>NC_140589.1:236385973-238785973 GCF_964204655.1 Triturus cristatus | reverse complement strand
GAGAAGGACTGGACCTATGTCTGTTGAACTGAGGGCCACCAGAATGACTCCAACAGCAAGTTGGTTGGCCTCCTGACTTGAAACGCTGGGGCAGAAGGCTCCCACAACCTTGAACCCAGCACCTGGACTCTGCAATCTTGTGTCTATCCTGCCAAGTGGTGCCACCTCAATCCTGGACCCTTGCAAGTGGGCTAAAGGTGCTCTGCGTGACTTTGTGAATCCAGTGGAAATAATACATCTCCTCTGCTGTGTGGCACAATCCCAAGATTAACAGATGCATTGCCACTGCTGCTCGTATTACATCTGTTGCAAAGCCCAACAACACTTCCGTGGACTCTGTGGAACTGCCGCTGCGTGACACATCCTCGGTGCAGGCCCTTGCATCCCTCGTTCACGGCATCCTCAATGACACTAGATTCCATATCACAGATCCTTGGAACCGATGCATTGCCCAGACTGCGTGACGCAGCCTCATCAATTCCAGACTTCACACCGAAAGCCCTCGTCGACATGATCCTCAATGAAGACGAAGGACATCGCTTCGTAGACTCAGTGCACCTCAGAACCAGCACATCAATTTGGCTGCACAACACATCTTTGACGTGGATCCTTGCAACGCTCCATAAACCAGGATTTAAGGTACTTTGTTCATCAGGCTTAACTGGGTCCCTATAGCCAGCCCATGCTCTATTGCAGTTGGCCTGAACTTGTGACTTTGTCTCGGTCCGACATGCACAGATATCCAGAGTTAGCGCTTTGTGCATTTTTGCACAATTTTCACTAAAACCTTTAAACCCCCATATCTCTGGTTTTCCTGATTGGATTGTTGTCATTTTTGTCTTGTTCTATTTATTAAATTAACGTGGGAGCCTTTTGTTGTTTGTTTTCACTGTTTTGTTGTCTGAAATATTTCACAAATACTTTACACATTGCCTCTAAGTTAAGCCTGACTGCTCTGTGCCAAGCTACCAGGGTGGAGCACAGGTTAATTCAGGTTTGGCCATGCCCTCATCCTTACAAGGACTAGGTTTGCTGCTTGACCAGGGCTCACACCCCTGTCAACTAACAACCCCATTTCTTACAGTTCAGCTCCTCTCTTCTCGTGACATTCTTCCAGAAAATGAATATTATGGTTAGGTGCCACGTCAAGTCAGTGTTTAGGTGCTGAAGCTGAGTGGCCAGACAATAAGATCTCCAAATCAGGGAATGCCAACTTTTCCCTCTCATACAGCAGCTTTGAGACCTCTAATGTTATGCTAGGTATCTTGTGTTTCTAAACGAGGGAGCATACAATCCACTCCCGTTCCTTGAATAGTTTTAGAGTATTCGGCAGAACAGCCCTTAAAAGACATATGGATATCTGGGTAAAACTATCATTCTTGCTATCCTTCACAGCATTGATAAACGGAGGTAGGTCCAGAAGTTTAATACTGTTTAGATTGTTCAAGAAACATGCCTATGTTCAGATCTATGGAGTCATTGGGATTGTGCACTATTTGTATTCCCAGATATCATTGGACAGTGTAGTCTGATGCTACGCAGTTCAGTCCTAGTCTTCACGACCACAGTTGTTGACTAAGAATCTTCACATCAACATTTAGCATTGACAAGGGTTCGTAAGATATAGATTGTGGGGTCTTTGTCAGGTTTCAGAACTACCACTAATTATGTTTCTCTCATTGATTATGGAAGCCTGCCCCTTTCATGAGCCTCCAGCAACACCTCATTCAGTTCTTCTACTAATGTGATGGAGGGCAACATGTATATCTATAGGTATGCCATCTAATTTGGAAGTCTTATCCCTGTACATTCCATGAAATACAACCAACAATTTTTGTTTCTCCATCGTGGCATCCAGTTCAGATGCCTCCTTCATCGACAGCTTGAGAAGCTTGATTTATTAGGAAAGCTGGTCTCATATGGAACTCGCATCAATGAATTGAGTCTGAAAATATAGGCTCTCAAGATAGCTGCAAAGAATTGTTTTAATTTCTAAATTCTCTTGATTAAGATGGAATCGTAATTCACCAACTAGAGAATATTGTTTCAGACCCTACCCCTGCTCAATAGCCACGCTGGGAATATCCATAATTTGTTGCCTTTGCTGTGAATACAATCTATAGGCTGAGACACTAACCTCACTGACCCCGCTCAGACCTTCCAGCTCTGCGCTCAGTGGGTCCACTGATGTGGAGTCTGCTCGTTGTCACTCACCATCCCCCCCAGGCCCCGGGTCCTCATAGCACGTCAAAGCACATAAGCCAGCTGGCATCCCTCCCTATCCCCCTTTCCCCGCCCCAGGTCATAACTCGGCGCCACCACCCACGCCTCAGTTTTGTCCAAGCGTCCCAACAGCATGCACCAGCAGTCACCATCTTGGGACGTTTTAGGAAATTGGAGGCCTTGCCCTTCCCTGCACCACACACGAGCAAATTAGGAGAAAATGGTCAATCACAGTCCTAAAATGGGGCTGCTCCCTTATCTCTGGTAGTAGGGCCATTCAGATGTGTGGACCGTAGGGCACAGGATTCTGACAGATGATTTCCAGTGCTGTCTCGTCCTTGCCATGTTGCCCCCCCCCCGCAACCCCCACTCCCCCCATCTGTCAGTTTTTGATGAAGGTCCTGTTAGCACTCAACTTTAAATTATGCCTTTAATTAAACCAATATTGTAATGCGAACTTGGGAGAGGTTGTGGCCTTAGGGCCAGAGCTGCCGCTCTTGTCGCAGGGGAACCAGGTTCGAGCCTCGGCGTTGGCTCAACTTACAGTGATTCTGGGCAAATTACTTAATCGTCCCCTGCCTACCAAGAAATGAATGCGTCCTTGTGTGATGTAGCTGGTGCTCATGTAAAGCGCTGCAATACCTTTGTGTCGAGTTCGCGCTATATAAATCTGAAAAAAAACAAAACAGATGAATATACTATTGATTATTTAGTGAGGCCGATAATATTTTCATAGGATAGCTGCCTCGTAGATCTACTACTACAAAGGACTTTGGGGCTGGGGGCCCTTGGGCCCTGGTATTGCAGGGGCCTGGATTATGCCGTGGATCGCCACTTATTATGGGGCATATTAGCAAGGTCCATATCGCCGCTTTAGCGGCACTTTTTGCCGCTAAAGCGCCGATATTTCTATCGCCCTATCAGCAAGCTGTCGCTAACAGCAGTTAGCGATAGCTTTTAGGCGATAGCGACCGGTTTGGGGCCCGCTTTGCATGTCAGCGATATTTATCGCTAATGACATGCAAAGTGGGCGTACCCAAACTGTTAGCGACTGAAAGCAGGCACTAACACCGCTATCGCGTATTAGCAAGGCAGGCGAAGCGATAAAAAAATCGCGCTAAGCGAGATTATCGCTATATTCTAACGCCTGCTAAAAACATGACTTACCTGTTTATCCAATGGGAGGTGGATCTTCAGGTTAAGTCCCCATTGGCGTTAAAGCGTGAATATCGCTGGATTTCCAGCGATCTTCACGCATTTCGCCGCTATCGCTGGATATTTTAGCACAATGGAGATAAACGTTGCTAATAGCATGTTTTCTCCACTTAAATATCCAGTGATAGGCAGCAATAAAAATGAATGTGCTAAGCACATTTTGCGATAAATATCGCAACTTCTTGCTAATAGGCCCCCATGTTTCTTAACAAACTATTTTTCGGGTCGGTAGTTAATACCGCACACAGAAATAGTCATTTTCCAGCTCTGATCCCAAAAGCATTTATCGTGAGTGAGGACTCTTGTTTCACTCCAGGTAGAACTTATTCGCAGACAATGTTTTGTGAACCAGGCCTGAAAAATCAGGCATCGTTCACCCTTATGACAGCAGTAAGACACAACTACTCGGAGAAAAACGTTCTGTGAATCCGAGTCCGAAAGTCCACCATTTTGGAGAGCTTGCTACACATATAAAAAGATAATACGTTTTTGATAGTATTTTGCGGTAGGCCGGGTCTGATAGCTTTGGAAACAGCCCCCCCGTGTAGGCAACGATGTGAATATCATTACAGCCACTCCTCGATTAGCAGATGTCACCATTGAATGTATGCGTCCGGCTTCCCTAAGCAGCCTCGGTGCTATTGCACTGTGCAATCAGATATGAAATGGTTCATGGATAATGAACTTGCTGACCGCTGTGACTCAAATGGGATGTCCTATCGATAGCGAATGGCAGTGTATGCAATCAGATATTTGCATGTATAAAGGCTGTGCCAGTGGCAGCAGTTAAAAGCACTGCAAAATGTCACAGATAGCAGACCAACAAAAACAGAATGAACTGCAGTGATGCTCTTGCTTCTGCATAAGGTCATTTCTCACCTACCGGACTGGCCTTAGGGGGCATTGGGTGTTTCCCCGGAAGGCTGGAAAGGTTGGGGGCTGGGTTTTGCAGCAGTGGCGGCCAGTTTTGTTACTGGGGTCAGTTTTGCAGCTGGAATATCGCCCCCAGTAACAAAAGCAGTAATGCATCACACTTACATCCCCCACTCCACCCCCCACCCCAGGGCAGGTTTTTGGTCCCAGTCCAGCCCTGGACTACATCCTTTTATAGCATCCAGAATCATTGCACATGTGATTTGAAGGTCAGTACAAAGTCAGGCCCCACAAAATGACAGAATGTTGTTAATCTTCTGATGTGCATGCTTTACGGAGGTTCGCCACTGTGGTGTGGAGGTGGTGAGATCTATGTGTGGTTGAGTGGAGTCACTTATGAAATTCTAGGTAAATCCAAGTGACGTGGTGCTTATAAGGTAGGATGGGTAGAGTAGATGCTGTGTAAGGGAGCCCAGGGTGTGGGGGCTGGAAGAGGATACTACAGTGGCTGGGATAGATGGTGTGGAAGGTAACACAGTAGGGGACACGCTGCCAGAGATAGATTTTGGTGCTGGGGTTGCCAGTGTTATGTGAGTGATCCAAGAGGGTTGCTACATCAACACAAATGGTGATGGGAGGATACCTGCAATAAGTCTAAGCACTAGCTATCGCCCGGGGTAGCATTCCAACCCATCATTCTTTTGACTACCATTCCACCTCAGATTAGACACAGCCATATGCAAATAAGTCTTGACCCTGCTCCAATTGCATGTGAAATGGTTCAAGAAGAACTTTGTCTGAATACTTCCTATTGGAGCATGCTTGAGACTAATTTGAATATGGCTAGGTCCAATATGTGTGCAAAACAACAATGGACTGGGATGCACCTGAGTAATTGCCAGTGGCTGGGATTAATTCAAGCATTCCATCTATCACATTTTTGTTTGCACAAGAGGGGTGCTGGCAGTGGTGAATGTAGGAGATGGTTGTGTCAAAGTACAGGAGAGAGGAAGATGGCCTCAGGACTGTTTACTGAATCGATTGTACGACAGAATGTCGAACACAGAAATATCGTCATAAAAGGTATCACGGACAAAATATCGAAGCCCAAAATATCGAAACCTAAGTGCTTATATAAGAAGTATAGATTCACTATTCTTAACTGCACATCTATGTACCTTGAAGATATGAGTATTGTCAGGGTACATAAATGTGGAGGTATGAACAGAAAATGTATACTTTCCAATATTTCAGTTTGAATATTTTGTCCTCGATATTACCATACCAAGTCATTCTGCATTTGATATTCAGGGGGCACATAACTGAATCAGCACAGCTGCTCTTGAGTCTGTAACACTGACCTGCTGCACAGGCAAGCTTACCATGTAGGTCACCTAATGCCATTATTTGTTTCTCATGCTCCCTGCACTGTGCTTTGATGCCACAACACCCTCTCTCCATTAGCCAACACCAGACTAATCTCAAAATCACAGAGGATCACTCTGATAGTTCAGGAAGGGGCTGGTACAACCCAGCAGGCCATCCTGCTCAAGGAAGAAAAACACCTCTCCACACCCAGTCCACTGTCTGGAGGCAATCCATATCTCACCACAGGGGAGCCACCAGCAGCCAGTGTCAGTGACACAGGACACTTGCAGAAAGGCCCTTTTTGGCTTAGGCAGGAAAATGACAACTTTCTAAAAGTGTCATTTTCAAATAATATAAAATCTGACGTGGCCATTAAGTTGAATTTTAAATTATTATTAAAATGAGTCTCTCAACCATTTTTCTAGCTGCTCCTAAATTAACAATAAAGGGCCTATTACGATCTTGGTCAGAAAGGCTTTCCGACCGAGATTGTGGGTTTCAATTCTGACCGCCTTATTACAATCTAGGCGGTCGGAATTGAAACCTGTTGTCATTCTGGCTGGATTTCGACGTGCTCAAGGAGCCCATCGGCCAGTTGGAGACCGGCCTGTAAACCCAATGTTTGGCGTTTTCGCAGTTGGGATTACGATGCTTGGTTTCCCACAGGTTTTCCACGACTGGCGTTCCGACATGGACGTTTGATGATGGTAAATGTAGTCAGAGGCTAACTTTTATAGTTTGCTCTCTGTACTTTTTATCTTTTATAGAAGCCGCTCCTTCATTTATGAAAATCCGCCAGCCATGCAGATTTAGTAGAAGTGTTACCAGTTTAATACGTTTGATCAGGTAACCGTGAATTTCTTTTAAGATGATTAGACATTCCTTTCTGCTTTTAGAGGTCTTCTCTAAGTTGCGAATTAAACAATAAATATGATATTTATGGTTGTAAAGCATCAACGATAAGAATAAGGAATGAAAGGAGGTGGCTGACTACGTTTTAATTTTCATTGTGAACCAACTTATCTGCATTTCGATTCACTAAAAGAATGTCAGGTATTTATTTTAGACCGTTTAGCCATATTAGGGATGGTTCCAGTGTATCAAGTTCATATTTTCTAATTAAATAGCCAGTAAAAAAGTGATAAAGCCTGATAATATAATTCAGTTGAGAATAATGAGTATAAATTGGAAATTTTTATCGTAACACTGGTATTGTTACAGATCTTATACCTCAGAAATAAGAAAAGAGGTTTGGCAATTCATCGCACATAACGCTATCAGTCCTACAACCACCAGTAAGTTCATAAAGAGAACTTTACTATCATATTTTAATAAAATTAGGACACTTTTATATTTTCTTAAACCTGTTCAATTCTTTCTATTTCATTGAATTTTGTACCTATATACTGTTTAGAATATTTAGGGTTTGTCAACTAAGAAGAGCACTCAGACTGGTATCAAATGTTTTATGTCTATATATTGATAAAAGAATATAGCAACAGATTTTGATTGTAATAAATTGCAGTGAGATGTTTCGTTTGGAATAATTCTGTAAACAGTAAATTGATGATAACATATTTAACAATATATTAAATATTGGTATTGAGTATGCATTCTTTATCATTTTCAGATAAAGTTGTGGCTACTCCTGAGGAAGGCGTTGTATACGCCGAAACGCGCGTCGAAGACTTAAAACATTGCCACTTTTTAATTCATTTTTTATTTTTTTTGTATGACAAGAAATGATGTGTTGAATATTATGTACATTTCTTATAAAATGAGGATGTTTTTAAGAAGTGATTATTAAATTGGAAATCTATTCTGGATACTTCTCTTTCTGTTGCGTTTTACATAATGACCTTTATTGTGTTACTTCAAAACTATTCAATTGCCTAGGAGTTACTCTTCTCATACATAGTTACCCTGTCCTAGGAATTGGTATATCAGTTGTTCAGGGGGTCCTTGTTTTTTTCATTTGTTTCCGACATGGAAAGCCTGTCGGAAAGCGAGTTTGGGGGGCCCTAGCAGGGCTTCCTTCTCTTTATTGGCTCTGGTTGGGAGCCGAGGGGTCACCTAAGGTGCCTCCCTGTTCTTCCCTGCACCATATGGCAGGCACTGTGGGGTGCCTGCCACGCGATGCAGGGGTGAACACAATCTCCATTGCTCTATGGGAGCTTGAGCTACAGCCGGTTTACGGCTGCAGATCAAGCTCCCATAGGGAATGTGCGTTCACATCGTAATTTTGCAGTTTGGACCGCTGACCGGGGGTAGGTCAGACCCGATTTCCGCCCCGATTCCTGACCGGTTCCGATTCCCAACATCATAATCAGCCCCTAAGTACTATAATGTAGTTTAACCCAGTGTTGTTTTCCTATGGAACTGCCAGCAATACCATAATGAAAAAACGACTATGAAGTTTTTTTTACTGTCACAGCAATTAAAACATTAAATATGCATGCCCTACCTTTTCAATATCATGCACCATGCCCTTTGGACATTTAGGTACTACCTCAGGAGTGACTTCAGAGCATTAAGAAGGAAAGTGTACTTCTCACAAAAGTTTTTTTTGCCAGACCAAAATTTCACTTTTAAAACTGAACACCCAGGCAGCAATGGCGTCCTTGAGGCATGCTACTGTAGTGGGTAGCACAATGAGCACTGCAGCCCACTAGCAGTATTTAATTTACAGGCCATGGGTACATGTAGTACCTTATACTAGGGACTTATAAGTAAATCAAATGTGCCAATATGGTTAATGCCAATTTTACAAGATTCTAAAAAGAAGAGCACAATCACTTTGCCACTGGATAGCTGGAGTAAAGTGTGCAGAGCCCTATGACCAGCAAAAAGAGGTTCAGCAAAAGAAGACAAAAAATCTGGGGGAATACTACGCAGAAGATGGTAGTTCCATCAGGTTGTTTTCAAGGAGTGGAGATGCTATCTTAGATGATAAACACATGGGGACCCTCTTCCGACTGACCACAGAAATCACTAATTTCTTACAACAGCCAAGACAATCCCAGCCAGGCAACTACGGCGCTTGCAATTTTCAATGACTATGACTTAGTAATTCAGTTCTAACCTGGTAAAAAAATAGCAAAGGCGTGCACAGCAGGGGTTGGCCACATATGGTGGGTTTTGAGTAAGAAAGATTTAGACTACAATTAAAATAAATCCTTGAATAATTTTCTAGTTGCGCCTGTACCACAATCAGACATTAAAAGGTGTTTTCGTGTAACTGTTGCAGCACTCTCTGCGTGCACCTACTCAGGGTGCCTGTTGGACTTGGCCCTTTTTGCAGGGTCATCCCTAAACTTTTTGCCTTCCTCCTGCATTTTTTCTGACCTGTTGTTGGCTGTTTTATGACTCTGGGCACTTTACCACTGCTGTTCAGTGCTAAAGTGCATATGCTCTCCCTATGTAAAATGTGTATGTTGGTTGGATTCCATGATTGGCTTATTTGGTTTACTATCAGACCCCAGTAAAGTGCACCAGGAGTGCCCAGGGCTTGTAAATACAAATGCTGCTGGTGGGCTTGCAGCACTGGTTGTGCCACCCACAGAAGCAGCCTAGTAAAATGTGTCTAAGGTCTGCCATTGCAGAACCTGCGTGCAGTCTGGTACTGTCATGCTGACTGGGCAAGTGCACCCACTTGCCAGTCCCTAAACCTTCCCTTAACTTCATATAATTTTCACCCCTATGGTAGGCCCAAGGGCAGGGTGCATTGTAAGCATAAGGTAGGACAAGCCCTGATGTGTGTGGCATGTCCTTCTAGTGAATTACAGCCATTTTCGTTTTTCACAATTGTAAGGCTACCTGTTCTCCATAGGCCAGAATGGGCTGTTAGAATTGTTACATCCTATGATCCAGGGAACATGGTAGAAAATCGAGTTTAGTATGCCTGAACTCAGAATAATAAAATACATCTTTTAGTAAAGTTTATTTTAATATTCTGTGTTTGCAAATACCACTTTTAGAAAGTTGGTATTTGCTTGCCTAACCATTTCAGCCCGCCTCTGCTATGATGTGTATCTGCCTGTCTGGTTTGTGTGAGTGACAGGGCTGGGAAAACCCAGAGGGGCAGGGCTAGGTAGCCTGGTGGTGAATAGAGAGATTGACATCCAGATGGGTGGGAGGAGTGCACCTGGACTCTGAATAGGGCTGTGCTCTGCCACCACAATGCTGGCTCCACCTCCTGTGGAGCAGCTGATGTCTCTGCCCTGCACCCTGAATAGAAAGGCAGAGTCATGTCAACAAAGTGCTCAAGAACTGGTTTGGACTGGGCAAAGGCCCCTCTACCCCAGAGGAACAAAGGAATTAGGGGTATAAGTATTGGGACCCTGCTCCCAAGAAATTAGATCCTGCTTGACAAGAAGAACCTCTGCCTGAGGAGAAGGAACCGGGAAAGCTGTAAGGAGGAGTACTGTCCCTGACCTGGGGGGATTGACCTGCAGTGGTTGCCTTGCTGCTGAAAGGAGAGGAGACAAGAATACAAAGACTTTATTTCAACTTGTGCTTAAAAGATCTCCAAGGGCTGGTTCTGAGCTTGCCCCCTGAACGAAGTCCCAGGACCAGTGGACTTCACCCCCCAGAATTCTTTGGAAGTGCCTGCTGCTGTTGTTGGGCCTTCTGAGGGACTGCGTGTCGCAAGGAGCTGCAAGCGCGACTCAGGAAGGAGAAGCGTGCCGCCGTCGGAGCTGTTGTCGTCGCATCTCGCAAAGGGTGTCGCCGCTGCAGCATCGCATCGAGCGGAAGCATCTCGCATCATTCCGGAAGTGTCTCGCAACGCCAAAGGAGCGTGTCGCCATCGCAGCCATCGTAGCTGACGCATTGCACCGCATCAAGAGAAGAATCTCGCATCGAGGAAGAAGCGTGTCGCCATCGCAGCCATCGTAGTTGTCGCATTGCACCACATCAAGAAAAGCGCCTCGCATCCACGGAGAAGTGTGCCGCCGTCAGAGCTGCTGTTGTTGCATCGCGTAAAGGGGTGACGCCGCTGCCGCATCGCATCAAGCGGAAGCGTCTCGCAAACGTCGGAGAAGAGTGCCGCTGCCAAGGCCGCTGTCGTCGCATCGCGTAAAGGGGTGACACCGCTGTAGCTGACGCATCGAGTCGAGTCTTCTCGCAACATCGAAGAAGCGTAACGCACCTGGAAGATCTTCACGTCTTTATTTCTTTGCACCAAAAACTTCATCGCATCTGCATCGTTGCAACACTTTCGTTGCCCTGCGTGTCGCATCTAAGGTACATTGACTTATAGTGTCGCATTTAAGAACTAAAGAGAACTAAACAAACTTCTACCATCTAAAGTAACAGTATTGTGTATTTTTGTCGTTTAATGGTCTTGTGGTAACTCTATATAAAGAATCCTTATTTTTAATATAAAAACCTGTGTGGTGTCCATCTGTAGGGCTGTCACTTGGATACTGTATGTGTTCCCAAATGCGTAACCTATAGCGCTCTGAGATAAGCCTTGTCTGCTCGCGCCAAGCTACCTAGAGGGTGAGCAGGGGTTATTTTAGGAGTGTAACCCCTTACCCTGACTAGAGGAAAGGTTCCCTGCTTGTCACAAGTACCTACCTGTGCCAACCAGAGAACCCGGATTCTAACAGTGCCCTTGCTGTACTCTTAGTTTGCTCCTGAAGTTCCCTGCAGCCCCCCAAGTTCTAGTTTCTTCTTGCATCCCCACATCTTATTCCATTCCTGCAGGCCCCGCTGCCTAACAGCCCCTTACAGGTCCTAGTGCGTCCAAATAGGTCCCACATCCAGTCACTTGGCTCCCTATTTTGTGTCCCAGAGTGCGGGATAACAGCAACCCACTCTTCCCACCTTTGGGATTCAACCATGGCATGTGCGCGAGATCCTGGCAACACATGGTCTGGCGACCATTTCTGGGGCGCGGCTATAAATACTGCGCCCCACACATGAGTTATTGTTTGGCTTTATCTCTTTCAGTGAAGCTGCACCTTCAAGCCATCACTTGCTCATACTTTGAATTCCCACCCAACGAGAAAACCGAACACTTACCTGCTTCAATCCTGGAACCTGAGACGCCTCTACAGAAGCCAGCCTGAACCCTCAAGGACACCCTGAGAAAACAAGAAAAAAATATATAGGTAAGATCTAAGCTTTTAAGACGTGGTAAGCAGTGCCACCCTAACTATCTAGCGCACAATTTCCAAGTATCAGAGACTCTTAAGACTAACCTCAAGCGAGGAGAAGCCCCTCAATTGCTCTAAGGAGCAATTGGTTTGAAACTCTTTTATTTGCCAATATTCTTCCAAAGACTATCCTGTTGGGTTAGAACAGTTGCAGGTATTAGGGAAAATAGTCTCAAGTCATATAAAAGTTTTGGAAATTCTTAAATATAATCAAGATTATAACTTCTGTGAACCTTGAAGTGTCTTACTGTGAAGTTGTATCTAGTAAGGTATATGTTTTATAGAAGGAGGTTAATGTTTGACGGGGCTATCAGTAACACCATTAATCTACTGTTACAAGTAGAACTTCCCCTAAAGCAGAGCCCATACGACTCCGAAGGGATCCCTTGCAGTAAGGTGGTCCACACATTCCAGGAAGTAAAGTGACGCCCAGAAAACAAACACCCACAGTGTTTCCCTCTCTCTGTCCCACCCATCCTTCCCTTTAGGGTCAATTGTCAGTCCTAGTAACTCAGCATTCTTAGGCTGAGAAACAATCATAAGAGATACGGATGGTTTAGCATCTCCCCAGAGGAATCACCTGCGATTCAGGTGAGTGGCCCATGACAGTAACCCAGTATTTCCCTGTTGAACAGCCTGCCTTGTTCCAGTGAAAAATGACTTTGGAATTTTTTAACTGCCAGGACTTGTAAAGCTTTAAACATATATTCCATATTCAAAATACTATGCACACTGTCCAATGGGCATGCATGGCCTTCCTGAGGGGTGTATTGAAAAGGAAAACTTGAGGCCTGGCAGAGGGTTTATATTGCCAGGTTAAAATGGCACTTTGAAACTGCCTACCCAGGCTGCAATGGCAGACCTGTAGAGATGTTTTACAGTGCTACTTTAGTGGATGGCACAATGCTTGTAGCGTTTAATTTTACAGGCCCTGGTTACGTTTTACCATATACTTGGGACTTACAAGTAAATTAAATGTGCCAATAAGGGATATGCCATTTGTATCATATGTAAAAGGGTGATCACAAGCACTTTGTCATGGTTAGCAGGAGTAAAGCGTGCAGATGCCAACAAAAAACGAGTTCAGCTACAAGACAGAGAAATCTGGGGGAGCGCCACACAAAAGATGGTTAATTCCGACACTGCGTGTATATACAGTAAACATGCTTTGTGAACATTCAAGTTTTGGATCATGTTTCACCCATGCTAAGGAATCCTTCATCCACATTTCATAAGCACCAGATAACCTAGAAATAGGTAGTTTCTGTGTCAAGGTATAAATATTTTGTACAAATTCAGGTTTTGAAATAGCTATAGTTATTATATCAAAATCATGTTTCATTTTTTCAATAACAAAATTCTGAGTCTTCCATTGCTTTAAATGGGCAGGTACTGTTCGGTACTGAGTACCTGCACTTCTTAAATTTCAAAGGGAGAGTACCTGCACCTCTCCTCACTGATGCAATATATTTAATGAGAGAGTACTGACACTTATCATGAGCAAACAGGTACTATAAAGATTGAGCACCTTCACTTCTATATTTCCATTTAAAGTACTGATCCAGACATATATTCTATTATCATTCACACATATACATAGAGGGGCTTTTGGTAATCCCACTTCAGCAATTTACTCATTTGTGCAATTCCCCTTTGGCCATTGCTTACAAAACATGTATTTCACATTTTAGATTAGACCAGAGAGTATTTCACTTTTAATGGTAGCTAATGGCTATTAGATGTGTTATTTCACCCGCCTAAAAATGTGTCCCTTTGAAGAGCAATGAAACGTACTACGAGTGATTTTGCATCTAAATATAATTATGAATCTAAAAGGATTTTTTCTCTTCTGTGTGGGTTGGATCACAGCAGCCACAAAGGGAATACAATCAGACAATAAACCTAAGTCACAGAGATGCCTTGTTGGGGAGATCGTTGTGGTGGTTTGGTGCATAAGTTCATAGTGACCATTCAAGCTGCTGATGACTATAAGAGCTTGAGGCCAAATATAACGGGTGACATTGCAGTCTCTGTCATCTTCCCAAGTGTTAGGCTACTATTAGCTCTAAGGAGCCGGTCCAGATGTAGTGTTGATCACGGAGAAGATATCACCACTCACCATCAGATAGGCAGCATCTAAAAGAATAAAGAGTTCCAAAGAGCTGCATTTGTCCGCAGTGACTCAATGAAGACCAGCAAAGCAATGAATATTCAAAAAGTCATAGGTAAGTGGGCTTATTGTGGAGAAAAGAAATCCATGGATGGGATTCAAATAGAACACAGATCTCCTCAGGCTGATTCCCTTCCCTCCACCATTGTGGGATATTAATTAAAGTATTGATAATACTAACCCAAGAGAATCCACATGACACAAAAAAGTAAACCACCCAATCTCGAAAAATAGGCATATCACACAGTACCAAGAAAACTATTCTGCTTGATGACATATTTTTATGTCAAGTTTAGAAAGTTTGGTAATGGCAAATGGTACCCTTAGATTGCCACAAATAACTTTGCCTTGCCTTCCTTAATGTGGTCTGCATACAATTTGAAATGAAGAACCTAGGCTGGAATGACTAAGCAGCTCCCAAAAGTTCGTTCATAATGATCAAATAGTGCTAAATAATTAGTGAAAACAAGTGTAACAGTTGCTCTCTAAAATGCTATTGCTGACTCTTGATATAAAATGATACATCAGAGTCACATTAATCAACCTTTGCTCATCATTTGTCTACCACAGCTTAAAATGTTCACCTAATAAACATTGGAGATCAATAAATTGATGTAAACACCTGTGGTCAAATCAAAGGGCTGCATGGTTAAAGTTTTGGAATTCACAGATCTTGCCTGGAGCCATGGATCCTACCATCTATTTGACTAAAACATTTTACCTTGTTTGATCACAAATCCAATCCAAATAAATTAATAGTAAGCAACAGGAATATTGTTGTTATACAGTGGTGTGAGTTACGTGGATTACCTTTACTAGACTGCTGTATCAAGCATATTCTGGTTCTGAAGGATCAATCACATTTTATACATATCTGTCAGAAAACAATGAGACAGATTTTAAGCCTTATTTAGTTCGGTGGAGAAGATACTCCACCACAGAGATGGCGGAGTACCATGTGGATCAAACTCACAGTTATTTTACTCTATTTAGAGGCAGCCTAACCGCTGTGTTTCAGAAATCTTTGAGCAGCAGTCTAATTGACATTCAGCCAGTGATCAACAGACATCAGACTGTGTCCTGTTGGGGGCAGATGTTCCAGCCTAATTTTTTTAATGAACAATTCTATTGTTTTGATGCATTTACAGAAAACATACATCACAAGATCACACATATCCATCTTCCAATTACCCTTACTAGTTCTTACAGATATACAACAAATCATTGAAGTACAAGACCATAATGTTGTCATCATTTTACCCAGATAGGCGCTTGTTTGCTAGGGCATGCAGTGGCCTCCTAGATGAGTTCTCCTACCATCGACCATTAGTCCAGTCCCGCCAGCCATTCAGTAAGCGAGGAGAGAAGAGCTGTCTTTCATTTCTGAGCTATGTCTCTTTTGGCGATCACTTTAGCCATGTGTATCAGATGTCATTCCAATTTAATTTGTTTTCTGTTTGGGACCACCAGGAAAAGCCAGTGGTCCCGAACAGGAAATAGGATTCTTGATCCCCTCAGGTCAATTAATATACATTTTTTGAACAACAACCTCCTGCTTTGGGATTTCCTCTTCACTGTGTAGGGTTAATCAACAATGGTGAATTTGCTGCCATCCCTTTCCAAACCCTTCTTATGTATCATTGCATCTCTGTGCTACCTTAACTTTTGGTTCATTTCCGTCTCTATCTATTGGTCCACGTAACTAGAGCATGCTTTTTGTCCAAGATCACATAATTCACAAACCACTATCAGAAGCTTTCTACTTTGCTTTTTACCATCTTCCCTTCTCCATACATTTCTTCTTTTTTTCACACAGTACATCTCCTGTCTTTTACTTCCTTACTGAGGCCCACAGCTCTGTCCACTGCACATCCTCATCTGTGGTTGCAATGTTAGGCTTAGAATACACCTTACTCAAACAGTGACTATGATTTCCTCAGGATGCTCTGCCATCCTCTGCCTGTGGCCCTAGGATGCATTCCCCAGTTTTTGCTGGATTGGGATTCGGCTTGAAGAGTGTGCTGGGTAGAGATGTATGACAGTCCCCTCCTGTGGAAGCTACCTCTGCCACAAAAGTCTACTCCCCTGTGAAAAGCTACCAGTCACCTCCCATTGGATCCTACATCTCCATTATGCAGATGGGGAGTGATGTCTAAATGTACCTGGTTGTAGATGAGGGTCCCACAGGGTCCCCCTCATCCATCTACCAGTGGTTTGCATTTAATGAACACCTCCCTTATTCCCTTTGACCTGTCAACAGGGACCCTGTCTCTGTTATATTCCTATTCTGTGTGAGAGTAGCATTTGAGTGAGGTATGGCTGTGGGTCACTCTGTTGTGGCACTGAAGACCACCTAAGAAGGGGTCAGCTCCATTTTCTTCCTAAAACTATCACCAGCCCAACCATTGAAAGCGTCACTGTCAGCGTGCTTCACCGCCCAATCAGGAGAAGCACACCCTGTTCAGTGTGAGGAAAGTGTAAAAATTCCAACTCAAATGATCCCAGGTCAATCAGAAGTTGCTGTGACCCAATTGTGTCACGTGGGGTCTTTTGCTGGTTGTGTCCTGGGCACCTGTACTTCACTACCTGAATACTGAGAAACAAATCCCCTGTTTCATACCTCGACCTCAAGATAGAAAGTCAGAGCTATCTGACTCAGTGGGTGCTGTGGGCGAGAACCTCAGAACTCGGCAGCTTATCAAATAACACTCAAGAAGTCATTTCCTAGTCAGTGCTTCTTCTTTTACAAAAGGAAACATACTTTAATATGCACACAAATAAAGACTAAGCCCAAACTTACAACTATTTACAAAATGGCTGGAAGAAAACCCAACTGGAACATTGGAACCCCTCCTAAAGGAGTCTCTGAAACAACTCTACATTGGGCACAAAAGCATTTCCTAGAAAAATGTCCCAGTGTGTAACTAGGCCCCTAAACCCCCTTCTCCACATTAGAACACACCTTTAACCAATTATGTTCCAGAAGATCCTAACCAATAAACCCCAAATACTCTCAATGTGTTCTTATTGCAAAGATCTAAAGATATGCCTTTATGAAAAGAAATGGCCTGCGGAATTTGTCAAGGGTGTTCACAATGTTATACTTAGATCTAAACTACTGGCAATGCATGTACTATGTAAAACCGTATGCCTATTGACTTTATCACAATAATCTTAAAATGGTCGATTAAAAAGCTAGCCTAGCTAGCTTTCACAATAAAACAAAAAAAGAAAATTGTGGTAAAAATGCATATTTGTTGTTTTACAGCAGGTTTTCAAATAACCATTTAAGACCTAAAATATTAAGAGCCCAACATGCCCAGGGCAACATGCAGGGTCAGCTAATACTAAGTAAAGCCAGCCAAAGTCTCAAAAGCATTTTTGAGTGAAACACAAAAACAATAATGTCCCTTCTCCTCTTCCCATCTCAATTCCATGCCCCCCTTATAAATTCCTCTCTCTGTTCACTCTCTCCCCTTACTCTGCTTATTTGTATGCATGCTTTGTCCTTTTTCGCTCACTTTTCGCATTCTAGTGTCACCTTATGTATTCATGCCAGTGTTTCAAATCTTTCTTTTTGTCATTCTTAGCCATCTCTTCCCTGGTCACGCTTTTAATTAATTCCTTCTGATACTTTCTGTAATCTCTGTAGTGTTGTCTCTCCTATCCCTCCTCATGTTTCTTGTCTCCCCTGCAGGTTTGTTACTTTGTCCCTTCGTATACCTACTCCTTCCATTTTATTACTATGACACTCTGCCCTCTCTCCTTGTGCCATTCATTGTCTTTCTTGTATCTCCACTTTACAACTTCTCAGTCTGCCCACTTTTCCCACCCATACATCTCTGTTGCCTGTCACCAACTCTGTACTCTTCATTTTCTCCCACTATTCTCTTGTGCTCCAATGTCGCTTTTTACCCTCCCTTACCTGTCTTGTTACCCTCTATTCTCAATATGTCGCATCTACCTCTCTCATCTGAATATCACTCCTTCCTCTCACTTTCCTGTTTTCCACATTTATTTCTTCACTATGTCACTCTCTTGATGTCCGCATTCTCTTTTTACCCTTAATCTTTTTTGTCACAGTCTGGGCTCTCCTCATGAGGCTCTCCTACTCTTATAAATGTCTCACTCTGCTGTTTTTCCAGTTTCTCCTTTTTCTCTACAACTCTCACAGCTCTGTTTGCTGCTCCAGCCCCATATTATGCTCAGCACTCTGGTTGATGTGCTTCAGTACACAGTACCCACACCCACTGGGGAAGTTCAGACTCACTTGGCAACATCTGAAATTGTTTCTTTTCACTGAGAAGTTGTGATGGAAAATGCATTGCTTTACCAAGTTGTTAAAAAGCTTTTTCTGATCTCACCAGGTGGGTGGCAGGGATAAGGGGAGCTAGCCTGCTTGCTACATTTTTTCTCACCCTGCAATTCGGTTTACGGATTTGCACCCCACTTGGCGACGCTTGACCCTCTCCCACCTCCACATATATGCTGGACGCTGCACGGTAAGGAGAGCTACCCTTGACCCTACCTGGTAGGTCGCTCCCCCGCCGCACAGCACCACCTGTGGGTCTGCCGCTGCTGAGTTAGGTTTGATTTCTTATTGTATTGCCTGTACTCTTTTCCGTTTTTTTCTGTGCCCGTTACTGCTGTTCTCTGTCCTCCCCACTGCCTGTACTTGCCCTGTGCCCGTTGTTTTCCTCTGTTCCCCTCGCAGCCCCGTATCTCTCTGCCCGTTGTTCTCCCCTGCTCCCCTTGCTGCCCGTTTTTTTGCCTCTGTTCCCCTTGCTGCCCCGTATCTCTCTGCCCGTTGTTCCCCCCTGCTCCCCTCACTGCCCGTTTTTTGCCTCTGTTCCCCTCGCTACCCCATGGCTCTCTGCCCTTTTGCGTTCTGTTCCCTCTGTGCCCCGGTAACCCTGTGCCCGTTTTTCCTTTTGTAACACTCGCTGCCCCCTTACCTGTGCCCTTGTCGTCCCGCTCCATTCCCGCCGCTGCGTCCCCTGCGGCCCCGCCCCCCCTGACTGCCCATTCGCTGCTCCTCCCTCCCACCTCCACATATATGCCGGATGCTGTATGGCCGCGCAGCGGGCGCCCCACTGGCACGCCTAAGACAAGCCCGTCTGCGCCCATCCACGCCTGGACCACGCCCAGTGCCAGAATCCCTGGCTGCCGCACCCACCACAAGGAACGCCGCCACTACAATGCCAGCACTCTGCATGCTCTCAACCCTGAACGGACCCACACCTGCTTCAAGGCCGCCCCGAAACGCACACATGGTCCCTTCACCTGCCGGAACTGCAGCTACACCAGCCTCAGAACCGATGAACCACCCACCAAAAATAACCTCAACCAACTCCGATGCATACTTCTGAACACCCGCTCCTCACGCAAACACGCCGTCGAGCTCTGGGGCCTGCTCAACACAACATCCCCGAACGTCGCCTTCCTGACAGAGACGTGGATGAACGACTCCTCCGCACCCGACATCGCCATAGCCATCCCAGACGGCTACAAGATCACCCGCAGAGAATGCACCAACGGAGTCAGAGGAGGAATCGCCATCATCCACAAGAACAGCATCAGGGTCTAAACTAGCAACTACGACACCCTCAGCACCGCCGAACACATGCATTTCCAGATCCACACAGACCCCAACTCCACCCTCAGAGGCACCCTCGTCTACCAACCCCCCCGGACCCCGCCCCCAGTTTAGCGACTCCATTGCCGACTTCATCAGCACGCACGCCCTGACCTCCACCGACTACATCCTCCTCGGAGACCTGAACTTCCACCTTGAGAACAACAACGACAGCAACACCACAACCCTGATCGACAACCTCGACAACCTCGGATTGAGGCAACTCACCACGACGCCCACCCACTCCGCTGGCCACACACTCGACCCCGTCTTCTCCTCAAACCCGCATGTCTCCTTCAACCACACCACAGAACTCCTCTGGACCGACTACCGCTGCATCCACTTCACCTTCCAGAAACCCACCACACACCACCGCACCCAACAGATCCCCCGCCTCTGCTGGAGCAAAATCACCGAAGATCAACTTCATGCAAACCTCGCTCTCAGCCCACCCTCCAACACCAACGACGCTGCCCACAGCCTCAGACGCTGGATCGAGGACTGCACCAACACCCTCGCCCTGCTGAAGAAACCCCCCTACAGAGACACCAGCAACAGGGCCAGCTGATTCACCCCAGAACTCCTAGCCTCCAAGCAAGCCTGCCGGAAGCTAGAGAAGAAACGGCACAATGAACAGACCCCGGACAGCCTCGCAGCACACAAGGACGCCATCCGCAACCACCACCACCTCATCAAGGCTGCCAAGAGGACCTCCTTCAAAGACCGTCTCGACTACAACGCACACGACAGCAAGGAGCTCTTCAACATCGTGAAGGAACTCTCCAACCCCAACTCCAACACCAACGACATCCCGCCGTCACAAGCCCTGTGCGACTACCTCGCCACCTTCTTCCACCGCAAGATAGCAGATATCCACGACAGCTTATCAACACCCAGACAGCCCCAACAGACAGCAACACAACAGACTCTCCTCACATCATCGACTACGACCCCCTGCTAGCCTGGGCCAGGGTCAGCATCGACAACACCATCAAGACCATGAGCACAATCCACTCCGGCTCTTCTTCAGACCCATTCCCGCACCACGTCTTCAACAAAGCAAGCAGCTCCATCGCACCCCACCTGCGCAACGTCATCAACCTCTCCCTCGAGACCGCGACCTTCCCAGAGAGCTGGAAACACGCCGAGATCAATGCTCTACTCAAAAAACCCAAGGCAGACCCAAGAGACCTCAAGAACTTCCGGACCATCTCTCTGCTCCCCTTCCCGGCCAAAGTCATCGAGAAAATCGTCGATAAACAGCTAACCCGATACCTCGAAGAAAACAGAATCCTGGACCCTTCCCAGTCAGGGTTCCACAGCAACCACAGCACCGAGACCGCCCTCATTGCCGCCACCGACGACATCAGGACCCTACTGGACAACGGTGAGACCGCAGCACTCATCCTCCTAGACCTCTCCGCCGCCTTCGACACCATCTGCCACCGCACACTACACGCAAACGCACGCCTCCACACCGCAGGGATCCGAGACAAGGCTCTGGAATGGACCACATCCTTCCTCTCAGGCAGAACCCAAAGCGTCTGCCTACCCCATTCCGATCCGAAGCCTCCGAGATCATCTGCGGCGTACCCCAGGGCTCCTCCCTCAGCCCGACACTGTTCAACATCTACATGACCCCGCTTGTACACGTCGCCCAACAGCACGACCTCAACATAATCTCCTACGCCGACGACACCCAACTGAATCTCTCCCTCACCAAGGTCCCCATCACCGCCAAAGCCAACCTCCACGAAGGAATGAAGGCCGTCGCAGACTGGATGAGGACCAGCCGCCTGAAGCTGAACTCGGACAAGACAGAGGTCCTCATCCTCGGCTCCAACCCTTCAGCCTGGGACGACTCCTGGTGGCCGACAGTACTGAGGACAGCCCCGACACCCACAGACCACGCACACAACCTAGGAATCATCCTAGACTCAATGCTCTCAATGACCAATCAAGTCAACGCCGTCTCCTCCTCCTGCTTCAACACCCTCTGCATGCTCCGCAAGATCTACAAATGGATCCCAACAGATACAAGAAAGACAGTCACCCAGGCCCTCGTCAGCAGCAGACTCGACTATGGAAAAGCCCTCTACGCGGGAACACCGACCAAGCTCATCAAACGACTGCAACGCATCCAAAACGCCTAGGCACGACTGATCCTCGACGTACCACACCACAGCCACATCACCCCCACCTGAGAAACCTGCACTGGCTCCCCGCCAACAAGAGGATACCCTTCAAGCTCCTCATCCACGCACACAAGGCACTCCACAAGACCGGCCCTGCCTACCTCAACAGTCGTCTCTCCTACATCCCCAACCGCCAGCTACGCTCCGCCCACCTCTCCCTAGCAACCGTTCCGCGCATCCGAAGAACTACCACCGGCGGGAGATCCTTCTCCCACCTCGCCGCCAAAACATGGAACACCCTCCGCCTGAGCCTACGACAGACCCAAGACCTGCAGACCTTCAGGAGAACACTCAAGACCTGGCTGTTTGATCAGTAGCAGCCCCCCCCTCCCCCAGCGCCTTCAGACACTTGCGGGTATGTAGTGCGCTTTACAAATGTTTGATTGATTGTTTGTTTGATTGATTGATTGATTGATTGATTGATTGATTGATTGATTGATTGATTGATTACAGAGTTAAACAGCAGTCACTGCTATGTGTCCGGTGTAGAACCCCAGTCGTTCGCCTACCCCGCTTCATCAACTCTGCATGAAAGTATTGTTTTCATAAAATCACTGTACACTTTTTAACTCATTTCATAGATAGGACAGCTCGGGTAACTGTAGATTTTCAGTTTTATATTATAACATTTACTTCCTTCAACTTAATTTTTTCAAGGAAATTCTAGGGAATTGGATTAACAAGGTAGTTAGTAGGCACCTTACACTCCTCAGCGAATTTTCATAGTCGATCAACTACTATATTTCCAGGCATATATACAGCTTTAAAACCCTATACTGCGATCCAGTGCATTATATTCTATCTTCAGAAATAACGCACGTGCCACTGTTCTGCTATTTCATGTCGGTGGCTTTTTCGACTACATGAGTTCCCTTACCAGGCGCGCGCTTTTCTGTCTCGTATTCATTTTCTTCTCATTGCCCTCGAGCCGCTCTTTTTGTACCGAGGTACACGGATTGATTCCTGGCAGTAAGTACTCTGTGGGTCAGCATGTAAAGATAATTCTTTTTTAGGCCTAGGCTCATTCATCATACATTTTCCGTTTCCTTAAAGTGTTTCATTCTTCGGGCAAATTGAAGATGTGTGGTAGAATGCCAGCTCCTAGCGCGGCCTTTGTGCTCAGTCCAATGTCATTAATATCTTTGAGCTTCCATTTCGTCCCTTCAAAATTCTGAATGAGTGCAAAACTCAGAATAAACTACATCTAATCAAGTGGCTCCTTTCTTTCCTCTGCCGTATACGAGATTTCGTTTTCTATTTTCAATAACTTTCCAAGTTATTAATTCAGAAATGTGAGCTGCTTCATAAGAGTAAAAAAAAACTTTAATGATGTGAGAAGATTGGCTTCTCAAACTCAAAAAACTACAAATGAATTCTGCAGGATACAGTTGCTGTACATAAGTTTTTGTCATACTCTGAACGTCTATGGAGAAAATTCCAGTTTATTACACTTCTGTCCTATAATGATTTTTTAGTATAACGGCGGCTATCGGTGCACAGTTTCAATCTAATAAACCGAATTTATTTTCTTCTTTCTTCTGGGCAATATCCAAAATGTGACCAACTGGACCAATAAAAAAAAGATTCAGCTTTTAGATGTAGTAAACCGGGGCCAGACAACGTGATAACAAATAAAGGGGCATATTTACAAGGGGATATCGCCACCAGAATGTCACTTTTAGTAAACGTGAAGTTAACCCACTTAACGTGTAAATAAGGCCCCTTTATATGCTTCACATAGCGTGAAAGGGGCGTGCAATGGGTGCTGCATTGCTTTTTGACACTGACCCATATTACAAGGATGGGGCAGCTCCAAAAACGAAGACCAGGAAAAACATGTTCTTAGAATGGCGATATGAGGAGAAATTATTAATTTCTCCTCGCATTTTGCTCTTTCTGCAGCACGTATAGAAACAGCAACTCGCCTTTAATATTTATGTGCATGAAGGTGTCCCTTCCTGCACATAAACAATCACCCCCTGTAGCATAGGCA
Organism: Triturus cristatus; assembly: GCF_964204655.1. Classification (NCBI taxonomy): domain Eukaryota; kingdom Metazoa; phylum Chordata; class Amphibia; order Caudata; family Salamandridae; genus Triturus; species Triturus cristatus. The sequence continues at coordinate 238,762,140 of NC_140589.1, read as the reverse complement.
CCCTAATAACATGGCACAAGGGTGCCTGCATGGCGCTAGGCATCTTTTTTAGCTTCACTGCTAGGGGAAACACAGGGATGTGCCGTATTTTGCGTAGCAAGAACAGAGGACAACCAGAACCCCACAAGCCCCACAGAGGGCCAGCCTGGGGCCAGGGAAGGGCAAGGAGAAGAAGAAGAGGAAGACGCGGTTCAGTCCGCAGGAAAACAGGATCCCGATAACGGAGGTGACACTGACACCATCTAATTGCCATTGGTGAAATTGTCAGCACTAAATGTTGCACTTACACTTGTCAGAGTGATGTGCGAATGCAGAGGAGTGACATGCACGCAGGGAATGTGTCTTGGAATGTATTTATTTGCACATGCTGTGGCTGTGGTAATTTTGTCCTATCCCATGATTGCTAAGGACAGTCCCAATGTGACGAGCTTATGTGAAGAAATTGTTAATGATAGTGTCCCTTCAGGCTATTCCTGCTGCTGCTGAACTGGGGTGTGGTCCACCTGCCTCATCCTCATCATCATCGTCCGGTGCATCTGGCACATGGATCCATGGGGCATTGGTGCGTATACATATGTTGTGCAACACACAACATGCAATGATCATCTTGCACACTATTTGCGGGCTGTACAGGAATCTTCCACCTGTGATGTCCAGGCACCTGAAACGTGACTTCAACATGCCAAATGAGTGCTCCACAATGCCCCTGGTGCATTTGTGGGCTGCATTGTACTGCCTCTGGGCCTGGGTGTTCGGGGCTCGGAGGGGTGTCATCATCCACGGGCAGAGTGCATATCCTTGATCACCTGTGACAGGGGAGAGAGATGTGTCAATCGGCGGTTCGGCATTCTGTGTTGGCAGGCTTATTAGTATATTGGTGTGTGATGTGTGGGACTTTGGGATTCATGTTTGACATGTCTTGCATGTGGCAAATGAGCGGCATCCATGTGTATTACGTTGCCTCACAGCTGCTCCTCACTCCCCCGAGCCTATTTACTTATGTGCGCTGCGCGGTTGCATCACTTGCACTCCTAAGACACACCATTGTCATGACTCTGTGCATGTCCACAAGCCTGACAACGACACTGTGATATTGGCCGTTGAAGTTGGTCGCCACGTGTGTGTAGGCCTATGGTGAGGATATGGCGCACACAGAGACACACGCAGTAGTTGCTTTGGTGGCCATCCTGGAAGTGAACCACGCCCTGAGCCCCGTGCTATTAATTACCACTCCTACGCTGGCCCAGCCAACTCTGCTTACGCCTATAGGGGGGGACGATATAGCTACATGTCCAAGGTCTACCCCACTGCCTGAGGTAACATGGTTGCGTCCACTGTCTACGACACTACATACACCAGCAGTACATGTCCACATGGACATGAACATGTCTGTGCTCTGCATACTTGAGTCTGTCCAGCACATCACCGCCTCACTTGGCGTTGTGTTCATTCTGATTCATGGATCACTTGCCTCCTTTGCACATACTTGGTTCCCACCTCTCACCACATCCTGATATTGTATGGCAGAGGTGCCATGACGTGGATGGTTTGTCTACATGGCTGGCCCCTGTTACTACAGTTCCTTGTGTTGTCATGTCTGGTAGGTGGGCATGTTGTTTGGCATGTTGTATGTGATGTTGTCTATTACAAAACGGTTAGATACCGGAGGGTCAGAGGGAACATTTTTTAAGACCGCACAGGATTATATCCCCAAACAAAGTATTAAAGACACTAAAAACCCTGAGGTCTGGAATAGCAAAGAAAGAAAGATGAAAAGGTGGTGTGTGAAATGAGAAACAAAAGCCCAATGCACCTAGTGAAAGGGCAATCCCTTAGGAACGTAATCACTCACTCACCCTGGGTGACACGCCCCATCACATGGGATTTTCATCCCAAAGAAAAATCTCAGTCTCTCTGGGGGCCGCAAGCCCCTCTACGAGAGGTAGGAGCTCAAGGACGTTTATATTTTGCACTGAAGGGTGGACTAAATCCACATATGAAGAGCTGGGTGTGAGTAGGGGGTGCAGTGCTAATGAAATAATAGTGCAGTAAGAGTGTGTTAAAACTAGTTACGGGACGGCAAGGAGGAATCTCTTTAACACCGCCGTACCGATGCTAGATTAAAAATGTGAGCCCCACTAGTTCAATATAACCAATGGTGCAATTGTCCTATTGTCTTATGTATTGCACCATTGGTTATATTGAACTAGTGGGGCTCACATTTTTAATCTAGCATCGGTACGGCGGTGTTAAAGAGATTCCTCCTTGCCGTCCCGTAACTAGTTTTAACACACTCTTACTGCACTATTATTTCATTAGCACTGCACCCCCTACTCACACCCAGCTCTTCATATGTGGATTTAGTCCACCCTTCAGTGCAAAATATAAACGTCCTTGAGCTCCTGCCTCTCGTAGAGGGGCTTGCGGCCCCCAGAGAGACTGAGATTTTTCTTTGGGATGAAAATCCCATGTGATGGGGCGTGTCACCCAGGGTGAGTGAGTGATTACGTTCCTAAGGGATTGCCCTTTCACTAGGTGCATTGGGCTTTTGTTTCTCATTTCACACACCACCTTTTCATCTTTCTTTCTTTGCTATTCCAGACCTCAGGGTTCTAAGTATGTGATGTTGTAACATGTACATTCCCACAGTTGTGAGTTGCATGATTGTGGAGTCGAGGTGTGTGGTGTGTTCATTTGGTACTTACTAACGAGCAGTGCATTTCCATAGGTGCCATCCTCGAAGCGCTGGTTGATGATGGACTGTCGGAAGATGTAGGAATCAGGCACACTGCCTGGGTAGTTGGCGACGACGTTGGTGAAGAGTCGCCGGTGGTCTACTAATGCCTGCATATTGATGGAATGTGTGTGCTTTCTGTTGCGGTAATTGTGTCCAGTGTCGGCAGGGGGCACAAGTAGGACATGTGTGCAGTCAATTGCCTCAACACGTGCGGGAAGCCAGCTATGGCGTAGAAGCCTTGCTTAGTCTCCAGCTGTTCCTGCGCAGTGTGGGGGAAGTGAAGGTGCTGGGGTACCAAGCTGATGATGGCATCCAACACAGTTGTGATGAACTTTGATAGGGCTGGCTGTAAGACTCCTCCGACTCTGGCGGTTGTTGGTTGGAAGGTACCAGAGGCCAACAGGTGCAGCACAGCCAGCAGCTTTCTCTGCGGAGGGATGTTGGTTGTCTGCTGTGTTGGTACCGTCAGCCTGTGGGCAATGTGGGTCAGGATGCGGAGGATGGTTGTCCTTTTGAGCCTGTAGTGGGCAATGATTTCCTCTGGCGTTAAGTCTGTGAGGCTGGTGCATTTTCGGAAGGACCGCCGTCTTATTCTGCACTGCCTCGGTGGTAGTCCAGGGGGGGTGGTCCGGGGGGGGCTGGGGGTGGTGGTGGGTGTTGTGGGCATCTTGGGTCTCCGAGCTGCATGATCAGTAGCTCAATGACATATGTTGGTCTGCCGATGTGGCTCTGGGCTGGGCTCCCTGCAGGTTGTCATCCTGTTTAACACTAGTAAAAGGCAGGTGTTCATTCCCTGCTGCCAATGCGCCTTATCGCCTGTTTTTGGATTGCTTCGCCGATCTGGCTGACCGTTGAGAATATCGCGAAGTGGTGTTTTCGTGTGTTTTTGCACGGGAACGCCTACTCTGCATATCATTAGCATCAGTTGTTTCTCTCATCCGTGGCACTGTTTTTTGCAGGAAGCTATCGCTGGATATTCATCGAATTGTTGACTTACCCTTAGGTATACATCTATATGTTTCCACTCCCTGGTAGAGCCTCCTACAACGGTTTTTGCAAGTCTAGAGTTATTACAAGTAACCTTTGAAGCATAGGTGGAGATCTCCGCCACTATCACCAAGCTCTCCATATGTGAATGTTTAAGGAAATGTTTTAAAGTTTATTATTCTTTAAAAAAAGAATTTCAAATAATGTACTATAAAATATAAATGCAAAATACATCAAAATATTTACAAGTCTAAAACTAATAAAATAAAATGCATGACTACATAAATGAATTAAATTAAATGTCTATTAATAATTGAATGAATTAGTTTAATTTATAAATAACAATATATCCTAAAGAATATTGTTTTTAAATCCCACAGTAATATGTTTTTAATGTAATACAGATTACATTTTGTTAAAAGGTATGTGTAAAATTAATTTACAATATTTTTATCTTTTTACATTTCAATTTAAATTCTAATTTTAAATTAAGTATATGTTAAAGTATGTTTCAAATAATTTTAAAATGTTAAAATAAATATTTAAGAATTATAGATTTGTAACAGTAATGTGTGAGCAGTAGTACTGTATTAATAATATACGCACTACAAAATGCAGTTTGTAGTGCTCTATGATTGCTAATACACCCAGCTAAAAAAACATTTGTGTAATGCTGCGTGTTCTTTCCCCCAATACAAAGCTGCTATTAATAGGGTTTTCCTTTTTTTAGTCCTTCTTGTGTTTCAAATAGAAAGATATAAAAAATAACCTTTTTGTGGGAATGCATTATCCCCACTTCTATATAGGATGAGGAAGCTCTAAATAGTATGTTTTTTAAAAAATTCCATGTTTACTGGGAGCAGCACTTCCAATACACATTTCAGTGTATAATGTGCACTGTTTTTTGGGGGGTTTTAAAAAAAAATGTATTGATTGTTTCTAAAGCAAAGACTTACTTACAATACATTACATGGGGGACCTAACAAATTAGACATAGACATACCAAAGTAAACAATAGGAATAAAGCAATAATTACACGGTCAATCGGCGTCACTAGTACACAGAATGGTATGCTGTACCTTGCAGAATGACACATGTAGTATCCCTGTAGTAACACTGTAACACTCTTTGTTCGGCAGTATCTGTCATCGCTCACATGAGTAAAATCTAGGGAGCATCGGGGAGAATTAGCAGAGAGCACTGGTATAAGAGATCTTATAGGGGAATATAGCTATATGTGGGGAGATTCATGGAGGCTTGTGAGAGGTAAAGTAGTGGTCGAGGGTGTCCCACATGTGTCTGGGGGAAGGCCTCCATGGAAAGTTCTGGAGAGTTATATTGTCAGCTCCTCTTAGGTTAGTGACCCAGTATAGCCAGCACTTAAAGGAGGCTTTGCAAGTGTCTTTCCAGTTGTTGAGAATAGTCTTAACTGGAGCTGTTAGTAGTAAGTCAAGAAGTGCCTGATCATTTTCGTTGAGTGACCCCACTTTGAGGAAACCAAATACTAGCGTCGGGAGATCTCTACTAGGGGAATATGAGAAAAGATTATGTATGAATTCGAAAATCCTGTCCCAGAAGGGTGTCACACATTCACATTGAATCAGTAAGTGTTCTAGGTCCCCTGTTTTGTCTTTGCAATTCCAACAGGTGGAGTCATCACTGTGTTTGTGTAAGTGGAGTCTGGCTGGAGTCCAGAAGGCCCTTTGCAACAACCAGAACTTCGTCTGTGATAATACTGGGCTGATCTTATATCTCATGGTTGATTTCCAAGTTTCGGTCCATTCCTGTTCCGAGATCGCAAAAGGGGCAAGTGACTCCCAGAAGGAAGTGAGTTCCTTATTGAGGGAAGAATGTTGTGGCGTATTAATTTATAGATCTAGAATACTTGGTGACCTAGTTTGTGTAGTTTTGATAAGTAACCCGGGAGGGAAGAAGGTAGTGCTGAAAGTTTTGCTTTGGACACTGCTGATTTTATTTTTTTTAAATTATAGAAATCTAGCGGTTGTAGATTGGATTTGGCCTGTAAATCTTTAAAGGAGAGAGGGTAGGTCTCATTGGAAAGTTGATGAGGATAATAGATCCACTTGTTGATCCATGATTCATTATATAAGGTTTTCCCCTTATAGCGTATTTTATGATTGTTCCAGAGAGACTCAAGGTTAGAATACTTAAGGCTAATCTCTAAATGTTTGTCAATTTTTAGTAGGGCGGACTTCGTGTTCTTGAAAATCGATTTTGAGCAGGTGACCGTATTCAGGTGTGTGGTCAGGAGGGACGCAGGTGCAAGATTCTTAAGGATTGATTTCTCGAGGTCCGATTCACAGAACTAACTTAAGACAAAATCCTAAACTTACTACTTTTGGTATTCACAGAAGTTAGGATTTTGTCTTAAGTTTGACTTAAGACAAACTTAAGACAGACTTAAGACAGACTTAAGACAGACTTAAGACAAACTTAAGACAAACTTAAGACAGACTTAAGACAGACTTAAGACAGACTTAAGACAAACTTAAGACACACTTAAGACAGACTTAAGACAGACTTAAGACAGACTTAAGTTAGGATTTTGTCTTAAGTTTGTCTTAAGTCTGTCTTAAGTCTGTCTTAAATCTGTCTTAAGTTTTTCTTAAGTCTGTCTTAAGTCTGTCTTAAGTCTGTCTTAAGTATGTCTTAAGTCAAACTTAAGACAAATTCCTAACTTCTGTGAATACCAAAAGTAGTAAGTTTAGGATTTTGTCTTAAGTTAGTTCTGTGAATCGGCCCCTCAATGTCTAACCATACCGGGGTGTATTCGTCCGGTGGCATCAACCAGTAAGAGCCTTGTTTTCCCAAGAATGCCATCTGATAGAGCTTAAAATCAGCTAAATTGACCTTTCCAAGTGTTTTGTCTAGTCTAAGTTTTTTCATCCTAATTCTTGCTCTTTTCCCTTTCCATAAAAATTTCGAGAGTAAGGTGTCAATTTTATGGTGGAATTCCTCAGTTAGTTTTAGGGGTAACATAGTGATTAGGTAATTCACTAGTGAGGAGATCATCATCTTGATGGCCTCGATCCTTCCCCACCATGTTATAAATCTAGGTGACCATGCATCTAGAAGAGTTTTCATTTTCTCTAGTGTGATGGTTTCATTACGCTGGAGCGTCTCTAATGTTGTGCTGCCGAACTCAATCCCCAAGTATTTAATGAATTCTGGTTGCCAGGTGAGTCCTGAGTCACCGAGCATGTCTCGAGAGCTGAGAATATTCAGCGGTTTAACTTCAGACTTGTCACGGTTTAACTTATAGCCGGAGAAGATCGAGTATCTTTCTTTGGTAGACATAAGAGCCTTGATGGATTCACCTGGATTTTCCGTAATCACAAGGATATCGTCTGCGTATGCGGCTCGCTTCACACAAGTTTCTCCGAAATGTATTCCCTTAATTTCATCGTTGCCTTTGATATCTGTGATTATGGCTAAGAGGAACAGTGCAGGAGAGAGGGGGCAACCCTGTCTAGTGCTTTATTCTAAGTGGAAGGAGTCCGGCAGTGTACCATTAAAGTCAATCCGGGCGGTAGGGTTGGAGTAAAGTGCCATCACCATGTTAATGTATGATTCACCAAGATTAAAAGAAACCATGCATTGTTTTAGGAATGGCCATGATACCCTGTCGAACGATTTTTCTGCGTCCAGGGCAATGGCGATGGAGGGGGTGGCTGTAAGCTTGGCTCTTTCCAGAACGTGACAGAGTAATCTAGTGTTGTCATTAGACATGCAATACTTGAAGAACCTCACCTGTGAGTTACTGATCAATTTTGGAAGGAAAGCGTTCAGTCTATTGGCTAGAATTTTTGCGTAGATCTTGCAGTCCAGGTTGATGAGTGAGATCGGTCTGTAATTGTTTGTTAAGAGGGGATTTTTACCTTCTTTCGGAACAACATTAATATTGGCTTCACCCATTGATTTGAAAACACTGTCCTCCTTTGCGATAGAATTGAATAGTTTTAGTAGAGTGGGACTTAAGGATTCGGCAAACTCCTTATAAAAGATAGCCGAGAAGCCATCAGGGCCCGGGGCTTTATTGTTTTTGAGGGATTTGATAGCAATCGAAAGTTCTTTTCCAGTGATGGGAGACCCTATCGCATAGCTATCTGAGTCTGAAGGTTTTGGTAAGTTCAATGATTATAGGTATGTACAGCACTCCTCCGGGTTCATTGTTTGTTTATTTTTATATAAATCTTCGTAAAAGGCATGGAATGTGCTTAGTATCTTATTTTGTTTGGTTTGGATATCATTCTTGGAGTCCTTAATAGATGAAATAGTGAATTGTTTCTGTTTCTGTTTGAGATATGACGCTAGTAGTTTCCCAGCCTTATTACCCTCACATAGTTTGAGTGCCTTGAATTTATTTATCCACACCCCAGCACGTTTGCTCACTATTTTATTATATTCATATTTCTTCTTAATTAATTGGTCTAAGATGGTTTTGTTGTTTATATTCGCCGAGTGCGAGATTTCTAGTGACTTGATTTCTTTTTCCAGTGATTCAAGTTCTAGATTTAGCTTTTTGTTGATCAGCGCTTTGATATCGATAGCGACGCCTCTGATGGTCGCTTTAAGCGCATCCCAAAGGGTTGGTGTGTTCATGTCGGGGAGGTCATTTAGTGTGAAGTATTCCTTAATTGCGTTTTCAATTTTTAGCTTATTTGCTCGGTCGAATAGTATGTCCTCATTAAAGCGCCATCTTTTTGGGGGTAGGATGGTGTGGGTACCTGCAATCTTAGTGCTGATACAGGAATGGTCAGAAACTAGTTTGTGGGCTATATCAGTAACATCTATGAGATGTGTGAATGGACTTGAGAGTAAGATATAGTCAATCCTGGAGTAGGAGTTACGTGGTGCCAAGTAAAATGTGTAGTCCCTCGTGTCTGGGTGTTGGAGACGCCAAGAGTCCTTTAGGTTGAATTTGGAGCATAATTATTTAAGGACCTCATGTGAGCGGGAGGGATGGTATTTGCATTTAGATTGTCGGTCTATATGAGGGTCCATTGGTAGGTTAAAGTCACCGCCCAGTATTATAAGATTTTCCTGACGGAGGCTCTCGAGAGTATTAGAGACCTTTTCCCAGAAATCTGGTTCATCGGCATTAGGCCCATGGACGTTGACTACATGGATAAGGTCGTCCTCTCTCTGTAGGTGCGTGACTAAGAGTTTACCATCGTCATCATGGGTGTGTGAGGTAATAGTGATGTTGGATTTTTTAGAAATTAGGGTGATCACACCTCTTTTCTTATCGACTGCCGGGGAGCATAAAGTGTGAGAAATCCAGTTGTGTTTTATGAATCCTACGTCTTCTTCTGAGAGTTTTGTTTCCTGGAGTTGAATTATATCACCTTTAGTTTTTGCTAAGTAATCAAAGGTTTTCCTCGGTTTCACAGGGTGATTGAGGCCTTTGACATTCAGAGATACAATAGTGAGTTAGAGTTTTATGTTGTGCCATCTATGGGGTCTGATGTCGCGTGTAGGTATGGTGAGTCCTAAGGTCGTAGTACTAGTAAGAGTGTCATCTCTGAGTAGATTGCCGTGGGTGAAACATGTGTGATAGGTTACGGAGCGAGGCATTAGTGGGCTGTTACTCGCACCGGAGAATGAATGGTAGCTGTTCCTGAAGATATGTATGGGATAGACCACATCTGATACTACAGCAAGGTTTGCCTTAACAAGCAGACATAAATGGGATAAAAACACAGTGGAAACAACCAGAGTTCGAAGCACACGTGTGTGTAGGGGTCAGATGGTCAGATTATCCTCCAAATATTAAATATACATTAGTATTTGCTCAATAGATGTTTAGCCAGGCAGTTCAACCAGACAGTTCCGATTACGGCAATATGAGTATTTCCGGCTTAAATAACATCGTCAGATAGGCACCTTATTGGAGACAGGCAGAGCGCATATTGTGTCGGGGCTGTTTATCTGTGAATATTGTGAGTTATCATTTGGCTCCAGTTAGTACAGAAAGACTACACAAAGTCTCGGTGCGAGCCGCTCATCGCCGCCATTTCAGGATTACCCGATGTGAATCGCACTGTGCCCGTTATCCTGTGGTGGGTGAGCAATGGTCGAGAGCTCGGTGCATACACGGTTGTAGAGGTCAAATGGCAGAATTACCTCCATAAATTACATAAGCAATTGCCTTTGCCTTTGCACAAGAGATCTTTGGCCAGACAGTTCTTAATCCGTCGATATGGGTGTTTCCAGCGCAGACTGCATTTTTATTTAAGCGCCATATTGGAGTCAGGCAGAGTGAGTAGAGTGCCTAGCGTACCAAGGCTGAATGTTTGTAAAATAGCACCAGACCCTAGTTAGCGCATAAAGCGTTGCTGGCCCACTTTCATCCTGTGTTTGGGGTGACTTCTAAATGAGGGAACACAGTCATGCACTCGCATGTTGCGTGTACGCGCCTTCTGCGTGGTGATCAAGAGCGGGTCAGGCTTCACAGACTATCGCTAACACGCGGTCAGGTGAGACAAGATTGCATGTCTACTTGGTGATTTCAGTATGTAACTCGTCGCTGAATACTGCACGGTTGGTTAAACTTGACTACATGAGTAGAGAATGTTGCAAGGCGCTTAGGGGGTGATTACACCAACAGGTACCTCTAGGTTTTCCTATGCTGTACGGTCGTCTTCGGGAGCCGCCATTTTGTGAAAGTCACGTCAGGTCAGTGTCGTTTTCTTCCCTCGGGATTTATGGTCTTCCCACGGTGAATTCCTCCAATCTTTTAGCTGCCCCACACGCTTCACATGTTTAGGTGACAGGAGCTGGAGTCCGTAGCTTCAGCAGAGCACTTTTACCCCTGAAACACTCGAGAAATCGCTCCTCCGTGTTCCGAGCGACGGAATCAGGCAGCCATGCCCACTGCCGTCCAAGACACGCCCCCCTAATGTGCAATGTTTTTCAGCACTTGGCAGAGGAAATTTGGTGATTACAGAAGCCATCTGTAAAAGTAGGCTTGCCTCTTTCAAAAGCAACATATTGCTACGGTTCACCAAATGATTACTTGAAGCATCATCTAGATACATATGTAAATGCACCATAATACTTACCATTTTTTACTGAAAAAGAAATGTTATATTATTATATTAAAAAATACAAAAGGAAATACTTTAAGGGAAAATTTGAGTTATATAGAATTATTGTGTGTTTACTTAGACATCTTCCTCAAAGTATGCTTGATAATCTCCTGTATGCCTGCCATTCTTGCCAGGCTGCACATTTTATATGCAGAGCATCCAACATCCCATATATATCTTCCAGAAGGTGCGAACATTCTATTTAGATGTTGTGTAGCTCTCTTGTCACTAATAACTCACCACTACTGAACCAATCAGTTTGTAAACAGGGTGCCTGATAGCCCATCTACTATTTTGATACACGTATTTTGAATGTATAGATGCCAGCTGGCTGACTCCTACGATTCCCACACTATATTTTGCAGGTCACAGAGAAGCAGGGGAGTTGCTCCTGCTCCCCAATCCAAATTGTAAAATGGGGCACAAGGGAAACTACCGACTTTGCCGCTCTCCTGCTCCCCCATAGCCACACCATTGTGCCAGCCACTTAGTAGTGGGATAGCTCACAGCCGCCCCTGTGATTTGTTCACAATTGTAAAAAGGGTGCCTGGGCCTCCCCATCCCGTTTTGACCCCCTGCATAGTAAGGGCCACGAAGGAGCAGGGCGCAACTGCATTTTCAAAAATGTGATATAGGGGGGGCGTGGCTTGCAGCCGAGCAAGATGGCCGCAGCCTAGTTGGGCTCCGAGGGTGAGATCGACTCCCCTGACATCTGCGCAGCATCCGTGAAGTGATCTGGCTCCAGGGTCCTTGTACCAACGGCGGAGGCGAAGCGACGCCGATTGATCCGATCCCGAGGTTTCCCGGGCACCCAGGGCGTGAACGGCGAGGTCCGGAGATTTGCGGCCTGCATCGGCGCTGACAGCCGGGGCCTCGAGTGACTGCGGTGCCCCGGGCGGAGCACGGCCAGACCGGGCCGTCTCTGAGGCGGAGGCGGTGTGTTTGCGGCCCCTGGCGGACCGATGCCTGAGTGGAGGGGCGAGGCCTGAGCGATATCGAAGCAAGTGGCCCTGCGGGGGCGGAGCATTCGGGCCCAGAGATCCTGGTCGGCCCTGGCTGCGAGGTCCGGCTGGCAGAACGGAGCTGAGGTGCTGCTCGTCTTGGCTGCCTGCATCACGACTCCTGGCGCTGCGGCCTGGCACCGGTGAGGCCCCCCGGGGCGCCTATTAATTATTGTGACCGAAGGGGAGGACTGAGGGCTGTGCACCCGCCTTGTGCCGGATTTCGCCAAGACCTGGACACTTCGCCGTGCTGACCCCAGGCGAGCGGCTGGAAGTGGTGTGCATCTCCTGGGCTGCCTGAGTGAGACGTCGCCCGGTCAGGGAGGCCCATTTCGCCGGCTCACTAGTGGTGAGCGAGAGGGAAAGTCTGCTGGCACCACCTGCTGTGACCATGAGCGGGAAGAGGCCCAAAGGGAACCCGCAGGGCAAGCTCGACAAATTCGCCTACACCAAGGACTCCTCCGCATTGCCGGACCGTGGTGGGCGCGCCGAGAAGATGGCGGCGGACAAGGAGACGCCTAAGGTAACGCTGGAAGACATTATGGCTGCCTTGACGCAAGTGCAGACGACTGTGGGGTCAATCTCCGCGGACGTGTCTCTTCTCCGCGCGGACTTCCAGAAAATGTCTGCCAGGGTTGCGGATGTGGAGCAGGTGACGGAGACCCTGGCAAAAGACTCAAGCTATCTCCTACAAAAGGTGTCTCAGTTGGAGACGGACAACAAGCGCATGGCGGCCAGGCTGGACGACCAAGAGGGGCGCTCTCGCCGCAACAACGTGCGCATCACCGGGATTCGCGAAAGCGAGGGGCACCCGGCCATGGACCTCTACATCGAAGACTTGATCAAGTCCAAATTGCAGCCCAGGGGCCTGTCAACCCTTTTCTCTGTGGAACGCGCCCATAGAGTACCCGGCGGCCGACCACGAGTGGGTGCGCCTCCGCGGCCTGTCCTGGCCCGCCTGTTCAATTTCTGCGAGCGGCGCGGGTGGCGACGCCCATCCGTCTCCAGAACTCCACGGTGTCCTTCTTCCCGGATTATACGGCGGCGGTGGCGGCGCAGCGCCGAAGCTTCTTGGAGGTCAAAAAGAAACTAAGGGCCCGAGAACTTCCCTACGCTATGCTCTTCCCGGTGCGACTCCGCGTTGTGGCGGATGGCAAAACTGTATTCTTCAACACACCGGAGGAGGCTCACGACTGGTTGGAAGGATGGCGCCAAGCTACGGGTGATGTGCTCTCGGCCCGCAGGACGAGGCGCCTAGGGAGTGAGGAGGACTCTGATGGCCGTGACCGGCGCGGAGGAGGCTGAGGGGGAGCCCACCGGCTGAAGTCGTGGCAGCGGCTGCCCCCGGCATGAAGTCGGAGACTAATATCTGGTGCCCGCCGAAGCTGGACTGGCCTACGTCCTATTGCCAGAGGGTGTGAACGATGGGATCTGGGGACAGGGGATGTTTTGGTCTTCCTCGGACCCCACGCTCCTTACAGCGCAAGTACTGGTTGGGGTTCTGGGAATGGAGCACTCTGCTGAGTTGGGGTGGCGGGCAGTTCTAAGTCCGTGTGGCAGGGAGGCAGGGAGGGGGGTTTGGGGATGGGGAATGTTTTACGGTTTTGTTGTTATGTTGGGGTTCTGTAGGACACGGGTCTTTGACCTAAACCCAGCGCGATCCCGCTGCATGACACATGCATCACGCTATCCGCACCATGCTCCGTCACTTTGCCCAGCCACCGTAATGTCCGGCGTAATGCATGACCCACCCTCTGACAACACTCTGACTCCGGTGCAGCCCCTCTCTTTACTCACATGGAATGTACGGGGATTGGGAGATAAAATCAAGCGGGGCCTGGTCCTGCACAGTCTCAAAAGATGTTCCCCGACAGTGGTCCTGCTCCAAGAGACCCACCTCACTGGCACCACAACTAAAGCGCTGGACAGATGGGGGTACAAGATGGTGGCGCACTCTGAATTCACCTCTGGGTCCCGGGGGGTTGGTATATTGCTGCGGCGTCGGTCCCACTTGATCGTGCTCAGTGTACACACGGACGGGGCTGGGCGCTTCGCCGCAGCGCACACTCACTGGGAGGAGCGGCTCCTCAACATAGTGTCTGTCTATATCCCACCTGGACTGCACACTTCGGCGCTCCCGGCACTCAGTGAGTTTCTGCTCGCACTACCGGAGGGGGAGGTGTTATTGGGTGGCGACTTTAATGCTGTAATGAACGATCTCACTGACCAGTCTCCACCTCGGGGGAAGAGTGGGGGAGTGTCCCGCCTTGCGGGCTTCGCGACGGCGATAGGGTTAACGGACTTATGGCGGCTCCATCATCCGACGGCACAGCATTACACGTATCACTCCGGGGTGCATGACAGTCTCACCCGCATTGATTACTTTCTGGGTTCCCCCGGTTGTCTCCACAATATTGACAGTATAGACATTCGACCCAGAGGCATCTCTGATCACTCCCCGATCCTCTTGCAATACACTAGTTACCACCTGATGCGCCGTCGCGTTTATCCGCTATGCCCTAGCTACATGCGCCTACCAAAGATTAATAAATCCATAGCGCAGGCGACGAAATTTTACTTCCAGGAAAATGCCGCCTCGGTCGACTCCCCTGCGGTTCTTTGGGAGGCGTACAAAACGGTGGTGAGGGGCTGGGCGATGGCCGCCGTTTCGGAACACAGGCGTGAACAGGTAGCTGAACTACAGTCGCTTGAGCTCGAGCTCCGGGCGGCGGAGGCTCGCCAGGCCGCAGCTCCCTCCCGTGCAGCCTCACATGACCTGCATGTGATTCAGACGAAATATAAAGAGCACCTCGCAGAGCGCGTCAGGCAGCGCCTAGAGGCCTCGAGGCACACAGTTTATGATGTGGGAGACAAGACCGGTAGGCTGCTGGCGTGGCTTGACAGGCGCGATAAGGGCGCCAGGTGGATTGCGCAGCTGGGCACTGATGAGGGGTTGACAGCAACAGACCCACGAGTAATAGTGCGCACTCTGGCAGAGCACTTTCGTGGAGTATACTCCTCCAACTCGTCCATGACGGTGGAGATGGCACTGACATACATCCGGGACCTGCAGATGCCCAAGCTTTCCCCTGAGGCTCGAGAGACACTTGAGGCTGAGCTCACGGTGGAGGAGCTCCAGGCGGCTATCGGCGCGCTGCGGCCTGGTAAGGCACTCGGACCGAACGGCATCCCAATCGAGCTTTACCAGCGGCTCTCCGAGACGTTAGCACCGCACCTACTGAATATGTTCACGCACAGCCTTGAGGTGGGAGAACTCCCTGAGGACCAACGAACGGCCACCATTGTGGTAATTCTGAAGCCGGGTAACCCGGCAGACCGATGTACCTCCTACCGTCCCATTTCGCTGATCAACGCAGAGGCCAAGATCCTCGCGAAAGTGTTGGCCGCCCGGCTCACACCTCATTTATCTGACATTGTACACCCGGATCAATCCGGTTTTATGCCTGGCAGAAGTACGTCTCACAATCTGAGGCGACTGCATGGTGTGCTGGCCCGAGTGGAGCGGTTGCAGGAACCGGCTGTTATTCTCTCCCTTGACGCACAAATGGCGTTCGACATGGTGGAATGGCCCTTTCTCTTTGCGGTGCTCCAGCATCTGGGGTTCGGACCGAAATTTTGCGCCTGGATCTAGCTCCTTTATGCTAAACCGCTAGCCCATGTCGCGGCCAACGGACACATGTCGGAGGACTTCCCCTTGACGCGTGGCACAAGGCAGGGCTGCCCTCTGTCGCCTCTGCTTTTCGCCCTATTGCTCGAGCCGCTTGCGGCTTGGATCCGCTGGGAGCCCATGATGCGGGGCCCCCGGTGGTCTGCCGACTGGGAGGACCGCGTCTCTCTCTACGCGGATGACATACTGCTCTATTTGTCCTCCCCGAGGCGTTCCATCTTGACACTACTTAACATCTGCGAGATTTTCGGCCGGGTGTCTGGCTATACGATCAACTGGTCGAAGTCGGTCCTCCTGGTGCTGCGGGGCCCACCTCCGCGGCTACCGACGAGTTGCCCGCTCCGGATGGCGGAGGGGTCGTTCAAATACCTGGGGATGCACATCTCGTTGGATCAGATGGAGTTCTTCAAGCGCAACCTAAGCCCTCAGATGGACCGCCTTAAGCGGAATGTGCAGTATTGGGGAGCGTTGCCCCTGACCCTGGTTGGGAGAGCGGCGCTCTTCAAGATGATGGCTCTGCCGCGGTTTCTATACGTGCTAGAGAATACCCCGTACCAGGTGCCTCCGGCCTACTTCCGCGCGATAGCGGCGCAGGTGTCCAGCCTGCTCTGGGGCAACAAACCGGCGCGCATAGCGCAGTCTAAACTGGTTTGCGGGTGGTATGATGGGGGAATTGCGCTCCCGGATATCCAGCTTTATTACTGGGCGGCGCAGCTGAAGGTGATTAACCAGTGGCTCCACGCGCCTCAATCTGACCCGGCATTTAAGGCGGACAGGGACGTGCTGGGTGAGAGGGGTATGCTGTCCCCACTGTATGATACCCGACTGGCCTCGAGGATGATCGGCCCTTTGAGGCAGACTATATCCATCTGGCATGCTGCGCAGGCCAGGTTGGGATGGCGAGGGGTCTTGACTCAGCTTACACCTCTATGGGATACCAAGAAGCTGGAACGTTTGAGGGACAGCAAGGGCTTCGACGCTTGGGACAACATTGGAATATCGGTGATAGGCGATGTGTGGCAAAAGGGGGAGGTCGTCCGGTTCGCGCGCCTGCAACAGCAGTACGAGCTGGCCCCCTCGGAGTGGTTCAGATACCTCCAGATGAGGCATGCCCTAATGACACAGCTGGCTCCTGGCGCAAAGGTTCCGGAGGCGTCCCCGTTGGAGGACAGGTTGCTGACGGAATACATGCCAAAGAAGGCTACTTCCTTCACGTACCGCAAACTGATCAACAATCTGCCGGACCCTATGGGGCTCTTGCGGGAGAAATGGGCTGACGAGATCGGCGACTTCGATGACCCAGAGTGGCGTGAGGCACTGGCCTCGCCGCGCGAGGCGGGTATACCATCGAGGCTGCGACTGGTGCAGCTTCGTATTTTACATCGCTCCTACTACACCCGGTGCTTACTACATAGGATGGGCAGAGCGCCACACCCCTTCTGCTTGCGGGGTTGTGGGGAGGAGGGAACTTTTTACCACACTATCTGGGAATTCCCAATCATTCAAGACTTTTGGAAGCGAGTGTTACGTACGATGTCACAGGCGTGTGGGATATCGTTGGTGCCGGAGCCCAGACGCTGTTTGGTAAATGTATGGGAGCCCAATGACCTCGATCGTCAGACGCAAGGCTGGGTGACGCTGGGGATCATGACGGCCAAAAGGAATATAGCCCAAAAATGGGGTGCAGTGGAGGCGCCATTGCTGTCCATATGGCGTAGGGAGATGGACGCAGCCATGTTTGCAGAGCGTTCTGTGTTTATTAGACGGGGATGTCCTCGCAAATGGGCCAAGGTCTGGGGGGCATGGAACAAGTACAGGGGAGGAATATGCGATCCGCCGCCTCTTTCAGATGAGGACTCCTCTGACTCGGATGGTTAAGAGGGCCTGCGGGTTGGTGGGGAGGTTGGGAGCCAGAGTCTTTCGCACTGCAGTAGAGCTAGGGTTGGTTGAGGGATTGTGCAATTGGGTGGTGATCTATCAAGGGGTATGTACACAAGGTTTGTTTCAGTGTCCTACTGTTTTAACTGTTTTACAAAACAATAAAAATTCTTTTACAAAAAAAAAAAAATGTGATATAGCACCTCAAACTAACCCTACTCAACCTTTAGCAAAGCAGTGAGGTAAGAGGATAAAACAAACCTTTTTCTTGGCAAGTAAGGCATAAGACATCTAATGCTCCTGCCATTAGGCAAGGCTGAAGGTGTAAATATTTAATATGCCTCCCAACCCTGAGATGTGGGTCCAAAGACCCCCTAATGCCCTTGTCATTGTGTAGGGTGGTGATAGTTAAAAAAAAGTTCTCCCCTTGGACAGAAAGAGTGTAAAGCAGGATGAATGTCCCTGGCTCTTGGGCATGGAGGAGGGAAGGTTTAGGAATGAACATTCCCTTGCTCTTGGGCAAGGCAGGGATGTGGGCTCACCCTACCCCTGGCCCTGAGCACGGCAGGCTAGGTTAAAGAATTGCATGCGTCTTTGGCACGGTGATGAGGTAAAACATGCTAAAATGAATCTCCATATTAAGCACTTTTTTCTGCTGATCCTGGTGTACACTTTGCTAAATCCACCACTTAGCCAGTAGGCCCACAAATCAATCTCTCTCCTTGGGAAAATGCAGGGGTTTCAAATCTGAAAATACAACTCTGGTCCTTGACTAATATTGTTGGTGAAAATATATACCTCAACATGCCTTTGGGCAAGGCTTAGTGGGTTAGAGACACATACTGACTCTGCCCTTAGACAAGGTGGGAAAACTACAAAGTACATCTTCCCACCAGGTGTATAAGAAGGCAAGTCCCCCCTTCCTTTGTCAAGGTGGGAGAATACACAAATCCTCTGCCCTCAGGCAAGGTGGTGGCACAACTGCTCTGTTTTTGTCAAAGCAAGGGAGCTAGGTTAGCAAGGATGGCAATAAAACTTACAGAACCCACCCTTGAGAAAGGAGGGGTTAAAGTAGGATAATGTCCCCAACCATATGCTCATACATCCAACAACAGATGCCCACACACCAACCTACACATGTAAATACACCCCTCCTCAAACACCCACTATCGGATGTCCACAGACCTGTCTAGTTCCACGGAATGACCACTGATGCAAATGCACACCTTGCAGGAAATGCAAGTACCTGTATTTTACCTACCTCTTAATCTCTTGAATGCTTACAATGAGACATTCGCAGACTCTGCATTGCCTCTATAGTGTGAAGAATTGTCTCATCCTCCCATGGGGTGCACAGGCAAACCTGCAGTGCTTGCACTAGAGGCTTCTTCCAAGCCAACAATTCCCAGGGACTGACGCAGAAGTGCTTCTGATTCAGCCCCATACCATGACACCCTAATCAAGGATGCTGGCACCAACATGTAACAAGCGCTGTGTGGTTCTGGTGGGAAGTCTCCCTTTTACCCCCAGGCAGATAGGATGGGAGAGTAACTGCTGGGAAGATGAGTCCCCCATTTTATTTTTTAATTCAGCCAATAGTGTCTTTGGGAAAACCATGTGAACCATTTCTGGATTGTGAATTTTGTCTACTTTTTAGAAGTATATACCTTCTCATGTTCAACCATAGGTTCCACACCTGTTTCTGCCACAAACTGCAAGTAGGGAGAAACAATAAAATAGAAAAAAATCAACCAGCTTTTGTTGATGCTGCTTTTAGAAAAAACATATACTTCTTGCATGGCACTTCTTCTTTATTCCCCTCCCCTAACCCCCAAAAAACACAAACGTGTTCTATATTTTGACAACTTCCTCTGGTTCCTCAAGGCGAATCCAAAAACATTGGCTGCCTATAAAATCCCTAAGGTGGGAAAAAAGGCTGCATATATGGCCTGGATAACTTTTGTGGAAATTAAGGTATGAAAATGTAAGCCTGAATTGATACAACCATAATAAAAGGGCTCAGTAGTAGGGAGGAAAAGTCTCAGCATGTTATAATTTAAAAGGGCCTACCAGGAGCTAGTTTTCCCCATGTTGCTTCTCTCCCTGTGAGCAAACTCCTCACTCTTTGCTTTTTCCTCTTCTTCCCTTCTTTCAGCCAATCAGGACGAGGTTTCCACTGCACATTTCTGTCTGTGTATCTAACCCCCACCCTTAAATGTCACACCTCAAGGAATCATCCTATGAACATTTTCTAGACCCGTGGAAGATCAGTAGAGGACTGGACCGGCTGTCTATGACACAGAAGCCTGTGAAGAATTGGACCTGCACCCCCTTGTACTTTGAAACAAGAGGTGGACTCCAGGGTTCAGTTAGCTGGCATCCTGTGTGGCTGCAGGGACATAGCAAGCTGCAGGAGGCTGTTTTCCTAAAGTGACCAGTTGACTACTACCAACTGGACCTGGAGTGGAACTTGTAGGTTGTGCTAGTGGCCTCCCCTGGAATAAGTGTCGACCTCCAAGTGCAGCCCCTGAGGTCCAAGGAACCTTAGAAGAGATCCAGAGAAGCTACTCTAGAATCCCTGAAAAGTTGTGACTCAATAGTTTTTGGACTTCCAAGTTCTACAGAGCAGTCATGCTCACATTGTGGCAAAGGTGTCAGATTTGGATGCAACTTCATCAGATACATCTTCAGGCTTGCTGCGCTGGTGGATTCTGAACTCCATAAAGAATGAAGTCAGAAGGTAAAATCTTTGACTTGGATGAACCTATATGGTGCATGTGACCCGTGCTTCATCACGGCCTGAAATTGCTCTTAGGTCCCCGTCCACCGCTTCCTTACACTATCATTGGCACTCAGTGCTATTTGATATTATTTTGCTGAAAACCTAAAAAAATCATATCTCCTGTTCCACTTCTTGGATTTTTGTTGTTTTGGTGTCATTTTGTTTGTTGAAATGTACCCTATTCTTCTAAGTTGGTTTGGGATTTGTATTGTTTGTTTTTGACTTTATTACTGTTTTGGTACTCCATAAATACTTTACACATTGCATTAAGTTAAGCCTGTCTGCTCCGTGGCGTAGCTAGGATTGAGGTCAGGTAAGTTTAGTGACTTCAAGGTTTCCTCTGACATATTAGTGCTGTTATTCCTTGAGGTGGGTGACTGCCCCATTCAAATAATAATCTACTTCTGTACAATCACTGTTTTTGCTGAGGGAGCAGAAGGGACAACAGGTTGTACAGTACATGTTATGTTATGTTATGTTATGTTATGTTATGTTATGTTATGTTATGTTATGTTATTAAAGCTTGTAGAGCGCACGGTTACCCTAGGATGTCCTGGCGCTAAGCACTGAATACCTGCGGGGAAGAGATCTAAAACTGGAAGAAGAACCATGTCTTAAGGTGTCTCCTAAAAGAGGTGAGGTTGGAGACGCTTCTCAGAGCGAAGGGCAGATCATTCCAGGCTTTAGAGGCACCATAAACAAAGCTTCTACCCCCCCCCCCCCCCCCAGTTTGTCCTCTTAAAAGAGGGGGTTTTCACCTGTTTGGAGCCTGTAGACCTTAGATTTCTGCTTGGAATATACCATGAGAACTTAGTTTTAAGAAACTCAGGACCCATTCCATTCACCGCCTTGAACACAATACATAGCGCCTTGAAGCGAGATCTCAGATGTATTGGAAGCCAATGTACTTCTTTAAATTTTTTCTTAACTGAGATAAATCTGGGTGTCCGCGTCAGCAGAAATCCATCTTGAATAGATTGGAGACACATGCTGGCAGAGGCAGAAGTGTTAGAAGGTGGAGTGGAGTACCTGCCTAAGAGGTGTACCTATTTGAGTAGTGGTAGTTGGTCTGGTTTGACATTTATTGACCATAGCAAGGATGAGCACACTTTCCCAATGTGGTGGTGACTGTTTGGATTAGGATATCCATGGTCTTCTCTTTGCCCTTTGTTCCTGGAGGTCAATCTGATGCTGTCCTTGCTCAAACCATGTCTCTTCAAATTTGTATGTGATATCAAACAGTAGAAAGCTGTTCTTACTGATGAACCCTTAACCGCTAACCTAAGTCTTCTGCCACCTGTTAGAGATGTGACCCTAGGTTTTGCACAGCTTGATTCTATCACTGCTACTATTCTACAAACATTTTCTTGAGTCTGTATAGCAAGACAACTAATACTTGGGACTGAAGGACCTTCTTATTGTCAGATGGGAAGTTGGACAACTTCTGGGGAAGGGCTTGTTCTGTCATGTGCACATTCTATTCCTCTCCTTCATTTTCCACTATACTTTGTTGGGCTGGAGCTGACATTTGAAGAGTGGTCAATGATTGCATTGTAGTTGTACTAGCCCTTTAAGAAACTCCTAAATGTAAATGCTAGGTTGGGTTCTAGTATGGCCCACACAAACAACATTGTTAATGTTTTTTAATGTTGCTTAAACACAGACTGGCTCTGTAAATGTAGGAGGTGGCTCGAGAGAAGTGGCAGAAGTTGCAAAAGAGGTTGGGGTAGTTGGAACCACACTGGCACTGGTGACAGAAATTGCGATTGTCAGATTTGTTTTTTGCCATTAGTTGGAGCAATTTCTTTTAGTAGGCTGTACTTTAAGATGTTTTGCTGATGGGGGTGGTGGAGCATGGCTTGGTGAAGGCAATTCCTGCCCCTCCACTGCTGTCTCCCCTACAAAGGTAATGCATTGAGATATTTATGTATAATTACATGACTGTAATTAAATTATATTTTTCATCAAATATAATAATGTGGATTTTTTTGGGGAAAGAACGTTTTTCCAAAATAATTTTTCATTCCCAATCTTTTCATGACCATTAAATTATGGAAATCTAAACTATTACTAATTGAAGAAAACACATAAGTGAAGGTTACATCTGTGTTGTGCTTACCAGGCTCCTCTGTTCCTTCTGCTTCTACTTCACCCTCAACGCCTTCACTGAGGTCATGCCAGAAATTGTATTATTATTTGGGATGGGCAACTGCCCACCTCAAGGAGAAATCACAATCATTGTCATGGTGAACCCTCAAAGCCACCAAATTAACCTACGCTCAACCCCATGGTAGCTCTGGTACAGGGAAGATAGGCTTTCTTTAGGGCAATGTGTAAAGTATTTATGCAATACCAAACCAGTAATAAAGTAAAAATGCAAAACAAAAATCCAATAAGGAGAACAGAGATGTGCATTTTTGAAGTTTAAGGTAGGAATAGCACTAAGAACTGCAACGGACATTCATTGGTCACGGAAGACTGGAACCTAGGCAAAATCTGATGCTAACCACAAGAGAACACTTCTAAAGCCCTCTAAAACCTCAGGGGAGGCACCTAGAGAGTTACGTGGAGGCCATCAGCTGGGTTCAGTCCAGGTCCAGTTGCCACTGGTCAGATGGGGAGTTGCAGGAGAAGCCTCTTGTAGCGTGCTGTATTCCTGTAGCTTGAACAGGAGGTCAGGCTTATGACTCTTGGAGTCCACGTCTTTGTCCTGGGTACAAGAGGGACCAGGTCCAATCTGTAAGGGCTCCTCTCAGGTCACGGACAGCAGATTGAGTCCTCTTCTGTTCTTCCTCAGGTTCAGGAGTGTTCTGAAGTGGGTGGTTGGAAATGAAACATTTATGCCTGGCATTAGCGAAAGGGTGGGACTGACTTCTGGACATGCCTTAACCAATTGGAGTAAATGTTCCTGGGGCCAATCGTACCCACTTTTAGCATTTTTAAGATGGCAAAAGGTTTCCATCACACTACACTTGGATTCTAAGGACTGGGGGTGGGTGTGGGGAGTGTACTATGGTAATGCTTGCGTCTTTCTACATCTAACTCTAAAATCCATTTTGAAGCAGCCACTGTATCTACAAAAAACCCCAAAACAGAATCCTGGTAGGTGAAATACAGGGTTCTTCAGCAACCAGATAGTGAATACACAAGAACTGTCTTGGCAACCTGTTCCCTTCCTACTAAGTGTGCCCCAAGTGTTATATGTAAAATTCAGAGACAGAAATCTGGTAGGACAAAGCAGGGTTCTTCAGCAACCAGACAGTGGCTCCACAAGAATTGTCTAGGCATCCTGTTTGCTCCCTTCAAGTGCTACATTTAGCATAGCAGGCCTGTCAAGCACAATCTGATACTATGCTGTGAAAACAATGCCCATAGCCTCGCCCTGCATATTCTGCAGAGCTCAGATGAGTAATTTCTGCCCATTTAGGTCAGCCTATTGTTTGCTCCTGGGAGGCATGTCACACATATTCAAAGGGCAATCACTGGCTGGGAGCTGGAAGAGGATTATATTAATTAGCCTTCTGACCATTCAGACAGGTAAAGGGTTACTCTCTAAAAGGTAATTTTCCTTAATATGTATTAAAATGCAACTTCAGCATTGAACTGGATTTTTTAAAATCAATGATTAAAAATAGTTTAATTATTTTACTAGCTAAACACATGCCTAAGATACAGTATTAGTATTTTATTCTGTACTCTGGATATCTACGCAGGACAGCTAAGCCTGACACAGTAAAAATACCTCTTGGGTGCTAGTCACTGTAAGGAAATGTCGACATTCAATGTCTACATGTCCTACTTTTAAATACCATACATCCTGCCTTATGGGCTACAAGCCCATATAGGGCTGACTTATTAACATTTAAAAGGAAGGTTTTGACCTGTCATTAGGGTTTATTTCGACAGGGGTAATTATTTTTTTACACTGCTATACTCAGGCTACAATATTAGGCCTGAAGCCATGTTTCCACTGCCATTGTTGCGGATGGCTCAATAGGTGCTGCAGTCCACTAGTTATATTGAACATATCTATAATTAAACTGTTGTAGCATACACTAGAGACTTATAGACATGCTAAAAATACCAGTTAGAAGTATGCCAATACAAACATGTTAAAAGGGAGAGCATGGACGCGTTACTACTGAGTACTCATTGTTTTAAAGCCATCAAAAATATAGGGTCCTTCAAAGGCAAAGAAATCCATAGTGGCGACGCAAAAAAGCCAGATTTCCCACACAAGCCACCTCCAGCTAAGAGCTAAGCTAGACTAATCAATCCCTTGATTGGCTTCCCTGCTCAGGACATGGATAATTAGCCACCTCAGCAGTGTCACTTGTCTGTTCTGTTCTTTGACCCTTTGAAGCTACCTGTACCCTTCTGTCAACATCTTCCCTTTTCACTAGCCCTGTCCATAGGGCACACACCTCCTCACCTGCAGATCCCATTGATGAGGCAACTAACATTAGCTTGCTCACAGATGCATCTCAGTAGGTGGACAGTACCATAATGGCGAACAAGGTTATGTGGTTCGCTCTGTTTTCTAGATCAGACTTATGCCCCAAACCAGGGCAAGCCCTGCTCAAAGGATAACAACCAGGAGCGTTTACTGACATCCACAGCCAGGTGAAGGCTCCAATCTGGAACCTTGGATAAACCTTACTTCCAGCCATGGAGTTAGTAAATAATCCCCCACTTGTTGCTGAGATCTCTTTGGCCTCTTAGACTTCTCCAAATAGAGGGCTACATCTTTAGGTTGCAGACACCCTCTTTCCACTCTTACTTACATCATCTCAGGGGTGACACCTTGAAACTGAGCACCCGATTCACCTAGATAAACTTACACTTTTGTGTTTGTTTATGACTGTTTGCTATTCACAAAGATATTTATCAAGTAGTATCTTTATGACTGTAGAGTCTCTGCATATAAAAATATAGAGCAGTCATCGTTTTATGTGCAGAGACTCCATAGTCCTAAAGAAAACTACTCATAAAATACCTTTGTGAATAGCAAACAATCATAAACTTACGTAAAAGTGTAAATTTACCATTGTGAATCAGACCCTGGCTCTTCAGCTCAAGGTCTGTACCCAGAAACTGAACATGTACCTAGCAGTCCAAGTCTTTCAGCAGGGAACTACAGCCTATTCCTCACTTTGTCTGTGTTTTGAAGGGCTCTGCCTGGGGCAGATCTTCTGTCATCTGTCTCTGTGACAGACAAAGAAAAGGGCATGTTAGGCAGCGGGGTGAGCACACTCAGGCTGCCAGGTCCATGCTGGGTGTGTTCTGTAATCGCATTTTTACAGAAATGTATATTTTTTGTGTCATTTGTGAATCTTTCATGGCTCCCAGCAGAGGCCCCTTGGTATTTTATAATTTAAACCAAATGCCAATAATAAATGCGTATCAATTTAAGAATGCCTTGCCACAATTTCAGAATCCAAACCAGAATACTCTGCAACAAATCCCATTATTTAAAACTGAGGGTCGCTTAGATAGGAAGAAGATTGCATACTTGACGCAGTCTTAGAGGTAGACCAGAGTGGCCCATATGTAGATGCCATGGTTTATGGCCACCCCGAATCATTTCTCATTGATACCAGTGCTACCAGGTCCACAGTTAGAAGAGTGGAAGTCCCAGACTTACCTCTCTTGGGGAAATCTATCTTAGTTGTAGGAGTAACAAATAGACAAATCCAAAATCCAGTTTCTGCAAAGGTTCCAGTAAAGATAGGTTTATTCGAAGCGAAGCACCAATTTGTTGTTTGCGATTCATGCCACGTGAATTTGTTAGGAAGGGATGTGTTTTGCAAGTTAAACTGCACTATTTACTGTATGCCGGATGGCGTTGCGTTACAGACACATGATGAGGATGTGGATTTTAAATTGATCGGACAGCAGACTGAGACAGGAATATTCCCATCGCTAGATCTGAAAGAAGCAATGAATGCCAAAGTTTGGAATTTTACAGGGAACGACATCAGACTAATTAAACCGCACCTACGAGACCGCCACTGGCTCACAGTTGAGAAAACAGTGACCTTCAAGCTACTCATTCATGCCTACAAATCCCTCCACAACACTAAACCCCAGTACCTCAACGAAAGAGTCTCCTTCTACCCACCCAAGAGAAGCCTCCGCTCCACAGACCTCACCCTTGCCGAAACCCCTCGCATCCGCAGAGCCAGAGCAAGTGGAAGAACCTACTGCTACATAGCGGCAAAGACCTGGAATTAACTCCCGCTCAGCATCAGACGTTCCCCCACTCTGCATGCCTTCAGGAAGAACGTCAAGACTTGGCTCTTCAGGTAAGACGCAGTTGCACGATCTCCCCCCGTGCCTTGAAACCCTAGCGGGTGAGTTGCACGCTTCACAAATCCCTGATTGATTGAATGATTGAAAGGTGTAGATCCAGTTCAAATTATAGTGAAAGCAAATGTTATATATCTCAGAACAACCCCATAGCATTTGACCCCAGAGAAAATTGCAGGAATACAACTAGTGATAGATATCATATTACAACAAGCATTTGCAATGCAATAGGTCTCGCATTTGGGAGTTAGAGCTATTGGCGTTTTAAATGACAATGTCTTTTACATATGTGTTTTGGTTTGGAGTGGATGTATGTGATGTGGAGTGGAGTGGAATTATGTTGGTGGTATTGGAATTGCTAGCTGTGGAATTGTGTGGGATGCAATTGTGTGACATGGAGTGTATTTGTGTAGTGGAATTATTTGGCAAATATTGGAGCAGGGCAAGACTCCTCTGAAAGGGGAGTCATTTCAGAGAATGGGTCTGTACCCCATGCGCGTGTTAGTCTCAATGGCAAGAGAGTGCAAGCCCAAAACATGGGAATGTGAAGAAGATAGCATCAAAGAGGCTGAAAAGAGAAGTCGGAAGGCACACACGTAAAAACAAAGATGTAGAGCCTGCTTGGTCTTATACCCCGTGTTCAACCTATGCCAGTCTTCCTTCTTCCCACAACTGAAGCAGCAGCAAACGTCATCCTTTTGATACGCGAGGCTGCATATTTTATGATTATTTTGATCTAAAAAAATACAATATAAAATTGAAGCAATTTACTCAGAATAAATCTGCATTTTAATTTTACTTACTGATTAGTTAGTGTGTGGACCCTTTATATGCCATATCGGCTGTGCTGCTAATACAAAAGAAAAGCTTAAACACAACATGACTTCGGTTATATTATTACAGTTAGACACACATACTACTTTTTCTATATTTTGATATTTTTTCACGGCATAAATAAATAACAGCCTGCTTCAATTAAAAAAATTACGTCCCTTTGCACGAGAAAACTCTGATTGCCTCAATATTTTGGTGCCGATCACGATCCTGTAAAAACCGGGTACGAACCGTCGGACGGAGCATATTCTCCGTCCGACGCGTACCCGGTCGTCAAAACTTACAAACATGGAATTACGAATCGCACGGAAACTCCATTTCCGTACTATTCGTACAAAACCCCGACCGACGAATATAAACATACAAATGCGATCCGGGAAAGCACCGACGTGACGTCGGGACGCACGCAGCCTGCCATTCACGAACCAGGAATTACGATTCGCACCGACGTCATCCCGCACGGTGAATATTTTCCGGCTGCCAAAAACTGCCGGGAAATCAGGATGACGCGAACAAGGAGTACCTGTACGCGACGGACAGACATGGACCCGAACCTACGTGTCATCCCGGCACTCATAGCAGTCGACCTCCTCTACAGGTTCGGACGCAGACGCCGCAGAAGGTCAGAACAACAAAGGGAGGGGGGAAAGGGAGGGGGGGGCAGGACCAGGGGCAGGCCACAAAACCCCCACCAAAGTCACACAGCACACATGCCCTGGACATACCTGACCCCCAGGCCCTGGTCACTACGAGGGGGTGGGGGCGTGTCCAGCAAAGCCAGCGTCCGCCACAACGGAAGTGCTTGACGACGCGAACCGGCAACACAACAATACAGGTACGTCCCGTACCCACGCCTTAAGCGCGTGGGTACGAGTCGTACCACGCCCACACCTACGTCATCCCAACAATGGCGGGAAGGCTGTACCCACGTGGCAAAGGCCTGGGTACGGCCCGCACAAGCATCACATAGCGTGGGTACGGATATGTACGGACCGTACCCCCACCCCCGTATGCATGGAGCCTACCCCCAACCCCAACAGTGTAAGTACGACCCGTACCCCCACCCGCGTACGTATGGAGCATACCCCCCACCCCAACAGTGTAAGTACGACCCGTACCCTCACCCACGTACATATGGAGCGTACCCCCACCCCAACAGTGTAAGTACGACCCGTACCCTCACCCGCGTACGTATGGAGCGTACCCCCACCGCAACAGTGTATGTACGACCCGTACCCTCACCCGCGTACGTATGGAGCGTACCCCCACCCCAACCGTGTAACTACGACCCGTTCCCTCACCCGTGTACGTATGGAACGTACCCCCACCCCAACAGTGTAAGTACGACCCATACCCTCACCCGCGTACGTATGGAGCGTACCCCCACCGCAACAGTGTATGTACGACCCGTACCCTCACCCCCGTACGTATGGAGCGTACCCTCCACCCCAACTGTGTAAGTACGACCCGTACCCTCACCCGCGTACGTATGGAGCGTACCCCCACCCCAACCGTGTATGTACGGACCGTACCCCCACCCCAACAGTGTAACTACGACCCATACCCTCACCCGCGTACGTATGGAGCGTACCCGCACCCCAACCGTGTATGTACGGACCGTACCCCCACCCCAACAGTGTAACTACGACCCGTACCCTCACCCGCGTACGTATGGAACGTACCCTCACCCCAACAGTGTAAGTACGACCCGTACCCTCACCCGCGTACGTATGGAGCGTACCCTCACCCCAACCGTGTATGTACGACCCGTACCCTCATCCGCGTACGTATGGAGCTTACCCCCACCGCAACAGTGTATGTACGACCCGTACCCTCACCCCCGTACGTATGGAGCGTACCCCCCACACCAACAGTGTAAGTACGACCCGTACCGTCACCCGCGTACGTATACGTCCCACCCCAACAGTGTAAGTACGACCCGTACCCTCACCCGCATATGCATGGAGCGTACCCCCACCGCAACAGTGTAAGTACGACACGTACCCCCACCTCGTATGCATGAAGCTAACCCACACCCGTGCATGTCCTAAGCGTACATATCGTGAAATAGGAGGGGTGGGTGCAGAGTCCACCCAGCAGTGCCCAGAGACAGGAGGGGTGGGTGCAGAGTCCTCCCAGCAGTGCCCAGACATAGGAGGGGTGGGTGCAGAGTCCCCCCAGCAGTGCCCAGACATAGGAGGGGTGGGTGCAGAGTCCACCCTGCAGTGCTCAGACACAGGAGGGGTGGGTGCTGAGTCCTCCCAGCAGTGCCCAGACACAGGAGGGGTGGGTGCCTGACACTCCCAGCAGTGCCCAGACATATGAGGGGTGGGTGCAGAGTCCTCCCAGCAGTGCCCAGACATAGGAGGGGTGGGTGCAGAGTCCACCCAGCAGTGCCCAGACATAGGAGGGGTGGGTGCCTATCACTCCCAGCAGTGCCCAGACACAGGAGGGGTGGGTGCAGAGTCCACCCAGCAGTGCCCAGACATAGGAGGGGTGGGTGCAGAGTCATCGCAGCAGTGCCCAGACATAGGAGGGGTGGGTGCCTATCACTCCCAGCAGTGCCCAGACACAGGAGGGGTGGGTGCAGAGTCCTCCCAGCAGTGCCCAGACATAGGAGGGGTGGGTGCCTAACACTCCCAGCAGTGCCCAGACATATGAGGGGTGGGTGCAGAGTCCTCCCAGCAGTGCCCAGACATAGGAGGGGTGGGTGCCTAACACTCCCAGCAGTGCCCAGACATATGAGGGGTGGGTGCAGAGTCCTCCCAGCAGTGCCCAGACATAGGAGGGGTGGGTGCAGAGTCCACCCAGCAGTGCCCAGACACAGGAGGGGTGGGTGCAGAGTCCTCCCAGCAGTGCCCAGAGACAGGAGGGGTGGGTGCAGAGTCCTCCCAGCAGTGCCCAGACATAGGAGGGGTGGGTGCCTAACACTCCCAGCAGTGCCCAGACATATGAGGGGTGGGTGCAGAGGACTCCCAGCAGTGCCCAGTCACAAGAGTGGTGGGTGCCTAACACTCACAGCAGTGCCCCTGCAAAGCAAAGGGTGGAGTACCCACAGATCCAATGCCCACAAATGTCAGTCAGGTGCACAAAGATCCTGCAGTACATGTACCACATGTGTGCGAGGCTGGGAGTATACACATGCATACAGCCTAAAAGGGAACATGTCCACATGAAGTCATGTCAACAGTCTACATACACAAGTACAGTGACCACCAAGGATGCCACGAATGATGCAGGTGGAGACATCGCTCTGCATGCCTGTGCAAAGTTGAAGGAGTCCGTCACACCCCCAACATAGTGGAAACACCCTGCAGGGAAGATGTCAGGGTACAGAGAGGAAGGAACGCACCTTGGGACAATTTCACCATGCAGTAACTGCTTGCATGAGCAAAGACACTTAGCTAACACCTTGTGATGGCACACAGATACCAGGGTCCCCACTATGACCAGCACACTACTAAATTTCCCACACACCCAACACATGTTCACCACCCAAAATCATGTAGCACGCCCCACCAACAGCAATACCACAAAAGCAGTAGTGATCTAAGGAAAAACAAATTGGTTTTATTCAGCATTACGAAAAAATTTGTGAGTGGATAAAGTTCAAAATTTACAAAGCCCATAGGGCAGTCCATGAGTCACAGCTGGATGGGGGACACAGTGGGACGCGTGTCCCCTAGCTTGCCTGCACAGTCAGACTCCTTCGTCTTCCACAGCGGGGAGGGCATCATGTGGGGGGGAAGTACCAGGCACCGCAGGGACATGAGGGCGAAGGGTAGGCGTCGTGGGTGCAGGGATGGAGGACTCCACCACAGGGGGTGGGGCAGGGCCAAAGGCGGAGGCCAGGATCTCGCTGCACACCTTAGCAAGGTCCTCCAGCGTCTCCCCTGCACCCGAAGTAACCACAGGCCCCAAGGAGGGGGGAGGGGTGGAGGGATGGGTCGCAGCGCCACTGGGGGAGGGTGTGGACAGGGGGGGGACACAACCACCCTGACCGGGGACTCCCTTGACTGCTTGCGGGGTGGTGTCACAGTGGGGCTCAGGGACAGAGCGGCCATGAAGGAGTCCTTGCCAGATATGTGGCCAGGAGAGCTGAGGGGAGGGGATTTGGAGGGAGTGGATAGGGTGGAATGCGGACTCCCACTCTGGCTGCATGACTTGCGTTTGCCCCCCGACCCAGTGGGTGTGCCTACTTCACCCTGTGTGTGCGTGCCAGGAGGTGTGCGTATGACCTTCCCTGCTGGTGTGGTGCCTGTGTCTGTTGTGGTGTGTGCATGCGTACGTCTGGGTGTACGTGGGACAGACATGGGAGTGGGAAGTGTGGATGGGGCAGGGGTAGGGGGAGGGACGTAGCGCTGCAGGAGACCCACTGCTGCAGTCAGTGTTGAGTCTATGGACCTCAGCAACTGGCGTTGGTCAGCCTGCGATGAAAAAATGCCCTCCAAGTATGCCTCCATGTTGTGCAGCACTTGGCTGTGGCCGTGGAGGACATGAAGGATCGCAGCCTGACCAACCTGCAACTGGCCCTGGATGTCCACAGACTCAGCATTGGCGGCAGCAGTGGAGACAGGGGAAGGGGGTGCGGTGCCTGGCAGGAAGGAGACATGTGGTGACCGGGCACGCTGGGAAGGGACACGAGCAAGTGGGAGGCGGCTGAAGGCAATGGAGGGGGCGGGGTGCAATGTTGTGCCGCTGTCAGCTGCTGGTGCAGCCTCCGCCCACTCGGAGGGATCATCCTCGGACCCGTCAGCTTCATATTCATTCGTGCCAGTGGACAGGTCCTCGGCCTCACTCTCCTCCGCCTCAGTACCACTCAATGTGCCAGCCACGATGTCAACGCTGGCACTGGTGCTCGGTCCCTCCGCTCCGTCTGTGCTCATGTCTCCCTCCGTGTCCCCCGACGATGCTGTGGGCAAGGTGAAGAGACAGCAATTAATCACACACCTGTATACATATGTCACATGAGTCCAATCTACATAGGTTACAGTGCATAGCCTGAAAAGAAAGATCAGTAACATCTACAAAACAAGGTACAGATGTAGGGCATGCAACACACAGTTGGTAGACCCACCATGCCACTGAAAATCCATGGAGAGCATGACACAATTGCATATGACATGAAATGGAGTCTGACATAGGAGCCAGGCCCTGGGGACAATCCAGCACTGCATCTGCACCACACAGCGTTGCCGAAAATAGGGATGAGCAGGGACCATATCCATGAACTTGAGGCGCATGCTGCATAGGTAATACTGAAAACATGGCCAACATGACTGTCTCACTGCACCTTGAGTGTATGTCCAGACAAACATCACACACTGACCAGACCTAGCAAGGAGATTTCAGGTTTTGACATGTAGGCCTTGCCCGCACCAACCACCCCCTACATGAGACAATTTGTTGAGACACAGGAAGCACTTACATCTCTTAGTCTGGGTGAAATACACAGGGGCAGCATAAATGGAAGATTGGACGCCAAATTCCCAAGGTGCGCCTGTCCAAAGAATCATGTACTAATGGCCATCATCAGATGATTGTAACAAGACACACAGGCACTGGCCACTGTGACTATGAACAAGGGAAATCAGGTCAGGCTGTCCAGTGGACACTTGTACTACATTTCACGTCAATATACATGGTGCCAGGGGACAATGGCACAGAGCACAACCTATGCTGTGGACACTGAGAGTGTCCACGTTTTGTGATGACACACATGACACCTAGGAAAATATGCCCCAGGGGACAGTAGTGGCCACACAACTCCATGGTCCTGAATGGGAATGACTGCAACACACGCCACCATCCCTGCACTATGCGTATCGCACACTCATGCACATCATGTCACAGGCCACAACATAGGACATGCGCGCTGTAAGGCATGACACTTGAGAGACTAACTCCCATGTCTGGACTCAGCATCAGTGCCAACTGACATGGAACCCACATGTACTGAACTGGACAGGGCACAGGCAAGGTCCCAAAACCTGTTACACACCACCCCCACACATGATGCTACAGGCATAGTTCACGTGGAGAAAGTGCCAGCCTAGATAACCTTGTGAAGGAGTGACTACACACAGACCAGGGAACACATTGCAAGGAGGGGAAGGGAGGCAGGAGAGCACAGCTATACTGTGGGTAACTGGATCTGCACAGCACCTTTAAAACCTGGCAGTGAATCCATGCAACTGTGCACTTACAAATGCTGGTGACACACAACAAACACACATGTACCTACCCCCTTCCTGCTGCTGCTTCTCCTGTAAGCGCCTCTCCAAGTCTGGAAATACCACCGGCAGCACACGCTTGTGGATGTGGGTCAGACGGCGGCGCCCCCGGTTCTTATGGGTCTCAGGTGAGTCCCCCAGCAGGACCCGTGCGATCCTCCGCGTCCAGCACCGGATATCCTGCCAGCGTTTCCTCACCTGGGACAGGCGCCGCTTCCGACCATCCGCACTCCTCACTGCACTGACGGCGGTCAGCCATATCTGCTCCTTGGCAGAGGCGCCCACCTGTGAGGATGAACAAGTGACACTACATCAATACACCAGGCACATGTCACAGAGAGACATATTAGAACAAATGTGCTGTGTACAACAAGGCATAGTATGCATCCAACACATTGCACCTTTGTCATAGGGACATTATCCTCTGGGGAAGGGCAAAAGCAGTACGTGCCATTGAAAGTACACAGGTGGAATGAGGGCAACTACACAATCAATGATCCAGGCTCACACTGTGCATCACAAGCTACACCAGGATAATGTGCAGCACCTCTAAGCAGTCACATGCCACAGGCCACTGACGCTACCGCAGCAGAGTACACAGACACACACAGGCACAGGACATTCACCTTCCATTGCCACATGCTGCGACAAACCTCACTCTGCACATGTGCCACTAGACGGGGGGGGCTCACAGGTGTGGGGCTGGCTCTGCACGTCAGACATACAGCACAGCTCCCTGCTCACATCACATGGGCAGGGTATATCCATCCCTCATGCAGCCCGGGTGCCACACCCCACATATGCACCCACCCACATGACAGGGGACTTACACACACACCGATGTCCAGGGTACGAACACATCATGTGGACACTCTCAGCACAGGTACACAGAACTAACACACATCTGTGGGTACAGTCACCTGTCACACTGGGCTGACCACATAATCACATGAGGACTGTAGAGGCTACATTCCCAGGAGGGTAAGACAGGCAGAATGTGGCATGCACCATGCAGTGATTGTCACAGTAAACACAATGCAAGTGAGGACGGCAGACATGCACCACAGCATGCTCTGGCTGGGAGACATCAGGCATTCCCCCCCCGGGACCCCCCTACAGTACATAGCATGTGTGCCACACCTGGACACAATGCCAGAAGTCACAGTCACAAAAAAGGGACACAGTCTGTGCCAGTGGACTCTGCACTCACCTGATACCCTGGTCGCCCATACAGCATGGGGTACTGTGGGAGGATCACATCCAGCAAAGCCAGGTTCTCCTCCAGGGTGAAGGGCTGTGACCTCTCCACAGACCTTGACATGGTTCCAGGGAATCAGTAGCAGCAGCTGGGTCGTGGAATCCAGAGATGTGCAGGCAAGTGCTCCCTCATGGGACCTGGCTGCCTTATATCTGCCTTGCTGGCCTGTTTCATGCACAGGAGTACAGAGTGATTGGTCACTCACATTTGCATCCTATGTTTCCTCCAATCCCTTCAAACCTAGCACAGTCAGTGGGTTCTCATTGTGTTTTTTTTCTTCAGCATGATGTCAACTCCTGAAGCACATTGCAACAAAGTAGATTCATTCAAACTGACTACTGCTGTGCACCTGCTTCCAAATATTCAAACTTTAAACTTGGTCTCCATGACAACCAGCATGCATGTAGGCCTTTATACTTGTCCCTCATGTGTCCCCTATGTAATTTTGAGCTTCACACACAGGTACGGTGCGTTCCGGGGCCCTAGGGCACCCCAAATGCATAGCAACGGCCCGAACAGGCGTGTGTACGTTCCGTATCACTATGGGTGTCCTCGCCTATGCGTACTCATAGGGGTACGGCCCGTACACACGCCTGTACGCTCACTTTCACTATGGGTGTTCTCGCGTATGCGTACTCATAGTGATAGTGAGCGTACAGGCGTGTGTACGGGCCGTACCACTATGGGTGTTTTCGCGTATGCGTACTCGTAGTGGTACGGCCCATACACACGCCTGTACGCTCACTATCACTATGAGTACGCATACGCGAGAACACCCATAGTGAAAGTGAGCGTACAGGCGTGTGTACGGGCCGTACCACTACGAGTACGCATACGCGAGAACACCCATAGTGGTACGGCCCGTACACACGCCTGTACGCTCACTTTCACTATGGGTGTTCTCGCGTATGCGTACTCATAGTGATAGTGAGTGTACAGGCGTGTGTACGGGCCGTACCACTATGAGTACGCATACGCGAGAACACCCATAGTGAAAGTGAGCGTACGCACGTGTGTACGGTCCGTATCACTATGGGTGTTCTCGCGTATGCGTACCCATAGTGGTACGGACCGTACACGCGTGCGTACGCTCACTTTCACTATGGGTGTCCTCGCGTATGCGTACTCATAGTGGTACGGACCGTACACGCGTGCGTACGCTCACTTTCACTATGGGTACACATACGGCAGCACTCCCATAGTGATAGGGAACGGACACAGGCCCTCTTAGCGAAAGTACGGTGCCTTTCATACATCACAGTGGTGACAGGCAGCACACAGGAAGGAATAGGGCTGACATACTTGTCCATGGATGGACATCAAGGCATTGTCTGGCCAGTACTACATGTGTGGGGCACAGGTGTGAAAGGCTGTGATGTGGCACATTACTCCTGAGTGGAGAAGGCACCAGATGTATAATGAGATGTGTACAGATGTGATGTGTGACGGTGCAATGTGTGCCAGGCATGCCCTTAACTCCTTTGACATGTGTGCATGTCGTACTGCACACTTGGGATGAGCGTCACTGGCATGGCACGGTCCACAACACACGCAAGTGTCCCCTGATGCCCGGTACAGGGGTTACCACACCAGACATGTCACTACCCATGGTGCACGATGTGTCTATGTCATGTATGTGTGGTGTGTTCCCATTAGCTTGATGTTGGAGCTCCCTCAAAAGCATCAGCTGTTGCAGCAACCAACATGTGTCTGTGTGTAGATGGACATGGCACACAGTTACGCACACCAGGCCACATGTGGTATCGGATGTGAGGTGCGTATGTATGCATGGGACACGGAGTAGCGTAACAAGGACATGTCTGCATTCTCTCTATGAATGTGTGGTGAGTCATCACATGTACACCTTATTGGCAAGGTGTGTGGGCTGTCCTAGTGTAATGTCATGTGACCTGTGGCTCCAGTGTTCCGCTACCAGTCTCTGCAATCGACATCCTACTTCTGCTGATGTGTGGATGTATGTCATTCCTGTGTTGCATCTGGCTGTTCACTTACACTGGGACACAGCTAATCCCATGCCATGGCATGTTGAGGTTCACAATCTCCGTGTGTAGCTGGGTCGTGGTAGGAGTGTCACCTGGCAGCCATACGTGTCCAGGGCATGTGGCACATACCTGACTCCATATGTCGCATATGTGTATTGACAGATTAACATGTGCTCAGTACCAAAACATTGTTGTTGTAGTGCACTCACTCTTCCTTGTCACTTCCAAATTACTGCAGAGCGCCGCCTCTTCCCTGACCAATTCCGGACATGGCTGCCATGCGGGAGAATGACTGTATCCGGTGCTACCGCTTCCCCCAACGGTTGATTCTGGAGTTGACGGCGAGACTGGCACCACACCTGCATCCGCTGCACAGATATCCTACGGCACTGACACCCAAGCTGAAGGTAATGGCAGCCCTACATTTTCTGGCCACGGGTACCTTCCAAAATACCATAGCTCATGTTGGTGGCATGTCCCAGAGCATGTTCTGCCGTGTGCTGCATGATTTCTTAGAGGCCATGTTGCTTCACCTGGATGACTTCATCCATTTCCCAACCCCTGAAATGTTGACTGGGGTCAAGCGTGGATTCTATGCCCTGGGAGGGATGCCCCATGTCATTGGGTCCATAGATGGGACACATGTGGCTTTGGTACCACCACAGGCACAGGAGGTAGCGTACAGGAATCGCAATCACTATCACTCCATCAATGCCCTTGTGGTGTGTCTATCCAACATGGTGATTTCACATGTCTGTGCTCGTTTTCCAGGATCAGCACATGATGCCTACATCATGAGGCGTAGCAGGGTGCCTGTAATGATGACGCAGCTGCGCAACGAACGAGCATGTGTTGTTGGTGGGTACACTCTGTCTGTCCTGTATTTTGCGTAGACTTCCAGCACGACCGCTTCTCCTGTCCTACTTATGTCCATGTGCTTTCCATGTAGGGGACGCTGGCTATCCAAACATGCCATGGCTGATCACACCTCTCCGCAACCCCATCACGCCAGCCCAGCTCCGCTACAACACCGCCCATGGCCGACAAGACGAGTGATAGAGAGGACATTTGGCCTCCTGAAGAGCCGATTCCGATGCCTCCACAAGACCGGCGGCGCCCTCCCATATGCCCCGGCGAAGGTCTGCAAAATCTTCATGGTCTGCTGCATGCTGCACAACATGGCAGTTGAGAAAGCTGTGCCACTCATCCTGGATCAAGATGATCAGGACCATCCACCCGTGGAGGACGAAGGGCTAGGCAATGGGGCTAGTGATGTGGAGGATGTGGAGCCGCAAGAGGACATCCGGACTCGGCTCATACGCGACTTCTTTGCTTAGTGGTGAGTACCAGTGTCTGAGTGTGCACGCATTGGTCCCCATGTGGCATGTGTTGCGATGTGTGTGTCCATCTGCATGTATGCCACGTGAGTCAGAGGTGTGTGTGGATTTGTCACTGGAGTGATGGTGCCAGTGATGAGTGTATTTCCCCAGTCATAATTGTGACCTATCATGTTGTCATCCATACATGTGTCGAGTACATGCACATGCAAGTGGCTGTGCTTTTTGTGGCTGACTTCTTGTGTGTCTCTCTTCCCCAGGTACTTGCGCATGCCGTCTGCTGCTTGCATTGTTGTGGCACTGCTATTCCTCATGGACACGTCATCGTGTGCTGACTCAGCGTTACACGCACGGACAAGTTTGGAAGTCTCCTTAGGGTAAGGGATGCACCAGGGGTGTATTGGGTGTGGCAGTTGTTCACGATGTATGCACACTGCCCCTGTCGATGTTTGGTTCCTCTGCAGACATGTCGCATCACCATGGTACACATGACATGCAGATGGGTACACCTGAATAGATGGTCAGACTTGTTGTCAGTCATCAGTGATGGGATTGTGGAATGTGATGATGGCATCAATGTGTGTTACACTGCCCTCGGACACATACGGTTTGCATTGGCTTGACATGGTGTGGGACTTTCACATCAGCGGTTCAATGGTGTATGGCAGGCTCTCCGTGAGCAGCAGGGGGTGTTTAGCTGTTAGCCGACACTTGTGTGCCAGTTCCATGGATATCAATCAATGCTGGTGTGTTGCCATGGGGCATACGGCATGTCTGGCATGGTTTACCGTGATAGTGGCTATGTGTCTATGTGTAGAGTAGCAAGATGCAAGCTGTTTGTGTGGGATTAGACTGTGTATTGTGCATGATGTCCATGACTGTGTGGGTATTGTGACATGTGCCATCCCCATGCATCCAACGTTGGCCAGGCCACCATTCTCTGCATCCACCTGACTCAAGCTTGCAGGACATGGTTCTGCCACCTGTCCACACATACCTGGGTGCCCCCCAGGACACTCCACATGATCCCTGACCTCTGCGCATGGCTGTCGCTGTACTCAATATGTCTGTCAGCACGGTTGTGCGGCCACCCCCTCAGCTGGTTGGGCCCATCACGGGTGTGTATGGTGCTCCATGTCTGTCTTGCCTAATACACTGTGACCCGTGTGTCCTGTGCCAGACTCAGGCCCCAGGGTGTGGATGGTTGAAGTCAAATGAGAACTCAGGAATGGTTAGACTTTACAAGACACATGTAAGGTAATAATGCAACCAGTAGGCATCTTCTCTTCATGGTGTGACTTTTTATTTTAGTGGGGGGGGGAGGGGGGTTTGACATGAGGGGCTTTCCGGGTGTGTGGAATCCAAAGTTCACTAGGGGAGTTGGTGTCCTTGCCATTTGAAATCCTCAGAGTCCATGCCACAGTCTTTGTCAACATTGGTCAGACAGTGACTAGCAAGGCCATGTGGCAGAGAATGTCTTTTGATGCTGTGCTGCTGTTGCTCCAGTGGGCCAGGTGCCAGGCCAGGTGTCCTGGGAGATGGTGCTGTAGCGCCGACCCTCACGGTCTTTTACGTGGACGACCCGCCCTCCTGCGGGGACCCTCAGAAGCAGGCCATGACGATGTTTGGGATGCTTCCTCCTCCTCCTCCTGATCCCTCCATATGGGTGGTGATGTTCTACGCCTGATGGCACAGGGAGGGTTGCCCATGTTGTCGGCCATCCGACGGAGTGTACTGTGAATTCCCGTGAACACCGTCACGAGCTCAGCCTGTCTGTCCTCCATCCGCCGTTGGTGTTGCTGTAGACAGGCATGTTGCTCCGCATGTTGCTGGGCCTGCTGGGTCTTGATCTCCTCGAGGATGGACACAACCTGGGCCATGCCCGTGGTGTCCTGCCGGTATGTGTCCAGGATGTTTCGGACATGTGAATATACCGGTTCCCCAGCCAACTGGTCAGGCTGGCGCCTCCGCCGTCCTCCACTCCCATCACCCCTGCCCACTTGCACCTGGCCTGCCCTTGTGGGCACATCGGGTCTCCGGGACCCCTGAGGGGTGGCATTGGCGTTGTCGCCTGCCTCCTCCTGGGTGCCCGGGACACCGTGTCCCTCCTGGCTGGCCTGGCTGCTTTGTGGTGGTGGGGCAGGGCTCCTGGGTGTGTCCTGGGATGTGGCAGGAGTGGGGCTGGTGGTTGGCCCGGTTGTACCTGACGCAGGTGCTGCAGGTCGTTGGACACCAGAGGGGGCCAGGTTGGTTGGGGTCGGGTTCGTCCACAGAGTGGTGAGAGTCGTCGCTGCCGGTGGCTCCTTCATCCCGCCGAGCCGGGTCCTGTGAGTCTTCCCCCCAGTGTTGGGGGGTGATCCACGACGTTGACCTGTGTGTGAGAGAGACAATGGTAATTTTGTTCCATGCAACATCCATGTTTCATTCGTTTCAAAGTTGGAACATTTCCTCTGGGAATTTGGTTATGTCTTGCATTCCACTCACAGTGCACTTGTGCATGGGTATGTCCCTTGGGCACAGCTTTGGCGACTTTACCTATGTGTGGCACAGTCTTACTTGCTGCGTCAAGTGTGACTGCAGTCAGCAGTGGAGTGGGCAGGTGTGGCGAGCCGTGCATTGGCGCCTTCCGTGTAGCACTGTACGTGGGCACACTTATATGATGCAGGTAGCTGTCGTTGTGCTCGTGCACAGGTTGTGACATGGCCCTGTGTTTTGCCATGGAGGAGAGGGGGGGTTCTGGCACTGGCCACCCTTGTCTACATGCACGCAGTCCACCTGCTGACGAGCAGACATTCCCACACCCCCCCAAGGCTGAATTGGGCTCCCTGTGTGTCCCTTTCTCACTCCCTCTCTGTCCCCCTCTCCCTCCCTCTGTGTGTCAGCCTCCTCCCTCTGTCCATCTTCCTGTGTCTCCCTCCCTCTCTGTCCCCCTCTCCCTCCCTCTGTGTGTCACCCTCTGTCACCTCAGCCCAGCTTCCTGTGCACACACTGGTAGCAGATCTTTGAATGGCCCTTGGCTTGTTGATGTGAGTTTGTTTCTGATCTCCAGGCACCCATTGGGTGTAGTGTGTGTGTCTGCACTGCTGCTGTGGTGGTGTGTGCTGCCACTCTTTCACAGTGTTGGCTGTTCATTAGCTGCTGTCATGTGCAAGAACGTGCCGTCACCCCCATGTGTTGATGCAAGGCGTCCGCCATTTGCTGGCAAGTCATTCCTGTGTTGGGACACACTGTTTGTCTGGCTGTGACCTAGGCCATATGGGCAGGGGGCATTGTTGTCTGCTTCTGAGATGCACTATGTGATGTTTTGGGCCCACCCTCCCGCCATCCGGCTTACCGTGTCATGTGATGGTGTCTTCTGTGGCCTGTGACTTGACATTGTCCAGCAGGGTGCATGGGGCATGGTGGCGCCAGTGGCATGTGCGTGTTCATGGAGTGTGGTTGAGTCATGCGATAGCTTGGGGTGGTTGCGTGCCTGTTTGTGAGTTTGGTTGTGGATGACGTTCCCCCCATGTGAGGTGAGTTGTTTGTGTACTCACCCGGCTCTCGGAGTCCATCTACTCTGTCCACTGCCACCACCGGCAGTATGGCCATCACCCTCTCCTCCCAGGGATGGTAGTGTACGGGTCTGCGGGCCGGCCCTCCTCTAGTGACGTTGGCCTGGTTGTGTTCATCGGTCATCTTGGCTCGGACCCTCCTCCGCAGATCGTACCACCTGGCTTGGCATTCCTGCTTGTTCCTTCTGGTGTCCGCAACAGCATTCACAGCATCGACGATCGTCTGCCACATGGCTGTTTTTGCTGAAGTGCTGGTCTGTCTGACCAATGTTCCAAAGAGGTGTGGCTTGACTCTGAGGATTTCATCGACAAGGACCTCCAACTCTCGGCTAGTGAACTTTGGATTCTTGTTAGTGGGCATGGTGAGGGGTGTGGGTGTGGATGGTGGGGGGGTGTGGATGGTTGTGGGTGTGTGGGTGTGGTTGTGCAGGTGTGTGTGTGAATGTGATGAGGGGGTGTTTGTGAAGGTGTGTGTGTGAAGGTGTGCAAGTGTAAGGTGTGGTAAAGCTTCTAGTATGGTGCTGAAGGTTGTCTGTGGGGTCTGGCAGCAGTGAGTCTGTTGCAAAGGCTCATGGTTTGTGTGTGTGGGCCCTTTTTATTGGTCCATTGGTGGGTGGGGCTGTGTTTGAACTTTGGGTGGGTGTGTTATAAGGAGTGGTTGTGTTTTTGGCCTCTGTTTTTGTTTTTGGCAGTTGCAGGTCAGTGAATGTGTTGTTTTAGTGGTTGTTGGACATGTTTTGTGGCTTTGTGCCATTCGAATGGTGTATTCTTGTGTCGTTTTGGTTTGTCCTGGTTGTGTACGTGCGTTTTTGGCGTGTGTACGGTGTGTACATGGGCCATTTTGTTGTACAGTGCTGTCCTTGTGTGTGGCTTGGTACAACTCGTACATGCGCGATGTTGTGTGAAGGTGGTGATGTTGGGGCCTGGGGTGTGCTCCGTACTTAGAATGTTGGGGTGGGGGTACGCACAATGCATATGTGGGTGGGGGTACGACTCTAACGTAAACGGGTGTACATGCACGGGGGTACGACACGTACACGGGTGTACATACAGGGGGGTATGACACGTACTCGGGGTACATACACGGGGGGTACGACACGAACGTACACGGGGGGTACAACACGTACACGGGTGTACATACAGGGGGGGTACGACACGAACGTACACGGGTGTAAATACCGGAGGGGTACGACACGAACGTACACGGGGGGGTACGACACGTACACGGGTGTACATACAGGGGGGTACGACACGTACATGGGTGTACATACACGGGGGTACGACACGTACACGGGTGTACATACACGGGGGGTACGACACGAACGTACACGGGGGGTACGACACGTACACGGGTGTACATACAGGGGGGGTACGACACAAACGTACACGGGTGTAAATACCGTGGGGGGTACGACACGAACGTACACGGGGGGGGTACGACACGTACACGGGTGTACATACAGGGGGGGTACGACACGTACACGGGTGTACATACACGGGGGGTACGACACGTACACGGGTGTACATACACGGGGGTACGACACGTACATGGGTGTACATACACGGGGGTACAACACGAACGTACACGGGTGTAAATACCGGGGGGGTACGACACGAACGTACACGGGGGTACGACACGTACACGGGTGTACATACAGGGGGGGTACGACACGTACACGGGTGTACATACAGGGGGGGTACGACACGTACACGGGTGTACAAACACGGGGGGTACGACACGTACACGGGTGTACATACACGGGGGTACGACACGTACACGGGTGTACATACACGGGGGTACGACACGAACGTACACGGGTGTAAATACCGGGGGGTACGACACGAACGTACACAGGGGGTACGACACGTACACGGGTGTACATACAGGGGGGGTACGACACGTACACGGTTCTACATACAGGGGGGTAAGACACGTACACGGGTGTACATACAGGGGGGTACGACACGTACACGGGTGTACATGCACGGGGGTACGACACGAACGAACACGGGGGTACAACACGTACACGCGTGTACATACAGGGGGGTACGACATGAACGTACACGGGTGTAAATACCGGGGGGGTACGACACGAAGGTACACGGGGGGGGTACGACACATACACGGGTGTACATACAGGGGGGTACGACACGTACACGGGTGTACATACACGGGGGGTACGACACGTACACGGGTGTACATACACGGGGGTACGACACGAACGTACACAGGTGTACATACCGGGGGGGTACGACACGAACGTACACGGGGGGTACGACACGTACACGGGTGTACATACAGGGGGGGTACGACACGAACGTACACGGGGGTACGTCACGTACACGGGTGTACATACAGGGGGGGTACGACACGTACACGGGTGTACATACAGGGGGGGTACGACACAAATGTACACGGGGGGTACGACACGGGTGTACATACAGGGGGGTTATGACACGAACGTACACGGGGGGGTACGACACGTACACGGGTGTACATACAGGGGGGGTATGACACATACACGGGTGTACATACAGGGGGGGTACAACACGTACACGGGTGTACATACAGGGGGGGTACGACATGAACGTTCACGGGGGTACGACACGTACACGGGTGTACATACAGGGGGGTACGACACGTACACGGGTGTACATACAGGGGGGGTACGACATGAACGTACACGGGGGGGTATGACACGTACACGGGTGTACATACAGGGGGGGTACGACACGTACACGGGTATACATACAGGGGGGTACGACACATACACGGGTGTACATACACGGGGGGGTACGACACGTACACAGGTGTACATACACGGGGGTACGACACGTAAACGGGTGTACATACACG
Organism: Triturus cristatus; assembly: GCF_964204655.1. Lineage (NCBI taxonomy): Eukaryota > Metazoa > Chordata > Amphibia > Caudata > Salamandridae > Triturus > Triturus cristatus. Next base: position 238,717,570 of record NC_140589.1, on the reverse strand, counting down.
GGTGGGGGTGTACATAAATGGGGGTACGACTCGAACGTACGGGGGCTGGGGGGGGTCGGCGCGTATGCGGGCACATGTCTCCATGGTTGCTATGGGAGTTCGGTGCGGACGGTGTTTTTTCCATAAGGTTGTAACATCGGACGCACGGGATGGATCGTGATTCCGCGGTCGGACTTCACTTTTCACATTTGTACGGGAATCGTCCGAGGACGTGTCGGACACATTTTCCGACCCGAGGACGTGTGGGGAATAATTCCCGATGCGATTCGTATGGTCTTTTTCCCATGCGAATCGTAATTGGCAGTTTGTACGGCACTTGTACGATTCGTACGGTAAAAAGACCGGATACGAGTCGTACGGGGAAATTTTTTACTGGATCGTAATTGGCACCTTTATGTATATGCAGTGCAAGACTTAAGATGGCGGTGTGGACTGAAGACGGTGTTGGAAATTGCAGGAGAAAAGCAAAGACACATGCATAGGTTAAATAGGGTCGAAGGTGACGAGGTAAGGATATGGACACATGGCGAGTCTGGTTGTTCATGTGCATCATCAATATCTTTGTCTGTGTACTACAGATATAGTGTCAGTAGAGACAAAGAAAATGCTAATAGTCCGTACTTCTTGAGTTATATATACACACACACACACCCCTCTACTATAATCATACCCACAATGAATTAAAACATTCAGGGGCTCATTTTCTAGCTCATACAGTCCTTTGTGGTAATTGCACACTGTAAATACTGATACAGTGGTATTTTTTAAGGGACACTTTTGCTAGACCATTCAGTTGCACTAAACACAACCCACAAACCAGACAGAGTTCATGGGAGTGGAAGGCAGAGGCATAGCCATATGTCAAGGGCCCTAGTTCAAGAAAGGAGAAGGCCCCCTGGCTGCTGTTTGAATTGTTGAAATGCAGCAATAATCCGGGTTCAGTGGCCCCGGTACCATTGTACCTGCTGCACTAATGGAAACTATCCTCCTGTTGAAAGGGGCTTAATAAACAATTAAGAAAGTACTTAAAGATTCTAATACTACCAATGAGCAACGAATCCCTTCTTACTGCATTTGCTTACTTTATTTGTAATAACAGAATGTGAAAATACCCCATACTATGTGATTTTTAAAGTATTTTCACTTTTTTCAAGTGCAGAAAATAACTTTCCTTCAGCGTTTAATAATGTTCAAAATCGTGCATCTGCCAATTTAACGGAATAGGAGATTGGGCTGTCAAAAATGGAGGACAGAAGGGATATGGGTTTATAAGAACAGTGATGGAAAAGGGAGAACGTTACTGCTGGGAATCCACACATTAGGGATGAGAATGGTGATAAAAAGAGACGGTGCCATGAGGGGCAGAGCTAGGAAGAGCCGTTTAAAGTCATTCAGCCCATTTATTAATATTTTTTAACAAACTCAATCCCAAAGTAATTGGCAATATGGAAAAAAGAAATAGGTTTTCTACCTAAATTCCTTATTAGGCTGCATTTTAAGCTAGATCAGGGAGTTAACGCACCATTTACAGAAGTCTATTTTGTGAGCTAGAAAACTGGAGGTGTAACTCAGTTGGTTAATGCACTTGCTCAAGGATTGTGTGTAATCTCTAGTCACAGGGTTGATTCAATAGTTCAGTGGGATCATGTGTCCATTGCAGATAATTTAATGTAATAGTTACAGATTTTTAGTTTATAATACAGAGCTCAGTGTATTAATGCTTCTTTTGCAAAGATTTTTAATCAAACTGAATGTCAAAAGTATCATTGTACAACATCCTGAGATAACTGGGCCAGGAGGACCCTAATAGAACACGGACTCATTGTTAGGTATGAAGCAAACAGAGCAGTTGGGAAAAAACCTCTGAGCACCCCTTAATAACATTTGGGTTGTCTAAGCTCGTTAGAAATAAATCTTATCAATAACATGTTTTTATATATTTTATAGATACAGAGATATGGCGCACGACCAGAGTGCCAATGATTGACCGTAAAAATAAATTTGTAAAACAAAAATACATACTCTATTGGCCACTTAAATGAAATTAAAAGTCCAAGATATAGAGCTGCAGTATTATTTCTCAGTAATACAGTTTAGCACACTTACCAAGTGGCGACCAGGTTCGCAAACTGCGGTATCTCGGACTATAGAGTGAAGCCAATGGACACACTGCGGGACCGCAGTCGTTCTATTCTTAAATATGTCATATTTCCTCTTGCTGCATTAAGCATCTATCTGTGGTTGTTTACGCCACTTACATTCTCATCGCTGCCCCAAAATCACAGCTTCTAGACTTTAATTCATCAATTTCAAATTAGCACCTATTACAAAATCGGGACAACATGTCCCACAATCAAAATAAAATTCCTGGATTGCATGACCCTACCTGAACTCGAAGAAGACTATTTCCAGCTGATCAATGTCCTATTCACTTGTATAAATGACATGTTTGTTTGAGACTGCCGTAGGGGATTACTGAGGGTGCAGGTGGGGGAAGACACACAGAGCATGTGGGGGAGGGCTCACAGAGGACATGGGGAAGAAAACGATAGAGAGGGCAACATTTAGGGCAGGGGGAGAAAAGTAAATGAGCGAGAACAAATTGAAGCTGGAGGTGAAAGCACACACGCACAAGCTTTACAGGTAATTTAGTTTTGTGCATTCTCCACTTCAGCTGCAGCAGCTTTGTGCGAAGTTCGCTTGCTAAGCCTGCCTCCAAAGAGGAGGGGTGGAGGCTCTGGATCAGCGTCACATCTGTGACCTTTCATGTCAGGCTGTAAAGCTTAATGTTCTGTACGGCAATGCATTTAAACACACAGAAGACAGAAACGACCTTACCAGGGAAATGAGCATCCAGCAGGCACCGAGCCGCTCTGTAAGAAGTGATACTATGGACAGCAAAGCAGCACCGTGCGGCAGCGAGGAGAGGGAGAAAGAACAAGACGAAGAGGGAGAGGAGGGGGGCCACACCCCCAACCACGACCAGATGGCACACTGCACGCAATTAAGTGCGAGGAAAACTGTAGCTATGCGCCGCAGCTTGGGGACTACACGTAAGTTACCATAGGATCAACAGCCAACAGAAATCAAGAAAACAACAGCAATGCAGGACTTAAACCAATTGCAAGGGGCAGGAGATATTACATGGAGTTGAAGCCAATATACAGATTACTTTAAGTCTCGCTGAGACAGCGCATGCAGCGCATGCGCTGCCAAGACAAAACCTAAAAAGAAATCTTGGAAGAGTTAATTGGAAGTCCATGTAATTCTCCAATTATGGGTTGACAGAAATCCAACGGTAAATATAGAAAGTTCAAGATTTGAGAAGGATAAATTAAATTGTAGTGCCCTGTTCTCCCGTGGTACCAAATCCGCTGGTCCAAATCCCATGTACTGCAAAATAGTTTACCATAATTGACCTTGTGTCCCAAAAGGGTATACAGAGAGTCCATCACCTTTAACCAGATTCTAAAAAGCAATTTAGAGACCCTGAAAATGCCACACAAATACACTCTTATTCAATATATAGACAATTTGCTTGTGGTGTCAGAAACTCAGCATGCATGTAAAAATGACACCATTATACGCTTGAACCACCTGGCACAGAAGGGACACTATGGTGCCGATTCCGATCCTGGAAAAACCGGTTGGAGCGTTTTCTCCGTCCGACTCGTACCTGGGAAAAAAACATTACAAACATGGAAGTACGATTCGCACGGAAACACCATTTCCGTACGAATCGTAAAAAACACCGACCGACGAAAATATACATACGAATGTGATCCGGGAATGCTCCGACGTGACGTCGGGACGATTTCAGGCAGCGTTTCACGAACCAGGAAGTACGATTCGAACCGACAGCAGTCCGGACGGCAATATTTTTACGGCACCCAAAAAGTGAAACGACCAGATTATGGGGCCCGGTACGCACCGTACCCCCCCCCAGCCCCCGTGAGTACACGCCAAAATCCCCGTGTATGTACACCCATGTACGTACGAGTCGAACCCCCACCCGTGTATGTACACCCGTGTATGTACGAGTCGTACCCCCACCCGTGTACGTACGAGTCGAACGCCCACCCGTGTATGTACACCCGTGTACGTACGAGTCAAACCCCCACCCGTGTATGTACACCCGTGTACGTACGAGTCGTACCCCCACCCGTGTACGTACGAGTCGAACCCCCACCCATGTATGTACACCGTGTACGTACGAGTCGAACCCCCACCCGTGTATGTACACCCGTGTATGTACACCCGTGTACTTACGAGTCGTACCCCCACCCGTGTACGTACGAGTAGAACCCCCACCCGTGTATGTACACCCGTGTACGTACGAGTTGTACCCCCACCCGTGTACGTACGAGTCGAACCCCCACCCGTGTATGTACACCCATGTGCATACGAGTCGAACCCCCACCCGTGTATGTACACCCATGTACGTACGAGTCGTACCCCCACCCGTGTATGTACAGTACGCGCTGGGGGTACGCACCGTACATACATGGGTGGGGGTACGACTCGTACGTACACGGGTGTACATACACGGGTGGGGGTTTGACTCGTACGTACACGGGTGGGGGTACAACTCGTACGTACACGGGTGTACATACACGGGTGGGGGTTCGACTCGTACGTACACGGGTGGGGGTACGACTCATAAGTACAGGGGTGTACATACATGGGTGGGGGTTCGACTCGTATGTACACGGGTGTACATACACGGGTGGGGGTTCGACTCGTACGTACACGGGTGTACATACACGGGGGTTCGGCGCGTACATACGGGGGCTGGGGGGGTGGTTCGGCGCGTACATACGGGGGCTAGGGGGGTGTTCGGCGTGTATGTGGGCACATGTCTCCATGGTTGCTATGGGAGTTCGGTGCGGACGGTGTTTTTTCCATACGGTTGTGACATCGGACGCACAGGATGGATCGTACTTGCGCGGTCGGACTTCACTTTTCACATTTGCACGGTAAATCATCCGGGAACGTGTCGGACACATTTTCCGACCCGAGGACGTGTGGGGAATTATTCCCAATGCGATTCGTATGGAGTTTTTCCCATGCGAATCATACTTGGCAGTTTGTACGGCACTTGTACGATTCGTACGGTAAAAAGACCGGATAAGAGTCGTACGGGGAAAATTTTTCCAGGATCCGAATCGGCACCAAAGTGTGTACGGGGAAATTGCAGTACTGACAAAAATAAGTTCAAAATCTGGGACACATCATTTTGAAGGGAGCAATGAAAGTGTCACCAGAAAGAGTGGAAGTAATCTTGCAGATGAATCCACCAAGAACCCAGAAAGAAATCAGAATGTTTTGGGGAATGGTTGGCTATTGTAGACAGTGGATACCAAACTTTTCCTGGGTGGTGAAGCCTCTACTGAGGCTGACACACCGAGATGTGTTTGATCCAATTTCATGGGCCAATGAATGTACAAAAGCATTCCCAGAGTAGAAGGAAAAACTTTGTCACGCCCCAGCACTAGGAATGCCAGATTATTCCAAAGAATTTACCCTATTTTACATTAAGAGAGATGGGTACGCTCTCTCGGTTTCGACACAAACACATGGAGGATCTCGAAACCCTGCTGCCTACTTCTCTACCACCCTTGACCCTGTAGCAGTAGGACTTCCCTTTTGCCTAGTCTGAAAAAGAGTGAGAGTATAGTGATGGGATACCCACTAACTCTCATGATCCCACACTCTGTGCAGTTGTTGTCAACATGAATAAAGACCCAATACATGACCCACAATAGGTTAACACACTATGAACAGACTATCCTCTCATCAGACAATGCTGTTTTAAAACTGCACAGTATGCAACCCTTCAACGTTATTGCATGTATATGATGATGATTGTGAAGAAAGTAAACATGACGGTCTACATGTCACGGAATTGTGCACCAATCCACGCCCTGACATTAAGAATGAACCTCTGACTGATCCTGATTATGTGTAGGGCTCCCAGTTTTCCGTTTTTACTGATTTTTACAGATAAATACAGACAGAAAACATTTATTTTCTTGTCTGTATTTATTTTTAAATGTGGATAAAAACGGAAATTGGGTTGCTTTTTGAGTAATTCTAAATATTGTCTGCCATGACTGCCAAGCCTGTGGCTGAGTGGATTGATAGGTTAGGGGGCTAAATAATAAAGGAGTTTTAATAATGAGGCTGTAACAGAAGTAGATATGCACAAGGTTGAATCTGAAATTTGCATATTTCCTTTTAAGTTCATTGATTTTTCTTTTGCAGGTGTTCACAGCATTGAAACATGGTAGGCATTCAAGTATGAGTGCATATTTACCGGTTAAATAAATGTGGAAATATACTAATTTCAGCTTCATTTTAACACAAAACCATAAGCAAATATGGATAAATACAGATAAAATTTGAAAAAAATAAATATGGATAAATACAGACGGAAATGGCAAAAAAATAAATACCATAAAACTGGGAGCCCTAATTATGTGGTAGTCATAGATGGCTCATGCGTGTGAGGTAATTATGACACACACAGAGAAGCATATTCCATGTGCACTACAAATTATGTGGTTGAAGATTCATGGTTTCAAAAAGCCTTTTCTGACCAAGTTGCTGAAATGATTGCTCTTACTAGTGCCTGCAGTTTAACTGTTCAAATGAGAGTCACCATATTTACTGACAGCAAGCATGGGTTTGGTAGTTCATGATTTTGGACAGTTGTGGTCACAGAGAGGCTTTCTTATATCCTCAGAAATCAGTGTAAAGAATGGGAGGCGTGTCAAAAACCTATTGGATGCTCTGCAGTTGCCAGAAAAGATCACTGTGGTAAAGTGCTTAGCACATCAAAGAGGAAGCGGAGAGATTGGCAAGGGCAACCAATACGCTGACTCAGTAACCAGGTACTGCACTCTGCTAGCCTGTTCATTTAATGGAGCTTTCACTTGTGTGTCTGAAGAGAAGTTCTTTTGCAATGTTGATGAAAGTCACAGATATGTGGGATGAACTGAAAGGGGTGCAGGAAAATGTGTCATAAGCAGACCAGAATGGTTGCACAAAGGCAGGTTGCGAGAAAAATGCAAATGATAAGTGAATGTCAGCAGATGGGATACGGGTATTGCCAGGAGGCTTGTTGTTTCCAATGACACAATACTACCATGGATACACACGCTTAGGGATAGATGCAATGTAGAGACTTTGCAGACAGAATTGATATAAGTCCAGATTCAGGATGCTAGCAGAAGAGGTTTGTCATCAGTGTATAATCTGACAACAATTAAACATAGAGAAATTGACACATGTCACTCTAACACACTTAGGGAGATCAGGTGGCTCATTCAACGGGATGCAGATGGGCTGAGATATACCCTGGTGATTGTTTGTGTCTTCTCAAGATGGGTGGAAGCCTACCCAACTAGGAGAAGTGACAGCCTCGCTGTAGCACAGTTTTTGTTGCATGAATTGATACCCAGGTTCGACATACCAATTTTTCTTGACTCAGCTAGAGGAAAACACTTCAACAACGAAGTTATGAAAATGATCTGCACAGCTTCACTGATTGAACAAAGATTACATTGCAGTTACAAACCAAAAGCCTCTGGCATCATTGAACAAATGAACGGTATCATCAAGTCTAAATTGGCTAAAGTCTGTGCATCCACTCCTCTAAAAAGGCCAGATGCTTTATCATTGGTGCTGATGAGTATTCGGAGAACACCTGACAGGAAGACGGGGTTATCCCCCCCACAAGACCCTAATGGGCAGAGCAATGAGATTACCCGCTGTTCCTGCAAATGCTCTCTTAAATATTACTGACTATATTATTTTGGATTACTGTAAAGGACAGGCTGACTTAGTCCGTTCTGTCTCTGATCAGGTCTTAGCTGCCATACAACATCCATAGCAAGAAAAGTGCCACGTCCTGAATCCTGGTGATTGGGTTGTGATCAAAAAGAATGTTTGGGAGACTTGCCTTGAACCCAGATGGAAAGGCCCCTTTCAGATGATCCTCACTACGCTTACAGTTGTTAAGTGTGCTGAAATCCCCAACTGGAGTCATGCCTCGCACACCTAGAGTGAGCAATCCAAAAGAAGTGCCTTTGGTCTTTGATCCTGAGCAAAGAGCATTGGTGGTTGCACCACCAGTCACGATACCGACCACACCACTAGCGCCGTTGCCAGTTCAGCAGCAAGAGTATGAGAGGGGTGAAGATCAATTGACAGAAAATCAAGTGCAAGTACCTGAAATCACTCAGAGTGGCGTGAAGATTCCTAACGGAAGAGAAGCTGAGATCGAATCACTGGGAAAAAAGTGCTGCTGATATGGTCCTGAGTCAAGAAGATCCAGGCGAAGGAACCAGCACTGGAACAAGAAGGTTAAATCGAAAAGCGGAAGGTCCTCAAAGATATGGAAGCAAGAATCTGAGGACAAGTTCATAAATAGCTTGAATACCAGAAATAATGCATGAAGAGGCAGAGTGTAGTGATGAAATTAGCGGTATGCAGTCATAATATCGAGTTTCAAATATCGATGTACCAAAATATCGATGTTGAAATCTCGATATGACAGAATATCGACCTGCAAGAATATCGTCAACAAGAATATCGACATGCAGGCAAGAAATATCGTTTTACAGAATATCAAAGTTAGTAATATCGTTAGTAAAAATATCGTTGTTTATAATATCGACATTTTTTTTAGTGTTCTGTATGTTAGAATATGTGTTAAAAGTATAGCTTATTTTTTAATGTATGTTTGAATTTTTTAGAAATTATTTATTTTATGTTAATTCATTTTTGCATATTTTAGTTCCGTAGCGGGTTGTGGGTTGATAGGGGAATAGGGTGGGAAGTAATTTTATTATAATGTATTATTATTAATTTTTTACAAGTTATCACTTTTTTTAAAAATACAAAATTGTGTTTTAGTTCCGTAGCGGGTTGTGGGTTTATAGGGGAATAGGGTAATTTAATAATTACTATTTTTGTATTTAATAATTTATATTCTTTATGGTGTTAATTTGTTAATTAATTATTAATTGGCCATTAATAATTAATTAGTAAATATGTTAATTGTGTAAATTTTTTAGGTGCGAGTTGTGGGTTGATAGGGGAGTAGGGTGGGAAGTAATTTAATTTTAATAACATTTTCATTAATTTTTATATATAATATTAATTTAAAGTTATTTTAGAGTGTTAATTGTGTGAACTAATTTATTTGTGATCGTTTTTAAATTGCTTGTTAATTGCTATTAGTTAATTAATTAATTGCTAATTAACTATGTTAATTGTGTAGTATTTAACAACATTGGTGGTGTCGTTTATAGGTGAATATGGTGGGAGGTAAATTATTTTTGAAAAATTAATTATTTGATCAATTATATTAATTAATTATTTTGCAGGAGTGGGAATAATAAATTTTTCAACTCCGGTATCCAACACTTTCGCTACTGTTGTATTTGCTGCAGTGGGAATAATAAATTATTCCCCTACACTAGCCAACACTTTCCCTACTGTTACACTTAGTGGAGTGGGAATAGTAATTTATAGTCACCCGCTATCCAATACTTTCCCCACTGTTGCACTCATTGGAGTGGGAATAGTAATTTTTGCCCCCCCCTGCTATCCAACACTTTCCCTACTGTTGCATTCGCTGAAGTGGGAATAGTAATTTTTACCCCCCTGCTATCCGACACTTTCCCTACTATTGCACTCACTGGAGTGGAAATAGTAATTGTTATCCCCCCCCCCCCGCTATCCAACACTTTCCCTACTGGTGCACTCGCTGGAGTGGGAATAGTGATTTTTTACCCCCCCCTCGCTATCCAACACTTTCCCTACTGTTGTATTTGCTGGAGTGGGAATAGTACATTATTCCCCTACACTATCCAACACTTTCCCTACTGTTCACTTGGTGGAGTGGGAATAGTAATTTTTACCCACCCGCTATCCAACACTTTCCCTACTGTTACACTTGTTGGAGTGGGAATATAAATGTTTACCTCCCCGCGATTCAACACCTTCCCTACTGTTGCAATTGCTGGAGTGAGAATAGTAAATTATTTTTCTTCGCTATCCAACAATTTCCCTACTGTTGCACTCTCTGGAGTGGGCATAGTAATTTGATCCTCTACGCTATCCAACATTTTATTTGCTGTTATAGTTAAGTAGTGTAAAATATTTTTGTACAAATAATTATTAGTTTTAATATTTTTATTTATCATATATATATAAATATATTATTTTTATATGTATATGATTTATAATTTGTATTATGTTTCTAACATTTTATAATGAAATAAAAGAAATATGTATTAATATTATTAAGGTAATATATATATATAAAATTTTATAAATATGTATGTTTAATTTTTTTTATGTTACATTTATTATTTATCATTTTTAACATTTTTAAATAATTCTAACTATGTTTTTATTAATTATATTTAGTATTTAGTCAATTTTATATTATTTTTAAGACAGTTAAAAAAAATGATATTTTATACAACGATATTTTAAACAACGATATTTTGGTTTCGATATTTTTGTACTTAACTTCTTAACTTTTTAAAGATAAGATGTTGATATTCTGTCCATCGATATTCTTGACACGATATTCTGGTAGGTCGATATTGTTGTCTTCGATATTATGTCAGTGATCCGAAATTAACGTAAACCAGATTCAGCAAAATCTAAGAAGATCAAAAAGACCACGAGTGTCCTGTCACAGATCAGCACCTGAATGCCCATATTTTGTGAACACTGCTTTGAATGTCACTATGGAATATTTGTGCAACATGAACCCTGAACTATTTGAACCTCCTTGAAGAAAGAAATAAAACAAACAAACAGAAAATAATTAGGAAAAATGTGAGACTGAACAGAAGGAGAATGAGACTTGAACTGTGTCTATTAGAGATTTGTTATTTTAGTTCTTTAATTTACAGATTACCAATCTAGGCCCGAGGTGAAAGTTACAGAAAAGTACGGACAACATTTTAGAAGAACATGGAGTAGGGTTAAGGATTGTCTAGTTGGAAGCTTAACTGAGAGAAGAAAAATATGTTTGCTAAACTTCGCTACAAGCTAATGAAATAAGTGCTTTGAACTGACTCAAAGAATGTGCTGCATTAGTAACAAATGTAAATATATTATAGGTTACATTTTCATAATAATAATAATGATCCCTATAGTACTAATAGAATTTTATCTAGCACCAGAGTCAGAGCTTATAGCAAAGAACGTTACTAGTTTGCACAATCATAACGCTAAGCAAGACCCCTTTAGTTACTGCTTTGTAAGCTACAACGAAAATGTCTGTTCCACTAGTTTCTATTTTAGGTTGGCACGGGAATATACTAATGCCATAAACACAAAGGCCTGCTATGTTGGTAGACTAGCCCCAGGCAGGAATCACATATTAGAGATGTTCAAATGAGACAAGTATCTGAAATCCCCAATAACCATATAGGCTGAGACCTAATTTGCAGGGGTCGGACTTCTGATCAAACAGAGATCAAAATCTGGGACCCAAACAGTAAAATACTTTGTGAACCTCATTGGTAGAGGGTATTTCTTAAAATATTGTTGCAAATATCCAGAAACTCTATTGATATTCAACTTTTTGGGGGTTGTCTCTGACCATTCCCTTGACTCCCACTACCGCTCTCCTACATGGCACCTATCTTGAGATATCCACATACTACTTTCTCGTTCCTGTAAAAAAACAAGAAGGTGCTCCAGGCTGCTTCTGGCTGGGAACAGGGTGCAATTGAAACGTGTTACTGTTTCAACTGGTCAGTCAGTAACGTGTCACCTAGCAACATGCCCTTCAAGTCTTTGCAGGCTCTGTGGTCCCCAAAGCACTGTGAAAGTTTGCCCTGCAGACTAGAGATTTTGATATTTTGCTTCACTGAATTCTAGTGGAAAAGGTAGGAATTAGAAGGACTTGTCCCTTCAGCAGGCTTTCCTGTTTTTCTAGTTCTGTTGGTTTCTATCCGTCATTGTGGGCCTGCGGGCTGTGCTGCCAAAAGTTCAAGAACACAGCATTTCATCAATCTGATAACAGTTCCAGCCTTGAAGACATTCGCAGTTAGTGCTTTCTTTTTACTTTTGCAATTTATACTAGTGTCTGTTTTTGTTGGCAGCTGCAGCACTAGATAGGTGCCAAACATTCACTTGACTTATTTGTCATATTTTATGATTTTCTGTTTAATCATGTATGAGGTTTCCATGCCATCTATGCGGATACATTAATATTATGCAGCAATACAACACCGACTTATACGATCGGTTGACTAAATCATGTGTCTAGAAAGGGCAAATTATGCATCATCATGTGAGCACGCTCTTTGGTAGTGCTAGTACTCCATTTTGGCATTTTAATATATGACAATGCGGCAATTAGGGGCAGCTTGGCCCCTGAATGCAGCAAACTACAAACAAAAGAGTACCAGTGAATAAGAGGTCTGACACTATATGGTACCACGTGTGGCATGTTATTATTCATTTTTGAAGCATTAGAGTAAGACATTTTTGGGTTAAATAACAAAATAATCAGCAGGTGGTGGATTATGTGGAAAATGTAGCAGCCACCAAATCACACAATTCCACTGGCCTTGTAAACGTGTGACACTTTGAGTGCCACTTATTATCACTAGCAGTGTGAGTAGTTGTGACAATAAGCATCTCACAACTTCACATAATTGCTTTTTAAACCAATGCCAGCTTCATGCCTTGTGATGCTGGCAAGGTGTTTTAAAAAAGCAACATGGAAAAAACAAAGGGGCCCTCGGCAGCAATGGGAAACTTTCTTGCGGCCTATCATTGCCATGAGCAGGCCTCTGCTACGACTCAGCCACCAAACTCTTGTGATCCTCTGCAGCCAGAAGCAGGACAGCGCTTCTTGTGCCCAGTGCTTCCAAGGGGTCAAAAGAGGCCGGGGCCTTAGTGAGTAAAACACTCTTAATGGCCACCGATTCATGCTGTCGGATGTCTCACCTATCGCAATGCTCAATGCCAGTGCTCCTATGCAGACTCGATTCATTTTGTATCACTTCGTTGAGGGCGCACATCAGCATCTGGAATTCCGCAAGTAATAGTTTATACTAATTTCGATTGCACAGTGCTGTGTGTAGCTGATGAGCAGCCGAAGAGCATTAGTGGATGGACAGCATTCTCAATGGCGGTCAGGGGCAAATATTTAACAGACTGAAAGGCATTGGTAAAAAAACAAACAGCAGTGCCCTTAGGCTCAGCGCCAAAGCTCTCCATTGTGGTCCATTTTAAACAAAGTTTATAATGGGCCTCAATTGAGAGCTCTGGAGTTGAGGCTGAAGGCACTGCGATTTTCTCACAGTGCCCGTCAGGCAGTGGTTAATTCGTAAAATAAAAGTGCCGGGACTCTCCTCAGGAGGCAGCGCCAACAAGAGAAATGTGCTGGTGCATACTGCCTCCTGACTAGAGCCCTGGAACTTAGTATTGCAGAGGACTTGGCCTAATGGCTAGAAATGCCGATTTCGGAGCTGGGGAACTGGGTTCGAGTCTCAGCCTGGCTCAAAATCCTGTGGTCCTGGGGAAAATCACATGAACTTCGATTGAGTGTGTCCTTAACTTGTGCTAAAATCGCTGGGCTCAAATTAAGCACTGCCATCAGGTAATTGAATCAATTTATTATTAAAATAAACAAATAGTTACTTACCCACTGCTCCTTTTTGTCTCAGCAGTTGGTGGCTCCTCCAGCACAGAGAACAGGCTCCCAGAGCCTCGTGCAACTCCCATCTACAAATCCTGGCGCCAGGATTGGCTGGAGCACCCCGGTTCGATGCTCCTTTCGGCACTAGAAGCCTGTGCTTGCTTACCACTCAGCTGTCTAAAACAGCTCGGGCTGGAGTGTTTAAAGTGCGTGGAAAGTGGGTTTAATGATGACTTCCTTTAGCCGAGATGTATGTCAAGTAGATTTATTTAATATTAGTTACAGGTTATTAAGATCATGTAGAGGAGCCCCACCTGGAGCAGCCTGCCTGCTGCTCAGCCCATACTCCAACTGTCACACCTCACCTCAGAGGCACCCAAACATTCCATTCATCATCACCAGACCAACATTCACACTGGCTGAGCAGCTAGGGACAAAGCAACAGGGTAAATACATAAGCAGGATACTACATACCTCCCCTTTATATAACACAAAAATGAAACTGCGAAACTGAATAAAGTATTGGCAAGAAGAACCATAAAAAGAGATGTATGCTAAAGTACACACATGCAAGAAGAAAAAAACCATAAACCAGAAGAACCATAATAAAACATTGAGCAAAATAAAGAAGACAGCTAGATTAAAAAAAAGAGCACAAATATAGCATAGAAAATATTTTAAGAAGATGCATCTGTAAATATACAAGTGGAAATTGAGAAGAATTGAGAAGATGTATAGACAAATATACAGGATAATATATCACACATTTCCCCCTCTACGAATTTCATAAAATATGGCATAAAATATGGCAGAAGAAACAACATGTTAGATAAATGACACAATCGCACCTATGACTACCACCAACCACACCTACTGGCCAGACAGGCAGGCATGAGAGGAGGCACAACACAGAAGGACAAGAGCTAGCCGTAAGTATGACTAACACACATGTCTTACATAAAAGTGATGGGTGTAGTACATCCGACCAAACGGCCCCGAAAACAAGAGCAAGTGGAGTAACCTGTAGTACAAGTGACACTTTCACCCAACCAACATCCTTTGTGTAAGGAAGATTAGGGAAAACAGTGAAAATGGGTGACTCCCACCTATACAGCCACTCCTCACGTAAAGGCAGCAAACAAAATGTGTGAAAATGGGCGACCACAACCCTTACAGCCGATCCTCACCTAAGGGCAGCAAACAAAACGTGTGGCACAGGGTGACTTACACACTGTCCAAAAATCCCTTAAGAAAGGGTATGAAATCTGGTCTGTAGACATAGAACTAGCACCCATTTAGACGCCCCTCATGTAAGGGCCTGTAGTGTAAAATGTAGTTATGTAGTAGTGAGCGATTACACCCACTTTCCCATCCCTCACATAAGGGCACATAGGGTAAACTTAAAAAACATGGGCAAGAACACACCCATAGAGCAATCAAGCTAATGTACAATGATGAAATGGGTGAAACCCATTACAATAATCCCGTTTGTGAAGGTCTGTAATGTAAATACTAGAAATGGGACTTCCACCCATTTCCATCCCTCGTTTAAAGTTGTGTAAAAGCGAAACTAAAGAAATGGCCAACTCAAACTTAAAGAACAATCCCATGAGAGGGAATTTAAACGTACAATGTAATTAGAATGTCACCACAACACCTCAGTAGCGACAACAATGGCAAGAAATGTAAAAAAAAAAAACGTGGGCCCTGCAGAAAAAAAGCATATTGATTTGGACCGCATATGAAAACAGTCTGTAACCTCCTGAACAGCCAAGCATACAGGAGTAAAAAAACGGTGACAAGTTTGCTGAAAGACGTCTCAACCACACTGCATTCATGTCAATAAATAAAACACAAGAACATAAAAATATACATTCTAAACGACCAGGACTAGAAGAGCATCCTTCTCTGAAGTGTAGGCAAGATGAGTAGCCCAAACCAGAATTATCTGGAAAGCTACTAAACAGTAGATGTAGACAAGCTCCCCTCAATAATTTTCTACGCTTTGAATCTGCTGTAGATTTGGATTCCCAATGACACTTGGTGTATACGAAAACTGAATGGCCACCAGTAAAACAGATGATAAAAACAATATGCGTTCAGTCCGTTTAGATGCAACACGTGAAAAACATACATAGCTTTTTCACGGCTGTAAACAGGATCTACGGCAGAAGTTCCCTTGTGCCAGCAGCATCGAGATCCAAACCATTGGTTTGATGGCTCACAGTACACCAGGGCACTAGAACAGATAATGTCAGAACATGTCACTGGTCCATCAACCCATATATCGCATGCAGGCTGGCCGAACATGCTGAACAGAGCACAATACGCAAATAAATAATGCGCAGCCTCGAACTTGGCAGCCGGCAGCAAAGCTAAGATGAATGGACGTGAAAGAAGGTGTGACATTAATCAAGGCTTACCAGCAGTTGCCTTAAGTCTTATTGTGTAGAATTTCTATAAACACCAGCTGTCCGCAACGCCCCGGCAACTCAGGCCAAAACATCCGGGCTCCCTTCAACAACGCTGCAGGTTGGCAAAATGGGGAACAGCGTAGCCCCGGCAGAGACGTTTTAATGCATGGGCAAAGTGGGCTCTGGCCCAGGGCCCCAGCCTTTCAGGGGGCCCCCTGACAGTCAGCTCCATTCTCCAGAGTTTTGCCCTAATGACCTTGAATATTTCCTAAACAGTTTGTTTTAAATTCTGTTTTCCTTTCATTTATTTCTTATGTACCTGATGTGTGAGAGTCTAGTACAGCCATTTTGCAGAGAAAGTTTGTGTTTATGTTTCATGCAATATACATAAAAAACGTTTATTTTAGATCAAAACAAGGCCTAACATATAAGAAATGGGAGGGCGTCACAGAGATTATTTGCAGTAATATTGGTGAGCTGCTGCTGTGTTACAATATTGAAAACACACATAACTATCCCTGAATATTAGATGTAAACACATTCATGGCCTTATGTATGAGAAGTGATGCATCGCTGTGTGAAAACAGGGATGCGTCACTTCTTAGTGCGCCCTCGTTGCGACATGATGGATGTGTCATATTTACTGTATGACGCATCATGTCGCAAGGAGTTACAGATATGTCAGTATTTCTGACAAATCTGTATGCGCAAAAGTGATGCATTGCTGGGGTGTGTCTGAAAATAGACCCAACTCCAGCAATGTGTCCTTTCACATAGGGCAAGCCCCATGTGAAAGGGCCTGCATCAGTCTTATGCCTGCTGTGTGGCAGGTGTAAGATATTGACGCAATGGCGTCCTAGAAGTGGCGCACTGAGTTCTCATAGATTTCAATGCGCCACTTCTACGAGGCATTTTGCGGGGCAACACCCACCCTGCATAAATGATGCCTGGCGCAGGTATAATGCGGTGCAGGGGTTTACAAAGTGAAGCATCTGCCTAGATGCGTCACTTTGTAAATAGGGCGTAACCTTGCACATATTTTATGCTGCCGGTGCGTCACAAAAAGTGACGAACCAGCGGCATAAAAGTGAAGCAAAGCCTCATAAATAAGGCACTTAGAATTTGGACGAGTGTTCCTTTGCACTGTCAGGGACCTAATGAAATGAAATTGTGTATTTAATAAAGCGCGCAGCTACTCAGACTAGAGAGTCCTGGCACATGACAGTGGGAGGAAAACATGCGTAAAAGACCCATCAGTTATCAAAAAGCCAGGTTTTTAAGTTCTTTCATGAAAGAGGGTAGGTCTGTGGTTAGTCTCAGAGACTCTGGGAGGCTATTCCACAATTTTGGGCCTAGAAAGCCGTGGGATCTGCCTCCAATGCGGGCACTGCATATTTAGGCATGATGGCCAGGTTGGCATTGGAAGAATTTAGGGGTCTAGCTGTTGTGTAGCGATTAACGCGCTTATTTATGTAGCCGGCTCCTAAGCCATGGAAAGCTTTAAAGAAGACGGTCATCGCTTTGAAGCCGATCCGTTCTTTTATGCGGAGAGACTTAAGAATAGGGTTCATACTAGATCTGGGTTTAGGTCTCAGGATGGCTCTGGCCGCCACGTATTGTACCAATTGTAGGCGCTGGATAAGGGATTTGGGAAGACAGAGGTACACGCTGTTGACATAGTCAAGCTTTGATGTCACCAGAGTCTGCACCACGATCTTTCTGCTCTCAAGCGGTAACAGTGGCAGGAGTTTTTTTTAGCATCCAGAGTATGCCAAACCAAGTGCCATTTAGATTTTGAATTTGAAAGCACCTGGAGTGTCTTGTCTATGACAATTCCTACGTTTTTGACTTTCTCCTTTTCAGCGGGCGGGGGCGGCAGATCTTTTGGCCACCAAGCGCTCCAGTCAGGCGTTTATGGATTACCAAAGAAAACAACTTCAGTTTTGTCAGGATTGCACTTCAGCTGATTGATCTTAAGCCAGTTAAAAACCTTTGTGAGGCAAGACCTAATCATTGGACCGTCAAAGTCGGTTCCTTTTTCACACGTAAAAATCAGCTGAGTGTCATCAGCATAGGAAACAATTTTGGCGCCCTCTTCCTCTACCAGAAATGCAAGGGGGATAGATATATATTAAAAAGGGTAGGACTGAGAATGGAGCCCTGAGGGACATCTACATTCATGGCCGGAACTGGGGAAGAGAATGGGGGGAGCCAGATGTCCTGAGATCTATTTGCCAAGAAAGATGACATCCATTGTAAAGGCGGTCCGCCCCCAGACTGATATTAGCAAGTCTCTCCAGGAGCCTCTCATGTGGGTCCATATCGAAGGCCGCCGACGTATCGAGCAGTATCAGAACAGTCTTGCCTCCCTGGTCCAGCTTACCCTTGAGAAATTCAGTCACTTCCAGCAGAGCGGACTCCATACTGTAGTTGGCCCTAAAACCGGATTTGGACTCATGAAGGAGCTTCCCATCTTCAATGTGTTTTTGGAGGGCCTTGTTTACATGCTTCTCTAGTACTCTGGAGAGGGTCGGAAGAAGGGAGATTGGCCTGTAGTTGGCAGGGTCCGTCGGTTTGGCGTTAGCCTTTTTTATCAGTTGAAGAATCTTAGCATTCTTCCATAATTTCAGCATGGTGCCTGAGGAGAGAGAAGCATTAAAGAGCTGGTTTACTGTGGGGGTTCATGGTGGGAGCTAATAGGTTCAAGATATTCCCTGGACATGGGTCAGTAGGAGAGCCAGACTTAATGCTTTGGAGAGGGGTCAGTGACTCTTCAAGCTGAAACTCAGGGAAAGCTAGTACAGATGTAGGATCCAAGAGGTGAAATTTGCTATTAGAACTAAGGTAGAAGGTCAGTTCTTCCTCTGAGATGTTAGTGAAGGCTTGTTGGATCAAGGAGATCTTTTTGTGGAAGAATTCAACTATTTACTTAGACCATTCTTCAGTGCATGGCCCTTCCTTTGTGCCGGCTCTCAGGGCAGTAAAGGATTTAACTATGCTAAAGATTTCCTTACTCTTATTTTGGGCATTTTCTATCTTGGTTTGAAAGAGGTTTTTCTTGGCTGCCTTCACGAGAATGTAATGAGCTTTTAAGGTGTCTTTATACACCTTCCTGTCCTCAGGTAGATAGGATTTACGCCATTTCCGTTCAATTGTTCCACAATTTCTGTTGCGAGATCTAAGGGAATCGTTAAACCATGGAGCTGGTGGGGCTGACCTCTTTGAGGAGCAGCAAACCACCAGTACCACTGCATCAATGTTGGTTCGGAGCCATGAATCTATTGAGAGGGCGTCCGAGTCGAGGCAGCCAGACAGCTCTGGTGAGGAACGACCGAGGGCGTCTGCTAACATCGGAATGGATATTTTATGGAACGTCCTGTAATTAGAGACCCTCTGCCCTGTGTTAGCTCAAGGGGCTGTGGCAGAGTTGGGAATGACGAATTTTAATAGGAGGTGGTCAGACCAGGTAATGGGAAGAGGTAGGCTTACTGATATGTCAAAGTTGTGAACGATTTGGTCTAGGGTATGGCCCTTCTCATGGGTGGCCAAAGAAACAGATGGAAACATGTTGCAGGCCTGCAGCGCCTCCAACAAGGAAATAGTTTGAGGGTCTTTTCCATTGTCCATATGTATATTGAAATATCCCAGAATGAGGCAGTTGTATTTTAAGGCCAGGGAGGTGGTGGCTATATTTAGCGTAGTAATAACATTTCCAATAGCACTGGGAGGTCTGTAAATCCGAAATCCAGCTATGTTATGATTGGGGGATAAGGTACAGCAGAAGCCTAAGCAGTCTAGTTTTTTATTGCAAATTATGGCAACACCTCCCTCCTTCCCATTCGATAGGTCCCTCCTAAGGATGTTATAACCCGTAGGGATGGCCGAGGTGATAGTAGGGCTGGAGGCTTCAGACAGCCAGGTCTCAGTGAGAAATAAAAGATCAGACTGTTAGTCTAAAAGTAGGCCATAAATGTATGGTTCATGCTTTTGTATAGAGCGACAATTTAAAAGGGTGGCCTTTAAGTCCTCTGTTTTCTTATTGTTTTTACACTTACTGTTGCGTGGGAGGATATTGGGTGCGAGTTTCCTGGGCTGGAGGAGAGTCCAATTGCACTTATTGCATCGAAAGTCTACCTCCAACCTCGGATCAGCGGCTGTACAGTGACATAATGGTAGCCGCCTAAGGCTAAGCAGTTTTTCCCTATTGCAATATAGTGGAAGAAACTCACCGGAGGGGAACTGGGCAGCATGGCCGGAGCCGAACGCCTCCGGGTGCAGACAGGCTCACCTTCGGCGCCAGCGGCGCGCCCGCTGTGCACGTCCACTTAGCACATCCGTTTGCATCGGGAATATATAGGCTAATGCCTATGATGCAAACTGGATCGCCAACGCAGCTGAGGAAGCGGAAACTGCATAGGCATAAGTGAGGAGCCCGATAGTAGCCCCAGCCCTCCGCACAATCGGCGTATCAGCCGCGGCAGACCAGGACTGGAGGAAAAGCGAGATGCGAATCGAAGCAGCTAAGGAGGTGTAGGCAAGCAGAATCAAGTAAAGTGCAAGTGTGCATAGGTAGGAGAAATTATTAAAAAGAACAGAGTAATTCAGCCAGACATATACAATTTAAAAAGTAATAAAAACCTAGTAGCAGGGCAGGAAACACTAAATCCTACAGCTATCAGCTGCGCGCATCCGTTTGCATCGGGAATATATAGGCTGATGCCTATGATACAAACTGGATCGCTAGCACAGCTGAGGAAGTGGAAACTGCGAGGGCGGAAGTGAGTAGCCCGATAGTAGCCACAGCCCTCCACACAATCGGCGTATCAGCAGCAGCGGACCAGGACTGGAGGAAAACTGAAATGCGAATCGGAGCAGCTAAGGAGGTGTTGGCAAGCAGAATCAAGTAAAGTGCAAGGGCGCATAGGTAGGAGAAATTGTTAAAAAGCACAGAGTAATTCAGCCACACATATACAATTTAAAAAGTATTTAAAACGTAGTAGCAGGGCAGGAAACCCTGAATCCTACACCTGTAAGCTGCACATGTCCATTTACATCGGGAATATATAGGCTAATGCCTATGATGCAAACTGGATCGCTAGCGCAGCTGAGGAAGCGGAAACTGCGTGGGAAACAGGGGCTCAAATTAGATCATAAATTCAAAGGTGTCCTGAACAGGGCCCCCCAAAATATGTTTGGCCCAGGGCCCCCCAAATCCTTAAGATGTCCCTGAGCCCCGGGACTTGCGTGCTGGCTTCACAACCAAGATGACAGCATGCAGTGGTGGAGGGCACTGTGTGACTGCAGGTGCGTCAGTGCGCCAAATGTCGCTGTGCAGCACTTGTCGATGGAGTGAGAGGGAGACACCGCTGTCACGTGATCAAAGGACCCCTTCTCACAAAAGAAAAGCTGAAGCCTTGCGCACATGGGTAACAGTTTTTTAACCGTTTTTGTCTAGAGTTCACTACTGGCCAGGCAATGACAATTACAGCAAAGTCAAAATAAAAACATACGGCCATGTCCGCTTACTGGTACATGCATTAACGATGTTATGTTATTTTAGGTTATGTTATGTTATAAGCATTTATAGAGGGCATGGCTGCCCCAGCAACAGGACATCCCAGCGCTAAGCCAGAGTAGAGGCGGACAGAGAGGTAGTAGGCTAGAGATTGGAAAAGAGCCATGTCTTGATCAGTTTCCTAAAAGCCAAGTGGTCTTGCATGCCACGGGCAACAAGAGGGATGGTATTCCAGAGGACGGGGGCCAATGCCCTGAAAGAGTGCCCTCCAGCTCTGGTCCTGCGCACCCGCAGGGACACAGGCCAGGTGTAGGTCTGCAGAGCGCAGGGCCAAAGCCAGGGTATACTCCGAGCATAGAACTCTCAAAATGTGCAGACTCAGGCCATCAAGGATCTTATGTGTGGTACAGAAAGTCTTGAAGTGAACTCTCTGTTTTATAGGTAACCAGTGCAGCCGTCGAAGGAGGTCAGAGGCATGACAATGTTTAGGTAGTGCAAAAAGCGTGTGGGTAGTCACGTTCTGAGCGCGTTGAAGCCTTTTCGTCACAGCTTTGTTGGCGCCCAGTAGTGGCCCATTGCAATAGTTTAAACGTGTCAGCACGGTGGATTGACCATTGTCTGTCGGGTGGATGCATCGAATAGCCCCAGAATGGGTTTTAGGCCACGCTGTTAAATGGTAGCGGCAGTTTCAGTCGATAACCCTTCAAGTATTGCCCGGCGGTAATCGCCTCTCATACCATTCGATAATTTACCAATGAAAGAGGCAGGCGCCGGAGACTGGAAGGCAGGAAACAAAGTTTTATTCCGTCGGAGCAGAACACATCAGATCAGACAGCAAGGTATCGTCACGAGGTGCTCTAACTGTATCTCTGAGACCTGGTCTCTTATACACACGTTTATGACTTTATTGCAGGTTTATCATACATGGCACATTCTTGAGATCGCTTGGAACATGAAAGAACATCCTCGGAATCCCCACTTTGAGCTCGTTCCCACACATATCTACAGTGGAAGTCCCCACCCTATCCACAGTAGGAGATGGCTATCACACAGCTGGACATTCCGCCAATTCCCGGGGGTGTGTGCGACCGGCCGGGTCTCAGGGGGTAGGGGCCTTGATCTACTGTAATCCCTTTGATGTGGGGTGTTTCCCTTACAGTAGGGGTAATAAACTGCATCCGCAGGGCTAGGTGATGGCCTGGGATCGGTTCGGACAATGGGGCGCAGAGGAAGGGGGTTATCAAAGAGATGCATGACCATGTATGGGATGTCGGTCAGGCGTGGGATGTGGTTCTATGGCAGGGTCGCGCAGAAGGAGAGGGTTTATGGCCCGTGTATGAGAGAACGGGGGTGGCCGGCGCGCGGGGGATGCTTGCAGCGCCAGGGGGACGCGCTGGCGATCGGCAATGAGCAGGGAGAGACCAGGGTGCCTAAAATGGCTGCCGTGCGCTTTCCTGTGTGTCGCGCTGGGGAGAGACAAGATGGCGCAGATAATGTTCAGTTTGCAAGCTAAATTTCCACAGTCCTCCCTTTTAACATGTCTCGCCAGCTTGTCTAGTTTGGATCTATCCCCATAATACTACGAACTTCCATCTCATACAGAGCTTTCATTCGTTCCGCTTCAAAGTTCAAAGTCTTAGGGCAGATGCAGTTCATAATAAGCGAGCATAAAGGTGGCAGACACTGAATCCCCAAGCAGCATCCACATAGTTTGTGGGACACCCCCGCGCCGCACGGCCACCAGCTGCTGCGTGTGCCCCATCGCCTTGCCCTCTGCCTCGCTGCCTGCCTCGCTGCCGGCTCTCCCGGCTGTTGTCTGTTTTGGATTTGTTTTTCTTGTTTTGTTCGACACTTGTGCCTGTTTTTCCTGTCAGTTTCGGCCCGTGTTAACGCTGTTATTTTCCCTTCTGTGCCTGGTTTTTAATCTGTTTTCTTGCCCGTGATAGTGTTTTCCTTCCTGTTTGCCCGCCTACCCCGCCGCCCTCCACCTTCCCTCCCCGCTCCCCGCTCCCGCCACCACCGCTGACCCCGCCCCTTTTTTCTTTCTGTTCCCTCCCCGCTCCCGCCTCCCAGCTGCTCCGCCCACCCGCGCACTTCGCCTTAAATGGCGACCGTGCGAACGCGCAGCGGTCACGCGCAGCGGGCGCGCCGATTGTGCGCCGAAGGTGCGCCAAAGGTAAGCCCGTCTACGCCCGTCCGCGCCTGGACCGCGCCCAGTGCCAGGACCCCTGGCCCACGAGGACCCCGACCGACCCGCCTGACGTACACCGCCGCCACCCTCATCGCACTCAACACCGGCCGAGTCCCGGGATGCTGCAGAGCCACCCCACGAGACACCCACGGACCCTTCAGCTGCAACACCTGCAAATTCACCTGCATCGGGACCTGCCCGACACCAGCACCCGCCAAGCCGAGCACCAGCAGCAACCACCTCAAGTGCATCCTGCTCAACACCCGCTCCGTCCACAGACACGCCATCGAACTCTGGAACCTCCTCGACACCACAGCCCCCGACGTCGCCTTCATCACGGAGACCTGGATGAACGCCTCCTCAGCGCCCGACATCGCCATCGCAATCCCTGAAGGTTACAAGATCACCCGGAAGGACCGCAACACCAACCAGGTGGGAGGAGGCATCGCCATCATCCACAAGAACACCATCCGCATCACGACCAGCACCGACAACACCCCACCCTCCGCCGAACACCTGCACTTCCAGATCCACACCGACCCGAAGACCACCCTCAGAGGCACCCTGATCTACCGACCTCCGGGACCACGCACACAATTCAGCGAGGACATCGCCGACTTCGTCAGCCCGCACGCCCTCCCCTCCGCTGACTACATCCTCCTGGGGGACTTCAATTTCCACCTGGAGAACAACAACGACTGCAACACCAGCACCCCTGCTCGACAACCTCGCCAACCTTGGACTCAAGCAGCTGGTGTCCACCCCCACCCACCTCGCCGGACACACACTCGACGCCATCTTCTCATCCAGCAGAGACATCACCTTCAGCCACGCCACAGAACTCCACTGGACAGACCACAGATGCATCCACTTCACCTTCAGAAGAACGACGACCCACCACCAACAGCAACAGGTTGCCCGAAGAAGCTGGAACAAGATCACAGCCGACCAGCTCGCCGCCTCCCTGAGCCAGCACCCTCCGGCCAGCTCAGCGAACCCCAGCCAGGCCGCCGACAACCTCACGAAGTGGATTAGCAACTGCGCAGACGAACTCGCCCCACTGAGGACCCCGCCCAGCAGACCCGGCAGTAAGAGAGCTCCATGGTTCACCGACGAACTCAAGAGCTCCAAGAAGGACTGCCGAACCCTCGAGAAAGCCTGGAGAAGGGAACCCACGCCGGACAACAGGACCACCCTCAGGCTCGCCACCCGGAAACACCACCAACTGATCCGCATCGCCAAGAAAACAGCTTTCAAAAACCGACTAGACAACAACGCACACAACTGCAAGGAACTCTTCAACATCGTGAAAGAGCTCTCCAACCCCAACGCCGGAAACAACGACATCACCCCTTCGCAAGACCTCTGCAACTCCCTCGCTTCCTACTTCCACAACAAGATCGCGGACATACACGACAGCTTCAGCACTCAACCGACGCACGCCACGACCGCAGGACCTCCACCCACCACCACCCTCCGCGCCTGGACCCCGGTCAACACCGAAGACACCGTCCACACGATGAACTCCGTCCACTCCGGTTCTCCTACCGACCCCTGCCCTCACCACGTCTTCAACAAAGCCGACGTTGTCATCGCACCCCACCTGCGGGACATCATCAACACCTCATTCGACACCGCCACCTTCCCCGAGAGCTGGAAGCACGCCGAACTCAGCGCTCTACTGAAGAAACCTACAGCAGATCCCACCGAACTCAAGAATTACCGCCCCATCTCGCTCCTCCCGTTTCCAGCCAAAGTCATCGAGAAGACCGTCAACAAACAGCTGGCCGCCTTCCTCGAGACGAATGGATCCCTCGACCCATCACAGTCCGGTTTCCGTGCCAACCACAGCACCGAGACCGCCCTCATCGCCGCCACCGACGACATCCGAGCCCTGATGGACAACGGGGAAACAGCGGCCCTCATCCTCCTAGACCTCTCCGCGGCTTTCGACACGGTCTGCCACCGCACCCTAGTGCAGCGCCTCAGCAACGTCGGAATCCAGGAGAAGGCGCTGGAATGGATCGTCTCCTTTCTCGACGGAAGAACACAAAGAGTCCGCCTACCACCGTACAAGTCAGAGGCCACCAAAGTCATCTACGGCGTCCCACAAGGATCCTCACTGAGCCCGACTCTCTTCAACGTCTACATGAGCCCCCTCGCGGCCATCGCACGCCAACACAACCTCAACATAATCTCCTACGCCGACGACACCCAGCTGATCCTCTCCCTGACCAACGACCCCGCCACCGCCAGAGCCAACCTGCACGAGGGGATGAGAGAGGTAGCCGAGTGGATGACGACGAGCCGCCTGAAACTGAACTCAGATAAGACGGAGGTCCTCATCCTGGGATCCTCGCCCTCCGCCTGGGACGACTCCTGGTGGCCCCCCGCCCTGGGCACCGCACCCAAACCGACGGACCACGCACGCAACCTGGGTTTCATCTTGGACTCCTCCCTCTCCATGACCAAGCAAGTCAACGCCGTCTCCTCGTCATGCTTCAACATCCTGCGCATGCTGCGGAAGATCTTCTGGTGGATCCCCACAGAGACCAGGAAGACCGTCACCCAGGCCCTCGTCACCAGCCGACTGGACTACGGCAACGCACTCTATGCCGGAACCACCGCCAAGATCCAGAAGAGGCTCCAGCGCATCCAGAACGCCTCAGCCAGACTCATCCTCGACATCCCACGACACAGCCACATCTCCGGACACCTAAGAGACCTGCACTGGCTCCCGGTCAACAAGAGAATCACCTTCCGCCTCCTTACCCACGCACACAGAGCTCTCCACGACCAAGGCCCGGGCTACCTCAACAACCTAATCAACTTCTACGCTCCCAAACGCCACCTCCGATCCGCCAGCCACGCCCTCGCCGCCGTCCCACGCATCCGCAGAGCCACCACAGGAGGAAGGTCCTTCTCCTACCTGGCCGCCAAGACCTGGAACTCCCTCCCGGCAGACCTGCGCCTGACCCAAGACCACCTCTCCTTCAGGAAGAAGCTCAAGACCTGGCTGTTCGAGCAGTAGCGGCACCCCCCCCCCATAGCGCCTCGAGACCCTACGGGTAGGTAGCGCGCTCTATAAATGTCTTTGATTGATTGATTGATTGTATTGGTATTAGGATAAATGAGAACAGCCTCCATCCCCAATTTCTAATAGTGTCCCAAAACCAACTCCCCAGTGACCATTCTTCTTGCTCCTGATGAACCTCTGCGGAAAGTCTGTGGAGGTGTTCAATTGCTTTGTAGACTGAGGGTGAGTTATCCGGTACGTAGGTACAACAGCTGGACCCAATGATGCGGCATGCTCCTCCACGATCAGCCAGAACCACATCTAGAACGAGGCGGTTCTGAAGGGCCACTAGGCGGACGGCCTGGAGCTCGGCGGTGTTGTTGGTGAGGGCGCCAGCCGTAATGTTCATCGCCGTTTCGACTGCCTCGGTTAAGTGGCGGATGGCACGGCTGTTTGCCATTGGACCCCAAAGTGGAACAAGACCTTTTACTGCGTCCATGAACTGTGCTCCGGTGGAGTCGGCTTGCACAATGTCTTTGGCACGTTTCTGTCGGTGATGGTTTGCTGGAGCCACATATGTCGGAGGAAGGACAAAGGCGATGTAGCAGGTGCCTCCCCAACCTTTCGGAAGCCAGGTGTAGGCCTTAGTACCACAGACGAAGTACATATTCGGGGAGGCAACAAAGGAGGGTGGATCAACTGAGTCCAATGTTCGGGTGATGAGGCAGGAGCTGTGGCCCACCAGCTGCGCCCCCAGGCCTTCGAGGCACACAAATCCAGTGATGTTGATGACGGACAGGGCCACTGTTAGGGTGGCGGCTGTCCGTTTCCGGAGGTAAGAGAAGGTGGGTCTGGCTGGGTTGTTGAACACTTGCATTTCAACTCGTTCTTTGGCGGGGATGTCCATGTGAAAGGAAGTGTTCGATCTCAGAGGGCAGAAGAGGGCAGAAGTTCTTCCAGTTTTGTTCAGCCAGAACCCATGGTAGAAGTGTGACATGGTTCTGCCGGAAGTGGCATTGTCCTTGTAGCTTTCTTGCAGGAGGATTAGCCAGGCGAGGCAGGAACCATGGACAGAAAAAGGTGAAGGGATGAAAGGGATAGAGTGTCCAGTAGCATGTGGTAGCAATCCACAGATCCAGCAATTAGTGGCGTTGGCGGCAAGATTGTGTTGGTGGAGCAGCTGCACAAAAGAGTTATTCCAGAACTCCTTACGCCTTTCTCGGAGTTGGGGTGAAAGTGAGATCAGATGGTGTTCTTTCATGGTGGTAGGTTGAACAGTGGTCAGCAATGTCTTATGAGCGGGTGTGCTCTCCTCTATGATCCAGAAGGTGACCATGAGGAGAAGGCAAAAGAGAAGGGTAATGAAAAGTGTAATAGTCTTTGAGCTGTGCATTCTGTCAGTCTTTGGGTTTTTGTAGTGGATCTTCGGACGTCCGGTTGCTTCCATCATCTTCATGTCAGGTGCTTCCATCACCTTCGAGAGACTCGGTAGCGGGCAGAACCACAGACTTTGTTTAGTTTCTCTCCTGGTGGCCTTTGAGGTGACTAGGCTACCGCTCTGAGATTTTCCACTTAGTTTGTGGTCTGCTTAGCCGAAGTTCTCTCCTTTCGTCGCAAGTTATACCCTTCCTTGGATGGCACGGTGGGATCGGGATATTTCACTAGCTCAAGTTTCTCCGTATCTGGGCGGCGGCTCAGGGATGGTCGGTCTCTGTCCAGAAGTTCTTCTTGGGCGGTGATGTTGTCCGTGGTCGTCAGGGTCGGTGATACCTTCTTGCAGTGGTGTGCATGCAGCCAATTGCGTTTCCCCTCCACTCGAAGAGCTGTTCGGGTGGTGATTAGGACTTGCAGGGGGCCCGTCCACCGGGGCCCCAGACTCTTGGTGCGCTGGAAGTTACGCACTAAGACAAAGTCGCCGGGTTGGATGTCGTGCCCGGGGCCCCTGGAAACATCAGGAATGGCTTGCAGCACCTGCTGATGGATAACAGACAACGTTTTAGTTAGGTTATACAAATAGTCAGACATGAGGACGTCCGGGACGTCGTGGATGGATGTTGGTTTTGGTGCAGTCCAAAGGTTCATGGGCCGCCCAAAAACGACCTCGTAGGGGGTTAAGTGGTGTTTAGTGGGGGTGGAACGCATTGATATCAATGCTAGCGGGAGAGCGTCTGGCCATTTCAGTCCTGTGGTGGCAACTATTTTTGCTATCTTAAGCTTCAATGTGGCATTATGTCGCTCAACCAGGCCTGCAGATTGGGGATGGAAGACCGCGTGGAATTTTTGTTTCACACCCAGCCCCTTTAGGATGAGTTGGATAACCTCGGCTACAAAGTGGGGGCCATTATCGCTCCACAAAATTCGACAAAGGCCGTATCGGGGGAAGAATTCTTTCAGTAGTACTTTTGCGGTTGTCATAGCGGTGTTGTCGTGGGTTGGGTAGGCCTCCACCCACTTGCTGAAGGCACACACAACGACAAGTACGTACTTAAAACCTTGGCACCTTTCTAACTGGACATAGTCCATTTGTAGGACTTCAAAGGGGTGATTGGGAACCCCAAACCCTCCCCGGGGTACAGCAGTTCCTTTCCCAGGGTTGTGTTGGAGGCATACTAGGCATTGTTGGACCAGACGTTTGGCTGAGTCTGGGATTTTGTCGTTGTGCCAGACTTTGGAGATGAGTTCGATCATGGGGGCAGACCCTATGTGTGCGGGGGAGTGTGCCATGGTCAGCATGGGGATCAAGTATGAGTCGGGTAGCAACCATTTGTTCGAGTCTTTAGTTCGCCAGCAACCGTCATCGTCCTTCAATCCCACCCGGGCCCATTCAGTTAATTCGTGTGGTGTGCTGGCTAGTTGGATATCCCTAATCGTTTCCCTAGCTTCCTTCCATTTCTCAGTTTGTGACCTGGTCACGTACATACGGGTCGTGGACCTATTCTCGGCTGTGGTTCGGGCAGTAATGTCAGCTAGTGCATTTCCCTGTCCTATAATGTCTGTCACCTTCTTGTGCGCCTGGCATTTGATCACGGCCAGCCGTGTGGGGAGGAGGACTGCTTCGGTCAGGGCAGAGACTAGATCTCCATGCAGGATGGGTGTGCCGTGGGAAGTCAAGAATCCCCTCTCTTTCCATAAGAGCCCAAAGTGGTGAACTACCCCGAAGGCGTACTGACTGTCTGTGTAAATGTTTGCGGTTGTCCCTGCTGCCAGGATGCATGCTCGTGTGAGGGCAATTAGTTCCGCTGCCTGTGCGGATCGCTGTGTGATGCGGGCTGTCTCAACAACTGTTCGGGCTGTGGTGACTGCATAGGCAGCTGAGGTGGTGCCATCGGGGAGCTTGATACATGAGCCATCCACCCACAGTTCTCCGTCAGGGTCCGGGAAGGCAGTATCCCGGAGGTCAACCCTACTCTTGGTCTGTTCGTCGGTGAGGGTCACGCAGTCATGTATAGGGGACGCATTGGGGTCAGCGTCAGGGAGAGGTAGTAGAGTTGCTGGATTCAGAGTGGTGCATCGCTTCAATGTGATGTGGGGTGCAAGCAGAGTTAGTTCGTAACCAGTCAGTCGTGCGCTAGTCAGGTGTTGGGTCTTGGTTTGGTTCAGGAGGGTGTCAACCGCATGGGGTACAGATACTGTGAGAGGGTTCGAGAGCACGATCCCCTCACTTTGCCGGATAGAGACAGCAGCGGCGGCTACTGCTCGAAGGCAGGCGGGCAAAGCTCTGGCTACAGGGTCAAGAGTGGCAGAGAAGTAGGCACAAGGGCGTTGTTTAGGGCCTATGGACTGGGTTAGAACAGACAACGCACATCCCTCCCTTTCGTGGGTGTAGAGGGAGAAAGGTTTAGTGTAGTCTGGGGTTCCTAGGACTGGGGCCGAGCAGAGGGCCTCTCGTAATTCTTTGAAGGAGGATTGGCATTCGGATGTCCAGGGGAGGGGGAAGGGGACATCTTTAGCCAGCAGGGAAAGCAGAGGTTTTATGATAAGACTGAAGTTTGGCAACCATTGTCGACAAAAGGAGGTGAGGCCTACTAGGGACCTCACTTGCTTCTGAGTTTTGGGAACAGGGGTTTCTAGGATGGTCTGAATTCAGTCGGGGGTAAGTTTTCTCCCGTCTTTGGATAGTAGGTGGCCTAGATATGTTACTTGGGGTTGGCAGAATTGCAATTTCTTCCTGGAGACCTTGTGACCGTTCTCCGCAAGGAAGTGGAGGAGGTGAATGGTGGCTGTGACGGCAAGTGGAGTGGTGTCGGCCGCCAAAAGAATGTCATCGACGTACTGTATTAACACCACTCCATCGGGTAGTTGGACTGCATCTAGTTGCCTCTTGAGGGCTTGGCTATAAATGCTGGGACTCTCAGTGTAGCCTTGGGGTGCCCTACAGAATCTGTACGAACGGGCTTTTAAGGTGAAGCCGAACAGGTAGCGGCTGTCTGGGTGGATGGGGATGGAAAAGAATGCGTTCTTGAGATCAATAACGGTAAAAGTGGTGGCAGTGGACGGAATCAGGGTGAGGATGGCGGTGATGTCTGAGACCACGGGGTACTGAGGTATGACTACTTTGTTAACTTCTCGTAAGTCAACAATAAAGCGGTATGCTTTCTCATCTCCCTCGCCTTGCTTTTTTACAATGGGTAGGATAGGGCTGTTGCAAACATTACTGACTACTTCTTCTACCACTCCTGCATCGACTAGGGACTCGATGATTTCCACCAATGCCTTCTCGCCTTCGGGCGATATCCGATACTGTGGGAGCTTTGGGAGCACTGCGTCCGGTCGGACGGTTATGTGTACTGGGTCGATCACCATGCGCCCTACATCTGAGTCGGTTTTAGCCCATAGATGTGAAGGTAACGTGTCGAGTAGGGACAGGTCAGCATCGGTTATAGAGAGCATACGCCGTGTGTGACAAGGTCTGAATGGGTCTGGGTTATCGTGCAGGATGACTCGAACTCCGTCTGGGGAGCATCTGATGGTAGCCCGAAAATGTTTTAGCAAATCAAGTCCCATAATAGCATCGGGGGTGTTGGAGGAGAGTAGAAAGGTCGTGTCAGTGGCGTTATCTTCTAAGTCAAAGGAGATTGGTGCTGATAAGGGGTTAGTGGAGGGCGTTCCATCGAAGCCTATTGAGGTTACATGTGAGCCAGACAAGGGTGCCCTAGGAATCAGTCGTTTAGATAACGCACTACGTGTCGCCCCAGTATCTACCAGGAATGGAGACTTGGTGCCCAAGACCTTAGCAGTGACGTAAGGACCTTGCTGGTCAACACGGAGTTCGACTGGATCCCTCCCTTGTCCCTGGCGGTCCTATGCGAAGTCATGGGTGCTTTCGTAGTCGGACTGCTGACACTGGTTTTGTCGGGGGCGATCAAAGGTGTTTGGTCTGCCTGGCCTGTCGTTGATGGCGTCGTTCGTGTACCCTCGTCCCTGTCCTCTATTTCTGGGGTCATATGCTGTGTCTCTGGGGTCCCTATTTTTGTTCAATTCCAGAAGGACCGGGCACTGGGATTTCCAGTGTCCGAACCCTCTACAGAACGCACATTGGTTCCCATCTAAGTCTCTCCGTCCGTTGTAGGGTGCAGGTGTATGGTCTCTAGGGGGTAGCTTTCTAGGGGCGGTTGGTTGGTAATTCCCTTTCGGGGGTTCCCTTCCTATGGTCACCCCTTGCAACTGTGCTATCATTACCCTCTCCTTCAGTTCCTTTTTCTTTCTCTCGGACGCCCTATCGTTCTCATTCTTTTGGTTTTCGTAGTATTGGGCCATCTGGAGGATTGCTGCGGGTTTAGAGGCTGCCCAACTACTCTCGCTGGTCTGTAGCTTCTGGGAGACTTCTTGTGACAGACCCTTCACATAATTCTGGACAAAGAGGTGATGTCCGGTTGCAGTGGTCATGTCCTGGCCACTATAATCGGAAAACACAGTCTTGAATCGAGAGAAGTATTCAGACACATCCTCCTGGGGTTTCTGGCGACAAGACGTCACTATCGACCAGTCTACCTTTCTTTCTGGGATTAGAGTTTTCAATTTCTGTACAATCTTGTCTGGGAGCTCCAATAGGGCTTTCGGGGGTTTCTGTCCCGGTTCTCGCTGTTTATCTATGGTATCGAGTTGTACCCAGGTATATCCGAACGGTTCAGCGTGGTCAACTTTCCGGATTTGCTTCCACACATCAGCCGGCAGACATAATCCGAAGAACAAGTCGATATCTGCTAAAGTCATTATTGTTGAGCCTAAGGCTGTACCTAGTTCGGTGTAGAAGGCAGTCGGGTTCTTTCTTAAGTCGGGTAGAGTTTTTCGAAAGGTCAAAATATCTTGTCGGTCCCATGGCTGGTAGACCCAATTATATACAACCCTTCCCTTCGCATCTTGGTGGTTGATGTCGTCATGAGTTCCCAGACCTCGTGGGGGGACCCAGTAGGGGGCGGCCTCTTTGATGGGCATCATGGTATCAGTCCTTCCTTCCTGGGGCTTAGTTGCTATGGGGGTTTCTGCCTTAGTGGCCTGTCTGTGTTCTTTAAGGTGTCGATAGACCTCGAGTGTACGAGTGAAGAGGTTCGTCACATCGCCCTCTCCTTCTTCCCCAATGTCTACCTTCCTATATAGGGCCGCTAAGCCTTCGGGACCTTTATCGTGGTACCTATCCTCATATGTATTAAGGGCGTGATAACAGAGTCGCACGACAAAGTGTCGTCTGCGGCTGTCGGCATATGAGTTATACACGTCTGTTATATACTCCTCACTTTCCTTTCGCTCCACCAGTGTCCCTACTATCTTGTCGATTCCTGCTCGTTCCTCCCTTGTCAGTCGGTTCATTCTGGTGGAATCTTTCTTTCTCATCTCAGGGTCATCCAACGTTATTGCCGACGTTCTGTTCAGTACAAGAGGCTCGGCCGGCGCGGAGGCCGTGAGGACCGAGGCCCCTGTACTGCTTTCGCTTGTGTTTAGGGGTTGTGGGTGTTGCACTACCGATTGGGAGGGTGCGTATGGAGGGGGCATGTAAATTATCGGGGGACCTAATAGTAATTCATCATTCGTCCGTTGCTTAGAGGACAACTCAGGATAGAGCATAGAGGGGGTCCTAACAGCGTACTGGCCTGATGTTTCGGGCTCCTGTCTTAGTTTAGTTTCCCTTTTCTCCTTTATCTCATCCTCTAACTTTCTAGCGGCAAGGTGAGCTGCCTTTCGTAATTCCTTTTCTGCTTTTACCTCTTCCCTCTTTTTCCGTTGCGTTGCTTCTTTGCGCCACATGCCGATACTGTCAAGCATAGTAGGCGTCGTTTTATTGCTACGCAGAGCTATTTCTAGCATTTCTATCTTATGGTCGTCGAAGGATCCCATCAGTGGCCACTGACTCTCGGGGTCCTTCCTTGTGTATTTATGCCATAGCTTGCTATAAGCTACGGCAACTAGTCCATATTTAGTGAACATGTCCTTATTAGGGGTGCCTTCCAGTGGAGCCGGATGGTCCACCTCTAATAAGCGGTCCGGGCAGAACCAACTACCAATCAGTGGGGAGAAGATAGGCATGACGGGTTTCAACGGGGACAAAAGTCAGCACTACCTATCTTTTCACTGCTTGCAAAGACTAGACAGAATATCTCTATTCCTCGTTATTTGTAAGCAGAGAATACCTCCAAAGAACCAATATCGAACAACTAGTGTTCGGACAATCAATCAATCAATCAATCAATGGGGAGATAAAGATAGGCACGACGGGTTTCAACGGGGACAAAAGTCTGCGTTACCTACCCTTCACTATTTGCAAAGACTAGACAGAATATTTCTATTCTACGTTATTTGCAAACAGAGAATATCTCAAAGAGCACTATTCTTCAAAACAATCAATGTTCGGACAATCAATCAGTGGGGAGATAAAGATAGGCACGACGGGTTACAACGGGGACAAAAGTCTGCGTTACCTACCCTTCACTATCTGCAAAGGGAGAGAGAGAGAGAATTTCTACTCCTCCCCGTTTGTAGACAGCGAATATCTCAAAGAGAACAATCAATGAGCAATACTAGTATTTCAGATAATCAATCAATTATTTCGCAATTTGTCGTGTTTCACGACCTTACCCGGACCGCGTGGACAGTTTCTCGTCTTCCGCCTCCAGCGCCCGATCGTCCTCTACTTTCCGTATTTGCCGCGGCACTCCTGATGGTTCCCAGTCAGGACCGTAGATCACTCGAGAGAGGTCTGCTCGGAACCAGTGAAGTTCGGATGATCGGCTGCCAGACGAGGGTCTATCGGGCAGGAGCTCTCGCAATCGTTGCAGTCGTTCACTCTGTCGTCAGGACCTCTCCCACTGGATCCACGTGTCGCTGATGGGCCCCACGTTTGGGACGCCAATTGTTAAATGGTAGCGGCAGTTTCAGTCGATAACCCTTCAAGTATTGCCCGGCGGTAATCGCCTCTCATACCATTCGATAATTTACCAATGAAAGAGGCAGGCGCCGGAGACTGGAAGGCAGGAAACAAAGTTTTATTCCGTCGGAGCAGAACACATCAGATCAGACAGCAAGGTATCGTCACGAGGTGCTCTAACTGTATCTCTGAGACCTGGTCTCTTATACACACGTTTATGACTTTATTGCAGGTTTATCATACATGGCACATTCTTGAGATCGCTTGGAACATGAAAGAACATCCTCGGAATCCCCACTTTGAGCTCGTTCCCACACATATCTACAGTGGAAGTCCCCACCCTATCCACAGTAGGAGATGGCTATCACACAGCTGGACATTCCGCCAATTCCCGTGGGTGTGTGCGACCGGCCGGGTCTCAGGGGGTAGGGGCCTTGATCTACTGTAATCCCTTTGATGTGGGGTGTTTCCCTTACAGTAGGGGTAATAAACTGCATCCGCAGGGCTAGGTGATGGCCTGGGATCGGTTCGGACAATGGGGCGCAGAGGAAGGGGGTTATCAAAGAGATGCATGACCATGTATGGGATGTCGGTCAGGCGTGGGATGTGGTTCTATGGCAGGGTCGCGCAGAAGGAAAGGGTTTATGGCCCGTGTATGAGAGAACGGGGGTGGCCAGCGCGCGGGGGATGCTTGCAGCGCCAGGGGGACGCGCTGGCGATCGGCAATGAGCAGGGAGAGACCAGGGTGCCTAAAATGGCTGCCGTGCGCTTTCCTGTGTGTCGCGCTGGGGAGAGACAAGATGGCGCAGATAATGTTCAGTTTGCAAGCTAAATTTCCACAACGCAGAAGACCAAAACAGGTACCTGCCACAGCCTTAGCCTTCAGTTAGAACAAAAGGGTGCTGTCCATCAACACTCCCAGATTCTTAACCACAATTTTTGGCTGGGGAGGGGTGCCTAGCATTTTAGGCCACCATTGATTGCCCCATTGGTGGGTGGCTTGACCCACCAAAGGCACTTCTGATTTTGCGGAATTCAGTTGCAAATAGTTATTTGTCATCCATTCAGAGATGGCCGTAATGTTGCCTTGGAATTTTACCTGGTCTTGTTTAGTATTGCTGGAGAAAGTAAACACCATATCATCGGCGTATGATACCATAGCCATGTTCCGGCTAGGGCTAGGGGGCAAACATAAATGTTAAATAGAGTGGGGCTCAGGGCAGTTTCCTGAGGAACACCACAGCCGAGAGGATGGACATTGGAGGTGTAGGGGGGGGCAGAGACGTGGAAGGACCGATTGGTCCAAAAGGATGCGAACCTAGCCAAGGCCTTGCCGTTAATCCCGATCCGCTCTAACCGATATAGCAATATTTGATGGGAGACCGTATCGAAGACCACACTGAGATCCAGCAGGATCAGTGCTGAGGTTCTGCCCTCATCCATAGCAGACCATAGCTGCTCTTTGACTACTAGTAGCGCCGATTCTGTACTGTGTTTTGGCCGGAAGCCGTTTTGTGACTGTTCAAGGATCCGGTTAGCTTCTAAGTATTGTGTTAAAATGGAGTTGACATGAGACTCCATAATCTTAGCAAGGTACGGAAGCAGAGATATAGGGCGATAATTTTCAAGCAAAGATGCATCCAGTGTCGGGTTTTTTCAGCAGGGGGATAACTTTGGCATGCTTCCAGGACTTAGGGATCACTTCAGCTGATAGTGACCTGTTGATCGGCTCTCGGCCCTCCGAGAGGAGGCAATCATGAAATTTCCTAAAAAGGTCAGGTTTTAGTGGGTTCTCAGGGGAGCCTGATTTTACCTTGGCCGATAGGGCCTCCATGCCTTTAGGGGATATGGGCAGAAGGTCCTGGAGGGATTGGGGCATAGCTGCCGGGGGAGTATTCCTCTGATTAGCAGAAGAAATCTTCTCCACACAGAATGTGCTATATATGTGATCCACTTTGCTGATAAAATGTTTTCAAGTGTCTCGCATTGGAAGTTGGAGGATATAGCGTTATCAACAGTATGCAGGGGTTTTACCAAATCCTTCACAAGGGAGAAAATTGATTTTGTTGGATTGCTGATAGTGGAAATCATATTAGCATAAAACCTTGCTTTAGTATTCCGGACCAGTTTGTGGTACAATTTAACAGCATTCCTGTAGATAGATTTTACTGTGAGATCATAGGAACTTCTCCATGCCCTTTCTAAAATTATACATTTTTTCTTTTCTATAGTCAGAGACTCGTTATACCATGCATGAGTTTGAGTGCGCTTGGCCTGAGTCATTTTTTTGGGATTGCAAAAATCTAGTACATTATTGACCCATCATCTGAAGGCAGCATCCGATGTCTCTATATCTGTCGCCCAGACTGGGCGGTGTGAGTTTAAATGGGTTGTGAAAATTTTAGGGTTTAATTTGCGCCAAGGGCGCTTCATAGAAGGCGGACGGAGGAGTTGCAGTGGGAACCTTCTAAACAGAGACGCAAAGAGATAAGAGAGTGATCCGTCCAAAGCATCGTAAGGGGAGGATTAGCCTCCATAGACCCTAGGTTAGTAAATACGGGGTCAGGAAGATGGCCAGCTACATGGGTTGGCCCCTCGATCAGCTGCCTCAACTGACATGCGGCCATATCTCCCAGGAAGCTGATGATCTCCTGGGACTCTTGGCAGTCAAGATTTTGGTCTCCAAAAATGCTAAAATTGGCAGCCTCTAATGTTAGCGTGGCCACGGTTTTGGCTAGAACTCCTTGAAATACTTTTGAGATGCCCGGTGGTCAATATATAAGCAGCCCAGACAGTGTGAAATTGTGAGTCAGTGCAATCTTAAAAAGAGCACTTTCACAATCGGGAATATTCAGCGGAATGAGGCTACAGGAGTACCCTGATTTGAGTACAATGGCAAGCCCCGCTCCCGACTGCTCTATTCTGGGTGTGCATCGAATAGCCAGCAGGTACAGCCGAGGCTGGGATGGCCACTGAGTCTGTAGTGAGCCAGGTTTCCGTAAGGAATAAGATGTCCGTGGCTTTTTCTTGTAGAAGATCTGATACCTACGCATTGGTGTTTTGCAAGGGATCTACAGTTAAGGCTGCTAATGGCAAAGCCTTTCAACCCAGGGGCAGTGAGCTGCAGCGGGGAGCAGGTACCTACCCCAAAACTGCATATGTTGCCCTGCAGGGGGGGGGGGATCAGGATTCCAGGTATGTTGCCCACAGGGAGCTGTAGATTGTAGAGCAAACAATACGTCTCGTGTGTACCCTTGCCTGTGGGGCGATCTGGAACCAGGGGTCCTGGCGTCTGGTGACGTCCAGGCGTGAACATGCGCAGACGGGCTTGCCTTCGGCGAGCCAGCAGCACGTCCATTACGCGTCAGCGCCTTCCCTGATTTAAATATCAGCAGGGAGGTACTCTGCCCAAAAAGTTAGACCGTCTCTTTCCAAAATGGCGCCCGCTAATGGCTACCAGGAAGTGAGGGAACTAGAAGGTTTAGGTTCTCCCTCCACGCAATCAGCACAAGTGCTGCGTTGGACCAGGGAGAACAGCAGAGGAACAGCAGCTTAACAAATAACAGGTAAGTGATAAAACCAGTTGCGGCGATTTTTAAAAACAGGCTGCGGTAATAGTGCAAGTCAGATTAAGAGCGTTCTGCAGTATTGATACAATAATCAAATTAAAACGATCCCAAAGTAACTTTAAGTAGCACACATACAATGTCGGAACAAGTAAAATCGTGTCCCACTGTCTACCTCTAAGTGCTGCCCGTCGGCGCCATCCCTGATTTAAATATCAAATATAATAACTGAGAAAGTCCATAGTTACTGAGAAGTTGACGCCATGGTAGAAAAATAAACACAATGACAATGGAGCACACGCTGGCAGGGCTGTCCGATGTGAACAGGACACTGGTGGGGCTTCCAGGCATAGTGCCATAGTCTTATAGCTTGTTTCACACGTACTTTCTAAAGCTCAAAAATCGTCGCCAAAATGTAATGATGACTTCCTGTAACCGTAATGTATTTCAAGTAGATTTATTTAGTCTTAGTTACAGGTTATACGAGGGCCATACTGGCAAATCAGGGACGCCTGGTCACCCTATATTAAGATCATGTGGATGAGCCCCACCAGGAGCTGCCTGCCTGCTGCTCAGCCCATACTCCAACTGTCACACCTCACCTCACAGGCACTCAAACATTCCATCACAGTCGACCAAAGTGACATAAGCACTTAAAAGTGAAGGGGGCTGTTCCTCCCTGCAGCCCTCTCATTCTTGGCTGCTGTTAGAATTTAAAAAATGGTAAATTTGTTTTATCACCATTTTGATTTTCATGTTTCCCTTCACTTTCAGTGGTGGGGCGACATTCCTTTGTCATCATGGAGGCACCGCTTCTGAGCATTCTACTCAGTGGGGAAGAATTTGTTTAGAAAAGTGGCCGATTGCAATGTGTTGCTTATATTGTGACCAGAGAGCTCTCTCAGTGCTGTGTGAATTTCAGTGTCACAGGTGTGGTGATGTCTCTTCCAGCGCTGTCGGAATCATAAGTGATGTCACTTCCTGTTCTGTCATGGAGTCAAAGGCCACATAATGTCACTTCCGCTACCCTCGCCATTTTTGTCAATCGACGTCCATGGTGAAATCTCCAGTTGTCCAGAGAATGTGTCCCCCTAAGAAGAGCATAAGCACAAAATGCACTGAGACATTATGTAATGTTGGAGTCCGATTTTGGGATATAATTACCAATAAATACATTTCACTGGCACAGAGTATTGAATAAAAATGTCATTGAACGAGTACTCTTCAAAAAGCAATGACAAGTGAAATGTTCCTTAAAAACAACTTAATGAACTGTTTCAAACCCTTACCTTGAACTTTCAAGCTAATGGCATGAGAAACGACTGCTAATAAAATCGTCGCATTCAGCAAGAAAGTGCAATTGGTTTATCGTTGGTTCATTACCCACAGTTTTGGCTCACAACGCAGACGAAGGCGGGTTTTTGTTTAGATTTTCTGAGCTGTTGACTCCCAACCCCAAACAAAATGTAATTGTCTGTGGGCAATGACACTTCCTCGCTGACGAACTACTTATAGAAAAGACATATCTAATGAGTGAGTACCTGCTGAAACCATACAGATTTCCGGCAAACATAGGCACATCCATGGATTTATAAACATATTTAAACCCCAACATCAAGGGCAAAAGTAAAAAGGCGTAAAACACTTTTAACACCTATTTGTTTTCTACAGTTAAGATTCTGACTAATCCATGGCTTTGACCTTTTGTCTATAAACCATCAATGCATTCCTCCGCTTCAGAAATTATACAATGTGTGTAGAATGCAGGGCCAAATGGTTAATGTACTAGACGCTCCGAGTGTCCCTGATGCAGGGAATAAGCATGCGTTCCTTATTCGCAATTCATTGCAAACAAATGAGCAGCTAATCATCTGTAAGAGGTAACTTAAAGCAGGAAATGGCAAATGCGTCACTGGGCCACCTCTAATAGTTCACGTATCATATTAATCTTCTTTTCTCCATTTTTTCCCTTTTCTCTTTCACAGTAAAAGGGTGTTTTCATCATGATTTCATATGTAGCTACTCTTGTTCAATTCTAGTTCTTGCTCATGTATAGACAATACCCATATTTATATATATATATATATTCACTGAAAAAACCATAGGTTTCACACATGTTATAGTTAGCTGGACATTTCACTCGTGAAAAACCAATGAAATTCCCCTGTTATAGTTAGTTCAGCTAACTATAACTCGCGCCCCCGCAATGCACTGCTGATGACGTCACATATTACATCACTCATGACATGGTCAGTGACATCACTCATGACATCACTGATGACATCTCAAATGACATCACTGATGACATCATCCAGTGAATGTGTGTTTTTCTGAAAATTAAATATGTTTTATATATGTATATCTCAAGGTCGATGGAAGAATAAATGGGTATATAAGTGTCTAAATGGATGATTTGTTTTTGAAAAATTGATTGTATAACTGACTGATTAAGTGTATCTTAGTGAATACATGGCTTAGTGAGTAATGTTTAAATATGTAAATATCTTTATCAGTCTCTCACTTTGTGTATAAGTGGCTGCATGGGTTGGTGAGTAGCTACATGGGTGTTTATATAGGTTATTAGTTGGTTTTTTTAGTATCAGTGTGAGTGTGTGTATGGTTCGGTGGGGGGTATTACGTAGTGCATAGGTGCATGAATGAGTGACTCACTGTTTGTATGTGTTGAAGACAGCATGTCTGCAGGTCTGTATGGGTGGATGAGTGTGTGCATGGGTGTGTTAGTGAGTGAATGACTGTCTCAATAGTGTCTCTATGAGTAAC
Source organism: Triturus cristatus (assembly GCF_964204655.1). Taxonomy (NCBI): domain Eukaryota; kingdom Metazoa; phylum Chordata; class Amphibia; order Caudata; family Salamandridae; genus Triturus; species Triturus cristatus. The sequence goes on along the minus strand of NC_140589.1, from coordinate 238,676,044 downwards.
TACATATGTTTTAAACTAGTATATGTGATTATTGGTGTATATAACTGAGTATATGTGAGAGTGAGAGATTGAAAGAGTTCCTGTATGAATAAGTATGTGTTTCTATAAGTGATTGTTTAAAAGACTAAGTATGTGTAAGTTCCCGTAGAAGTAAGTGTGGTGGTGTGTGTATAACTGTATATGCAAGTAAATGTATGTTTGTTTCTTTATTTTCATGAGTGACTATGTGTGTCAGTAACTCTGTGGATGTGAGGCATTGTGTAACAGGATGTATAGGTGTATGAGTACATATGATGAGTGAGTACATGTATGAGTGACTGTACAGGACTGTTGGTGAATGAGTGGATGTGTATGTGGATCTTAGAATTACTGAAGAGGTTGTTGTAACTGGTATTGGTATGTTCATTTTTTTGAAAATTTTTGTCTCTATTTTTGAATGTTTGTATCAAAGGTTATATTAGGGTGAGAGGAGGTCTGCCACTCTGTCACAAGGATGATGTCATGAGTGATGTCATTTGAGATGTCATCAGTGATGTCATGAGTGATGTCACTGACCATGTCATGAGTGATGTAATATGTGACGTCATCAGCAGTGCATTGCGGGGGCGCGAGTTATAGTTAGCTGAACTAACTATAACGGGGGAATTTCATTGGTTTTTCATGAGTGAAATGTCCAGCTAACTATAACATGTGTGAAACCTATGGTTTTTTCAGTGAATTTGCAAGGTTTTTTAAATGCTAATTCTTAACTATAACGTGTGTGAAACCTTTGGTTTTTTCAGTGAATTTGTACGGTTTTTTAAATGCTAATTTTTGAATTATTTAATAAAAAAAAAAATGTATATTAAAAATAAAATTCCTATGTATTCATTTATATATTATCTGTATCTTTTTATTTGTTTTTGCTTTTTTTTTTAAATTTCAATTAGGATAAAGTTGAACATTTTTTTTAATTTTTGCAATTAATTTTTCTCCACTTTTTTTTTTAATATAAATTCTTGGGGTGCGCGCTCTGAGCGCGCTCCTAGTACAATTTCGTAAGTTTTTTATGAATACCGTCGTACGTTATTTACGTACGCATATATACGTCATAGTGCGCGCTGGGAGCGCGCACCCAGTACGTATGCGTACGTACGTACGCATGCGTGCGTGCGTCCTACGCGCTCCACGCGGTTTACTTCCGCATACGCTGAAATTACGCGCAATAACGGTCGCTTATACGCGTGTTCAACGTATGCGCGCTACGTACACGCATATGACGTATGCACATGCGCACCTACGCGTTCGCGCATACGTAATCACGAGGTGCGCGCTCGGAGCTTGCACAGTGCGCGCACCTCGGGTATATGCATAATAAAACAACACTTCTTATTGGTTATCATTACTTTCAGTTTCTGATTGTTTCAACACCACACCCAATCCCCTCATGGCAAGTCATGTGATCAAGAATCATCACTTTTGATTGGTTTGAAGTACTTTCAGTTCCAGATTCTTCCCAAACCACACCTACTCCCCTCATTATTAGTTCTGATTCCTTTGGAGAAGGAGCTATTCTGTTGTTGAGAGACAATGGCTGAACAGCAACCATCTTCAGACAGTGACCAGGACACTCTTGAGAGGCAGAGGAACAGGAAGCAGAAAGACAGCTTTATATGGCAGTTTTTCACTTTTCCAGAGGGACAAAAAAAGGTAAATGCACCTAAAGTTACATGTGTACTTTGTCAAAAAGTCTTGTCACGTGGGAATCCTAACAAGAAGTATTCTTTTAGCATTCACACTATGTTGAGGCATGTTGACAAAATGCATCCAGTGACTTTTCGTCGAGCTTCTGGAGCAAACCCTCCACCTGCTCAACCGACGACATCTGCAGCAGCTCAGCCGAGCACATCTTCAGCAGCTCAGCCGAGCACTTCTTCTGCAGTGGTGCCTTTGCCTTCTTCCACACCTCTTTTTGGACCACCTTGTTTTGTGAGGTTGTCCACACGCTGCACTGATTGCGGTAAACTTATTTCTGTGTGTGAGACCAGTCTTGATCTCATTCAGAGAAAATTTGATGCCCATGACTGCAGTAGGCCATAGATGTTTTTCTTTTTTTTTCGTTTTTCTCTTCCTGTTTCCCTCCATTAACTCAAGGGCTCTTTTAAGAGCCACTTATAAACTTAACCCCCCAAAAAGTTTGGGGGGGATTTTATTTTTTTTTTTTTTTGGAGGTGCGCGCACCCTGCGCGCACCCAAGGTTTTTTTTAATTTTTTTATTTTTTTTTTTTTAATTTAATGTACAAAAAGAGGTGAAGAAATGGAAGCATGAAGGGAGGATTGAGTAATACTAACATTTTTCACTTATTTTTTAAAAAAAATAAATTTTTTAGAAAAAATTTTTTTTAAAAGTATTTTGCAAGGGAACAGAATTTTTTTATAATTTTTTCTTTCCAGTTCTGCAAAAAAATAAAAAAAGTATTAATATTCAATCATACATTACAAAAAGCATTACATGTTTTTACATATTTTACAAAGCAATTTTTTGCCCTTTTTTTGCTGTTTTCAGAATTTTTTATTTTTCACTTAAATTAGTGAAAACAATTGTATTCATCATTTAACAGCGGGCAAAAAAAAAACAATCTGAAAGATTGCTTAAAAAAAGCCCTAAAACTTTCCTCACTAAAATATACCTTGTTAGAAATATTACATATATATTACAAGTACTTCTCTAGATGAATACAAATTTTCTAGACAAACCGTCTTTAAACCTTGTCGCAAAAGCACACATGCCAAAATAATTTCTGTCAAAGGAGTCCACAATTGTTTTTATTACTTTTCCTTTAGGCCAAATAGTAATTTTAAAATCCTTTTTAAGTGATATCTTCAATTATAATCCTTTAAAATTACAAAAATTGCTTTGTTCAGATGCAGTTTTTAGTTTTCAAAATTTAGGTTTCAGAAAAATTAAATAAGAATTGGGTAAATCATAAGGCAAACGTTGCTTGAAAATCAATTGGGAATCATTACACAGTGTCCAGCCTTTTTCACATTCAAGATAAACTGTGTAATGCCCAGAAGTTACAGTAGGTCCTTCATGAAAAATTATTGCAACTGTAACAAAAGTTTTTCCTGAAATTGATAATTGCTGTCCTGTAAACTTCTTTATTAAAGTTTCCAATTTTGAACCATCATCTCTACAACGTTGCATCATTAAAATTACATACTGACCATATTTCCGTAAAAATAATGTGGAAAACATGTCTGATTTACATTCAGAACATTCCATGTTGTGATTGGCATCTTTAACTAATTTACTAAAAGTCACTGATTTACTTTGGGGTAATGGTAAAAATATGAACCTTTCTGAATCAACATTACTACTACATGTGTTCATACAGTTTTCACAGCAATGTTCCCATTTGTAAGAGACACCAAATAAGTTTTCTACTTCTACTCCTTCATCTTCTAGTACACTCAAAATATATATTAAGAATTCCTGTGCATCTTGCTGGACATTTTCTTTAAACTGTGTAGAGCCACAACATACATCTAAAAGATTTCTAACATCAGTAGCACTTTCTATTTCAGTTTTATCAGTACTCAGCTTCTCATAAAGGAGACTCAGCAGAGAACACAATCTTTTTCCATGATTTACTATTATCTGTTCTAGCAACTTTTCAAGATAAAATACAACATTCAGCACTACATTTGCATAGCAGTTGACACCAGAGCTATTTTCAAAATGGCAACCAACAACCTCTTCAACACTGTCCTTTTTCTTTTTCCTTGCTATCACATCACTGTCCTTTTTTTTTTGTTCTGTTCATCCACATTACAGATATTCTCAAATCTCCTTTTCCGACAAACAACATGTTTTTCAATCACAGGATACTGACCTAAATGAGGAGCATAGGTTCTTCTTAATCTATTATACTCCTTTACACAGTTTGTATCAGCACTAACTTTTGAGTCATCAAAGTCTATCATAAATAAACCAGATAATGTTTTCACTCGTGACAAAGCAACATATGCCATACCTTCTTTGAACACAGTAGAACCAATGTTTACAAAAGCACTATCTACAGTCAATCCTTGAGACTTGTGAATAGTTACAGCATATGCTAGAGAAAACGGAAATTGCTTCCTACGCACATATAAGTCTTTCACAAGCATGAAACGAACTGAACAACGACAAATGTCTTTAACTTCTTCTATCTGATCAAATTTTATTTTTAAACATTCAATTCCTTCTTTTTTCTGATAATTAATAAAACCCACAACTCTTCCCATAGCTCCATTCACTAAACCTTTTTCTACATCCAAATTTCTCCTTAAAATCACTCGACAATTCATGCAAACATATAGATTTTTTTCTAATCCAGCTGTTTTGGAAATGTTCTTCTCTAGTGAATCCAATGTATTTTTCAGTTTGCCTGTTAATGTAAAAGTAATTCTTTCATGCTGAATTTTGTCCTCTGCTTCCATTTTCTTAATCTCTTCCTTTTCCAATTTCAAAAGTTCCTCATTGAATATTGAGCACTCACGTAGTGTTGGCATTAAGCAGATTACAGTATTTTTTTCTGCAATGTTCTGGTATATTTTCTCTGCAACTATTTCTTCATTTGGAAATAAATTATGTAGCAACCGACTCTGTAATGCTTTTTTGCCAACTTCTGTGAGTAGTCCAATTCTGATATCTTTCAGAATATTTGCATAATCTTCGTCGTTTGCTTGTCTCATATTGGTAGTGAGTTCTTTGTACTCAAAGAATGACCAAATATTCGCATTACCAATGCTTCCTAATGACTTCTTCGTGTCTTCATGTGTCACAGTAATAAACACTGGTTGTCCTTTAACTGGAGTGAGCTGTAAAAGATCTCCAAAAACTATAACGTGTTTACCTCCAAATAACACGTCATAGTCTCTCTTAAGAATTTGTTGCATTCTTAAATGCACAAAGGCAAGCATTAAATTTGAAACCATGCTCACCTCATCAATAATGAGAACTTGCATCTTCTTCAACACTCTTGAAACTTCGAGGCATGCTTCTCCAGTTAGCTTGTGGTATTCTATTTTGTTCTCATGCTCCACTGGTAACATTAGCAAGCGATGTAAGGTAATTCCTTTTATGTTATAGGCTGCTAACCCAGTTGGAGCAGTTACCACACAAGACAAATTTGAAGCTGTTATTTGCTGTAGGTAGCTTCTGATGACTTTTATTAAGAAACTTTTACCAGTTCCAGCTTGTCCACTCACATACATCCTGATTGGTTCAAATGATGTGCATGAGCACTCTTTCTTTTCATGTAGTAATCCATGATCAATTTTTTTGGTGACTTCTTCATAAATTTCTTTTTGTTCTTCATTCAGTTGTTGTTCCAGATTTAGTAAGTCGATTGAATCTTCCTGTGCTTGATTCATAGCCGTTTCTACTTCAGTCATGGCTACTGCAGCTTCATTTTCTATGATTGGTTGTCCTAGGGGATCTTGACTAAGTGTTCCTGAACTTTGGCTGTCTTGAGAACTGTCTCTAGCTACTTCAGCTGCAATTTTTGCTTCCTGTTCATTTTCTTCATTTAACATTTGGACATAGGTTGTGAAAGTACTGCATTCTATGCTGTCTTTGCTAGCATTAAAAGAATCTTCATAGCTTTGAAATTCTCCCAGTAGTTCGTCCTCTGAACGCCATGGTTTAAACAGCTGTAAAAGAGCCAAGTAGTAAAATTCCTTTTTGTCAGTAGTTTCGCAACTGAGCTTCCTGTGATTTATCAAACTTCCTTTTGTTTGCTTCACCAAACATCCTTCCTCACCAATGACTTTATATTTTCCATTGTTGATGTCTTCTGTGGCTTTCCGTGAAAAAATGTAGTTCTGCAGCACTTCATAGAGACACATGTTCTCAAGATGATGACTTCTCTTTGGGTAATATGTGTCCAACATGTTTGATTTCAAAATATCTGTACTTTCTGGGTCATTCTCGGCCAAATATTCAATTTCTCCAACAGATTTCAGTAACCGATTTCTCATTCCTGCAAGGCCTAAGCTTACCCAAATTATTCTTCTGGATTTCGAGTAAAGACTTGCAGATGATAACCTATCTGAGCATTCGTAGGATCCAATTTCTCGATGCGATAACATCTTTAAACTGAAACTGTACAGCTTCTTACTGACAGTCTTCTCGTGAGAAATCTCTTCCCACATTTCCTTCAATTCTGTTTTCTCAGATTTAGTGATGTAAGATGTCACATACCGAGCAACAGCAATAGAATTGTCTGCCACATACTGAATATCCATGTTAGCATTCCACATGGATAAAATGACTGGGTTGAAGTCATTTATACATTTTGACTCTTCTTTTCTTTTTAGGTTGTAGGTATTTTTGGGAGATTTTCTGGTTATATTATGTCGCACAGCTGACATAAAACTGTTGACTCTTCCTTTTGAAAGAACAGGTCTAGGAAATCCAACTCGACACTTTGTGTAGAATTTATGTTTGGTCTTGTACTTCCTTCGACAGTATTTTCCACACCGATGACTTTGGAAACGTAAAACTTGTTCTTTTAACTTTTTCTCTTCTGTGCTTTTAGGTATAGCACATGTTGCATATTCTTCAATGAAAGATATCACTGCTTCATCAGTATCTGTTCCAAACTTTGGGGCATCCTTGATCCACAACAGCATATGAATATGAGGAGTACCTCTTGCCTGGTACTCTTTTCTCCAAAAGAAATCCACTACTTCTCCAAGAGGTGGATTTTTTTTATTGCAGATGAAGGACATCATAGCCTCAAATCTATGATTGAAATATCTGCAAACATTAACTGGATCCAATGAGCACAGTTCTCCTGCTGTCTTGTATTCAATGTTTTTAATGTTTGAATTTGCCTCTCGTAGAAAATCCAGTAAATCATCCCAAGCGTACTCGGCACAGCTTAGGGTTAGAAACCATGTAGGAGTTCCTAAATTCCGTAACATGCATTTTAATTCACCATGGCGTCGGTACCAATATTCATTTGTCCCACGCTGACAAGCCATCAGATTGATCAGTTGTGTTTCCAAATGATCATCTCGGTGCTGCACTTTCTCCATAAAATCCTTAGCAGACACATTTTGTAAATGTACTCCACTTTTTAAAATGTGATTTACTGCATAAGATAATGCAGACAAGTCGCTTTCAAATAAAAGATGGAACAAATAAGGAATACTTTGACGAAATCTTGGATCTTCTGCATATAATCTTGTAGTCCGATACTCAGAAGCAGGAATCTGTTCTGGGCGTTCATCGTACCGTCCACCTTTTCCTGTAGGAAACAGCTGAGGAAAACATCGAGCTTCCAAACTCTTCTCCCATGCACTCACGGGAGTTCCTTTTGCTTTCTTCATCTGAAACAGATCAATAGTGTCTCCGATAACTTCTTTTGAATGAAGAGGATGTATGCTAAAATGTTCATAAATTTCTTCTTCCTTTGACTTGTCCACTTTTTCAATTTGACCAGTTGGTGTTTCTGTGTCTTATTGTAAATCTTCTTCTTCTTCATCTATATAAATTGATTCATACCATTTTTTTTTTTCAAATACAAATTTGCTCTTTGTACTTTTCGTACATCCACCAGCTCCTGCCAAATCTTCTTATTCTTTGTAGGTACACCATTAACCAGAATTACTAATGGTTCAGTTTCCAAAGTATCTGCATCAATAGTTTCCATATTTTTTTTCAAATCCAAGGGAAAATACACCACTCTTCCTTTTAAACCTCTCAGTAAATCAGAAGGAGGTAATTTACCAGTTTTGGGCTCCATACGTACTATGGTCTGGAACGGATGAACACATTGAATGAGTATAGACTCATATGTATTTAATTCAGAAAGTTCGGCAGGAATAGCATCCAATTCTAAATTATTATGTACAGCTCTGGTCGGCATTCTATTTTCTTCTAACTTGTTATAACAGTATTTACAAATACGCTGATCTTCACCCAATTCAAAACAATTTTCAAGAAATATATATGTTGCAAAATCCTTCCACTTATAATTATCTTCATTTTCACTTTTTTTATACAAATCAACATTCCTTGTTTGAATTTTATAATGACTTCTGCGGCAACAAACACAAGTAATATTTGGTCTTTCAGTAGAGATGATAGTAAATTTTGTCATTTCATCCTCAACATTTTTAGTAATAATGAGTTCTACATTCTGTTCCTCATTTTCCTCATTTACTGTGTCCTTTTCTGCACTTTCTTGTTCTGGACCAAAGTAACAAAACTGAATCTCATCAGTAACCTTCACTACATCTGATACAGATCCACGGAACAGAGCATTATTTAACTCATTTAACTTTACTGCTGGACTTTTAGCAAAATACAATGTTCTCACAAACTTTCTCATTTCAGTAAGATGAACAGCCAGCATCCTAAAATGATGAAAAACACTTTTACACACTTTTCTAGATAGACAAGCCAGAGAATGTCCCTGCAAACCAGTATTTTTCAACGAATGTTTTTAAAATCTAATTTTCGTGTTAAATCAGTTTGACATACTTCTGATTGTACATTAGCTTTTTTTTTTGCTGTTGACTGTGTTGTTGCTTTGTACATAAAACACTGTTTGTTTTACAGTTATTTTTGCCATTTTTTTGTTTTTTGAAAATCTTTTTTAAGAAATCTCTGCTCTGCTTACCAGTAGAGTTTTTCTTTTTGCCATCACCAGCTTCTCCTCCTATTTTTTTTTTCCCAGTTTTGTCCAGATATACTTGTTGTTGCTTTTCTTTCCTCTTTCTTGTCCTTAAAGGCATTTTTTTTATTTTTTCACTGTTGCTCAGCAATACCTGCAAGAAACTTAAAAAAAAATCCTTTTTGTAATTATAATTCATTAAAAGATTTTTTTTTACTTTTCATTAATTTCAAATGTTTTTCCATTTGTCTCTCATTTCTGATTTACTAATTTGTGCACTGTGCTAACCACCACAGTTGAAAAAAAACAAGCTGCCCCTTTCCTGCAAGTGCATGTTTTACAGAACAACTGCAACACAAATTATATCTGTGGCCACAATTCCTGTGCGCACACAGCCTCATGGTGTGCTTCTAACCAGAAAACAGAATTTGATTTGCAAATTCAAAGCACATTTACTACTCTGGTAGATCAAGTGATAATTGCTGTTACAGCCTTACACATTTTCCTTGTAGATCACAGAGGCAGAAAAGAGCACATTTCCTAACAGCTACTTCATACCATAAGCATCTGCAACCTGGGTGAGTGTTTAGAGTAGAGCAAAGAAAATGAGGCCTTGGTGACGTTGAATGTGTTTGCATTACACACAGACCTGAGTAGTACGCATGGGAGTGTTGGAGAAGCTGCTGCGTGTGTCCCAAGAGTGTGTTTCTGCAGACTATGTATTGTCAGCTGCAAGACACATGAGCAAGGAGATTTCCAGAACTGCATGAAGACTGCAGGGATGTACGTAACAGTGCATGTGTGCTCAGGGATAATTTGTGTAAACACAACAGGCTGCCTCTTTCCTGGGACTGCAATTCTTACTGAACAACAACTTCACAAACTAAATCTCTGCCCACAATTCCTGTGCGCACACAGACTCATGCTATGTTTTTTGGAACAAAACCGTGTCCCTGAATAGTACCAAATTACTGTTACAGCCTGACACATTTCCCTTATCATTTACAGTAGCAGAAAACAGCACATGTCCTAACAGCTCCTTAAGACCATGACCATGTGTTACAGGGTGAGTGATTAGACTAGATCAATTTAAATGAGGCCTTGGTGACGTTGAATGTGTTTGCATTACACAGTGCTATCTGAAACAGCACACAGAGCTGAGTACTACACATGAGAGTGTTGGAGAAGCTGCTGCGTGTGTGCCAAGAGTGTGTTTCTGAAGACTGTGTATTGTCTGGTGCAAGACAGATGAGCAAAGAGACTTCCAGAACTGCATGAAGACTGCAGGGATGTATGTAACAGTGCATGTGTGCTAAGGGATAATTTGTGTAAACACAACAGGCTGACCCTTTCCTGGGACTGCATTTCTTACTGAACAACATCTTCACAAATTAAATCTCTGTCCACAATTCCTGTGCACACACAGACTCATGCTATGTTTTTTTGAACAATACAGTGTCCCTGAATAGTACCAAATTACTGTTACAGCCTGACACATTTCCCTTATCATTTACAGAAGCAGAAAACAGCACATGTCCTAACAGCTCCTTAAGACCATGACCATGTGTTACAGGGTGAGTGATTAGACTAGATCAATTTAAATGAGGCCTTGGTGACGTTGAATGTGTTTTCTTTACACAGTGCTATCTGAAACAGCACACAGAGCTGAGTACTACACATGAGAGTGTTGGAGAAGCTGCTGCGTGTGAGCCAAGAGTGTGTTTCTGAAGACTGTGTATTGTCTGGTGCAAGACAGATGAGCAAAGAGACTTCCAGAACTGCATGAAGACTGCAGGGATGTATGTAACAGTGCATGTGTGCTAAGGGATAATTTGTGTAAACACAACAGGCTGACCCTTTCCTGGGACTGCATTTCTTACTGAACAACATCTTCACAAATTAAATCTCTGCCCACAATTCCTGTGCGCACACAGACTTATGCCATCATTTTAGGCACATAACACAGGCTGCCCCTTTCCTGGGACTGCATTTCTTACTGAACAACAACTTTATAAATTAAATCTCTGCCCACAATTCCTGTGTGCACACAGAGTCATGCCATCATTTTAGGCACATAACACAGGCTGCCCCTTTCCTGGGACTGCATTTCTTACTGAACAACATCTTCACAAATTAAATCTCTGCCCACAATTCCTGTGCGCACACAGACTCATGCTATGTTTTTTGGAACAAAACAGTGTCCCTGAATAGTACCAAATTACTGTTACTGCCTGACACATTTCCCTTATCATTTACAGAAGCAGAAAACAGCACATGTCCTAACAGCTCCTTAAGACCATGACCATGTGTTACAGGGTGAGTGATTAGACTAGATCAATTTAAATGAGGCCTTGGTGACGTTGAATGTGTTTGCATTACACAGTGCTATCTGAAACAGCACACAGAGCTGAGTACTACACATGAGAGTGTTGGAGAAGCTGCTGTGTGTGTGCCAATAGTGTGTTTCTGAAGACTGTGTATTGTCTGGTGCAAGACAGATGATCAAAGAGACTTCCAGAACTGCATGAAGACTGCAGAGATATATGTAACAGTGCATGTGTGCTAAGGGTTATTTTCAGTTTTGAACATATGGCATCTACATGTGCCTTTGCTATTTTGAAAGGGAAATCTACCCTGTTGGTTTCAAATGTTTTAGCTTTTCCCTCCAATTTGCGATTAAGTGATTTCTGCTGAGTGCTAACCACCACATTTGAAGAAAACAAGCTGTCCCTTTCCTGCAAGTGCATGTTTTACAAAACAACTGCAACACAAAATACATCTCTGGCCACAATTCCTATATGCACACAGACTCATGCTGTGTTGGTAGGCACAAAGCACAGGCTGCCCCTTTCCTGGTCTGCAATCCTTACAGAACTAATGCTTTTTTCAAATGTGCTGCCATTTTCCTCTCTTTTCCTTCAAAGTGATTTCTGCTAAATCCTAACCATCACAATTAAAAACAAGCTGTCCTTTTCTTTCAACTGCAAGTCTTACTTTTCAACAGCAACGCAAATTAAATCTCTGTCAATAATTCTTCTCTGCACACAGACTCATGGTTTGATGGTAGGCACAAAACAGTATTCCTCATTGTTACCAGTACACATTAACTTATGGTGAAAACATAGTCCTTAATATCTTACAAGTTCAAGACAGTTAAATATCTCCCAAACCTCAAAATGTAAAACATAACTTTTGAAGAAGATTCACAATTCTAATATTTATCTCAAAAATCACCACATACTTTCCCTCTCAAACTCATAACTCACCTTTAAAATTAGTTAGTTGTTTAAGAAATGTGCCACTCAAACAGCAGACTATCAGAGTCAGAATATCAGAGCTCTACACCTCTCTCCTCTCTGCAGAACCAGTAAATGGCAATGTTTCCCTCTCTTTTTTCACACATATACATGTTAATTTCCAATCTCAGTGCTTCCCACTTTTTTTCAAATGAAATCACACATTTCTATTGGTTTAAAACTTCAACCCCTTTCCAAATGTACCCTTCCCCCAACTTGACTTCTGCCTGCTACCATAGCAACAGGTCATGGAACACAGGTGTGAGCAGAGAGGTCAGAAGTTCAGCAGACAATGTTTCATTTCCAAAGAGCAAGAGTGCTTGACTTTTCAAACCTAACAGCAAATCCAAACTAATGTTCTTTGCTCACACATTTTTCTGAACCAATACAAAACATGCTTTTTAAAATTTAAACATACAGCCTAGTTTTTAGTGTAGAATGGTTTGAAACAGCCAATGAGTTCTTTTTATAAAAAAAAGTATGTGTGCCCCCATTTTTCAACTGTCTTTCATTTCATATTGCCTTTCTACTGAAAGACACCTCCTGAGTGCATCCTGTTCTCCTTGAAAGACGTTCACAGTGTGGATTGTAGGTCACAGCTATGTCTTCTGGAGTGAAAAATTTGCAGAAAAAAGAGGTATGGTGAGAGACCTTGCTTTGCCAAATGTAGACATTAAATGGATTGGTCAGAGAGGGTTAAAGTGGCACCAATTAATGCCTTTGGTGAAAACCTTTCTACATCTCCCACAGCCTAACCTTATTATTGTGCACTGTGGTGGTAATGACCTAGGCACTTTAACTGGGGTAGGTCTGGAAATGCTTATTAAGGACACCTTTGTGCAATTGATGTCGCTTTTTCCACAAACTGCCTTCGTATATTGTAACATATGCCAAAGGCAAAAGTGGAACTGGTCCAACCAATTTTGTCCGCAGATTGACAAAGCAAGGAAGCACGTCAACAAATCTATTTCTGCTTTCCTCAGAGACTATGGTATGGGTTCTATATACCACAACAACTTGCGTTACAACATGCAAGACATTTATAGAGGAGATGGTGTACACTTCACTGATGAAGGCAACAGAGTCTTCCTCTTGAACTTTAGACTCTGCATCGGTACTTACTTGTAGGTACCAAAAACCACACAATAAACACAAGGGCTCTTTTTAGAGCCACCTTATATCTTTTCACTTAATTGTGAATTTTTAATATTTTTTTGTTTTTAAAAATTTTTCGGGTGCGCGCTGGGTGCGCGCACTCGGCGATATTTTTTTTCAAAATATAAATCTTTTTTTTTGCCCTACAAGGTCCTACTGTGACCCCCTTACAATGCCTAGTGGGTCAATATCTCCCCACTCTGCCCCCTTTTCACGTTCTCCCCCTTTGTTTATCACCCCCTCTTTATGCGAGAGACAAAATGGCGGCCGCCGCTTCCTGATTTCCACCGATTCGAATGTTTACTGGACTTGCTCAGTACGCGCACGCTGCGCGCGTACAGATATATATATTGATTTAAATGCTAATTTCTCAGGAAATACTGAACAGATTTACACCAAACCTGCAAAAGGCACTTCATAGACCTTATGGCTACCTCTCTGCCAAATTTCACATAATTCTGTTCAGCCGTTCGGGCTGTAGCTGCGACTAAAGTCCCTATGGAAAAATGCATGGGGAAAACGCGTTTTGGGACCCCCCTTTTTTCTCGGCCCCCGCTTGACGAATCACCCCGAAACTTTCAGGGTAGGAGCTGAGTGGAGCGCCCCATTAGATTTAAAAATTTCGCGAGGATTTGTCTACCGGCGCCAAAGTTATTCAAAATAGAATTTTGAGATTTCCTATGGAAATACGGTCCTAACTATAACTACCTACTGGCGACCGCCAGTAGGTAATATATATATATATATATATATATATATATATATATATATATATATATATATATATATATATATATATATATATATCCTTTCAGGCTCAGAGAGCCGCCTAAATTATTTTTAAAAAAACAGAGAACCCTGGGTAGTTCCCAAGTTTAGGTGGAGAGCAGCTCCTCTATATAGCACCCTACAACACCAGTGACACTCTAAACCTGCTCAGTTCATAGGACTGTTGTTCTTGCAAAGTTTTTTAAGCAGAGGATCAGCCGAGATCAGCAGAGTTCCATCCTAACTGATCTAGAAAAGGACAAAGTCTTCTGCCTAAATCTTTAAGCATAGATTAGCTATTGCCATCCATGCTGAGCTATAAAATGACATTAGCCTTTTACCACTCCAGACACAGTATTACAGCTTTGGATTGATCAAATAACATCCAACCTAACCTGAAATGAATAACAGCAAGCCCTGGCATGTGTTTCGTAGTCATTACAGCTCTTCAAAGAGGTTTATCTTTGTCCAGACACAAGGGAACAACCAGTCATTTTACAGCTCAGCATGGATGGCACTCGTTAATCAAATGCTCCTCTGTTATCCAAGTCAATACTCCTGCCCTTTCCCTCTCCACAGTGTTCTAAACAACTATAGCGTTAAGGTTCTATGTATATGATAAAAGTACGGACACCAGACATAATTTTGATGCAATCAAAACAGCAAAACCTAAAGCGCTGTTGATTCCAGTCCGTGTTTTCCGACCTGCTGACGACCGCGCTGCGAGCGGAGCAGAACAGCTGAGAACGCTGAGAGGCACGGCCGCAAGAGAGGCTGCCGCTGGAAACAGTCGGAAAGCTGCCGGGGTCCGAGATTTCGTCTCTGCTTAGGTTGCCGAGGCTGGCAGTGGCCGGCGGTGGCTGAGATGGCTGGCTTCAGTCAGTCCAGGACAAACAACAGGTGACGGGAGTCGGGTGAAGCCCTGTGACTCCCGCGACTGGCTAACTATTGGTGATGTTGCTCCCGAGCCTCCGAGCTTGCGAACTCTTGTGAAGCAGTGAGCAGGAATTGCTCTACTCTCTACTGCTAACGCATCCAGCGACCGCGATACTGCCTGTAGGAGGAGAGGAGCTTTGTGATTAGTGCTTGGCGGCGGGCGGGTGAGGAGCCGCCAACATCGCTTTCACTTCCCTAGGGAAGGTGCCGCGACCAGACCAGAGTACGGGCTGGAGCTAGAGCTTGAGCTAGAGCTAGAGCTCGCCTTCCACTTCCCCGTAGAGGAGCCTGGTGCCTGGCCCCGGGTTGTGACGGCGACCAGAGACCGGAGATCAGAGACCGGTGACTGAAGATGGGAGGCAGGTGAGGCAGGTGAGACTGGTAATCGGAGCTAGAGCGGGACTTGCCACTGCAGGCTCACTCACTCACTCACAATCTGCTCATCCCTGCTCATCCCTGCATGCTCGTTTGCTCCCTCCCGCTCCCTCCTGCACGCATCAGTTACACCAGCTGCCTGCCTTAGCCGCACGCGATCGCTGAGCCGAGTGCCGATTCGCGGTTCTGTGCGGCGCCGTGCAGCTCCAACGGTTCTGGCATCACCTGCACAACAACCTCATAGGCGCTGGAGAGGTGGAGGCGGTGGCAAGTGGCGATATATAGCCCAAAATAGCACAACACAGGCTACCCCGGCGACAAGGAGGCGTGGTGGGAAGGAGCTTCACGTTTACCCATCCACGCATTGTCATCAGCGGCAGGCCAAGGGTCAAACGCAATAAGCATCAAAACTTTGTGTGATCAGCTGCTGAAGTGGGGATTGGTCTGGAAGGCACAGGCCTCAGTGAGCAGAAAAGGAAGAAAACCATCCAGCAGGAGTAGTAACTGACAGCAACCGAGAGACTGACAGTGAATAGCCAGTCAACAGAGAGCTGCCAGGGAGCAGGCAGCAGACAGTGGGGAGAACAGAAAGAAAAGATAAAGTGGTCTCCCATAACACCCCAGTGTGTGCCGGGGGTGGTCAGTTAATCAGTTAATCAGTAGTGAACCCTGATCTCATTGTCATCCCTCCACTCCAGTGCGCCTGGTCCTGCAACCCCTACGCTGCCTATACAGACTCTTTGAAGGCCCAAGATGGGGTACCTTGGCTTTTTGCTATAAAACCGGACAAAGCAAAGAATGCGATCAGGGAAGCAGAGGAGTGCAGCCCCGCAAAAGAAAAAGAAACAGAAAGAAAAGCTAGAAATACCCACTGCTGACACAGTTCGGATACTTGATCTGTCGCCAAGTGCACCTGAAAGCACTACAGCCAGCACCTCCCATCTGCACTCGCTGGAAGCTGTGCTCACTACAAATTATCTAGCATTCAACCAAAAATAACGTCTAAATTTGCCTTTCTAAAAGACGCAGGGTCAGCCGTCTTCTCGAGTAACACAAAAATCAAGCGACTATCTATCCCTTTGAGCCCCACAGTGACCATTTGCAAGGGCAGCTCAGGCGGCAACTTTGAAATAGGCAAGCCACAAACCAACAAACCATAGACATAAGTAAGTTTGATGCACTGGAACCATCACAGGGGGGAGGTGACCCTAATATAACTATGCTGAGCAGTCTAGGGGTTCCACCTCCAGTCTTGGCTGCTGTTGGGAGTACTCATATTACGACCGTATTAACACACCTAGAGACAATGAGTGACTCTGCAGTCAATCCTGCAGCCTTCCCCCAAGTCAGCCCAGACTTCACTTCCAAGCACACTAACTCACCAACAAAGACAGGCACAAAGGGCAGCACAAGTGATACAACGGAAGGGGAAGCGGTCACTTCTGCTATTACACCATCTGTATCACAATAGTATCCACCACATTGGGAGGACGGCGGAAGAGACCTTGCCCAGCACTTACACCATGGGCAGAGAATCAAAAGAATGGGAAAACATGCTCTCATCATATGGCAAAGATGCTCCCAACCATCTCAGGCCCTCACCGGTCCCTAATGAGAGGATGAAGGAGGACTTCAAACAGGAGACGGCATGGGCCACAGCTCTGGACATTTTACAAAGGTCAGCTGATACCATGACTTATCAAGCCAATAAAATGGACATACAAATCAGCCTTTTGAACACACTGGCGGTGTATGTCGCTAACATAGATGATAAAATCACTAATCTAAATAACTTAATTAGACGGGCCCAAGCGGATGCCGACCTCCCGCCACAAAGATGTGATTGCTCACCAATAATTGAGAAACTAAGCACGCTTCCAGAGATGATGGCAAAACTGATGGTGGAACTAAAAGAAATCACAATTGCGAAGCCTCTCCCCCCAAGTATAAAAGATGGCGCCACAAGCCCCGTCAACAAAGATAAGGTGGCGGCAAACTCAAGGGTTAGGGGGGCCGGAAGCAGGGCCATGCCCTCATGCCCGGAAACATCGGCCATCGGCAATACTATAAACAACTTACAAAAATCCTTAACTGCGGGCAATGCAGAGCTCATCTCATCATTCCAATTAGATCAGGACATGGAAGATCCCAATGGCAAGGGGAAAAGATAAAGAAAACAAAAAGGTTGTAACAAGATTCTCTGGTCTAAGCAAGATCTGAGTCTCTACCCACTATTCAACACCTATAGATGAGCAGCCTCAACCGGGCACAAAGATCAAATAAGATCAGATGAGGCAACCAAGGAATCAGAGATCGAAACAACCTCATCTGGCAACGTCAAACAAAATCAGATTGGCTCCCCATCCCTTGAGAAGGAAAAGGATGTTGCCGGGGTTGACCCTGAGCATACGAGAAAAGGGGGAAAACAGAGCCAACTATTAACATTCAATTGGCACACTCGGACCCCAAGTCTTCGCCAAGGGCAGAGGACCATAGGTGCACCAGGCTTATAGAGCTGCCTGGCAGCACCAAAATACCAAATCAGGCCCAAGCCAGTAGTTTGCATAAAGATCATCTGGGCAACTTTACTACACTTGTGCAGGGCAAGGGAGGCCAAGCGCCAATCAGCCGCGGCACAAATCAAAAGAGTCAAAAGAGCTCTAGAATACTGAACATGTCGACTTCCACACCGATATACAAAGTAACGAAGGAGGTAACCATTGGCAGGAACTGTCCCAATGGACTGTACGCCAGGGCCGGAGACACTATCTGAGCCTACTGACGTCCTCTCTCATGGAGTTACAACTTTCACTCTCTTTTATCTGGAGTATAAGTCCAAAGGTGGTTGCGACATATTAAACCGTGGAAACATCATGAAACTGATAGATGCCATAGGCCTGTCGAATGCTGTAACATCACAAGACATCACTTCAATAGAATTTATTGCACCAGGCCATGGTCAAATAAATGAAACCACGAATGTCTCCTGGCGATCGATAGAGGCAATGAACAAAATCTTAGGGCACACGGAAACCTTTAAGCAGTGGGGTATTACCATGCTCCCCGGCAGGGAACCAGGCTACCCACATGTTCTGCAGGAAACCTGAGTCATTGAGCGCCCTAGTGCAGGACAAAGAGCTGTCTACTCGGTCCTGAGGAGTGCCTGGGATAAAAGTCCCGTCTCCGATTCGAAAGAAAAAATAGCAAGAGAGGGCCAACATACTCTAAACAGGGGACTGGAACAGGCCTGCACATGGTCATAGTTGGCGGGATCATTAAACTCAACTCGGCTGCTACGCTGACAAAACAACAACCAAAAGGTCCAAGAAGCCTTCCCATTAAGGATCTGCTCTTGGAACATAAATGGGCTATCAAACAAACTGGGGGAGGATGCCATGATCTCCTACCTACGGTCATTTGATATCATATTGCTTCAAAAGACATGGCTCGCGGAGCCGTAGCATCTGGAAGTGTTTAAAACTCACCACACTCCAGCTTTGAAAACGAAATTCTCCGGACGAGGCAGCGGAGGCCTAGCCATCTACATATCATCAAACAACGCAATCACCTCATGGGACCTCGTAAGCTCTTCCCATTCTCTCCAGTCTGTGGGAATTTCTTTCAGCACCTACAAAGGCCAGCCCAGGACCATAATCTTATTGAATGTGTACCTCTGCCCAAACTCCGCGTCCAGGCAAACCCTCTCAGATGAGGTGATAGCGACGGTGTTGGGAATGAGATCTGGATCCTCGGATGCAGATTTCATACTATCTGGAGACTTTAACATGTAGCTAATGTCCAACCAACAAAAAAAATGAGGTAACCAAATCACAGGAAAACGACTGGGCAATACCACCGCAGGACCACCCCGGATGGATAAAGGAGGACCCGAAGGGCCGCACCTTACAAGGAAATCTAGAACATCTTGGCCTTAGAGCCCTTGACAGGCGTTTCTTTCCTGACAAGCCACCTGGCCTCGCATTTTTATCAAAAACTGGTGCATCCTTAATTAACTACACTTTTGTCAGCCTTCCCCTCTTGAATTAAATCTCCGGCTTTGGGTTTGGCAACAGACTAGAAAGCGACCACAGCCCTCAAGAAATACTGCTTAGCACTAGGCTGGCACAACATACTAAGGCAGGAGCACAAGCTTTCAAAAGCTTTACGATCAATTTGAAACGGATTAAGTGCTCGGTCAAAGACCTAAAGCAGGTAGCAATGGAGGCAAAATACATGATTGAGAACACCAGCACAACAATTGAAGACCAAATTGCAAATTGGACAAACTTCGCGAGGAAGCTGTCAGCCAAACACGCAAAACCAATAATGCATGTAAAAGCGACTGGGACCCAACAGTCGACCTCTTGGGATCCAGTGATACGATCGGCGAAAAGAAGCATGAACCGGCTATGGTGGAAACTAAAAATAAAGCCAATGGACCCATCAACTATAACCAAACTGAGAGAAGCTCGAAGACATTTAAAGACTGTAAAAAGAGAACATCAAAGGGCTCATTGGAACTCCTTTTGGGCCAAATTATACAACGACATCAGGACAAACAACTCTGCGAGGTTCTGGCGCACTATAAATAGTCTTGGAGGCAGTGTCCAGAAAGCTGCATCATCAAACATACTGGAGTCCGAGTGGTACTTCTTTCTGTACAGTCACTTTAACGATCGACAAACCCTCACCTTTAATCAGGTTATTGGTATAGAGGGCAGCAATGCAGCAACAGTGGCTAACTTGCCTCCGAAGCACTTTCGCAAAGCGCTAATCAGGGAAGAGCATTTCCGTAAAGGCCTAGCAACCGAAAAGCATACAGACAGACAAAACTACGTCAACAGAATTGAGCACAGCACAGTCCCGGTGGACCAAAACGAAAAGCTGTCCAAAAAGGAACTGTAAACAAAAAGAACGTACGGCTGACCACAGTTAAGCACACCAAATCCAAAATCAATACATAAATTTTAAGAAGGTGCAAAAACACGTCCAGAGCATGCCGTACTTTTGCTCTACTGGAAACCCAGATATACAAACTTTTTACACAAAGACGGTGCACCAAGGAAAAAAGTCTTTTCAATAAGTCCAATTTGTTGTTCTTTTATTTCCATTCAATTTCTCAAAAAACAGACTCAGCCAATGCGTTTCGTTCTCTACGAACTTCGTCAGGGCTGTGAGAAAACATAGATAAAAACATACATATGTATAAAAAACACATAAAGTACACCATACAACACAACAAACTACATAACCAATACTACATAGAAAGATGACATCATTACATATTACCATATAAATTAATAAACACACCTCAACAAACACAAGAATTCAATTACAAATTCTGACAAATATATATGTTATATACAAAAGATGAATCAGACATGTATAGCATTTACAAACACATATAAAAAAGGTGAATCAAACATATATTACATTTACATATACATATATAAAAACCATACAACATACGATTTAGTCAAACATATATATATCACAAAAAGGTTTAAGAAAACACCATAGTGAACACATGTATATTCTGATAGATTTCACGGACATGACTTATTGTGTTAAGCCCTCCTACAAGTGCTGCCCAATGTTAAATGAAGAGAACTCCTTTGAATCAATTTAAAAATGTAAAGAGAACTCTAAGAGATAATAATTAATAATCAGGTATATTGGTAAAGTTAAAGAAGATAATCCTTTTGATACCGAAGACACTACCTCGAATTTAAAGATGATCTCTACAAAAACAGAAATAAAGAAAAAAAAAAAAAAGAAAAAAAATTTTTTTTTTTTTTTTTTTTCCATATAACAAAAGAAAATAATATAAAAATCAAAATGACAAATCTTACCATGGATTATCTCCAAGGAGCGGCCACCATATATTCCAAGAGAAACACTGCCGTCCTTCAAGTGTAATATGAATATATATGACCTAATACGAATAATAATTTCCCAGAAAAGGAAAAAAGACAAAAAACGAATTCCATTAGGGCCTATTGTGGGCATGACCAATCACAATCTCCGCAAAAAGCCATCTAATTCATACATAGGGAGATGACAAAAGGCTTACCTCTGCAACTGTAGAGGTTCTTATTAGGATATCACCAGCTAATCCAATATTCAATTAGTCAAGTCCCCTTTATGTCCGGTTTATGTATTTCACGAAAAAAGGTTAAACGACCTTGTTGTCGTATATTTATGCCCACAGTACAGGCTCCATCATTCTACGAGAATAATATAAAAAACACACACGGTGTCAAAGAAGTCCACTATGGTTATAGAACAAAGTGTTTTGATAAATTCTATGGCATATTCTTAATGACAATATGCACTGACGTATCACAAGAATAAAAGATATGGTTATCACCATGATATGTTACATCGCTTTACAGACCTGCGGGTACTACTTACTTATACGCATAAAACATTAACGTTAGAAACGTTTGGAGCAAGCGAACGATCAACATTATTGTATTCACCTGTCTGGAGATGTTATTATTAACAAAATGCATACGGCCGCGTTAAAGACCGGTCCCACCTAATCGTGCGCAAAAATATTTAGCATCAAAGGCGTTTTAAGAAATGCGAATAATCAACATTATTTTCACTAATTGGGACACGTAGCTATCCCTATCTGCCTCCCAATAAGCTATCAACTTATTGAACTATTGGGGCGGTAACAGCGAAAATCCCAGCAGAGGGTATACATGCACGAGCAACGAACACGCTCATGGCAACAATTAAGTAAAAATTAAGTAAAAGCGTTTCTTCTTATCACATAGTTCGCCCCAAAGGACAATAATAATAAGAATCGTAGAGTAAAAAGAATAAACGATGAAACCGTTTTTCAAAGTGTAAAAGTGGTATAACACCATTATACTCCCCCCCACGTGTAACATAGCGATCTCGTCTTACCTTTCAAAGAAGGGGGCGCTATCTCGTGTCACCAGCGAAACCCTACCCCATAGGTCAGCCGTCTTAAATAGGCCTATCCCCCGTATCACGTGGTGTATGTCGATGTTTATAGGCGAAAATACAAATCCTAGTGTTTGTTTCACCTCTGCGGGCGCCATTTTGGAACGGAGTTCCCATACATATCGTTAAATCACGTATCAGTTAAACCCGCATATGTATAAGAGTCGTTTAAAATAATATGGGAAATACGATGTCCAAACCAGTCCCATATTAAGATTACAATAATATTATCCTCATAGAGGCGATTCTTTTGTCCAAATTTTTTTAGTACTCAAACATAATGGGAGTAACATGATCGATATGTTTATATGTTTGGCCATACGTAATATAATATGTGTGGCGACCAATTTTTTGTATAGACCACGAATTTCAAAAACGCTGTATTGAAACCATACTGTTTTACCAATAGTAGCGTATAGGTCCAAGTAGCGACCAATGCGTATCGTTTGCCAGCGTATACGATACTCAATACTGAAAATCTTTATGAGATCACAAATCATGGGAAAACCTCAAAATATAAATAAAGCATTTTCTATATAAGCAGGTGTACGTCACGAGAATGTACATATATTAAAGTCAATGTAGGCACGTAAGCCTAAAAAGTTAACCGATGGATGTGTTAAAGTATAAGTTCGATATGATCCATATACAATGTTGAAGTACCAGTATTCCCTGATGTTAGTCCCATCTTTATCTAAACACTTAAAGTGTATATCATTAGAAGCCAGATTTGGCGTCAATGATATTTATAGTGGTGTTCGCTTGATCTGCACGTAATTCCATGATATATTATTGGTCAACCCTCCATGGGCTCAATATATAACGAGTGATTGTTAATGTTTCAAATCAATATATAACACTGGAAGTCAACACTTTGAAGAAGAAGGGAGAAGAAGAGGATGAAGCGAAAAAGAGTAAATGAGATCCAGTAAAGCCCAAGTAATATTCAAAAGATGTTTTTGGAGCTATATATATATAAGGACGGACAACTATTATCGATGTTCTCACGAGGTCCTCCAGTCATTAATGGTAATTTCATATGGATAGTGGGGTTTCCTTTTGAAAGAGGAAGAGAATAGTAGTAATGACCACCAAGGGTTATCTGCAACTAGTTTAATCATTGGATGAGGCGAGCAGACACGGAAGTAAATTTTATCTGGTTTATCAACCCAAATATCCAGCAGGTATCAAGACTGAAAATAACATCCAACACAAAACAAAATCAGCTGTATGAAACAATATATCAGTCCAAGTGTCCGACTATAAAAAGTAATGCATTTCCCCATCCGTATTGTGGCCCAGACTATTCGCTCTCAAACGACAAATCCATTTGGATTCTTTCTGTCTTAACAACAGATCCCTGTTGCCACCTCTCTTTGGTTTTGGAACGTGTTCAATTGCATGGAACCAGAATTCCAAATCATCAGGATGTTCATTAGCGTAATGGTTAGTGATTGGGTATCTGATATCTTTAGATCTTATTGCCCTTCTATGTTCCTGGATCCTGAGTTTTAAAGCCCGAATGGTACTCCCGACATAGATTATACCACATCTACATCCCAAGACATAAATCACATATGTCGTATTACAGTTTACGAAATTCTCAATTCTGTACTCTTTTGGGCTATTGTAACGGAAGAGGGATGTTTTATTCCTGCCTAAAGGGCAGACATTGCACATTCCACATGTGAAGAATCCCTTTGGTTTCTCCGGTAACCATGTTTGGGTTCTTTGATGAGAGGTTACATAACTAGGACAGAGTGATCTTTTCAGGGACATACCCTTTCTGTATGTGATAGATGGTCTGTTGTTAATCACATCTCTTAGTCCTGGGACCCCCACTAAAAGATGCCAATGCTTTCTAAAAATATTGAAGATGGTGTTACTATGTGAAGTGTATTGGGTTATAAACCTAACCTTGGTGTCAGTTACATGTGTTCTCTTTTTGTCCTGTAATGTCGTGTCCCGGTCCATCCTACTGACCCTAAGTTCAGCTCTATCCAGAGTCGCCCGATCGTAGCCCCTTTTTGCAAATCTGCTCTTGGTGTCCTCAATGTGTGTATGAAACATGTCTTCCTCACTACAATTCCGTCTGACCCTCACCATTTCACCAAAGGGAATGTTCTTCTTTACAGAGTGAGGGTGTGCACTGTTTGCGTGCAGCACAGCGTTACACGCAGTTTCCTTCCTATATAGTGTACTCTGTATTTGCCCATGTTTGATGTAAAAAGTAATATCCAAGAAGTTGATATGCTCCTTATGATGAGTCATTGTAAATTTTACATTGTATGTGTTGTTGTTCAAAAAGGATACATATTGATTTAATTGGTCAATCGACCCGGACCACAGGCAAATCACGTCATCAATATACCTCCCCCAGTACACGATGTAATTAGTCCAGGGGGAGGCATTCTTGTTCCAGGCATGCTCCCTCTCAAACCATCCCATGAAAAGGCAGGCGTAAGAGGGAGCAAACCTGGAACCCATTGCGGTTCCATGTGTCTGTTGGAACCATTCACCATCAAAAAGGAAAAAGTTGTTGTCCAAAATGATGTTAATCATTGAAACAATCATTTCATTGTAGTCAAAAAAACTGGCGTCTTCTCTATCAAGGAAGGATTGAACTGCCTTGATACCATATGTCTTGTTGATGCAGGTGTAGAGACTCTCTACATCCAGAGTCACAAAGGTTAACTCATCTGACCAATCGAAATCTTTGAACTTCATTAAAATGTCCTTGCTATCCCTTACATATGAGGGCAAGTTTGGGACATATTTCTGGAGCTTGTGATCAACAAATTCTGATATTTTTTCTGTGGGTGAGCCCACCCCAGAAATGATTGGTCTCCCAGGGGGAAATTTCCCCCCCTTGTGTACCTTAGGTAGTACATAGATACACGGGAAATTCGGACAGTTAACCCACATAAATCTGCATTCTTCTTCACTTAGAAGTCCTGATTCCCGCCATTCTAATAATTTTGCATTGATGTTCATTGTGCTGTTGGGGATGGGGTTCTCATTGATCTTACGGTAGTGTGTCTCGTTACTGAGCTGCCTTGATATCTCCTGTATGTAATCTACATGATTCATTACCACGATGTTCCCGCCTTTGTCGGCTTCCCTTATGACTATGTTCGTATCCCTATTTAGTCTTGTCAGGGCTAGTCTCTCCGCCGCTGTTATATTGGTAGTGGTAGTACATATATATATGTAAGGGATAGCAAGGACATTTTAATGAAGTTCAAAGATTTCGATTGGTCAGATGAGTTAACCTTTGTGACTCTGGATGTAGAGAGTCTCTACACCTGCATCAACAAGACATATGGTATCAAGGCAGTTCAATCCTTCCTTGATAGAGAAGACGCCAGTTTTTTTGACTACAATGAAATGATTGTTTCAATGATTAACATCATTTTGGACAACAACTTTTTCCTTTTTGATGGTGAATGGTTCCAACAGACACATGGAACCGCAATGGGTTCCAGGTTTGCTCCCTCTTACGCCTGCCTTTTCATGGGATGGTTTGAGAGGGAGCATGCCTGGAACAAGAATGCCTCCCCCTGGACTAATTACATCGTGTACTGGGGGAGGTATATTGATGACGTGATTTGCCTGTGGTCCGGGTCGATTGACCAATTAAATCAATATGTATCCTTTTTGAACAACAACACATACAATGTAAAATTTACAATGACTCATCATAAGGAGCATATCAACTTCTTGGATATTACTTTTTACATCAAACATGGGCAAATACAGAGTACACTATATAGGAAGGAAACTGCGTGTAACGCTGTGCTGCACGCAAACAGTGCACACCCTCACTCTGTAAAGAAGAACATTCCCTTTGGTGAAATGGTGAGGGTCAGACGGAATTGTAGTGAGGAAGACATGTTTCATACACACATTGAGGACACCAAGAGCAGATTTGCAAAAAGGGGCTACGATCGGGCGACTCTGGATAGAGCTGAACTTAGGGTCAGTAGGATGGACCGGGACACGACATTACAGGACAAAAAGAGAACACATGTAACTGACACCAAGGTTAGGTTTATAACCCAATACACTTCACATAGTAACACCATCTTCAATATTTTTAGAAAGCATTGGCATCTTTTAGTGGGGGTCCCAGGACTAAGAGATGTGATTAACAACAGACCATCTATCACATACAGAAAGGGTATGTCCCTGAAAAGATCACTCTGT
The DNA here is from genome assembly GCF_964204655.1 of Triturus cristatus. Lineage (NCBI taxonomy): Eukaryota > Metazoa > Chordata > Amphibia > Caudata > Salamandridae > Triturus > Triturus cristatus. The sequence goes on along the minus strand of NC_140589.1, from coordinate 238,649,679 downwards.
CCTAGTTATGTAACCTCTCATCAAAGAACCCAAACATGGTTACCGGAGAAACCAAAGGGATTCTTCACATGTGGAATGTGCAATGTCTGCCCTTTAGGCAGGAATAAAACATCCCTCTTCCGTTACAATAGCCCAAAAGAGTACAGAATTGAGAATTTCGTAAACTGTAATACGACATATGTGATTTATGTCTTGGGATGTAGATGTGGTATAATCTATGTCGGGAGTACCATTCGGGCTTTAAAACTCAGGATCCAGGAACATAGAAGGGCAATAAGATCTAAAGATATCAGATACCCAATCACTAACCATTACGCTAATGAACATCCTGATGATTTGGAATTCTGGTTCCATGCAATTGAACACGTTCCAAAACCAAAGAGAGGTGGCAACAGGGATCTGTTGTTAAGACAGAAAGAATCCAAATGGATTTGTCGTTTGAGAGCGAATAGTCTGGGCCACAATACGGATGGGGAAATGCATTACTTTTTATAGTCGGACACTTGGACTGATATATTGTTTCATACAGCTGATTTTGTTTTGTGTTGGATGTTATTTTCAGTCTTGATACCTGCTGGATATTTGGGTTGATAAACCAGATAAAATTTACTTCCGTGTCTGCTCGCCTCATCCAATGATTAAACTAGTTGCAGATAACCCTTGGTGGTCATTACTACTATTCTCTTCCTCTTTCAAAAGGAAACCCCACTATCCATATGAAATTACCATTAATGACTGGAGGACCTCGTGAGAACATCGATAATAGTTGTCCGTCCTTATATATATATAGCTCCAAAAACATCTTTTGAATATTACTTGGGCTTTACTGGATCTCATTTACTCTTTTTCGCTTCATCCTCTTCTTCTCCCTTCTTCTTCAAAGTGTTGACTTCCAGTGTTATATATTGATTTGAAACATTAACAATCACTCGTTATATATTGAGCCCATGGAGGGTTGACCAATAATATATCATGGAATTACGTGCAGATCAAGCGAACACCACTATAAATATCATTGACGCCAAATCTGGCTTCTAATGATATACACTTTAAGTGTTTAGATAAAGATGGGACTAACATCAGGGAATACTGGTACTTCAACATTGTATATGGATCATATCGAACTTATACTTTAACACATCCATCGGTTAACTTTTTAGGCTTACGTGCCTACATTGACTTTAATATATGTACATTCTCGTGACGTACACCTGCTTATATAGAAAATGCTTTATTTATATTTTGAGGTTTTCCCATGATTTGTGATCTCATAAAGATTTTCAGTATTGAGTATCGTATACGCTGGCAAACGATACGCATTGGTCGCTACTTGGACCTATACGCTACTATTGGTAAAACAGTATGGTTTCAATACAGCGTTTTTGAAATTCGTGGTCTATACAAAAAATTGGTCGCCACACATATTATATTACGTATGGCCAAACATATAAACATATCGATCATGTTACTCCCATTATGTTTGAGTACTAAAAAAATTTGGACAAAAGAATCGCCTCTATGAGGATAATATTATTGTAATCTTAATATGGGACTGGTTTGGACATCGTATTTCCCATATTATTTTAAACGACTCTTATACATATGCGGGTTTAACTGATACGTGATTTAACGATATGTATGGGAACTCCGTTCCAAAATGGCGCCCGCAGAGGTGAAACAAACACTAGGATTTGTATTTTCGCCTATAAACATCGACATACACCACGTGATACGGGGGATAGGCCTATTTAAGATGGCTGACCTATGGGGTAGGGTTTCGCTGGTGACACGAGATAGCGCCCCCTTCTTTGAAAGGTAAGACGAGATCGCTATGTTACACGTGGGGGGGAGTATAATGGTGTTATACCACTTTTACACTTTGAAAAACGGTTTCATCGTTTATTCTTTTTACTCTACGATTCTTATTATTATTGTCCTTTGGGGCGAACTATGTGATAAGAAGAAACGCTTTTACTTAATTTTTACTTAATTGTTGCCATGAGCGTGTTCGTTGCTCGTGCATGTATACCCTCTGCTGGGATTTTCGCTGTTACCGCCCCAATAGTTCAATAAGTTGATAGCTTATTGGGAGGCAGATAGGGATAGCTACGTGTCCCAATTAGTGAAAATAATGTTGATTATTCGCATTTCTTAAAACGCCTTTGATGCTAAATATTTTTGCGCACGATTAGGTGGGACCGGTCTTTAACGCGGCCGTATGCATTTTGTTAATAATAACATCTCCAGACAGGTGAATACAATAATGTTGATCGTTCGCTTGCTCCAAACGTTTCTAACGTTAATGTTTTATGCGTATAAGTAAGTAGTACCCGCAGGTCTGTAAAGCGATGTAACATATCATGGTGATAACCATATCTTTTATTCTTGTGATACGTCAGTGCATATTGTCATTAAGAATATGCCATAGAATTTATCAAAACACTTTGTTCTATAACCATAGTGGACTTCTTTGACACCGTGTGTGTTTTTTATATTATTCTCGTAGAATGATGGAGCCTGTACTGTGGGCATAAATATACGACAACAAGGTCGTTTAACCTTTTTTCGTGAAATACATAAACCGGACATAAAGGGGACTTGACTAATTGAATATAGGATTAGCTGGTGATATCCTAATAAGAACCTCTACAGTTGCAGAGGTAAGCCTTTTGTCATCTCCCTATGTATGAATTAGATGGCTTTTTGCGGAGATTGTGATTGGTCATGCCCACAATAGGCCCTAATGGAATTCGTTTTTTGTCTTTTTTCCTTTTCTGGGAAATTATTATTCGTATTAGGTCATATATATTCATATTACACTTGAAGGACGGCAGTGTTTCTCTTGGAATATATGGTGGCCGCTCCTTGGAGATAATCCATGGTAAGATTTGTCATTTTGATTTTTATATTATTTTCTTTTGTTATATGGAAAAAAAAAAAAAAATTTTTTTTTTTTTTTTTTTTTTTTTCTTTATTTCTGTTTTTGTAGAGATCATCTTTAAATTCGAGGTAGTGTCTTCGGTATCAAAAGGATTATCTTCTTTAACTTTACCAATATACCTGATTATTAATTATTATCTCTTAGAGTTCTCTTTACATTTTTAAATTGATTCAAAGGAGTTCTCTTCATTTAACATTGGGCAGCACTTGTAGGAGGGCTTAACACAATAAGTCATGTCCGTGAAATCTATCAGAATATACATGTGTTCACTATGGTGTTTTCTTAAACCTTTTTGTGATATATATATGTTTGACTAAATCGTATGTTGTATGGTTTTTATATATGTATATGTAAATGTAATATATGTTTGATTCACCTTTTTTATATGTGTTTGTAAATGCTATACATGTCTGATTCATCTTTTGTATATAACATATATATTTGTCAGAATTTGTAATTGAATTCTTGTGTTTGTTGAGGTGTGTTTATTAATTTATATGGTAATATGTAATGATGTCATCTTTCTATGTAGTATTGGTTATGTAGTTTGTTGTGTTGTATGGTGTACTTTATGTGTTTTTTATACATATGTATGTTTTTATCTATGTTTTCTCACAGCCCTGACGAAGTTCGTAGAGAACGAAACGCGTTGGCTGAGTCTGTTTTTTGAGAAATTGAATGGAAATAAAAGAACAACAAATTGGACTTATTGAAAAGACTTTTTTCCTTGGTGCACCGTCTTTGTGTAAAAAGTTTGTATATCTGGGTTTCCAGTAGAGCAAAAGTATGGCATGCTCTGGACGTGTTTTTGCACCTTCTTAAAATTTATGTATTGATTTTGGATTTGGTGTGCTTAACTGTGGTCAGCCGTACGTTCTTTTTGTTTACAGTTCATTTAATTGACCGTTCTGCACTCTTTTCCACTTTGTTATTTCATAAATATTAATCCAAAGTTGGGGGCTTTATTCCCTCAGACAATATGCCTAAATTTCAGGATGGACGCGAGGAATTGGCTATGGACCTTTTTGGGACTAGTGTCTCTAAAAACACAACAACTGTAACCAATACGGCTACTGTGAGCCTTAAGACATTATTTGTGAAACTAGAAAAATTGCGCAAACAGGAGCTAAGTAGATGGTGGGACGGAGTCACCTTGGAACAGTACATGAAAAATGGCAAAATTCCAAGGGGACTCCGTATCCTGATTTTCCCGACATTTGAAGATCTGAGTGGGGATCTACTTAAAGAATGGGAATGCAATCTGGAGGGTGCATCTATAACAATGATGAAAATTCTGGTAAGACACGCTGCAGAGAAGGGAGAAAAGCTACAGGCAGAGATTGAGCTCCTAGAAAAGGAAATTAACAACATAACTGAGAAGGACCTGATTGAGAAAAATTACACAATACTTAAACAGGTGATGGATGATCACCAAGTGTACTTGAAGAACAAAAAATTAAGTAAAATAAGAAGAGATGATAGGGACTACCAAAATGGCAGAATATACACTTTTGCCAAGAAATTTGATGGGTTGCAGGGAAATGAGGATATAATCAAGAAAAGAACAAGGGAAGATAGAGATGTTAGTGAGGAAACAGGCTCTAATAGCAATCTATCCCTTTCCTCTTTAGGTAGTTCCACATCAAGTCATACAATGCCAGAGGTCCCTTTAGAAGAGGGGGCCTCGTCTTTCCAAAAAGAACTAGCCAGCCTAAGGATAAGCAACCGCCTCCAACAGAAAAAAGACCAAACAAAAAGAGGCGGGGGGGTAGGCGATCATGGAGCAACCAAAAGGGGAGGCTTGGCAAACAAATCGGGTGCAATACCCAAAGTAAGGAAGTAGCTGCGGGTGGCCTGGTAACAACAGGGGATCTCTTGACCAGTCAGAATGTGAATACCGACTTAAAGATTATAAATCTTTCAAATAAAATCTTGGATGATGATGAAAAGAGTTTACTGAGTAAAGGTCTCAATTTTTGCCCAACACAAGGGGGGGATTTTGCTAGCCTGCATGTTGATCTGTTTAAATTCACCAGGACATTGAAACTTAAAGATTTCTTTGCGAATAAACCTTGTGAACAAGGGGGTGACAGGGGTGTACAGAGTGGGAGTACACACACCATACAAGAAGTACGCAATATACATTGTCTCCTCTCCCTGAATCCAGATGATGAGGTGAATATAACTACGGTCCTCGATGACCTAGACATTAATCATAGTGCGAGTATTGACAGTGGACTACGTCCAAAATCTAAGTTTATACCCTCACATTCTTACCACCACAATATTGATGATTTTCATAATAAAATCACAGAGGAGCTCTATAATATTGAAACACCCAAAAGATTCACTCCCAGGTCAACTACCAATATAACAGCGGCGGAGAGACTAGCCCTGACAAGACTAAATAGGGATACGAACATAGTCATAAGGGAAGCCGACAAAGGCGGGAACATCGTGGTAATGAATCATGTAGATTACATACAGGAGATATCAAGGCAGCTCAGTAACGAGACACACTACCGTAAGATCAATGAGAACCCCATCCCCAACAGCACAATGAACATCAATGCAAAATTATTAGAATGGCGGGAATCAGGACTTCTAAGTGAAGAAGAATGCAGATTTATGTGGGTTAACTGTCCGAATTTCCCGTGTATCTATGTACTACCTAAGGTACACAAGGGGGGGAAATTTCCCCCTGGGAGACCAATCATTTCTGGGGTGGGCTCACCCACAGAAAAAATATCAGAATTTGTTGATCACAAGCTCCAGAAATATGTCCCAAACTTGCCCTCATATGTAAGGGATAGCAAGGACATTTTAATGAAGTTCAAAGATTTCGATTGGTCAGATGAGTTAACCTTTGTGACTCTGGATGTAGAGAGTCTCTACACCTGCATCAACAAGACATATGGTATCAAGGCAGTTCAATCCTTCCTTGATAGAGAAGACGCCAGTTTTTTTGACTACAATGAAATGATTGTTTCAATGATTAACATCATTTTGGACAACAACTTTTTCCTTTTTGATGGTGAATGGTTCCAACAGACACATGGAACCGCAATGGGTTCCAGGTTTGCTCCCTCTTACGCCTGCCTTTTCATGGGATGGTTTGAGAGGGAGCATGCCTGGAACAAGAATGCCTCCCCCTGGACTAATTACATCGTGTACTGGGGGAGGTATATTGATGACGTGATTTGCCTGTGGTCCGGGTCGATTGACCAATTAAATCAATATGTATCCTTTTTGAACAACAACACATACAATGTAAAATTTACAATGACTCATCATAAGGAGCATATCAACTTCTTGGATATTACTTTTTACATCAAACATGGGCAAATACAGAGTACACTATATAGGAAGGAAACTGCGTGTAACGCTGTGCTGCACGCAAACAGTGCACACCCTCACTCTGTAAAGAAGAACATTCCCTTTGGTGAAATGGTGAGGGTCAGACGGAATTGTAGTGAGGAAGACATGTTTCATACACACATTGAGGACACCAAGAGCAGATTTGCAAAAAGGGGCTACGATCGGGCGACTCTGGATAGAGCTGAACTTAGGGTCAGTAGGATGGACCGGGACACGACATTACAGGACAAAAAGAGAACACATGTAACTGACACCAAGGTTAGGTTTATAACCCAATACACTTCACATAGTAACACCATCTTCAATATTTTTAGAAAGCATTGGCATCTTTTAGTGGGGGTCCCAGGACTAAGAGATGTGATTAACAACAGACCATCTATCACATACAGAAAGGGTATGTCCCTGAAAAGATCACTCTGTCCTAGTTATGTAACCTCTCATCAAAGAACCCAAACATGGTTACCGGAGAAACCAAAGGGATTCTTCACATGTGGAATGTGCAATGTCTGCCCTTTAGGCAGGAATAAAACATCCCTCTTCCGTTACAATAGCCCAAAAGAGTACAGAATTGAGAATTTCGTAAACTGTAATACGACATATGTGATTTATGTCTTGGGATGTAGATGTGGTATAATCTATGTCGGGAGTACCATTCGGGCTTTAAAACTCAGGATCCAGGAACATAGAAGGGCAATAAGATCTAAAGATATCAGATACCCAATCACTAACCATTACGCTAATGAACATCCTGATGATTTGGAATTCTGGTTCCATGCAATTGAACACGTTCCAAAACCAAAGAGAGGTGGCAACAGGGATCTGTTGTTAAGACAGAAAGAATCCAAATGGATTTGTCGTTTGAGAGCGAATAGTCTGGGCCACAATACGGATGGGGAAATGCATTACTTTTTATAGTCGGACACTTGGACTGATATATTGTTTCATACAGCTGATTTTGTTTTGTGTTGGATGTTATTTTCAGTCTTGATACCTGCTGGATATTTGGGTTGATAAACCAGATAAAATTTACTTCCGTGTCTGCTCGCCTCATCCAATGATTAAACTAGTTGCAGATAACCCTTGGTGGTCATTACTACTATTCTCTTCCTCTTTCAAAAGGAAACCCCACTATCCATATGAAATTACCATTAATGACTGGAGGACCTCGTGAGAACATCGATAATAGTTGTCCGTCCTTATATATATATAGCTCCAAAAACATCTTTTGAATATTACTTGGGCTTTACTGGATCTCATTTACTCTTTTTCGCTTCATCCTCTTCTTCTCCCTTCTTCTTCAAAGTGTTGACTTCCAGTGTTATATATTGATTTGAAACATTAACAATCACTCGTTATATATTGAGCCCATGGAGGGTTGACCAATAATATATCATGGAATTACGTGCAGATCAAGCGAACACCACTATAAATATCATTGACGCCAAATCTGGCTTCTAATGATATACACTTTAAGTGTTTAGATAAAGATGGGACTAACATCAGGGAATACTGGTACTTCAACATTGTATATGGATCATATCGAACTTATACTTTAACACATCCATCGGTTAACTTTTTAGGCTTACGTGCCTACATTGACTTTAATATATGTACATTCTCGTGACGTACACCTGCTTATATAGAAAATGCTTTATTTATATTTTGAGGTTTTCCCATGATTTGTGATCTCATAAAGATTTTCAGTATTGAGTATCGTATACGCTGGCAAACGATACGCATTGGTCGCTACTTGGACCTATACGCTACTATTGGTAAAACAGTATGGTTTCAATACAGCGTTTTTGAAATTCGTGGTCTATACAAAAAATTGGTCGCCACACATATTATATTACGTATGGCCAAACATATAAACATATCGATCATGTTACTCCCATTATGTTTGAGTACTAAAAAAATTTGGACAAAAGAATCGCCTCTATGAGGATAATATTATTGTAATCTTAATATGGGACTGGTTTGGACATCGTATTTCCCATATTATTTTAAACGACTCTTATACATATGCGGGTTTAACTGATACGTGATTTAACGATATGTATGGGAACTCCGTTCCAAAATGGCGCCCGCAGAGGTGAAACAAACACTAGGATTTGTATTTTCGCCTATAAACATCGACATACACCACGTGATACGGGGGATAGGCCTATTTAAGACGGCTGACCTATGGGGTAGGGTTTCGCTGGTGACACGAGATAGCGCCCCCTTCTTTGAAAGGTAAGACGAGATCGCTATGTTACACGTGGGGGGGAGTATAATGGTGTTATACCACTTTTACACTTTGAAAAACGGTTTCATCGTTTATTCTTTTTACTCTACGATTCTTATTATTATTGTCCTTTGGGGCGAACTATGTGATAAGAAGAAACGCTTTTACTTAATTTTTACTTAATTGTTGCCATGAGCGTGTTCGTTGCTCGTGCATGTATACCCTCTGCTGGGATTTTCGCTGTTACCGCCCCAATAGTTCAATAAGTTGATAGCTTATTGGGAGGCAGATAGGGATAGCTACGTGTCCCAATTAGTGAAAATAATGTTGATTATTCGCATTTCTTAAAACGCCTTTGATGCTAAATATTTTTGCGCACGATTAGGTGGGACCGGTCTTTAACGCGGCCGTATGCATTTTGTTAATAATAACATCTCCAGACAGGTGAATACAATAATGTTGATCGTTCGCTTGCTCCAAACGTTTCTAACGTTAATGTTTTATGCGTATAAGTAAGTAGTACCCGCAGGTCTGTAAAGCGATGTAACATATCATGGTGATAACCATATCTTTTATTCTTGTGATACGTCAGTGCATATTGTCATTAAGAATATGCCATAGAATTTATCAAAACACTTTGTTCTATAACCATAGTGGACTTCTTTGACACCGTGTGTGTTTTTTATATTATTCTCGTAGAATGATGGAGCCTGTACTGTGGGCATAAATATACGACAACAAGGTCGTTTAACCTTTTTTCGTGAAATACATAAACCGGACATAAAGGGGACTTGACTAATTGAATATTGGATTAGCTGGTGATATCCTAATAAGAACCTCTACAGTTGCAGAGGTAAGCCTTTTGTCATCTCCCTATGTATGAATTAGATGGCTTTTTGCGGAGATTGTGATTGGTCATGCCCACAATAGGCCCTAATGGAATTCGTTTTTTGTCTTTTTTCCTTTTCTGGGAAATTATTATTCGTATTAGGTCATATATATTCATATTACACTTGAAGGACGGCAGTGTTTCTCTTGGAATATATGGTGGCCGCTCCTTGGAGATAATCCATGGTAAGATTTGTCATTTTGATTTTTATATTATTTTCTTTTGTTATATGGAAAAAAAAAAAAATATATTATTTATTTTTTTTTTTTTTTTCTTTATTTCTGTTTTTGTAGAGATCATCTTTAAATTCGAGGTAGTGTCTTCGGTATCAAAAGGATTATCTTCTTTAACTTTACCAATATACCTGATTATTAATTATTATCTCTTAGAGTTCTCTTTACATTTTTAAATTGATTCAAAGGAGTTCTCTTCATTTAACATTGGGCAGCACTTGTAGGAGGGCTTAACACAATAAGTCATGTCCGTGAAATCTATCAGAATATACATGTGTTCACTATGGTGTTTTCTTAAACCTTTTTGTGATATATATATGTTTGACTAAATCGTATGTTGTATGGTTTTTATATATGTATATGTAAATGTAATATATGTTTGATTCACCTTTTTTATATGTGTTTGTAAATGCTATACATGTCTGATTCATCTTTTGTATATAACATATATATTTGTCAGAATTTGTAATTGAATTCTTGTGTTTGTTGAGGTGTGTTTATTAATTTATATGGTAATATGTAATGATGTCATCTTTCTATGTAGTATTGGTTATGTAGTTTGTTGTGTTGTATGGTGTACTTTATGTGTTTTTTATACATATGTATGTTTTTATCTATGTTTTCTCACAGCCCTGACGAAGTTCGTAGAGAACGAAACGCGTTGGCTGAGTCTGTTTTTTGAGAAATTGAATGGAAATAAAAGAACAACAAATTGGACTTATTGAAAAGACTTTTTTCCTTGGTGCACCGTCTTTGTGTAAAAAGCTGTCCAAAAAGGGTCGGAAAGATGTCAACAGCATTGAGCATAGTACAGTCCCGGAGGACCAAATTGAAAAGCTGATCAAAAAGGGTCAGAAAGATGGGGCCCCAGGACCTGGAGGCATTCCTCCAGCCTTGTTTAAGGAGGATCCAGCCTTCTGGGCCTCCAAGTTAGCTCCACTCTTCACTTCAATATTAGAAAAGAACACCATCCCACCCTCTTGGCAAGGATCAATTCTCGTTCCAATTTTTAAAGGAGGGGACAAAATATCTCCAGAAAATTATCGGTTAGTCGCCCTAATCGATAACAAGGCGAAGTACTTTGCAGGGATGCTGCTCAATTTTCTTCGGGCATGGGCCGAGGAACGCTCAGTAATCCCTCCAAACCAAACTGGATTCACAAAAGACACTGGCACTACAGTTAATCTCATGGCTCTCTCTTGATTGATAGATCAGGCAGAGTCTAGCACCAGACTGTTCTACATGGGATTTATAGACTATAAATCGGCGTTCGATAAGGTCAACAAGGCCAAGCTATGGCAGAAGCTCTCCTTACTGAACATACCAAATGGACTACTAAGAGCAGTACAGCTACTGCATCAGGACACATGGGTCAGGATCAAAATTGGTGACGGTTCCAGACTGTCATGACCAATTTTAACAACGCAAGGACTCAAACAAGGATGCCCCCACACTTTTCAACTTTTTTTTATCGGATTTCCCGGAAGCTTTAAACACAGTCAACTCGCATGCTCCCAAACTAGGCAGCCTACAGCTGTCAAACCTATTATACGCCGACGATGTGGTCCTCCTAAGCAATACAAAGATAGGTTTACAAAGGCTCATCGATGCAACTGCCGCATACTCAATGAAGACCGAGCTTCAGATAAACAATAAGAAAACTAAAATCTTGGCGGTTCGTCCGGGAAGGCCCAAGAAGTTGGTATGGGTCTTAAATTCAGAAAGCATCACAGAAACTAATTGCCAAAAGTACTTAGGAGTCCTCTTCAACAGCAACGGAAGATACAAAAGCCATTTGGGAGAAAACTAAAATCTTGGCGGTTCGTCCGGGAAGGCCCAAGAAGTTGGTATGGGTCTTAAATTCGGAAAGCATCACAGAAACTAATTGCCAAAAGTACTTAGGAGTCCTCTTCAACAGCAACGGAAGATACAAAAGCCATTTGGGAGAGCAAAAAAAGAAAGGAACAGCGCTAGCATTTGCACTCAGCTCTATCCCCAGGAAATTACTTGGCACAACATGCGCTCCAACACTTCAGGTGGCACAGGCAAAAATCATCCCAACTTTAACATACGGAAGCGAGGTGTTAAAAGGACTGGACAGTGGCCAACTTGATAAAATCATTGCAAAAATCTTCAGAACAGTCTTCCAGCTACCATCAAATACGTCCCAGGCACAAATCAGGCTGGAATTGGGAATCTGCAAACAATCACTGGGCAGAATGATGACTTTTCTAGTGAGCTGCCACAAACTGAGGATATCAAAGGAAGGCAGCCTAGAGCAACATCTATGGGCCAACCTGAAAACAAAATGATGGCTAGCGGGGCATGGCTACTTAGGCCTGAGCAAAGTATGGGACCTACACGTTAGCCAAAATTAGTTCAAAAGACTAGCAAAAATAAGCACAAAAAAGCTCTCCTCTATGGAAGACATAGCAAGTCTTGCAAGAAGAAGCCACGGCTGGATGACCCTTACATCATATGAACAGTTGACATCTCAGAGCTATCTAACTTTACCATCCAGTGCACGCACTAAACTCTGTTTTTGAAAACTAAGATTAGGGGTGATACCCTTGTCCTGCCACCTTCCCAAATGGAAAAGAGATCAAGCTCAGGTATCATGTCGGTTCTGCGGCTATCATAGGGAAGATATAATTCATGTTTTATGCCTGTGCCCAAGCCTCATGAAGGAAAGAAGGTCCTTCCTACGAAGGTGCTGGAACAATAAGGAAGTCAGATCGTCTAGAGCTGCAGTACTGGCATGTTTTGACCCATGGAACACAAACTTAAACTGTGCACTGGTAAGGTTTATGGACCGTGCAGCAAAAAAAGTCAACCACCACCTCAGATTTCAGGATCCCTACAATAGCTGGACAAGCTTCCTTGCGGGCATTTAGACGCATGAAAATCTGTTGGAAACCACAAAACAAAACTGCTACAAAAAAAGGGATTGTCGCATAGGCTGGCTAATTCTGGGACTTAATATACAATCTCACGACCACAAAGGCCCCTAAGGGATCATCATCACATGCATTTGTGGGTAGTGTAATTACAAGAGAGCTCAGACATGTGGGGGGCCGGGCGCTTTTTTACAGGAATCGGGGTTCAATTTTATAAAACTCACCAATGTGTTACATTTTATCTTTTGCACTTGCAAAGGTTTTTTTTAAGTCATGCAATAAAGTTATTATTATTATAAAGAACTTATACCAAATGTGTCCTCATTTTCCTCATTTTTCTTTCAGCAGCACAAACTATAATTTCTATATCAACCAAACACCCTAGTTTTTTCAGTTTTAAAGCTAATGATTCAAGCTTTTATTCAATCAAGATGGCTTCAGGTGTGCCACATGTTTGCCATAAATAAGAATGTTAGCACTCTAGCTGTTTATTAGAACACTGAGGTAGGCTGGAGTATAACAATGGGGAATCAACTGATATGCTGCTGATGCTGTTGGAAGTACATTTTTTACTCAGTATGCCAGACTTTATTCTCACATAGCTGAGGAAGATTGTGTAAATTTACAGAAAATATGCTCCCATTTTAGATTCTGGAGCACCTTCTATAGCCTCTATGAGAAATCATAAATGAAGACAGTTTACTCTCAGACACAATTGTTAAAATTTGTATGGTACCATCAACAAATGATTTGTTCTGTGACCAAAATCTGTTATCACCCGTTATATGTGCTCCTTCTTGTGACCCTCAAAAACAGGCTTTAACTACAATTCATTTCAATAAGGACCATGTCCTAGAGTCCTGTATGACTCTCAAAACATGTTGTCAATGTTGTGGTTAGACAAACAAGGGTCACTGGGGATAGGGTGTGCTCACCATTTTTCTTTTTTTAATTCCACAAGGAACATGTTCTTGAGTGCGAGTCCTGTAATGACTATCACAAACTATTGCCCAGGTTCTGCCAAATTTGGTGGAATTCTGTTCAGTCATTTTGGGGAAACAGTGTTTTGCGACCCCCTTTCCTTGGCCCCCACTTGGTATATCACTCTGAAACTTTCCAGGAAGCAGATGAGATACATGAAAAGTTTTTTGAAAGCTTAGCGAAGATTCGTCGGAGGATGGCAAAGTTATTAGCAAAACAGATAATGCTCTTCCCATGAAAAGTGTGACCTAACTATAACTGCCACCCTGCGATATCTATCTATCTATATTTCTATCTATCTATCTATCTATCTATCTATCTATCTATCTATCTATCTATCGTTCAATATCTTTATTCGATTCATACAGAGAATCATAAAAGCACAAAATTAAAAGCATAAAATACATGGTTAAAATGAGCCATCAATGAAACAAAATTTTAGTTGAGAGACCGTCATACAGCATAAGTACAAAAAACCCAATGGGAAATTACAGGTCTAAGCTAGATTATCCATAACGTTTCCTAATCCGGAGCGACACTCGTATGAAGTTCAACATAGCACAACATACTTCATCAGAAGATAGTGACAACAAGTAGTCATAGCCTTCATTATAGGTACATGGTTGCCGCCCCTTCAGGATAGGCTTAATGAATCTAATCCTAGGTTCCTGGTATAAAGAACAAAAAAGGACAACGTGTATGGTACTTTGACTAACTCTATTGTTACAAGGACAGGGGGGTAGCCTCTCACACCAACCCCCTTGTTTAGGGAAGGCAAAAAGGAAGTGGAGTGTATTTAGCCTAAGCCTTGTAAGATAAAACCGCCATTGGACATTAGTCGAAAAAGTTAAATAAAACTGATGCTGAACCTTAGATGCATGACTTGTTGGCTCCCAAACTAGGTATGTCTAAAAATTTCCAATAACATGCTTTAATTTGGGTTTTTATGTTTCCCTGAATATTTTCAGGATTTTCATAAACATAGCCCAAACCTATCTTATGCAACATGTCACTAACATATAACAGCCAGGGAATCTGTTTTACATTATCCAGGCTCATACAATCTAAAAGAATTTCTCTAGAAAGTTGGAGGTCGTCCGATAACCATATTTTGCACCATAGTAATAAAGGCGACAGACGGATAATATCAGTCACTTTGGTCATTCCCATTTCATTGTGACAGAAGGTGTTTGATGAACCCGATGGAATCAATAATACCCGTTTTAAAAATTTGTTTTCCATCACCTGAATGACTGAAGGATTCTCAGTCCCCCATACTCCTGCCCCATAGGTGGCCACAGATAGGCATTTAGATATATATTGGGTCTTGAGATGCGCAACAGGTTTTTGACCCAGCTTGCCACAAAAACGGAAAAGACCTTCTATAGAGCGAGTAGTACTCTGGACTCGAGTCTTCATTAATGGGGCCCAACTTAATTTGTTGTTGAAGAGATTTCCCAGGTAGTTAAAGTTATCCAACTTTTCAATGGTGAAGTTATTCACCACAAATTTCCTAGATTTTGACCCTTTTGGGCCACAGACCATAGCAAAGGATTTTGCAAAATTTACCTTTAGGTCAAGGTCCAACATGAAGGTGTTAAAAGCATCTAAGCATGTCTGCATGCTATTTCCAGTGAGGGTCATTAAAACAGTGTCATCTGCATATGACAATATGGGAATACTCCTACCATTTACCTTTGGAAAATCACAACAATGGTCCAGCAAATGCTTCTCCAATCCATTTGTATACACCAAGAATAAAAAAGGTGCCAAAATGCACCCTTGACGGACCCCCTCAGTTGAGGAACTCGGTTTTGTTATTTCACCCCCAGGTCCAAACCTTATGGCCACGGATGTTGCAGCATGCAATCTGCGGAGCAGCGTAACCAACGGTTCTTCAAAGCCCATACTATCCATCATCTGCCATAGCTTACTTCTGCAAACAGTGTCAAATGCGCTAGACAAGTCCATGAAGGCAAGGTAAATTGCAGAATTCCTTGCCTTCATGTACTTGCCAATAATCAGCGCCAAATTTAAACACTGTTCGACCGTCCCTTTCCCACTTCTAAATCCATACTGGGAGTTCACAATTAAACCAACAGAATCAGCCCACGTTTCCAATCTGGCCAAAATGACCCTTCCTAATAACTTACATGATGCATCAATCAAGGATATATGTCGATAGCATCGGGGGTCACACCTATCGCCCTTCTTAAAAATCGGCACCACCACTGCCTTCTTCCATGATACAGGAATGCTACCAACAACCACAGCCCTAACAACATTTAACAGCAACGGGGCCCATACTTCCATATTGCGCTTGAAAAAGTCCAAAGGAACAGCATCAGGGCCCGGAGCTTTTAATAATATACCTTTCCTCAGAGCTTCTTCAACCTCCTCCAGTGTAAGCGAGGAGCTAAGAAGCGAAGCTGTAGATGGTACTACCAAAATTCCTGGGTCATCCAACAAATCTGAGGGTGATAATGCCTTGGGATTAAAAATTTTACCAAAGTGAACTTCCCAGGATTCACCAGTAACCTGCATCACTATGCTTTCCTTGGTATCACTTTTAAACAGGGGACGATTTACTACGTCCCAAAAGAGCCTACTATCTTTTAGCTCAGAGGCCTTTTCTAAATCTTCCCAGGCACAATTTTTTAGCTCCTGCTTCCTCTTTATAATAGCCTCTTTATAGGCCTTCCTAGTTGATCTTACCAAGTCTTTATTCCTTGGTTTTTGCATAAGGGCCGCTTTTAGGGATTTATGTGAGGCGGAACATGCGGAGCCGAACCATCTGAAGCACTTTATATTCTTTTTCCCTGCTGGTTTTTTAAGATACTCAGCCACATGCCCACATAATTTTTCGAAACTCCCAATAACCTTTTCTGGGTCTAATATTGACATTTGACATAAGTCGATTTCAGTCTTACAGTCATTAAAGATCTTCGCCTCTAGACCTACAGCATCTATTTTACCTATCTATCTATCTATCTATCTATCTATCTATCTATCTATCTATCTATCTATCTATCTATCTATCTATCTATCTATCTATCTATCTATCTATCTATCTATCTATCTATCTATCTATCTATCTATATATATATATATATATATAGATAGGTATATATACATACAGCTAGAATTAGCATTTAAAAAACCTTAGAAATTCACTGAAAAAACAATAGGTTTTAGTGGTGTTATAGTTAGCTGGACATTTCACTCGAACAAAACCATTGAAATTCCTCCGATATAGTTAGTTGTACTAACTACATCTCGCGCGCCCACAATCCACTGCTGATGATGTCACATATTACATCATTCATGACATGGTCAGTGACATCACTGATGACATCTCAAATGACATCACTGTCTGTCTGAGTATCTGTATGGGTGCCTGAGTGTTTGTGTGGGTAGGGTGTGTGTGACTCTATGCATATATGTGTGAGTGGGTGATTCTATGGGTGCATGTTTTTAAGAGTGCATCTGTGATGAACTGTATGGTTGAGTGAGTGTATGTATGGGTGTGTTAGGGATTGAATGTATATCTCAGTGGTACATTTGTGACTAACTACATATGTGAAAGGCAATACATATGCGTGTAAGAGTATATAAGTGGGTATATGTGAGAGTGTGTGATTGTGAGAGTGGCTGTATGGATGAGTGTGTGCTTGTATCAATGATTGTAGAAGAGCATAAGAATGTGGTACTATTTTTATGAGTAAGTGAACTTGAGTGTGTATAACTGCATAGGTGAGTAAATGGGAGTGTAATTAATTATTTACATGACTGACTAGGTGTGAGAGTACCTCTATGGATGATTGGTGGTGTGTAAGTGTCTATGTAGGTGTATAAATGCATATGATAGTCTTGTAAGGAGTGACTGTAAGTATGAGTGACTGTACAGGTGAATGAGTGGGGGTGTATGTAGACCTAAGAGTTAATAAGTGGGTATGTAGTTATTGGTATTGGAGTATCTATGGTTTTGAGAATGGACGTCTGAAATTTTGAGTTGGTGTATCAACGGTTAAATTAGGGTGTGAGAAGATGCAGTAATTTATCACATGGATGACGTCATCAGTGATGTCATCAGTGATGTCATTTGAGATGTCATCAGTGATGTCATCAGTGATGTCACTGACCATGTCATGAGTGATGTAATATGTGACGTCATCAGCAGTGCATTGCGGGGGCGCGAGTTATAGTTAGCTGAACTAACTATAACAGGGGAATTTCTAGGGTTTTGTATGAGGGAAATGTCCAGCTAACTATAACACCCCTGAAACCTATGTTTTTTTCAGTGAATTTCTAAGGTTTTTTAAATGCCAATTCCTAACTATAACGTGCATGAAACCTATGGTTTTTTCAGTGAATTTCAAAGGTTTTTTAAATGCTAATTCCTATCTATAACTTATCTCTGAAGATATCATGTTTAATGATTTTGATTGGATTTGTATATTTTTCAAATTCAGTGTGTCAATTTCATTAATTAAGTTTTTTATAAAATACTTTTTATCACCATTTTTTAAACTTATTGTTTCAATTAATTCTTTTAAAAATTAAAAAATATTATTTGAACTTAATGGGTTTGTCAAACATATTTCTTTAACTATATGTTCAAAACTTTATTTTATATATTTTTTTGACTGTTTTTGGATCAGCACACCCTACGCGCACCGTTCTCGATCCCTACGCGATAGCATCCGCGCTATGGTATGCGTTGGGTACGTGTTTAGTGCGCGATCGCAATGCGACCGGTACGCAACTCCCAGCATATACGCGACACGTTCGGCGTATGTAACGCGACGTTTACGCGCTTCCGCGATGCGTCATCTGCGTCTATGACGCGGTAGGTTCGCGAATCCCGCGAAATATTTAACATTTAAAAAAACATATATATATCTATTTCATGTGAATATTAATTAAAGACAAACTCTAAACTAGTCTTAAAACTAATATATTTTTACATCTAATCCTATAATTTTTTTAAATTCAATTTTGCGGATGCGCGCTGGGTGCGTGCTGCGTAAGCGCAGGGTGCTCGGATCCCATGTGACCTGCAAAAAAAGAGATTTGATTGGTTCATTACAATTCCTCTTCTAACTATTGAAAGACCCCACCCATTTCAATCATTCTTCTTTGACCTTCTTTAGAGCACCATCTCTTTGGAGAGAAGAAGATTTTTTAGACTAAGTTTACACTTAGCTCTAACTTTTTTGAACCAAAAATGGCTTCAGGGCAGCAGGCATCACCTGCATCATCTCATACTTCTGAGGATGAATTTTTGGCGGAGGCACCACCCAAAAAACGTTTTTCTTCAGTGGTGTGGACATTTTTTACTTTTCCCGAGGGGCAGAATAAGACCAATGCCACCTTGGTCACGTGCAAGATTTGCAAAAGAGTCCTGTCGCGAGGGGATCCTAACAAGAAATACTCTTGCGGCACGGCAAGTATGATGAAGCACATGAGGTCCCTTCATCCAAACAATCTTGCACGAGAAGAGTGCCGACGGATGAGAAACACTCCTGCCCCTGCGCCATCCACCTCATCGCAGCCGAGCACATCAAGAGTGCATCCATCAGCCCAAACCTTGGATATCCGTCCTCAATTTCAATATTTAAAAGTGCTCTGCACTAAGTGCAATGAGACTTTGTGCTATGGTGAGCAGTCGATCGATCTGATCTGCCGCCGCCAAGAAAGTCACATTTGCTTGGTTTTTTTTTGTTTTTTTTATTGTTTCCTGAAGTTCATTGTTTGGCTTCTCCTGTTTTGTTTTGTTTTTTTCCAGAAAAACCAAAAAAAATTAAAAATTGTTCAGAAAACCCCCAAAAAATTATAAAAGAAGAAAAAAAAAGTTCTTGTGAGAACTAACTTTCCTGGTTTAAAAAAAGAACTAAATTTCTTTGTTAGTGTAGGTTTAGATGAATGTATGTGTAGTACGTAATTGACTGAATGAATGCATTAGTAGCGTATGGTGAATGTATAAGTGCAGAAGTATGAGGAAGTGCTGCAGCATCACACAGTAACCTCTTTAACGGCAGTGTGCTGTAGTACTTCCGAAGCACAGGGATGCAACATATGTACATAAATATGTTGCAAATCTATGCTTCTGTCTGCGCGGCTGCTTAAACTGCAGCCATGTGGTGACACAGGCACCCTTGCACCATAGTGCAAGGATATCTGTGTCATGTGCTGTTTGTTTTTGTGCAGGAAGACACACCTTCC
This sequence comes from Triturus cristatus, assembly GCF_964204655.1. Classification (NCBI taxonomy): domain Eukaryota; kingdom Metazoa; phylum Chordata; class Amphibia; order Caudata; family Salamandridae; genus Triturus; species Triturus cristatus. The sequence goes on along the minus strand of NC_140589.1, from coordinate 238,629,908 downwards.
TGCACAAAAACAATCAGTAAAGGCATTTTTCTCCTTCAATGTATGCTGAGCATTGTAGCATGCATTGAAGATATAAAACTGTGGAGAAATGAAAACAATTCTCCTTGTTGTGCTTTCCTACACCAATTTTAGAATGGTGCAGCATTCACACACATATCGAGATTTATGATTTCTGACAAATCTAGACATGTGTCTTGTTCTATGAGTATTCAGTGCAATCATGCACAACCACACTTATAGAACACCCTTTCAAAACAAAGTGGTCTGCATGATGAGGTTGTATTTACATGGAGTATAAAAAGTGCACAGAGTGCCTTTTCCTCTCTTTGTAAATATGAAAGAGTGTCTTGCGCAATAACTATGTTACAAAAAGTGACATATTTCCGTTTTTAAAACTCCTTGCGAATGATAAAAGGAAAGCACAGAGTTTTGTCTGCAAAGATGTTCAAAGAAGAATGATTGAAATAATGGCGGTCCTTCAATAGCTAAAATAGGAAATATTATGAACCCCTCAAATCTCTTTTTTTGCAGGTCACATGATATCTGATTATGGTCAGATTTCAAAACTACATAGGTATAAACAGAGTGTTTTTAGAAACATGTTTCCACTTTGTAGCTTCTTGCAGACCTCCTCATTCAGCATATTGAGACTTATTTAAACTTACCTTCACAGTAATAGGGATAAAAAATGGTACACATTTTTTTCACATTTTCATTCCAATCTAAATTCTTAAAAATTGCTTATTTTAAAACTTGGATCTGTGAAAGAAAAGGAAAAAAATTATAACATGTAATAATACTTTTTTTACAACACAGCATTATTTCCACAAAGAAATTTGTTTGCCTTTTTCGCTGTTCTCAGAATATATTGAATGTCACTAGAAATAGTGATTTCAATGGTACTCCTCATTTAACAGCGGGCAAAAAAAAAACAATCAGAAAGATTGTTAAAAAAAAAAAACCATACTATTCTCAGTAACATACCAGAAAATACAAATCATACATATATGAAATGCTTACAGATTACAAAATTTTATAACTTTAACTTATAAAAAAAACTGTAAATGTTGCCGCATTAAAATAATCACCAAATAAATGACCACCAAAAAGTCCATAATTCAAAAATATACCTTTCCTTGAGGCCAAATGGTATTTTTGCACTTCTTCTTTATGTAAATTGTCCAATGGTAGTCCTATTAAATTATAATAATAAATTCCTCAGAGAGTGAATTATCTTCCTAAAACTTAGGCTTTAAAAATATTAGGTAGGAATTTGGTAATTCACTAGCAAACGTTGTTTGAAAACCAACTGGGCATCATTACAAAGTGTCCAGCCTTTGTCACATTTTAGATAGGCAGTGTAATGTCCACATGTGGTGGAAGGACCATCATGGAAAATTATTGCAATTGCTACAAAAGTCCTTCCTGATATTGATAGTTGTGCTGCTACAAATTGTTTTATTAAAGTATCCAATTGTCTTCCGTCAGCTGTACAACGTTGCATCATTAAAATTATGTATTTTCCATATTTTGTTAAGAATAATGTGGATAACATTTCTGATTTCATTGGCTACACTCCATGTTTTGAATTGCACTTTTCACTAATTTATTGAAAGATACTGATTTACAGGCTGGTAATGTTAAATACAGAAATCTCTCAGTGTCTACATTGGTGCTACATGTATACATGCAATTTTCACAATAATGATCCCGTTTGTAAGAAAGGCCAAAAATATTTTCTATTTCTACACCTTCATTTTCAAAAATGTTAAGCATAAACATTAAAAATTCCTGAGCATCTTGTTGGATATTTTGTGTAAATTGTGTAGAACCAGAACACACATCCAAAAGACTACGAACATCAGAAACAGATTGTATTTTACTTCTATCTGTTGTCAATTTTTCATAAACAGAATGCAACAGAGAACAAAATCTTTTTTGCAGATTCTCCATAATTTGTTCTTGCAAACCTTCAAGATAAAAAACAACATTGACCACTACATTAGCATAGCAGTTGACACCAGAACTATTTTCAAACTGATAACCAACAATCTCTCCAACAATGTCCAATTTCTTTTTACCTGCAATCACAACATTATCTTGTTCTTTTCTTTTCTTGACACCTTCAGAACAGATATTCTCTAACCTTCTTTTTCGACCAACCACACGCTTTTCAAATACAGGATATTGACCTAAAGTTGGAGCATACACCCTTCTTAACCTATTATACTCTTTTACACAGTTTGCATCTGCAGTAACCTTTGTCTCCTCAAAATCAATCAAAAACAAACCAGATAATGTTCTGACTCGCGACAAAGCAACATATGCCATACCCTCTTTAAATACGGTAGATCCAATGTTCACCAATGCACTGTCTACACTTAATCCTTGAGATTAATGAATAGTCACTGCATATGCCAGAGAAAATAGAAATTGTTTCCTACGGACATATAAATCTTTAACAAGCAGAAAACGAACTGAACAACGACCAATTTCTTTAACTTCATCAATCTGATCAAATTTAATTTTTAAAAATTCAATTCCTTCTTTTTTCTGATAATTCACAAAATCCACCACTTTGCCCATTGCACCATTAACTAAACCTTTCTCTACATCCAAGTTACGGCTTAAAATTACCCAACAGTTTACACACGCTTATAGTGTCTTTTCCAAACCAGAAGTTTTAGATATTTTTTTTCTAAACAATCCAGTTTTGATCTCAACTTACCCATCAAAATAATAGTGATTCCTTCATGCAGTATTTTATCGATGGCTTCCATCTTTTCAATTTTTACAATTTCTTCATTTTCCAGTTTTAATAATTCTTCTTTAAATATTTAACACTCACGCAGTGTTGGCATTAAGCAAATCACTGACTTATTTTTAGCAATTTCCACGTACACTTTTGCAGGAACTGCATTTTCATTTGGAAAGACATTGCAAAGTAATCGACTCTCCAAAGCTTCTTTCCCTTGTTTTGAAAGAATTCCAATTCTTATATCTTGAAGAATACTTCCATATTCAGCATCATTTGCCTGTCGCATATTTGTTATCAGTTCTTTGTATTCAAAATTACTCCAAATGTTCACATTACCAACACTGCCAAGAGACTTTCTGGTATCTTCATGGGCAAGTGTTTTAAATACCGGTTGTCCTTTTAATGGAGTCAGTTGAAGTAGATCTCCAAAAACTATGACGTGTTTTCCTCCAAATAACACGTCAGACTCTGTTTTAAGAATTTGCTGCATTCTTAAATGCACAAAGGCAAGCATCAAGTTTGAAACCATGCTCGCCTCATCAATAATGAGAAGTTTCATTTTCTTCAGGACTCTTGAAACTTCACAACAAGCTTCTCCAGATAGCTTGTGGTATTCCAATTTCTTCTCATGCTCTACTGGTAGCATTAGTAAACGATGTAAAGTAATTCCTTTAATGTTATGTGCTGCCAACCCAGTTGGAGCAGTGACAACACAAGACAAATGCGACTCAGTTGTTTTTTGTAGATAACTTGTAATTACTTTAATTAAGAAACTTTTTCCTGTTCCAACTTGACCACTCACATACATTCGGATAGGTTGAAATGATGTACATGAGCACCCTCTCTTTTCATGAAGTAATCCATGCTCAATCTGCTCTTTCACTTGCTGATATATTTGTTTCTGTTCAACATTTAGTTGCTCTTTCAAGTTTCCTAACTGTATTGCATCTTCTTGTGCTTGATACATTGCTGTTTCCACCTCATTCATTGCAATCGCTGCTTCATTTTCAACAATTGGTTGCCCTAGTGGATCTTGACTCAGTGCAGCAGAACTTTGACTGTCTTGAGAACTGTCTCTAGCAATCTCAGCTGCAATTATAGCTTCTTGATCAATTTCATCATTCAACATTTTGACATAATTTGCGAAAGCACTATATTGTAGGCTATCTTTACAAGCATTAAATGAATCTTCATAGCTGGGAAAAATCTCCAAGTAATTCCAGTTCTGAACGCCATGGTTTGAACATTTGCAAAAGGGCTAAATAGTAAAATTCCCTTTTGTCAGCAGTGTCGCAACTCAGTTTTCAGTGATTAATTACATTTTCTTTCCTTTGTTTCACCAGACATCCTTCGGAACCAATCACTCCATATTTTCCATCGTTGATGTTCTCTGTGGTATTCCGTTTAAAAGTGTCGTTTTGCAGCACTTCATAGAGACACTTGTTCTCAAGATGATGACTTCTATTTGGATAGTATGTGTCCAACATATTGTTTTTCAAAATATCTGTACTTTCAGGGTCATTTTCTGCTAAATATTCAATTTCTTGAACAGATCTCAGTACCCGATTTCGCATTCCTGCAAGACCTAGACTTACCCAAATGATTCTTCTACTTTTGGAATATAGACTTGCAGATGATAACCTATCTGAACATTCATATGCTCCAATTTCACGATGCGATAACATCTTCAAACTGAAACTGTATCATTTCTTACTTAGAGTCTTCGCGTGAGAAATCTCTTCACACATTTCTTTCAATTCAGTCTTTTCTGATTTAGTAATGTAAGACGTTACATATCGAGCAACAGCAATGGAATTGTCCGCAACATACTGAATATCCATGTTAGCGTTCCACATGGATAAAATAACTGGATTGTAGTTATTTATGTATTTTGATTCTTCGCTTCTTTTTAAGTTGTAGGTGTTTTTCGGAGACTTTCTTGTGATGGTATGTCGTACAGCTGACATAAAACTGTTCACTCTTCCTTTGGATAATACAGGACGTGGAAATCCAAAACGACATTTGGTATGGAACTTATCCTTTGACTTGTACTTTCGTTTACAGTATTTTCCACACATGTGGCTTTGAAATCGTAAGACTTGTTGTTTTAAGTTTTTGTCTTCTCTGCTATTTGGAAGAGCACATGTAGCATAATCTTCAATGAAAGACAAAACAGTTTCATCTGAATCTGTTCCAAATTTGGGGGCATCCTTGACCCATAACAACATATGTATGTGAGGAGCACCTCTTGCTTGATACTGCTGTCTCCAAAAGAAATCCACAACTTCTCCAAGAGGAGGATTCTTTTTATTGCAGATGAAAGACATCATAGCTTCAAATCTATGATTGAAATATCTGCATACATTGACAGGATCCAAAGAGCACAATTCTCCAGGTGTCTTGTATTCAATATTTTTTATATTGGAATTTGCCTCTCGAAGAAATTCAAGTAAATCATCCCAAGCATATTCAGCACAGCTTAGTGTAATGAACCATGTAGGAGTTCCCAAGTTCCGTAGCATACATTTCAGTTCTCCATGTCGACGGTACCAATATTCATTAGTCCCACGCTGACATGCCATCAGATTAATCAACTGAGATTCTAAATGATCATCTCTCTGATTCACTTTATCCATAAAATCCTTTGCAGTTACATTTTGAAGATGCAAACCAGTTTTTAAAATGTGATTTACTGCATATGAAAGTCCAAACAAGTCACTTTCAAATAGAAGATGAAACATATAAGGGATACATTGTCGAAATCTTGGATCTTCTGCATATAATCTTGTTGTGCGATATTCAGATGCAGGAATCTGCACAGGACGTTCATCATATCGTCCACCTTTTCCTGTTGGAAACAACTGCGGGAAACAATGAGCTTCCAAGCTCTCTTCCCATACACTTATGGGACTTCCTGTTGCTTTTTTCATTTGAAACAACTCAATCACATTCCCCATCACCTCTTTGGAATGAAGTGGATGTACACCGTAATGTTCATAGATCTGTTCACATCTGGACATGTCCACTTTTTCAATTTGTCCATTTAGTGTTTCACTATCTTCTGCTAAATCTATTTCTTCTTCTCCAACAAACACATTTCTATAGTACTCATTATTTTTTAACAGATACAATGATGCCTTTTGCACTTTTCTAACATCCACTAACTCTTGCCAGATTTTCTTATTCTTAGTAGGAACACCATTAACTAGAATGACTAGTGGCTCATTTTCTGCATGATCTACACCAATAGTTTCAATATTTTTCCTTAAATCTAATGGTCCTTTCAATCCTCTTTCCAACTCTGCTGGAGGTAATTTACTTGTTTTTGGCTCCATACGAACAATAGCCTGAAACGGGTGAACACATTATATAAGAATAGACTCATATGTATTTAAATCTATCAGCTCTGGAGGAATAGCAACCAACTCTAGATTATTATGAACAGCTCTAGCAGGCATTTTATTCTCATCTAATTTGTTATAACAATATTTGCAAATACGCTGCTCACATCCCAAATCAAAACAATCCTCTACCAACAAATAAATTGCAAATTCCATCCCCTTATCATTATCTTCTATTTCACTTTTTAAATACAGATTGACACCCCTAGTCTGATTTTTACAGTGACTTCACCGACAACAAACATTTGCTCTTTCACCTGAAATTACCTTAAACTTTGTGATTTCATCCTCAATTTTTTCTGTAATTACGGGTTCTACATTGTCTTCAACATTTTGTTCTACTAATGTGTCAGTTTCTTCACTCTCTTGCTGAGGCCCAAAGTAACAAATCTCAATATCCTCACAGACCTGCTTCACATCTGATACTGACCCACGTAAAAGAGCACTGTTCAACTCACTTAACTTTAGTGCTGGACTTTTTGCATAATACAACCTTCTCACTAACTTCCGCATTTGAGTATGATGTACTGCCAGCATTCTGAAATGGTGAAAAACACTTTCACAAACTTTCCTAGAAAGACAAGCCAGAGAATGACCTTGCAAACCAGTATGTTTTCTCACTCTGCAAGGGTCTAGTCCTTGCAGCAGCTTAATCTTTTGTTCTACACTTTTTTTAGTATAGGCTCGTAAAAAACTACATAATTTTTCAATAGATTCCTGTCGTACACTGCAAACACTACTGCAATCCCAAGTGTACACAGGGTTTTTAGCACGTCTCCCTAAAACTTCATCAGCTATCACTTCTTCTGCATTTCTTTCAACCATTTTCTCTTTCTCCATTGGACAACCATCACTAACCTCATAACCTCTACCACTGGTGTCAACTGCATACAATAATTTTTCGCTCAGTGAATAACTCTCTTCATTAAAAAAAGGCTCTGAACTAGAACTGTGTTTCCATTCTCCCAAAAAACATCACAATTTTTTTTTATTAATAACTCTTTTCCTCCTACTTTTGGCCTTCATTACATATATTGGTTTATCTAGTGATCGAATTCTGTTTAACACTAAAATAAACAGTTTCCTTTTTACTTCAAAAACCTTTTCCACAATGCTTTCAATATGCTTCTTCTTTTTATAAAAGAAAGCTCTCTTTTTATATTTCTTCACATCTTTCAGCAAATTATGCACTACTCTCTTGTAAAATATTTTTTTGCGTAATTCCTTATACTGATTTTGTCTTTTTTTACCATACTTTATCTCCTTTGACTGAACATTTGCTTTTTTACATTTCCTCCTATTTTGATTTTTTTCTTACTTGAAAAATTCTCAGAAGTTGCAGCATTATCTACATTCTGTTTGCTCCTACAAACATTTTTAATAAATTGTTTCGTGATCTTACCAGAATATTTTTTCCTTTTAGCCACATTATCTTGTTCATTCAATATTTGTGGTTGATATTTCTTCAAATAATCCTCCTGTCTCTGTTCTTTTCTTTTTCTTTTTTTTCTGGCATAATTTCTCTATTTTAACGTTGAAAAACAGTATCTGCAAAAAAGAATCACAAATAAATGTATATTAATAACTTTCAAATTTACACTATTCCATTACTGTACAAACACATATTATATAAAAACTGACTAAGAAACTATAGCCCTGAACCACAAGTGGATACTGTATGGATACTGACTAGGGAATTGAAACTGTGAAAGACAAGTGTCTAGGTGGTTAGAAGACTGCATGCATAGTGGATAGGGGTTTCAAGAAGTCCATGTGCTAAGGCCTGGCTCAGTGCATGAATACTTAGGCAGTGACTGAATCATTAGAGTACTGGAAAGAGAGTGTCTTGGTGAATTTATAAGTGTTTGGGTATTGGCACAGTGAATGGATTAGTACATGGTGCTGAATGGGTCACTAGAGGACTGCAAAAAGAGTGACAGGGTGTTTCCTGGAAGTGTATGGATACTGACTAGGGAATTGAAGGTGTAAAAGACAAGTGTATAGTATGTTAGAACACTACATGCATACTGCATAGACATTTGAAGCAGCCTATTTAGTACTTAGAAACTGACTAAATCATCAGACTACTTCTAGGACAGTGCTTGGGTAAAACTTTTAAATTTTCAGTTCTGCCACAGTGAAGAGAATAGTACATGGTACTGCACCTTAGTGTCAAACCCTGACTCATTTTATCAATGCATAAGCAAAGACTAGCTTCTAATGCTACTAAAACTTGACAACATGACCGGTTTTAAAAGAGTTATCTGTCAGAAAATACACGATGTTACCCAATCCTTCTCTCACAGTGGTCCCCAAATGCACACACACTCACAGTGTGATTCTAGACAACAACCACTATCCCTAGAAGTTTACCAAAACTCATTTACTACTGTGGAAGTGGTAATGGAACTGCACACAATCTACATATTTCAGGACTGCACTTTTGTGTCAAAGCCTGACTCATTTAATCACAGCATAAGCAAAGACTGCCTTCTAATGCTACTAAAACTTGACAACATGACAGGTTTTAAAACAGTTATCTGCCACCAAATACACAATGTTACCAAATGCTTCTCTCACAGTGGTTCCCAAATGCACACAGACTCACTGTGTGATTCTAGACAACAACCACTATCCCTAGAAGTTTACCAAAACTCATTCACTACTGTTGAAGTGGTAAGAGAACTGCACACAATCTACATATTTCAGGGCTGCACTTTTGTGTCAAAGGCTGACTCATTTAATCAAAGCATAAGCAAAGACTGGCTTCTAATGCTACTAGAACTTGATAACATGACAGGTTTTTAAACAGTTATCTGCCACCAAATACACGATGTTACCAAATGCTTCTCTCAAAATGGTTCCCAAATGCACACATACTCACAGTGTGATTCTAGACAACAACCACTATCCCTTGGAGTTTACCAAAACTCATTCACTACTATGGAAGTGTTAAGGAAACTGCACACAATGGACATATTTCAAGACTGCACTTATGTGTCAAAGCCTGACTCATTTAATCAACGCATAAGCAAAGACTAGCTTCTAATGCTACTAAAACTTGACAACATGGCCAGTTTGAAAAGACTTATCTGTCAGAAAATACACGATGTTACCCAATCCTTCTCTCACAGTGATTCCCAAATGCACACACACTCACAGTGTGATTCTAGACAAGCACCAGTATCCCTAGGAGTTTACCAAAACACATTCACTACAGTGGAAGTGGTAAGGGAACTGCACATAATGTACATATTTCACGACTGCACTTTAGTGTCAATGCCTGACTCATTTAATCAAAGCATAAGCCATAACTGTCTTCTAATCCTACTAAAACTTGACAACATGACATGTTTTAAAACAGTTATCTGTCAGCAAATACACGATGTTACCAAACACTTCTCTCACAGTGGTTCCCAAATGCACACAGACTCACAGTGTGATTCTAGACAAACAACACTATCCCTAGCAGCTTACCAAGATTCATTCACTACTGTGGAAATGGTAAGGGAACTGCACACAATGTACATATTTCAGGACTGCACTTTTGTGTCAAACCCTAACTCATTTAATCAACGCATAAGCAAAGACTGGCTTCTAATGCTACTAAAACTTGACAACATGACATGTTTTAAAACAGTTATCTGTCACAAAATACACGATGTTACCAAATGCTTCTTTCACAATGGTTGGCAAAATGCACACAGACTCACAGTGTGATTCTAGACAAGCACCACTATCCCTAGAAGTTTACCAAAACTCATTCACTACAGTGGAAGTGGTAGGGGAACTGCACACAATCTACATATTTCAGGACTGCACTTTTGTTTCAAAACCTGACTCATTTAATCAAAGCATAAGCAAAGACTGGCTTCTAATGCTACTAAAACTTGACAATATGACAGGTTTTAAAATAGTTATCTATCAGCAAATACACGATGTTACGAAACACTTCTCTCACAGTGGTTCCCAAATGCACACAGACTCACAGTGTGATTCTAGACAAACCACACTATCCCTAGGAGTTTACCAAAACTCATTCACTACTATGGAAGTGGTAAGAGAACTGCACACAATGTACATATTTCAAGACTGCACTTTTGTGTCAAAGCCTGACTCATTTAATCAACGCATAAGCAAAGACTGTCTTCTTATGCTACTAAAACTTGACAACATGACAGGTTTTAAAAGAGTTATCTGTCAGAAAATACACGATGTTACCAAATGCTTCTCTCACAAGCCTTACCCAAATGCACACAGACTCACAGTGTGATTCTAGACAAACAACACTATCCCTAGGAGTTTACCAAAACTCATTCACTACTATGGAAGTGGAAAGAGAACTGCACACAATGTACATATTTCAAGACTGCACTTTTGTGTCAAAGCCTGACTCATTTAATCAACGCATAAGCAAAGACTGTCTTCTAATGCTACTAAAACTTCACAACATGACAGGTTTTAAAACAGTTATCTGTCAGCAAATACACGATGTTACCAAATGCTTCTCTCACAGTGGTTCCCAAATGCACACAGACTCACAGTGTGATTCTAGACAACAACCACTATCCCTAGGAGTTTACCAAAACTTATTCACCACTATGGAAGTGGAAAGGGAACTGCACACAATATACATATTTCAAAAGTACACTTTTGTGTCAAGGCCTGACTCATTTAATCAACGCATAAGCAAAGACTGGCTTCTAATGCTACTAAAACTTGACAACATGACAGGTTTTAAAAGAGTTATCCATCAGCAAATACACAACGTTACCCAATCCTTCTCTCACAGTGGTTCCCAAATGCACACAGACTCACTGTGTGATTCTAGACAAACAACACTATCCCTTGCACTATACCAAAACACATTTCTTCATCTAAAAGGAGTACTACATTTTAGTGCAGAAACATAACTCATTTCACCAAACTCATAAACAAAGACTGGTTTCTAGTTCTACCAAAATATAAAAACTGCACAGTTATCTGTCTACAAACACATGAAAAAAACAAATGCTTATCACAGAATGGATTCTACATGCACACACACTGTCAATTAGATTGAACAGAAAAAAAGTACTCCCTACACTTTAGCAGGAGAAATACATTAGTCTGATTAAAATCAAAATAGTCGACATACATCCCCTCGCAATTAAATAACTCACCTTCCAAGATGTTTTGTAGATTAAGAAGTATATCAGTCACACAACAGATATCAGTCACACACCAGATTCTCTTATACAGAATCTCTGCACTGTGCACCTGTCAGCAGAACTAAAGAATGGCAAAGTTTCCCTCTCATTTTCCACACATATACATGTAAACATCAAATCACATTCCTTCCCACATAAATTCAAAAGCAAACACACATTTCTATTGGTTAAACATTTCAACCCTTTCCAAATGACATAAACTTCAACCCTTCCCCCAATCTGCCTTCTGCCCGTTACCATAGAAACAGGTCATGGAACACTGTACTGAGCACACAGGTCACAAGTTCAGCCCACACAATGTTGCTAATCAAGACAGCAAGTGTGCTTGACTTTTCAGCATATCAGCTTATCATATATAATGTACCTTACAATCAGTTGTTGTTAACCAATAAGAATCATGCGTTTAAAAAACAGAAATATACACCCTACCTTTCAGTGTAGAAGGTTGTCAAACAACCAATGATTTCTTGTCTTTTTTCAAAACTGCATCTTAGCCACCATTTTACAAACATCTTACTTTCCAAGCTGCCATTTCATTTACAGAGACCATCTGAGTGCATCCAGACCTCCTTACAAGATGCTTACAGTGTGGATTGTGGGACACAGCTACATTTTCTGGAGCCAAAGGTATGCAGAAAACAAAGGCATTCACAAAGACCTAGGTTTGCCAAATGTAGACATGAAATGGATTGGACAGAGAGGGTTAAAGTGGCATCAATTGATGCCATTGGTGAAATCCTTCATGCAAATCCAACACCCTGACCTCATAATAGTGCACTGTGGTGGCAATGAGCTAGGCACTTTGACTGGGGTAGGTCTGGAAATGCTTATGAAGGACACCTTTGCAGAACTGATTTCACTTTTCCCTAAAACTGCCTTTGTGTATTCTAACATATGCCAAAGGCAGAAATGGAACTGGTCCGATCATTTTTGTCCACAGATTGAAAAAGCTAGGAAACATGTGAATAAATCTGTTTCTGCTTTTCTCCGAGACTACAGAATGGGGTCCATTTACAATAACAATCTGCGCTTTCATATGCAAGAGATGTATAGGAGAGATGGAGTACACTTTACTGATGAAGGAAACAGAGTCTTCCTCAACAACTTTAGACTCTGTATAGGTACTTATTTATAAGTACCAAAAACTCTGAATGAACACAACGGCTCTTTTTAGAGCCACTCAAGAACAAAACACTTAAGCTTGATGTTTATCTCCCAAAAATTTCAGTTTTTTTTCCTTGGATCCGCGCACATTAGGAACTGTGCACCCAACGCGATAGGATGCGTGCACCGTGCGCGCATTTCGCCGTTTTTTTTAAAAAGGGGGCCCCAGGGGGTCCTTCTGGGACCCCCTAAGCACCTCTAGAGGGTCAGAGTATTTCCACTCTGCCCTCTTTATATGTTTTACACACTTATTCCCCTTGCTTCTTCAGCCTCGCTTCTACCGAGGCAGAAAATGGCCGCCAACAGTTCCTGGTTTCGAATGTAGAGAGACACTCAACAGCCAATTAGCATTCAGCACGGGATCAGGAGGCTGCGCGCTCGGTTCGGGGAGGGTGCGCTTACGGTGCGGGTAGGGTCCGCAGATCCTCCCCGGCCATAGATATTTATGTACTTTTAACTCTAATTTTCTCAGGAACTACTGAACGGATTCACACCATTTATGCAAAAGGCACGAGTCTGAACTGTGGACTACCTCTTTGCCAAATTTGGTGTAATTCCGTTCAGCGGTTCGGGCTGTAGCTGCGACAACAGATCCTATGGGAAATTGCATGGGGAAAACGCGTTTTGGGACCCCCCTTTTTTCTCGGCCCCCGCTTGACGAATCACCACGAAACTTTCAGGGTAGGAGCGGAGCGGAGCTGGCCAAAAGTTTTGAAAATTTTGCGAAGATTTGTCAACCGGCGCCAAAGTTATTCCCAATAGAATGTTGCGGATTTCCTATGGAAAATAGGTCCTAACTATAACTATCTACTGGCGACCGCCAGTAGATAATATATATATATATATATATATATATATATCCCTTCACAGATCCTGTATTGATGTTCCAAAGTTTCTTTTATTTAAGCCATCAAATCCCAAAATAGATCGGAAAGAGACCAACGCGTTTCGCTATCAACGCGTTTCGCTATCAACCGATAGCTTGTTCACGGTCAGTTTTCTCTTTCAAAAAACAACCAATAAAAACATAATGATGCCAAAACATGTGACTACTGATGTCACTAGGTTTCGCCCATGGGGCTTCTGGTTATTGTAGTTAACATTATTAGTACAACCATTCAAAAACAAATCGATGGCAAAAAACTTTTGTGCAATTACAGTCACAATGGTTAGAAATGCGAGGGGGGTGTGTGTAAAGACCCTTCGCTCTTTTAAACAATGTCCTCCCATGTGCATTGATGGTATTACAATTATTCAATTGTTACAGTGATGGCGAGTTATTATTCCCTTACCAAGTATATGTGTACGTATTTTTGGGCAAGATAAGTCCTCAAAGCAGAGGTTCTGTAATTTTGTCCTGTTGTAATACCGCATTAAGTATTAACTTGACGTTACTGGTGGGAAATAATTTCGACTGTGTGCTTGTTGGTGCCATCCATTTTTAAAAGAGTGACTACTAGGTTGTATTGAAACAGTCCTAGGGTCATGATTGACACAGCACGATATCAAGTACAATAGTGTACGTATGGCTATGAAATGGGATTATTATTAATAGTTTTCTGCCCACCGGTGGGCTTATGTGTAGCAAGTATACAAATCTGTATATTACTGGGTGATGTTAATTCCCCAAGCTGTGACTGTAATATCAATCTAGTGTCCCCAAATTATCATCACATTGGATGTCCTAATTGTAGGGTATTTCTACATTGATTAATTGTCTGGGATTAAATGGTTGACTAATGAAAAATGGTGTGTGTGTGGTGACAAGGAGTCTAAAACCACCTCAACTTCCTCTCAATGGTATCTCCCACAGTTTTATACCTATAACACAAAAATGACTCTATAGATGTATATACAGTTCTTCGCTTTGGTTAAGACCCCATGGTGTATAGGTCCTAAAGTTCAAAATTTGTCGCGATTCTCTGCGTCTCAGGTTTTTTTCTCGGTCCCCTCCTCTTTCATGTATTGGAATTGTCTCTAAAGCATAAAAGCGTAGAGATTTCCAATCACCATCATGGGTACTTTCCATGTGCTTCGCAACCGCGTTGCTCCTGTCTTTGTTTACTGTTGCCCGTACATGTTCAAGTATTCTTTTTTTCAGTTCACACTTGGTACTGCCGATGTATTTTTTCAGGCAAGGGCATTCAATTACGTATACCACGTATTGGCTTTTGCATGTGATGAAGTCTTTGATCTTCCATTTTCTATCATCTGGTAATGCAACCTTAGTAACATTCTTTGCAATTTGGCAAACTTTGCATGCGTGGCATTTCTTGAAGCCCTTCGTTGCTAGCCATTGTGTTCCCTTTTTCTTTTTGTGATCTTGATGGTGGCTGTGGACTAGTTTGTCCCGTAGGTTCTTCGCACGTCTAAACGTAATCTGAGGATGTTTTCCCATAATTTCGCTGACAGTTGGATCTAGTTGTAAAAGTTTCCAGTTTTTTCGGAGGATATCCCCTATTTGTTTGGTCTCTTTGGAATGATCCAAAATCAGTCTTATTGTCGGAGTCTTTTGGTTAGTCGTGCCATTCTTATTGCCTTTGTAGTTAACATCCAAAATGGTTTCTCTTTTTTTCTCATTTGCACGTTTCCAACATTTTTGAATGCTGCCTTTCTTGTATACTCGATGTTGGAATCTTTTAGCTGTGTTGTGACTGTGTTCCACCCATTCCTGTTGTTCTGAGCAGATTCGTCGCAATCTTAAAAATTCCCCATAAGGTATATTGTCCTTCACCGATGCTTTATGGAAACTATTTGCATGTAAGGTGGAATTTGTGGATGTTTCCTTTCTTTGTAGGGTTGTTTCCAGTTTGTTATTGGCCACATAAATCTCTGTATCAAGGAAGATTATTCTTTCGCTGCTGATATTGTAAGTGAATTTCAAATTTGCATCCGTGGAATTCAGTATCTTAAAGTATTCCTCGAATTCCTGCATCGACCCGTCCCACACTATCAGGAGGTCGTCGATGAATCTGAGCCACTTCATGATTTTGTTGACAAATCTGTCATTACTCGGATGCCATGCTACTTGTTGCTCCCACCAACCCATGGGGAGGCATGCGTATCCTGGACTGAACGAAAAACCCATTGCACATCCTTTGGTTTGGATGTAGATTTCTTCACCAAAAAGGAACACATTTTGGGTCAAACACATCTGAATCATATCCATAAGCATTTGGTTGTGGTGTTTAAATTTAATATCCCTTTCCTTGAGGAAGTGGCTGCATGCCAGTAGTCCAATGTCATTTTCAATATTTGTATAGAGCGATATTACGTCCATTGTGATCAACATATATGATGTTTGCCAAGGAAGGACCTGTAGGTGTCTAAGGAGATCCGTTATGTCTTTCAAATATGAATTTAAATTAAGCACAAAAGGCATCCAGAAGTAGTCGATGTAACTGGCTATTGGTTCGAGAAGTGATCCTTTTGCGGATACTATTGGGCGGCCAGGTGGTTTTAATGGGTTTTTATGCACTTTAGGTAGAAAGTAAATAGTGGCTGTGATGGGATGTTCAGTGGTTAAAAATTTTCTTTCATCATCATCAATCAAATTGGATTGTAGCCATCTCCGGATTTCTTTGTCCAGATTTTCCTTGAGGTCCTTTGTTGGATTCGTTTCGTTTTTTGTAGTATTCTTTATTTCTCAATTGGAGATGTGCTTCTGCCACGTAATCTTCAGTGTCTAAAATGACAATGTTGCCGCCCTTGTCCGCCATCTTGATTGTTATCGTTTTGTCATCCATTAATTCCTTCAGAGCTGTTCTTTCTTCTCTTTTTAAGTTGTCCTGATATTTGCTACCCCTTATTTTGTAGATCTCTTGTACCACCGCCTCTTGGAATATATCAATTTTATTACCTGGAGGTAGTTGGGGATAGAAACGCGACGAAGGTTTCTTTCCACTAAGCCCTGCTCCTTTCTGTGGGCATGCCTGGGATTCCTCAATGGCATTTTGATCCTCCCTAATGTCCAAGTTAATGAGGGCTGGCATGTCCGTTGTTCTCAGGGTGGCTTCTTCTACAATTGTCTCTCGATTTGTTTGTATGTAGGAGACTTTGATTTTTTCTTCATTTTCTTTAAAGATTTTAGCCAGTTTGATTTTTCTAATGTATTTATAGATGTCAATTCGTACTTGTGCTAGGTCCATATATTGCGTTGGACAGAAATTAATCCCGTGTTTCAGTAGGGATATAGCATTATCAGACAGGGTACGTTTGGATAAATTCATTATTTGTAATTCTTCCTTGTCATCCAGTGTGTCAGTCCAATTTATTTCGAGGTTTTCTGCCGCATGCTCCTTGTTTTGGTGCCGGTCTCCTCGGATCCACTTTTTTCTTTTGCTTCTTCTTGTTGGTTTTTTGATGTTGATGTGGGTGTCCTCTGTACCCATTTTCGCCCTCTGCCTCTTCCTCTTAGTGTTTGAGATTGGTTTTGACTTTGTTCCCAAAATTGTTGTTGAAGCACCAATCTCATATCCCTAAAAAATTCTTGTGGATTGTTCTTCACTGGGTTCCCCCTCTATGTCGCTTGCTCCTGTCGATGTTAGTGATGTTAGGCTTGTGGAGCTTTGTGCCCCTCTCTCCATTTGACCTTGTTCTTTGAAAAAAAAAAACTTTTTAGCATAAGTAAAGATCCGGCCCTGTGTATAGTCCTCTTTGTCTCTCTGGAATTTGGAGTGTTTTCTCATTTTAACTACTTCTTCATGTTTGTCAACAAATTTTTCAAGGTCTTCTTTCAAGTTTGTCATTTCAGGGTTTAGTTCTATTGCAGCTAGTTCTCTCTCCAGAATTTGTAATTTGTCTTTTATTTTTGTTAGTGCAATTTCTATATGTTTGACTAATATCGCTATCAGTCCCAGAGAGGAGTTTAAAATGTAGTCCCCCCATTCCTGTAATAATTCGTTGCTGGCATCTTGTTGACTCGGCACCAGAGAAATCCTCAATCCCCTGGGTACTCTCCATACTTCCAGATATTTTCTCAAAGTTGTGAGCTCCCACCATTTGTTAATCTCTTTTTTGCTTAATTTCTCCCACAGCTTGAGTTTGCTGCGTGTGTCAGTCTTAATATTTGCTGTGTTACGTTCTTTACGATTTGTACCTTGTGATGTAGTATCTTGTTCAAAAAAGGAGGTTAGGTTTTCATTCCGTTTGGCATCTCGTTTATCCATATTCAGTTTCCGGTCAGTTGGGATTAATAATATTGATTACTGGCTATTGCGGCCGATATCATGAGTTATTAGACATCGGTAAGGAAAGTCAAAAGGTTATGGATCTGTCCATCAAGGGAGAGGCACACTGATACTGCAATGATGTGATCGCAAATACAACTTAATTTTCCTGTTGCGTTATCTTGCCAGTGCAGTCGAGTCTTCCCTCATGTTATGGAAAAAACCAGCTATTGTGGACAAACTCGTCTCTTAAAACATCCGAGGATCACTGAAAGACCAACTAGCTGAGACAATGTAACAAGGCTTACCTTCACCCTCCGATGTCGGTTTGCCATTTGTTGCTGTCGCAGTGAGTGGCTTTCTTCCGTGATTCCATCCAGTATTTCCACAGGCTGGCGTTCACCGGGTCCAGAACATAAGTATCCACTCGAAATTAGCTCCGTTTGCATGGACCCCTGGCGCCTCTGTTTTCGGTGCAGTTCCACAGCAGAGCCAAAGCCGTCAATAAATATATATATATAGATAAATAGATAGATAGATAGATATAAATATATATATATGTGAAGAACCCAATAAACTTTGGGAAATCCGTTCCTGAGAGTGCTTGGTCCATTAACTTGTGCCGTGAGCTGTGGATCTTGTAGATCCGTGCGGTTTCCTTCACCGCACTATCGAGCACCCGATCGAGAGTGAAAGGGAGGAGAGGCGGGGATTGAGCATGATATATATATATATATATATATATATATATATATATATATATATATATATATATATATATATATATTACCTACTGGCAATTGTCAGAAGTTAGTTATAGTTAGGACCATGTTACCGTAGGAAAAGCATTTTTTGACTTGCCTATATCTTTGGCGCTGTCTGATGAATCTTCATGAAAATGTCCCCAACAGAGTGTACAGTGATTCTTGTTGCACATGGACAGTTTCAGACTAATCTGTGAAGTGGGGGCTGAGAAAAGAGGGGGTTAGAAAGTGCATTTCTCATGTTAATTCCCTGAGGGGCGTTGGACAGAAATGCAGCCTGAACCGCTGGATAGAATTACTCCAAATTTGGCAGGAAGGTAGATTTTGGTTTGAAGTTCATACTTTAAGCTATTCTATGTAAATTCATTCAGTAGTTGTTGAGAAATGTCAGGGGGAAAAATAAGAATATCTGTGGCTGTGGCTAATCAGAGACAGTTTTGCGATTAATCGTGGATGCATGTGCTAACAGGAATGCCGTGATTGGCTAGCCGCAACATGAGCAGAGAGTTGCGGCTGCCATTTTACCTCATCGCAACAGTCCCCTGAAACCAAATGGCAGAAAGTGGCACAAGGGGTCAGGTTGCATGTGCCCTGACTCCAGGAGAGGCATATAAGGGTGTTTGGGAACTCCTTATCAGTATAATATTTTGTAAAAAAGGTTTTTTTCAGTCGCAATATTAGCGAGTTCACTGTGACCGTCCAGCACGCCAAGTGTAATGTTGTGACAAATTCGTGAACATCAGTGAAAATAAAAAAATATATATGTATGTTTATACATCCACCCTTAGGCACTCACACATCCAGTTACATACCCACTCTGAGACTTACCCACCCACTAGACCCACTGAGACACTTATGCAGGTACTCACTGACTCACTCATAGACTCATGCACCCACTCACTGAACCACTGAGAGACTCATACACCCACTAACTCAGACATTCATACACTGACTCACAGACCTATTCATAGACTAATGCACCCACTTACAGATCCACTCAGACATTCATGCACCTATTCAGAGACTCATGCATCCACTCGCAGACCCACTCAGAGACTCATTCACATATTCAGAGACCCACTCAACACTCACACACCCACTCACAGACTCATGAAGCCACTCACAGACCCATTCAGAGACTCATGCACCCACTCACAGACCCACTCACAGACTCATGGGACCACTCACAGGCTCATTGACCAACTCACAGACCCACTCAGAGACTCATGCACCCATTCACAGATTCAAGTCAGAGACTCATGCATCCACTCACAAACTCACTCAGAGACTCATGCATCCCCTCACAGACATAGTCAGAGACTCATGCATCCACTCACAGACCCACTCAGACACTCATGCACCCACTCCCAGATCCACTCAGTGACTCAGGCACCCAGTTTACAGACCCACTCACAGACTCATTGGCCTACTCACAGACTCATGCACCCACTCACAGACCCACTCAGAGACTCATGCACCCATTCACAGATTCAGTCAGAGACTCATGCATCCACTCACAGACTCACTCAGAGACTCACGCACCCACTCACAGACTTAGTCAGAGACTCACGCATCCACTCACAGACCCACAGAGACACTCATGCACCCACTCGCAGATCCACTCAGTGGCTCAGGCATCCACTTACAGACCCTCTCAGATGCTCACTCACCCACTCACAGACCCAGTCAGATAATCATGCATCCATTCAGAGACCCACTCAGAGAATGACACACCCTGTTACAGGCCCACTCAATGACTGATGCACCCAGTCACAGATCCACTCAGTCACCCATGCACTTACTCACAGATCAACTCAGAAACTCAGCCATCACCCACTCAGAGACTCATACACCCACTCACAGACCCACTTATAGAATTATGCACCCACTCAGAGACTCACACACCCACTTACAGACCCAGTCAGACAATGATGTACCCGTTCAGAAACCCAATCTGAGAATGAAGCATCCACTTACATACCCAGTCCGAGACTGATGCACCTAGTCACAGATCCAGTTAGTCACCCATGCACTCACTCACAGACCCACTAAGAGACTCATGCAGCCACTCATACACCCACTCACAGACCCACTGAAAGACTGGCGCACCCATTCATAGACCCACTGACACACATATGCGCTCACTCAGAGAGTCATGCACTAACTCACAGATGCAGTCAGACACTCACATATATTCTTATAGAGCCAGTGAAACTCTCACACACACAATGACAGAGCATCTAAGAGAGTTATGTACGTACTGACAGACCTACTTAAACTCTCATACACCTACTCAAAGACACTCAGAGACTCATACATGTTTTATAGAGTTATTTAGATAGTGATGCATCTAGTGTGATTCTTAGAGTTAATTGTATAGTTGTACATCAGCTGATGGCTATTGAATGTCTGATTTTGTTTCGCAGTTTCGCAATATATTCCCAAATATTGTGACGTTGTTGTGAATATTTAAAAAAAAATATAAAATAGATACTTGTAAAGAAAATTAACAACATTTTGGGCAATAGGGTGGCTCTCACAAGTGCCTTTATCTTTATTGTTTGTATGTGACAGCTACACATAAGACCGTGTGCAGAGTTTCAGGTTGCTGAGAAACATGCTGTTGCCTTTGTCTTTAAAGTGACCTCCATCACTTTTATAGATTCCATGCATGTCAGAACGCAGGTTGTTGTTGAAGATAGGGTCAATGTTAAGGTCTCTGAGGAATGCAGAAACAGTTTCATTAACCCGTTTCCTGGATTTGTCAATCTGTGGGCGAAATTGATTAGACCACTTCCATTTCTGTCTTTGGTACATTTCGGAACACACCAAAAGAGTATGAGGGGAAAGTGTCATTAATTGTGCAAAGGTATCTTTCAGTAGGATTTCCAGTCCTACCCTAGTCAGTTTACCTAGAGCATTTCCACCACAGTGCACAATCACGAGGTCAGGGGGTTGGGAATCCACAATGGTTTCAACATATAGCAGCAATTTGCGTCACTTCAAGCCTCTCTGACCAATCCAAGTAATGTCCACAATAGCCAAACCCGCGTTCCTGTCAAGAATACGTTTTCTAGCAGCCTCTCATCAGATGATAGATGAGTTGTAGTGTGAGTGGTTTTGTATATTTTTTATACTTTTTATATATTTTTAAAAGGTGAGTAAGGCGCTTTATGAGTGTATGAGTATATAGCAATGTGTCTGATGTGCAGACTAGGTGTGTGAGAACTTACTTAACAATGTGATGCCCTGAAATTGAATATTGTATATCTCCCTTTTTACGGAATCTTTTAATTGTTGAAGAAAAAACTGTACGTTAAGAGTTAAACTTATACATAACAGTTTATTAGAAGATGTGGTATGATTTACATGTGTATAAATGATATGCTGTTCATAAAGAATAATTGTCTTTGCATTCTGGGGTTTGTAGTCCTGTTTCATGTATTTTAAAAGAAGAGTACAAGACTAAGAATTGACAGGAAAAAACAGGCACTGTTGGTATAGATCACACATGAATCTGTGAAACTTGTTAGCTGAGTAGTAGATACCATATTGGGTAGGTATTGGTAAATTATAGGACACTTTGTATGTGCTTAGGTGGTCAGTCATGCTCTTTAATCTAATAGTGATTCTTATGTGTAGTATGAGAGTCGTAGGCATAGTTAAACGTGCAGTGCTTAAACATGGATCATTGCTACTCCGTCTGACCCTGTCTGTGCACTTTGACTGGGAGTTTTACTTGGCATATAAAAGCTGTTTTATCAGCCTCCAACCCATGTTAAAGCACACACAAGTCACCTCTGAGATACGTTATAGCTATGCTAGGAAGTATTTTACTTGGTGTTTAAAAACTGATACATGTCCTTTTGTGTTCAATAAGTTACTTGTGCAGTTGCCACCCCTAAAGCAACTGACATACATGCTCACAAAAGCATAGAGTCTCTCTCTCACCTATTCAGACAGCTACAGAAGCACTTATGCATTCACTCAATTACTCAGAAACTAGTTTTGTATGTAGCAGACTCATAGCAGACACCTGCATAACTCTCTATTCCTTATTAGAGGCCCTGAGGTATTTGTTCAACAACTTACATACACATTTAGAAAGCCATTGAGGTACTAAAACAGGCAGTCACAAACCAAGACGTTTACTTAAACATCTCATGGCACTGATACAGGTGTACTCCTACACTCACTCAGATATGTTGGCAAGTACTCACAGAACCTTCTCATCCATGCAGAGAAATAATTCTTCAAACATGGGTGATGTGTGCTACTGCAGATCCTCTATGTGTACTGTCACTGCAAGCTTCACTGGGCTTGTAATAGGTGTTTCTCAAGTATTAAACCCACGTTTAAGTACTGACACATGTTTCTCATCCATCCAGAGAAATAGTCCTCTAAACATGGGTGATACCTACTAATAGACACCTTGTTTTGCACTCTCACTGCAAGCTTCACTTGTCATGTAATAGCTCTTTCTAAAGTGTCAAAGCACATAACACATAACTACGATAAACTGTAGGTATGACCTAAAGCATGGTGCTTTATGCCTCAAAGATTGAGAGATGTCCTTTTGAGTTGAATAAGTTACTTGGGCACTTTCAGGCCTCTATGCCAATTACTACATAGAGAATCCAACACCTAAAGCAACTGACAATCATGTTCACAAACATATTCAGTCTCGTTCTCAACTAGAGAGCCAGCTACAGAAGCACTTGTATATTCAGTCACTTACCCAGAAACTACTTATGCATGCAACAGACTCAAAGGTAGTTGCAGTCACACCTACATAGCTCTCTATTCCCTAACACAGGCAGTGAGACATTTGTTCAGCTACTTACGTACACATTTAGAGAGCCATATAGGTGCTAAAACAGACAGTCACATACTAACACATTTATTTAAACATGTCTTGGCATTGCTGCAAGTGTACTGCAACACTCCCTCAGGTATGTAGGCAACAACTTTCACATCCATCCAGAGAAATAGTTCTTCAAACATGGGTTATTCTAGTAGTGCAGACCTTGTCTGTGCACTTTTACTGCAAGCCTCACTTGGCGTGTAATAGCTGTTTCTCAAGTGTCAAGCCCACGTTTTACTGCACATAACTCACCTCCGAGATAATCTGTATGTATGCCATAAAGCATGGTGCTTTGTCCTTAAAAGATTGAGAGCTGTCCTTTTGAGTTGAATAAGTTACTTGTGCATTTCCAGGCTCCTATGCTAGGTACTACATACAGTATTGCACCCATAAAACAACTGACATACATGTTCTTAAAAACATAGAGTCTCTCTCGCCCAGTCACACAGCTATAGAAGGACTTACAGAATCAGACACATACTCAGGAATATCGTCTCCATGCAGCAGTATCAAAAGCAGTTGCAGACACACCTACATACACCTGTATTCCCTAATACAGGCACTGAGGTATTTGCTCAGCCAATAACATACACCTTTAGCGAGCCATAGTGGTAGTAAAACAGACAGTCACATACCAGCACATTTACTTAAACATCTCATGGCATTGCTATAAGTGTAGTCCTAAACTCAAATAGATATGTTGACAACTACTGACACAACCTTCTCATCCATCCAGTAAAACAGTCCTTCAAGCATGTGTGATATCTACTAGTACAGGCCCTGTCTGTGCACTCTCACTGCAAGTTTCACTTGGCATTCAATAGCTGTTTCTCAAGTGCCAAATCCACGTTTTAGTACACATAACAGACCTCTGAGATATGCCATAAAGCACAGTGTTTTGTGCTTAAAAAAGTGAGAGATGTCCTTTTTACTTTTAGTAAAGTACTCATACATTTTCAGACCCCTATGCCCAACAGGATATAAAGCATTCAACCGATAAAGGAACAGACATACATGTTCAAAGCAATACAGCCTCTCTCTCACCTACTCTCAGAGAGAGCAAAAGACGCAGTTCTACATTAACTCATAAACTCAGAAACCATTTATGTATCCAGCGGTATGAAAGATGGTTAGACAGACACCTACATACTCCTGTAACCCCTAACACAGGAGCTGAGGTATTCATTCAGCCACTTATACACACACTTAGAGAGCTATAGAACTACTAAAAAAGAGAATTGTATACTGGCACATTTATGTATACATCTTATGGCACTGTTACAGCTGGTCTCAGAGAGACAATGAAATACGTAGCAAAGTACTGAGATGCTCTAGCCATCTATTTAGACAAGTACTCATTTAAACATGGGTAGATACACCGAAACATAGTAGTGGATATGATAGGATACCCACTAATTCATACAGTGATACAGAGAAAAACACAGAGACCTATACATGAAAATTAATAAAGCAATGTTAGCGATATTACAATACCATAACTGTTAATATTGATTTTTTAGTATCTGATACTAAATAATGAAAAGCTAAATATAGGTATTTGTTTTGTTTTCAGACATCAATTTCTACTTAACTACAGACAACTACCAATGCCATCCAAAAGTAAAAAATACAGAAACTGAGACAAAGATACTTTGTCCTCACAACTGGGAAACAAAAGGGGCAAAATTCAGAAAAAGTTCTGAAAGAGAACGAAGCTGCTGGTAAGAGGACAAAGGCATTTCTTAAAATTGAATCGGCACAACTGGAAAGAGTGGAAAATCAAGTAAGTAAAAATCAAAGTTTAATACAACTAAAAAAAAGATTTTTAAAAAGTCTATGATATGATGAGTGAAAAATCGTACAAAACAGCAGAGTTTCACCAGAAGGCAGAACCAGTTAAAGAAAATCAGAGTTAATATGTTCCATACTAGAGTAATTCACAATCTTATGACAACTATGAAGAAATAGAAAAAAATAAGAGAAGCTGTAAGACAAAAGGAATGAGTTGAGGGTGTAGTTGATAAAGCATTTTCTCTGGAGAGGAGGCTATGTATTTAGATTCAAAATAGAAAGAAGACACTGGATACAATAGTGTCGAGTATGAGGAGAAGAAGCCAAAAAAAAGACTTGTCAATAGCACTAATGGTTGCAAAGTGTTCAGTGGTGTATGGAGACATGCTTTTGGTACTAAGCCTTTCTTTATTGAAGAAAGCTACTTCCAACAGAACATATTATTGCATGCAGTTGAGGAATATGGCTGATGGTATGAGATTAAGAATGGTTCCCCTATTCCAAAAGAAGTAATGGTAGCTAGATATATTGAGGAAGTGATAGCCGAAGAGGTACAGGGAAGGCGTAGACAGGCCCCTGCATTCAAATGGGACTGGAGCAGTATTTGCAGTGTTCAGCAGGAATCTGTTGATATATGAAGAGGTTTCCTATGTACCATTCCATGCAAAAGTCTTAGGGCCAGATGTATGACCATTATGATTTCCGACTCGCAAATTGCGACAAATTGCTAGTCGCAATTTGCGAGTTGCAAATCACAATGTACAACAGTGTCTCAGATGCTGTTTGCGATTCCCAATGGGGTCGCAAATTGCGTGCCTCAAGAATATTAATACTGCGCTAGCAATTTGCTAGCCCATTGGGAATGGCTGGCCCTCCCAGGTATGGTGGCCTGCTGGGCTCAGCAGACCTCCATGTCTGGGACTGCCTTTTTTTAAATGCATCCCGTTTTCCTTCAAGGAAAACAGGATGCATTTGAAAAAAAATGAAACGTTTTTGTTTCATTTTTTAAAGGCAGGTAGTGGTCCCTGGGACCACTGCCTGCCCCTTAAAAAACATTTTCCCTTGCATTCACAAAGGGGAAGGGGTCCCTTAGGGACCCCTTCCTGTTTGCGAGTACTTTACCACCCTTCTAAGGAGGGTGGTAAACTGCGACTGTTTTGCGACCGCAATTGGGGTCGCAAAACAATTTTACAAAGGGTTCAGACTCGCTTTTAGGAAGTGACACCCTTGGAACGCCCCTTCCTAATAGCGAGTCACTAATCCTATTTAGCGAATCACAAATAATTTGCGACTGCCTAAATAGGGTTAGTACATGGCCATTTGTATTTTGCATGCGCAAACAGGTTTCAAACCCTTATGCGCATGCACAATAAGGTCGTACATCTGGCCCTTAATTGGCATTTTGAAGGGATTAGATCCATGCAAAGAAAGGAAGTATACTGTTACATTGCATGTTACAGTACCTTACCTTTCCCTTTTAATTATATATTTCCCTTTCAATTATTCTGTGTACTTTTAATCTCAGCACCTGCCTTACAGTTTGTTATGACTTCATTTGGAATGGTGTTTCTTGTCATCCTGTCTTGGACTTCTGCTGTTGCAGTACTGTGCCATGTCCATTAAACTACTCTCCACTTTCAACTGGACTCAGCTGCTTCTGTTTTTTAAGAATTTTACATATACTAATTTACAGGGACATTCACTAGCATGTATATCAAAGAAAGTGTGCCAAAGCACCTTTCATCATTTCAGAATGTTAGCTGTATACCACTCAAAAATGAGAACTTCAGTTAGGAGACTTCGCTATGTCCAACCCCCAGCACTATGTTTAGGAGAAATGAATAGGGCTCTTTTGCATGGTACTGTGGCAGAGGTAGCATAGGTCTGAAACGATGCACAGTTTTGTTACTTTGGTCCTGAAGAGGAGTATGAGGAAAATGAACACTTGGGGGCTTATTTATGAGCCCTTGTGTCACTTTTGCGCCGCCGGTGCATGACTTTTTGTGACGCACCAGTGGCGTAAAAAATTAGCCTTGTTGCACCATATTTACAAAGTGATGCATCTAGGTAGATGCGTCACTTTGTAAACCCCTGTGCCACATTATACCTGCACCAGGTATAATGTATGCAGGGGGGGTGTTCCGATGCAAGAAAGGTCATAGAAGTGACACAGTGAAATCTATAAGATTTCACTGCGCCACTTCTAGGACGCAAATGCATCAATATCTTACACCAGCAGGCGTAAGACTGACGCAGGCACATTTCACGTAGGACTTGCCCATGTGTAATGACCCATTGCTGGAGTTGCGTCACTTTTGTGACACACTCCAGCAATGCGTCATTTTTGCATCTACAGATACGTCAGAAATACTGGCGTATCTGTAACTCCTTGCAACATGATGCGTCATACTGTAAATATGACGCATCATTGGTGTTCCAAGGAGGGCGCAATGAAAAGTGACGCATCGCTGATTTCTCGCAGCGATGCATCACTTTTAATAAATTAGGCCCTTGGTATCTGCAGATGTAGCAGGACTGGAGACAGGTGTTATTTTTAATAACTTTCAAGAAGAGATTAGAAAGCTTAACACAGTCTCTTCACTGAAATCAGATTGTGTTTGTATATGTTGTTGACGCACTCACTACAAAAGTCAAACACATTATATTACTGTGTCAACAAAAACTGAACAAGAGAACATATATAAGTAACAAAAACAAATTCAGCTTGTTTATTTGTAGAGGAACGCTTTGATTGTTCCACGTGACAAATTATATGTAAGTACTGTTACAATAAGTTGGAGGACGATAAAATGCCAGCCAGAGCAGTGTACAACTATTTAGAATTAGTTCAAATCCCTAAGAAATTCAAATGTTTATGAATCATTTTTAATACAGTCTATACATCCATTCCAAGCTATAGTCTGTGGGGAGCCAAACACAGGGATCCTCCAACAGGGTTACAGAAAGGTCTGAAAGGTAGAGTTGTGTACTTGCCATTAGATTTCAAGCAGAATATTGAAACTGGAGGGGTGGAGAAAAAATTGAAAGAAGCATTTATAATTCTAGTCAATGGTGTCCCTGAGAAGAGCATAAAACATATGGCAAGAGCTTGTCGATGTCAGTAAATAAAAACAGCAACATTATACCTGGTAAAAAATAATCCTTAGTATAAAGATGTAGATGTTTTTCAAAATGTAGC
The DNA here is from genome assembly GCF_964204655.1 of Triturus cristatus. NCBI lineage: Eukaryota > Metazoa > Chordata > Amphibia > Caudata > Salamandridae > Triturus > Triturus cristatus. The sequence continues at coordinate 238,601,589 of NC_140589.1, read as the reverse complement.
ACATATGGAGGCTGACACATCCAGAGATCAAATGGAAAAGGTGGATCGATCCTGATCAGAAGAAATTTATGAATACTACACTGTCTACCCTCTGCATTCTAAAGAGATTTTTGGTGATTCAACTGATCTCTTTTAAATGAAAGAAGCAATAGGAGCTCCCTTGAGTGTGTGTGAGAAAAGTTTAGTAGCTCCATGTTTTCTGCATCTTTTCCCCACAGGAATGGGTGGTAGGCATGATGACCGGCCTGTACAGATACCAGCAGCTGAGTATAGAAAACAAGACTATACTCAGAGGATCCTAGATTTCAGCGGTGTATTGCCTATATATTTCACCTTTTATTTGAGCGTGACTTGTCAGGCCTATCTTATGCAGTAAACCATATTCTCAAGACAGACTGAATCTGCAAAATATCACTGCAAGGGAATTCTTGGACAAAGTTGAAGGAAAAGAGGAGAACCTGGAATACAACTTGATTAATTTGATGGCGTGCCAACGTGGGACTTATGAATATTGGTATCATCGTCATGGTGAGCTGAAATGCATGTTGAGAAACCTGGGAGCACCAACTGGGTTCCTAACACCCAGTTGTGCTGAGTATGCATGGGATGACCTTCTTGAATTCCTGCTTGAAGCAAACTCAAACATAAAAAGACATCAATCTGAAGACACCAGGAGATAATTGCTCGCTGGATCCTGCAAAAATATGCATATATTTTAACCGTAGGTTTTAAGCGATGATGGCTTTCATGTATAACAAAATGAATCCTCTTCTTGGCCAACTCACTGATTTCTAACTGAACAAAGAATACCAAGCTAGAGGTGCTCCATAAATTCACATGCTGCTATGGATAAAAGATGCCTCACAACTTGGAACAGACACTGGTGAGTCTGTCTTGTCTTTCATTCAACAGTAGGTGACATGCGCCATCCCTAAAGATGGTGCTGACAAGGCAATGAGACAACAAGTTCTATGGTTTCAAACTCATATGTGTGGGAAGTACTGTCATCGAAAATACAGATGCAAAGGAAAGAGTCAACTGCTTTTTGTCTGCAGTCAGACTTACCCAGACACAGAAATCTCCCAAAAATACATACAACCTGAGAAGAACATACGCTTCCAACTATATCAATGACTACAACCCTGTGGATCTGAAGATGTGGAATGCAAATATGGATCTACAATTTGTTGCAGACAACTCCATCGCTGTTGCTCGCTATGTGACTTCATCTATAACAATATCAGAAAAGACAGAGATGAAAAGGATGTGGGAGAAGATTCCTGCCAAGAAATTGTACAGCTTCAGCTTGAAAATGCGTTCCCACAGAGAAATAGGTTCTTATGAATATTCGGACAGGCTGAGCTTGACTAGTTTGTTCTCCAAGTCACGAGGAATTTTGTGAGTAAGCCTAGACCTTGCAAGCAGTCAAAATAGAGTACTAAAGTATTTCCCAGAAATACAGAATCACGCAGAATTTGATCCAGAAAGTAGACATATTCAGAAAACTAGCATACTGGATGCATACTACCCAAGAAGGAGTCCTCATCTTCAAAACATGTGTCTCTATGTAGTACTTCAGCACTAAACATTTTGAAGTAATGCAAATGAAAACATAAAAGAAGAAAGATATGGAGTACTTGGATGTGATGGTTGTTTGGTCAGACACAACAAAATAACTCTAATTAAATGCTGAAAGCTTAGTTGCCAAACCCTAGAGAAAGGATAGGTTTTCTACTTGGCACATTTGCAGGTGTTCAAGCCATGGCGCGCAGATCAACAATTACTTGGACACTTTGAAAATTACGAAGACTCTTTCAAGGATGCGAAATACACCATTGAGTGCTTAGTCTTTTCAACTTAACTGCAAATGTTAAAGGATGAGATTGAACAAGAAGAAACCATCGCTGCTGAGATAGCCTACAAGAGTTCACAAAGCAGCCAAAGTTCGGCACCAGCGAGTCAAGACTCTTGGAGAACCAACTATTCAAATTGAAGCAGCTATACCTATGAATGAGGCGGACACTGCAATGGAGTAAGCAAGAGAAAAAACTGTGGATTTCAAACACTTAGTAGAACAACTAGACAGTGAGCAAAAATAAATTTACAACAAAGGTAAAGGTAAAATAGAGCAAGGATTTCTCTATGAGAGGAAACAGTGTGATTGTTTGTCATACAAACCAATACTACTATACATCAGTGGTGAAGCTAGCACTGGAAAAAGCTTCCTAATTAAAGTTCTCACTGGCTATAGACAGAAGCCTATAGAATAAAATTTGTCATATGTAGAAACCGCATCAATAGGATACGCTGCACATAATATCAAAGCTATTACTTTACATTGCCTACTAATGCTACCTGTTGAACATGACAATAAACAGGAATACCAGAAACTATCTGGCGAAGCTTGCCATGAGGTATCAAGAGTATTGAATAAACTGAAGCTTTTAATCATTGGTGAGGTCAGTATGGTGTCCAACTTAATGCTTGCTTTCATACACTTAAGAAGGCAGCAGATTTTTAAAACAAACTATAATGTGCTCTTTGGAGGAAAGCATTTAGTTGTATTTGGTGACCTACTGCAACTCATACCCTTAAAAAGACAACCTGCTTTCAAAACACTTGGGCATTATGAAACAGGAAATTCTCTGGGGAGTATTGGCAATGTTAATATTTGGGTAAACTTTGAGTGTAAGAAACTAGTGGAATTAAGTGTCAAGCATCGTTATGCAGATATACTGAAGGACATTAGAATAAAAGTTCTAACAAAACAGGGTAAACATTCTTTGAAAAGTGGTCTTATCAATAAACTATTTCCATCTAATAATACAGCAGATGAACTAATGCACAATTTCATTGAAGAACAGAAGTCTATAGTTTGTTTAATGCAATACTTCAAGAGTACTCAAACTTTAAAGAACAATTACTACAAATGGATAAATAAGATATTTTGGAAATTACAGCAATTGATAAAATGGAACATCAGGGAGTCACAATACTATTCAGAGATAAACTACTAGCAAAATTGGTTGCTTTGAAAAAATCTGTCTCGAAAACTGCAGGATTAAAAAAAATATTTAATGTATCAGCAAAAAAAAACTGTGGAGCATTTTAGAGCCGTCATTTAAATATAGAGGAATGGTTAATACATGGTGCAATGGTCAAATTATGCATATGAGATCTTATTTCTACGTTAATTCTAAGAAGAACTGGAAATACCTCACAGTAATGCTGCAACAATGCAGAGCAGATAGGTCCAAATTGGAAACTCAAATTATAAATTTTAAAGCTGTACAAATATCAATTTGGGGAAGAACATTTACTACTTCAGCTATTATCTTTGACAAAGCAATTAATACAAGCCCTGGACACTACACTGCCTATTGAAAGAGTAAAACTGGATGGACGGAACGTAATGACATTATCCTAATGATATAAACCAAGACTTCCTTCCAAGTCTAATCTTTTGTTTCTTCAACCAAAGTTCTGAGGAGGAACTGTAGATAAAAAAGGTGTATCTTCTATGTGGTTCATCAGTCTTTTATACATTATTTGGCCAATTGGAGGTAATGTCTTTATAGCGTTCTTAAAAATCTAGCAGTTGTTTTATCTTCCACAAAGGAGTTAATACCACATCAAAATACTACACTGTGTAATTGTTTTTTTTTTTTATTAATTTTTATTTATCCATGAAATAACAACAAAAAAAATAAAAATTAAGAATAGCCGCAAGGGCCACCAGAGCGTTATACAGCAAATTAAATCATGTTTGTTAACCAGAGGGTACATATAATGCAGATTTCAAATCCATTTTGTGATAAAATCCCAAGTGGAGAGACCCATCCGCTTTTTCCCAGGTCGTTTAAGCCTATACAATGCCATCTCCATCTGATAAATAGCCAGGATCCGAGTTTGCCATTCCGCAAAAGTCGGGGGGTCAGGATCTATCCATTTAGAGGTGATACATAATCTAGCTATAGCCATACAAATAAACAAAAAACGAACTTCAGGGTTACATAGCTGACCTTCATCAAAATTTGAAGTAACCCCCAACGACATTACCTCTGCGGTCAAATTACAATTTACACCCAACGAGACATTTACAAAATATTGGACCTCAGATATAAAATAGGCCAACTTAGGACAATCAAAAAACATATGTACCGAATCAGCCGCATACAGATTACATCTAGGACATTTATCGCCCCTTCCAGTTTTCCATTTAGCTATTTTTGATGGTAATACAAATTGAAAACAGACATGTAGTGCTGGCTTCTCAGATTCCCCGCCAAGAGAACAGAATTAGCCAGCACTAACAATGCCTGTATATCAATCGTGGACCCAACTCTGCAATTCCAATTGCTTTGCTGAATATCCAAATCGTCTACTTGTATAGAAATAAAACATCTATAAAGCAGACCAATCTTTGCCTTAATTTTAATTAATTTAAGAAAATCAACATTACCTTCCAAGAACAAGCCTTCGATCTAGCTTGATCCAGAAAGCTATAGATTTGCAGGAGTTTAAAAAAGTCTCCTCTAGGAAGATGAAATTTCTCCCGGAGCTGGGTAAAAGATAAGCGTTGCCCAGATTCATACAGATGCCAGATATTCCAGATACCTGATAAACCCCACCTGCGAGCAACCATATCTTGAAAAATATCGGGAAGTACCCCTAAAGAATCGAAAGGGGTAGATAATACAATTTTAGGAATCTTGTAAATAATTCAGATCTTTTTCCAAATCCTAAAAGCGGCCTCCAACACCTTAAATCGAGTCTTTTTATAGTAACTAGGTTTGAAAATCTTTAATAAGAGGTTTCGGACGTTATTGCCCAAAATCATTCTATATATTGAAGGGGTGTGCGCGGAATCATACACTTCCTCTTCTCCGAAGATTAAGTCCCCAAAGAACCGCAATTGAGAAGACCAGTAATAGAACCTAAAATTAGGTACATCCCAACCACCCCGTGCTTTGGGCAATTGCAACCACTTAACTGCCCGCCTCGTTCCCCTATATCCCCACATAAAGCGTGCACACATGCGTTCAATACGTCCGAAAAAAACATTACCAAAACAAAGAGGAATCGACCGAAAAAGATAAAGAAATTTCGGAAGTATAACCATTTTCAAAACATTCGATCGACCATATAATGATAAATGTAACCTATCAAAATTATGGAGGATTTTGTTCAAAGAGTCAATGATGGGATCCATATTAACCTCTGGGATCACATTAACATTAGCTGAAATGCGGATACCTAAATAGACCGCCACTGAGACCGTAGCTATCTGTTGGGGACAACCGACCGCAGAATGTAAAACTTGTGTCTTACCCAGATTGAGTTTGTACCCTGACACCATTCCGAATTCATAGGTAATAACTTCAATTCTACTTAAAGTATCTATCATATCGGAAGGTATGATAGCCAAGTCATCCGCATAAGCTAATACCCTGGGAGCCCCAATCGGTGAGGCTACCAGGGAAATCCCAGAGTCAGAATCTAATTTTGAAATCAAGGGTTCCAAATATAATGCAAATAAAAGTGGGGAACAAGGGCACCCCTGTTGGGTTCCCCTGTTCACCCCAAATTCCTCGGATTCACCGTCAAGTAACCGAATAGTAGCAATAGCGTCTTTATACAGGGCCTGCATTGCTTCTATGAAACCTAATGGAAAACCCTTCCAAACAAGGACGGCCCATAAAAAATCCCAAGAGACCCTATCGAAGGCCTTCTCAGCGTCTAATAAAGCAAGACCCATTGCAGATTTCGTCGCTTGAGCCCAATCAAAGAGGGCAATAACCCTCCTTATATGATCGATAGTACTGCGCCTCCGATAAAGCCATGCTGCCTAGGAGAGACCAACGGAGTGATAACCTTCCCCAAACGATTAGCAATGATTTTGGAATAAATCTTGCTATCCGAATTGATTAAAGAAATAGGGCGGTAGGATGACAATTCCATAGGATCTTTACCTTTTTTCCCAAAAACGACAATTGTGGTCCTAGACCAGGATCTTGGTGGCAATCCGGAAAAAGCACTCTGAACTATAGAGTACAGTTCCCTTTTTAAAGTATTGCGAAAAGTAATATAAAATTCTAAAGGGATTTTATCAGGACCCATTGCTTTACCCCTTGAAAGGGAAAGAAGCGCCAGTTCCACTTCTTCCCAGGTAATTGCAGATCCTAAATATTCCTTATTGATTTGAGAAAGAACCGGCCCCCCAATCCCCCCTAGATAGGCTTCGGGTGCATCCGTTCCTTCGTTCATATAAAGCCTCTGATAAAACTCCCTAAATGCCAGTCTGATATTCAAAGGAGATGACTGTCGATTACCATGAATATCATTGACCTCCGAGATGTTATTCTGAGACTCCTTCTGACGTAATCTTATAGCTAGCACCCTACTAACTTGCTCCCCGAATCATAACAATCCCTCTTATAGGTCTCAAATTTAAGGGCAGTCTCATCAGCAAAGTACTGATAAACCAATGATCGTTTAGCTGCAAGTTTATTTTGAGATTCGACCAAATTCATATTATTCTTTATTTTTTCTATCAATTCCTCCTCTGCCGCCGCAAGAGTTCTAAGAGACCGATCCATTTCTGCTCTGCGTTTTTTTCATTTTTGCCCTGCATAACTCAATGTCTCCCCACGAACCACAGCCGTAAAAGCATCCCAGACCCGTCGGCTCAGAAGCGGATCCCTTATTTGATAAAAAAAACATTGAAATCCATTTTTCCATATGATTGCAATACTCCTGATCCAAAAGTAATTTTCTATCGAATGACCAATTATTCGTTAGTGGAGGGGATTCAAAACCCAAGATATCCAATATGAGAGGGTTATGATCAGAAATAATTCTTGGTAACATCCGCACTGTTATCCTAGCCAACAGAGAATGAGAAACCAAAAAATAATCTAAGCGAACCATCTTCCTATGTGGTGCCGAAAAAAAAGTAGACCCAGGATAAAAAGGCCTTAATTTAGCCCAGACATCAAATAACCCTTGATCCTGCATCAACGAATGTAGACTTTTGAAAACCCTAGGTTTCTTCCCCACATACGGTTGCCTAGTGAAAACATCTTCCCCAGTCTCCAGATGTATATTTAAATCACCACATAAAACAATGGGCTGAGGCCATTGTGCCAATTCATTATTAATTGAATCCAGGAGTTCAGAGTCGTCTAAATTAGAACCGTAAAGACTGCAGATTGTAAAACACTCCCCCTTCAGCCGCAATTCAACTATCACCCACCTACCCCAAGAGTCCTCTTTTTTCCTCGTGCATTTACCCAAACCTTTCTTCACTAAAATAGCTACCCCCCTAGTATTTGTGGTTTGCCTTGAGCAGCCCAGAAGCTCCATTCCAAGCATACCCAACCAGCCTCTATGAGCCCATGAAATATGAGTCTCCTGGAGACACAACAAATCCCAACTCTGAGACTGGATCAATCCGACTAATACCCTCCGTTTTTTAGGATTATTTAACCCTGAAATATTGAGCGTGCACAGAATTAGCTTCCCCATTCTGAAAAAAATTTTTTTACAGTCATTGCCCCCATAACAGTAAGTATACATAATTGCAATGAGCTACACTCGATCAAACAAAATTGCGGCTCCGGTCCCAAGTTACACATCAAAGATAGAACTGAAAAACACATAATATTCTTGACAGAATGAATCATGGATAAACATTTCCCCCCCCCCCCTGAACCCCTCCCACCACCCCCCACCAGTGCAACCCACCCCCCAACAATGAGGGAAACTCCCTCGGAACCCCAACAATCCAAACCCCCCCCACCACCCCCATAGAGCCTGGGGACTAGTGCCCCCTTTGATATGGAATCGATTTCCCACACTCCCTCCTCAATGAGTCAGCGCAGCCCCAACAAAGTAAATCATAAAAAACAAATCGCAAAGGAGACCCCCAATAGCTCACATAGATACCTGCTATCCCTTTCAGTCACGTTATACAAGTAACATACCAGAAATAGCTTTAACTAGGCAAAAGAGGAAACATTAAGAACCCAAAGTTTGAAGAAGCTCCTGCGCCTTGATCTCAGAATAAAAAATGAGTGTCTGGCCTTTAACTATTATCTTTAATCTGGCTGGATTCTGAAGAAAAATTTGCGCCCCCTTAGCCTGAAACAGCGGGATCAACTGTCGCAGTCTCCAACGAGTCTCTACCGTAGCCTGGCAGAAATACGGCCTGACGAAAAACTCAATGCCCTTTCCTTGAGCCTTTTTCTGGGGTCGCGCTAAATCGTATAAAACCTCTCTGGCTAAAAAATTGTTAAGCGAGATAAGAATGGCACGCGGCAAAGTGGGAACCTGCCCTTTTTCTTTCCTTTGTTTAAAGGGGAATCGGTGTGCCCTTAACACCTCTCTTTGCCAATCCCACTGATCAAACCCAGGGAATGCCTCTCTAAAAAGCTCCACCACAAACTTCCTGATATCGGGACCCTCGCTGCCCTCCGGGACCCCCAGAACGCGTAAATTATTACGTCTGGCCCTATTTTCAATATCGATCAGTTTCCACTGGATGTCATCTCTCTGGGACACCAGAGAAGCAGTAGCAGCTTTTTGAGCAGTGAGGTCATCTTCTAAAACCGAAATTCTAGTTTCTGTCTCACCAACCCATGTAGTAATCTCGGCACAAGACTTAGAGACTCTACGGATAGCATTCTGAAGCCTCTTACATGCACATTGGACACGATCCCTTTCAGCCTGGGTTTCGGCCCGGTGTACCATAATAAGATCATATATCGTAGCCAGCGTAATCTCCCCCGGACCACCATTAGACCTTATCTGCCCACCACCAGTCCCAGCAGCCAAAATATCGACCTCTGTACCAGAGTATCAGATTTCGCTGAAATTTTCTGATCCCGCAATAACAAATCATCAGAAACATATGACTGATTCAAAACTGCCGTACTCCTTCTTTGCACCACAGAATCCTCAGTTATAGAAGAAAAATCGTGATTGTCTAATCCTCCTTCCTCCTCTTCAGGATTATAATCATCCAGCCACTCTTTTACCAGGCTTTCAGCAGAAGATTGTTCAGATAAAGAAAAAAAATCATCAGCATTAGAGGTTTTGTCAAAAGAGGTTACACAGTTCGGATTTCTTTGATCAGAGTCTGATCTCAATGTCTGTGAGTCCATTACCAAACCCACCCCATGCTTAGCTATTTCAGACTCCGACGCTTGCTCACTGGGCTGAAGAGGATCCACGAACGCTCCTATTGTTCCTATTGTTCCTACAACTCCCAGAGTGCATTGCCCCGGTGCCCTTGTTTAATACATTGAGTGGAGTCTCGAAACCTCAATAGAGTTTATAACGTTCAGTCCCGGTGCCCCCTGGCCACCATTAGACCCGCTAGCATCCCCAGAAACTAACACTTGAACCGGGGGGATTAGGGGAGCAACCACGGACTCACCCACTCCGTCTTCAAAACCAGCCACGAGTGCGTTGCAACCGCCATCATCTTCCTGCACCGGGCGCCCCTTACGTGAACCCCGCAAAAAAATGCAGGGACCAATGGAGACAACAGACGGCCCCCCGTCTGCTCTCCAGGAGGACCACAGGGCTGATGCAAATCCGGAGAAATCTCCACCGACAACGACATCACCGTAGATACGCCCGGTAAGACGCCACTCTTCGCACTAGATTTACTTGGAGCCTTGTTTCCAGCCGTGATATTCCTTGTCCGGGCTGGAGGCCCCACCGGGAGGGTTTGAGCTTTTGTACGCAGTGCTCGAGGAATCGGTTTAGAAGCCATCATTAGCCGAATGCGAGCCAGCGGTAGTCGGCTATCCACAAGGAGCCAAAGAGGTAGACCCCCGTAGTCTCTCCAATCTACCAAGGAAAAGTCTCTCCACCGCATTCAGGATCGTGAAGGTTTAGGGACCAAACGCTGGCTCATCGGGAGTAAGCAGAAGTCGACTCACACGGCCGAAGGAACGGCCGCCATCTTGGCTCCCCAACACTGTGTAATTGAAGACAGAAACTGAATGGACATATTCCAATTACAACAGCTTTAACATGAAAGTAAAAACTGCCTTTGTAATTAAAAAATTACTCCTTTAGTTTCATCAATCAAACTTCTACATACTATTTGTGGAATTAAAACTACACTATGATTTGTTGTCTATATGGATCACCATTACTTAAACATCATTTGGCCTACCAGAGTGATTTTTATCACAAGAATCTCTCAAATGGAATAGTACTTTCTATTTATTTGTAATATTGTACCTGATATAATCATTTCAGAAATAGTTTTAACTCGGGTTTGTTTATATTACTGAAGTAATTGTAGAGAAAGCAATTACTTAAATAATTCTGGTGAGTACAATGCACAGCTTTACTTAATTTGTGTTGTACTGTGCATGTATAGGTTTCTTTTTACAACCCTATGATTGTTTTTCTCCTCTGTTCGAGGATGATGCTTCATACAGACCACTGTTTATGGTGAAGAAGTATGAAAGTTGAGAACAGCAAAAAAGGGAAAATGATATTTTCAGTACTTTGTAATATAATGATACAGTATAAGTAGTATATGTTAGTATGATTCTGTAATAATGAAGATCAAATACTAACATATCTTTATGTTATTTTCCTTTTTCCATACCAGGTGCTGTTGAACATCATCAGATGTCTCAAAACACATTTACTACCACAAACATGTTGCTTACACATAACCATGGATAGTGTTTTTAAATATAAGGCATTCTTGCATTAAAATCCTATTTGTTTGCTCGAATATTATTAAAGTATAACTTTTAGAGTAATAAACCATATTCACATAGCTACTCACTCAATCATCCTGGCACATACCTATGCACGCACTTGCTCAACCAGTCACTTATTCATGCAGCCTCCCATAAAGCAATCACTCACTCGTACAGGTATTCATTTACCTATTAATTCACTGATACAGAAAACCACACCACCACACATGTATTCAAACAATCACTAACACACACATTTAATCATCCATGTAATCAGTCACTCGTCTACCCATTCACTCATATATCTACTCACATAGCCGCTTACTCATCCATACAGCCATTTATACTGCCACTTTCCCAACCAAGCAGCTACTCACACACCCTCTCACTAACCCATAGATACAGAAAAAAATAACCGACATTCACCCATGCAACCACTGACAATAGTGTTTACTCACCCATGTGGCTGCTCACATAGTCACTCACTCACCCATACAGTAACTCACAAAACCATCCACTCACCCATACAGCTAGTCACACACCCACTAATGTACTCATACAACCTTTCATACATCCATTCATTCACCCATTCAGCTACTGACAGGACCATGGGTCTATTCACACACCAACTCACTCACCCAGACACCAATCACACACCCACTCTCTCATCCATGGTCCAACTCATCTGCACTCTCAGTCATTCAGACAACGACTCAGACACCCATTCAGTCATCCATAGAGTTAGTTATACACCCAGTCACTCAACCGTATACCCACACACACATGAACTCACTCACCCATACAGCACTTGATACACCCACTCATTTATCTAGTCTCCCAGTCACTCACTCACTCACTCATACAGCTACACATACATCCACTAATTCACACATACAGCCCCTCAAACACTCACTCACTATCCCATACAGTCTCTGAACAGAGCCACTCACTCACACATTCAACTACTCACATATCAGCTCAGTCACCAAAAAACCACTAACATACCCATTAATGCACTCATGGAAACACTAACATATCTGTTTATACATCCATACAGCACATAGACACTCACTCTCCAATACAGCACTCACACCCCAATTCACTTAACCAAATAGCTACTCAAAACACCAACTCACTAATCCACACACCCACATACACACCCGGGGGTATATTCTCAAGAACATGCGATAAACATTGCCAAAATAGGTTAACGCAATCTTTTATATTGCCGTCTATCGTGGGAAAATAACTCTGTGTTAACGTCCTATTCACAACACGGCGGTAACATGCGATAGTTCCCCGATAACGCGTCAAATGTCTGCGATAAGAGTCCCTGGACGGCGATAAAAATCTAAACCTGAACGTGAAATAGTTGCGATGGGCACAACTGCGATAAAAAATCCAGCGAGAAGCAACGCCACCCTGCAAGTCCCACAAGTCAGGCAGCCAAAATCACTATAAAAGCGGCAACCAAAAATACAAACAAGACCCAAACAAATGCAAAGCACCATGGAGGTAGCGGGAGCAAGTACAGAGGACAACCAGAACCCCACAAGCCCCATGGAGGACCAGCCTGGGACCATCATTGGGGGGACGGTGGCAGGAGTGGGGGGACCGGACACTGCACAACATGACCTGAGCCAACAGCAACAGGGTGAGTAACTGCCAGGGACTGGGGGACGGGGGGACGGAGGGAGATGGGCACAATGGCACACATGCACAAGTAAGTATAGCGCATCTGCGGACAAACCATGCCCAAGAGTCACAACTACGACCAAGAGCCCAATTTACGCAAGTCTGCAACATCTCAGCACTGTATAAGCACAGAAGTGAAAGGCACACTACCTGAAAGGGATAAGAGCCAGCCAAATCAGAGCCGAAGGGGCAACTCACCCACAATGCAGCACACACACATAAGATGCTGAGCACCTCAACACTGACAACAATGTGGTACAAACTGCAACACTTTCACAACAGAACAGAGGACACAACTGCTGCCACTTGTGTGTAGAAAATGGCCATTCGCATTTGGCATAGCAGGAAACGGTGAGATGACAATGTATAAGTACAAACTCACATCCCTGATGGTGTAGAAATGTCAAGTGTCCTGCTTCAAATAGGCGCCTCCTCAGTCTCAATGTGCATTGCCATGCAGTCTGACAGTAAACTTGTACAATGCGTGAACATACATGTCAACACAATGTCAATCTGCATTTCCCCTTCACATTGCAGAGGGAGAATCAACACCTCCTGCAGAGCAGGCCCAACAACTCAGCACTGATGATGAAGAGGACCTCCCCAACATTTACACTGACGCACTTCAACAGCTCAGGGACAGCTCGGGCACCCCACCTCCAGGAGCAGGGTAGCCCAGCTGCATCCATGAGACCCCACCCCCTGCACAGGCCACACAGCAGGAAGCACCCACCACCACGGCTGTCTCCCAGGACCCCCACGACCAACACATGGCCTTCCAACGCCGTGTGTTAGGGTGCCAGGAGGAGATGTCGGACCAGCTGCCGGTGGGGTTTGACCTCATGGCAGCCGAACAGGATGCCATACGTGGGTGATTAGGTCCCATCAGGGACCACTCACAGTCCCTAACGGACACCCACTGTCCACTCCTTGCTCTACAACAAGCCATGGCTGACATCGCTGGAGTCATGACTCTGAGCCAAGAACAACTGTCTAGTCAGAGTGGCCCCAGTGATGTCAGCAAGGAGTTGCGTCACATAAGAATGATCATGGAGAACATGAAGCGGATGCAAGCCTCACAAATGGCTGCCACGGCTGCACACCAGTGAGATGTAGCTGTAATCTTCCAGGCCCCGCAGACCCTCGTCAAGGCATTGCCACCACAAGGCCTGGCGCGGATGGATGCTGGTGCTACTACTACATCCACATCTCCTCCCCCTGATGTGTCACTGTCACACAGTGATGCAGACAAAACACCACCACCGGCATGTGAGGCACCTGACACATCAGAGGATGAAGATGATAATGAATCTGGCTTTGTGGCTGAGAAGCAGTGGTAGCATTCATCTCCGCCATATGGCCGGGTTCAGATTGGTTCTGCCCTCTGCATCATGCCCTGGAATAACACCTCCCACTGTCCCCCTATACACTGAGCAACACTCACCCTGGACCTCGACATGAACTGCCATATTTGGTTTGGGTACCAGTGACACGGCAATCACACTGCGGACTGTAGTCTTTCACTCCCTATGAACTTGTCAACCCAGAAGGACTCTGGCTGGCCCTCCAAGGGCCAACAATGTAAAGTGGGGTTTGCACGCCCCTGTACTGGTCCAGCTTCAACACTCCACTGAATGTGAATAAAACATTCCAATTCACACAGATTTGTCATGGCCATGATCAATCAAGAATGGATGTATGGATGAATGAAGGGACAGTGATTCCACAAAAAGGTACACCCTGGGTAATGCTATCAATGCGCATGTATGGCCGTGACCCAGATAGGCATTGAGACACACATTGTCATTCAAATGAACACTCATCACAGTTGAATACAAGTAAAGGTGCGTAGACTTTATTAGCATATGAGTGTCAGTATGGGCAAGATAAGTGCCACAACATGCAGACAAATGCAGCACTATGTCAGGATGAGGAACGTTGCCAAACACCGCTGTCCACTCCGGGGGAGTGCCTCACCTTTCACAGGTGTGTGTTAAGCAGCGTTGTTGTCCGCTCATGTATTCGGAGTGCAGGTGAATGCAGCCATGTCCACTGTTGTCGTGGGATATGTGAACAGATCTCCAAGATGCAACAGGGTGTCGGGACATGTGCAATGTGTTCCAATCTGTTGTGGCTGCAGGTACGTAGTTACTCGTCCATGAAAGCGATTGCAGCTTCGTTGGCTAATATTTCCAACATGAGGTAGTTGTCGACTTCATCAAACAGGATGGTGAGGCGATCCATTAGCAGGTCCGGACAGATGTGCTGCGTCCACCCCCTCACACCAATTAGCTTTAAAGCCCAATAGGGGAGCGGTTCAAAGTGGTCATTGCACACGAGGATTTGTGCAATCTCTCAGGTCCAGCTGCCAGCATGTACGCCAAGTATCAAGGCATCCTATAAATGGGTATCATGGTGACACTCCTGTTCGTGGGCCAACAGGGGGCGCACACACATCTCAAAATCCAGTTAATCTACCGTCCTGTTGGATAGGCAGACATCCATGGGCCACTCGAATATGCACGATCGACAATGCAACACGAACGCAGCTGACGTTGGCAAGGTGGAAGCTTAGCCGGTAACTGATCTGCAGCACTGCCAATGGCAGTGCCCCCAGTAAATGCAGCATTAGTGCACGGTACAGTTCCACGTGACAGGGGTTGTGCATGTGTCTGGGATGTTCGGCCATTGCGTTAGTGGCTCTTGTTGAAGCGGCTCTATTCTGACCTGCGCTAGTTCTGGGGATGAAATGCCACATCTCGGATCAATGAGTTCTTTTATTGTGCACCGGTTGTACGTCTGGGATGTTGTGGGAGTAAGTATGAAGGCCATTCCATGCAAGATAACTTCGAGCAAGGACTCTTGTGTGTGGGGTGTACACATTGGTCTCTCGTCGGGCTGTGCATAGTGTGGGAGTCAGCATCAGCTGCTATAGTATCTGTAAGGGGTTGCCGGGCACATGCAATTCCAAGGTCGGAGGTGCAGATGTGCTACCGCCTGATAGTTCAGACAAAGGAGCTTTCATCCCTAGTGTAAGTTTGTAATCTGAATGCATTCATGAAATGTGAAGTGGCTTGTTTGGGGGTGGGGTGGGATGAGTGCAACTTTGGGATTCATTTTTGATATGTCTTGCATGGGGCATATGAGGGACATCACTGTGTGTTACGTTGCCACACAGCTGCTCCTCCCTCCCCCGAACCCTTTTACTTATGTGTGCTGCGCGATTGCATCACTTGCACTAAGTACTGTCATGCCTGTCTGTGCATGTCCACAAGCCTGACAACGACACTGTGATGTTGACCATTGAAGGTGGTCACGTGAGTGCAGGCCTATGTTAAGGCTATGGCAGACACAGATGTAGGGTACATGCCTGGCTGAACTGGTGCTGCTAATGTGACTAAGCATTTGGCTCATGCTGTGGCAATACAGATACACACAACACTTGGCATGTATGATCCTGACCCCGAGCTGTCTTGCTCTCCTTCATTACTCCGTTAGTGTGAACCCGCCCTCCGGGAGCATGCTACATTGCAACATTGTCACTTACAGGGGGAATACTAAGCTACATGTCCATGCTCTTACCTGCCTGAGGTGACATGGTTGCATCCGCTGTCAACAGCACAATGTAATGTGGTAGGGCCCGGGGCCATCATTCATACATAATGACCACATGGACACACTTGTATAGGTAGTGGAACTGGCTACGGGCACGTGCGCCCGGCCCCCTTTTATTACCAGGATCACATATCCAGTGACGCTTGTGTTGGATGGGTGTGGGGTGAGTGTGAGCCAGCCCTCAGGGGGTGGTTGGTGCTGGCAACAACTTGAACAGGGATCACTGTTAAAGCGGAAACAGAAAACACCAACACAGACAACTGCGAAGCATCATGGAGGTAGCCGGAGCAAGTGTAGAGGTCACCCAATATTCAATCAGAAGGGGATATGACTTGTGGTGCACTGAGGTAGGGGCACCAGAGCTGAGCGTGCTCATGTGAAGAAATTGTCAATGTTTGTGTCTCTTTGGGATATTCCTGCTGCAGCTGCAGTGGGGTGTGTTACACCTGCCTCATCTTCATCATCATCATCCCAGGTCTTCCACACTGCCTGAGGTGACATTGTTGCGTCCGCAGTCCACAGCACGTAACTCAATCATAAAGGGTCCATGAGTTGTGGCGCACAGAGTTAGTGGCACCTGTGGTGCTCAGGGGTTGCGCAGCCTGTGATGATGTGTGGTCCGGGCGGGCCGCACTGGAAGCAATGTCTATGGCCTACTGGCCTGCGCCATCTGCAATCGCGACTCGATCTGAATTGTGAGCCCTGCTGACCGCAGTGTAGGCCAGATGCAGAGGTCGGCAGGGGCCCACAGCCATGTGGCGTTGACTTGTGGTGCACAGAGTTAGTGGCACCTGAGGCGCTAAGGGGCTGCACGGCCAGCGATGATGTGTGGTCCGGGCGGGCCACACTGGTAGCAATGTCTGTGGCCTACTGGCCTGCGCCATAAATTAATCAAGACTGAATTCGAATTGTGAGCCCTGCTGACCACAGTGTAGGTCGAAGGCAGTAGTTAGCACAGACATAACTCCGCTGTGCTGTGCCGCTGGGGGCCTGTGTTGCGGATGCCAGCGATCAGCTGAGGTGGCCGGAGGTCACAGCGGTGGCCTTGTGGCAGGGTGAGGGGCGCCACCGTGGCAGACGTGTTGGCCATCCCAGAAGTGAACCACACCCAGAGCACTGGCCTATTTATTCACACTGCTACGCTGGACTGGCATACGCCAGACCAGCCCACTCTGCTTACATTTACAGAGGGACGACTCAGCAACATGACTGAGGTCTTCCCCACTGTCTGAGGTAACATGGTTGCGTCCACTGTCCACAACACTGCAAACACCAGCAGTATGTGTCCACATGGACAGGTCTGTGCTCTGCATACTGAGGTCAGTCGTCCTGCTTTACACCAGTCAAAGGCAGGTGCTAAATTCCTGCTGCTAACGTGCCTTATCGCATCGCAGATCTGGCTGGCGTTGAGAATATTGCGAAGTGGTGTTTTTGTGTTTTTTGCACGGGAATGCCTACTCTGCATATCATTAGCGTTAGTTGTTGCTCTCATCCGTGGCAATGTTTTTTGCGGAAGCTATCGCTGGAAAATAGGCTATTTTGGCAGTTTGCACCAGCTTGAGAATGGGGTGATAATTCTTTCACCACTTTTGCTGCGCTAAAGTCCCGATAACTCAGCGCTAAGTCCTTGAGAATGTGCCCCCAAGTTACTCACTCATACAGCAATTCAAACACCCAGTCACTCATCCATGCAAACACTCACACAGTCACTCACTCACCCACAGAGGCAGTCATGCATTCATTCACTCACTCACTGATACATCGTCTCACACAACCTCTCACTTACTTTTACAAACATTTAAACACTCATTCACACACTCATAGTACCACTTACACACACATTGTTACTCATACATCTACTCATACACTCACTCGTTCACTCCTAAACCACTCATATATTTACTCACTCATACAGTAAAGTTATTGTTGAGTGAGTGACACTAATATGGGAACTCATCCAGCTAGTCACTCACTGATAGAGCCAATCACTGAGCTTTATAGACACACACCCACTCAGTCACCCATGTAGCCAATAACTAACTCAGTTACACACTTATACAACCATTTCTCTTTATATACACACAGACATACAGTTTATCTTTTTTTTTAACCAGGAAAGGTGGTTCTTACAAGAACCTTTTTTTCTTCATTTTTCTGGCATTGTGTTTTGTGTTGTTTTTCTAACATATTGTATACTTTTTGTATTTTTCTTGAAGCAAATTGTCAATGAGGGGGGAGTCTAACCAGAAACAGAAAAACTATGCATACACTGACACTAAGGAAAAAGAAAAGTGTTTTTTCTCGCTGCGTCCAGAATAACATCAATACTCTGCTCTCTAGCTGTGAGAGTAGTACTACAATCTAAATAAGACCCTATATGGTGTAATTTAGGGTACATTTGAGCGCATTGTCTCTCAACATCTGGTGGCACTCTGTCTCCGGGAGCAGGTGGTGCAGGCTTTGAGGTAGATGGTTGCTGCCCATCTCTGCTCTTCTGTGCCATCTTGAGATCCGACCTATTGTAAGTTTTCAGATGGTATAGCATGCTTGTTGTACCGCATGAATTTTTTTTAGCCATGCCCCTTGAAGTGGTTGTCTCACAGAGGCTGAACTTGATGAATTTCACCACTGTTGTTGACTCTCAATGGTATAGTAAAGAAGTCCCATGCAGTGCTTTGTTTTTTGCCTGGTGGTGGATAATCTTCATAGTCTTCTCCATCGAGCTCTGCCTCCTGTTCCTCTACTTGCTGTGGAACCTGGTCTTGCTAATTTCCTCCTGTTGCCATTTTTGTATTTTGAAAAGCACAAACAAATAGTTGCAGGAAAACTCTACTCTAGCAATACAAAACACCTCCAAGGAAAAAGGAAAAACTCACTGGAAGCTTCAAGAAAGAAGAAAAAGGTGGGAACTTCCTATCAAGGTTAATGAAAAGTGTCTCCTCCAATCACATCACTTTCTTTCGAGGTCACATGGTCTTCACGATTACTGACATCATCGTGAATATCGGCATCACCATGACGATGCAAAATGCAATGTAAAAGCACTATACATTGAAATTAATAACGGATACAAGTTAAAACACTATACTAGCAAACAGCTCTTCTCAAACAATAATTACATAAAGTGTATAGAAGTGTTTTACACTTTATCAAAAACACACGATCTTCGTGACTCCCCGGCTAAACCGGAAAATGCGTATCGCGATAATTTGCGATGACTTCGCAATGAATTTGCGACAAATAAAAACATAGCTATTTACCCATTGAAACAAAATGGCAAGGAGAGACACAGAGAAATATGTAAACAGGCGGTTGATTGCACACCTATACTGTACAATAAGAAGTAGGGATTGAAACAAAGAGAAAGTATTTATTAATTTACTAGTAAGAAGTAGGGATTGAAATAAAGAGAAAGTACTTATTAATTTATTAATTTACTAGTAGAAAGTACTCCACTTCAGTACACATCTTATTCCAAAAGTGTATTCTACTTCAAAAAAGTGAAACTTCACTTTAGTTTAATGGAAATGATCCTAAGTTCTTTGGTTTGACAAATACAAAGCAAATATGTTTCTTTGACTAGTGTACATTGGAAAATGATCTGTAAACTTTCATATAAATGATTACATTGTTAATGTATTAGAGTACAATATCAACTTAGATGACGTTGATGAGTGGTTTCTGTTAAGATGAGACGGCATAGTTCTGCCATTTTAGGAATCCAACTATACAAATGTGCGAAAAATATTCACTACTCAAACACACACTCACAGACCCATAGTAGCCTGTACACACCTACCCATAGACTCATAGCAGTACTCAACCACCCACTCACACACATGCTCACGCATTGGCTCACCCCTTCACAAACCCACAGCGCCACTCACAGATCCTCAGCTAGGCCCATAAACCCACTCATACAGCTGCTCACAGAGGCATATATGTACTCAAACAGCCAGTGATTGCTCATGACAGGCACTCACACACCCAGTCTCAAATTTTAAAATGTTTCAATTTGGAAAACAAATTCAAAAACCTTACAAATTCACTGAAAAATACAAAGGTTGCAGGGACATTATAGTTAGGCTTACATTTTACTCGGACAAAACCAATGAAATTCAACAGTTATAGTTACCTGAGCTAACTATAACTTACGCCCGCAATGCACTGCTCATTACTTCACATATTACATCACTCATGACATGGTCAGTGGCATCACTGATGACATCACTCATGGCATCTCAAATGACAGCACTCATGGCATCATTGACAGAGCAACTCACACACCCACTCACATCCCTACACAACTTCCACACAATTAGTCACATACCTATTTATATACCCATACAAGTACTCACATAACTACTCACCTATCCATAGAGTCACTCACATACCAACTCACTCACTCATATAGTCACTCATACAACAACTCACCCACCCATACAGCTACTCATACAACCAGTCACTCACCCATACATCCACTCACACAGCCACACAATCACCCATACAGCTACTCACACACCCACTTATTCACCTATACAGCCACTCACATCCATTCTCTCACTCAACCATACAGCCTCTCAACACAGCCACTCACTCACCCATAGAACCACTCACACACTTTCTCACACACCCACACAATCAGTTACATACCCGTTCACACATCCATACAAGCACTCACCCATTTGATCACTAATCCATAGAGCCATTCACACAGACACTCACTCTTCAATACAGCCACTCACACATCAACTCACTTAACCAAGCACCCACTTAAAAAGCCACTCACTCACCCATACAGCCACTTATACACCCACTCACTTACTTACTCATACAGCCATTCAGACACCCACTCCCTCAACATTACAGTCACTCACACACCAACTCATACACCCATACAAGAAAACACACATGTACTCAGTCACCCATACAGCCACTCAGGGCCTGATTACAAGTTCAGTGGTCCATTGGACTGCTGAGCCAGTGGTGGAAGTGCGGTGGTGGTCAGGGACCACCACACCAGTGGTCCATCCACCGTATTACACGTACAGCAGCCAGACCATTTTGGGACCGCTGCAACCTCCAGGAAATTATGTCCTGTGGTCTGGGGCAGCTATATGCAGTGGCACTGCCAAGCATATTATGAGTTTTCTCATGCAAGCCTTTTCATGGCAGTGAGCCCACCATGAAAAGGCTGGCAGTGGGGAAACAAAGGGGGCCCTACAGTCCCCTGATGCCCCTGTACACTGGGATGTATGCCGTGCAAGAACGTACTTTGTCGTTCCCATTGCAGTGCCTTTTTTAAAGGAACCGTCATATGAATGCCAAAGGACCGCCCACCAGACCAGAAGAAAACTCTTAATCTGGCGGGTGGTTGACTTTGGCGGTGTGGGGCAGGGGCATTCTGTCCCACCAAAGTTGTGATCAATGCCTCTGTCACCCATACAGCCTCTCACATATCTACTCACGGACCCATACAGCCACTCACACAGCCACTCACTCACCCATTCAGCCACTCATACACCCACTCACCACTACACTCACATACCCACTCACCACTACAGACACTCACATACCAACTCACTCATTCATACAGCCTCATTAACCACCTGATGGTATTCTTACATTGTACCATCAAAGAGGGTCCAATAGCCATCTTATAGATTTACAGCGATAGTTAGCTCTGGCTCGCTTTAGAGCCCCACCAGTCCCACCAATCTTGGTTTAATCATAGGACTCGCCGCCAGATATTCTACTTTGGAGACTGGTTCACCACCTCAAGACATACAACCATATTTCCAAAGACTTTACCGTGGGGCTGAAACCTAAGTTCATTATGCCAGTCTTTTAGACCGCCACTAACCAATCACACTCAGCCCTTGGTTTAGGTTGCATCAACTTCCTACATATTTTCTTTCTTGCTAAGAGTAGAAGAAGAAACAGTAGTTTTATTTTTTGTTTTGGGAGGAGCTTTGCTATTCTAAGTTCACATAAAAAAATAAGGTATACTTATACCTTAAATAGGTATTGCTTGTCCCAAGATGTCTGATGAAATAGAACTTACTTCTTCACAGGAGCTGGTTAATACTGGGCATAGCATGAATATATGGATATAATTGGCATTCTCCTCACCACACCTTCTACATCTTTGAGCCACATCTCTTACAAATGTACTCATTTTGTTTGGCATCAAATAGATTCTGTGAAGAGTATGGAAATGATTACTCTTTAAGTTGCAGCTTTAACAGTGCAAAAAAAATCAATGATAGTTGCCATAAATCTGGTTGTTCTATAGACTGCAAGTATTCTTCCCTAGATTGTGCTAGTGTCGTCACCTTCTTATTATCCGCCCTTATCAGCTCCCAGTACCACAACAATACCTCCTTTGTTAAAGGCGTGGGATCTTGTCCTCTTTTTTCATACTCTCACTCATTACCAATTACACTTTTGCTTTTGCCCCACCAAGACATTAGCTGATAATGTTTAAATCTATTGATGTCCGCTATTATTTAATAATGACTTTCATGGCAATTATTGTGATTGAGCTTTCAGCTGACCCCAACATAACACTCCTGCATACTTTAATGGGAGGCTAAGTTTATCTTTCAAACAATCTGGAGTGCCAGGAGAATCCCAAATAGGGACGTACATTTTGGTATAGCTGATCTACAGAATTTTCTTCATACTTTGCCATACCTCCAAGGCAGCTCTAAGAACCTTTAATAAAGCACCTTTTTATAATATCTAGGGTCTCTAAAGTAGTATTAAAATCCCTCTTGCTCATTATTCTGTATTGGAGCTGAAAACGTATTGCTTCTGCATGAGTTGTCTGGCCTGGGAATTAACATTCTAAATTGTTTTAATTAGAAGGCTAAATTATACATCCACAAATCAAGAAGGGCTAAACCACTTTTATCCCATTTCCTTCTATGCTTCTACCCGCTGAGTCTGATCTCCTTACTAGACCATATAAAAGTGCTCAACATCCCATGAATCTTTAATATGATGTATTTCTAAAAGGGTAACAGTATATTATTAAACAAATATGTCAACTTCAGGAGTACCCCTATTTTAATCAGGTTTTTAAATCCACATAATGTCAAAGGGAGATTTCTCCATTTATTAAGCACTCATCACCCTCTTAAGAATAATGCTAGGCAGAACCTCCAGTGTCTATGTGATTGTAATACCAAGATACCTGATACTAGATTGCAAAGGACCGCCATAATTTAACAGATTCCATGCCATCACCACTGTTTTTGATGCATTTATCTCATACCCTGAAAATGGCCCAAACTCAGCAGCTAACTCTTCCATCTTAAGTACCATTAACCCAGGGTCTTTGGTACAACGAATAATGTTGTCAGTGTATAAAGCTATGTTTTTTTCATGGTTTTCTGACTGAAAAGGTGCAATCCCTATATTCTTCTTAACAGGCTCTATGTAGCAGCCAAACATAATGGATGAAAGGGCGAAGCCCTCTCGTGTCCCCCTAGTAATTTTAGATCTGCTTGTTAGAACACATTAACCATGCTCATCCTAGCTGAAGATTCTCTATATATCTTTTTAATTCCCTCAATTAATAGGGAAGGTAACCCAAATATATCCATTATCTCCTATAAATAAACCTAAGACAATCTGTTTAAGGCTTTGACAGCATCTATTGTGACTATTGCCAATGGGTCCCCTCTTACAATGGCAAGATCACTAGTTGATATCACCTGATGGATGAAACCATGCATTTATCTACCAGGAAGGAACCCCTTTTGGTCTGAATATATAACTGTTGCAGCTGCCTTTACCAGTTTGTTTGCCATTATCCCAGAGATTATCTTATAACCCCAATTCAATAGGGATGTTGGGCAGTAGGACTCAGCATTTTACGGGTCTCTGCTGGGTTTTACAATCAAATTAATGAATGTTCCATTCCAACTTGGGGGCATTTCCACCCCATCTTTATGTATAGGAATAAACATCTCCACTAGAACTGGCGCTCTCACCTCTTTCAAAACTTTATAAAATTCAGTCAGAAGAGCATCCGGACCAGCAGCTTTCTCATTGCTCAGGTTATTAACTTGTTCAAGTACTCCCTCAACTGTTATCTCCTCCATTAAAGTCTTTCTATCCTCCCTTTCCAGAGCTGACAAGTTTTGTTGCAGGGATTCTGCACAAACACAGAACTATGCACAGGAATATGGGACCTTGGTGTATTGGGGCTAAGTATTCCCACCACCTTAGTGGCCATGAACCCAGGACCGACCAGCTATACTGTCTCACTTGCCCTCCTACACATTCATGAGGAAGCAAATGATTAGACACCCCAGAACACAACACTCCCGGATTTCTTGGGAATCGTGGTAACAAAACACATCTTTTTGCTCAAACTCTCATACCTGTCTACAATAAGAACTGACTGAAACATGAATATAGTTTAAAATGTTTATTTTAACTACTGTACTTGAAAATGCTGTATAAGAGCCACAACCAGCAGAAAAATACATAAAACTAATACAGTTAGCATTGCAGCCAGGCCATATATCATACAGGGAGATGTCATCTTTTAAAGACATTGGAGAAAGAACTATAAAGCCTAACCACCCTTCCTTTGGTCAGATGAAATATTATTATATGACAGAAGATCTCTGGGCTTTGTCAGCAGATCCCATACCTTAGTACCTAGATGACATATCTACATCATAGGAACCTCATTGCTCTTCTCCCTGGAAAGCTCCCTTTCCAAGTGTTGGTTACCTAAACATGCATCCCCATAATATCACTGTATGAGTTTCCAGCAGCAGCTGCATTAGACTGTTTTGTCTAGGTGCTAGGGACTGACCAGAACAGAATAACAAGGGGCATTGTTTATCAACCTTGCTCACAGTGTTCAGACTAAACTCCAGGAACAGGCAGAGAACGAACAAAGCAGACGGTTCTCATGTGAAAGGCATAATCAGAGTCTTGCAAAGATAAAGCCATGTAGTAACGTGTGAAAAAGCAGCATCATGGCTGCTGGACTCATGCTAACTTAGTGATGATGACACTCTTTGTCCCTCCACCAGTCTCCCAAAACCTACCAGTCTGGCTCACCACTCTCTGCATATAATGATTTGAAACCTTTCCTGATGGCTTCCTCTGTTACTGCTGGATCCTCCGAAATGTTCACCTGCTCATCTATCTTTAACTTGCCGAAGTAGTTCCTTGTTCTATCTACTTTGCCTTCCAAGCAAACAGTCAACCACTCGCTTCCTATAGTCATAGCACGCTCATTGAGAGGGCTGCCATTTTTTATTTTGGCCTGTCCCCTACCACGCTTGTCAGCTCTTCTTGTTTTTCAATCAGTTTGTTATGCATACTCAAAGCTTCCTCTCTACATTCTACTCCTAGTATCACCATCTCTAGTTCCACAATATCCTCTTCTTTCCTCCTAACTTCCTCTCATAGTTGTCAAATTCATATTTGAGGCTATCGTACATTTAATTCCTCTCATATTAGCCTTAAAGTTGTCTCATATTATGACTAAAGATACAGTACCCCCTAATTGCTTAAAAAAAGAATCTGCTTTGCTCTGTAAGATTTTTGCAGCCACGTTATTATTCAGAAGTGTTCTATCTACCATCCACCTACTCTCCACTGATACCTCAGGCAATCTCATAGTTAACACAACAACTGAGTGGTCTGAACAATGCACCGGGATATGTCTTACATCTATCATTTTACTTCTCCAAATATTGTCTGCCAGGATCAAATCAATACTTGATTAGCTCTGATACTTTTTACCATAAAAAGTGTACCCCCTTTATGAACCCACCTTTGCTCCCTATGCATCGAATAGACCATAATCTTGGATCAGCCCCTTTAACACTGTGGCTACCTTTACCTGGTTAATTTTCCATATAGATGAGGTATTTAAATCTTTATCCAAGTCAACATTAAAGTAACCACCTATAACCACTGGTAACGGAAACTCTGCTATAGCTAAAAGGAGCGTCTCCAAATACGATACAATACAATACATTTGTAAAGCACACAGCTACCTAAAAAGGTGTCCTGGCACTAGCAAGAAGAATTTCCACCTTGCCCAAAGGCAAAAACAAGCTTAAGAAAGGGTTATTGCGGAGACAAAAAGAAGTGTTTTAAGACTTTTCCTAAAATCCATTTCAGATGGACAACTTCTCAAAGCCAGAGGTAAGGCATCCCACAGTCTGGCTGTCCAGTAGGCAAAGGAATGACCCCCTATTCTGGACTTAACAATGCAAGGGATTTGAAACAGTTTAAGGTTGTTGGAATGAAGTGAACGCCCTTGGAGGACAGTTTGAACCGGCACCTAAGATAGAGAGTTCCTCTTGAATTAAAAATCTTAAAAGCAAAAGTGAGGGCCTTAAACTGGATCCTTCTAATGATCAGTAACCAATGAAGCTGGTGCAAGTGCCTTGAAATCGAGCACCCGGGAGGCATTTTCAGGATTGATCGGGCAGCAGAGTTTTAAATGATCTTGATGTGCTGAATAAGAAAAGAAGGAAGCCTGAGGTACAGAATATTGGAGAAGTCCAGTTTAGAAGTGATCAAGGTGTGTACAAACAGGAACTTGACAGTGATTTTATCTGAGATTCAAAAGTGAGTTCAGTATTGAATTTGATCCCCAAGTTCGTTAACACAAGGGGAAGGACAAGGGGGATTTCCCATTGCTGATGGCCACCAGAGGTTAAAGTCAGGTATAGATGTGATACCAAAGAAAAGAATCTCAGTCTTATCTGAGTTCAACTTATTAAAAATTGATATTCATCCATTTTAAGATACATCTAAGACAAGATTTAAAAGAACTCCATGATGAAGGAACATTTTTGTGAGATGCCAAAGGCAGATTAGTATCGTCTTCACACGAAACTACTCTGAAAGACTCCACAATATTGGCCGGTGGTGACATAAATACATTAAAAAATGGTTGGGCTGAGAGCTGAACCCCTGTGGAACACCGCAATCCAAAGGCTTTGCTGCAGCCGTAAAGAGAGGGAGAAAGACAGCCTGCGTGCTATTGCTAATGAAGGACTTAAACCATGACAAGGCATGGTCTGTAATGTCCAACGGTACTGTGTTGTCGCAAAGTGGACAATGAAAACCTACACATGTAAACACAATCCTGTCACATCTAAATTTTTCTGACTACCTATCTATCGGCTCTATCACTTTTATGTTCCAATAACTCTTTCCCGGGATTTTTCCTAATCAACAGAGCTACTGCCTGGAAGTTGGCTGATTAGTCAGAGCATACCATCTGATTAATCAATCTCTGCCTCCCAAATAAACTTTTATTTTCTGCCAGGGTCAAGTGAGTCTTCTGAAAAATTAGGATCTGGACCAAGCTATCTTGAAGGTATTGCAATATCAATTTCTGTTTATATTTTGTACAAAACCCATCGACATTCCAGGTAAATTTCTGAACCTGCCTCATCTACCCACCATTCAATGTCGTAAACACCCCATCTCTCACATAATCACTGACATCAATACTAATGAGGATTGCATTTTTTTTCTTTTTTCCCCATTGCTCCCCTACACTCCCCGACCCTCCAATCCCCAGTGGACCCCACCCCAAACCAACTGGCATGTTCCTATATGTCCCTATAGATTATTGTATGTCAGAGTACAAATTCAAACCTTTATACCTAATCTGTGAGGAGAATTTGTTATACTTATCTGAAGAAACTTTAACTTGTGGCGTTAAATAACATAAGTATAATTATATGTGTAACTGTAGCTGCTGAACTTCTATGGTTTTGTGTCGGTAAACCATCAGCCTAACTATTATGTCCCTGTAATATTTATTTTTTTCGATGAATACATAAAATATTCACTGAAAAAAACAAAGGTCACAGGGATGTAATAGTTAGGAAATAGGATAAATAAAAAACTTTAGAAATTCACTGAAAAAAAACAAAGTTTAGAGGGACATTATAGGTAGGCTCAGATTTCACTCGTACACAACCATTGAAATTCAGCAGTTGTAGTTACCTCAGCTAACTATAACTTACGTCCCCGCAATGCACTGCTTATGACCTCACATATTACATCACTCATGACACGGTCAGTGACATCCAAAAATATAAAAAATAAGTATGACCCCAGGACCTGGCCCAACCAGTGGTTTAAAAAAAAACACAAGCGCGGGAACCCGCATTTATGTTTTTTTTTCGGCAGGAGTCACAGCCACGACTCCCATTGAAAAATCCACTAAAGAAATCTTTTTGCTCTTCCGAGATCCCAGGACCAGGGCTAGGCGGTCAGGGTATTCCCCTTTTCTTTTTTTTATGTTTTTGGGGGACTTGGCTGAAGCCGAGTCCCAAGATGGCTGCCAACCCTTCCTGCTCGAAGAGTTGGCAGCCAATCAGATATCAGCACAGGGACTGCCAGATCCTCAAAGGATCAGTGTCCCTATATATAAAATTTGTTTTTTCCCTTTATTTCTTGAAAATTACTGAACAGAGTTACACCAAATAACAAAAAGGGCGCTTTCTGGACCAAGAGCAACCTTTCTGCCAAATTTGGTGTAATACCGTCCAGCGGCTCGGGCTAAAATTCTTATTGGAATTAACATGGGAAACACACTATTTTGCCCCCCTCTTTTTCTCAGCCCCCACTTGACGGATCGCCTTTAAACTTTCCATGCACAACTAGAATCAGTGGGGCACTTTTTTAGGAAACTTTCATGAAGATTTGCCAACCGGTGCCAAAGATATAGGCAAGGATATAAGATATATACATATATATAGAGAGAGATATAGATTAGACATACATATTATAGTTTGCCATATTTCTGATATGTATTATACATGCATTTTACTTGTATACATCTTTCCTTTAGTATTAAGTTAGACTGTAAATTTTAAGATGTGAGCACTTCTTGTCACCAATGAGTATGGTTACTAAAATATGCATTTTTTGCTTTATTTATTTATGTAAGGTTTATTTATAGTGCTATAATGCTACCTGTTGGACTTGGCCCTTTTGGCAGTTTCACCCCGAAACTTTTTGCGTTCTCCTTGCCTTTTTCTGTAACCTGGTGTTGGTGATTTTAGGCCTCTGAGCACTTTAGCACTGGGGTCCAGTGTAAAGTGCGTGCGCTCTCTGTGTATGTGTGGTGAGATAGGCCTGCCCTCCCATAGAAATGCATGGGGGATATGCGTGTCCCTGGTAGTTCCTGGTGTGAGAGGAGTGCAGGGTCGAGTTTGGTATGTGCGAACTCGTGAGAATAAATGCTGCACAATGATGTGTGCAGATTTGTGGTGACTGGTGGAGAAGTGCCACTTCTAGAAGTTGGCATTTCTGTGGACTGTGTGTCTGCCTGCCTGATGTGGAGTGCATGTCTGGCTTGTGATTGACAGGAGCTGAGAGGGCTGGGGAATTCCAGGAGCCAGGGTGAGTCTGCCCGGTGGTGAATGGAGAGATCTGCATGTAGATGGGAGGGAGGAGTTGCACCTGGGACCTGAATAGGGCTGTGCCTTCCCTCCACAATGCTGGCTCCACCTCCTGTGGTGTGTCTGATGTCCCTGGCCTGTCCTGTGAATAGAGAGGGGAGCTGGGCAAAACAAAGTGCTCCAGAACCAGTTGTATCTGGTTCTCCCCTCGCCCTACAGTTTTAAACAAAGGAAAAAGCAGTATAAATAAGGGGCTGTGACCCCAAGTAAAGGTTCTTGTTTTTGAACCAAGGGGGTGAGCAGGGGTTATCTTTGCCGTGTAACTCCCTTGCCCTGACTAGAGTGGTGGTTTCTGCTTGGCTTTGGCGCACGCCTTAGCCAACCAGAAATCCCATTTCTAACATTGGTTGTCAGCGGTGAGGATAGGACTTGCGTTTGCACAGTACCACAGTGACAACTGGCTGCACTACAAAACTCTGCATGTTAAATAGTCACATGTTGGGGATTATTGTTTATGATTTTGTTTTCTCCTCATGAGTGTCATTTTTGAATGGTGTTTTCTGCGCTTTTATGTTGTGTGGCAGAAGAGGGAAAATGACAGGGCGGGACACCAGTAGGCGGGGAGGTTCCCATAGATAGGGAGTCTCTTGCTGGGTCCAGTGCCCAATCCCTGTTCCTATCCCCAGATGTGTGGGTAGATTGGAGGGAAGAGAAGGAGTGTGGAGGAGAAGCAGCTAGCTCAGGAAGGTGGTTATCTCCTGAGCGTAGTGTGAGTGTCTGGATTCACCAGTAAGGGTGGGATCCAGTGGTGGCAGCAGAAGTGAGTCCAGTGCAGGAAGCCCCATTCCCGTTCCCAGAGTATGGTACCTGGTGCTCAGTAAGAGGGGTGCAGGTTGAGATTCAGGGGCAGTGAGGAACTGTCTCACCAGTCTGGGGGGGGCGTGTGTGGATGAGTGATGTATTGCACTGGACGACGGGGTGTGAGTTCTTTTTGTGATAAGGAACTTGCATGGAAGGTGGATGTCTGGCTGTGTGCTAGAGGTCCTGCAGAGGCATTGGGGAGTGATTCCAAAAGTAGTGGCTTGGGTATCTTCTGGTCCCGTGGGGGGGAAGAGGTTCAGTGTAGCCCAGGTAGGTCCCAGTGGAATGGGAGGGGTGTAGGGGCTCATGTCCGGTCTCAGTGGAGATGGAGTGAGAGTGAGACGGTGTGTCCCACGGTGGCCCAAAACCCCGTCTCAGTGCCTGGAGGGTTCCCTAAGGGAGTGCCAGGTCGGGGGCCTAGGCTGTACTTGTAGGTCATTTGAGGAGGATCTTCCAGTGTCTAGAGGACGTGGAGTGTCTGTAACCAGAGCTCCAGGGGTCCTAGTGTTGGGCAGTACCGCTCCTAAGTGAAGGGTGCAGACGTCCTGGTTGAGGGGTGAGAGGCGGAAAGAGTCCCCAGTGGAAGAACCATTGGCTCAGGGGCCAGCCAGAAGGGCTGAGCCACCAATGAGTGACCATGGTGACACCACTTCTGTCCTGGGGGATCTCTGCGCCCTGTCAGGTGGACAGGAGGTCGCAAGATTAGAGCCAGGCAGACTGTCACACGACCCATTAGTTATGTGTCACCCTCAAGGGGGGGCATGCGTGCTCCCCCGGAAGTCCTGGTTCGCTGGGCAATTGTCTGACCAAAGGGTTAAGCCCCGAGGTTGGGGAGGCCAGGTTCAGGTTCAGCCTGACCTGGAGGGAAGGGCATCTGTAATCAGTGTCCTGACCAGTTTGTCTTCCAGGGGTACCGCTCCACGGTGGGAGGGTGCAGAACTCTGGAAGGGTGTGCAGAGGGAGGGCGTCCTCGCCTCTGACCCCGGTGCAACCTGAGGGTTTAGACCCGAGGTTGGGAGGCTTGGAAACTTTGTGGTCGAGGGGGAATCCCTGCCAAAGAGAACAGCTGAATAGACTTCAGAAAAGTGCCGCCATTGATGTGTGTCTGGGGGCTGACCTATAGTTTGTTGTTTCTGCTGAGGTAGACGACTAAGGGACTTTGCTGTGTGCTGTGTCCCCCCAGCTTGAATAGGAACTGTGCTGTGTGCCTTGTTTTTCCGAAGACAAGAGTCTCCAGATCCCAGGTGGTAGACCAGTTGATGGAGAGAGGTCCTGAAATGGTGGGAGAGTTGTGTTCTGGTGGGTGCTTCCCTGGGATGGTGCGGAACCCCAGAAGTAGAGGTAGGGTGGGACACTCTTGCCCGTGACCTCTGGTCAGCCTGAGGGTGCGGACCCTAGGTTGAAGGATCAGTGGTAGTTTGCGACTACACTGAGAGGGAGAGTGTATAATGGCTATTGTGTGCCAGGGGTTACTGCCCCCCACTCTGTGGATTGGCAAGGACCTGTGACATCTGGATGGCCTAGGGCCTGGTCCTGGCCGTGGACAACTAGGGAGTACCATTGGGGTATCCTAGTTGGACCGGAGAGTTCTTTTTCAGAGGGAACCACGTGGGTTCAGAGTGGCGTAGAACCGGAGGGTGTCCCTGCCGTTGCAGGCCCGCGTCCGTGTTCTATCGCCCAAAGCAGGGAAGCCCATCAAGGGAGTGATTGGTCTGCCCTGCGTTTTGGCTGGAAGGGGGTTGTGTTGGACTTGGCCCTTTTGGCAGGTTCACCCCAAAACTTTGTGCGTTCTCCTAGCCTTTTTCTGTAACCTGGTGTTGGGGATTTTAGGCCTCTGAGCACTTTAGCACTGGGGTCCAGTGTAAAGTGCGTGCGCTCTCTGTGTATGTGTGGTGAGATTGACCTGCCCTCCCATAGGAATACATGGGGGAAATGTGTGTCCCTGGTAGTTCCTGGTGTGAGAGGAGTGCAGGGTCGAGTTTGGTATGGCCGAACTCGTGAGAATAAATGCTGCGCAATGATGTGCGCAGATTTATGGTGACTGGTGGAGAAGTGCCACTTCTAGAAGTTGGCATTTCTGTGGACTGTGTGTCTGCCTACCTGATGTGGAGTGCATGTCTGGCTTGTGATTGACAGGAGCTGAGAGGGCTGGTGAATTCCAGGAGCCAGGGTGAGTCTGCCCGGTGGGGAATGGAGAGATCTGCATGTAGATGGGAGGGAGGAGTTGCACCTGGGACCTGAATAGGGCTGTGCCTTCCCTCCACAATGCTGGTTCCACCTCCTGTGGTGCGTCTGATGTCCCTGGCCTGTCCTGTGAATAGAGAGGGGAGCTGGGCAAAACAAAGTGCTCCAGAACCAGTTGTATCTGGTTCTCCCCTCGCCCTACAGTTTTAAACAAAGGAAAAAGCAGTATAAATAAGGGGCTGTGACCCCAAGTAAAGGTTCTTGTTTTTGGACTTGAAACTACCAGGGGCGTGCTGCTGCTGGGGCCCAGGGGAAGGCTTGCCTCCTTGGGCCCTGCCCTGCCCCTGGATGCCTGGAGGACTTTCCTTTGCTGGGAGCTGTTTTGCTCCATCTTTGATGCCCAGAACTTCTTGGACCTTTTACGTTTACTAAGTTTGCTTTGTGATGGTTCTGACAGTGGTCCATGTGGCCCTGTCATGTGTACATAATCCCTTTTAAATATTGCCCAGTGCCAGGTGGCACCCTGTATAATATGTGCTTACTATTCTAATGTGTTATGATAATACAAAGGCAATTTCTATATATTACTTTGTGTGGAGTTCCTTTTGTAGTGTGCCTGGGATGTTGTTGCTGTGTGCGTGCGCAAATGCTTTACACATTACCTCCAGGATAAGCCTGACTGCTCGTGCCAAGCTACCAAGGGGGTGAGCAGGGGTTATCTTTGCCGTGTAACTCCCTTGCTCTGACTAGAGTGGTGGTTTCTGCCTGGCTTTGGCGCAAGCTTTAGCCAACCAGAAATCCCATTTCTAACACTACCATTCATGTCACTTTTTTGTAGAGTCCGAGGAACTGGACAACAGTTGTTAGAGTCCAACTAAATTGTTGAAGCACTACCCTCTGCAGTGTTATTCTTCTGTGATCATCTTCAATGTCGCAACTCAAATTAGAGATGTGTGCATTTAACTTCACCACCAGGGCCAGCTTCACCACCACTACCTCTGAAAAGTAAAGAAATACCAATAATAAAAATGTGCTTTTAGTGGTTAAAAACTATATTACAAAATCAGGATTTGCAATAGAATAACCCCTCCTTCAAAACCTACAATTTGCATGATAAATTCTTTGCAGGTTGGTGGCTCAAACTTCTCACGCCCATACTTGGTAATTGTCTGGTCTCCCATTTGAATGAAACAAAAGACTAAGTGAATGGGCTTCTCTGAAAGGCCCAATGGGCCTAGTTTATAGTTTTCTCTCCAGGTAGGGTTTAAACAAGATTGCATGCAGTTGCCCACAGTTGTTCCTGTGTCAACCGGGTTACACAGAAATCACAGTCACCTTCTCCTGGATGGCTGTTTACAGTGTGAAAGGGGCTGCTGCATCCCCCAGATGCTTTCCCAAGTTGTGACTAAGCTGGCTTTGGGTTCCATGAGGTTGAGAGGGACTTTAGGGATGGTAAACAGTAAGTAGGCCAAACCTGAGCTACTGCAATGTGTGTCCTCAGTAGGAGTGTGTTTCACCAGAGGTGGGTATAGTACACTCAGGCATTTGTTTGGCTTATGGGGAGCCAAAGACGTCCCAGAAGTCCATGAGGCTGGTGCAATGGTGCTCATGGTGCTGGGCCACAATCACCACCCCAAGTTATCCCTCCATATTGACAGCACAGCACCACAAGTCTGACATAGACTCTCATGCTGCTCTCGGTGTCTGGAGCATTGACAAGGCCCAAGGTAGTGCTCCAGGGGACCTGTTTGCACAGTCAGTGCTCGGCTCCCAAGTGACCTAGGACTCTGCCTTGGTCCCTCCAGTGCCAGGACAGAGTCCCCCAAGCCTATCGAGGACTCCTGTGCGTTTCCAGCATATCATGTCTGAGTACAGTTAGAGCTCCATTAAGCCAACGTGCATGAGCATGACACAGAGGCATGGCTGTCCCCTGGCCCCATCTCAGGTGGCTGCGGTACCCAGAAAAAAGATTTACTAGCTTGTAAGGATTCCTTGCCTTTATGGCATCCAAGCTCAGACAGGACCGAAAACAGAACACTATGGGGCATATTATCAAGAAACGGGCGTTAGAATTATCGCCGCTGCGATAATGGGCTTGATAATATGCCCGTGAGAATTCCCATAGAAGCCCATGTTCTGGTGTTAACATGGGCTTCTATGGGAATTCTCTGCGGCATATTATCAAGCCCATTATCGCCGCTTTAGCGGCAGTTTTCTGCCGCTAAAGCGGCGATAATTCTAACGCCATGCTTGATAATATGCATCTTGGATGCCTAAATGCATGGGTTGTATGTCAAAATGTCGAGGTCAAAATTATCGACCTTGACAAATATCGATTCCAGAATATTTACAACCAACCGATCATCACGCATGTTAAGTATATCCAGGAAAGCATATATGTGTTATTCTAAACTTCACATATGAGTACTTTGCGGTTACTGGCTCTCTATATTGTCGAATAAATGTAAGTGTGATATTGTCGAGTAAATGTAAGTGTAGGTCGATATTTAAAAAAACCTCAACACTTTGGTAGAACAGCACCAGAATACCATCTGATGCCCACTGCGCGTTGAAATTCAGGTCTGAACCTTTTCCCCTTTTGTGGTATTTTAGAGTATTTTGTATTTATTTTTATCTAGTACACCCTGCAGGTGAATGTTTGGATTTATAGATTAATCTGTGCGCTCTCCAAGGTTAAAAACGAGTTATTCAAACGATATTTCATTCGAAATCCTCATTCTTTTTACACGAATTACCTATAGTGTGGCATACCACTGGTTTCTCATATCCACAATAAATTCTATTTCACACAAGCCGGTAATATTTGCTCAAATGCTGAAGTAATGGAAATGCAAAGAAAGACCTAAACTAGCTCAGCTGCCGAAAAAGTGAAACCCATTGAAAGGTTATTATTTTATATTTATTTGTATTTTCTGTTTGACAGCTCACCTGTAAAATGTAGGAATTCTGCCGCGAGATTGCTTCGCTGATCAGCGGTGGCAGGCTCCACCACATGTTCGGTTTCCATCAGCCAAGCCAAGGGAAAGTGTTTCAGACCTGAGTGAATTTGATTAGAGCCGAGTGGGAAAGACACAGGCTGCTAATTTCACAGCAAGCACAGAAGCGTTCCCTGCGGCTTGGGATATAAGTGACACTCTGAGCTTCCATGCAGCAGGGCACTTTTGAGTGTCAGCTATCTGTGATGGCTCCAAAATCTCTCCAATTACCACTCTGGTTCAATTTCATGACCTCGTGCCATAAACTAAGCTGTGGCCTCATGTGTAGGAGTTCTTTCAGCTGCCAATCGTGGCCACTTTAACACCCTCGTCATGATGCTTTAAGTGCCTGACTTGTGCAGCAAACAGAACATCCAGCGTAAAGCGTACCCTTCTGCTGTTGTTTCTGATATGTCATTTGGGTCTTTTTCCGGCTGAGGAAAGTGCGGTGAAGCAATGTACAATATGAGAACTCTGGCTTGGTGCTATGGGTTCTTCCATGAAGTAGGTCCGGATCTACGTCATATTTCAAGGTAACCACAGCGTAGATGAGTTCCACTTGCATGAATTCTATCACACGATTATCTCGTGTGGATGGCATGAAAATCTGGCAAGGATCCGCCTTTCCTGGATCCAAGCAGGGCCAACAGGTAGACGGAATCATTTAACCCAGGTTGCGGCATTCTCTAGATGGCAGAAGATGCCATGTTTTCTCTTCCCTGGAGTAACGTTTTTCATGGGGAACAAAAAAACGATGGATTTAGCCCCAGATCTTTGTACTGGGGTGAATGTATGACATGGTTCTGCATTCTGTCCATCAAGTGTTCTTTTTGTACATTCTTTCAGTGGCATAGCTAGACCTTTGACCGGTCCCTGCGTGTGCCGCCCTGCGGCGGCTGCATTGAAGAGCGGGGGTGGCGATTCCTCAGATTGCCACCCTGCGGCGGCCGCACTGAGGAGTGGGGTGGATGTGCTGGCGATTGTCGCCCGAGATGGCAGTTAGGAGTTGGAAGGAGGCCACCGCCCCCAAAACTTGTGCCGCCATTTGGCAATGCAGCATACGCAATGTAATTAGTTTTATTTATTTATTTATTTATATACTTAACTTCTTTCAGCAGTATGCTGGAGTTTACTACCTCCCACCCTGACCCTCCCCATCATGCCCCACCACCCCGCAGCACTCCCTCGAGGAGCCGCCACTCATAGTGGAAGGTGTGCAATCACAATTTCTGGGTTAGCGGGAGGTTTACAGCCATTCTGATGCAGCCCAACATGCAAAAAGGGTGTTAACACCCATAGACAATAATTAATTTGTGGTTTCACACAACATTGGCAGTTACCCTGAAAATGCTTGCCCATGTCAGTGCCGCTGGAAATCTGACACTGGTATAGATTTTCTGGATTTCTATTGGTTCACAAGGGATGATGGGCAGCCAGCAGGGATTTCTGTACTCTGCTCTGTAGGGGTTGGTGCGATGCCTCTGGAGGGAGTGATGCGTAGTCAGAACTGTGCTCTGCATGGGGTGCATCAGAAGCTGTGCCCACTAGGGAGTGATGCACAGTCAGTGCTGTGCCATGAAGGAGATGTAGGTGGATGCCGGGAGGGTCTCGTCACATCTCGAAAGTTGTGCTCTGTAGGGCATGATAAGCAGCCAGCACTCAGCAAAGTGTACAGTGTAATGGCTGCCAGAAACAACTTTGTCCTACTGGCACATACAGCATAATTGACATAGAGCATACCCCAATGTCCTTAATGGAGGCCATGGGTATGAACTATCAGGCGGTGGGCAGGTTAGGTGAGGATACACTAGAGCACAAGAGTGTTTTATTGGCAGTGTGAGAGATTGGGTCGTTGGTCCAGGGGGTGAAACCCTTCTCAAGCAGCAGATGCAATCCTTGTCAAGGTGAAATACCAAAAAGTCACTACGTTAACCTGTGCTTAACCCTCTGGTAGCTTGGTCAGCTGAACCACAGTAGCCAATGACTGAAAGGGGCTATCCACACGTGTTTGTGTGTGTGTGTTTGTGTGTGCGTGTCTGCGTGTTTGTGTGTGTGTGTTTGTGTGTGCGTGTGTGTGTGCTGCGTGATGACATGATTCTCATTAGGCATCTAAAAGTGTCTGTAGGCGAGACCTAAAAGCGAGCCATCATCTTCCTGGTCCCAGCCTTCTCCAAACATTTTGTCACTTGCATGTGGTTTTGGGCAAAAACATTGCAGAATGATAACGTGTGCCCTGTTCATGTTGGCTTGTTATACTGCTTCAAAGTGGATGATTATCATATTTGATTTTTTGCAAAAAAACATACCAGCATGACACTACTTTTATAATGGATGCAAAGGAAGGTTGCCATAAGCTGGCTGTGCCTTTCAATTGCCTTATGCAATCATTTTTGGAGGTTCTGCAGTTGCGAATAGACATGATAAAAGTGTTATTGATTGTAAAAGAAATAACACCCAAAGGCGCACAGAAAACCAAATGACAAACTAACCTAGAGCAATCTTATTTGTAAACATGACCGTTTAAGAGAATGAACCTTGTGGTGTACATAGTCAGTGGAAAAATGGTGTCATTGACTAAATTTCTCCCAGTAAAACATTACAACTTTCCAAATCCTTTTAAATTTATCATCCGTATCGCTTTTCGGTAGGCACTTCTCTCTGAATTCACAAACCTCCTGAAGGTACTGCTATTTCAACGTCGTCTAGTTTCCACATATCAGGAGATTTCCCGGCATATATTCCTTCTATGTTTAATGCAATAATATTATCAAATGACAGCAACATATCCACATCCACGAATATTACATTTGTTCACGTTCACCCCAAAGGCAACCTTTTCACTGTTACCCAAGGTACTCCTTGTATTGACCTCGGAAGGATGAAAAGCTGAGTTGATCCGCTAGGATTAGAACCTTAGCCCTCGAAGCAGCCAAAGCCAGCTGGCCTACTAGTTCAATGCCTTATAATTTATATAGTTATGTCAGTTGTCAGCCATAATTTCGGAAACTGCAAGAGAATTGTCTAAAGGAATATAGACGCAAGGGCCCCTGGTAGCGTGTCTCTCCATCCATCGATCCTCCCTCCCTGCCTCCCAGAGGTCGTCTTGTCGTCTAAGTTGCTCTCCTACGGTACTGCACAACGTCGATTCATGAAGGTGCAAGGATCACCCACCAACATTTGGAGGGCGGGTGGTAAGAGGGTTATTTATGGGTGACTGACCTCAAGGGTGATGGGAAGCTTTGCAAGGCGTTGGTGACGTGGCCTGCATCTTTACCGTCCAGTATGGCTTTGGCACCAAGCACAGGCCTTTGATTTTCGCCTAAACAATCGCATACATTTTGCAAATGCAACACTTCCCCAAACAAAACGTGCTCGAGATTTCATTAAAAAGCGGACGTGAACCTCAGGAAAGAAAAGTACGTGACTTTGAGGGCCATTGTGTCATGCCAGGGGCAGCCTGTGTAATCTGTCGGCAATAATGTGTGAGATAAAACGGAATTTGAAACGTGTGGCATTTAATAACTTGTAAAACTGTTTTAGTGAAGTGGTGAGACGGTCTCAAAGACCGGCGCTCCGCCAGTGTGCTCTTTTAATTGAACTGACAGATCTCTGCAGCCTCTTTCCGCACCAGCCGCGGCGCGAGTCACTGACATTTAAACACTGAAGAGGTTTACATTTAATTAAATTGAATCCAGAGTGCGGTTGCCGCACACGGATCGAGATGGTTGGCCTGGAAGAGCTTCGCAGCTTCTGTCAGTTTTGCAGTTTGATGCGCGCGCCTTCCTGTCCGCGCAGACAGGGGCTGCCGCTGAGAAAAATGGAATGAAAAACCACGGCTTTCCGTTTACTTATCTCTGGGAAAGATGCAGGTGCCCGGGTGAGCTTGGAGTTCATAAACCCCGGCTGGCAGGGTTGGGATGTGCCATGCTGGCACAGAGGCATGCACCCGACTAGGATTCTGATTATTATTATTTTCAAGGGAAGGAAACACAATATGTGCAATTGAAGACCTGCAAAGCGTTTTAGAGTATGAAAGGGGACACAAAATGGCCCTCCATCACTTTATATTAATGATAGGTTCAATAAAAATACAGCAGGTGCTCACCACTTCCAAGCCATCCTTTCTATTCATACCCGACCACAGATATCCGTATTTACATGCAAAGCGTGTATTTAAATGCAAACGCACACATATCCAAGGAAAGTCACTTTACTTTGAGCCACATCGCTCTTTTTTCGAGCAAGTCGGAGTTTTCTTGTACAGATCATAATGAATACCAGACATGGGGCTGACTGTTGTCGTTTGTTGTGTTATGGTGTGCTGCGCTCTGGTAGGTCGTGTTGTGTTCTGTGCACTGCTGCATTGGCCAGTGCTTAATTTGTAAAAAAAATAAGTACCAGGGCTCTAGACAGGAGGCCACTGTAGCTTGCACCACAGAGTGGCCCTGCTATGCTGCTAATGATAGTAACAACAAACAAATGATGGACGGAATGCTGACAATGCATACATTCTCCCCCAGTCAAGAGATCTGGGTTAAATCCATCGTTCTTTTGCCCACTACACCACCCCAGTTTAGACATGGCCATATGCAAATCAGTCTTGACCCTGTGCCTCATGGGAACAGTCCAGCCCGAACTGCCAAGCCATGTCTTCCCTGGACCGGAATCAAGCATCCTAGAACCGGTTTCTGGCTATCAGCCGTCATCAGCCAGGATAGCTTGACTCCAGTGGCGTAGTGAGCACGGGTCCCACGTCTGGGAATACCCATCCCACTTAGGGCGAAAAGCGTTACAACAAACAAATGATGGACGGAATGCTGACAATGCATACATTCTCCCCCAGTCAAGCTAATGATAGTAACAACACAACTACTAGCCATCACACTCCTGTGACAACTCGGACTGTTCCAGGTCCCAAAAGTTACAAGAATGTATTGGGTGGCATGTAATTGTCATTTTTACTGTATATTGAATTGATAATTAACTGTTGTTGTGGTCATCTCTAAATTAATCAGAGAGCGCCCCCTTGTGGCAGACTGTCACAAGCACCAATGTTGACAATTAAGTGCCAGTGCTAAGCACCGGAAACCACCGACTCACATTAAGCACTGACATTGTCTTACATTGTGTTGTGTTAGGTCATCTTCTGTTAAGTTATGTCCTATAATTTCATATCATGAGGATTTCTACAAGAACATCCACCAAGAAAGTCTTCTCTAGGGACCAAGGATCGAGTTAGTGCCAGTGGTTAAAGTCTCTTCAAAATGGCTGCCAAATCAAGTAACCAGGTCCCCATCTAAGGGATCCAGGCTGGCGGACTGCTAGGCCTCATCTAACCACACCAACTACAGGCCCTAGAAGCATGTCTTATTGAGTAGAAATTCAACTGGAGCATGGTTATATTTGTAAAACGCCTTTGAAAAAGCTGCAAATAATGCCAACATTGCACCTTGACACTGTGCTCCCTTTCCTCTGCCCATGGCACTGAGATGAGAGACCAAGTGTACCCAAAGCAACACCCGACTGTAATCCCCAATGTATCCTCAAGCCCTAATGTGACAGACTCAGCTTGCACTGCAAGTACCACTCATGGCCCCCCTCACTTCCATCCTTGCGACAGTCAGTAAGACCTACATACAAATCTAGCCAAAGGTCTTTAACATTAACCAAGCCATCATACATTCTCTTCCACCTCTCACTGCACAACCTCTGCCTTCTTCAGGATGCCTGAAACTTCTCAAGTCAACCCTGAAGAATACATGCACAGTGGAGCTTTATGCCCATTCTTCATAGCACCATCATTTACCCTGGTTCTGTCAGTCCCTAACTCACCGAAACACAATTCTGCTCTCTCTGCAGAATCATAGCTCTTACCGGGGCTATTTGGTCACGGTTGATGTTGACGAGTTCACAAAGTCAGTCCGACCTTGATGGAGAGAAGGCTGATTACAGAGTCGGGCGGACCCTAGTACTGTACCTTGGAGACGTTATGAAAAACAAAGGTGATGCAAAACACAGAGTGTTGGACCCGGCCTCGTGGCGTGGTCCTGGCCCCCTTTTCAGGCCGACCGGGGACCCCTTCACCCTTCGGGGTCCCCCCTGGATTGTACACATCTACCCACACCAGCCAACGTGACCCGGTGACCCCTGGCCGCGGCCCCAGCGAAACCCCGACATCGAGGCACCAAGATCCGGCCAGGGGGCACCACGTGACCAATCCCCCGATCCCGGAGGAGGGGAGTGTCGATGGGACCCCCTACCGTCCCCCAACGCCTGGGTGCAACCGCTCTCCGGCCTCCCTGGGCACTGGCGCCTCTCCCGCTGGGCGTCTGGCCTCTCCCAGCCCGGCCTCTCCGCCCCCTCCGGACGCAAGGGTCCGGACATCAAAGAGCTCCAGACCTATATCTGGGGCGAACCCGCACCAGGACAGTAGTTGTATCCTGGAGTCGAGAGCCCTGCTGATCGGATCGCGGCTGACCCTACGGAGAAAAGACTCTTATCAGGACCTGTACCTCGAGCCCTGCTGACTGCGTCGCGGCTCCACCTTGCTGAGAACAAGACCCTCACGGAAACATCGGAGCCCTGCTGACGCCGTCGCGGCCCAACCTCGCTGAACGACCATCGGAGCCCTGCTGACTTCGTCGCGGCTCGAGCTAGCGGAACTGACCCACCGAGCCCTGCTGACTCCATCGCGGCTCAACCTCTTCGGGTTGCCCTTGTGTCCGGCACCCGACGTTCCAACTCCCGGAGCCCCTCCCAGCTTGAGGCTTAATACCTGGGCGCAGGGTACCCCCGTACCAGGCTGAAACTGAGACTGTCCCACTACCCCTTCCCCACAAAGACATTGAGACTCTCTTGCGGATCCCTCGATCCACCTGTACATATTGCCAAAGAAACCTACGATAATTACTGATAAAGATATATGAGAACTGATATTCGTGTCGAGTCCTGTGTGGTGGTGTTACTGGGCTAGTACGATTATAGGGGAAGGACCTCTCCTCGGAGGCTTCTCAGCGGC
Source organism: Triturus cristatus (assembly GCF_964204655.1). NCBI lineage: Eukaryota > Metazoa > Chordata > Amphibia > Caudata > Salamandridae > Triturus > Triturus cristatus. The sequence goes on along the minus strand of NC_140589.1, from coordinate 238,559,075 downwards.
GCTCGGCTACTTCCTTGCAGTAAGGAGGCCCACTGGGTGGTCCCGCCGACTCCCCAGCGGTCCGCCTTCTAACATTTGGTGGCCAGCGACGGGATCCGAGCCGGACGCAAATCGTACAGCAAGTAACTCACCCGCTACCTAACCAGACGCAGAATAACCATGAGCAGCCAGGAGACCACCACGACCGCGGGGTTCCAACAAGAACGGTTGGAGGAATATACCCACAAAGAACTCAAACAGTTCTGCAAAGACAAAGGTATTTCGACCACCGGATTAGGCTCAAAAGAGGACATGCAGGAAAGCCCTAAGAGCCTGGGTAGAGTCCGAAGCAGCATCGCCCCAAAACGAAGGAACGTCAGAACTAAACGTAGCCTTGCAGCCAACCACGGCCCCGGCAAATGGGGGGAGAAACCGCGTGGAAGCCGGCCTATCCCCAGAAGAGATACGGGAGCGGGAGAGGGTCCGGACCCATGAATTAGAACTCGCATGACTCCAGCTGGACGGAAAACTCCTGCTGGCGGAAAATAAGTTGGCCCTAGAGCAACTACGGTTGCAAGAAGAGATTGAGGAAAAAAAACGGCACAGAGAACTGGAGGAGAAAAAGCTAACCCTCGAGCACGAGCGGAGCCTCAAGGAACTTGAACTTAAGTCCAAAAAGGGGGAGACCGGCACCCCCGGAAACAAGGACACTCCTCCGCCGACAGAGGCGAAGGTACATATCCCCAAGGATGTCGTCAAAGAATACTACAAAAATGACGACATCCAACAATGGTTCAAAGCCTACGAAGTGGCCATGACCTCCCATCGGGTACCCCGGAAGGATTGGGGTGCCGGCCTATGGGGACGATTCCTCAGCGAGGGTCGAGACACCCTGCTACTGCTCCCGGACGACGTAATGACCTCGTACGATCACATGAAGGAGGCCCTGCTCACCCGCTATGGCCTCACCGCCGAAATGTAGCGCCAGCGCTTCCGAGACTGCAAGAAACTCCCCGGTACCACGTGGGTGGAGTACGTCGCCTTTTTTAGCAGAGCCCTGGAAGGGTGGGTCAAGGGCAGCAAAGTCACCTCCTACGAGCAGCTGTTCGACCTCATTGTCTGGGAGCATCTCTCCAACAACTGTTTCGTCGAGCTAAGACAGCACCTCCTCGACAGCAAACTGACCGAGCCACGGAAGCTCGCCGTCGAGGCCGATCGGTGGGTGAACACCCGGGTCCCCCGGAACTCAATGGGGGAGTACCAGCGGAACGCCACAGGACCCCCCCGCCAGCGCGGCAGAGGAGGGGGATCAAACCGGAACCGAGACTTTACAGCAGGGCCGCCCCGGAGTCCTCCTCGGGGTCCGCCCTCGAACCGCACGTCCCCGACCCTAGCACGAAGGGGGTAACCTGCTACAGCTGCCAACAACCAGGACACTATGCCAGTGACCCATCCTGCCCCATGAACCGACGAAGCGGGGCCACCGGGCCCCCGCCCCGACAGCTGGCGGCCGCCGCCCTGGGGGAAGGGGAAGAGGAGGAAGAGAACACCGACGCCGGGTCCACCGAGTGGGAGCCGGCCGCTATGTCCCTCGTATGCCTGGGCAGCCGAGAAATGGTGCCCCAAACCCCCATCCCGAGCAACACCCAGAAATACCAGCAGTGGGTCACCATTAATGGACGCCGGGCCGAAGTCCTCCGTGACACTGGAGCCAGCGTAACCGCTGTCCGCTGCCACCTGGTGACCCCCGAACAGATCCTGCCTCATGTACTATGCCCCGTCCGGACGGCCGACAACACCGAGAGCATGTGCCGGATGGCCCGGATTCCATTCGAGTGGGGAGGAGTGTCAGGCCTGCTGAAAGTGACCGTCTACGACGACGCCCCGGTGGACTGCCTCCTGGGGAACGACTTGGAAAGTTCCCCCTGGGCCCAGGTTGAGCGCCGGGAGCACCTAGGGATGCTGGGACTGCCTGAATGGGCCTGTGCCACCACCCGGTCCATGACCGCCCAGGCCCACCGACCAACCGTAGCGGCGGCCCCCGACGAGCCAGAGGGGCCCGAACCCCCACCTCCTTCAGTCGAGGAGGAACCCAACGCGGATGCCGGGCCGCCCGAACTTCCCCAGAACGAGATTGCCTCCCTCGGCGAACTCCCTGAACTTGCACAGTGGCGCCACGACGGGGGCCCCACCAGGGAACAGTTCCAGCAGGAACAGAAAACCTGACCCTCCCTCGAGGGGACCCGACAGCAGGCGGCCGCCCAGGCCGCCGGTGACCAAACAGGAATGCACTGGGTCTATTGGGACAATGACCTGCTCTACAGCGAGCAGAAGATCGCAGAACTAGGGGCCGGTCGAGTGCTGGTGGTCCCCCTCCGATTCCGAGGATTCCTCCTCAATTTGGCACATGATGTGCCCCTCGCCGGGCACCTGGGGCAAGACAAAACATACAGCCGCCTGGTGACCCACTTCTACTGGCCCCGAATGCGTAAGGACGTGGATAATCACTGCCGGACCTGCCCGACCTGCCAAGCCAGCGGGAAGACTGGGGGACGGGTCAAAGCCCCTCTCCAGCCCTTGCCGGCCATCAACACCCCGTTCGAGCGAGTGGGAATCGACATAGTGGGGCCCCTGGACCCCCGAACCGCCTTGGGTCACCGCTTCATCCTCGTCCTAGTCGACCACGCCACCCGATACCCTGAGGCCATCCCTCTCCGAACTGTGACAGCCCCCGGGGGTGGGCCGGGCCTTGATGGGAATCTTCTTGAGAGTGGGATTCCCCCGGGAAGTGGTGAGCGACCGAGGTACAAACTTTATATCAAAATACATGCGGTCCCTATGGCAACAATGCGGGGTCACCTACAGGTTCACCACCCCGTACCACCCCCAGGGGAACAGACTAGTCGAACGTTTCAACCAAACACTGAAAGGGATGATCAAGGGCCTGGAAGAGCCCCTGAGGTGGAAATGGGACGTCCTGCTGCCCTGCCTCCTATTTGCCTATCGGGAGGTCCCACAGAAGTCTCTAGGTTTCAGCCCCTTCGAACTCTTATACGGACACCCTGTCCGAGGTCCCCTCAGCCTGGTCAAGGAAGGCTGGGAGACGAACATCCGAAATGCCCCTCCCGACGTCTACCGGTACCTCCTGACTCTGCGGAACCAAACCCGGAGGTTCCGGGCACTGGCCGAGGCCAACCTCGAGGCCAGCCAAGAGGACATGAAACGCTGGTATGACCAGAACGCCTCCTCCATTGAGTTCGAGCCGAGCCAGCAAGTCTGGGTCATGTCACCCGTGGACCCCTGTGCCCTCCAGGACAAATGGACCGGGCCCTTCAAGGTGGTGGAAAAGAAGAGCCCTGTCACCTACCTAGTCGACCTGGAGTCCCCCAGGAACCCCCTCCGGGTTCTACACGCAAACCGGCTCAAACCCCACTTTGCCCGAACGGAACTAAGCCTGCTGCTGGCTACCGACGATGGGGGCGAGGGCGACTCCGAGCCCCTACCCGACCTCCTGAGAACCTCCGACCAAACGGCTCCATAGAGGGCATCAACCTCTCCACCACCCTGACCTCGGAACAGCGCCACGACTGTCAACAGCTGCTGCAACCCTTCGCTGCCCTCTTCTCCCTCACTCCCGGGGTCACTCCATGGTGCGTCCACGACGTCGACACCGGGGACAGCCCCCCGTGCGACACCGGGCCTACAGGGTGCCCGACCGAGTGCGTGCCTGCATCCAAGCCGAGGTCGCCAAGATGCTAGCCCTCGGGGTCATCGAACCTTCCGACAGTCCCTGGGCCAGCCCGGTGGTCCTGGTGCCAAAGGCCACCGCCCCAGGCACCACCCCAGAACTCAGATTTTGCGTGGACTACCGAGGGTTGAATGCCGTCACCAAGACCGATGCCCATCCCATTCCTCGGGCCGACGAACTCATCGACCGCCTAGAAGCCGCCCGCTACCTAAGCACCTTCGACCTCACTGCCGGATACTGGCAGATCAGGCTCACCCCCAGCGCCCGTGAGCGATCCGCCTTCTCCACTCCCGATGGGCACTACCACTTTCGGGTGATGCCCTTCGGCATGAAAAATGCCCCGGCGACCTTCCAAAGACTAGTGAACAAGGTCCTGGCCGGACTGGAAGCGTTCAGTGCCGCCTACCTGGACGATATTGCCGTATTCAGCAGCCACTGGGCCGAGCACCTGGAGCACCTCGGGGAAGTTCTGGCCGCCCTCCAGAGAGCCGGACTCACGATAAAGGCCAGCAAATGCCAGTTAGGCCAGGGATCCGTGACCTATCTGGGCCATCAAGTGGGGAGCGGCCAGGTGGCTCCCCTCCAGCCAAAAATTGATGCCATCAGGGCCTGGGAGCCCCCAGCCACCCAAACCGCTGTCCGGGCCTTCCTGGGCCTCACGGGCTATTACCGGCGGTTCATCCAAAACTATGGGAGCATTGTGGGACCCCTCACGGAGCTTACGTCCAAGAAGCAACCCAAAAAGGTGAACTGGACACCCCGCTGCCAGGCGGCCTTCGAGACCCTCAAGACAGCAATTTGTACCGCTCCTGTGCTGCAAGCCCCCGACTACAGCAGGGAATTCATAGTACAGACCGATGCCTCAGAGTACGGGGTGGGGGCGGTCCTGTCCCAAGTAAATTCGGAAGGCCTTGACAGACCAGTGGCCTTCATCAGCCAGCGACTGCTGCCCCGGGAGCAGAGATGGAGCACCATCGAGCGAGAGGCCTTCGCCGTGGTATGGGCCCTCAAAAAGCTCCGGCCCTACCTCTTCGGCACCCACTTTCGGGTCCAAACCGACCACCGGCCCTTGCGGTGGCTAATGCAAATGAGAGGAGAAAACCCGAAGTTGTTGCGATGGTCCATCTCTCTGCAAGGGATGGACTTCACAGTAGAACACCGGCCCGGCAACGACCACGCCAATGCCGACGGCCTGTCCCGTTTCTTCCGCCTTGGCGAGGAGAACCCCCAAGGAGATGGGTGACTCTCCCTGCCTTTGGCTGGGGGGGACGCCTGTTGGACCCGGCCTTGTGGCGTGGTCCTGGCCCCCTTTTCAGGCCGACCGGGGACCCCTTCACCCTTCGGGGTCCCCCCTGGATTGTACACATCTACCCACACCAGCCAACGTGACCCGGCCTCCCCCCGGCCGCGGCCCCAGCAAAACCCCGACATCGAGGCACCAAGATCCGGCCAGGGGGCACCACGTGACCAATCCCCCGATCCCGGAGAAGGGGAGTGTCGATGGGACCCCCTACCGTCCCCCAACGCCTGGGTGCAACCACTCTCCGGCCTCCCTGGGCACTGGCGCCTCTCCCGCTGGGCGTCTGGCCTCTCCCAGCCCGGCCTCTCCGCCCCCTCCGGACGCAAGGGTCCGGACATCAAAGAGCTCCAGACCTATATCTGGGGCGAACCCGCACCAGGACAGTAGTTGTATCCTGGAGTCGAGAGCCCTGCTGATCGGATCGCGGCTGACCCTACGGAGAAAAGACTCTTATCTGGACCTGTACCTCGAGCCCTACTGACTGCGTCGCGGCTCCACCTTGCTGAGAACAAGACCCTCACGGAAACATCGGAGCCCTGCTGACGCCGTCGCGGCCCAACCTCGCTGAACGACCATCGGAGCCCTGCTGACTTCGTCGCGGCTCGAGCTAGCGGAACTGACCCACCGAGCCCTGCTGACTCCATCGCGGCTCAACCTCTTCGGGTTGCCCTTGTGTCCGGGACCCGACGTTCCAACTCCCGGAGCCCCTCCCAGCTTGAGGCTTAATACCTGGGCGCAGGGTACCCCCGTACCAGGCTGAAACTGAGACTGTCCCACTACCCTTTCCCCACAAAGACATTGAGACTCTCTTGCGGATCCCTCGATCCACCTGTACATATTGCCAAAGAAACCTACGATAATTACTGATAAAGATATATGAGAACTGATATTCGTGTCGAGTCCTGTGTGGTGGTGTTACTGGGCTAGTACGATTATAGGGGAAGGACCTCTCCTCGGATGCTTCTCAGCGGCGCTCGGCTACTTCCTTGCAGTAAGGAGGCCCACTGGGTGGTCCCGCCGACTCCCCAGCGGTCCGCCTTCTAACACAGAGGATGTGAGGCATTGTGGAGGCCAGTGCAGCATCGGTTCCTTGCTGTTGCGGGGAGGAGCGGCGTCGGTTCCTTACTGCCAGGGAGGGGAGGTAATACGTCGGTTCCTTACTGCTGCAGGGGAGGTGACACTGCAGTGGCCAGTGTGGTGCCTCGGTTCCTTACTGTGGAGAGGCATTGATGAGGTGTCGAAAATCAAGCCGCGCAACTTCGGCTTCCAGGGCGATGATGTCGGACCAGGCCACACACGTCAGAGTCGGGCAGTGTGCCGCAGACTTCGGTGGTGCAGTGCTTGGGACTCGTGTAGTGGCAGAGCTTTGGAGACACTGCAGCATCATCGGAGCCTGCGGTGCAAGTCACAGTCTGTGTGTTTACTAGGACAACGGCTCTGGTGCAAGCAGTGGCACGGCGTCAGAATTACAGACAGGCTCCGGTTCCGAAGTCGATCAGTGTGAATGCCTTGGGTTCTTCTTAGTAGCAGTCCAAACTCACTTTCAAGCGCCCAGGATATGGAATTGACATCACTTGGCAAGTAGGATTCCTCAGTAGAGGGGCCCAGAGTTTGCAGGTGAAGTCTATGATGGCCCTGAGACTTCTTAACGGGAGGCAAGCTTAACTCAAGCTCTTGGAGAACCTTGGAAGCATGACGTAGAAAGGAAAGTCCAGTCCTTTCCCTCCCAGAACAGAAGCAGCAAGCAGCAGGCCAAAACAGCAAAGCAAACAGCAAAGCTGCATTCCCTCCTGAAAGCTATCCAGATCTTCTTCCTGGCAGAATGTCCTCAACCCAGAATTGTTCTGATTATATGGTGTCACTGGTCCAGTACTTATACCCATTTCAGCCTTTGAAGTAGGATATTTTCAAAGAAAAGTCTTTTTAGTGCACAAGACCCTGCCCTTCCTTGCCCTGGCTCCAGACACACTGTAACTCTCTTGGGTAAGACCATACCTAGTGATCAGGGCATCCTTCATGGCAGGGTAGGTAAGCTCACTTGCTTTCCCTAGTGCCCATCCCCACACACGTGAAATAGTTGCACAAAAACTGCCCCCCAATCTCTCTCAGGGACCCTGATCATGTGGAGAGCTGACTCATAATCCTGAGACCACCTATGCCATCCTCCCTGGTATACTCTTTCCCTAGGTTCTTGGGTATATGCACTTTGCTGGGGGTGGAGACTTCTTTGTGTGAGGACAGGCACAGCTCTATTCAGGTGTCAGTGTCAACTCCTCCCACTACTCTAGCTCAGGAAGACCCATCAGCCTGGTGATGCCATGAGGATATGCAGGGTACACCTCAGCTCCCTTTGTGTGACTGTCTAGAGTGAATGTACAAAAAGCCCAACTGTCATCCTGACCCAGACATGTATTCAGTGACAGGCAGAGGCACAGAAGGGTTAAAGTAAAAAAAAATGCCAACTTTCTAAAAGTGCCATTTTCAGATCTGAAATTTAAAAACCAAATTCACTAAAAGATGTATTTTTAAATTGTGAGCCCAGAGACACGAAACTCTAATTTCCTATCAGCTCCCAATTGACAAATACACTTGTAAGACTTTCCGAGGGAGCCCCAACGCTAATCTCTGAGGGGGATAGGCCTTGTTGTAGTGAAAAACAAAATTAGCAGTATTTCACAATTAGGACATGTAAAACAAAAAAGTGCATGCCCTACCTTTTAAACACACTGTAACCCATGGGGCTAACTAGGGCCTTGCATGTAGTAAAAGGGAAGGTTTGGGCCTGGCAAGTGGGTGCGCTTGCCAGGTTGAAATTGCAGTTTAAAATTGCACACACATATACTGTGGTGGCAGGTATGAGGCATGTTTGCTGGGCTGTTCATGTGGGTGGCACAATCAGTGCTGCAGATCCACTAGTAACATTGCATTTACAGGCCCTGGGCACACGCAGTGCGCTATACTAGGGTCTTGCTAGCAATTCAAATAGGCCAGTCATGGAGGACCCAAATATCATCACATTTTAGACAGGTAGCACTTACACTTTAGCACTGGCCAACAGTGGTGAAGTGTCCCCAGAGTCTTAACACCAGCAAAAATGAAATGCAGCACACAGACAAAAACAGGAGGTCAGATGCAAAAAGACTAGTAAAACCATGCAAAGAATGGCAGGTCTTACATTAGAGATTTGGAGTGTGGTGTCTCTGGACTCACAATTTAAAATCACAGCTTATGGAGAAATCGGATTTTAAATGGCAAGTCTGACAATGGCACATTCCGTGCCTCTGACAGTCTCTGAATACATGTCTGGGTTGGGTGACAGCTGGGCTTTGTGCATTTCCTCTAGACAGTCACACACAAAAGGAGCTGGGGTATGACATTTGCATGCTGGTTCGTTAAAAACTCCTTCATTAACGGCACAGGTCGGTGAGAGTGCTTCACCTCCATCAACAGGATCGACAACGACGCAGCACCTCTTCAACTCCTCACATTGAGTCTTTGATGGCGATGCTTGCTCCATCCAAAGCACTTTGCCAGTGGGACTTGTCTGAGTCCTGTAGTCAGCCTGCCCTCCATTGTTATCGGCCTGAACGTTGGATTTTCCCCGGTCTAGCGTAACATCAAGTAACCTTTATGGCACCATTGACTTTTAAGCACTATATAGCAGTTTATTATTTTAAAATTCATATCTCAAGCTCTTCGTATTGGATTTTGGTTATTTTGGCCTTGTTGTACTCAGATAAATATTCTCGATGGGGGCGTGGCCAAGATAGTGGCAGCATCGGAAGTACTGTAGTGGAATCTGTGGCCAGCACGTCCAAAATCCTGGCCTAATCCTGCCCATTCAGCTTACATAGCAAGTGACACACTGTTCGGGTACTCTCCGTGGTGGACCGACATTGCCCGATCCAGGACTTGAGAGGCAGCGACCCCACATTGAGGACATTGTGGCCATGCGGGCCAGCTAAAGTGGTGGGCCTAGCTCGTGGCATGCACCAGTGTGGCCTTGCCCGCCAGTCAGATGTGGGCTTCCAGCCTCCCTTTACAAACTGCGTATGAACTTGGGGACCGGATGGCGCTCAGACCCCACAGCTGCTGCTGCAGGACCTGGAAGTGTAGCCACGTCACAAGGCTGGTGCGGGGGCTGGGAGGGCGGTTTACACAGAGTGAGGACACGTCCGGTGGCCCCTGCTCACACCTCTACACACTCTTCACCAGCACGACCACCTGGGGCTTACCATCACCACTATTGAGGGACAGGGTGACACTGATAGACCTCCTTCTGGACAGTGGGAGCACTTGTCATCCTGAGAACTGCTGGCTGCCTACCAGCTCTCTTGTGGAGGGGCTGTGTGTAGGGAAGTAGGATCTTTCTTTTATGGTTACCCACACTTTTTGCCTGGTGTCAGTATGTTTTGACTGTAGTTTGCTGGGATCCTCCTAACTAGAACCCCAGCATCTGTGTTCTCTCTCCCAAAATGGCTTGGATAAGTACTTTGGTACCTCCACAATTAGCTACTGGTGTACCTTTAAATTTCCCTAGTATATGGTACTAAGGTACCCAGGGCATAAGTACACAAAGGGGTCTCCAATGGGCTACAGAATGTATTGTGCCACCCAAGGAGTACACTTAAACTCTGACTACTAGCCTGCCATTGCATTCTGTGTGAAATGGTGCTTGCACCTCTTATGACAGATATAGGTTTTCTTATATCTGAAGTCACTGCACTTAAAACCTATAAGTCGCCCCTATGGGAGGCATTCAGTCCTGAGGGCAGGATGCTTGGTTATAAGTGTGAAGGTGTACCAGCATGAGTAGGACACCCCTATAAACCCCATAGTTGTTTCTCCAGGCTTAGTAAGTGCAGTTGGGAACTCTTCTGAACTTCCCGACAACGGTGGGCATTGTGCTTCCTTGCCTCCTGGTCATCTCCGAGGGGCATAGGCTCTATCTCCTCTGCTTGCAGGTTCACCTCTTGAAGAATCCACCCTTGGATTCCACTGGACTTCTTCACCAACTTCTCCAGGACCATTTCTTCCGGAGTCACCAATTGTCATCTAAGGATGGTTCCTCTGTCACTTCACCCCTATGCATCCAACTTCCCTGGTGCAGGTAACCTGGTTCCTGGGGCATCCACGGGGATTGCTCTCCAACCTTCTGTCCTCCAAAAAGTTTCTTCTGGGTCCTCTTTGAAGGGTCCTTTTTCTTTAGAACGGCAATCACAACTTCTCCTTGACTTTTATTGAACACGCGGCTGTAATTCCACTCTGCACACAGCCTCCTTGGGGTTCCTGGGTACCTAACTTGGATGGTTCCTGGTTCCCCAAGCTGTTCTAGGTCCTTTGTTCCGAAGCCAAGTTTTTCTTTGCAGATCGCATTCCACTTATTTAGTATATGGTTTGGTCTCCCCCTGGAGACCAGTTTATATTTGTGCTGCTTACCTGATTTCTTTTAAGTATTCTTATGTGTATTATTGATATCTCCAGGTAGGAGGTATACCAAGTGATAGTAATTGTGCTATATTAATAAATATATTTATTTTTCATAAACACTGTGTGGTTCTTTCTTATCTAATCTATACTATTGATTAAAAGTGGTAAAACAAGCTGCTTTAAACTCCTTCAATATAAGCCTGAAGGCTGCTCTCCACCGCTAACTCTTCGAGAGCTTTAAGGTTATAAGATACGTCTAAAATCACCATTAGGGTTACCTGGATTAGTGTAATGTGTATCACTTCTTAAAGTTTATCCCATATACTAAGCCAACCTTCTACACAGGGCACCTTGGATGGGCCCTCCTTCTCCATGGTGTCCCTCTCTGCACCCAATATCTCGCAGGGTGCGTTCTTGGATTCTATCTTCCCAACCCTGCTGCTGAATCCCCAGGCCCCATGGTTGTGGGAGGGTGGGAGACTTTAAATGCGTACATGACACAGGCCTGGATCGTTTGGTCCCTCCGCAAACGAACACACCGGGCATACAGGCAAATTAAGCACTTTCAGCAATGATCCAGGGTATCCAATTTACATCAATCAACAAAAGAAGGGACTGTGGGGATTTTTATAGAGGTCCAGCATGAAAGCCCATTCAAATACTAATACCTAAAGGTATGCAGTTCCTCTTATCTCAGTGCCTAGGAGACAGTAAAACAGTAAACCAAGACAACCCTGTTTGTAAGTACAAACTCGGTGGATCTGGGGGTGAGAGAGAGGGGAGGGGGAATTCCTTCTATCGAAACTTGGGTCCTCACACACCCAGCGAGCTAGGTGTCATGCTTCATTATATGGACCTGCTCCTCGTTGGGTCGGCGCTGCAATACCCAACGGGCACCCGTAAAGGGGCTCTTTAGCGGAGATATTTTGTTCCTCGCCTAATGATGCAGTGGGGGTGAGGGGCCTTGAGTGTGTAGATGTAGTGAAAGGGTGACTTAAAAAAAGTTGGATAGTCCAAATAAGACTTTTATTCTGGCTGGCTATCCACCTCATTAAAACAAACAGAGTGGCAGCTTTCTGACATGATGGTTCAGTTTAAGCTATGCTCAACTCTAAAGGTCAACATGTTTCATGCCTGCTGGTCAGTTTGATTGGTAGCAATTCTTCAGGACCTAGTGAGTGAATCTATCTACACAGCGTGGTGGGGTGATTACTACCTACCACGTGTTCACACAATGGGTCAAGTTTCCCGTAGTGTCACGCAGTGACTGTTAGACCCGGCCCTCGTAACATAGATAGACCTGACCCCTGCACCTCACACCAGCCCCCAAACCCACGGCCTAGCCGATCCTTCCCACCAGAACTCGCACGCACCCAACCCGGACTTCCCCGTCCGTGGCCTTCTGCCCTTCGGCCACACCGGGCCCGCGTGCCCACTTCATGCAACAAGATGGCCGCCCGGCCCCAGCGCGACCCTGGCCTAGAGGCGCCACTCCGGCTGGAGGACATCACGCTCCCCTTGGGATGAGAGAGGGAGGAGCAGTTTCTATCACACCTCTGCGCTTCCCTGGGACGGTGGGTTTCGATCGACCTGCCGGCCTCCCCGAGAGCTGGCTCCATGCCTGCTGGGTGTCTGGGACTCCTCCCGACCCGGCCCTGAAAGGATCAAAAGACAATGGCAGGAAACCCCAACAAGCGACCCCCAGGTGACAAGACCCCTGCCTGCACAGACTCCGGACATCAAAGAGGAGTCGCCCTATAACAAGGGGTGCTCTGGGACTATCCGGCAGATTCGCCTTGGACCACCTGAGCCCTGCTGAGTGACTCGCGGCTCCCCGAGAATCGTAAGACCTCCGAACTTGTGCTTGAGCCCTGCTGAGTGACTCGCGGCTCCCTGAAGATCGTAAGACCTCCGAACTTGTGCTTGAGCCCTGCTGAGTGACTCGCGGCTCCCTGAAGATCGTAAGACCTCCGAACTTGTGCTTGAGCCCTGCTGAGTGACTCGCGGCTCCTCGAAGTTCGTAAGACCACCGAACTTGTATCCGAGCCCTTCTGAGTGACTCGCGGCTCCCACAGACTCTCTTGGTCCCGCCGGACCCTACGACGACAAGCGTATCCCCCAGCTCGAGGATTGTGAGCTGTGCGCCAGGTACGCTCCTGCATTTGATCCATATCCCCAAAGACTGTCCCGCTACCTCCTACTCCCCTCCAAGACTCTGAGAGCCCACGCTCTGCTTGTATATATTTGCCGTGCTGATCATAAAGATCCTACCACTCCAATCTGATAAAGATTTGCTCTTAAGAACTCCTTGTGTGGTGTCTCTCTGTCGTGTGGTGCCGAGTGTACGATCCTAGATACGAGATTCCTCCCCTGAGGAGTCTCCCGCCAGTGCCCGGCTACGATACCTCGAGGGTGGGTCTCAGGGCAGTCAGGGCCCCCTCCGGGCCCCTCTGAGGTCGCCTTCTAACATTGGTGGCAAGCGACGGGATTCGGGCCCATAATCTAGAGATCGTACCGTGAACGGCTGACGCACTACCGACAAAGATGGCAGAAGGAAACGCCGTGGTTCTCATAGAAGACAACGCCAGTACCGTGTTCCAGGTGGAAAAGCTGGAAGAGTACACTCACAAAGAACTAAAACAATTCTGTAAGGAACTCAGAATCGCTACCACTGGTCTCAACACCAAAGAAGATATGCAAAAAGCACTGAAAGCTTGGGTGGATTCTGGAGCCTCCCGGCCAGAAGGAGCGGGGGAGCCCCACGACGAAGCAGGACCCTCCCAAGGAGAACGCAGTAGCAACCAGGTGCGAGGCTTCGTACCAGACGGGGGCCTATCCCCGGAGGAACTCGCAGACAGAGAAAAAAGTCGCCATCACGAGCTCGAATTAGCCAAACTCAAAATTGAGGGCGAGCTGAAATTAGCCGAGAAAAAGCTAGCAGTAGAACAGTTGCGAGTACAAGGAGAACTGGAAGAGAAGAAACTACAACGAGAACACGAGGGAAAGAGACTTCAACTGGAACATGAACGCAGCCTGAAGGAAATAGAACTGAAAGCAAGAAGCGAAGAAACGCGGCCCCCGGGGAACCGGGAGGCGGCCGCCCCGACGGAACAGAAGGTCCACATCCCCAAGGATGTGGTCAAAGAATATTACAAAAAAGATGACATTCAGCAGTGGTTCCGGGCCTACGAGGTCGCCATGACCTCCCATCGGGTCCCACAGAAGGATTGGGGGGCTGGGTTATGGGGTCGATTCCTGAGCGAAGGGAGAGACACCCTGCTCGACCTACCCACCTCCATGCAAACATCCTATGAACACATGAAAGCGGCCCTCCTCACAAGGTACGGCCTCACCCCGGAGATGTACCGCCAGCGGTTCCGGGACTGCAGGAAGATCCCGGGTACCACCTGGGTGGAATATGTGAATTTCTTCAGCCGCGCCTTCGATGGATGGATCAAGGGCAGCAAGGTAACCACCCTGGAAGAACTAACAGACCTTATGTTGTGGGAACACCTGGCGGCCAACTGCTTTGTGGAACTCCGCCAGCATCTGCTCGACAGCAAGCTCACGGACCCAAGAAAGCTGGCTGTCGAGGCGGATCGCTGGACCAACACCCGGGTCTCCTGGGGCCCTGTAGGAGAGTACCCCCGAGCCAGTCAGGGACCACCCCGCCAGAGAGGGGGGGGAAACCAGGGAGGGCAGAGAGAGTCCCAGGCTAGTCCCCCGAAGTCCCAACCTCCACCTTTCCCGGCACCCCCACCAGCTGTATCCGGCCCCCCCCTTAGACGGGGGCACCGGGTAACCATCACTTGTTTCCGTTGCCAGAAGCCCGGGCATTACGCCAACGACCCTGAATGCCCCATGGCCCCACGCACCACCCAGGCAGCACCCCCTGCTAGACAGATAGCCAACGTAGCCCTGGGGGAGGAGGTTGAGGAGGCCGAGGAGTGGGAACCCGCCGCTATGGCCCTAGTATCCTTAGGAGATAGAGAGATGGTCCCTGGGAGCCTCCTGCCCTCTAACACAAAGAAATATGGGCAGCTCGTAACGATCAATGGCCACCAAGTAGAAGCCCTCCATGACACCGGGGCCAGCATCACCGGTGTCCTTAGCCATTTAGTACACGAAGACCAGGTCCTCCCCAACGTCTTTTGCCCTGTCATTTCAGCCGACAACACAGAAAGCCTGTTGTGTCCAAAATAATTATTCCAAGGGCCACACTTACCATTGGCCCTCAATAATAGGTAAGAAGGAGCAGTTGGCAACGTGGAAGGTTCAAACGTTTATTAGTCACCACAGAACTCTATATAGAGGAGCCTCGTCGATCCTCACCCATCAGGTGCGCCGAGGAAGACTGCTGGCTCCTTGACAGTAACACACTTTTATACATTATCAGTACAGCATACAAAACCATATATGTGGAAAAGTACCAGTTAGTCCTGGCGCCCCTAATGAGCTCATGCCCATTTCTAGTTTCGGTTGCACATACAAAGGGTTACTATCTTTACAGAGAAGGTCGAAAGCGTAACTCCCTTTTCGTCCCAGGCCTAGAGGAATTTGCCTGATACTCCCTTTTAGCAGATGTGACCTTGCTTCTCAGCAACTCAGCCTGTCTCCTAATTAAATGCAAGGAAAGGGGAAAGCTGAGGGTGTGCGGAAAAGACCACGTGACTCCCAAGTGAGAGAGAGAGCCGCAATCCAAAATGGAGGCGGTTCGGTTTCTCGGCCCTTTTTGTCGTACTAAACATAATCGGGGATCTCGAGCCGTTTAATTCACCATAATGAGGTAAACTATCATTAGATATACTGCGCTAATCATATCGTAATATCTTGAATACCTCAGAACGGCCCTTTTAGCGCAGCATAGCTAATAACGGGGTCAGTCTTCGAAAATACCCTCATCAATCTGCATTAAGTCGTGCGTCTCCTTCTGAGCCCGCTGGGTATCTATTCTAGTTTGGACGGGCTCGGACCTAGGGAGGGATCGGCGAACTTGAGTGGCACAGTATGCACAGCAAGCAGGCCCGCACTGTAGACAAAGACAGCAGGTGAAAATGAACTCCACTATTCCTAAAAGAATCCTAAATAACTTCCATCCCCAGGTTGTCACCAAATCCCAAAACCACCCAGACAAGGACCAAGTACCAGTCTCGGTGTGAATTTCTGAAGCTAGCCGATGTAGTTTCGAATGGCTAAATGGACAGAAGGGGCGGAGTCAGGTATATATACACAACAGGAGCTGCCGATGACTCTACAAGCTCCTCCGCGATCAGCTAGGATAACATCTAAAACAAGACGATTTTGGAGGGTCACAAGCCGGGTCGCCTGGAGCTCCACTGTAATATTAGTTAATATTCCTGCAGTAGTATTGACCACCCCTTCCACTACTCTAGATAGCCTCCTAACTTCTTTACTGTTGAGGATGGGTCCCCATATGGGCAACGCCCCTTTTATGATATCAACGAAGTGTTGGGCTGGAGTGTCAGTCTGGTCAGTGGCATCATTACTGGCGGCTTCAGCTTTTAGGCTCCGCCGATTTAAGGAATGAGATTTGTGATAATCGGAAGGAGCTATGTAGACCGGTGGGTAAAGAAAAGATAAGTAACATCGGCCCGCCCATTCCCTGGGTAGCCAAGTGTATGCATTTTCACCGCACACGAAATAAACATTGGGAGGGGTGAGTGTTGGGGGACTACTGAAAGTCTGTAGTTTATAAGTGTAATTACATCTACTATAACCTACGGATAGATGTCCAGTACCCTGCACACAGAAGGAGGAGGACGTATTCAATACTGGGACCGGAATTATTTTCTCATCTGAGACATTTCGCTCCTGGAAATACTTGAAATACTCAGTAAAATTAAAGGTCATGAAATCCAACACTTCATCCCTCAACCAGGTATCATTCTCATGATCAGTGTATACGTTCATACAGGCGGTAGGATCAAGGGTACCATCCGTCCCCTCAGCATTAGGAGTAAAACCTTGGTGTGTCTCTATATAGGCTAAAATCAAGGCGTAATCCTTCTCTGAGAATCGACGTTCATCTATAGCGCAGTGTTCATATAGCATGGATAACATTTTAAACCAGGCTTCGCAACTACCTAAATAAGACAAGGGCATTGATATGAACAAATCTTGCTTATGCATCACTGACGGGAGAAGACCACAGACCCAACAATCAGTAACATTTGTGGAACTATGAGTCTGGTGTAGCATCTCAATGAAAGCATTATGTACATATGTCTGTCGGTGTCTCTCCTTATGGGGGGCAAAAGTCTGGAAATGATGTTCCTTAGGAGCAGGGGTAGACACTATCAAGGTGTGCACAGGATGGCGAAACTCCAGATATATAAACAGACCTAAGCATAGCACAAAGGATACAATCAATATAGAAATGAAAACAATTTTAACACGCAAACTCCATGAGGAGAACATTGGCAAATGCGGGGGAATGGTACGGGGTACTATGGGCCGCCCTTCTTCAGGGACAAAACGAGCAAAAGGGTACATTTTCTCACTAAAAGTCCAATATAATCTCGGGAAGAGGGCTACGAGCAGTCCGACCTGCCGGAGGGTGCTTCTTTCCTGT
The DNA here is from genome assembly GCF_964204655.1 of Triturus cristatus. Lineage (NCBI taxonomy): Eukaryota > Metazoa > Chordata > Amphibia > Caudata > Salamandridae > Triturus > Triturus cristatus. The sequence goes on along the minus strand of NC_140589.1, from coordinate 238,542,026 downwards.
GTCCGTATAGAGCCTCACAGGCAGACTCCTATTGTTCAGAAAAAGAAAAAAGAAAAAACTTCTCGCGTTGGGGTCGCACTTGACGCAACCCTTGTTGAAAGGAAACTCCACCTGGGCCCCCACCAGTCCAACCAATGTCTCTACCTTCGTTCTGAACAGAGCTTTACTGAAAGTTCCATGCTCTCAACGAGTTCAGTCCAGTGTTCTACCAATCCTCAGGTCTTTGCCGAGGCTTCCAACTTCACTTGCCAAGGCTAGACCTGGGATTCCCTATTTCCGGGGCCGCAGGTGATATCGATCCCGACCAGGGGTATCAGGATTCACAAACAAAGCAGGCACAATGGAATCAGACGGGGAGCTGGGCTCCTGACCAGGCGCCTCACTCGGAGCAATTGAGTGGTCGCAAAAAGGGTCTTGCAGGCTCACAGCACTCTCCCCTCGCCCGTCAACTTCTCTGCGGGTGTCCAGGGAAAGTCGTTTCCTAGTGCTGGGCTTGCCCTGGTTTGGCAGGCCTTCCTCCTGGTCAAGCTGCTCCCTTGGCAATGGGAGAGGAACTCGCTTAAGATGGGAGATATGGATCCAGCGCTGCTTACCCTCAACTTTCACCGCCGTTCGCGTTGCCAGGAGCACCTGGTACGGTCGGGACCAGCGCGGATCCAAACTCGATTTTCGTTGATAGTTCCGAAGCAAGACCCACTGTCTAGGTTCCACGCTGTGTCCGGGTCCCTCCGGCAGGGCTGCAGTACGGCAGATATCTGTTGATGAATGGAATGGAGATCTTTAGTCAAAGCATACAAATAATCAGTCAACATAGGATGGTCGATGTCCCTGAAGGATTTGGGCCGAGGTACTCCCCACACGTTGGCAGGTCTGCCAAAGATTACCTCATAAGGGGAGATACCGCTCCGGGAATGGGGAGTAGTTCTTACGGACAACAGGGCCAGGGGCAGGAGATCAGGCCATTTTAATCCTGTCGTGTCCTGAAGTTTAGCCAGTTTCAATTTCAGAATCCCATTATATTTCTCAACTAGGCCCGCTGATTGAGGATGTCGGGCTGCGTGAAACTTCTGCTGAATGGACAGACCCTTGCATACATGCCTAACTAAGTCAGCATTAAAATGTGTCCCGTTGTCACTCCAAATCACCCGTGGCAACCCATATCGAGGGAAAAACTCCTTTACCAGAGCTTTCGCGGTTGCCAGGGCAGTATTTTCCTTTGTGGGGTACGCCTCCACCCATTTACTAAAAGTACAGATCACCACCAGCACGTATTTCAGATTGTTAACTCGTTCTAGCTGTATGTAATCCATTTGAAGTACTTCAAAAGGCAGGGTGGGCGGCGCAAAACTACCCGCCAAGACGGGAATGCTAACCCCAGGATTATGCTGGAGACAGATCATGCAATGCTGAACCAGGTTCCTAGCTGTCTTATGAATATTAACATTGTACCAGACAGGATCCAATGTGGCACAGATGCCCTGGACCCCTACATGTGAAGGTCCGTGTGCCATAGCTACTACTGCATTTACAAATGCGTTTGGCAGTAACCATCTACACCTCTCTGACAAATCAGTCCAACATCCATTCTCATCAAGCCTCCCCACCTGTTCTTGCCAGTATGTCAGTTCTTCCGGGGTCACCTCCTTTTGTAGCTCTTTCACACTGTCTATGGTGTTGTTAAAAACCCCTGCCTCTATCATTTTTGTCACTACAAACATGGAAGTGGTGTCAGACTGGGCTGTTTCCTTGGCGATCCTATCCGCAAAGGAATTTCCCCTCCCCACATCATCCACTACAACCTTGTGTGCGCTACATTTTACTATGGCCAGGGTTTTAGGCAACGTTAATGCAGCCAGCAATCGGTCAACTAATGTCAAGAATCCTCTTTCCGCCCATAACCTCCCGAAGCTATGTGCTACACCGAACGCATATTGGCTATCGGTGTAGACATTTAGCTTCAAGCCTTTCCCCAACTCGCAGGCCCTGAATAATGCAACCAATTCGGCCGCCTGGGCCGACCGGTATGGTATCTTGGCTGCCTCGACTACCGTTTGCAGGGTAGTGATCGCATAAGCCGCAGCTGTCGTACCATCCGGTAATCTAAAGCAGGACCCATCAACATACAATTCTCCTTGGGCATCAGAAAGTGGGGTGTCAGTTAGATCTATCCGGCCCTTGGTTTCTTCTTCAGTTCAAAAAATACAATCATGTATGTCTTGTCCACCATCCCCTGAAGGGAGGGGCAACAGTGTGGCAGGGTTCAAGTTAACACATCGTTTGATCGTTATATGAGGTGCAAACAGGGTCAATTCGTACCCTGTAAGACGCGCACTAGTTAAGTGCTGCGTCTGTGTCCTGTTTAATAATACGTCCACAGCATGAGGCACCATCACTGTCAGATCCGTATTCAGGACTAGCCCTTCCGATTGTCTGATCGCTACAGCCACTGCCGCTGCAGCCCTCAGACAACTGGGAAGTGCTCTGGCGACGTTATCCAAAACCGCCGAGAAATATGCATAAGGCCTTTGCTTACCACCAAAGTCCTGTGTCAACACTGAAAGAGAGCAACCGTCCACCTCATGCACATAGAGCACAAAAAGGTTTCCGGTAGTCAGGGGTGCCAAGCACAGGAGCAGAGCAAAGAGCAGTTTTCAGAGCAGAAAAAGCAGTCTGGCATTCATCAGTCCAAGGTAAGGGTTCATGCACATCCTTCGTAGTTAGATACAAGAAAGGTTTAGTCAAGAGAGAATAGTTAGCAATCCATTGGCGACAGTAGGAGGTTATACCAAGCAAAGCGCGGACATCACGTTGCGTGCGAGGAACAGGCATGTTAGTTATGGTTGCGATGCGCTCAGAAGTCAACCGTCTTCCCTCCTTCGACAGGAGATGACCGAGATAGGTCACCTCCGGTCGACAATATTGAAATTTAGAGAGCGACACCTTGTTACCATGAGTGGCCAAGTGCCGTAGCAGGGTAACCGTAGCATCGCGGCAACCCTGTTCTGTATCAGAGGCCACAAGGAGGTCGTCAACATACTGCAATAGGACATTACCTGGCGGCAATTGTAAGGAATCCAATACTCTTTTTAGGGCTTGGCAGTAGATACTAGGGCTTTCGGTATACCCCTGGGGGGCGCAACAGAATCTAAAGCTGCGGCCCCCCAATGAGAAACCGAACAAATGTCTGCTATCCGGATGTATGGGAATGCTAAAGAAGGCATTCTTCAAATCAATCACCGAGAAAAATGTGGCAGTGGGAGGAATCATGGTCAAAATGGAATTAATGTCTGGTACCACCGGATATTGGGGTACCACAATCTTGTTAATTTCTCGTAAATCAATCACAAATCGGTAGGTATCAGCATAATCAGGGGATTGGGGTACGGGGGCTCGTTTAAGAATCGGAAGAATGGGACTGTTACAGACATTAGAGGCCGTTTCCTCCACCACCCCTGTTCTAATCAAGTCAGAAATAATGGCCAGTAAAGCGCGTTCACCTGCGGGGGCTATTTTATACTGTGGGATCCTCGGCAATTTGGCATTCTGTTTCAGGGTGATGGACACCGGGGGAATTTGTAGGAATCCTACGTCAGTGTCCCCCAGGGCCCAAAGATCCTTCGGGAGTTGTGCAAGTTCAGGAGGTAGTGAGTCCGTTTTCGAAAAACATTGAACGGAGGGGATAGAGGTATTCCAAATGGTCAGATAAACTCCATCGGGGGAGCAATAGATGTGGGCATGCAATCTTTTCAATATATCAATACCCAGGAGATTTTCCCCACACTGGGAGGTGAGGAGGAAAGGCGATTCTATCGTAACCGGTCCCACAGTAAGGGAAAGTGGCTTAGAAATGGGGCTCACCACCGGAGTTCCAGAGAACCCCACGGACACATTAGTCTGGCCAGACAGAGCGGCCCCCGGGACCAGGGCGCGTGAAACAGAACTGTTCATAGCCCCTGTGTCAACCAAAAACTTACCTGATGCATCCAACAATCGTGCATGGACATAAGGTCCAGCTTGATCTATCGGGATTGACACATGCCCCTTACTCTGCCCTTGGCTGTCCTATGCTGGAGTATACCCGGCGTCTTCGTCCGTTACACGTCCATCATTGTAGTACTGTTTACCCTGGTTTTGGTCGAAATAATTCTGACTGTTCTCACCTCGGGCTGCCTGTTCTTGTCTCGTGTGTCCACCACGATGCCCACTCATCCTTCCCCGTCCGCGACCCCTCGAAGCCGTATTCTGTTCATATAGTAACGGACACTGCGCTCTCCAATGCCCCTCCTCTTTACAGAAAGCACATTGATTTATGCCCAAATCTGTTTGCCCAGCTGTTTGCGTCGGTCCCGCCCCTCTTGGAGCGAAATTCTGCAACCCTCGTCCTCTTCCTCTACCCCTCTCCACTTGCTGTAGTAACACTCGTGTTTTCAATTCTTTCGACTTTCTTTCTGTCTTATCCTTGCTCTCATTTTACCGATGCTCATAATACTGAGCCATGCTCAGTATCGTGGAGGGCGTGGTGGTCGTCCAGGTACTCTCGGCTGCCTGTAACCGAGCCGATACCTCGGGTAGCAAATTTGTTACAAATCTATTAACAAATAAACGTACACCCCCTTCCGTTGCCAAGTCCTGTCCGCTGAAGTCAATGAACACTCCCTCAAACCTCGTGAAAAAATCAGAGACACTCTCGTCCTTCTTTTGCTTACAGGCCGTCAGCTTGTCCCAATCTACTTTCCTGGGTGGGATCAGCGAATGCATATAAGTTATTATTCTCTCAGGCAAGGCCAGTATCTCAGGTCGGGGCTTGTTCCCTGGTTTACGATCTCTATCCCAGTTTCTCAGTTGATCCCATGTCCCACCAAATTCCTCAACATGGTCCTGGTCATGTACCTGGCGCCAAATGTCCACCGGTACTAATAAAGCAAAGAATAATTCAATATCTGCCAACGTCATTACCGCTGACGAGGCGGCCTCGGTCAGTTCCTTGTAATATGCGGTGGGGTTCTTTCTAGGATCTGGCAACTGGCTTTTTAGGGATAGTACCTCACTCCGCTTCCAGGGGGTATAGACCCATTGTTCCTGGAACCGGGCGTCTACCCCGGGACGGGTAACGACGCCGTGGGCATCTACTACTGCGGCAACTTCTGGATGAAAGATAGGGTGCACTTCCCGCATAGGGAACTGGGAGAATCCGGCGGGAGTGGTAGACTGCAAACGAGCTCTATAAGAGACCAAAGTCTGTACCTTCCCATACACCTCTTCCGGTGTCAACTGAGATTTATGGACCTGATCAAGAATATCATATAGTATAGCCGGAGCCTTCCCTTCCTGATGTACCTGTTCCCACACAGAAATAAGACGGTTGGCCATATGCTCCAGAGCATGCTGTTGCATCACCGGTTCATAGTCTCTCATGGTACTCCAAATATCAGCAAGCGTATAAATGGGATGTCGCATCCACTGGGATGCTTGTGTAGCTATAGTTTCCCTTTCTTCCGTTCCCAAGGCCGACCGAGTGAACAACTTCCTACCCTCAGTGAGACTGGCCGGACTTAGCGGAGTAGTTGCAGCTGTTACCGGCGTGGTACTGGCGGAGGAGGAGGGCAGAACAGAAGGGGAAGGCATTGACCCCAGCGACAGCTGAGGGGTCCCGGCTGCAGCTGCTGTCAATAAATTAGGCAGTATGGCCATAACTTCAGACACAGATGTCGGTAACCGGGAGAGGTTCGGCAGGGAGGGAGGGGTAGTGGTGGCCGGGGGAGCCGAAGCCGAGGCCCCCTGGGACATATCTGGAGCCGGGGCCGAGGCCCCTGATACCTCCGGATATATCCTCTGTGGCACATAAGGGGGTGGTGGTCTGGTGTCCAGTAAATCCTCTATCTCATCTTCTGCATTCGGGCGGGTCACATAGCTCTTATCCACCTTCAGTCGAAATTCATGATTCATGCAATCCAATCCCCTTTCTACTCTGTCTCGGTCATAGGCCATAGCTTTCTGAGTAACATTCTGTCCTGCCTTGGCTCTGGCTACTTTCTCTTCCCTTATTCGCCGTTGTTTGGCCTCCTTCTGCCATGCAATGAGGGCGTCAAACATGGCCTGCCTACTTCGCCTAGAAAACAGCTGTTCCTGTAGGAACGCAATTTTCTTTTCATCAAATGAGCCCGTTTTGGGCCAGCGTAACTCCTCATTGCCCTTGGTATACTTATGCCACAGAGTGCAAAACAACAACGGAGAGATCCCATGTTTGACATACATAAAATGGCTAGGACTGCCCTCCGGCGGGGCAGGTTGGCTCTCAGCTAGTCTGGAGTCACTCGTTCGACAACAGCAGCCAAAACAATTCAATTTACTAAAACAAGACATTTTTTGTTGTTAGTTTTCAGACATGTATACATAAACAACAGTCAACATGAATCATACACAACATACAATCCGTATCAGAGAACCAAGCCCGTCGACTCTGGTTCACAGTCCAAACACCAAACTACACGCGGGATTCCGGCCACCCTCCTGGCTCACCACTAAGACCAGCCCCCAACGAGGACTTGCCCCGTCAGGAGTATGCCCTGTGGCTACCCAGTCTAGGTCGCGGGTCCTTCCACGTGCAATCCGTTTGTAATCCTTCGGCGCGCCGTTTCTACTCAAATCAAATACAACCTGTACGTACTTCGAGTCAAACCACGGTAATGCTAACCTCGATCAAGCAAGACACCACCCTCCGGCGCGTGTCTTCAAATCAATGCACCGCTGTCCAGCGCGAGCTTCAAACAAATGCAATCCGTGTTCAAAATCAAAAACGCATCGTTCCCAACGAATGCTCTCAAATCAATCAAATAGCACACCGTCTTCGACGCGTGCCTAAACCAATAATGCACCGTGTACAACGCGTGCGTCAAAATCAAATCAATACTCACTGGGTGCACCCAGATACGAATGTTCGTTCTCCGCTGCCAACTCCTCCCGACCAAATCGATCCAGTTTCTGGGTTAAGCCCGTAGGACCCCGGTGAAGGGTAACTAGCAGCAGGGGACGTACCGAAAAGTCGTGCAGGGTGGGAGAAATCCTCAGGCTCCTCTCCCGCCAACCGGTCAGGACGCCCCCAACCCCACCACCCGAATACGGGGGGGGGGGGAGACCCTTTCACGGGGTCCCTTCGTGGTCGCCAACTGTTGTGTCCAAAATAATTATTCCAAGGGCCACACTTACCATTGGCCCGCAATAATAGGTAAGAAGGAGCAGTTGGCAACGTGGAAGGTTCAAACGTTTATTAGTCACCACAGAACTCTATATAGAGGAGCCTCGTCGATCCTCACCCATCAGGTGCGCCGAGGAAGACTGCTGGCTCCTTGAGAGTAACACACTTTTATACATTATCAGTACAGCATACAAAACCATATATGTGGAAAAGTACCAGTTAGTCCTGGCGCCCCTAATGAGCTCATGCCCATTTCTAGTTTCGGTTGCACATACAAAGGGTTACTATCTTTACAGAGAAGGTCGAAAGGGTAACTCCCTTTTCGTCCCAGGCCTAGAGGAATTTGCCTGATACTTCCTTTTAGCAGATGTGACCTTGCTTCTCAGCAACTCAGCCTGTCTCCTAATTAAATGCAAGGAAAGGGGAAAGCAGAGGGTGTGCGGAAAAGACCACGTGACTCCCAAGTGAGAGAGAGAGCCGCAATCCAAGATGGAGGCGGTTCGGTTTCTCGGCCCTTTTTGTCGTACTAAACATAATCGGGGATCTCGAGCCGTTTAATTCACCATAACGAGGTAAACTATCATTAGATATACTGCGCTAATCATATCGTAATATCTTGAATACCTCAGAACGGCCCTTTTAGCGCAGCATAGCTAATAACGGGGTCAGTCTTCGAAAATACCCTCATCAATCTGCATTAAGTCGTGCGTCTCCTTCTGAGCCCGCTGGGTATCTATTCTAGTTTGGACGGGCTCTGGCCTAGGGATGGATCGGCGAACTTGAGCGGCACAGTATGCACAGCAAGCAGGCCCGCACTGTAGACAAAGACAGCAGGTGAAAATGAACCCCACTATTCCTAAAAGAATCATAAATAACTTCCATCCCCAGGTTGTCACCAAATCCCAAAACCACCCAGACAAGGACCAAGTACCAGTCTCGGTGTGAATTTCTGAAGCTAGCCGATGTAGTTTCTGAATGGCTAAATGGACAGAAGGGGCGGAGTCAGGTATATATACACAACAGGAGCTGCCGATGACTCTACAAGCTCCTCCGCGATCAGCTAGGATAACATCTAAAACAAGACGATTTTGGAGGGTCACAAGCCGGGTCGCCTGGAGCTCCACTGTAATATTAGTTAATATTCCTGCAGTAGTATTGACCACCCCTTCCACTACTCTAGATAGCCTCCTAACTTCTTTACTGTTGAGGATGGGTCCCCATATGGGCAACGCCCCTTTTATGATATCAACGAAGTGTTGGGCTGGAGTGTCAGTCTGGTCAGTGGCATCATTACTGGCGGCTTCAGCTTTTAGGCTCCGCCGATTTAAGGAATGAGATTTGTGATAATCGGAAGGAGATATGTAGACCGGTGGGTAAAGAAAAGATAAGTAACATCGGCCCGCCCATTCCCTGGGTAGCCAAGTGTATGCATTTTCACCGCACACGAAATAAACATTGGGAGGGGTGAGTGTTGGGGGACTACTGAAAGTCTGTAGTTTATAAGTGTAATTACATCTACTATAACCTACGGATAGATGTCCAGTACCCTGCACACAGAAGGAGGAGGACGTATTCAATACTGGGACCAGAATTATTTTCTCATCTGAGACATTTCGCTCCTGGAAATACTTGAAATACTCAGTAAAATTAAAGGTCATGAAATCCAACACTTCATCCCTCAACCAGGTATCATTCTCATGATCAGTGTATACGTTCATACAGGCGGTAGGATCAAGGGTACCATCCGTCCCCTCAGCATTAGGAGTAAAACCTTGGTGTGTCTCTATATAGGATAAAATCAAGGCGTAATCCTTCTCTGAGAATCGACGTTCATCTATAGCGTAGTGTTCATATAGCATGGATAACATTTTAAACCAGGCTTCGCAACTACCTAAATAAGACAAGGGCATTGATATGAACAAATCTTGCTTATGCATCACTGACGGGAGAAGACCACAGACCCAACAATCAGTAACATTTGTGGAACTATGAGTCTGGTGTAGCATCTCAATGAAAGCATTATGTACATATGTCTGTCGGTGTCTCTCCTTATGGGGGGCAAAAGTCTGGAAATGATGTTCCTTAGGAGCAGGGGTAGACACTATCAAGGTGTGCACAGGATGGCGAAACTCCAGATATATAAACAGACCTAAGCATAGCACAAAGGATACAATCAATATAGAAATGAAAACAATTTTAACACGCAAACTCCATGAGGAGAACTTTGGCAAATGCGGGGGAATGGTACGGGGTACTATGGGCCGCCCTTCTTCAGGGACAAAACGAGCAAAAGGGTACATTTTCTCACTAAAAGTCCAATATAATCTCGGGAAGAGGGCTACGAGCAGTCCGACCTGCCGGAGGGTGCTTCTTTCCTGTGTCCGTATAGAGCCTCACAGGCAGACTCCTATTGTTCAGAAAAAGAAAAAAGAAAAAACTTCTCGCGTTGGGGTCGCACTTGACGCAACCCTTGTTGAAAGGAAACTCCACCTGGGCCCCCACCAGTCCAACCAATGTCTCTACCTTCGTTCTGAACAGAGCTTTACTGAAAGTTCCATGCTCTCAACGAGTTCAGTCCAGTGTTCTACCAATCCTCAGGTCTTTGCCGAGGCTTCCAACTTCACTTGCCAAGGCTAGACCTGGGATTCCCTATTTCCGGGGCCGCAGATGATATCGATCCCGACCAGGGGTATCAGGATTCACAAACAAAGCAGGCACAATGGAATCAGACGGGGAGCTGGGCTCCTGACCAGGCGCCTCACTCGGAGCAATTGAGTGGTCGCAAAAAGGGTCTTGCAGGCTCACAGCACTCTCCCCTCGCCCGTCAACTTCTCTGCGGGTGTCCAGGGAAAGTCGTTTCCTAGTGCTGGGCTCGCCCTGGTTTGGCAGGCCTTCCTCCTGGTCAAGCTGCTCCCTTGGCAATGGGAGAGGAACTCGCTTAAGATGGGAGATATGGATCCAGCGCTGCTTACCCTCAACTTTCACCGCCGTTCGCGTTACCAGGAGCACCTGGTACGGTCGGGACCAGCGCGGATCCAAACTCGATTTTCGTTGATAGTTCCGAAGCAAGACCCACTGTCTAGGTTCCACGCTGTGTCCGGGTCCCTCCGGCAGGGGCTGCAGTACGGCAGATATCTGTTGATGAATGGAATGGAGATCTTTAGTCAAAGCATACAAATAATCAGTCAACATAGGATGGTCGATGTCCCTGAAGGATTTGGGCCGAGGTACTCCCCACACGTTGGCAGGTCTGCCAAAGATTACCTCATAAGGGGAGATACCGCTCCGGGAATGGGGAGTAGTTCTTACGGACAACAGGGCCAGGGGCAGGAGATCAGGCCATTTTAATCCTGTCGTGTCCTGAAGTTTAGCCAGTTTCAATTTCAGAATCCCATTATATTTCTCAACTAGGCCCGCTGATTGAGGATGTCGGGCTGCGTGAAACTTCTGCTGAATGGACAGACCCTTGCATACATGCCTAACTAAGTCAGCATTAAAATGTGTCCCGTTGTCACTCCAAATCACCCGTGGCAACCCATATCGAGGGAAAAACTCCTTTACCAGAGCTTTCGCGGTTGCCAGGGCAGTATTTTCCTTTGTGGGGTACGCCTCCACCCATTTACTAAAAGTACAGATCACCACCAGCACGTATTTCAGATTGTTAACTCGTTCTAGCTGTATGTAATCCATTTGAAGTACTTCAAAAGGCAGGGTGGGCGGCGCAAAACTACACGCCAAGACGGGAATGCTAACCCCAGGATTATGCTGGAGACAGATCATGCAATGCTGAACCAGGTTCCTAGCTGTCTTATGAATATTAACATTGTACCAGACAGGATCCAATGTGGCACAGATGCCCTGGACCCCTACATGTGAAGGTCCGTGTGCCATAGCTACTACTGCATTTACAAATGCGTTTGGCAGTAACCATCTACACCTCTCTGACAAATCAGTCCAACATCCATTCTCATCAAGCCTCCCCACCTGTTCTTGCCAGTATGTCAGTTCTTCCGGGGTCCCCTCCTTTTGTAGCTCTTTCACACTGTCTATGGTGTTGTTAAAAACCCCTGCCTCTATCATTTTTGTCACTACAAACATGGAAGTGGTGTCAGACTGGGCTGTTTCCTTGGCGATCCTATCCGCAAAGGAATTTCCCCTCCCCACATCATCCACTACAACCTTGTGTGCGCTACATTTTACTATGGCCAGGGTTTTAGGCAACGTTAATGCAGCCAGCAATCGGTCAACTAATGGCCCATTCTTTATCTTTTCGCCATGAGATGTCAAGAATCCTCTTTCAGCCCATAACCTCCCGAAGCTATGTGCTACACCGAACGCATATTGGCTATCGGTGTAGACATTTAGCTTCAAGCCTTTCCCCAACTCGCAGGCCCTGAATAATGCAACCAATTCGGCCGCCTGGGCCGACCGGTATGGTATCTTGGCTGCCTCGACTACCGTTTGCAGGGTAGTGATCGCATAAGCCGCAGCTGTCGTACCATCCGGTAATCTAAAGCAGGACCCATCAACATACAATTCTCCTTGGGCATCAGAAAGTGGGGTGTCAGTTAGATCTATCCGGCCCTTGGTTTCTTCTTCAGTTCAAAAAATACAATCATGTATGTCTTGTCCACCATCCCCTGAAGGGAGGGGCAACAGTGTGGCAGGGTTCAAGTTAACACATCGTTTGATCGTTATATGAGGTGCAAACAGGGTCAATTCGTACCCTGTAAGACGCGCACTAGTTAAGTGCTGCGTCTGTGTCCTGTTTAATAATACGTCCACAGCATGAGGCACCATCACTGTCAGATCCGTATTCAGGACTAGCCCTTCCGATTGTCTGATCGCTACAGCCACTGCCGCTGCCGCTGCAGCCCTCAGACAACTGGGAAGTGCTCTGGCGACGTTATCCAAAACCGCCGAGAAATATGCATAAGGCCTTTGCTTACCACCAAAGTCCTGTGTCAACACTGAAAGAGAGCAACCGTCCACCTCATGCACATAGAGCACAAAAAGGTTTCCGGTAGTCAGGGGTGCCAAGCACAGGAGCAGAGCAAAGAGCAGTTTTCAGAGCAGAAAAAGCAGTCTGGCATTCATCAGTCCAAGGTAAGGGTTCATGCACATCCTTCGTAGTTAGATACAAGAAAGGTTTAGTCAAGAGAGAATAGTTAGCAATCCATTGGCGACAGTAGGAGGTTATACCAAGCAAAGCGCGGACATCACGTTGCGTGCGAGGAACAGGCATGTTAGTTATGGTTGCGATGCGCTCAGAAGTCAACCGTCTTCCCTCCTTCGACAGGAGATGACCGAGATAGGTCACCTCCGGTCGACAATATTGAAATTTAGAGAGCGACACCTTGTTACCATGAGTGGCCAAGTGCCGTAGCAGGGTAACCGTAGCATCGCGGCAACCCTGTTCTGTATCAGAGGCCACAAGGAGGTCGTCAACATACTGCAATAGGACATTACCTGGCGGCAATTGTAAGGAATCCAATACTCTTTTTAGGGCTTGGCAGTAGATACTAGGGCTTTCGGTATACCCCTGGGGGGCGCAACAGAATCTAAAGCTGCGGCCCCCCAATGAGAAACCGAACAAATGTCTGCTATCCGGATGTATGGGAATGCTAAAGAAGGCATTCTTCAAATCAATCACCGAGAAAAATGTGGCAGTGGGAGGAATCATGGTCAAAATGGAATTAATGTCTGGTACCAATGGATCTTGTTAATTTCTCGTAAATCAATCACAAATCGGTGGGTATCAGCATAATCAGGGGATTGGGGTACGGGGGCTCGTTTAAGAATCGGAAGAATGGGACTGTTACAGACATTAGAGGCCGTTTCCTCCACCACCCCTGTTCTAATCAAGTCAGAAATAATGGCCAGTAAAGCGCGTTCCCCTGCGGGGGCTATTTTATACTGTGGGATCCTCGGCAATTTGGCATTCTGTTTCAGGGTGATGGACACCGGGGGAATTTGTAGGAATCCTACGTCAGTGTCCCCCAGGGCCCAAAGATCCTTCGGGAGTTGTGCAAGTTCAGGAGGTAGTGAGTCCGTTTTCGAAAAACATTGAACGGAAGGGATAGAGGTATTCCAAATGGTCAGATAAACTCCATCGGGGGAGCAATAGATGTGGGCATGCAATCTTTTCAATATATCAATACCCAGGAGATTTTCCCCACACTGGGAGGTGAGGAGGAAAGGCGATTCTATCGTAACCGGTCCCAGAGTAAGGGAAAGTGGCTTAGAAATGGGGCTCACCACCGGAGTTCCAGAGAACCCCACGGACACATTAGTCTGGCCAGACAGAGCGGCCCCCGGGACCAGGGCACGTGAAACAGAACTGTTCATAGCCCCTGTGTCAACCAAAAACTTACCTGATGCATCCAACAATCGTGCATGGACATAAGGTCCAGCTTGATCTATCGGGATTGACACATGCCCCTTACTCTGCCCTTGGCTGTCCTATGCTGGAGTATACCCGGCGTCTTCGTCCGTTACACGTCCATCATTGTAGTACTGTTTACCCTGGTTTTGGTCGAAATAATTCTGACTGTTCTCACCTCGGGCTGCCTGTTCTTGTCTCGTGTGTCCACCACGATGCCCACTCATCCTTCCCCGTCCGCGACCCCTCGAAGCCGTATTCTGTTCATATAGTAACGGACACTGCGCTCTCCAATGCCCCTCCTCTTTACAGAAAGCACATTGATTTATGCCCAAATCTGTTCGCCCAGCTGTTTGTGTCGGTCCCGCCCCTCTTGGAGCGAAATTCTGCAACCCTCGTCCTCTTCCTCTACCCCTCTCCACTTGCTGTAGTAACACTCGTGTTTTCAATTCTTTCGACTTTCTTTCTGTCTTATCCTTGCTCTCATTTTCCCGATGCTCATAATACTGAGCCATGCTCAGTATCGTGGAGGGCGTGGTGGTCGTCCAGGTACTCTCGGCTGCCTGTAACCGAGCCGATACCTCGGGTAGCAAATTTGTTACAAATCTATTAACAAATAAACGTACACCCCCTTCCGTTGCCAAGTCCTGTCCGCTGAAGTCAATGAACACTCCCTCAAACCTCGTGAAAAAATCAGAGACACTCTCGTCCTTCTTTTGCTTACAGGCCGTCAGCTTGTCCCAATCTACTTTCCTGGGTGGGATCAGCAAATGCATATAAGTTATTATTCTCTCAGGCAAGGCCAGTATCTCAGGTCGGGGCTTGTTCCCTGGTTTACGATCTCTATCCCAGTTTCTCAGTTGATCCCATGTCCCACCAAATTCCGTAACATGGTCCTGGTCATGTACCTGGCGCCAAATGTCCACCGGTACTAATAAAGCAAAGAATAATTCAATATCTGCCAACGTCATTACCGCTGACGAGGCGGCCTCGGTCAGTTCCTTGTAATATGCGGTGGGGTTCTTTCTAGGATCTGGCAACTGGCTTTTTAGGGATAGTACCTCACTCCGCTTCCAGGGGGTATAGACCCATTGTTCCTGGAACCGGGCGTCTACCCCGGGACGGGTAACGACGCCGTGGGCATCTACTACTGCGGCAACTTCTGGATGAAAGATAGGGTGCACTTCCCGCATAGGGAACTGGGAGAATCCGGCGGGAGTGGTAGACTGCAAACGAGCTCTATAAGAGACCAAAGTCTGTACCTTCCCATACACCTCTTCCGGTGTCAACTGAGATTTATGGACCTGATCAAGAATATCATATAGTATAGCCGGAGCCTTCCCTTCCTGATGTACCTGTTCCCACACAGAAATAAGACGGTTGGCCATATGCTCCAGAGCATGCTGTTGCATCACCGGTTCATAGTCTCTCATGGTACTCCAAATATCAGCAAGCGTATAAATGGGATGTCGCATCCACTGGGATGCTTGTGTAGCTATAGTTTCCCTTTCTTCCGTTCCCAAGGCCGACCGAGTGAACAACTTCCTACCCTCAGTGAGACTGGCCGGACGTAGCGGAGTAGTTGCAGCTGTTACCGGCGTGGTACTGGCGGAGGAGGAGGGCAGAACAGAAGGGGAAGGCATTGACCCCAGCGACAGCTGAGGGGTCCCGGCTGCAGCTGCCGTCAATAAATTAGGCAGTATGGCCATAACTTCAGACACAGATGTCGGTAACCGGGAGAGGTTCGGCAGGGAGGGAGGGGTAGTGGTGGTCGGGGGAGCCGAAGCCGAGGCCCCCTGGGACATATCTGGAGCCGGGGCCGAGGCCCCTGATACCTCCGGATATATCCTCTGTGGCACATAAGGGGGTGGTGGTCTGGTGTCCAGTAAATCCTCTATCTCATCTTCTGCATTCGGGCGGGTCACATAGCTCTTATCCACCTTCAGTCGAAATTCATGATTCATGCAATCCAATCCCCTTTCTACTCTGTCTCGGTCATAGGCCATAGCTTTCTGAGTAACATTCTGTCCTGCCTTGGCTCTGGCTACTTTCTCTTCCCTTATTCGCCGTTGTTTGGCCTCCTTCTGCCATGCAATGAGGGCGTCAAACATGGCCTGCCTACTTCGCCTAGAAAACAGCTGTTCCTGTAGGAACGCAATTTTCTTTTCATCAAATGAGCCCGTTTTGGGCCAGCGTAAATCCACATTGCCCTTGGTATACTTATGCCACAGAGTGCAAAACAACAACGGAGAGATCCCATGTTTGACATACATAAAATGGCTAGGACTGCCCTCCGGCGGGGCAGGTTGGCTCTCAGCTAGTCTGGAGTCACTCGTTCGACAACAGCAGCCAAAACAATTCAATTTACTAAAACAAGACATTTTTTGTTGTTAGTTTTCAGACATGTATACATAAACAACAGTCAACATGAATCATACACAACATACAATCCGTATCAGAGAACCAAGCCCGTCGACTCTGGTTCACAGTCCAAACACCAAACTACACGCGGGATTCCGGCCACCCTCCTGGCTCACCACTAAGACCAGCCCCCAACGAGGACTTGCCCCGTCAGGAGTATGCCCTGTGGCTACCCAGTCTAGGTCGCGGGTCCTTCCACGTGCAATCCGTTTGTAATCCTTCGGCGCGCCGTTTCTACTCAAATCAAATACAACCTGTACGTACTTCGAGTCAAACCACGGTAATGCTAACCTCGATTAAGCAAGACACCACCCTCCGGCGCGTGTCTTCAAATCAATGCACCGCTGTCCAGCGCGAGCTTCAAACAAATGCAATCCGTGTTCAAAATCAAAAACGCATCGTTCCCAACGAATGCTCTCAAATCAATCAAATAGCACACCGTCTTCGACGCGTGCCTAAACCAATAATGCACCGTGTACAACGCGTGCGTCAAAATCAAATCAATACTCACCGGGTGCACCCAGATACGAATGTTCGTTCTCCGCTGCCAACTCCTCCCGACCAAATCGATCCAGTTTCTGGGTTAAGCCCGTAGGACCCCGGTGAAGGGTAACTAGCAGCAGGGGACGTACCGAAAAGTCGTGCAGGGTGGGAGAAATCCTCAGGCTCCTCTCCCGCCAACCGGTCAGGACGCCCCCAACCCCACCACCCGAATACGGGGGGGGGAAGACCCTTTCACGGGGTCCCTTCGTGGTCGCCAACTGTTGTGTCCAAAATAATTATTCCAAGGGCCACACTTACCATTGGCCCGCAATAATAGGTAAGAAGGAGCAGTTGGCAACGTGGAAGGTTCAAACGTTTATTAGTCACCACAGAACTCTATATAGAGGAGCCTCGTCGATCCTCACCCATCAGGTGCGCCGAGGAAGACTGCTGGCTCCTTGACAGTAACACACTTTTATACATTATCAGTACAGCATACAAAACCATATATGTGGAAAAGTACCAGTTAGTCCTGGCGCCCCTAATGAGCTCATGCGCATTTCTAGTTTCGGTTGCACATACAAAGGGTTACTATCTTTACAGAGAAGGTCGAAAGGGTAACTCCCTTTTCATCCCAGGCCTAGAGGAATTTGCCTGATACTCCCTTTTAGCAGATGTGACCTTGCTTCTCAGCAACTCAGCCTGTCTCCTAATTAAATGCAAGGAAAGGGGAAAGCAGAGGGTGTGCGGAAAAGACCACGTGACTCCCAAGTGAGAGAGAGAGCCGCAATCCAAGATGGAGGCGGTTCGGTTTCTCGGCCCTTTTTGTCGTACTAAACATAATCGGGGATCTCGAGCCGTTTAATTCACCATAACGAGGTAAACTATCATTAGATATACTGCGCTAATCATATCGTAATATCTTGAATACCTCAAGCCTATGTAAGGTAGCCCTGGTGCCCTTTGAGTGGGGAGGGGTGGTCGGTAAACTGAAGGTTGCAGTGAGAACCTCCCAGCCCGTCGACTGTCTCCTGGGGAACGACCTGGAAAGTTCCCCCTGGGGACAAGTTGAGCGCAAGACCCATCTAGGGATGATGGGCCTCCCTGAGTGGGTGTGCGCCACCACTCGATCCATGGCGGCTCGACTGACCCCCCTGAGGGAAGTCGACGACGCCCCGACCCCTGAAGATAGAATGGTCCCAGCCGAGGGTCCCCCCATTACCCCACCAGAAGAGTCGATCGCCAGTGACGAACCCCCGCCTTCCGACTCCACCCCCGTCACCGAGTTCGGCGATCTGCCCGAATTAGCCCAGTGGCGCCACGAGGGGGGCCCCTCCCAAGAAGAGTTCTGCCGAGAGCAGGCTACCTGTCCCTCCCTGGACGGGCCCCAGCAACAGGCAGAGGCCCAGGCCGCAGGCGACCAAACGGGGACGCACCGAGTGTATTGGGAGAATGACCTCCTGTACAGCGAACAGAAGTCGGTGGAGCTACGGTCCGGCCGGGTGCTGGTGGTACCCCTACGCTTCTGAAACCTCCTCCTGGGCTTGGCCCACGATGTTCCCCTCGCAGGCCACTTGGGCCAGGAGAAAACGTACAGTCGCCTCGTGACCCACTTCTACTGGCCCAGAATGAAAGCAGATGTAGGAACCCACTGCAAGTCCTGTCCCACGTGCCAGGCCAGTGGGAAGAGCGGAGGGAAGAGCAAGGCTCCCCTCCAACCCTTCCCTGTCGTCAGTACCCCTTTTGAGCGGGTCGGGATCGACATTGTAGGGCCCCTGGACCCCCCAACTTCCCAAGGGCACCGGTTCATCCTCGTCCTGGTGGATCATGCCACCCGTTACCCTGAGGCCATCCCCCTGCGCACCGTCACGGCCCCCGTGGTGGGCCGGGCGTTGATGGGAATCTTCTCCTGCATGGGTTTCCCCCGCGAGGTCGGTGAGCGATCGCGGTACCAACTTTATCTCCCGATACATGAAGTCCTTATGGCAACAATGCGGGGTGTCCTATAAGTTCACCACCCCGTACCACCCCCAAGGAAATGGCCTGGTAGAACGGTTTAACCGGACTCTGAAGGGGATGATCGCGGGCCTGGAAGAGCCCCTCCGGCGTAAGTGGGACATCCTGCTCCCCTGCCTCCTATTCGCATACCGCGAAGTTCCCCAGAAATCCATGGGGTTCAGCCCCTTTGAGTTACTCTACGGGCACCCCGTCAGGGGGCCCCTCAGCCTGGTCAAAGAAGGCTGGGAGGCGGCGCCTCGAGGCCCCCCCGAGATGTGTTCCGCTACGTCCTGACCCTCCGAAATCAGACTAGAAGGTTCCGAGAGATGGCCGAGGCCAACCTGGAGGCGAGTCAGGAGGAGATGAAGCGCTGGTATGACCAGAACGCCACTCTGGTCGAGTTTCAGCCGGGCCAGCAGGTGTGGGGCATGGCCCCCGTGAAACCCGGCGCCCTCCAGGATAAATGGACCGGGCCCTTCAAAGTGGTTGAGCGGAAGAGCCAGGTCACGTACTTGGTGGACGTCCAGTCCCCCCGGGACCCCCTCCGGGTCCTCCACGTGAACCGCCTCAAGCCCCACTTTGTGCGAACGGAGCTGAGCCTCCTACTTGCCACTGATGATGGGTCCGAGGAGGAGTCAGATCCTCTCCCCGATCTCCTGTGCACCAAAGAGAAGGACGGCTCCGTAGAGGGAGTGAACCTCTTCCCGTCTCTCACTCCCCAGCAACGTGAAGATTGCCACCAGCTCCTAGGGCAGTTCTCGGACCTCTTCTCCCTGGTCCCTAAGGTCACCGACTGGTGTGTCCATGACGTGGATACCGGGGACAGTCTGCCAGTGAGACACCTGGCCTACCGAGTCCCTGATCGGGTCCGGTCCTGTATCCAAGCCAAAGTCTCGAAAATGTTGACCCTAGGCGTGATCGAACCCTCAGACAGCCCCTGGGTCAGCCCCGTGGTCCTGGTCCCAAAAGCAGCTGCCCCCGGGGTCGCACCAGAACTCCGCTTCTGTGTGGACTACCGGGGACTCAATGAAGTCACCCGAGCCGATGCCCACCCCATTCCCCGAGCCGACGAGCTCATTGACCGGCTCAGGGCTGCTAGGTTCCTCAGCACCTTCGATCTCACCTGCGGCTACTGGCAAATTGCGCTCACAGAAGGAGCCAAGGAGCGGTCCGCCTTCTCCACCCCGGATGGGCACTATCGCTTTCGCGTGATGCCCTTCGGGATGAAAAATGCCCCGGCCACCTTCCAGCGACTGGTAAATAGAGTCCTGGCCGGGCTGGAAAAATTCAGTGCTGCATATCTCGACGATATCGCAGTTTTTAGCTCTGAGTGGAGTGAGCACCTCCAGCACCTTCGGAGGGTCTGACCGCCCTGCGCCAGGCAGGCCTCACTGTGAAAGCCAGCAAGTGCCAGATTGGGCAAGGTTCGGTAACCTACCTGGGGCACCAGGTCGGAAGCGGGCAGGTCGCCCCTCTACAGCCCAAAATCGACGCCATCCTAGCCTGGGAACCCCCCACTTCCCAAACGGAGGTCCGAGCCTTTCTGGGCCTCACGGGCTACTACCGGAGATTCATCTGGAATTACGGCAGCCTGGTCGGTCCCCTCACGGGACTCACGTCCAAAAAGCAGCCCAAGAAGGTGCAATGGTCCCCTGCCTGCCAAGAGGCGTTCGAGGCCCTGAAAGCGGCCATGTGTACTGCCCCCGTCCTCCAGGCCCCCGACTACTCCAAAGAGTTTGTGGTACAAACTGATGCCTCCGAGCATGGCATCGGGGCAGTCCTCTCCCAGGTAAATGACCAAGGCCTAGACCAGCCCGTAGCCTTCCTCAGCCGAAGGCTATTGCCCAGGGAACAGAGATGGAGCACCATCGAGCGAGAGGCATTCGCCGTAGTCTGGGCCCTCAAGAAACTACGCCCTTACCAGTTCGGCACCCATTTCAAGGTCCAAACCGACCATCACCCCTTGCGATGGCTCATGCAGATGCGAGGAGAAAACCCCAAGCTACTGCGGTGGTCAATCTCCCTCCAGGGGATGGATTTCACCGTGGAACATCTCCCTGGGACTGACCACGCCAACGCCGATGGCCTCTCCCAGTTCTTCCGCCTCAGCGAAGAGAATCCCCAAGAAGATGGGTAGTTTTCTCCGGCTTTCAGCTGGGGGGGACGCATGTTAGACCCGGCCCTCGTAACATAGATAGACCTGACCCCTGCACCTCACACCAGCCCCCAAACCCACGGCCTAGCCGATCCTTCCCACCAGAACTCGCACGCACCCAACCCGGACTTCCCCGTCCGTGGCCTTCTGCCCTTCGGCCACACCGGGCCCGCGTGCCCACTTCATGCAACAAGATGGCCGCCCGGCCCCAGCGCGACCCTGGCCTAGAGGCGCCACTCCGGCTGGAGGACATCACGCTCCCCTTGGGATGAGAGAGGGAGGAGCAGTTTCTATCACACCTCTGCGCTTCCCTGGGACGGTGGGTTTCGATCGACCTGCCGGCCTCCCTGAGAGCTGGCTCCACACCTGCTGGGTGTCTGGGACTCCTCCCGACCCGGCCCTGAAAGGATCAAAAGACAATGGCAGGAAACCCCAACAAGCGACCCCCAGGTGACAAGACCCCTGCCTGCACAGACTCCGGACATCAAAGAGGAGTCGCCCTATAACAAGGGGTGCTCTGGGACTATCCGGCAGATTCGCCTTGGAACACCTGAGCCCTGCTGAGTGACTCGCGGCTCCCTGAAGATCGTAAGACCTCCGAACTTGTGCTTGAGCCCTGCTGAGTGACTCGCGGCTCCCCGAGAATCGTAAGACCTCCGAACTTGTGCTTGAGCCCTGCTGAGTGACTCGCGGCTCCCTGAAGATCGTAAGACCTCCGAACTTGTGCTTGAGCCCTGCTGAGGGACTCGCGGCTCCCTGAAGATCGTAAGACCTCCGAACTTGTGCTTGAGCCCTGCTGAGTGACTCGCGGCTCCTCGAAGTTCGTAAGACCACCGAACTTGTATCCGAGCCCTGCTGAGTGACTCGCGGCTCCCACAGACTCTCTTGGTCCCGCCGGACCCCATGACGACAAGCGTATCCCCCAGCTCGAGGATTGTGAGCTGTGCGCCAGGTACGCTCCTGCATTTGATCCATATCCCCAAAGACTGTCCCGCTACCTCCTACTCCCCTCCAAGACTCTGAGAGCCCACGATCTGCTTGTATATATTTGCCGTGCTGATCATAAAGATCCTACCACTCCAATCTGATAAAGATTTGCTCTTAAGAACTCCTCGTGTGGTGTCTCTCTGTCGTGTGGTGCCGAGTGTACGATCCTAGATACGAGATTCCTCCCCTGAGGAGTCTCCCACCAGTGCCCAGCCACGATACCTCGAGGGTGGGTCTCAGGGCAGTCAGGGCCCCCTCCGGGCCCCTCTGAGGTCGCCTTCTAACAGTGACCTATCTGTAGTAGAAGTGTCACTTCATTTGGTGTCCGGCGGAGTAAAAAGACACCTTGAACATGATGTCCAATATGCTGAGGAAAGGAGCCGAATCACCTACCCCTCCTCGCCGACACCGGAAAAGTGTATCCAATTTACATGACATCTGGCGCTTGGGGCACTCTGGTGAGGTGGAGTACTCTTCTTATGCATTGGGACACCTGGTTCATGCAAGGCTAGATTATTTCTCCTTCTAGACAAACTGCTGGCCCCTCATGAGCAGTTCAGATTACCTGGGCAGGACACTGTCAGATCATAATCTGCTGCGGGTCACATTCCAGTGGGGGAGGGACATGAGCTCCTGTTCTGACCTGTCAACTCCAGACAGAAGACTTGCAGGACACAGTATACTGAGAAACTATTGCCATGCATATTTCCTGTTACTTTGAGGATGGTGGGCTCCTGCAGGATGGAGTGGGATGCCATGAAGGTGGTTCTGAGGTTACACTGCATCACCACGACATGGAGAGCTAAATCATCTCTCACTCATAGTGTGATGAGCATAGAGGCCCGCCTGCAGACCACAGAGCTTGAGGCTGTGTCAGCCCCCACCACACACCCCTACTTGGTGGATTTGCAACACGAACAGCAGGAGGATATGGGCATCTCTGTGATCATAAATACTTCCTGGCTCGCCAGCATGCCCATGGTGCCATCCGGGTGAACTCTGGCATGGCTACTCTGGACAGAGACCCCCCAGACCATGATAGGGGCCGTGCATGATAGTGCATAGTGTTCACTCAGTATTATGAGCAGTTACACTCATCACCCCAGGAGCCCTACCCGGCTCGGGTGTGAGACTACCTGCAAGCGGTTGCACTACCTAGCTTAACTCTGTTGCAGCTGCTGGATTTGGAGCAGCCTCTCCAGATAGAGATTAACCTAGCAATCAGCAGATGGCACGTGGCAAGACCCCAGGCACAGACTGGATCCCCATGGAGTACTCTCTGACATTTGGAGCAACAATAGCTCCTGCTTGCACTGGGGCATTCTTCTGGGGATTCGTTGTGAGGCCCTTATAGTGGTGCTGCTGAAGGCGGGTAGGGACCCACTCGAGGGAAGCTCTTATCGCCCGTTGTCAATGTTAAACATTGACTACAAAATATTAAGTAGGATCCCAATGCTTACCTCTCTTGTTTACTCAGACCAATGTGGATTTGTTCTGCAAAGGGTGACACATTAACATAACATTAACATAACATAACATTCCAAAATACGCCGTCCCTGCCACTTCATGGATGCAGTAGCCGGGGGTCCAACCTGCTGGTGGAAGTCTTCCTGGAGTTCGAAAAAGAATTCGATATGCTGAGTTGGTCCGATCTGTTACAAGTGCTGGAGGCAATGAGGATTGGTCCTGTATTCCTTGGTTGGGTCAAGTTTGTATATACTGCCCGGCAGGTGAGGGTTCACACAAGCCATCAGATCTCGCAATCTTTCCCTGTAAGTAGAGGGACCTGGCTTGAATGCTGTCTGTCACTGGTAATGTTTGAGCTGGCTATGGAGCCACTTGCTGCCATGCTGTGCGCTGAGGTCCCTGCTTGGGGTATCCGGGTAGGACCATTTGGGCACACCATGTCATTATACTTGGATGATGTGTTAGTATATCTCCAAGACCATACGCTCGCCCTCCGGCCCTTCACAACTGACTTGATCTATTTGGGTAGATGGCTGGCCTCAAGGTACATTGGGACAAGTCGTGTATTTTCCCATTGAGCCTGATCGAGCTGGAGAACCAAGTGGTCCCAGCGGATGGGTGCCTCCCCTGGAGCTTTGAAATGTTTCACTACCTCAGTGTGAACATTTACCATAGGGTCAGGGATTTACTAGATGGTAATCACAGCAGAACTCCCTCCTTCGCCTCTGGGAAGGGCGTCAGTTGCAAAGATGCTGGTTCTGCCACAGTTTCACTCTGGAGCCTGAGCTCGTGTGGGGGAGCACTCGGAAGAGGTTCTCAGTTTCCATGCTTCAGCGACCTATGACTGAGGGAGGGCTTGGAGTCCCGGATCTGGTATTGTATTTTCCGCAGCAGATCAACTGCAGTGGCATATGCGCTGGGTAGCCGAGGTTGGAACTGCAGAAGGCAGCCTGGTTAGGACAAAATTGTGGGGCATCCTTGAATGGCTGCTCTCACTGGGACGTAAGGCTAGAGAGTTGGGTAAGCTTAAGTGTGTGCCCAAGCTCGTCTGGATCCAGTATATCCAGCCCAGCTGAGCACTGAACCCTTATGCACCGCAGCTACCCCTGTGGTGCGTTCCAGCCATGAGGGCACTGCTGGGGGTCTACGATCTTACCCCATGATGGGAGGCTGGGATTACCCAGTAAGACGACCTATACAGAGATGGTGCTCTGCTGTCCTTTCAGGGCATGCAGAAACTTTAAAACCTGGGAGCCATTCTCTTCAATGATATGGGGTGGGGACAATTGGGGATTGGGGCAGGCTGAGCCGCCATCACACTTGGGGTTACAGTGCCTCTTGATAGACGGGTTTGGGTGCTGGGTGGTTTCAGTGTTGTAAACAGCACTAGAGGGGGGTTGCAGAGACTTTGTGCTTCAGGCCAGCCCAAATGGGATGAGAGTTTGGGCACGAACCTGACCACCAATCAGTGGACCGTGACCTTGAAATGGGTAAAGTGAATATCACGCAATGCCTGCTTATAGGTCACTCAATACAATTACTTGCATCAAACCTACCTTTACATCACACCATATTTCTGATGGTGTCCTCACAATGTCCGAGATGCGGTCACACATATGCCACATTTCTACACATGGTCTAGAAATACCCAACACTGCTGAGCACATGGACCCAAGTGATGGAACATGTGTACTCAGTGATAGATGTCCGTCTGCCACCAGACCTACTTCTTTGTCTCCTGGGGATCAAGAAAGGCACTAAACCCAACAAACACTACCTGAAGCTAGTCGATCTGGCATTGGTTCTCCTTAAGCTTTTAATTGTCATGGCATGGAAGGCTCCCTATCTGCCTTGGATCAAGTGTGGGTTCAGGTGACTCACAAATGGGCTCAGGCAAAGTCCATGACACATGATTGTGGGTTGCGAGGAGTGGCTACGTTATGGGATACCTATGTCCTCAAATTATTCAACAGTCTGAACCCACTTCCCCCCTAGGCAGTAGAGCCTGATGGGGTATTGGATGGTGTGGATCAGACTGAGCCAATGGGTGACTTCCTACCTTGCACACACACGCTTATTGAACACCACTGGGACCTTGTGTTTAAGGGGATTGATTATGGCAAGGCTATTCACACCCATCCTGCTTGTCCCTGTTCCCACTCTTGCCCCCATATGGCCGTTTGCCCATATTTCCATGGTGGCAGTGCGCTGCTACCACTCATAAGGCCACAACCTTGTTTCGCTGCACATAACAGCCCCAGCCAGAGGGTTTTAACAGTTACTGCTCAGTTCTTTTCATCTTTCTTTTCTGTTTACGAAGTACACATTGGTTACTCCTCTCTGGACTCAGGTGTTTTATGTTGATCGGTTTTCTCTACATGCCTGTCACTCTATATACTACTGAAGCTTCTGCTTTCAAAACATTGTTAAAGTATGCACAAAGGCAGGGTCTATTTGTTTACTTGATAGACATCCGTTATTTCAGTGCTCTGTATGACTTATGGTGCTTTAAAACTAAATGCCAATAAAGAAATGTAAACAAAAAAAATATATTCTCAATTTTCTAAAGTGCTATGGAATCTTTTTGTGGTGTTTTAACTGTGTTACTTTAATTTTAAGTGTTGCACAAATACTTTACACATTGCCTCTCAAATTAAGCCTGAGTGCCCTGTGCCAAGCACAGGTCAATTTAGGTTGTGTATCTGACTTAGCCTAACTGGGATTGTGGTCCTTACTTGGACAGGGTGCAAACCTCTGCCAACTAGAGACCCAATTTCTAACAATTATTATTATTATTATTATTATTATTATTATTATTATTATTATTATTATTATTATTCCAACCTTTCTGCTGCAACCCCATGCATAACCCTGATAAGCTGTAAGGCTAAATTCCTGTTCACCTGTGTAACCCTCATGAGGTTTACAGGCTTAGGGCCTTATTACGAGTACGGCGATCCCAAGATCGCCGTAGCCATGGCAGCAGTCCGACCGTCGTAACCTCTGCAGCCCGACCGCCCAATTCCACCCTGGCAGTCAGACCGACAGAAGACCATTGCCACCACCAGGATTCTTGATCCTGCAGCGGTGGGGAAAACGGCAAGGAATGGGGGCGGTACATATTCCGACCTGCCTTTCCACCGGCCTTTTCATGGCGGGGATCCGGCCATTAAAAGGTCAGCAGAAAAGCAAAGAGGAGGCCCCAAACAAGGTCCCTGGTCATTTTCACATACTGGGAATTGTGGCTAGTGGTGTGTAGTTCCTAGGACACCCCAGGACCTGTGCATTTTGGATGACCTAAACTGATAGCTTGGTGTACAGACAGACTCTGAACACCCCCACAGGATGAGTCAGCCATTAGACCAGCTAGCTCTATAGTGCCACTACCACCCCCCTGTATTCTACAGCGGTGTGTGTAGTTTCTGGCAACTACTCAACATGACAACCCTGATTCCACAGGCATCGTGGAAACAATAAGGTATCTTTCGCTCAGTCACTCATGCTTCATTTTCTCAGAATACACATAGAATGACGATTGGAACCGTTTCAATAATTATTTATTGGTCAAGCATCAGTCTCGTACGAAACATATTCGCTGCGATAATCAAAAGACAGGAGCAGACAAATGTGATCGCTAGCACCAATATCGTAAAAAGCAGATACATTTCTACCATAGTGCTAAGAAGATGAATAAAAGCAGATTATATAAAACAATAGCTTTGGCGTACTCCTACAATGCGCAGCCTACCTAAATGTACCTAGTCTGGATATGTAGGTGAAGCATGTGTATGTAAATGTCAGGATATATCCTAATGGAGTCAAGAATCCCCTGGGGAAGTGCTAACCCCTTACCTGATGGTTCTGAATGAAGGACCACGTCTCTGCGTCAAGGATGGCCCCTCGCAAGGGATGTCAGGTCTCTGCCTGTCGAAGGATCCGCCTGCAGAGTCTCGGTTCAGCCTGGAAGGAATTCTCCTCTGTGTCTGTAAGGGAGAGTGAGGGTCTTTTATACTAAAGTGGTCACTCCAGGGTTTCTTCTAGAATCAATATGTTTTGAAAACATTCACTAATCCTCTGCTAATCCTTTTCTAAATAAACATGATCATGCACAGCTGGCTGTTGGCCATGGATGAAAAAAGTGGTGACCATTATACAGAATAAATCTGCTGTGCCTGGAGAGATGTTTATGTACGTCAGGTACAGGGATTAAGATCGGGTACCAGTAGCTTGGGGTCAAAGAGACAGAGGTAAGCTACTAGGTAAAAGGTGACCTGTGTAGAACAGTTATGCCTTATGGGTGGGACAAAATTTATGTAATTGTTATGTACATGATGGGACTATCCTAAAGGACATGACACTAGGGGCACATGTTGTGCCACCATGCCTGCACTGTCGTGCCCGCACTGTGTGCCATGCACAACATGATGCATGGTAACAGTACACGCATGACAATGTAGGTGCTGCAGTGTGGCAGCGTTGCCTTCAAGCTCACTCTGACTCTGTGACTCTGCGGTCAACTCAGAATGTGGCGGTTGCGATATCATCAGCTTGGGGGCTTTCCCACGATTGTCGACTCTGCGGTCTGGCAGTTCAACCCCAAAGGTGGGAATCAGGTCCTAAATGTAAGCTATGGTATCTTCTTGACAGAGGTGGGATAAGTACACTGGACATGTTCTAAGTTATGATTTCACATAGGACCTTTTTTCGAGTTTCGCAGTCTGACCACCTGAAGAATGTGGCTGCGGCCCCTAGAAGACCACAGTGCCGGTTTTATGAGTTGACAGAGGTGTCTGTGGTGTGGCTGCGAGGTCTTGCAGCTGTGGTGAGTACTTTTCCATATGTATGGATGCATGTGTGAGCATTTAAATTGCATATGTGTTGGATATACACATATGCATGATACATGTGGAAAAACACCACCTATCCATTGTCGGAGTCTGACCACTATGTGGCCATTCCTGACAATGGATATGTGGTACAAAAAGGACTTACCAGTGTATTGCTGCAGACGGGGTCCTATTCCTCGGGGTGACAATGCTGCTGTAAAGGAGAGACCTGATAAAAGGGATCCACATCGACTGCTAGTGGAAAGAACAGGAAAGGGGTGAGTATGCACCCCAAGACCTTTGTTTCCGCCGACCTGAAGTTGGCAGGCCTATCACCATGGTCAGCTCATCCGAAAGCCAACTCATAATATGGACGGTGGTATAGCTCCTCTGTACCGCCCTATGGCAGCTTCTTTCCCCTGACCACAACCACGGCGGTTTGCGGTGTCAGCAGTTCAGCCGCGGTCTATGCATAGGCAATACTCTCATCTCCTAATGCGATGGTCAGACCGCCGAGCTCGCAGCAGTCCGACCACGGGCACAGCAGTCCATCGTCCCTTTGGGTGTGGATGTTGCATTTGACTATGTACTTATTGGCCTTGCATTGAAGCAGGGTTTCTCAATGCACGTCTGTGTGTATGGGCGTGTATGCTTTGCTATGGAGAATGTTCTACTGCCAGCCAGAGCTGAAACACTCTGATGTCATCATAAAATGCAAGGTTGGTGGTGTTTGAAAAGTGTTCAGGGGCGTAGCTTCGGCAGGGTGCTTGGGTGTTACACCCCCTAATAAATGTATTTTCTGGTAAACAGGTGCTTTTAATTGGCTATTTTGAGGTGTCTGACGGATTTCACAAAGAACAATTACATACACACAGACGAAAACACATGCACGCACACACACACAGTCTCTCCCGCTCTCTGGGGCATATTCACAAGGAACTATCTCTGAGTTAACGGCACTTTATCGCAGCTAAACTTGCAATAAATTCATTGCCCCATTCACAAGCTGGTGTTAACAGCCCATAGCACCAGTTTTACCTGCGATAGCAGCCGCAAAAAACATCACCACAGAGGACCCCCGCAACTATCGCTAATGAGATGCAGAGTAGGCGTTTCCGTGCCAAAAGCCACAACAACACCACTCCACAACATTCACAACGACCAGACAGAACTGTGATAAGAACACGAAACAGGCAATAAGGCACGTTAGCAGCAGGAAAATAACACCTGCTATGACCTGGTGCTAAGTCGACCACAGCCTGCACCACAAAGGGGAGAACAGCCCACAGCCACGCCTGAAGAACAACAGATGCACCTGGGCAACTGAACATGCAGCCCAGAGGGCCGAAAGGGAAATAGCACCCACCGCAACCACCCCCAGGACCCTCCTCCCTGCCCCCCGACCAAAGACATGCCACATCAGCTACACCCAATCACGTACAAAATTATCCGCATGATGTCGCAGAATCACAACTGGTGACATGCATGTGTCGTCACAAAAATGAGCATCACACATTCATTCCTAAGAAACAAATCATACTTTATTAAAATTAATACAGAAATTAAATGAAGACACATTGCGGCTCCCCTCGGGCCAATATGTAGGTCACAGCCTGCAAGACAAAAATCATGATGAGAAGGTGTGTTCTGCACACATCAAAGGACAGAGAGAGAGCGAAGGAGAGAGAGAGGAAGAGAGGGAGAGAGAGAGGGAAGAAGAGAGTGGGAGAGAGAGAGAGAAGAAGAGATTGGGAGAGAGAGAGAGAGAGAGAGAGAGAGGAAGAGGGGGGAGAGAGAGAGAAGAGGGGGAGAGAGAGAGAGAAGAAGAGAGCGGGAGAGAGAGAGAGGAAGAGGGGAGAGAGAGAGAAGAAGAAGAGAGTGGGAGAGAGAGAGAGAGGAAGAGGGGAGAGACAGAGAAGAAGAAGAGAGGGGGAGAGAGAGAGAGAGAGGAAGAGGGGGAGAAAGAGAGAGAGAAAGAGAGAGAAGAAGAAGAGAGGGGGAGAGAGAAAGAGAGGAAGAGGGGGAGGGAGAGAGAATAAGAAGAGAGTGGGAGAGAGAGAGAGAGGAAGAGGGGGAGAGAGAGAGAGAGAAGAAGAGAGCGGGAGAGAGAGAGAGGAAGAGGGGGAGCGAGAGAGAAGAAGAGAGTGGTAGAGAGAGAGAGAGGAAGAGGGGAGAGAGAGAAGAAGAAGAGAGTGGGAGAGAGAGAGAGAGAAAGAGGGGGAGAGACAGAGAAGAAGAAGAGAGGGGGAGAGAGAGAGAGAGAGGAAGAGGGGGAGAAATAGAGAGAGAAAGAGAGAGAAGAAGAAGAGAGGGGGAGAGAGAGAGGAAGAGGGGAGACAGAGAGAAGAAGAGAGGGGAGAGAGAGAGAGGAAGAGGGGGAGAGAGAGAGAGAGAGAGAGAGAGAGAGAGAGAGAGAGAGAGAGAGAGAGAGAGAGAGAGAGAAGAAGAAGAAGGGACAGGGCATCATCGCAGGCCGCACACCCGCTCAGCAGCTTAAGGTGCCACTGACTCAGTGCACCCAAAGTCACCATCCCGTGGCAGGGTGCCTGTGCTGGCGGCAATGCTCCAAGTGCCACCAACCCTGTGCAAGCAGCCCATTCAGTGCCACGTGGTGGCAGGGCCGTGACTGATGCAAGGCCTCGGGTGCCACTAACCCTGTGCATACCCAGTCAGTGCCACCTGGTGGCAGGCCCGTGATGGACGCAAGGCCTCGGTTGCCACTAACCCTGTACACAACAACTCATGGGCCCTTTATGATTGAGAACCGTGGAGCGTTCATCATCCAGTCACCAACGGCAGAGGGGAATGTGACATCGTCGGCCCCTTATGTTGGCGGAGTCACATGGCCTGTGACGCCTGTGCCGGATGGGTGTGGTGTGTGTGCAAACCTGACCTCAGGGAGTGGCTGTGACATGCTGACAACTAGACCAGTGACCTGCACACCACCAGTGAGTACGCCTGCGACGGGTAGCAATGAGGGCCCCCCTCAGAGCGTAAGAGGAGTGGTCTGGCCTGCCATACGCCGGGCCAGCGCAGGGCTTGCAACAATGACACGTGGGATCTGGGCGTGGTTCAGTCCAGTCCCGAACATGGAAGTGACTGATGCGTGTGTCCCTGTTGTAGTGTTCACGGGACCCGGTACACAATATGCTATGTACCACCCTCTGAATGACATCCCACAGGATGAGCATCATTGTCTCAAGGGACATCACTGTCCCTAGATTCACCACACATTCATACATGGATGATGAATGACATAACACAGCAGTGTGTCACTGGATGTTTATTGCACATCCAGTGCAGTCCTGCAGCTGGAGCGGTACAGGGCAATGTCGAGCACACTACACAATATGGGCCCATGGAGGGCCTGCCAGAGTCCATCCGGGGATGAGAAGTCCTGCGGAAGAGGTAGGGTACAGTCCGCAGTGTGGTCGCCGTGTCATTGGTCATCAAACAGGATATGGCAGTCCATGTCGCTGTCCAAGGTGAATGTATCGGAGTGTATCGGGGGTCAGTGGTAGGTCATGGGGCCATGTGCGGTACCATGCAGGAACAGGCTAGGTGGCGGAAATTAATGCTAGTGCCTCCTGATCACAAACCCATCCATGTCCTCATCCCCGGATGTGTGCTCTGCCCCACATGTGGGTGTTGCAGTTCCGGCTGGGGCACTGTGTGCCACTGACACATCAGGGGCCGGAGGAGGGTTGTCGGCCGCACTATGTGGCAGTGACACATCAGATGCTGGAGTGGATACGCCTACCACACTGTGGGGCACTGACACATCAGGGGGCGGAGATGTGAAAGGTGTGGGGTCAGCAGCATTCATCAGCGCCACGCCTTGTGGCAGCAATGCTGTGATGATGGTCTGCAGGGCATGGTAGATTCCAGCTACATTTCGCTGGTGTACAGCGGTGGCTGCTATCCTTTTCGCCTCCATCCACACATGTCCTCCATGAGCCTCCGTATCTGTGCCAGCTCATGGCTGCTATCGCTGGAGGCCCTCTGAGCAGACAGGTGTTCTTCTCTCCACGTCAGGACTCCAGCGATGTTAGTCAGGGCTCGCTGGAGGCCATGGAGAGGGTCTAGACACCCATGGATGACGTCCAGTTTGGTAGCCATGAGGTCGAACCCCACCCGCACCTGCTCAACCGTCTCCCTCTGGGTCTCCAGCACACAACGTTGGAAGGCCATGTGTTGTTCCTGGGGGTCTTGGGGACTGGCGGGGCCATGGGTGCCTCCTGCTGGGTGATTTGGATGGTGAGTGGGGTCTCCTCGATGCAGCTGGTCAGCCCTGATCAGCTGCTTATCGCTGATTTCCTCATCGCCCTTTGGCCCATCGCGGGTTTTTTGGTGTTGTGGTTTGTGTTTTTATCTCCATCGAGGTGGTTGTGTCGCGGACATTGTCCGCAGTTTCAGCAGACTATCGCATGGTACCACCTTATTTTGAATTCCACGTTGACACGGGGTTATTTTCCTGTGATGGGCTGCGATGTTGAGAGTTGCGTTAAGCTACTCTTGCGGCAGTTATCACACGTTCTTTTGAATATCCCCCTCTGTTTAGAAAGCATGTAAAATTTTTGGTTATTTAAAAAAATATTGTATTTTCTTCCACTACCAATCCATATTTCTCTCCTTTCCCACTGACCCTTAACCTCCTCTCATGCACCCTGCTTGTCGCATAATGTATTTTTACAATATACGCCAGTTTGATTGTAGGAGAATCTGAAGCTCACCACCCCAATCTTACTGACCAAGCTATGCCCCTGAATCTGTCAGTTGAGTAATAAGTGGGAATGTGGGGATCCAGCTGTAACCCTAAAGTGTTAGAGGCCAGGAACTGTTTATCTACAGTTTTTCTACAGGTGCCATGTACAAATAGCCCCAGTGTAGCTTTTAAATTGACAGAGCCACCCAAGGCCTTGCTCAGGCTTAATCGGAGAGACGTCCTATACTCCTGATAACAGATGCTGTGTCGCTTGAGCTGTATATCTACCTCGGTGCAAAGCTGCAGGTAGATGGGTCTGTAGTTAACAGAACCTGGGTGAACCATTAATCAGGGCCTTTAGAATTATGCCGCAGGGTTGATTAAATTATCTAGCAAGAAAAGGCAAGTTATGCATCGTAATGCAGCACATTTAATGATAGTATTACTCCATTAGTTTGTCATTTTCATCCAAGTTACAATGCCTTACTAAAGTTGTCACTTCATTAGTACCACTTTAACATACAAATACAGCAACAAACTACTGAAAGATGCTTAGTCAATCTTTGCAAAGGGCCTTCTACTACTCGGCAACACGTCACAATTTTTTGGGTAACTTTTGATCTGTTTGAGATAGAAACAACTTTTTGGTTAAAATCTGCAAATTCTGCAGCAAATGATGGATTAAGTAGCAAATGCAGCAAATCCATAAGTATGCATGAAATACATATTTTTAGTGTTGGTGCCCTTGGAGCCCATATCAATGGGATTGTGCGAGGGATATTATCTCTTGACACTAGGGTAAGTGCAGGTAGAAAGTTGTTGTGGTGTGGCCACATAAATAGGTTTCACATAAATCATATTGGAACACAGATCGTAACCAGGATGAGTTTGTGTCAGGGACTTAACAAATCCTAAATTATGCTACATTTACAAGATCCACAGAATGCTGAAAAAGACCACTTGTTGGGGCATATTATCTGGGCTTCTATTGGAAATCTCAAGGGTATATTATCAAGCCCATTATCGACGCTTTAGCGGCAGTTTCCTGCCGCTAAAGCGGCGATAATTTTAACGCCTGTCTTGATAATATGCCCCATTGTGTTTTTCCATGCTTTCACCTGGCTACCTTCGTTCAGAAACCCATCACAGTAAGTTATTCTAGAGCGTACATGCCATCATTTTAGAAAAGGAAATAAGATATTTATTTATTTTTTAAATCAAGGGACAGTATTTTCCCCATTCATTGGAGAAGAGGCAATTTCAGATGGGAGATAGATAAAATTAAGCAATATTTTGCGTAAAAACTCAGGAGTCTCCTACGTGAATGTATGCTTTAGTGACCTTAACTCCCCCATCCACCCTCCTTCCCCAAAAAAGACAACTCCTGAACAGAAATAAATAGTTGTACACTGGGGTGTAGGAAGGGGGCTGCGGTGGGTGCGGGCCGTTCCGGGTCTCATCACTGAGGGGGCTGACAAAATGGCAAAAATTTGTGTTTTAAACATATATTTGTGCCATTTTGTCACCCCACTCAGTGATGTCACTTGTCACCCCCCCTGCTCCCCCCCTCTCCCCCCCCCCCCGCGGCTTGACAAAATGGCAAAAATATGTGTTTTAAACATATATTTTTGCCATTTTGTCAAGCCGGGGGTGACAAGAAATTTTCCACACCGGGTACCGCCTGACCTTGCTACCCCACCAGTTGTACATCTGCTCTCATT
Organism: Triturus cristatus; assembly: GCF_964204655.1. Classification (NCBI taxonomy): domain Eukaryota; kingdom Metazoa; phylum Chordata; class Amphibia; order Caudata; family Salamandridae; genus Triturus; species Triturus cristatus. The sequence continues at coordinate 238,507,686 of NC_140589.1, read as the reverse complement.
AAACTTATATGCATAAATGATAGGTCTAGTTGGAACTTAGAGTCTGATGTATATGCAAATACTTTGCAGCTTCATAAAACATGACTGATTATTTGTGATACCTCCCTTCGGACACGTCACAGCTGTGTTCCCTCCCTGAGGATGAAGCGGCCATTTTGTGTGTCAGTGAGGGTACATTCACGCGGTCGTTTCATCATGGCCGTCGTTAATGTTCATAAAACCGTACACACTCTTGTAACTGCAAACAGCAACCAGAGAGTCTACAATAGCACTGTTTGGCACAACTTCTCTTTTGAACGTTTGTTCCTTTATCACCTGTGGAAACCTGTTTTTCAGCGTTGCATGAAAAAAAGGGTTAGAAGGTATGTTTCAAAAACACATGAGAGCCGAAGCTTCTGTTGCACTCCCTTTACTGTGGCTTCGCTGCAGAGTTGAAAGCGCTAATCAGAGTAATGAGTCTCTCTCACGGAGAATAAAATGAAATTGCTGTTCGCTTTTGTTCAGACACCTGCGACTCCTTTGAAGAAGCCGAGAACGGCACCTGTAATTTGACTAATCAAGAAAAGACATAGCAAATGGTTTCTGATGCAGACACCGAGTAGGAGATAAAAAGGGGGAATGCAGTCTCTCTTGAAAGAGGTCAGGTCATCTGAGAGCGATCATTCTATAATACTATCATAGTGTGCTGTTTCCAAATAATACAAAAGGGTATTGTAACAGGAAGCGGGGACATAGATTAGACTTTGGAGCTGGGACCTTCTTTAGTAAGTAATTCATCATTCAACAGACATTGTTCACCAAAACCCATACTTGTGAGTTTTACAAAAAATTCACAGAACAGCATTTTTCTGAAAATTCGGTCATTACCATGCATCAATAAATGTTTTACTTTGCATTTTCAGAGTAATTTCTTATTCTCTTGCATTATTTATTGTGTATTATGCTTTGTATAATTACACTTTCTTTGTAGTTTTTTTGTAGTATTTCATTATAATGTGTTTTCTATTTGGCGGCCATTGGGCTTGTAGGTTAATAGAATGGGACATGATTTTGAATGCATATATTTTGTACTTTTTTAATTGATTAAATGTGTTACTTATATAATTGTTTGGATAATTGATTAATTGTGTAACTTATATAATTATTCATTTAATTTATTTAATACCTTAATCATTTGTAACATTTTCATTCATTCTTTATAAAAATAGATTTTAAATGTATAATTTGTTTATATTAATCTTTTTGTATAATGGAAATCACTGTAGTTTAATTAACATGCTATTTTATTGGTGGTGCGTTGACATTGTAGCGGAGTAGTATGGGAAGTGTGTTTAAATGTTATATAATTGCTATTTTTTAATACTTTAAATTGATTGTGTTAATTATTAAAATACATCATTTTGTTTTTTTGTCCTTTTTTAGTTTGTATTTGAAATGTTTTAGTTTGAGTTGGTATAAATATTAAAATGGTATTTATGGGTTAGGTATTATTATTATGTTATTTTCGTTGGGGGTGGTGGGTTTGAAGTAGTGTAAAGATGTACATTTTGTTTTTGAATTGTAATTGTTAATCATTTAATTTAATAAACAAATTACTTAATTGATTATATTTGAATTTGTTTTGAAAACATCGTCTCTTTTACATAATTACTTTGAATGCATTTTTTAAAATAACGTCATGTTTCTGAATAATTTCTACATTTATTTTAATATGTTGAGTATTTTACAATAGCCAGTAGCTGTGTGAGTGATCACAACTCACTTTCCATCAAGCTGGCCTCCCAAGTCAATCCTACTAAAATAAGTCACCCTGATAATTTGAAGTTGTCTCAGAATAAAGGCCTTATATTGAAATGGGAAAAGATTGACCCTGTAGCCTTCAACTATCTTATTGTAGGTAAGGCAAGGGATTCTATCATGGCCTGCTTATCTGCAGAGGCGGGTGAGGTTTTGATCCAGTACAAGTTTTCCAATGTTTTGTAACACCATTTCTGATAATCTTATATCTTCTATTCCTTCCAGGGCCAGATCATCACCTCGCTGGTTTAATTGGGCATGCTCACCTGCACACATGGGCGCACTAAAAAAATCTCCCAGTGTAGCCTCTGAAGTTAAGTTATCTAGGGGCTTGTATAAACAAACCTAAGAAACTAGGAAGTCTGAAATTAGAAGCAAAGCTTGGGAGGACGTCCAGGAGGCGGGTAAAATGAGAGGCAGTTGTTCGGAGAGGTGGTCAACAGACCCTTCTTTAAGGAGCATGATGAATCTAGTATTGATGCAGTCATTTCAATAAAGGCCTGGGTCACGCACTTCACAAAAACCTTTTCTCCTTTGGCTATGAAAGTAATCTTCCCCCTGTTCTAGCACACAATACCCAATATTCTTTTCAAGTTCAGGAGGTCATTACTGCCCTAAATAAGTCCAGTACAAGCAAAGCACCAGGACCAAATGGGGTTACAGTTGACTGTTTAAAATCAAATCTTCCTCTATTTACAAATGTGTTTAGATCTCTGGAGTATGGGCCCAGACCCCATTCATGGAAGTCTGCTGTTGTGGACCCAATATTTTGAGAAGGGGATCGGACGATTTGTTATCGGCCAATTTCCCTGATAGATTCAAGCTCCAAGATATTAGGCCATATTACACTCTCCCCCCTCCCCCCAGGAGATTGGGCCACCACAAAAAACATTTTGGCAGATGTGCAATTCGGGTTCAGACAGGGCATTGGGACAGTTGAGCAATGCCTGAATTTGTACCTAATCTGAGGGGAGTATGTGAAAGCCAAAAAAAGGTTCTCTGCACCTAGCTTTTATTGATTTATCGAGCGCCTATGATCTTGTTAATCGCTCTAAACTGTGGGAGATTATGAGTAAAATGGGAGTTGCACAGGATTTACTGTCCCTCATAATGCTCCTCCATCAGGATCTCACAGTTAAGATCCACTACGGCTCCTCAGGTGAATGCTTTCTGAGCATTAGATCAATCAGGGGTGTCAGGCAGAAAAGCATTTTGGCCCCAATCCTTTTCCTGCTGTTCATTATTTTCCTGCTGTTTATAAATTGAATTTTCAAGTCTTTGTCTAGGAGCAGTAAAGATGTCCCCTGTATGGGGCATACCCCTATCTCCATTTTATTATATGCGGATGACGCAGTTTTAATAGTCTGAACAGTAAATAGCCTCCAATGTCTTTTAGATTTTTTTGTAACGTATATGGAGGATATAGACCTTAAAGTAAATTATTCAAAGTCCTACATTATGACTTGTGGTAGCCCCGGTACCAAGTCAAAGTCTTTTAAAATGAGTGAGTCTGCCTTATTAAAGGATAATATTTTTAATTATCTGGGGATTTTGTTTTACCGGTTTCTTAGCTGGTTTTCACTTATAACACTGAGAGGCCAGATTTTCAGGAGAAATATTGAAGCAAGTTTAAAATTCGCTAGTAAGCTTGAAAACAAACCAATTTAAACAATGCTGTAAATTTACAAGAGTAAGTGTATGTCAGCCTGAGTTTATGGTGCTGGCCTTTGGGGACACAAAAATGTGGAAACTTTACACCATGCGAAGAACCAATTTATGTGTAGACTTTTATCAGTCCCGGGAAGCACTTCCTCTTTCATTTGCCATTAAGAGCTAGACATTTCGTTTTTGGTGCGATAATAATACTAATACCAATAACCTGGTATTTGTAAAGTGAAAACTAATCCCCCCTAAGGGTCTCAAGGTGCTGGGGGCCATCAGGAAGATTAAGCGAGCTATTGCCCAGAGTCTCATGGTGCCGGCGATCGAACCGTGAGCCACGTGTGCTGGAGTCAGCAGCCCTGGCCACTGCCCTACACCTTTTCCTCGAAAGATGTGATTGGGCTAGCACCACTATTACTGTGGATGAAAAATTGGTCATTCCAAGAGGCCGGATAAACAAGATTTTGTATTTCCGACTGCCTGCTACTAGATGGGGTAGAACAAATACCATGGCTTAAGTACTTGAAGGTTTCTTTTAAGTGTTTGGGTCTGTCTTATTTCTACAATTCCCCTTTTCAATTGGCCCAAATTTTAAGGTATGTGTTAAAAAAGCATATCTGGAGCATTGCATAAATAACTGCTTAGATACGGCCCAAAAGATGCAAATCATTGTAAATTATATTCAAGAATTAACAACCCCCGGCTTAGAGACTTACTTAGGAAGGCTCATATCCCCTGCCTTAATCTTTTCAGACTTAGCACTTTGCACTTTAAATCTGCCTCTCTCGCAACGGGTGCCTGGACGAAAGACCTGCCCTTCTGCAGGTGTAACAAAAGCTCAATTCAAAGCATTAGCCACTAGCTTTTGTTTTGCCACTTGTACCAGAAGCCAAGACGCCGCTTCCTGGCACCTCTTCTAGGCAAAGCCAATATGAGACAGTACAAGGAAGGTCCTTTGTTTATGCAGGCACTAGGCTCACTTGAAGTCTGCTTTTCCATACTCAATTTTATAAAATCTGCGTTTTACATTAGGAGGGGTTATGAACCTCAAAAGTGGTTGTTCTGTCTGGATTTGTAATCGGCAATGCTTTCTAATGTCATGAAATGTTATGAATTGAATTGAATATTCTTGATTTAGTTTGGATCAGCGATATGCATTTTATATACTTTTATTTTAAAAATCTGTGGTCTGGTTTTGTGTGCTTTTATGGCCTCTGGCTGAATAAAGTTTATCTTGACTTGACTTGAGTATTCCATAGGTAGTTGTTACTATGTACATTTTTAACATTTCAGATTTTATCTTTTCTTCTCTATTTCGGTCCTGTTCGTTGTACATTTTCTGCAATGTTTCTTTTGTTTTCAATTTTCTTCTTTTTTTGGTTTATATATGTGAAATATTTTGAAAAGAAAAGTATTTGTTTCAATAATTTGTTTTTGTATATATTTTAGGTTTATATTATTGATGTATATTTAAACCATTTTTAATATTTTAACATTTGAGATTTTAAGTAAAAAAATATTTCTACATTTCAATTGTTATATTTACATTTTGTTTGTGTATTCTCTGTTAGTGTGATATTCTGTCAATTATCACATTTTTTTACTTTTTTAATGGCTGGTATTTATTTCTTCAATCTTTAGGTTATAAATAAGGAGATAACAATTAATATATGCAACATGTGATCAAAAAATGCAAGACATTTTTTAAAGAAAAGAAACAGATGAAATACATAAATTATAAAACAAGAACACCTGTACTAAATAACATAAATGCAATTCTTATAATAAATAAAGCGGGTAAAGCAATATATGTTGGCACATAAGCATATAGTATTAATTGAACTACAACCGGGTAGAAGAAAAAGATAAGTCAAGTCAATATGATTAAAACCAGGAAAGAAGCATAAACAGTCTAGAGATACCAATACTTTACATGAAGATCAGACATTTTTGAAAAATAATACATCAAAAGAATAAAAGTATAGAAATCATAATAAAATATTTGCTGTGGTTTTCAGTTGATTTAAAGCTGCTGGTATGGGTGTGATGAAAGATCCAAAAAGTACATTAATGGTCTCCAAAGGTCAGCTTAATAGCTAACTGCGCAAATGTAACCTCCTATGTGTCAAATTTATGATTTTTTCAAACAATGCTCTACCAACTCTTTAGACAAATATTTCCCAAATCTTTCCAGTTTGAAGTGCTAACATGAAAAGCAATTGCAATCAACATATCAATACATTTGGTAATAGGTGTCTTATGTTGGTGCGGATCATGACATCCTCCTAAGAATATATTGAAATAAGAAAAAGGGATGGCCAAACCACAGACAGTACTTATCTTATAACTGACCGGGACTAAAAATTGTCGGACAACCAGTCATTAAAAAAAATATGCATATTAGATCCAATTTAATTACAACATGACCAACAGGTGTCGTGTGGAAGAACTTTTGTTTTAAAAAGAAGTGTAGGGGTGTAAAATAATTTTGGATACAAATATAGGGGCCGATTCCAATCCTGGAAAAAGGCTGTACGAATCGTTCTACAGAGCGTTTTCTCCATACGACTGGTACCCGGTAAACTTTCCGTACAATCTAGGAAGTACGATTCGTACAGAAAGCCTATTTCCGTTCTTTTCGTACAAAAGACCGTACGGGGCAAAAAAACTAACGATTCTGATCCGGAACAGCTTGTACGCGACGTCCGGACGTATTCAAGCAGCGGTTTCCGGCCCAGCGAGTACGATTCGTCCCTACGTCACTCCGTACGGCTCTTTTTTTACGGGAGGCAAACACAGCCGGAAAAGCAGAGTCCTATGCGAACCGCTACGCAACGGAGCCCCGGTACGCGACGTACACGCCATGAACCCCATCGTACGTGTCATCCCGGTCCTCCTAGCCTACGACCTGGTGCACCGGACCCGACGCACACGCCGCAGAAGGTGAGAACAACACCCAGGGGCCAGGGTGGGGGTGAGGGGCAGGAAACATACCCCATGCCCAAATCCAAACCTATAATATGGAGCCCATACATTACCACCAGGGTCCAGTCACTTGGGGGGGCGTGGCCAGCAACTCCTGCGTACCGCAACAACGGAAGTGGACGTGTACGGTGCGTTGCACACGTACCTCTACAGCACCAGTACAATAGTGATTCGGACCGTACACACGCAATGAATGCATGCGTACGGTGCGTTTCACCCGTACCCCTACAGCACCAGTACAATAGTGATACGGACCGTACACACGCAATGAATGCGTGGGTACGGTGCGTTTCACACGTACCCCTACGGCACCAGTACAATAGTGATACGGACCATACACATGCAATGAATCCGTGGGTATGGTGCGTTTCACACGTACCCCTACGGCACAAGTAGAACAGTGATACGGACCGTACACACGCAATGAATGCATGAGTACGGTGCGTTTCACACGTACCCCTACGGCACCAGTACAATAGTGATACGGACCGTACACACGCAATGAATGCGTGGGTAAGGTGCGTTACACATGTACCCCTACGGCACCAGTAGAATAAAAATTGGGTAAGCATTTGTCAGGGGAGCCAAGGGGAGTGGTTTTGGAGGGACAGGGTTGTGAGGACTGCGGACTGTGACTGTGGCTGCGTGTATGTCGTCTGTCCCCAGACCCTGTGGGTGTGCCTACATCCCCCTGAGTGTGCGTGCCAGGAGGTGTGCGCTTTGCCTTACTTGGGGGTGTGCTGCCTGTGTCTGGTGGGGTGCGTGATCGTGACTGTCTGGGTGTGCGTTGGACAGGTATGGGAGAGGGAAGTGTGGATGGGTCCGGAGTAGGGGGGGAAGGAGCGCTGCAGGAGAGTAACTGCTGCCGTCAGGGAAGAGTCCATGGACCGCAGAATCCTGCGTTGGTCAGACATCATTGCTGACATGCCCTCCATGAATGACACCATCTGTGTAAGCAGTTAAGTGTGGCCATGGAGGACATTCAGCACCGATGCCTGCCCAACCTGCAACTGCCGCAGTATGTCCACAGACTCTTCACTGAGGGCAGTAGGGGTGACAGGGGCAGGGGGTGCGGTGCCTGGGCCGAAGGAGACATGGTGGGCCTCTGCACGGACAGAAGGGACGGGAGCAACTGGGAGGGCGGAGATGGTAACGGAGGAGGCGGGGACAGATGTGGGGATGCTGCTAGGTGTTGTTGCAGCCTCCGCCTCCTCGAGGAGGTCAGCATCGGACCCGTCGGCGTCGTAGCTGGTATCGCCTCCAGACAGGTCCTCGGACTGACTCCCCTCGCCCTCCCTGCCACTGCCTCCTTCTGACTCTACAGCACTGGTGGCACTGTCGCTGGGTCCCTCCTCCAGGTCCGTGCAGGTGTCTCCTTCGGTTTCCGATGATGATGCTGTGGGCAAGGAGAAGAAACAGAAATGCATCAGTCACCTTTATACATCTGACACATGAGCAAAAAAAACAATAGGTCACAGTGCATATCAGGCAATGCATCATGAGTAACAGCTAGATTACTCCGCACATATGTAAGCCCTGCACTGCCCAGTTGGTAGACCCACTATGCCACTTGGACACAAGGAAAAAAAGAACACACCAGGCCCCAACTTGAATGAGAAATACACTGAGAAGCTAGTGTCTGTGAACAGGTGAGCACAGCAATACAATGAAGTCATGCCACCTCTTGTTTACCCTGAAAGAAACAGTAGTGGTGCACCCAAAGTAAACTAACACACCTCACTACTCAAGGTGTCACCACACTCAGAGACTCAGAGACCTGTAAGTACTTTGGAACACTCATGTGCCTGCATGAAAGATGTCTCCCAAGGAAGTGCACACAAAACTACATTTACACTGTCATTGAAGAAGCTGGCACCATTTTCAAAGAAGCCACTGTTAGAAATAAATGGTGTTGCAGAAAGTACATATACATGGGCCCACGGAGGTCTTGATGTCTTCTAACAGTGGCTTCTTTGAAAAGGTGCCAGCGTGTTCCATGAAAGTGGAAATGTTGTTTGGTGTGCACTTCCTTGGGAGACATCTTTCATGCAGGCACATTAGTGTTCTTAACACAAATCATCAAATGACCACATTTAAAACATGAAGAACTGTCGACAAGTGCTGTGAGTGGCATGGTACAAACATTGTTGACTAACAACTTGAATTATGTCAGTTGTCACATGGCCATCCTTTACCTGATGACACAGTTGGCTACACATATGACCCACTGCCTGTGATGTAGAGTGGCACACATGTCCAAACCCAGGACAATGCATAAGCTAATGGGCCTGCAATTGTGTTGTAAAAAAACATAGCTGTACTGTGGAGACACCCTCATGGCAAGCCAGAATGTCCACACAGATGTCAGCACACAAAGACCAAACTGCGTTGCATCTGAACCACACACATGTGCCAATAATTTCCAATAATTTATGAGCAGTATTCATGTTGTTAAAAAAATGACACAGGCTTTCAAAGGGGCACTGCACGGTGATTCTTTGTACAGACAATTCTCACACACAGGTCAGACCTGGCAAGGAGAAATCAGGGGTGCCCATGTAGGCCTCTTCTGCACAACACCCCCCATACCTGCGTCAATGTGATTGATACAGATCAAGAAGTGACACCTCTTAATCAGGGTTTCCAAAACTGTGCAGCAACAATTGCTAAATTGACACAACATCACCTCGTGGGGCTGCCAACACATATTTGTGACAAACAACCATCAACAGATTGTTGTGAATAGCAACACAGGCACTGCCCAGTGTGAGTATGCACAAGCCAAATGGTGTATCCCTGTCCAGTGGACACATGTAGCACACATTGGAAATATGCAAACTAGGCCAGGGAACAATGCCACAGAGGCAGACCTATGCTGAACCCACAGAGAATGTGCACAGTGTTGGATGACACACATGATTAGGAGGCCAGGGTGTCTCAGGGGATTGTAGTGGGCACACTGCTCCGTGTTCCTGGAATGAGCTGACTGTACCATGAGCAACCGTCATGGCACTATGCATATCTCCCACTCATGCACATCATGTCTGAGGCCACAACATTGGTCATGCATGGTGCAAGGGTGTTCAGTTGACACCTCACACTCCTATGTTGAGACTCATCATCAGTGCCAACAAATATGGACCCCCAACATAGTGAACAGGTCGTGGCACAGGCAAGGTACCAACACATGTCACAGACCACCCTCCCACATGATGCGAAAAGCAATGTGCACTTTGATTTTCTGGCACCCTAGAAGACCTAGTGCAAATGTGATTACACACAGACCAGGGGACACATGTCAAGGAGGGGAAGGGATGAAAAAGAGCACCAGGTGACATTGGGGAACAGAAAATGCACTGCACATATAAACTCTGGGAATGTATCCAGGCTCCAGAGCACTTCCAAAGCTGGTGACACATAACACAACAAACAGCCATGTACCTACCCCCTCCTTGCTGCAGTCTCTCCTGTAACTGCCTATGGAGGTCAGGGAAGACCACCGCCATGACACGGGTCATCTGGGAGGTCAGGCGTTGGCGCCCGCAGTGGGGGCGAGGAGGGTCGAGTCGCAGCTGGACCTGGGCGATCCGCCGGGTCCAGCACCGGATGTCCTGCCACCGTATTCGGACCTGTGGTAGGCGCCGACTCCGATCCCCCGCGTTTCACACATACCCCTACGGCACCAGTAGAATAGTGATACGGACCGTACACACGCAATTAATGCGGGTGTACGGTGCGTTTCACGCGTACCCCTACGGCACCAGTAGAACAGTGATACGGACCGTACACACGCAATGAATGCGTGGGTACGGTGCGTTTCACACAAATGCGTATGGCACCAGTAGAACAGTGATACGGACCATACACACGCAATGAATGCGTGGGTACGGTGCGTTTCACACGTACCCATACGGCACCAGTAGAATAGTGATGCGGACCGTACACACGCAATGAATGCGGGTGTACGGTGCGTTTCACACGTACCCCTACGGCACCAGTAGAACAGTGATACGGACCGTACACACACAATGAATGCAGGTGTACCTGCGTTTCACACGTACCCCTACGGCACCAGTAGAACAGTGATACGGACGGTACACACGCAATGGATGCGGGTGTACGGTGCGTTTCACACGTACCCGTACAGCACCAGTAGAACAGTGATACGGACCGTATACACGCAATGAATGCGGGTGTACGGTGCGTTTCACACGTACCCGTACGGTACCAGTACAATAGTGATATGGACCGTACACATGCAATGAATGCGTGGGTACCATGCGTTTCACACGTACCCGTGGGGCACCAGTAGAACAGTGATACGGACCGTACACATGCAATGAATGCGGGGGTACGGTGCGTTTCACACATAACCGTACGGCACCAGTAGAACAGTAATACGGACCGTACACACCCAATAAATGCGGGTGTACGGTACGTTTCACAAGTGCCCCTACGACACCAGTAGAACAGTGATACGGACCGTACACACGCAATGAATGCGGGTGTACGGTGCATTTCACATGTACCCCTACGGCACCAGTAGAACAGTGATACGGACCGTACACACGCAATGAATGCGGGTTTACGGTGCATTTCACACATACCCGTACGGCACCAGTAGAACAGTGATACGGACCGTACACACGCAATGAATGCGGGTGTACGGTGCGTTTCACACGTACCCGTACGGCACCAGTACAATAGTGATACGGACCGTACACATGCAATGAATGCGTGGGTATGGTGCGTTTCACACGTACCCGTAGGGCACCAGTAGAACAGTGATACGGACCATACACATGCAATAAATGCGGGTGTACGGTACGTTTCACAAGTGCCCCTACGGCACCAGTAGAACAGTGATACGGACCATACACATGCAATGAATACAGGTGTACGGTGCGTTTCACACGTACGCCTACGGCACCAGTAGAACAGGGATACGGACAGTACACACGCAATGAATGCGGGTGCACGGTGCGTTTCACACGTACCCGTCCGGCACCAGTACAATAGTGATACGGACCGTACACACGCAATGAATGCGTGGGTACGGTGCGTTTCACACGTACCCGTAGGGCACGAGTAGAACAGTGATACGGACCATACACACGCAATGAATACGGGGGTACGGTGCGTTTCACACGTACCCCAACGGCACCAATACAATAGTGATACGAGACATACACATGGCAGGAATGGAGGGCTACGAGTCGCACAAGGATGTCTGTTAGAAGGCGACCTCAGAGGAGCCCGGAGGGGGCCCTGACTATCCTGAGACCAACCCTCGAGGTATCGTAGCCGGCCACTCGCGGGAGACTCCTCAGGGGAGGAATCTCGTATCTAGGATCGTACACTCGGCACCACACGACAAAGAGACACCACACCGGGAGTTCTTAAGAATAAATCTTTATCAGATCGGAGTTGTAGGATCTTTATGATCAGCAAGGCAAATATATACAAGTGGAGCGCGGGCTCACAGACTCTTGGAGGGGGGTAGGAGGTAGCGGGACAGTCTTTGGGGATATGGATCAAATGCAGGAGCGTACCCGGCGCACAGCTCACAATCCTCGAGCTGGGGGATACGCTTGTCGTCGTGGGGTCCGGCGGGACCAAGAGAGTCTGTGGGAGCTGTGAGTCACTCAGCAGGGCTCAAGTACAAGTTCGGAGGTCTTACGATCTTCAGGGAGCCGCGAGTCACTCAGCAGGGCTCAAGCACGAGTTCGGAGGTCTTACGATCTTCAGGGAGCCGCGAGTCACTCAGCAGGGCTCAAGCACGAGTTCGGAGGTTTTACGATCTTCAGGGAGCCGCGAGTCACTCAGCAGGGCTCAAGCACCAGTTCGGAGGTCTTACGATCTTCAGGGAGCCGCGAGTCACTCAGCAGGGCTCAGGTGTTTCCAAAGGCGAATCTGCCGGACAGTCCCAGAGCACCCCTTGTTATAGGGCGACTCCTCTTTGATATCCGGAGTCTGTGCAGGCAGGGGTCTTGTCACCTGGGGGTCGCTTGTCGGGGTTTCCTGCCATTGTCTTTTGATCCTTTCAGGGCCGGGTCGGGAGGAGTCCCAGACACCCAGCAGGCATGGAGCCAGCCCTCGGGGAGGCCGGCGGGCCGATCAAAACCCACCTTCCCAGGGAAGCTCAGAGGTGCGATGGAAACTGCTCCTCCCTCTCTCATCCCAATGGGAGCGCGATGTCCTCCAGCCGGAGTGGCGCCTCTAGGCCAGGGTCGCGCTGGGGCCGGACGGCCATCTTGGTGCATGAAGTGGGCACGCGGGCCCGGTGTGGCCGAAAGGAGGAAGGCCACGGACGGGGAAGTCCGGGTCGTGTGTGTGTGTTCTGGTGGGAAGGATCGGCTAGGCCGTGGGCTCGGGGGCTGTGTGAGGTGCAGGGGTCAGGTATGGCTATGTTACGAGGGCCGGGTCTAACAATGTCCATCAAGTACTTGTCATTGCATACTTTCATGTGCAGGCCCTAGGTGTGTCAGCCAGTGATATTGCACAGGTCATCTCATCTAGTTGCACAACTGATGTGTCATGACCTGTGGACACATGTCATGTGTGATGGGGCACTATGTGGCACACATCACCTTGACACTTGCCACATGTGTGTCTGTAGTCCAACTGTGTCATGCACAGCAGCAGTGGGATGGCACAGTCATCACCACCCGCACCTGTCTCCTGATGCCAGGGACAGGGACACTGTATCAACTGACATGTCACGATCAGCGTGCCCCTATGTTACTATGTCAGGTGTGTGTCGTGTTCCCATGAGCTTGCTGTTAGTGTTCCGTCAACTGCATCTGCTGTTGGTGCATCCAACATGGGTCTGTGTGGAGATGGGCATGGCACACATCTACGCACACCATGCCACATGTGGATTCTCACGGCTGTAGGGTCTGTGTGCATTGGACATCATATTTTCCCAGGCATACATGTCTTCATCGTCTCAATGGCTGTGTTTATTTGTTTTCAAGTGTAACCCTTCATCGCAATGTGTTTCATATGTACATTTGACATTCCATGTGACCTGTGCGTGTGCCTTGCAGTCAACTGTCTGGATGAGATGACATCCTTCCAATGCAGCTATGTGGATGTGTGTCACTCCGGTGATATCACTGGCTGTTCACTCAGACTTGCCCCCAGCTCATTTCAGGGCATGTCATGTAGACTTGACAATCAACAGGTGTATCTGGCTTTTCGTAGGAGTGCCAGCAAGCTGGCATATGTGTCCTGGATGTATTGCACACACCAGACTCCATAGTTACCTGATGTTTAGTAGCAGTTTAGCATGTGCTATGTTAATTGACATTGATGTTGGCAGACTCTCAATCTTCATTATTCCTAACAATGTCTTGCAGGGCACCGCCTGTCCCAAGACCAATGCCAGACTTGGCTGCCTTGAGGGAACGTGCCTGCATCCGACGTTACAGATTCACTGAACAGTTGATTGAGGACTTGACCGACAAGGTGGCATCAAACCTCCAACCGCGACACAGGTATCCTACTGCGCTGACCCCAAAGATGAAGGTGATGGCAGCCCTACATTTTTTTGCCACAGGTACGTTTCAATTGACCATAGCTGATGTTGGTGGGATGTCACAGACAATGTTCAGTCGTGTCCTGCGTGATGTTTTGGCAGCCATGTTGGAGCACCTTGATGAATTCATCAAATTTTTTTACTCCTGAGGAGTTGACAGATGTGAAGGGAGATTTCTATGCCCTGGGAGGCATTTCTATGCCACATGTGTCCCATGTCATTGGGTCCATTGATGGGACACATGTGGCTTTGGTACCACCACAGGCACAGGAGCAAGCCTATCGCAACCGTAAACATTACCACTCAATAAATGCCCTTGTGGTGTGTCTTGCTAACATGCTGATTTCCCATGTCTATGCACGTTTTCCAGGATCAGCACACGATTCCTACATCATGAGGCATAGCAGGGTGCCACAAATGATGCTGCGGCTGCACAACGAATGAGCATGTCTTGTTGGTGGGTATACTCTGTTGGTCCTGTGTGTTGCGGTATCTTTGGCTCTTACAGCATCTCCTGACCCACTTAATTACATGATGTTCCATGTAGGGAACTCTGGATATCCCAACATGCCATGGCTAATGACACTTCTCCGCAATCCAAGAACAGCTGCAGATCACCATTACAACAATGCACACGGGTAGACCAGGCGAGTGATTGAGAGGACGTTTGGCCTCCTGAAGAGCCGATTCCGGTGCCTTGACAAGACAGGCGGGTCCCTCCCATATGCACCAGAGAAGGTCTGCAAAATCTTTATTGTGTGCTGCATGCTGCACAACATGGCCGTTGAGAAGGCAGTGCCACTCATCCTTGATCCTGATGAGCAGCAACACCCACCCGTGGAGGTTCCAGGGCTTGGTCACAAGGCAAGTGATGAGGAGGAGGAGGATGATATCTGGAGTCAGCTCACACGCAACTTCTTCTCATAATGGTGAGTCACTGGGTATGAGTGTGCAAGCTTGTAGCATTGAGTGGCATGTGTTGCAATGTGTGTGTCCAGCTGACTGAATGCAAAGTGACTTTGATGTGTGTACTGATGTGTCACTCAAGAGATGAGGTCATGCCACACAGTTTTGCGGAGAGACTTTCTTTGAAATTTACATGTGTCCAACACTGTTCATGTTTCGTAACTGACCATGTGTGCGGCGAGATTTGTTTTAGGTGACTTCTTGTGTGTCTGTCATTCCCAGGTTTTTGCGCCTGTTGTCTGCTCGTGTCATCTTTGTCCTCCTGCTATTCCTCATGAGGATTGCAACGTGTGCTGATTCAGCGTTCCATGCACGGACATGTGGAAATGTCAGTTTGGGTAAGGATTGCAGCACGGCTTTTTGGTGGTGGTACGGGTTGGGAATGTGTGGGGACTGCTTCTGTGCATGTTGTGGTACCATGCATACATGTCTTCTCACCATGGAGCATATAACATGTAGCATCACTCCCATGACATGATAGTCACCCTTCTTGACAGTCATCTGTAGTGGAGTGTGGAGTCTGATGAAGGCATCAATGTGCGTAAACCTTGCCTCTGAAACATTGCGGATGCTACAGGTGGACATAGTGTGGGACATCACAACAACAGGCTCTTTGGTGAAATGCAGCCTCTCCGTGTGCAGCAGGATGTGTTTGGCTCATCCCCTTAACTTGTGTGCCAGTTCATTGGGATTTACAACATCCGTATTGTGAAGGGGGGTCCAGCGTATGTCCCACATGTTCTGTCAACTGACCTGTGAGTCTGTTCATATGGATGCATTTCCCTTTGTGTGAGTTTGTGCAATAAAGGTGTTCAGCACAATCTAAAGTGCCTCATCTCTGGCACTGCAGATCTCTTGCCAGTTTGCATGCGTCATCTATGGCATAATTGTCAAAGATTGAGCATATGAGTGTATGTGTACTTCGGCAACATGCATGCAGTTCTTCATGGCTAATAATCTCCATTGTGCATGAAATACCTGGTTGTGTATGTATTTGTGCAAGTTGCTCCCCACAACGGGACGTCAACGCCTGATGACGGTGTGTCTCCTGTGCACAGCTCCGCATTTTGTTGCCTGATCCTGTGGCTGTCATTTTTGTTGATTCTTCATACATTTTCTCGGCGTGACCCATGAGTAACCTGACACTCCTTTCTTTACATACACCTGTTGCACTGTGCCTTTCTGACCTCCTTGTCTTTGTGTGCTACTTTTTGCCCAGTTTCTCACCCCTTCCGCCTGCTACAGCCTCACCTGCGGCACCGCCCCACCGAGTGCCCTGATTCTGCAACCCACACGCCTCCAAAATGCTCCTCCCTTCCCCCTCCACCCATTCTTAATGCAGCCAGCAGCTTGTCTGTGCCACTGTTGCGCCAACGCCGTGCCAAAGGCAGGACCGTCTGCACCTGCAACGTGCACAGTGCATGACCCTCTGGTCCTTGCATGTCCCACGTCACACAACAGGCTCATGCTGCAGCCATCCCTCCAAGCAATGTCCACCAGACAAGCAACCACCTGCTATCAGGCAACCCCTAAGCGCACACACGACACCTTTGCATGCTGAGTGTGCAACTCCAACTGCCTACACAGCGCTGCCCCACCTACCAGACCCTGTCAGAGCAACCAGGTCATGTGCCTCCTACTCCACATCCGCTCTGTCCACCAGCACGCCATTGGACTCTGTTACCTCCTCAACACAACCGCCCCACACATCACCTTCCTGACAGTAACCTGGATAAAAGCATCCTCAGCACACAACTTCTTCATTGCCATCTCTGACGGATACAAGATCACCCGCAGGGATGGCACCAACAATCCCGGTTTTGCACCAACCGTCTGGCAACCCTCAGAGTAACACTCATCTACAGATCTCCAGGCCTACATCCACAAATCCACAAAGCCATCAACACGTACATCTGCATGCACGCCCTCACCTCCACAGGCTACATGTGGCTGGGGGCCAGTAACTTTTTGATGGAGATGAACCACACCACCATCCATCATTGGTCCATCAACATTTGCATCCACGTCTCTGACAAGTAACACACTGCCCCACACCCCGCTACCGATCCCCCAAAGATGCTTGGTGTAAGTCACCACAGACAAGCTGTGTGGGACACTCGAACCAACACCCCCGCCACACCCTGCAACCTCACACACTGGATCAGCAACTGATCCAACAATCTTGCCACATTGACGGACTTTCCTGTGAAGCACAACAACAGTTAAGCCACCTGGGACAAGGCAGACCTACTGGACTCATACAGATCTAGCCGGACTATTGTGCAAACCTTGCAACACAAAGAACCATCAGTTACCTTACAGCCCTGGAAAATGCCACACACAGCCATCACCATATCATCAGCAAGGACAAGTAGAGATCCTTCAGATAGGGCCGAGGCACCAAAACACACGACATAAAGGAGCTCATCAGCATTGTGAGTGGACTGACAGTAACTCTCCATCCAAAAGACACCCCACCCTTTCAAGGCAGATCAAATCCCTTGCAACTTTCTACCACTGCAAGCTCATGGACATACACGACAGCTTTGCCACACAGAGGCAGACAGTACTATTATCCGCGGGACAAACCCCCCTCAGGTTCTGGACTCCTGTCAGCAGCAAATACACCACCTGGCTCATGTGCACCATCCACTCTGGCTTTCCATCAGGCCCCTTCCCACACAACATCTCAACCACATCATTCCCCATCCTTGAAGCCCACGTCCAGCACGTCATGAATGTCTCCTTTGAGTTTGCCACATTCCATGGGAGCTGGAGGCATGCAGAGACCCAGGCCCTTCTTAAACAACGGACGGCAGTACCGTAGGTACTCCTAGAACATCACCCTGCTTCCCTACCCAGCAAATGTCATCAGGAAGACACTCAACGAGCAACTGACAAACTTCCTCCACGCAAACAGCTCCAGGCAACCGGCACCAGACCATCTTCCACAGTAATCAGACCACTGCAACCGTCGTAATTGCCACCACCAATGACAACTTTGCCCTGCTCAACAATGGTGAGACACCCCCCTTGACCTCTCAACGGCATTGTACACCATGTGCTACCACACTGTCAGCTCACACATCTCCAACACTGGTATCCAGAGGAGGGCCCAGGATTAAATCAACAAGTAGCTCACCAGCAAGGCCCAGGGAGTCGGCTTCCACCCTTCCGCATGTGGTACACTGAGGTCATCTGGCCCATGCCCCAGGGCTCATCTCTCAGCGTGGCGATCTTCAATGTCTCCATGACCCCCCTCTCCACCATCACATGCGCACACGTCCTCATCATCATCTCGTATGCCATTGACACCCAGCTGCTCCTCACCCTCATCAAAGACCCAGCCATTGCCAGATCCAACCTTCAAGAAGGCATGAGATCCGTTGACGAATGGCTGAACATCAGCCACCTGAGGCTGGACTTGGACAGGACTGAGGTCATCATCTGACTGCAGGAGAACTTGTCCACATCCAGGGTGCATCCGCACACCTCATCTTCAACATCCCCCGCCCCAGCCACATCACCGTCCACCTGCGATAGCTACAATGGCTCACTGTCTGCTGCAGGATCACCTTCAGACTCCTCACCCACACTCAGGAGGTAGTCCACAACCCCAGACCCAAAACCGACCTTGGACGTCTGTCATCCAACACCCCGTTGGCCTAACTCCGTGCAGACAACCTTGCCCTGGCCACCATTCATCACATCCACAGAACAACTGCATGCAGGAGATAGTTCTCCCACCTCGTCAAACAGACCTGGGACTCCCTCCCCGGGGACCTCCACATGACCCATGACCTCTACGCCTTCATGATACTCTTCCAAATTGGTCTGTACGAGCAGTATTGCAAGCCATCCCTCAGCAGCTTCAGGCCATCACGGGTGAGTATTGGGCTCCATGTCTGTATTTGATGATACATTGTGACACATGTGTGTCCTCGACCGGACTCAGATCCCAGTGTATGGATGGCTGGAGTTAGTTCCACACTCAGGCATACTTTGACATATCCCCACACTTATGTTGTGGACTCATGCGAAATGACTGCAACATCATTTTTTTTTTTCTTTATTAAAGGTCTGGGGCGTGATTTGTGCAAGAAAAAGGTTCAATACAGGGACCAAAGAAACCAAAGTTCCCAGGGGGAGGTGGGATCCTTGGCATTTGAAAGCAGCAGTGTCCAGACCACAGTGTTTGGCATCATTGGTCAGACTGTGTCCAGCAAGTCCATGTGGCAGAGAATGTCAGTCAATGAGGTGATGCTGTTGCACATGAAGACCAGGTGCCAGGCCAGGTGACCTAGGAGATGTGGATGGCCCGCTGCCTCTCACGGTCTTTTCCGTGGATGACCCACCTTCCTCGGGGGACCCTCAGATGCAGGCCTTGACGATGCTTGGAACACTCCGTCGGACAAATCCTCCTCCTCCTCCCTCCCTGTGTCTGGTGGTGATCTTCGCCTGGTGGCACACGGAGGGTTGCCCATGTTGTCTGCGATCCGACAGAGTGAATGGCTTATGTCCCTTTGCACCGCCAGGAGCTCAGCCAGTCTTGCCTCCATCCGTCCTTGGTGTTCTTGTTGACTGGCATGTTGCTCGGCCTGCTGGTTCTGCATCTCTGTGATGGTCCCCTTTATCTCTGTGAGTGTCCCAACTACCTGGCTGATCTCCCTGGTGTCACGCCGGTATGCCTCCATGATGTTGTGTATGTGTGACATAACGGTCTCTTCAGCTGACTGGTCAGGTTCTCGCCTCCGCCTGCCTCCACTCCCACCACCCCTGCCCACACGAGCCTGGCCTGCCGTTGTGGGCACATCGGGTCTACGGGACCCCTGAGGGATGGCAGTGGTGGTGTTGTCTGCCTCCTCCTGGGTGCCCGGCGAACCTTGTCCCTCCTGGTCAGACTGCCTCAGTTGTTCACTGCGGGCATGGCTCCTCGGTGTCTCCTGGGATGTGGCAGGAATGGGGGTGGTGGTTGGCACAAATGTTCCTGAACCAGGTGCTGCAGGGGCTTGGACAGCAGAGGGTCCAGGTCGGTCAGGGTCATCCGTGGAGTGTTGAGAGGCGTCGCTGCCGGTGGGATCAGGTTCCTTCCGAGCCTGGGACTGTGATTCTTCACCCCCATTGTTGGGGGGAGGTTCCTCATGTTGCCCTGTGTGTGAGAGACAGTCAATGTTAATGCTGTTTCATGCAACATCCATGTTTCATACACATTCTAGTTGGCACTGTTTCTCCAGGTAGTTGTATGTGCCTAGCATTCTCCTCAATGTTCACTTGTGGATGGGTATGTTGCGGGGGACAGATTGATATGTGTTCCTGAGTCTTTGACTTGTTGATTTTTGGCTTGGATGCTTCTTCGGCTATGTATTGGTCTTGTTGTGTTACATGTCCATTGTGACAGTGGGTAAATCCATTGCCTGTCCTGGGGGTGTCTGCTTGTGTAAGGGGTGTGTGTGACAGGGCCTGCTGGTGGGTGTAGTGTGATTTGGCACTGGGGCTCCCAGGTGATGTATCAGTCCCCCATGGAGCATGCTGCCATGACAGTGAGTGTGAGTTCCTGTCCTAGATATCTGACCTTGTTGTCTTGGTGTTTGTATTTGCACTGGTCACAGGAGGGCCTTGTGCTGCCTACACCAGGGCCAAGTGTCAGCTATCTTGTCAGTACTTTCCCAGTCCCTGTGCATTGTGCATGGTGCATGGGTATGTACCTGGGCCATATAGGATGAGGGCAATTGTGTCTGATTTGGAGTTCAACAATGCGTTTTGTCACATCCACCCTCCCAGCATACCGGACATCCTTTCTTGGGTTAGTGCTTCGTGTAGCATGGGACATAGCATGGCCTTGCTTTCTCAATGGGGCATACACATGTTAGTGGCATTAGCGTTGTTTTTGACTGTGGTTCTGGCCGGTGAGGGCTTAGGGGTAGTTGCGTGCATTTTGTGTAGTTGGGGTGTGGATGCCATTACCCCCCTGTTACAGAAGTTGTTTGTGTACTCACCAGGCTCTGGAAGTCCTTGAAGACCATGTACTCCCACCGGCGGAAGCAGGGCCATCACCTTCTCCTCCCAGGGATGGAAATGTACTGGTCTGCGGGGCCCACCACCTCCAGTGATGTTGCTCTGGGCATAGTCGTCATTCATTTTTCGCTTGACTGACCTCCGCAGATCAAACCACTTGGCTTGGCATTCAGTTCTGGTCCTTCTGATGGGTGCAACAGCATTTACCCTCTCGACGATCCTCTGCCACAGGCGTGATTTTTCGCCTATGCTAGTCTGTCTGACCAATGTTCCAAACAGCTGTGGCTCTACTCTGATGACTTCATTGACAAGGATCTGCAGCTCCTCCCTTGTGAACTTTGGATTCTTGTCTGTGGGCATGGTGTGGGGTGAGGGTGTGGATGGCTGTGGGTGTGTGGGTCTGAATGTGAAGGTGTGGGTCTGAATGTGAAGAGGGGGTATGTGTGAAGGAAGTTGTGTGAAGGTGTATATGTTAAGGTGGATGGGTGCAGTTGTTGGTGTGTGCTCTCTAGCTGCAGTGAGTCTGTTGCAAAGGCACATGGTTTGTGTGTGTGGGCCCTTTTTATTGGTTCATTTGTGGGTGGGCCTCAGTTTGAATTTTCGGTGGGTGTGTTATATGGGGTGGTTGTGAGTTTGCCCCTCTGTTTGCCTGTTTGGATGTGGCCAGGTCAGTCATTTCCATGTTTTGTGCACTGTAGACGTGTTTTGTGGTGTTGTGCGAGTCGAATAGACCCTCACTGTGCTGTTTTACAGTGTCCGTGGTTCAGTACGACTCGTTTCGTTGTATTTGCTTCTGTTTTTTTGTGTGTCCGACTCGGTCATATGCGACGTTCTCCTGGTATGAGTTGTACTCCGACACGTTCCCAGGGGTGCGAGTCATACAGGAGTATGAGTCGTACAGGCATACACCCCCATGCATTGTGTATGTACGGTGCATACCCCAACATTGCATATGTACGGTGCGTACATACACGATGTTGTTGTAAGGTGTGTACGTATGCATGGGGGGCCTGTACGACTCGTACCCCTGTACGACTCGCACCCCGGGAACAACTTTTCCCTGGATACGAGTCGTACAAAGTTCGCTTAGTAGCGGGTAAAGTCATTCCCCGTGTACAGGACGTTTTCCGTACGATTCGTAAATCGGAAACCGGTCCGGATCGTACTTGTACGGTCGGACTGTATTTTTACAATTCGTACGGAAAAGTGTCCGGGTCCGTCTCGTACAACTTTTCCCGATCCGATTCGTACGGATTGGGCAGCTCCGTATGTATTTTTCCCGTACAAATCATACTTCACGGGTCGGACGGGATTTGTACGAGTCGTACGGACATAATTACGGATATGAGTCGTACGGAAAAAAGAATACAGGATCGGAATCGACCCCCGGGTGTGCAGAATTGGGATAGCGAGGGAGCATCAAGGCCCCCGCGGTCACAGCCAGCTCATCACCTCTTGTGGGAGCCGGCATTACTGCTGCACAGAGGGAGCTTCAGGAAAGGCAGCTCCCTCAGTGCAGGAGCAATCATTTCATCGCTTTCCCTACCCACATGTCTGCGGGTAGGGAAAGAGATGAAATCTCCATTTCCAGCAGGCATGAGCACTTTGACAACTCTAGCCACTGGAACCGTAGTGTTTTCTTTTGCTTGGTAGGAGCTGTTGAAGCTCCCACCAACCAAAAGCAAACAGCTATGTCCTGGGGATAGGAACTCCAGGACATAGCAGGAGCCAGCCCTGGGGGGGGGCAGAGGTCCCCAGGACCATGTATGGCTCCAGAAGGGTGGTCACATGGCCTCCCTCCTTTCGCGTTCACGTGCCACCACACGGAGGCGGTGGTTCCCGGTGGCTTATATGGCCCAGGAGGGGTGCCACGCAGCCCCTCTCCATTTAAAAAAATATATTTGGCTCCGAGGAGGTTGTAGTCCCTCCATTGTTTAGTTTAGCCCAGGGAGGTGGTGGCCCCAGGACCTTGCCCACCCAGAGGCTCTATACAAAACAAGCTCAGAGCCAGCACTTGTTTTCTTTGCTGCAAATGTGCCCAAATATATATTTTGTTAAATACTTTTTTTGCCCTGCAGGGGTTTTTCCTGAACCCCAGGACCAAGGCATTCCTAACTTACCCTGACCCCTTTTCTTTTATTTCATATTTCTTTTTTTTCATATTTCTTTTTTAGACTCAGCTCAAGCTGAGTCCCAAGATGATTGTCAACATTTCCTGGTTGAAGTGTTGTCAGTCAATAGGAACTCTGCATTTCCCTGCATGAGCTCATTATTATTTGCAAATTAGTCACAATCGCAGATAAACAGATTTAGATTTCCTTAAATTTCTCAACAACTGCTGAACTAATTTACAACAAATAAGTGAAAGTGTGATCTGCGTAACCAAATCGACCTTTCTGCCAAATTTGGTGTAATTCTGTCAAGCCCTTCGGGCTGTAGTCATGTTCAAAGCTCCTATGGGAATTAACATGGGATGCGCCCTTTTTTTGACACCCCCCCGCTTGACAGATCACTCCAAATATTGCCATGCGCAACAATAATCGCATTGCACTTTATGGAAAAATTTCGGGAAGATTTGTCAGACAGCGCTAAAGATTTAGGTAAGTCAAAAAACGCTTTTCCAGTGGAATACATATTATATAAAGAACACAAAGCTAAGGCAGCAACGCACTGTGGTGATATCCAAGCAAATCAAGTGGGTCATAGCAGGTGAGGTTAAGTGACACAATTTTCTGTATGCCAGAGAACCCCACAGCAAAAGGTAGTGGACCTTGAAAGCAACACAATATAAATGCGGAGCCATCAAGGAAACAAGTTCTGATTGTCTCCTTTTTTACTATTTGGCTTTTGTGGTCATTACATCTACAACTTTAGGAGGTGTCTTAGTTTAAACTGGCCATCTCTGCAGGTTCACCCCCAAACCTTTTGCCTTTACCCTCCATTTATTGCTAAATTCGTTTTCGTTGGCCTTAGGACAGTGCACTTTACCATAGCTAACAATTGATAAAGTGCTTGCTTATAGAGTGGTATACCATGTTTTCCAACCACGTTTTCGATTCAAGTGCGGCATGGACATGGAGGAGGCAACATAGCAATATTTACACCGGAGAAGAATTCATGTTTCTTACATAAAAAGTGAAGTCCGCATTGAAAACATTTACTGACCGCACAGATACTTATGCAAATAACCACGCTCGATTCTAGTAACATACAGAATTCACTTGTGGTGCTGTCAACATTGGTCTGGCACTATACTCATTACCAAAAAAGACAGCACGCTGATGAGCCCTGAAGAAGTCGCAAGAGGGATGAAACGCGTTGGCAAAGCAATCATTTGTTGATGTTAAAGGAAGATCATTGAATTTCAATAAAGAATGGAGTAAAAAAAAGCTACAATCAAGACTTACGTCGTTCATAGATAGATGCATGCATGGGAAGCCTAATAATTGTGTTTTTTGTAATGTTTCCATCACAATAAGCCACACTGCATTGGGATAGAGGTAATATACATCGCTCGGGTGCAGGATCAGTGTGTAGTCTGGTAACGGTGGTTTTTAACCACCAAATTGGGGTGTATGTGGGTCACACCCCAGATCTCACTGCACCGAGGCTCAATATTAATACAATAGGCTGATTTATTGGTGACGTCTGGTGCTTGGTCCTCTAAAAGCTCTGACCCTGTCTTTTGGTTAATATGGTATACCATGTACCCAGGGCCTGTAAATTAAATGCTACCAGTGGCATATTGTGGCGCCCACTTACATTGCATCTTCAAACATGTCCCAGGCATGCCACTGCAGCCTGAATGCAGTTTTAAACTGCCAGGGCGTCTTAGGAATAAAAACCCCTTTCCAAGCTCTAAACTCCACATTTATTACATATAAGTCACCCCTAAAATATGCCGTAGGTAGCCCATAGGGTAGGGTGCCTTGTAGTTGAAAGGTTGGGCATGTACTCTTCAGTTTTACATGTCCTGCTAGTGAAAAACTACTACATTCATTTTCACTACTGTGAGGTCTACCCCCACCCCCATAGGATAACATTGGAGACTCCTTATTACATTTAATAAATTGTCATTTCCAATTGGCAGCAGGCACCTATATCATGTTTGGTGTCTTTGGAATTGTAATGAAAACCCCCACTTAATGGTAAAGTCAGATTTTTGATTGGAACTTTGAAAATGCCTATTTTAGAAAGTTGAGCAACAATAAATGAAGCGCAGCTGGGATGCACTTAAATAATCTAGTTTAAACAATATGAATGCTTTTTCAAACTTTCAACGAACTTGAACAAATACTGTGTGCACCAGGTTAGGGGCTCTGCAGGCCACCTGATTCAAAAATGAAAAGAAAGTACCCAGAAATGTATGTAGGAATTCCCAGTGCACTACAATCAATTCACTATAAAGTGTACACAACGTTAACAAAACAATCGTTGGTGATATACAATTATTCTTATTGTAAACATCAGTAGTCCAATCAGTTTTCAATTAATGAAAACAAAGATTCAAATCATCCGGCCATGAAGTTGATTGTATCTGCTTTATTTCTGAAGGTTGCAGATGTAGTGTAGTTGAAAAAATAGCAAATAATACAGCTTGTAGTCAGCAAAAACACCAGAATTTCAAATATCCCAATGCATTTCGGGCTTTTCACATAAGCCCTTCGTCAGGGGAATCTGCAAAGTGACAATATCCTAATTTTAATAAATGCAATACAACGACATGAAATTATGAAACATTATGGATCACCGGAGGGCAGGAGAAAGACACAATTATGATCACTATTAGACTGTAGTCTCATCCATTGTGAAAATAAACGTGAAAAGCAGTGAGGTGATGAATAATTCTGGTGTTTTCGCTGACTACAAGCTGCATTATTTGCTATTTTTTCAACTACACTTCATCTGCAACTGTTGGACCCGGCCCTTCTGGCAGGTTCACCCCCGAAACTTTTTGCTTTTTATTGGTGACTTGGTTTAGTGATTTTTGGGTTTCTGCGCACTTTACCGCTGTGTCCCAGGGTAAAGTGCGTGCGTGTTGTGAGGTTGGCCTGCCCTCCCATAGGAATGCATGGAGGAATGTATGTGTCCTGGTAGTTCCTGATGCGTGGGGTGTTCAGGCCCGAGTTTGGTATGTGCGGACTCGTGTGATTGAATGCTGCGCGATGATGTGTGCGGCGTGCATGTACCTAGTGTGGAAGTGCCACTTCTAGAAGTGGGCACTTCAGTGTGCAGTATGAAATGTGTGGCTTGTCTGGCGATTGGCTGGTGGAGGTCATGTGACGGACTAGGGAAATCCCCAGAGTCAGGAGGAGTCACCCAGTGGTGAATGGGGAGTTAGCATGCTGATGGCTGGGGAGGAGTATACCTGGGTCCTGAATAGGACAGGGCTTTCCCCACACAATGCTGGCGCCGGCCCCTGTGGTGCGTCTAATGACCCTAGCCCTGCCAGTGAATAGGGAGAGGGGCTGAGCAAAACAAAGTGCTCAGGAACCAGATGTAACTGGTTCGCCCCTTCCCTGCACCTTCAGACAAAGACTTTTACTGTATAAAAAGGGGCTGTGTCCCCTTACAATGTGTTCTCTTGCAGGATCAACTTGAGGGGGGCCTGCTGCTGCTGGGCGCCAGGAGAGACCGCCACTGGGGACTGCCTCCCTGCTGGAGGGCCCTGTGAGCTGGCTCTGGGCCCAGTCTTTGCCCCCCTTGCTATTGGAAGACTTTATGCTGCTGGACTTTGACTGGTAGCGCCTAGGAGCGCTTGGATTTGCTGTATAGCGCTAGGAGCGCGTTGTTGTGGGACTCCAGCGCTGAGAGAGCGCGTCAGTATCGCCCCTGCCGCACCGAGCTGATGCCTGAAACGAGGGAATCCCCGGCGTAAGGATTCCCCCCCTCGTGGTGCCGATCTGAAGCGGGTGCCCACCCCGCATGGCCGTGGTCGTTGGCGGGTGCCCACCCCGCTTATTTGAGTATCCTTACAGCGGGTGCCCACCCCGCCGTATGTCGCATCCATCGAGGGAGCCCACCCCTCTTATCTCCGGAGGAATCACCGCTGCATCCCGGGCCGAAACCCGGAAGTCAGGCAGCGCTGACTGAGACGTGGGCGTGACAGCCAGGAAGCGGACGGGAGCCTACCCCGTGCTTCCCCAGAGAGGAGAGGAGGAGAGAAGCAGCGCCGTGACTGCCCCAGCCGCCGCGAGAAGAGTGCGGCCGGACCCGTGGAGCAGACGGCGGGAAGCGGAGATAACGCGGGAGTCCCCCGAGAAGCAGCCCGGTAAGTGAGAAAGGCTGGGGGGGACTCCGTGCGTGCCCTGCGGGTGCCAGTCCCAGACCGGCTGAGTCTTCAAGCGGCCCCTACCTTACAGAGAGCCTCGCTCAGCTCTCCAACGTCCGGGGGCATTCTTTGCACGAGAGCGGCCCCAGATAACAGCGGGCCGCTCCCGGGACCGAGGCTCATTTTTCCGCTGCCCCGCCTGACAGTGGGCAGCGGCAGCGTGGGGGACGTTCTTGGTCCAGAGCACGAGTACGCTCCAACGAAGGGGCGCATTGTTTCTAGATCCCCGTGGCTCCAACGACGGGGCATTGTTTGTTTAGGGCCACGAAGGCTCTAGGGGGCATTTTGAATGGACAGAGCCCAGAGAGGGCTCTAGAGGCACGCAGAGTGCCTGAGGTCCGTTTCCCAGCTGCCCAGCACTTAGTGGGCAGCTGCACCGTTTAGGTTGGGGATAATTACGTTTTGCTCTGCGCAGCTGGCGCAGCCTGACTGGGACAGAGCGTCCTAGCCCTGACAAGGCCAGTTGGCCTAGGGACTGCCACAGGTGGTGGCAAATGAGTTCTTGCGCAATTGTTTCCTTCCTCACACCTCTGAATGTCTTTATGCATCATGTGTTTACCTGCCCGGCACCTCTGAATGAGTTTATGCGTCATGTGCCATGTTCTGCACCTCTGAATGTTTTATGCATCATGTGTAATGTGTGTTTTCCCCTACAGGTATTGTGATACTTAGGTGGTTGTGTTCCCCTGGTACCGGTGGTACTAGGGAGGTTCTGAGTCCCTGCGTGATAGTCTCCTAAAGTGGTTAGGGTTGCGTAGGTGGTACTTTCTTGTTGCCAGTAAGTACTGGTTGTGTGCTATATATATGTTATTTTTGTGCTACAGTAATTTTATATTTGGTGCTAAGTGCTAAATATCTAAAAGTGCTAATTCCTGACAGTGGCCCGTGTGGCCCTGTCCCCTGTACATATAATCCCTTGTAAATTCTGCCCGTGCCTGTTGGCACATTGTAAAGTGTGTGTTTTTATCTAATGTGTTGTGTATAATACAAAGGCTATTTTTATAGAATACCTTGTGTGGAGTTTCCTTTGTGGTGGGCCTTGGGTGTTGTTGCTGGGTGCGCGCGCAAATGCTTTACACATTGCCTCAGAGATAAGCCTGACTGCTCGTGCCAAGCTACCAAGGGGGTGAGCAGGGGTTATCTTTGGCGTGTAACTTCCTTGCCCTGACTAGAGTGGTGGTTTCTGCCTGGCTTTGGCGCAAGCCCTAGCCAACCAGAAATCCCCATTTCTAACAGCAACCTTCAGAAATAAAGCAGATACAATCAACGTCATGGCCGGATGATTTGATTCTTTGTTTTGATTCATTGAAAACTGATTGGACTACTGATGTTTACAATAAGAATAATTGTATATCACCAACGATTGTTTTGTTAACGTTGTGTACACTTTATAGTGAATTGATTGTAGTGCACTGGGTATTCCTAGATACATTTCTGGGTACTTTCTTTTCATTTTTGAATCAGGTGGCCTGCAGAGCCCCTAACCTGGTGCACACAGTATTTGTTCAAGTTCGTTGAAAGTTTGAAAAAGCATTCATATTGTTTAAACTAGATTATATGAGTGCATCCCAGCTGCACTTCATTTATTGTTGTTCAATTTTCTGCACAGCAGCTATTGTTGCACCACCTTTTAATTGTTTTACTCTGTTATTGACCATGTCTTTTGATGATGTACTTCATCTGACTGAAAATAGAGCACAAACGAAAGTTTATTCAGCCTCTGAAGCAGCTGACATTTATGGACTCATTAGAGAGGTCAGGACCTTTGACACAACTTCAGGCCCAGTTCAGCAACAAATTCACCAACTGGAGTATCTAATGCGCAGAGAGATCAATCAACATTTGCATGCCACCATGCTGATTCAATATCATAAAGCTAGTCGCATACCAAGGGGGTTACGTCTTGCTATCAAGCCCATGTTATTTAAAATGAATACAAAATGCATGGAGAAATGGTATGCAATTTTAAACAAGTGTTCTTTGGACTTAATCTTACTAATTGTTGAAGAGTTGTCACAGGTATTAGTAGGTTTAGAATCTGAAATCAAAGATCTACAGGCAATTTTAGTGTCACGTATGGAGACCGATGTTTGGACCACCACTCTAGACAAAATTAACACAAAACTAGATTTGTATGCTAAAGAGATCCATGAACGTAAGGTCAGAAAATTCTGTCGCGACACGATAGACTATAAGCTAGATGAAGTTTATTCTTGGGCCGAGGTATATGCCCAAAAACGGAACTGGCAGAAGCCAGGAACAACTTCATCTGAAGAGAGTCTAGCCTCAGTGAGTGACACTCAGTTATCCCGTCCATCTGTGTCCTCCATTACCCAACTACCTGTTAGTGACATCGCCACAGCTGTTTCTAGTACCTCTAAGGTTTCTTTTTTGGCGACCAGCCCTGCTGCAAACCAACCACCCACGCAGGCAATAGGAGAATTAGTCAAACCTGCAGAGGTCACTGATTCAGTAAAAACAGGGACATCACATCGCACAAAGAAACACTAGTTGTCAACATTTCTTCTAAGAGACTAACTGACAATCAAGTTGCAGTATTAAATAAGGGGTGTTCATTTGTACCTACCTATCAATCTATAGGCCAGGACTCTTTGATTACCCTGTACAAATTCACTAGAAAATTGCGATTGCGATATTTTTTCTCAACCATTGTGGCCGAACCTGAATCCAAAACTGAATTGGAATATCTTGAATTTAAGCCACACAGTACTTTTGTCTCCCCTATTTCACATAAGACTATTGATCTGTTTGAGACTTTGGTAAAACAAGATATTGCAAAATTACCATCTGTAATGGCAGGCACCCCGAATCTATCTAAAAGAGAGAGATTTGCACTAAAATCTTTGAAAATGATGATACTTTACACTTCACTAAAGCTACAAGGGTGGAGCATTAGTGGTAATGGATCGCACACATTACGAGAATAAAATTGACCAGATGCTACAAGACCTTTCCACCTATTTACCACTATCTGAGGATCCAACTGATGATTTTTCAGCAGCATTGGAATCCATTCTTGCACATGCGGTTGAGATGAAATGGATAAGTATTAAAACTAGGGAGTATTTACTCACTCGTTTTCCCCGGAGACCGGGGTTGTACATGCTTCCCAAGATACACAAAAACGTGAAGGATCCCCCGTTGAGCCCTATTGTCCCTGGGTGTGGATCCATACAAGACCCATTGGGGCATTATCTCGATGTCTTTCTTCAACCTATTGTTCAAAATAGTCCGTCATATGTGCAGGGCACAACACATTTGTTGAACATTCTTCAAAACATTGATATTCCCGAGACAGGTGACATTTGGTTATGCACGATAGATGTTGTGTCCTTGTACACATCTATTCCCCATCTTGAAGGCATTGAAGCCATAGAATGGGCTTTGTTGAGACATGACAATATAAGGGCCAATAAAGTGTTTCTTTTTGAAATCCTCAATTTTTGTCTGTTTCACAGTTATTTTCAATGGAAAGGTCAGTTTTTTCTCCAAGCTAATGGTACATCTATGGGCTTTTCGGGAGCCCCCAGCTACGTGAATATTTTCATGTTAAAATTTGAAACTGAGCACATTCTTTCTAACACCACATGGACATCGAGATTGACAGCATATCTACGTTTTATTGATGACATACTCATCATATGGCATGGGTCACGATGTGATCTAGAATCTCAAATCCTGAAGCTGAATGGTATCAACCCTAGAATTCAATTCACTTATCAGATTGAATCTCGCTGTATTGCTTTTTTGGACGTTTTGCTTACCCTGTCTGGCACTCTCATTAAGACTACTGTTTTTAAAAAACCCACTGATCGTAACAATGCTTTGTTATACCAAAGCTTTCACCCTTGGCCTTTGAAACGTCATCTTCCTTTTTCTCAGTTTTTAAGAATTAGGCATATCACTTCAGATTCAGCGTTAGGCTTGCAGACCATTCATGATTCCAATGAGAAGTTTCTAAGCAGAGGTTATCCTCCTCAGATAGTAGATCAGGCTGCAATTAGGTCATTAGCAATTCATCGCGAGGACCTGCTGAAAAAGAAAATTAAGGGAACTGGTAATACCAGAGAAGTGTTTGTTTCCACGTTTTCTACTCATTCCAATCTTTTGAAAAAGAGTATATTACAGAGATGGGATCTGCTTCAATCGGAGTCTGACTTTAAAGGAATGTTTTCTGATTCCCCGCTATTTGCATACAAGAGGTCCCCAAATTTGAAAGAAATTTTAAATAAATCTAGTAACAAGATTCAAGCTTCTTACAAAGGTATGTCTAAATGTATGAACTGTTCGCATTGTAATAATGTGATTACAGGCAGAAGCTTGTCACACCCTCGATCAGGCAAAAAGATTACCTTGAATCTTAATGCAAACTGCAATAGTCATCATGTGATTTATGTGATTAAATGTCCATGTGATTTGTATTATGTCGGGAAAATAGAGAGGGTTCTCCGCACTCGGATCACTGAGCATAAAAGCAGAATTCGCACCAAGACGATCAGCTCTCCGTTAGCACAGCACTGGCTAGTTGCAAAACATACCATTGCACAACTTAAATTTGGGGTTCTTGAGATTGTTGAGGCTCTTCCAGATAGAAACATGCCTAAAGTTGTATCTCAGCGCGAGTCTCACTGGATTTGGTTCATGCAAACATTGTCCCCGAAAGGGTTGAATGATAAATTTGAATTGTCCTGTTTTTTATAACTTTTTACAACTTCTGGAATGTTACCATATGATTGACTGTTGCTCTCTACGCTTGTTGCTTTATTGCGGACAGGTTTACCATGTATGTACTAGATCAGGTTATATCACTTTGTCATTGTGATTACATTTTGCTTTCTGTATTTTACCATTGAAATTTCATTTTTTTTACTCTTGTTCTTTTTATCAGCAGTTCTCATCCACTCACTTTTGATTTGTTTACTTCACTCAGTTTTTCGCGACTTCACTTTTTCAGTTTGTTTGGATGACATTGGTATCGTGAGTGCTTACAAGTTTATCATAATGGCTGCCGTTTTTTGCCTTAGACATTCAGACTGCTCTGATAGTCCTATTTTGATGACCACAGTTCTGCTGACCGGTACACACTTATACGCGCATGTCAGACTAGCACGTTCATTTGAGCTGGCGTTCTCCGAGTTGCTGCAAGTGCGCTGTGAGATTGGATTACTTTGCTGCTTTTCCCTCACGCTTTTTAAAGTAGTTGTGGTCAAATTTTTATAATTGTTTCGTTTTTTTAGGTGTCGGGTATCTTTTTGAAGTCGTACTAAGCACTTGACTTTATCGCTTCAGGTAAGCGTTTCGTGTTCACCCTCAGAGTTTTTTCACGTTCACATTTTCTTTCACTGTGAACTTATACCGCAGTACCCATTTTGTTTATTCTTCAGACGTTGTTAACGCTCTTGGTTCTTAGCACCTATATGATCGCTTTTTTAGTACTTCGCAGCGCGTGCTTAAACGTGACATCATAGGTAAGCGCTTGATTTCACCCTTGGCGGATCACTTCACTTGTTTCAGTCCGTTAAAACATATTGCAGCATATGTTTGATTCCTCCAGGAGACCGCGGTGGTTTGGTGTTGGTTCTAGTCTTCGCTTAGAGTCCATGCTAGAGGTACGATGTGCACTGTGTATTTTTATTTCTGTTGGCTTTGGATTTATGGGTTGCATGCTTTCACGGGTGTTGCCCTATTGTTCACTTTTTTGACACTCACCAGATGTTTAGGTCCGTTTTTTCATCACCTCACTGTTTTTCACGTTTATTTCCACAATGAATGAGACTGCAGTCTAATAGTGATCATAATTGTGTCTTTCTCCTGCCCTCCCGTGATCCATAATGTTTCATAATTTCATGTTGTCGTATCGCATTTATTAAAATGAGGATATTGTCACTTTGCAAATTTCCCTGACGAAGGGCGTATGTGAAAAGCCCGAAATGCATTGGGATATTTGAAATTCTGGTGTTTTCGCTGACTACAAGCTGTATTATTTGCTATTTTTTCAACTACACTACATCTGCAACCTTCAGAAATAAAGCAGATACAATCAACTTCATGGCCGGATGATTTGATTCTTTGTTTGATTCATTGAAAACTGATTGGACTACTGATGTTTACAATAAGAATAATTGTATATCACCAACGATTGTTTTGTTAACGTTGTGTACACTTTATAGTGAATTGATTGTAGTGCACTGGGTATTCCTAGATACATTTCTGGGTACTTTCTTTTCATATTTTAGAAAGTTGGCATTTTCTGCCCTTAGCCCTTTTATGCCTGCAATCTGTCTTTCACATGACTGAGTGTAAATAGCAGCTAGACTTTATGAATTCCTACCAGATAGCCACACAATATTTGTGCCGAATGGACTATCTGCTTGCATGATGGGGGGCGGAGTTGAGCACAGCCCACCTTGCAATCAAATGGGGAGTGCTGTGCCTCCACGCAAAGGACCGATCCCTTCCACATTGTCACTACAGCCAACTTGGAATCAGGGAAGGGGAGTTAGGAAATTCCATACACTTCAAAACCACTGTGTAGAAGCTTCCACCACTTTGCAGAAGGAGTGCACCACAATAAAAAAAATAAGGCCTCAGACACCAACTCTTAAGTACACTTCTTTGTGGATACTCTACTAGGATGAAGGACTGCTTTGCTGCTGAAAGGACTGCAATTCTGCTGGACTGCTGCTCTGAAGGACTGCTGGCCTGCTGTGCTGATCTGCTGCCTACTGCCCTCTTACCTAGGTGAGAAGAACTGGACCTGCATCTGTTGAACCCAGGACCCCAAAGTGATTCCAAGAATAGTTGGCTGGCCTCGTGACTAGGGTCTCAGGGACACTTAAGGCTCCCTTCACCTTGGACCCTCACCTGAACCCAGCCTGAGGGAGTCCGGACCCTACAAGGGGTGCCGCACCAGTCCTGGACGCTTGGTATTGGTGCTGAAGGTGACCAGATAGCCAAAATCTAAAAGTGGGGACTTACACATTTTTTTGCTAAAACGTGTATTGAGAGCCAGGAGGAGACCAGGACCAATTGCTTGCCTATCCGCCCAAGGTGCATCGCCTGTCAGATTGACTTTTGCGGCTTCTAACACTACGTTCTTCTCTATAGCAGCAAATCCTTGTCAGTGGTCCTTCACCAAACAGGTATCCGGCCTGGTGGAACTGTCTTTGGCTACAGCCCTCTTTCTCATCCTGCTGGAGAGTTTTGACTTCCATTTCAGAGTCTAAGCCAAACTTTTATCCAAGGCTATCCAACAACAACAGTCCCTCCTTGGACACCTCATGCAGCCTGGCCCCACTGAACCTTACCTTCTCAGGAACATTTTATCTCAAAACATTTTTTAAGTAAGAAGGTAAGCTCTGAATGGCCCAATCCACTTTGTGTATCCAATTGAGCAGTTATACCTTGTTTCTAGAGATAAGGAAGAGGAATAACAATACCTGCACATAGAACTAATCAGGTTGTCCTGTTTTGCACTAAGTAGAATCAGAGGGATTATCTGTAACCACCCATCCTAGAAGGGACCGCATGAATTCTGGGAACCACCAGTGCATTCTTTTTCTCCTCCATTCTCCTTTCCCCCATTGGGTCAGAGTTGCCTCATTGAAAACACTGATTGGGTGGCTTGTGCCTGGTGGCAGAGTTGGGAACTAGCAGCAGGCACTCCAGCCCACTCCTGCAGGAATCTCAGGTGAGTGCTTGATAGCAACAGCCACAATCCCTTGCAAGGTGAACCACAAAAAGAATCACAAAATTAACCTGTGCTTAACCATGGGGAGATTGGTACAAATAGAAGTCTGTCTTAACTTAGAGGCAATGTGTAACATATTTATGAAGCACACAAACAGTAATAAAGTGAAGCACATCGCAAGAAAATTCCCACACCAATTTAGAGAACTAGAGTAAATTCTATTACATGATTTGACACCAAAATGATAAAAATCCAATCAGTAGATCTGGAGTTATAAATTTGTAACTCTTTTAGTAAAAACGAGTACCTAAAAGATCAAAGCGCCAACTGTTGATATCTAGTCAAAGTTGAAAAACATAGCTGACCACGATAGAGCATGGTTCGGATACACAAAGTGGATTGGGCCATTAGGAGAGGGTTGTCGGGATTTCTTGGAAGATCTACCAGCTCGGTTTGTTGTCTGTGAACACACAAAAACATGTAGGTTAGGAAATATTCACCAAAAACATGTAATTGCGGAAGAAGTGGAATCTTCTTGGGGGGAAAACATTAGCCCAATGGTAGAACAAGCATATGCGATGCAATCGGTCTCGCCTTTGGGACATTCTATTTATTTAGCTATGCAGCACATTAGCCTGAGTGCTCAAACATCTATTATTCTTTAACATGGAGGAAAAATCAGCACCAAACTGAGTGACACACCAGGTATGTGAACACATGGAGAGAATTATTGCCTTTCAGCGGGAAATGGTATAGTCCAAAGCTCTGTTTTTAATATAAAATCAGGGCCTTCGGTGATCATATCACTGAAAATACAAGATTTGAAAAAAATATTATTGTCTACGGGTGCTCGTGGAAGACAATTTCTATGGACTGGAATCTAGAGAATGCTAAAGTGATACTGGTATTTTACTGACCTCTGCTGGTCGTTTTCTATCAAGGAAGTTAAATAGAGGCAG
Source organism: Triturus cristatus (assembly GCF_964204655.1). Classification (NCBI taxonomy): domain Eukaryota; kingdom Metazoa; phylum Chordata; class Amphibia; order Caudata; family Salamandridae; genus Triturus; species Triturus cristatus. Next base: position 238,471,720 of record NC_140589.1, on the reverse strand, counting down.
TTGCTGGAAAAATTTTTAAAAATAAAGACCCTAAGCAGAAAGCAATTCTGGTATTTTACTGACCTCTGCTGGTCATTTGCTATTAAGACAGTTAAATAGAGCCAGTTGAACAGAAAAAAAGTCCCTAAGCGGAAGCAACAAGTCCTAGGGCTGATCTCCAGAGCCCACAAAGTACATACACATATAAGTATATACTAAAGTATATACAAGAGGCCTTGAATGCTCGACCTAAAAAGGAAATACAAATATAAATGTAGAAATTGTTAGGTTTACTAAATGTCATGTATCAAAATGGGTCTCCAAAGTGTCTGGAGCTCATAGTATCATGGGGGATCCTTGAGGTATGGTTGTATGTCAGAATATCACTGACAGAAATATTGTCTGATATCGTTTTTTTTCATAAATTCTGTTTACAAAAATATTTTACTTTTGGATGTTGATGTTTTCCTATTAGATACAATGGGACAATATTTCTGTAAAGAACATTTAGGACATAGTATATTTTTCAGATGATAATTTGTCCACGACATTCTGGTTCCACACCTGGGACACATCATGGCAGTGACTAGTCAGTGAAGGATGCCTGGGGCACATCATGGAAAACAAGAAAAAGCAGAAAGAGACAACAAAAGGAGTTTTAGCAAAACAAAACAAAACGGTTTAGCTTTGTTTGAAACAAAACAAGATTAGAGGTCTTTCACAAGTCAGTCAGGAGAGAATTTCAGAGTTGGGTGCCCAAGACTTCGAGTATTCTCCTCGACTTCATTCCTTCTTGGATCATGGAATTTTGAGGAAGGTAAGTGAGTATGATTTGAGTGTCCTACTAGGGACATGAGCTGTCAAAAGACTAGAAAGCAGCTACGTAAAGAACCTACCTTTGTTCTACCAGACTTTGGCGTCTGGTTTTGTTGTGGATACAGTGTTTGCTTCAAACTGACTTTTTATGTTTCATGTGTTTACCAAGGTATACTTCCCATTTAAATCCCTGGTCTCAGAGTCCAAGTTTAGTGTGGCTGAAGGCCTTTGTCATTTTGGATTTGCCCAAACCCCCAGGCTGGTGAACCCTATAAAACTGGACCCTCATCCAGTCTTCCACAGAACAAGGTTAGACTTGCGAAAGGATACCACGCAGACAGAACCTGCTGCAATTGCCATCTGTGACCTGTGAGAAAAACCTGAGGAGGTTGGAGCTCCTTCCACTTGACATCCAAACATCTCTAAGCTCCATTAGGCTGATCCTCCTAGGTGGCTTCAGGAACATAAAAGTCTAAGGGGAAATTTCTGTTAAGAATCACAGTTGACCAGTGGCAACTGGACCTGGACTGGACTTTGCCCCCTCCCTGATGACCTAAGAGTCTTTAGGTGCTCACCCTAAGATCCTGGGGGCTTTGGCGGTGTACCCCTGTGGTTATTTGGGTGCCAAAAGAAGTTTGGAAACTTTTTCAAAATCTTTAGTCCAGAACTTCAAGGGGATTGACAGAGAAAAGTATCTCACTGGCAACCCACGGCATAGAATTGAATGACAGGTTTATCCCATATGGAAAATAATTTTTCCTCAGAAAAATGACAAATTCCCTTTCCAGATTAAGACTGAGAAGCTTTTTGCAGATTCCCTACTTCCAGGTCCTATAGGGGTCAATCTACTTGGAGTATCCGACCCATGCTCCATTGTGGTCTGTCTCAGATCACGCTTAGGTCCCAGTCTACTGTCACCATTGACTACCATTTGTGCTTTGCTCTTTTTGGTGCTATTCTCACTTAATTATTTTAAACAATCATATCTCTAGTTCCCCTTACTGGAGTTTTGTTGTTTTGCTGTCATTTTGCCTATTAAATATTTTTCTATTTTAATAAATTGGAGTGAGATTTTTACTGTGTTGTTTTTCAACTTTTTAACAGTCTTTTTTATTTCTAAACGCTTTACACATTTTCATGAAGTTAAGTCTGTATGCTCTGTGCTATAGTTACTAGGGGTTGAGATCATGCTTAAATTTATTGAAACCTTTGACTGGATCTAACAACCACTTTCTCACAATTACCAAACCCCCCCCAATCTTTCACTTCAGAGACAATAGAAAGCAAGTCTCACAGGGAGGAAGGCCACACGTTGTTTGACCGAATGACTTGTGACTGATAATCAAAATTTCAACCTGGTTGCCTTTCAGTGTTAGAACGTTGAATCTTGGAATCACACAATTTTATGGCAAGATATCATTTCAAAAATATTGTGCTACCATAATATAGTGGGCAAAATATTGGGATGGTAAGCGCCCATTCGTCACACCCGTCCCTCGCCTCCCGCCTCCCAGCTGCTCCTCCCTCCCCACCTCCCCATATATGGTGGCCGCTGCGCGGTGAGGAGAGCAACCCTTGACCTTCTGATAGGTCGCTCCCCCCGCTGCAGCGCCGCCTGCACCCCCACTGTCTGCTGCCGCCGGTGGAATTCGAGGCCCTCCACCACCCGCAGGCTTCCACCTGCGCCTCATCCCTGGTGGCCAGTGGTGGCCTTAGGTACGTCTCACTTGCTGCCTTTGTGCCTCCGTGCCCCTTGATTCTGTGTCTGTTACTGCCTGTGACCCTTGCCCCCCGCTCGCCACTCTGCCTCTGTGCCCCCTTTTTATTTCTGTACCCCTCGCCGTCCACTGTACCCCTGTGTTTACTTTGTGCCTGTAACCCTGATTTTGTACCCATTTTCTCTTCTGTGCCCCGCGCCGGTCTCCTGTCCCCCGTCCCTGTCGCTGCCTCCCCTGCGGGCCTGCCCCCTCCGCGCCCATTCGTAACACCCGTCCCTCACCTCCCGCCTCCCAGCTGCTCCTCCCTCCCCACCTCCCCATATATGGCGGCCGATGTGCGGCCGCGCCGCTGGCGCGCCGGAGGCGTGCCTAAGGCAAGCCCGTCTGCGCCCGTCCACGCCTGGACCGCGCCCAGCGCCACAAACCCTGGCCCCCACACCAGCCACGAAGACCGCCTCCGCTACGACGCCAAAACCCTCATCACTCTCAACCCAGGAAGGACCCACACCTGCTGCAAAGCCACCCGGAAGCGCACCCACGGACCCTTCACCTGCTGGAACTGCAACTTCTCCTGCCACGAAAGCGCCAAGACACCCACCACAACGGAAGCCAACCAGCTCAAATGCATCCTGATCAACACCCGCTCCGCACACAAACACGCCGTCGAACTCTGGGACCTACTCGACACCACATCACCGGACGTCGCCTTCCTGACCGAGACCTGGATGAACGAAGCCTCCTCGCCAGACATCGCCATAGCCATCCCAGACGGGTACAAGATCACCCGCAGAGACCACTCTAACAGGGCCGGAGGAGGAATCGCCATCGTCCACAAAAACACCATCAAGATCTCAACAAACACCAACGACACCCTCAGCACCGCCGAACACATGCACTTTCAGATCCACACAGACCCCAAGACCACCCTAAGAGGCACCCTCATCTACAGACCACCAGGACCCCGGCCTCAATTCTGCGACTCCATCGCCGACCTCATCAGCACGCATGTGCTGACCTCCACCGACTACATCCTCCTCGGAGACCTGAACTATCATCTGGAGAACAACAACGACAACAACTCTTCCACCCTGATCGACAATCTCGCCAACCTCGGACTGAAACAGCTCATCACGACGCCGACCCACATCACCGGCCACACGCTTGATGCCATCTTCTCCTCAAGCCACCACGTCATCTTCAGCCGTGCCTCCGAACTCACCTGGACAGACCACCACTGCATTCACTTCTCCTTCCAAAAACCACTCACACACCACCGCACCCCACAGACCCCCCGCCACTGCTGGGGCAAAATCACTGAAGAACAACTACAGACAAGCCTCGCACTCAACCCTCCAATGAACCTCACCAACCCGGATGAAGGTGCACTCTCCCTCGAACACTGGATGAACGACTGCGCCAACACCGTCGCTCCGCTGAAAAACCCCACCAACAGAGACACCAGCAGGAGAGTCAGCTGGTTCACCCCGGAACTACTCGACTCCAAACGCACCTGCCGGAAACTGGAAAACATATGGCACAGCAACAAGACGCCAGACAGCCGCACTGCCCACAAAGACGCCATCCGCAACCACCTCATCAGGACTGCCAAAAGAACCTCCTTCACAGACCGCCTTGACAACAACGCGCACAACAGCAAGGAGCTCTTCACCATAGTGAAGTAACTCTCCAACCCCAGCTCCAACGGCAACGACATCCCACCATCGCACGCCCTGTGTGACTCCCTTGCCACCTTCTTTCACCGGAAAACCACCGACATCCATGACAGCTTCAGACCCCGGATGACCCCTGCCGACCACACCACACCAAACCCACCGCACCCCACCGCCCATGACACCCTGACAACCTGGGCCAATGTGAGCATCGAGGACACAATCAAGACCATGGGAACAATCCACTCCGGTTCCCCGTCCGACCCTCTCCCGCAGCACATCTTCAACAAAGCCAGCAATTCCATCGCACCCCACCTGCACAAAATCATCAACCTCTCCTTCGAGACAGCCACCTTCCCTGAGAACTGGAAGCACGCAGAGATCAACGCCCTACTGAAGAAACCCAAGGCGGACCCGAGCGACCTCAAGAACTTCCGGCCCATCTCCTTGCATCCGGTACCAGCAAAGGTCATCGAGAAGATAGTAAACACCCAGCTCACCCAGCACGTCGAAGACAACAACATCCTAGACCCGTCCCAATCAGGATTCCGCAGCAACCACAGCACCGAGACCGCCCTCATCGCCGCCACAGACGACATCAGGATCCTGCTAGACAACGGCGAGATGGCGGCCCTCATCCTCCTGGACCTCTCCGCCGCCTTCGACACCGTCTGCCACCGCACACTACGCACGCGCCTCCACGACGCAGGGATCCGAAACAAAGCCCTGGACTGGACCACCTCCTTCCTCTCCGGCAGAACTCAGAGAGTCCGCCTCCCGCCGTTCCAATCCGAGGCCTCCGAGATCATCTGTGGCGTCCCTCAAGGATCCTCCCTCAGCCCGACGCTGTTCAACGTCTACATGGCACCACTAGCACGCATCGCACGACCTCAACATAATCTCCTATGCCGACGACACTCAGCTGATCCTCTCCCTCACCAAGGACACCCTCACCGCCAAATCTAACCTCCACCAGGGAATGAAGGCTGTCGCCGACTGGATGGAGGACAGCCACCTCAAACTGAACACAGACAAGACGGAAATCCTCATCATCGGGTCAACCCCTCCGCATGGGACGACTCTTGGTGGCCCACATCACTGGGGTCCCCCCCGACCCCCACCGACCACGCACGCAACCTGGGAGTCATCCTCGATTCTAAACTTTCCATGGCCAAACAAGTCAACGCAGTCTCCTCCACCTGTTTCAACACTCTCCGCATGCTCCGCAAGATCAAACACGAGGAAAACAGTCACCCAGGCCCTAGTCAGCAGCAGACTCGACTACGGAAACGCCCTCTACGCTGGAGCCTCGTCCAAGCTCATCAGCAGACTACAGAGAATCCAAATTGCCTCTGCACGCCTGATCCTCGACGTCCCGCACTGCGACCACATCACACCCCACCTGCGGAACCTGCACTGGCTCCCCGTCGACAAAAGAATCTCCTTCAAGCTCCTGATCCACGCACACAAGGCACTCCACAAAACCGGCCCAGCCTATCTCAACAGTCGACTCTCCTTCTACGTACCCAACAGGAAACTCCGCTCCGCTGACCACGCCCTGGCCACGGTCCCATGCATCCGGAGAACTACTTCCGGAGGCAGATTCTTCTCCCATTGCGCCGCCAAGACCTGAAACACCCTCCCCCTCTACCTGTGACAAACCGAAGACCTGCTGACCTTCAGGAGACAACTCAAGACCTGGCTCTTCGACCAGTAACAGCAACACCCCCCCGTACCCCCCTCAGCACCTTGAAACCCTCCCGGGTATGTAGTGCGCTTTACAAATTATGTGATTGATTGATTGATTGATTGATCTATCATCGAGGTACATATATGAGGAATTAAGTAAAGCAACCCTAAACTTATCTATATATTCTTCCCATGAGGACTGATTTAAGCCGAGGGTATCTACTAGTATGAAGGCTGCACCATCGGTTGTCTGGACTAATAAGCACATAGAAGATTAACCACCATCTAACTTTGCATCAACCCTTTAACCCATCAAATTAACACCTCATGGTTTTGCTGGGAGAAAAGAAGAAAGGGATTTGACAATATACTGGCTTGTTCAAGGACCCATTTCCATCCAAGAGGGTGACAAAGCTAAGCTAACAAGACGGCCCAGCATGTTAGATCTTTCCAAAATATGTTGAGCTGCAGGTCACAAGTTTGAATCCAGTTAAGGACATCTCAGCCTCCTATAGTTCCGAGGTAGGTGAATTGAGTACCATTGAATTTGGCACTTGTAAGACCTGTTATTTACAACACTTAGAGACGCGTATGTGAAGAAAGAAGCATTTTCTATTAAAACATGGAATTATAAATTTAGAAACTATGGGGCAGATTTACAAGAAAGTGACACATCTGTAGAGATGCCTCAGATTCCCTGTGGCAGCCTGCGATACCTTGGTGCCACCATGGATGCGCCTTATTTACAATACGGCGCACCATGTCTCAAGGATTGGCAGATGCGTCAGAAATTCTGACGCATCTGTTGGCCCAAAAGTCACACATTGCTGGATTCATGTCGCAAGCACGACGCAACTCCTGCAATGCATGTTGAGGCCTATACCTATTGTACTGCATCACTACTTACGCCTGCTTAAAGCATGCGTAAGCTTTTGACGCAGTGGCGTCCTAGAAGTGGTGCAGGGAAATCTTATAGATTTCACTGTGTCACTTTTACGAGCCTTTCCAGTGTGGGAACGCCCACCCTGCATACATTATACCTGACGCAGGTATAATGTGACGCAGGACTTTACAACGTGATGAATCTCCCTAGATGCGTCAAGTTGTAAATTGTCCGCATTGTTTACGCCGTCACTGCATCACAAAAGTGACGCAAGGGGCTTGTAAATCTGCCCCATTGTTTGCAACCTGGATTTCCAGTATTTAAAATAATGCATGGTGTGCAGAGTAGTTGATGTGTGTTGTTTTTCTCGCACAAAGTAGGGAATAACAGGCAAGTTTATGCATCATAAGGAAAATTAACATAGCGATATTAATTAAAACTCTTAAAGCAATCTTTGGATTGCTCCAAATCTCGCAGTGCCTGCAGAAATGTTTCTCTGTCGCTTTAAGTTTGAACATTGTGAAATGGTGTGATAGGAGCTGACCTCTGTTCAGCGCCGCCTGCAGATTCTCCATTCTCCCCGAGTAAGTAAACACAAACCACCCCCTGCAGTCCAGCACAGCGCCAACCTGCATCAAGCCAGCATTGCCGATAGCACAGCAAGAACCCTCCCTGTTTCATTAACCTTTGTCGTTCAGGATCAGTCATGAAATCATGTGGCAAAAAAATAAGTCAAAAAAAGCCTTCTGCCTAATGTAGCAAATTAAATCGTATTTAAAGATATGTTTCGCTATTTCGAGTCATTACCCAACAGAGTAGACATACACATCATCACGTTGCAATTGAAATGCTTGTTGTAAACAATATGTGTAAGAAGCCATGATTTGGTACCTAGACTCTGCATTAATTTAGCAAGGTTTTTATCTGTACAGGGTGTAAGTCTTTTTCAATATGTCCACCTGATTCTCTTGGGTTTTAGTGGATCTACCATGCTTTTGGTATCTGGGCTATTGAAATGTTGAGTATGGTGAGATTCATGAAAGGCCTTTCTTTCCCACTGAGGCTGCTTCAAGTGTGTTTTCCTTCATTAATTGTTTCTGGCTAATGTCAACTTCACTCAAGAATTTAAGATTATGCAGGAATGAGGATTTTGCTCTCCTGCGGTTGACGTTGCTTGATCATGCACAATATGGCGCAGAAATGACACAGGAAAGATGACAGAAGTCTTAGGTACCCCAGCCCTTACTCTCCCGCATGTTGTGCTTCTGGAATGGGGTGCAGGCGTTCACGATGCCTTCTCACCAAAATGAGAGAAATGAGGGTCAAACCATTACTAGTTTTAAATGTGCGAAGGTTGCATATGAGCTGGCTGGCTAATGAGTTCTTTTCACATGGCCCCTGTGCCATAAAACTGCAGCCTGTGTCACCATCAGACCTCTGATCCAGGTGACCCATGTCCTAGGTTCTGAGCAGCTCACCAACACGGACGTGGATTTACAAAGATTCTCCAGGCACACAGAAATCCAAGAGTTGAGGTCACGGTTTCAACAATTCTTTATTCCGACATTAGTTCATCATCTGCCCTTAGCCAACACGTGTTTCATCTGTTGCTGTTACAGTCACAGCAGACTTCATCAGGGCTATCAAGAAGCATGCCAAATTTAAATATAGAAGGAGCAACTTGTATACCTCAGAACCCGTCACCTGGGTCAAAGACCGTTGATACACCATGTGTGCTTGGGTTATAATTTTGCTATTATAGCTATATTCTTTTTTTGCAACGTCGTGGTAGGTCCGCAAAAAAGCATGCAACAACAGTTTTTTCGAGGATTTGAAATTATTACGTGAATGGTCCCATGGCGGGAAGTTACGACTCATTGCCTTAGATCACACCCACAGGAAGGGTTCAAACAAGTGTGGACATTGTCCCATGCGTAAATTGGCAAGAAACATGAAGAGCTTTTGTTATAACCAAAGCCCGATATACCACATTCATCACAACATCACCTTTACCACTTAGTATACATTCTGATTTGTAAATGTGGCAAGATCTAAAACGCCTCTGCACGCCTAATCCTCGACATCCCTCTCTGCAGCCACATCACACCCCACCTGAGAGACCTGCACTGGCTCCCCGTCAACAAGAGAGTCACCTTCAAGGTCCTCACCGACGCACACAAGGCACTCCACAACAGCTGACCAGCATACCTCAACAGACGACTCAGCTTCTACACCCCCCAACTGCCAGCTCCGCTCCGCCAACCTCGCCCTCGCCACAGTCTCCCGCATCCGGAGAGCGACCTCTGGCGGCAGATCGTTCTCCCACCACGCCGCCAAGACCTGGAACACCCTCCCCATCCTCCTACAGCAGACCCTGGACCTGCTAACCTTCAGAAGACTCCTCTAAATCTGGCTTTTCGAGCAGTAGCAGCATCCCCCCCCCAGCACCTTGAGACCCTCACGGGTAAGTAGTGCGCTTTACAAATGTTCTGATTGATTGATTATGATCTATGTGGGAAGTACGATCAGGATGCTTAAAGAGAGGATCTCAGAATGTTGGAATAAAGAATTGTTGAAACCGTGACCTCAACTCTTTTCTGTGTGCCCAGGGAATCTTTGTATTGACTATTTGGATCACTCCAATTGAGGTAGAATAGGTGGCTCTCCCCCCTCCTGAGCACCAGTCAACATTGAATATTAATATGTGACATTGAGCTCTATACACTGACCTGCGATTTATAACAGTTGTGTTCGCCCGTTCCCCCAGTCACGCTAATCTTTGTTTTCTACAGACGTGGATTTATTTGAGCGGAAATGACATCAAGAGCTCATTGACCCCTCATTGCATTCAAGGGTTTATTTACCTGTTTAAATATTCCTCTCAAACCACCCCTTCCCTCCACTAATAAAGCGTTATTTATTTAACAGTTCTATATAGTGCCCCTACACCCTGAAAATATGAGGGCGCATGGCAGACTCTTCTGATTATACTGGATAAAACATTGAATGAGTTGGGCAGTGCAAAGCTGTGAATGTTAACTATCATGAGATGACCACCACACATTAGTGCCGGGCAATCGACTGCATGAGGGAGTCAACATCCCCTGCAACTACACTGTCACCTCAGCAGGGCCGGACTGGCCGTAGCGGGCACCAGGCGTTTTCCCGTTTGGACGGAAGGGTGGGGGCCGGTTTAGGACCCATGGGGGAGGGGGGCGGTTTTGGACCCACGGGCCGGTTTTGCAGTAGTACTGCAATATCGGCCCCCTATAACAAAATCAGGAGCGGTGCTTCTCACTAGCATTTCACCCCCTGCTACCAGGGCCGGTCAAGCAGACTGCCAGGGCTGGTTGATGGTCCCTGTCTGGCCGTGCACCTCGGTTCTTGTGGCAAAGAGCCATCTGCAGCAGGCCCATATCACAGCGCACTTCATTAAGCAATGTTTCACAGTTCCTGTTCTGGTTCATCCCCTCTGCCAGAATATCCGCAATATGGGATGCATGTGCCATAGCTAGAATGTCCTCACACCAGGGTCAGGCTGGGACCGTAAATAGGTTTGGGCACTAAATTAAAAGTGGCCCCCATAAGCAAATCAGACAACTAACAAAATGGTGCACATTTGCAAATCATTGCAGTTTTAAAATTGTAAATTCAATCAATATAAGGGGTTTGTAAGGTATGGGACACTGCATGCATTTGTACTTGTTACAGGCACTGCTTATGGTAATGTCAGAACAATCAACAGTAAGCTGACCCACCATACATTCGAGCACTGTGAGATTGCCCTATAGGCAGGGCTGCAGCTTCAGTGGGGTGGGGTGGGTTCACCCCCCTTATAAAAGTATTCTGTAGTAAATAGTTGGGTACATGTGTCTGTTGGATTTCACTTGGGATTTTTACATGCCCACACTGACAAAAACACACATGTGTGTACACACACACAGACACACACACGTCTCAGTTTTGAATGCCCTTAAAGCTGTTGATTAGTTAGTAGAATATTGTGTCTTAGGTACCTCACACTCCTGTCCCTTTCCACTGCCTCTTCAGCCCCCCTCATGTCCTGCTTCTCATATAATGTATTTTTAAAATATATACCAGTGAAATTGTTGGGAAATCTGAAGCTCACTCCTCCCAATCTTACTGACCACGTTCCGTCTCTGCCTATAGGCCAGTCCAAGCCTGCTTCAAGCTGTTTGGCTTTCAGTGGCTGCCTTATGGTGAGCGTATTCCCTCTCTGCAGCACCTTTCATTATTTTATATTTTGCTCAATAGTCCTTCCGTGCCCAGTCCGTCGTACTCCAGCTAACCCCGTCATGGAAGCAGTGCTTAATTTAAAAAAAAATGAAGTGCCATGGCCCTTCTGGGAAGGCCACTGTAGTTAGCACCACCCATACCCTGCCAGCGCCGCCAATGGAAGTACCAACATAACACCTAACCATCGCACTTCTACAAGTGTGACAATTCAGACTATTTCAGGCAACTCACAGCTATAATAATGGCAGGAGAGAGTAGTATTAGTAATTTCTAATGTATTGGCTTAATAAACTGTGTTGTAGTGCTCATCTCAAAATTTAAAAAAGACGGTGCCACTGTGTGGTGGACTGTCACTAGAGCCGATGTTGACAATTAAGTGCCAGTGACGAGCACTGGAAACCACTGGCACAAATTAAGCATTGCATGGAAGGCATGTGCTCCCTTCCTGAAACCCTTTCTGCTTTTGGGCTTTATAATATTTCTGTGAGCCAGACCTATATCTGACACCTCCTCATCATCGAATTTTATGCAACCCTGTGTTTAGAGCCTCTGTCCCAGATCATGTACGACACCAGCAGGCGCGGTGCGTCCATTGGGGCGTGGGGGCGTAGCCCCCCCGCCCGCGCCTCGCGCCCGCAGCTCTCCCTCTCCTCTGTGAAGCCCGCGCCTCGCGCCCGCAGCTCTCCCTCCTCTGTGAATGTCAGTCAGCATGACGTCGGACCGTGGGCGGTCCGCGTCATGTTGACTGACATCATTGTCAGACACATTTGGGGAAAGGCAGCACAAGTGCGCATGAGTGGGCATGGAGCTTATTATTTTACTCCGTGCCCAGTCATGCGTACTTGTGTTTTTGCTGCCTTGCGCATGCCCATTAGGAGCCCCTCGGTCTCCTAATGGGCAGGCGGCGGGCGAGGAGTAGGCGGTGCCGTCAGCCAATCCTGGCGCTGCTGCAACGCCAGGATTGGCTGAGGGCCGGGTTGCCAGTCACTTGCGCGTCACGGTGTTCCGGACCGTTTGAAGGAGCAGAGAGGCGCCAACGCGGGCCAGGAGAAGGCGAGGCGGTCACCGGTCAGGTAAGTGTTTTTTAATTTATTTTAGGGTGGTTAAGGTTTCCTGACTGTGACCCGGGCCGTCGCTGGTGTATGTAAATCTACCACAGCACTCCTCAAGCAGTGACAGTTCGACATTGCTAAATCTAGGCATTGCCTCCCAAGTTATAACACACTCCTCAGACATGACTGCCTGCACACCCCGTTTCTTCCTTTTTTGCTGCTGGCACAACATGGGAGGATAAAACATCAGCAGCCCGAAATTCCACTAAGTTACATAAGTCATCATCGGCTACCTGGATAACAGAGTCTAATGCAGTTTCATTCCCATTTAAAATATCCATCCTGCTTGCCCGTATCCTATGTTCAATAGAGAGTCTCTGCTCTAAGAGGGCAATTTCCTTTGAAATACTTCTCTCTCCAACATGCTATCAACACCAGTTACATTAAGCAAGGACACATTTGTTCCCTTGGAGAAACCATCCCTCGGGCCCCTACATGTTTGGTGGCGAACCGTTCCATTTCCCTGTGCGGTTTCTCATTAACACTCGTCATAGTCTATATGCTAATCCATGCTTAAAATGTCATGTCACGGGCCGGCGCTGGAAATCATTCGGTAACTGTTTAACTGTAATCTTATTTTGAAAACACCTTTTGTTGGGAGAAGTACGTGGTGCTTGTATTATTCTGCGGTGGTTTGCAATTGCTTTACGGTCGCCAGGTCCGCTTCCCTGAGGCCGGCAGTGGCTGCTGGCTGGTGGCTACTACTTCCTCATTAGAGGGGAAGGTGAGGGAATGGCGTGGCTCGTCAGCACTATGTCTTGGTTATTTTGGTAAGGTGTGATTGGTTGTCTGGTTGTCGTTGAAAATGAAAAACTCTTATTCGCATGTTCGCACCATGCTTGCGGGAGGCTGCTAGGTAGAACTCGCCGCCTTGAACTGGCATCTCATTAAGTATGTGTGTGGCACAGACTTGGGCAGCCTCGAGCTTCGTGTGATTGAGAGATTGTTACTGCAGTATTTTATTTGTATATTCATTTTTAGCATGTACCCTGGCAGCCCCACCCAACCCCTTGCACGTGAGTTGTATTTAGTGGCACGGGTTAGATTAAGGGGATAAGCTGAATTTACTGGCTGAGAGAAGGCGTCATTTTGTTATTGCTTCATTAATTAAATGTACTGCATGCAGGTGCAGCCCATGTCATTGAAACAAAGAAAAATAAATTAGATGGACTATGACTTCCAGATGAGTGTAAAACATATGTATGTGTTTTAGGGGACATGCTGCTCTCCTGGGAGGGGGGCAGTGGGTGGGATCACAGCGTTCATGGCATGCTCAGAACTGCTCACATGCCATTTAACACTATCTGGATTGTTGTTGCTGGGAACAATACGCAGCAATTGCTCTGTTTCCAATATCTTTTCGCTCGAAGTTTGCATAGGATCAGGATGCTGAACGTAACCAGTTAAGCAATGAAAGGTTAACAACTTTGACGGTTACAAAATGTAAATAGGAGGGCAAAACATTACTATTAGATGACCCGAGACACAATGCGTTTCAAAAATGTTTTATGACCCTGCAGGACACGCTAGCAGTTCTCCCCAGGTGGCTGTCAGTAAGCTCCAAGCACAGATATCAGCGAGGAGAGTGCAACGCGATGTGCTCTACACTGTCAGATGAAGCTGTTAAACTGATAGAGCACAGGTTGTCTGAGGAATTATGAGGCAAACTCATATAGATTCATCACAAGGCTGATATAAATGCAATGAATTAAGGCCTTTGTGCAGATGGGGAACTGACCCTTTATAAATATCAGAATCTGTGCCTCTCTACATATCAGGCAGGGGTGTAACGCAGGCACCTGCAAATGGGCTGTGCAGCTTGATTTGCTGCTAACAGTGATAGAAGACAATGTTTGTATAACTTGTAAGTTATACAGGTACGGTAATATATAAGATGTTGAACAGTTTTATTTCATTTTTATGTGTTTCAGTATTTTAAGTCTATCCTTTCGCATTTGCCTTATAAAACTTCTCGCTTTCTCAAATTTGCTCACTCACTGCACTGAACTTTTACGCCCTACCACATTCAAATGTCACCAGCCGCCACTGGACACCAGGTAGTGAGATATTCAAATTACGGTCAGCCAATATCACTATCCTGATCCCCAGATGCAGGTTCACCTGCCTGGAACCAATAAACACAATCTTCAAATTTTGGGGCACTGTTTCCTTCCTTTGCCAAGTACCAGGTACACTGACAATCGTTTGCAATTCGTGTTGCTCTCTTCTTCTTGTGTTTCATGTGTTTGTAAACATTGGGATATCCTCATGGGTGATAGTGAACTTTACAAATACACATAACACATTACCAATTCACAACAAAGTATCAATTTTGGGTGGGTTTTTGAGTAATCCATTGTTTGAAAATATTGTTGAAACCTTTTTGAATTTTATTACAGTAACATTTAAAACTATCTCTTTGGCAGCGCTCAAAACAGGACTGGCACTCACCAATAACCTGCAGCTGTGAACTTCAAGTGAAACTTGACTCAGTTGCCCTCCCATTGCATTCTGATCATTGTGGCCCATGTTTGTAAAGTTGTAGTTTTTCCACTGAAGCAAAGTTTGATAACTGTTCATTTCTTCTAATATCTCATGCATGACCTGGACAGAAAGCAATCATTCTGCTGCTATAAACAGTGTATTTCGAGTATCCATGGATCTGTATTTTTAATGGCTTTACAAGTGATAAATTGTTATACAAAATGACCTTTCAAATGACAGCTCTTTGCTGCAAGCTATCAACTCAACAAACTCAACAGGTTACAAGGTTTCTTTTGCTCATACAGGTGGTTTTCTTGATTGTCTGCCATCTTGGCACAGATTTACTAACACTTTGCATAGGGTTTGTATTACTTTTGTAATGCAAACCTGACGTAAAGTGTTGACATGGGATTTACTATCACTAACAAATACCTGGATTTGCATTTGATAGAAAGGTAAAGTTGCCCAATGCACTGCCTTGCATTACTTTGCATCAAGGGGGTATCCCATGAGTGGTACAAGGGTATTCCGATGAAACCACAGATGGGTTTTGATGCAAATCTCTATCAACAAAGAATTGTACATGGGATTTCCTACAAAAACCTATGCATCCTCGAATTTTTTCCAACTTTGCATGTGTGCTGCACGGTACAGCTCACATAAAAAGTTGGAAAAGTCTTGAAGAATAGTTTTAGTACTGGAAGTGACCCCTTTCAGTATGAAACTTAAGCTTTAGAAAAAAACAAATACCCTTTCACACGGTGCATGGGTATGTACATTAGTGCTTCACTGCCAAAAGTGTGTGTGGCCACATCCTAGTAGATATGGCATTGTTCTGCTCACTCCCTTTCACATAATGCACAGAAGCAAATTTAGTTACTGCACTGTGTTCCTTTTAAGTAAATCTGGCCTCAAGTATCCATTTTGTTTCATGAAGGTGCCTCTGATCTCTGTGTTCTGAGAGAATTCTCCTCATCTATACTATGCTATACTCACTGTAAAGTACCAGAGAAGGAGAGGTGGAGAGGCTCAATAAAGATCAGGACTGGAGTATGAAATTGTTTAGTTACTACACCTTTGCTTTGTTAGAGATGTTCAACTCAGCATATACTCATATGGTTTCCCCATATCCCTGCTTTGCTCCTTATTCTTATTTGTTTTCATATTATTGTATAAAACTGATTGATAAATTCAGGTGTGATATGATATAGGCTTGTACTTGAAATAATGTGCATTCACTTCCTGATTCTCCAAAAACATTTGTCTCAAATTTTCACTCTGAGCAACCCCAGAAGAACCACATTAGCTCCACACATGGGCCTCCCATCCAACGAAAACCATTCAACTATTCAACGTAGCTGGACCGTGCACTCCTTAAAAGCCGGTCACAGCAACTGACACACAGAAGTCACAGAACACACGCCTAAGCCTTTAATAATCTTCACTTGAAAAGATTGTTTCTAGAGTACCACATCCAGATGCAAGCAAGGGTTTATTACCACACACCCAACTCAAATGCATGTCATTGACACACATATCAGTTATGACAATTATAACTTTTTAATTTGTAATTATAAATAAGGTCATCCATCCAGCACTTAAAGTGACCCACAAAAACAGAGACCAAAAAAACTAGGTGCAGGTTGCCCTGTTGTATGCTGCCAATGTAACCTTCTTGAAAATCGAATTCACCCTACTCATCATTTGAAGGAGAGTTGGAAAGATTTTAAATCAATTTTAAAAGCCCCTTCATCTTCACAACCATATATCGACCACTGGGATGTAATTCCCACTTCCTGGACAAAATCCTTCTGCTCAGTCTGCAAACCCCGCCATCTAGCTCTTACTAATAAAGTACTTGAATATGTGGATTGACAGTGATGACACAGACATGCATTACTCCTAACCAAAAAACATGAAAGTACTTGGATTAATTCGTTTTTAATAGACCACGCATACAGTGTAACACACTTGACCTGTTTTTCACACATCGAATTGGCTGAGCTTCAGATCTAATCTCAAACATAATGTATGAATTTATGGTACTAACCATGCCCACAAGTGTTCTTTGAGCTTGTATCGGAAAGAAACAGTTAGTAATAGATTCCTTACCTTAGAATTACCCCCAGGTGTCAGTCTGGATTCGAAAAGTTTTTAGTTAGCAGTACCCCTGCACGTCGGAAGGTGGCATCGGTCGAATCCACGTTCGTCGTTGGCGTTGTGGTCACTGGGATGACGTCACGGTAGCTCCTTAGATGCCGCCCTCGCGCGCTGACATCAGTTCTTTCTTTTTCCGCGCCTTCATGAATTCAGATTGGGCAACTTTGATGCAGACATACTGCCTCCTGATACTCTAATGAGACCAATAAACTTTGCCATCAACACACACTTAGGGGCCGATTACGATGGCAGAAGTACCGCCACTGCCAGCCATGCAGTGGCGGTCCTTCCGTCCTCCGACCGTGATCTTCCCCCACCAAATTAGGATGGCAGGGGGAATCTGACTGTGACGGTCGCAAAGATCATCCACCAAGGAACCACCACAGGCAATCGTTACGATTGCCTGGCGAAGCGGTATTCATCAGTAAAATGGCGGCGGTGCCTAACTGGCACTGTCCGCCAAATTACGATGTTGGCTGTACCCAGCCTTTCCATGGCGGGCTAGGGGGACTGGGTTTGGGGGCCTGTTGCGGGCACCCCTTGTGTTGTGGGAGGCAAGGGTGCACTACTTCACAGCACTACGTGGCAGGCACCACACAGTGCTGTGAAAAGCGCAACATGGCTTATTGACATCGCGGCAGGTGCGGCTCTCAGTAGCACCCGCTGCAATGTTAATGATCAAGATCCGACCGCCATGGTGGTGGTCCCATCGTGATCAGGTGTGCGGGACCGCTGCATGCATGGCGGACGGTACCGGTTTACACCTGGATGGCAGACGGGCTTGAGTCCGTCCGCCATCCTAATGAGCCCCTTAGTCTGCACGATATCCATGCACCCATTTCATATTTTTCACACCCAACTGGGGCACCACCTTTTATGCTGAGCGACCTACCAGCTTATGACCATTTTTTCAGAACATAAGTCTGGATGTTATTGGTCCACATAAGTTGCTATTTCAGGAAGTGGTGAGACGAGGATGTTTTACTGTGAAGAAATACCTAAATCTGCATGATGTGTATGCATTTACCTTACATTTACCTTACACTACCTTTCCTTTTTGATCATGTGACTTCATTTTCATTACAATTTAGGACGTTTTCTTTGAAGGCTGCTAGTAGTATGCCTTAAACCCTAGTCTACAGTAGTATGTGGAGTACATTGATCTAGATTACACTTAATAAGGTACTCTTACAACTTGGAATATGTATGTGTTTTTAACTGTTTGGGAGTCACCTGTTTTGCACTTTTTTTGTCTGTTTGTTCATCTCAATATAGGCTGAATCCACAACTGACCGCTTACGTGTTCCTTCATTAATAGGACATAGATGTGATCTCGAGTCAAGGTAGAGGTGGTATTGATTACCTGACTATGTGGGTTAGCAATAAACACATATACTCTCACACAATTAGTGTAGTGAGATTTTTGGGACACTAAGCTATATTGATCACTTCTGTAACCCTTAAATTGGCTACCGATCACACTAGTTTTCATTTTTGTCTTTTGCGTACTTGAATGACTTAAGTGATGTATGTCTCTTGGCATCTTATCTCTTACAGGTAAACCGTCACTACCAGTGAACACCTGTTAGAGTAAGGATTCACTCCAACCATTGGTTTAGTATTTGACATTTTAAGGTTGATAAGTTTGTTGCGACACATGCAAAGCAACCTACTCCCCTTTTTTCATCACAATGTTTCTACTTTGGTCCTGATGAAAGTGCCACACCTCTACGGAGGGTACGAGGCAGAAACATGTTGACCAACACTTATCTATGAAAGGTTGAATCCCCTCCTCTCATAGAACTTGTTTTTAGCCCTAACCTACGGATGCCCCAATAAAACTGTTTGGCTTACCCTAGAGTTAGTTTTATCTCAAATGCACATCTATCTTTCTTTTCTTTCCTCACCACACCCTGCTTTACAATTGGTTTTAGGAGACCTCTTTTGAAACACTTAAAACATCCCTGAGCTCCTCACTCTCAGAGGGGGTTGTAGCCGGCATTGCTACTAGGTTTGCAGTGCGAGGAAGTTTCCCAATGAGAAAGCATGCCACCCATGGGTGGGTGAGGGGAATCGTTCTGTAAAAGGGACATTCCACAATCTCTGGTTCTATTTTGCCTTTCTATTTTAGACTCAGGGGCCTTGCTGTGTTTTGTTGCTTGTTTTTAATTCGACAAAGGCTTCTGCCAAGCTGAAACGTGTCATTACTGGTCTGCACAATAAACAGATGTGCTGCAGTTGGAGTGCCTTTTCTTTCTTTAAAGGATTTCTATTTGCATTAATGGTGGACGACACATAACGGCACTGGCTCAGACGCTGATAAGTGGATGTAATTGACGTTGATGTGGCTGGCAACTGGACAGTATTTAAAACATTGATTCCTTCCACCACAAGCAATGAACCAATGAGGACTAAAAGAATGTGAACTGAAATGGTAAGCAGTAGAGGGGAGCGAACTGTGGTCGAACTGAACACTGCCTGCTCCCCTGATGCGTTACCAAATGAGTTTTTTAAGCAGCACGTCACTTTGAGAGACATTGAATGGTTTTAAAAAATAATTTTCCTTTTCAGAAAAGCAAATGCACTGTTGGTAGACCGCTGTCCCTTACAGATCACCATCCATACTTTTGCAATGATTTACACGGGGTTGCGAAATGTGACCTGCCATATTAATATTCATTATGGAGGTTGTTTTGAAACCCTCTGAAAATGAACAATATGACCTCTCAATATATAGGTCACATAGCAAATTACATCTCAATTAGCAAAACATTCAGTGTGTAATGTTCACAAGCCTGGTTTGTGATCTGTGATAATACATCAGTTGCAAGCCCTGAAATTATCAGCATACAATTACATTAAGGATCATTACCAATCCCCCACTTGTCGTGCCCATTGATTTTTAGTGACATCTTAGAGGCATTCACTCCTCGTTGCACCAAAGCATGTTGCACACATTTTTGGCCATTTTCATTAGTGTCTGTGTACAAAGCACATCCTCAATTGATGCCCCACACACACTTAGTATAGCAACCAAACCCACTGCTTATGGTCTGTGCTAATGTGCAGCAGCTGTAGTCACTGGACTATGTCTTCAGCTACACCTTGTACCCCCTTACACGTACTACAAGGGTCAGCTACGCATAGCCTGTGGGTACAGACAGCAGGTTCCCAAACAATCCTCGAATTCAATAGAGAACAGATTGTAAACTACTGAAACTAGTATGCAGAAAATATTTGCTTAAAAATAATGGGATTTTAAGGGGTGTTCCCTTATCCCCTCTGAGTTGATGTGTGCCCTCTTCAACCTCACTTGGCTACCGATGGTTTCTTTCCACAGCATGGTACAGAAGTGAGTCAAGAACCACTCGCATCATGTAATAGCAAATGATGCAACATTTTCAATAAGAAAACAGACATTCTCCAGCGTTAAAGAACTGAAAACATTTTTTGTATTTCCGATTTTAAATCAATTCTTAAATTATTTTTGAACCCAGATGTCATGGTGTACATACAAAAAACTCTTAAAAGCACACCCTATACCAAACCATCTTCCAATGCAAATATCTCAAAATGTATTAAATGTGTTTTCAGTGAATCTATTCTCAGTAAAACTCAACCTTCACATGAATTTTGGCATAATTCTATTGAGCAGTTTTTGCTGTAATGGACGGAAAATATTCTTATGCGACTTGAAGTGCAAACTGCTACTTTTAGCTCTTCACAAATACCTTTGTCCACCCTTGACTGAGCTGCATTGGATTTGAAATAAAGATGGAGCATTCAAACAACTTTCACACTCTGTGTAGATTCATCAAAGATAGGCGAAAATAAAAAAAATAAGAATTTGGTATGGGGAGTGCAACTTAACAATATCTAAAAGGCCATAATGCTATTTACCCATTGGATTATTTGTAATAATGTTTCTTTATTTTGTCACAGTTTGTAAAATGTTTATTGAAGACATGAAGTGTAACATAGGACTAAAATAATTGGCTGTCTGATGGAAAAATAAGTGCAAAATGTAAAATTATACTTTGTTAAAAGGCACATTCTAACCGTAAAAGTGGGGGGGTTTGAAGCATGTGTATGCATAGTGCAGCCACCAGTGGGTCCAGATTGCAATTAGAAAGTTCAAGTGTTTTTTCCTTTGATGAAGAGGCAGCTGAATAAAGAAAGGGCAATGGTTGCTCTTGGGAGAATGGTTTATTGATTTCATTATTTAAATGCAGTGTCATGCTTAGAGCTTGATGAAGTGCAAGGAAATCAAACTGACAATTGATTCCCCCACACAATATATTCCATAATTGAAAGGAAATATGTACTTTCAGAGAACTGTGAAAAGTAATTCACCAGTATGATATCATCCGTTTGAAATAAGGATTATGAAACCATTACTTTATTGCTTTACTCGCAAAAATTGGGGGTAGCATGAACCGTACAAGATCTAAGAGCTTTCAGTAATGGTAACTCCAATTCAGTAGTGGCTGGTCTCCGATAAAAATGGTGAGGCAGTGCGGGGGCAGTTACAAAAAACAAACAGACAAAAATAAATGAACGTACCGGATGCTCAGCGCTCTTCTCCTCGCCGCACTTATGATCCTCGTGGCACAGGTTCCCAGACTCTCCTACAGCCAATCCCGACGGTGCTCTCAATGTGAGAGCAGCATCGTGATTGGGCAGAGAGTACTTGTTTTGCACTCCATTTGAAGCTGAGATATTGTGCCTTCTAGTCTCTACACCCAGCAACGCAGCTGAATTGGTGAAAAGTCAGTACGCATGATGGTTTGGCCATCCTAAAACGGCCAGCCAAACCATCATGTGCACTAACAGCAGTGCCCAACACTCCCCCTCCCTCTGCTGCAATGTTGTGGCCCTGCCCACAAAAGATAAAATGCTAATCATTTTATTTTTCGTCTACCTCGGCAGGCAGGGGGCAACGTTCCTCCGCCATAGCGGAAGAGCCGCCTCTGCTGCTATCAGATTTTTTTAAGTTTCAAAGGGTACGTTTATTAAAAGCATGTCACAATGGATAAATATCATGTATCATAGTAACAGAGATAAACAATACAAAGTATATTGCAAAATGGCAGATAAGCAAAAAGTCATATAAGAGGAGAGGGTTCCAGGCAGGGGCAAAGGATAAATTGAAAATTAAAAACAGTTATGAAACATAGTAATTGCATCATGAAGAAAATAGTATAATATATGAAATATAAATAGCAAATGACAAAAACTAAGAAATCAAGGGGGCTGAGCAACTTCTTGAATATATGGTGTTGGAGCAAAGGATCTTTTAGCACTATCATCCAAAAACTCAGTAATAGGAGACCACAAAAGCAACCTCTTATGCTTCAGAGATAGGGAAAATACAAAAGTTGTGTCAAGCCTATGGTTATGGCAAACGGAATAACACCAGGCTAAATATGAGAGTTCAGAGGTGTCTTTCCAATGTTTTGTAATCAGCTGAAAAGCAGAAGCTAATAATAGGTCAGTCATTTGAATCTGAACTTTTGGTTTGTTCCAGCATGTACAGAGACTACCTAGGAAAATATTGGCAAATGTAAGGGGATGGAAGTCCTAAAAATAGTATTAATTTGGAACCATACTAACTTCTAAAATCGTAAAATATGAGGGCATGAAAAAAGTAAATGACGGATATCAGCCTGTGGAAACAAACAAGACGAGTAGGTGTCAGGAGTATCACAATGCGTTTTATGTAGGGAGACTGGTGTCAGGAGTAGTCTGTTATAAATAAAGAAGAGAGTTTGTGTGGTGTAAGCAGCTCTGGAAGACTTCCTAATTTTTGACCATATTTTATCCCAAAAATGTATGGGCCAAAGTGTGTCTAGATCTGTCTCCCAGGCGATCTCAATCTTTGTTTTAGCTCTTGGTAAAAGTGGAGATAATAAACATGTGTAGAGGGAAGAGGCCCTAGGTGATTTGCGTAGAATAGTTGACCAGGAGTGCTCAAATGGTGGAGGAGAGCTAGGTAAGGATTGAAAGTATGAGTAAGAGTCCAGAATATCAGAACGTAAAATTTAACATTTATTAGAAAATGATGAAGGTAGATTAAAGAGTGAGCTAGCTTTGGAAAAAGTAAAAAAGGAGTTGTCTTCAAATAATTGATGTACCCAAAGAATTCCCTTGTCCCTCCAAGTTTTCCAATAAATCGGTTTACCTTTGACACAAATTAAATTATTGTGCCAAATAGTGGAACTAAGAAATGTTTTAAAATCATGCGGTTCAATAAGGAGGAGTTTATTTAAGCTATTGCACGAGTATTTGATAATTGGGGTGTGCAAGATATGCGGTTTCCTCATAAAGGATAAATATTGTTGAAAATAAAATGGGGAAAGGAATGAATTTTCCAGATCAATCCATAAAGGGAGATCTGAAGAGGGAATTGAAAGCCATTTGGATATATGTTTTAATAAAAAAGCCTTATGATATTTCAGGAAATCAGGAAAGCGAACCACTCCATCGGATTTCGGACGTGACAACTTCAATA
Source organism: Triturus cristatus (assembly GCF_964204655.1). Lineage (NCBI taxonomy): Eukaryota > Metazoa > Chordata > Amphibia > Caudata > Salamandridae > Triturus > Triturus cristatus. The sequence goes on along the minus strand of NC_140589.1, from coordinate 238,448,441 downwards.
AGGACATTCTAGGTTTTTTGTTTAACCAAAGAAAGGATGTAAGAATAGAATTAATTTTGTGAAACCATTTCATGGGGATGGAGATTGGAATGTTAGTTAGTAGATAAAGGATAATGGGTGTTAGCATCATTTTAATAGTATCGAGCCGGACCCACCAAGAGAGATGTAAAGGGTGCCATTTGGTCGTGAGGGAACTGAGTTTCTCAATACATTTATTGAAATTTAGATCAATTGATGATTTAATGGAGGTGGTAAACCATATGCCTAGATATTTTATGTGAGTTGGGTTCTATGTGAAATTGGAGATGGAAAAATCAGTTTTGAAGGAGTTCTTTATTTCATGTCCGAAATGATTTGCATTTAGCAGAGGTATATCTAATAATAAAGTCTCGAGCAGAAGCTTTAAAGACATCCCATATTATATGGAAGGGCATGTTGTCTACATCATTTAGAAGAAAGTATTCATTAAAAAGGAGGTAAAGGAGGTGTTAAAAAGAGAATCAAGAAGCAGGGAATTATTGAAATGCCATCTACGAGGATGATCTGTATGAGATAAGAGGTCTAACAGAATGGAAACTGGGGCATGATCAGAAATAAGTATGGTACCAATGTCCACAGAGATGAGAAATTGGGAAACATTGTGTGATGTAAAAAAAAATCTATTCCTGATTGAGTCTGATGAGGTGGAGAAAGAAAGTGTATTCTTGTAGGGCCGGATTACAGAGTCTCCATGCGTCTGATAAGTGTAAGTGTTTGATGGTTTGCGTAAAGTTTTATATGACTTTGAAGGAAAGAAAAAGGTTGTGGATTTCCGGTCTAAAAAAGGGTCAAAAACTTGATTACAATCACCAGCTAAGATCACATTAGCATCAAAATTCTGAGATATCAATTGATTCATATGAGACCAGAAGGAGCATCTCCAGAAGTAGGGGCGTAAACATTGAAAAGAGAAAGAGGGATACCATCAATCTCTAACTTGGTATATATCCATCTATCTTCCTTGTCTTTGATTTGCGAACTAAGGGAGGCCTTCAGATATTTATGGATTAGAGTGACAACACCATTTTGTTTACCATCTCCCGGTAAGTAAAAATGTTTGCCAACCCAGTTTCTCTTGAGCTTTAAAGATTCAGAATCAGTAAGATGGGTTTCTTGCAATAGAGCAATTTTGACATCCAATTTAGATAAATACGATAAGACCCTTTGTCTCTTAATTGGGGAGTTTAAACCTTTAACATTCCATGAGCATATCTTTAAAACCATAACTCAAGAACAATGAGTGTAAAATACATTGAATCAGTCTTAATACAACTGCCAATAAAAGACATATCAAGAACATAAGAATGCATGTAATATTTGAAACTTGAAAAATTGAAGAAAGATAAGAAAGAAGAAAGATAAAGGAGGAAGAGAATAGGAAGGGATGAAAGAAATAGGTTGAGAGAGGACATCCAGCAAATGAAATGCGAACATAGCAGCAGAGAAAGTAGCGAATCTAAATAGCGAGTCTGATGAAGGAAAAGAGGAATGAAAATGAGAGAGAAAAGAAGATAAAGGGAGAGAAAGAGTACACAATACAATAAAGAAGACACGATAAACATACTTACAAAAAATCCAAAACACATATAAGGTGAGGGTAGGTGGTGCCACATGAAGGAGTGACGGCTCCAAACCGCTAGCGAGGGCAAGAGGGTGTGGGAGATGGCGGACGATACATAATATGGGGAACTACATCATAAGGGCGGAACCTGCAAAGAAGAAGAAAGAAGATGATAAACATATCAACACAAACCAAAGAGAAGGAACATTAATTACTGTCACACAGAAACAAATAGGAACAGATAAAAACATTAACAGCAACTATGCAAAAACATATCTGCGATATCTTTTTGTTGGTCGATGAGGACGATGTAGATGTGTCCATAGAATCTGTATGACAACAATTCAGAAAGCTCTTCAATTTTAAAGGATCCTGGTTTTGTTATTGAAAGTAACTTTAAAGAGGCATGGGTGAAAAAGGCCATAGCGAGCTCCAATAGATCTGAGTTGAGGTCTCATTGCTAAAAAGTCTCTTTGTCTGTCAGCGGTGGGTTTTGAGTAGTCTTGATAGAAAAGCAAAGTATTGCCAGCCCAAGTAATACGATTTGCTGATTTAGCTGCTGATAAAATCTTGAGTAAATCAGTATATTCTACAAAATATAGGATGACCCCTCTCGGTTACCTTATACTGGTAGAGGATGATGCCGAAGTAGGACCCAAACGATGAGCTCGTTGGATGTTTAATTGAGTGTTGTGCGGCAAGTTGAGTACTTTGGGTAAAAGTTACTTGAAAACATTTATAGGATCAGAGCCTTCCAATCCTTCTGATAGTCCATAAATACGGAATTTGTTCCGACTGTTTCTATTTTCCAAACTTTCTGCTTGTTTTTGGAGAGACAGCACTTGAGAGTGAAGGATATGAGGGGCATATTAGCGAGACCGGCGATAAAATTATCGCCGTTTTAGCGGCAGGAAACTGCCGCTAAAACGACGATAATGGGCTTGCTAATATGCATTATAGAATTCCAATAGAAGCCCAGGTTAGATGTCCTGCACATTTAACCTGGGCTTCTATTGGAATTCTATAACGCATATTAGCAAGCCCATTATCGCCGTTTTAGCGGCAGTTTCCTACCGCTAAAACGACGATAATTTTATCGCAGGTCTTGCTAATATGCCCCTCAGTCTTTCTGCTGACAGAAGTCAAGGATTCAAGATTCTGTTCTACTGTAGCAACTCTGTCCTGCAAGCTTGACCATTTTTCAATTAGGGTCTGTAATTGAGAGTTAGTCTCCTCAACAAATGGGCAAAGAGCTCTAATTTCTTCGAGTAATAAGTCTAAAGAAACCGAAGAAGTTTGTTTGAGAGGGGAAGGAGGGTCTTTCTTTAGCCATTTGCTTTGCGTTTTGTTCATGGCAGATGACGCAGCAATATTGGGAGCTGTGATGCTCTTTGGTGAAGTATTCGATAGGTTATCCATGGCAGCGCAATGTAGACGAGTTTTGTAGCGAATTGAAGAATTTTGTATTAGAGGGGGTGAAAATAACTTTGAGTTGTTTGCCCATGCAGCTATAGCCAGAGAAAAAATTATCACCAATAGTTCCACAGACTTATAGATATTGTAATTATTTATAACACCATTATTACTGTGGAGAAAGGATTATTGAGGCAAAAATCAAGTCAGCAATCTGTAAATGATTTCCTCTGAGAACCTCAGCAACAAGTAAATTGAAAAGTGGGTAGGGAGTCAGCAATATTTTAATGCATCTTTTGTATTCAATGAGTGAGAAAAATGAAGTGAATCCAGAAAAACATCAACACTTCACTTCATGAAGGAGCATGAGGAATACCCTTAGAGGTGCTGGTTCAAAGAGAAGGAAAAATAAATTAAAAATTTGAATAGCATTCCTTCAAAGAATGAGAGGCATACAAACAGTCAGCGCTGTGTATCAAATTGATTTAGACATATCCATTGAAAGCTTCACAGGTATCAGGGTACACAATGGCAGCCAATTTTGTGAGCGAGGCATACCAACACCAAAAAAACATACACAGACAAAGAAGGAAAATATAAAGGGCCTCACAGCAGCGCCCTATTTCCTCGGCAGCCTTTCCAGAGCATAGCAGGTATTATCGGCGTTTTCTGTTATGACCGTGCTGCAGGAATAATTAAGTGCGCATGAAGGGCGTCTTGCAGCGGAAGCAACAAAATGGCGGTCGAGTTCGCGTGAGGAGCGTTCCGCTAACTTTAAAGTAAATAACGTTGCTTACATTGCAGTTCAAAGTCTCCTGAGCATTCTGGACAATTCTGCCTCGTTTCCGACAGCAATTGCGAGGCTTTAAGGAACTGCACTGCACTGATAATTTTTCGCCCGCCAAAGCCGCAAACCCCTCCACCGCCTCGGGAGAGTCAGGCGCCGACAGCCATCCTCCTCGGGCGCTAGCCATGCCCCCGCTATCAGATTTTTTAAAGGTGTTATTTAGCCTTTGCTCTCCATAACAAAAAGCGGATGCCTTTATAAATTTAGGAAGAATAATGGGAACTTTCTAATATCTCCTTGGAATGTGCAATGAGGGAGGGAAGGGTGCAGCAGCTGGTGAAAAAGAACTCGAGCAGTCCTGGCAAAAAATAGAAGAAAGATAACAAGTAGCAAAGGCAGACTGAAACAAGTTCAAACAGTACAGTATACTGAGTTAAAAAGGGATTAATTAAGTTTTGTTCTTCCTCAACTACAACCCAATGGGGCTACGTTTATGTGTAAAAAGAAGGAGTGAGGTTGGACCCAATCACCTTTGCTTAGATATAAGACACTGCAGTCCACGGGTGATGGTGGAAAGTGATGAAGTTGGCTGTCTTTGTCCTTTCACGGTTTACATGATGTCCATTGTTGTTTTTATTGTGTAGGAAGCTCAGGTGTATTTCCCTGAAATGAGTGGCCTGCCTGCTGCACTGACTCAGGAGGATTTCCTGTTTTAGCTGTAGTGGTTTAATGAACTCAAATATAAGGTTCTCTTTCTATGCTTTATAGTTACTTTATAGTAAAGGTCAGTGCCTATATAGAAAGTGAAGATTGGATCTTGATGCTGGTCGCAATAACAATAGTTTTCCTGCATTCTAGATTCGGTGAGGATGTGAAGCAGACACAAATAGCAGGCAGGGAGACTTGCTTTTGTTCGTTGCATAATAACAGCCTTATTACCCATATGCTACCAGACATTGGTTCGTGTTAATTACTCTTCCCTTCATTAAGGGGGCTTGACTTCCTATCGGACCCAGAACAGAACTGGGGGGGGGGGGAGGGGTAATTGACAATGGTCAATTTACTGAGTAGTGGACCAGTGCTTAATTTGAGCCGATGGGTGCCCTCATTTTTGGGGACCGCCATTTTTTGTATCCTCTTCAGACATTACCAAGAGCGGGAAAAACAATTAAAGGGAAACGAAAGAGGAAGGGAAAGGTAGAAAAATTGTCACAAAAGGATAAAGCAGGAACTCACAGGACTGAGATAAAGGGGCCGGGTGTGTTTGTATAGAACAGCTTGTTGTAGCCTTTACATGGAAAAATCCTCTACCCAAATAGCCACATCAATTAACTTCTTTCACAAAACCAGGAAAAGACCAAACAAATTATACAGCATGTGGCATTTTAAGAGTTCAGGAATAGCAATAGTCTATTGTCTGAAAACAATACATGGGTAGTACATGGAAATTACTTGCTGTTCACTGTACAGAAATATATCAGCTATAGATACAATTAACTGTGAATCAGGCTCAGAATTTTTCTAAATTACGGTTTTTAATGCAATAATTCTCCTACATTTGCCAGGAGCAGAGAAATGCAATAAAGAAAAGCAGTTTACATTAGGCATTACAGGTCCAATACATTACCTGAGGCAAAGCTTTCTGTCCTTTTTTATGTCAAGCAACAGACTGCATATGGCTGTATTTATATACACAACAGGAGCTACATTTATAGATTACAATTTGATGTTACGCTGTTGATTCAAGTGCAATTAAATCATATTTGTAAAGCACTCATGCAGGCCTATTGGCATAACTTAGGGCCAGATGTACGAACCTTTTTTGCGGCCGCAAATGGGAGATCCTGCCAGTCCATTATAGACTAGAAACAGAAGAGAAAGGTCTTGAGCTGCTTCCTAAAGAGGAGATGGTCTGTACACTGCCTCAGCTGAAAAGGAAGAGAATTCCAGTAGCGGGGGCCCAATTGGGCCCTTTTAATTCTAGGTACCGCAAGTGGGAATTTAGATTCAGAATGGAGAGACCTCCATGACTTATAAAGAATGAATTTGTCCACAAGGTATGTAGGGCCAGAGTTGACCAAGGCCTTGTGTACAATACAGCAAACCTTGAACTTCACTCGCTCCCGCATAGGGAGCCAATGAAGCTTGTAAAGCAAGGGGCGGGAAGCAGTCCTTGGAGGGGCGTTGACAATCAGGCATGCCGCAGTATTCTGGACAACCTGCAATCTGTTAAAGGCGGCCTCGTTAGCGGAGGCCAGCAGGCCGTTGCAGTAATCCAAGCAGCATAAGATAAGAGCCTGGGTCAGTGTTTTCCGGCTCGAGTCAGGAAGCAAAGGGAGGATACGGCGCAACAGACCCAACACTTGGAAACATGAGCCAGCTGTCTAAGCAGCGTGCTCCTTCATAGTGAGGGTCTGTTCAATGCGAACGCTGAGATTTTTGACGCAGGAGTGGGAGGAGAGCCCAAGTCAGTTGGCCACCAACTGGGGGTCCATAGTAATTGGACCTCCCCGAAAAGCAGAATCTCCGTCTTTCCTACATTACACTGAAGGAAATTACTCCTCATCCATTGAGAAATGGTTCTCATTCCCGAAGAGACGGTTTCCTGCACTGATGGAGTAAACTTTGCAAATGGAAAAAGCAGCTGAGTATCATCAGCATAGGAGATGGGAGTGAACCCACAACTCCTTAACAGGTTGGCCAAGGGAGCCACGTAGATGATAAACAGAGTCGGGCTCAAACAAGAGCCCTGAGGTACGCCCTTGGTCAATTCTGTAGGCGCTGAACGATATGGCCAGAGAGTAACAGCCTGCGAACGAGAAGAAAGAAAACTCGTCTTCCACTGAAGGGCCAAATCTCTAAGTCCAATCTCCTCCAACCTCCCGAGCAGTATTTGATGGGATATTGTGTCGAACGCGGCGGAAAGATCCAACAGCACCAAGATAGTGGCATGCCCCCTATCTAGGGTCAGCCTGATGTTGTTGGTGACCGCTAGTAGGGCTGATTCTGTGCTGTGGTTAGGTCGGAAACCTGACTGAGAGGGGTCAAGACTATCCGTCCGTTCGATATAGTTGGAGAGATGTGTATTTATGTGCTTCTCTAAAAGCTTGCTCAGGAATGGGAGGAGAGAAATAGGACGGAGATTGGAAAACTCAGTCAGCGGAGCCTTGGTGTTCTTACAGATAGACATGACCTGTGCAGCTTTCCATTCTAAAGGAACATGGCCCTCTTTCAGGGAAAGATTAAGGAGATGTGTAATAGAAGGGGACAGAAGGCAGGCAAGAGAGGTGGTGATCTTAGCCGGAATAATGTCCTGGGGGATCCTGATTTAACGGTGCGGATCAATGACTCCACCTCTACCTGTGTAACTGGGGGAAAACTCTCCAATGGTTGGATAGCAATCTGCACAGGTGTCTCAGGTGATGAAGTGACTATGGAGTGCTTCCCTGCCAGGACTATTTTATCGTAGATGAGCTCTATTTTCTGTGTGAAGAAGGTTCCAATATCATCGCACAATTTTTGCGTGGGAGCTACTAGACTCTCACAAGCTATAGGATTAGTAAAGGTTTGGAGAATACGGAAAAGCACTTTAGGGTCGTTATGCGCCTGGTCCAATTGCAGTACAATGTGGGCTTTACGAGCTGTCTTGATTTTCCCATGGTAATTGGCCAGAGAGGCATAAAACCGACCTCTGTCTCCTTCATCATGAGTACGGCGCAACCGTTTCTCATACTTCCTACAAAGGCGTTTCAACACACGTAGCTGGGGTGAGTACTAGGCATTTTGGGGGTGGGTAGGGATGGTGGAAAGAAGTTTCAGGGGTGCCAACTGGTCAATAACACTTGAAACAGCCAGATTGTATGTGGTGAGGGTGTCCTCCATGTTGCCTAGTTCTGAGACCCGTGGTTCTACAAAGAGGGTGTGGAAGCCCTCCGGGGTGACTCCCTTCCATTGTCGACGACAATGATGGGTAGCGTGGCTAAAGCTGTTGTCTTCCTGGGGGCCCGAAAAAAAATTCAATTGACGCGTGATCAGACCAAGGCAATGCCTGTGGAGATTCACAAAGAACATTAGGGGAGTTAGAAAAAATAATGTCCAATGTGTGGCCAGTTGTGCGCGTAGGTCCCTCATTAAACTCGGATAGCCCTAATGTAGCTAAGTCCGCCAGGAGTGTCTTTGCATCCACGTTGGAGGCACATTCACTGTGTATGTTGAAATCGCCCAGCAATAGGAAATTGCTGCTCGCGATCACATGCGGGACGATTATTTCAATAAGTTGTAAGGAAAATTCAGTTAGAGGGCCGGGAGGTCGGTAAACGAGAGCCCACTTCCAACTTATTTGGGGCGAGAGGTCTATGCGAAAAACCATGACTTCCATAGTCAGGTCACTAAATTGTTCTAATATGGTGACCTTGATGCTGTCTCTGTGCACTATGGCAATTCCCCCCCATCTTGGTTTGTCTGTCCAAGCGAACAAGCCTGTAACCCTCAGGTAAGGCGAGTGTAATGGAGGGAACAGAGTGGGGTTTCAGCCAAGTTTTGGTCAGAAACCCAAGGTCAGGCTGCGCAGACGACAGAAGATCCCAAACCTCGGCAGAATGCTTAGGAAGAGATCTTAGATTACATAATAGACTTCTCCAGCCTTGCTTCGTGGGGCGTTTACTTGTTTTAATGATGTCAAAGCCTGGATTGGAATGTTCAGAAAGAGCAGGTTGATAGCCTGAAGATTGTGTATTAACAGGGGCACATGGAATTGGGGAACTCTCACCCAGAGAACCCTGAAACCGGCAGACTAGGCATGCAAAAGGGCCCTCCGGAGATGGCCAGGTGTCAAGGGCTTAGGTATGAGCTCCAACAACTCTCCAATAGAGTACGTCTGTCTCATTGGGAAGTCATCTGCTACTACAAATTGTTCAGGGTCTCTGGCTCCTGGCGACTCCCGGGCGCGGACGGGCGCAGACTGGCTTGCCTTTAAAATGAGTGCAGAATAAAAGAACCGGCTTGCCAATGAAGCGCTCACTTCACACTGCCAGCGCGCGTCTGCTGCGCGACCGGAAGAGCATCCGCTTTTGTACAGGGGGTTAAGCCACTAGAGCGCTGACCTCCCTCTTGCCCGGAAACAGGATCCACCTCCCTCCACTCCAATGAGCTAGCCTCGCGGAGGACCGGGGAGGGGTGTGATGGTGTAGAAATGCAGGTAAGCGACCACATTTTACAAGTATGCAATTTTTAGAGCAGTTTTTAAAACGAGTGCAGAATAAAAGAACCAGCTTGCCAATGAAGCGCTCACTTCACACTGCCAGCGCGCGTCCCGTCCAGAAGTAATCTAAAATTCTGGGGATTTAGGTACCATCCTTACATCCCAATTTCTCTTTGTAGTCTTTGTTTCAAGAGTCTGTGAGCTCAGTAGAAACCAGTTCTGTCATCCCTGGTCCAGCTTCACTACCGGAGGTGGAGACAACATTGTGTAGAACAGACACTACGTATTCAGGTGCTAGTGAAAACTTCTCCCACCATTCTAAATGCAAAATGGTCTATTCAGCTTGGCTATGAGTAATTGAGGAAAGGCAAGACACACCTCAACCCCCCTTGGGACTGTCTGGAGCGAATGCACATCCTCAGCTCCTGTCTCTCAAAACCAGACAGTGAATACACAAACAGGAAGAGGCACACAAGATAGTTAAACAAGAAATTGGCCACTTTCTAAAAGGGCATTTCCAAACACACAATTTAAAAACCACCTTTACTAAAAAGGTATGTTATTGAATTCTGAGTTCAGAAAGCCTAAATCGCTAGCTGTTCCTAATTGAAAGTTACACATGTAAAATGTTACAGTGCAGCTCCAATGAAAATCTCAAAGGAGAGCTAGTCCTTGTAATAGTGAAAAAATACACAGTATTTCACTATCAGGACGTGTAAAACACACCAGTACATGTCCTACCTTTAACATACAGTGCATCCTGCTCATGGGGGTACCTTGGGCCTACCGTAGGGGTGACTTACATGTAAGAAAAGGGAAGGTTAGAAAACTTAGCAGAGGAGTTTAAAGGTGGATGGGTGAACATGAGTGTGGTCTGTGAAGGATGGCAGAGAGGGTTTGAGAAACTCAGATCGCTGGTTAATGACTTAGAAAGGGGTCAAAGGGATATGGTAATCAGCAAAGAGAAGCTCAAGATAAGATCATAAGAAGGCTCTGATGAACAGAAGTGGGGGTGGTGGAGGTTCCAGATAGATCATCTCACATGGCCAAAAAAGGGATTGTATGTCACCCCCAGATCTTTGAGCTGGCATTCAATGTGTTTGTATGTGAGGTGGGTATGTAGCCTTGGGAAAATTTACTAAGAAGTCACGCAAGACAACTCGCTGTGCTGCATGACTTGTAGAGTGCAGAAATGTGATATCTACCAATAAATGATGCATTTCTGCTCTCTCTCTCTTTGTGCTGGCACACTGTGTGTTGCCTAGTGCCAAAACAGGAATTCTTGCTCCGTGGTGCGAGGGTGCTGGAATTACAAGTAGGATTGTTTTATTGCAGAAAGGGCCAGAATGCAGCACACGTGGAAAGAGTAAGTAACAAGGAGCAATACAGATATTTCTCCTCATTGCACCTCACTTGGGAAGGCATACCATTTTGATGCAGACGCAGGTTTACTCACTTTAGTAAATCTGGGATTGCGTCAAAATCCATAGGTGAATGCATGGGAATGCCCATGCTCTATCCATGGAATGTCTTCTCCACACGGAGTAACGCAAGGCAGTGATTTACGCTGCCTTTTTGTTACTCTGGATTTACTAAGCCATGCAGAACCACACAAGGTGGCTTTGCATGGTTTAGTAAATTCCATTTAGGGGCTTGTGTCACCTTGCATGATGCAAGAGCACCGCAGGCCCTTAGTAAATTTCTCCTGAGTGTGTAGTAGTAGTAAAATTCCTTGTGTGATGAAAGTCTCAGTGCATGGACCAATGGGATGCATTTTGCATGAGGTTAGTTGAGAGTAGATACAGCTTCCCTATACTGATGAAGAACCAGAACTGAAGTGAGGGAGGGAGAATAGAGAAAAAGCTTATGTGAGGTCATTTTTAGCAAAGGGCTCCTAATCAGTTCTTCCTGAGTGACTACATATGGTAGATGGTAGAAGTAAGAGATATGTCATAGGTTTCTCTTGTTAAAGGTATCAAAAGTACTCAGCAGGGCTGCCTTTTGTCTGTGCCTGATGGCTACTCAGAAAAGCTGGTGACAGCCAGGTGCTGAGATCTGATGCTTCATTGTGTCATCTATGAATACTTCTGCTTAGAGCCAGCATTATTGCTAATGCTGAGACCCATCACATAGCACAAAGGTTTGCCTGAGCGACAGACAGAAAATTATATTTTGAAGAGAAATACTCTAAATCAGTTCTGAAACCTCAATACTGCGACCACATGCCCTATCTGGAAAATGAGTATAAAAGAGGAACTGTGAAATAATCAATCACAAGAATGGAGGTCACAAAAAATGTCTCTGTTTATTAAGTGTCTTATTTCTTACAAAATTTGCAATAAAGCCAATAAATACAAATCTCTGTGAGTTTCTTTTCTTCTGCGTCTTCAATTAATATAGGCCTTTCTCTTATTCAGTGGGGAATATAATTCATTTGCAATGACATTCAGGTCACTTAAATATTGTCCCATTCCTTTTCTTGCTGCTTCTCGACAGAATAATCCCTCTGATGACTCAACAATGTACGGGCTGTGTAAGGAAGGGATTTATACCATCTACCCTATTTAGAGTAAACCCTAGCTGTAAGGGACACTAAATAAATAATGACCCCCTCATTCTGGGAGACACCTTCAAGTGTGGGGGACATTTAGTTTTTTTTTTATTTTTCAATATCAAACTCCTGCTTTGGGAGTTTGTTTTTGGAAACCAAAAATTGTTTAAATGTTTGCTAGCCGGCCATCATGTATGACCGTACGGGCCTTCAAATGTTTCATGCATATATAGGAACCACCATGACAGCAGTTCCTGCCAATGTAAAGTGATGTCCAAAGGACCAGCAGAAAACTCTAACGTGGTTGGGTGGATGTTCCTCCTCCATTCCGTTGAGGTTAACTCCGTCCTCGAAACTCTAAATCAGGCCCATAGTTTTTCTTACTTCTCTCATGAGATTTAAACGAAGCCTCTCATTTATACTGTGTTGGTCACTTCATAAGGGACCCTTTGAAATGTTTTCTATTTTGAGAAAATCACCCTAAATATTAGATGACTCTGTGTTACTAGAGTACTACATTTCCCTTTTCTGGTTTTTGCTTTTACAATTCATTGTTTTCAGGTGTTTTAGTCTGATTTGTTTAATTGTACTGAACCAGAATTAATCATAACAGAATGCCTTGATTTGCTGCAAAAAAGAGGTGTTCGCATAACATGGAGCCTTTTGGTGATCCTATATCTGGCCCTTGTACATTCCCATGGCTTTCTGAGTAAGAGTGGGGGTGTAGCTTTAGAAGAGTAAACAGCTTCAACTAATCTTTACCAAAAAATTCCAGCCAAACAGTGCAGAATATCTGCTATTTAGACAGCGACAGGGTAAATAGTAAATTTGTTCTGCTATTTTCAAAGCTGCCGGGTGAACAGTGCAGAATCATTACTGTTTCGCGAGCGGCCAGGCAAATAGTGAAGAGTTTCTGCTGTATGAATGATTGCCAGCTGAACAGCACATAATCTCTACCACTTATCCAGCGGTCAAGCAAATTGTGAAGTTTTTCTGCTATTTGCATGGCCATCGGTAAACAGTGCGGATACACAGTTCCAGTGGCACTGGTTATGACATGTTTAAGAAGTGACTAAATCTATGAACCCTGGACTTAAGCCTACATTTTTTTCATATTTACAATTTTATTTTTTTATTCTTAAAAATGTTTTAAACGGATGCTTGGGAAAGTACAATAATTACACTTTTTGGGGGGAATTCTGTATAGTGCGAACTTGACCGTAGGCATTAGAGCGCTTTACATGAACACCAGTTACGTTACACAAGGACACATTCATTTTTTATTTTTATTTTCGTTAGGCACCGACTTGCCCAGAATAACAGGATGCTGAGCGTCATTGTCAAGATTCGAACCTTCCCCAGATTTGAGATCGGCCATCCTAGACCTTTAGCCCACATCCTCTCCCCTTACATTTTGAAGATTACTCCCTAGTCACACAGCTCTACTCTAAAAGAAGTCTACTCGGTGAGGGACGCAGAGGTGTGCATAGGTCATGTTCAAGGTGCGAGCTCTAAATATGGTTTCAATGACTTTGTTGCCCATGGAGTGACATATTCACGTGGAATTTCACAATATGCAACTTTAAGTGTCTCTAGGCCTAGAGTTTTCCCAACCACAGAATCCAGACCCAGTAATTTTGGGCACGGAGATTTCAGACCTGTCTTCACTCCTGCAGGAACATGGGCTGCGGGAACCGACAGAACCCGGCCCCTGCCTGGCCATTGCAGCTGCATGGGGGGGGCAGCCGGTGCTTCTCTCCAGGCCCGCTCGCTGACACTTTCCACCTACACTAAGCAGGTGAAAAACGTCAGTGGTTTTCTCTAGCAACCGGGAAAAGGTGCACATGAAGGGACAAATTATTTCGTGCTTTGTGCAGTTATTCCCCATTCAGGGGAGAAAATTGTAGTTGTTGGAAACTGGTGTGACGATAACGGCTGGCATTTTCCAAATATCCTTGCACCAAATTCCGGCAATCAAGTAACGAGTTCTCCCAACGCCACAAACCTTATCTTGAACTACGTACATACTGTACAAGAAACGAAATGAACAAAAAAAACTATTTAATCTCACAGCCCCTTTTTTCTCTCCTGAAAAATATTTGATATCAAAGAATATATCCCAGAAGGGATGTATAATCTATTTCTAATTTATTTTCAAAACAGCGAGCGCTCATAAATCACTTTGGAGATAGCGGCCAGATTAATTATACATGGAGACCCGCGAAATCCCATCACAGGCGCTCGCCGCGCGCTACAGAGGCGGAATGCGCGGCGAAGATACGGAGCGCGTGCTCCTCGGCTGGGCGGCTTGTCGTGGCTTATAACCTGCGTGCCTTTAATGGAAAAAACTCGCACTACAAAGGCGAGCTGTGAGCACGGGGATGTGAGGGCTGCGCAGTAACATCGAAACATGGGCACCGTCAGCCGATAAGAAGCTTCAATCCAGTTTGACCATTTTACTGCAGTATCGCAGGGCCCGTGTGGCTTATGGCTTAAACTACATCAATATATATATATATATATATATATATATATATATATATATATATATATATATATATATAGTAACATCAGACAAGCACAGGGGAACATATATATGTGTGTGTATAGATCTGTATATATATTTTTTTTCACTTAGTCCTGAGCATCTCAGCACTGAAGTTTGTAAAAAGTTTTATCAAGCACAGGTTTTTCATAGGAAAAGGTCAGACTGTAATTAGTATTCGTGATTTTTCATCCCAAACTTTCATAGTTAAATGAGAAACTACCAGAATGCAATGTTATGTAGGCTAAAAAGGTTAATGGGATGTGCCCTGAGCTATGGCTACAAGGCCCCCATCAGCACTCCAATTACTAGTATACATTTAGATGGTTCCAGAGGGTATTTCCTTTTGTAGGTTAGCATAATTCAATCACTGAACAGTTTTGAAATGTATCTACTTTTATCTGTATATCGACAATCATCTGTCCCAATTTTGCTGCACAGTTGGAATGCAACATCCAGATGCAATTAAATGATGCTGTGTGTGTGTGTGGCTCATAAACCAGCCCCCTTCTCTCGGCCGTACAATGCTGGAGTATGCCTATGAGCCCGGAAAGAGGGCCAGCCCACTTGCCCCTAGGCCAGCGTTTTACCGGCCTGGGCAGTATTTTCATGTCTGAACTAGGAAAATTGGGAAAAGGAGCAAAAAGCCGGTATCTTTCTACAATTTGCACATGAGGACCAAGGCTTATTTGCATATGGTCAGTCCTTGTCTGCAAATCAACAATAGATTAGAATGCTTATGATAATAATTACCAAGGACTGAAATTAACTCAAATATCCCACCTTTGAGTTTTTATTTCTTTTTAATGAAATGCCCTATGTTTGGTGGGCATGCACATATGTGGGCCGGCCCACATATGTGCATGCCCACCAAACATAGGGCATTTCATTAAAAAGAAATAAAAACTCAAAGGTGGGATATTTGAGTTAATTTCAGTTCTTGGTAATTATTATCATAAGCATTCTAATTATGCTAACCTACAAAAGGAAATACCCTCTGAAACCATCCAAATGTATACTAGTAATCAGAGTGCTGATTTATTGAATAGGTACATGGTTTTTGTATTAATTTAAAATAAATTGATTGTTTATTTAAAGTTTAAAAGAGTACTTTTAGTATTTTATAGAAAATAAATTAATTATTAAAGTTTAAATGATAAAAGATTACATTTTAATGTAATCTTTTTTACACAAAAAGCAAAGTTATATATAATTATTTTAAAAGATAAATAATTTAATGTATTTAATATTGTTAAATAATTATAAAATATTGTTATGTTAAGTCCCTGTCTCTATATTTTCTATGGGAGGGAGTTGCATTTCATGTGAGTGGCCCTATATTGAGCTATATTTACTTTAATGCTGAGTTGGAGTACATTTACTACTGTTTTGGGAACATTTTGTCTGCAGCCACTTTAGAAGCGTAGTTTGTGAATAGCAATGGGCTTACTCTTTTGTGGGTGGGTGTTTGTAGTTGCATGTCTCTTCCTAACCCCACCAATGTTGGGGTAAATATTCCCCATTTTCCAGACACGCACCTTGGTCCCTTCCACATTTACTATCAAAATGTATACCTATGTGTGCAGAGCTTTCAGCACATGTGGTGGTGATTAAGACACAGAAAAGATGAGAGTGGCAGAGGTCTCTGCACATAGGTTATTGAATAGATTTAGTAGTACATAAGTGGTACTCCTGTTTTACTACTTTACTTCCTACAGTTTGTTGTTTTTGAATCAGGCACTTGGTGTTTAGTAGAAGAATAAGTAACAGTCAGAAGCATAATAACAAAGAAAAATGTGTTTACTATTAAGCACTAAATTATGCTGTTGCTGAGCACAGCACATGAGAAATATTACTGTTACCCAATGCATGGTACACAAGGAAAGAAGCCTGAGCGTGCCTTGCAGACTGTATTTGTCAGCAGTGAAAGGTTCAACTCACTGAGCCATCCCACTGGCAAAAGAGCAGAATTTCAACATCCTGGGATCATATGTGTCATTAGAGGTGCGGTAAACTGAATGCAAAGTAGTAACTTTGGACTTGTCTGAAGCAAAGTAGCGTCATTATTGACAATGTCCAGGTTTATTAACTTCATCCACAAGATGTTCTAATCCATCCAGTTAAAAGCTGAGACAAACATCAATGAAGCCAGCCTATAGTCTTTGTTTTTGTGAGTGGACTGCATTGCAGAGCAATGAAACTGTAAGGAATTACATCATTTTTATTGTGGTTGGCCCATTTTTTCCTCTCCGATTTTTAGCTTGCTAAGCAGTAGTAAAGTATCTACACTTCCCTCTCAAAAAAGTGTTGTAAAATTGGAACTCCCTGTTTGGTCTATTTAAGTTAACTATAAGACCATTGTAGATGGTTATTAAACTACACATACAACATGGAAGGTTAAATATTTCATGTGGGCTACACCACCCAAATATCAGGAGCATTATTGTGAACTGGCTGGGCTTCTGTGTAAATGCACTGCAGTAACACTTAGCAAGAAAAAGTGACTTCCCCATGTAGGAAAACCTGTTGTATGTATTCATAAGTCATCCTTAAGCCCACTATGTAGGACTCTTAATATAATAAAAAGAATTGAAAGCCATTTTACTATGTAGGTGCTGCTATATTTTCAATAGGACAGGGTTGGTGTGATTAAAATATTTAATTTCATATCTGCACCTGGGCAAATTCCTTCAAACTAATTTCTTACTTCACTGTCAAAATCTGATTTAATGGCGAAATCAGAATTTTGATAACTTAAGTGGAAATATAACTTTATAAAAATTTACTTTACGATGCCTGAGCCAGACCTGGCTTAAAACCAATATCCGGTTTTTCTGCACCTGAGATCAGGGTGAGCCTTAGCGAGCTTACACCGCCAAGGTGCTATGTTGTGTTTTTGTCTATAAGGTCCTGAAGAAAGCTTTGTGAACAACGATAAAAAGCTGAAACATGTCGACCAATATAATATCTACTCAATAGGATGTATCTGGCCAATAGAAGTCAGTATCAGCCATCCTTCACTGTTTTTAATGGTGCCAGATTCGTCATCATTAAAATTGTTTGTGGGCGAATCATTGGCATTTTTTAATCTCACCATTTTTTTTCATTTATCATACACGAGAGTCTCGTCAGTCTGATATTTGCGCTCCGCTTTAAAGCGTCGAAGCACACCAGAGGTGCAGTAGGCACCCCTGGTGGAACCCTATGATGAAGCATGTCACCGACTAGGTCGGTGAGTGAGGGTTCTACACACATATCTGATTGATTTGTCTGTGGCACTTTATAACATACATATACATATATATATATATATATATATATATATATATATATATATATATATATATATATATATATATATATATATATATATATATATATATATATATATATGTGTGTGTGTATAGCTTTGCCATTAAAAATGTATTCCTTTTTTTTCTTCTTTTTCACACTCTTTTGTTGTTAAATTGATGATATAGGGGGAATAAGAGTGTGACTCAACCCTCTCTCTCTTGTTGTTTTCATATATGATTCAGGCAGCATGCAGCTGTGAGAGCTTGGTATTGATTTCAGTGAATTTTTTGACTAAACTGTTAGCATTGGCACTATGATGGAGAACACAGGGCTTTCGTACACTGATGCAGAGGTTGATGCACTTTTAGCTGATTCCTCACTTTTCTCGGACCCCTCAATAGCGCAGACGATTTCTCAGACTACGGAATGTGAAAAATTAACAGAACAAAAACGGAGTCGCATTCGTACCATCCTACATGGGACTATATTGACTGAATATTTACGTAATAATGTAGCCCCTAAGGGTCTTTTGGTTACGAATGCACCTCGTATTTTTCTTGAAGACCCTGTTTTTAGAAAGGACTGGGCGCAGATCGCGTGGCATTGTACCCGCGACTGGCTTGTTTTAATCATTAAAACTGCCTTAAGACTATCTGAGGCATTGATGGTAGAAATCCAACTGACAGAAACGCATTTCAGAACAACTCTAACTGGCTACAAGAAGAAACTTGATGAGCTTAATAAGGAAATTACTGAGTATAAAGATACACTCACTCAGTCCAAAGCTCAGAAATTTCAGAAAGACCTGAAGCGTTTCTCATTTACCAAAATCTATCCATATGCCCACCCTGATTACATTCCTCCCGCAAAAAATGAGGATCAAACTGATATGACAGATGACAATGATTCCTTTTCAAGTGGTTCAAGTAATGAAAGTATGAAATCTAAACAACGGGGTAGAGGCAGGAATAGACCTTACCAGTATCAACCTAACTGGCAACCTTTCCCTAATCAAGGGGGTTTAGGTTATCACAATCAATTCCAACCTCCCCAGTTCCCTTTGATGGGCTGGAATCCTGGCTACATGCAGCTACCTCCTTTTCCACAAAACTCTTTTCGCCCTCCTTTTTTAGACAGAGGCCGGCGTTGACGAGGGAGAAGGAGAGGAAACAATCAGGTGCATTGGGAACAGGAAGAGGGGTTAGGAAATCACACACGCAGCAAGGCCGGGACCAGCAACCAAAGAGTTTAGTTACCAATCTATCCTCAATTGTCCTTACTCAGACTGAGAGTGAGGTGCTTGAAAAGGGATTAGGCTTCGTCCCTACTGCACGACTGGATCGTTTCCGCTTACATTGTGAACTTTCTGAGTTTTTTAGAAAACTTAAATTGAAGTTCTTTTTTGAGAAACATCAGTCTGACACCACTGTAGATCATCCCAGTGACACTGGTTTACGTCTAAAATCGACGTTCACACCCCCTCCCCATTCGATTCCAGCGGAAATAACTGCGTTTGAACAAGCAGTTTTTAATGATGTGGAGTCATTTCAGGATCAAGGAGCCTTTAAGAATATGAGCTCAATGGAATTCCAGGCTCTTCAGTCCTTACAATCTAACTCCTCAATTGTTATAAAACCAGCAGACAAGGGGGGAGGCATTGTGATTCAAAATGTCAATGATTATGATCAGGAATGTAGACGCCTTTTGGATAATCCTAAAAACTACATCCCGTTACCCGCTGATCCCTCTCCACATCTAAAGGCTATTATTTGCAATCTTGTTGAACATGCCGAGTCCAGTGGGTACATCACCAAACATGAGGCTGATTTCCTTACGAAAGGAGCAGGTACAATCCCGTATTTCTATACTCTGCCAAAAACTCATAAAAACAAGCTACCCCCTCCAGGTCGCCCAATAGTATCGGGCATAGGTTCTCTTTTAGAGCCCCTCTCAATTTACTGTGATTTTTTCTTGAAACCAATGATCCAGAATACCCCGACTTACTTAAAAGATACCAAGAGTTTTTTGGCCTCTTTACAAGATTTGAGGATAGATAATGACACTACTATTCTCGTTTCATTGGATATTGAGAGTCTCTATACGAATATCCCCCAGGACGATACCATCAAGGTCATTGGGGAAGCTTTGGACTCTGTCACTTGGACCTTTCAAACACCAAAACAGATCATTATCGATTGTGCTACCTTGGCACTTAAAAATAATTTTTTTGAATACCAGGGCACACTATATCTTCAGTCCACAGGCACTTCGAAGGGCAGCACTTTTGCGCCGAGTGTGGCTGGGCTGTATGTCTATGATTTTGAATGTAAACACATCCTGAGTGCGTATAATCTCTTTTCCTCTTATCTTTCATTTTGGAAGAGGTATATAGACGATATCTTTATTATTTGGCAAGGCCCTGAAAACATCTTACTTGAGTTTTTCATTTGGATTAATACCTGTGATCCAAATCTGCTTTTTACTCATTCCCATAGTAGGAATGAGATGGTATTTCTGGATGTGGTGGTCACCAAGACAGAAGAGAATTTACTGACTAAAACACACTATAAGCCTACTGCCAAAAACAACCTTTTGACCTTTTCCAGCTTCCATCCACGACCGTTAAGGGAAAATCTGCCCTACGGTCAATATTTACGTATTCGCCGTGATTGTAGCAAGGTGGCGGATTTTCAAGCACAATCTAAAGAGTTGACAAAAAAGTTGAGACAGAGGGGTTATCCCGAAAGGATTCTCACTAAAAGCTGCAAGAGGGCTAGGAATCAACCTAGAGAGGTCCTTTTGCAAGACTATCCCAAACAAGCAACTAACATTCCCCTTACATGTGTAACTACCTATAATGTTGCATCAAATGCCATTTCAAAATCCATCAAAAAACATTGGCGAATATTGGAGAGCAATAACATCAAATGGGAGAGACCATTGTTCTCGTATAAAAAGGCCAAGAGTATAAAAGATTCTCTGGTTCACACTAGACCTAGGAATTTGAGGAGTCCCATTGAAACCTCTGTTCTTAGTGCTTGGGGTTTACCACCAGTTTCAGAACATTTCCCGTGTGGATCATGTAGTGTCTGCCACTTAACTTCAACCACCAAGACACTGAGTTTAGAAAATGGCAAAATCTGGACCCAACGGGGGCATACTAATTGTAATACCACTGATGTGGTTTATTTGATCACATGTTCATGTGATCTGAACTATGTGGGGATGACCACAAGGAAGGTCAAACAGCGGATTGGAGAGCATCGGAGCAACATCCGTTGTAAAAAAAGTACTAGAAAATTGACTGAGCATTTTTTACGTCTAAATCACACTGTGGATGTCATTGGACTATTATTGAGCAAGTCAGAACAGGGCTCAATCTATCGAAATTATTGTTAGAAAAAGAACAACGATGGATTTACCGCGTGTCAACACATCTGGTAGGGCTAAACGAAAATATCCCATGGGGAACGGTCATGAGACGGAGCAATTAAGATTTCTGCCTCTAACCCCCTTCCATGATGAGACCCCCCACGCATTTTGACTTTTAACCTTAAAGCCTATTGGCTATGTCTTCATGTGAACAATGTGGGCTAATACTGAATCCCTTGATTTGGGTTTGTTTGTTTCTTATTGCTAAGGTCTTCCCGTTTATTAATCTATAAACTTTTCAGCTTACACTAAACTGAGCTGGAATGCGAGCCTCATGGTGAATTGACTCACTCTCTGTATTTATTTCCAATTCTGTGAACCGTCTGTGTTTGGGTCAGGATGAGCATTAAGTTACGGGCCCCTTTTTGCGAAGAGAAGGGTTGACATTCTAGCCCTTCTTGGAATTAGGTGGCGCAGTCCTTTCTTTCTTTTTGTTGACATTGACGCCCCTCACGCCGGTCACGTGACGTGTTGATTGGCTTGCAACGTTTGAATAAGACTTTCCGTTGCCAGTCTTCAACGCTATTTAAACACGAAGGCTTCATTCCTCTGGTGACTCCGGGCTCGGTGGTACTAATAGGTTGATTTACTTGGCAGTGGACTTGGATGAAGTGAGTACCGCGTGAAATAAACCTGTCTTACAGAGGTACGTTTTGGGTTATGTTTTAACGGGGCTGGTAACGCAATGTGTTTTCCCCGTTTTTCCCTTTCCCATTTTTAGCTGTTCTGTAGTCCTGCCACCCACCAGTTTGCCTAAGGAGCAAGTTGATTCTCTGTGATACGTAAGCCCCGTTTTTATTACTACTCTTGTGTGGTAGTGTATATCACTTATTATGGGTGTTGTTCTCATATTTTAAATGTGCCAATGCTTTAAAGCGATTACAGTTACATCGTAGTAATCCTGCAGGTCTATTTCACTTGATAAATGGCATAATGGAGTAGATTCACTCATTTTATGCACAATGGATTGGAAATATTTACATAAATTTGTGATTTTCTTTCATGAGCTTACAAACACTGATAGCTATGGAACATTGTCAGTGTACAAGCCAGGCTTCCGAACACGTTATTATAGTAGTTGTTTTTGTGCCTTTGACTTTTCACTCAGTCTGTAAGGAAACCGACATATGAATCCTTTGTTTTGGAAATAAAAACAATGTATGCATTATATACACTATTGTGTTTCCTTACAGATATCTTGAGGCCTTCGTGGAGTTCTCGAGGGCCCGCACAGAACCGTGAGTGTATCCGGTTTTTCTGCACCTGAGGTCAGGGTGAGCCTTAGCGAGCTTACACCGCCAAGGTGCTATGTTGTGTTTTTGTCTATAAGGTCCTGAAGAAAGCTTTGTGAACAACGATAAAAAGCTGAAACATGTCGACCAATATAATATCTACTCAAAAGGATGTATCTGGCCAATAGAAGTCAGTATTAGCCATCCTTCACTGTTTTTAATAGTGCCAGATTCGTCATCATTAAAATTGTTTGTGGGCGAATCATTGGCATTTTTTAATCTCACCATTTTTTTCATTTATCATACACGAGAGTCTCGTCAGTCTGATATTTGCGCTCCGCTTTAAGGTAAGAGACGAAGCACACCAGAGGTGCAGTAGGCACCCCTGGTGGAACCCTATGATGAAGCATGTCACCGACTAGGTCGGTGAGTGAGGGTTCTACACACATATCTGATTGATTTGTCTGTGGCACTTTATAACATACATAAACATATATATCTATATGTGTATAGCTTTGCCATTAAAAATGTATTCCTTTTTTTTTTCCTTCTTTTTCACACTCTTTTGTTGTTAAATTGATGATACAGGGGGAATAAGAGTGTGACTCAACCCTCTCTCTCTTGTTGTCTTCATATATTAAAACCAATTCTGCCAGTCATCATCCTCCAGAGCTGGAATACCCATCCTTGGCTGGGAGAATTAACAATTCTGGCTCCGAAGACATAGACTAAGCTATCTGGGCATGAACAGGAACATTAACTTTCTTCCGATTATAAAACTCTTCCTTCTTTTTTCCCATTCTCTCCCCCGCCCTACTCTTCCACAACACTCCAACCCAGAGTGTTGTTTTCCATACCAACCGCTCTCCTCTTGTTTACCCAACTGGGACACAACTTACTATTATGGATTTCTTCCCCTGAAAAGTTCAAATGGTGACATACCCATGGTTGTGTGAGGTGTCAGCATATACACCCTTACTTTATCATGTACCGCCTCCAACCATGACTTATTACTTGCTCACTTGAGCTGCATGGTCTCCTTCAGTACTTTGTTGAACCTTTCAATGATACAATTAATATTCTGCATGATGTAGCACTGATTATTTATGTACAATAATCCCCTTATATCTCAGAAAGCTTTTCATTTCTCATGATGTCAATTACACCCCTACTTCAGAGAAAAGTACAGAAGGGTAACCTTCCCAATCTAACACCATTTTCAAAATGTTTACTATGGCCCGTGTCTCTGCAGAAGTTACAACTGCTACTTCTGGCCATCGAGAATACCAGTTCATACTGCTCAAAATATAATGATCCATGCCAGTAGACCTAATAGGCCAAACAATTACAAGAGAAATCTCCGCTCAAGGTGAAGAAGGCAATATCCTACATTTGAACATTCTATTACAATCTAAACACTCAACACAATCCCTCACTTTTCTCTCCACCATACTTTCCATCCCTGGCCACCAATAGTCAGTTCTAATCCTCATTTTGGTCTTTGACATCCCAAGGTGGCTCTTGTGACCCACTGAAATAATGTGGTCACTTAAAATGGAGGGAGAAACTAACTTATTTCCTCTCAAAAGCAGTTCCCCACTCACCGTTAATATTGCTCTTGCTTCCCAGAAGCCTTTCACTGCTTCCTCACAATCCTCTTTATTTTGACGACCCCGATGCCTCACCAGCTGCAACACCTGATCCTTCTAGATCTCCTCTATTCACTTTTCCTCAAGAATGGATCCACCTGTGACCTCATATACTTTGACCTCTCCATCATATAACTCACCACCAAAAATAACTTCTTTCCCATCACTGTGATTGTCCCCAACACAAGTGAGATACACAATCCGCTAAGATATTCTAAGCACCAGGAACATACACCCCGCTAAACACATTCTGGTGGACACTGCATTGATCCCCTTAGACATAAAGATCTCTTTCATGGGTTTGTGATCTGTCTTAATTATAAAGTTACGACTCCACAAACATTTCCGCAGCTTTCTCACTTACCAAGAACACTCCTAAAGCCTCCTTTTCAATCACTGAGTAGTTCCTTTAAGCACGTCTGGAAACAAACAAAATAGTTCTTCCTTTGCCATCAACTACCTGCATAAGAACCGTCCCAAGCTCTTTGAACTGGCACCCATCATTAGCATTGTTTCTTGCCCCAGTTCAAAGCTATACAAACTAGTGCCGTCCTTCAACTCTCCTCTCATAGACGCAAATTATTTCTCACAATCGTCGTTCCATTTAAATTCAACACCCTTTTTTGGCAATTCCGTCATGTTCTTACTCTTTTCTGTGAAATTTGCCACAAATTTGCTGCAGTAATCAGCCATACCAAGGAATTTCACTAATTCATCTTTACCTTCTGGTATTGGCATATTTCTGATTGCAGACACCAATTCTTTCCTTGGACGGAGTCCACCTGAGGAAATCTGATGCCCTAAATACTCTATATTGTCCACACTAAACTTATGCTTGTTTAATTTGAGCAAGAGACCACAAAATTCCAGTCTCGTAAGGATCGCATGCAACCTTTTGTCCTGCTCTGCCACTGAACTACCAAACACTAAAACACCGTCCTGGTGTTTCTTGACCCCAGGTATCCCTTTCAATATGTCTTCCATCAACCTCTGGAACATGGATGAGGTCGATACCCAACCAAAAGGCATCCTAACATACTTCAACGTACTATACAGGGTGATGAAAGATGTTTTTGAGACAATGGAAGCAATCTTATCTGATAATTAACGTACGGTCAAATCCAGGAAGGAGAAACACTTGGCATTCCCTATTGAACTTAACATCTCTGTTATGTTGGATAAAGGGTACCTATCCACTATGACACACTAATTCAGCTATCTCAAATCGAAGCACAGTCTCGCTTCCCCATTCGCCATCACTACGAGGGACAACCACTCGGACCCTTTCACCCTTTTGATTATGCTGTCTTTCTCTAATATTTCCAGTTCACATGCTTTGTGATCTCTCACTTTCAAAGGAACATTCATTACTTTACAAACCTTAAGGATAGATCCCAGTTTGACAACCCAAACCCTCTCTGAACACATTGGGTATAAGTTTTCATGCATTTTGCTACACATCACGAAATTCACTCTTCCTCTCAACTTTACCGCTGTAGACTCATTCGCATACAGATTAACACCTTACTTTCTTTGATGAATGCAACTTATGAGAGAGTCTCCCCGCATTGACACATAAACCTTCCCCGCTGTGATCCTGTCACCAAGCTCAATGTCACTCTAGAAGTAGCTTATGAGCTTAATAGGCTCTCCACAATACTCTCCTGGTTTTATGTTTGCTTTGAAAAATTGTACTTTTCCTCTTAGTTCCGGATTGTAAACTTCTTTAGGTACCTAAGTGATTTAGGCTCCAGCCTCAAATAGCAGAATGCTTACATCAGCACCTCCAACACGCACTACATCCACAGGGCCCTCATCGCTCTTAGCACCAACTTGTAGCACAGTCACATTACAATCATCATCCGACATATATTCCACTGCTCTCTCTTTACCTTTGTCACTAACTAACCTACAATTAGCTGTAAAGTGGTCTTTGCGCCCACATTTCTTGCAGACAGACTTCTACCCCATGCAATCTTTGCTATTTGCTAGATGTGCAGTTCTATTGCAATGGAAATAATGAAGAGGAGTTTTCTTTCGATCTTTGGAGTCATCTTTTTTACATGTCTCAACCCTCACACTCCTGATCTTGTCACCCTTTTTTATGCGCACTGGATTGCTTCTTTATAGTGCTAACACAAGCCACTGAGTACTCAAGAGTTTTTGCATAGTTAATTCACTGTTAAGAGATGGATTGTCTTTTTGCCGTAAGGCATCTTTTTTCTAGGTCTAGGTGTCTAGGTCATCCCCTCTCCAGTCTGGGTTGAGGAAAATTGCATCTTGGATGCAAGCTAATTTACTCAAACTGAATGGAGGAAAAACTGAGGCTTTGATTTTGGGGAAAAATAAAGTTCTCTGGGGCCCCCAACACTGACCTTCTGAAATGGGCGCTCTACCCCAGCCCACCCACCAAGTACGCAATCTAGGCTTCATCATTGATGATCTATTATCTATGACACAACAAGCCATGAAGGTGGCCTTGACTTGCTTTACCATCCTTAGATGGTTAAAGAAAATCCGTTGGATGCTGTCCGTTCCACCCAGAGAACAGTAGTCCAGTCTCTTGTCACCTCCAGACTGAACTATGGTAATATTCTGTATCTGGGGGCAAATAAGGATGTGACACGTAAACTGCAGGTGGTGCAGAATGCAGCCGCCAGACTGCTCTGCCAAGTCCCCAGAGCTGCCTCTATCTCTGGTTTTCTTCGTGATCTGCACTGGCTCAAGGTAGAGAATCGTATTAAATTCAAAGCCTTCAGCTATATGTTTAAGATCAAAACACGCTTCCGGCAACACGCTTGTGAAAACCTCAGTACCAAGCGGGTGCTTAACTGAGCAGCACGGCGGTAGGCTGAGGTGAGGAGAAACCTTCCAAAATGTAAGTACGACCAGCCTAAGTCTTTAAAGAAGGCACCGAATGAGACGCCCCCTTCTTTTTCAACGAACGTAACAATAACATTACGTTATCGGCAATTACTTATTTCTAAATGTTTTCCACCTCACCCACAGTGATTGGTATAGGCCTCCCCCTTCCCCGATGCGAGCTTAAGAAGTCGGATAATCATTCCAAACGAAGTATGTATTCAATTCCTGTTACGTAAATATATCACACGTAACAAGTTGTTTTTCTTTAATATATCACATTACCATAGGCTTTTGTAGTATAGCAAAGGTGTTGGCATGTCCATATACCCACTCGTATATGCTACCACATTGCAAAATGACCGGACTTTTACAAAGCGGTCGATTTAGATGGCGATTATCATGTGCATACAATAACGATTAGCTCCCAAGAAAGTATGTGTATGAACGTGTGTGTTGGCAATTTTAAATTGAAAAGCGAGTATATTTCGCACATTGCGAACTGGTCTTTCACAAATTTGTTGGCCTAATAAACCCAGCATTCAGTTACAGAAAAATATATTACGCTCTTTTCCAAAGGAATAGGTAGGAATGCAAATGTGTGAGCGCATGTGCTGGTCAATCAATAAGCCAGTAAATTACGTGGAATGCGGACTATTTAGTTATAGCAACAGAAAAATATCTCACCTTTTTTCCAGCTAGTACAATTCCACAGTATGGAGATGTGTTTACATGAACAACTCTCGGGTTGTTTTATTTTCATTTATGCTTTTATCTTTTCAAATACCAAAGAAGCGCTATTTCTAACTAATAAAGGTCAATGTACCTTTAATCACCTTCCACTATTCTTGGAGGTCTTGAATTCAAGCAAATAGGCATACAATTCAATTAAATGTCGAGTGTAGTAGGGACATATTTAGGTCCTGATGAGTAAAGCAGTGGGGACTGCTTACGAAACATGTTGACCCAGTAGGGAGTATTTAATTGATATACACCCCCTACGTAACCCCATTTTTAACATTCTCAGCTAGGGAATTGAATAAAGTTTGTTTTTTCCACTAGCCAGAGGATTTTAAATTTTTGTATTCACTCACTAACCCTACCACACTCACTAATGCTTAACACATAGTCTACACATAGTCAATTCCTTCACCTAACAACAGTGCTCCCATATACTTATTGGTCATAGCACGCCCCGCCCCGTAGAGGGACTGGAAGACCCCTATGATGAAGCATGACACCATGGAATTCATAGTGTGTGAGGGGTATTTTAAAAACACTTAGTGCCTTTCATGACATCTCATGAGGCACTGCTTTATTATTCACTATTTAAAAAGCAACAAAATATATAAAAATACATTTCTAAATCACTATTGGGTAGAACCACATTGTTTATGAAAAGCTTGACAGGAGGAAGGTTCTACCGAGAATCCTCTTTACTCCCTCTCTTTGTTAATTTACTGGTAAATGACAGCGTACAGCTGTGGGAGTTTTTTCTCTCAAAATCTAGAAGACCATTTTTGAGGAGTTCCAATTGAAACTCCACCTGAATATATCGTTTTTGAACAATAGTTGCCACACCACAAACACTAACTAACACTAACAACATGGCAGACAGTGCTGGACTGACCTTTACCGACGAAGACATAGAAAACATTCTATCATCATTAGGAAATTTTGAGGGACTGAATACCACCGAACCCTCCACCAGTAACAATGATTGGGATGAAATGGAAGAACTGAGACGCACCCAGATAAAGACTGCTTTACATGGCCTACTTATGTCAGAATATCTTAAAGCAAATGCAGCACCACAAGGCCTAATTGTCCGAAATGAACCATATATTTTTCAACAGGATATGAGATTCAAAAAAGACTGGTCACTAATATGGTGGCACTGCACGAGAGACTGGATCGTACTAATAATAAAAACAGCAAGCAGGCTGGCACAAGAACTCAAAATAGAAATTGAGGCCATAGAAGTAAGACTAAAAAGCTATGAATCACCGAGTAGCATGAAAAAACATCTAGATGAATTAACCCGTTCCCCGCTCATGACGGAACCACTCCGTCATGAGCCACGGGCGCCGTGTGCTCATGACGGTGTGGTTCCGTCATGCTGCGGCCGTTGGCGGCCGCTCCTCCCATGCGGCGATAATTCCCCGCCTGTGCGGGCGATTAGCGCAGTGGGTGGAGTCATGACGGAACCACGCCGTCATGAGCACAGCTCACCCGTGACTCATGACGGCGTAGTTCCGTCATGAGCACAGCGGCGCCGTCAAGCCCCCAAACCCCCCCAGCGCTGCGGCGGAATTCGCGCCGCAGCGAAGGGGTTAAATAAAACCCTGAATGATTTTGAAGCGACATTGAAGCAAAGTAAATATAGCAAACTTAAAAAAGATACCAGTCGGTTCAGTCATGAGAAAATGTATCCCTATATCAAAGAGGATTACAAAACAAATCAACTGGATACAACCGATGAAGATTCTTCTGACACTGGTTCCAACAGTTCGGGATCAAGTAGAGGTAAAAACCCAAGATTCCAAGGACCAAGAAACAATTACAGATATCCCAACCAACAAGGAGCTAGAGGATGGGGACATTTCCAAGGGCCACAAAAGTATCCACCACAGTTTTTTGGACAACCTCCTTTTCCACTACCACAGGGAGCATATTCCCCATGGAGCTATCCACCTCAAGATTTTCCTTATTTCGAACAGCCTCATTTTTTAGGATCACGTCAAGGAAGAAACAGAGGAAGGAATCGGAGAGGAAACAACGTCCATTGGACCCCGAGAGAAGAAGATCAAGTGAGGGTCTCAACCAGGAGCATGACAAGAGCAACAACAAGCAAGAAATGAACCTTGTCGTGAATCTAACTGATATGCAATTAACCTCAGAACAAATTTCAGTTTTGGAAAAAGGTTTAGGATTTGTGCCAACATCAAATATGGACAAATTCTTATTATGCAAAGAGATACAAGAGTTCATGAGGAGATTGAAATTACAAATCTTCTTCAAAGACAAAGAGACTTCCTCCATACAAGAAGGGGATACAGGCCTAAAGCCGAAATCAAGCTTCACACCATCAAATTGTACCCTTCCGATTGAATTACTTGCCTTTGAAAAGGCAGTCATGAAAGATTTGGAAAATCTCGATACTACCACGAATAAAACCTTTCAAAACATAACAAGAGAAGAAAGACAAGCAATACGAGAACTGAGTAACAACCACAATTTGGTGATAAAACCTGCTGATAAAGGAGGAGCTATTGTCATACAAACAACGGAACAATATGACAAGGAATGCAGACGACTCCTTCAAGATAGGAGAAACTATGAGGTTTTAAACCAAGATCCTACGGAAAAGATCAAGACCAAAATAATGAATATGGTAGAAGAAGCTCTTGCCCATGGAGGGATAACAAAAAAAGAGGGAGATTTTTTAGTCCAACAATGTCCCATAACACCATACCTGTATACCATCCCAAAGATACACAAAAAATTGGAAAATCCCCCAGGTCGTCCTATTGTATCAGGAATCGGATCAATTTTAGAACCTGTCTCGAAATTTGCTGATGCATACCTAAGACCAATGGTGCAAAAAACATCCACCTACCTGAGAGACACCAGAGATGTGCTGGTATTATTAGAAGACCTTAGTTTTGATCCACAACAACAACTATTAATTAGTTGTGATGTTGAAAGTTTGTACACCAGTCTTCCCCACACCGAGACGCTGAACATCATTGAAGAAGTCCTTTTTGATGTAGATTGGGAATATCAAACTCCTAGAAATGTCGTCATGGAGTGCTGCAATTGAGCACTTAGAGAATATTTCTTTGAATATAACCAAACTCTCTATCTCCAGAAGCACGGGACCAGCATGGGGAGCACATTTGCTCCTAGCATAGCTGGTCTCTATGTGCACCATCTCGAGACCACCAAGATCTTACATCAAAGTGATCCATTTTACAAACAAATCAATACTTGGAAACGATATATCGACGACATTCTGATCATTTGGGATGGTGACGAAAGTACCGCCAACAGTTTCATCACGTGGTTACATTTCCAAGATGATTTCTTGAAGTTCACCAGCACCATTTCTAACAAAGAACTAGTATTTCTTGACCTCAACATATCACCAAAGGATGGCAGACTTATGACCACAACACATTTCAAAACTACATCAAAGAATTGTCTTCTTTTGTACCAAAGATTTCACCCCAGACATTTGCGTGACAACCTTCCTTACGGACAATTCCTACGACTCCGACGAAACTGTACAGAAGTCAATGACTTCAAAACACAATCAAAAGATCTTACTGAAAAACTCAAGAAAAGACATTATCCAAAAAGAGTCATAGAAAAAGCCTACAAAAGAGCACGAAACAACTGCAGGGAAAGCCTTCTTGAACCCACCAATCCAAAACCTGATGAAAAAAGACCATTCTGTATCACAACATACAATACCAATTCCAATCGGGTCACCAAGATCATCAATAAACATTGGCGCATCTTGAACAGTGCAGATCTGAATCTACCGAAACCAGTTTTCTCACATAGAAGAGGAAATAGCATTCGAGATATGATCATACACACAAGAACCCGTAAAATCGAGTATACACACCAATCAACAGCAATGGCAAACATACATGGACATCATCCGTGTGGGAAATGCAGTGTGCCCACTCACCAAAAAAAGTAAAGAAATCATTTTCCAAAATGGAATGAAATGGGAACAGAGAAAATTCACTTCATGCAATAGCAACAACGTAGTGTACCTCATTTCCTGTCCATGTCTGCTTGAATACATAGGCATGACAACCAGACCAGTAAAAATAAGGATTGGTGAACACAAGAGCAACATCGAGTGCAAAAAAGGAACCACGAAAATGGCATCACATTTTCTTGAACTAGGCCACAAACCAGATGACATAACCTGGACAGTGATTGAACAAATACCAAATGAAAAATATCTTCTTGAAAAGGAACAAAGATGGGTGTTCCGTCTTAAAACAAATATTAAAGGATTGAATGACGACATTCCTTGGGGCCAATTGTAAAAAGAACTCAATGTCAGCGCGACTTCAAAGGCCCAGAAATGACCCTTTCAATATGAAAACTATTCATTCTAAACCATGATTAATCTGATAGTTTCATACAATTGTGCTGGAAATTAAATCTTTGATAAAACGATTTAGGCTTGAGGAAGATCACCTTTCCTATTTTTTCATAAACTACCTCGTGAAAATTGATTGGTCTCTTTCACATTACGTTTTTTTGTCTCATGAAAACCATGCGGTTTCTCCCTCCCCCCTTTTGCTTATCCAGCTAACCAACAGAGACAATCCAAGAAGTGTTAATTTATGAACACTCCCAAAATGGATTAAACATGTGGCCTTTTTGAAAAAGAAAAAGAACACGTACTATTGAAAAAGAACACGTAGACCCTTTTTTTTTTTTTTCGCCAATAGACAACTCGAATAAACTTTATCGTTTCAAAAATTCAAACATTTTTCAGCTTCTTTCCCTAAGTGTGAGAAAAGCGACATCCTAAATATTTGGTAGAGATTTCTTAGCTTCATTTGATAAATTTAGTCCTGTTTCACCGTTTTTTGACATTAGTATGAATAACAGAGACATTCCAGGAAGTGAGTATATTTTAGGAAAAACACTCCTGAGATGGACAAAACAAGCAGCCATCTTGAAAAAGAACGCGCACCAGCTCTTTTTTGTTTTGACACGCCGCTTCCGGCAACACGCTTGTGAAAACCTCAGTACCAAGCGGGTGCTTAACAGAGCAGCACGGCGGTAGGCTGAGGTGAGGAGAAACCTTCCAAAATGTAAGTACGACCAGCCTAAGTCTTTAAAGAAGGCACCGAATGAGACGCCCCCTTCTTTTTCAACGAACGTAACAATAACATTACGTTATCGGCAATTACTTATTTCTAAATGTTTTCCACCTCACCCACAGTGATTGGTATAAGGCCTCCCCCTTCTCCGATGCGAGCTTAAGAAGTGGGATAATCATTCCAAACGAAGTATGTATTCAATTCCTGTTACGTAAATATATCACACGTAACAAGTTGTTTTTCTTTAATATATCACATTACCACAGGCTTTTGTAGTATAGCAAAGGTGTTGGCATGTCCATATACCCACTCGTATATGCTACCACATTGCAAAATGACCAGACTTTTACAAAGCGGTCGATTCAGATGGCGGTTATCATGCGCATACAATAACGATGAGCTCCCAAGAAAGTATGTGTATGAATGTGTGTGTTGGCAATTTTAAATTGAAAAGCGAGTATATTTCGCACATTGCGAACTGGTCTTTCACAAATTTGTTGGCCTAATAAACCCAGCATTCAGTTACAGAAAAATATATCACACTCTTTTCCAAAGGAATAAGTAGGAATGCAAATGTGTGAGCACATGTGCAGGTCAATCAATAAGCCAGTAAATTCCGTGGAATGCGGACTATTTAGTTATAGCAACAGAAAAATATATCACCTTTTTTCCAGCTAGTACAATTCCACAGTATGGAGATGTGTTTACATGAACAACTCTCGGGTTGTTTTATTTTCATTTATGCTTTTATCATTTCAGATACCAAAGAAGCGCTATTTCTAACTAATAAAGGTCAATGTACCTTTAATCACCTTCCACTATTCTTGGAGGTCTTGAATTCAAGCAAATAGGCATACAATTCAATTCAATTTCGAGTGTAGTAGGGACATATTTAGGTCCTGATGAGTAAAGCAGTGGGGACTGCTTACGAAACATGTTGACCCAGTAGGGAGTATTTAATTGATATACACCCCCTACGTAACCCCATTTTTAACATTCTCAGCTAGGGAATTGAATAAAGTTTGTTTTTTCCACTAGCCAGAGGATTTTAAATTTTTGTATTCACTCACTAACCCTACCACACTCACTAATGCTTAACACATAGTCTACACATAGTCAATTCCTTCACCTAACAACAGTGCTCCCATATACTTATTGGTCGTAGCACGCCCCGCCCCGTAGAGGGACGGTAAGACCCCTATGATGAAGCATGACACCATGGAATTCATAGTGTGTGAGGGGTATTTTAAAAACACTTAGTGCCTTTCATGACATCTCATGAGGCACTGCTTTATTATTCACTATTTAAAAAGCAACAAAATATATAAAAATACATTTCTATATCACTATTGGGTAGAACCACATTGTTTATGAAAAGCTTGACAGGAGGAAGGTTCTACCGAGAATCCTCTTTACTCCCTCTCTTTGTTAATTTACTGGTAAATGACAGCGTACAGCTGTGGGAGTTTTTTCTCTCAAAATCTAGAAGACCATTTTTGAGGAGTTCCAATTGAAACTCCACCTGAATATATCGTTTTTGAACAATAGTTGCCACACCACAAACACTAACACTAACAACATGGCAGACAGTGCTGGACTGACCTTTACCGACGAAGACATAGAAAACATTCTATCATCATTAGGAAATTTTGAGGGACTGAATACCACCGAACCCTCCACCAGTAACAATGATTGGGATGAAATGGAAGAACTGAGACGCACCCAGATAAAGACTGCTTTACATGGCCTACTTATGTCAGAATATCTTAAAGCAAATGCAGCACCACAAGGCCTAATTGTCCGAAATGAACCATATTTTTGTATTCACTCACTAACCCTACCACACTCACTATTACTTAACACATAGTCTACACATAGTCAATTCCTTCACCTAACAACAGTGCTCCCATATACTTATTGGTCGTAGCACGCCCCGCCCCGTAGAGGGACGGGAAGACCCCTATGATGAAGCATGACACCATGGAATTCATAGTGTGTGAGGGGTATTTTAAAAACACTTAGTGCCTTTCATGACATCTCATGAGGCACTGCTTTATTATTCACTATTTAAAAAGCAACAAAATATATAAAAATAAATTTCTATATCACTATTGGGTAGAACCACATTGTTTACGATAAGATCAAAACTGGCCTGGCCCCTCAGTACTTGCTAGCCTTAGTTCACCCTTACTTGCCCTCACGCCCTCTCCGTTCCACTACTCTTGTGAAATTTTTGGTCCCTAGAATCAGATTGTCGCGGATGAGCGTTCGTTCCTTTGCTTATCTAGGTCCCTCCCTGTGGAATTCTCTCCCCATGTCACTCCATAATGAAACTGTCTATGAAAACCTTCACAAATGTTTGAAAACTTGGCTGTTCAATCAATAATCCTCTGCTTTCTCGTTTGTTCAACTCAGGCTGGTGCCGGGAAACCCTCATGGGTAGCTGCGCACCTTATACAGTTAATTAACATAACATAACATCTCTTGCTTTCTCAATAATGCAACCTGGTATGAATTGGTCCCTCAACTGTTCCTTACACAATGTTCCAAAATTACAAATTGATGCTAATTTGCATAATATTCTTCTACGGACTCATCAGACCCTTGCATACGCTTCTCAAAGTGGTACTGCTGTAACACAGTGCTTATTTTTGAAAGATAATGCAAGTCTAAATTTTTAAGCAAATTTCAAATAAATTTAAATCTGATGAGTCTGGCTCACTCAAGTTTGGAAGATGCTCATACACTTCTTGCCCTCAGGACCCAAGCAATGCATCAATTATGTTAGGCGCTCAAAGATGTACCA
Source organism: Triturus cristatus (assembly GCF_964204655.1). Classification (NCBI taxonomy): domain Eukaryota; kingdom Metazoa; phylum Chordata; class Amphibia; order Caudata; family Salamandridae; genus Triturus; species Triturus cristatus. The sequence continues at coordinate 238,413,212 of NC_140589.1, read as the reverse complement.
CATACCTTGGCATAATGGGTGAATACCTTCTTCCACTTTGACCAGCAAAGAATATGTTTCCCAGGGGATGATAGGAAAAAAGGAGGGGGGCTTACATTCTGCATTATTATGCAAGACGATAGATTATAACATCAATTTCACAATTTAGCAAGGTACAGTCACCTGTATTCGGTTAATACCTGAGAGTTCAGACCTGCCAGACCTGCCAGGAAGAAAATGATTAATATTAAATATACCATAAACATTGTGCACAAAGTAATTATGAAAATCCGAAAAAATCTGTGCATAAGTGCTTTGAGATGTCCAGTTGAGGATGGCTGCTCCTGATGCCAGGAAATAAGGAGCTCGCACAAAAATGGCCACTCCTGATGTCAAAGAATGTTCTACTGGTAAAGCTTCCTCATGCTAGAACACATGTTAACATGGCTGATGTGGATAATTCAAAGTGCCCAATTCCACATTCATGGAAAAAAAATCTAAATTAAAGTTAGAGAGTGCCAGATGCAATGTGCGCCTGAATCAATCAATCCTTTGTATGAAGTTGCTGGAGCGCTGTGCGCCATATACAGTGTGGTACATGCATATATTTTTTTAATTTGAGGTGTGTGTTTGAGGTTGCCCAAATCAAAATTCTGGCGGGGAGGTTGTGCGCAGTGTGAAGATGCTTGTTGTTGCAGCTGGTATTGGAGTGTGGCCTGCGTGAAGACACGCCCAGGTTGCTCAGATGGTGACGCTTGATAAGAGTGCCACACCGCTCATGCGCTCAGGTTGCATGGATACCGTAGCTCGATTAGAGTGGGCAGGTTACCTGGTTATTGCATCTTGATTGATGTGCGTAGGATGCTTGGATACTGCAGCTTAATTAGAGCGCTGCATCACTCATGTCAGTGTAGAATGGCTCAAAGTTACCGCACAAGCGTAGCAGGGCCCAAATACCACAAAATTCCCAAATATTTTGATTACAATCAGTCGCAGCAGCATCTGAAAAGGACAAAGTCACCTACCTGAAGTGGCTCTAAGTATCAAATTGACTGAGTTCAGACATCATAAATACCTGGTCCCAGCTGTTGAGGTTTCATATGCGAAGTCTCGTTTCCACTCGTTGCCAGTGTGAAAAGTTCAATAAGGTACACAATGTTCTTCTTGGTTAACTCCTTATTTACTTCAAGTTACATGGAATCACCTCATCCAGCTCTGCTCCACACTTCTCCAGTTTGCCCCTAGCTCTCCAACTCCTCACTCTTTGGATCACAACGTTCTCAGAACCTATGCTCATCTAGCGACAGTAAAAGGCGCATGCAGAGGGTTCTAACCAACAGATACCATTGTATTGTATTGTATTTAGTTCTTGTATAGCGCAAACTGCCCCCCTACGGGTATCCTTAGACTTAAGTATGACCACCCTATGAGCAGACCAGAGTAACACTGGGGAAAACAAACGTTCAGTCCTTGGGGAAAAAGCCAGGTTTTCAGACTCTTTCTGAACTTAATCAGGGATTTGGCTTGTCTGATGCTCTGGGGCAGCTTGTTCCATAAGTGTGCAGCAGCCACACTAAAGGCTCTACCCCCATCCTAGAGCGCGTGAAACTGGTAGTTGTCATCAGGTTTGCACTGAAGGAACGGAGCTGCCTCTTGGGGTTGTACCAGGTAAACTTCTCCTGCAGTGGGACTGGGCCCAGATCATGTGCTGCTCTGTATACAATACAGAGCGATTTAAAGCAAACCCTTTCCTTAATAGGCAGCCAGTGGAGATCTCTCAAGGCCAAAGTTGTAGAAGACCTGCAATGTCTATTTAGCACCAGCTTTGCTGCCATGGACTGGACTCTCTGCAATCCCTGAAGAATGTATTGTGGAGCTCCCAAATATAAGGTGTTGCAGTAGTCCAGCCTACTCAGCATTGTGGGAGCGCGAATCCTTTGGGAGTAGCGGGAGAATCTGCCGCAGCATGCGCATCAAAGAGAAGCACACGCCAGTGGTTTTGTTGGCCTGTGACTCCATCTGTAGATTGTTATCTATCAAGACCCCTAAATTGCGTACCGTGTTGACTGGAACCAGGGATTACTCCTCGGGAGTGAGCTTAAATTCCAGTGGTAGGTGCTGGGGCATTCTAGCAGTGGAACAGTATACCACCTCTGTTTTCCCCCCATTAAATTGTAATGAGTTTTTTCTTGAGCCATCCAGCAGTCTGAAACATACACTCCTGGAACGTATCCATGGATACCGCTTGTTTCCCTTCCAGGGAGAACACCAATTGAGTGTCGTCAGCGTAGTTGACCAAGTCAATTCCGAAGGATTTGATAATGGGGAACAGGGGCCGTAAATAGATATTAAAAAGAATAGGGCTGATCGCAGAGCCCTGCGGTACCCCATGGTGTACTGGAGACTTACTGGAGGTGAACGGTGTCATGGTCACCACCTGTTGTCTTTCTGATAGATAGGATTGTAAACATTGTAAAGCCCGTCCTTTCACCCCTATCTTCTCCAGTCTTTCCACCAGTACTGTATGGCTCACCGTATCGAATGCGGCCGACATATCTAATAACACTAGGACGGTAGCATTCCCATTGTCGGCTCGCATTCGTAAGTTGTCCAGTTGTCTCGGTGCCGTGAGCTGGGCAAAACCCAAATTGGTCCCTATCCAGCAGATGGTTATCCTCAAGGCAGCATGATAAGGTTTTGTTGACTGCTTTTTCCAAGATGTTAATCGGATATGGCAAGAAGGAGATAGGTCTAAAATTTGCTGGAATCGTGGGGTCCAAAATTTGCTGGAATCGTGGGGTCCAATGAGGATTTCTTAAGCAGAGGTGTAACTACTGCCTGCTTCCACACCTCCGGGACCACTCCTTCTTCCAAGGATTGGCCGCAGATCTGTCGCAGCCAGGGGAAAGTTTTTTGACCGAATGCTTTCCAGATTCTGTGTGGGAGGGGGTCAAGTGGGGAGCCCGAGGACACACTGTGAGCCAGGTTATTAAAGAATCCTCCGTAAGGGCTTGGAAGTTTTCAAGGGAGGTGTTCACCCGGGGTTCTTCATCCAACTTCCAGGGAAGATTATCCTGCTCACTAATATTGTTGGGATGAAGGTCTCCAACAATTTTGGCAATTTTTTCTTCGAAGTGAGAGGTAATCTCGTCGCAGAGTTTCTGCGATGCAGCCACTATTACTCGTACAGGTTGGGTTAGAGAGATCCCTGAAGATGTTAAAAAGAGATTTAGTGCTGTTGGGTGCTTGTAGAATAGAATTAGCATAGAAGTCTGCTTTCGACTTTGAGATAAACTCCTTATATTTAACCTGTGCTAATTTCAATTCTTTCTTGTCCTGCTCTGAATAATTCTTTCTCCATTTCCTCTCAGCTTTCTTGCATGACACTTGCAGTTGTTTCAATTCCTCATTATACCAGGGGGCTGAGGCTTTCTTCTTATTTTTAAGTCCATAAGCTACCACACTCATTGTGGGAGGGCGGGTCGGATATACAGACGCGGAGGCTGAATATATTTTCCAAGTGAGAATGATTTATTGTCAGACAGGCCACTCTTTGCTATGGGGGTTGGAACGATATCGGTTCTCGTTCCTGAAGAGGTACTGGGGCCACGCTGGTCGTCGTCTTCTTCCTCAAAGTTGGACCTCAAAGGTGTCTGCTTCGCTTCTTCGGCCGTGGTTGGTTCCTCCCGAAGGCTCATGAAAAGAAGAAACAGGGGGCCGTCAGTGTCAGATTCACTTAGAGTTAAGGGTTACTTTAACCGTCACCTCACCCGTGGTTCTGTGTGGGTTGGTCCTGTTACTGGGAACACCGTGCCTCCACTTTGTGTGTATTAAGAAACGACCAATAGTAAGGAGAGTGTAGATCCTCTACGTCACCCTAGAATCGGGGTAGTTCGGCTCACGCTAAGAAAAGAAAAGAAAATGGACCAAAGGGTCGTGCGGGGAGTGGTACGTTTGGTGCGGAGAATTTGTGTCCGGTTGCTTGATATACAAGACCCGCCAGACACGCTCGGTGCTCAGGGAAAACACGAAGAGATGCTCAGGACAACAAAAAAAGTGCAGGGGGAATAAACTACCAGTGCCCCGGGATCCCGCCCGTGCCAGTTCCGCCCTAGCCACCCTCAGTGTCCTCCCTCAGTGTCCTCCCTCTGCCCTCTACCCTACCGGCCTTTCCCCTGGAGTGTCGTTACTCACCCGGCCCCGCCGCAACTCTCCAGAGCTGCGGCCGCTCCACAGCCTCCTCCGGGGGACACCACCAGTCCTCACTCCAGAACTCCTCCGGCTCCTCCGCCTCGATCCCGTCCTGGTCCGGTTCGCGGTCGTTCGTCTCCTCTTCTCCCTGCTCCACTCGCGTTGTCCTTCGTCCTCCTCCTGCTCCGCTTCGAGAGAGTACGTCCTGGGTCAGGTCTCCTTTGAGTGGTGGAGCCGGACTGCTTCCGGGGTTAGCCCCTCCTTCGTGCCGTGTCAGGTCCGTCTGCAGGAAGAGAGGAAAGGGGGGTGTGGTAGACGGGCGGTTCGGAACTGCGTCTCGAGACCTACGCTGTCCCTCTGGCGTTCGTATTCCCCGTAAACCAGGTGAGACAGGGGTTGGACATCGTGGCCCCGGCCCCACCTCCTCACATCCCCTTTCTCTTGCTGTCTTACTACTAGGTCCTGAGTCTTGGGGATATCGTGACAAAAAGTCCACGTTCCCTTGTTCCGTTCCCTTACGATGTTTCGTTTGGAACCTATAGGGCTGTAAGGCAAGGAACCATCTCATGACCCTTTCGTTGTTGCCTTTATTTCGGGATAACCACTCTAAGGGGGCGTGATCTGTATAGAGGGTGAAGTCTCTCCCTTCGAGATAATACCGTAAAGTCTCGATTGCCCATTTAATCGCCAGTGCTTCTTTTTCTATCACGGCGTATCTGCTCTCTCGTGGGAATAGTTTTCTGCTAATGTAGGTTATGGGTCTTTCTTCTCCCTCTTTGGTGACCTGGGATAACACAGCTCCTAAACCCTGGTCTGACGCATCTGTTTGTAGGACAAATGGGAGGGAATAATCCGGACTGACTAGGACTGTTTCAGAAGTAAAGGAGGTTTTTAATGTTTCGAATGCGTGTATGATGTCAGGGCCGGGGTTTTTCAGGATGTGTTCTGTGTTTCGGTCTTTTTGCAGCAGGTCAGTGAGGGGGGCCGCTATGTGGGAAAAATTGGGGATAAAGCGGCGATAATAACCGAGTAACCCTAAAAATGCCCGGAGGGCCCTTTTGTTTCGGGGTAACGGTATTTGTGAGATGGCCGACAATTTGGAGCCCTGGGGCCTGATGACGCCCTCCCCCAATAAATACCCCAGATATTTCACCGTCTGAGCTGCCAAATGACTTTTTGCTGGATTTATTTTAAGGCCATATGTTTCCAACGCTTGTATCACTCGTTGTAGGTGAGACATATGTTGGGTCCAGGAATCACTATAGATGACTATATCATCGATGTATGCTCCGGCATACTCTTCATGGGGCCGTAGGATTACGTCCATGGCTCTTTGGAAAGTAGCCGGAGCGCCATGTAACCTAAAGGGTAACACTTTAAATTGGAACAGGCCATCAGGTGTGGAAAAGGCGGTCTTCTCCCTGTCTTGGGGACGCAGGGGTATTTGCCAGTACCCTTTGCAGAGATCAAGGGTGCTGATATACTGAGCGCGACCGATCCTTTCTATCATCTCGTCCACGCGGGGAAGTGGATACGTGTCGAATTCAGATATTTTGTTCACTTCCCGGAAGTCAATACAAAATCGCACCGAGCCATCGGGTTTCGGCACTAAGACGATTGGGGAATTCCATTCACTTATGGACGGTTCAATTATGTCCATCTGTATCATTTTATGAATTTCCTCCTTAATCGTCTGTTGTCTGGCCTCGGGTATCCGATATGGTCGGAGTCGTACCCTTTTCCCCGGAGCAGTCTTAATAGCATGTTCTACGAGGGATGTTCTTCCGGGGGAGGTGGAGAAGTTATGATGAAGAGGAGTGAGGGTGGAGATCAATTCTTCTCTCAAGTCGGGGTTTAAGGTGGTTTCTATGCACTGGACGAATAACGGGGACGGGTCTTCTACTCGGGCTATGTCTACAGGTACCGGGCCTTCCCATTTCTTCAGTACATTAATGTGGAAGATTTGGGACACGCCCCTAGTGGGATCGAGGTCTATCCGATAGGTTACTGGGGTTACTTGTGCAATCACCGTGTACGGGCCTTGCCATTGGCCTAGTAGTTTGTGATCTGAGGACGGCATTAAGAGCAGGACTGAATCTCCCACTTTAAAGGATCTCTCTTTGGCCTTTTTATCGTACTGTTTCTTTTGATTCACCTGAGATATCTCTAAATTATTGTGGACTATAGTTCGGATTTGGCCAAGGCGGGTTTTCAGAGCGGACACATAGTCCACTAATGGCCTGCTATTCTCCGCTTCGTTCTCCCATTTTTCTTGGGCCATCTCCAGCAAGGTTCTTGGCTGTCGTCCATAGAGAAGCTCAAACGGGGAATAACCTGTGCTTTTCTGCACTTTACATCGAATTGCGAATAAGGCTAGGGGCAGCATCTCCTCCCATTTTCGTGATTCCAAATCGAATAATTTCTTTAGGGTGGACTTGAGGGTGGCATTGTACCGCTCCACCAACCCATCTGTTTGCGGGTGGTAGGCTGCTGTTCGAATTTGGTTAATCCCTAGTTGGACACATACTTGTTTCAGGACCTTAGACACAAAGGGGGTCCCTTGATCCGTAAGGATCTCTTTCGGGAACCCTACTTGGGAGAACACCTTAATCATGGCACTAGCGATATTGGTAGCGTTGGGGCGGCGTAGGGCAATTGCTTCCGGGAAACGGGTGGCATAGTCGACAATGACCAGCACGTATCGACACCCGCTCTTGGAGGGCAATAAGGGACCAATGATATCCATCCCTACTCTATGGAATGGTTCGTCGATGATGGGCAAAGGACGAAGGGGAACAGGGGGGGGCCTGTATCTGCTGGTTTTTTGGAATATCGGACATTCCTTACAGTATTTTCTAATTTGTTGGTAAACGCCAGGCCAATAAAAGCGTTCCATGATCTGTTTTTCTGTTTTGTCAGCCCCAAAGTGTCCGCCCAACAAATGACTGTGTGCCAGGAACAGTACTTTCTCTCGGAAGGGTCCTGGGATTAACAACTGTGGTTGTTGGGTAGGAGTTCCTTTTCTATACAGTAATCCCTTTTTGATGAAAAAGTAGGGACCTACTCGTTGGGGTTCCTCGCTGTCTATAGCGGAGTTCCAGGCTTCTTGCAGTGCTGGGTCTTCCCTTTGTGCAGCATGGAAGTTCCGATCTGCTTCCCACGGGTTTTCTACCGGGACGGTGGGTAAAGCCATGATGGGTTTCTTTTTTTCTGCTCTCTTCTGTTTCTTAGTTTTCCTTGGCTTAGAGGGTGGCCACTCCGGTTCCTCCTCCATCGAGAACGGGGCGGTGCTCCACCAATCCCTTTCCGACTTCGTGGAGTTATGCAACATTTGGGGTAGGTTCGGATAATCACTTCCCAGAATAATTCGTTCCGGCAAAGTGGGTATGAGACCCACCTTCAGGGAAGTCCCTACGTCGTTTTGATGTTGTATCTGAACGTTAGCAGTGGGATACTGTTTCGTATCTCCATGTACACAGCGAATAGCCACGATGTCCCCACTGGGTTGTATGTTGGGTTCCCAATCCTGCGGTCTAACCACACTCTGGCGACAGCCCGTATCCGCCAAGGCCATCGCGGCTTGTCCATTTACTTTCACCTGGCAGTGATAGGGTGGCGCTTCTTTTGTGGCGTACGTACAGTAATAGTTACGGGCCACTCCAATTTCCATCGGCTCTTCCTTTTGGGGGCAGAACCTCGCAATGTGTCCCATTCCACCACAGTGGAAACACTGGGGTCCAGGGGTGGGAGGTCGTAGGATTGGGGTACCGGGTACAAGGGTAATATGCTCGGGTTTTTTTACAGGAGGTCGAGGGGGTCTATGGGTGGTGTGTCCTCCCGGTCTCCACGATTGGTCTTCTCTCCCCTTTTGCACTTCTTGTGCCCGGCTGTAGGCACTGGCTATTTCCACGGCAGTCTCTAAGGTGAGATGGGCCTGCTGTCGTACCCACTTTTGGATGGGCGGATGTAGAGAGGATAGGTACTGTTCCAAATAGATCTTTGCCATAATCCCGTCTTTGTCGGTGGTGGCGGGTTTTATCCAGCGATCGGCCATGTCCTTCACCCGAAAATACAGTGCCCTTGGAGTTTCCTGAGGACCTTCTTTGATATGTCGCAATTTGATGCGATACGACTCGTCATCTATTCCTAAACGCTCCATGATACACTGTTTGATATCTGCATAAGACACGGTTCCTTGGACGGTGGCAGCTTGGTATGCCGCCTGGAGATCTCCGGAAAGGAGAGGACCAGATACTGACCCCACTTGTCCGCCGGCCAGGCCGCCGCCGTGGCCAGGCGCTCGAAATTGTTAAAAAAGAAATCAGGGTCTTCCCCGGGCACATAGCGCTGGAGAACCATAGATGGAAGAGTGGTAGGTCCTCGTTGATGTCCCAACACTTCGGTGAGTTTGTCCATAGCGGCTCCATGGGACTGGCTTTGTCCGGTAAGTGCCTGTTGAATCTTCCCTCGATCTTCCTCCACCACAGTAAGGAACCTTTCCATGACTTTCCCGAGATGTTCCTGGTTCTCGGCCATTTTTGCCAAAGCCGCCTCCATGTCTCCTATGGATCCCACTTCTGACACCACTTGTGGGAGGGCGGGTCGGATATACAGACGCGGAGGCTGAATATATTTTCCAAGTGAGAATGATTTATTGTCAGACAGGCCACTCTTTGCTATGGGGGTTGGAAAGATATCGGTTCTCGTTCCTGAAGAGGTACTGGGGCCACGCTGGTCGTCGTCTTCTTCCTCAAAGTTGGACCTCAAAGGTGTCTGCTTCGCTTCTTCGGCCGTGGTTGGTTCCTCCCGAAGGCTCATGAAAAGAAGAAACAGGGGGCCGTCAGTGTCAGATTCACTTAGAGTTAAGGGTTACTTTAACCGTCACCTCACCCGTGGTTCTGTGTGGGTTGGTCCTGTTACTGGGAACACCGTGCCTCCACTTTGTGTGTATTAAGAAACGACCAATAGTAAGGAGAGTGTAGATCCTCTACGTCACCCTAGAATCGGGGTAGTTCGGCTCACGCTAAGAAAAGAAAAGAAAATGGACCAAAGGGTCGTGCGGGGAGTGGTACGTTTGGTGCGGAGGATTTGTGTCCGGTTGCTTGATATACAAGACCCGCCAGATACGCTCGGTGCTCAGGGAAAACACGAAGAGATGCTCAGGACAACAAAAAAAGTGCAGGGGGAATAAACTACCAGTGCCCCGGGATCCCGCCCGTGCCAGTTCCGCCCTAGCCACCCTCAGTGTCCTCCCTCAGTGTCCTCCCTCCGCCCTCTACCCTACCGGCCTTTCCCCTGGAGTGTCGTTACTCACCCGGCCCCGCCGCAACTCTCCAGAGCTGCGGCCGCTCCACAGCCTCCTCTGGGGGACACCACCAGTCCTCACTCCAGAACTCCTCCGGCTCCTCCGCCTCGATCCCGTCCTGGTCCGGTTCGCAGTCGTTCGTCTCCTCTTCTCCCTGCTCCACTCGCGTTGTCCTTCGTCCTCCTCCTGCTCCGCTTCGAGAGAGTACGTCCTGGGTCAGGTCTCCTTTGAGTGGTGGAGCCGGACTGCTTCCGGGGTTAGCCCCTCCTTCGTGCCGTGTCAGGTCCGTCTGCAGGAAGAGAGGAAAGGGGGGTGTGGTAGACGGACGGTTCGGAACTGCGTCTCGAGACCTACGCTGTCCCTCTGGCGTTCGTATTCCCCGTAAACCAGGTGAGACAGGGGTTGGACATCGTGGCCCCGGCCCCACCTCCTCACACTCATCTAAATAGGAGGTGTGGCCAAAAAGTTAAAGACAGGCCTGCCCGGTGGCAGAAGGTGTCCACCATATTGAGGCACTCCTGTATAATTTTATAGTAAGGCAAAAAGGAAGTGCTGAACAAGTAAGTAGGGGACTGCGAGGGAATTGCATTGGGTGGCAGTATTTCTCCAGTCACTGACAAGTGCAAAGCCATCACTAACAACACCCCTGCTTATCTGACACAATTGCAGTTGGGACACCATCTGACTGTAAAAGAGTTGCAAAAAAGATAAAACACAAGGCCTTTTCCATCAATGCACCCAGGATCGGGAGCAACATCCCTGTATTCATCAGGGCTACTCCAATTTAGGATTGTGTTGAAGACACACTTCTTTAAAGAACACTACCTCACAATGCATTAACAATCCACTAACCAGCTACTTCTCCTATCAATTGTTGCCTTTATGCCTCGCTTTGGCCCTGTACAAAGCTCCACAGCCCTTTGGCTAGGTTCATGCTGTAGAAATACCACATACATACATATATACATACATACATACATAAATACACACAAACACATCTGGGAAGACTCCACTTGAATACAAAGAAGACCCGTCTGGATGAAAGAAGACTCCTGGCACCTGCTGAAAGAAGAGGACTGGTTCAAGGATATTCGGCTTCTGCTGGCACGCAGGGATTGTAGCTGCCCTCCAAAGGTTAAGTGGTTGAACTCCTGTTCGCCTGTATCATAGACTCAAAAAGTAGAGGGACTTCTGACTCCAGTAGGGTGAAGCTGACTGTAGGGCACTGGATCTTGCAGGAGACCTGGTGGGAGAGAGACCTAGTGTGAGAAGTTGGCCTGATATGTAGTGCTCACTATTCTAGTGATCACTGTGTATCATTCCAAACAACCCTTATTGATGATTGGTTGTAAGTCAACCTTATAGACCAGCTATCCTAGTAGCGTGGATACGAGCAGTCTTAGGCTAAACTCTAGAGGGCGTGTTAAGCCAGCTGTTTACCATCACATATACCCCTTGAACACCAAGTGAAAGGACACCACACAAGTTGTTATGAAAATAAAGGATATTTATTTATAACAAGACTACCCTGGCTCTTTATGAGTCAGGGAGCTAAGCACAATAAAAAACTCTTAGGAAAATACTTCTGGTTGCACAATTTACACAAATGCCCGAGGGCACGAAACCATTACACTGCAAGTGGAAGGGGAGAGGTTAGAAAGTCTAAGGTTACTGATTCCGGAGTGATCCGATCAGTGGGACTAAACGAAAAAGGAACTGGACACTTGTAAAGCGAACCTGCGATGGAGCACCGAAATGCTCGAGTTACCTAGCCCAGAGGCTGCGGCGGTGGGAGGTTCGGCAAGATGTCGGAAGTCCTCGTTGTAGTCTCAGGAGCCTGAAAGAAGAGTTGCTGGCAGGCGACCAGTGTCGATGTTCAGCGAGATCCAAGCCTGGATCGGTGTTGAAGGAAACCTGAAAGCAGAGGGGACTCAGTTCTCAACCGCTAGCCAGTGATCGTGTGGGCACCAGGAGGGTACCGGCTGAAGTCACCTCGACCAGGTGAGTGGATGACGTCGGACTCGGCTGTTCCTCGGACCAGGAGGCGCGGCGGCGACCAGGATGGAGGGCGAGCTGTCCCACGAAGGTATCTGCTGTCGATGATGCTGGGCCCAGGATTGGGGCAGCGGATCTTGGCAGTGGCAAACCCACGCGGTGGAGTCAAGATGGCATCTGGAGTGGACCAGGAGGGTCCGTGGTACTCCTCTGTTGAAGGGGAGCAAGAGCCAGTCTGGAGCAACCAGACTAGTGATGAAACAATCGTGGTGCGTCGTGAAGAGGGCCACAAGCCGGTTCGGCAAGTGGTCGAACAACGCGGTGAACAGCAAGGAGCGGAAGGGCCCCCACGCAGATCTCGTGGATGCTGGGGAGGCAGACTTCGGTGCTGGAGCTGCTCAAGGTTAGGGCTTCTCAAACCCTAGGTGCACTCACTCGAGGGTCCCTCGGTGGGCGTGCTAGATAAGCGTCGTGCAGGTTCTGAAGATGGCCGGTCCCGCAAGTCTCGTCACACCTACGGCTCTCAGCTGGGCTGATGAGGGAGGTAAAAGGTCAGAGATGGCAGGGAACTCGGGTCTCGTCGAGCTGGGCAGTCTTGATCCGTAGGAGAGACTTACAGCAAACCGCAAGCGCTTAGGTGGTGCCTGCTGGTGCAGGGTGGCTACTCCTTAGCCACAAGGGAGAGTCTTCAGAAATAGTCAAGAGTTCCTTTCGTGGAAAGTAGTTCAAGATTCAGAATTATCCAATTTGGGAAGGGGACTCGCTCCTACCTTTATTCTAAGAAAAGGGGCTGGCCCGTGACTAGGTTCTACCTATGGGTGGAGCCAGGCGGGGGGTGGTTACACCCCTCTCCTTTGTCCGGCTTCGCCCCAGCTCAGGGGCTGGTGTGCCCCCGAAACTGGTTTGAGCCGGGCTATGCACAGTGAGCACTGGGGTGCCACTGGCAATCACCTTCCTTTCAGCCCTGCCTACCTGGGATACACAAACCCTGTCTGGGATGGTGCTAACACCGCCCTCGACAGGAAACCCTTTGTCCAAGCTCCCCTCGCTGGAAGGTCTCCCAGCAGCAGGAGGTCAGACTTGTGTCTGGTGGCAGCATCCAATTTGTGATGCTGAGGCTTGAGTCAACTTTAACCGGGGTTCAAGGTTACTTCCATGTCGTGCCCCTCTAAAAGGGGGGAACGCTAACCCCGTCGCCAGAACTGGCGAGGGGTTCGTATTCCCATTCGTATGACACCTTACTCGACATGTGTAGGTGATGCGATGCCAAAGTTAGCAAATAACCGCAAGGATTATAATGCATTTAAAAGTAGTTGGCCCGCGTCACCATGGAACGGCTATTAGGACTTGGTTCCGCAAGCCGTCGACGGGCTCAGCTCGCGCCAGAGCACCGTCCCACATGATTCCCTGCACTCTGCCTTCAGGATTGATAAGGCCTGCCATAGGAGTGACTGATAGGAATCCATGTGTCCATTTTAGGGTTAGGTGTAGGAATACTACACCTATAGCAACGGGTGATTACACCACGTTGCCCCAGCTGTCGTGCAGCCAGTTGTGTCAGATTTGAGCGGCCATTCCAGGAGTGGCATAATACATGCTGCAGCCCCTGGTAGGCCCTGGGTACACCGATGCCCTGGATACCTGTGGTATGCTGAGACAGGGACTGACAAGGCGGCCCAGTTCCAATTGGTGGATGCACCTAATGTACATGTGTGTTAATTTCGAGAGAGAACAGCTAGGCTGTGGGTCTGATTGGCAGGCCCACAGCCGGGGAAAGTCGTAAACCAATAAAGCAAAAGCAAAAAATCTGGGTGATCATAGGATTGCAGACCCTACTCTCCTACATGACCCCCCCCCAAACTTTGGGACAATAAGCTAACCTTGACCAGGTGAGTCTTCTTGCTCTAAGTGGAAATACCTGGAGAGCCCATCTGCATTGCCATGATCAGTGCCAGGTCTATGCTCCACTGTGAAGTCCATCCCCTGTAGGGAAATGGACCACCTAAGTAGTTTGGGGTTTTCACCCTTCATTTGATTTAGCCACAAGAGGGGCTTATGGTCGGTCTGAATCTTGAAGTGAGTGCCAAACAAGTATGGCCTCAACTTCTTCAGGGCCCAAACCACAGCAAAGGCCTCCCTCTCAATAGCTGACCAATTCTTCTCTCTGGGGGTCAGCCTCCTGCTAATAAAAGCTATGGGCTGGTCATGACCATCAAAATTCAGTTGAGATAGAACAGCTCCCACACCCAGCTCCGAAGCGTCTGTTTGGACAATGAATGGTCTGGAGTAGTCTGGACTCTTTAGGATAGGCGCTGTGCACATGGCCTGCTTTAGGTCATCGAATGCCTTCTGACAGCTTGCTGTCCACTGAACTTTTTTTGGCATCTTTTTACTTGTCAGGTCGTTTAGCGGGGTCACAATGGATCCGTAATTTCTGACAAATTTCCGGTAATAACCAGTCAGGCCCAAGAAAGCTCGAACCTGAGTCTGGGTGGTTGGAGGAGCCCAGTCCTGGATGGCCTGTATTTTGCTCTCCAATGGTTGAACCTGGCCTCCACCTACAAGGTGGCCCAGGTATACAACCTGTGTCTGCCCTATCTGGCACTTAGTGGCCTTGATAGTGAGGCCTGCCTTTTGCAGGGCCTCTAACACTTTCCTCAGGTGGACCAGGTGATCCTCCCAGGTGGAGCTAAAGACAGCGATATCGTCCAGATACGCCGCGCAGAAGTCGTCCAACCCAGTGAGAACTCGATTCACCAGCCTTTGGAAGGTGGCAGGTGCATTTTTCAAACCAAAGGGCATTACCACGAACTGATAATGCCCACCCGGGGTAGAAAATGCTGTTTTGGGCTTGGCCTCCTCAGCTAACCTGATTTGCCAATACCCAGCTGTCAGGTCAAACGTACTTAAGTAGCTGGCCGAAGCCAACCGGTCGATAAGTTCGTCTGCTCTTGGTATTGGGTGGGCGTCAGTCTTAGTGACTGCATTGAGACCTCTGTAGTCCACGCAAAACCTCATCTCTTTCTTACCGCCCTGGGTGTGAGGTTTCGGCACGAGAACTACGGGACTAGCCCAGGGGCTGTCCGAGGGTTCAATGACTCCCAGCTCCAACATTTTCTGCACCTCCGTCTTGATGCAGTCTCTGACATGATCAGGTTGCCGATAGATTTTACTCTTTACGGGCAGACTGTCCCCAGTGTCGACCTCATGGGTACACCAATTGGTCTGACTGGGCGTCAGAGAGAACATATGTCGAAAGGATTGAAGAACCTGTTTACAATCCTTTTGTTGATGTCCAGAGAGGCTGCCACAAAAGACAACACCATCTACTGACCCATCGTCAGGGTTCTGAGAGAGCAGGTCCGGGAGAGGGTCACTCTCCTCCTCCTGTCCCTCATCTGTGGCCATGAGCAAGCCCATGCCCTCCCTGTCGACATACGCCTTGAGCCTGTTTACATGGAGCACCCTGTGGGGGCTCCGGGGAGTTCCCAGGTCTACCAGGTAGGTGACCTCTCCCTTTTGCTCAATGATCGTGTGGGGCCCAGACCATTTGTCTTTGAGTGCTGCCGGGGCCACTGGCTCCAGCACCCACACCTTCTGTCCAGGCTGGTACACAGTCAGGACAGCCTTTTGGTCGTGCCAAGCTTTCTGTAATTCTTGGCTCGCCTCAAGGTGTTTAGACGCCTTTTCCATGTACTCCGCCATCCGCGAGCGGAGGCCGAGGACATAGTCCACAATGTTCGATGCCGGCTTTCTGAGAGGTCTCTCCCATCCTTCCTTTACCAAACAAAGGGGTCCCCGTACAGGATGTCCGAACAGAAGCTCAAAAGGGCTGTAGCCAACCCCCTTCTGCGGGACCTCTCTGTAGGCGAACAAGAGGCAGGGTATCAGGACATCCCATCTCCGCCGAAGCTTTTGAGGTAGTCCGTGAATCATCCCTTTTAGGGTCCTGTTGAATCTCTCAACAAGCCCATTGCATTGTGGGTGATAGGGTGTGGTGAACTTGTAGTTGACACCACACTCCTTCCACATTGCAGTCAGATATCCCGACATGAAGTTTGCACCTCTGTCTGAGACGACCTCCTTAGGGAAGCCCACTCTGGAGAACACTCCAAGTAGGGCCCGTGCCACCACAGGTGCTGTAGTGGTCCTAAGTGGAATAGCTTCAGGATACCTAGTGGCGTGGTCCACCACCACCAGTATAAACTTGTGCCCTGATGCTGTCTGGGGTTCCATTGGTCCGACAATGTCGATCCCCACTCGTTCAAAGGGTACCCCTACCACCGGTAGTGGTATGAGGGGGGCCTTTGTCGTGCCACCTGACTTACCACTGGCTTGGCAAGTGACACAGGAGTGGCAAAACTCCTTCGTATCTTCGGACATGTGGGGCCAGTGAAAGTGTGGAACAATTCTGTCCCAAGTCTTATTCTGGCCTAAGTGACCTGCAAGGGGAATCTTGTGGGCCAGGGTAAGAAGGAAACCTCTCAGAGACAAGGGGATGACCAGCCTCCTGGTCGCACCAGGTTTGGGGTCTCTTGCCTCGGAGTACAGGAGTCCATCGTCCCAGTACACTTTGTGGGTACCTGTGGCGTTCCCTGCAGCCTCAGCAGCAGCCTGCTGTCTGAGGGGTTCAAGGGAGGGGCAGTCTAACTGTGCCTTCCCCAGGTCTTCCCTGGAGGGTCCCCCTGAGCCCAGAAACTCAACCTGACCAGGTTCAAGCTCTTTCGGCTCAGTTTCCCTCAGTTCTTTAAGGTCAGCCTCCTCAGAGACTTGATCCACGACCTGGGGCAAGGGGGAAGGCGAAGCCTTACCCTTACTGCTCCTCTTCTTGGAAGGTGTCTGGTCCGTTCTTCCAGGATCCAGCACCGGTTCAGTGGGGCATCTTTTGGCCTGTGACCTGGTCACAGCAAGGACATGTGCTGGCAAGCCTAACATTTCCATGTGAGTCCTCTGCTCCACTTCTGACCATTGTGACGTTTCCAAATCATTGCCCAACAGACATTCTACGGGGAGGTCTGAACTAACCACAACCTTTTTCGGGCCACTTACCCCTCCCCAGGAGAAATCAACAACTGCCATACTGTGATTGGTAGTGACGTTGCTGGCATTGGTCACTAGGTAACTGGTACCTAGCATGATCTGTCCAGGGTCCACAAAGTTAGGCGTCACCATGGTGACACTGGCACAAGTGTCCCTATAGGCCTGAGCCACTTTTCCATTAATCAAAGGTGTCTGTCTGTATTTGCCCAAAGTATTGGGACTGGCATCAGGGGACATATCCATATCCCCTGTACAGACAAGGACGGCCTGAGTGAGTGTGCCGACTAAGTCGTCACTCCCCTCGGTTCCCAAGGTTAACCCAACTAATGCCTTGGGAGGCGCACTACCACTGCTGACTGTACTAGGGGGTGCAGGTGCCTTAGGGGCTGCAGTGGTAGGAGTTTGCCCTCCTTTCTTGGTGCACTCACTAAACCAGTGAGTCTTACTCTTACAGTATTGGCACCACCTTTTTGACTGGCCTTCTTGCGTCTTCTTCTTCTGTGAAGCCTGACCCCCACCCTCTTTGGTTTGTTGGGGACTTGTCGAAGACTTCTGGTCATTTTGTTCGTTCTTGTTACTACCCTTCTGGTCTGCTTTCTTCTGACCACCCTGGTTCGGGTTCTGGTTCTGCTTGACCCTTGTTCTGACCCATCTGTCTGCCTTCTTTCCCAATTCTTGGGGAGAGGTCAGATCCGAGTCGACAAGGTGCTGATGCAACAATTGGTTCTGACAGTTGTTTAAAATCTGTTCTCGCATGATAAGATTGTACAATCCTGTGTAATCAGTAACCTTGCTACCCAGCAACCAGCCTTCCAAAGCCTTAGTGGCACAATCGACAAAGTCAGTCCAATCCTGAGACTGAATTTTCTGGGTGTCCCGGAACAGCACCCGGTACTGTTCCGTGGTTAAGCCGAACCCATCAATCAGTGTGTTCTTCAGGACTTGGTAGTTGTTAGCATCCTCAGCTCTAGTAGTGAGGAGCTTGTCCCTTCCTTTACCTTCGAAGGAAAGCCACAGTATAGCTGCCCACTGACTTGGGGGGACGCACTGGACAGTGCAGGCCCTCTCCAAGGCAGTTATCCACTTGTGGATGTCGTCCCCTTGTTTAAAGGGGGGCACTATTTTACTCAGGTGTCTAGTGTCTATACCCCTGTCTTTCTCTCTATTGAGAATGCTGCCACCAGTGGGATCTAACCCACTTAATTTCTGCTCTCGGGCCAGGGCAAGTCTTTCTTTGGCGAGGGCAAGTTCTTCCCGCTCGATCCTCAGATTGACTTCCCTCATCTTCGCTTCATGCTCCCTTCTCTGAGGGGACGTCATTCCTCTCTGAGAAGATGCCTGAGAGACATGTGTATGAACCGATCTGCCAGAGCCTCTGGAGAGAGACCTAGCTCGTCCGTTCCCAAGGTTAGGCCTGCTTGAGCGTGGGCCCGGGGCTCCCCCAGTTCCATTCTCATGCCTGCTTAAGTTGGTCCTTGTAAGCCTGCCGACTTCCACTGGACCTTTGTCTGCCTCGTCTCCTGATAACTCCTCCTCGTCCTCCTCCTCCGTGTGGAGGTCGAGGTCTGGGTCACCGAGGGTTCCCTCTAAGGGAGGCATGTTCCCATCAGCACTGGGGGGACCTGTGTTGGAGGACCTCCTAGCATCGTACGCCTCTAAGAGACCTATCAGAATTGCGATGGTAGGGTTAGAACCCTGGTTTAGCTTCCTGGAGGCACACAGTTGTCTCATCTCCTTGAAGCTAAGAGTTGCATATCGTGACACGACCTGTGGAGGGTCACTGACCACTAAGGGAGTCTGCGAAGACTCTCCGTGGACCGACATGCTTTTCTAGTGAGGTGTAAGTGATGCACCTACCTACACTATGTGTTTACCTACTGATCCCTTGCTAAGAGTTGTAGTCAGGGTGTGCTAAGCCCTGTTACACTACAACAGCCGGTTCAGTAGAACTCGGAGTATTCTAAGTTAAGTTATATGTACCTGGGTACTTATGTGATCTTTCACTGCGATATTCTTAGGATACGTGTGTGGTAAAACAACAGCAAGCTCAAATCCCAACCGCTGCTCACCAATGTGAGAAGTTGGCCTGATATGTAGTGCTCACTATTCTAGTGATCACTGTGTATCATTCCAAACAACCCTTATTGATGATTGGTTGTAAGTCAACCTTATAGACCAGCTATCCTAGTAGCGTGGATACGAGCAGTCTTAGGCTAAACTCTAGAGGGCGTGTTAAGCCAGCTGTTTACCATCACATATACCCCTTGAACACCAAGTGAAAAGACACCACACAAGTTGTTATGAAAATAAAGGATATTTATTTATAACAAGACTACCCTGGCTCTTTATGAGTCAGGGAGCTAAGCACAATACAAAACTCTTAGGAAAATACTTCTGGTTGCACAATTTACACAAATGCCCGAGGGCACGAAACCATTACACTGCAAGTGGAAGGGGAGAGGTTAGAAAGTCTAAGGTTACTGATTCCGGAGTGATCCGATCAGTGGGACTAAACGAAAAAAGAACTGGACACTTGTAAGCGAACCTGCGATGGAGCACCGAAATGCTCGAGTTACCTAGCCCAGAGGCTGCGGCGGTGGGAGGTTCGGCAAGATGTCGGAAGTCCTCGTTGTAGTCTCAGGAGCCTGAAAGAAGAGTTGCTGGCAGGCGACCAGTGTCGATGTTCAGCGAGATCCAAGCCTGGATCGGTGTTGAAGGAAACCTGAAAGCAGAGGGGACTCAGTTCTCAACCGCTAGCCAGCGATCGTGTGGGCACCAGGAGGGTACCGGCTGAAGTCACCTCGACCAGGTGAGTGGATGACGTCGGACTCGGCTGTTCCTCGGACCAGGAGGCGCGGCGGCGATCAGGATGGAGGGCGAGCTGTCCCACGAAGGTATCTGCTGTCGATGATGCTGGGCCCAGGAATGGGGCAGCGGATCTTGGCAGTGGCAAACCCACGCGGTGGAGTCAAGATGGCGTCTGGAGTGGACCAGGAGGGTCCGTGGTACTCCTCTGTTGAAGGGGAGCAAGAGCCAGTCTGGAGCAACCAGACTAGTGATGAAACAATCGTGGTGCGTCGTGAAGAGGGCCACAAGCCGGTTCGGCAAGTGGTCGAACAACGCGGTGAACAGCAAGGAGCGGAAGGGTCCCCACGCAGATCTCGTGGATGCTGGGGAGGCAGACTTCGGTGCTGGAGCTGCTCAAGGTTAGGGCTTCTCAAACCCTAGGTGCACTCACTCGAGGGTCCCTCGGTGGGCGTGCTAGATAAGCGTCGTGCAGGTTCTGAAGATGGCCGGTCCCGCAAGTCTCGTCACACCTACGGCTCTCAGCTGGGCTGATGAGGGAGGTAAAAGGTCAGAGATGGCAGGGAACTCGGGTCTCGTCGAGCTGGGCAGTCTTGATCCGTAGGAGAGACTTACAGCAAACCGCAAGCGCTTAGGTGGTGCCTGCTGGTGCAGGGTGGCTACTCCTTAGCCACAAGGGAGAGTCTTCAGAAATAGTCAAGAGTTCCTTTCGTGGAAAGTAGTTCAAGATTCAGAATTATCCAATTTGGGAAGGGGACTCGCTCCTACCTTTATTCTAAGAAAAGGGGCTGGCCCGTGACTAGGTTCTACCTATGGGTGGAGCCAGGAGGGGGGTGGTTACACCCCTCTCCTTTGTCCGGCTTCGCCCCAGCTCAGGGGCTGGTGTGCCCCCGAAACTGGTTTGAGCCGGGCTATGCACAGTGAGCACCGGGGTGCCACTGGCAATCACCTTCCTTTCAGCCCTGCCTACCTGGGATACACAAACCCTGTCTGGGATGGTGCTAACACCGCCCTCGACAGGAAACCCTTTGTCCAAGCTCCCCTCGCTGGAAGGTCTCCCAGCAGCAGGAGGTCAGACTTGTGTCTGGTGGCAGCATCCATTTTGTGATGCTGAGGCTTGAGTCAACTTTAACCGGGGTTCAAGGTTACTTCCATGTCGTGCCCCTCTAAAAGGGGGGAACGCTAACCCCGTCGCCAGAACTGGCGAGGGGTTCGTATTCCCATTCGTATGACACCTTACTCGACATGTGTAGGTGATGCGATGCCAAAGTTAGCAAATAACCGCATTTAAAAGTAGTTGGCCCGCGTCACCATGGAACGGCTATTAGGACTTGGTTCCGCAAGCCGTCGACGGGCTCAGCTCGCGCCAGAGCACCGTCCCACATGATTCCCTGCACTCTGCCTTCAGGATTGATAAGGCCTGCCATAGGAGTGACTGATAGGAATCCATGTGTCCATTTTAGGGTTAGGTGTAGGAATACTACACCTATAGCAACGGGTGATTACACCACGTTGCCCCAGCTGTCGTGCAGCCAGTTGTGTCAGATTTGGGCGGCCATTCCAGGGGTGGCATAATACATGCTGCAGCCCCTGGTAGGCCCTGGGTACACCGATGCCCTGGATACCTGTGGTATGCTGAGACAGGGACTGACAAGGCGGCCCAGTTCCAATTGGTGGATGCACCTAATGTACATGTGTGTTAATTTCGAGAGAGAACAGCTAGGCTGTGGGTCTGATTGGCAGGCCCACAGCCGGGGAAAGTCGTAAACCAATGAAGCAAAAGCAAAAAATCTGGGTGATCATAGGATTGCAGACCCTACTCTCCTACACCTAGCACCTAGAATCCTACCCTGAGGAGCTAGGGTTTGCAGGACTGACCAGAGGGATCTTTCCCATCAGTTGGAAAAAAGTGTGAATTTGTCATTTTTTCCAATTTTGGTTGCACCCTAGGTGACCAAGAAAACAAGGTTTGTCCCACTAAGAGATTATTGCCACCTGAAAACAGGTTCAGTGGAACTTCCATGTAAAAATCTCAATGGGCCCTTCACTGTTGCAGCTTCCAGTCTTGCTTAGCTGAAGGATTTTGTCTTTAAAAAAAGTGACAAATCTATCCGACCAATGAAGCATCATTGGTGACCTGAAAGTCAAGCTCTGTCCCACTTGGAGCTTGTAGAAAGAAAACAAATGGCTTCAGCAGGAGTTTACAGAAGACATACCCTACTTATAGGTACCCTTCCCATTCGCAGTTTGTACCTTGCCCCGCTGGAACATTTTGACCTGAATGTCAGAAACTATGGGTCCGATTGAGAGTTAGATGGACAGTTTACTCCTTCACAATGGCCCTGTCCATCAGACTCTTGGCTAACTTGCCCTATTTTGAGTCAGACAGACCACCAGGCTTACGCTAACTGAGTAAAATTTGCTTACCTCATGTAAACCCTCCTCCGCCAATCCATCAGATGTTAGCCATCCCCACTGTCCACCCTATTTAGAGGGAAAAGTCCAATTACATTTTGTTTTTGCTGGCCATCATTGTCAGGAATATCCTGGTGGTGGGGGACAGTAAAAATGAAACAATTACCCCATACCATGGGAGAAAACTCTTGTGGTGTTGGGGTCATTCATTTTTTCTTTTCCAAAAACAAACTTCAGTTTTGGGTGCTTGTTTTTCAAAAAGAAGAAAGCTTTTTAAAGCTTTGCATGAACCACCTTAACAGCAGACCACTCAAATGCATAAAGTTGATCACAGGACTGGCGGTGAACTCTTAATTTGGCAAGCACAGTAAAAGGATGATAAAGGACATAAAGTCCTCCACCTCCCTAGCTCCCTTTTACTCTGTCCACCAAAGTCTAAATCAGGCCCTAAGTATGATGGTAAAACTTTGACCAGTATGACCTGCTTGATGTGTCCAATGTTCACTCCATCACAGTTAGCCTAAAAATGCACCTAAGTCCTGATCAACCTGTTGTTTTTCAATGTTGCTTTACTTTTTCTAGGCACGTTTTGCATTGTGTTTATTAAGTTGCTGCTGGGCACCCCAAACAAATTAGTAACCCATTTTCTGATAGATATCCATGCTGATGTTTTCCGCTCAGAATCTGGTTTGTCCTAAGGGTTATAGGCCCTGGTCTTCCTTCAAAGTCTGAAGTTTTTCTAGCAATTCTTTGCAAACTTTCTGAGGGAAACATCCTTCAAATCGCGGTAATTACACTGCAATGCATTTAGAGCACTGCCATTACAACGCAAGCGTTACATCGACTTGCACTGGAGGGCGTTATAACCTAAGGAATAGTAAGATTTTCTATTCCAACACCTTCCCTACTGTACGTAGACTGGTGTTGGAATAGTAAATCTTACTACTCCTAAGTCCAGCGCCCTCCAGCGCAAGTTGATGTAACGACTTGCGTTGTAAAAACTGCGATGTTACATACCGCAATCATTTTGATCGCGTTGTAGCATCACATATTCACTTTCTGACCTCTGCACCAAGCAAAGTTATCTATCTATAGTTTATTGGAACCAAAGGCTCACTCTTTTTGGTAATTGGGCAAAGCAGAGATCCCCTTCATGAATCAGGTACTGTCACAAAGGCCTAAACCTCATTAAATAAAGGGGTGACATACAACCTCAAAAACATTTGCTCTGACAATTCATGCTGGGGGACTTCTTGGACTGTAATCCTTCCAGGGCTCACCGAAAACCAAGAAGATTGGGTTTTCAACCTCCCTCCTGTATACCAACTGTCATCCATGTTGATATTCACAAGTTTTTCTTAGCTTTCTGTTGGCAAACATACAACAAGCATTAGCAAAGTCAATAGGTCTTTTTTTAATGTGCTAATGTACTCAATATTAGCACACTGGACAACAACACAAAGAAGGAAACCAGCAGGAGCAGACAAAGAGGGTTGTAGTTGTAAAGTGGTACCACATGTAGTTCAGCACAAACACTGGAGTGGAGGTGGAAGCATACACCCAAACAGCCAATTAGGTGAGAGATGAATACTCCACTGAACTGAGCCAAGAAGTGATTGACAATGTCTCAAGCCAATGACTAAAGGAGGTTGGTCAAAAGAAAGTCACTTGTTTAAAACCGGCAGACCCAAAGTTCATTTAATGCACATTGTAAGCAATAGATCTGTTTGACAGCTGCACTGGCAAAATTCAGATCTAAAAAATTCTTATATTTTACACAGTCCTGCACCTGCTATAAGCATGTATGGGTTGTCTACTGGAGCTGGAATTGAACCCAAGGATCAACTGTATGTTAATCCTTGGGCCAAATGTCAGCTCCAGTAGACAACCCATAAGTGCAAAATAGTTTTGTCTACTTCCAATTAGCTTTTGCCATTTTTACCTCCCATCCTGTTATTATGTGCTTGAGCTGAACAATGCAGCCCAGGCTGTGCAGTGCCGCCCTCTTGGAGCATCGAAAGCAGCATCTATTCAATTTTGTGATTTTGTAAAGTACTATGCATGACTTTATGGTCACTTAAGAGCACTGAAATCTTTGATGAAAAATCAGATCTGTGCAGGACTGGGAGTGGTTAGAGTGTCATTGGGTGAAGAAGGATCTTTTTCCAATATTCTTCGTCACAACCCTGCTTTGTGCAGAGTTCAAGAGAAAGCAAGCTTGAAAGTTACATTTTCAGATGTGTGCTGTCATGTTTTGGTCCCACTCTCAGGATTGTGGCATTCCACCATCTGAGAACTTCTCGGGGATATGCCCCAGCACGTCACCTGCTTGAAGCTGGTTTTTTTTGTAAGTTGAAGCTGTTTTTGCTGGAACTCCAGTCACGCCTTTGATGGTAGGTTCCTAGTTAGAAGGTAAAATGGCTCAAGCTGATGGGAGCAGGTTTGTGAACAGCTTGAAGGGACCTAGAGTCCTCCAGGAGGTAAGGAAGTGGTCTAAGGGCAGGTTTTATGTGGTCACACTTAGAAAGGTTCAAACACATGCTGACCTCTTTGTTTTATAGTCTTTACGTTTGACTGATGAGTAACATTAGTAGTTATTTACAGCTTTTTTCCCCTATTTTTGGGTTCATACACTTTAATAGGTCGAGCCTAGGGGCAGCGTGCATGCGATGCTCACTCTGCGAGGCATGCTGTATTGGAGTATGCACTGGAAGACCCTCTCACTCTCCACCCATATTTGTCATTGGCTTGTGCCATTGTCCTTCGTAAATGCTGGCTCATGGTTTGTAAATAGGCTTGTTAGTCCCTCCTTGGTACCGCCTTGTCTGCATTTGTTACCTCCCATAACGACTGGACCTTTTACTTGGCTTGGTACAAGGTCTGCCTTATAAGTGGGTGAGCACTATTTTATTTATTCACTAATGGAGACAATGGCGGCTGCTTTTTTTGTATTTGAAGCGTACTCACACAGGACAATGATGGCCGCTTTTCGTATAGAGTGCGATGTCGCTCTAACTTTAAAAGTGGCTGGTCCCTACCCTCACAGCACTCCCGGCACAATGGTGACATTTTTTCACCTCATTTTTTTGGGGGATAAATTTGCATGCTGACCATTTTCATATTTTTTTTTTTTTTACTTTAATCGTGAGCACGGCGCCCACTTCAAGGACACCATGCTCTTGTTTTTCTTTTTTTATAACTTGATTGGTGAGCGCAGCACCCGCTTCACGCACACACCGCTCTACAATACAATAGGTCTTGCTTTTGCCGATGTTCGACCTATTGGTATTGTAAATTACAATGCCTTTTAATATTATAAAAGGCATTGCCATTTACAATGACAATAGCTCAAAATCCCGCAACTGCGAGACGTATTGCATTGTAAATGCTTGTTGTAGGCCTGTTGTAGGCATGGACCACTGGCAATATATATGGAAATTAAACAAGCTTGAGAAATTGGATAAAACAATTAGTTGGTCGATTTTTAAAATAAATATCTGACAGCCTCACAGGTATAAACAACAGCCTTAGGCCAAATGAGCCCCCTTGAGAACCACAGGGCCCCCACCTCACCCCACAGCACAGGAAGTAAGAGAGCCAGTTGCATAAAACCCGCCAGACTTCCCTGCAACAAAGAAAACATTGAGCTTTTCCTAGCACACCAAGGGCGACCTGATTCTTACTCCTTTCACCTCAAATGTCTTTTCGTTGTGCAGTAACAACGTGAGCGGAACATTCGCCGCCTCGGAAATGAGCCAAGTATATTCTCTATCTTTTTATTTGATTTGATAAAAAATGTAATTATAACTCTCCCATTCCCGTCTCATGAGCCGGGGACTTGTCATAGCGGCTGATAATGGCGCAAACATTTAACTATCGCTCACAGCAGACTCGTCATTAGGCGTGTGCCACATATCACTCATTCTCTTTTTTTTACCAAACAGCCATTAGCTCACAGCTGTGAAGCTGCGCTTCCCCCTTATCAATGTGGCAAGAGGCTGTCAGGCCTCTTTGTTTCTGCTAATGGATTCTCGTGAGGTGTGTGCGCTGCAAAGAGCTCCCTCCTATCAGGGCCCTGGAATTCACTCACCGCCCGGTGGCAGCTGAAGCCCCTGCCTGAAAAGGAGATTCTGACCCCAAATGTGTGATTGGTAGAAACATATCTTCCAATGGGTATTTATGTGGCATAATGTTTACCGCACCTACTGTCCACCATGGATACTGTACAAGATTGATGGCTCGCATTTGGGATAAATAAAACAAGCATTTGCAATGCAATCGGTTTCGCCTTTGGGACCTTATATGTATTTAGCTAATCGGCACATTAGCCTGGGTGCTGAAACTTCTACTGGTCTTTAACATGGAGGGAAAGTAAGCACCAAACTGCGTGACACGCCAGGTATGGGAACACATGGAGAGAAATATTGCCTGTCAGCGGGAAATGGTAAGGTCCAAAGCTCTGTTTTCAATATAAAATCAGGGCCTTCGGTGGTCATATCACTGAAAATACAAGATTCAAAAAAAATATTATTGTCTACGGGTGCTCTTAGAAGACAATTTCTATGGACTGGAATCTAGAGAATTCTAAAGTGATTCTGGTATTTTACTGAACTCTGCTGGTCGTTTTCTATCAAGAAAGTTAAATAGAGGCAGTGGCCAGAAAAATTAAAAAAATTAAGTCCCTCAGCAGAAAGCTATTCTGGCATTTTACTGACCTCTACTGGTCGTTAAATAGAGACAGTTGAACAGAAAAAAAGTCCCTAAGCGAAAGCAGACAAGTCCTAGGGCTGACCTCCAGAGCCTACAAAGTACATACACTTATAAGTATACACTAAAGTATATGCGAGAGGTCTCGATTGCTCGACCTAAAAAACGGTGCATACGCTTCAACAATTTAGAATTGTGAAAACTTTAATTGTGTCATGAGGTGTGCCCTGTGGAACGCTCTGAATACTTTAGATCACTACTGCTCTGAATGTACCTCTCTCAAATGTAAGCAACCTGGATAGCTCAGCTGTAATAGATAGGCCTGCGGTAATACTCGGGCACTGACATTATGCAGCAGGGCTATCTAAATTGTGCAGCAACAATAGGCAAATTATGTGGCGTAGTGCAGCACATTTTGTGATAGTATTAGGTTTTTGCCATTTATACATGTACTAACACTTTCTGGGCAAAGCTTTCGCCTCATTAGCGCCTATTTTCCACCCAAACACAGCAATAAGCGACAGAAGAAGTGACTAGTCAGCTTTTCCGTTGGGCCTTCCACTTCACAGCACCATGTATATCTAGGTTATTATTACCTTTTGATCTTTTAAGCTAGAAAAAAAATATGAGCTAAAATATGTAGATTATTCAGCAGATGATGGATTCTTTGAAAAATGCGGCAGACTCATAATTATGTGGAAGACATCGCAAAACTATAATTACAGTGGCTTTGGGCACAATGTTGCATAAGGGCTGTTCTGGCTCGTAAAATGTGGGAACGCTTGATTAGTGCAGCAAGACCAGCTCTGCTGTAAAAATGTGTGCGTGCTGGAATAGTGCACAATGAGGGATAGCTCTGCTGTTATACGTACGCCTGCCAGAATAGTGCAGGAAAGGTTTAACGCTAAAGTGTAAAATGCATACTTGTGGGGACAGTACAGCCTCAGGGAATGCTCTACTGTGACAGATGTGTGCCTGGATGATATGTAAACACAAGGGATAGCTCTGCTGAGCTACATATGTGTCTCTGTCATGATGGTGCATTATAAGGGAGAGCACTGTCCTCAAGATATAAGCAATAAAGTACCCCTGCTGTACATTATAAGGATATTGCAAGTCACCTAGGAGTTCCATAACCATGTAGAGGAATGAGGTATAAGGTCGAGTTCCTTTATGAAAGTATGGAAATCCGAGGTGACTTGCAATTTTCTTTTCCATTACACCAAGGTGTATCAAATATAATAGATGGTCACATCTTCACTTTTCCTACAAACCACTTAAAACCTTGATGCGTTGCTCTTTTATATGAAGAATAAAAATTAAATCTCTAGTGCAAATTTAAACACATCAAAAACCTGTTGGAAATCTTTTGCAAACAAATATTAGAAACCATTCAATTTAATGAGTTTAAAAAAAAAGTTGCAGTAGTTCGGAAAGTGTAGAAGCATGCAGAAAGATTATAGCTTATCTGTATCTAAGGAATGCAAAAAGTAAACTTATGTTCTCTACTTGTAATTGTAAGCTATTACAATAGAGCAGGAGAAAGAAAACAAATGTCCTTTTCAAATTGCTGTAAACATCTGCTTCAATTATGTCCCGTGAACTGACCTGCCTTTCACCTTGGTTGCTGGGTCTGGCAGCAGGCATTGCCATGTCAGACTTTAATAACTTAAAATAGTACTCTGTTGCCGATTATAAACACATTGGAGAGTGCCATTGATTCAAGGAATACAGAATCCCATGGATTCAAGCATAGAGTACCCGCCGCCGTACATTATAAGGATATTGCATGTCGCTGAGGAATCCATAACCATTTAGAGGTAAATGTAAAAATGTAAATGTAAATGTCAAGGTACTTATAGAGCGCACTGTCACCAGACGGCCGCCTTTTGCGGTTTCCTGGCGCTGATACTCATACCGCTGTGGAACCCCTCCTGGCTTTCCCTGTGAAGTGTCCACTCCTGGGCACCCCCAGGGTGAAGCCAGGCATCCTTAGCGCTGTTGGGGCCGGTGTGGAGGCTAAGCAAGCTATTGCCCAGAGTTGCAGCGTGGGGCCCGTGATTAGAATAGGCACCGAGGCGAGAATAGATAGGTCCGAGGAAATTGAGCCCGAGCCCCGCCGAGGCGGGAATCGAACCCTGGTCCCTGGCCAGAACTCTGCTTCAGGGTCTGCCGCTCTAACCATTGAGCCACACTCCTCCACGGTAGGAGGCCAAGGTAAAAGTTCCTTAAGGGTAGACAAACAAACGGGTTTCAAGTGATGGGGTATGCGTTGGCTGGCGCCTACTCGTGTGTATGTGTGTATATGGAAGAAACAGTAAGAGACGATGCCACAGGCAGGGGGATAACCCCAAACGCCCAAGGTAGACACTAGGTCTCAGAACAATTGATACATGTTGCCTGTGCCAGAGGCATGTGATCGGCATTAAACAAAGAACAAACGCAACATTGGATTACTGTGATTGTTGTGTTTTTGTGCATTCTGTATTCTAGATTTGCAGTATTTGCTCTGCTTCTATTTTATCACGTGTGCACAGGCAACTTGTATCAAGGTCAAGTTCCTTAATAGGGTTATGGAACTCCTTATTATGTACGGCAAGGGGTACTTTATCCCATATAATACATGACACCATCTCCTTTCCCACAACCTAGTGGTTGGGTATCACTCGTCCAGTCTAAATGCCAGTGTCTCCTTGACCTTGTGTCCATGTCTTTCTCTCCATGACCTAATATCTGAACCTTTTTTTCCGTCTTCTTGTTAGTGCTTTACTTCCAGGGTCTCTCTCCCTGCCCTGATGTCTTGGTTCCTGTGTCAATGTCTCCCTGCTCCTATATTCATATCTGCCTTTCTGGCCTGGAGTCTGTGTATCTGTGCCTCTCTACCTGCTGCCAATATCTGCATCTCTCCATGTCAGGGAAAATATAATTTAAGGCAACTTTTGTGCGGTTTTGCAATCAATTGGCATTCTTACAGGATTATGTATTTTTCAAGAAACATACTTTGAGACGACTGCAGTGCCTCCATGCAGTGAATATTGTTAAACTGATGAGGCGTGTATATCCAGGTAGTCTATTTGATTATCCAACAAATGGTTTTGTTAGTTACCTTTATGATTATAACTGTTGCAGGACACATAAATCAATACATTTAGAGCCAGATGTAGTAACCTATTTTGTAGCCAAAGATGTTGCAATATTCAAAATAGGAGTATTTGCAGCCGAAAAAAAGATTTTCCCTACACACGAATCTTATGTTAGGAGTCAGTAAACTCTTACTGAGCCCTAAATGGGATTGGGAATGTTTACCAATTTGTGGTGTATTTTAGGCTTCTTTTCCAAACTGCAAATCAGTATGAGAAAACCTTTCTTTTGAAACACAGCCAATAGGCTTAATTTAAAAAACATGTTTAATTTATTATAAGGCAATTACAGCCAAGTTGTTCTGCTTATCCTAGCTGGCCACCATCCTAGTGATGGGCATCAATCAGAGTGAGTTGCAAATTGTAGCCTACTTCACTAAAACTCATTCGGTGCGACCCACTCAGAATCAGAATTTATTAAATTGATCTGTTAGTAAACAGGTCACTATGTTAAATTCTTTACTGGTCACAAAAATACTGGTTGCAAATAGCAACTGGAAATTTACGATCAGTAATTAGTATATCTGGCCCATAAATCTTTGATAGCGCTCCGCCGCTTTTAAAGCAGATGCCCTTCCCTGCAGCTCACAAGAACACTGCCCAATGAAATGACCAGAGGCGAAAGGAAATGCCAGGCTAAGATCCGTCTACTAATTGAATGGGATAAATAACCCAGTGCAGTAATGTGCAGCATTATGATTTATCATGGGTATGTGTGTGTTATTATTGATCTTCATGTTTTATGCAGTGAAAAAAACACAGTTAAATGTTAGCTATGGTCAAATGAATACAAACCAGAAAAGGTTATGGTGTGCAATACACAATGCACACCATAAGTCACGCCATTTGCCAACATTTTCTCTTTGTAGACAGGCCTTTTTTCCTGCGTCATTGGTAAGGGAGTGTACTGAGTGTTAGAAACAGAATTTTTATTTGAAGTGGGCGACTGCACAGCTCAAGGAATAATAGCACTTCTTGTCAAGGTAAACCATCATAGTCACTAAATTAAACTGAGTTCAATCCCCTGGTAGGTACGGCACAGAGCAGACAGGCTGAACTTAAGGCAATGTGTCAAGTGTTTATGCAGCACCAAAACATTTAAAAAGTCAAAAGATAAATCAACAAAAATCCAAAGCCAAATTAAAAACCTAGAGTAAAATTTAAAAAGTGGCATTCTTGGAGCAGGGTAAAGCTGAGATCCAATCTGACAATGTGGAACTGTGGATGAGGCATTTTTTACGGTGGGTCCCGTTGATGCTCTGGGAGATACGTTTTCAAAAGTTTACAAGCTTTGTTCTGGTGCTCAAACAGCCACAAGAGTACACTTCTAATGCTCCCATGTCCTCAGAGCAAGGCACTTAGAGGCTCTCAAGGTGTCAACAGCAAAGTCCAATTTAGGTCCAGTTACCATTGATCATCCAGGTACTTCAGGGAAAAGGTCTCTTGCAGCTTGTTGTTTCCCTGTAGCCACACAAGAGGTCAGCCAACTGGCCACTGGAGTGCACTTCTTTGTCCTGGTTACAAGAGGGAATAGGTCCAGTCCCTCAGGGTTCCTCTCATGTGACATTCAGCAGGTCCAGTCCTCTTTTGATCTTCCGCAGGTCTGAGGAGGGTGACTCGGGGTGACACATTTATGCATGGCACCAGCTAGTGGGTGAGGATGACTTTCCCCTAGCAAATAGGGTAACCGTTTACAGGGGCAACCCTACCCAAGTTTGTAGCAGTTCCTGTTTGCCCTACTCCAAATAATCCACAGTGCACCTTATTCCCAAAATCCTTCTCCCCTTATGTAGAACCGGTGTACCCACTCTGACGTGTGGCCATGCTAATGAGCAGTTCCATTCTCTGTGGTCAAAATCGGTTCTAGGGTTAGCTTTCCTCAATTTGGTTCATTGCTGGCCTGACTATGGGGTAAAAGGATGGGCCTTTCCAGGTGTCACCTTACATTTACTTGTGATGGGGCAGAGCCCTTTGAAGTTAATTAGGTTCCTGAGCCTGGCCCAACTGGTCTTCCTGCCAGTGTCAAAAAATTCCAACCCACTCCCAGGACATTGTCTCAGCTCTGGGAATAGTTTCCACACCTACTTGCCTGGTACCTGTCATTGAGCCCCATTGAGCTTCAGGCAAGGAAAGGTTACTTTTCTAAAATATTTATTAAGAATTCAAATTCATTATGGAATTGGGTTTTTAATAAATATTATAACGAGTGGTTGAATTATTGTTTTTCCTAGCTGGTTCCAAAGACAGGATACAGAATACATATTTTAATCTGTAAACTGGACAACGTAGGACAACCAGGCCTGCCACAGTGCAAATAGCATTTAGGCCCTTTACTGTACATAACCCACTTTTAAATACCAAAAACCATAATTAATGAGGTAAAACGCTTAAATAGGAGCGACATTAACATTTAAAAGGTAGGTCTATGCCTTTCAAAAAGGTCTCTTTTGACCGATCACGCAGCAGGTTTTACACTGCAGCTGTCAGTCAACCATTGTAGGCCAGAGGCCATGTTTTAAAGGTCCACTCTTTAGACGGCACCAGTCAGACAACAGGTGGCATTTAACTTCCAGACCCAGGGCACATTTCTTACAACATATAGGCAAGTTAAATATGTCAATCAAATAAGCCAATTTAGTTATGTTTAAAGGGGAGCACAGATACTTCATTCCTCTTTAGTAGGGGTAACATTGCACAGAGTTCTAAGACCAACAGAAAAAAAGTCCAGAGAAGGGCAAAAAAACACTGGGGTGACTAAACAGAAAAGCAAATTTCCTACACTAAGCATAGTATGCGGCTTGAGTTAGGGTGTTCAAAACCGGTGAATTTCATTGCTTTGTGAACTTTCTGTTCACTGAATCATAATTAACATTAGATTGTGGGGTTTCAGTGAATTTCTAGGGTTTTTTGCGATGTTATACATTCACCTGCCATCAGTGGCGGCCAGCACAGATAAGAGAGGTGTGGTGGTGTAGGTGTGGGGGGTGTCGACAGATGGTGGGATAGGTAAAATTAAATAAGAAAATAAATAAAACCACATACTTACCTTGCATTCGCTGCATCTGCGACTCAGCAATGTGGCGAGCGCAATGTAAGTGGTTTAATTTTGTATTTTAATTTAATTTTACCTATCCTGTCATCTGTCGACTTACCATCCCACCCGTCCCTCCCTACTGCTCTTACGTATGCCGGCCACCACTGCCTGCCATGTACCTGTTGTGAACTGTGCATGGCATTCAGCTGCGAGTAGTGAAGTAGAAAGAGATGGCTGCTGGTAAAGGTATACATACCCCCTATGAATTCTACTCACTCTATAAAACTATTTATATTTTATATTCTATCTTTTTACTCTCTTATATATAAGTATATATCATATTTGTTACTGTTTGTACGAAATTGTTTGCGTGTAAAGCACTCTACCAACTGTGTCGTTTCGTCCGCGCTATATAACGCTGTGAAGAAATAAATAAAGAAATGTCTTTGGGGGTTGGGGGGCAAAGAGTGGGTGACGTCACTCCCCTTTGCATGCTGGTGAACGGACGTGCTCGCGCATGTGGCCAAGTGTGAAACACAGGTCCGAAGCACCGGAGCGTCGATAACAGCCGTGCTCCACGGCGCAAAGCAAGCCGTGCGTGTTCCTACAAGCTCTTTGTGAACAGGCGCGCCTCATTATGGGTAAAGGTGATTTGCATCATTGTATTCCCACAGACAGCTGACTTCACCGCCGGCACTTGCGGCTCGCGCTGTAATCTTGCTCTTCAGCATGACTGACTATTCTCCTCACCCAAGAGGAGGAAATGAGAGAGTTTAATCTCGCTTCTCAAATGCATTGTTTGGAAAGATTCTAAAGCAAGGGCCTTTACAACATAACAGAACTGCATTTCCAGATTCGTGTCGAGTGAAAATGGCACACTGGGGATTTGAAAAGGAAAGGTGTTTATCAAGTCTGAATCTCATTTCCTCTACCTTAACTATAACACTGGAAGGCTATTACCATTTGTTACCTTCTTGAAGAAATATCATGCAGCCTTAAAAATAATATTTCTTCCCAGGATTGTCTGCCTGTATGTTTTATTAATCCCTCATACAACATGTTCATTTTGCTCTCTGGGTCAATAAACGTTTTCACGCTCAGCTGTATAAAAATAGGTCAAATTACCAACATGATGTATTTTACTGCATGAGTAAGGAAGTGATAAGCTGTATTTTTGTATTAAGATTAGACTGGCACGTATCTTCAGAAAAAATAATGTTTTGCAGTGACTAATGATATAAAAAATACCAGATAGTGGTATCTATTTTCTAGAACAAAGTAATACAGATCATAAGCAAAGAGTACATAGTGAAAAGTAGCTTTACACAAGCAGAGACAACTTATGGTTCGCTATGGGGCAATAAAGGTAAGGCGTCATGGTATATCTGCAAAAGGATCCCTTATATGGTACCTCAATTGTAGCAGCAGCGATTCTATGCTACACCCCTCACAACACTGGCTATCTTAACCCCTTCTGTGCCCATGGCGAGATAGTCTCGTCATGGAGCGCGGTTGCGCTGTGCCCATGACGAGACTATCTCGTCATGGACCCTGCCCGCTAATGAAAGGGCCGGCACAGGAGGGGGAAAGGGCGGGGCACTCAAGGGGTTAAAGGGCCATCCAGTTAATGATGTCATCAAAATTCATCTCAAAACCATAGGTGACATCATCAAACCAAGTAACATTCTATAATATCTATTGATGTTTCTTAGAAATGCAGGAATGGGCCCCTTGCACAGGATAGCCCCTTCAATGCAGCCACTAGAACCCGGTCAGAAGCACCCAGGGCCACCTTCTTGTGTCCAGGATTCTTAAAATGGGTGGGCCATCACAAAAGGCTGTGTGCAAAGGGTGCAGGTCTGCCTGTACACTTACAACACTGTATCTAATAGTAGCAGTTGAGACTGCGGTGCATGCCTCACTTGTCCAACTGCATGGGGATTGATGGCCACAGTGCTTAATTTGTGCCAGTGTTTGCCAGGGTCTGGGTACAGGATGCATTTGGAGTCCAAGTACTTAACGGCAGTGTTGTATCAACATGTTGCATGAAAGCATCATAGCACGCTCTTACCAGTGTAATATTAAATGAAATAATACTTTTGTCTCTCATGTAGAATTTTCGAATTTATGTTGTCCACCTGGTTTGTCCTTTATAAAGGGTTAACACCATTTCATGATTAATCGAGGCCTTGGAAACCCAGTTACATGACAAATGTTATTAGCGCATGTGAGAAACAGGGTTGTTGTTTGAGTGGGGTGAAACTCCACTCATGCAACAACCACAATTCCTGTCTGGGTGAACCATGAAAAGTCACTAAATGAATCTACACTTAAACCTCTTGTAGATTGGCACAATGGCAGTCAGGCTTAACTGTGAGGCAATGTGTAAAGTATTTATGCAGCACACAGAGATTACTAAAGTTAAAACACAACACAAAAAAAATTCCAAACCAGTTTAGAAAAACAGAGTAAATTGTAATAAATTATTTGATATCAAAACGACAAAAATGCTTTCCGTAGAACCGGAGTCCTGAAGTTTTTAAGTTAATGTTGAAAACTAGCGGTTAAAAGTTCAGAGCGCCAAACGTGGACATCTAGTCATGTGAAACCCGGTCAAAGTCGGAAGTTATGGCTGACCAAGATGAAGTGCGGTTCAGATACAAAGGGTGGACTGGTCCCAGTCTCGGCTTACCTTCGAACTTAGAAGAAATTCTGTAAAATAATGTCTAAGAAGGTAAGATTCAGCGAGGGAAGGCAGCTGGCGGTGGCCGAGAACGTGCATTGTCATTCAGGAGCAACTTGACGAGGTCAGGGTGAAGATTTCTTCATTCAGATTTTGTCTTTTTTTTTGGAAGTTGGAAAACTCAGGCAGGGCGACATTGCAGGCTGTAGCCAATGAGGTCTCCATGAGACTGAATACCCCCTCTTTGAGGAGCCACAGAATTGGATTTGCTGCTGTGGAGAAGAACGTAGTGAGCTGGAGCTGTCGGGAAGTCAGGCTGACTAGCAATGCACCTTTGGTGGATCGATGAGAAGCAGGTCCCGTTCTCCTTTCAGTTCTCAGAGCACTTTTTAGCCCAAAATTGTTTAAGTCCCAA
This sequence comes from Triturus cristatus, assembly GCF_964204655.1. NCBI lineage: Eukaryota > Metazoa > Chordata > Amphibia > Caudata > Salamandridae > Triturus > Triturus cristatus. The sequence goes on along the minus strand of NC_140589.1, from coordinate 238,377,503 downwards.
ATGTGGGACATCTGGGCACCTTTTAGCACCTCTTCCAAAGGTCCAGGACTGAAGAGGCACCACTTGAAGGCTTAGGACTCACTCAGGCTGCGGCCAGGTATGGGTTCAAAATGGTTGGGCTTTTTCTGTCTCTGATGCTCTGATCAGGACCCCAGCCAAGTAGCCCTTGCAGTCACTTCTGGAAGTCTTGAGTTCAAAGAGAAGAGCATGGCTCAGAGCAGGCTTCAGACAGTAGAGCAGTCCTTCTTGATGAAGCAAAACAGTCGCTCTGAAGTACACAAAGGACCAGAGCAGCGGGCAGTCCTTTGAGAGTCTTTTCACAGGCCCAGGAGTGCACTGAAGAGTTGGTCTGAGAGTTCCCTTTTCATCCCTGGGGCCTCTTTTGAAGTGGATGAAACATTTGGAGGCTTCCCTTCCCTAACAGAAGTGCCTGGAATTTCTTGCCTGCCTGCCCTGTGTCCGGCCTGGCTACAGGCAAAATGGGCTAGTGTGAAGCCTCTGTGTAAGAGCAGGGCTCAGCCTATTGATTTGTAAGCACTGCCCCCACATCCTACCTGAGATGGACTATCTAGGTGCACCCGTAATTCCTCTATTGTGTAGCTGTCTGGGAGGAATAAACAAAGGCCAACTGCCTGTCACACCTAGTCATGTGACCCAGGAACAACCTGCAAACACCAAACTGTTGAAACGAGATAATGCAAACTTTCCAAAACTGGCATTTTCAGAATTGTGACCTTAAACCTGACTTCACCATTAAAGAGGATTTAAAATTACAATTCCTCATATACCAAACATGACTTTCCTTCGTGTTCTAAATCAAAGGGTAGCACTTGCTAAAAAAGAAAAAGGAGAGAACGAATTTGTGAGGTTTTCACTACCAGAAAATGTAAAAGTTAAAAGTGTGTGTCCAACATTTTTTAAAATTACACTTCACCCTGCCCTATGGGCTGTTTAGGGCCTACCTTATCTGTGTCTTATATGTAATAAAAAGGGAATTTTAGACTTAGTAAGAGGGTTGAATTGACAGTTTAAAACTGCTGGCATGTTTAGATGGCTACTTGAGTGGATGATCAAAGCAAACACAAAGAGATGATGGACGGAGAGTTGAAACGTTTCAGACACTCACCCCCAGTCACAGATCTGGGTTGAATCCATCATCGTTATTTAGCTCACTTCGCCACTCCAGTTCCGACCCAGCCATATGCATATGTCTTCCCTGGACCGGAAACAAGCATCCTGGGACCGGTTTCGGTGTAACACCCCTCATCAGCCAGGCTAGCTTAAATCCAGTGGCAGAGTGAACAAGGTGGGTGGCACAAATAGTGCTGCAGGCCTACTAGTAGCATTTAATTTATTGGCACTGGGTATATGGTATACCACTTTACTAGTAAATTAATTATGCTAACCAGGCATAAGCCAATTTTACCATGTTTTAGGGAGTGAGCACAAGCATGTTAGCACTGGTTAGCAGTGATAAAAAGCACAGAGTTCTGATGCCAGCAAAAAACAAATTCTTAAAAATAGGATGGTGGAGGAAAAAACACATTTATCTAAATTGCAGGCCAAAATTTTTACAAGAAACTCACTGAAACCAACTTGTCTCAAAAGCTCAAAAGACAACATGTTTTTTCTCCTATGGTAAATTTGAGAAGGAGGTAAATTAATCCTGTTTCATAAATATCTTAAGATGGTAATTAAATGACCAAGAAATGATTTAGAAGATAGATGGATTATTTTAAATGTTATAATAGGTACAAATCATATTAGATAAAAGATAGTATTTTTGTAGGAGATTTTAATGATGTTTTAGGCCCATTTATTGATAGACAATCAAAATATAAATAAAGCTTTTAAATCTTCAATTGCTTCAAGACCTTTTACTGACTCTTGGAGGCTGTGACCCTGATTCATATGGATTTTCACTGTATTTCCCTGTTCATGGGATTTTGTCAAGTGCTAATACTATAATGGTTAAATAACATTTAATTCACTCAATCAAACACACCCTAGGTCTACCCTGGATATTATTAGACCCAAGACATACTGGTCTAATATTTCTTTCTGGCTATGCCCCAGTTATTGTTCAGTTGGAATTCTCTGAACTGAACAGAAAATAGAGTGGATGCAGGTTTAAGAACATTTGAACTATTTCATGATAATTTTCATAATAAATTTGATATTTTTTAAATGTAATACACCTAAGGATACATCCATTATTAAAAACTGGGAAATTTCAAAGCAGCTTTTTGAGCCTTTCCCATTGCTTTTGCAGCCAAAAAGAAAAGACAGTCTTATGTTTATACTTTCCTTCTCCAACATATTACATTATTAGAGCTTGTTTATTTTACTAAAATCTTTTACTGATCTCATTGACATTTACTATAGCTAAATATGAACTACAGCAATTAACTACTGTTAATGAATGAAATAACTTGTTACAGATTAAGACTAACTTTTATGGTGGTATGAGCAAAGCAGGGAAATTGTTTGATAATTATCTTTAAGGTAAGAAAGGGCGAAAAAGAATTGATTATGTTATTACGAAGACAAGAATATTAATGCATTTACCGATTTACATATTTGCCAATTTGTTTAAGTCTTTTTTTATAAACATTGATATTCTGCTGGGATCAATTCATCCCATATTCAGTTTAACAATTTCTTTTCTACCAGACCTAAGCTAGACTACGTTTATAATTATTTCTCTGACCTAGACAAAGATATATCCCTAAAGGAAATTTTATGTGCTATCGATGCTTTAAAGGCCCCGGGATCAGATTTTTCTGCAATTTTTGTGGCAACAAAACTGTTGGACGTATATAATATATTAATAAAATAACCAAATTTTTATGGATCCTGCTTAGAAGCTTTAATAATTGTAATTGCAAAACCTGAAAGAAATCACCATTATTAGCTAGAACTATAAACCTATATCTCTTAATAGTAGTGACTGTAAGATCTTTGCTAAGGCCACAGCTTCTCACCTAAAGTTAACTATTCATTCTATGATCAAATCAGATCAATCGGGTTTTGTCAAAGGCAGATTAGTGTCTGAAAATGCAAAGGTGTTCTCTAATATAATTTTCAAAGCCTATTGTGTCACGTTCATACTAAGCACTGTCCACTATATGTGCAAAAGACAGAAACTAGAAGGTGCAATCATCAATTGGACATTAAGGGTAAGGGCATGGAGAAGGTGCGCTGTCCAGGAAGAGTTTCCCAGAATGTACCAACAATGTGCATTAGAGGCATGGAAGAATGTGTATACACTTGTTTCAGGACCGCATCTTAGTCATGACCCACTAGGAAAGGATTTCTCTTGTTCTGGAACATTCCATTAGGCTCATGCGAGAACTTAAAGTCTCGGTGGCCATTTTGTGGGACCCCAGCTATATTAGAAACTCCACTTCAGCCCTATCCTGCTTGGCAATCAGCATCTCTTCAAGTAAGCTGCTTGCCTCTCTGTTCGATTCAAACATGGATTTACCTGATTACTTTAACTTCATCCTCTTAAATACTAGGATTTCCAGTTTCCAGTCAAAGTTGTCCCCTACGAAAGGTCTAAAGCAATGCTTACTTCAGCCCTAGAAGGGAAAGGAAAAAGACTAGATCAGACATTGTTTCCACAAAACATATAAGTGAAACAAATAGCATCTGTGTATTATTAACTAACTATTGTGTATCTAATCACTAACTATGGCATAACCTGAATTAACCAAGTAAGCAATACTCGTATGACACAAGTGGGTATTCAAAACGTTGGTTAAATCCAAGAACTTCCCAAGACTCATCTACCCAAATGAGGTTTTAGAGAAAGCCTAATTCAGATTTCTAGAATCCAGACACGAGTGTCTGGCTATTGGTTGATTACAAGTTTCAAGGCTAAAACAAGCAAGACATTAAGGAGTGTAGAGTTATTAGGAAACAATAGAACTCTAAGAAATATTGGATAGATATCCCATGTGAAAGATACTGATTGTATGTTTGATATTAGAGTGAAGAGAACAGCAAAGAAACTGTTCATCCCAGTCTGAAGTAACACGACGGTCAAAAGACACCTTCATCTTCTCTCAAATCCCTCTTTCTCCCCTTCCCCTCAATGCTATCTCAAAGCAAGCATGACTTTGAACACTCACTGTGGAAGGCACAGTTCGGCATTGCTGGCCATTCCGCACGCATCACTCCCACTGGGCCAGAGGATCACAGATTGGTCAATCTTATTGTGCATGTATCTAACCTGTGTGTGACAATAGTATTAACGTTCCTATTGTGGCTCTTTCCTGAAATGTAGAGAAAGCATTTGACATTATATATTGGGATTGTATGTTTTATACTAATCAAATCAAATCAAATATAACTTTATTTGATTGTTAAAAACAACCATAAAAGCATATATAAAAAAAAATCATTGCGTTAAAAAAAGTCACAACAGTTCATTTAGCGATAACTCAATGGCTTAAACACCAGAATTATTAATACAAATCATTCAAGGACTTAATAAAGTGCATTATATTATACTTTTCCTAGTGCAAATCACTTTTTTTTAAAAACAATGTAATTGTGGCAACACAAAAATGATTATCCAAATGTAGGATATCTAACATAGCCAAACGACATTTCCGATGACCCACCTCTCTCAAAAATGGCAGTAAAACTGTGTGCCTAATATAACTGTAAAATTTACAAAATAAAACAACATGAATAGTACTTTGAGGGGAAAATGTTTTATACTATTATTTGCTTTGGCATCAAATTTTATTAGAACCCTCTATGCTAACCTTAAAGCAAGCATGCTAACAAATTGACAATCTTCTAAGTAACTAGAGGGAAGGGCTTTTTGTTCGAGGTATGGCCATGTTCAAAGCCAATACGATATAATGGGGAAAAGAAGGATCACGTGGTAACGCATGCTCAGAGTCCCATTGTTAAAAACACAGTGAGTGATCTCATGTTAGAGAGAGCGATCAGGCAGTAAACGCTGAGATAGATTTGACAGAAAGAAGGCTTTCTCTGCTCCTTGGACCGGCCATTTCCAATGCCCTACTAATTCCCCATGCCCCGATAAGGGATCAATCTACCAACCCGGAAATGTTGGAGGGTACGAAAACCCAGGACTCAGACTTTGATTTAAGCATACCTAAAACCAAAAAGGCTAGGAATACTCAGACGCTGTCCTGATATTGAAGGAATCACAAGCATTTTCTCCTACCTGATATCTTGCCCTCGGGTCCCTGACGCTGTGTGTCTCCCCTGCAGCCGCTACCTGCCATCGCGCGGCCATCGCAGGGGGAGACTACAGCTCCCAGAGGGCAGAGCGCTCACCAGCTGAATTGAATCTTCGCGCACGGAGGCGCTTAAGAGAAGGAGGCTCCCTCGGTGGAGCGGGTGAATACTCAGACGCTGTCCTGATATTGAAGGAATCACAAGCATTTTCTCCTACCTGATATCTTGCCCTCGGGTCCCTGACGCTGTGTGTCTCCCCTGCAGCCGCTACCTGCCATCGCGCGGCCATCGCAGGGGGAGACTACAGCTCCCAGAGGGCAGAGCGCTCACCAGCTGAATTGAATCTTCGCGCACGGAGGCGCTTAAGAGAAGGAGGCTCCCTCCGCGTCGCGGGACGCGCGCGGGCGGCGCCGGACTAAGCCCGGGCAAAGGGCGGGCCCTCTGTGGCCCTCAGTGACCGAGGTAGGCCGGGCTGGGCCCGGTCCCTTATCTCCCATATTTGTTTTTCTTTTTTTCTTTACACTGTAAGTACTTGTTTGCATTCGTGCCCATTAGAGTAGTTGGGCAATGTAATGCAAACACTGTGATAGCTATCCTGCACCCTTCCTGCTGTGCCAGTGACTGACTCAACTCCAGATTTTATTCATTTTATATTGTCACATTTCTTACCAATTACTGTGGAAAATGTCTAAAACTTTACGCTCAGGAAGGGTAGTGGGAGAAAATCCTGCCCAGACTTTAACTACCTTCCGTACAAGACACAAGGCTGTAACCATCCCACCTTTAAAAAGACAATGTTTGTTATCTGAACTTTGGGTCCCATCTGGTACAAAAGAGCCTAAATGTGCAACTCTACATAATCCTGACACCAAAGTCTTGGAAGCTTATGTACCAACTACCTCTGTGCCTCGATCTCCCCAGGTCCAGCAGGGGGCCCCCCAAACTATGGTAGAAGGGTCTCCCTTGCGGGACTCTACAGTTGGGAAGTTGATGAATATAAGTGAGCCAGGGCACATACCATCGACCCCTCAGTTCTCAATGAATGACAGGCCAGGGGATGACCTGTCTGCACTATCCATTGATTTGGAACTTTGGGGACGCTACGTAAGCCCTGTTAAAGTGGAATCCCTGGAGCAATTTAAAGTTCAGGGGGGAGCCACCCCATCAGGGTTAATGCTGTATAGTAGCACCCCGTTGCTAAATAGTCATGAGATCTCTGACTTGTTAAACTCTTCCAAGAGCCCCGACCTCAATCTCCTGGATAATATCTGTTCTGCAGAAGCACGAGAAAAGCCGATCTCTGAGTCCATGATCGCGCTGGAACAACTCCTTGCTTCAATCTTGTTGCTTCTAGGGAAATTTGTAGGCAGCTCGGACTGTATCCTTGAATCAGTTACCCAGATCTTAAAGGTATTGCTGCAGAAAGTGCCGGATGCGAGTAAGGTCTCTCCCCCTAAGTCTGAACAAGCTGCATCTGAGAGGAAATTTAAAGCCATTAGAAGCGAACTAACTAGGAAAAATGAAGAGTCTTCTATGGTCCCTCATAAGGAGTTGCCTTATACTGCAGCCTCTAACTGTATCAAGAATTTAGTCCTGGAGATAGAGGAGGAGGATGAAGTTTTGCCAGGACCCAAACCGGTTCAGGAACTATTTCCAATCTTTGTCTCGGATGGCGGAAAAGACCTCTTGGCTGATAAATCTGAGGTCAATAAAGAAAAGAGAACATATGGTAAACAAAAAAGTACCAAAGCTAGTAAGAGGAAACCCACTCGAAAGTATAGAAAGAAGAAGCAACGGAGGATCATTTTCCAAAAAAGCATAGAGACAAGGGAGAATGAAATAAGGAATGGGGAATCCTTTTCTACTGCTTTAAAAGTGGACATTGGTGTGAATTTATCCTCTTCAGCTTTGGTCGAGGAGGAAATTGAACAAGGCAGCCTGCCTCCCCCGGAGGACTTACCACTAATTGGGGGCTCTCTCCCAGGCTCTCCTTTTCGGAGTGCTTTTGGAGGTCCAACTCCTAATTCATCTGGGTTTTTAAACCCTTTGGCCCCCCCCTTTGTGGTAACAATTGGCTCTGAAATTACTCGCCCTCCGGCCCGGCCTGTAATTACGTCAAAGGCTCCTGTGGATGTGCGTGTATTAGATTTTGTCCCATTATTTGATACTGACCTCTTATTAAATAGAGCCTGGCTTCTCAAGTGTTTTAGTGAGATTGAATGTCTCTATCACATTCAGTCTAGAGACATTGAACTGGTAACTTTGTTGGGTAGTAGTCGGGTTGTGAGTACTCGGGTGAAATTTTATTCCCCCATTATAACAAATCTGATACTAGAACAGGCTGAAAATTTTCAACGCTTAGGTATTGATATACTACCTATCTCTACCCCAGGCAAGCCAAATTTTTTCGATAAGCAGGGGTTGAGGGGTGGTGAACAAAACGGGGTAACCTCTCCTCTGAGAGACCTGAAAATTTGGGTATCCAGGGGAAAACGCATAGTATCGCACGCGAAGCCTCTTCCACTAGCTGAGAATTCTATACTCAATGATGATAATAACCGGTGGAATTGGCTACATAGTGCACTTTCAACAAAAAATAAGGATAACCCCAAATTGTTCCACCATCTTTAACCCAGCCTTAAATATAATTTCCTGGAATGCGGCCGGATTCCATAGCAGCCCGGAGAAAATGACTTTTTTATCCACTCTGGAGGCGGATATACTGTGCATCCAGGAAACATGGTGCATAGATAGGTTAACGCCTTTAAAAGATTTCTATGTTTTGGAAGTTCCGGCTGCGTCCTCTAAGAAAGGGCATGCTAGGGGGGGGCTCGCCTGTTTACTGTCAAATAAGTTCCAATGGAGATTTTCCCATTATATTGATTCCAGTAGACTCTTCCACACAATAACATTAGAAAATATGTTCCATGACAATGTAAAATATTCCATGGTAATTTTTAATGTGTATATTCCGCCTGAGGAATGTTTTAATGATATATTGCAGCGGGTTCTCCAGTATATGGATAAGATAAAAAATTCGCCTCCTTTTCCTGTAACTTTGCTTATCGGTGATTTGAATTGTAAAATTTCAAATGCTAGTCTAAAACTCTTCAGGGATAAAGCTAAGGAGGAAGCATATTGCATCCCCCAGACGCTCTTCCCTGAAAACTTAAAGACAAATAAAAGGGGGAAGATTTTGTTAAAAGAATTACTGATCGGGGATGGCATTATCTTAAATGGTAGATTTCCATCCGACGCCCCTGCAAGTCATACCCATAAATCCCCCTTTGGGTCATCAATTTTGGACTATGCTATCGCCAGCTATAGTCTGTTTCCCAAGATTCTTGACTTAAAGATTATACCCACGACTCTGAGCGACCATAGTATATTGTCACTATTAATCTCATCAAATTCTATGAATATGGCATCTTGGTCGCTAACTGGCAGGGAGGCTACCTTCCACTCGACATCTGGAAGATGCTTCTGGAATAATGCTGCCATTAATGGGGTCCAGGAGTTACTGACCGATACCCTTAAGGAATTAGAAGAGTGGAACGGAAATGAAATAGTTTGTTTTGAGGAATTCATGGCAAAGATTTTATTGAATGCTAAAAAAACTGTTCCCCCTAGGAAAAAAGGAGAGGTAGTTTCTCTAACTCTCCGTAATCTGAATAGGGAATTAAACAAACTAATCCGTGCACAGTACGTCGAAAGGGTATTGGAACGTGGGAAAGATATCGCTAGGTTAAAAAGAAAGAGAAGCAGACTTAAGCTAAAAATTAAAAGGGATAGGGAGGATGAAGTATGGATTAAATTAAGGGAATCTGCTGCTTATGGCAACATTAAAGATTTTTGGGCAATAATTGGGAAAGGATGTGGTACTCGCCACTCCCCTACTCCCATAGCTATATCAGAAGATCTATGGTCCTCTCACATCCGAGAATTATATGCAGGGATTGGGACCATAGGTGTGGATAACTTCATGCATGTTGCCCCTGATGACTCGGTCTTCTCTCCTTCTGAGAAGGAAATCGAGTTGGCTATAAAAAATATGAGATCCTCTGGGGCTATGGGACCGGATGAGCTTCCGATGACGGTCCTAAAACAAGACCCTTCAACCTGGAGTAAAATCTTGTACCCCCTGTTTAGGGCATGCCATCTTTCTAAATGTGTCCCTGCATCGTGGAGGGGAAGCATTCTGGTCCCTATCTTCAAAAAGGGAGTAAGGGACAGTCCCAGTAACTATCGCATGATTGCGCTCCTCGACTCCATCGGAAAGGTCTTTGCGAAATGCCTCCTGAGATCTCTTTCTGATTGGGTCGAGGAGCGCAACATTTTGCCGTTGGAACAGACTGGCTTCCGAAGGGAACATGGCACTCTGGACAACCTGACTGCCCTTCAGGTTATTACTGATAAATATGTCCAGGTTAGAGGGGGTGTTGTATACGCCGCCTTCATTGACTTCTCCACAGCGTTCGATAAAGTGGATCGGGGTACGCTGTGGAGAAAATTGATGAGGATGGGTGTCCCTACTCCCCTACTGGAATTGGTACGGGCTCTGCACACTGAGACCTGGTGCAGGGTCTTAATGGGGGGTGAAAGGGGGCTGTCGGCTAAAATACCAGCTCAGAATGGCCTTAAACAGGGCTGCTTATTGGCGCCCCTGTTGTTTTCCCTATACACAACTGACCTCCCTGCAGCTGTGTCCCGTAGTGAGGGGATTGCACCGTTGATAGGAGGGGTGCCAATAGCCTGTCTGATGTATGCCGATGATGTGTTATTGCTCGATTTAACTCCCGTGGGTCTGGCTAATAGGCTTCAGGCTCTTCAGGACTTTGCTGGGGAGCATTATATGAAGATCAATATTAATAAAAGTAAAGTGATGTGTATTGCTGGTAGGAAGAAATGTCGCTCCACAAATTTTGGTTGGGCCATCGGAGGGCTTAGATTGGAGGTCGTAACTTGTTATACGTTTTTAGGGAAAATATTCTCAGCCAATATGAGCGAGAATTCTCATATAGAGCATTGCTCCTGCAAAGCTCTTGCCCAAGGTAATGGGTTAAAGTCCCTATACCTGGCAACGGGGAAAAGACATTTTTCTAGTCTTCTAGAAGTATTTAGAGCTAAAATCCCCGCAACCATCTTGTACGGTATAGAAATAATTGAGATAAAATATTGGGACTTTTGCCATAAGACTGAGGGAAAACTCCTAAGATCCCTCTCGAATTTTAATAATGCCTGTTCACTGGCTGCTTGCAGGCTGGATTTCGGACTCAGGAGTGCCTGGGTTCAGGGGCTGTGCGCCTTGATAAGGTGGGTAGCCAACTTAGCCAGAGCGAGAGAAGGAACCCTGCGAGTTTTACTCAAAAATGAACTTTTGGGCAATTTTAAGGAGTTCTCTAAACTTGTTACCAATTTTAGAAGGGCTGTGAAAATCCTTAGACTGGATGAAAGCGCTCTTTTCTCCTATTCTCCCACGCAGTTAAAGCAGGTCCTCAGGGAGGCCTCGTGGGAGTATTGTTTTCAATCCGACAAAAAAACAGTTGGAGATAAAAGGAATGTGGAGCTGCTGGTCTCCTCCTATAGGTTGAAACAGCCCCAACCATATGCCCAGTGGAACCTGCCACATGGGATTCGTAGGTTTTGGTTTTTATTACGTTATGACTTAATCCCTCTTAACGTGTTGTTGTCTAAATGGCATGGCACTTCACCGTTGTGCAATCTATGTAAATTAAATAATCAGGACTGTATGCATGTACTTTTGATTTGTCCTATGTTACGAAGCTTGCGCAAGCGATGGCTTAAAGTAATTTGTCTTCGCCTTAGCATTGTCACTTTACAAGATTTTCTTCATGCACTTTATTGCCCACCAAATGAAATGTTTTGTGCTTATGTTTTTAACTTTTTTAAAGGATTTTTAGCTATTTATTAAATTCTCTGGAAGATTGTGCCGGCCCGGCCATGTGGGACTGTTGGTTTGTAGTGTACCTATTATGGTTTGAATACTATGTTTTTTATAATTTTTGTATTTCTGATGATTGTGTTGTTTTGTTTGTACATGCTTATGTGGCCCTCTTCGAGAGCCAAATCATAATAAATAAAATTTGAAATTTGATTTTCTAAATAAATAAATAAATAGGAATATTACTAGAGCTAAAGCCAAGGCTAAATCTATCAGATCACATAAAGCCAACCAGCAGTGCCAAATTATGGAAGAAGCTAGGGTGCCGGAGTCTTCTACTACTGTACGTTGCCAATCTGCACCTAACCTTATCTTGAGGACCAGGACTCTCGCCCTTTCGCCCAGGTCCCATTGGATTTATCTATAGAGAACAGAAAAGAGTTGTGTAGAGACATAATCAAACAGGAAATTGCCACTCTTGTGTCATGCCTAGATGATATAACATCCCAAATAACAGCTGTTACACGTTTGGAACAAGAGAGACAGGACTTAGGGAACACGTCTATTTTGGCCCCTCCCCTGGTTCAATTGACTCATGTGTCGAATATAGACCAGATTGGGGATCAGATCATCCCAAGAAATCAGAATAAAGAGACAGTATCTTTAAGTACCTCCTCAGTACCACAAATTCTCCACCCTCTATCAGGCCCAGTAATTAATACCAACAAAAACAACTCTGCTCTACATGATAAAACTAATAGGACGGATCCACGCTATCCTAAGGGTTAGCCCCATCTCCCCACTGAGTGTACTCCATACACCATTATATTGAAGGGCGTGCCAGGGCTCCTGGAACAAGATAGTGAGGATTATAGAACTCTGCATAACAAGTCAGTGCACTGGTTGAAATCAAATTTGCAGTGGGCAGGGGATTTGTCCAGAGAAGTGGTACATGTAAAAAGAACGCCATGGTTGGGATCCCACCCCAAAGAAACCCCAGGGAATTGTATGATTGTGAATTTATGAAGGCCTCATATTGTTGGGCACCTTCCCCAAAGACCCTCTTGCACAAGTAAAATGGAAGCCCTCCCCCTGTTAAATGGTAGCGGCAGTTTCAGTCGATAACCTTTCAAGTATTTGCCCGGCGGTAATCGCCTCTCATACCACTCGATAATTTACCAATAAAAGAGGCAGGCGCCGGAGACTGGAAGGCAGGAAACAAAGTTTTATTCCGTCGGAGCAGAACACATCAGATCAGACAGCAAGGTATCGTCACGAGGTGCTCTAACTGCATCTCTGAGACCTGGTCTCTTATACACTGGTTTATTGCTTTATTACACATAGTACATTCTTGAGATTCCCTTGATGTACGGGGGAATATCCCCTGAAGCCCCGGTTCAGATCCGATCCCACACATAGATACAGTAGAAGTTCCCACCCCACCCACAGTAGGAGATGGCTATTGCGCAGCAGGGTATTCCGCCAATTCCTGGGGGGTGTGTGACCGGTCGGGTCTCAGGGAGTAGGGGCTTTGATCTACTGTAATCTCTTTGATGTGGGGTGTTTCCCTTACAGTAGGGGCAATAAACTGCATCCGCAGGGCTAGGCGATGGCCTGGGACCAGTTCAGACAATGGGGCGCAGAGGAAGGGGGTTATCAAAGGAGAGGCATGACCATGTATGGGTTGTCGGTCGGAAGTGGTTCCGTAGCAGGGTCGCGCAGAAAGAGAGGGTTTATGGCCTGTATGAGAGAGCGGGGGTGGCCAGCGCGCGGGGGATGCTCGCAGCGCCAAGGGGACCGCGCTGGCGATTGACAATGAGTGGGGAGAGAGTGGGGTGCCTGAAATGGCGGCCGTGCATTCGCTCTGCGTGGCGCTGAGGAGAGGCAAGATGGCACAGATAATGTTCAGTTTGCAAGCTAAATTTCCACAGTCCTCCCTTTTAACATATCTCGCCAGCTTGTCCGGCCAATATTCACCTTTGTTAGCCTTTCAGTTACAGTATCGTCAATGTTCGTCATACATTTAAAGATACAGAGTCTTTAGGGTAGGCAGGAGTAATCTGACACATTTGTACATTGTCTCATACAGTTTGATAAAGTAGGCGAGGAGGAAGTACATTCAAAGTTGCAGTATAGTCATGTACATGGCTGGTGTTGTATGAATGTTACTATACAAAGTTACATTTTCTTAACTTCTCAGTGTACAGTCGGAAGTGATTGATGCAACATCATGAAAACTTGATAAGAAGATAGTTAATATAATAAGGTGGTTGGGAGAGGATTTTCAACTTTGACATGGGTTCTTCTTTCCAGTGTCCTTGTTTTATAAAGAGCTATCACTGGTAAGCTCTCATTGTTGTTCTTCTTTCGTTGGCACTGTTGAGCACCGGCGGTGGAGCTAAGGTCCAGCTCAAATCCGATTTCTCACGTGGCAGGGTGTGACCACTCACTGTTCTTTGATCACAGTCCTGTTCCTTAACACAGTTCACCACAGGTACTTTGAGACAGGGTACCTGCCTTTTGTTCTTCGGTAGTAGGTCAAAGTCATAGTCCAAATGAAAGAGGAGGAGAGAATGGGGTGGCGTGGGATCGGATCAAAAATGCGGACCAAGGAGAGCAGAATCTTTCAGCACTGGGCCCATCAATCGGGCCCGACGGGTTGAGACTTCAGGCACGCTGGTCAGTGAGCAGGGGCCTCGATGTAGCCCTTCGCGCTTATCGTTCTGATAATGGTGTCTCGTCTCACACCCTTTTTGCTTCGTCGCTTCCCCCTTGGTCGATGTCATAGATGCTTTATGATCCGCAGCCAGACTGTGCGTCACGTCCGACCCCTCTCTTCCGATGGCTGCAGGTTATCTTTGAATAGGTTATAAGAAACGAAAGTCTTAGAGATTTTGGCAGGGAAGACATTTACATACTTCATTCTCTCTCCCAACCACTGAGTAGTTGCGGAAATGCTCTTATCTGTTACTATATGATTGGTGTCTATTAACTCTGATGTTAATGTGCGTGTTACTAATCTATTAATTACTGCTGTGGTGCAGGGTTCTGTGGGTGTCCCTGTCCATCGTCTGGTCTTCTAGGTGTCAGTTTCTGCGCCCTATAATACAAGGTTTGGTAATACCCGTAAGTGCGAGGTGCTACGGTCATGCGTTCACGAGTATCCTTTTCATACAGTAGGTGACCCTTTATCAGTTTAAAACAGGGCCATCAGCTGTTTCGTTCGGGATACTCTGAGACGGCTAGTATAGGGCTGGAGTTATCTTTGGGAGAGCAGGGTGCTTTAGACATTCTATTTCGGGTTAATTGGTCAGGGGTAATTCTGGGCGGTGGAGATGGTGTCCTTTAATAACAAAAACCACTGACATATAGTCCCCGTGTTGAGGGTCAGATTGGGAGACATCAGTCGTCTTACCTGTCCTTTCCTTCTCAGCCGATTAGGCTTAACGTTCGCAAAAAGGAGAGGTAGTAACGTGGTAAAGTATGGTCGTTTTTGTTTCTGTCAATTTGTTCGAACACCACCGTGTTCAGGCCAATTATACACTTACCAAAGAGGTGTATGTCGTTAATTTATTCAAGAAGAAAGAGGGCAAGAAAGAGCCTTTTGCGAGGGAGGGGGAGAGAGAGTGAGAGAGAGAGAGAGAGAGAGAGAGAGAGAGAGAGAGAGAGAGAGAGAGAGAGAGAGAGAGAGAGAGAGAGAGAGAGAGAGAGAGACGCGTGCATCAAGTAGGCTATTTCGGCATACATACGACACAAAACGAGAGAGAGAGAGAGAGATGGGTAAGATAATAGGCCACTTGGTGCACACACAACATGGAGTAGCATGGGTCTGTTCCATGTAAGAAAACACAAGCGGGGAAAAGACATAAATTCGGTGATCACGTACACACAAATGCCGGATAGGGTGTGACAGTACATGCATCAAGACGGAGACTCAGGGCTGCGTTGAGCACGGGGACCTCTCCTTTCCTGTCCTCTATTCCTATGCATGCTGCGTACCTTTAGTATTTTGTAGTTTATCTTATGGGTTGTCTGACCCTTTATTCTCCTCCCTTTGATCGGTGGACGAGCACTTCAATCATACAATGACGCTCTCTTCAAGTGACCCAAACATGAAATGCATACACATTCATATCGTATAATCGTAGTACACACGCACAATCATATCATACAGTTTTTCATGTTCCCAATGATGGTCTGTAATTTTACGCACTATCTCACAACGTTTGTCTATGTTTTCCCTGATATTGAACTTGGTGCGGTCCATGTCCACTCCACTCTTCAGTCGGAACTTCGTCGTGACCTATAGAGGGGAAAATAAGAGGGGAGGGGAGGTGCAGTATTCAAAATACCCCAGCGCGCGCAGACACGAAAGGTTCTACCTACCATGTACCAGGCTAGCCGCAGGGGTGGGTAATACCACGGACCTATTATTCTTTAGTTCGGGGCAAAGATGCTCTAGTTCATTCATCTCCTAAATTCGGGTTCCCTGGTCGTGCATGTATTTCTCAATTGGTCGTGTATTATGGTGCAAGATACCATACCTTGCGTGCGACATATACCTTAAGTTATAGTTCATTATTGATTTGACAATTCTTGGAAAAAGGGCAGGCGTGATGGGTACAAATTCCGTTAAACAAAAATATTTTAGGCAAATTGAGTCCGTATTATCTGTATGCTTTCGCTTAGGAGTGACAATCTTTTATTTAAAAGAGAAACCTTCAACAACCCAGATGATTAGTCATGACACTGATTCCGTAATTCCTTTTTAAGAAGCCCTTTATTTAAAACAATGTCAGTGTAGAAATACGGGCCTACAGCCGCTATAGGCCGGCCACGGTGCGAGAGGCGTCGAGCAACATGAGCAACACTAGATTAACATAAAAATCGGTTCCCCCCTCTCCCCCACCATCATGTGTGAAAGCATCGCATACATATATATATATATCTCTTTTTAACACAAATGTCACGTGACTGGAACGCCACAAGGAGTTGTAGGCCACTCCTACATCAGCGCCATCTTAGGGCGGGGTCGGGCCAGTGCACAGTCTAAGTCTTTCCATGAATTAGCAGTTGAACCAGAATTCCTTTCGGTAGTTCGAGAACTTTCGTTGGCGTCAACTTTGCGTCAGCATGGCGTCACTGCAACCTTGTAGCAATGCCATGGTTCATTCTTAGGGCGGGGCGGCAGGCGGGTTCTTCCGCCGACGTTTTACTTTTTCACTGCACCAAGCGGAGGCAAGGTGGCCGTCGCCCGGGGGGCAAAAGAGCAATGGCGGTGGTTTTGTCCTTACCGGAAGTCCGCAGGAGTCGAATGTCAAATGACTCCAACCAATTCTGCAAGGCTGAGGGGAGCGTTCTGTCAAGGGTGGGGCCCATGCCCTAGCAAACAAGCTTTCGAGTCCAGAATTGTCTCACGGTGGGCCAGGCCTGGAACCGGAGGGGTCAACCGCCGGAGTTCAAGGGCAGTAGTAGCAGCAGCTCTTCGGTACGGCTATCGGAGAGGGGCCAACAGCAGCTACAGCGGCAGTTCAGATGGTATTGCCACCGGAGTGGTTCCAGTAGCAGCGACAACAGCAGTTCGGATGGTATCACCACCGGAGTGGGCCCCTGCTTACTTGGCTGCGGGGGCCCACTCCCCGCGTCGGGTGCTAGCGGCAGTCCTGGTGAACCCTGTGCTTGGGTGATTGCCTGGCGGCCGCGTGCAGGGATGCCGGCTCAGCCGAACGGCGAATGAAGTGGCAGGGCGCAACTCAGCTGGCTGACGTGTGAAAGATGCGGTTGGGGTGCCCTCATCTGCTGGCGAGCCTCCACCTGGGGAGGTGGGGAGGCCCGTCCGCGTCGCCTCCCCCCGCCAGGGCACCCTCCGTTATTGAAGGAAGAAGTGAATGGGAAGATCCGCACAGCGTGCCAGGGTGAAATGCAGCAGGCCGATGAAAAAGATGGCTGGGTGCAGCTTAGCTGGCCGGCGAGTCAAAGACGGTTGGGTGCAGCTTAGCTGGCCGGTGAGTCAAAGACGGTTGGGTGCAGCTTAGCTGGCCGGTGAGTCAAAGACGGTTGGGGTGCCCGGCGAGCCTCCACCTGGGGAGGTGGGGGAGGTCCGTCCGCGTCGCCTCCCCCCGCCAGGGCATCAGCCCTTATTAAAGAAAGAAGAAAGAAGACGGGTAGGCCCGCACAGCATGGCGGGCTCCGCCTTGGTGTTGCCCGAACTTCGGCGCTTCGTATAGCCTCCGGCCTATTCGCACAATCGCCCGCCACTGATGTCAAGGGACTTTTGCATGGCTTTTATAGCCCAAAGTCAACTAAAAGGGACCGCCCAAAACAGGCCAATGTTGCAACTTCGAGGAAGGAGAGGCGAGGACGGTGTCACGTGGACGTAAATGCTTTGGGATGCAGGTCGCAGCAGACTGTCATGTAAATAGTTGTTTAAAACATGTTCTAACCTGTTCATTTTGCCGGAATGTTGTTATACTTATAAGTTATTAAAAATGTTTGACCATACTATTTTGCTGGAGCGTTGTACGTATCAGCGATCTAGTTAGCGTATTCGGAAAATGGCGTTGTTCGATTGCACGTGATCCTAATCAAGTGTGGTGACGTTGATGGTGGGTATCAACAAACTTCCTGTTGTGCCTATTGGGGTCCCTATTTTTGTTCAGTTCCAAAAGGACCGGGCACTGGGATTTCCAGTGTCCGAACCCTCTACAGAACGCACATTGATTCCCATCTAAGTCTCTCCGTCCGTTGTAGGGTGTAGGTGTATGGTCTCTAGGGGGTGGCTTTCTAGGGGCGGTTGGTTGGTAATTCTCTTTCGGGGGTTCCCTTCCCATGGTCACCCCTTGCAACTGTGCTATCATTACCCTCTCCTTTAATTCCTTTTTCTTCTTCTCTGACGCCCTATCATTCTCGTTCTTCTGGTTTTCGTAGTATTGGGCCATCTGGAGAATTGCTGCGGGTTTGGAGGCTGCCCAACTACTCTCGCTGGTCTGTAGTTTCTGGGAAACTTCTGGCGACAGACCCTTTACATAATTCTGGACAAAAAGGTGATGTCCGGTTGCGGTGGTCATGTCTTGGCCACTGTAATCGGAGAACACAGTCTCGAATCGGGAGAAGTATTCAGACACATCCTCCTGGGGTTTCTGGCGGCAAGCCGTCACTATCGACCAGTCTACCTTTCTTTCTGGGATTAGAGTCTTCAGCTTTTGTACAATCTTGTCTGGGAGCTCTAAGATGGCCTTCGGGGGTTTCTGTCCTGGTTCTCGCTGTTTATCTATGGTATCGAGTTGTACCCAGGTATATCCGAACGGCTCAGCGTGGTCGACTTTCCGGATTTGTTTCCACACATCAGCCGGCAGGCATAGCCCAAAGAACAAGTCGATATCTGCTAACGTCATTATCGTTGAGCCTAAGGCTGTACCCAATTCAGTGTAGAAGGCAGTCGGGTTCTTTCTCAAGTCGGGTAGAGTCTTTCTAAAGGTCAAAATATCTTGCCGGTCCCACGGCTGGTAGACCCAGTTATATACACCCTTCCCTTCGCATCTTGGTGGTTGATGTCTTCGTGTGTTCCCTGACCCCGTGGGGGGACCCAGTAGGGGGCAGCTTCTTTAATGGGCATCATGGCATCGGACCTTCCTCCCTGGGGCTTGGTTGCTATGGGGGTTTCTGTTTTGGTGGTCTGTCCATGTTCTTTAAGGTGTCGGTAGACCTCGAGTGTACGAGTGAAGAGGTTCGCTACATCGCCCTCTCTTTCTTCCCCAATGTCTACCTTCCTATATAGGGCCGCTAAGCCTTCGGGACCTTTATCGTGGTACCTATCCTCATATGCATTCAGGGCGTGATAACAGAGCCGTACGACGAAGTGTCGTCTGCGGCTGTCGGCATACGAGTTATACACGTCTGTTATATACTCCTCACTTTCTTTTCGCTCCACCAGCGTCCCTACTATCTTGTCAATTCCTGCTCGTTCATCCTTAGTTAATCGATTCATTCTGGTGGACTCTTTCTTTCCTATCTCATGGTCGTCTAGCGTTGTAGTCGACGTTGGGTTCGGCACAAGAGGCTCAGCCGGCGCGGAGGCCGTGAGGGCCGAGGCCCCTGTACTGCTTTCGCTCGTGTTCGGGGGTTGTGGGTGTTGCACTATTGATTGGGAGGGTGCATACGGAGGGGGCATGTAAATGATCGGAGGACCTAACAGTAATTCGTCATTCGTTCGCTGCTTGGAGGACAACTCAGGGTAGAGCAAAGAAGGGGTCCTAACAGCGTACTGGCCTGAGGTTTCGGGCTCCTGTCTTAGTTTAGTTTCCCTTCTCTCCTTTATGTCTTCTTCTAACTTTCTAGCGGCAAGGTGAGCTGCCTTTCGTAATTCCTTTTCTGCTTTTACTTCTTCCCTCTTTTTCCGTTGCGTCGCTTCTTTGCGCCACATGCCGATACTGTCAAGCATAGTAGGCGTCGTCTTATTGCTACGCAGAGCTATTTCTAGCGCTTCTATCTTATGGTCGTCGAAGGATCCCATCAGTGGCCACTGACTTTCGGGGTCCTTCTTGGTATATTTATGCCACAGCTTGCTATAAGCTACGGCGACTAGTCCATATTTAGTGAACATGTCCTTATTAGGGGTGCCTTCCAGTGGAGCCGGGTGGTTCACCTCTAATAAGCGGTCCGGGCAGAACCAACTACCAATCAGTGGGGAGAAGATAGGCATGACGGGTTTCAACGGGGACAAAAGTCAGCACTACCTATCTTTTCACTGCTTGCAAAGACTAGACAGAATATCTCTATTCTTCGTTATTTGTAAGCAGAGAATACCTCCAAAGAACCAATATCGAACAACTAGTGTTCGGACAATCAATCAATCAATCAATGGGGAGATAAAGATAGGCACGACGGGTTTCAACGGGGACAAAAGTCTGCGTTACCTACCCTTCACTATTTGCAAAGACTAGACAGAATATTCCTATTCTACGTTATTTGCAAACAGATTATCTCAAAAAGCACTATTCTTCAAAACAATCAATGTTCGGACAATCAATCAATAGGGAGATAAAGATAGGCACGACGGGTTTCAACGGGGACAAAAGTCTGCGTTACCTACCCTTCACTATCTGCAAAGGGAGAGAGAGAGAGTATTTCTACTCCTCCCCGTTTGTAGACAGCGAATATCTCAAAAAGAACAATCAATGAGCAATACTAGTATTTCCAAAGCTTCAAACAATCAATCAATTATTTCTCAATTTGTCGTGTATCACGACCTTACCCGGACCGCGTGGACAGTTTCTCGTCTTCCGCCTCCAGCGCCCGATCGTCCTCTACTCTCCGTGTTTGCCGCGGCACTCCTGATGGTTCCCAGTCAGGACCGTAGATCCCTCGAGAGAGGTCTGCTCGGAACCAGTGAAGTTCGGATGATCGGCTGCCAGACGAGGGTCTATTGGGCAGGAGCTCTCCCGATCGTTGCAGTCGTTCACTCTGTCGTCGGGACCTCTCCCACTGGATCCACGTGTCGCTGATGGGCCCCACGTTTGGGACGCCAATTGTTAAATGGTAGCGGCAGTTTCAGTCGATAACCTTTCAAGTATTTGCCCGGCGGTAATCGCCTCTCATACCACTCGATAATTTACCAATAAAAGAGGCAGGCGCCGGAGACTGGAAGGCAGGAAACAAAGTTTTATTCCGTCGGAGCAGAACACATCAGATCAGACAGCAAGGTATCGTCACGAGGTGCTCTAACTGCATCTCTGAGACCTGGTCTCTTATACACTGGTTTATTGCTTTATTACACATAGTACATTCTTGAGATTCCCTTGATGTACGGGGGAATATCCCCTGAAGCCCCGGTTCAGATCCGATCCCACACATAGATACAGTAGAAGTTCCCACCCCACCCACAGTAGGAGATGGCTATTGCGCAGCAGGGTATTCCGCCAATTCCTGGGGGGTGTGTGACCGGTCGGGTCTCAGGGAGTAGGGGCTTTGATCTACTGTAATCTCTTTGATGTGGGGTGTTTCCCTTACAGTAGGGGCAATAAACTGCATCCGCAGGGCTAGGCGATGGCCTGGGACCAGTTCAGACAATGGGGCGCAGAGGAAGGGGGTTATCAAAGGAGAGGCATGACCATGTATGGGTTGTCGGTCGGAAGTGGTTCCGTAGCAGGGTCGCGCAGAAAGAGAGGGTTTATGGCCTGTATGAGAGAGCGGGGGTGGCCAGCGCGCGGGGGATGCTCGCAGCGCCAAGGGGACCGCGCTGGCGATTGACAATGAGTGCGGAGAGAGTGGGGTGCCTGAAATGGCGGCCGTGCATTCGCTGTGCGTGGCGCTGAGGAGAGGCAAGATGGCGCAGATAATGTTCAGTTTGCAAGCTAAATTTCCACACCCCTAGGTTACTTTTACAGACCTACTAGATTTAGTAGATTAATTCCTTCAACTTTAGAACTCCGCAACGTCCGTCTTGCACTGCACCTCCACAAGAAAGACCCCAGAGCAGTCAAAAGGCCTAATAATATATTCCACTTCCCTTTATTGCCACAGCAAATAGATTTGCTTTACTTTCCCAGTTAGATAATCAGGATTGACATGATCAGCCCTCGGCATCTGTAGTGCTATTAAGGGTGCAGGGATGCAGGCCTAAAAAAATCAAACAAAGACTAGCCAGGAGGGAGACCGCGGTACAGGAACTTTAACAGATCATCTGAAAATCATGAGGTGGCACCCTGAGGGAGTAAAATCAAAATTACGCAACCTGGGCTGGCTAATATTATAAAAACTGTCCATATGTTATGTATCCAGGAAACTTGGGCTAGGGATGAATTTCATATAAACAGTTTTTTTCCATTCAAAGCCCAGCCACACCGTCGTTAAATGGGTGAGCGAGAGGGGGATTGGCTATACTTGTTTCAAATACATTGCCCATTATTGTTTAGAAAACCTGGACCAAATCTTCTTACTACCAGTTGGAGTATATAGTAACTGACGAAAGACATGAGCGCGAGTTAATCTATTTTTATAATAATATCTTTAACAATATACGCAACTGTGCTGTTATAGATCTGGAAAAGGATTTAGATACCTTCTTGAATAAAATGGGACCAAACCTTTTGTAATTGTGGGTGGGTGATTTTAATATAAGTAAATGCCAGAGCAAAAGTAGCTCAGCCTACGGCGATCTAGATTGTTTTGGGTCTGATCAATCTCACTTCCCACACGATCCCTAAAGGAATGAACTAAATGAGCTTCTATCTAAATATAATCTAGAAATAATTGATCAGGAGTAGCGAGAAAATGTCCTAGAGCTGCACACCTTCTACAGTAAAGGGAGTACTTCTAATATTGACCATGTGATTATCTCCGCAAAAGATGTAAGAGTAATTAACCGTCTTGAGATAAAATGTAAAATGTTCAGTGATCATGCTGTGTTAGCCTTGTCCTTAAAATTTCTCTACAAAAGAGTAGAGGTTCTGGGATGAGTACCACCCATTGAAACCGCGGGGAAAAATGGGGTTACGATAAAATGAGCTGGCGTAAATGAGCCCAAATTCCTTGAAATGATCATCCTAGAGAAATGGAACTCCTTTGTTACCTATACAGGATGGGGACCATGACAAGCTGGTAGAAGCCTTTTGTAATATTACAACAGCCATTTTGATCAATTTATACAGGCCAGCCAAAAACGAATAGGAGAGAAGAAACGACCCAGGGTGGTTTCATTCCTACTTTACTAGTGCTAATCAGTCCCTAAGAAAGGCCTTACAATAAACTCCAAGAAACAGGGTAAAAAGCACTAAGAACAAATTACAAGACAGTGTTAGCCATTAAAAGAAAGAACTCCAGGAGCAGGCCTGGGTAGATCTGGCGCATAACCAGGAAACAAGACGCAAGGATTATCGTTCTCTTTTGATAACAATATGTATAATGTCTTGTTTTTGTTGTATTGGTTGTGTTTTAGACAGTGAAAGATTTAGGTGTGAGTGTTTATGGGTAATGAGTAGAGTGCCTCAGGGGGTATGTAGTTTGTCTTTCCAGAGCAAGCTATAATTCCTTTTTATTTTATTTTGTATATATTTTTGAGATATTTGGCTACTTGATGGCCAATTGTGTATATGTCTTTACATGTACTTACATTTGTATGAATGTGATTATAATAAATAATATTTTTGATACAAATTGTGATATTAATGATTATGTTTGCTGTGTTTGAGTTATTGGAATTTAATATGTATATACACAATGGGGCAGATTTATATCGGACTTGCGCCACTTTTACGCCGCCGTTGCGTCGCGGCGTAAACCCTGCGCCATGTTGCGCCCCATTTACAACGTGATGCATCTAGGGAGATGCGTCACGTTGTAAAGCTTGCGCCACATGTTGGCGTACCTGCACGGGGGGGGGCGTTCCGTCGCAGGAACGCAACCGAAAAGATTTCACTCAGTCACTTTTCCAGCCATGCTGCGTCAAAACCCTGCGCCTGCTTGAAGCAGGCGTAAGGATTGACGTAGCATTTTTTCACGATAGGGCACCCCCGAGCCTTGCTGGAGCTGCGTCGCGCTTGCGACGCAACTCCAGAAATGCGCCAACCTTCCGCCATCAGATGCGTCACGCATCTGTTTATCCTTGCGCCACGATGCGCTGCATTGTAAATTTGGGTTGCCATTGTTCAAATTTGTTTTGTAGATTGCGCACGCTTGTGCATGAAATCAAAGATATGCTCTAGAAAAGATTAATTTCAGATAAAAAATAATACAAAAGAATAAACTATGTCTTTTTTGTATTTTGTTGTACATATCTGAGTTTTTTGATAAATCAAGTTCACCACGGTGACTGTTTAAATAATTAATAGCTTTAAAAAAATCCTCAAGGATTATTTTTGTGTTTACACGTTATACCCAATTCCTTGGGGTTGAATGGGTTGCCCTATTGTGTAGTATTGTTGTTAGCGCAGACTAGTCTGCAAGGGCCCTTTTATAAAGTGGTTGTAGAGATATTTGTCTTTATATATGTATTGTCGCCACATTTAAGGTTGTGTATGGAATTTACGTTTGTCTCTGTTTGTGCAGAATTTATTTAAATCTTTTTCTACACATTTTTTTGTAAATTCAATTTACATTCCCTCTAAACCTCATTCCCTTATGTCAGAACAGGAGACACTCACATACTCTGACGAATATATAGCTAAAATAGCAGGAGGACCGTCCCTTCTGGGTCCTTCTAGCGGTAGCAATAGCCAGAATATCCAACAGACCTCATTAAGGAACAATTTAGAAAGACTGCATAAGAAACTTATTAGAACAGAATTGCATGCGAAATTTCTTACAGACTGTCTGAATAATAATATCATTCCGGTGGGGTTGCAGGTACGGAATATCCCAGTCATCTTTGTAGATGATGAAGACTTTAAAGTAGGTTTCAGCTTTGTCTCAAACAAATGCTCAAGAAGCTGGATGGTTCTCAGTATTGAAACTGCCTTAAAACATATTGACAAGTTGAAAGCTGAAATAGCGGAGTTGGAAAAACAAATTCTAGAAGCCACCTCAGTAACAGATGCCCGTGAATTTCTAAAGAAACTAGAGACTATCATCTCAGATTTCCAGAGAAACAACATACTAAAGAAAACTGAGAAATTACAAAAAGATATTAAGAACTATTCAAGAGAACGTACCTATCCATTTCTGAAAAAGGATTTTTTTCAACAAAATCCCAACCAATCGAATTGGATACCTAAGCATACCACATTCTCAGACACAGGTTCCTCAAGTTCTGACGAGACTAATAGTCGTGGAGGTGCATCCAATTATAGATACGGTAGAGGACAGAATCAGCCACCTTCATCTTCTTCTTCTTTTTTAGGAAGGGGCCCCAACTCACATAGAGGCAGGACTCGCAACACCAGGAGAGGGTGGTTCAGGAATCAATACACCCCAGGGTTCCGACAGACCAGGAACACGTACTACGAATGGTAGAACAAAGGGAACAAGACAACCCTCCCATTATGTCTAATCCCAATTCTCAAAACCTTGAGATTGTCCCTATCTTTAATTTATCTAATCGTGCACTGAGTACCAAAGAAATTGAACTATTAAGTCATGGCTTATCATATGTGCCTACCCACAGAAATGACATGTTTTCAACACAGGTTGAACTGTATAAGTTTTTTAGGACAATTCGCCTTAAATACATGTTTAGTAAAACTCCACTTGTCACACAGAATAGTGTTACAGGTCTGCGATGCCCGTCAACCTTTTATCCAGCGACGAACCTGATGCCCAAGGAATTGATTACTTTTGAAAATGTGGTCCTGTTGGAGATTGAACAAATGTTCAAAAATAAACACTATGTGAAATACAATTTCACCAAAGAGGAACATCTGATACTGAAAACCCTTGCCAACAGGGAGGATATCATTATCAAACCTGCTGACAAGGGGGGGGAGTATCATCATACAAAACAAAACAGACTATGATTCTGAAGTTCTCAGTCAACTAAGTAATATGATCCATTATGTTAAACTGTCAAAAGATCCCACCGATAGAGTGAGAAAAAAGATTCTTGAGCTCACAAAGAATGGACGAGATAATCTATGGCTGAGTCCCAAAGAATTTGATTATCTCAACAAAAGTGATTTTTCCATACCGGCATTTTATACGCTAGCAAAAATTCACAAACATGATAAAAAACCCCCAGGAAGACCGATTGTGGCCGGTTGTCAATCCATTCTACAACCACTGGCTGAATATGTGGATTTTTTTATTAAGCCCTTTGTAGTCCTAACAAAATCATATACTAGAGATAGTACACATGTGATTGTGGCAGTTGAAGGTCAAGCATTCAATAAACATCAAAATATCCTCGTTACGATGGATATAGAAAGCTTGTACACGAATATACCCCAGGGCGAGGCCCTGGACGTGATCAACGCTACATTAGAACAAAGATGTCGCCCCCACCAAGTACCATCAGACTTCATCACAGAATGTGCAAAAATTGCATTAGAAGAAAACTACTTCCTATTCAATGGCGACTACTATGGCCAAATCAAGGGAGTCGCCATGGGAGCAATTTTTGCTCCCGATATAGCAAATCTATATGTGGCCGCCTTTGAGGAAGAAGTAATCTACAAGAATAATCCTTTTGCAAAGGAGATAAAGAAATATCTCAGATATATTGATGATGTATTTTTGGTATGGGAGGGATCAGTGGCCCGACTAGATGAGTTCCATATATGGCTGAATCAACAAAATAACCATCTTAAATTTACTTTGGAACATGATGATCAAGCCATTAATTTCTTAGACCTACGGATATGGAATGATGACGGGAGGCTATCCACCAGTCTATTTACCAAACCGACGGCAAGAAATACATTGCTTGAATACAACAGCCATCATTCCCGTAACCTACGAGATAACCTCCCGTTTGGACAGTTTCTCAGAATTAAACAAAACTGTACCAGACGGGAGGACTATTTCAGAGAGACAAAAGTATTGCAGACTAAATTGATGATGAGGGGTTACCCATACAGATTGGTTAAACGCTCCCTGAAAAGGGCATGGTACTACGATCGGGAGGCACTTCTCCAGGTTAAGGATGTACCAGTCTCTACACCAGAAACCATTACTTGTGTAACAACATTTGGTACAGAATCCAATACAATCAAAAAGATAGTGACAAAGAATTGGCACTTAGTTCAGAAGTTAGAACCACAGCTGACAACACCACAGTTTGCATTTAAGAGGGCTCGCAACCTGAGGGACTCTCTTGTGAAAGCTTATAAAGAACCTGTCCCAGTGACTCTGACAAATCTTTGGGGATTACCACCCTTGACTGGTCACTATCCCTGTGGACATTGTGTAGCATGTCCCACAACGTCTGTAGTAAAATCCTGTGTCCTAAATGGCAAAGAATGGATACTACGCCAGCATACTAATTGTCTCACTAAAAACGTGATTTATTGCATAGAATGCCCCTGTGCTCTCTTCTACATTGGAAAAACAACACAAGAGATTAAAAAACGTATAATTCAACACCATTCACGCATTAGATGCAAGGTTATCACAGCACCTCTGGTGGAGCACTATATGCAAAAAGGTCATACCCCTTCAGACATGAAATGGTTTGTACTTGAGTCAATAAAAAACACTAAACGCAGACAGAATGTGGACCGATTACTTACTCTGAAGGAAAACAGGTGGATTTGGTCTGCTAAAACGGTTGAGATGGGATTAAATTCTTTCATTGAATGGCAAACTTTGGCGACACTTTGAACGATTTGGCCTGCCAAGTAGCTTGTATGGTGATCCCTTTATATTCTGCTTATAGTACAACCGCATCATCTGTAAACTGCTTCTTGGGCCGTTATATATGGGGCATTCTTGGTTGAGTTTTGGCTAATTTCTCAGATGTCCTGTTATATCGACTAGATGATCGTTGTATGACATCCGTGCACATTGATAATGTGTATACTTCCGGAATCATGATGTGCCGGCTCTACCCAATGTAATGATTAACCTCTTGTGAGCCATGGACCCCTTGAGTTTAGTTATTATTCATCAACATATTGATATCGGTTTATGACATGGGTTTTGGACCATGGTATGACTACATTCCAAAATGGCTGATTTGTTTGGACGTCGTTCTGATACTTGATTTTTGGCATGATACTCTCGCACATCGCTATAATGCCATTATGGAGACTACCGGAATATTCCGGCTTTTCTAATTTGCAATTCTGTATCTTGATTTAGAAGGTGTGTGCGTTTCCGCATAGTCTCAATTCAACTACGGACCTTATGAGTTATCGGCATGCATCACTAACATATAAATAATGGATAACCACTGAGGTATGGCTATTTTACCGATGTAGAACTACATTTCAATATGGCCGATCTGCTTGGTCTTCGTCTCAAAGTTTGAGTTTCACCTAGACGCCGGGTCTCACTTAATAATTAGCATGATACCCGTGCACATTGATAATATGCCAAATGGTATCCTATCAGGATTTTCTGGCTGTTTTCTAATTCCGAATTAGGCGGTGCGCGCGTTTTCACATTGTAGTCAAGAAGATTAACATCTTCCAAGTATACGATGTTATGTTGGATTCATGATGGATCCTATGAGCTAATGGCGTACAGCAATAAATAGTAAATATACGGTAATCATTGCGATATTTCCAATGTAGAACCACTTTCCAAGATGGCCGATACATTGGCTATGGTTTTGACGAGACCAGTTTATAAATAACTCCCGCCTCCACACGAGTTTGTTGCTCGGACTTCTGTGGGCGAGTTGAACTGGAGAAGTTGACTTGGTGTGTAACGAAGTAAGTGCCATTCCTGTTAAATATAACTCGTAGTGAGCTTTGATAGATGGCTTGCATTACTTGACGGGTGTAACAACTTGATGTTTTGCTCCATTTGGTTTCAGAGTATATAAACACCGTTGTAAGCGGCTGCTCCTTAGTAAGTAAAAAACGGCTGCTTCTTAATTGTCTCTATGGTTTGTGATTTAGGTGATGGTGTTTTGAGGTTCCTCGTTTGTATTCATTGCTGTCTTCTAATATTTAGTGTTTCTATGAAATATGAGACAGGAGAACGAAACTTAGAGTTAGAATAAGGAAGTAAGTGTTTCCCTATAACAGTGTTAGATACACGTTAAGGTGTTTTTTGTGTTGGTAAATTAGTGGCACTCTCGGTTGTGTTGCATGTCTTTTGCACATTGTGGTTCACGTGTTCCATTGGTGGCCATTTAGTTTGGGGACTGGGTACTTTTACACTTTTGGGGTGGTGGAATTGGTACACACCTATTGACCTGTCTTCCTTCACTGTAGTGACAATACTATAAGTTGAACTCGGACTTGTACAATTACAATAATCGTGATTCATATGTTTTTTATGGAATATAAATGTGTGGTATTTGTTATTTATATGTATGTACTTCTACATTAGATACATGGTGCAACTTTTGTCCTGATGATGGTCTCGAGGAATTTTCTGGTGGATAAGGAGACCGAAACGTCGACGCTCTGACACTGTTTTGATATAAGGAAAAGCCATTGAATGTTTATACACATCATTATCTAAACAAATGGTTTGTGTTATATGACCAACTGTGGATGGTACATATCTCAGAAGAAAAGTGTCAATAACTACTGCTGAGGCTCTTCATTTAGACAGTAGTTTGTGTTGCCATTGTTCAAATTTGTTTTGTAGATTGCGCACGCTTGTGCATGAAATCAAAGATATGCTCTAGAAAAGATTAATTTCAGATAAAAAATAATACAAAAGAATAAACTATGTCTTTTTTGTATTTTGTTGTACATATCTGAGTTTTTTGATAAATCAAGTTCACCACGGTGACTGTTTAAATAATTAATAGCTTTAAAAAAATCCTCAAGGATTATTTTTGTGTTTACGCATTGTAAATGCGGCACATCTATCGTGGCGCAAGGGTAAACTTTCGTGACGCATCTTTCCTGGCGTATCCCTGCTGATTTGCAGGGATGCGCCAGGAAACATAAATCTGCCCCTATGACTCCAAGATCAATGTTTTCAGCTTCCTTAAGGTATGGTGAGATATTCTGCTAACAAAATAAACCAAGCAGGTTCTTTTTTGCTTTGTTTTTCTGGGCAGATTTGGACAGGAGGCAGAAGCAAGTTTTAACGGAAACTTGGCTGGATGATGCTTCTACCCCCGAGACTCTGGAAGCGGTACCTGTGAACTACTGCCTTCTCAGACTCGATAGAGGAAATAAAAAGGGGGGGGGGCTGGCCATAATTTTTAAAAACAATCTCGATTGTAGTTTAGAGAAGGCTGCACTATCCTACTGTGAGGTTGGTTTTTTTACGATTGGCGTCAACCCTCAAACCACGATTAATGGCTTTCTTTTGTACCGGCCTCCCGGTAAGCCCGGTCAATTCAATACCCAACTTGCAGAGCTTATAACCCTACCTGCTCTGCGTTATAAGAAATTTCTCATTTTGGGCGACCTCAACCTTCATTTTGAAGAAACTAATAGTAGGGAGGCACAGGAAATAGTAGCTACACTTCAATCTCTTGCACTTCAACTTCAATCCTCTTCCCCATCTCATCAACTGGGCCACCTCTTAGACCCTGTTTTTGCTAACTGGGAGGGGGTGACAGTTGCAAACCCAATTCAAATACCGTGGTCTGACCATTTTTTGATTCCCATTGAAGTAGCTTTAGCCCAAAGTAAAAATGTAGTGACTAAATCCAAGCCCCTAAAGCGTAGGGACTGGAGAAAGTTCACACCGGAGGATTTTCAAGCTGCTTTACTTGCGGATCCTCCTCCAGATAGCAAAACTTTGCTTAAGGCGTGGAATACCTACGAGACATGGATGTCCAGGGCTTTGGATTCGGTTGCTCCATGGACAACCAAACCTCCTGCCAGAAAATCCAAGACTGCCCCCTGGTTTACTAAAGATCTTATGGTCGCAAAAGCCAAATGCAAAAATTTGGAACGTGGCTGGAGAAAACACTATTCTCCCGAAGACTTGTTGAAATATAAAAATGAATTAAAAATATACCATAAATCAATAAGAGCTGTTAGAGGCGCCTTTTTTAAGGAACGCATTGAACTTGCTAAGAATCCCACCAAGGAACTGTTCTCTATCTATAAAGAACTTACCACTCCAGGCAGATTGGTGGCTCAAGACACCTACTCAAATGAGCTATGTGACGACATTGCGGATTTTTTTACGAAAAAGGTTGACATGATGCATGCCACTTTTGTTGGAAATCCGTCCACTAGTCACAATGGTGCGCAATACGACGACCATGCATCTAAACCCTCTCTGACATGTTTCTTAGTTCCGGAACGACAGGAGCTGCTCACCATTATGAATAGTATCCGGTCTGGCTCCCCACTTGATGTTATATCTCCTAAACACTGCAAGGGGGCCATAGAAAGTACAATTGATCAGATTGATCACCTCATCACTCTCTCTTTCCAGGAGTGTTATGTGCCTGATGCTTGGAAAAGGGCTCAAGTAATCCCTCTGAAGAAAAAAACGTCAATGCATATTTCCCAGCTACAAAATCTGCGCCCGATCTCCCTCCTTCCTTTCTGTGCAAAAGTAGCAGAAAAGGTAGTTAATATTCAAATTATGAAATTTGTGGAGGATAATTCTCTTCTCCACCCTACTGAGTCAGGATTCAGAGTGGGCCACTCCACGGAATCTGCGGTCCTCTTCTCTACAGAGTGCCTGAGACAACTAGCTGACGAGGGGCAGACGGCAGCGCTGGTTTTACTCGATCTAAGTGCAGCCTTTGATACGGTACTGCACTCTACGCTGCTGTCTCGCCGCTCGGAAAGGGGAGTGACGGGATCTGCACTGGAATGGATTAAATCCTTTTTAGCTAACAGATGTTTCCAGGTGCATTGCCCCCCTTACAAATCCTCCCTCAGAAAGCTTAAACATGGAGTCCCTCAAGGCTCCAGTTTAAGCCCTACACTGTTTAATCTTTACATGGAGCCTTTAGCTCGTATTGTGGAAGCCTTCGGAGTGGATATCGTCACGTATGCTGACGATACCCAATTAATAATCAAACTCACCGATAACCAGTCAGATGTGGCCACAAATTTCTCCAACTGTATGCTCTCCGTAGCTGGGTGGATGAACAACAACTGTCTACGCCTTAATGGCGACAAAACTGAAATCCTTGTTGTTGGTAAATCCCCCTCTGCTTGGTCACAAGCCTGGTGGCCTACACAACTGGGGGATACTCCTCAGCCGGTTCAGTCCGTTAGAAACCTGGGGATTATGCTGGACACGGAGTTTTCTTTTAAGCAACAGATCAGTAAAGTCACAAGCAAATGCTTTGGCATACTCAAAACTCTTCGGAAAATCCTTGAGTTACTCCCCATCAGTGCCAGAAAGACACTCATTCATGCCTTAGTCACGCCCCACCTGGACTATGGCAATGCTCTCCTTTTGGGGCTCAGTAAAAAAGGTATTCACCAACTCCAGCGTGTGCAAAATGCCGCCGCACGTATGGTGCTCAACCTCCCACGCAGAGCATCAGGAAAAAAGGCTCTTTATGAACTCCACTGGCTCCCCATTGAGGAGCGCATCAGGTTCAAGGCTCTCTGCTTAGCCCATCGCATAGCTCAGGGTAAAGGCCCTGGCTATCTGCGTAACCTTCTTACCCTTCATCGCCCCGTCCGCTACCTTAGGTCTGCGGGAGCTATGAGGTTCCAGCTTCCCCGGGTTCGTAAGACCAGGATCGGAGGTGCTTCTTTTAGGTTCTTGGCCTGTAAACACTGGAATAGGCTTCCTCTTGATCTTCGTATGGAGCCTTCTGAAGCAAGATTCCGTTTAAAATTGAAAACCCACCTATTCCCTGGTATAAACTAACTTCTCTGCATCTAGGATTGGGGTTTGATCCCGGTCTCTGATCTTAGGTGAGCAGCAGCAGCATTTGTTAGCGCGGGGACACACTATGGTAGTGTAACCAGGCGCTTTAGAAATGGTTTTATTATTATTATTATTAGCAGGTGACAATATTTTATTCTGGAAAATTAGCTCACGCTTTCTTAGAGAGGTCTCTATCTTACTAGACGCCTGTACCGCACATTTTGGAGCCATTTTTAACCCGATGTTGATGACATTAATGCCACATTCGATGTGTGAAGCATAGTAACCTATAGGCCTATGAAGCCAATCACCATGGAGGAGGTCAGTGTAGCCCTAAAGAGCAGTGTTCAAGGTAAAGCACTGGGACACAATGGGGTTCCTGTGGATGTTTTTATGTTATTGCCCTCCCTATGAGTCCGACTCTCAATCCAGATTTTTAATGTAGTGGCTAATGGCCACTTTCCAAAAACTTGGTCTAACAGTGTGATCATACTCATTTAAAAAAAAAGGGGGACAGAAATAATGCTAGGTGCTACTGGCCTATATCACTCCTAGATTCTTCTGTCAAAACCATGGGATGAGTGATCTACGCAAAAGTTGGAATCCTGGGTCCAGGAAAAAGATATTCTAACGGAATCACAATTTGGATTTAGGAAGGATATAGGCACTTTGGAATAAGGAATAAATCTGCATCTTATTATCAGTAAATATACGTTGGCAAGGGAGGGACATATCTACCTATGTTTTTTAGATTTGGCCTATGCCTTTGATCTTGTAAATCATGCAAAACTATGGCAGGTCCTAACAGAGATGGGTGCCCCACATAATATTGTATGCCACCTCTTCCAGCTATATGCATACTCAATAGCCTCTGTGAATTATGATAGTAATGGGGAGCGTACGGAGAAATTTTGGGTGACCTGGGCGGAATAAGGCAGGGAAGCGTGCTTGGACCCCTGTTGTTCTCTCTATATATAAATAGGGTAGACAGCCTATTGCAGACTGTAAAGTCTGATGCACCCAAGGTGGGATTCTGTATCACTCCAAACTTTCTTTATGCAGACGATGCAGTGATCATATCTCAGACTGCAATTGGCCTCCAGCGATTAATAGATGACTTTGTAACATTAATTGAGAAACAAGATTGTTATATCCTGCTAATGTTAATACAATGCCATTCTACCACAAGTGGAATGTTAAGGTGATGATGCTGTCAGAATGTTGGGGATCTGTCAGAGAAGTCACAGTTGACTGGGCTGAGCTGCCTGCTGGCTGCTCCTGGTGGGGTCTTGTACTGGTCTCCCTCTGATCCTCGTCTGGTCCTGTTCTTATCTACCTGTGATCTTGTACCATCTTCTAATAAACCTACTTGAATCATCACAACAGAGTGGACCTGATCACTACAATTTTTTGGCGACGAATTGAATTGAAAGGACCTACTTTTGTCACCTCAAGCAACTTCAATCTCAAGCAACTTCAATTTCAAGCAACTTCAATTTCAAGCAACTTAAAAAATACATCATCCTCCAGCAACTCAATTCAAGTTATCTCAACTGGCATCCTGACCCCACCAGTGACCTCCCATCGGTCGCCCACTACCAGTCTGCCAGTTGTTCCTGTGAGGAAAACCGTCTGGGAAGTCTACATTCAGTCTTGGGCATCTACTTTCCAGAGCTATTGCTACGCGTCTTTTGCTGTGCCTTCATGTGAGGGTAAGCCTTCTTAAGCCTGGGGAGGTGCTGTGCCTTCAGTGAGGGTAAGCCTGGCGCTTTTCAAGCCTGCCAACGTATGTGACTGTCAACTCTTGCATCGTGTACTGTGTCAGCATCATGTGCTGTGCCTTCAATGTGGTGAGGGTAAGCCTGCCTTTCTTCAGCGCCTGTGTCCTGTGTTGTGTTTTCACTGAAGGTAACCCTGACGCTCTCCAAGCCTTTCAACGTCTCTGTCCTATGCTCTGGGGAAGAAGAGTGCTGCATGCTGTGCCATCAGACTGGCATTTTTCTTTTACTTGGTCATCCTGCGTGTATCCTTTATGTCGCTACCAAGGACTCTGCTGTTTTTCGCTGTCTCTTGGATTACCGTTTCTGTCCCGCACTTTCCGGAGCGAGAACACTCTCAGGCACAACAGAGCTTTTCTTAAGCTTGGGTGAAGTTGATCTGCGCACATTGACTTTATTCCTCTTTTAGCCTTAAGTGAAGTGAATGTAAGGTCTGTGTGCATGTTTTTTTTTGGACTACATTTTAAACACCCATGGGGGGAAAAATGGTAGTTCTGTTTTGACAATGACCGGCACCATATTACCTGCATGGGATGTTTATGCTGCCATTTATGGAATTCTATGGTGGTTTTCAATAAATGGTACAGTTGGAAATGCACAGTTTCTCTAGCGCGAGCCGCCCATTCAAATTTTCTTCAAGTTGGCTCCAGCGCGCGCAACTTACTTCTGTCATCGTTTCTTAAAGTTCCTTCGTGACATCTTCTTTAGCTGCTGATAGACGCTCTGCTGCCCAAACGTGATGTGAGCCACTCGGCCGAACGTAAAATACGTGCTGCCATCTTGTGGTTCTTCTTTGCCTTGGTTTACAAGCCGTTTGCCAGCCACCCTCATTACTCTTCAAGTTTTTTGCCAACCACGTTTGTCGTCAGTTGAGTTGTTTAATAAAGTTAATTGAAGATTTACTCTGTCAGCAGCCGTCGTGGGAGCAATAATTACACGCTCTTGTCTTTTGCTCGTGGTTTTTCGAAAACTGCAACATGAAGGTATTTTTCTTATGGACAGGGATGCTCTGCTATAAAACTCTCTGTGGTTGGAGGTTGCTTCACAAGCCCACGAGTTGCAAGTTGTCTGGCACATGCTTGTTTTTTTCATGGTTCTTTTGCATATCTGTGCTTCTTTTCACTCCGGTGACAGGCACACCACGTTTTAAGACTGCCTGTCTGTTTTCTTGTGCACAGCATTTAGTTTTTGTATGCCTTTATTGTCATGTCATTTACTCCATCTTCAACCAAAGGCATTGCTACTCGGGTGAGTAGTCGCTCACCGGCGTGTGTCACAGCTCCATGGCATTACATTGTGTTTCAAACGCTATTGCTTTTGCATGATTGCTTACGTCTCAATACTGTTCTTGGACTCTAGGTATTCACCCCGTAAGTACATACCGTCAGGGTACACGTTGTATTTAGTCTATTGTTCACTGTTTGCATGCCATTTGTCTCCCAACATTGGGATCGCAATGGGTTTTAGTCCCATTTGCCAGCAATGGGTTTAAGTCCCATTTGCTCTCTGTACACATAATTCTCATGTGTTTAGTTCGCTTGTCTTTTTACTCTACATAGGGTGTTTTTTTTTTTTGTGTGCACAACTCGATTCTCCCTCCTGGGAGCTATGCAAGGGTGTAGCCCATTTGCTTAAATTCACAGTCTAGTTTACCCTACACAGGGTGTACATTATGGGCCTTAGTCCCATCTGTTTGTTGTACGTTTATACAATTTTCACAGGTGCACTATTCTGTTTCCCTCTCACAGAGGATCCATGCAAAGGTTACAGTCCTATTGCATAAGTGCGGGTTCCCACCCAAACTCTGTCAGTTCTACCCTTTTATAGGGATCACATGCAAAGGTTACAGTCCTTTTGCATTACCAGGGGTTCTTACCCAAACATTCCTTTCATTGATTGGAATATGTCATGAGTACCTACTCATATGTGCTACATTACTTCAGTGCACTGTGTGGCTTTTCCACACAAAGTTTGTTTTTACACTTATATGTGTATGGGAAGCGTTCCCAGTTTGGTGCACAAGTCATCTCTTTCCCAAGAGATCAGTCGTGGGTTCTCACCCATGCAATTTAGTTCACATATTTAGCTCAGGTTTATACATTCATATTTTCATTGCTAAGTATGTTCTGTTGATATTATATTTGATTGCTATTTTTTTGCACTGTTATCTTTGCATTACAATTTTGTCATTGCTTTAAGATAGTGGTGTTTAGATGGGGAATTACCATTATATTTTTTCCTCATTTTTCTTGTTTCTTTCTTCTTTTCGGTTTCCTTCTGAGGTCTTCTTCTCGTGTCTCTTGTGGAGTCTGGATTTTCTTTTGTTTTTCTGTCGTGTTATCTTCCACTGCGTTTGTCGCTATCTGTTGCCCTGTGGTCTTTTCGTTTTCCATTTTCAGCCTCCATTTCATTCCTGTTCTGGCCAGTGGGTATGTTTTGGGGCAGTCTGTTGCGTTTTCTTTTATCCTTTTCTCTTACGTTGTTGGTTTTTTTTTTCTTCTTCGCTGTTGTGTAAGAAGGGAGGATGGTTTCTATGTTTGATTCTTCTGTTGTTTCTTCTCTGTTTCTTAATTTCTCTCTGGTTGCTTTTCTCTATGGTTTTTCTCACACTGTTTTTTTCTTGATCGTTGTTCTCCTTGTTTTTGTATTATCACTTTGCTTTCACTTTCTCAGGTTTTTCTGTTCAGTTTCTAGTTTTTTTGTTTTCCGTAGGAGAAAGGGGGATATGTTATATCCTGCTAATGTTAATACAATGCCATTCTACCACAAGTGGAATGTTAAGGTGATGATGCTGTCAGAATGTTGGGGATCTGTCAGAGAAGTCACAGTTGACTGGGCTGAGCTGCCTGCTGGCTGCTCCTGGTGGGGTCTTGTACTGGTCTCCCTCTGATCCTCATCTGGTCCTGTTCTTATCTACCTGTGATCTTGTACCATCTTCTAATAAACCTACTTGAATCATCACAACAGAGTATAAAACAGAATTTAACAAAGACCCAAACCTTGGTCTGCAAGATAAAGATAAGACAGGGGAAGAGCCATTTTGCCCAGGGACAAAAAGTAGTCGAATTATAAGCTTTTAGTTATCTGGGCATTGTTTTCTCACAGAAAGGGCACTGATCGTCTCACTTGGAAATGGCCATATTAAAATTTAAAAGGGCTACTGCAGCCATATTTAACTTCGCTAAAACTAATCGGAAGTAAGTCTAATAAAGAAATGATTACAATTTACAGAACAAAATACCTCACTGTATCTTTATATGGTTCACCTGCAACCTCCTACATTTGTAAGAAAATCGTCATGCATAGGCTTACGGCGGTGCCAAGCTCGACCCCGCCCTTATTGTCCATAAAGAATTGGGTATTGGGTACTTGGAGGATACTATCCATCTCAGTACTCTGAAAAAATGGCATAGAATCTGGACAGCTCTAGTAAAAAAGGGACCCGCTCTAAAAGGCGTATGAAGTCAGGGAGTGAGAAGGGAAAGAAAATCCAAACAAAAAGAATTCTCCCTGATTACCTATATTTCTTTGCCAGTGATTGAATCTGGTATGTGTTTAAATGGTTTAAATACATATGCAAAGCTACATAATTACAGCATTGATTCAAATGCACATGTACATATTCTTTTTTTTACAAAAAGTATTTTATTTTCTATCCTTATTTACTTTCTCCTTTGTGATCAATACATGTTAATGACATTTTTTTTATAATTGCTAGAAATAATTTTTTCCATTTTTTTATACAAATATTACTCCAAATTGTTATACAAAATTTAGTACCACCATATAAACCCCCAATAAATAAATCAAACTTGTATCAAAAAGTCATTCATTCCTCACAGTCGTTCATAATCATACAAGACACATATACACATTTGGGTATAGGGAACAAGTAGATGTAACACGTTTCCAAAAACAAATTAGATGACCAAAAACATGAGGTCTGGACACACGAGAATCTGGCCAAAACACAGAACCAAGTTTAGCAGGAAGATCATTAGGGACTGCCTGGGTTTGGATCATTTCGATAAAATACCATGGATTCAGTATGTAATAACCCTTTTCCATGAACTAGAGGAAAAATATAACCCTTTGGTACCCCATAGTATCCTGCCATTTAGTAAAAAGGAAATAAAAGCTATAATGTTCAGGAAAAGGAATATGTACAGAGAAGATGAGAAAAAGACAAAACCTACGATTGAAAGGTATTGTAAGGGACAGTCTCAGTTGAGGATCCAAGGCTACCTAGTAAATGGGAAAACACTTACGATAGATTCCTACAGATCAGATGTTGCCTAGCGCCGATCCATTACCTTGGTGTCTTCCCTAAATCAGATTTTTGGCACCAATATTTACTGAGGTGCCCATGTGATGATGAGGCAAAACAGTTGACAATCCACTTATTGCTGTTTTTGCAAATTTTACTGTGACATCAGGTTTTCTACACTCCGTCCCCTCTTTCAGTCACAGGGTGTTACTCATCACTATGAAGCACTTATCGTTTTGAAAATCTGTCAGTTATGTATATGTGTTCACTGATCAGGGGAGGCAAATAAGTGCAGCAACCACCGGGTTATGCAGATTGTCAGGCATCTTCGGGAGCCTGAATAGTTTCAGTCCGCCATCTTCGGCCACCATGCCACGGCCCCATGGCCTTTGGGTGCCTCAAGTCACAATCACTGCAGGTCTTGGAGACACGGTTTGACCATTGGTACCACACGCAAACCACATGTGTGTCAGTCACAGACATTTGTTTGCCAAATTCCCTAGCACACTGTAAAATGTTTCCAGAATGTTTTGGGGAATTGTGTCCATTAGACGAGGGCTTGCCCCAGATCTGCATCTGTTGGCGTGGAAAGGAAGGGACTGATGTCAGCATGGAAGAGTGACACCTGTGTGTCACTCCTGGAGCAGAGCAACATTGGTGCAGAGTCACGCGTGCCTCCTGTCGACACGCATAGGTACTGCTTGAGCTTTTCCATATCCAGTCTGGCAAGTATTCCAAAAGTGAGAACTCTTTGGTTAGAAGTCTCTATCAGAATGTATGCTTACAGATACGAGTACTGCATTGACACCCTTGTTTGTCACCTTGTAGGTCTGTAGCTTTAAAGTAGGAAAACTTGTTTTTGTTGATGAGCAACACTGAACTTTAAGTATACACTGTATATCGGCTTTTTGAGCCTTTTCCAAGACCATATACAGCTATGCCAAACATATTATTGCTTTGGGTATTGGGTATTGAGGCAATCACATAGTGTGATATCTATGTGGTTAGAAAATATCATTTTGAAATAGCAGTGGTTCTTAACCTGTTGTCTGGTTGTCCAGCACGGAACATGCTCTGTAAAGCTGAAGAAATTTCAAATTGAAGGCTAAAATGATTTACCTTGATTCATTGAAGCAGTGCAGGTACACCAAACAAAGTATGGACAATGGGCGGCCTTAGATGAAGAGCTGACTAAAAGAGAACATGCATTAGGAGCAAAAAGGATAAAGTAATATGTTATTGCTTCATCTTTTAGAATTAAAAATATTTTAGAAAAGATCCAACCTTCCTATATAAATTTCTGGTTTTCTATATTTGTTTGTGAATAAAATAAAATATTTGATCAATGGAAAAAATATATATTTATATATGTATATGTGTTGCATGGTTCTTGCTTTCATTAAGAAAGCTCTTCGTAGGGGAAAACCTTTAATCCATCTAGATGGCTTACGCTATGAAGGAACTTGAATCAGACCTGATATATTATTGGTAGCTCTTTAAAGTCCAGTTATTTGTCTGTTGTATAACTATGACCAGCCTTTTTTAAATCAGTAAATTAAATGTTTTAGCTTATATTGTTTGTTTACCTGATCACACACTGCTCAGTACATTTGGTTTCCTATGATAGTGTGTGAACATTTTATGTAAGTCTATTTTTACTCATTTTTATTACCCTAAGTGTATAACTTTGATCAGTCTGACCTAGATCATACTGCTTGTTATATTCAATGTTTAATATAGATGCAATGATTAGCATATATGGTTTTATTTGATAGTGTGTGGACATTACAGGTAAACCAAATTGTAATCTATTGTATCACTGTATTCTTGTTCATTTATGTATTAGGATATAAATCTGATTGAAAATTATTCAATTCGATAATCTTCTCCATATTTGTTGCTTGAATAAGGACCCTGACAAGGATATCCCCTGTGTCCCATATTCTTTATTTTATGCGTTTATACTTTTCTGGAGAAAAGTAGACAAAACCATTGTAATAGTGGTTTTAGGTTTCATAATTTTGAAATAAAACTTTCTGCATATGCTTCATCATCATCATCATTTATATTTCTGACCCCTCCTCTTCTTTACCACCTTTCTTGGATGAAGCCACTAAATTCTCACAAGTCTCTGAATATAAACATAGTTTTAGCAAAACCAAAAATGTTCCTCGAAATAACCTTTGTCTTCTATATGTGTTTGAGTGTTCTCAGTTTAGATGCTCAAAAAATAAACATTTTGAGTAATTCTTTTTTTTAAATTACATCAAGAAAATAATTATTTACAATACTGAAGCCTTAAAAGAGAAGCTGGAAACTCCTTTATTGTCATGATCACCTCTAGCATTACCTTGGTGAGGTTAATAGGACTCTATAAAAATGATAGTGGCACCTAAAATATTATTTGTATTATCTTTGCTACCTCTTAAATTGCCTGCATATATTTTATATTACTTGATTTGATATGCCCTAAATTTTTTATGGGACAAAACTCCTTATATTGCATTAGAGGAACTTAAAAAATCGTGAAGAAGGAGGTGTTGTTCAGTTTTCCCAACTTCAATTTTATCATTTCTCTATCATTTTAAGACAAGCTTGGATAATATTACATTTGTCTACCCAAATAATTGTCACGCTCACCATGAATGGGCACTGTTATCAGCCACCATGGTTCCGTAAATATGTAACCAGAAGAAGAAATTTCAACAAACAAGCTGGGCAGACATAGAAACAGGTACATTCACAACTGAGTTATAGCGGTGGGGTCAAGAATGTGTGTGAAAAATGTTGTCAGAGGTTAGCCCCACAGGTGAGCACTGGTAAAGTTGAAAACATTCTCAAGAAATTAGTAGGAACTTTACTGGCAAGTAGCTAAGCTGTTTTTGACAAAAAAAACACAATAGTTAGGTCAAATGAGATTTACAATCTGAGTGGCTTTTTCGTACTTCTGTATTATTCCTGCGCCCTTGTTAGACATTCCCAGTCAGGTCAGCAGAAGTCAGAATATTCATAACAACTTATCTGAAAGTGAAATGGAGTCTGGATTTCCCGTTGAATCTTTCACATCGAGGAATTACCGTCAGCGATCTGTAAAAGAAAAGAAGGCAAAAAAGAGAAGTATATTTGGTTTTGTTTGTGTTGTTAAAACAAAAGAAATTACTCTTGCATGAGAAAACCAATTGCGATGTGTGGCTGTTGTTGAGCTACACACTGAAAAAGGTTTGATCCCTAATCTTAAATATAATAAACACATGTGCTCTCAAAAGTCTAGGGGCATATTATCAAGACGCAGCGATAATCATCGCTGAACGCGCTTAGCATGCTTTTTACTATCGCTGGCTATCGCTGGATTATATGTCCATGATAGTGCTGTATTAACAACGCTTAGTGCATTGGAGATATAAAATCCAGCAATAGCGGGGAAATGGGCCGACATCGCTGAAAAATCAGCGAAAATCAATGCGAAACGGCGATAAGATTGCTAATACGAGCATGTGGCCTTAACCCTATAATCCACCTCCCATGTTAAGTATGCCTTAGTCAGGTTTTTATCAGGCGTTCAATTCCTGCAATAATCGGGGCTTAGCGCAACTTTTGTTATCGCGGGACATCTTTGCTAATAGAGCGAAGATGTTTTAGAGACCTTTTCCGTGTGCTTTTTGTAAGGAACGCCTACCTTGCATTTCATTAGCGATAATTATCGCAGGCATGCAAGGCGTTGGAAAACTGGCAGATAACGCCGGAAAGCTGGCGGTAACGCATGTTAGCGCTGGCTTACTAATAGGGCAATAGAAATATCGCCGCTTTATTGACAAAAAGAGCCGCTAAAGCGGCGATAAGGCCCTTGCTAATATGCCCCTAGAAGAGACAAGTCAAGGCAGAATTCTTGCAAACACCATTTATTTTGTGAAGGCAAAAGAATATAATTTAAAATTAAGAAACACAATCTCAGACCTAAATCAAGAAAGAACTTAAGAAAGGACATTGAAAGAAATGTTGTATAAAAACTCTGTTGGCATTTAAAAATCATATTTCAGAGAGAAAGAAATCTCAAGACATCTGTAGAGTGAGAGATTACGAACTCCATATTGGAGAATCTAGTTCGACAAAGAGCAATACAAGCTCCACAGAGAGTTAAGGCAGAGCCTCAAGGAGATAAATAAAAATAAAAGAGATGAAGAAACTTAATGATACAAAATTATTTAAGTACAGTTTGTACTAAGTAATGCACGAGGAACTTGTGTTAAGTATGATTTATTTCCTTTATAGTACACATTGAGATGAAAATACTAATACTGACAACAGCAATTGTCAAGAAAAAGAGGAAGTAAGCAATTGTGAAGAGTAATGTATTTAGTTTCTCTCTCTTTCTCTTAACAATCCCAAATCTAATTTCCCCTTTGGCATCTTCTTTCAATGTAAGGGAAATTATGACTGTGGAAGGTAAAGCAGAGTGGAGGTGGCATATCCTCATGCATCTCTCCAGTAGGTCAACAACCACCAGGTTAGTCACTTTTAGAGGTTTCCTAACACATGTTAAAAGAGGCAATATTGATTTAGCATTCCACTGTTCAGCTGTTCATGACAATAAAACCTGATGAAGCATGATTATTTAAGTATGATTTTTGCTCGGTCAAATCCTGCTCACTGTGTGTGAAATACTAAACGTACTTAAGAAACATGACTAAAATCGTAACTCATTGAACATGACAGAGAGAGAAAAACTACTAATGTATTATGATATTAATGTGAAAAGTAATAAATGCAGTCTGTGTTTTAGCATAATATGATTTGAAAATGTTTCTTTAATGAAAATGTTTCTTGTTATGTTTCTCAACACATAGAATCTAAAACTACAGAAAACTGCTCATTTATTAATGAAAAATAATTGGACTGTGCTTAAAAGCAATTTGAAATAGTGTTCTTATAATATTTTCTTATGCGTTTATATTTCTTCAAATACTTTAATGTTAGCACATTTTCCTTCAGAAAAAGCTGACTTTGATAGTTTTCCAACGTAGGCCTCAAAATGTATTATGTTCTTTTATTGTAGGCTTCAGAAT
Source organism: Triturus cristatus (assembly GCF_964204655.1). Taxonomy (NCBI): domain Eukaryota; kingdom Metazoa; phylum Chordata; class Amphibia; order Caudata; family Salamandridae; genus Triturus; species Triturus cristatus. Next base: position 238,333,913 of record NC_140589.1, on the reverse strand, counting down.
GTATTTTGTCCTTCATTATTTTTCAAAATGCTGACCTGATTGCTTTAGCTATGAGATTTATCGATTAAGTTTCTTTCTTACAGTCTGAATATTTTCTCTCTATGAATAAAAGTGTCAACCTTTTTGCAAGCCAACTTGGAAGCGAGCACATGGACGTGTTAAGTTGCAAGTGTGCTTCATAGTTCCGAGGTGATTATGATATTGCATATTCTTAGAAAACAAATAGAGAACAAAGGTGTTACGTGTGGGTTCCGGATGATTTGGCCTGAAGAATGATCATTCTATGATCACACCATGGATTTCAAACAATAGAAACTGTGCAAAACTGTGCAAATTTACTTTGTGGGCTGGAACTATGAACATTTTGAGGTATAATTGCCCGTGGGAAAAGGATGTGCGCAGCTATTTTCCTTGCAATTCCTGGACGTGACATACTGTGGGTCTGAACTCTGATTTCCTTGAACTGAACTGTCCTGATTTCACCTGCGATTCGTCGGCTGGTGAATTTGAGCAGGTTAAACCTTTCAGCTGAAGGATTGACTACTCTGGCTGTTGCACGCTGTCCTATAGACTGTTTTCCGTCTTGGTGCTGATAAACCTACAAACAAATTTTGGTGTGTATGATTCTTAAAATTGCATACTGTATTTGCAATATGTGTTCTTTCTCTCTCTTTATCTCTCTTTCTCTCTCTCTCTCTCTCTCTCTCTACCCTCACACCAGGCGTATGATTTTTGATGTATTTGCTTAAAATCTGTGATTCGGCTGTGATTTTACCTGTACACATTTGAATAACCAAGCATTCAATGTTTCTAATGTATTTTTGTGTATTGACCATTCATCTTGAAGTGTCGATGAAGTTACCTTGATAAATATTCTGTGTTTTTCTTTCTTTGATGTTTATTATTGACATTATATGGGTTTGAATATTGTTGTTAGACAGGCACTTCTTCATTACAGGTCCTCATGAGGCAGTGGCTTCCGTCTCTAATTCTCTGAGTCCGGATTAGCTCTTACAAAGATCTATCAGAGGACCTCTTGATCTATACGTGGTTGATGAGTTTCTATGGGCCAAACTCTGTGTTATTGTGAAATTGTTACTGATATTTGTGTTTATGATGTGGTGAGTAACTCAGGTCTGTGCTCACAATTTTACACCACTTCCGCTCGATCAGTTTTCTGGTAGCGTAATTGGATGGCTATTTTGACAAAAATATACTAGGCAATGAAGAGATGGAGTTAAAGACATTGACAGACTATAGAAAATTGCCCCTTACTGTTGTGGTCCATCGATGACCTTAATGGAAGTAACGGGTCCGTCGAGTGTGCAATGTGGCAGACATGGGCATGTATGTGCGCCACATGTGCACACATGGACGAATGAGGGGTGCAACAGGGTGTCAATGTGACACCCTGCCACCCATGGTGATGCCTACCCCATTACCGATTTGGTATTTACCGATTCGGTAATGGCAACTGGCTTCCCATTCATTCCTATGGGCCTCCAGGCCCATAGGAATGAATGGGAAGCCAGTTGCCATTACCGAATCGGTAAATACCGATTCTAAAATACCGACAGACACCGAATCAGTATTTATTTACCTACATTACATTTACCGATTCATAAATACCGAATCGGTAAAATTCGGTATTTAAGAATCGGTAAATGTAATTTACCTACATATGGCCCTTAGTGTGTTGTCTGCTGTGGAAGTAGTGCTGTGCAAAAGGCCTTGCCATTGCTAACATAGGGAATCTTGAAGTGTGACAGGTGAGGATTTCTTAAGGCTGCTTCAGAAAGCGCATCTGGAGAGATCTCGGATAAAGGCGAAATCGCGCTGGTCGAGATTTTGCTGGAAGTGAAAGATGTTTTTGGATTGTTTGGTTCTATCATTTTCTTTTAGATGAGCAGACAAGTTGTTTTATGTCATTTGTTTTGTTAAAGTGTTTGTAAAAGACTCTAAATACTGACTTTATAAAGGGAACGTCAGTCGCAGGAGTTAAGTTGACGTCACTGGGTGCCGCGCTGGTATTGGACGGTTGGTGAGAAATCGTCACTAGGTGCACCGCTGATATTGGTTGGTTGGTGTGAGCTGCGCTGGTATTGGGCAGTGATACTGCTTTTGATTGGTTATAGAGAATCATAACACGGAAAAAAGTTGTTGAGAATTTCCTTGTACAAGTTTGATTTTAGTATAGAAGTGCATGAGGTTTTGTAAATTGTTGAAAACCTTGTTTAGTAAAGATGAGCCCATACCTATTAGAGAAGGAGTTCCTGTGGCTCCTGAAGGGACCCCTGGTTCATTTATGTTATTAGAAAAGGGATATCATACGTGTACGTGGTTGGAGAATTGTATGAAATACACTGAGCAAGATGGTAATTTAGCATTTCCAGAAAATTTGACTTTTAATACTAGAACTTTAGAAAATGTAAGGAATCAAATGAATAACTTGAGACTAAATCCTAGACCTATGCAGTATGAAACTCTTGAAGAAAAGAAACCTGAGGCATACAGAAGAGAAAGAGAAAAGTTTCAGACTAGATACAGGAATGCTGTAAATCGATATACAGAGGCAAAGTGGGATGCTCACAAGAAAATGTGGAGAAGGGATATAGCAGAAGTAACACAAATGTTTCCTGTTATAGTAGCTGAGACTGGTGAGGGAGAGAAATGTAAAAAGAAGAAGAAGAATGTTGAGGAGTCAAAATCTAAAAATATTGATTTAGTAGATGAGGGTGCTGACAATATAGATGAAGATGTTTTGAATGAGTTACTGATGTATAGACCTCCACCTTATCATGAGGAACATAATCTTGTGGAGTCAGGATCTCTTCTAAGTGCCCCAATAGTGCACGTAGAATTGGCACATAAGAAAACATCATTTGGGCAGAATCAGATTCCAGTTAGAGAAGAGCTGCCAAGAATAATAACACCAATGAACCCAGTGACTATTGGTCCTATTGTTCCATTATACAATAATGGACAAGGAGTTTCACAAGTACATACTTTAACAATTCATAATAGAAATATGAATGGAGTTCACATAGTTACGGAAGGACAGGTGTTAGAACTGGGGGGCTCTAGTTGGCAATGGTATACACCTTTGTCCAAATAGGGACCCTTGCTTCTAAGTCAGGATAAGGGGATTACACTCCTAGATAACCTCTGCTCACCCCCTTGGTAGCTTGGCACGAGCAGACAGGCTTATCTCAGAGGCAGTGTGTTAAGCATTTGTGAACACATACAGTAATACAGTGAAAACACTACAGATGGACATCACACAGGTTTTATAAAAATAAGTATTCTTTATATAGACTTAACACAAGACCACAAACGACAAAAATCCACAATCCTGTACTCAAAATTGACTTAAAGATGGTAAAAGTTACTTAGTTCAAGTTGATGATAAATGCGACACAGTTCTCACAAAAGTACCTGGATGCGTAACGCAAAATAAACAAAAGGCTCGCAGAGGGATATGCGTCGGTTCCGTGCTCCGGGGGAGACGATGCGTCATGCCTCAATGCTTGCGCAGAGTAGGGGATGCGTTGTGATCCTTACCGGTGAAGGGGTGATGCTTAGGTTCTCGGCCTGCAGCCCGGTTGCGATGCGCAAGATGGCGCCTTGATGCGATGCAACAATCCTGGTGCGATGCGAGAAGATGGCGCCCTTGATGCGACGATGCGACGGTGATGCGTTCACGCCCTGGCAGCCTTGCGACGACTCTGTACTTTGGAGCCGCAACAGGCCCAGCTTCTCCGGCTATGCGATGGCGACCCTCTCGATGGCGTCACGCTTCTCCGGTGATGCGACAGCAGACAGCTTCGACAAAGACACGCTTCCTGGGAGATGCGGCGGCGGCACGCTTCCCCAGTGATGCGACGCCTACAGCTGCGGCAGCGACACGCTTCTTCTTGTTGCGTCACGCTTCCAACTCCCAGAGACATGTAGTCTTCTGCAGATAGAATTCCCAGCAAGCAAATTCAGAGGGGAGCTGGTGGTGAAGTATTTTGTCCTGGAGACTTCAGCAGGAGGCAAGCACAAGTTCAAGCCCTTGGAGAAATATTCTGTAAGATGATGAAAGTGCTTTGAAAAGTTCCTTCTCCTTTCCTTGGCAATGAAGACACCACTGCAGGCCAACCCAGCAAACAGCACACTGGCAGAGGGGCACTCCAAACTCCTGCAGGTTCCTTGGTTCTTCTCCTTGGCAAAAGGTTTGTCTTGTTCCCAGAAGTGATCTAAAGTTCTTGGGTCTGGGTCCCAATATTTATACCCCAAAATCCTTTGTTCTCTGAAGGCAGAGAGGCCTCTGCCTAGTCCAAACCAGTTCTTGAGCACTTTGTTTACAGGACTCCTTCTTTCCTTTCACAGTGCAGGGCAGAAACATCAGACGCCCCACAGGAGCTGGAGCCAGCATTGTGGAGGGAAAGCACAGCCCTGGAGCACTTTGTTGACATGATTCCTTCGCTTCTTTCACAGTGCAGGGCAGAGACATCAGCTGCACCCCAGGAGGTGGAGCCAGCATTTAGGAGGGAAGGCCCAGCCCTATTCAGGTCCCAGGTGCAACTCCTCCCTCCCATCTAGATGCAGATCTCCCTATTCACCACTGGGCTGACTCATTCTGTCTCCTGGAATTCCCCAGCCCTGTCACTCAAACTCCAGACAAGGAACACACAACCTAGCAGAGGCAGGCTTTGGATAGTTAGACAAGAAAATACCTACTTTCTGAAAGTGGTATTTTCAAGCACAGAATGTTAAAACCAACTTTACTAATAGATGTATTTTATCATTCTGAGTTCAGGCATACTAAATTCGAATTTCTACCATGTTCCCTGAGTCAGTTAGGATTATAAAATGGAATAATCTAACTGCCTATTCTGGCCTATGGAGAACAGGTAGCCTTGCAATAGTGAAACACGAAAATGGCTGTAATTAACTATTAGGACATGCTACACACACCAGGCCATGTCCTACTTTGTACTTACAATGCACCCTGCCCTTGGGCCTACCATAGGGGTGTTTGATATGAAGAAGAAAAGGGAAAGTGTAGGGACTGGAAAGTGGATGCACTTGGTCAGTCAGCATGGCAGTACCAGACTCCACATAGGTTCTGCAATGGCAGACCTGAGACACACTTTACAAGCTGCTTCAGTGGGTGGCACAACCAGTGCTGCAAGCCCACCAGCAGCATTTGATTTACAATCCCTGGGCACACATGGTGCACTGTACTAGGGTCTGACAAGTAAATCAGATAACCCAATCATGGAGTCACTAATCAATACATCAATTTAACATAGGGAGCACTTGCACTGTGGCACTGAATAGCAGTGGCACAGTGCCCAAAGCATATAACCAGCAAAAAAATGTCAAAAACAGAGGAGGCAATCCGACAAAATGGAAGGGAGACTCACGCCAATGATGCCAGGTCTAACAACAGGTGTGACGAATCAAGGGTCAAATGAGAATAGTGGAGTAATAACAAGTGCTATTTCAGGAGAAGGGTTAGAATCATTAATTCAAATTTCAGAATAATCAGTTGAAACCCCAAAAAGAGGTGCACATATAGATCCGAGAAGGATGTTGCAGATGGAGAGATGGGTAACACTATCGAACAGCAGGGTCAAAGATGGGTGGAGCTAGTGGAAACACTCAGAGATCTTTAGGACCTTTCCCAGAAGGGATAGATGAGTGCATAAAAGAAATAGCGACTGGTTGTAGCTTACAAAATAATTGTTCGAGTATAGATGTGAGCAAATTAAAAACGAAATTAGAAAAAATGATACTGGGAACGATTAATCCAGAGAGATTAGGTAAATATCGGAATGAAGAATTGCTTTTCATGTGTAAGAATATTACACGGAAAGTGAGAAATACACATTTGCTGAGATTGCGCAAACATATGCAGTTGATATAGAGAAGTCTAAGGCTTTACAAAAAACATATTGATTGGATTTCAGTGATAAAGATTTCGAGAGTTTGAATGTTTCATGAAAACGTTCGCAGAACAAGGAGTTAATTAACACTCTAAAGCGATGGAGTGATGTGGATCGATGGGAAGGCAGATGATCAAAAAGGAAGGATGATACGGTGATAACTTTGGTGGCTTTACCACTGTATCCTGTAAGGGAGACAGAAACTGTGGTGGCCAATGCGACGGTATGTCCTATGAGAGAGGTACCAGAAGGTGGGTTTGTTCATGTACCATGGTCGAGGTAGGATATATTATCATTTACAAATGATTTCCCCAGGTCGCGAGAGAAACCAGTGGCGTGGTACAAAGAAATGGAAAGGTTTGTCAAGGTTTTGAACGTTTCGTGGAAAGATTTGGATGGCTTGTTTGATATTATATTCCGACTGATTTTTCGGTTGAGTGCAAAGTTGCTGTAGACTGGCCAAAAGAAGAATATCCAAGAGATCCAAAGACAGGAGCCCCATCAGAAGAAGTCATGAAGAAATATAATCAGGTTATTACGTATTTGAAGGGGGAAATTTCACCAAAAGAAACAGACTGGGTGAAAATAGAAAGGACAACACAAGAGTTGAAAGAGTCAGTTCATGTGCATTCAGGTATTTAAACAGTACAGTGGTATTTAGAATGTCTCTGAAGAAGATATGGGACATTTTGTATATCGTTTTGTGTATGGATTGAGGCCAGAGATAAGTGCCATGATTCAGCAGCATTTGATTTGTTGGCAGAGTAAGTCAATTGACGAGAATCTTCATCATGCGAAATATTGTGGTGATGATATTGATGTTGGCTCAGATGAAAGCAGAAAAGAAAGGAGGATTTATGAATGCGAATACGGGTTTTACAGGAGTTTATCAGGGAAATGGTCAGACTACTACTGGTATGAGAGGTATAGTAGCAGATGGAAACACAGTGATGAATATGATACTGTTGCCACAAGGGAGAGGTCGAGGTGGTAATATAGAAGAAATGAAGAAAATGTTTCCGTGTCATGCTTGCGGTAAGTTTAGGCATTGGAAGCACGAGTGTAAAAGTATTCAGGCAAATACAGGGGATGTACAATTGATAGACACAGGAGTAGAAGGAATGAGTCAGATGCAAATGAATCAACAGAGTCAGAATCAGCAGATGTCGGTTGGCAGAGGTCAGGGTCAGTGAATACAACAAGCTCCTATGCAAAATGTGAATGGTCAAGTGCAAAGAAACAATGTGCATATGGGTTTCCATACAAATGATCAATTGAATTCAAAAGTGCAGGTGTCTTTCCAGAATTTGATTTAGTTGGATGGAAGTGATTCAGATACATCTCAGTGACAGTGCCTGAGGGGGGAGAAGGAGTGAGTACTTGGTGCATCCTTAGAGGTAGACCAGAGTGGACCCTACATGGATGGCGAGGTTGACGGAAACATTGTTATGTTCCTCGTAGATTCTAGCGCTACCCGTTCCACTGTGAGAACTGTGGAAATTCCCAACCTACCCCTCTCTAGAGAAAGTATCCAAGTGGTAGGAGTTTCAAACACATTGATTAAACCCCAGTGACTAGACCTAAAAAGGTACAGATTGGAGGGTGTCAGGATTTACACAAATTTGTGGTGTGCGACACTAGTCCAGTTAATTTGTTAGGTAGGGATTTGTAATGCAAGATGAGCTGCTCCATTTATTGCACGCCAGATGGAATTGCTTTCCATGCAAAAGATGAGGATGTAGTGTTTGAAATGGCACGACAAGGAACAGAAGTGAATGACATATCTGAACTAAGAGATACAATGTTGTCTGATGTGTGGGATTTTTCAGGTAAAGACATTGGTCTGATGAGAGGAGTAGCTCCAATTCAGATAAAAGTAAAACTAAATGCAGAGTTCCCAAGAATACTCGCATACGAAATGAGTCCAGAAACAATTGATTGAGATGTTGATCAAACAAGGTATTTTAAAAGTGATTTCAGGGTGTCCATTCAATTCGCCTATCATGGGAATTCACAAACAAGTCTGAATCCAGCTGCCTTGTTAACACTTCCAAGTTGCGAAGTAGTGATGGACGAAGCACATCATGATTGTTTGGATGTGACTGAATTGTGTTCAAAGCCGAGACCTGACATACAGGATACTCCATTGCCTGAATCTGACCATGTTCTGTTTGTGGATGGATCATGCTTGAGAGATTCTGAGGGTATCTTGCGAGCTGCATATGCGATTTGTACAGAGATGAGTGTCATTGAAGCATCATGGTTGAAAGGAGTGAGTTCAGCATAAGTGACGGAGTTGATTGCGCTCACTAGAGCATGCTGCATCACAAAACAGATGCGAGTTACCATATTTACGGATAGTCAATATGGTTTTGGGCTGGTGCACGATTTTGGGCAGATGTGGTGTCAACGTGGGTTTATGACCTCTTCGGGTTCAACCATACGAAATGGAGAGTACGTAAAGAAGCTACTGATGGCACTACAATTGCCAGCCCAAATTGCGGTGGTGAAAAGTTCAGCATATAAATCTGGCCATGACTATGCCATCGTTGGCAATAGATATGCTGACAAAATTGCACGATTTTGTGCTCAAAATTCATATACGATCATTGGGGAGCATTTGAAAGAACAATCTGATGAAAAAGAATGCAGACTAATGTTTTCAACTGTTGAAACTTGGGAAGAAAGCAGAGAATTACAAGATGAAGTTACTGAGGCAGAAAGAGAAGGGTGGATCAAAGCAGGAAGTACCCGCAGATCAGAAGATGATGTGTTGGTTAACACAGAGGGAAGGCCTGTTTTGCCAGATAGTTTGTTGTCGCCAATGGCAAGAGTCTGCCATGGTCCAACTCATGTAGGCAGAGATGCTATGATAAGGCTTTTCAAACAGTCATGGTACAATACAAAATTCAGAGTCATTGCAAAGAGTCTGTGCCAAAGATGTGTAGCATGTCAGCAACAAAATGAAAGGAGAAAAACAGTTGTCAGTTTGGGTCGAATTGGACAGGCAGTAGGTCCATTTACGGGTATGCAGATGGACTTTATAGAAATGCCTCCTTGCAATGGATTAAAATATGTCTTGGTGATTGTGTGTTTTCACCTTGGGTTTAGGCATACCCAACAAGACGTAATGACAGCCTAACTGTTGCTAAATTGCTGCTTAAAGAGTTCATCCCGAGATTTGGATTTCCAGTCTCGTTAGAATCAGATAAAGGAAGGCACTTTAATAATGAAGTAGTGCGAATGCTTTGCAATGCCTTACAAATTTTGCGAAAATTGAATTGTGCTTATCGACCTGAAGCGTCAGGCAAGGTCGAGCAAGTAAATGACACAATAAAATCAAGATTGGCTAAAGTTTGTGCATCCACAGCACTGAAATGGCCTGATACAATACCATTGATGTTGATGAGTTAGAGAAGTATCCCAGACAGGGATGTTCCCACATGAGATTATCATGGGAGGGCTATGAGACAGCCAAAAGTCCGGGCAAATCTGCTTGTGAACATATGATTTAGTGCTAGATTACTGTTAAGGATTGGCTGAGTTAGTGCGTGCTGTGTCTCACCAGGTTGGAGAAGTCACATATGCTGTCCAACAGGAGCAAGCACATGACTTGTGCCGTCCTGTTTGGGGCCTCGTTGGCGTGGGCCATATCAAGTGATTCTGGTGACAACAACAGCAGTCAAATGTGGTGGTCTGCCTAATTGGGTGCATGCCGTACATACTTGTTGAGTCCTATGTCAACTTGAAAGTACAGAGTCAGTTGAAGGTGAAGAAAGAGAACAAAGAGAGCCTGAACAGACAGAGAATCAAGTAGTGTGGGCAGAAGCTGCTGGGTCTGTTAACACTGTTGAAACTGAAAGAGTGTTGGTCCCTGAAAGTGACAGAGGAAGAGAGAAAAGGGAATCAGCTGAGTAGAGTCTTGAGTCAAGATAATTCATCATATGAGCCACTCTAAATGAACTGAGTCCAAGGTAAGAGGGTGCTAAAAAAAAAAGAAAGGAGATTGAAAAATAAGCCCATGATCTTAAGCCAAAAGAGAAGTTTGAAAAGTGTGAGATACACAAACTTTGCTGATTTATTAATCTAACTGATTTTTTTAATAATATTTTATTTTTTTCTTTAAAATGGATAGTTTTGAGTCTGGAAATCAAAATCAAAGCTCAAATAGACAAAAGTGTCTAAACACTTGCGTTATATGTGTGCTTGTATTATTACTTGTCTTGTTGGTGTTAATACTAATTGTGCCTTATTTCATGTTTCCCGTTAAACCTACTAATGAATATGTTACCACAGACGTAACCAAAGTCCTTAAGGAAGATATAAAGATAGATAACAGGGAATGACTTACACCAAGATAAATCTATTAATGATTTTTTGTTGAATGTTTTTATTAAACTTTTGTATGAGTATGTTGACACTGTAGATGCAAGAGATTGTTATGTGTGCATGCAATTACCCTTGTCTGTGTCAGAAGGGGTGACTTATCATCATCTTCCTTTAACATATGGAATTTCTTGTAGTGTACTAACAAGTTTATTCTATGGCAAAGAGCAGTTTCAATATGTTTATTCAAATTAGGATTACATTTTTTCAGAAATTCCTATTAAAAAGAACATGATTATAGTGTTTTCTTCAAAGAATGCTGAATATATGGGAGAACTTTTTCATACCACAAGCCAATTGATACTGTATAGGCGCAAAGAAATAAGTTGACGTGTTGCCTACCTAATGTAGAAATAGAGTTTAGAAACACCGTAGAGGATAGATGAGAAGAATTTATGAGAAAACCTGTAGAGCAGAAATCTAGGATACCTCTATGGGTTCATAGAGAGAGTGATTACAAAAAAGGGTGAGACATGCTGCAATGACTCTGGACTGGCATCACAAGAGAAAGCTTTGCTTACTAAGACAAAAGATTGACTATAATAGTTATTTCATTGATTCCTGTGAGTGTGAACACACCTTCCTAATTATGGGGGGTTGGGGATTAAGAGGTGGTACTGATCCAGTTTTTCCAGGTGTGTGCTTCGTGTGTGGTAAGAATGCTTATTATAACTTGCCTAAACATTGGTATGGATGCTGTTATGTGGGAATTGCCTTCCCTAAAATATATCACATGGATGATCATGGAACCAATGAAAAGAAACTAACATGGAGTAAAAGGGGAATAAGTGCAGCAGACATTGTGGGTGATATTTCTGGTGCATTGATACCTTCAGTGGGGGTGATTCTGAACTCACATAAAATTAGCAAATTGTCTACAGTGGTTGATCGTTTATCCACAGATACTGCTGTTGGGTTCTTAATGATTGATACTCAGATGGTTGCTATTAGATCGAGGGCGTAGTCTGTTGCATGATGAAAATTCAACAATGTTGCACTTATATCCCTGACAAAAGCAGAGACTTGCGGGGAAATATAAGTAACATTACTAATTTGTGTAGTAATTTAACAGAACTAAAACTTGATGGTGCATGGGAGAAACTTGGTAAGGGTTTTTTCCTTGGTGGGAAATTGGTTTGCAGCATTGGGTAACAGCTTAGTAGGGCAAATAATAACACCAATAATTGCTGTTGCAATCAGCATAATAATCATAGTACTGATGTATAGATGTTGTAAACGCAAAGGGGAAGATACAAAATGAAGATGTAAGAAAAGAAAGAGGGACAACATAGAGTTATAGGATAGAAAAGGGTGCTTATTGTGAAGTATTAAGAGATGTAGAAGGTGTTAGGCTGAAACAGATGAAAACAAGTGCATTCTAAGATAATCAGCTTGTAATCAGATTAATGAAGATTGTGTGATGGCTTGATTCGCTATCAGAGGAAAGATTGATGGAGAATGATTATTTAAGTATGATTTTTGCTCGGTCAAATCCTGCTCACTGTGTGTGTAATACTAAACGTACTTAAGAAACATGACTAAAATCGTAACTCGCTGAACATGTGAGAGTTTAAAACTGCATCGTAAAAGAATGCAGAAGGGTCGCAAATTGGTTTGGAGTTCGAGTCACTCATGACAGAGAGAGAAAAACTACTAATGTGTTATGATATTAATGTGAAAAGTAATAAATGCAGTCTGTGTTTTAGCATAATATGATTTGAAAAGGTTTCTTTAATGAAAATGTTTTTTGCTATGTTTCTAAAACTACAGAAAACTGCTCATTTATTAATGAAAAATAATTAGACTGGTCTTTAAAGCAAATTGAAATAGTGTTCTTATAATATTTTCTTATGCGTTTATTATTCTTCAAATACTTTAATGTTAGCACATTTTCCTTCAGAAAGAGCTGATTTTGATAGTTTTCCAATGTAGGCCTCAAAATGTATTATGTTCTTTCATTGTAGGCCTCAGAAATATATTTTGTCCTTCATTATTGTTCAAAATGCTGACCTGATTGCTCTAGCTATGAGATTTATCACTGAAGTTTCTTTCTTACAGTCTGATTATTCTCTCTCTACAAATAAAAGTGTCAACCTTGTTGTAAGCCAACTCGGAAGCGAGTGCATGGATGTGTTAGTTGCAAGTGTGCTTGCAAGTGTGCTTCCTAGTTCTGAGTTGTTTATGATATTGCATATTCTTAGAAAACAAATAGACAGAGAACAATGGTGTTAAGTGTGGGTTCCGGATGATTTGGCCTGAAGAATGCTCATTCTATGATCACACTATGGATTTCAACCAATAGAAACTGTGCAAAACTGTGCACAGTTACTTTGTGGGCTGGAACTATGAACATTTTGAGGTATAATTGCCCCGTGGGAAAAGGATGTGTTTGAAGTTGGTGAAGGCTGGTAAAGTTGAGTAGGTTAAACCTTTCGGCTGAAGGGTTGACTTTCTTTGATGTTTTTTTTTTTTTTTTCAAAAACCTTTATTGAGCATGAAGAAATAGTACACAGCTATACGCCTACAATGATCAGGCCGGCAGCGACAACATGCAGTGGAGGCATCGATAAGCATAGTTTGAAAAGCAGCCACTGGTTTACACAGCATGTCGCCTACAACCCTGACGGGCCGGCCGCGTAGCATAGGAATTAGAACTGTTTTAAGCATTTAGTAGAGAGCAACATGAGGTGATCGAGCATGAGGAACATGAGGTTTCATTCAACTTTAATAACGGAACCAAACAAGTGCTACACAAGCTGTGCCCTTCCAGCAGAGATCCACCACACCCAGTACGAGGCATTTATGGCAGTGTGGCATCTGGCTGTGCGGGACGAGTATCACGCTATGGGGTGCAGGCAGTAACCCGGGCGTTGACGTCCCACGCCCCAAGGCACCGTCAAGTGATCTGGGAGGGTGTGGCAATGGCCCTAGTAGAGAACATGACAGGATGCTACTTCCTGTAGTGTCGTGCATGTTATGCCGTAGTGGGGTGGGGGAGGGGGGGGGACAGTAAGCTCGCAGCTCCCTCCCGCCCATGGATCCTGTGGATGTTAGGTGATCCCGCGGGACGTGTGAAGCCCAGCCGAGTGTGACGAGAGCGCAGGCCCAGCATGTATGGGGAACTAAAGGAGTGCGGGAGGGGAGGGGGCTAAATCAGTGTCGGCTGGCAGTGGATTAGGTGCTGGTGCCGACGAGGTGGACAGGCCCACCACTGTCTCTTCCCCACTCGCACCTGTCGTGGGAGCGTCTGTGAACTGCGTCTTTAGAAGATACGCAGTGAGAGGACCCCAAAGGTCCCTGGGGCGCGATTTGTGAGGTAAAAGGTCCGAATAGTTGTGTAGTTGTTCCTGCCAAGTTGTCATCGTATCCAGCCAAGTTTTGAATTTAGGCGCCCGCCCTCGCCCCCACCTGCATGCGACGTGGCGTTTTGCCAACAGAAGGCCCATCGCGAAGAATTTCCGGTGCGCCTTAACAGCGGGGTTAGAGAGGCCCAGCAGGGCAATCTTAGGACAAGGAGCAATGTTTACCCCAATCATTTCAGTGAGAGCTGCAAACACCGCCACCCAATAGGCGGCGACGGCCTGGCAAGACCACGCCAGATGCATGAAGTCCGCCCCTGGTCTTCTGCAGCGTAGGCAGCAACCGTTGTCCCGGAGTCCGAAACGGTGTAGTTTAGCGGGTGTAAAGTAGAGGCGATGCAGAAATTTAAAGTGAACCAGTCGAAGGCGGGCATTTCCTGTCACCGCGCTGGTATCGGAGCAACTCTCCTCCCACTGAGCGTCCGACAGTGGTTCCCCCAAATCGCAGTCCCAGTCTTTACGCGCTCGAAGAGGGGGGGGGGGACGGGGCCGCCTGCGCGTGGGTATACAACATGGAGACCACATGTGTCGGCGTTCCTTTCTGCAACAGGGCATGGAGGGGCGCCATGGTATCAGGCTCGCACGGAAAGTCGGGCGTGACCGCCTTGATATTTTGCCGGAGCCGAATGTAAAGAAAGGTATCCATAACGGAAGGGGTGGTATCCCCGAAGAAGTGCGCCGCCGTGCGGAAGGTCCCCTGGTGGTATAGATCTCCCCAGGTGTGGATCGCAAGCTTTGCGAGCATTTTATGGCCAATTTCCTCACGGGCCACGCTCACCCTTGGACCATGTGCCAGCGCCATGCGAGGGGAGTATAGGAGTTCAACTTCCATGTGTTCCGCCAGTCGTTTCCAGGCACTGACAGTGCAGTCGACCGTGGTGGGATCTCTATGGTCTATGCGGGCTGACGTGTACAAGTATCCGGAGGGTTGTTCCGGCCTCATATATCCATCTTCGACTGCCAGGTGCGCCATAAAGGGGGGGGGTGAAGCCAATAGGCGGCGATGTGGCCCTGTGCGCAATCATAGTATCGCTGGAAATTGGGGACATCAAACCCCCCTTGGTGGTAAGGTAGCATAAGGGTCCGCAGCCCGAGTCGGGCCTGCTTGCCTCCCCAGATGAGTCGCGACAACTGGGAGTTGAGGGCACGGAAGAAGTATGCGCCAGGGCTGTATGGTATGTTTGTAAAGAGATACAGCAGCTTGGGGAGGACCACCATTTTGATCAATGAGATCCGACCCGCCATTGACAATGGGAGGTGAATCCATTGGGTAACTTTGTCCGTGATTTTATCCACAACAGTCCCGTAATTGGCTCTAATCAGGGCTTCCCGATTTCTGGTCACCTGGATGCCCAGGTACTTGATCTCCTCTTGCTCCCACACCAGGGGGTAATCAAGGGGGAACTGCGTAGTTTTGTCAGTCAAGGGGAACAAGGCAGACTTCGTCCAGTTTATCTGAATCCCCGAGATGGCACCGAATTTAGTGACTTCCCGCAGCAAAGGGTTCAAGTTTTCACGCGGCTTATGCACATAAAGAGTCATGTCATCCGCATATAATGCAATGAGCAGTTGGCGCTCAGGGTAGATGAGAGATCGGTGATTGTGATGCTGCCGAAGTTTGGCCGCTAAGGGCTCTATGGCAAGTGCGAACAGCACCGGGGAGAGGGGATATCCTTGTCGGGTACCCCTGTGAATCGCGAAGGGGGGGGAGCGGGCACCATTAAGCAGCACCATAGCTCGGGGCCGACAGTACAGCAGTCGGATCCAATCCAGGAAATTGAAAGGCATGCCCATCTGTTCCAGCAAGGCCAGGAGGTAATCCCATTCAAGGGAATCGAACGCCTTTGTGGCGTCGAGAAAGACCGCGGCAGCCTCGCTCGTCGGGTCAATATCCTGTAATACCGCCTGAAGAGTGCGTAAGTTATGAGAAGTTGCACGGTTGGGAACAAACCCGGCCTGGTCTGGGAGCACGAGGAGCTCCATCAAGAGGTTAAGGCGCGTAGCCAGGACCTTTGCTAATATTTTAACGTCCGTATTTAATAGCGAAAGGGGCCTGTAGGAGTCGCAATATTCCGGCGCTTTACCAGGTTTTAACAAAGACGTTATGAGGGCCTCGCGCATCGTGGCTGGCAGGGAACCCTCCTCCAGTGAAGAGTAGTACACCTGCTGTAGAACGGGGGCCAGCACATGCTTGAAGGCTTTGTAGAAGTCAATCGGTAACCCGTCCGACCCCGGCGCCTTTCCCGACTTCATGGACATAATTGCATCCGTTATTTCATCTAGTTCTAGTGTATGATGGAGGTACTGCTGCTGTGTGGGGCCCAGCCATGCAAGCGCAGTGTCATCGAGGTATTCATGCAATACAATCGGTGCGGTCCTGTGGGAGGTGTATAGCCTAGTGTAGTGATCCGTGAGGACTTTGAGTTGGTCAGCAAGATCCCGCTGCGGGGTGCCATGCTAATCCAGCAAGGTAGCAACGTAGTTACTATATCTAGGGGAGCGAGTTGCGGTGGCCAATGCCCTGCCAGGTCTGTCACCCTCGCCATACACTCGAGAGACATAGGGGCGCCCCAGAAACTTACTCTCTTTGGCTGCGGCTTCCGTGTATTCATTTAGCTTCTCTCGCAACTGCGCCGCAGTGCCAGGCTCTCGCCCATTACGCTCCATCTCACCCTCCAACTTACGAAGTTCAGCCTCGAGCCTGCGTAAATCTCCGCGCAGAAACTTAAGGACACCACCTCCCTTAGCTATGCACCAACCTCTCACGGTAACTTTGAACGCCTCCCAGACAGTAGTAAGGCTGGATACGGAGTCTATATTGCGCTCGAAAAAGTCCTTTATGTCTTGCTCAAGTTCCGCCTGAAACACTGAATCTGTGAGGTGTGCAGGATTCAGTCGCCAACTCAGTTATGGGGAGATCGTGAGGGGAACACGCAGGGACAGCAGGATCGGGGAGTGGTCAGAGAATGTGCGAGCCAGATGGAGAGCTCCACCCAGCCACGGGGAGAGGCTGGGTGAAAGGAATACGTAATCAATACGCGCCCAGGTAGAGTGTACTGCGGAGTGGTGGGTGCCCTGCCGGAGCATGGGGTGGAAGTGCCTCCAAGCGTCAATTAAGCGGTGCTCGTCCACTATGTTCAACAACGCGCGCTGTGTGTGCGTGTAGTGCGACGCCTGCGGGTGCGATCTGTCCATCCCAGGCTTGAGTGCAGTGTTGAAATCTCCACCCAGTATAATGTGGGAGATACCTAGGGACTGAATCTTACCCCACAGTGCGAGGAGCGCGGAAGGGTCATCCGTGTTGGGGCCATAGTAACATGCAAACAGTATCGTATGTGAGTGTAATGTCCCCCAAACCATGCAGTACCGCCCTCCAGAGTCTACTTCAGTTCCCGCCAGTGTAAACCCCATCCCACGTCTCACTAGAATGGTCACTCCTCTCGCGTAATTCGAGTAAGACGAGAACACCCTATTCGCAGCCCATCGTGAAGCAAATGGGGGGGCCATCCCCGGTTGTAGGTGCGTCTCCTGGAGCATGGCCACGGTCACTCCCTGCCGAGTGAGGTAGCTCAGGACTTGCCTCTTCTTCCTCGGGTTGTTTAACCCGCGCACGTTCCATGAGAGCAACTGAAAGTTCTGCGCAGGGCGCTTGTCAGCTAAGTCCCCCATTCCCCCGCGTAAAGGCATAAGTGGCATGTTCTCGCAGCTTGCAATTGCTCGTAGCTCTCAGTAACAAATTTCATAACGAAACCCCAGTGAACTACCCCCCCACCCGTCCTCCCGCATCCTGTACTGAGGAGACAGATAACCCAGATGCAGATCGGAGTATTCGACCCCCCACGCCGGCGTCCCCAACTGGCCGGGTATACATTACCCACCCATCCCCACCCTCCCCTAACAAACCCAACCTAACAAACAGAAAAAATACAGTAACTACCCCTACCTTGATGAGGAAAGGGGTGCATTGGGGTGCGCCCATTGGGGGATCGTACTCTAGGGGCGCCAGACCTGCCATCCACCTCCCTACTTGCACCCACGGGAACCCAGAGTTACACTAGGCCCTCAATGTGGGACGGAGGTGGGCAACCGGGCACAAAATGGAACAAAGACCAAGCCTAGTGTCATTGACATGAAACAAAGAGAGGTACCTCACCAGGAGTGACGTTGATCCATTCGGGCAAGTGCAGTCCCAACAGGAGCGTGAGTCAGGGGGGGGGGCAGCCCCCCGGTGTGTTCAGTCCTGTTGCTCCATCGGCGAGGGCGACCGAGAGGGCCGCGGCCCAGCAGCCCCCCCGCCCGAGTCCCCACGATGTCGCCTGAGGAAGTCCTCCACCTGCTGTGGCTGCTGAAAAAACAATTGTTTGCCTTGGTGTGAGACCTTCAGTTTAGCGGGGTATAGCATTGCATACGGAATCTCCCGGGCCTGCAGTTTCTTTTTTACCCCAGCAAATTTCCGACGGGCCTCCTGTACAGATGCAGTGAAATCGGGGAAGAAGGACAGCGTAGTGTTGCAGTAGAGCACTGTTCCCATCTCACGCGCACGTCTGTGCACCACATCCCGGTCTCGATAGTTAAGGAAGCGTGCAATTATGGGCCGTGGCTGGCCGCCAGGGGGAGGGCGGGCAGCGAGGGACCTGTGGGCTCTCTCCACGATGAAGTGTGGGGAGAAGGATTCCCGCCCGAACAGGTCGGCCAGCAGGTTCTCGACAAAGACCTCCATTTTTCCGGTGTTGGTGGTCTCCGCAAGGCCCAGGATGCGGACGTTGTTGCGACGGGACCTCGCTTCTAGGTCCTCATTCTTGTCCGCAATTATCTTGAGGAGACGGTCCATTTGGGTAACATGTCGGTCTGTAGAGGTGGCGCCGTCCTCCAGTGTGGAGATCCTGTCCTCCGTCTCTTTGATGCGGGTATCGTGCCGCTCCAGTTTGGCCACTACACCATCCAGCCTGGTAGTGATGGTGTCAATTTTAGAATCTATGGTCGTTAGGCTTTGTTTCAATCCCAACAGGAGAGATTTCCAGTCCTCGTCAGGAGGGCCAGCGGCGGAAGGGCCAGGCTCGGACGCCGGCGCGGGGGTCTTCTTGGCGTCAAACGGTAACTTGGACTGTCGCGCATCGTTGCGCCCCATGGTGCCCGCCAGTAGAACTCGCCAAGTCCACCTCGCCGGCAGTCCTGGTGAGGCGGGTGGGACCCGTACAGGCCAAGCCACAGCCCCGCGAGTGGATAGGGGTGGTGCGGCTCCTCAAATCAGGCCACAAGGATCTTGGAAGCGGGGGAGACGGCCGGTCCGGGGGCAGCCCCCACGACCAGGGAGGGCAGGGCGGGGGCGACTCCACCGTAAGTAAGTAAGCACGGCAATGCCCCCTGCGGCCCAGATGGAGGGGGGGGAGGCGATCCAGACGAGGCTGCCCTCACAGGATAGTAGGGAGTGGGGGGGGGCATCCGGCCCCAGTCCGCCCGGCACAGGCAACCCCCCAGGGAGGCCAGCAGTAGCAGCTAGGCGTGGTCGGCGTGGTCGGTGGTTCGCCGGTCCGGGCGCGGCCCCCGCAGTATAGAGCAGGCAAAGGGCTCCAGGCAGTCACCGTCCCGGGAGCCGCAGATCCTCCCCACCCGCAGCTCCAACCACCAAGGCGGGGGGGGCAGTAGGCGTCGCGGCCTCCCAGAACGCACCGCCGGTCAATGTGGGTCAGCGGGCACCATCTAGGCAGCACTCCTCAATCTCCCCTGGTGCGATCCAGCAGCAAAGCCCCGGGGAAGGGTCTCTCCTCCCGAGGATGCGTGAGGGGGGAGGGGAGGGATAGGATGGCCCCCAAGCTCGAGCCCGGATACCTAAGCGAGGGCAGCGGCAGCCTGCGAGTGTAGGTCCCGGGTGCAGGCCTCAAACAGAGGAGGGCGAGCGAGCGGATGGCCCACCAGTCCAATCCAGCCTCGGAGATGCTTTCGCCTACCCTCCGCAGAGCTCCCTTCCCGGGCAGGAATGATCGCCGATTCACCGGCGTCAATCGTAGCTCCACCAGTCCAGCGTCGCGAAGGCCTCGGAGCACCGGGCTCCCGTGGAGCGCGTCCCCCACAGTGCGCCGGCCGCAGCCGAGCCCTCGCTCACGGCCGGGGGAACACCAGCGAATAACTCAGCACCTCGGCGGGCTCCAGAGACGTGGCGGGTATCGGGGCGTCGCGCAGGTCACAGCGGATGCAGCCGTGGAGGCGAGGTGAAGGATAGCCTGGTCAGGATGGGTGAAAGGATCGTGAAAGCACCCGGTCTGGCGGGAGCCTCACTCTTGTGCGGCCATCTTGGTTTGGCGCCCTCTAGCGCCCCCCGACTTTCTTTGATGTTTATTATTGACATTATATGGGTTTGAATATTGTTGTTAGACAGGCACTTCTTCATTACAAGTCCTCATGAGGGAGAGGCTTCCGTCTCTAATTATCTGAGTCGCTATTAGCTCTTACAAAATCTATCAGAGGACCTCATGATCTGTAAGTGGTTGATGAGTTTCTATGGGCCAAACTCTGTGTTATTGTGAAATTGTTACTGATATGTGTGTTTATGGTGTGGTGAGTAACTCAGGTCTGTGCTCACAATTTTACACCGCTTCCGCTGGATCAACCCCATAAGTGGGTTAGCTGACAAAAAGAGTTATTGCCAGATTTCTCTCTTAAGGAAATAATTTATGTCAAATTTGACAAATCGTTCAGAATCTCTGATTCTTAATATAACATGTTCCTTGATATAAGGAATTTTACTTTCTACACCAACACATCTACCATGTACCGCCTTACAATGGGGTTATATATTTAAAAAAGTTAAAAATAAACTTTTGTTGGACTAAATGGAAGGACACACGGATTTCTTGGGTCTCCCAAATAGAAGGAGACAATAGTATTTTACTCTTTGAGACCCTGCAGTCAAAATGTATTTTACCAACCTCTTTTCAGGACTAATATATTACTATTTACAAAATTATATCTCAAGAACATCAAACAATGTATTGAATTAAGGCTGTAGATTCTCATGGTACTAAATCCTCAGCAATGTCCTATTGAATGGTCATATTCTGAAAACCTCTCAGTTATATCTTGTCATTCAGCCTTCCTTAATTGTCTGATCTACATCTAAATTTGAAATACATTGTAAAAGTGGCATTATACTGATATTAGGCACATGATTTTTGGAAAAGGGTTTGGTCTAAATCAATCAAATTTTCATAACTAATCTTCCCTTCTCTCCAGCTCAAGGTGTACTTAGTTAAATACCATTTAACATGAATTGCATTCATTCCAACAAGTTATTGGTTGATCTTTTTTATTGCAGTTGCTTTCAAACAAATCATTTCTTATTGTAAAGATCTTACAAAATGATCATAGTAGTCCTGTGGAACGGAATTTGGGATAACCATTGAGTTGATAATGATGTTTCAGTATCTGTTAAAGTTAAGATTAAAAAAAGATATGTTTTGTCTGCCCCTACAATTTTTTAAATGGTGGAGGAATGTACTTTGAGATGTATTGTTTTCTTCTTGAAGTCATTTATTATTATATCTCTTCCACTCTTTCTTTCTCTCTTCTTTTTTAATTTTTCTCTCTTCTTTTTCTCTTGCACCACCATCTTTCTTACTATTTAATTGATGATGCTAATAAGGACCTTATTTTGTTTATTTTAAATCTGTTTACATGTGGCAGTTGTGTTAGATGTTAAACTGCTTACTTACAGAATTATTTCTACTGTTCAATGTGTATTTCCCAAAAGCTAACAAAATGTATTTAAATATAAAAACAGTGTTATATGCAATGTATGTCTCATGAAAAGTCACCATTGCAAAACTGTGTGATTTTATTTTAATAAATTATAGTTACACACATATTGGCAAATAAAACAGGCAATCTTTTTTGTCAGGTCAGTAGTGCCACTGTTCCAAATCCATTCTGAAATGGGGGGCTTGGTCCACTGCAGTCAGGAAGGACCTACTAACAAAGAGCAAAAAGCATGTAACCTGACCTGCTGTTTGATAAGTGCTGTTTTTGAAAAGAAAACAGTCTAAGACTTTTATCTTATTCGAGTGGTCTGATGCAATTTAATTACTTTGTACAGAAAAACCATTCTAAAGATAACACATTGTGTAACCATGTCTTGTCAAAAGATACGATGTTTCACCATTAACAAAATACATTTTGAAACATGAAAAAAACATTGTTGTTGTTGTTAGACAAACAAATAACTACATTATAACCAGCCAAAAACAGTTCATAACAAAACAGCCAATTGTGTCCATGAATTCATCATTTTTTTAAATTAACTACAAAGGCTGTAAACCTACTGGTAATAAATTTATACGTCTAGCTGGCATGGAAACATTTAAAACAACATGCTCATCATAGACATGAGTCACTTGAATAACCCAGTAGGGGTTAAACGCCGACGCGTTTCAAGTCCCTATCACGATTGGAGGACTCTCTTCAGGGCTTGTGACTGGAATATTGTGACTGGGAAATCTAAAAGAAATAAGTACCAGAAATGTTTCAGTACATGTTCTCTAACAACGCTATATTCAGTGCTATGTATATTTCAGGAGAGTAAAAGTGCCTGAGTTTTGAGTTCAAGTTTTCTTTACAGCCGGACGTATTTCCAAGGATAGAATTAAGAAGTGTTTTTATGCGCTGTTCGGTGCCCAGAAAATCATTTTCATTAGGTGATAAGTATCAGAGAGCATAGGACTTACATTCCAATGCTTTCAAGGAGGGGGTGTATGGTGGCAGTGATCCGTGCGTATTAACTCAGGGCCTCGTTATTTGAATAGTTGTACCGTTTCTGAAAAATAAGGTGTACGGTGACTATTCATACTTCTTTGCTTAAGGGAGTCTTTTCCGTACGTGCTTAATTTAAATGCGCTTACTTAAAATGGAGTTGAAAGTTTTAAACTGTGTAATTGAGTCCGGTGTTGTTGTGATATGCTTTGTTTGAAACAAAGGTGCTGGTTCACGTACTGGAAGATGATTCTCAGACGCGCTGCAGATAGAGGCAGAGGTTTCATTGTTGGTTGTGCCCTTCTTTTGTGCATGCGTGTTGAAAGTCAAAGAAAATACAGACTCCGACAGGTAAGTCCAAGTGCCTATATTACTGATCATCCACTTTCCATCTCACAGGATGGTACTTCAACATTCTAACATAGACTCCCTGGAGGAGACCAATAACTGGGGAAGGGCAGGGAGGGCCGGAACGAACCATTACCGGAAAAGTACATTACTTATAACTTACAACACATCTCCCTATGTAGGGGAAAGATACCTTACAATATTTTCACGATATATTCACAATTCTATCCTTACTCCATGTCTGACCATTTTCCAGACGAACCACATTCCTGCCAGACTTGTCCACCCATATGGGAGCCCCATACTTACTCGACCCTGATTGTACATGGGTAGGTTTCCTGACCATCCCCGGAGTGTCAATTTCAAAATCTACATTTTTGACACCATGTTTGACATCATACAATACTTTGTATTTTTGTTGATGACTCTCTAATTTCTCTTTGCTTTGGATTAGATCAGGCATTACACTTTTCCCACCTCCCAACCATGTGGGATACATTTTGGTACTAGGCTCCCTCCCTCTCAGAAACACAAAAGGAGATACTCCAGTTACAACATTGGGAGTGGTGTGGTATGCCCACAACCACTCTCTTAATGAGTCTTCGACATTTAACCCATTTGTGATTGCTAGTTGAATGTGTTCTTTCACCGTACGATTCACCCTCTCAACTAAGCCATTGGCTTTTGGACAATAGAGTGCCGTCTTTTCATGTCTTATATTAAGTTCTTCCACGAATTCTCTCATCGTCTCAGACACAAACTGCACCCCATTGTCTGTCACAAGAGTAGACGGAATACCTTCATAGACAAAGATGTTCTTCAAAAAAGAAATGAGACTGTTCGTAGTGGTGGATGAAGTAAATTTGAAATTGACCCAATGAGAGGTGTAATCCACCAGAACAAACATGAATCTCTTCTGCGGACCCAGCATTTCCATTGGACCAATGATATCCACGGCCAATTTGGTCCATGGGGTCATTGGGACACTGACAGGGGCCAAAGGAGCTTTGTGAGAAATCTTACTCTTATCACTTTTAGCACAGCTGACACATTCCTTAACCTTTAACTCAATCAAGGAATCCATTTTAGGAAACCAAAAACAGCTCCTAACCCTGTTTTCAGTGAGACTCCTGCCCAAATGCCCTTCATGTGCTAGATCAATTATTTTATTCCTCATACACATGGGTGGAATGATTTTATCACCACGCTGTATGCGACCAGACATGAAGCAAATTCTAGTCTCACTTCCCAAAAATCTCTAAGATTGTCGGGAGCATCCAAAATCTTTTCTGGCCAACCTTTAATGATGAGTTCTTTTAATGTCTCCATGGCTACATCCTCCTTCATTCCCTTATCCCACTCCTCACTTGTTAGTGAAGCTAGATGAATGGGAAATATGGGGACATCTAACGATTCTTCACTCTGAATGCCTTTGATAGGTGATCTAGATAAGTAGTCAGCAATCACATTTTCCGGACCTGGTAAATACTCCACTTTAAAACAGTAATTTTCCAGACCTAGGACCATTTACTTATCCGGGGAGACATATTTTGAGCATGTTTGAGTGAAAACATGAAAGTTAATGGTTTGTGGTCCGTGTGTATAACAAATTTTGTACCCCATAGGAAAAATGTTAAATGATACACCGCCCAAAAGCATGCCAACGCCTCCCTCTCAATAACTGAGTAATTGCGTTCTGATGAGCTAAGGGTCCGAGATGCAAATACTATGACTGTCTCTTCCCCCTCTCCTTTCTGAGAAAGCATATCTCCTAACCCTTTGTTAGATGCTTCTGTAGTTAATACTGTTTTCTTGTTTGGATCAAAAGTACCAAGAGCTGGAGATTCTAAAATGCGATGTTTTATCGTTTCAACCATCTCACTATGTCTTTCTTCCCATTCAAACACTGTGTTTTTCTTGAGAAGCTCACGTAACCCATCACATAAGTCAGCAAAGTTCCTTACAAATTTAGACATATACTCCACTAAACCCAAAAACGATTTCAGCTCCTCTTTGTTCGATGGGTGTGGGGCATCCTTGACTGCTTGGATTAAACTATATTTGGGCCTAAAACCTTCTTCGGATATGGTATGGCCCAGATAGTCCACAGATGTGACTTTAATCTTGCATTTATCTAGTCAAACTGTCAACCCTGCTTCTGAGAGTTTGTGAAACACTGTATTGAGGGTAACATCATGTTCTTCCTCTGTCGACCCGTACATAAGTATATCGTCCTGGAAACAGAGTGTATTTTTGAAACCCTTGAGGACCTGTTGCATTATTTTTTGAAAAATGGAAGCCGCTGAGGCGAGGCCAAACGGCATTCTTATAAACATATATGCCCCAAAAGGTGATGTAAAAGCTGTCAAAGGTCTTGACTCAGGGTGTAATTCAACCTAATGATAGGCCATGGACAAATCAATGACTGAAAAAAAACATACCTTCCCCATTGTACTTAACATCTCATTTATATTGGGGAGAGGAAACCTCTCTACCCAAATATTGTCGTTTAATGAGCGAAGGTCCACACACAGACGAATACCTTGTCCATTTCCCTTGGATTGGCACCCCAGATAGGACGCGTTTTCAACTTCTTCGTGAGGGATGAGCATCTTGAATCATCACACTAAAGCGGTTATTCATCAGGTAAAAATAGTTAATGAGCGCGCACAAAAGAAGGGCACAACCAACTATGGTCTCTCACTAATGAAACCTCTGACTCTATCTGCAGCGCATCTGAGAATCCTCTTCCAGTACGTGAACCAGCACCTTTGTTTCAAACAAAGCATATCGCAACAACACCAGACTCAATTACACGGTTGAAAACTTTCAACTCCGTTTTAAGTAAGCGCATTTAAATAAAATTAAAGCACGTACGGAGAAGACTCTCCCTTAAGCAAAGAAGTATGACGTTGATTAATAGTCACCGTACACCTTATTTTTCAGAAACGGTACTACTATTCAAATAATGAGGCCCGAGTTAATGCGCACGGATCACTGCCACCGTACACCCCCTCCTGGAATGCATTGGAATGTAAGTCCTATGCTCTCTGATACTTATCACCTAATGAAAATGATTTTCTGGGCACCGAACAGCACATAAAAACACTTCTTAAATATATCCTTAGAAACATTTCCAGCTGCAAAGAAAACTTGAACTCAAAACTCAGGTACTTGTACTCTCTAGATCTATTACATAGCACTGTATATAGCGTTGTTGTGCACACGTACTGAAACATTTCTGGTACATATTTCTTTTAGATTTCCTAGTCACAATATTCCAGTCACAAGCCCTGAAGAGAGTCCTCAAATTGTGATAGGGACTTGAAACGCGTCGGCGTTTAACCCCTACTGGGTTTTTCAAGTGACACATGTCTATGATGAGCATGTTGTTTTAAATGTTTCCATGCCAGCTAGACGTATAAATGTATTCCCAGTAGATTTACAGCCTTTCTAGTTAATTGCCAAAAAATGATGAATTCATGGACACAATTGGCTGTTTTGTTTTGAACTGTTTTTGACTGGTTCTAATGTAGTTATTTGTTTGTCTAACGTCAGCAATGTTTGTTTTATGTTTCAAAATGTATTTTGTTAATGGTGAAACATCGTATCTTTTGACAAGACATGGTTACACAATGTGTTATCTTTAGAATGGTTTTTCTGTACAAAGTAATTAAATAGCATCAGACCACTCGAATAAGATAAAAGTCTTAGATTGTTTTATTTTGGAAAACAGCACTTATCAAACAGCAGGTCAGGTTACACGTTTTTTGCTCTTTGTTTCTCTTCCAAATCCAGCACAGACCATGGCTCTTAAGGACCCTGGGCTGTCTTGCACTGACTGATTGATTTATGCCAAGGCACTCGCATTCCATCCAGCCTTAATAGTGACCCAACCAGCCGGACAAGGTTGGACAACAACCCCTTCCTTGGTACTGCTGCCTGACGGCAACATTAATAACTTAAGTAGTGGCGTGTAAAACAGTGGGGAGCCTGCTGTATAAAGTCATTGCTGAGGAGCGTATAATGCATTCTAGTGACTAAAATAGTGCCTGTAACCTGCACAAAGCCACATTGGAATCAAGGAGCAGGCTGAAGTTGTTTACGTAGCTACCAACTACAGAACATATATGATGGCAGGCCTAGCTAGATAAGTCCTTCTGTGGATCCCTACAGTTTACAAATTGTGAAAGTGATGTTACATCAATTGAAATGTGGGAGACATAAAGCCTGGAAATCCATCTAACCAGAAATAATCTTTGCATGCATACAGTGGTGTCATAAAGGTGCCACAGGCCCTAATTCCAAGCAAGGATAGCGGATTACTTGATCCCCAATTGAGTTAACAGTACATACAACTGTAATTAAAATCTTTGAGACAGAATTATCATTCTTTCATGCAGCACAAAGCAGTAGGCCACCTTGCTGTGCTGTGCTGCGTGAAAGGGAGAGTGCAAGAATGCACCGCAGTTACAATTATTTAGCGCATTCCTGTCCTTTCCAAGCGCAGGCGCACCTTTGGCTGCCTAGCGCCAAAGCAAGCACCCATGCATCATAGCAGACAGGATTGTTTTTTCTGCAGGAAGGGATACCTTCATGTACAAACACAATCAAGAACGGCATTTTCCTCTTTCTACGTGTGCTGCATTCTGCAGCACACGTAGAAAGAGGAAAAACAAGGAGATATCTAAATATTTCTCCTTGTTCCAACTCACATGGGCAGATGCAGCATTTTGACACATTGTCAGATCTACAGTAGTGGGA
This sequence comes from Triturus cristatus, assembly GCF_964204655.1. Lineage (NCBI taxonomy): Eukaryota > Metazoa > Chordata > Amphibia > Caudata > Salamandridae > Triturus > Triturus cristatus. The sequence continues at coordinate 238,306,381 of NC_140589.1, read as the reverse complement.
AAGCACCAAATTCAATAGGTGGATGCGTGGGAACACCCACGCGCCACCCCTGAAGCGCCTCCCTGCTGCACAGTAACGGAAGGCAGTGATTTGTGCTGCTTTGTGTCGCTCTAGATTTATCAAGCCATGCAGGGCCACGCAAGGTAGCCTTGCTTGACTTGATTAATCTCACGTGGGTGTTTGTGTTGCCCTTGCGCCCCCTTGCCTGGTGCAAGGGCAACGCAAAACCTTCATAAATGTGGCCCTATGTGTTTTTTCTGTGACTGAACAATTCAGCAAAGTACTTACATCAGGCTTAAAGAACTTTGATTGACCAAATATGTCAGGTATTTCTGTTCAAGTATACATACGCATGTCATAAAAAGATATTTTTTAAATCTATTTACACTTGCATTTTGTTATAAACTAAATACATTTAAACAGCAAAACAAGTAAGAGATTCAATAAAATATTTTGAAGAGCATTTCTGTACCTATAACAAAAGGGATTTTTTAGCCAGTGTATTTACTTATATTCATGAAGGCACAAAAGTAAAGAACTGAAGAAGGGAATGAGACAGGGCTATAAATACTACCTTCTTTGGAGCATATGGCCACACAATCTTTTTTCAAAATATGATATCAATCCATGTTCTGAGAATTCAGTTGCGGAAATGGTATATTCTGCATTAATGTTAAGAAATCTTCCAATAACTATGTTACTCAATAAAAACATAAAGATTACTTAAATTCTTAAAACACGCCTTTCTCGTGCTAGACACACTTTCAAGTATGCAGCGGAAAAAAGTAAAATCATATTTTGTGAAATTCCTGCAGCCTGCTCCATAGGAAATAAAATAAATTCCACAGCTCCTTTCCAGCAGCATGGCGCCCATGCCTGCCTCACCCAGAGAGAATGGAGTCGTTCTATAACAGCTCTGTGCTGCAATCACTCTATTCCCTGAAAGAACAAAAAACCAAACACACTGAGTATACTTTTCCGAAGGGAATAAAGTGGCAGATGCAGCATGTTGTATGGTCTGGTTAATTACACAAGTATGAACCAGAACCCCAGTTACCAGTAGGAACACTAAATCTGTGCCAAAGCAAGCGATCAACGGATCGATTGTGTTGCTTAATTAAATTCTGTCACCTGCTGTTTTGTTCTTTTGTTATTAATGCTTCCTTACAAGTACCAAGATAGGGAGGAATGACAAGCACTGACAAAACCAAACGGTCAGGCTTTGGTAAGCTCTTGCAATTAGTATTTGTTTTTATTGCAAGCAAATACAGCAAAAGGAAAATAAAATGCTGCCACCTAACATGACCACCAAATACTTGCAAGAAAAATGTCTTTGAAATGTACAAAATGTCACTGATGTGCCGTTTTATTAGTGATGTTTTTAAAATAACAGGCTATTCAGTTGTGCCATATATTTTATTATTATTATTTGTGAAGTAGACAAGAATAAATAAAGTCCTACCCACATACTTAGAAATCAAGCGGCTACAATGTTACAATGTAACTTACACTCTTTATAACAGCAACTTTAAAAAGGAAACAGAATATAAATCACCCTAAATGCAGACAGCAGAATAGTAGGCAAAGTAAATAGCAGTTATTTCAAGATAACAAATACATCTAAAGCACAATTTCAATCAACTTTGTCACTGAAGAGAAAGGTACTATTTTTAGGCTGATGTGGACAGTGTGCACTGGCATGGCGCAGTAACTAAAAGTAAAGGAACCCAATGGGTGAAGTACCTGACCCATTGCCCGATGCTGTAGTGAGCGGAAACCACATGTGAAATACAATTTAAAAGACCAATAGATGAAACCCGTGGACCAAAAGCCTAATTGACGTATGCATATTATGAATAAATTTAAATACAATAGTCTGGCGAGACAGCAGAGGCAGTGCCAAAGGCAAGACTTATAACAGGACTACTTAACCCTGGCATAAGTCGAAATGAGATCTATAGCTGAAATAGTGCCAATTTAACACTAAATGCCGCATGCAATAGATAACGTTAACCAATCTGGGGAGTAGAGAAGCACTGTACATTGCAATGGTGGGGCGATGGAAAGTAATATTAGGGCTTTTGACTAAGAAAGGAAGGGAAAACTGGGTTCTGCACATCTGATATGGAATGAAACCCTTAAATGTGTTGGCAGTGGCAGAAAGTGGCTTCGGCATTGGTAATTGGCATCCACCTGAAAGGGACTTTGTGTTCTGGCACTTGTTCTTTACAAATTAAGCAGGGGCGGGTCCTTTTCAGGGGCTTCAGGGCAAATCCCTACCACCTGTGAGCCACCACGTAACTCACAGAGCCAAAGCTACATTACATTATTGCACTTGTAATAATTTAATTTAAGAGTGTTTATGACAACACCTTTTTGTTTACATAAACTCTGCAGTGCACAGGTCGGGTCAATAAAATAAGAGTAAAAGTGAGAATCAATGAGTCAGTGTGAGTATGAATATGTGAAAGGAGGGGAGTGAGTAAAGCAGTACGAATTAGTTTGAATGAGTGATTTGGGGAGATTGTGAGAGGGAGTGGGAGAAAGAGGTGCCTCCAAAGATGGTGCAGTAGTTGCACCAGGGAACAGAGGCACTGGTGCAACTGCTGAACTATTAAAGCAGAACACCTGTACCATAGGAGTTCAAATCAGAGTCCCTGTACACCAGTAGTTGTGAGTGAGGGTCAGTGATGGTGAAAGTGTGAGTGTGTGCAAGTGTGCTTGTGAATGAGAAACAGTGAGGGTGAGTGTTTGGGTACATTTGTGCTTGAGAGCACCCCAAGCAAATTTGGAAAACAATGAGGTGAACCTATGGCAAGTATTATGCCCCACTACTTTCAGGGATGAACAGCTGCCCCCTTGCAGTCATTGAATCCAAGTCAGGGCATGCAAGTTCTGATCTTACTCTCTTCAAATGGATTCAGGAAAAGAGCTTAATTGGTATCAGGACAATATGGATCTGCTCAAACACTGGCCCGCTAATTTCAGCAGTAGAAACCGGAAATGGTGCTGCATCCTTCAAAGCACCATTAGCCTTCAACTTGCCTGTGCTTCTAGGTACCTGATGGACACAGCTGACACTGCTCCTTCCTGCTTTGTGAAACCTGAGAGGAATCTTCTGGCCTGTGGCAGGAGTGTGGCATCAAATAAATTCTTTTGTGTGGTAAGTGATGTGCTGAGTTGCCAAACCAACATAAGGCAAGTCAGTGTGCCTGTGTCCCATTTGGAGCACTGTCTCTGCACATAACCTAGCAGATCACACGCACAAGTATTTCAAGACCCATTTAGTGTGCCTGAGTTCTAATAATTGTGCATTCAGGCGAGATTCTGTTATAGCAAAGTTAATACTGATAAATCATGGACATCATTTATGTATCTGAAGGAGAAAAATGTGCTGTTCCTCCTATCCATCCTGATGTTAAACCTGGAAAGCCCCTTAGGACCAACAGCACAGCCATCTGAGTCATTGTGACATGTAGGGATACTGTCATGTCTAGAGCCACAGTTGAACCTTGATCACAAACAAGGTATTGAAGATCAAACGAACTCAGGTTCCTGTCATTGGCTTTGATCATGATGATGCTGGTGGAGTATATGCTCATTATGGACTTTCAAAGGAAATAGCAATTTCTGATCACCTGACTTTTGGAGATGGTGAGTTTCAAATGTAATGCATGTAGCCATGTTGTGAGGGTGAGGGTGGAAAAAACAGTTCTGTTTTAGTGACGCTGGTTTTGATGTTTATAAGAAGCTGACTCCGTATATACTATACCACAGTAAGGTATAGGGTGCACAGAGTCCAGTGGATCCTCAGAGGTATAGCAGAGGCTAAATTAGATAACGACCATCACCACTTGTTGTGGTAGTGTGATGGAGCAGTTAGGTTTATCAGGAGGGTGCGTTAAGCATTTATTGATTTCACTCAAGCCAAGCTGATGGAACACACTCAGAGACAGAATCCAGACCTATTGGTTAAGCATAAAAAGTATACTTAACATAACACGTGTATTTGTAAAGCGCACGTTCACCACTACGGGTATCTTGGCGCTGAATAACAGATGTTTATTGTTACCCAACTCAATGGTACTCATTTTATCGACCTCAGATGGATGAATGGCTGAGTGGACCCGCCGGGATTTGAACCTGTGACCATGAGGTCGAACACAGGCCCCTGCAGCAGACGCATTAGTCCACTGAGCCACCAGACCCGGTATCCTTATGTTTTATTTCTAGGACCAAGCAGAACTGGTATGCCTAAATAACTACAAAACAAAGGTAAGTAATACAATTTTATGTTTTAAGCACAGTTACTTTTGTTTCATACAAAAAGCAGGTCGACACAGAAAATTTTCAGAGGAAAAAATACAACATGGTTTCCTATGGAGAAAAATGTTTTTATCGGTTTGCAGGTAAGTAAACGACTTACAATGATGGGTGTCTGGGGGTAGAACCAAGGTTCCCCATGGTTCAAGTTGGCACTCAAAGTGCATCAGCGGCACCAGGGCGGGTGGATGCAGGATGCCAATGTTATCCAATCGGACTAAGGGGCACCTCGGTTGGGGGCTGCTCACGGACAGGCCTCTCGGTCTTGGGAGCCAAGCTCCTAGATTTAAGGTCAGGGCAAAGGAGGCCCCAGGTCAGCACCAAGTCCACACCACCAGCGGCACAGGAGCGGATCGGTGCAAGGTGCTAGGAAGTGTCGGGAGACCAAGACAATCCTCTGGAGGTTGCCAGTTTTGGATTTTGGCTGAAGGCTCAGTCCAGGAAGTCTTCCTGGAGGAACCAACAGCTAAGCAGGTAAGATGGAGGGCTCGGAGATGTAGGTGCACCTCAGGTCCTCTTCTCTATGGTGCAGGGCGGCCAGATACAGGGGTGCCTTTTAAGGTTGGATTTGACCTCACTGGGTCACTCATGGTTGGGGAGGTCTCCGTGCAGAGGCTGCAGGCGACGTTGGAGAGTCCTGGAGGGGTCAACCCATGGTGGGTGCTAGGATACTGGAGCACTAGGGGACCTCGCTGGGACTGGTGAGCCACTTAGACTCAGGCTGTAGGCAACGGGTGCAGTGGTGGGTCCAGGCATCAAGTTTCTTCATCCTCAGCGGGCTCAAAGTCTGTCTTTGGAGATTCTTTTGAACAGAGCTGCTGTTTGCAGGAGATCCCGTCTTTGTTGAAGGCAGTCAGTCCTCCCAGTTTTTTTTTGAGGTCGCTGGCTGCAGGACAAGTCAACTTTTGGCGTTGAATCTCTGGAAACTGCAGACGGGGCTGAGGCCAAGTCTGTTCTTCTCTACAGTCTCCTCTGCTGAGCGACTACTTCTGTCCTTCTTCTTGGTAGGTTGCAGGAATCTGAGGAGGCAAGGTTCAGGGTAGCCCCTAAGTACTAAATTTAGGGGTGTGACATGGGTGTGCAGGTTGGGTCCAATAGGTCCCTTCTTAGGGGTGAGTACACCCTCTATTATGCCACCCTCCAATGGGAGGGGAGCATGAGCCTCTCTCTGATTGGCTGGGTCCCCTCATCTTCAAGATGGAGAGGAGTGAGATGTGTTCTTCACATTGCATCGCCTACAGAAGGGGCGAGGTTGGCAAAGGTGGGCACACCTCTCTACCTCACTTGATTTTCCCACCTATTCTCCCGCCCAAAGGGGTGGGTCAGAACCGGGGGGAGCCAGTTGCTGGGGGCAGCAAAAGGGAGGGTCAGCTAATAAAGGTGGCAGGCCTTTGAAGTTTCCTCTTCGTGGACCCAGCCCATCCTGGGGGAGGAGGCATGACACCTCTGCCAAGGATGGGCTTTGTTTCTGGACCCACAGAGTGGATGCCCTCTACCCAGGGGTTTAGAAAACTGTCTGGTGGTGGTAAATGGTGGGTAGCCATTCAGAAACCACACCTTTGTGATTTGTTTTTCAGGGGGCATCTCTAAGATGCCCTCTGAGTGCATTTTACATTAAATGACACACTGGCATCAGTGTGGGCTTAATGTGCTGAGAAATGTGCTACCAAACTTCCCAGGTTTCAGTAAAACCATTATGGAGCTGTGGAGTTCGTAATGACCAACTCCCAGAACATGTACTATTTATGGCTTTACTGCACTTACAATTTCTAAGAATGGACTCAAACACTGTAGGGACACAGTGCTCATGGAACTCTACCTTCACCTGTGGTCTAGTGCACCCTCCTAGAGGGGTGAGTTATATAGGCCCCAGGCAGTGGGCTGCAGGCATGGCACACAGGGATGTGGGCCATGTCCACTCTTCACTTTGCTCTGCACCAAAACATGCAGCCTGCAATGCCACTGTGTGAGTGTTCAGGTGCAGGGTCTTTAGGGGTGGCACAATGTGTACTGTAGCCCTTAGAGGCCTTCCCTGATCACAGTGCCCTTGGCACCCATGGTACCTTTTACAAGGGGCTTACCTGTGGCCAGAGATGTGCCAATTGTTAATTCAAAGGTGCAGTCTTGAGAAAGAACACAGGCCCTTGGAACCTAATTGGCAGTGATCCAGGGCATATCAAGTCAAAGTGCATCAGAGATCTGGCAAAAAGTAAGGAGGTTACTGCAACAGAAACCCACTTTCCTACAATGTTCTCAGGGAATCGTTTCAAAAGGACCTCTTTGAATCACTCCCTGATATTTTTCAATCAAATGACTGGGCAAATGACTGTAAGGCTTGCTGTATCTGATTTGTCAATATAGCTTGTCATTCCCACCCATGGATAGATTTAGATGTCATGATGGAAAAAGTATTTGCTAGAGTGTAAGTTGCAGAGTTGACAGGGCAGGGCTAATTATGAAGGTTTGCCTGGGTAGAGCAGAGCTTGGATAGGTTGAGGTCAGCAAGACTCTTGAGAAGGATGGATATGTGTCAGTGCCACTTTGGTCTACTATACACCACTGGTTCATAGTATATCCAGAACTGACTAATTCACAATGAGGCTGCCCACATGGTCTTATTTGTGTGGAACACTCCCACATAATATTGCAGATTTGAGATGCATCTGCTAAACCGAGTGAAAGATGAAATGCCTAAAGTGAGTGGTTCGGGAAGTATAAGAATAACTAATTTTAACAATAGATCCTGCTGGATGCATAATACATGTACAATGCTGCGAACATGGGGCCATGGGACAGATGTGGTATATATTGTTGTTAAGGACTCAATACGTAACTTTACACTGGGTCCAGTGAGAAAACGTTCCTGTAGCATCTGTGTTGTCACTCAGTGAATAGTACTATTTGAGATAAATCCCAGAGTTGAGGAGAAAATAAAGAAAACAAGAGGTTGCAAATCCCTGAGGGGAAAAAACACAGTACAAGGATCTCAGCTAAGATGGCGGCCCTTTTTCTCATGAGATGTCAAGCATGATCTCAGTATATTTATGCTTTGTTCTCAGTGGTCTAGTTTCTGTTCTGCTGTAAGTCTGATCTGAAAAAGGGCACTCTCTTAGGAAGGGAGCCTCTGTCTATGTTTTCAATAGGAGTGGATGAAATCTCTTCCATAGGAGCAACTGCATGCAAGAGTTAGCAGTAATTTCGTGGGACCCTGTTGGTCAGATCCAAAGTGGAAGGGCAGTCACCAATGAAGTGTAGAAAAACTGTAAGGATCAGTCATCTATTGATGGCAGGAGATGCTATGAAGGCCAGGAAGGATCTGTGAAGCAGGTAATCAGTGACAGCAAGTAAAGATACTCTCTGAGAGTGGGCACAGCTGCAGTAATTCATGCACAACTGTATTAGCAGTAGTAGAAGCTCAGTAAGGGTTAGAAGGATGCTGGACCTGAAGCACCGGCAGGCTGGACTTGAAGGATGCTGCTGCACAGCAGTGTGAAGGGGCAGCCTCAGGTCACCAATGTTCAATAGGAGCCATCCGGTGCAGTATCATTGGCTGTGGGTCCTTGGATGCGATCATAGCCCAAACTCTAATGCAGTGCAAAGTGGCATTAGTAGCTCACCAGAAATGAGAGAGGGGTCGTAGAGGCTGAATCAGTCACGCTGGACCCTTTTATGCAACCAGGAGTCAATGACCTCTGAATCACCTGGAGACCTTACCCTGAGCTGGAAACCAGGTGCAGGTTGCCGTGGAATGATAGAGGGTCAGAAATGAAGGCCAGATTGGATGAAACTGTTTGAGTCAAGCATGAGAAGTCTCTCAGGAGGGATGTCCACCAAAAGCATCCAATGATAGAGTGGCACAAGGAAAGGAGGAGTGAGGCCAGGTGCTTGACTTTGACTTAAGAATCTTAGCGCTGGGACAAATTACTCTCCCAGTGCTGAGCTAACATTAAGGACATGGAGGATGTTCTGACAGGCTCATGGGGCCAGAATATGAGAACGTATCATCCAACAGTCTGGTAAAGAGACCTAACTAGGCTAGTTTCCTCTACAACTATACTAATTAAAACGGAGTGAATCATTTTTGCATATATTCATTAATTTACACGAGGCAGGATTCCTTGTGCAATGAATTGCAAATGGCTGTGAATTTAGGGATGGGTGCCTGCAAGGGACAGCCAATCCCAATTAAAGCTTCCACTTTTGCAAAAATACCCACTTGTTTTTCCTTCCTTTTGGGGACGAGGTGAAATCAAAAAATGCCACCGGCTGTGATTGAGAAAGTGAAAGCTGTTCATCATCAACAGCTTCTATCTTACTAATCAGTCCCTCTTGTTTTGACAAGTTGACAATCTGTCACTCGTGTGCAATCACAGTCGCAAAGATTTGATAACGGTGGATTGCAAAATGAAAGGGTAGGAAATTACCCATTTCAAACTCCTACACCTTCTGATGTGTAATGTTCGGCGAGTCTGAAAAATATTTTTAATTTGCAGAGCACCTGACAGAGCGCTGGTACTTACACTGAAATCTTTTAGTAAAGTTGTTAAAACTTTTCCCCATTTGTCATATGGACCTTTGTTGGTTGACTTGAAGCGCTGTACGGAACAAGATATCAACAAAACAATTCAGGCTTGTGAAGCCAATGTGACTCTACAATATGGTCTAGGAATCACCTAATATGGTTAACTCAATTTTATTTTAGGCTACTAATCAATCCAGTATATAAGCAGAACAAAAACTCGTTCAAAAGATTCAACAATGCAGTATGTAAGCTGAAATATCCGACTAGATTGAGCCGTAATAAGATGAGATACAGAATGGTAAGAGTCACAACAATCCAGAAACAAACTAAAGTAATCATGTGTTCCATAAAGAAACTTCCCTTCTCTCTTCTAAACATAGATCGACTACGGGACTATCTATCCAGTATTTCTATTTTGGGAGCTTAGAAGGTGTCAGCATGGTACAGACTTCTATAGAAGTCTTAGAAAATAATAAGTGTCCAGCCTAAAGTTTCACACTTACAGGAAAAGGTAAGCAGAGAGGTCTGTCCCTCTCCAAGTCTAAAGGTAATCTGCTCTCTAAATGCGGGAACACTAATTATAAATAGCAGGATCTTCAGAAACATCCTTATCTCCTAAACACCACCAGGAACCAATCAAATTGTTACTCAAGAGGAGCATCTGCAATATCTCTGAAGTTTACCAAACCATCGAAACTTGAACTATAAAAAATAACTATACACATCCTGCCATCCGGGTACATGATGAATAGAAGGGCTCTGCTGACCATTAAGTCTCCATGTTCGCTGCCAAGTTCCTCGTACCAGAGCTCACTATGAACAATCTAATGCAAACAATACCCCTTTCTCTATCCAATGAGAAGCATGATAATGCACCGGCAAAAGAAGGGAAAAAATATTTGCCAAGGCTAGATGCATTTTCATTTTCATTTTGATAACTTTATTTCGGTCGGAGACCATAAAAGCACAGAATAAATAACAAGAAAATTGCACATTTCATTTAAAACAATAAATAATGTCAAGTTAATACAATAGTTAAAAAACGTATTAAACTAGTGTTATCAAAAGACTCATTTGGTAAAAGACAAAAGTGTTTAAAGAAAACTTTTCCTTCTGCGCCAGAACCCATGTAAAAAACGAGACATAGCAAAAACAATTGGGGGGTGAGTATCATATCTTAAGACCCTGCATGCGAGCATGCAGTGTCTAAACCCTAAGTTCTTGCAAATGGGAATGAGCCACTTTTTCCTTATTGAGTGGTATGCAGGACAGAAAAACAAGACATGACATATATCTTCACTGCTATGATTACATGCCGGGCAGACTGCATTTTCCGATCTTGTCCATTTGCAAGTAAATGCTCTAAGTGGTAAGGTACCATACCTCAACTGCAAATAAAGCTTCCTAGCAAGAGACGGATAAATTACATCAAGAAAGGCCTCTGCTCTTGTTTCTAGTTTTACTAGGAGAAACTCATTAGTGAGTTTCCCCAAAGAGCTTGAACCATGTAGGGTTGCTAATCTCAGCTCCCTTATGTGGCCTCTTAGATCAGATTTAGAAATCCGTGTGCAGGCTACCTCCGGAAATTCCCAGAGATCGGTCCTGCCGATCTTTATGCTGAAAGCCTTAATATGGGATAGCCATGGAATGTTCTTACTTTTAATTAATGGCCAGACCTCTAGGAATTCTTCTCTGAAAGGTGCCAATTCATGCACCGTCCAGAGCCTTTTCCAGTAGAGTAAGGGTCGGCGAATTGCCAAGTCTTCAATTGGTTCTAGCCCCAGGTCGAGGCGTAGGGGGATGAGCGGTGTACTTACAGGAAGGCCAACAATTCTTCTCATAAAGCCCTGCTCAGCCAGGGTTAATTTGGCAATGTTTTTATGACCCCATAACTCCGCCCCGTACAATGAAGCTGTTCTAGCTTGCAATCGGTATATTTCAGCTACTGGAGCTGCTGGTTTATATACCGAGGCTTGCTGGACTTTGCAAAGGCCCCCTGCTATTTGAGACAGCCTCAGCCATGATTTAGCAATTTGAGGTCCCCAATCAAAGTTCTCGGTCAACGTAATTCCAAGATAGACAAAAGTCCTGACTCTCTCAAGGGGGGAGCCATTTAAGGTAGGATTTGGTCGAGTCTGTTTGGGAGGATTGAAGATCATGAATTTAGTCTTTTCTAAATTAATCTCCAAGCCTCTGGAAGTACAGAATGCCAGGAAACCATCCAAGATGCGCTGGATGCCCGATGATGTTTTAGATATCAGCAAAGTATCATCGGCAAACATCAGAGCGGGCACTCTACCAGTAGCCAATCTTGGGGCGTCATTATTAGGGACATCAGCCAGGTGAGTAACAAGACCATTAATGTATAGGCTGAACAATGTTGGGGCCAAAACGCATCCTTGGCGCACTCCCTTCCTTACGGGAAAACGTGAGGATAAATCGCCGTGTCTCCCGCATCTAACCTGGGCGTAATTACCACTGTGAAATCTAGTCAAGATATCCAACAGGTAGGGTGGGAGACCCATTTCTGCCAGGACTTCACATAGTTTTTCTCTTGGGACAAGATCAAAGGCAGCTCGCAGGTCCACAAAGATGAGGTAGAGACTGCCACCCTCTACTCTCACACTTTTCCAATATAGAACCTGGAGCCGGAAGATCTGGTCAATGGTGGAAATCCCAGATCTGAACCCTGCCTGTAATGTAGTCAAGATGTTGTTATCGTCCAACCATTCCTGTATTCTATCCAGGATAATCCTGCCCATTAGTTTCTGGGTGGTGTCGATAAGGCTAATTGGTCTATAATTAGCCGGCTTCAATGGGCAGCCTTTTTTAAATATGGGAACTATCTCCGCGCCCAACCAAGTGTCTGGCAAAACGGCCCCCGTCAAAATGGAATTGAATAGTACCACCAAATACGGGGCCCAGATTTTTGGTTGGGAGCGGAATAAGTCCGGTGGTAATTTATCCAGGCCAGGTGCTTTGTTAGGAAGGAGCTTGTTTATTGCGATTTCAACTTCTTTAAGAGTGATAGCCACAGGAAGTTCTGTCACAGGAGTGGCTACACCCATCAAAGATGGTTGAGGCTGGCAAACATGTGAAGGTGCTGGAATAAAAGGGCGTGGATGGATCTCAACATTAGATATGCTAGAATCAATTCCTCTGACCAAACTAGACTCGAGAGACATGTCTGTAGCAGAAAGGTCCTCCGAATCCCCATACAGTTCCCCAAAATGGGATTCCCAGACTTGTGGAGCTATGTTAGTAACAAGGGATGGTACTACCCCATTCCCGTCAGAGTTAACAGTGGCCCAAAACGCCTTAGGATCTCTACATATAAGAGCTAATCTTAGATCCTCCCATCTTTGCTCCTCCCAATCCATCTTCCCCCTTGCGATAGCCTTCTTATAGCCTAGACGAAGTTTCTTTATGTTGGTCCTGTCGTTACCTTTGATTGCCGCGAGCAAGTCCTTTTTTGCTTTTCTGCAAGGTTCCTTATACCAGGGGTGTAATCTAGGCTGGTGATGTTTATTTCCCACTGGGTTAAATAAGCCCCTCAGATTATTAACTAAGTGAGTATGGATCTTAGTTGGGTCACTCAAGTTGTCTATACCTGCATCCCCCATTGCGGAAAGAGATGGCAAAGCTGTCTGATATACTTGCGCAAGTTTAGCAGGGGATTTAAAAAAATAGGGCCATTTTATTCTCCTCCTATTATTAGAAAGGAGTACCGGGATTATAGGACTATTTGAATTGGGAGGAGAGTTAGTTAGACCAAAACTACCCGGTTTGAGAGTCAGAACAAGGGCGTTGTGGTCGCTATCTTGCCTGGGGTGGATTTCAAACTCTAATAGATTGCCCCAGTGTCTTGCTTCCATTAATATATAGTCGATATTAGATTTTTGGCCTAGTCTGTTGAACGTGGGATGGCCTGGGCAATCGGGTTCCAATCTCCCATTGCAGGCCCTTAGGGATAGTGCAAGAGTTAGAGATTTAATTTGAAGGACGAGCGGAGTCCAGGCTCTGACAGGAGACATCTGTGGTTCACGTATATGCCAGAACTGGTCTTCTTCGTCTAGCTCGCCCGTATTAGGAGACTCAAGGGGTTCAAATTGGCAGTTAAGGTCGCCTCCTATTATTAATTGCGGTGGGGGGTCTAGAGATAATATAAAATGCTTTAATGCATCTATTACACCAGATTCTTGGCCATTCTTGACTGGCCTTGAATAGACGTTTATTAAAGCAACCGATGGTTTGTCTTTTAGGGTTAGGAGGACGCATTGAACATCCAGGGAATTAGTTGGAATCACGGTTGCCTGGGCTCCCAAATGGGTCCCTACCCAAGTTGAAAGACCACCCGATGGCCTCCCTCTGCCACTTGTGGTTGCCAAGGTGTCGAAAGTGGCATAACCAATCCTTGAATTTACTTCGGTGGCCCACGTTTCTTGCATAAGGCAGATGTCATGAGTACCTACAAAAACACTCCATTCTAAGTTAGATAACTTGTTTTTTATCCCTGCCACATTCCAAGACAATATTTTTATTCCCTCGCCTAGTGCTCTATTCCTATTTACTGGGTCGCCAGGCGTAGAATCTGTGCAGACTTCAGTTATATGAGGGTTTGTTGCTGTTGTGATGCCCAGAAGGATAACATTACACAGAAGATCATCAGGGGGAACAACCAAGTCTTCATGGGTGGTTTGTTTTATTTCCACTCTTGCGGTCAGGGGAAAAGATACTGGCAGAGATTCAGGAATTACACTCACATATCTATCCTTTTCTACAACTGATTGGGCTCCCATAGCTTTGTCGGGTTGGGGTAAAGATCCCGAGTACACTACTGGTCAGTCCACCTCCTCCAACACACTGAATCTATTTTTTTGAGCAAAAAACGACAACAAGGGCATATTCTGGGTCTCTTCCACTGATCTAGCGTACAATTTATTTTGGCCCCCTGCCCAGCTCATACCCCTGATCTGTCCTACTTTGTGCTGTGGGGCTGGATAGAAATATGACAGATGTAGTGGGATAATTTGAGTGTTAGGTCTAAAGGGTGTCCTGTTGCAGATGTAATTTACAGCAAGTGGATGTCTGAAATTGACAATGACACAATTCCCTATGATGGACTTAGGAGTAGGCCCTATCCAATCTAGTCTCCGAACACCCAAAATTTCTCCAGAGATGTTGTAGGGGAGGGGGCTGTTTAAATTAAACCAGTGTATACATTTATTTTTTAGATCCGAGAAATCCTCGTTCTTCCCTTTAGGTAGGGGGGGAACACCAGCAAGCACAACAACATACGGGAGAGATTCAGGTGGCAAGTCAATACAGGGTAATGCAGTGTTAGGTCCCTCAGTAAGAGTATTTCTATGATCTCTAGCTCGACTGTCTGGATATTTTTCCCCCACATTGGTAATCTCCCTCTGTGTTCTGGAATTTTCTGGGTCTGTAGTCCTAGTCAGAGAAATAGTTGCAGCGGGGGCAATCATGTCAACTATTTGAGGGGGAGCAGGGAATGTTTCAGTGGCGGCGGAAACGTTGTTGTCGGCGAGAACAGGACAAGGGGGGGAGTTTGTGGAGTCTGTAGGCTGCTTGGTTTTGCCAAAGCCGGCGTTGTTAATGGTGGAGACCAATCTATCCAACCTAGACAGGAGGGATTTAAAATGGGAACCAAGTAGATGTTCTATATGGGCCTGGAGATCTAAAATCATATGAGTGGCCCACAGAGGAGCCTGCGTGGGGGGCAGGGTAGGAGAACTATCGATCGGTGCAGAGGAATTAATTAGAAGCTTATTCTTCCTTAGTGTTTTGTTCTTCCTAACCCTAGGTTTCTTCACTAAATTACAAGTCACAGGAGCCCCACTAGGAGGAGAGTGACGCGGGGAGTTGGGAACCTGGAAGGCGTGCGTATCACTAATAATGGGCTGTGCGCAGGGTAAATCAGCGAAGGAACAAATAAAAGAGGGATTAAGATCAAGGGCGTTAGTTGTGGCAATTGACACTTCCTCCACTATTTGAGAAGAAGGGGGAATTGCAGGGGTAATTGATAAACGCCGCTCTGTATTTTCTATGGCCGAGGCCACGGCTCCAATTGTCTGCTGCAGCATTTTGTCAATAGCTGTCAAGCTTGGGAGGGGTTGCGCAGTTGTAGTCTGTTGCCTAGTTGTTGGGCGTGAGGTAGATAGACTAACATTTTTACCATTGCGTTTCATAGTTACAACCAAAGTGTAAGTACACACAATTGCGCAATATTTTACAGTTGATCCCTTAAGTGTTAGTTGACACAGAGCTGTGAGGGGGGATAACCGATAAGCTTGTAGTTCAGAATGGCGACCGATTCAGACACATAAGATAAGTCAGGAATTTAAAATGTATATCAGACTTGTGTCACAGTACCTTGAGTGCTGATATATCCAGTTGCGAAAATGTCAGTGGGGTAGCCCTGCCCGGCCTCTTGTGGCCCCTGACGGCCACAGACGGCCCGCCCTCTGCCCGGGCTCAGCCCGCGCGCGTCCGCGAGGCGGAGGGTGAGCTGGGATTTTTGTAGCGCCTCCAGGCGCTGTTGGCGGGCTGAGGGCGGTATCTTCCGTGAAGGGATGGACGCCGGGAATTGTAGTCCCTTCCGACCGCGGCCGCGAGAGTGCCCAACGCGGCGGCGGGAGGGAGACGCGGGCCAGGAACAGTCCACAGCGATGTCGAGACCAGAAGGTTGCTTTCACCACACACCGGCGCTGCCTCAGGTAAGCTCAGGACCCCCGCTCCGCCGAGGGTGAGCTGGGATTTTTGTAGCGCCTCCAGGCGCTGTTGGCGGGCTGAGGGCGGTATGCATTTTAATTGATGCCTGTAGTCAGGCTAAGTTAGCTAGCAGTCAATATGAACTTTGAATATATAGTTATACATATACCAGTTTAGCTTCAGGAATAAGTGTAAAACGTGAATAAAGTGTACATGTTTACCTGGTTCTGTAGGCTGACAGGTCGAAGCCCCCCCTTCCGATTGAAGGAATATGGCAACGAGTCTGTGAGTTCCCAATCATGGCGACGATGTGGGTTAGAGTACATGTCGGAGTGCAAGAAGCCTCTACCAATACTTGGTTTAAGCTCACTCAATATAATGTAGTGAACTGCACACTATCTATACCACTAGGAGTGTGATTTAAACACACTGCAGGCACACAGAGGTGGATTTCTTTCATGTCATGTGGAACTATCCCCAGATTGTTTGTTACTAGGAAGAGGTTCTGAGGCTCTTGCATAGTGCCACCAGCTGGTCGATCACTAGAGAACTAAAACAAAGATTACTGAGTTTGGGGCCTACTAACAAAAATAGGGGGCTTAGCAGGAAATTTGCACTCCTAGGACTGACTGTGGCTGAGAGATGTATAGCCATTTGGTGGCTGAGTCTGACGGGCCCACTGACTGTGGTCTGGCTGCGAGACATGACGGAATGGGCTGGGGCAGAGGAAGCACATATGAGGAAAGTTAGACATGAAGATAAGCTGGCGGACCACCTGTAAGTGTGGGATGCCATGATCCATGACCTGTAGGGAGACAGCCACGCCACCTATGCAGTGACGGAGGATAAGGTCGATATAGGTATAGACCAGGTAAAGTGCTCCCGAAATTGTGTTGGCTATAGTTGACATATATGGGAGCTTAAATCCTGACGAACACGAGGGGAAACGTGGTAATTGAACAACTGGGGTTAATCTGTTTTGTCTGGTATATTGCAACAGGGTACTGGGAACAAGCTAAACACAGAGGAGTATATTGATGTGTTGGTTTTCTTAAATTGTATTTCCAGTGATCTTCAAGGCTTTCCATATTGCACATTCTGAGTGCAACTGTTCTGGATAGCCACAAATGGACACTAGTTATCCTATAAAGAATTACATTGATGGTTGTGGTTATTATAGACACTGCTATTGTGCACACAAAGTATGTGTTTCCTAATAAAATGCCAATAAAAAGAAAGAGTACCTGATTACATATCTCAACGGAACATTAGTGCACTAATATACAACTCTCTAGTCCCTATGATGATCACATTTCATGTGTACATTTAAATGCTTCACACATGTTATTTAAGTTATGACACACAGGGGCATATTTATGAACCCCTTGCATCCCCGGAGCATCAATTATGGGACGCACTGACATTATATTTATAAGGCCACGCAAAGCCATTTTGCGTAACTTGCAATGTCCTCACAGATAAGGAGTAAGGCAAGGCAGCTCAAATTGCTGTGTTGCCTTACTCTGCTCTGGGGAGGCGTTCCATATGCATTGTGGTGGATGTTTCCAAGCAAAACACGCATGGATTTTGACGCTTCCCCAGATTTACATAACCATGTAAACCTGGGGATGCGTCAAAACTTTCACCTCCCGAGGTGAGGCATGACGAGGAGAAATAACTTCATTTCTCCTCGTTTATTCCTCTTTCCATGTATGCTACATTCTCTCAGTCTACATAGAAAGAGGAAAAAGCCTATCAGGATTGTTGTTTGATTTTGTTTTTGTGCCCTTTCCTGCACAAATACAATCCTGCCGACAACACAGGCGCCCCTGCACCAGGGTGTAAAGGTGCCTGCATTGGTGCAAGGCTGCCAAAACACCGCAAGTGCAGGGGTAAAGGACAGAAATGCAGAAATTGATTAAATTCCTGCACTTTCACTTTGACATTGGGCAGTGCAGCAAGGTGACTTGCTTTGTAGCCCCTATGCCAAAACCCCATAAGTGAGGGCCACAGTGTATAGAATGTCATATATGAATGTATAATTGCGTAATCATGACATTTAAAGGGCGGAGCCTAAATTACACTGCTCCACACCTTCTGTACATTGTGACTTGCTATTTTGCTGTCACATATCCAGTGATGCAAATGTGTGCCTATACACCAAACATTTTCTTACAAAATACCATATCAAGGAAGGTGGTTGCATGTGCAAAATCATTACAACGTTATTGACAGCTATTTGCAAAGATGACCTAAGAGCAAGGAGGCCTTTGATGCAGATGGAGAAAGAGATGTCTGTGCGTGGGGTCTTTACTAAAAAAAAACCTCATTCTTTTCAAGTTAACTGTATGTCTTCTCGCTTAAAAGCTTAATTAAATCCAGCACTGACACCCTTAAAACTAATTGAGCACTCGAATGCATAATCCTGGCTGTTGTGTTACAGAGAAGTAGATGGGCGATAAACCGAACTAATTGTGCAGAATCCAACGCTTTCTAAAATGGCGTCGAGCAGTTTACGCAATGAAAATTAATTGGCTTACAGATGTGTAACATGACCGTTAGCGTTAGTTACGACCGTCAGCTGTAATTTAATATTACTTTCCCAGATGTTGAATTCTGTAAAATGAACAATACGCGCGATAATGCCTATTGCAAAGCACCTAGCTGCAGCTCGAAGTCTTGCTCACTTGCTAATTATAAGACGAGACAAATGAGAAGTGTGGCAATATTTTAATTAAAGCAAAGACATTTGGAGGTCAGAGGGCAGCGCGTGCAGAAGAACAGGTAATCGAAACTTAATCAGTGTGAGAACGGAAACGGCAGTGCATCAAGACGGTTAATCAGAGGTTGCGCCGGTTGTTGCTCTTAGCTACTAAGAAAGAGTTAGTTTATTTCTTTTTTTAATATTATTTTTAAGAGGAGGGGGAGAGGGGCGGTCCTTGAGGAAGATCACATAAACTTCTCTGACTGTGAGCAAGAGTAGCAATTTTTCATGTAAAGCTGGAGGTTTTACAATTTATTGTCCCAGTTCTGTGAGTATTTAACAGATGCAGCTCAGAGTGTGATTATGGATGAGAGGCGAGGCAGGTTAAACTCTGGGGGGATCTGCTGATTAGCCCAATATAGCCAAGGGTGATGTTATAGCAAATCGATAGCATTATACACATGTATAGATTAAGCACAAAGGAGTTTATGCACGCTGAGATAAGAGTGTCAGCAGGTTAATTTACTCTCTGGTTATCTGGGATGTATTTCTGCTGCTGGCTCCAGTCCAACGAGTTCAGCATCTCTCCATGTGACTGTCCCTGAAGATGTGGTACCCTCCCCCATGCTCTTCCTTTCACAGATGTGCATTTCAATGAATTGACATGGAAGAGAAATGTAATATACTATATGAAAAGTTCAGAATTGTCAAGGGTCTCCATCTTTCTCAGCCCAACCCGGTGGGCTATTATGGCACAGGTGTGCTGCATATGATTCGGTTTTTCACCATGAACTGTGATGCAAATACTGCATGAGCACAGACGTGAGAGGAATAGGGTTGGCTTGCAAGCGTAAAAAGATTACCTTAATATAGGTAGAATTTATAAATACAACTTGATCCATCTATTGCACAAACATAGACTTAAATATAAAGATTATGAACATGCCAATATTACAAAAACACCTGACTGATGAGCCCCAATCAGGGTTCAACTGGTCTTGGGTTGCTTGTGTTCCAGTACAGAGAGGACCTGCCTTTACATTTCAGGCTGGACAGTTCCTATTGGAACAGGACCAAGACTGATTTGAAAATGGGTGAGCCTAAGTTGAGTTGACATGGTGCAAAAAAGAATGATGGATTGGAATGATACCCCGAGCGACTGGTTTAGACAAATTACAAGTGTTTCTCATATCAAATTTTGTTTGTTTGATGTAACGCCCTAAGTGGCCAAAGTTATGCCCAGATGTGGGCCCTTGCCCACTGGAACCAAGCTAAACCCAATTCATGAGCCACAATCAGGGCAAAGCAGTTCTTCAGTTGCTTATCTTCCGATTCAGAGGGGACCTGGCTTTGCAGTTTGGGCTGGGCTGTACCCATTGGAACAGGACCAAGATTGATTTACATATGGTCGGGTATAATCTGAGGTGGCATGGTGGGCAAAAGAAAAATGGGTTGGAATGCTACCCCATGCAATTGCTAATCATTAGAAAAGTTGCAATAATTTCTCCAATCGCCTTTAGTGTGTGTGATGTAACACCCTAAATGGACTAATACGTGTTTAAGTAAAGTGTAAAATTGTACCCAATTGTTTGCGATCCCATCAAATGTTTGAAGCAGTTTCCTATGAGTGATTTTGTTTAATAATGTAAGACTGTCTTACTGGTCTCTGATTGATATATATATATATATATATATATATATATATATATATATATAATGAAAAAACCATAGGTTTCACACATGTTATAGTTAGCGGAAATTTTACTGATAAAAAACCAGTGAAATTCCCCCGTTATAGTTAGCGCAGGCAACTATAACTCACGCGACCGCAATCCTCTGCTGATGCTAATACTGTATTTAGACACTTATTTGCCCATGTCTTCTTCCATACATTTTTAGCTATACATATATTACAAATATTTTTTTTTCATAAAGACACATATGTCATCAGCAGAAGATTGCAGTCGCGTGAGTTATAGTTGCCTGCGCTAACTATAACGGGGGAATTTCACTGGTTTTTTATCAGTAAAATTTCCGCTAACTATAACATGTGTGAAACCTATGGTTTTTTCATTGAATTAGCAAGGTTTTTTAAATGCTAATTCCTAACTATAACGTGTGTGAAACCTATGGTTTTTTCAGTGAATTAGTACGGTTTTTTAAATGCTAAGTTTTTTTCCCTTATAATAAGCCCTGTACATTTGGTGGCCTTCGGCCACCAAAAGCACAGGGGGTGGGGTAAGTGTGGATAGTGTTTTTTGCCCTTAACATAAGCCCTGTGCTTTTGGTGGCCTTCGGCCACCAAAAGCACAGGGGGTGGGGTAAGTGTGGATAGTGTTTTTTTTATTTTTATTTTTTTACCGTACGCTTACGGTAAGCGTACGGTAAGCGTACCCCGCGAAATTGCCGAAAAAAAAATAAAACCGTTTTTGCACTTGGGGGATGTTTGTGGACTCCCTCAACATGACTATGTGGGAGGGAGTTGTCAAAACAGCCCCTTTACATGTTTTTGGGCTTGATATTTTAAAAATCACTCTCAGTGCGAGAGACAAAATGGCGGCCGCCGCTTCCTGGTTTCGGCCGATTCGAATGTTTACTAAGATCTAAGAGCCAATCAGAATCGCGCTCGCGCACGCCACCGTACGCTTACCGTAAGCGTACGGTAAGCGTACCGTAAGCTGGCTCAGATATATATATTGATTTAAAGGCTATTTTCTCAGAATCTACTGAACAGATTTACACCAAACCTACAAAAGGCACTTCCTTGACCTAGGGACTACCTCTCTGCCAAATTTTGAGTAATTCTGTTCAGCCGTTCGGGCTGTAGCTCGTTCTAAAGGTCCTATGGAAAAATGCATGGGAAAAACGCGTTTTGGGACCCCCCTTTTATCTCAGCCCCCGCTTGACGGATCCCCCCGAGACTTTCAGGGTAGGAGCGGAGCGTAGCGCCCCACCTATTTTGAAAAATTTGCGAGGATTCGTCGACCGGCGCCAAAGTTATTCAAAATAGAATGTTGAGGTTTTCCTATGGAAACGTGGTCCTAACTATAACTACCTACTGGCTATCGCCAGTAGGTAATATATATATATATATATATATATATATATTCACTGGAAAAAACCATAGGTTTCACACATGTTATAGTTAGCTGGACATTTCACTCGTAAAAAACCATTGAAATTCCCCCGTTATAGTTAGTTCAGCTAAATATAACTCACGTGACCGCAATCCACTGCTGATGACGTCACATATTACATCACTCATGACATGGTCAGTGACATCACTCATGACATCACTGATGACATCTCAAATGACATCACTGATGACATCATCCAGTGAATATGTGTCTTTCTGAAAAATAAATATTTTTTATATATGTATATCTAAAGGTTAATGGAATAATAAATGGGTAAATAAGTGCCTAAATGGATTTTTTTTTTGTAAAATTAATTGCCCACTGGAACCAAGCTAAACCCAATTCATGAGCCACAATCAGGGCAAAGCAGTTCTTCAGTTGCTTATCTTCCGATTCAGAGGGGACCTGGCTTTGCAGTTTGGGCTGGGCTGTACCCATTGAAACAGGACCAAGATTGATTTACATATGGTCGGGTCTAATCTGAGGCGGCATGGTGGGCAAAAGAAAAATGGGTTGGAATGCTACCCCATGCAATTGCTAATGATTAGAAAAGTTGCAATCATTTCTCCAATCGCCTTTAGTGTGTGTGATGTAACACCATAAATGGACTAATACGTGTTTAAGTAAAGTGTAAAATTGTACCCAATTGTTTGCGATCCCATCAAATATTTGAAGCAGTTTCCTATGAGTGATTTTGTTTAATAATGTAAGACTGTCTTACTGGTCTCTGATTGATATATATATATATATATATATATTCACTGAAAAAAACCATAGGTTTCACACATGTTATAGTTAGCTGGACATTTCACTCGTAAAAAACCATTGAAATTCCCCCGTTATAGTTAGTTCAGCTAAATAGAACTTGTGCAACCGCAATCCACTGCTGATGACGTCACATATTACATCACTCATGACATGGTCAGTGACATCACTCATGACATCACTGATGACATCTCAAATGACATCACTGATGACATCACTGATGACATCATCCAGTGAATATGTGTCTTTCTGAAAAATAAATATTTTTTATATATGTATATCTAAAGGTTAATGGAAAAATAAATGGGTAAATAAGTGTCTAAATGGATTTTTTTTTGTAAAATTAATTGTATAACTGACTTATTAACATTATCTTAGTGAATACAGTGATGTATTATGTGACATCATCAGCAGTGGATTGCGGTCGCGCGAGTTATATTTAGCTGAACTAACTATAACGGGGGAATTTCAATGGTTTTTTACGAGTGAAATGTCCAGCTAACTATAACATGTGTGAAACCTATGATTTTTTCAGTGAATTTGCAAGGTTTTTAAAATGCTAATTCCTAACTATAACGTGTGTGAAACATATGGTTTTTTAAGTGAATTTGTAAGGTTTTTTAAATGCTAATTTATGTATGTATTATTATATTTTTTATATATTTATTTTACTATAAACTACCTATGTATATAGTTATAGATTGACTGTATCCTGTAATATGGAATGGCTGGTTTAAAATGTTATTTTTTTTTTTAAGGGTTTATCACCGTGCGCGCACCCCGCGATTTAAAAAAAAAAAAAAAAAATGTTTTGTTCACCCTTCGGGGTCCTTCAGGGACCCCCTGACAAAGGCTAGGGGTTAGGAACTCTCTACCCTGCCCCCTTTTCACGTTCTCCACCTTTGTTTTTCACTGCCACACACAAAATGGCATCTGACACTTCCTGATTTCGACCGATTCGAATGTTGACTGACATCTAACCACCAATCAGAATTACGCGCGCGCACGGTGCGCGCCTATAGATATTTATGTACTTTTAACTGCAATTTTATCAGAAACTACTGAACAGATTGACACCATATATGCAAAAGGCACATCCCTGACCTGAGGACTACCTCTTTGCCAAATTTCAAGTAATTCTGTTCAGCCGTTCGGGCTGTACCTTCGACTAAAGGTCCTATGGGAAAATGCATGGGGAAAACGTGTTTTGGGACCCCCCTTTTTTCTCAGCCCCCGCTTGACGAATCACCCCGAGACTTTCAGGGTAGGAGCTGAGCGGAGCGCCTCATTAGTTTTGAAAATTTCGCGAGGATTCGTCAACCGGCGCCAAAGTTATTCAAAATAGAATTTTCAGATTTCCTATGGGAACTCGGTCCTAACTATAACTATCTACTGGCAACCGCCAGTAGAAAAAACCTTGCAAATTCACTTAAAAAACCATAGGTTTCACACATGTTATAGTTAGGTGGACATTTCACTCATAAAAAAACAATGAAATTCCCCCGTTATAGTTAGTTCAGATAACTATAACTCACGCGACCGCCACTCTATCAAAAGGATGATGTCATCAGTGATGTCATGAGTGATGCCACTGACCATGTCATGAGTGATGTAATATGTGACGTCATCAGCAGTGGATTGCGGTCGCGCGAGTTATAGTTATCTGAACTAACTATAACGGGGGAATTTCATTGGTTTTTTACGAGTGAAATGTCCACCTAACTATAACATGTGTTTAACCTATGGTTTTTTAAGTGATTATATATATATATACACATACATACATGCAAGAAAAGATTTCCCCTTGGGTGGATGCACAGCACAGAGTTGCTGGAATCCCACACTCACGCTTCCATCACATTTACCGCCAACGCGTTTCGGACTGTTTCCCTTCTTCATGGGCGGTCTTGAGACAAATGAAGAGCACACAAAGGACCACCAGAATTTACCCTTTATTTATTTCCATTATTGTCCTGAATAGGTATCACGGAATTATGGGACTGGTAGTTCCTTCATTCAATTAAGCCCCAAATGGGGTGCTGCCACACGTGTCCATTTGAAAATAAAATCACTTGGAATTCCACGTAGGTGTAGGGATTTCACATGTCAGCAACCATTGCTCCGCTTCCAGCTTTGAATCTTTTAGCGGCAGCAGACCCACAAGTTCAGTGAGGGTGCCATCCGTGACCGGGGCAGTCACTAGGATGCAAGAAAAGGTTTCCCCTTGGGTGGAGGCACAGCACAGAGTTGCTGGAATCCCACACTCAAGCTTCCATCACATTTACCGCTGACGCGTTTCGAGATGTTTCCCTTCTTCATGGGCGGTCTTGAGACAAATGAACGGCACGCAAAGGACCACCAGAAATTACCCTTTATTTATTTCCATTATTGTCCTGAATAGGTGTCAGGGAATAATGGGACTGGTAGTTCCTTCATTCACTCAAGCCCCGAATGGGGTGCTGCCACACGTGTCCATTTGAAAATTAAATCACTTGGAATTCTACGTAGGTGTAGGGATTTCACATGTCAGCAACCATTGCTCCGCTTCTGGCTTTGAATCTTTTAGCGCTAGCAGACCCACAAGTTCAGTGAGGGTGCCATCCGTGACCGGGGCGGTCACTAGGATGCAAGAAAAGGTTTCCCCTTGGGTGGAGGTACAGCACAGAGTTGCTGGAATCCCACACTCATGCTTCCATCACATTTACCGCCGACGCGTTTCGGGCTGTTTCCCTTCTTCATGGGCGGTCTTGAGACAAATGAACGACACGCAAAGGACCACCAGAATTTACCCTTTATCTATTTCCATTATTGTCCTGAATAGGTATCATGGAATTATGGGACTGGTAGCACTTGACCAGTTGTTCGATGACTGTATTAAAGAAAGTAAGCTCAGGTTCTTAGCCAGAGGTTACAGTGAGCAGGTCATCAACACAGCCCTATCTAAAGTCAAGAACAAATCTAGGGATGATTTGTTAACCTGTTCCAGTACCTCAGGTAAAAAGAGAAAAGGCAATTTCACCAATGAGCAGCTAGAAAACACCTTGATGAGATTTATAACGATGTACAGTAGCCAACATAAGAAAATTAGGACCATCTTGAATAAACATTGGCCCATAGTGCAAACTGATACAGTATTGAATCAGTTATTCCCGACCCCTCCAGCTTTGACTTTTAGAAAATCTAAATCTATGTACAATGCTTTAGTCAAACCCAGTCCAGAGTTGGCAACTAATGTTATTCAGCCCAGTTCAATGTGGCTAGCACCACGTAATGGTTTTAATAAGTGTAACACATGCAGAGCATGTAAATTTGGAGTAAATGCCTCACAATACACTACCATTCATGGTGCAACTTTAAATAAAATCAATACCAGATATCGCTGCCGTACTAAATTTGCTGTCTAAATGTTGAGCTGCACTGGCGGATTGCAATACGTAGACAGCACTAAGCGTCAGGTACACATACGCATTTTGCAGCACCTAAGGGCAATAGTCAACTTGGACATGACATACTTAGTGGCCAGACATTTTAAGGCAGTACACAGAAACAAATTAGAAGATCTTAAATATTTTGTCATAGCTGCAGTTCCACCAATGAGAAGGGGAGGCAACAGGGATAAATCTCTCAGACAATTGAACTGAATTAGATACCTGCACTCCCAATGGGCTGAACAATCGGTAAGAATTGTATAACTTTTTATAAGGGACATTTTTCTAGAATTCTGTGGACTTTTGATGAATATTTATTTTTTATGAACATAGAATATTTTATATATATATTTTTTAAAGATCTTAACAACATATTACCATATTTAAAGTATACTTATATTTATATGTATATTTATGAATGTCCATTTATCAGCACAGATTCTCCAATCTAGATACATATATTTATATATTGTATCATATTCGTATAAAGACTTCCTTATGTACATTATGGTCCTAACAGGATTTATCCTGAGAGTTTTATTGGTTATCTGTATCTACTCCAGTCAGAATATAGAAGTTTATACAAGGCTGCTCGCAGTGATAAGAACACCACACCCTCGCCTAAATCAGGAAAGTCGTAGTTATTTAGGAATTTATTCCATTAGTAATCTAGCGTACGGCAGCACATGATACCATCAGCAAAGAACTTCCTAATGCTCCTAAAATTTGAATTTTAAAGAAAAATGATTTTTTAAAAACTTTTCACAGTTGTAACTAATTTAACTGAATATTTTTTGTTTTGATGCCAAAACACACTTTAAAATGCACTTTATATATTCTCATGCGGTGCCACCACATAGATTAGCAGCTATTGAAGCAAGGTGTTAATGATGAACTTAAAAAGTGGGTCATAAGCAATCTATAAGGGAAGCTCAACCAGATACCATAGTTAGGTATGTCCCCACAAACAAGACAGCAATTCTGACAATAGAGTCATTTTTGCAAAGAATATTGTGCGTAATATCAATACCACATTTAATGTGAAGCATTCCCTGGGGCAGCAATAGTTATATATGTACATATAGTTATTAAACAAAATGTGATGTTGGCAACAATGACATGCTAATGTCCATGTTTTTGTATCTAATATTTATATTTCTGCTATTTGCACATGACAAGAAGGGGTATTTAAACAAATATTGTTTATTTAATGACTTCTAATCATGCACTTTGCACTTTGTAATTTGGATTGATCCAGGACTGATAAAAACTATTTTTTTTCGCTGCTTAATATTTATTAACAGAAATGCACTGACTGTTAAAATGAGAACAAATATACTAAGTATTTCTTTCTGTTTCACTGAAATCACGTGACGCAATGAGTGGAAGAGAGTGTTGAAAAATGGAGGTAGACGAGAGTCTCGTCGTGTGAACAAAACCCACTTGTTCGGCGAAACGCGTCATGCACCATGCCGAAGCGTCAGCTTTTAAAATAAAGGAAAAGTAAACCACGCACTAACCTGGTTTATGTGTCCCATTTGGTCGACTGTGGAGCGAGACGTGGAAACTCTGGTGTAACACATATATATAGATATATTGCAGAAGACTTCCGACCCACAATATCCACCTCGGAGGAACGTCACTCAACAGGGCTTGCGTTAATCAGGATGTAGTTTATTCCCTCAAGAAAAACAATCGGTAAAAGAGCATCTATGCGTTTGGGCACGAAGCCTTTCTCACGATGCTGATACACAGTTACCAGGCCACTAATAAGCAAGAAGTAAGTAAACATAGAGAAAGGAATGTGTGCAAAATGCATTAACTGTTATTCTTACAATGGCGGCCATCTTATAACATCAAATGCACGGTCAGAAGGAATGTAAAAACAGCTATTTACAACGGGTGTGTAAAGTCAGCAGAGCAAAACAATTGAAATGAAATGGACACACATTGTGTTAAGTCACATTTAAATGAAATAAAATAAATGGCAAGTTTCTCTACAATAAGTATTATCTTTGCCATACTGATTTAGAAAAAGGGTGCCGTTAAATTCAGTGATTTTTAACACGACAGTTGCACTGACTGCCGGTATTTACTATCGAATCTCTTGCTCATTTGGCATTGGAAATAATAAATGACCTTGAATCCAGTATGCGTCTCATACCCCATTGGGCGGTCTCACCAAACCCACTCAGGGTCCTCGACTTAAGCCTGGTACAACAATACCTTTTTGACTAATGTCCATTACTAATATAATCTATTTTACCCCATTGGGTGTGTTAGTATTCTATCGCAGTTAAGTTCTGCCCCTGTTTACTGTATAAACATAGTACCAGACATATTATAGACAAAAAACACAACCTAGAATTTAGTGTTTTGACTCTAACACAAGAAGAAACCATGAGTCCTGCAAAATTCATAAAGAGAGGAAAAAATACTGATAAATAAAAAGAAAAGATATCTCAGCTCTTTTGCTTTGCACTCATTGAACTGGAATCCAGATTCACATGTGACAATTACTTCTGACCAGGGCCTGGAAAATAGAAGATACAAAAATATATGTGAGTCCAACCACATATTAACTCATATTATACTATGTACATTATAATCTCTCTCTACCCTTGTAACTGTTGTAAGTTAAAAACACATGATAAAATGACAAAATAGAAACAGGTTGAGTTATTCATGTCCTTACAGATAGGTTCATATCTCTTCATCAACGTTAAGACCAACAGGTTCCCTTGTATTCAATCTGAGGATGTATCTGCACTCCAGCTGTCTAAGTGCTCTCTCTCTGTTACCCCCTCTTTTTGCTTTCTCTATTTGATCAATCACTGTGTATCGTAAATGGTTTGGATTGCAATTGATAAAGTTATATATTAATTTTATAATAAATAACACTTTAAGAAAAGAAAGCATTTCTTTAGTGACCTGTTGACAGTTTCTGAATTGGAAAGGTCCTGAACATGGATAAAGACATACCGCTTTAAAGCTGCTAACTTTGGGTCTAGTGACAATATGTATTAAAGACCTCTGCAAGACAACCATATGAAAAGAAAAATAGAATACAACAATGCTCAATTAATAATATTTTAACCAATTGTGCACAAGACTATTTCGAGTTAGAAAAAGTGTGCCAAAAGTTGATAGCAAAAAGAAGTATTCTTCATAACCTTCCTCCCCCACATCCTATTGCTGCAAGTGTTTTTTTTCCAGGATGTAGTTTTGACCGACCCCCATGCCAGCAGGATAGGTTTATGACGTACAGGATATGCTCAGACTCAGAATCAGGTGTTACCACCTCCCACTGCAGCCATGCTTGATGTTACTCACTGAGGAAATCCTTATAGGAAGAGATAGTCAGGAAAGGGCATTCCCACAGGATACTATTCTAGCCTCAGACCATGTGCATTCACTGTGTGTGCCTATTCCTCAGGCTGGAAAAGCTTCTGTATTTGTTGACCCATACTTTACAATCTTTCTGCTGCAGTAAAGAATTCAGTTGGACCCTGATCCTTGGTGTTGCTGTCTTCTCCTGGATTGTTTATTTGTTAAGGTTTGGGGGTCACAAGACTGCATTAGAATTTTGAAGTCACAAGGCTATGTTAAGGTTCTGGGTTTTACAAGGCATTTTTAGATGGCTTGAAAAGCGAACCATAGTGGAGGTGGCTCCCAAGACGAATAATTTTACCAGCACTCCTTACCACATTTCTGCACTGGTCCCAAGTATGTGCCATGAAAGCACCCCCAAACTCACCAGTGTCACCTTGGAAGTCAGCATTTTCTGGTCATTAGCACTGGATACCCACTGCACCACAGGACTAAATTATGGGAGTAGTATCATCACACAGGCATTTCACAGTACCTACCTCTACAAGCCACCAGTTTCTTGTTTCATAAGGCCTTCTTGTTGTTGGCTCATGAGGAGTCAGAGTATTGTTTCATGTGGTAACTGTTTGGTGCTGGTCTTCCCAGTGTTACAGACCTTGAGAGAGGAACAGAATGATTCTCACGGGATCTGATGGTCTCACTTTTCAGGGAAACTGGTGATTTAAGTGATCTTATTGAATAAATATCAATTCAGGGCATGTGCCTTTTGGGAGTCAGTATTAGTTGGATGCTCTTGTGGTCTGTCTTAAGGCACAGGCTTATTATGCTCACTCGTAATGTTGTATGCAAACATGTTAAAGGTGGCAGACAGCATGAAAAGCCTGTCATAATCGAAGGCTGAGACAGATTTCAACCTAACTGTTATGTTTTGCTATTTTAATTTGACATCGTGCATAAATCACCCCGGGAGGGGTATCTTGGCACTGTGGGCAGGCACAACAGGAGGAAAGCCGAATACGGAGCTGAAACAAATGTGTTTTTAGTAATTTCTTAAATGTAATAAAATCAGTACATGTATGAATGCGCAATGGCAAATTGTTCCAGTATTTGGGAGCCAAGTAAGAAAAAGATCTTCCTTCGCACCATGACCGTCGAATGAAGGGGTGGGTGAGTAAGGCTTTATCCATAGAGCGCAAGTTCCTGGCTGGGAAATAGTGTTTGAACTTCTAACATAGATAGGCGGGACCTTTCCGCACTAAGGCTTTGTGGGTTAAACAGCAGATTTTTTCTGACAGGTAACCAATGCATAAACCTCAGAAGTGGAGAAGAAGCAGATCCAGAGGGAAGATTTACAGATGAGTCGTGCTGCTGTGTTTTGTACAACTTTTAATTTTGGACGGTAAAGTTTAATTGGCTGATGCTAATACAGCATTGCCGTAATCAAGCCTGCTAATAAAAAGGGCTTGCGCTAAGGTTTTTCTAGCCACAAGAGGGAGTAAAGGAAGTGCTTTTCTCAGCAGGTGCAGCATACAGAAGCAAGAACCTGCTCTTTCATTGGCCTAACCTAACGCCAAGAATTTTTACATCCAGACCTGGGATGGAGCATTCCCAAGTTCTGTGGTCCACCAATCAGGGGACCAGAATTGTTCAGCTTTCCCAAAAAGCATGATCTGTGTCTTTTCTGTATTTATCTGTAGATAGTTGGTTGACATACACTCTGCAATTGCTTTCCTTCTATTCAAGAAGTTTTCCTTAACTGTGTTTGCTTCTTTGTCAAAGGAGATGATCAGCTGAGTGTCGTCAGCATAAGACAAACTGTCAAAACAAAAGGATTTGACGATCTTTGCACGGTGTACCACATATTTGTTAAATAGTGTGGGGCTCAAACAAGATTCCTGAGGGACCCCCTTGTCAATCAGCATGGTCCGAGACTTGAAAACACCCAATGAGATGACATCAAATCTATTCTTCAAAAGTCTTGGAACCACTCAAGCGCTGTCCAGTAGATCACTATCTCATTCAACCTTTGGAGTTGCCTAGCATGTGACAATGTGTCGAAAGTTGTGGACAGGTCTAGAAGCACAAGTATAGATGGAGTGTTGACATCCAGTGAGTATCTTATGAGGTCTGTCACGGCTACCTAGGCCATCTCGGTGCTGTGCTCGGAACCCAAATTGTTATGGGTCCAGGATCTTGGTTACTTTAAGATAGTCCTACAGCTGTTTATTAATTGGACCTTCCAGCAGCTAACGTAGAAGTGGAAGCAGGGAAATGGGCTGATAGTTCGTGAGCATTAATGAGTCAGCATTAGCCTCTTTTTTTAATCGGCCTGACCTGTTCATATTTCCAGGCCAAAATAATTTTCCCTGTCTCTATTGATAGACCCAACAGTGATCTGATTGCTGGAGCAATCTGCTTAGCAAGTACTGCGGTGATCCTTGGTGGGCATGGGTCCGGAGAATCAGAATTCACTTTTCCTATCGATTTCTGTATTTGCTCAAGTGAGAGAGCGTTGAAATTTTCCAGGCTACAACCACCATAGCTGGAAGTGTAACCGCAATGACTGTAACACATAAGCCCTGAGGAATCCCCAGGCTCCTATTCGTATGGGCCAAACCTCATGTTGACTGTGATTTGTTATATATTTTGAATCGGCACACAAGATGCTTAAA
Organism: Triturus cristatus; assembly: GCF_964204655.1. Classification (NCBI taxonomy): domain Eukaryota; kingdom Metazoa; phylum Chordata; class Amphibia; order Caudata; family Salamandridae; genus Triturus; species Triturus cristatus. Next base: position 238,274,768 of record NC_140589.1, on the reverse strand, counting down.
CTGAATACATTTACTTATGCACTAACCCAAGTTACTACTGGATACATGATACAAAAGTACTTGTGAGCAGTATCGAGAGTATTTTCTGTTACTTTCTGATGTGAAGAATTTTGGAGCCCTAACGAAGTACAGGCGATGAGGCCAGATGAAAGACGTGTTGGCTAGCTTGTGTTAAAAAAAGAAAATAAAGAATCCGAACCGGGAGAAGAGCGGAACAAACTCTACGCTTAATCTTTTAAATGTTCACAAGGACTTTTGTATTTCGGTTTTGGTCACCCTTCCCTTTGTTTTGGAGACCTTAGGAGTTTCTTTCACTAGGGAATAATAAATTAGGGGGTCGTTGCGCTGACATATACTCTGGCCACCTTAGCTTCACTACTTGATACATGCTTCTTGAAACTATTTTTTGTCACAATTTATCCAAAATCATTGCTGCTATGATGATTTATAACCTGAATGATAACAGTCAATAGTATTTAAGAATGTTACTGCTTTGGTTTAATTTTGTTATATAACTACAAAATCTGGTCTAAGGACTAACGCAACACTAAGTCACATAAACACATATATGTTGGTCACATTTTTGGGTATCAGAGAGGACGTTCCACACACCCAAGCCGTTCGGTTTGAGTTTGAATTAATAAGATCCAAAAATTCAGTCAACCTTCTTACATTTGAGCCGTTGTCCTAGCCATAGCCCCTGTTGGAGGTCCTCATAGTTTGTTTTCCCTACATTTTGCTCTAACTAGCCCTAGCCCTTTCTGTGTTTGGAAACCTAATGGACTCTCCAATTGACTCTCACTTGGCTGCATAATTTGTAATGTCTGGCTGGCTTAGGTGATGAAATCAGTCACTGTGCTACACTGGGGATGCAAAGGAGGAAAGAAGGGTGCGAAAAAACAGAACACTGTGTTCCAGTTCAATGCAGTAGTAGGTGAGAGTGAAAGGAAGCAGCAGTGGCATAACACTAAATTACGCCCCCCAAATCTCCTATATCTTAGAGATATTATTTGCCTTTGACTGAATAGCCTACCCCCAAAGGGTTGGCACCCCCCTCCACAGCAAGGTATGCAGGGGCCTGCACTACATCGCTGGGAAGTAACATGTGTGTGTGGGCAATTAATTTTCACTTCCCCCTCCTAGTCTTGTTCCACTCTGGCCAGTGCTGTCGCATATGAGAAGGCTCCCTAGATCCACTGTAAAGTGCATCCCGGCATGCACTTACTTTTCACCATCATTGAGAGAAGAAGGGAGATGGTAGAAGTTGCCTCAAAATGTTCAGTTATATGCTTGTAGAAACTTTCAGATGCAGAAGGTGTTCATCCCACCAGCTCCTCAGCTTGTCGCATATGCCAGTGGCAAAACTATAGGCTTGGTTATGTATGTGATTATATATGTGTTTGGACATACCCTTGGAACATTCAGAAAAAACTGGGTGAATGTCAGGATATTCCAGCTGGAAACATCAAGAGAAACAAATAAAAATAGTGGCAAGTCTCAAAATAGATGTGCCTAAGTGCCTCCCAATAATTAACTATCCCTGGGCTCTGATGACTTCTGTATACTAATATTTTATTACCAATCCTCCACTGTTTTTTAGGCCTCATTGTAACCGGCCACATACCCTGCCCACTATTACTAAATGTGGTTTTGTTAGATTTTTCTGCCTCACTCCAAACCATATGAATCCTGTTCATTTTTAGAAGTGAAGAATTGTTTTGCACCACCATCCTATTTCAAATATATGCAATGAACACCTAATTTAGTACGGTCTTTATTTTCCTATTTCCCTCAGTGTGGGACTATTATGCCAAGGCAGCTACCCACTAAGGATATCTTGAAACAGGTGACATATGGAGCAGCCGATAAACACTTTACACAGATTGCAGTGGTTGTTGAAGTACAAAGAAACCCAAGATCCATTCTGACATTTTCTTGTGTTCAATCAGTGTTTGAAATTGGACCTCTAGTTGGCAGAGGTTTGCAGTCTGTCCAAGTAGGGACCTCGACTCTAGTCAGGGTAAGTCAGATTCACACCCTAAATTAACCTGTGCTCACCCTCTGGTAGGTTGGCACAGAGCAGAAAGGCTTAACTTAAGGCAATGTGCAAAGTGTTTGTGTAACACTTGCTTTACCTCAACGAAAATACCACAAAAAGAATCCACAAGACCAAAATGACAACCATCCAATTAGTAAAAGACAAAATATTAATTTTTAAAGAATAAACCAAAAATAGGGGTTCGAAGTCACTAGAGGTCAAACGGCTCCTTGAGGATGCAAGGGACTGATGCAAAGTCAAAGTGTGGGCCGACCGCGATAGATGGTAGGCCGACTACAGGACTCAGACAGGTCACGCTGAATAAATACCTTGGATGGAGCAAAGCATCGACATCATGGACTCAAGGCGAGGAGTCGCCGTGTTGTCATTAATCCATGGATGGAGGCAAGCTTCAGCACCGAACCGCGCCACCGATGGAATCTTCGTCGATGAACCACTGTAAGATGCAGGCACTGCGTCGTCGTCGAGCGGTACTGTCTGTTGTCATCAATCCACTCTAGCTGTAGAACCGATGTTGTTGAGCAACCGCTGAATTGAATGCAAAGCTTCATCGTCAAGCTATCGTTGAGCCACGAAGGCTGTGGATTCTTCCTTTTCAAACAGCATCTGCGTCGGCATGGAAGCAACACTGTGGCAGAAATTCTCACGCAATCAAGGCAATGTGTCAGTTTTTGCAGAACTTAGCTGCAGATCTCACTTATAAGGGCACAGGACTGGAAGAAGCACCTCAGACACTGGTAGGACTCACAGATGGCAGTGTCCAGCAGCACCAACAGGATTGCAGGAAGTAGTTTGAGTCCCTGAGACTTCAGAAAACAGAAGGAGAGCCTGCAAGCCCTTGGAGGCATTCTAGGTTCAAAAGAGAGGGTCCAGTCCTTATCCTCAGCAGGGCAGAGATCAGCAGGGCAGCTCAGCAAAGCAGAAAAGCAGTTCCTCAGAATAGTCAGTCACAGCAAAGTGCCAATCCTTTCAGCACAGCAGACTTTACTCCAGCAGAGTTCTTCCCAGGTCCCGTAGTGTACTGATTGGAAAGGAAGAGAGCCCTAGGACTTATACCCGCAAGTGCCTTTGATGTAGGGGGTAACTTCAACTAAGCTCTGAAGTGCACAAGGATCCCATTCACCCCAGCCCTGGCTCCAGATTACTGTCAAATGGCTTGTACCTTCTTTGGATGCGTGTTTTGGTTGAGAACAAAGTGAAAAGTCGACATGGCACACATCCCTGTGTGCCATGCCTACAACCCACTGCCCTGGCATAGATCAGTCACCCCTCTAGGTGGGTGCACTATACCAGTGATGAGGGTACAGGTGCATGAGCTCTGTACCCCTACAGTGTCTAAGTCCAATCTCAGACATTGTAAGTGTAGTGCTGCCATTAAGAGTATATGGTGCTGGGAGTTTGTCATTACGAACTCCACAGCACCATAATGGCTACACTGAAAACTGAGAAGTTTGGTGTCAAACTTCTCAGCACATTAAACCCACACTGATGCCAGTGTGGGATTCAATCAAAAATACATACAGAAGGCATCTTAGAGATGCCCCTTGAAAACTAATCTACCACTAGTGTCCAGGATGAGTGGCTGCTTTCAGCTGCCACCACCAGACATGTTTCTGGACCCCTGGGTCGAGAGCCTGCTGCTCTCTGGGGCCTGAAAAAATGCACATCCTGGGACAAGGTGCCAAGCCTCCTCCCCCAGGATGGGCAGGGTTCACGAAGGGGAAGCTTCAAAGGCTTGCCGCCTTCGTGAGCTTCCTCAGGCCACTTGCTGCAGCTGGATGTCGCAAATCTGCACCACTCTGCACCCAGAAGACCTTCGTCCCCAAGCCTTTGCAAACTGGAGGTTCCCCATTAAAAACAACATGGTGCCTGACGTCGAAACAGAACCCTGCACCCAGCCGCCCTAGTGCCGCTGAGGGTGCACCTTTGGTGCTACTTTGTTTCCCCATTTGCCCTGAGCTAAAGTCCAGGAGCTTTTCTCCCACAACCAAGTAGCCTGCTAGTCAGCAGACACCAATCGGAGGCCCCCTATCCCCCTTTGGATAACATTGGGCCTAAGCACTCTGCACCTAGCGGCCCTAGTGCAGCTGAGGGTGTAACAAGAGTGCATCCTTGACCCTGGGGACCCCTGAGTCTACCCCCAGAACCTCAACTCCCACTATCAAATACTTACCTCAAAACCGATAACACTATTTTCCTCCACAGGATAACATTGACTGTTTTTCTGTGAAAAGTTTCAAAGTGTGGAGTTTGAAAAACTAAAGAAATTCTTTAAAATTGCACTCTCTAACACAAGCGATTTTACTTACCTGTTTACAGGAAATGTCCCAGATCCCAGAGTAGTATCCAGGTATACTACTCTGAGTAAGAAAAGTAATCTCAAAAGTAACTTATCTGTAATTTCACTGAAAACCCATTCAAGTCTACGTACTGTATTTACCAAGAATTGTATTTCTCTCAAACCATACTGTCAGTCAAAACAAAGTGCATATATAATTACAATCCAAACTGTATTACAACTGTATATTTACTGCAAAGTACTTAGCACTTACCTGTGCCAGGCTTGCTTGGTTCTAGAAAATAAAATACCTGAAAGAATACTTTTATACAAAAACAATAGGTCTGAAGTTCAGTCTTTGAGTGTGTGAATTCATTTGCTGACTGAGTGTGTACAACAATACTACTTACTGCTCGACCACACTACCACAAATAGAGAGTGAGGTGCTATCTAACTTTACCTCTGCCTACCTTTGGGGTTTCACTGGACTCTGTGCACACTATACCTCACTTTGGTATAGTACATACAGAGCCCACTTCCTACACTAAATTTTCAAGGTGTCGTGATAATGTGCCCACAAAGTAGAAATTTAAGCAATGCAGATTCGGAGAATGTTATTCCCATTGGCATGCATTCAATTGTATGTCAAAAGTCATTGTGTGTAAAAGGGAAGGCAACTTAAGAAATGCTAGCATGTACATGGTAATGTTTTTGCTAGGCCTATCCTGACCATGTGACACTACCATTGGAGGGTAGATTAGCCCTTTGTGTGAGGGCAGAACACAACCTATTCAGATGTAAATGTGAGCCACCTCTCCTCCTTCCTGCCCACGAATGCTATCAGTATGCAGATTAATGCAGATGGATCCCCTGTCACACCCAGCCCTTCATGTGTTGTGGCTGTCTTATGGGAGTGCACAAAGTGCAGCTGTCACCCAGGCCAGACGTGTATTGGAGATAGGCTGAAGGTCCACGGAGCAAAGTTAGAGGAGAGAACTGTCCACTTCCTAAAAGAGACATTTCTAAAATGGCAATGTCAAATCCAACTTTACTAATAAAGAGGATTTAACAAAACCTTTTTAAAGATATTAGTCGCTACTCCTTTCCAATCTGGAATTACAGCTTAAAAGGTGTTTTAAGGAATACCCAATGCTAGCCTATTGACGGAGTAGGCCCCACAGCAGTGAAAAAGTAATTTAGGTGTTTGTCACTGCCAGGGCAAGTAAAATTTAAAAGTGCATGTCATACCTTTTAGTTACACAGCACCCTCACCTTAGGGTCACTTAGGCCCTACCTTAGGGGTGACTTCTGTGTAATAAAAGGGGAGTTTGAGGCTTGGCAAGTGGTTTAAAATGAGAAGTAGAAGTGGCAGAAAACTGCACACACAGGCCCTGCAATGGAAGGCCTGAGACACGTTTGAAAGGCTACTTGTGTGGGTGACACAACCAGTGCTGCAGGCCCACTGGTAGAATTTAGTATACATTTCCTGGGTACATGGCATACCACTTCACAAGGGACTGACAGGTAAACTAAATATGCCAATCAGGTATACACTAATGTCAACATGTTTGGGGAGAAGCACATGCACTTCAGCACTGGCTTACAGTGGCAAAGTGCTCAGTGTCCTAAGGCTAACACGAAGATACAGAAGAAAGTGGAGGGAAGCTGGCAAAAAATTAGGGGAAGCCCACCCTAAGGATGACAGGTCCAACAGTCATTAACTCTTGGTCATCTTTGATTTATATAACTGTTGTCATGCTTCCCACTGCCTGTATGTGTTCCAAGGCTCTATGTGCACATCTCCTATGATGGTCTCCAAGAAAATGGATAGTCTGATGGTTACGTTAGTGGACCCTAGAGTTAGGTGAAGAGAGAGGCTTTAAAGCTGAATTATGAGGATGGTGGTCAAAACTCCTAATGTTCTTCTGCTAGACAGAACTTCTTTGCACGAGCTGGACACCGATTCAGTGCAGGTGTTTTCAGATCATATTGTATTCCACTGTTTAATATCAGTTCTTCACCAGGGATGTGTGATGGTAAGTGATATTACATGACATACTGTGGTGCAGTGTGAGTTGTAGGTTTTGCAATATTGATGATAAAAAGACATTACAAGGGCCCCAAATGGAGGCTTGGAGGCTTTGGGGAGCAACTTTCCTTCATTTTACCTGGAAATGTCAAAACATAGCGAGCTACTGGTGAAGTACTGGGTAATTTAGGACCCCAGCGGTGCCAGGGGTAGCACCCTATGACTTCGAGTTCTTCCTGTCTTGGACCACAGAAACACAGAGTCTTGCAGTGGCGTCAAAGATCGTTTTATTAATGACTGCAGCCAGTAACAGCGATCCTAGAAGTACACACGAGTATGTTCTCAGGAGACTGCTCAAACTTACAAAACCAGTCTTCTCCTTATATACAAAATATCATGCTTCAGGCACACATTCCTCGTTTTACGATATGGTCATTCATATGTATACATTACAAACGAAAAAGGCAGAGTCATGATGACCATCCCACATTTCAGTTCAGCCAGCCCACAATTATTTACCCAGCGAGGCTCAGATCCCTCATCAGATATCAGCAGACCCCAATAAACACGGGCACCTCCTCCTCGTAAACAGGCAATAAAGCAGGAAGCAGAGTCAGGTGTGAAAGAGATTAGTCGGGGGCTTGTGTGGGAAGAAAGGGCTTTATGGTGTGTCAAACCCTGATGCTAATCACAGGTGGCCGTAGGAAGGGGAGCTCGTGAGACCGGACTGACCTCGGGCAATGGAGCCAGCTCGCACAGGTCACAGAGAAGTCAACAGAAGGTACATGTGTTCTGAAGGCCTGTGCCTGTCCCTAACGGGCAGCCTATGTGAGGGCAACCATAAGATGGCTACCGCTCTAAAATGGAACACACGAAGTCAATGTGTAATATCGTATACAAAGTGAATTTATAGATGAAACGTTATGCAAGACACTTGTACATACTGTATTAGCCATTCGCGGTTCGCTGATACCGAAATAGGCAGGGTAGGGCCATGCCTCCTACGTGGTCCCAAATTTTACAGTACCACAATTCGCGGTTAGCTGATACCGAAATAGGCAGGGTAGGGCCATGCCTCCTACGTGGTCCCAAATTTTACAGTACCACAGACTCTCCTTTTGCCCTTACATAGGCAATACCTATACTCATTTAATCCGAGTCCAGGTCTATATTCATAAGGTCATGGAGATGTTGCTGTAGCATCATCCTATTGCTTAGCTCGTCCCTCGATACAGGTTTCCTTACACACAATGTAGCACAGAGGCCACATATCGCAGGAGCACACTGTACACACAGACAGAACAGGAAAAGAATGGCTAAGACCATTCCAATGACCATCAGAATTTTCCATCCCCAGGCAGATATCAGTTCCCAGAACCACCCCATCAGTGACCAATCTCCTTTATCCACGTGAATAGATTCAGATATTTTATGCAGTTTGGAGATGGCCTGATAAACTGTTGGAGCGTTATCTGATATGAAAATGCAACAGCTAGATTGGATGACCTTACATACCCCACCACGGTCTGCAAGTATGACGTCTAGAACCATACGGTTCTGCAAAGTCATGAGGCGATCTGCTTGGAGCTCAGCTGTCAAATTACCAAGGGCACCAGCCGTTACATTAACAGTGGATTCAACCACACGAGTCAGTTGTCTCAGGTTCCTACTGTTGACCATCGGTCCCCAAAACGGCAGAAAACCGAAAAAGAAGTCTCCCGCTTCCTGACCGGCAGTATCCTCCTGACTAACAACGCCTCTCACAACTCTTGTCTTGTGATAATCAGAGGCAGCAGTAAATGTTGGCGGTAGCAAGTTTGCAATATAACATGTGCCCGAGAAATCAGGGGGCAGCCATGTATATGCCCGGTCATTGCAAACAAAATATGTACCCTTGGCAGCCAAAAACGCAGGGGAAAACTGTGATGGGAAAGTGTACGTTTCAGTACAGTCACTTTTCCCCAGTTGAGCTCTTGGATTCTGACCATTGCCTTGTAAACAGAGCCGACCTATGTGGGGTACGACCCAAATTGGGGATGAAATTTTTCGCTGCTTTTCACCCAGACTAATGCTATACCCCGTCGCGTTCCAACCTACATAAGCTCGTAATTCATCCTTAGGAATAGATGAGTATGCGTCAATATCTCTGCTCATATCAGCAACTCCTTTCATTAAGGCCTTATTGTTCGTGCGAAGTCTGATGGAACGCGGTTGTCGCGGGGAGTAGGCTTCTAATGCAAAAAGAAACATAGTCTGGAATGCCCATGACGATCCATTATAGCTAAACGGCAGCACTAGATATGGGATACCCTTATTAATGGTATGTGGCATTAAACCACACACCCAGCAATTTGTTGTGTTCATAACTAGTTGGTGCTGGTGTAGGAGTTGAATAAATGAGTTGTTTACAAACTCAGACCGTCTAGCTTGTTCGTGTTCAGGCAGAGGGTGGAAAGAGTGTAAGGAGACAGTAGGAGGAGGTATAGGCTGTACAGTGGGTGCAAATGGCACTTGAGAGGAGAAGAATACATAACCTACAGTAAACACCATCATACTAAATAGTATAAACAGACATAATAATACAAAACGTTTGCTCTTCATTATTTTACACATTTTTGTCTTAAAGTTCATTTCTTCAGCGGGTCTCTCCATCTTGAAAAACTCCATCCTCTAATCGTGCTGCTCGCGGCTGTGTGTATCTTCTGCTAAGGAGTACGCCTGTCAGTCCAGGGAATGCCCCAGACCAACCAGAACCGTTGACCTAACGTCTTCGGCCTGTACCCAGAAGTCTTGGCACTGCGACCCTGCAGCTGAACCCGGATGGTGGTTCAAAAAAGAAAAACCAAAAAATAAGAAAGTTTCTCAGATGGGAGAGAGCTGTACTGTCAAAAATATCAAAGAAAAATAATTTTTATTTGTCCATGGGTCTAGGCCTCAAGTTATAGCGTTCTCGTCCGGGTACTGTCTGATCTTGAAACAAAAGTTCAGGTTCTGTAGTATCCAATCGGATTGATGGTGGCACGGCTTCTTGCAGAATATTATCACTCTCCTGCTCAGAGCTGGTTCCTTTCACACGTGCATCGCTAAAAGGCAGAAAACGGGGCACGGTCTCAGTTTCAGAATCAGCGATCCCCTCCTGGACCCACTGGTCATATGGCAAAGGCAAAGGGACCCTTTTACAGTGGACGCCGTGGATCCAGTTCTTCTTTCCTTTCACTCGGACAGCCGATCTTGTAGAAAGAAGGACGAGATGGGAGCCGGTCCAACGGGGCTCATCATTCTTGGCCCGTTGAAAATTCTTCAGCACCCACGTTCCAGGATTGATAGGGTGTCCTGGAGCTTCAGAGGCTTGAGGCAGAGTATCGTGCACCTGTTGGTGTAAAACACGCAATTTAGCCGTCAATTCATGTAAATAATCAAGCAGTATTGGATGTTCGATTTCACTGAATTTTGTAGGCCTTGGCACTCCCCATATATTGGCCGGGCGGCCAAACACTACTTCATATGGACTAAGTCCCACTCGCGAGTGCACAGTCATTCTTGTTGAGAGGAGTGCTAAAGGCAACGCGTCAGGCCATTTAAGACCAGAGCTTGCTTGAATCTTAGCCAATTTAAGTTTTAGGGTGCCGTTATAGCATTCTACTAGTCCAGCTGATTGGGGGTGATTTGCAGCGTGAAATTTCTGCTGAATCCCTAGTCCCTCACATACTTCTTTCATCACTCGACCCACAAATTCACTCCCATTATCACTCCAGACCATTCTCGGCATTCCAAACCTAGGGAAAAATTCTTTGACAAGGGCTTTAGCTGTGGACAAGGCAGCATTGTCTTTTAAGGGGTATGCTTCTATCCACTTTGAGAAGGCACAGACAACAACGAGTACATATTTTAAATTGTTGCACTGTGGATGAAATCTAGCTGCAAAACCTCGAACGGATACGTTGGAGGTGCAAAATGACCAGCTGGAGTTGGGGTTCCCCAACCAGGATTGTATTTCAAACATACCATGCAATTCTTGACCACATTCTCTGCACATTTAGGAATTCCAGCATTCTGCCATACTGGAGCCAACAACTTGCAAATCCCTTTTACACTAATATGGGCCATTCCATGAGCCATTGTCACCACTGCAAGCACATACGCATCGGGTAACAACCAACGCTGATGTTCTGACAAATCGACCCAACAACCTTTTTCATCCAATTTACCCGTACTTTCTCTCCACTTGCTCAATTCTTTCTCTGTGGCTTCAGATTGAAGGGACTTCACGCTCTCTATCGTGTCTTCACACATCCCAACATCACCAACCCATCTTGCAGGGCCTGCAACATACATTCGATTATTTACATTCTTTGCTGTTTCTTTTGCGATTTCATCAGCCAATGCATTACCACGACCGACATCATCTGTAACTTTCTTGTGCGCACTGCATTTCACAATCGCAACTTGTAGCGGCAAGGTCAGTGACTCAAGGAGATCATTCACCAACTGACCATTCTGAATTTTGGTTCCATGCGAAGTCAGGAATCCACGTTCTTTCCATAAACGCCCAAAACTATGGGCCACACCAAACGCATACTGACTATCTGTGTATATGTTCACCCTCCTACCTTTTGACAACACACATGCTCTCATAAGTGCAATTAGCTCTGCTGCTTGAGCCGAGTTATGTGGTATACGTGCGGTTTCAACAACTGTGTGCAAAGTCGTGACAGCATATGCAGCAGTCGTATCACCATTCGGAAGCTTGAAGCATGAACCATCCACCCATAAGGTACCATCACATTCAACCAAGGCAGTATCTTTAAGATCCACTCTCCCTTTTGTTTCTTCTTCTGTTCTAAACAGACAATCATGCTGTTCAATCTCATCTGTGTCTGCTGCAATTGGCAATAAGGTAGCTGGATTCAATGTGTTGCATCTTTTTATGTGTACATGACTCGCTAATAGTGTCAGCTCATAACCTGACAATCGAGCACTAGTTAAGTGCTGTGTCTTGGTCCTGTTCAACAATGTGTCCACTGCGTGCGGAACCATCACAATTAATGTGTTATTCATTACTAACCCAGCAGACTGTCGAATAGAGACAGCTGCTGCCGCTGTGGCTCTCAAACAACTTGGCAAGGCCTTAGCTACCGGATCCAAGGTCGATGAAAAATACGCACATGGGCGCTGTTTGTCTCCAAAAGACTGTGTCAACACTGACAATGCACAACCTTCCTTCTCGTGAACATACAATGTAAAAGGCTTGCTGTAGTCGGGAGTGCCCAACACAGGAGCTGAACATAACGCCTCACGCAATTCGGAAAAACTTTTCTGACACTCCTCAGACCATGGGACGAGATTCGGTGTATCTTTACATGTCAATGCTATTAAAGGTTTTGCCAGCAAAGAAAAACTCGGGATCCACTGCCTACAGTAGGAAGTAATACCCAAGAAAGCACGCACTTCTCTCTCTGTGTTCTTGGCACGCTCAATTTTGTAATCGCCTGAATTCTTTCTGGGGTCAGTTTCCTTCCCTCCTTCGAAAAGAGATGACCTAAGTAGGTCACTTCTTATCGACAATATTGCAGTTTTGAGAGAGAAACTTTGTGGTGGAAGGCAGACAAATGACGCAACAATGACACCGTAGCTTTTTTACAAATCTCCTTAGTATCCGCGGCGATTAGTAAATCGTCAACATACTGGATAAGGGTGGCACCACTAGGTAAAACAATTGCATCAAGCTGTGCTTTCAAAGCTTGGCTGTATATTGATGGGCTTTCACAGTAGCCCTGAGGAGCGCGTTTAAAACGGAAGCTACGACCTCCTAAACTGAAGCCAAAAATGTCCCTGCTTTCCTCTGCAATTGGGATGCTAAAGAAAGCATTCTTTAAATCAATCACTGAGAACCAAGCAGCGGAAGCTGGAATCATAGTTAACAAAGCAGTTATATCAGGGACAACTGGAAACTGTGGCAAAACAATCTTATTTACCTCTCTAAGATCGATCACAAATCTGTAAACAGGTGGCTGTGAAGGGTCAGTACGTTTTAAAACAGGCAAAACAGGGCTATTGCAAACGTTACCTCTTGTCTCTTCAATTACATCCTTTTCAATCAGATCATAGATAATCGCTAGCAACGCATTTTCACCTTCATTAGAGATCTTGTACTGGGGAATGCGTGGCAATTTAACATTGGCTTTCAAAGTTACCACGTACGGCGGTATTTCCAAGAGACCCACATCATTAAGACCAGAAGCCCAAAGAGTGTCCGGAAGAGATGACAATTCAGCTGGCAGTTCATTCCTTGACAAATACATTGGAGAAATCACTTCCCTACCAAGTGTAAGTTGTACTCCCGAGGGGGAACAATATAATGTCGCATGTAACCTCTTCAACAAATCTAATCCTAACAGGTTTTCACCACAACCTGTTGTTAGGATAAGGGGTGCTTTCAGCTCACAAGGTCCAACAGAAAGGGGCATAGGACTAGAGATCGGGTTCCTAACCGGGGCGCCAGAAAAACCTACTGAAACATTCGTGTCGCCAGACAAAGGTGCGCCAGGGAGTTTTGAATGCATAATTGAACTTTTTGCAGCACCAGTATCCAACAGAAAAGGTTCTGACACACCCGCTGTAGTCACCTTGACATACGGTCCACTCTGATCCACTGGTACTGAAACAACTCCCTCTCTTTGTCTACGGCTATCCTAGTAATCATTACTTTCTACATTTTCATCTTCTGCATAATAGTCATTGTTATAGTACTGAGCTGTCCTACCAGTTGCATTGGCTTGCTGATCAAAGCTATTAATCGTATTTTGAGATGGAAGAGGACGCGCGTTCTGGGGAACATTCCCGCGTCCCCTACCTCTAGGAGCTTGTCGACCACCTCTACCTCTGGTGCTAAAAGCGCCATTAGCGCGCTGTAACAGAATAGGACAACTATATTTGAAATGACCCTCTTGCTTGCAATATGAACATTGATTAGGGCCTACAGGAACACGTGGTTGAGAATACTCGTACCTTTGCACGTTTCTCTGAAACTGTGGCTGTTGCTGATAATTACTCTGGGCACCATGTGGCGGGTAAGCTTGCTGTAAAAGAACCTTAGTTTTTAGTTCTTTCGTTTTCTTGTCTGCTTTATCTTTCTCATCCTTATCTCTATTTTCGTAATACTGTGCAGTAGCCAGTATTTGCGCTGATGAGGAAACAGCCCAAGAACTCTCTGAATCTTTTAACTTCTTACACAACTCGGGAAGTAAATTATGCACAAATTTATCAACAAATAGCCGTTGGCCACCTTCAGTACTCATATCTTGACCACTGTGGTCGATAAACGTTTCCTCAAACCTTGTAAAGAAATCAGACACTGTTTAATCTTCCTTCTGCTTGCATGTGGATAGTTTATCCCAATTCACACGCATCGCGGGCATTAACGTTTTCATGTAGGTAATAATTCTACCAGGGAGTTCTGCTACTAAAGGCTCAGGTTTCGCACCACCAACTTGTCTAGTGTCTGCAGCAATGATATTAGCCCATGTGTCACCTAGTTCTGCATCGTGATCTACATTACGAATTGATCCCCATAAGGGCTGTGGAACAACATTTCCAAACAACATGTCTATGTCAGCTAGATTCATGATACATGATCCTGCCGTCTGTGACAACTCCTTATAATATCCTGCAGGGTTTTTACGGGGATCAGGCAATGTCTGTTTAAGCGCTATTACTTCGGATCGTTTCCAAGGGACATGCACCCAAACACGCTGGAAATGAGCTGGAGTAGCAGCAATGCCGCGACCGGCATCAGCCGCAACGGCTTCTTTCTATACCGGAGGGACTTCTCTCATAGGGTATTGTCATACTTTTCCCTTTTTCCCTACAGCGAACTCTTGTTCGAACAATGACTGATGACAATCATCATTCCTGAAGGACAGTAAAGTCGCAACTGCTTTATCTACATCAGGACCCACAATCGTACCTTTTCCAAAATTAAATCGCACTTGACACAACTCCTGCGAGCTTGGGTCTCTACCATGATCCTCCAATTCCTCACAGAGGAATTCACACATTTTCTCAAACACATACCTCTGCTTTGCGGCGTCCCATTGGTGAAAAACATTAACAACTGACTCTACATCATAGAGTGAAGAAAAAACAATCCATCTACGTGCCATATGATCTAATACCTCTTTCTCTTCAGAACCAGGCAGCTGACTACGCAATTGCTTACGTTGTGAACCAGGGGTCATACTAGATGACCCAAAGAGCGGCGATATCAAACTAGTGACCGCACTAGCTATTCGCTGTCGCGTAGAAGGAGAAGTGGAGGCAGAAACGGGGGGAAAGACAGAGGGAATAAAAACGGGTGCAGATACAGGTACAGTGGTAGTATCAGGAAGAACGCCAAGGGAGGCAGCTGATGTACTAGGCAAAGTCGCAGGAAGCGCAGAAGAGACAGGTAGTGCACTTGGCGGCCCTTGAAAGGGCTGCGCTGTAGGGACAGGAGCCAGCTGAGGAGGAGCTGGCGGCTGCGGAAAGGCTTTCGGCAAATTAACTGCAGGCTGCGCATTTAACGGTTGCGGAGGTGCTGTAGCATTTTGCGCATACGGGGGTGGCGAACTTAGCAAATGTGACATTAGGAGATCTTTCTCCTTCTCTTCTAACACATTCTGTTGAAGGTGCGGTAAAACTGGGTAACATTTATCGATCCCTAGTTTACGCTGTCTATGTAACTGCTCATTCATTTGTTCCTCCTCATTATCCTTAAATTGTACAGCTGCTTGCATAACCGACATACATCTCTCTCTTTTGTTTTTCTTCGCTAACTTGATTTCCTTTTGTTTGGCTTCCTTTCGCCATAGGCGGAAAGAATCAAACATCGCCGGCCGGGCTTTCTTTTTAAATAATTTAACTTCCAAATTGTCTAAGATATCTGTATCGAAACTACCATTTTGGGGCCATTTTAAAACACCGTCCTTCCTGGTGTATCGGATCCATACTTCATTATATGCAATGGGGCCCACGCCATGTTTTACATAAAGCTCATAAGTTGGAGTTCCAATTGGAGGAACCGGACACGAATCCTCTAATTGGGAATCCCTTTTACAACCCAAACAAAACAAGTTTCCAAATATACTAGAACCAGGCATCTTTGCTCACTAGTCTAGTTCCAAACTTCAAAGGATTATCAAAACGCGATAGTCTCGTGAATACACGAGTCCTCTGGCTTTGGCACTTGCAAGTTCCAAATCAAAGCGATCCCGAAGGATACCAAAATCCCGAAGGATACCAAACAACCTGGGAGACGCTCCACTTATACTTAACTGAATATTGATGATCGATGGCGTCACCAGAAGACTCTCTCAATTGTTTCGCTCTACCAAATCGTCAAGGGTCCAAAACAGGGCGATAGTCAGGGCAGCAGTCCTTCGTAGCCGTCAGCAAGCGGTGAACCTCGCAGCAAAGTCTTTCGGACCACGTTGACATGCAGGGGTCGATGAAGTGGCGGCCTTCCTCCAGAATTTCCACACGAAGCTCCTCACGAACCTCTGGCTTGGACCAGTACCGCTGAAATCGCCCCGAGTTGGGCGCCAACTGAAGTACTGGGTAATTTAGGACCCCAGCGGTGCCAGGGGTAGCACCCTATGACTTCGAGTTCTTCCTGTCTTGGACCACAGAAACACAGAGTCTTGCGGTGGCGTCAAAGATCGTTTTATTAATGACTGCAGCCAGTAACAGCGATCCTAGAAGTACACACGAGTATGTTCTCAGGAGACTGCTCAAACTTACAAAACCAGTCTTCTCCTTATATACAAAATATCATGCTTCAGGCACACATTCCTCGTTTTACGATATGGTCATTCATATGTATACATTACAAACGAAAAAGGCAGAGTCATGATGACCATCCCACATTTCAGTTCAGCCAGCCCACAATTATTTACCCAGCGAGGCTCAGATCCCTCATCAGATATCAGCAGACCCCAATAAACACGGGCACCTCCTCCTCGTAAACAGGCAATAAAGCAGGAAGCAGAGTCAGGTGTGAAAGAGATTAGTCGGGGGCTTGTGTGGGAAGAAAGGGCTTTATGGTGTGTCAAACACTGATGCTAATCACAGGTGGCCGTAGGAAGGGGAGCTCGTGAGACCGGACTGACCTCGGGCAGTGGAGCCAGCTCGCACAGGTCACAGAGAAGTCAACAGAAGGTACATGTGTTCTGAAGGCCTGTGCCTGTCCCTAACGTGCAGCCTATGATAGGGCAACCATAAGATGGCTACCGCTCTAAAATGGAACCCACGAAGTCAATGTGTAATATCGTATACAAAGTGAATTTATAGATGAAACGTTATGCAAGACACTTGTACATACTGTATTAGCCATTCGCGGTTCGCTGATACCGAAATAGGCAGGGTAGGGCCATGCCTCCTGCGTGGTCCCAAATTTTACAGTACCACAATTCGCGGTTCGCTGATACCGAAATAGGCAGGGTAGAGCCATGCCTCCTACGTGGTCCCAAATTTTACAGTACCACACTGGGTGGACATAATCAGCAGAATAAACTGGAGTACTGATCTGGCTGCACCTTAAACACCAGATGCTTATTTACTGAGACCTGTTCCTAAAACGGATAAAAGAAAAATTGAGCCGAAACTCACACTGTTCATGTTGATGCTAAACCAACGGGCACTGTGATATTACATGGTAAGGTAAGGAACCGCCCACTATTGGGGAATGCGTGCCATATGTTGAGGAATGGTGGAAGAAGAGGCATTGTCAATTAATACAACAAGAACAGATGCCAATCAATGGGCTGAATTGATAGACTGGAGTCTACTGGTTTGTGCTATCTATTAGCCAGACTCAAGATTATTGCACCTGTTTTTTCATAAGAACTTGAGACGGCCTTAAGCACACTGACCCTTAAGAAATCGTACAGAAAATAAATGCACTACTGGTCCAATCTTCATCGAAAGTAAGCCCACATTAGAGACTATTTGTTCAGTCAGCCATCAGAGTGTGGTCTGTTTAACACTATGCTTCATTTTATATACCTAGGGCCTGTCCATTACTTACCATTGGCTAACTCCCAGATGGCTCCCACATCACTTTACTTACCATTGACAGGCTCCCACGTCACTTCGCTTACTATTGGCCCGCGGCCACATGGCTCCAACGTTATTCTTCTTTCCTCCTCTTCTCCATATTTCTCCTGGGTTCGTCATCCTGCCATGGAGCCTGCACCAAGTACTGCTTTCAGTGGCCAGTCTCCTTCCACTGCAGGCTCCTGCAGTGCAGTTACTCTTTTTTAATTTACTTTTCAGCATGCACATTGAGTGCATATCTCTGCAGTCTCCCACCTTCACCCCCGCTTCCAGAGACAAGAGTTTGTTTTCATCCAAAGATTCTCGCCCTGGTGTTTATCAGGGGGCAATTACAGCATCATCTGGACAGGTTGAAAAGAGGTCACATTCCAAAATAAAATACGGTATGTTTCTTGTGACTGAGGTCATGGGGAGCGCTGTAGTGGAAATTGGACAGAGTGTAGATACTAAATTGGGCTTTGACAAAAACTTCAGTTGTTTGTGTAGCATACTCATTTTTAGACACAAGTCTCACTATACTTTGTAGGTGCAATATTTCCACCCAGTAAAACTAAGAACCTTTAAGGCTATAATTGTTTTTTGTTTGCTCACAGCAGTCGGATGTGTGCTCTTGCCCAGAGATGAAAGGGGCTGTGAAATGTGGACATTCCTCAGCCCTTTGCTTTACAGGAGTCCCTACGAGGCTCTCCTGGGTAAGTTACCACCTCCAGGAGAGACGCAAAGTTGGCATGGTCAAGGGTCCTTCTTAACTAAAGGCCATATAGCTTCTCTAATCTCAAGGAAAAGATAACCCTAACAGTTTAATAAGAAGAAGCCAATAGTGCTATCTCTGTTAATACAAAGCCACATAGTAAAATGCTTTTTGACTGCACCCAGTTAGCCTCTAAATGTATCATTCCATTAAAGCAAGTGAAAAATTAACATCCCATGTATTTATTTAAAACGTTTCGCTATAGCGTTGTAGACCCTGAGAAGTGATAGGACGCCATATGCAACATGCAAAAAAACACACTGACACAGCCAATAGATTTCGCATAAGATTGTTTAGACATTGTCATACAAAGGCAAACTTTCTGAATATAAATACAAATTTTAAAAGTCTGCACTGTATTTGGATGATGACAGTTACAAGAGTGTCACAATATTACCGGCGAGTTCACTGCCGACCACTTCCTGCCTTCTTCTCATGACACTCCCAATATGGGGGTTGATGGGTGTTCATAAAATGGAGGACATAAGTGAGAACGACGATTAAAAAGATAGATGGGAGAATCTTTGATTAGGTAATACCGCAATATTAGCTAGGAGATTTAAATCCATACGTAAGTGCTACAATGGATGCAAATAGTGTTTCACCTATTTGAGCATTTGATGTCATTAGGAGTCGAGCGCAAGCTGCACTTGCTCTTTTTGCACAGAAATTGACCAATAGCTTATAGCTTGTGATAACTGCTCTTGCAAAACAATATGCGTGGGGGAATTACACAGTCAAAAATGGTGTAACAACTGTTGTGTCACTTTATTCCTAAAGCCTAGCCACTGAGGGCACAAGCAGATGCAAAAACACAAAAGATACCCGCCACTTGTGTGATGTGCAACATGTTTTTTTTTTGCAACCGTTGTTACACTAGGAGTCAAAATGGCACACAATTGTAAAGAACAACATATTACATTTTGAAAACAGAGGCGTGACGTCTTTATCTTATTAAACTCATGTTGTATAGCTATTTGCCATGTACTTGATCAAGACTTGTCATCTTGCATTGAAATGTTTTAATTTTGCTGTTATTGGCTTGTCATTGAACAGCCATGTACCTTTTTACTGGAGAAACGTTTCTTTTGCACATAATGAAATCAGCATTATTAGAAATGTCTTTGTGTTTATTTCACCAGATTTAAGTGCATGCAGTAGTTCGGTCTGAAACATTAAGGAGCTAATAATGAGTTTGGCTGTCCGTGGAACGCCGTACCCGCGTCCCGGTCTGACCACCACAATCTCTACGGTCCGGCCGCCATATTACAAGTTGGGAGTATAGCAACTGATTTGGGGTGTATACTCACCCCTTTCCAGTTCTTCCCAGCAGATTTCGATGTGGATCCCTTTCTCCAGGTCCCCCCTTCACAGCAGCATCTTCACCCCGATGAATATGACACCGTCTGCGGCGATACACAGAAAGTGCTCTTTATAGCGTATACCCATTGCTGAACTGCCCACATATGGGTCGGGTTAAGGCAATGGGTAGGTGGTATTATTCCATATGTATCAGGCATATGTGTGCATTCGACACATATACAGTCAAAATGTACACACATGCATCGATAGATATCGAAATACAATCACCACCGCCAAAAAAATGCCGTGGCCACATCACGGGCACCATGGTCCACTCATAATACTGCGGCCGCGGTCTTTTTGCGGTTGCACCTCAAAACTCGTAATCAGGCTTTAAGAGTATTGCCAGCCATCATCAGCATCTCTGCAGCCATATATGTATAATGCAATGACATCTATACTGAAACTGAATGCACTTAAAGAACAGGGTCTGTATTATACAGAGGGCGCAACAGGCATAAGCGCCTGCTTTTTGTGTCCCTGGGGCACTTTGGCATCACAGAAGAGGACACATATGCTTGCACAGCCCCCTCCATAATATGCATAGTGCCAGCACTAAATCTGCACAGGTGCAATCTCAAGGGAGGCTTCCCCCATTTGCACGAGGATCTTGCTCCATGTAAATGAGGGAATTCTCTGCTTCTGTGCTATATTATAGACATGGGCACAGAGGCAAAGAGGCTGACAGCAGACACAATAACTGTTCATCACAGAGGTGGCTCACCGGTATTGTGCCCCCGAGGGCATGTTCAGACTGCACTGTGAACAGCTCATTTGCCATGGCAGGGTCCAGTGTCTTGGCCTGTGCCTGTTGCACCCACCTAAGGTTGGTTCTGTCTGTAATGTGGCTGCAGATGAAATGTTGCTGTTATTGTTTAATGAGTATTGATATGGATGGCTTTTAATTGGACTTTTATGAATGGAGTACTCTTCTCTCAACATCTTTCTTGCATCAAGATGCAATTAACTCATTAGTACAAACTACCAGCAGAATGTCAGAAACCACTGCCTTCTGCACTAAAACACACCATGCTGCCCTCAAAGTGAATTACAACTGGCTGTAATTAAACAGAACAATTCATAATTAATACGGTTAGGTTGGGCTATGTAGCTGAAAGCACCGGACCTGACAGCACATGTGCAGGAGGAAGTCATGATAGACCTTTGGGGCCAGAATATCGAGAGCAATGCCATATCAAGAGAAGCACCTTTTGGCATAGTCAGTGGGCTGGCTTGCCTTTTGAGTTCTCCCTAAACCATAAAAAAGCATTCTGCTGTGAAAAAAAATAAAAAGTGAAAAATATACAGTTTTTAGTATCCAAATAATCTATAAGATAAAGAATTGAATGTATAATGATTCAGTGTATTTTTAAGATGCAAAATAGTCCCACATGCAGCGCAAAGCGTGTACTCTAGAACAAGGGGAATTATGCACTAAACAGCCAATAGCAGAAGGTGAAAGAGAGGTACTCAAAGGGCGGATCAAAAGTAAACTCTGTGTATATTCTAATGAACTGGTAGCAATAGGTAAAGATACAAGTTGCAACGTGAAGTAAAAAGAAATGGCCTGGCTTATTGTGTTGTTCATTGTATGGACTGGAAGGAGAGATGTTAAACTACCCGGAGTAATGCAAGAGTGTCTGCATCAATGGGCCTAGTCACAGGCATCAGCCCCACACAGTGCATGAATCAATGGGCCTAGCAACAATGGTGATACCAAGAGCATGCATCACTGAGGCTAATGGCTGTCAGTGGCCCCACAGAGTGTGTGCATTATTAGACCTTGTAAGGACCATCAGTGGCCCCATGCAAAGCATGCACCAATGGGCTTAATAACACGGAACATTGATTCTACAAAGTACATCAGTTAAATGGGATTGAAATCAGGAGTATTAAAATGACTGACATAAGCTTGCAGCACAGCCCCAACCACTTACCAGCATCTCTGTTCCTTCACTATATCATTGGCTAGGACTTCTCCAGGCTCCCACTAAAAATAAAATAGTTATTTAAAGAAAACAGAAACGTTCATATATTATACCGAAATACTATGTCGTCAATGTCCAGTATTTTATAGAATACTTACAAGAAGCACTAAAATCCATTTCGAAGCATTCCCATTTTGGCAGACTCTCTTTTTCCATAAGATCCAAATTTATATTATTACAGATAATAATTTGTCCTCTGCCCCTTGTTGCTAAGACATGGGGGAAGGCATCCATCACAACTGGGGCCAGCTGTGAGCTACCTTTCCCACCTTCACACAACCACAAACTCAATTTTCAAGCTATTGGATTTTACAAATGAGGTCTAATCCTGCATTTTTATAAGTTGCAATGGTGTGTAAAGAACTTTTGCGATGGCTTCTCTTATATCATGATTTTAAACACTTTACGACAGTTCAGAGGTGGAGGTAAACACCAGCAAATTAAAGATCTGCACTTCTATAGGCACAGTCAGGGGTATGTCACACAAGCTACTGCCACTCCTCCAACTATGCCCTTCAGATGTACTAGCCTGTCAAGAAAGTGCGAACTCTTCCAATAGGACAGCTTTTTAAACCATACTTATTGCTGGGTTTCAATTTTCTGAAATAACAGAAAACAAGGGGCTTTTGGAAAAACAGGAACAGTGTGTTTAATTAAACATTTCAGCCTGGAGAACAGTTAAAGGTACAAGGTCTGAGGACTGTCTCAATTTACATCAAGTTTGAGGTCTCTTTATATACAGTATTGCAACAAGAAATAAAAGGTTTCTGGCGTACCATATACGGTGAAGAATGTTAGTTGCTGTCTTTAGGGTCATAAATTAATGGTTACTACAGGAGGGTCTTGACCTGCGTGGACTCAGTGTGGCTAGGAGTGAATGTGTCCAGATGTCCGGCATGGGGAGCGCGTGATCACTATGTGTGCTAGGCCCTGATTGGCTATGTGTTACTAACTCATGTGGCATCTGACTTTAAGGTGGTTTAGGAGTGCTCATACCCCATCTGGCCACGTGTGCTTTAATGGGACAATGTCCCCTGACTATTGAAATGTTGTTGCGTATATCTGTGGAATTGGAAAAGAGTTTCCTGCCGAGTGTTTGTCTGCCAGCTATGCACCCTCTCACCTGTGACTCTTCAATCAGTAATCCTGGGCCTAGGTTACAGTGCCTGCCTGACTACATACTTGCGTGTCGGGGTAGATGTGGAGTTCAGAAAGGGTGTTTCTATTAATAAGGATGACAGTTCATTTTTATCGACAAACGCATCGAAATCCATATTAACATACTTAAGGGCTTAGCCGCCAGTGGTACAGCCACTGCAGTGTCACTAAGGCCCAGGTTGAAGGGCATACTTCATTCAAAATTTTGGTTGGCTTTTCAGGGTCTGGAAGGTCCCATTTTCCTCCTTCCATTCCCCAGGCAAAGAAGAAAGCAAATGGGCCTCGGCCACTGCCCCTCCCGGGTTAGGCCTGAGTTACTAAGCTGCCATTGGATGAAATGTAAATTGTTTTTAAAAACACAAATACATTATAAACAAGCAGGAAAGAGAAGGAGCTACAATTTGCACAAGTGGGAGCAACTGCCTAAAAAGGCCTCCCCATATAAAACCTCCTAGACAAAGGTAGCCATCATAGACACCATTCAGTAATACGTCTGGAATTACCGGCCTCTCGAGTCATGCCCGGTTTGCCAGTCCAATTTTCCCTATACCAAATTTCACTCCCTGTGTCACTCCCAAGGTCAAAGTGAAATGAAGATCCCACACTTCTTTCTGATCCTACGGGATTTAAGAAACCACTTTAGCACTGGGAAACCTTTGCACTAAAAACTATGAGTCTGAGGTGCGACTCCGCCCACTCAGGGTAGCTATACCACAAGAATCAGCGTCATGGGCTATACATGTTATCACACCATATTCCCCCTAGCTAGCAGTTGGCTTTCGAACTAAGGTGAATTCCGCAAGACAGCAATGAGGCCGCTATACGAGTGATACAGTTGGGACATATAAAATAGGTAATATGCCAGTGGCAGGACGATCAGATTATCTTTTTACGCTTCTATCTAGTTCACCATATGCCAAATGCTTTAGACTATGTTTTAGGTTTGAATGTAGTCTCTTACCCTCTGTGACAACTGCTTCAATGTAATTTATGTAAATTCTCATGCTCCTGTCTGCAAAAAAGAGGCAAGAAGTATCCTTCATCATGCTTTAGCTGGGTTACTTTTAGAATCGCCATTGATTCGTAAGCCATTGAGCTGCCAGTGGGTTGGACATCCTGCCCCTGGTGAACCAGTGAGTATGGACAACATCAGATTAATCAACCTTAGACACCTGCAGTCAAACACCTTAAGAGCAGCAGCACCATACTCCAACTACACCCTCTTTGAAGAGATTAAAGCAAAGTTTCAGCTCAGACCTAGGTGCCCTACCCAGCAGCAGTGCAGTTACTGTAATTTACCCTGTTATTTACAGTGCTTAGAGATGCCAGACATCGTCTGAAACACTAATTACATACCATGCTGAGGATGGGAGAAAGAGAGAGGAGATTGCCGACAAAGAAATAAGCATAGTTCCTAAAAGAGCAGCCGGAGAAACATTAAGAAGGTGGGCCATAGTTTGAACTGCACAGGTGACAGAGGCGATCCATGAGCCCGACGGCCTAATAGAAATTTAGAGGTACCTCAGCCATGGACGTCACGTCACCAAAATGCCTGCGGTAGTGGAAGCGACATCACACTCCATTTGACGTTTACTTTCACTCACACACACATGCTTACACATACATGCACACACACGCACACACACACACACTCTCTCATATATAAACACAATCTCGCCTGCAAGCATGCGCACAATATACATTTAAAATCATTGTTTCCTTACCTTACCTGACAGGGAGAGCCATCTTCCAGCTAACTGCACATCATTTTTTAGTACACTAATAGTGAATAATAAAATAATATTCACTATTAGTATAATAAAAAATTTCAGAAAATAAAGAAAGTGGAGCCCCAACTGACGTCCATGCGGAGGATCTACCTCTGATTTTGCCACCTTTTGAGCCAGGGGTCTAAAAGGCAGTGCCAGAGGTCTCGAGGGACAAGCCAGGGGTTGCAGCTGAGAGCCCTGGCGACCCGTAAATGACGTCCATGACCTCACCAAAGCGTTCATGTAAGGGGGGTCACAATGTTTTAGTTAGTGCACAGGTTGGGAAACAGTCTGACCCTGCATGTAGGTAAGAGGGGCAGGGCAATTGTCCATCAGCTGCAAGGAAGGAGGAGTACCGAAGTGGTGGCATCGCTCCACAGAGGGTGCTTATCACTGGAAACCTTCCTAAGAAGACTACATTCAAGATGACAGTGACAAAAACAAAGCCCAGATGATACTCGGTGCCAGAGCACGTTCAGATGCTGCTCTGGCTCCGATCACCAATACCAGTGCTTTGAAAGCTCTCCTCCACCTGAGTGAGTCGCACTCAAACATCCGCCGGCTCTACCATGCAACACCTTCTTGGAGGACCAGTCTGCGCTAACGATTCCCATAGCTGAAAATGGGCTGCTTTGCCTCTTGACTCATGCTCCTTACAAAGATGACCCAGAGCAGAATTAAATGTAAAGGAGCAAAATGCAGGTATTCACACTGCCTGACTCCCCAAACACTGAAAGGCTATGCAGTAGGCTTATCCCAATGGGAATGACACTGATAACAAAGCCAAACGCTGAAGGGGGCTGACTTATTGCCCCGGGCTATGTATGCTAACTGTGGTTGCATCCAGAAAATGAAAGACATTCTGGAATGGCTGAAGGGGACTCCCACAAAGCCTCTTTTGCAGGTACATTTGCATGTATTCCATATTCTGTATTATTGTTGCTGCATACAGAAGCTGAAGGAGCAATAAAGCTATCCATAGGCAAGATCTAAAAATCCGCCCACTGCCAAATCAATTTTCATGTGTGTGACCCTCGGGGAGGAGGTAGTCCTACAGTGGAGAGTAATTATCGCAACAACTTTCGGTTTATTCTGAGCTATCCTCACACTCAACTATGACCTCTGAACTTTATCTCTAAGATGTCCTCAAATTACAAATTCTGCTCTAACTGTGGTCATAATAAATGTCAAGACTATTTGCTTTGTGTATTGCAGTCTCACATTAAACTCTAACCTTTTCTTTACTTTCTTATCTTTCAGATCATTGTAAGATGGTGGCTTGGGGGCATGGAGTATGTGATGTTGTGATGTCCAGGAACACTGCAACGGATAATGTGAGGAGAGACAGCAACAATAAGGATTTCAAACAGCTCAAGAAGAGTGGGCAGGTGGAAGCATGAATCACCTCCAGGTCACATTCAAGAGTCAGTTCTGCTGGCCTGGGTGGTATTTTTCTACTCGCGCCCTGCCAGGTTGTAGCCTGTTCTCTCAAGAAATAAAGGAAGCTAGTGATACAAGTTTAGTTCCCAGTAGGACCTCTAATCTGGGAGCTCATCAGGCGGTTCTATAAGCAGCTGGGCTCCAATTCTAATTTTACTGTCATCCTCACTTTTGCCTCTCTTTGCACCACTTTAAGCATGGTAATTGACCTTCTGCTGGGCCTCGACCCCTTCAATGGAAGTCAGTGGTCAGGCAC
The DNA here is from genome assembly GCF_964204655.1 of Triturus cristatus. Lineage (NCBI taxonomy): Eukaryota > Metazoa > Chordata > Amphibia > Caudata > Salamandridae > Triturus > Triturus cristatus. Next base: position 238,248,587 of record NC_140589.1, on the reverse strand, counting down.
TGCGACACTGCCCGCAGCACGGCAAAGGCAAGTCTATCTGCAACCATCCACGCTCTAGGCAGGGACCCTACTGATTCTTCACCAAAAAATCCTGCACACATCAATTATTCAAACAACCTCAATGTTTTCAACCTCGGTAAACCGCATTCATGCTTCCTACTTAACCCTTACACCTAGAAGGCATTTTTAGCTGCCTCACATGCAAATTCGCTTCTATATACTCATCAGTTATGACAGATGGATACACACATGCTAACCTTTTTCAGAAATATGGGACCTTATTTCCTCACAGAATTTCAACTTTTTATTTCTGACTGAAACCTGGCCATGCATATCTCCACAATAACAACTGCATTCACAAACTTTCCAGACACCTCTGCTTGTCCGGACTCCTACTTGCACAAATCCCATGCATACGGAAAACCAGATCCGATGGTCAAGCCTTTTGCTACATCTCTCCTAAACCATGCAACGATCTGCTGCTAAACATAAGATCCTCACTTCTTGAATTCCACAAGAAGCTGGAGACCTGGCTTTTTGAGTAGTCACACTAGGCCATTGGTGTGACTAAACTCACTCCCGATGAGCACCAGGATACCCTCCTGGTTGTCAGTGTCTTTACAAATCTACATAACAAAACAGAAGATAACATAACAGCCTGATTGAAGTCCTGACATACCTGCCTCCATTCCAGCAGGCTATGCTTCTCGCCATGTGGACCGATGAAACAAAATTGGTGGAGGCCTTGCTATTGTTTTCAGCTCATGTATGCCTGTGATATTGTTGCCTCCTACACATCTTAGCTTCAATGCACATAGTCTTACACATTTAAGTCCAATAGAATTTTTAATACTCTGGAACTATAGTTTAGCATCCTCTTGCCCCACAAGCTGTCTTTCGTACTAGCTTTTCTCATCTTCTTTCTCACCATGTTCTAATATCCGCAAATGTCAACATCTTTGGCAAATTTAATCTTTACTTTGACAACCTGGATGGTCATAACCCAGTAGCACCGCTCTATGACATGGAAGCCATAAGATTTGCTTAGCAGTGCGTAACCCTACTCATTTAGACCCTCATCTCCTTGACCCAGTATTTTCCAACTTGGAAGATACTCAGACAGCTTCCTCATAAGTTGGACAGATATTTATGGCATCCAGTTTCTTTGGCACATCCCTTCCTACAATAGATCTAGGGACTCAATTGTGACTACAACATTATTTTTGTCCCTGGTCCAAAATTAATTTGAGAGTCTAGTCACATGCTTAGTACTCACCCCCTGAGATTATCTCAGGCATGGATGAAGTGGCCAACAATTTCAAATCTTGGATTCTTGAAGTACTGAATAAGCTCTTCCCTCATAAGACATGTAGGTCTTACTGCTAAAACTTCTCTTGGAACATGGTTGAGCTTACTACAGTGAAACATCAATGTAAGGCTCTGGAATAAAAATGTTGACTTTCTTATCTAGCAACTGACAGGGCACTTTACAAAAAGGCACTTAAACCCTATCTGCACTCACTTAGATCATCACACCACTGCAACTACCTTGGACTATGGAATGGCAATTCTGACAATTCTGCTAAGAACATCTTTTCTGTTGTGAAATAATGCATAGACACTAAATAGGACAGTAATTCGGTAAGTCGTTCTCATAAGTTATCAATAACATTTTCCATTCATTTCAGGAGTAAAAATAAAGTCCTCCAGATTGGTTTCTTGGACAATCCCTCCCTGGATTTACTCCCTCTTTTACTATAGCTCCTGTGCGCAAAGAGGAACTTCTCTCACTGTCGTCTCAACTATAATGCCTGACACAGTATCCACCATTTAGTCCAGATATCCCAGCCATCGTTATGTTAGGCATTGACTCACATGGCCCAGCCCTTCTGTTTCTAGTAATAAATCTTTCTCTAGGACCCATCCCACTATCATAGAATCTAGACACAGTGGTACCCGTTCTTAGAAAAACAGCTGCAGACCAAACAGACCTAGCCAACTATCGCCCTAACTCTTCTCTCGTTTGCATCCAAGTTAGTCCAGAAAGTGGTAAACTCGCAATATACAAGATACCTCGAAACTCACTCTTAACTTGACAGTTCCCAACCCAAGGACAGATTTACAAGAACTGACGCATCTCTGCATATTAGCAGAGATGCGTCAGTTCAAGTGCGTTACGCAAAAACCCTTGCGCCACCATGGGTGCGTCGAATTTACAATGCGGCGCACCGTGGTGCAAGGAATGACTGATGTGTCACGCATCTGTTGGTGAACTGGTAACACATTGCTGGAGTCGTGTCGCAAGCAAGACGCAACTCCAACAATGCTCAGGAATGCCTATTCCTAATGTGCTGCGTCACTCCTTATGCCTGCTTCAAGCAGGCGTAAGGTTTTTACGCAGTGGCGTCGTAGAAGTGACTCGGTGAAATCTTGTAGATTTCACTGCATCACTTTTACGAGGCTTTCTTGCATTGGAAGGCCCAACCTGCATACATTATACCTGACGCAGGTATAATGTGACGCAAGGCTTTACAAGGGAACTCAACTCCATGGATGCATCACGTTGTAAATGTGTCACAACGTGGTGCATTGTTTACGCTATCGCTGTGTCAAAAACAGTGATGCAACGGTGGTGTAAAAGTGTAGCAAGGGGCTTGTAAATCTGCCCCCCAGTGTCCATGTCTCAGACAGTGCAGGATCACCCTGCTGGCAGCCGCAGATGAGCTTCTGGATCAGAGTGAATCTGCCGCCCTGATACGCCTCATCCTGTCTGTGACTTTCAACAATTCTGTCATGCTATCTAGCACCAACGACTGTTTGATTCGGGCAATTGCCACTCAGATTTAAATAATTTCCATCCTCAAGATCACAAGATGTTTCTCTGTCTCCATATCACTCTTCTGATGTGAGAATTACTTGTGTGGGCCTCTCCAGGATCCTCACTTACCCTCACTCCTTTTAAAGTGTGCATCCGCCTCTGGATAATTAAAACAGATTGTTCAACTATCACATTGTCTCATATGCGGATGACACACAAATAATTTTCTCCATCTCAGACAATATGACAGTTTCTCAGGATGCCTTTGGCTTCTGCATGTCAAGTATCGCAATTTGAATGAAAGATATCTGCCTTAAATTAAACAGCGGCAAGATTTGATTTGATTTAAATTTATAAAGCGCATCAACTACCAAAATGGCGTCAAGGCGCTATAGATCACAGTCCGAACACCAGCTCATAGTCCATAAGAAGATAACTATAAGAGGAATAACCATGTCTTAAGAGCCTTCCTGAAGGGCAATAGATGGGGAATGGCTCTTATGTTTAGTGGAAGGGTGTTCCAGAGTTTGCTCGCAGCCGTAGAAAATGATCTGTCACCACATTTTTTGCTTTTAGTTCTTAGTACCATGAGCTGTAGTAGTAGCGAAGAATGAAGGGCTCTGGCTGAGAGATACCGGCCAAGCATAGTTTTCAATCTTGCAGGGTATGGAAGGTGAAGGGCCTTATGGACCATGCAGAGAGATTTAAATCTAATGCGTTTATTAATTGTGAGCCAATGTAGGGACTCCAGTCCCTTTGCAGCGGACTGTCCCTTGAGTATGCCTAGGACCAGTCTCGCCAACATATTCTGCATAACCTGGACTCTGTGCTGCGTATTCTTATTTGAGTCCAGATACAGTGAGTTACAATAGTCGAGTCTGGATATTACCAGGGCAAGGGAAACCTGCTTGTGAGTGGACTGTTGAATGAATGGGAAGATTTTCTTGAGCATCCTGATAATCCATGTGCAGGTAGTTGTGGTACGATTTATTTGGGCATTAAAGTTAAGTTCTGTGTCCATCAATATTCCAAGATTCTTGGCATTTTTTCCCCGGGATAGGGCATGTTCCCAAGGAGTGTGGCCAGCAATTGCTGTTCCAGCTAAGTGTTCCTGGGCCAAAGATCATTACTTCCGTCTTGTCCCCATTAAGTTTTAGAAAATTACATGACATCCACTCTGCCACTTTGGTCATGCAACTAGAGACATTCTCTGCTATTGAGCTTGATTTTGGGGGGATTTACACCATGATCTGTGTGTCATCTGCATATGACACTACCTCCATTCCAGAAGAGTGGATTATTGTTGCTAAGGGTGCTACATAAGGATTAACCTCTTCAGTGCCCCGCCCTTTCCACGCCCTGTGCCGGGCGTTTCATTAGCGGGCGGGGTTCATGACGAGATAGTCTCGTCATGGGCACAGCGCAACCGCGCTCCATGACGAGACTATCTCGTCATGGGCACTGAAGGGGTTAAAAAGCGTAGGGCTCAGAGATGAGCACTGCGGCACACCACAGGGCAAGGAGAAAGCCTCTGACTAGAAATGCTCAAGCTTCACCATTTCGGATCTATCCTTGAGGAAAGAGGACAAGAGAGCTAGCGCTTGACAAGAGATGCCAAGGCCTTGGAGCCTATTCAGCAACAGGGAGGGAGAGATGGTATCAAATGCTGCTGATAGGTCCAGGAGTAGCAGCGCTCCCCCTTATCCCTCATCAACTCGAAGCCTAATACAGTCCGTAGCTGAGATCAGAGCAGTCTCTGTCCCATGGTGTTTCCTGAAACCAAACTGGGAGTCATCCAACCAGTGTTGCATTTCCGCAGTATGCATCAGGTGGGTATTAAGGTGCATTTCCAAGATCTTTGCTGGGATAGGAAGCAGAGAGATCGGGCGGTAGTTCTTACTATCCGTGCTATCCAGATTCGTTTTTTTAAAAAGAGGCCTGATGATGGCTTGTTTTCTATAGAAGCTTTTCTCTATAGCGAACTCTCCACCAACAGGTGTCGCCGGATGGCCACTTGATCTTGATGCATCACCATCTCCTTCAGCGTATGCCAAAAAACTCCATCTTCCATGATACAAATCTTGCCATGACGAAATAGGTCAATATGGTCACTGGCACTTGCTTGTCATTATTAAGAATGGCACCCAAAATGTTTACTTGGCTACTAGTCTGCTTTGGCAAAACAATCAGAGGCAAACCACAGACCCCTCGATGGCTAATACAAATGTGGATGTGAATCCAAAACTGGAGAGGTGTTCCATCTCCCTACAGGAAATGGACTTCCCATTGGAACATCACCATGGGGCTGACCATGCCAATGCTGATGCTCTTTCCAGGTTTTTCTGCCGTAGCTATGAGAACTCCCATGAGGGTGGGTAGTTCTCGCTGCCTTCTGCTAGGGAAGGGGGGAACATATTGGAAAAGACCACCTTTTGCGTATTTCCTCAGACTTTTGCCATAGGATGCTGAACCCGGTTTTGTTGGCCATAGGACTCTGTGCACCTTGCCCGTGCTAATCAGTTGTAAAGTTCTTGCACCCTCCATTTCACACCTGTTTTTTGGCATAAACCTGATTGAAACATTTAATTTGCTTGTTAGGCCCTAAAATAAGGTACCACCTGTAACTGGGGCCCGCAAATTAAAAGCTACAATTAGGATGCAACAGTTATTGTGCCACCCACTAAAGTAGCACTGTGATACATGTCTCCATGTTGGTCACGGTAGCCTAGAATTGCAGTTTTAAACTTCCATTTTGACCTGGCAAAATAAACATTTGCCTGAACTAAACTCTCCTTTTTAATCCTTATAAGTCACCCTTAAGCTAGGCCCTGACTGCTCATATGGCAGAGAAAGTGCATAGTATTTAAATGTAGGACATACATGTTCAATGTTTTACATCGATAATGTTGTTTTTCACTGTGGCAAGGCTGATTCTCTCACAGGTTAACTCAGGTTTACACTATCGAATTTATTAAGTGATAAATTCAGTTTGGGAATAGTTAAAAATATTTCAAGGACTTCATTCAATAGTAATTTAAAATCCAACATAGGGGCCGATTCCGATCCGGATCGGAAGGGCACCGAACGCGATCCAGCCGGAAAAACTACGAGCCGTACGCGTGTTTTCCGGCCGACTCGTACAGCTGTACGAGCGAGCCAGTACGATGTGAGCTACATGAAATTTACAGACCGAGTCGTTTCCGAGTCCGAACCGCTCCGTACATCTCGGTCATAAGCTAACCGTGGCGTGGAATGGATACGATTCACGACTGAGCCAGTACGATGCACGTGTCGGACAGCCTGTGCGCGCCGGAGTGTCCGGCTCGCAAAAGCTCCCGGAGTCGGGCTTCGGGGGTCCGCGTCGGACCCCCCGACACCCGCAGCCGTACGACTCGCCCATTCAGTCAATGGGAGTGCATGTACGCGTCGTACAACTGGCTTAGATTTAAATCTAATGCGTTTATTAATTGTGAGCCAATGTAGGGACTCCAGTCCCTGTGCAGCGGACTGTCCCTTGAGTATGCCTAGGACCAGTCTCGCCAACATATTCTGCATAACCTGGACTCTGTGCTGCGTATTCTTATTTGAGTCCAGATACAGTGAGTTACAATAGTCGAGTCTGGATATTACCAGGGCAAGGGAAACCTGCTTGCGAGTGGACTGTTGAATGAATGGGAAGATTTTCTTGAGCATCCTGATAATCCATGTGCAGGTAGTTGTGGTACGATTTATTTGGGCATTAAAGTTAAGTTCTGTGTCCATCAATATTCCAAGATTCTTGGCATTTTTTCCCCGGGATAGGGCATGTTCCCAAGGAGTGTGGCCAGCAATTGCTGTTCCAGCTAAGTGTTCCTGGGCCAAAGATCATTACTTCCGTCTTGTCCCCATTAAGTTTTAGAAAAATACATGACATCCACTCTGCCACTTTGGTCATGCAACTAGAGACATTCTCTGCTATTGAGCTTGATTTTGGGGGGATTTACACCATGATCTGTGTGTCATCTGCATATGACACTACCTCCATTCCAGAAGAGTGGATTATTGTTGCTAAGGGTGCTACATAAAGATTAAAAAGCGTAGGGCTCAGAGATGAGCACTGCGGCACACCACAGGGCAAGGAGAAAGCCTCTGACTAGAAATGCTCAAGCTTCACCATTTCGATCTATCCTTGAGGAAAGAGGACAAGAGAGCTAGCGCTTGACAAGAGATGCCAAGGCCTTGGAGCCTATTCAGCAACAGGGAGGGAGAGATGGTATCAAATGCTGCTGATAGGTCCAGGAGTAGCAGCGCTCCCCCTTATCCCTCATCAACTCGAAGCCTAATACAGTCCGTAGGTGAGATCAGAGCAGTCTCTGCCCCTTGGTGTTTCCTGAAACCAAACTGGGAGTCATCCAACCAGTGTTGCATTTCCGCAGTATGCATCAGGTGGGTATTAAGGTGCATTTCCAAGATCTTTGCTGGGATAGGAAGCAGAGAGATCGGGCGGTAGTTCTTACTATCCGTGCTATCCAGATTCGTTTTTTTTTTAAAAGAAGCCTGATGATGGCTTGTTTTCTATAGAAGCTTTTCTCTATAGCGAACTCTCCACCAACAGGTGTCGCCGGATGGCCACTTGATCTTGGTGCATCACCATCTCTTTCAGCGTATGCCAAAAAACTCCATCTTCCATGATACAAATCTTGCCATGACGAAATAGGTCAATATGGTCACTGGCACTTGCTTGTCATTATTAAGAATGGCACCCAAAATGTTTACTTGGCTACTAGTCTGCTTTGGCAAAACAATCAGAGGCAAACCACAGACCCCTCGATGGCTAATACAAATGTGGATGTGAATCCAAAACTGGAGAGGTGTTCCATCTCCCTACAGGAAATGGACTTCCCATTGGAACATCACCATGGGGCTGACCATGCCAATGCTGATGCTCTTTCCAGGTTTTTCTGCCGTAGCTATGAGAACTCCCATGAGGGTGGGTAGTTCTCGCTGCCTTCTGCTAGGGAAGGGGGGAACATATTGGAAAAGACTACCTTTTGCGTATTTCCTCAGATTTTTGCCATAGGATGCTGAACCCGGTTTTGTTGGCCATAGGACTCTGTGCACCTTGCCCGTGCTAATCAGTTGTAAAGTTCTTGCACCCTCCATTTCACACCTGTTTTTTGGCATAAACCTGATTGAAACATTTAATTTGCTTGTTAGGCCCTAAAATAAGGTACCACCTGTAACTGGGGCCCGCAAATTAAAAGCTACAATTAGGATGCAACAGTTATTGTGCCACCCACTAAAGTAGCACTGTGATACATGTCTCCATGTTGGTCACGGTAGCCTAGAATTGCAGTTTTAAACTGCCATTTTGACCTGGCAAAATAAACATTTGCCTGAACTAAACTCTCCTTTTTAATCCTTATAAGTCACCCTTAAGCTAGGCCCTGACTGCTCATATGGCAGAGAAAGTGCATAGTATTTAAATGTAGGACATACATGTTCAATGTTTTACATCGATAATGTTGTTTTTCACTGTGGCAAGGCTGATTCTCTCACAGGTTAACTCAGGTTTACACTATCAAATTTATTAAGTGATAAATTCAGTTTGGGAATAGTTAAAAATATTTCAAGGACTTCATTCAATAGTAATTTAAAATCCAACATAGGGGCCGATTCCGATCCGGATCGGAAGGGCACCGAACGCGATCCAGCCGGAAAAACTACGAGCCGTACGCGTGTTTTCCGGCCGACTCGTACAGCTGTACGAGCGAGCCAGTACGATGTGAGCTACATGAAATTTACCGACCGAGTCGTTTCCGAGTCCGAACCGCTCCGTACATCTCGGTCATAAGCTAACCGTGGCGTGGAATGGATACGATTCACGACTGAGCCAGTACGATGCACGCGTCGGACAGCCTGTGCGCGCCGGAGTGTCCGGCTCGCAAAAGCTCCCGGAGTCGGGCTTCGGGGGTCCGCGTCGGACCCCCCGACACCCGCAGCCGTACGACTCGCCCATTCAGTCAATGGGAGTGCATGTACGCGTCGTACAACTGGCTTAGATTTAAATCTAATGCGTTTATTAATTGTGAGCCAATGTAGGGACTCCAGTCCCTGTGCAGCGGACTGTCCCTTGAGTATGCCTAGGACCAGTCTCGCCAACATATTCTGCATAACCTGGACTCTGTGCTGCGTATTCTTATTTGAGTCCAGATACAGTGAGTTACAATAGTCGAGTCTGGATATTACCAGGGCAAGGGAAACCTGCTTGCGAGTGGACTGTTGAATGAATGGGAAGATTTTCTTGAGCATCCTGATAATCCATGTGCAGGTAGTTGTGGTACGATTTATTTGGGCATTAAAGTTAAGTTCTGTGTCCATCAATATTCCAAGATTCTTGGCATTTTTTCCCCGGGATAGGGCATGTTCCCAAGGAGTGTGGCCAGCAATTGCTGTTCCAGCTAAGTGTTCCTGGGCCAAAGATCATTACTTCCGTCTTGTCCCCATTAAGTTTTAGAAAAATACATGACATCCACTCTGCCACTTTGGTCATGCAACTAGAGACATTCTCTGCTATTGAGCTTGATTTTGGGGGGATTTACACCATGATCTGTGTGTCATCTGCATATGACACTACCTCCATTCCAGAAGAGTGGATTATTGTTGCTAAGGGTGCTACATAAAGATTAAAAAGCGTAGGGCTCAGAGATGAGCACTGCGGCACACCACAGGGCAAGGAGAAAGCCTCTGACTAGAAATGCTCAAGCTTCACCATTTCGGATCTATCCTTGAGGAAAGAGGACAAGAGAGCTAGCGCTTGACAAGAGATGCCAAGGCCTTGGAGCCTATTCAGCAACAGGGAGGGAGAGATGGTATCAAATGCTGCTGATAGGTCCAGGAGTAGCAGCGCTCCCCCTTATCCCTCATCAACTCGAAGCCTAATACAGTCCGTAGCTGAGATCAGAGCAGTCTCTGTCCCATGGTGTATCCTGAAACCAAACTGGGAGACATCCAACCAGTGTTGCATTTCCGCAGTATGCATCAGGTGGGTATTAAGGTGCATTTCCAAGATCTTTGCTGGGATAGGAAGCAGAGAGATCGGGCGGTAGTTCTTACTATCCGTGCTATCCAGATTCGTTTTTTTTTAAAGAGGCCTGATGATGGCTTGTTTTCTATAGAAGCTTTTCTCTATAGCGAACTCTCCACCAACAGGTGTCGCCGGATGGCCACTTGATCTTGGTGCATCACCATCTCTTTCAGCGTATGCCAAAAAACTCCATCTTCCATGATACAAATCTTGCCATGACGAAATAGGTCAATATGGTCACTGGCACTTGCTTGTCATTATTAAGAATGGCACCCAAAATGTTTACTTGGCTACTAGTCTGCTTTGGCAAAACAATCAGAGGCAAACCACAGACCCCTCGATGGCTAATACAAATGTGGATGTGAATCCAAAACTGGAGAGGTGTTCCATCTCCCTACAGGAAATGGACTTCCCATTGGAACATCACCATGGGGCTGACCATGCCAATGCTGATGCTCTTTCCAGGTTTTTCTGCCGTAGCTATGAGAACTCCCATGAGGGTGGGTAGTTCTCGCTGCCTTCTGCTAGGGAAGGGGGGAACATATTGGAAAAGACCACCTTTTGCGTATTTCCTCAGATTTTTGCCATAGGATGCTGAACCCGGTTTTGTTGGCCATAGGACTCTGTGCACCTTGCCCGTGCTAATCAGTTGTAAAGTTCTTGCACCCTCCATTTCACACCTGTTTTTTGGCATAAACCTGATTGAAACATTTAATTTGCTTGTTAGGCCCTAAAATAAGGTACCGCCTGTAACTGGGGCCCGCAAATTAAAAGCTACAATTAGGATGCAACAGTTATTGTGCCACCCACTAAAGTAGCACTGTGATACATGTCTCCATGTTGGTCACGGTAGCCTAGATTTGCAGTTTTAAACTGCCATTTTGACCTGGCAAAATAAACATTTGCCTGAACTAAACTCTCCTTTTTAATCCTTATAAGTCACCCTTAAGCTAGGCCCTGACTGCTCATATGGCAGAGAAAGTGCATAGTATTTAAATGTAGGACATACATGTTCAATGTTTTACATCGATAATGTTGTTTTTCACTGTGGCAAGGCTGATTCTCTCACAGGTTAACTCAGGTTTACACTATCAAATTTATTAAGTGCTAAATTCAGTTTGGGAATAGTTAAAAATATTTCAAGGACTTCATTCAATAGTAATTTAAAATCCAACATAGGGGCCGATTCCGATCCGGTTCGGAAGGGCACCGAACGCGATCCAGCCGGAAAAACTACGAGCCGTACGCGTGTTTTCCGGCCGACTCGTACAGCTATACGAGCGAGCCAGTACGATGTGAGCTACATGAAATTCACCGACCGAGTCGTTTCCGAGTCCGAACCGCTCCGTGCATCTCGGTCATAAGCTAACCGTGGCGTGGAATGGATACGATTCACGACTGAGCCAGTACGATGCACGCGTCGGACAGCCAGTGCAAGCCGGAGTGTTCGGCTCGCAAAAGCTCCCGGAGTCGGGCTTCGGGGGTCCGCGTCGGACCCCCCCGACACCCGCAGCCGTACGACTCGCCCATTCAGTCAATGGGAGTGCATGTACGCGTCGTACAACTGGCTCCCATTGACTTCTATGGGAGTCAGACCGAATCGAGTCCGACAGCATACGTGTGCATCTTACTCGCTCGGTCGGACTGTAGGGGTCCGGCTCGGTCAGAAAACACTCCGGATCCAACTCAGTCGGAGTGCTTTCTGACCCGGTTCGGAATCGGCCCCTTAATGGTGAAGTAAGATTTTATATTACTATTTTGGAAATTACACTTTTAGACAGTTGTCATTTTCCTGCCGTAAACCAAAAGGCTTTTCTGCCAGTGTCCAGCTGTCACCTGACTCCTTAAGGCACCTCCGTGGGGAGATATGTTCTGCTCCGAGACAGTGGACAAAGGCCTCTGGGTGAGGGGAGTGTGTCTCTTCCCTTGACAGGATCACCTGAAAGCTGTGCCCAGCACCTACCTAAGTTTCAAAGGTAGTCTAACTTGTCAGATGAAGCTCACACCTAATCCTGCGTCCTTTTGTCTCTCTAGTCAGGCTGACTCTAAACTCTGGGGGGGTGGACTGATCAGAACTGGCTTAAGGGTGGACAAAGGATTTCCCTTCACTCACAAGATTAATTAATTAATAATTAGTTGATAATTAAAAATAATAATGGATAATTAATTTTCTTAGTTGTATGATTAATTTTTTGGGGGTGTGGGTTTTGAGTTTATAGGGGTTAAAGTGGGAAAGTAATTTATTTTAAATTGATTAATAAATAGTTATAAATTAATATTAATTAATCGATAATTAATTATGTCAATTGTTTAATTACCTTTTTTGTGGGAGGGGTTTTGGTTTACAGGGGTAAAGGGTGGGAAGTTAATTATTTATTTGTGAATTTGTATTTGTTTTTTAATTAACAATATTTGTTTAATTGATAATTATGTTAATTGTGTAAATATTTATTTTATTTTTATTTTAGATGTGGGTTGTGAATTTTGTGGTGTTATAAGGTAGGAAGTAAATAAGCTATTATATGTAATAATGAATGTTTTTGTTAAATAAGTCCTAAATAAAAAGATTTGTTTGCAATAAAAGAAAAATATATTTTATTTAATATATTTGTAGCTATTTGCGATATGTATCTAACCTTATAATTTGTTTTTATTTTTAATTTTTTTAAATATTTAGGTGCCGATTCCGATCCGTTTAAAATATTCCCCGTACGAATCGTATCCGGATTTTTTTACGTACGAATCGTACAAGTCCCGTACAAACTGGCAAGTACGATTCGTATGTAAAAAACTCCATACGAATCGGATTGGGAAAATTCCCCGACACGTCCTCGGGTCGGAAAAAGTGTCCGACACGTCCCCGGACAGCTTTACGTACGGATCGGGAAACCGAAGTCCAAACGCGCAAGTACGATCCGTCCCGTCCGTCCGAATGCACAACCGTATGGTAAAAACACCGTACGGAGTGACCGTCTATAGCTACCATGGAGACGTCCGAACATGTGCCCGCATATGTGCCGAACACCCCCCCAGCCCCCCGCGGATGTACGCGCCGGACCCCCAGCCCCCCGCGGACAGACGCGCTGTACCCCCAGCCACCCCCGTATGTACGGTGCGGACCCCTACCCGTGTATGTATGGAGCGTACCCCCACCCCCGTATGTACGGTGCAACACGCTGGGGGTCCGCACCGTACATACAGGGGGTGGGGTTATGCTCTGTACATACACGGGTGGGGGTCCGCACCGTACATACGGGGGTGGGGGTACGCTCTGTACATACACGGGTGGGGGTCCGCACCGTACATACGGCGGTGGGGGTACGCTCCGTACATACACGGGTGGGGGTCCGCACCGTACATATGGGGGTGGGGGTACGCTCCGTACATACACGAGTGGGGGTCCGCACCGTACATACGGGGGTGGCTGGGGGTACGCTCCGTACATACACGGGTGGGGGTATGCACCGTACATACGGGGTGGGGGTACGCACCGTACATCCACGGGGGGCTGGGGGTCCGGCGCGTACATCCGCAGGGGGCTGGGGGGGTGTTCGGCACGTACCGGGCCCCCTTTTCCTCACGCTTCGCGGCGTACTTAGCTTTTCCGGCACTTTTTGGGTGCCGTAAAAATATTGCCGTCCGGAGTGCTGTCGGTACGATTCGTACTTGCTGGTACGTAAAAAGCTGCCTGACTCCATCCGCACGTCGCGTATGCGCTGTCCCGGATCACATTCGGATGTATTTTTGTGTCGGTCGGTGTTTTGTACGATTCGTACAGGAATGATGTTTCCGTACGAATCGTACTTGCATGTTTGTACGGTCTTTTTCCCGGGTACGAGTCAGACGGAGAAAACGCTCCGTCCGACGATTCGTACCTGGTTTCTTTAGGATCGGAATCGGCACCTTAATATATTTTTATTTCAATGTTTAACACATTGCTTTATTTACTTTGTTTTTCAAATATTTTTATTTTGTTGATGATATTTTGTTTGTTTTTAATTTTGAACTGACTGGAATGGGAATAGTGATTTTTACCCCTCTGCAATCCAACACTTTACTGTTTTTTTAACTGGAGTGGGAATAGTTAATTTATCACTCCACAATTCAATACTTTCTCTACTGTTACACTCAGTAGAGTGGGAATAGTAAATTTTACCTCTCTGCTCTTTAACAGTTTCCCTGGTGTTGCATCGGCTGGGATGGGTGCAGTAAGTATTACCTATGTGCAATCTATCACTTTTAGTACTGCTTGCATTTATTGTAGGGAGATTTGTACAATTTATTTTTATCAAATGTTTATATTTATGTGTTGTGCTAAGTGGGAGTAGTATTTTTTATATACATTTACATTAATAGTTTACGTAGTTTTGTTTAAATTGTAGTGGGAATAGTATTTGTATGACATGTTATAATTTATTTTTTATTGTTATAATTTACATTATTATGTTTGTTAATTTTAAATTATAACATTTTTAATTATTAATATTTGTATCTGAAAAATATTTTTTACTAAATGTAAAGGTTTTTAAAGAGTTTATTGTTTTAATTTAATTAGACTGGTCTGTTATTATACATTTTATGTTATTGTATATGTATATATATTTATACATTTATTTGTTATATTGTTATATCTTTAAGTTATAAAACACATTACAATTATAAGTTTAATAACTGTTTTAAAGTAAAAATATGTTTATATATATTAATTATTATATATGCGTGTTTAACTTTTTAAAATTAGTTTATTTGTTATATTTGTTAAGATGTATAGTAAATCTAATTTTTTTTAAATTAATGTTACTATTTAATATATTTAATATTTATTATTTTATTTTATATATATATCTAAAAAACGATATTTTGTACAAAGATATTAATAACATCGATATTCTTTTACGATATTTTTGTACTTACCATTATAAATATAGGAAGTCGATATTTTTGACATTTATGACACAATATTTTGGTAAGGGGATACTTTAGGTGTTGATATTCTGTCAGTGAACCCTCTGTGGAAGTGAGTACTGACCCCGAAGTACTGTCCCCAAGGTCGAGGACCCATGGGCTGTGGTCAGACTGTACTCCTCCCTACCTAACTAAAAGCTTCACCGGATTCAACATCAAACATTGGTGCTTAATTGACGTCATCCCCGAATCCAGCACTGAGACTCGACGCCATCAGCCTTTATCAACGGGCTCAATGGAGCCAACCCTAAGCAGTCTCTGAGCAACGTCAACATCCTTCAGCAATGGCTTCACTGAACCCGACGACAAGCAACCTCCAATGGACTCCAAGACCTCGCACATCAAGCTCCATGTCATTGTTGAGCCCTTCCTTTGTTCCAGTCGGCTGCCTGGCTCAGCTGCAGACTTTCTAACTACATAAAAGTTTTTAAATCAGAAGTTTCCACTGTAACAAACCCGGTCTTTGTATCTGACCGGCGAACTATTGCAATCAATCAGTCTGAACTTATGACTCTGATCCCGTCTAGAGAGGCCAGATATCTGGTGGGCGCATTGTGCTCTTTAATTCAACATTTTAAAAGGCATATCTTCTGTTCTACTTATTAGATTTTGGTTGTTTTGGTGCTGATTTATATCCTCTATTTATCTAAATTGTTTTTTGATTTTTCTTGTGCTATGTATTCACTTTATTACTGTTTAGGTGCTGCATAAATATTTTACACGTTGCCTCTGAGTTAAGCCTAAATGCTTTGTGCCAAGCTACCAGTGAGTATAGCACCGTTTTATTAAGTGGCATTAGTGGTCCCCCTTGATAAATACTGTGATTATAATTTGAGGTGGCTTCGCACCCTTTCAACTAATACTCCAGTGTCTTACATTTATATATAGTTTTAAACTAATTAACACATGTAAGGTACATGTTGATCAGACCTCTGGAATCATCTATTTACTTACCAGGTGCTTAAGGTCTAGGAGAGATCTAATCACTGTCTCTATTTTGATCTTGGCTGAAAACCCTTTGATGTTGATAATCTTTACTATGGGCAGATACCTCTATGAGCTAATTTACGATTGTACTTGGTGATTGAGTTAAACATACAAACAGTAAGAATGATTTTCTTCCAGAATAGGAAAGTGCCTTATGTGCCCATTTTGAAAAATTGTTGTTTCACTGAAGTGGACTGTATAAATGGCAAGCACGTTCTATATGTTATGTACAGAAGCGTGTCATTTGTACTAAAAACAGAAACAGACCAATTGGATGGTTGATAGAAATTGGATTGTAGGTTTACTGGAGTATGAGCCCTACTCAAGCAGCAACCACAATCCTAGTCAAGGTAAGCAGCCAAACCCTAAATTAACCTGTGCTCACCCTCTGGTAGCATTGCACAGAGCAGGCAGGCTTAACTTAGAGGCAAAGTGTAAAGTATCTGTGCTACACTTCTATGAGTGAAACAGGTAAAACACCACACAGAAAGATTCCACACCAGGTTAGAAAAATAGAGTTTAATTGACTAAATTAAACAAGACTAAAACAACAAAAATCCAATCAGTAGAACCGGTGTTATGAATTTTTAAAATAGTGCCAACTAGGGATATCTGATCACAATAGACCGGGTCATATCCAAAAGTTAAAGCTGCGATTGAGCGCGGGTCGGATACAGTCCCAGATTAGTCCAGCTGAAGGTTTCTCAAGTTTTGCACCAAGAGTACCATTCGTGGGGGAAAAGTTCTCTGGAAGTAGGGAGAGCATCGCTGATGATGTTTGGAGTGGCATGAAGAGCAGGCCGGGCGTCGTGGACAGGTGGGCTGGAGCCTTGTAGTTGAAATCCTTGCTAGTGGATGATTCTTGCTGTGTGAAGAGACAAACTTGCTTGGGGTCATGAAGAGCCTAAAAGCTTGGTTTAAATTGTTCAAGAACCACCATAAGGCGCAGGACCTGAGAGGCACCTCTTGGGAGTCAGGCGCTAATTGAAGACGGGTTCAGTTGCTGTGGAAAGCCTGTTATGTCCCTGAGGTCCAGTTCTTCTTTCCCAGGCAAGAGGGCAGCAGGTCAGCACATCAAGGCAGCAGCTCCTTCAGAGTATCAGTACAGTAAAGTGACAGTCCTTTTAGCAGCACAGCAGTCTTTCTTCCTAGCAGAGCATCCACAGGTCCAGAAGTGTACTGAAGTGGTGGTGTCTGAGGTCGAGTACTCATACCCAGTTGTGCCTTTGAAGTGGGGGAGACTTCAAAGACATGCCTTTCAAGTGCACTGACGTCCTCCCTTCCTGCCCCGGCTCCAGACTCACTACAGGGGGGTACGCAGCCCTTTGCGTAGGGACAGGACACAGCCTTTTCAGGTGTAAGTGAGGCTGGGTCCAACTCCTCCCTCCCATCCGGCCAGTATGGCATCAAGTCACACCTAAGCTCCCATTGTGCGTGGCAGACATGATCAGAGACAGGAAACAGTCACTAAATAGCTAAAGTAAGAAAATACCAAGAAAATACCAACATTCTAAAAGTGGCATTTTCTGAATTGCAATTTAAAATCTGACTTTACCATAAATTTGGATTTTAAATTGCGATTCCAGAGATACCAAACTTGAAAGTAAATCTTTTCAGAATTGGGAATTACACTTATAAAATGAAAAAAGCTAATCCCAATGTTATTATATGGGGGAGATGGGCCCTGCAGTAGTGAAAAACGAATTTGAAAGTTTTTAACTACCAGGAAATGTAAAACTTAAAAGTACATGGCATACCTTTAAAATGCATTGCACCTTGCCCTCTGGGTTGTCTAGGGCCTACCTTAGGGGTAACCTATATGTGTAAAAAGGGAAGGTTTGGCCATGGCAAAAGCCTTATTTTTCTAGGTCGAAATGCAGTTTGAACTGCACATACAGGCTCTGCGATGGCAGGCCTGAACCATGGTTAGAGGGCTAATTAAGTGGGTTGCACCATAGGCCCACTAGTTGCATTTCAATTACAAACCATGGGCACAGGTAGTGCACATTTCTAGGGACTTACAAGTAAATTGAATATGCCAATTGGGGATGAGACAGTATTGCCATGTTATAGGGAGAGAGTACATGCACTTAAGCATTGGTTAGCAGTGGAAAGGAGCGCAGAATCCTAAGGCCAGCAAAAATGAAGTCAGTAAAAACAGAATTCTGAAGGCAAAACGTCAGGTGAAACCATACCAGGTCTTAACTAAGAACTATGAAGTCCCAAATGCTGACTGGAGATATGTTTCGAGGGGATTGGTATGCCCAGACATGGGTCCCATGCACACTGTGTCACTGGAACCAAGCTATGCCCGACTGATGAGCCAATAACAAGGGGAAAACTGGTCCTGGGTTGCTTGTGGTCCGGTTCAGGTAGGACCTGGCTTGGCAGTTTTTCTGGACTATTCCCACAGGAGCAGGGTCAAGACTGATTTGCATTTAGTTGGGTTCAAACTGAGTTGGCGTGGTGTGCATAATAGCAATGGATTGGGATGAGACCCCAGTAATTACCAGTGGCTGAGATTAATTCAAGCATTCCATCCATCACTTTTTGTATACTTTAGTATGCAGAGACGTTTTAAGGCATGGGCAAAGTGGGCTCTGGCCCAGGGCCCCACTGATAGAGCAAGCTCTGTTCTGCAGGGAGTTTTGCCCTGATGACCATGAATAATTATTAAACAGATTGTTTTAAATACCATTTTCCTTTCATTTTTTTTAATGTGGTTGATGTGTGAGAGTTTATTACAGACATTTCGCAGAGAAATGTTTTGTTTATGTTTCAAGGAACATCCATAATAAAAGTTCATTTTAGATTACAATAGGACCTCACATATGAGAAATGGGAGGGGGTCACAAAGATTATTTGCAGTAATATTACTGAGCTGCTGCTGTGGTGCAATATTGAAAATATACGTCACTATCCCTGAATTTTAGATGTAAACACAGTCCTGCCCAAAGAGGGTTTAAAAGAGCTGAAATTGAATCATAAATTCAAAGCTGTTTCAAACAGGGCCCCCAAAATCCTTATATGTCCCTGTTAGTATGTCACCCTAAGTGGGGCAGGTATGTCCAGATGTGTATCCCATCCACACTATGCCACTGGAGCCAAGCTATACCATGCTAATGAGCCATTAACAAGTGCAAAACTGGCCCTGGGTTGCTTGTGTTCCGGTACAGGTAGGACCTGGCTTGGCAGTTCGTGCTGGGCTGTTCCCATTGGAACAGGGTGAAGACTGATTTGCATAAAGCTGGGTCCAAACTGAGGTGGCATGATATGCAAACAAACGGTTGACTAGGACTCGGCTCAGTGGATACACATCCTGCAACAAATGTAACCTTGACTGGACAGATATCCTCAGAGACTATTATATTTGGAGACTCTTTTTTGGGGTGATACAACATGTTTTTTTTTTTTTGATAAACAAATTTGTATTGATTTCACAGCAAGCACCAGCCAATCATCACGACACCACAATAACACAGAGATATATGCAATGTTCTGAGTAGCCCATTCAACAAGGGTGGACACATTTGAGATGATATACATGTGAACATTCCCGGCGAGACTAAACTATCCCACCCAACCACTTCCCCCAGACCCTTCGGTATTTCTTGGGACAGTCACGTGCCTCATACATGATCTTCTCCTGCGTCGCACACCAGTCGACCCCAGTCCTCCACCGCCCAACATTGGGGGGGGTCAGGGCATTTCCAGGCAGTCGCTATATTACTATTGCTCACCACCATTGCTGTAGTGTAGAACAATTTCTCATTCCCACCCCAGTACTTCGGTGAGTTCCTCCTCAATGTCCCCCCCAGAACTGCGCTAAGCGTGGACAGGCCCATGCCATATGGAAAAAGTCGGCAGATTCGTGACCACATCTAGCACAGGGGTCAGGTAGGCAGCATGTAAATAATAAAGCTGGACCATGCACAACTTGGTAGAGGCGGTAACTGTCCTGGGGGCCATAAGGGCGTCACGCCAGTCCTCTTCCTCCAGGGTACCCACCCAGTCCTCCCATTGAACCCGTAGCTGATCTGAAGATGTTGGGGTATTGTTTATCAGTGTCCGATAGATGCGAGAGATGCCCCCCTTCCCCAGGTCCCCAAGCATGATCTGTGCCTCGGGAGGGCTATGGTCAGGAAGCCGTGTACCTGCCCTGAGGTGCGCTTGAAGAGAATGGCGCAGCTGTAGATATCTGTAAAACTGTGACTGGTGTAGGGAGTGTCTAGTTTGAAGGTCTTGGAAGAGCGCATGTGATCGCCCACCCAAACATCACCCAGTTGAGAAATACCTATAAGGTCCCAGGACTGAAAATCCTGTAGTCCAGTGACTTTCCTGAGCCAAGGGCCCTGCCACAGGGGCAGCACTGGGTCAATGTGTGTGTCCACTTGGTGTGTCGCAACGCGGCTCGCCAGGCCAGCAGCACTGAGCGTGTCACCTCAGGCAATTGGGACGGAATAGGCTCCCCATACATCATCGACTGAACTCTGATCAATCCCAGCTCACTAAGCTCCAGCTTATATGCCGGATCAGACCAGCCCCATTAAACCAGTCGTGCAAAGATAGCAGATGCGTGGCCAAGTAATATAGGTATAAATGGGTCATCAACAGGCCCCCATCGAAGGAAGGGATCCTGCAGACATTCAAGGCCAGGCGCTTCCTCCCTTTTCCCCGGAGGAACCTAGAAGTCATGCTATCCTGCGTTTCCTCTTTCCATAGGTTATGGAGTTGATTACGATGCTGTTCATAAAGGCTCCGAATCGGATTCGGGTCTTCCGAATGCGATTCGGAACCCGTCTTTTCGACCAATTCGGAAAGCTTTCCAAATGACCGATTACAATGTTCGGAAAGCGTTCGGACTTTCCGACTTGGTTCCGGATGGCATTTGGAGGAACCAAGTCATTCAGAGTCGACTCGTACAAGTCTATGGACTGCGTTTCCGACCGAGCAATTACGATGTCAGATTCGGACAGCCTTTCCAAATCAGTTGTTCTGAATCAGATCGGCTGTCAGAATCTGATTTTTGGGGCCGTACCAGCCCCCCCTTCACCCAGGGCCTTCCGAATAGGTCCCGTGGGGGGTACCTAAGCGACCCCCTCCCTTACAGGCCATGCACAGTGTGACAGGCACCAAGGGGTGCCCACCACAGGATGCACGATTTTACCCAGCCCCCACTCTCTTCAATGGGAGCCTGTGTATTTGGTCGGAACACAGGCTCCCATTGAGGTCAATGGGAGTCCAACCGAATCGTATCTAGAAGAATTGTAATCGGTCGGTCGGACTCCCTGGATCCAATTCGGTCAGAAACCATTCCAAGACCGAT
Source organism: Triturus cristatus (assembly GCF_964204655.1). Lineage (NCBI taxonomy): Eukaryota > Metazoa > Chordata > Amphibia > Caudata > Salamandridae > Triturus > Triturus cristatus. The sequence goes on along the minus strand of NC_140589.1, from coordinate 238,227,425 downwards.
TTGGTTGGAATGCTTTCTGACCAACATCGTAATCGACCCCTATGAGACTTCTTAAATATGAAGTACCACCCAGATATAGATGAAAGAGAGGGCGCTCAAAGGTTTTGGCCTCAGGCCTCACAAAAGCTTCCAACACAGGTGTAGGCAGAGGCCCCATTCAGGACCTCTTAATTACAAAGGAAGGGAAGCTGACAGTCAAGATCTAGATCCCAATTAACTAATTAAATCATTTCCTCGTCCATTTTCCCTTCACTTATAAAAAGGTGTGACCCCAGGCTAACCTTGGGGGCACACACAATGGGTCAGAGACATTAAAATCACTGCTCTTGTCATGATTCTTAACTACAGTCTCTTCTTCCTTAAAACCCATCTTCTTGGACTAAAAGGTCATGTTTCAATATATAGAGACCATGAAAGATGATCACAGAAATGATATAGCAAAACCTCATCACAATGTTACTCAAAAGATTTGAATGAGGAGAACAAAAAGGCTCAGAGTAGAAGAGTTCATCTGCCACTAAAATCACTCTACTGAGAATGTTGCACAACTGAATGGCAAACTAAAGTTAAAAAACATATCTTTAAGGTCAAATCTACTTTTATTAGAATATTAATGCAAAAAAATAAAAACAGCCTTAAAAGCTGGTTGAGTTTGTAAAACAATCTACATCCTTCTTTAGAGGGAAATTTCAATAATTCTAAAGAATGATGCAAGAATTATTCTATGTTATAGACATTTATAGAGCTCATGTACACCAGACGGTTTCTTGCCGTTGGAATAACAGAACCACCACACAGCACCCGCAGTTTTAGTCGTATTTCTGTTTCAAAAGCCATGTTTGTAAGAGCTGTCTAAATATGATGTACCAAGGGGTCATTCTAATTTCTAATGGCAGAGAGTTCCATATTCGGGGGGCGAGAACAGAACACCTAGAGCCACAGTGTCTCTTCTTTTTAAAGGCAGGAATGGTAAGAAGATTCAGATGAGAGGATCTTGAATTGCTGGCGGGTGTGTATTTTTGGAAACAAGCCAAGATGAACGTAGGACTGTTGCTATGTAGGGATTTAAAAATGGTGCAGCCAGTCTTAAATACTGTGTGCTGTTTCACCGGTAGCCAGTGAAGTTCCCTCATCAAGGGGGTGATGTGACATTTCCTAGGTTTATGAAAGATCAACTGGCTGCCTGGTTTTGTGCCAGTTGTAGTCTGTGGTTGAGACCCTCGGTGAAGAGAGTTTGCGTAATCTAGCCCAGAGATCACTAATGCAATGATTACCTGGATGAGGGCTTCAAAAGTGAGAAATTTAACTATTTTTCCTATTTTACGCAATTGCAGGAAGCAAGATGATATTACAGCCCCTACTTATGGTTTCAAGGACAAGTTATTGTCAATGAAGACTATGTGGCATTTCACTGAACTCTTGGGGTGGGGCAGGGTGCCCATAGTTGCTGACCAGAAACTAGGATTGCACAAGTCAGGCTTGGTGATGATAATGATGATTTCTGTCTTGTCAGAATTCAGTTTGAGCTGATTGCTATTCTTCCAGTCCCCGATGAATAGTAATGTATTTTGAAAGGCAGCTTTAGATTTTGGAGAGTTGTCGATAGCAAAGAGCAATTGCATATCATCTGCATTGTTGTAGATCTTAAACTTTATCATTACCAGAACGTATACAAGGGGGCGCATGTATAGACTGAAGAGGTGGGGAGAAAGAGAGTGCCCCTGGGTTGGACCTTGGGGGAACTGAAGGGGGGTAGGCGGACTAAAGGACTACGGTCTTTCATGAAAGAGGTGATCCAGTCTAGTGCTGAGCCCTGTAGGCCTGGAGCTCCGACATGGCCGATTAGTAATTCATGGTCGGCCATATTGAAAGCTGCAGATAGGTCAAGGAGTATCAGCACCTGACAGTAGAGTGAGCTGCTCGGAGCCTGCTTGGAGTGGTGTGGTAAATCAAGCAGCGGGAAACAGCAGGTAAGTAGAGAAGTTCTTTATTCCATTAAGCGGGAATGGACAAGAGCGGACTCTTCTCCACGGAGGCTACAAGCAACTACCGTGGAATAGAACCCACCACGAGAACCAACGTACAACAGAGCATTCTAGTGGAATACAGGTCAGGTAATAACATTCTAGAAAGACTAAAGCTAAAACTCAAGAGACTTATGTACTACAAGTGGGTCAAGGAAATCAGTGTCCTCTAGGAAGAAACATAGGCACCTGGCCACATGTGCCTCCACAACCTTTGCTGGGTACGGTAGGAAGGAAATGGGGCAAAAAATGTCAGCATATGTGTGTCGTCCTCGACTTTCTTTAATAGCGGGACCACTATTGCCTCATTGAAGGAGTTAGGGACCACCTCTTGACTCAAAGAATTATTGAGGAGGGATAAGGCTGAGTCAGAAAAGAAGGCAAATACTTATTTTAGGACCTTTGGAGGGCATATATTGTTCAGGAAGTCAGACTTTACTTTACTTTAGTTAGCAGGCCAAAGAAGCACACCTTGCTGATGTCGGGCCACTCAGACAGTATAAAAGGGTTTGAGACATTGATTGGGGTTATTGCAGGGAAGAGGGTGAGGGTGACACTGTCTTTGATCATTTTGATCTTATCAATAAAAAAAAGAGCTGAGAACGTCGCACAGAGTCTGGGTGGGTGGGATCGTTTCGGTCACTCTGTCGTTTCCGAAGATTTCTTTAGATTTGTTAGTTGAATTTATGATTTTATCTGAGAAAAAGACTGATTTAGCTTGGATGATGGATTTTTTTATATGTGTTTAAATGAAGTAGCTAGGCTTCCTTCTTTCTGGGCGAATAATCCCTCCCCCAACTCCGTTCAGCCTGATGGAGTTCAAGTTTAGCTGCTCTTAACTCTTCAGAAAACCATTTAGACGCGTGGTGTTGTTTAGTTTGTCTGGTTTTCTGGTGAGACAACGAGGCACATGCAAGTTGCTAGCTACTGTTAACCAGACAGTAATTCCTTCCTCCTTCTGGTTAATATTGCCCTTTATGTTGCGAGGGGAAGTTGCCAGTGAGGTGCAAAATGATGCAATATTAACACTGGCCCAATTTCTAGAGGGAATTCCTGTGTTAGGTGAGGGTTTAGGAAGGACCAGATCAGTAAGTAAAAATGTTACTAAATAATGATCAGACCAAGCACATGGCATAACCGTAAGGTTAGATACAGACAGGTTAGCTGACCACACCTGTTATACTGTATGGCCTTTATTGTGGGTGGGCAAAAGCACATGCTGTTCAAAATTCAGACTACTTGTCGATTAAAACTGTGGACGAGTGCCTGCCCATTTTCTCATTAACCCAGTAATTAAAATCTCGATAATCAATATTTTGCACATTCAATTACTAGAGGGGAAAGAAGTTTCGCCAAAGTATGTGGAGATTTTGGCATATAGCCATGAGGTCTATATATCAGAGCACAGACTAGAGAGGAAGTTGTGGAGCCGAGTTCTATTATGAGAGTGTCGACAGCTAGGATGTCGAATGACTCAAGACTAGTGAATCTCAGAGTTTTCACAATTATTGCAGCCACACCTCCACCTGCTTTGCCCACTGGTCTATTAGCCTGGAGTAAGTGGTAGTTTCCTGGAAGAGTAGATAGTATATCGGGATAGGATTCAACTGTTAGCCAGATTTCTGATAGTAATAGTATATCGGGCTTGTCAGAGTCCAGTAGTCGATATATTTCTAGTTGGTGTTTGACCATGGATCTAGTGTTGAGATTTAAAAAAATGTGATCTTGTTAGAAGTGTTATCAGTATCAATGCTAATCCTCGTGAGGGGAAAACAGGTTTGGTTGCAGGGCACAAGTCCTAAAAAAAGAAGTGGGGGGACGCTGACGTCACGACAGGAAGTGACGTCACGAAAGGTGGCTTGCACCATCAGACTCATTACCTCCCCTCGCTCACCCCTTAGATGCGATTGCATCAGAGAAGCCAGCCAGTGAGCAGCGTTCTGAATGAGTTCCGATCTCGCCCCAGAGAGGCCAAAGAGGGAATGTGTGGCTCCATTTGCTCCAGTTATCGAGCTCCCGGTAAAATAAGTGGGGGGACGCCGTCCACCCACGTGGTACCCCGACTCGAGTCCTGTTTGGTTGGTTCAATGAATCAGCTGTTCTTGTTAAGTAGCCCTAGGCTGGAAAGGTGGAGTGCGATGGAGGGGTCAATTTGGAATTTTACAGAATCAAGGTCTCCAAGTTCATTGGGCGTGTAGGTGATTTTGGGTATAGTAAGTGGCCCCTGGCCCCGGTTGGTCACGGACGGGCACATAAGCGATTGCTTTTGGCGTCTGCTGCGCAACCGCCCTGCTGCCAGTATTTCAGGGCTGCAAGCTCTTACAGGCTTCATCCACCTTCCTACTGATTGGTTCCCCCCAGCCAATCAGGGAGCGCCCTCGAGCATTTGCTGCAGCTAACAGTGGTGAAGGTATGTGTAAATAGCAGAATGTAAAGTGCAAAGTAAAGGAAAATGGCCAAAGTTAAGTCAAGGAAACATCCAACCTTGGATTATGCTTCAACTTCCAAAGTGTAATCCATTTTAAAGAGACATCCTCCTGATCTCCCCTTCTGACTGCTCCATCCTTGTTAAAACCTGGCTTGACACACTTATAGTGCTGAACTGTACTTCTTCCATTGTGAATTGCACCTAATATCTGAAGAATACCAAGACAATACCTTCTCTGGGAGTCAAATCAGGGTATGTACCTATGTCTCACCAGTCACCAGGACTGCCTCTCAGGGCTGATTTTATTGTGGTGCGACCGCTGCAGTCGCACCTGGCACTGAACTCAGGGGGCCCTTTGTTTAGAAATACCTTATGGGTTAAATAGCACCTGCTCAGAGTTCTTTGTGTGTCCAACAGTTCTAGACAACAATGAGAATGTCAAGATGTTCCTGCTGGAGAGAGAATGGAGTTTTGTTCAGTGGCAATTTTGGCTCATTATAAAAAAGTGCTGAAAAGAATGTGCACCATACAGATCACAAAACTATATTTTATGTGCTTAGCACAGTGGGTTATTGCTTTTGTCACAGAGGTCCTTTTATTACTTGCAGTTCATAAATTACATCCTAACATAGCACAGTGATCTATGAACTGTCATAAAAGAGCTGCATGTACACTGCATGGTTTAGGTTAGAACGCTATGTTTTCTGCAGTCTTTCATTATCCTAATGCTGCTAGAAAGGTTTTGTTTGGATACACATACATTTCTATTAGTAAAGTCAACCCCAACCACTGTAGTACGTTTTAAATCCTGAGTTTCTGATTCTCCAGACCAAACACTATTGATATATGGATGACATATGATTCCTACAGCTTCTAATCCTCATTATCTTATGTAACAATTCCCATACAATGATTTACACACATATGACTCATTGGATCATATTATCAAGTCCGGCGATAACATTATCGCCGCTTTAGCGGCAGAAAACTGCCGCTACAGCGGCAAATAAGGGCTTGATAATATGCCCTTGTGAATTCCCATAAAAGCCTATGTTCTGGTGTGAACCTGGGCCTCTATGGGAATTCACAAGGGCATATTATCAAGCCCCTTAATGCCGCTTTAGCGGCAGTTTCCTGCTGCTAAAGCGGCGATAATGTTATCGCCGCTCCTGATAATATGGCCCATTGTCTCTATAATGTGTGTGTGTTTGATGCAAAGTGCTCTGACATCCTACACTAGTATGAATAGCACTGTAAAACAAATAAAATGCACGTGAGAGAGGGGCTCTGGAGAGATGACATGCACTGTTGGAGAGTGGTAGTGAGGGAATCCGTGGAGGAGGAGGTCATGGGGGTGGGCCAACAAAGATTGTCACACCGGGCACCACCAGCACTAAAGCCGGCCCGGCTATGAAACCGTCAAAATTTAAAATGCCTTTCATTCCAATGCTAACTCCCCCTGTGACGGACCATGTCTACGTCACGATGTACCATCTGTATCCAGTCCAGGAATTTGATTATGTCTATAATCAATATTACTTTATCTCCCTATCTACATCTGTGATTTGCAACATATTTATTTCTACACTGCCTTATAATGCTGGCCCTATATATTTATATTATATATACCAATTTGCTTTTGTAATATGTGTTAGCTTGCATGTGCGCTTATTGGTAATTTTGCTCATTTAATTGCACTTCTACTAGTTCTAATGATGATACATTTGCTCCATTATCCATGAAGGCCATCACCGGGTACAAATTTAGAAATATGATTTTCAAGTGATGTGCTGCTGAGTTATTATATCTTCATTAAATATGGCATAGAGATAACTTCCGGTGTCTCACTAGGCTCATATCATCAAAGAAACTCATAAAAAACAAAGGGGCTTGGGTCAGTTCTTTTCTTCCAGTGGTCCTTCAACTGTTTTTATAATTTTGCTTCCATCCACTGAAGCATAGAGCGTGTGGCAGTGGGTCAGCTCACTTCAGCCATTGGCTGTCTTGCATTGTGAGTGACAACATTTTGAATGATCACATATGCACATTCGCCTAAGTAAGCCAGTTCTTTATTTTTTAATTATTTTTCATTTCTAATTCTTTGTTTGCAATAAAGGGGCTACAAGCAACAAACACCCTGCTTGCCGCCACACACATCTGCCCTGGTGACATTTTCAAGACACAGGGCTTGAAAGCAGCTGCTTTTGACACACAGCTTCAATCCTTCTCTTTTTGTCTGGCTTCAATGATAAATAATAACCTATTGAAAATCAAGGTTATTATAAACTAAAAACAAGCATTTTCAAAGCCAATAAGTCTCGCCTATGCAAGAGTTATTGGCTTGACCAATGTGTTTTAGTAATGTTGTACACCTGCATGATTAAAGGATTATGGCATAGAGGAGAGTGGCATGGAGTGGAGTGGCGTGCAGTGGAGTTCCGTGGAGTAGCAAGGAGTGGCATAGAGTGTAGTAGAGTGCCGTGTAATAGAGTGGCGTGGCATAGAGTGGAGTGGTAGTGTCCCAGGAAGCAGTGGCGTAGATTAGAGCGGTGCAGAGTAGACTAGAGTGGCCTACATTGCAGTGGTACAGAGTAGACTAGAGTTGTGCATAGTGCAGTGGTGCAGAGTGGAGTGGTGCAGAGTGGAGCAGAGTGGCATAGAGTGCAGTAGCGCACAGTGCAGTGGTGCAGAGTAGAGTGCAATGGCATAGAGTGGAGTGCTGTAGAATGGCATAGAGTGCAGTTGCATAGTGTGCAGTGGCGTAGAGTGTAGTGATGCAGAGTAGAGTGGAGTAAAGTGTAGTGATGTAGAGTGCCTTGGTGTAGAGTGCAATAGAGTGGTTTAGAGTAGATTGGTGCAGAGTAGAGTGCAGTGGTGAAGAGTAGAGTGGTGTACAGTTCCAACGAGGAGAGTGCAGTGTTTCATAGTACAGTGCCGTAGAGTAGAGTGACATAGAGTGAAGTGGCGTAGAGTACAATGGTGTAGAGAAGAGTGGCATAGAGAAAAGTGGTGCTGAGTAGAAAAGAATGGCATAGAGTGCAGTGACGTAGAGTGCAAGGTTGTAGAGTAGAGTGGCATTGCGTGCAGTGGCGTTCTATGTTGCAGAGTAGAGTATGGTGGGGTAGAGAGAAGTGGTGCAGAGTAGATTGTCATAGAGTGCAGTGGCGTAAAGTGCATTGGTTTTGAGTAGAGTGGTGTAGAGTTCAGTGGCATAGAGTAGAGTGCTACAGAGTAGAGTGGCGTAGAGTGGAGTGGCATGGCATGGAGTGGAAGGGAGTGGCACAGAGTGGAGTGGCATGGAATGGAGTAGCGCGGAATGGAGGAGAGTGCAGTGGCATAGAGTAGATTGTTTCAGAATAGAGTGAAGTGGCAGAAAGTGAATTGGTGACGGGTAGAGTGGAATGGTGCAGAGTGGAGTGGCATAGAGTAGGGTGGGTAGAGTAGATTAGAGTGGCACAGAATGCAGTGACATAGAGTGCAGCATTGCAGAGTAGAGTGGCAAACGGCGGAGTGGCGTGTGGTGATGTAGAATGGAGTGGTCTAGACTGGAGTGGTGTTGAGTGCAGTTGTGAAGAGTACAGTTGGGCAGAGTAGAGGGGCATAGCGTGCATTGGTATAAAGTAGTGTGGTGCAGAATAGAGAGGTGTAGAGTGGAATGGCACAGAGTGGAGTGGCGTAGAGTGGAGTGGTGCAGAGTGGAGTGCAGTGGCAAGGAGTGGTGCAGAGAAAAGTGGAGTGGGGTCAAGTGGAGTATGCTCGGTGTAGTTGTGCACTGCCATTACAGAAAACACATTTTCAATTAAAATGGCCATAACATTTGCGTAGGCATGCAGTTTTAATGATAAAAGTATACAGCGCAGAAACTATAATCTTGTGAAAATGTCATCACCCAGTGCATTGCTTTTTTTTGTTTTGATCATATTAAAATATATATTTCCACTATATTTCGAAATTACAAAAATGTCCTTAACCTGTGCTTTCCTAATTCCAATATATTCTGAAATATCTGCACTGTTCATTTACAGACATTTAAATGTTTTTGTGTGCTAGGAAAAAGAATTTCTGTCGCAGCAAGATTGTCACATAAATCCTCTCACTTTGAAATCAGAGAAGGAAAAGCAAATACCAAGCTCCCTTGGAAGACAGAGCCTGACATTTAACCTTTATCTTAGAATGCACAGAAAATGTGACAAGAACAAGATTTAACAGAAAGCGAGCACTCGATGGAAGAATACAGTAATAGGGTATGTTCGATGGGAGGGACAAACTCAATCTGGACAGCCTAAAACAAATAAGGCTAGCAACTAACAATGTGAGTTACAAACCACAAAGCCAACAGTAAGCAATAGGCGGAATGCATTCCCAAGGAAGCTTTCCGAATGCTCCCAAGATGTCTTTCTTTGACCTAAAAAAAATAGTCTACAGGGAATTTTAGTTTGTTTCTTCATTGATAGTTTGCCCACTTTCGTCTAGATGTGTGATATGGAGCACACTCTGCTACTGAGTGAACAACAGTGGTCTGCGGTTATTTCTGGGGCAGTAGGTCATGTGCCCCTTTCACTCAAGTAAGAATATAAAGCATGCAATGCAACATTTAGGTCTCTAATAGTCTCGTATATGATGGGCAACAAGAACCTTTCTATCGGTTTAAGATATAGTATCTACCATAGTTCCTGATAATGTGGTTTATTTGTTAATGGTGGTGAGGGAAGCAGTGCAACGAAAAAGTGAAAAGTAAAAAGTGAAAATATTAAAATCATCTACCGGAACAGATATAGTACTTTATTGGTTCTGTTCGAGTGATGCAATTAAAACCAGTGCAGGAGCTGTTTTGAAAGAATAACTGCTCAAGCCCATCTAGAAAAGGGTCCTTTTATCAGGAACTATGGTAGATACTATGGTAGATACTATATCTTAAACCGATAGAAAGGTTCTTGTTGCCCATTCATGCTGTAGCCCTGATTCTTTGGAGGGCACAGGAAGGGCTACTGAATCCCAAATGATGTTGGTTGCTACCTAGGTGGCTGATGGGATTTACTTTTACTTGTAGAAGTATTTACTTGCTTTATCACTATTTCTTTGCTCTGACCCTAGGTTTCCTGTTTGTAGTTATAATACATTGAGAATTAGGGGATTAGAAACCTATTGGTCAATAAATATTTTTCCCTTTGACCCTCTTGATATATCTGGCAAATTCTAGATACATCTAGTTATTTAATATAGTAAGGTCTGTCATTTTAATAACCTGTGTAAGTGTCTTTTGTCTCTACTGTTGTGGGGTTTGCCCCTGAAGGATAGGGTCGAGTCTTGCAACCTTCCTGTGTTGATCAGTTGAGTGTCTTGTTGTTGTGGGTTTTTTCAATGGCTGATGAAAAATCGTGTGCCTTTTACTCAACCACGAGTGTGTTGAGTGTCAGTGAATGTAGGTTTTACCAAAACTTCTGGATATGAATCATCAATTCTAATTTGTGCTGTCATTTGATGAGATACAATTAGGAAGCTCTGTTTTTTTCATCAGGGAGGTAGGTCACATTGCTCCATGATCAAAAAGTTAAGGGAGAGGATACGGCGGAACGGCCAGAGCTGCTGACATTGGAAGTGGGGAACCATGTTCGAGTCTCGGCAGTGACGCTCAACATCCAGTGATTCTGGGCAAATCACTTAATCTCCCGGTGCCTAAAAAATGAATCTGTCCTTGTGTAATGTAACAGGTACTAAGGCGCCCTAATACCTTCGGGTCGAGTTCGCCCTAAATAAAACGGCCAACAAAAAAGAAACAAGCCTTTTTCCCATAACAACTCATAGTACATGCTTGTTGCATACTGCATCTTAGCACCAAGTCTTTTGGGTCAGATTCTACTGTAATTATTTACAGAATGTCGTGAAAGATATTACTGTTAATTTATGATTGTGTTATTCTAAATCTCACTTGTTACCTGGCCGTCATTCACGGCACCAGAGCAAGCAACAAGCTGTGGGAACCTACAAAACCAGAGCCGCTGTGATCCTGGTGCATGAAATGGTAGCCACTGGAAAACACCGGAGGATCAATCACGTTTCATACAGATTCATTAAAAAATAAATAAAAGTTGTCAGCCCTTTCCTAGCACATCAGAGCTATACTTTTTATATGGCGTTGGTTTCACTGAGCCACAGAAATGCGCAGTGCTGATTTTTTCTGGGTTTTAATCTCCATTTCCTGTTTTAGACTGCCATCTACTGGTACATAGAAGAACGCTTCAACTGGATTAGTAAATCAATAAAACAATGTTTTATATCATACAGCGTCTGAACATTGGTAAAGTCGATATGTTTAGCTTTTACATCATTGTACATATCCAAGGAAGCACCCAACATACCCGACAAACGTGCAGATAGACCAGCACAGCGACAGATGTACATGCACACATATACCGATACAATCACACATGCACATGGAACAAAACAAGCATTGGTGCACACCGAGAAACACCCACAAGGACGTTCATGCACACAACATAAATACAGCCAATAGGTACAGAAGAAACATGCATACAATCATATACAGGGCGCGTGCGCACACACAATCACATGAGATGTCACAAACACACACGGACGGGCGGGCTGATAGAGTGATGATGAACTTAACATATATTCTTCATAATGTTCACATTGTTTGCATTACAGATAGGCTGTCTGGGTGCATTTGTGCTTGAGGTTGTGCTTCTCCCACACACACCAGCAGAGTAGACCCTCGCTCTGGACATGTTTCCCCCTGAAACGGCTCCCGCACCCAAGGTGGGAGCTATTTTAAAATACTCTTATCTGGGAGATGAAGTCCAATGTCGCGAACTAGTCATTACTTATCTCATTCCTGACGACAGACCCTACGTGCTGGGAGTTTTCTCTTCGTGTAAGTAAGACATTCAGTTACAGTTCCCTGCGGAGACGATGCTGGTACAAAAGGTGCATTTAATTGGGTGGCCCTTTTTATTTATTTTTTTGCAGATTTATATTGCGCGACCTCGACCCGAAGGTATTGGAGCGCTTTACATGAGCACCGGTTACGTTACACAAGGACACATTCATTTTTAGGTCTCGCAGACCTGCGTTGCAGCTCGCATGCGTTGCTCGCTCTGCGAGGCTTCTTGTAATCAAGCAGCTTCCAGAAGGGTGCTTTAAGCCCCGCCCCTTCTTCCCATTGGCTTGCGTCATAGTTAATGCTAAACGCTGGCTTTCTATTGTGAACGAGGCTTTTTAGTCCCTCGTTGTTACCGCCCTGTCTCCTTTTGGCCACGCCCACCCGGACTGGATCGTTTACTTGCAGTGTTATCCAGTGCCCTTTAATTACTGGGTAGGCACTTTTTTAGCTTGTTACATTGGTGTCGCAGACAGCGGTAGCAGCAGGGAAGGGGTGTGTGAACAGCCGCTTCCTCGTTTTTCCAGCAGTCTGCAGTGGCTTCTTCTGTAGCCAGGTTGTCAGAGAAAAACAATCTCAGCCTTTCTCTCTGACACGTCCACACGCACATTCGTCACTTCAGGATACAGTGAGAATGTGCCGGAGCCTGTAGTCACGGACAATTCTTCTGTTCAGATTTTCTTTTTTTTTTACTCTTTTGCTCTTTCTGATTGGCTGGGGCTGCCAGGCGAGCAATGGTTACACAACTCAAAACATTGTGTTACTTAACAAAAAAGACAAGGGCATGCGTCCCCGCGCAGCGCACATCGTATGTGTTACCCCTCCACAAACGTCCTCAGCATTTCGCCAACTGCTACACGAATGCAATTGCAACACCCGCCGAATAATCTGCCACATGGCGTCCCGATGATCAGCTATGTAACTGTCACCGGCGCATTGACAGACACAGCTATGTACACTCCGCCGGCCGCGTTTGCCTACAAGCGCGCCACCCACTGTCCCTACCCTACTGCAGTACTAGTGCATCTATTCCATGGAACTGGGTGCTGACCTTCGTGTTACGCACTCCAATGGTTGTTTTTTAGACAAGCTGTTTACTATCATTTCGCTTATTCACGCCCCTGTTTTGTAGCGCAATGCAGACTACCGTAGCACGAGGAGTTCCCAAAGGTGTCCAAGTCTGCTGTACAGCGCAAAGGAAAGGGCAAGGGGAGCTACTCCAGCTTCATCTACGAAGTGCTCAGCATGTCAACCCTGAATGGGCCCTCTCGCTTGGTGCGATGAAGGTCCTGGACTCCATCGATGGAGACTTCTTCAGCGGGTGGTTTCCGCGGCAGCTAGACTCGCCTTCTACCACAATCGAAGCGCTATGGCCAGTCTTGAAATAGAGGCTGCTGTGATACTGGTGCTTCTCTAGAAAACATTCAAATACACCCTGTCCGAAGGCCCCAACGCTGTGGCCTATTTCATAACCAAAACCTTCTTTCACTTGTGTTATATCGTTTTTTTATATTAAAGGACTCCGGTTATTGCCAGAATGGCGCCAACCCCTTCATTCAGAGTGGCGCTCCCTGTAGTGCCTGGTGGAGCAGCCCCCCACCCACCACACCACACCACACACAGTCCAGATTTGACGGACCGCCCAATGAATCATAGCCCTCCCCACCCTGTTCTCCTTATCTGAGAAACCCCTTCTCTTGGACGGCCTCGTCCCCCGTGCCCCTCCCTCCTTTAACCCTGTAACTAGACCCATCGCTGCAACTTCCTTAGCTGCCTAAATTAGTGCCCCCACCCCCTCCGCTCCCCCTGGCACGCTTTTGTCTTTCTCTAACCCTAATCAGTGTGTATGCGTCTGTTTTAGGATTACCCAGCCTTGCTCACAAGGCCTGTCGCCTCCCCCTGGGACCCCGACACCTCCCACTATTACCTGCTTCAACAACATCATGCTCCTGATCCCACCCCCCCCACCAGTCCGCCACCTCCAAAGTAAGCCTCCCGCAGTCCAGGAAACAATCTCCCCTTACAAGCATCACCCCTGTACCAATCCCTCCTGCACCTCCTACCGTGCAACCTTCCCAACATCCCCCACCTATCCAAATTTGCGCCCAACTCCCCACACCCCACCCGCTGACCCCACTCATTGAACCCTCTGTAACCCTCCTAACTCCTCACAACTAGCCCCCTGTTAGTGTGCCGAGCACAGCAAAACATCCATCCTCTCTGAATGGCGACCAAATTGCCGCCCTGCCATTTCCCAGCATTTGCCCCTACCTAACCTGCATTGACTAGAGGGTGTGCCGTCCTCCATGCACGCTGCTGCATGGTCCGCCAGGTGGCACCAGGGCCCAGCCTCGGCTGCAGCCACACCCATCTGCTCCGCGGAACTGCACATACTCTCTGCCCAACTATCCCAGCTCCCCCGGCTACGCTCCATGCCCTGTCACCTCCGAAGGCGACAGTCTGTTCTGTACCACCTGAACCAACAACCCTCGGCCCTCCCCACATTTTCCACTGAAAACACCCCTTCACTCCTCCCCAGACAGCGCCCGACCCCTGCCCATGTCTCATGAGCCCCCGTAGGAATTGCAACCAATCCAACCGGCCTCAGAAGGATGAAAGGCTGAGGTCATGAAGACTACATAACTCATGCATATGTCCCCTCCTGCAAGCCCCCCAGTCCTCTTTCCCATTAATCTTGAGCACCGCTGCTTCCCAACCGCGTCCATGCCCCACCCTTCGCTATGGGAGCAAAAGGTCCCTTAGGGTTCAGGCCGACCTTTGGTGCAAGCCTGGGTAAACTGTTTCCTGCTCTAAGAACTCCACCTCTTGCTGGTGGTGGTCAGCTGAGAGTGCGGTGAGTGACGTATAGAAGAACTTACTTTCCCCTTCTGCACTCGCCCGGCTTCGGTAGGCCATATAGCGCTTGTGGTGTAAGCCTGCGCAGATGCATGGCAGAGGCTAAGCGTAAACTGCCAAGTTTCTACATTGCCCATGAAATGCCTTGGGGACGAAGGTACGCTTACACTCTCGGTTTGGGATCTAAACTGTTTCTGTGCAAAATTACTCACGTCCCTTCTCCAACCCCAATCATTCCGAGAAGCAAAACATCACCAAGTAGCTTTGACCATTTGCTGTGTTTATGGAACTTGCATTGCTCACTCTGAACGCAGTCCTGTCCATCTAATTGTTCCTTTGAAAATTATCAGATAAAGGAAAGGGGTAGATCTCAGCAGAACGATATGCACAGGATTGCGGTGCTAGCGGAGAGTGTAGAGCAGCTCCCCGACTTGAAGATCGCTTTACAGGAGCTCAAGTTACATTACACAAGGTCACGGTCATTTCTATGTTTCTTGAAGCTCGGGGGAATTGAGGAGAACTTGAACTCCCAATCCTACAGAGGGCAGCTCTGGCTGTCTTGCTACATACTCTCACGTAATATTTTCAGGCGCAGGCAAATGGAGCAGGCAGCAACGTTCTCAGACCTGTGGGAAAATAACAAGCAGTATTGAATACAAATTAAAAAACAAGCATTTGCAATGCAATAGGTCTCGCATTTGCGAGACTTTGAGCTACTGGCATTGTAAATGACAAACCTTTTACCTATGTGTTGGTTTTGAAATCATATAAATAAAAGGCATTGTCATTTACAATGCCAATAGCTTAAAATTTCGCAAATGCGAGACCTATTGCATTGCAAATGCTTGTTTTTTCGGTAGGCACGGGAGATTATGTGATTTGCCCAGAATCACAGGATGTGGACGCGACCCTGAGGCTCGAACCTTGGTTTACCAGCTCCAAAGTTGGCAGTCTAGCCGTCAGACCACATCCTCACCCTTCAGGTGCAATGACATTTTCACTGGCATCATGTCTGAAGACAAGGTGCTTCCAATGATGGAGACAGAGGTGGGGTCACCATCAGAAACACTGCCTTCTCCTGTGCTCTGGAGGAGGTGGGAGAAGGAGGAGGTGGGTGGTCTAGGCCGGGGTTCTCCAAAGTCGGTCCTAGAGGGCCAGATCCATGCCATATTTTTAGTATATCCCCATTTAGATAAATGTAGTTATTTTATAAATCTGGCATGGATCCGGCCTTCCAGGACCAACTTAGGAGGACCCTGGTCTGGGCATAGGTTTTTTTCTAGCAGATGTCTAATAGCTGTCCATTTCTAAATGAGGACATTAGCATGGTTTCTATGATGATATTCTGCTAAAGTTTGTGAGGTTTCAACAGCGTGTGATGGATATTTATAACCCCACATTCCCGACCTACCTTTAGACTGTTCTCAAAGGCGCTAGACTGGATTGGGAGAGTTTTTCATGGCAGTGCTCCCTGGCCCCCCTACGTGGCATTGTGTGGCTCCATGTAGCATCCGTACCACCCTGGAAGTGACAGAGCATTTAAGCGCCATCCCTATTCACTGACATCTGTTCCTTTATTTCTGCACATTTGAAGTGGATCCAGAGGTCTGCGCCCGAATTTGTCAGCTTTCTGACTAATTCCGAACTTCAATCAGTGTTGTAGCTTTCTGCAATTTCAGGAGTCAGATGTTTAACACAAGGATCCACACAAGGGACTGGGCTTGTGACATAACTCTAAATTCTGTAATAAATGACACCCGAATGACAAAAACCCAATAAGGGAAACCAGAGGTATGAATGTTTAAAATTTAAAGTAAAAATAGTGCTTAAAAGCACTGCAAGCCAATGATAGTCTGTGGAAGCAGTATACTGGGAACTAGTTACATTTTTAGGCTAACCGTGATGAAGCACGGTTCGGATAACCCAGTCAAAGACTATATCTTCTGATTTAGTCTTAGTTTTTATAGAGCACAAAAACCTCCAGCGAGGAACAGCTGTATCTGGCTAAGTTCAATCGAAATCAGACACCTTTGCCACAAAGTCCTGCTGACGCTCTGAGGGTCTTGGACGAGCAAAATGTTTCTAAGTCACCACATTTCCAGGTTTCTGGAGCAGCTCTCCTGGGTCCGTTCTAAGGCTTCCAGGACCTCTGGGACTGCACTGAGGGGCAATGACTTACTCCAGCAGAGGCCACCAGCAGGATCCAGTTGGTACTGGTCAACTGGTCACTTCAGGAAAAGGTCTCTTGCAACTTGCTGCAGATTACTGTGTTCCTGTAGACACACAGGACATCAACAAACAGACCCTTAAAGTCCACTTCTTTGTCCTCGGTATAAGAGGGAGCAGGCCCATCCTTCTGTGCCCCACAGAGGTTGCAGCAAGTTCTTATCTTCTTCAGGTGCAGAACGTTCACTGAGGAGGGTTACTTGGGGTGCCACATTTATGGTTTGCACTAGCCAGTAGATGGGTTGACTCCTGGCCCCCCTCCCAACCAATGGGGTAAAAATTCCCCGGGGTAACTCTACTGACTTTTTCAGTAGTTCATGTTTGCGGTGCTGCATACAATCCCGCAGTGCACCCAAACCAAAATGGGGGGACACTTTCTCCCTTATGAGAGGTCTTCTGTCCATCTACAGGTGTGGCCAGGAAAATGAGCATTTCCCTCCCCTATGACCAACCCCAACTGGTTATGGGGGTAGCTTCCCTTCTACTGTGTTCAGAGCCAGCCTCACTAGCGTGGTCCTGGGAAACAAAGGCTTTCCCCCTTCCATGTCTCTCCTTATACTAATCGATGAATGGCTTCACCTCTGTCCCTTTCAATTTCATGAAGTTCCTGGAACCTCCTCAGCTGTCTTTCCTAAACTGATAGTTATTATATGCTCCAAAACAGGTTCATCCTCTCACCAGGCCTAAGCCATTGTCCTGCTATGTGAGCAATTTTCACACCTTATTCAGATTAAGCACTGGCTGGACAGATACTAGCAGGCTAATGCAAATTAGCCTCCAAGCAGGGATGGACTGGCTACCAGGCGTTTTGTTGTAAATACACAATGCAAAAACAAATAGTTTTAAAGCATACTTTAGAACCATTTGTTTTTGCATTGTTTATTTAGAAGTGCTGCAAGTAGAATTGTCACCTGCGGGTCCCCAGCAACAAAACCAGCCCCTGCAGCAGTGAAACTGACCTGCTCTGCCAGCCCACTGAAACACCAGGTAGCCAGACTAGCCCTGCCTCCCAGAGCTTTTGGAATGGATAAGATAACTTTCTAAAAATTACTTTTACTATATTTTCATATTTCCTTCCTGCAGTCCCAAAAGGCATTACTTGGTGTTCAAGGTGGACCAGGAGTACTTTGACTCTGCCATACTCATCTTGAGTCTCACCAGCGCCCATTGGGTGTTCACAAAAGTGATGGCAATGGTCCCTTGTCATCTTCAGAGTTTGGGAGGTGTTGTATTCCCATACCTCAATGACTGGCTGCTGATTGCGGACTTACCACAGTGAGTTGTGGACCACCTCCGGACGACTGCAGAACTTATGACATGGTTGGGGTTCACCATCAATGAGCTAAAAACCTACCTGATTCCCCCAAAGAGGCTTCCATTCATTGGGTTAGTTATGGATACAGTAGAGCTGAGAGCTTTCCTTCCACAGCAATGAGTCCAGAATATTCAAGCTATGATCCCAATGTTTCGGGCTCACTCCTAGAGAGATGTACCTTTCATCATAAAAGATGGTTGGAGGGGTAGAAGATCTTTGTAGTCGTCCCTAAATGCCAGGGCAGCTACACTAAGGAGAGGTAATCGGGCAGATTGCATGTGAGCAGCCATCTATCATAAGTGGGGGGAGCTCTGGCTAGATCTTTTCACCACAGTTAAGAATGTGCAGTGTCACCAGTCCTACACATTTGCGAACTTCCACAAGTATACTCATTAGAAATGCATTCTGGCAGGAATGGAACAGGTTCTGAAGCAAATCAGAAACGACTGGGCCCAAGTCGTCCTGGTGGCCCGGCTTGGGCTAGAGGAGTGTTGTCCTAAACATCATGAGCATCTATCCTCCCATCATGCTGCCACTCCTGGAGGATCACCTGTCTCAAAGTAGGGTCCACCACCCAAATCAACAAAATCTACATGTTCATGTGTGGAGATTGACTAGCAGCAATTGACTATGTTTGATTTGCTACCTGAAGTGACGGATATCAAACTTGTCACAAGCCACCTCTCCACAAAATCAATGTATGCCGGAGAGTAGGACAAATTTGTGACCTGGTGTGGTGGCATATATATAGACCACCCCTCCCTCCTAAATGGCATGGCTGTCGGATGTCCTTTTATTTGTTTTGTCTTTAGCCTAACAAGGAATGCCATCAAAGAAGTCATCAGCCCTTTTGGCTTTTCAACATTTGCCAGACAAACTGTCCTTGTTCAAATCACCTGCTGTGATGAGGTGTGTTTAAGGTTTGACACACGTCTCCTTCCATGCCATTTGTAATGCCAACGTGGGACTTTAACTTGGTTTTGACATTTCTCATGTGAACACCCTTCAAGCCAATGCAAAGCTGCTCACTGCATCTCCTGGCTTTGAAAACTGTCTTCCTCCTCATTACAATTAGGTCCTGTTTTGATATCTATTATAAAGATAAGGAATCTGCTTTTTAAAGTATCCAATACAAGATAATAAAAACAAGTTACTTTCTTTTGGAAACACCCTTCCTGGTGGATTCCATCAAACCGCAGATTCCTCACTGCCCTTCCACCTCCCCATTCTATGATGTGGGCTCTTATCAACAGCTAAAATGGTGCCAAGTTTGCACAGTGTAACAAACTATTGTTTACACTCTGCATCTGAGAGCAAAGAAAGAAACAAGGTAAGAAACTGATGTCATGTACAGGGATGGTAGTTATATAAGGCTCTGTTTCATCACTTCCGGGAGGAAGTGAAGAAGTTCTTAATTTGTAAAAGAATAAGTGCGGGAGCTTTCGTCGGGAGGCCACTGCAGCTTGCACCCCACATTGACCCTGCCAGCTGCAAATGACAGTATAAACACGGCTACTTACCATCACACTCTTACAGGTGTGACAATTCATACTATTCCTGGTCTCCAAAGCTTGGCTTGGAAGGCAGGTATTAGTCATTGCAAATTGAAATAATAAACAGCTATTGTTGGGCTCATACCTAAATTAGACAGACAGCGCCACCATGTGGCAGACTGTCATGAGCCTCAGTGCTGGCAATTAGGTGCCTGTGCCGAACACCGGAAACCTCCGCCTCTGATTAAGCACTGGAGTGAGACCAACGCAGAGCCTCACGGTGACACATAGCAGCGCGCAGGAGCACTGCCTTAAAAAACTCTCCTGATCTGTTCTGGCATCTGGGTGAATATTCTAACATAAGGAGTCAGTGGATTGACAGAGTATCCACCAGAAAGAGCATTCCCGAAGGTAACTTGTTTATTTCTGTTACAGTATTTTTTACTGCCCTAGTTTCTGAGCAAATTGTATGTTAAAGAACTGAGAGTATACTTCTAAGGAGAACTTTCAGCAATGAAAATAAGCAAAAAAATCATATTATGACTGTGTACAGAAATAACAGTGAATGAAACAGGGTTTGCCATCACTGCATGACAGAGCAGGCCTCTAGAGTCAAAGTATTTGACTCACTTTGGTAAAATAAAAACATGCCACTATCATTATTTATTATAGAGAACACCTTACAATAGCAAAAATGGATGTGCTGATACAATCATGCAGCAAAAAACAAAGTAATAAACAAAAAAAATGTAAATTAGAAAAGACACTCCAATATTTTAAGATAAGCACATATATACCAGAAGTCAAATTAAGATGCTTTGAGGGCAGATCTACCGCAAGTAAATTGCTCCCCATTCCAGTCCTACTATTTGCTGATTTAGTGATTTAGGGTGCACAATTTAGTCTACATTGCACTAAACAGCGACACCTTTCTCAGACTAATATTCAAAGCTCTGCCTAATGAAGTGTTATAGACTGCTGCTGAGGGCAATAACGTTTGAAAAAAAGCCTAGAGCCCAAGTTAATAGCTAGAGTCACAGGTGAGGGGCTTATAGCAACATTATAGCCTGAGGCAGAAGGGCTATAAGGCTACTAGAACACCCACCCACAGAGGAAAGAGCGTTATACATTAAAAAAGCAGAAATAGAAACACAAACAATGGAGTGCTGGAATGGAATGGCTGTACCATGGCTGGGCAATGGAACGACCCTCGGTCCATTCCATGGTCTTCAGTGGAACGCTCAACATTCCACTGTTATAATACACGTTAACAAAACAAATTGACAAATGTACACAGTAAATGGTTGCTTCATTTCATCATTTGAGGAATACATTATTTACTTGACAAATAGTTTACATTTGAAATTTGGAAGGGATAACAACTTGTGATACGTATATAGAAGGAGGATGTGTTTTAATCAGTGAGTGGGTATGTTTTTTTGGATTGATAATGGGCTTTAAATCAAGGATATATTTGCTCGTTATATTTATGGTGTTTACGGCGCAGTACTGGTAACACGACTATTCTTATTGGTTAGTTGAATAAGCAGGCGAGAACGTTTGTGATTGGTCAGCGGAGTGGGAAAGTTTTGCCGCTCTCATAATTAGTGGCCACTGATGGGGCTTAGTAATAAAATTTAACGCTGCAGTTATAAAGATACAAGATAACATTATCATTTTGCTGATGAGAACATATTTGAATATGCCCGATTTGATCGGCCGCTTTGATGCGGATCGGGCAGGAAGTACTCGTAATGTGAATAAATTTAAGACTTAGTGAATTACGAATATGTGAATGGTTAGCGTGGGGGGAATCCTCTGCGTTTTACTAATTACATGCCGTCGAGGGGCTTTTAGCAACAGAGGTATACATTGGTGTTAATAAAAAGAGCATACAAGATTACTGTTTCCAGGAACAGCAAGCATTGTAACACGCTAGATTTGATTGGCCAACGGCATGCGGACTGAATAGGAAACACTCGTGTCTAATGCAAATAGAAGGCTTAGTGACCAGGGAATATGATTGGTCAATGATGTATTAGGGAAACGTTTCCGATTGGGCAGGACGTACCAGTACTGGCGTTAGCAGGAGCAGGCTAAAATAAAGATTTTGATTGGTTGGTAGCTCACGGACCGGAGAGGAAACAGTTTAAGATAATTAGGAGATGGTAGGCGGGGAATGTGATTGGTGGAATAAAAATATAAAAAGGAAACGCAAAAGATACTAGGTTAAGCGGTGATATTCGATTGGAAGTGGAGGCCATGAGGAAGCTATTGTTAGAATAAAAGGTATGTGGATACATATGAATATTCGGCTATAAACAAAATGATATTTTGTTTAAACAGGTTTAGAAAGGAATACTGATTTGGTCCTTTTATGTTATATTGTTATAGGGTTCATTGCGTGGAGGATACCATTTAATTGACTAGAATGGATGTAGAATGAGGTGAGGACTAGGGATTGTTGAACAGGAACACTAAAGTAAATAGTAGTATGAGAATAACTGATTATTATGTATCATTTTTTAAAAAAACTTTTATTTTGATGGGAAAACTAAAGACCTGGATGATACTTGTGCCTATTAATGACTGATACTTCATACCACCGCGCCAATTATAGGAGGTATGTGATAGGATATTATATGGAAATAACAATTAGCGATAATAAGAAAAAATGGGACAGCCAATTATAATAAAGGCCAGGAATAATGACGAATACTAATAGCAAATAGGAAATAATTGATTATCAGGTTTTATTTTAATCAGATAAAATTTAACTCGATGAGAAAACAACAGACTCTGGTGATACTGGTACCCTTCCTTTTGTCTTGGCCCTTTTTGCAGGGTCATCCCTAAACTTTTTGCCTTCCTCCTGTATTTTTCCTGACCTGTTGTTGCTGATTTATGACTCTGGGAACCTTACCACTGCTGATCAGTGCTAAGGTGCATATGCTCTCCCTATGGTAAAATGTATACATTGATTGGTGTCCATGTTTGGCTTATTTGGTTTACTATCAGCCCATGGTAGTGGGAGGGGTGTAGGGCCTCACGTCCTGTCTCAGTGGAGAAAGAGTGAGTGTGGGGCGGCGTGCCCCCAGGTGCCCGAAGCCCAGTCTCGGAGCCTGGAGTGTTCTTTGAGGGAACACCAGGTGGGGAGCCTAGACTGTCCTGATGGGCCGCCCGTTGAGGGGGATCCCCTAGTGTCTGTAATCGGACCTCCATGAGTTCTGGTGTCTGGCAGTACCGCTCCAGTTAGGAGGGTGCTGAAGTCCAGATTGAGGGGTGAGAGGGGGAGAGAGTCCCCAGTGGAAGAACCAGTGGGTCAGGGGCCAGCCAGAAGGGCTGCATCACCAGTGAATGACCATGGTGACACCACTTCTGTCCTGGGGGATCTTCGCGCTCTGTCAGATAGACAGGGGTGGGGAGATCTGCGCCAGGCAGACTATCACAAGACACATGAGTTATGTGTCACCCTCAGTGGGGGCATGCGTGCCCCCCGGGAAGTCCTGGAGCGCCAGGCGAGCGTTCAACCGCATGGGTTGGTCCCAGGGTTGGGAAGCCAGGTTCAGGGGTTGTCTGACCTGGAGGGTGGGACAACTGTAATCAGTGCCCTGACCCATGTTGCTTCTGGGGGTACCACTCCAGTTGGGAGTGGGCAGCCATCTGGAAGGGGGTGCAGAGGGAGGGAGTCCTTGCCTCTGACCCCGGCTCAACGGAAGGGTTTAGACCCTAGGTTGAAGGGGCAGGTTCAGGGTGTCCCCCCTGACCTGGACGCCCAGTTGCAAGATAGAACCCCTGAACTGGTGGGCGGATTGCGCGGGACACCTGCCACAGGTGCCCTGGCAATTCTGGAAGGGGGTACCACTCCAGGTGGGAGGGTACAGAGCCCCAAGGAGGAGGACCGGGTGTGGGACAGGCCACCCCAGTCTTTGGTCCATCCGCCGGGTACAGTCCTGGGGCTGGTGGGTCAGTGCCAGGATTTCATACCTGACCTGACAGGAGGGAGAATGGACAAAGGGTGCCAAGCACCTGGGGCTACTGCCCCCGCTCCCTGGGGCCACAGAGGTTTGAGAGCCCTGAGAGGCATACGGCCTGGGTCTCATCCCTGACTACTGTCAGTGGCCACTGTAGCATTTTGCTGTCTGTCTGTTGGGACACACCTGTGGGCCAGTTAACGTTAGGTGCTGCACAGGTGGTGTCCACAGGTGAGGAGAAGGGTTCCCCATGGAGTGGCTTGGTGGGCCCTGAGAGTATGGACAGAGGGAGTCCAATAGGTTCAGATTGGCGTATAACTGGAGTCTGCCTCTGCAGTTGTGGGCCAGGTCATTGTTCTATCGCCCCAAGCAGGGAAGACCATCACGGTGGTGATTGGTCTACCCTGCGTTTTGGCTGGAAGGGGGTTGTGTTGGACTTGGCCCTTTTTGCAGGGTCATCCCTAAACTTTTTGCCTTCCTCCTGTATTTTTCCTGACCTGTTGTTGGCTGATTTATGACTCTGGGTACCTTACCACTGCTGATCAGTGCTAAGGTACATATGCTCTCCCTATGGTAAAATGTATACATTGATTGGTGTCCATGTTTGGCTTATTTGGTTTACTATCAGCCCCTAGTAAAGTGCACCAGGAGTGCCAGGGCTTGTAAATACAAATGCTGCTTGTGGGCTTGCAGCAATGGTTGTGCCACCCACAGAAGTGGCCTAGTAAAATGTGGCTAAGGTCTGCCACTGCAGAACCTGCGTGCAGTCTGGTACTGTCGCGCTGATTGCGCAAGTGCACCTACTTGCCAGTCCCCAAACCTTCACTTAACTACATATTAGTCACCCCTCTGGTAGGCCCAAGGGCAGGGTGCATTGTAGGTATAAGGTAGGACATGCCCTGAAGTTTGTGGCATGTCCTAATAGTGAATTACAGCCATTTTCGTTTTTCACTATTGAAGGCTACCTGCTCTCCATAGGCCAGAATGGGCTGCTGGAATTACTACATGCTGTAATCCCAGTGGACTCAAAGAGCATCGTCGAAAGTCATATTTAGTATGCCTGAACTAAGAATAATAAAATACTTCTTTTAGTAAAGTTTATTTTAATATCCTGTGTTTGTAAATACTACTTTTAGAAAGTTAGTATTTACTGACCTGGCCATTTCAGTCCGCCTCTGCTGTGTGTGTGTGTTCTGCCTAGCAACAGTGAAGAGCAGGGCTGGGGAATTCCAGGAGACAGGCTGGCTGCCAGGTGGTGGGTAGAGAGATTACACCAGGATGGGTGGGAGGAGTACACCTTTGACTCTGAATAGACCTGTGCTCTGCCACCACAATGCCGGCTCCGCCCCCTGCGGAGCGGCTGATGTCTCTGCCCTGCTGCTGAAAGGAAAGAGCAGAGTCACCACAACAAAGTGCTCCAAAACTGGACTGAGCCAGGCCCAGGCGCCCTGGCGACAAAGAACAAAAGAATTGTGCTATAAAAGAAGGAGCCCTGCTCCTAAGAAATCAGATCCTGTTTGCGCCAAGAAGAAACTCTGCCTGAAGGAGAAGGACCTGGAGAAGCTGAAGGAGGAATACTGTCTCTCTGCCTGAGAGACTGGCCTGCAGTGGGTGCCTGTCTGCTGGAAGGAGAGGAAAAGACTAAAGGAAAAGACTTTGCATCAACTTGTGCTCTCAAACAATCTTCAAGGGCTTGCTTGTGAACTTGCCCCCGGAACTGCGCCCCAGGAACAGTGGGCGCTACCTTTCCCCCAGAAGAGGAGAACTGCTGGAAGCGATCCTGTGAAGCTGACCCCTGAGGACCTTGTGCCCCTCATCTAAGCACCGCGACATCTGCCACCGGGGCTACTGCGAGCACCGCAAAGACCTGTTCCCCTGGTCCAAGCACCGCAAGCACCTGCCCCCCGAGCCGTAGCTCGCACCGCAAAGGAGAGACTGTGTAGGCTCCAAGCGCCGAGCCTCTGCGACCCCCCCTGGCCGTGGAAGCTCCTGTGAGGACCTGCGACGCCTTTTGTGCCCTTGCCGTGAAGCTGACAGCGCGACGCGCTGAAGAGATTGCCCCCGAGCTGCCCTCCTGCTTCTGCCCCTGACCGTGTGGCCGAGACCATCCTGAGCCCCCCCACAAAACACCGCCGCCCACTGCCGAAGAGGGACGACACCGCGACGTGGGACGCTCCTGCAAGGACCCCGGAAGCTGCTACGATCATCCGACCCAAGAACTGAGGTACTGTGTGTGAACGCACTAAAGTACGACCCGCCCGCTGCTTGGTTCGGGCAGTACTAGCGCTGTAGAACCGCTACGCGACGAACGCGTGCATTGTGAGCCTTTGTACGGCTCGAAATCAGCTGCTCGCACCATACTGCCTTTGGAGACCCGCTACGGCGCTCACGCGGGAAGCGTGAGCTTTGGCAACCATCGTACCAGCTGACCGAAGCGCTCCGGAGAAGTACGAGCCGTATTGCATTGAAATCCATTGACGGCGCTCACGCGGGAAGCGTGAGCTTTGGCAAGGGGCGTACCGGACGTGTACGACGTGTACCAACGAAGGTACGGTCCGTACGGTTCACTGCCAGCGTACTCGTGCTCACGCGAGAAGCGTGAGAAACGGCAACACACCTCTAAAACCTTGTACAAAGCGTAACAAAGGCGCTACGAAGCGCACAGAACCCCTAAGAAGCTTATTTTAAGTACAATGTTGCCATTTTAAGAACTGTGGACTGCCTGAAAGCCTTCAAGAGTAACTGGAACATTATTTATACAAGAGAACTGTATTTTGACAACCTGCCTAAAGAAATCTTATCTATAAAGAACTTTATTTTGATATAAATACAGCCTTGTGTCTTTGTGTGGTGGGGTGGGGGTTATTGTGTGAGATATCTTGAACGCTTAACCTAATGCCCTCTGGAAATCTAGCCTGACTGCTCGCGCCACGTTACCTAGAGGGTGAGCAGGGGTTATTTTTAAAGAGGTAATCCTACGCCCTGACTTAGAGGAAAGGGTCCCTGCTTGTCGCAAGTGCATACCTGCGCCAACCAGAGACCCCGGATACAAACACATCCATGACTGATATTTTACACCATCCTGTTTTTATTTAGGAGGTATGTGATATTTCATTATGCAGATACTACAATGAGCTATAATCAAAATCAGGTAACGACTTATATAAAAAAGTTTAGTAAGAAGGAATGATAGGCTGGGTTCTGAGAGGACTAATGGTCTAATCAATGGCAAAAACCATAACATGATAAATTATGATGTTGTTCTTTTAAAACTGAGTGATTATGTATTTGGGTAAGTTCATCAAATTTAAGATTGTTATATAGGCAGGTCGTAGAGGTTATAGATGTATTAAACAATATTAATTTGACTGTCAGCTGGACTGGGATATAGAGATGTATGATGTATTTTTCAGTGATATTTTCTTTTCTATTCTTGCAGCCCTGATGAGGTCCCAAGGGGGACGAAACGCGTTGGCTGTGTTTATGTATAATTAAGATTTTGTTTGGACTTCTAAGAATGTGTTGGAGCACCAAATTGAAAATAATTTGAAAGAATAAAAGAATCTATTTGGAAGAAATCTCTTGGACTACAGAAAATAATTTCTCTTGGACTACAATAATGTATTGTTTACGGATCACTTGTCCACTCCTTCCATTTTCTAATATATTGTTTGTTTTTGAGTGTATTTTTACGGTGGGCCACTGGAGGTGGAGTGGAACTTATACGCCTAGTACTATTTGCATTAATTGTATATTCATCAGTGCACACATATTTGACCCTCATCGTTTTCGATAGTAGACTGAAAACAAATTGTTGACTCATCTGACTATTTAGGTCTGAAATTCAGTGCCAAAGATACCCATGCATAGTTTCAAATCTGGACCCAAGATGCAAGGCCTGTCATCAAATTATCTTAAAGGTTTGATACTGTTTCAGTATCAGAACTGCTTCAGGTATACACAGCTAAAGCTATTTTGGTATTACATTATTGATTTAAAGTAGAGGACTGTATCAAATGTACCCATACAGAGAGTGAAAATTACTTTTTGAGAGGCTTCTGCGATGATGATGTTATGGGTTGAACTGGACTTCTGCCCAGTAGAGGAATTGATTACTCTAACACCTCTGTTGTTCTGGACCATCTTGGACAATAATGCAAGACATAGTCTTCACCAACACTTGGCTCAGATCTGTGGTCATTGGGAGCAATGAGAATTCCATGGTTTGCTTATGCTAAGGCAACACTTTTTGAAATAGTCCTAAATCATGTCTGGAATTGCTCAAGATGTTTGGCCTCAGAGCAGTCAAAGATCCGTTGTCAAGCCAAGATGGAGTGACTAGCTATCGCCCGAAAAGACACTACTTTCAGAATAAGCTTAGAAGGTCATTTGAAGTACATACGGATCCCAATATCATAGAGCGACATGGAAGGTTATATTTACTGCCGAGACTGGTGATTCCACCACTCATGACAACGTTTTCTTAAAAGAATGGTAGTCATTCCTCCCCCTTGTGTGGCTGTTAAGAAGAAACTCAAAAGTCCATAATGCTTCACTTCATATTTAGTCCTCTTTAAATGAAGTGCATATTGCCAATATTGAAATTTAAAAGAATTGGTCATGTTAACAAAACTTTGATAATCATGCACCATTCTCTTCACAAATCCGTGGCCCAAAATCTTTCTAGGGCATGATTGGGAAACATAAACTGAATACACAGCCAATAGTGGAAACTCTGATCTATTAATTATGTTTACACTATTGTCATTAATAAGTGTATATATATATATATTATCTACTGGCGGTTGCTAGTAGATAGTTATAGTTAGGACCGTGTTTCCATAGGAAATCCGCAACATTCTATTTGGAATAACTTTGGCGCCGGTTGACAAATCCTCGCGAAATTTTCGAAATAGGTGGGCGCTCCGCTCCTACCCTGAAAGTCTCCGGGGGATTCGTCAAGCGGGGGCTGAGAAAAAAGGGGGGTCCCAAAACGCGTTTTCCCCATGCAATTTTCCATAGGGACCTTTAGTCCAAGGTACAGCCCGAACGGCTGAACAGAATTACTTGAAATTTGGCAGAGAGGTAGTCCTCAGCTCAGGGATGTGCCTTTTGCATATATGGAGTCAATCTGTTCAGTAGTTCCTGAGAAAATTGCAGTTAAAAAGCACATACATATCTATAGCCGCGCACCGTGCGCGCATCGTGCGAGCACCGTGCGTGCACCGTGCGAGCACCTTAACGTGCGCGAGCGTAATTCTGATTGGTGGTTACATGTTAGTCAATGTTCGAATCGGTTGAAATCAGAAAGTGTCGGCCGCCATTTTGTTTGTTTTCAGTGCGAGAGTGAAAAAGGAAGGTGGCGAACCTGAAAAGGGGGCAGGGTAGAGAGTTCCTGACCCCCTAGCCTTCGTCAGGGGGTCCCTGAAGGCCCCCGAAGGCAGAAAAAAACATTTTTTTTTTTTTTATTTTTTTTTAAATCGCGGGGGTGCGTGCACCGTGCGCGCACGGTGAAAAACCAAAAATAAATAAATTAATAAATATATTTAAAAAATAATAATACATACATAACTTAGCATTTAAAAAACCGTACAAATTCACTGAAAAAACCATAGGTTTCACACACGTTATAGTTAGGAATTAGCATTTAAAAAACCTTGCAAATTCACTTAAAAAACCATAGGTTTCACACATGTTATAGTTAGGTGGATATTTCACTTGTAAAAAACCAATGAAATTCCCCCGTTATAGTTAGTTCAGATAACTATAACTCGCGCGGCCGCCACTCTATCACAAGGATGATGTCATCAGTGATGTCATGAGTGATGCCACTGACCATGTCATGAGTGATGTAATATGTGACGTCATCAGCATTGGATTGCGGGCGCGTGAGTTATAGTTATCTGAACTAACTATAACGGGGGAATTTCATTGTTTTTTTACGAGTGAAATATCCACCTAACTATAACATGTGTGAAACCTATGGTTTTTTAAGTGATATATATATATATAGGATTGTGATTCTCTACACTTATTAATTACAATAGTGTAAACATCATTAATAGATCAGAGTTCCCACTATTGGCTGTGTATTCAGTTCATTCTTCCCAATATGTATATATATGTATATATTTTTCAACTTTGTCCCACGGTGAGAAAACGCACTCCTCCAGCTGTAAGACACAGTCTTTATTATTTCAAGGGAACAGGAATACAACTCCCATTTTCATATTGTCCACAGTCTAATGCATTTCGGAGCATTCACACCCCTTCTACAGAGAAGCATCGTTCGCACATCAAGTTACGGGTTCCCACAATGCTCAGCCTTCCAACACTAATTTAAGGGCCTCCGGTGTGCCATCTTTCCAGTGCATCACCCCGATGTAGCCCAAGTATAGCCCAATGACAGAATGTCCCAGAGTGTTCTAACGAACAACTAGAGCGCTAACAGTCTTACTTATGACAAAAGTATGGCACACCTGAAGCCATCTTAATTGAAATAAAGTGGTAACACTTAAAACATTTAATTTAAAAAGGAACACAATGAGGGGGTTCATTTTGCGATAGAAATTATGATTAGTGCTGAAGAAAGAAAAATTAGGGCACATTTTGAGTGACTTCTCAAATCCTCTTCTATTTCATTAAAAAATTCTGATATGCAGACTGAAACATGCACTTTTAATACCAGCAGCAGGCTTCCGTGGTGGGCAGAAGCTTTACTACAGTGATCTAATGAGCAACTAGAGTGCTAACATTCAGAATTTATGGCAAATGTGTGACATATCTGAATACCTTCTTGATGGAATCAAAGTAAAAAACTGAAAGCATTTCCTACTGAGGAGACTGCAGTAAATGAGGAAATTAGAAAACTTCATAACAAATAAATCTCCCAAGATGGCCACCAGAGACAAAAGAGCCCAAATGCAGCACAAACATCACCCAGATGTAGCCCACATGTAGCCCAATGACAGAAGTGTGCAAAACACTTATTTTTTGTGTATTTGCAGATTTATATAGTGCAGACTTGTCAGGTATTGGAGTGCTTTACATGAGCATTGGTTACATCACACAAGATCAAATTCATTTTGGTTGTAGACATGGGGAGATTAAGTGATTTGAACAGAATCACAGAATGTTGAGCTGAAGCAGAAACTCCAACCTGGTTCCCCAGTTGCAAAGTCTGCAGCTCTGGAAGTAACACCACATCCTCTCCCCGAGGTGCAACATTTAATCAAGTGGTCAACTGGATAAAAAAACATAAAGATTACAAATAATTTAAAAGTTCTTTGTCGCTATTTGAAAACTCAAAAAATATGTCCTCATTTTAGTTTTAGCACTAACCATAATTTTGTTGCAAATAAGACCCTCTCATATATGTAATTTCTAAAGGAAATACTCTAGGTATTACAGTTTTGATTGCATCAAGATGACGTCAGGCGTTCCACACTTTTGTAATAAATATAGAATGTAAGCAATCTAGTTGTTCATTGGGATACTGTTGAGAGGCAGAGGCCAGGGGCACGGACTCTGAAAATTGAAGGCAGGTAGGAGAGTGCAGAGGCAACAATTTGACCACACTGGGCAGGCAGGAAGGGCAGTGGCAGCACAACAGACTATGGAGGGCAGTGGAAAGGGGGGCAGGGGCAACAAACCAACAATACAGGACTGGCTAGAGAGGCTGTGGCAATATAATAGACCATTGTGGGCAGAAGGAAGAGGCAGTGGTAGTACAACCATACATGCCAACAGACCCGTTTCAGCCAGGAAACGTCCAATGTTTTTAAGCTCAAATGAGCTTTATTTGATCTGTCTCCTGTCTACAATCTCCTCTTTTTCAATGTAACTCAAAGGGGAAAATCAATACCCCAGTTTTTTTTCAAAATCTCCCTCTTACCAAGTTCAAAATGTTCGCAAGTATGGTACATTGGATCATGGTAGGCAGGAGGAATTGGGGTAGGGACATGGACTCGGATAACAGAGGACAGGAGGGACATGGAAAGGTGCACCAAACTGACCCTACAGGGCAGGCATCAGGGTTTGCAGCAGCACAATACACCACACAGCGCATGCGGGACGGGAGTGCAGCACAACAATCCATAGAAAGCAATAGGGAGGGGACAGGACCATGCACATGGACAACAGAGAACAGAGGGGAAAGAGGCAATGGTAGCTAGCTGACCATAATGGACAGACAGGAGAGAAAGATGCAGCATAACAGACCATAAAGGGCAGGAGGGACGGATCAGGGGCATTACAATGGAACAGACAAGCCAGGAGGGAGGGAATAGGGGTCTGCACATGGAAACAGAGGGCTGGGGGCAAGGGGGCAGGGCAGGAGCAGCAAGATGACCATGGAGGTCAGGCGGGATGGGCACTAGAAACAAGACACACCATGGAGAGCAACAATGAGACTATGATGGCATACACACAGACCATGGAGGGAAGGTGGGGGGGTCAGGGGCAGCTAGCTGACCACACAGGGAAGGTGGGAGGGGCCATGGCAGCACGGAAGACCATGCATGGCAAGCAGGAGGGTTAGTGGCAGCACAATGGCTATGATGGGCAAGAAGGAGGGTGCAGGGGCATGCACAAAGGACCATGGAGGATAGAAGGGAGGGTCAGGACCTGGGCACAGACAAGAGAGTTGAGGGGAAGGGGCCTCACAACAGACCACACGGGGCAGGCAGGAGGAGCAGTTGCAGCACAACAGACCAGGGAGGGCAGAAGGTTGTGGCAGTAAAATGGACCATGGAGGACAGGAGGAAGGGGATAGGGGCATGGCATGTGGACAGGCAGGGTGGAGGTGGCAGGGACAGGTTACAGTCATCTGACAATGCTAGGCAGGTGGGTGGGGAGTGGCAGCTCAACAGAACACTCAGAGTAGATAGGAGTGGCAGGTCCATGGAACATGGTGGGCAAAAAGGATGGAGCAGGGGCATGCACAAAGACATCGGAGGGCGGGGGAAGGAGAATAGGGGCAGCAAGCTAAGCACAGAGGCTAAGCAGGAGGTCAATGATGGGCCATAGAATTTGGCAATGGAGGGCAGGAGGAGTGGACTGGTACATCATGCTAAATGGAGAGCAGTGGCAGCATATCAGACCATGCATGGCAGGAGGGAGGGAGGAGGCTAGTCCATGGATTCAGACAACAGAGGATAGGGAGGAGGTGGATGGGGCAGCAAGCTAACTGGTCAGAGAAGGTGGGTATTAGGAACTTTATTGTTTTTAAAATGTGTGTCTGTGCGAACTACTTAAAATATGAACAAGTATGCAGCATAATCTCACTTTTATTCAGGAAGAAGAGGACGTTTGTGACTGTGACTCCGGGCTCACTTGGCAGAAACACCCCCTGACCCTCCACCCCCATCGCAAAATGTAATGCCCGTGAAAAGGGTAGGTGGACGCAGTGGTATATAGAACATAGTCCTGAGAGCACGATTGAAAATGAAAACTAGATATAGTGTATGGTATAAACTGTGCACCAAACAGTGTGATATAAGATGAACCGGGGCGTGAAATATAATATGCACTACATTGTGCGCAATGACAGATTCATTGGAGAGCAGGAGATAGAACAGGCACTAGCGCGTACTATGCGATATGCGCCTTGGAGTGTAATATGCACAGGGCAGTGTTGTGTAACCTAACTAGTCTCTAAAGTTGTAATATAAAATATGTGCTGGGGAGTGTAACGTTGCATATGCACTGTGACAAAGATATGGATCCCAGATTGTAATATGTATGGCATAGCGCTGTGCGTTATAACATAGGCATCGAGGAAGGCACGTTAGATGGGGCAATATAACCCGTGCGAAGGCAAGTGTGGCATGACATATTCACGGGGTGGTGTTAGTGCACATGGGCTCGAGAGTGTCATAGCATACGCACTAGCTGGTGGAATACAACACAGAGGTGTGAGGCAATCGGTGGGCACTGGTGGGTGTAACACAGCATTGGGCTCAGCCAGGAGCACGCTGTGACACTCAAGTGAGGTTTGTCTCCTTTCCAGAGAGTAAAATAAAAAGTATTACACATCCGGCGGTGGATGTGTGTTTTATTAACCTTGAGGGGGGTTTCTTGCATAGTTTGGTCGAGTTTTTGTCGAATCCCCTTTGAATGGCTTGGTGTGCGTGTATATTAAATGTGCCCGTCAATAGCTACCCATGTTTGTATAAATAAACGACAAAGGTGTCTACTTGGAGAGTACCAACTGGCGGGGGCGCCGGGATTAGGCACGGTAGGGCGTCAGACACGTCAGAGCTTCACTAGCGGTGTAAATACATTCCATGTAGATTCATTCTATGCATAGTCGCCTTTTAATGAATATCACACAAATCGTCATGGTGATAGGTACATACGGTTTGTCCAGCATGCCCTAGGTGTTTATATAAATATAGATTTTTTTTAAATAATAAAAAAACAAAGGCCGGCCCCGGGGTATGGGGTCCCCGGGGCCATAAGTGGCCTGAGGAGGGGGGCAACGCAGCCTCCTCCTAAAGAATTAAAAATAAAAAAAAAGGCCATGACCCAGGGGTTGGGGTCCCGGGGCCCATTAAGGCCTTGGGAGGGCCAAATGTATTTTTTTCAACAACTAGGGTGCAGGCCCTGGGGGATGGGGTCGCCAGAGCCAGTAAATTAGAAAAAGAAGGGGGGCCACACAGCCCTCCTTCTTAAAAAAATAAAATAAATAAAAGACCGGCATCGCGCTGGAGGCCATGCCTCCTCCTTGCAGCACTCTGCAAACGCGCCCCCTGGCCAGTTGTAAGTTGGGGAATTAATTCCCCTTCAATACTGAGTGTCCCTGAGGGCCAACTAGCCCAACAGGTATCTCCAATATGCGCCAGGGAGCTGCGTTGCAGACAGGTGTTCTGAGACCACGCCCCTTTTTACACCTCTATGACACGCAGCTCTGTGGCGCTTACTGGAGGTACCTAGTGGGCTAGTTTGACCCTAGGGACCCTTAGGATTCAAGGGGACTTAATCTCTCAACTTAGAATGGCCACAGGGCGTGTTTACACTGTGGTGAAGGGAGGAGACGTGGCCTGAGGTGACGTGTGCAAACACGCCCTGTGGCACGTTTTAAGTTGGGGAAATAATTCCCTTTCAATCCTGAGGGACCCTGGGGGCCAACTAGCCCACCAGGTGCTTCCAGTAAGCGCCACTGCTCTGCGTTGCAGAGAGGTGGTGCAGGCCGTGCCCCTTTTTACACCTCTCTGCAATGGCGCTTACTGGACGTACCTAGTGGGCTATTTTGCCCCTAGGGATCCTCAGGATTCAAGGGGACTTAATCTCCCAACTTAAAAAACGGCCACAGGGCGTGTTTACACAGTGGGGAAGGAAGGGGACGGGGCCTGAGGTGACGTGTGCAAACACGCCCGATGGTGCGTTTTAAGTTGGGGAAATAATTCCCCTTCAATCCTGAGGGCCCCTGGGGGCTAACTAGCCCACCAGGTGCTTCCAGTAAGCGCCACTGAGCTGCGTTGCAGAGAGGTGGTCCAGGCGTGCCACTTTTTACACCTCTCTGCAACGCAGCTCTGTGGCGCTTACTGGAGGTACCTAGTGGGCTAGTTGGACCCTAGGGACCCTCAGGATTCAAATGAACTTAATCTCCCAACTAAAAACGGCCACAGGGCGTGTTTACACAGTGGTGAAGGGAGGGGACGGGCCCTGAGTTAACGTGTGCAAACCATCCCTGTGGCGCGTTTTAAGTTGGGGAAATAATTCCCCTTCAATCCTGAGGGACCCTGGGGGCCAACTCGCCCACCAGGTGCTTCCAGTAAGCGCCACTGCGCTGCATTGCAGAGAGGTGGTCTAGGCCGTGCCCCTTTTTACATCTCTCTGCAACGCAGCTCTGTGGCGCTTACTGGAGGTACCTAGTGGTCTAGTTGGACCCTAGGGACCCTCAGGATTCAAGGGGACTTAATCTCTCAACTTAAAACGGCCACAGGGCGTGTTTACACAGTGGGGAAGTGAGGGGACTGGGCCTGAGGTGACGTGTGCAAACACGCCCTGTGGCGCATTTTAAGAGGTAGTTTTAATCCCCTGCCCTATTATATACTAGGGGCTTACAGAGGAGGTCATGCTGATCACAGGGGGACCCCAATGCATAGTGTTCCCTAGTGTATGTAGGAGTTTTCACTGTATTCTGAGTGTCTTTTAACATAGCACTGGCTCTAGGACTGGTTAGTCAGACTCAGTTACCACCAGTATCCGTCTGAAAAAGTTGAGGGTACAGGATGATTTTGTAACAAGGCTTCTTTCTGCTCTTCTGTTTGTTCTTTCTGCACGTTATCCTTCTTCCTGCACTTTTCTTCGTCTTTGAGGACTTCTGGTGCTTCTTTCTGCATTTCTTTTTTTTTTTTCTTTCTGTGCGTTTTTTCTTCTTTCTTCACATGTCCTATATCTGTAGGCATAGTTAGAAATTAGCATTTAAAAAACCTTTGAAATTCACTGAAAAAACCATACGTTTCAGGCACGTTGTAGTTAGGAATTAGCATTTAAAAAACCTTAGAAATTCACTGAAAAATCCATAGGTTTCACGGGCGTTATAGTTAGCTGGACTTTTCACTCGAACAAAACCATTGAAATTCCCCCGTTATAGTTAGTTCAGCTAACTATAACTCGCGCAACCGCAATGCACTGCTGATGACGTCACATATTACATCACTCATGACATGGTCAGTGACATCGCTCATGACATCACTAATGACATCCCAAATGACATCATTGATGACATCATCCTTGTGATAGAGTGGCAGACCTCCTCTCCCCCTAATATAACCTTTGATACACACATTCAAAAATAGAAACTAAAATTTCAAAACAATGGACATACCAATATCAGTTACAACAACTTATTCAGTAATTCTAAGATCCACATACACATCCACTCATTCACCAACAGTCCTATACAGTCACTCATACATGTACTCACTCATCATATGTACTCATACACCTATACATCCTGTTACACAACGCCACTCATCCATAGAGTTACTCACACTCATAGTCACTCATGCTAATAAAGAATCAAACATCCATTTACTTGCATATACAGTTATACACACACCACCACACTTACTTCTACAGAAACTTACACATACTTAGTCTTTTAAACAATCACTTATAGAAACACATACTTATTCATACAGGAACTCTTTCAATCTCTCACTCTCACATATACTCACTTATATACACCAATAGTCACATATACTAGTTTAAAACATATGTAGTTACTCATAAAGACACTATTGATACAGTCATTCACTCACTAACACACCCATGCACACACTCATCCACCCATACAGTCCTGCACACATGCTGTCTTCAACACATACAAACAGTGAGTCGCTCATTCATGTACCTATGCACTACGTAATACCCCCCACCGAACCATACAGACACTCAGACAATCAATTTTTCAAAAACAAATCATCCATTTAGACACTTATATACCCATTTATTCTTTCATCAACCTTGAGATATACATATATAAAACATATGTAATTTTCAGAAAAACACATTCACTGGATGATGTCATCAGTGATGTCATCAGTGATGTCATTTGAGATGTCATCAGTGATGTCATTTGAGATGTCATGAGTGATGTCACTGGCCATGTAATGAGTGATGTAATATGTGACGTCATCAGCAGTGCATTGTGGGCGCGCGAGTTATAGTTAGCTGAACTAACTATAACGGGGGAATTTCAATGGTTTTGTACGAGTGAAAAGTCCAGCTAACTATAACGCCCCTGACACCTATGGTTTTTTCAGTGAATTTCTAAGGTTTTTTAAATGCTAATTCCTAACTATAACGTGCCTGAAACCTATGGTTTTTTCAGTGAATATATATATATATATATATGGATATATATTTATCTATATGGATATATATATATTTGTATACATATACAAATATATATATATATTCTATTATTACCTACTGGCGGTCGCCAGTAGGTAGTTATAGTTAGGACCACGTTTCCATAGGAAATCCGCAACATTCTATTTTGAATAACTTTGGCGCCGGTCGACGAATCCTCGCGAATTTTTCAAAATAGGTGGGGCGCTATGCTCCGCTCCTACCCTGAAAGTCTCGGGGGGATTCGTCAAGCGGGGGCTGAGATAAAAGGGGGGTCCCAAAACGCGTTTTTCCCATGCATTTTTCCATAGGACCTTTAGACACAGCTACAGCCCGAACGGCTGAACAGAATTACTAGAAATTTGGCAGAGAGGTAGTCCTCAGGTCAAGGAAGTGCCTTTTGTAGGTTTGGTGTAAATCTGTTCAGTAGATTCTGAGAAAATAGCCTTTAAATCAATATATATATCTGAGCCAGCTTACGGTACGCTTACCGTACGCGTACGGTGGCGTGCGCGAGCGCGATTCTGATTGGCTCTTAGATCTTAGTAAACATTCGAATCGGTCGAAACCAGGAAGCGGCGGCCGCCATTTCGTGTGTTTCACTCAGAAAAAAAAAGAGTGATAACAAGAAAAGGGGGCAAGGAGGAGAGTTACAGACCCCCTAACATTTGTAAGGGGGTCAAAGAAGGACAGAAAAGTACAAAGAAAACATTTATTGATTTTAAAAAAAAATCACGGGGTACGCGTACGGTAAGCGTACGGTAGAAAAAAAAAAAAAAAAACATGAAAATCAGATTTAAGTGTTTAGATATTAGGGGGCTCTAAAAAGAGCCGCTGTGTTTATTAAGTGATTTTTTAGTGGTACCTACAAGTAAGTACCGATGCAGAGTCTAAGGTTCAAGAGGAAGACTCTGTTCCCTTCATCATTGAAGTGTACACCATCTCCTCTATAAATGTCTTGCATGTCAAAACGCAAGTTGTTGTGGTAAATGGAACCCATACCATAGTCACGGACGAAAGCAGAAACAGATTTGTTGACGTGCTTTCTTGCTTTGTCAATCTGCAGACAGAAATGATTGGACCAGTTCCATTTTTGCCTTTGGCATATGTTAGAAAACACAAAGGCAGTTTTAGGGAAAAGTGAAAACAGTTGTGCAAAGGTCTCCTTCATAAGCATTTCCAGACCTACCCCAGTCAAAGTGCCTAGGTAATTTCCACCACAGTGCACTATTATGAGGTCAGGGTGTTGGATGTGCATGAAGGATTTCACCAATGGCATCAATTGGTGCCACTTTAACCCTCTCTGACCAATCCATTTAATGTCTACATTTGGCAAAGCAAGGTCTCTCACCATATCTGTTTTCTCTGCATACTTTTCACTCCAGAAGACATAGCTGTGCCCTACAATCCACACTGTGAACATCTTCAAAGGAGAACTGGATGCACTCAGGAGGTGTCTTTCAGTAGAATGGCAATATGAAAAGAAAGACAGTTTGGAAATGGAGGCATACATATTTTTTTCAAAAAAAAAAGAACTGATTGGCTGTTTCATACCATTCTAGAATAAAAACTAGGCTGTATGTGTAAATTAATAGAAGCATGTTTTGTATTGGTACAGAAAAATGTGTTACCAAAGAACAGTACTATGGATTTGCTGTTAGGTTTGAAAAGTCAAGCACTCTTGCTCTTTGGAATTGAAACATTGTTTGGCGAACTTCTGACCTGACTCCACACAGCAGTGTTCCATGAGCTGTTGCTATGGTAGCAGGCAGAAGTCAAGTTGGGGGAAGGGTACTAGGCAGAAGTCAAGTTGGGGGAAGGGTACTTTTGGAAAAGGGTTGGGTTTTCAACCAATAGAAATGTGTGATTACATTTGAAAAATAGGGGCAAGCACTGAGATTTGAAACTAACATGTATATGTGTGGAAAAAGAGAGGGAAAGTTTGCCATTATCTGGTTCTGCTGAGAGGAGAGAGGTGTAGAGAACAGAGATCCTGGCTCTGATAATCTGCTGTTTGAGTGCCACATTTCTTTCACAACTAACTAATTTTAAAGGTGAGTTTAGAGTCTGAGAGGGGATGTATATGGTAAATTAAGAAATGAATAATAGAAATGCAATTCTTTTTGTTGAAGTTGTGTTTATTATTTTCTGTTTTGGGAGAAATTTAAATGTGAGGAACATGTAAAATAATATGGACTATGTTTTCACAATAAATTAAGGTGTACTGGTATAATAAAAGAATAGTTTAAGGGTTTGAGGTTGGACTCAGTAATGCAAATACATTCAGCATCACTAAGGCTGGTTGCCCTTGCTGGAGTGTAGGCAGACACCCAGGTTACAAATGATGCTGGTCTGAAAAAGCAGTTTGGACATGTGCTTTGTAAAAAATCTGAAAAGTGGATTCATAATGTGTCAGTCTGTAAAAGTGTTTATCACTTGCCAAAAAAAGAGCAGTAAGTGTGCTTTCAAATTGGCAAAGAAATTTCGTTTTGTGACTAATGTGAAAACATGACTCTGTGTGCAAATAGGAATTACAGGCAGAGATTTATTGCGTATTGCTCTGGTGATTTCACGGTTGCATTAGATGGAAAGGGGGAGACATTTTTTGGTGCAGAAGCAGACTCTTAGCACACAGGTAGCTGCTTACCATGTGGAATCATGCACAGTATTCACAAGCGAGTGGGGTTTGAGGTTTCAGTCAGTAATGCAAATACATTCAGCATCACTAAGGCTGGTTGCCCTTGCTGGAGTGTAGGCAGACACCCAGGTTAGAAATGATGCTGGTCTGAAAAAGCAGTTTGGACATGTGCTTTGTAAAAAATCTGAAAAGTGGATTCATAATGTGTCAGTCTGTAAAAGTGTTTATCACTTGCCAAAAAAAAGAGCAGTAAGTGTGCTTTCAAATTGGCAAAGAAATTTCGTTTTGTGACTAATGTGAAAACATGACTCTGTGTGCAAATAGGAATTACAGGCAGAGATTTATTGCGTATTGCTCTGGTGATTTCACGGTTGCATTAGATGGAAAGGGGGAGACATTTTTTGGTGCAGAAGCAGACTCTTAGCACACAGGTAGCTGCTTACCATGTGGAATCATGCACAGTATTCACAAGCGAGTGGGGTTTGAGGTTTCAGTCAGTAATGCAAATACATTCAGCATCACTAAGGCTGGTTGCCCTTGCTGGAGTGTAGGCAGACACCCAGGTTACAAATGATGCTGGTCTGAAAAAGCAGTTTGGACATGTGCTTTGTAAAAAATCTGAAAAGTGGATTCATAATGTGTCAGTCTGTAAAAGTGTTTATCACTTGCCAAAAAAAAGAGCAGTAAGTGTGCTTTCAAATTGGCAAAGAAATTTCGTTTTGTGACTAATGTGAAAACATGACTCTGTGTGCAAATAGGAATTACAGGCAGAGATTTATTGCGTATTGCTCTGGTGATTTCACAGTTGCATTAGATGGAAAGGGGGAGACATTTTTTGGTGCAGAAGCAGACTCTTAGCACACAGGTAGCTGCTTACCATGTGGAATCATGCACAGTATTCACAAGCGAGTGGGGTTTGAGGTTTCAGTCAGTAATGCAAATACATTCAGTATCACTAAGGCTGGTTGCCCTTGCTGGAGTGTAGGCAGACACCCAGGTTAGAAATGATGCTGGTCTGAAAAAGCAGTTTGGACATGTGCTTTTTAAAAAATCTGAAAAGTGGATTCATAATGTGTCAGTCTGTAAAAGTGTTTATTACTTGCCAAAAAAAAGAGCAGTAAGTGTGCTTTCAAATTGGCAAAGAAATTTCGTTTTGTGACTAATGTGAAAACATGACTCTGTGTGCAAATAGGAATTACAGGCAGAGATTTATTGCGTATTGCTCTGGTGATTTCACAGTTGCATTAGATGGAAAGGGGGAGACATTTTTTGGTGCAGAAGCAGACTCTTAGCACACAGGTAGCTGCTTACCATGTGGAATCATGCACAGTATTCACAAGCGAGTGGGGTTTGAGGTTTCAGTCAGTAATGCAAATACATTCAGCATCACTAAGGCTGGTTGCCCTTGCTGGAGTGTAGGCAGACACCCAGGTTAGAAATGATGCTGGTCTGAAAAAGCAGTTTGGACATGTGCTTTGTAAAAAATCTGAAAAGTGGATTCATAATGTGTCAGTCTGTAAAAGTGTTTATCACTTGCCAAAAAAAAGAGCAGTAAGTGTGCTTTCAAATTGGCAAAGAAATTTCGTTTTGTGACTAATGTGAAAACATGACTCTGTGTGCAAATAGGAATTACAGGCAGAGATTTATTGCGTATTGCTCTGGTGATTTCACGGTTGCATTAGATGGAAAGGGGGAGACATTTTTTGGTGCAGAAGCAGACTCTTAGCACACAGGTAGCTGCTTACCATGTGGAATCATGCACAGTATTCACAAGCGAGTGGGGTTTGAGGTTTCAGTCAGTAATGCAAATACATTCAGCATCACTAAGGCTGGTTGCCCTTGCTGGAGTGTAGGCAGACACCCAGGTTACAAATGATGCTGGTCTGAAAAAGCAGTTTGGACATGTGCTTTGTAAAAAATCTGAAAAGTGGATTCATAATGTGTCAGTCTGTAAAAGTGTTTATCACTTGCCAAAAAAAAGAGCAGTAAGTGTGCTTTCAAATTGGCAAAGAAATTTCGTTTTGTGACTAATGTGAAAACATGACTCTGTGTGCAAATAGGAATTACAGGCAGAGATTTATTGCGTATTGCTCTGGTGATTTCACAGTTGCATTAGATGGAAAGGGGGAGACATTTTTTGGTGCAGAAGCAGACTCTTAGCACACAGGTAGCTGCTTACCATGTGGAATCATGCACAGTATTCACAAGCGAGTGGGGTTTGAGGTTTCAGTCAGTAATGCAAATACATTCAGTATCACTAAGGCTGGTTGCCCTTGCTGGAGTGTAGGCAGACACCCAGGTTAGAAATGATGCTGGTCTGAAAAAGCAGTTTGGACATGTGCTTTGTAAAAAATCTGAAAAGTGGATTCATAATGTGTCAGTCTGTAAAAGTGTTTATTACTTGCCAAAAAAAAGAGCAGTAAGTGTGCTTTCAAATTGGCAAAGAAATTTCGTTTTGTGACTAATGTGAAAACATGACTCTGTGTGCAAATAGGAATTACAGGCAGAGATTTATTGCGTATTGC
Source organism: Triturus cristatus (assembly GCF_964204655.1). Classification (NCBI taxonomy): domain Eukaryota; kingdom Metazoa; phylum Chordata; class Amphibia; order Caudata; family Salamandridae; genus Triturus; species Triturus cristatus. Next base: position 238,185,185 of record NC_140589.1, on the reverse strand, counting down.
TCTGGTGATTTCACAGTTGCATTAGATGGAAAGGGGGAGACATTTTTTGGTGCAGAAGCAGACTCTTAGCACACAGGTAGCTGCTTACCATGTGGAATCATGCACAGTATTCACAAGCGAGTGGGGTTTGAGGTTTCAGTCAGTAATGCAAATACATTCAGCATCACTAAGGCTGGTTGCCCTTGCTGGAGTGTAGGCAGACACCCAGGTTACAAATGATGCTGGTCTGAAAAAGCAGTTTGGACATGTGCTTTGTAAAAAATCTGAAAAGTGGATTCATAATGTGTCAGTCTGTAAAAGTGTTTATCACTTGCCAAAAAAAAGAGCAGTAAGTGTGCTTTCAAATTGGCAAAGAAATTTCGTTTTGTGACTAACGTGAAAACATGACTCTGTGTGCAAATAGGAATTACAGGCAGAGATTTATTGCGTATTGCTCTGGTGATTTCACGGTTGCATTAGATGGAAAGGGGGAGACATTTTTTGGTGCAGAAGCAGACTCTTAGCACACAGGTAGCTGCTTACCATGTGGAATCATGCACAGTATTCACAAGCGAGTGGGGTTTGAGGTTTCAGTCAGTAATGCAAATACATTCAGCATCACTAAGGCTGGTTGCCCTTGCTGGAGTGTAGGCAGACACCCAGGTTAGAAATGATGCTGGTCTGAAAAAGCAGTTTGGACATGTGCTTTGTAAAAAATCTGAAAAGTGGATTCATAATGTGTCAGTCTGTAAAAGTGTTTATCACTTGCCAAAAAAAAGAGCAGTAAGTGTGCTTTCAAATTGGCAAAGAAATTTCGTTTTGTGACTAATGTGAAAACATGACTCTGTGTGCAAATAGGAATTACAGGCAGAGATTTATTGCGTATTGCTCTGGTGATTTCACAGTTGCATTAGATGGAAAGGGGGAGACATTTTTTGGTGCAGAAGCAGACTCTTAGCACACAGGTAGCTGCTTACCATGTGGAATCATGCACAGTATTCACAAGCGAGTGGGGATTGAGGTTTCAGTCAGTAATGCAAATACATTCAGCATCACTAAGGCTGGTTGCCCTTGCTGGAGTGTAGGCAGACACCCAGGTTACAAATGATGCTGGTCTGAAAAAGCAGTTTGGACATGTGCTTTGTAAAAAATCTGAAAAGTGGATTCATAATGTGTCAGTCTGTAAAAGTGTTTATCACTTGCCAAAAAAAAGAGCAGTAAGTGTGCTTTCAAATTGGCAAAGAAATTTCGTTTTGTGACTAATGTGAAAACATGACTCTGTGTGCAAATAGGAATTACAGGCAGAGATTTATTGCGTATTTCTCTGGTGATTTCACGGTTGCATTAGAAGGAAAGGGGGAGCCTTTTTGTGGTGCAGAAGCTGACTCTTAGCACACAGGTAGCTGCTTACCATGTGGAATCATGCACAGTATTCACAAGCGAGTGGGGTTTGAGGTTTCAGTCAGTAATGCAAATACATTCAGCATCACTAAGGCTGGTTGCCCTTGCTGGAGTGTAGGCAGACACCCAGGTTACAAATGATGCTGGTCTGAAAAAGCAGTTTGGACATGTGCTTTGTAAAAAATCTGAAAAGTGGATTCATAATGTGTCAGTCTGTAAAAGTGTTTATCACTTGCCAAAAAAAAGAGCAGTAAGTGTGCTTTCAAATTGGCAAAGAAATTTCGTTTTGTGACTAATGTGAAAACATGACTCTGTGTGCAAATAGGAATTACAGGCAGAGATTTATTGCGTATTGCTCTGGAGATTTCACAGTTGCATTAGATGGAAAGGGGGAGCCATTTTTTGGTGCAGAAGCAGACTCTTAGCACACAGGTAGCTGCTTACCATGTGGAATCATGCACAGTATTCACAAGCGAGTGGGGTTTGAGGTTTCAGTCAGTAATGCAAATACATTCAGCATCACTAAGGCTGGTTGCCCTTGCTGGAGTGTAGGCAGACACCCAGGTTACAAATGATGCTGGTCTGAAAAAGCAGTTTGGACATGTGCTTTGTAAAAAATCTGAAAAGTGGATTCATAATGTGTCAGTCTGTAAAAGTGTTTATCACTTGCCAAAAAAAAGAGCAGTAAGTGTGCTTTCAAATTGGCAAAGAAATTTCGTTTTGTGACTAATGTGAAAACAAATGTAGTAATATATTTAAATAAAATAAAGGATTTTTTTTTTAGTTTTTTTCAGGTATTGCTGAAGAGCAGTGAACAAAATTTAAGATGCCTACAAAATCCAGAGTAAAAAAAGAGCAGAAAAAAAACCTATATTTGAAGACAACTGGAGGACCTAAGTTAGTTGAAGATGCTCATGTTGGGAAGAAGAAAGAATCTTCTGGTAAGCAAAAAAAAGATTTTCTAAGGAACATATTCAAAAAAAGGAAAAATGTACAAAATGTCTGTACTGGAAAGAATGATTTGAATCGAAAAGGACAGGAAAAAATTGAGAATTTAGTTAATGCAAATATACCTTCTGCAACTCAAAAGATAAACTTAAACAGAAAAACAGCGTTTAAAGAGATACGTAGAAAAATGTTTCAGAGGAGAGTTATGTCCAATTTGATAAAGGATGTGAAGAAATATAAGCAAAAGGCAAAGTTTTTTAAGAGAAAAAAAGAAATTGAAGCCATTGCAGCTAAGGCATTAGAATTAAAAAGGAAACTATTCATTTTAATTTTGAATAGGATGCGTACATTAGACAAAATGGTTAATGTACTGAAATCACATAGCAAAAGGAAAAGAGTAGTGAACAGAACAAACTTTTGTAAAGTGTTTTTAGGAAAATGGATGCATAGTTCAAGTAGTGAACCTTTTTTTAATGAAGAGAGTTATTTTCAAAGTAATAGTTTGCTGCATGCAGTTGACACCAGAGGTCGTGCTTATGAAGTGAAAAATGGTTGCATAATGGAGAAGGAGATAATGGTTCCAAGAGATGAGGTACAAATGATGGCGGATGAGGCTATGGGGAGGCGTCCTAAAGCACCAGTGTACACTTGGAATTGTAGTAGTATTTGCACTGTGCGTCAGGAATCTATTGATAAATTTCGTGAGTTTCTAAGAGAATATAGCAAAAAAAGTGTGAAACAGAAGATTAAGGTGCTTCAAAGTCTAGATCCATGCAGAGTGAGAGAGAATACTGGTTTGCAGGGTCATTCTCTGGCTTGTCTATCTAGAAAAGTGTGTAATAGTGTTTTCCATCATTTTAGGATGCTGGCTGTTCATCATACTGAAATGAGAAAGTTTGTGAGACGGTTGTATTTTGCTAAAAGTCCAGCAATAAAGTTAGATGAATTGAATAGGGCTCTGTTCCGTGGAACGGTATCAGATGTAGAGAAGGTTGTTGATGAAATTCAGTTTTGTTACTTTGGTCCTGAACAAAACAGTGCAGAGAAGGACACAGTAAATGAGGAAGAAGTGGAAGAAAATGTAGAACCCTCTGTAAGTAAGACATTTAATGATCACATAACAAAATTTGCAATAATCTCTAATGAAAGACCAAATATAACTTGTATTTGTTGCCGCAGAACTCATTATAGAAAACAAACCAGGTATGTTGATCGCTACAGAAAGAGTGAAAATGAAGATAATTATAAGTGGAAGGATTTTGCCACCTATATATTTCTTGAAAATTGTTTTGAATTGGGTGAAGTTCAGCGTATTTGTAAATACTGTTACAACAAGTTAGAGGAAAATAGAATGCCGACCAGAGCTGTACATAATAATTTAGAATTGGATGCTATTCCTGCTGAACTTTCTGAATTAAATACATATGAGTCTATACTCATTCAATGTGTTCATCCGTTCCAGACCATAGTACGTATGGAGCCCAAAACTGGTAAATTACCTCCTTCAGATTTACTGAGAGGTTTAAAAGGTAGAGTGGTGTATTTGCCCTTGGATTTGAAAAAAAATATGGAAACTATTGATGCGGATACTTTGGAAACTGAACCATTAATTATTCTGGTTAATGGTGTACCTACAAAGAATAAGAAGATTTGGCAGGAGCTGGTAGATGTACGGAAAGTACAAAGAGCAAATTTGTATTTGAAAAGGAATAACAAATGGTATGAATCAATTTATATAGAAGAAGAAGAAGAAGAAGATTTACAAGAAGACACAGAAACACCAACTGGACAAATTGAAAAAGTGGACAAGTAAAAGGAAGAAGAAATTTATGAACATTTTAGCATACATCCTCTTCATTCAAAAGAAGTTATGGGAGACAATATTGATCTATTTCAGATGAAGAAAGCAAAAGGAACTCCCGTGAGTGTATAGGAGGAGAGCTTGGAAGCTCGATGTTTTCCCCAGCTGTTTCCTAAAGGAAAAGGAGGACGATACGATGAACGTCCGGAACAGATTCCAGCTTCTGAGTATCGGACTACAAGACTATATGCTGAAGATCCCAGATTTCGACAAAGTATTCCTTATTTGTTCCATCTTTTATTTGAAAGCGACTTGTCTGCACTGTCTTATGCAGTAAATCACATTTTAAAAAGTGGAGTACATTTACAAAATGTGTCTGCTAAGGATTTTATGGAGAAAGTGCAGCACCGAGATGATCATTTGGAAACACAACTGATCAATCTGATGGCTTGTCAGCGTGGGACAAATGAATATTGGTACCGACGCCATGGTGAATTAAAATGCATGTTACGGAATTTAGGAACACCAACATGGTTCCTTACCCTAAGCTGTGCTGAGTACGCTTGGGATGATTTACTGGATTTTCTACGAGAGGCAAATTCAAACATTAAAAACATCGAATACAAAACAGCAGGAGAACTGTGCTCATTGGATCCGGTTAATGTTTGCAGATATTTCAATCATAGATTTGAGGCTATGATGTCCTTCATCTGCAATAAAAAAAATCCACCTCTAGGAGAAGTAGTGGATTTCTTTTGGAGAAAAGAGTACCAGGCAAGAGGTGCTCCTCATATTCATATGCTGTTGTGGATCAAGGATGCCCCAAAGTTTGGAACAGATACTGATGAAGCAGTGTTATCTTACATTGAAGAATATGCAACATGTGCTATACCAAAAAGCACAGAAGAGAAAAAGTTAAAGGAGCAAGTTTTACGTTTCCAAAGTCATCGGTGTGGAAAATACTGTCGACGGAAATACAAGAGCAAAGATAAATACTACACTAAATGTCGATTTGGATTTCCTAGACCTGTTCTTTCAAATGGAAGAGTTAACAGTTTTATGTCAGCTGTGAGACATACTATCACAAGAAAATCACCGAAGAATACCTACAACCTTAAAAGAAAAGAAGAATCAAAAAATATAAATGACTACAACCCAGTGATTTTATCCATGTGGAACGCTAACATGGATATACAGTATGTAGCTGACAATTCCATTGCTGTTGCTCGATATGTAACGTCTTACATTACGAAATCAGAAAAAACAGAATTGAAGGAAATGTGGGAAGAGATTTCTCATGAGAAAACTGTCAGTAAGAAGCTGTACAGTTTCAGTTTGAAGATGTTATCGCATCGAGAAATTGGATCCTACGAATGTTCAGATAGGTTATCTTCTGCAAGTCTCTACTCGAAATCAAGAAGAATAATTTGGGCAAGTTTAGGCCTTGCAGCAATGAGAAATCGGGTACTGAAATCTGTTGGAGAAATTGAATATTTGGCCGAGAATGACCCAGAAAGTACAGATATTTTGAAATCAAACATGTTGGATACATATTACCCAAAGAGAAGTCATCATCTGGAGAACATGTGTCTCTATGAAGTGCTGCAGAACTACATTTATTCACGGAAAGCAGCAGAAGACATCAACAATGGAAAATATAAAGTTATTGGTGAGGAAGGATGTTTGGTGAAGCAAACAAAAGGAAGTTTGATAAATCACCGGAAGCTGAGTTGCGACACTACTGACAAAAAGGAATTTTACTACTTGGCTCTTTTACAGCTGTTTAAACCATGGCGTACAGAGGATGAACTACTGGGAGAATTTCAAAGCTATGAAGATTCATTTAATGCTTGCAAAGACAGCATACAATGCAGAACATTCACAACTTATCTGCAAATGTTAAATGAAGAAATTGAACAGGAAACTACAATTGCAGCAGAAATAGCTAGAGACAGTTCTCAGGACAGCCAAAGTTCAGGAACACTCAGTCAAGATCCCCTAGGACAACCAATCGTTGAAAATGAAGCATCAATAGCCATGAATGAAGTGGAAACAGCTATGAATCAAGCTCAAGAAGAATTTACTTACAAAATTTGGAAAGACAACTGAATCAAGAGCAGCAACAAATTTATGAAGAGATCAGAAACAAAATTGATCACGGATTTCTACATGAAAAAAAAGAGTGCTCATGCACATCATTTCATCCAATCAGGATGTATGTAAGCGGACAAGCTGGAACTGGAAAAAGTTTCCTTATAAAAGTCATCAGAAGCTACCTACAGCAAAAAACGGATTCTACTTTGTCTTGTGTGGTTACTGCTCCAACTGGGTTAGCAGCATATAACATAAAAGGAATCACTTTACATCGTTTGCTAATGTTACCAGTGGAGCATCAGAACAAAATACAATACAACAAGCTAACTGGAGAAGCATGCTTGGAAGTTTCAAGAGTATTGAAGAAGATGCAAGTTCTCATTATTGATAAGGTGAGCATGGTATCGAACTTAATGCTTGCCTTTGTGCATTTAAGAATGCAGCAAATTCTGAAGTCAGACTATGACGTGTTATTTGGAGGAAAACACGTCATAGTTTTTGGAGATCTTTTGCAACTTACTCAAGTTAAAGGACAACCAGTGTTTAATACTGTGACACATGAAGACACAAAGAAGTCATTGGGAAGCATCGGTAATGCAAATATTTGGTCCTTCTTTGAGTACAAGGAACTTACAACTAATATGAGGCAAGCAAACGATGAAGAATATGGAAGTATTCTGAAAGATATCAGGATTGGACTACTCACAGAAGCTGGCAAAAAAGCATTACAGACTCTGCTGCTACATAATTTATTTCCAAAGGAAGAAATAGTTGCAGAGAAGATATACAAGAACATTGCAGAAAACAAAAGTGTCATCTGCTTAATGCCAATTCTACGTGAATGCTCAATATTCAATGAGGAGCTTTTGAAATTGGAAAAGGAAGATATCAGGAAATTGGAAGCAGTGGACAAAATTGAGGATGGAAGAATTACTGTCACATTAACAGGCACACTGAAAAATAAATTGGATTCACTAGAGAAGAAGATTTCCAAAACAGCTGGATTAGAAAAAAATCTATATGTTTGCATGAACTGTAGAGTATTTTTAAGGAGAAATTTGGATGTTGAAAAAGGTTTAGTTAATGGAGCTATGGGAAGAGTTGTGGGTTTTATTAATTATCAGAAAAAAGATGGAATTGAATGTTTAAAAATAAAATTTGATCAGATAGAAGAAGTTAAAGATATTTGTCGTTGTACAGTTCGTTTCATGCTTGTGAAAGACTTATATGTACGTAGGAAGCAGTTTCCGTTTTCTCTAGCATATGCTGTAACTATTCACAAGTCTCAAGGATTGACTGTAGATTGTGCATTTGTGAACATTGGTTCAACAGTGTTCAAAGAAGGTATGGCATATGTTGCTTTGTCACGAGTGAAAACATTATCAGGTTTATTCATGATAGACTTTGATGATTCAAAAGTTAGTGCTGATACAAACTGTGTAAAGGAGTATAATAGATTAAGAAGAAGCTATGCTCCTCATTTAGGTCAGTATCCTGTGTTGGAGAAACGTGTAATTTCTCGTAAAAGGAGAAATGAGAATATCTGTAATGAAGATGTAGAGAGGAGGAAAAAAAAGAGGAGTGATGTAATTGCAAGCAAAAAGAATAAGGAAAATGAAGAACAGGTTGTAGGATGTTATTTTGAAAATAGCTCTGGTGTCAACTGCTACGCTAATGTAGTGCTGAATGTTGCATTTTATCTGGAAAGTTTGCAAGAGCAGATAATCGTAAATCAGGGAAAAAGATTCTGTACTGTGCTGAGTCTCCTTTTTGAAAAGCTGAGTAATGATAAAACTCAAATAGAAAGTGCTACTGAAATTAGAAAAGTTTTAGATGTATGTTCAGGACGAACACAGTTTTCTCAAAATGTACAGCAAGACGCACAGGAATTCTTGATGTATTTTCTTCAGGTACTGGAAGAGGAAGGGGTACAAATACAAAATATGTTTGGTCTCTCTTATAAATGGGAACATAGTTGTGAAAACTATTATAATATATGTGGCTCTAATGTTGATTCTGAAAGGTTTATTTATTTAACATTGCCAGAGAGTAAAACAGTCACTTTTGCCAAATTAGTTAAAGATGCTAATCATAGCATGCAATGCAGTGAGTGTAAATCTGACATGTGTTCAACATTAATTTTAAAGGAATACAGACAGTATGTAATTTTAATGATGCAACGATGTAGAGCTGATGGTTCAAAATTGGATACTTTAATAAAGAAGTTTACAGGACAGCAATTATCAATTTCAGGAAAAACTTTTGTAACAGTTGCAATAATTTTCCATGATGGACCTACTGTAACTTCTGGTCATTACACAGTTTATCTTAAATGTGAAAAAGGCTGGACACTGTGTAATGATTCCCAATTGATTTTTAAGCAACGTTTGCCTTTTGATTTAGCAAATTCCTATCTAATCTTCCTGAAACCTAAATTTTAGAGAGATTTGACACAATTTTACCATTTTATTGGATTACCATTTGGAATTTACAAATAAAAAGACTTAACAAATTATCATTTGGCCTAATGGAAAGGTAACCAATTGTAATGTGGAATTTTTCCATTTTTTAAGGAAACTTTGCAAAACCAAAAATTTAGAAAAAATCGGTAACATCTGCACAATTTAAATTTTGGAATGTTATTGGATTGCCATTGGAAATTTTTTCAAAAAAGATTTTTAAAATTACTATTTGGCCATGCGGAAAAGTAAACAATTCTATTGTGGACTTATTTAATTATTAATTAATCTTTCGGAAACCAAAATGTTACAGAGAAACGGTGACATCTGTACAATTTAAACTTTTGTTTTTTATTGGATTACCATTGGAAATTAAACAAAAAAAGAATTTTAAAATTACTATTTGGCCTAAAGGAAATGGAACCAGATGTATTGTGGAGTTATTTGACATATATTATTGTGATTATACTTCTGAAACAAAAATATCAGACGGTATTTTAAAGAAATAAGTATAGATATTAGATGATATTTTTTTAGAATATTATGCATTTCTTTAAAGTTATGTTTATGAAAAAAGAGATTCTGGGCTTTTTTAAAAACAATCTTTGAGATTGTTAATTTTTTTTTGCCTGCTGTTAAATGATAAATGCAATTGCTTTCACAATTTATAGTGAAATGCAATATTTTCTGAAAACAGCAAAAAAAAGGCAAAAATATTTTTTGAAAAATATGTAAGTATGTGTACTGTATTATTAAATGTTTTATTAAATATTAATATTTTTTTCTTTTTTTTCAGATTGAGATAGAAAATTTTCGAAAACTATAACCATTTAAAAAGCAATTAAAAATAAATTAAATGAATAAATCTTTTTTTGAGTGGGTATGGTAAGTCAATAATGTCATGGTCCCTTTTTTCCACTTCTCTACAATCACATTTGCAGTTTTTAATTGTAGTCTCTCAAGGACCTTGTAATGTGATAATTGATTTTTAGTGTTTTTTAAAAAAAAAAATAATAATTACGCGTACCGTACGCGTACGGTAAAAAAAAAATAAAAAAAGTTTTTTAAAAAATATATAAAAAATAGATGAAAGGTAAGGTTGGCTCTTAAAAGAGCCGTTGTGTTCATGCAGGGACAGAGGAAAGAAAGATTGGGAATATTAGACGGTACGACAAGTGTGCTGATCTATTTTACTGTTCACTAGGGAAACACTGGTCTCCCTATAAGTAATTAGATCGTGACAATGGGCGCACCGTACTTCAACCCTCGCAAACCGAGGGTTAATTTCCAGAGGACCAGAAAAAGGAGATGCTCCCCCCACAGATGAAGGGCTCACCTGACCTGCAGAAGAAGGACTCGGCTCTGCAGATGATGGTCCAGGCTGAGCTGCTGTGGATGTGCTTGGTTGATTTACTGAAGGGTTACCTTCAGTAAGTCGAGCATGTGTCCTTCTGTGTACATCCTTAAGGTGTCTCATCATGGTGTGATTCCCAAAGGAATACTTCCTGTCAGGATTACCTCTTGAAAGTACACGCTTACACAGCTTGCAAGTCACTAAGGGTGCATTTACCTTTTGCTGGCCTTCTGGAAAAGTAAAATAATCCCATACGTAAGAGGTCTTTTGTTTCCTCGCTCTCTGCCTCAAGGTAGTGCTGCTAGCCTCACTCTCAGAAGAGCTCTGCTGTTCTGCCATCGTATCACAAAGACAACCCAGCTCCTTCTCCTAAGGGATCACAAGCAGAAATGAGGGGAATGGGTGTGGTGTAGGAGAGTTCTAGAACTGAAAGTAGTTTCAACCAATCAAAAGTTGTGTTTCATGATCACATGACCTACCGTACGCTTACGGTACGCTTACGGCAAAAGTACGCACGCGCGTAAAAAAGACACGCGCTTGCGCGCATGCGCATAACAGTCACTCCCCGACACTTCCGCGTAACGTGCGCGTGTAGCGTACACGCGTACGTGTCCCACGCGGAGTACGCGCGGCTACGCAAATTGCGTAACTATACGCAAACAGCGTAGATAAATTACGGACATTGCGTAAACCGTACGCTTACCGTAAGCTTACGGTACGCGTACTAAAAAAAAAATAAGAAAAAATGTATTGCTAATAAATTTTACATGTTTATTTTATAAAATAAATTTAAAAAAACATATTATAGAATTTTAAAAATTTAACCATAGTCTTTAAAAAAGGATAGAAAATTAAAATAAAAATATGTTAAAAAAAATAGAAGAAAAAAAAAAAATTGCATTTAAAAAACCTTGCAAATTCACTGAAAAAACCATGGGTTTCACACACGTTATAGTTAGGAATTAGCATTTAAAAAACCTTGCAAATTCACTGAAAAAACCATGGGTTTCACACACGTTATAGTTAGGAATTAGCATTTAAAAAACCTTAGAAATTCAATGAAAAAACCAAAGGTTTCACACATGTTAGTTAGCTGGACATTTCACTCGTAAAAAACCAATGAAATTCCCCCGTTATAGTTAGTTCAGCTAACTATAACTCGCGCGCCCGCAATGCACTACTGATGATGTCACATATTACATCACTCATGACATGGTCAGTGACATCACTCATGACATCACTGATGACATCTCAAATGACATCACTGATGACATTATCCTTGTGACAGAGTGGTAGACCTCCTCTCACCCTAATATAACCTTTGATACAAACATTCAAAAATAGACACTAAAATTTCAAAACAATGGACATACCAATAACAGTTACAACAACCTATTCAGTAATTTTAAGATCCACATACACATCCACTCATCCACCAACAATCCTATACAGTCACTCATACATGTACTCACACATCATATGTACTCATACACCTAAACATCCTGTAACACAATCCCACTCATCCATAGAGTTACTCACACACATAGTCACTCATGCTAATAAAGAAACAAACATCCATTTACTTGCATATACAGTTATACACACACCAGCACACTTACTTTAACAGAAACTTACACATACTTAGTCTTTTTAACAATCACTTATAGAAACACATACTTATTCATACAGGAACTCTTCCAATCTCTCACTCTCACATATACTCACTTATAAACAACAATAGTCACATATACTAGTTTAAAACATATGTAGTTACTTATGAAGACACTATTGAGACAGTCATTCACTCACTAACACACCCATGCACACACTCATCCACCCATACAGTCCTGCACACATGCTGTCTTCAACACATACAAACAGTGAGTCACTCATTCATGCATCTATGCACTACGTAATACCCCCCACCGCACCATGAAGACACTCAGACACTCATACTGATACTCAAAAAACCAACTATTAACCTATATAGACACTCATGTAGCTACTCACCAACCCATGCAGCCACTTATATACAAAGTGAGAGACTGATACAGGTATTTACACATTTAAACATTACTCACTAAGCCATGTATTCAAAAAGATACACTTAATCAGTCAGTTATACAATCAATTTTTCAGAAACAAATCATCAATTTAGACACTTATATACTCATTTATTCTTCCATCAACCTTGAGAAAAACATATATAAAACATATTTAATTTTCAGAAAAACACACATTCACTGGATGATGTCATCAGTGATGTCATTTGAGATGTCATCAGTGATGTCATGAGTGATGTCACTGACCATGTCATGAGTGATGTAATATGTGACGTCATCAGTAGTGCATTGCGGGCGCGCGAGTTATAGTTAGCTGAACTAACTATAACGGGGGAATTTCATTGGTTTTTTACGAGTGAAATGTCCAGCTAACTATAACATGTGTGAAACCTTTGGTTTTTTCATTGAATTTCTAAGGTTTTTTAAATGCTAATTCCTAACTATAACGTGTGTGAAACCCATGGTTTTTTCAGTGAATATATATATATGTGCATACATATACACGTATATGTGTATTTTACATGTGACTTTTTAATTAATAGAGTGTCTCTTATTAATTATATCTTCTTTCTGCAGTATATTACTGTATACTTTTTGTGTATCTATGTGAACACGCTTTACCTATTGTAAGGAATTTCGAAAAAATAAAGAATGATGATGATAATTATGAAAAAAAATGCACATTATAGTTTAAGTCAGGCTGTCAGGTGTTTCTCGCAGCAAGCAGTGGCTGCTTTGAGAACTTCCACTCCACTGGTTGAAGAAGCGGTCCTCAATCTTTGGGCTGAGTGCTCAATCCAAGAGATGGGCACTCAGTTCAGGGCTAACAGCTCAAATTAGGGGTTTAGCTCTCAACACGGGATTAGTTCTCAATACAATTTCATACATTGACTAAGCGCTCAATCCAGGGGGTAGCACTCAGTCCAGGGGGATAGTGCGCAATCCAGGGAGTTTGCGCGCAATCCAGTAGGTTAGCGTGCAATCTAGGGATTTATCGCGCAATCTAGGGGATTAGTGCTCAATCCAGGGATTATCACCCATTCTACGGTTTTAGAGCTCAATCCAGGGCATCAGCGCTCAATCCAGGAGATTAGCGCTCAATCCAGGGGATTAGTGCTCAATCCAGGGGATTAGTGCACAGGCGCTCAAAACAGGGGTTTAGTGCTCAATCCAGGGGTTAAATGTTCAATCCAGGGAGTTAATACACAATGCAAGGGATTAGTGTGCAATACAGGTGATTAGCATGCAATCCAGGGGATTAGTGCACAAATGCTTAATCTGGGTGTTTAGTGCTCAATTCAAGGATTTCATGCTAAATTCAGGGGGGTTAATGCACAATCCAGGGGATTAGTGCTGAAAACAGGGGATTAGTGCTCAAGCCAGGGGTTAAGTACTCACTCCAGGGGCTAGGTGCTTAGTCTAGAGGACAAGTACTCATTCCAGGGGGTTAGCGCTAAATCAAGGGGTTAAGTGCTCAGTCCATGGGTTAAGTGATGGTTAAGGCTTACTACAAACATATTATTCAGACTCGTAAAAAGGACACATTAGCCAATAATCGGACATCGCATGTACTAGGAGAGTTGTAAATACAAGAAATGTTCTGGTAATGGAAGTTTATAGATGTGAAAGCGATGGAAACTGAATTTGTTGTTGGAGACTTTAACAATAAAGCAATAAATGATAGAAATTGTCATAAAAAAGAATTAGAGGTCAAATAAAAAGGACAAACAAAGTTTCGGATAAAGAATACACCTGGGTGATCATGGTAGACACAACCAAACCGAAGATAGCTGTGCATTATTAGACACACAATAATCATACATAAGTGGATTACGCATGAGTGCACTGCCATGCATGGCCAGGGCTAGCAGCAGTTGCCTCGGTCTTGCCCTTTGGTTCTAATTGGCTTGCCCTTTGGTACTGTTCTGGCTAGCGCCGATGATACAGCGTGCGCTTTATGCTTTGGGCAAATGTGAAACTTGATATATGCACGGCGTGTCCGGCCGTGAAAGTGCACCACCGCCTTGCTGGAATGGCGGGTCTGAGACTTCTCACTGGGGAAGCCTGGCAGAACATTGGGATGCAGTATTTGGCTTATCAGTACAGCGTGGAGACTATGGAACTTATCATGGTAACGCTAATATGAACTTTGAATTGAGCGACACAAGTAAATGTGATGAGAGCAGTATTGTACTATATATCCCAACATGCACTATGGATAAGCATGCACTCACCTGAGTTTAATGAATTATTATGTGGGTATTTATGGATAGCCCCTAAGTCACGCTTGTATTTCTTTCAGTGCCGCTTGCCCGTGATCAAGGATACACGATATCTGAAACGGGTTGGGCTACTTATTAAAGCATGGAACACGCTGAATCTGGTTTGCTGCAAGTTATTTTCCTGATGGGAGTGCGCTTTATGCAAATGTGAAACTTGATATATGCACGGCGTGTCCGGCCGTGAAAGCGCACCACCGCCTTGCTGGAATGGCGGGTCTGAGACTTCTCACTGGGGAAGCCTGGCAGAACATTGGGATGCGGTATTTGGCTTATCAGTACAGCGTGGAGACTATGGAACTTATCATGGTAACGCTAATATGAACTTTGAATTGAGCGACACAAGTAAATGTGATGAGAGCAGTATTGTACTATATATCCCAACATGCACTATGGATAAGCATGCACTCACCTGAGTTTAATGAATTATTATGTGGGTATTTATGGATAGCCCCTAAGTCACGCTTGTATTTCTTTCAGTGCCGCTTGCCCGTGATCAAGGATACACGATATCTGAAACGCGTTGGGCTACTTATTAAAGCATGGAACACGCTGAATCTGGTTTGCTGCAAGTTATTTTCCTGATGAGAGTGCGCTTTATGCTGTGGGCAAATGTGAAACTTGATATATGCACGGCGTGTCCGGCCGTGAAAGCTCACCACCGCCTTGCTGAAATGGCGGGTCTGAGACTTCTCACTGGGGAAGCCTGGCAGAACATTGGGATGCGGTATTTGGCTTATCAGTACAGCGTGGAGACTATGGAACTTATCATGGTAACGCTAATATGAACTTTGAATTGAGCGACACAAGTAAATGTGATGAGAGCAGTATTGTACTATATATCCCAACATGCACTATGGATAAGCATGCACTCACCTAAGTTTAATGAAGTATTATGTGGGTATTTATGGATAGCCCCTAAGTCACGCTTGTATTTCTTTCAGTGCCGCTTGCCCGTGATCAAGGATACACGATATCTGAAACGCGTTGGGCTACTTATTAAAGCATGGAACACGCTGAATCTGGTTTGCTGCAAGTTATTTTCCTGATGGAGTGCGCTTTATGCTTTGGGCAAATGTGAAACTTGATATATGCACGGCGTGTCCGGCCGTGAAAGCGCACCACCGCCTTGCTGGAATGGCGGGTCTGAGACTTCTCACTGGGGAAGCCTGGCAGAACATTGGGATGCGGTATTTGGCTTATCAGTACAGCGTGGAGACTATGGAACTTATCATGGTAACACTAATATGAACTTTGAATTGAGCGACACAAGTAAATGTGATGAGAGCAGTATTGTACTATATATCCCAACATGCACTATGGATAAGCATGCACTCACCTGAGTTTAATGAATTATTATGTGGGTATTTATGGATAGCCCCTAAGTCACGCTTGTATTTCTTTCAGTGCCGCTTGCCCGTGATCAAGGATACACAATATCTGAAACGCGTTGGGCTACTTATTAAAGCATGGAACACGCTGAATCTGGTTTGCTGCAAGTTATTTTCCTGATGGGAGTGCACTTTATGCTTTGGGCAAATGTGAAACTTGATATTTGTATACATATACAAATATATATATATATATTCTATTATATATATATATGTGCATACATATACACGTATATGTGTATTTTACATGTGACTTTTTAATTAATAGAGTGTCTCTTATTAATTATATCTTCTTTCTGTAGTATATTACTGTATACTGTTTGTGTATCTATGTGAACACGTTTACCTATTGTAAGGAATTTTGAAAAAATAAAGAATGATGATGATAATTATGAAAAAAAATGCACATTATAGTTTCAGTCAGGATGTCAGGTGTTTCTCGCATCAAGCAGTGGCTGCTTTGAGAACTTCCACTCCACTGGTTGAAGAAGCGGTCCTCAATCTTTGGGCTGAGTGCTCAATCCAAAAGATGGGCGCTCAGTTCAGGGCTAACAGCTCAAATTAGGGGTTTAGCTCCCAACACGGGATTAGTTCTCAATACAATTTCATACATTGACTAAGCGCTCAATCCAGGGGGTAGCACTCAGTCCAGGGGGATAGTGCGCAATCCAGGGGGTTTGCGCGCAATCCAGTAGGTTAGCGTGCAATCTAGGGATTTATCGCGCAATCTAGGGGATTAGTGCTCAATCCAGGGGATTAGCACCCATTCTATGGTTTTAGAGCTCAATCCAGGGCATCAGCGCTCAATCCAGGAGATTAGCGCTCAATCCAGGTGATTAGCGCTCAATCCAGGGGATTAGTGCACAGGCGCTCAAAACAGGGGTTTAGTGCTCAATCCAGGGGTTAAATGTTCAATCCAGGGAGTTAATACAAAATGCAAGGGATTAGTGTGTAATACAGGTGATTAGCATGCAATCCAGGGGATTAGTGCACAAATGCTTAATCTGGGTGTTTAGTGCTCAATTCAAGGATTTCATGCTAAATTCAGGGGGGTTAATGCACAATCCAGGGGATTAGTGCTGAAAACAGGGGATTAGCGCTCAAGCCAGTAGTTAAGTACTCACTCCAGGGGCTAGGTGATTAGTCTCGAGGACAAGTACTCATTCCAGGGGGTTAGCGCTAAATCAAGGGGTTAAGTGCTCAGTCCATGGGTTAAGTGATGGTTAAGGCTTACTACAAACATATTATTCAGACTCGTAAAAAGGACACATTAGCCAATAATCGGACATCGCATGTACTAGGAGAGTTGTAAATACAAGAAATATTCTGGTAATGGAAGTTTATAGATGTGAAAGCAATGGAAACTGAATTTGTTGTTGGAGACTTTAACAATAAAGCAATAAATGATAGAAATTGCCATAAAAAAGAATTAGAGATCAAATAAAAAGGACAAACAAAGTTTCGGATAAAGAATACACCTGGGTGATCATGGTAGACACCACCAAACCGAAGATAGCTGTGCATTATTAGACTCACAATAATCATACATAAGTGGATTACGCATGAGTGCACTGCCATGCATGGCCAGGGCTAGCAGCAGTGGCCTCGGTCTTGCCCTTTGGTTCTACTTGGCTTGCCCTTTGGTACTGTCCTGGCTAGCGCCGATGATACTGCCCTGGCTTGTCCTTTGGTACTGCCCTGGCTAGCATCCTTTGATACTGCCTTGGCTTTCCCTTTGATACTGCCCTGACTTGTCCTTTGGTACTGCCCTCACTAGCGCGCTTTGATACTGCCCTGGATTGCCCTTTGGTACTGCCCTGACTTGCCCTTTGTACTGCCCTGACTTGCCCTTTGTACTGCCCTGGCTACCATGCCTTGATACTACCCTGGCTTGCCCCTTGGTAATGCCCTGGCTAGCGCCCATTGTTACTGTCCTGGAATGCCCTTTGGTACTGCCCTGGCTTGTGCTTTGGTACTGCCCTGGCTAGCGCCCTTTGGTACTGCCCTGGCTTGCCCTTTGTTACTGCCCTGGCTAGCGCCCTTTGGTACTGCCCTGGCTAGCGCCCTTTGGTACTGCCCTGGCTAGTGCCCTTTGGTACTGCCCTGGCTAGCGCCCTTTGGTACTGCCCTGGCTAGTGCCCTTTGGTACTGCCCTGGCTAGTGCCTTTTGGTACTGCCCTGGCTAGCGCCCTTTGGTAATGCCCTGGCTAGCGCCCTTTGGTACTGCCCTGGCTAGTGCCCTTTGGTACTGCCCTGGCTAGTGCCCTTTGGTACTGCCCTGGCTTGCCCTTTGGCACTGCCCTAGCTAGCGCCCTTTGGTACTGCCCTGGCTAGTGCCCTTTGGTACTACCCTGGCTAGTGCCCTTTGGTACTGCCCTGGCTTGCCCTTTGGCACTGCCCTGGCTTGCCCTTTGGTACTGCCCTGGCTGGCTTGCCCTTTGGTACTGCCCTGACTTGCCCTTGTCTCGTTAGCCATGAAGGCAGCATTGGGCCAAAGAGTTAACATGCCCTGCCCTCAGCACTCAGCACTCAGCAGCAAAAGAAAAGAGCCTTTTCAGGTTAAAGGAGACACAAGGGGTCAACCTTGTGATGTCATCGGGTGTGGGTCACGTACCACTGGCATTTTGGTGAATTATACATCCATGACATTGTAGTGTTTCCGTCAGAGATACTGCAAATACTCGAATTTATATTTTTATCCGTTTATACCTTTTTTCTTCAAAAGTCTCCTGAAACTCGATAAATACAAACTAAACCCATGGAAGGACAGAGACTGCGCGTCCTGAAACTTGAAAGATAAGAGACGCTTCCAGCCGGGAGAGAGGAGATAAGAGTTCACGCGCGGATTCATACACCTGCACGAGCCGCGGCTCCGCGCCTGCGGACGGGTGACGTCTAAGCCTGAAAGGAAGTGCGGTGCACGCGACGGAAGGAAGAGGGAGAAACAAGCACATGTATCAAAGGCTTTCTATCAGGCAGGGGGAATAATTACATGCTTACAAATGTCATGCGGATCCTGGCATGTTCCGGTCTATTATGAGAGCACGATCACACATTGCGCAAGCCGTGGGATGGACTTTGAGGTCATCACAGCAACCTTTAGGTAGTTTGCTGGGAGCTAATGATCTTGTGCAACACTTTAATCTTCCTATGAAGACACCACCTGGGCACCTCTGAAAGACATCAAACGTGCAGCACATCTGAGCAAGAGCTTGAGGGAGTTTGACCTCATCACCCCTATACTGCTAGAAATACACTGCCCCCTCTACCCCCCGCCCCACACCCCTATCATCTTCAAAACCAGATACGAGGCCGTCACATACTACACCGTGTTATACGAGCCAAGAAACTAACTACTTCAGACAGAGAATGTCTTCCCAGGCGCCATGACACTGCATAAATATAAGAAAGAAAAAAAAATAGAAGGTAGCTGTGTGTGCACACCAGGAGCCATGACACTGCAGAAGTGCAAGAAAGAAAAAAAACTAGAAGGTAGCTTTGTCTGAACTCAATAAGCCATGGCACTGTGGTAGTGCAAGAAAGAATAAATAGAAGGTACACTTAATCTACGCACCAGGAGCCATGACACTGCGGAAGTGCAAGAAAGAAGAACATAGAAGGTATGCTTTGTGTGTACACAAAAAGCCATGACACTGCAGAGGTGCAAGAAAGAAAAACATAGAATATATACTTTGTTGCACAGGATTTGGAACAACATCCTCTTGGACTTCAGAACATCTTGATGGTAGGTGGTCAGACGTAGGCCTGGATGGTGAACTCCGCTCCGGAGTTTGTGGAGTATTCTGCACCCCACGGAGCACGCAAAGTTCGGAGTTTTTTCTACATTAAGTTGGCGAGCAAGAAAAATCCAACACTAGACCACCTCCCAGCAAGATTTCTCAACGCGGGCGGTCGTGGATGGTCATGACTGCTCGCATTGAGAAACCTTCAGTTCACGTTGAGGAAGCTGCTGCTCGAGTAGAACATCTGCTCAAGCAGCAGAAAGAAGCAGCGCCCTCATGCGCTGCCTTTAGTGCCGTTTGTGCTGATTTTCCAGCACGTAACAAAAACCCTGCGTAAAAAATCAGCACGAATGGCACGACCTAATGCACTCCGCTGCTTGTGGAAAACCGCTTAGCGCAGCAGAGTTTTTGGTCACTTTGCAGAGTTCAGCGTAGAGGATCTCCACAAACTCCACCCAGACCTAGTCAGAAGGAGGGTGAAGTGCATCTCTTCAAGCAGTGTTACACCCGTACACAGCAAAACTACTGGCACCGCTCCAGCTGCCCACTATCTGAAGCGTACCTTGGACTGGTGCATTCTGTTGCGTCGCAGCTCAGTTCACACCGTAAAATACCCCAGCACAGAGACAGATGCCTAATGGACTGCAGCTGCAAGAGGAGCATATCCTGGCCACCCCAGGCAGACTGAGAGCCACACGGCCACGTATGGATTACCTACCTGGAGGGATTACCAGGGACATATTCAAGATTTTGGGGGCCCTTGGCCAAACGTATTTTGGGGGCCCCTGTTCGGGGCAGCTTTGAATTTATGATTCAATTTCAGCTCTTTCATGCCTTCTTTGGCTGGGTCCCTGACGGTACACAGGAACACGCGTCCAAATTCTAAATGTGTTTACATGGAATTTTCAGGGATAGTAAAGTGTTTTTAATATTGTAACACAGAAGAGGCTCACTAATACTACTGCAAATAATCTATGTGACACCCTTCCATTTCTCATATGAGAAGCCCTGTTTTGATCTAAAATAAACTTTTTTTATGAATGTTTCATGAAACATTAACACATTACTCTGAGAAATGTCTGTACTGGACAATCACACATCGTCGACATTAAAAGAAAATTAAAGGAAAATAGTATTTTAAAACAATCTGTTTAAGAAATATTCAAGGTCATTAGGGCAAGACTCTGCAGAACAAGGCTGGCTCTATCAGGAGTCTGAGCCCACTTTGCCCATGCCTTAAAACATCTCTGTGGATTCCTCCCACCAGATGGATCTATTGTAGTTTCTAGATTCATGACCAATTGCATTTCCACTGGTGGCTTGAATAATGTAAAGCAGGCTTGTTACTCTTAGTCACAGGAGGGAGTGAAGAGGGCCAGTTCCCACAGCACCAGGTCAGCACAAGGTCTACGGTAAAAAAAAGAAAAATATATATTAGCCTCTTTGATTTTCTACTGAGACTCCCGTGTCGTACATTTGCACTCGGCAAAGCTTGCTTTTTGGGGAGTACATTTTATTCCGATGCGTTACAGAATGTCGAAAATGAAGCCAATGTGCATTTTAATGTCCGCATTTTAAGGTCTGTCTAATAGCAGAGACAGCCTCTTGCCGAAAGGAAGTGCTCACATGCAGAGGGGACTATTAGCCAGACAGAGACTTGAAAAATGCCCACGTCTACTAACGGGACTGTTCTGTTACAAATTGTGGTGGCTTGTCGCCCTCACTGCCAAGATTTGTACTCAAAGTTGGTCGCACAGAGCAACTGAAACGTCTTTGGAAAAAGCATGATGTGAAGTCAAACACAGCTTGGTCTTCACCGTGCTCGACATTTGACATTCTATTTGCTAGTTTACACTGCCACCTAATGGCAGAGCTAAACATTGGCGGTTTTGAAAAGGAATATAATTGATCTTAGTTCTGGGAAGCAGAATACATTTGGATGTTTTATAGTGCATACACGTAAGGTGGAGAGAAATAGCACACCTCTAGAGAGCCGAGCACTCGTAGTATAAGTAGAAACATACGCCCAGAGGTGAATGGATGCACAAGTAAATAGATTGACCAAAGGATATTCGGATAAAATGGGTGGATGGGTGAGTGAGGAGACCAATACACATTCGCATCAATAGGTGGGTTGATGTGTGTGAATACATATCTGGGTAAAATGTATAGATCAATAAATAAAAAGTACACATTTGTAGTTTATGGTGTTCTTTTTTTCTTTACTGGTTTAATACATCCTTTTTGTTCACAATTTGATGTATTGATATTGATAAAATCGAGGACAATGCTTATAATGATACACTCGCATATACGAGCGAAATTGCATGACTATTATCAAATTCAGCCATCATGAATTTTCCATCTACCCTGACTCAGAAATACGTGGTTAGGTGACCTAGGCCTGAGGTTACTGATTGACAGGTCACAGGTGGGTTGGCACGTAGCTGGCAGACAAACGTGTGAACAGGAAGCTCAGATCATCCACCAGATAAGCGCAGCAACACCACAAAGGTCCAGGGAGATTCGCCCTAACTAAGCACACATGGCTGGAGTGGTAAATCACACATGGCTGGAGGGGTGCATGCATTCCCAAAACACCATAAGGGTTTAGGTCCACCTGCATTTGTTATCAGGGGTCTTATTTATGACTCCATTCTTTTACCACACAAGGATCTCTAGAACTACTTTATTATTCCCAAAACCTGCACAAAGAGTCACTCAGACTGATATTACTTTGAGACAGTCCTCAGACCCGCTTCAGTAACTGTGCTCCCGGCCGAAGTGTTTAATTAAATCGACTGTTCCTGTTTTGGCAAACACCACTTGTCTTTTCTTTTTTCAAGGTCAATTCATATACAAACAATATTTTGACAAGACAGCCAGGAGAGATTGGAACCTTAAACCCGACTGCAGCCGAAGGAAAAAGCTCCCACCGGGATGAACACACATTTGCTCAGCAAGGACGGTGATCAGATGCTGAAACTGATTGGAAGTTTTGCTGAATCCGCGGGGTGGAGGTCTGTCCTGAAGCCATTGTCAGAGGGTAAGAGATCTGATCCTTAGTCCCCAGCATTTGGCGTATGGCAAAGTAGGAAGAAGCATGAAAATTTCACCTGAGAGCCCTGCCACTGACAGAAACCTGGCATGTTACCTATTTTATGTGTACAAACTGAGCAGTCGCACAGTGGCCTCACAGGCATTCCAGCGGAGGTCACCTCTTTTCGATAGTCTGCACGCTAGGAAGGTTGAATATAGGTTGTCATTTGAACTGCTGGCTGTGACACAGGTGGTACGCTTGTCCCCTGGGTGTGATACAGATTTGAGGCCTCACCACTTGGATTGCTGGCGTGAAACAGATGGTACGCTAAGCCCCTTGGTATGAAATAGGGTGCAATTCAGACATCAGGGAAAAGATTTGGATCTGGGAGATTGGGTGTAGCTTGTGTATGGCCAAGAATGGCCTGTGGTCTTTTGAGTTATCCCATTTCTCCATGAAAAAATTGTTGGGGTCTTTGTCTTGAAGCCGATATTGACAGACTCACTTAGCCCTGTTTACTGCGTAGAGCTTCCCCTGGTCACAGGATAGCATGCGCTAGGAGAAGGCTAAGGTATTTTTTACAAAGTCCTAATTTTTTCTCTGTCAGCATTTTCTTATTGTAGTATTGAAATTGATGCAAGGTATATTTGATGTAGTGGTGATTTGATACTGTGGTACTGGTAAATTAATGCAACTGTAATTTGTCTGAATATTGTGTTTTGTTGACGTCTCAATGTGCTATATGAAGGTGTTGCTATTTTCACAATTGTTATTATATATCACAGTAAAGTCTGCTATTTGCTGCCAAATTTCAGGACAATTTAACAATTGCACTTTCTTCTAGGTTGTGGCCCAATATATGCATTGCTATTTGTGTTTGTGAAATGGACATATTGATGCATCTATAAATAGTGTTGAGCTCATAGTAAATAGTTAGAACCAGCAATCCTCAAGTATATTATTTCCCCATGACCAGAGTAGAACTTTAAAATTCTTTCCCGCCAAAAGAAAACCCCCAGAAAAACTAGGGTGCATCTGTCCCTTCAAAAGTACCCAACTTATTATGGAGATGCGACTAAAACACATGCAAACCAGGTTCCCCACACAGGCTAAAACACTTAACAAGTATTGCCACGAATTGCACGCACACACTAAGGCACGCATGTTTCCCTTGCCAAAAAAGAGAACCTTTGATACTAACATAATCAAACACGTATGGATAAAATACACAGTACAGAATAAGGACAGAGGGAGGCACTATTATAGCTGTGGGCCATCTTCGAGGAGTCCCAGACCAATAATCCTATCCCTCAGACAATAGGCAAAGCGTCCGCACCTCCCCCACCATATGCAGGTATTGAAGTACTCTCCCCGATGCCAGCTAATCCCACATTAGTATACACCAGCATGCCAGTTGAGGGAGTCAGAGGGTCCCTTACCGAACACTGAACTGTTAGGTCTAGGCATGAAAGTCTAACAGGACAGCAGGTCCAGCAGTCCCAGCACCATCCCAGTCCAGTGCTACAGCTCCCCGAAGGTTGACCCCCCCATCCATCATGTTCAGCCCATCGAACCCTAGCGGCACAAAGAACACGCACTCCCACCGGGTCAGGTGAACACACTTGAGTGACGGGAGATTCATAGCGATTCTGGACAATGATACAACTAGCGGGGTGAGAAAAGGGGTCCCAGTCCTCTGGGATCAGACGACAAGCTGGAAGCCACAGGGTTTGCTCAGATAGCTGAAGAAACAACAGGAAGCACGTTTTAAGGCAGGTTGGGTGGGGGTAGTGGAGACCAACATACGACGGCAAATGTAAACGTAAATAAATAAATAAATATTTGCCGTTGTATGTCGGACTCCACTAACACCCCCACCCAGCCCAGCCCCAGCCCCACCTCCCCGCCCCACAGCGTTACCGCTGCAAGACGCCACTGCACATAGCTCTCCTGAGTAGTACTTATGTGTGTCCATAATACCCCTTACACCTATCACCGGAGGCAACCATGGTGTTTGGGATTAATTCTCCTCAGTGTTTAGGAAGCACCTAATTCTGTGGGTTTTTCAAGCTTGAAAGTTTAAAAGGATTACTAATTTTTGTGTTGCATTTTGTTTCCATTTCTGTTGTCCTTATGCCTGCACTAGCACCCATTGTCATTGCAGTTTATTGCAGACCAACTGTCCATGCATATGTTACATAACTTGGACTTAATAATGCAGAAAGTAATTTTATTTTCGTGGTTGAAGCCCACGATGGCTATCGCTTTGAGGTTTTTTATTCTTGGGTCAATTTTCTGGCTGTGGATGCTCAAGCACATTTCATGAATAGGCAATTTTTGCACCACCAGCACCATATAGAGCAAATGTGCTCTTAGAAATACCTTTATCAGATTGGGAACATCACACTTGGTTCCACTGTACCCTTCCACATGTACTTGCAGCAGTACGCACAGGCCCCGTTAGTAATGAAGGGGACCCTGGCCAGCATTAGCAGGTTATACACCATACCCTACTTTAGCAAATATCACTGCTCAAGAGCTACAACATCTGTATAACAGCCTAGTTAGATTATATAGATGCTTAACTTAATATGTTTCGCACACCTTGTTGGCTGTGCCAGCAAGATCTGGCCTGCCAGGGCAAGCCCAGTTGCCTGCAGCACCCACAATTAGTTTTGTAATTGCTCACTCAGTGATGGGCAAAATTCCCACTAATCGTGAGGAAATTCCATTTTGGGTCGCCCCAAAAAATTGACCCAATTGAAGCTGTCTTTCCTCTTATGAGACTACAAGACAAGCACAGGATATTGACTATGTGCTTACCACACGGAATGGTTCCTGCAACAAGTGATGGTAACACTTGGGGCACAGTTTTTGCCACTGTATATACCATTAGTCATGGCACTCTGTCTATGTCAGTCTTGCTGAACGTGTGAAAACAAATACAGAACGAACACGGGGTAGCTGCTGCCCTGGTTTTGGGGATAAAACGTATGGGAAATCTTTCCGTGCTGTCCTCAATGATTCTGTCTAACATTGAAGGCGAAAAGGCGTCTCTGGTTATACGTCAGAGGCTCACAGCAATCGCACAAGCCGACCGTGAAAATAAACTACCTATAATTGTTGCTGATGTGTATACATCCTTAGGATACAATAATTTGAGAACTAATTCTACTAAACCACCTCTTGTCATGCCTAGTACTGACAAGGAAGCCAAGCAGACAAGTGAATATGTTTAAAAAACATGGGTTTAATCTAAAAACTACAGAAAGATAAACCTCGCGGAGGTTCTTAACCCCCAGAGCCTCCTAGAGGAACTATGATTTTTGTGATCGCACTAAAATCAAGGCTCCAGACAAGTATCAGATATCTGATACACGTTCACCTCGTACCTTGCAGGACTCATCTGAAAAGCAGTATGAGAGAGGAGGGCGATCTGAGTGCACACAAGAGGAGTACATAAAGCCAAAAAGAGACTCAAAATGCTCGCCTGATGTGAGAATAAAGGAGGAGCAAAAGTCTCCTCCATTTAAATCCAGATTTCAGAAAAAGAGGTTTGCGGCTATAATCGCAAAATATGTCACAAACACTGAGAGCCCTCTGCCTGAACAGGAGTTGGGCAGTGACTCCACTCGACGGTTTGACAGAAGTCATTATAATTTGCGGGAATCT
Source organism: Triturus cristatus (assembly GCF_964204655.1). Classification (NCBI taxonomy): domain Eukaryota; kingdom Metazoa; phylum Chordata; class Amphibia; order Caudata; family Salamandridae; genus Triturus; species Triturus cristatus. The sequence goes on along the minus strand of NC_140589.1, from coordinate 238,158,961 downwards.
CCAGGAGTTTCTGGCAGTGAGAGCAACCAATAACTTTGTGACAGTTGAAACCCCGGATAGGCGTGTAGTCCCTCCAGATAGTTTATATGACTCAGAAATACAAAATAAGGGTGACATACAGCACACCATTAGAGTAACCTTCTGGAAAAATGTAACTTTGTTTTATGACATCCTTTTAGCGGACGTTGATTGGCCCCCACTCTTTGTCCAATCATCCTCACATGGTGAAGATGCAATACTTCCTTTATTTTCTGCTCTTGTTCCTGAATAAATCAAACAAGCTAATGCAGCTGAATGAGCTTTTGCACAAGCCCTGGCTTTATACCACAATCACGTTGGCTGGGATAAGGACTATACAAATTATGTAATGCTCATAAGGTCCAGCCTACAAGGGCAACTACAACGGAATGCTAAAGCACCTGTTAGAGAAATACTTCCCAATCGGAGTACCAGGAAGTTATTGAACCCTGAGTCTCTCAGTTGAATAATCCTCGTTTTCCTTTTTTGAAACCAGATCATTCATAATGCATAGTCTTAGACTAGACATTTGAACAGTCATACACGCACTTTTGAAATACAACACACACACAGTACGACACTAATTAACAATATAGTATGTAAGAAATACAAAAACATTCTTGGATATTTCCAATGGTTTTTTTCAGCCACAATATAGTGCCTGAAAGCAGAGATTGGACAGTCTTCTTGACTTTCAGCATCACTTTGCATGATTAGCAATCGGACATAAAAACAGTCCAGGACTGTTTGCTGCCGGCATAGTGCAAATTCTACATGGTATGTGCTTCAGCACCTTAACTGGGGTAGCAAGCACTATATAATTGTAAACCCTTCCCTCTTCTATCCCTCCACTATCCTTTTTCAATCCAAATAACAAACTCACATGTCCACCACTCAAATTAATTTCATATATCCCTATTACTGTTACTTGCCGAAAAGCGATTCCACACCTCATCAGGGGTAGTAAGCGCTATATAAATGCAATTACAATTATTACAATACTGGCCCTGACGCATTGTCCTGCGTAGATGACATCTACCTCATGGACGATGGGTTAAACCCACGCTTAGCCAGAGTGGATCGAATAAATTTAGGATTCACGGCATGTGGCTATAAGTTCAACTTTCAGAAATCTCATACATCATTTCTAAGTGTCCTTTTCTTAGGATATGAACTTGCACATGAGGGTAAGAGTTTGGACCCTTATTTTTTGGAGAAGTATGCACAATTGCAACCTCCAAATACGTTAAAGAAACTACAATCTTTCTTAGGATTCCTTAATTCTTGCACAATACATCAAACACCTTTATGAATTAATTCACCCTGATTTTTCCACTTCATATTGAACATCAGAACACATAGACACACTCAGATCTTTGCAAACTGAGCTGCTTGCAACACGTCACTTACATACACATGTAAATACCACAAACCTACTCAACCGGGTCATACCGGGTGCAATTGGATTTTCCTATAGCCAGGGACACTCCTCTGCTAAGGCGGAGGAGCGTCGCCCCACTGCCTTGAAGAAGGAAAAGAAAAGAAAAAATCAAATAATAATAACGTTATATTATTATCATTTTATTTTGTCCTCCTGCTGCAGCAGTTTTGTGTGAGGGGGCTGGGCTGCAGAGAAGCGGAGGAGTGGTAGAACCCCCCTAAGTGCACAATGACTGTTTGGCTGGCCCTCTCGGGCTGCCCAAAACAGTCATGCGCATTTTCCCTGTTCTCCATGCAGGCTGCATTACAGCCTGCATGGATAACATGCCCAGGCCCCCCCATCCCTGGCTGAGCAGAACAATCACAACGATGCTTTGCAGCGTTGTGATTGGTTTAGGGGAGAGAACCTGGCTGCCTGCTTTCTGTTCTGGGAGTCCGACGCAGTAAAGCAAGAGCAGGGACGCGGGACCCGGCGGCAAGGTAAGTGTTTATTTTTTTAAAACATTTTTTACATTGCGACCTGTCATGCCCCTCCCCTTTCCCCTCGCCCGCCCAGCCACCACTCGTGAGCCGTGCCAGCTGGCACTGCCTATATCACTTTTAACGAATGTGAGACAGTGCCAATTTCATATTAATCACATTTATATTCCAGTGCAGAAATGCGTTTTGCTTCCACTGAACGAATACTGACAGGTGGCCACAAGCACAAGAGGACCGCTGCTATGCCAGCCTTAGAGGTCATCTCAAAGGCTAGAATTCCTAATGCTAAAGCTCTCTGTCCACGATGGATACAGTGGGCAACATCCTTAACAGCTGCTGATGTAGACTGTGTCTTTGACCCGTCTTAACAGACAAAAAAATTTCTACAATATGAGCATGTCTACCCCATGCCCAGCTCTGTCTTACCTCTTAAACAGTATAAATATATTGTTTACACTGATGGTACAGCCCAGCCTGCTATAGGCACTAAACAGCAACATTCGGCAGAGTTTGCCACCATTATTGGTGTAGTGTTGGACGGCAGATTCCGACCACAAAAAAATCACACTCAGTTCTTAGGGGACTGCACTGCACAGTTGGCTGAACTGAAGGCTTTGCTTCGTGCACTCAAGCATACGGATCCTGAATTCCCCACACTTATTGTGTATGATTCGTATTACTGTGTACAGTCCTTTAATGATAATTTACATTCTTGGCATCAGAATGGATTCAAAGACTCTAAAGGCTCAAAAGGCACCACAATCAGGCATAAAACACTTTGGGTTAAAGTGGCTAACCTCAACCACAAAGATAGGTTGCCAAGGCTCATGTGATTCATACATTGAGTCATCAGCGTGTGGGAGCACACAAGGTAGGGAATTCTCTGGCTGGTGAAGCAGTCAAATCTGCAGTTGCAGTTGCTGCTACTGTTACTGCAGAGAATAGATTCTGATATTTTAGCTGCTGTCAATGCTAATACAGATGGTAACCTTTTACCTAAGGGCGTTCCTTCTAAATATACATACCACTTAAGAGAACAAAACATTCCTTTTGTAACAAGACCAGGCGTTGGTGATCATTTGATTCCCAACCAAGACTGCAGACTAGCTTTTGTGATAGCTGCGCATGAAGGTATTGCTTCTGCACATGCCAGTGTGGCGGCCACGATTTCTCTGCTACTGCAACATTACTGGTAGCACTGCTTATATAAACAGGCAAAAAAAGGATGTCCTTTGTTGTGACATTTGTTAACAAATTAAAGCTTCCACGTGGCTCGTCCACCGCAGACACACCTGTTAATTTCTAACAAGCCCTTCAGCTGCATTTATTTGGACCACTGTGTTCCTCTTATTTTGGTCACTCCGTTTAAATTTATCCTAGTTGCAATTGATTCTTGCTCCAGGTTCCTCTAGGTTTGGCCACAGCTTTCAGCTAATGCTCTCACTGTTATTAAAGACATGCAAGTCTTTATCAGGACACATGCTTGCGGTACATTCCGCTTGGACAAGGGCCCGGCTTTCACTTTTAAAGCATACCAGGATAGTATGGCTTCCCTGGGTGTATAGGTGCATTATTCTTCTCCATGTCAGCCAGAGGGCAATTATGTCGTGGAGAGGATGAACTGTGACTTAAATCAGTCCTTAAAAGCTAGAGTATTAGGCACAGGATGTAGTTGAATACACCACTTATGTGGGGTACAACAAGCACATAACAATCTCCCTAAAAGATCTCTGGGTGGCCGGACCCCATACAAGGTCCTCTTTGGTATCAACATGTATGGTCCAGACCTTGACAGTCCAGAAATTGCAGCGGCAGCCAAGCCTTTTGACATAAATGATCATTGTGCTGTCTGTCTTACAGGATCTACAACACTTTCATGACACCCAAAACAACAAGCAGTTGAAGATGTCTGTCTCTGTTGGAATCAAGGATAAACTAGCACCTTCTGGCTGGATTCCACAAGTTGGGGATCTTGTGCAAGGGATGGTGGTGGTTAAGAAGGAATTTGGACCATCATACTGGGCACCGGTGCCAGCCCTTGGCATTCAAAGTACAAGAACTGTAATTTTGCCACTGCTTCCTGGTTCTAAAGACAAACATTCTGTCTCTATTGATCACATCAAATTACATCATGTGACCAATTCTCAACAGCTGGCCATGAGAAGTCCTTGGTAGTTCCCTTACTCATCTCGCTACCACACAGGAAATTCCTCTACAGCTAGTGAGCACCACCAAAGCTGTTTCTCACCAGTTGGGGCAGGCGGAAAATGCACTACAATTAATACGTGCATCTGCTACAACTTCCAGCAACACGACTGAAGTGAGTACTTTTCTTACTATTGTGTCGGCAGCTGATGCCATTTATACAGATCTGAGGCACTAAATTCCTCTTCAGCTAGTGAGCACCACCAAAGCGGTTTCTCACCAGCTGGGGCGGGCAGAGAATGCACTACAATTAATACGTGCATCTGTGGTACTGTGAATTTCGGAACCATGTTGGTAGCATGGTCCTACCATGCCGATTTTGGTATCAGCGAACCGCAAATGACTAATGCGGTATGTATGAGTGTTTTCGTCATGTTTCCCCGATGAACTCATCGTGTATACGATACTACATATTAAACCCTCGCGTTCCATTTTAAAACGATAACCATTTTGTGGTTGCCCTCACATAGGCTGCGCTCTGAGGCCATGCCTAGGCCTAAAGGACACGCAATCTTTCTGTGACTTCTTTGTGACCTGTGCAAACTGACTCCCCTGCCCGGCCGGTTCCTTTTACTGCGGCCAAATGGGATTAGCATCAGGGCCCGACACATCATAAAGTCGTGCATCCCACACGAACCCTGACTAATCTCTTTCACATCTGACTCTGTTTCCTACTTTATGGCTTGTTTTACGAGGAGGAGGTGCCCGTTTTTATTGGGGTCTGCTGATATCTGATGAGGGTTCTGAGCCTCGCTGGGTAAATAATTATGGGCCGACCGAGCTGAAATGTGGGATTATCATCATGACATTGCTCTTTCTTTGAAGCGAAAATATGTGAATGACGACTTGTAAAATAGGGGCGCTGTTGCCCAGAGCGTAATATTCTGTATATAAGAAAAGACTGTTTTTTTGTTGGGAGCAGTCTCCTGAGAACATACACCGTGCTGTACTTCTCGGATACCTGTGATTGGTCTGCAGCCAATAAATACGATCTTTGACTTCACCTAGAAGACTCTGTGTTTCTGTGGTCTGAGACAGGAAGAACTCGAAGTCTTCGGGTGTGTTCCCTGGCACCGCTGGGTTGGTTCTGAAAAACCCAGTACATCAGTTGGCGCCCAATGTGGGGCGATTTCAGCGGTACCGGTCCAAGCCAGAGGTTCGTGAGGAGCTTCGTGTGAAAATTCTGGAGGAAGGCCGCCACTTCATCGACCCCTGCATGTCGACGTGGTCCGAAAGTCTTTACTGCGAGGTTCTCCGCGTCCCGACGGCTACAAAGGACTGCTGCCCTGACTATCGCCCTGTTTTGGACCCTTGATGATTTGATAGAGCAAAACGATTTAACGAGTCTTCTGGTGACGTCATCGATACCTCAGTTAAGTATAAGTGGAGCGTCTCCCAGTCCTTAGTTTGGTTCTTAGTTTGGTATCCCTTTGGGATCGCTTTGATTTGGAACTTGCAAGTGCCAAAGCCGAAGGACTCGTGTATTCACAAGACTATCGTATTCGATAATCCTTTGAAGTTTGAAACTAGACTAGTGAGCAAGGATGCCTGGTTCTAGTATATTTGGAAATTTGTTTTGTTTGGGTTGTAAAAGGGATTCCCGATTAGAGGATTCGTGTCCGGTTCCTCCAATTGGAACTCCAACTTATGAGCTTTATGTGAAACATGCCGTGGGCCCCATTACGTACAATGACGTATGGATCCGATACACCAGGAAGGATGGTGTCTTAAAATGGCCCCAAAATGGTAGTTTTGACACAGATATCTTAGATAACTTAGAAGTTAAATTATTTAAAAAGAAAGCCCGGCCGGCGATGTTTGATTCTTTCCGCCTATGGTGAAAGGAAGCCAAACAGAAAGAAATCAAATTAGCGAAGAAAAATAAAAGGGAGAAAGGTATGTCGATAATGCAAGCAGCTTTACAGTTTAAAGATGATAAAGAAGAACAAATGAATGAGCAGTTGCGCAGGCAACGTAAACTAGTGATCGATAAATGCTACCCAGTTTTGCCGCCCCTTCAGCAAGATGCGTCAAAAGAAAAGGAGAAAGATCCCCTAATGTCACATCTGCTAAGCTCGCCACCCCCGTATGCGCAGAGTGCAACAGCGCCTCCGCAACCTTTAAATGTACAGCCTCCAGTTAATTTGCCGCAAGCTTTCCCGCAGCCGCCAGCTCCTCAGCCGGCTCCTATCCCTACAACGCAGCCCACTCACGGGCCGCCGATTTTGCTACCTATCTCTTCTGCGTTTCCTGTGACTCTACCTAGTACATCAGCTGCCTCTCTCGGCGCTCTTCCTGATACGACCCCTGTACCTGTATCCGCACCCGTTTTTCTTCCCTCTGTCTTTCCCCCTGTTCTTGCCTCAACTTCACCTTCTACACGACAACGAATAGCTAGTGCGGTCACTAGTTTTATATCGCCTCTCTTCGGGTCATCTAGTACGACTCCTGGTTCACAACGTAAGCAGTTGCGTAGTCAGCTGCCTGGTTCTGAAGAGAAAGAAGTATTAGACCGCATGGCACATAAATGGATTGTTTATCCTTCAAGATATGATGTGGAATCAGTTGTAAATGTTTTTTATCAATGGGAAGCACCAAAACAGAGATACGTTTTCGAGAAAAAGTGTGAATTCCTCTATGAGGAATTGGAAGATCATGGTTTAGACTCAAGCCCGCAGGAGTTGTGTCATGTACGGTTTGATTTTGAAAAAGGTATGATTGTGGGTCCCGATGTTGAGAAAGCAGTTGCGACTTTATTGTCTTTCAGGATAGAAGGTCCTTCCCAGTCGCTGTTTGAACATGACTCCTCTGATAAAAAGGTTAAACAATACCCGATGAGAGAAGTCCCTCCGGTATGGAAGGACGCTGTTGCAGCTGATGCCGCTCGAGGTATTGTTGCTGTGCCAGCTCATTTTCAGCGTGTTTGGGTACATGTTCCTTGGAAGCGATCTGAAGTTTTAGCCCTTAAGCAGACCTTGCCTGACCCCCGTAAACACCCTGCAGGATATTATAAGGAGTTATCACAGACCGCAGAATCGTGTGTCATGAATCTAGCTGACATAGATATGTTGTTCGGGAATGTTGTTCCGCAGCCTTTATGGGGATCGATTCGTAATGCAGATCATGCTGCAGAACTAGGTGACACATGGGCTAATATCATTGCTGCAGACACTAGACAAGTTGGTGGTGCCAAACCTGAGCCCTTAGTAGCACAACTCCCTGCTAGAATTATTACCTACATGAAAACTTTAATGCCCGCGATGCGTGTGAATTGGGATAAATTATCCGCATGCAAGCAGAAGAAAGATGAGTCAGTGTCTGATTTCTTCACCAGGTTTGAAGAAACATTTATCGACCACAGTGGTCAAGACATGAGTACGGAAGGTGGTCAACGGTTATATGTTGATAAATTCGTGCATAATTTGCTTCCCGAGTTGTGCAAGAAATTAAAAGATTCAGAGGGTTCTTGGGCTGTTTCCTCTTCAGCGCAAATACTGGCTACTGCACAGTATTACGAAAATAGGGATAAAGATGAGAAGGATAGAGCAGACAAGAAAACAAAAGAATTAAAGAAGAAGGTTCTGTTACAGCAGGCCTACCCACCACACGGTAGTCAGAGTAACTATCAGCAACCTCAGCAGTTTCACAGAAACATGCAAAGGTTCGAATATTCCCAACCGCGTGTTCCTGTAGGTCCCAATCAATGTTCGTATTGTAAAGAAGAAGGTCATTTTAAGTATAGTTGTCCTATATTGTTGCAGCGTACGAATAATGCTTATGGCACAAGAGGTAGAGGTGGTCAGCAAGCTCTTAGAGGTAGAGGACGTGGAAATGTTCCCCAGAACGCGCGTCCTCTTCCGCCTCAAAATACGATGAATAGTTTTGATCAGCAAGCCAATGCAACTAATTGGTCTGCTCAGTACTATAATAACGACTATTATGCGGAAGATGAAAATGCGGAAGGTAATGATTACTAGGACAGCCATAGACAAAGAGAGGGAGTTGTTTCAGTGCCAATGGATCAGAGTGGACCGTATGTCAAGGTGACTACAGCTGGTGTGTCAGAGCCTTTTCTATTGGATACTGGTGCTGCAAAGAGTTCTATTATGCACTCGAAACTCCCTGGCGCGCCTTTGTCTGGCGAAATGAATGTTTCAGTAGGTTTTTCTGGCGCCCCGGTTAGGAACCCGATCTCTAGTGCAATGCCCCTTTCTGTTGGACCTTGTGAGCTGATGGCACCCCTTTCCCCTTTTGTGGTGAAAACCTGTTAGGATTGGATTTGTTAAAGAGATTACAAGCAACATTATATTGTTCCCCCTCGGGAGTACAACTTACACTGGGTAGGGAAGTGATTTCTCCAATGTATTTGTCGAAGAATAAACTGCCAGCTGAATTGTCGTCTCTTCCGGATGTCCTTTGGGCTTCTGGTCCTAATGATGTGGGCCTCTTGGAAATACCGCCATACGTGGTCACTTTGAAAGCCAATGTTAAATTGCCACGCATTCCCCAATATAAGATCTCAAATGAAGGTGAGAAAGCGTTGTTAGCGATCATCTATGATTTGATTGAAAAGGATGCAATTGAAGAGACAAGAGGCAACGTTTGCAATAGTCCTGTTTTGCCTGTTTTAAAACGTACTGACCCTTCTCAGCCACCTGTTTACAGGTTTGTGATCGATCTTAGAGAGGTCAATAAGATAGTTGTGCCACAGTTTCCAGTTGTCCCTGATATAACTGCCTTGTTAACTATGATTCCAGGGGAGGAGCCTAGCGCGCAACCAAGATGGCCGCGTAGGTGCGAGGCTCCCGAGGACCTCCGCAACCTCCTACGTTTATCCTGTCTTCATCCTGCATTGGTTGAGGGGACTGTGTCGGTGAGCCTGAGCCGAGGTGGTACCCGTTTCCCGTTTTCGAATCGGACCTCGGGTGCCGGAGTGAGCACCGATTGAAGTTTGCGGCCTACTTCTCTCCTGACCCCGGATTCGCGTTTGGGGGCGACCCAGTGGCAAAGTGAACAACAACGCGTACCCCACACTTTCACTTTCGCGCCCCCTTGCCGTTTTCGCAAGTGGGATCACGGCGCTCTTTGTGTTGGGGTGGCCTCGCTGGGAGACCCTGCCTGCCTGCCTGCTGTGGCCCGCTCTGCCGTCCTGGGGTGGCCCCCCGGAGCTCGTGGCCTTGACTGCTTGCTCTTCACTGCGTGACTGGTGCGGGTGTGAGACCCGCGACGATGGCCACGAAGCAGGATGGGGATCGGTTGAAGGCCAAGTCAGCCCGGCGTGGCGCCGCACATCAGGCCAACATCATGGACCGCTACACCCTCCCGAAGGGGTCTCCCGGCGGATCGCACAAGTCCTCTGAGTGCCCCCCGGATGCCCCGGACTTGCCCACGGATCTGTCTCTGTAAGACGTCATGAGCGCCATTGCTGAGATGAAGGCCTCGGTGGGCCAGCAGTTCGACACTTTAGCGCACAAAATCGACGCGGTCCTCATTGATGTCAACCTTGTGAGAGCTGATCTCGCTAAGACTAACGACCGGGTCGACTCTTTGGCCCACACCGCGTCGGGCCTCACGACTGAGGTGGCGGCCCTTCAAACGGAGGTGCACCGGCTCCGTCAGGCGAGTGCGCTCATGGATCGGCGCCTGGAGGACTCCGAGAGCCGGGCCCGGAGGAATAATATCCGCATCATCGGAGTGCCCGAGGGACGGGAGGAGTCGGCAGCGGATCTCTTGGTGGAGGACCTGATCACTACCCATCTCCAGCCTCGAGGGCTGAGTAAATTCTTTGCCGTGGAGAGGGTCCATAGAGTTCCCGGGGGCAGACCGAAGGTTGGAGCCCCTCCGCGGCCTCTTATTGCCCGTATCTTTAACTTTCGGGACAGGGATGCGATTTTGCAAGCTTCCAGACTGCAAGGGCCGATTAAGCTGGAGAACATGGAGGTGAACTTTTATCCTGACTTCACCCAAGCGGTCCAGAAGCAGAGACTGAGTTTCCTGGGCGTCAAGCGGCGGCTTCGAGGCATGAACTTAAAATACGCCATGCTCTTCCCGGCCAGGCTGCGGGTGGAGGTGGATGGTCGCACTCACTTTTTTGACCGTCCTGAAATGGCCGGGGACTGGCTGGACACTTTGTCTGGGGGTCATGATCGGGATGGCGGGGGGGGGCTGCGGGAGGAGATTGCCCACCGGACCGGGTCTGAGGTACTGATGCCGGGGCTCACTCCGGATGACGTGGCCACTTTCGGCCAAGCTTAGGGTCTTTTGTTTGTTGTACTCGTCTCCCCTCCTTTGGAGGCTGTGCGGGGTCTTGAGGGGGTACTCTTTCCTCCTCTAGGGGGTCTAGCTAGTTCCAATTATATAGGGGCGACAGGCACACTGCAAGTTGGGGGGGCTGTCTGGGCTCATGCAGGGGTGCAGGGAGGGGGGAGTTTTGTTGGGGCGGTTGGGTTGGGGTGGGGTATTGTTCATTTGTACCACAAGGCAAAAGTATTGTTGTGCTATTCCTAAAGTGCTCTCGGGGGGACGATTGATTGCTTTCGGCTATGATGGGGGGTAGGGGACTGAGTCTTTTGTCCTGGAATGTTAATGGACTGGGGGACAGGATAAAACGGGGTGTGGTCCTGCAGTTCCTGAAACGAATTTCACCTGATATAGTTTTTCTGCAGGAGACGCACCTCATTGGCAACTCCTTTCGTGCTATGAATCGACGGGGCTACCGCCTTCTGGCCCATTCAGGCTTCACGTCTGGTTCCAGGGGTGTGGGCATCATGGCTAAAACCTCGCTCCCATTGGAAGTTGATGAGGTGCTCCATGATGACAGGGGACGTTACACGGTTCTGGTGGGTAGAATGGAGGGCAGAGTGATTGTTTTTGTTTCTGTCTATGTCCCGCCAGGGTTGCAAACGACTACTTTTGCGGATCTGGGGCGCCTCCTCCTTGGCCTTCCGGAGGGGATTCTAGTGGTTGGGGGGGATTTCAACGCGGTGGTTTCCGGAACTGAGGACCGTCACCCCCCTAGGGATCTCCCCCATGCCCAAGCGTGGTTATCTGGCCTCTTGGATACTTTGGGGCTGGTGGATTGTTGGCGTTTGAAACACCCTACGCAGAAACAGTACACCTTTCATTCCGGGGCCCATGGCAGTCTCTCAAGGCTAGATTATGTCCTGGTGCCGGCGGCGCATGCGGGGAGGATCGGGGAGGTGCGCCATTTGGCGCGGGGTATTTCAGACCACTCCCCGCTCCTGTTGCACTTCGACATTCTCCCGAGGGGGGAGGGTAGGGTGGTCCCGATTAATCCCTGGTACCTGCGTGACCCCACCATTCGCGCAGAGTTGGTTAAATCCCTTAAGCGATATTTTGACGATAATGTGGGGTCAGTGTCATCGGCGGTCTCCCTGTGGGAGGCTTTCAAGACGGTACTCCGGGGGGAGGCCCTGTCCCTTATTTCCCATTCCCGGAAGCGCGAGCGGGAGGAGGTGACCCGTGTTGAAACTGAGATAACCGAGTTGGAGGGTGACGTAGAATGTGGGGTGACGGATGACAAACTACATGTTCTCCGACTCAAGCAGGCGGCCTATAAGGCCCTCGTCACGGAGGCGGCCAGGGGCCTCAGTAGAGAGCAACAGGGGAGACTGTATGATGTGGGTGATAAGGCTGGGAAACTGATTGCGTGGCTGGATAAAAAGGAGAGAGCGAGTCGAGTTGTCCCGTCGATTGAGAAACTGGATGGTGTGTGTGTCACTGAACCGGAAGAAATCGTTGATTGCTTTGCAGAATATTTCCGTGGGGTGTATTCCCCGGTGTCCTCCCGCTCGGAAGAGGATTCCCATGCCCTGCTCAGGGATATCGTGCTGCCTTCCCTTTCGGAGGAGGATAGAGTGTCGTTGGACGCCGCCCCAACATCTGAGGAAATTGCCCTCGCCATACGTTCGGTCGCTTCCGGCAAGGCCATGGGTCCTAATGGTCTTCCTATCGAATTGTACAAGCTGCGACCGGATACGCTGGCGCCGCATCTCCGTGCTATGTTCCTCGCGGCCCGTTCAGCGGGCTCCCTCCCGCTAGACCAGCGTCTGGCTACTATCGTGGTTATTCATAAGGAGGGGAGGCCGCGGGACCGGGTCACGTCCTACAGGCCCATTTCGCTGCTGAATGCGGAACCCAAAATTCTCGCCAAGGTGTTGGCCAATCGGCTGGTTGGCGTGGTGTGCGATCTGATTCACCAGGATCAGTCCGGTTTTATCCCTCATCGCAACACTGCGCTCAACCTGCGGCACTTGCATGGGGTGCTCGTGCGTGTCCCGTTCCTACGGGAGCCGGCCATTTTGGCGTCCCTGGACGCCACTATGGCGTTTGACACACTTGAGTGGCCATATATTTGGGCGACGCTGGCGAAGTTTGGGTTTGGCCCGGGATTCATCGGTTGGGTGAAATTGTTGTATTCCGGACCGCTGGCGCAGGTGGCTGTGAACGGTAGGGTGTCGGCTCCGTTTGAGCTGGGCAGGGGCACGCGGCAGGGCTGCCCGTTATCGCCGCTCCTCTTCGCGCTTGCCTTGGAGCCCCTGGCGGAGTGGCTGCGGTGGCATCCTTCTATCCGTGGTCTCCGATGGACCCCCGAGTATGAGGACCGCGTATCTCTTTACGCTGATGATATTCTTTTGTACCTGGCTTCCCCGCGTAAATCGCTGATAGTACTGGTTGATGTATTGCACTCATTTGGCCTTAACTCCGGCCTAGTCATCAATTGGGCTAAATCTTGTGTGTATGTCCTCTCTGGGGAGGCTCCTATCCTTCCGCGGGGTTGTCCTATCCAGATTGCTCCGCGGGGATTTAGGTACCTGGGTATCTTCATTACCCTGGACGCGGAGACCCGGTACAAACAGAACTTGCTTCCCCCCCTCCAGCGCCTGAAGGATGATGTCGCGCGTTGGAGGCGCTTGCCGCTCTCGCCGCTCGGCCGGGCGGCATTGTTTAAGATGATGTCGCTGCCACGTTTCCTGTACGCCTTACAGAACACAATGGACGTTGTCCCGGCGCGCTACTTTCGCGAAGTGGAGAGTTTGCAGCGCCGCCTGTTCTGGGAGGGTAGACCGCGTATCGCCCTGGCGAAGCTGACGCTCCCGTGGTACGACGGGGGGGTTGCCCTCCCAGACATCAAGCGATATTACTGGGCCTCCCAGCTGGCTGCGATAAATCACTGCCTTTACGGGCCCGCTCTAAACCCGGCCTTTGAGATGGATAAAATGTTACTGCCGGGCGGCGACTATAATCGGGCGCTTTATTCTAGCTCGCTCGACGCACGTCTGACGGGCCCCACGCGGGTCATGGTGCGAGTGTGGCACGCGGCTAACTTGGCGATGGGGTGGAAGGATCGTTTGACTCGGGCGACACCACTATACGCATCTGAGCGGCTGGGCTCCCTGTGGACCTCGAAGGGCTTTGAGAAGTGGGACATGATAGGCATCAGCAGGGTGGGCGATCTCTGGACGAGGGGGGGATTCAAAACATTCGATGTGCTGCAGACGGAATTCCAGTTGCAGGACAGGGAGTACTTTCGATATATGCAGATCCGTCATGCGTTGTGCTCCGTATTCCCGGACGTTGCCTCCATCCCGGAGTACTCCCCTCTGGAAGACAGAGTGCTAGATGGGCATGTACCGGACGGCACGATTTCATTAATTTACAAAAAACTCATCAATGATCGCTCGGGACTGCTGACTGGCCTTCGTGAGGAGTGGGGGGCTGATGGATTGGAGCTGGATGACAAGGACCGGGTGTCTGCGGTGGCCTCCCCAAAAGAGGTGGCCATACCGGCTCGCCTTCGTTTCGTCCAGCTCAAGATACTCCATAGGGTCTATGTTACGGGGCCGAGTCTGATGCGTATGGGCTATGCTGTGGACGGGTTGTGTAAGCGTGGGTGTGGTTCTTTGGGGACCTTTCTCCATATTTTGTGGGAATGCCCGGAGGTGGCGCGATTCTGGCGTGGTGTGCATGAGGTTTTGCAGGCAGTTACGCATGTGCCGCTGCTGCCCGAGGCGAGGAGATGTCTCCTGAATGTGTGGGAGCCAACCGACTACTCAGTGCCGCAGACGTGGTGGGTGACTCTGGGATATATGGTGGCCAAGCGTGATATTGCGCAATTGTGGGGTTCCCAGAGGTCACCGACTGTCTCGGCGTGGAAGGACAACATGGATTGGTGTATGTTTCGGGAAAAGGTGGTGTATGTTGCGAGAGGTAAGCCTGGGAAATGGGTGAAAGTGTGGGGCCCCTGGAACGCCTACCGTGGGGGAATCTGCACCCCGCCGCTGATGCCTGATCCGTCACCGGCCCCGTCTCCTTAGCCTGCTTGTCTTCCTGGTTCTGGGCATTGAGTCCACTTTGTCTCCGTCCCGACCTATCCCCCCCCTTGATATTCCTGTGTATCGGTAGGGTCCCCCCCAGGGGAGCACATGCTATTGTTTCCGATTGTGGGTTGCCTTGTGGACTTGTTTTTTTTCGTTATTTATATAAAAATGAAACCGTTGTGTGGGGTCCGGATGGTGTGGCTGCCAACGCTTCTCTCAACTCCTGTGATCTCACTTCTGCCGCAGCGTGTGTTCTACTGTTTGTATTATATGCTCTTTTTGTTTGCTAGCGGCCGGCCTGAAGGTTGTAGGCCCATCTTTGTACATCTTTTGGATTCTGTAATAAACGGTTTAAAAAAAAAAAAAAAAACTATGATTCCAGCTTCCGCTGCTTGGTTCTCAGTGATCGATTTCAAGAATGCTTTCTTTATCATCCCGATTGCAGAGGAGAGCAGGGATATTTTTGGTTTTAGTCTAGGAGGTCGAAGCTTCCATTTTAAACGTGCTCCACAGGGCTACTGTGAAAGTCCATCAATATACAGTCAGGCTTTAAAAGCGCAGCTTGATACAATTGTCTTACCTAGTGGTGCTACCCTTATTCAGTATGTTGACGATTTACTAATCGCCGCGGATACTGAGGAGATTTGTAAAGAAGCTACATTGTCATTGTTGCGTCATTTGTTTACCTTTCATCACAAAGTGTCTCTCTCAAAACTGCAATATTGTCGACAAGAAGTGACCTACTAAGGTCATCTCTTATCGAAAGAGGGAAGAAAACTGACCCCAGAAAGAATTCAGGCCATTGCACAATTGAGCGTGCCAAGAACACAGAGAGAAGTGCGTGCTTTCTTGGGTATTACTTCATATTGTAGGCAGTGGATCCCGTAGGCAGTGGATCCCGAGTTTTTCTTTGCTGGCAAAACCTTTGATAGCATTAACATGTAAAGATACCACGAATCCCGTCCCGTGGTCTGAAGAGTGTCAGAAAAGTTTTTCGGAATTGCGTAATGCATTATGTTCAGCTCCTGTGTTGGGTACCCCCGACTACAGTAAACCCTTTACATTGTATGTTTATGAGAAGGAAGGTTGCGCATTGTCAGTGCTGACACAGTCTTTTGGAGACAAACAGCGTCCGTGCGCGTATTTTTCGTCGACTTTGGATCCGGTAGCTAAGGCATTACCGAGTTGCTTGAGAGCCACAGCGGCAGCAGCTGTGTCTATTCGACAGTCTGCTGGGTTAGTGATGGATAACACGTTGATTGTAATGGTTCCGCATGCAGTGGACACATTGTTAAACAAGACCAAGACACAACACTTAACTAGTGCTCGATTGTCAGGTTATGAGTTAACACTGTTAGCGAGTCATGTGCACATAAAGAGGTGCAACACGTTGAATCCAGCTACATTATTGCCGATTTCAGCAGACACAGATGAGATTGAACAGCATGATTGTCTGTTCAGAACAGAAGAAGAAACAAAAGGGAGAGTGGATCTTAAAGATACTCCCCTGGTTAAGAGTGATGGTACCTTATGGGTGGATGGTTCGTGCTTCAAGCTTCCGAATGGTGATACGACTGCTGCATATGCTATCACGACTTTGCACACGATTGTTGAAACTGCACGTATACCACATAATTTGACTCAAGCAGCAGAATTAATTGCACTTACAAGAGCATGCGTGTTGTCGAAAGGAATGAAAGTGAACATATATACTGACAGTCAGTATGCCTTTGGCGTGGCCCATAGTTTTGGGCGCTTGTGGAAAGAACGTGGGTTCCTGACTTCGCATGGAACTAAGATTCAGAATGGTCAGCTGGTGAATGATCTCCTTGAGTCGTTGACCTTGCCGTTACAAGTTGCGATTGTAAAATGCAGTGCGCACAAGAAGGTTACCGATGATGTTGGTCGTGGTAATGCTTTTGCTGACGAAGTAGCGAAAGAAACAGCAAAAGATGTTACAACTCGAATGTATGTTGCAGGCCCTGCAAGATGGGTTGGTGATGTTGGAATGTGTGAAGATACAATAGAAAGTGTGAAGTCTCTTCAAGCTGAAGCTGCAGAGAAAGAATTGAGTATGTGGAGAGAAAGTAAGGGTAAATTGGATGAAAATGGTTGTTGGATTGATTTGTCAGAACACCGGCGATGGTTGTTGCCTGATGCATATGTGCTTCCAGTGGTCACAATGGCACATAGAATGGCGCATATCAGTGTGAAAGGGATTTGTAAGTTGTTGGCTCCAGTATGGCAGAATGCTGGAATTCCCAAGTGTGCGGAGAATGTGGTCAAAAGTTGCATGGTATGTTTGAAATACAATCCTGGTAGGGGAACCCCAACTCCAGCTGGTCATTTTGCGCCTCCAACGTATCCATTTGAGGTTTTGCAGCTAGATTTCATCCACATGGAAAGGTGCAACAATTTGAAATATGTACTTTTTGTTATCTGCGCTTTTTCAAGGTGGATGGAAGCATATCCCCTAAAAGACAATACTGCCTTATCCACAGCTAAAGCCCTTGTCAAATAATTTTTCCCTAGGTTTGGAATGCCAAGAATGGAATGGAGTGATAATGGGAGTGAATTTGTAGGTCGAGTGATGAAGAATGTATGTGAGGGACTAGGTATTAAGCAGAAATTCCACGCTGCAAATCACCCCCAATCAGCTGGACTAGTAGAGTGTTACAATGGCACTTTGAAACTTAAGTTGGCTAAGATTCAGGCAAGTTCTGGTCTTAAATGGCCTGATGCTCTGCCCTTAGCACTCCTATCAACAAGAATGACTGTACATTCACGAGTGGGACTTAGTCCCTATGAAATCGTGTTTGGCCGCCCGGCCAATATATGGGGAGTGCCTAGGCCTACAAAATTCAGTGAGATCGAACATCCAATACTGCTTGATTACCTGTATAAATTGCATGTTTTACACCAACAGGTGCATGATACGCTGCCTCAGGTCTCTGAAGCTCAAGGACACCCCATCAATCCTGGATCATGGGTGCTGGTCAAAAACTTTCAGTGGACGAAAAATGATGAGCCCCGTTGGACCGGCCCCCATCTCGTCCTTCTCTCGACGAGATCAGCTGTTCGAGTGAAAGGGAAAAAGAACTGGATCCACGGCGTTCATTGCAAGAGGGTCCCGTTGCCTTTGCCTTACGACCAGTGGGTCCAGGAAGGGATCGCTGACTCAGAGACTGAGACTGTGCCTCGTTTTCTGCCGTTTAGCGATGCACGAGTAAAAGGAACGCTTTCTGAGAAGGAAAGCGATGACATTTTGCAAGAAGCTGTACCACCGTCAATTCGATTGGACACTACAGAACCTGAACTTTTGTTTCAAGACCAAACAGTACCTGGGAAAAGTCATTACAATTTGAGGTCAAAGACTATGGACAAATAAAAAAACAATTCCTTTCCCTTGCTATTTTCTAATATTACACCTCTCCCATCTGAAGGATTTTTTTTTTATTTTTTTTTTTATTTTTGTTTTTCGAACCACCATCCGGGTTCAGCTGTAGGGTCGTGGTGCCAAGACTTTGGGGTACAAGCCGGAGACGTTAGGTCAACGGTCTGGTTGGTCTAGGGCGTTCCCTGGACTGACAGGTGTACTCCTTAGCAGAAAATACTCATCCGCCGCGAACAGTACGATTAGAGGATGGAGTTTTTCGAGATGGAGAGACCCGCTGAGGAAATAAATTTTGAGAGCAGAATATGTAAAGTAATGAATAGCAAACGTTTTGTAATATTATGTCTATTTGTACTATTTAGCATGACGATGTTTTCTGTAGGTTATGTATTATTGTCTTCTCAAGTGCCGTTTACACCCACTATACAGCCCATACCTCCTCCTACTGTTCCTTCACACTCTTTCCACCCTCTGCCTGAACACGAACAAGCTAGACGTTCTGAGTTCGTAAACAATTTGTTTATTCAACTCCTGCACCAGCACCAACTAGTAATGAACACAACAAATTGCTGGGTGTGTGGTTTGATGCCGCATACCATTGATAAGGGTATCCCGTATCTAGTGCTGCCGTTTAGCTATAATGGGTCATCATGGGCATTCCAGACTAAGTTTCTTTTTGCACTTGAGACCTATTCCCCACGACCACCGCGTTCCAATAGACCTAGCACGAACAATAAAGCCTTGAGGAGAGGAGTTGCTGATATGAGTAGAGATATCGATGCATATTCATCTATTCCCAAGGATGAGTTGCGAGCTTATGTGGGTTGGAACGCGACGGGGTATAGCATTAGTCTGGGCGAGAAACAGCGTAAAAGTTCATCTCCGATTTGGGTCGTACCCCACATAGGTCGGTTCTGTTTACAAGGCAATGGTCAGAATCCAAGAGCTCAATTAGGGAAGAGTGACTGTGCTGAAACGTACATTTTTCCATCACGGTTTTCCCTGCGTTTTTGGCTGCCAAGGGTACATACTTTGTTTGTAATGACCAAGCATATACATGGTTGCCCCCTGATTTCTTGGGCACGTGTTATGTTGCAAATTTGCTACCGCCGACATTTACTGCCGCCTCTGATTATCACAAGACCAGAGTTGTGAGAGGCGTTGCTAGTAAGGAGGATACTGCCGGTCAGGAAGCGGGAGACTTCTTCCAATGGTCAATAGCAGGAACCTGAGACAACTGACTCGTGTAGTTGAATCCACTGTTAATGTAACGGCTGGTGCCCTTGGTAACTTGACAGCTGAGCTCCAGGCGGATCGCCTCATGACGTTGCAGAACCGTATGGTTCTAGATGTCATACATGCAGACCGTGGTGGGGTATGTAAGGTTATCCAATCAAGCTGCTGTATTTTCATACCAAATAACGCTCCGACAGTCTATCAGGCCATTTCCAAACTGCATAAGATTTCCGAATCCATTCATGTGGATAAAGGAGATTGGTCGATGATGGGGTGGTTCTGGGGACTGATATCAGCTTGGGGATGGAAGATTCTAATAGTCACTGGGACGATCTTAGCCATTCTTTTCCTGTTCTGTCTATGTATACAGTGTGCTCCTGTAATGTGTAGCCTCTGTGTTACATCATGTATAAGGAAACCTGTATCAAGGGACGAACTAAGCAATAGGATGATGCTACAGCAACATCTTCATGACTTTATGAATATAGACCTGGACTCAGATTAGTATGAATATAGTTATTGCCTATGTAAGGGCAAAAGGAGGGTCTGTGGTACTGTAAATTTTGGAACCATGTTGGTAGCATGGTCCTACCATGCCGATTTTGGTATCAGCGAACCGCAAATGACTAATGCGGTATGTATGAGTGTTTTCGTCATGTTTCCCCGATGAACTCATCGTGTATACGATACTACATATTAAACCCTCGGGTTCTATTTTAAAACGATAACCATTTTGTGGTTGCCCTCACATAGGCTGCGCTCTGAGGCCATGCCTAGGCCTAAAGGACACGCAATCTTTCTGTGACTTCTTTGTGACCTGTGCAAACTGACTCCGCTGCCCGAGGTCAGTCCTGCCCGGACGGTTCCTTTTACTGCGGCCAAATGGGATTAGCATCAGGGCCCGACACATCATAAAGTCGTGCATCCCACACGAACCCTGACTAATCTCTTTCACATCTGACTCTGTTTCCTACTTTATGGCTTGTTTTACGAGGAGGAGGTGCCCGTTTTTATTGGGGTCTGCTGATATCTGATGAGGGTTCTGAGCCTCGCTGGGTAAATAATTATGGGCTGACCGAGCTGAAATGTGGGATTATCATCATGACTTTGCTCTTTCTTTGAAGCGAAAATATGTGAATGACGACTTGTAAAATAGGGGCGGTGTTGCCCAGAGCATAATATTCTGTATATAAGAAAAGACCGTTTTTTTGTTGGGAGCAGTCTCCTGAGAACATACACCATGCTGTACTTCTCGGATACCTGTGATTGGTCTGCAGCCAATAAATACGATCTTTGACTTCACCTAGAAGACTCTGTGTTTCTGTGGTCTGAGACAGGAAGAACTCGAAGTCTTCGGGTGTGTTCCCTGGCACCACTGGGTTGGTTCTGAAAAACCCAGTACTTCACATCTGCTACAACTTCCAGCAACACGACTGAAGTGAGTACTTTTCTTACTATTGTGTCTGCAGCTGATGTCATTTATACAGATCTGAGGCACTAGTTTTTCAACTAACTGATTCTGGTTATTATGTGGGTTGAGATGATTTTTCTTCGGATTCTTTTAATGATTCTTTCATTTCAGACACTCCTTCTGCACGAATCTGTGTTTTCTACTCATGGCTAAATACATTTATCTGGTCCCACCTTGGATATATGTTTGGATAACACTTTCCTTGGTTTTTCTATTCCTGTACATTGGATTTGACTGTTTTTTCTTGCTCCTTAATGGCCATTACCTACCAGAATGCTCTGCTACAGAACTGGTCAATGAGGTGTTGACGCCTCACTCATGTTCACATAAGCTGAACATTTCAGCTGTTCCAGTACCTGATGGAATTGTTTGGAATAAAGTTCCTTACGATGTATTCCGTCCTATGGAAATCCTGCAGATACCATATGTATTTAGGGTTTCTATGGGTGATGTAATTGTACCTGTAATATGTTCTGAAGATTGGGATGTTGAAATTGTAAACTCCATGCTCTAGGAGCTGGAATATGACACTGTTTTTGGATCAGAGGATCTGTACTTAAATTCTGCTAACTATGGTATAATGTTCTGTTACCATCATTATGGACATCACTATTTACATAGAGCAGTGTTCAAAGCACACTTTTTAAGTACACACAATGGGAACATTGCCCCATTCCCCCACAAGGGAGCTCAAAACATACAAGGATAAATACACATATTTTCTAGATATGACACATACGACCCGAAGTCATATTATTTAAAACTTATCCCTACACCACCAAAAAAAGATATGCTTACACAAACTAGGCTACTATATATAGACTAATTTGTTACCCAATTGGCTGTAAAAGGCTATGAATATTGGAAGAATACGATTGACATGAAATCCAGTTAGGGTACCAAACCTTGGCAAGTTCAGGGGATAGACACCTTGTACCGAGCCTTCTTGATTCCAACACACCGTTCAGCAGACTACAAGTCTGGGACTGGCAAACATTAAACACATGAATGCCCCAAACATTCCCTCCATTGCCCAATTTGATTATTGGCAACATTTAACAAATTACACTGAAGAACAGCTCGATAGTATGTTGCAAAGTGGGACATTTCATGCCACACTCTCAGATCCCCATGGGCGATTACTGTGGCCACTAGACACAAATGGTTGTTATGCTAATTTTTTGAATTCCACTCCAGGGTTTAAGGCGACCTGACCCCCGTTATTCCCACTCTCATCATTCAGGTATTGACACCACCTATTCGCTAGGGAAATTGTATCAGTAATAGTTGGGACAATCCACACTGTCTGCAGTAAAACAATAGCTCTCTCTTCTTTCCAATGAAATGGACCTCTCTGACTTCTTGTTGGGTCCTAAGTCTCCACGTTCTAAAAGATTTTTTTATGCCACATATAAGGAAATTTGGAAATTATCACAAATGGGACCAGCGACTCGTTTAAGACAAATTAATCAAGATCATTTGGAGAAAGTGCTTGCTGTTGTTGATAATTGTATTAATACTCTGCCCTCTTGCATTTACAATTTGAATAACATTGTATCATCTATTATTGATATCAGGCAAAGTGACATGTCTACATTGCACCATGGGCAAAGACAGCTTAGCTTTGCCAAAACACTTCGACAGACATGGGCAGGGTACATTGCGGGTCTGCTGAGTTCTCTCTGAAAAATATTGATCCCCATTACGGCATAAAGGGTGAAGTCGTATCCCTTGGCTCTGCTCTTTTAATTGTGCCCATCAGAGACAGTGATTAAAGTTCCATATCATACACTCAAAGGCATTTTGAAATCACTTTTTTCCACACTTTTTTCACTTCACTCTGCTTACCATCACACAGTGCTTAATTTGAGCTGGTGGTTTCCGGTGCTCGACACTCGCACTTAATTGCCAGCACTGGTGCTTACGATGATCTGCCACATGGTAGTGCTGTTTATGTAAAGGCAAGCCCAACAACAGTTGTTTGTCAATTCTATATATCTTAAAAATGACTAATACCTGCCCCCGCTGCATTCTTATAACATTGGGGTGCTGGAATAGTCTAAACTGCTACACTTGGAGGAGTGTACTAGCAGTTCTGTTGGTACTGTCGTGGGCTGCACTGACGGGCAATGGGTGGTGAAAGCTGCAGTGGTATCCTGACAAGGGCCCCGGCACTTATTTTTCGCAAATTAAGCACTGCCATCACCTACACCACACGGATCACATTGAGATATCCCTATAGGTACGATCCAAAAGCTCCTCTAGAATGATGTAATAGTTGTAGGCCACACCACTAACCTATTTGTTAGTGTGAGGATGAGCCTGATTATGAAGCATGCCACCTTTGGGTGGGTAAGGGTTTTTCATCCTTAAAACAGATTTTCCTGTCTTAATTTCTTTCTTTATCCCAGAGGCTTAAAGAGGAATAGGTTGTCCCTATAATAGATTGCTTTGTGCAGACCCCATGCTCATTTTGAGTGTTGTGCTAATCGCTGGGAGATATGCAGTTGCGATTTATTAGTGCTCCTTTTTGTTCCTCTTTGTGTGAGCCTACTGCAAATTATCCCACAGTGTGCTATTCTGAGTTAAATCCGACATGGCAGAACACTTCTGCCCTTGGAGGTGGCTGGTGTCTCAGCCAGGAGTGTGCCTATAGAAATTAGAAGTCCCCTCTCCTCTTCCACCACACCAAACTGGTTCTGGAGCTAACACCCTCAGCTTCCGGGCTTCTGCCTCTGTTCTGGGAGCAGTTTTTACACCACATTAGGAGAAATCACTGACGGGGGAAGCGGCTGGCAAGCTAATGCTAATTAGCCACTCAAGCTTCAGGTAGACACAGTCTAATTTCTTAAAATGTACTTTCCTGTATATTTATCAAAGTCCAACGTCCCAATTGAAATACATTTTTAATAAATATTAAAAACAGTGGTTGAACCATTCCTCTCCTATATCCTAAACCAAATTTAGCAACAATAGTATTTTATTTGAAATCTAGTATTGTTTTATAGGATCAGCTAACCCATTTGCAGTGAAAATATCTCTAGGGGTGCTGCTCATTGTAGAAACATGCCAACATAAAATTCTTACATGTTCCACTTTAAAATACTGGTTCTTCATGTGTCTCAGACCACCTCTAACCAACACGGAGTGTGCTGTGGAAAGCTCACTTATGCTGAATGCTTTTGTTGGTGAATCAATATGCTGCAGAGCTAGTGAACTCACCAGTTGGCTGCAGCATAATGTCATTGCTTCCCTCCTTACATAAAATGAGGCAGGACTCACTTTAAATAAAAAGACTCCGAGTAAGGAGAAAGATGGACAAGAGAGTTTCAGCTCATACTTACTTGGCAGTTGAAGGCAAGAATCAAGAGATCCCTTAACCTTAATCCCACTAATAAACAGTAGACCTTAGAGAATTTGGGCAAAGCCGTGGCCTATCAAGGTCATCTGATTATCACTATTGATCTTCTCTCCAGCCAACAGGTATGAATAATCCCCTAAATCATATTGCTTTGATAAAGAATACATGGAAAATGCTCTAATTAAAGATTAATATCGATAAAATCTGATTTTGGATGAGGAAAGTCCTGTGGAAACCAACAAGTCAAAACATTCTGGAGTTGCCCCCCGTACACACTACAGAACCCTTCCCATCTGGAGAGAAATGATAGTTCCCGAAATCACCCCACCTCGACCATCAATGCGGTTAAGGGTTGTTATGGTTTCATTTACTACCCTGTAGATGCCCCTGCTCTCTCCCTACTTTTAAAAGTATCTACTAATCAAGGCAAAAGAAGAAACCAGAGCATTGTGTCACCTTGATGCTTTAATCTGGACCTGTCAAAGAATGGATATGCAAACTAAAGGCCTTCCCTTCCCTGTTAGAGATGCTGTGCTCATATAGGGCTTTTGTGTACTAAACCTAGAAACAAAACATGCGACTCATACTAGAAAACACACTTCACAACTCCCCAGTAATATTTTTTGCAAACATTTTGGGGCTTATTTACAAGCCATTGTGCCGCTAGTACGTCACTTTTCCCCATTTTAAAAGTGACGCACCGGCGGCGCACAGGACTTGTAAATAAGCACCTTTATTCCTACATTAACACACAAAGCAAATATGAGACATGTATAAGATTTGAAGGTGTCCAGCCAACTATGTAATATATGCTATACTATTACAACACTGCGCAATTTTTCTGTTAGCTGCCCCATTCCCAAAAGTCTGCTGCTCCACACTAGAGAGTACCTCCGAAACTTCATACCTTGTTGATCACATCTGAAAATCTGTTGGTTCCTCTAAAGTAGATACTCCCTTTGACTAGGTTTATATTGCTTCCTTGCACATTCTGTGCATATTTATAGCTGTATCTTCAGAGGAGGCCTCTATCCTAATTTTTATGTCTCATTCTGTGAACTGTCACTCTCATTTTCTGCTCTTTCCCTCTCTGTGTTCCAGCCATTTAAATAGATACCTAACGCAAGCATCAGGCTGCAGCAGCAAAACTCTGTAATCATTTATAGAGATTACCATAAATATTTGTCATTTGCATGTGTGTGGATGTGTTAAAACAATGTGTTTCTATTAAGGTAATCCCATTACAAGATAGCCGCTGATGCACATGCATGCATCATGAAGCACAGGTGTTCTGTGATGAGTTGTACTCACAAAAAATATCAGATGTTGTCAGTTATTTCAATAACTGACCGAGGTGTTGGTGTAAGGAAAGAGTGGGGCATTAGTCTCTCAGAACCCTCACTCACCCAAAGGTGACATGCTTCATCACTGGGTTCCCTCTTGCACACTGTGACCGCAAGGTTCACAGTGTGGGCTACAACTCTCCTATTAAGAGAGGAGCGTGAGATGTTTTTGTTTTTAAATCATTCAATGGAAGTCGGAGTGAAGGGCAGAGTGCAAATAAAGTGAAAAAAGTGTGTTAAAACTAACTCAAGGGAGACAAAATCTACTTTAATCGGTGCCCCCAATGGTTAGGGCTAAAAAAGCTAAGTGAAAATAGGGGTATAGATATTCCCTATTAAAGTAAGGTCAACATGTTTCTGCCTTGGGCGACCAGTTGGTTCATGGCATTCTTCAGGACCCACTTCTCGTCACTCTGCTATTTCTGTGCAAAAATAATAATTTAATAATAAAATACCATACTTAATTGTAATGGCATCAGTCAGAGTGGTACCAGCTGCAGTATGGTCCACAATCTGCACAATGTATACATCTTCATTAGACTTAATAATTGCTTGCTCCATTATATTTGTGTACACACACACCAATGTGACCCCCACCTCACAACACATGTGACAATCATAATTAATAATAATCGGTCATGCTTATATGATTAAGCATCTCACCACATGGGTATTATTAATGTACCTCCACCTTCCAAGGGTTCCTTACTGACAGATCTCCAAAGTCTCCTTTATCTGTAGCCAAGTGCTGGCATTCAGACACTGTTTTCCTGTGAGCTGCCTAAGTGGATGCTGGGGTATGTGAATTTTTCTGGAGCCTAGACTAGAGTGCATTACATAGGGGAAGAATTGTATGCAAGGCTGTTCTCTTATTTCTTTCTCTTCTCTTGCACACATGGTACGTCATAATAGTCGATGTTCCATGATGTTCTGACAGGCGCATCCTCCATCCAGCGTTGTTTGTTGTCTTCTCCCATTCCCTTTTCCCCTACACACATCTCACAGGGCAGTGAGATATGCACCTTTGCTCCCTGTTTGGCAGTGTAAAGGGGAAGTGGGAAATGATCTGCTTTCCAGGATCCGACAGCATGCGTTGAGATGCAGGTGGCCATTTTTAATTTACTGTTCTAACATTTGGATTGTCATGTTAAAATGGTAAATTAAAATGTTTTTAGAAAAAGGAAATAAAGTCAGAGCAAAGTTCAAGTAAGACATTGGGGGGCAGATTCACAAGCACCTTGCGCCACTTTTGCGTCACTTTTCCCATGTTAAAAATGATGCAAAAGTGGCGCAAGAGGCTTGCAAATAAGCCCCTGAGTATCCTGGCTGCACTTTGCAGTTGTAATGCCCTCAAAAATAAATACATTAATAAATATAAATGTAAAAATAATAAATTACAGGTAGTGGGGTCAGGGAACATCAGAGACCAGGAAGGGGAATGAAAGGATTACATTGAGAGGCCAGGCATAATTTCACAGTTACCAGACACTTGTAAAAGCCACGTGGGGCAACATCAGCTCACAATAATGAATGCACTTGTTAAGAGAACACTGACAACCTCTAAGTGTAGTAGTTAATAACAATAAAGAAACTTTGTGTTGAAAAAAACGGTCTCATATTCTCCTGTTTTGTGTTGAGTCTGAAAAGGGTTATTACAAAAAGTTAGCAATCTGCGACTCACAGATCATACCAACAAGGGAACTTTACTACATCTGCAGTGAAGAGAGTTAAGATGCAAATTTATACTAGCCTGTTGCATGATATTTTCACCACCATTAACTTCTCAATCTGCTTCGCTATAGAACATGCTCTTAGAGCACTGGCCCCTAAACCAATACCAGGTGCCCCTCCACGGGCACTAATTACAAATCTTTTTAACTTTTACAATTGGGACATAATACTCAGAGAGGCACGGCAAACTGGGATACTCAAATATGACTCCTCCATGGTCATACTGTTTCCTGACTACTTTAGGGAGGTGCAAAAGCAGACGCTTCTTTGACACAGTCAAAGCCAAACTCAGATCAATGCACCTACAATACACGTCACTCTTCCCGGCCAAGTTGAAGGTGATCTTTCAAGATAAAACGCACTTCTTTCAGAGTATGGAAGAGGCCTGGAGTTGGATTGAAGAGAAGCTGTCCCTCACAGGGTCTCTCCCAGTGACTCTTGGGAAGGACTGACCTAGGGGCCAGAACCAAACTGTGGTCCACGAAATGCAAATGTTGGACTGGGACAAGAGGAGAGAACCAAGTTGAGGGAGTGACTAGACAGGGGAGGTGCTGCTGACGACTGACCCTCAGACTCGGACATCGCAGGGAAAAGATTGGAGAAAGCAACGTCTGGATAAGACGCCATGGTCAAATCAACTCACCCACTGTCTGATGATGACCAAGGATGTGGCCCTGACGGTCCAAAGAAAACATATTTGATTCTTAATGGTCCCCGTTGGAAGCACCTCTTCATCATAAAATTCTTTCCTAGAAAGACATCAAGAAACCTGCTCCCAATACAGCTTTCCACGCAAACTAATAAAAATGGTTGTGACTAACAAAAAGTGGAACAACTCACCAGTACGTACGCATATTTTCAGAGGTACGCAGTGAATTTTTTTATGAATTCGGACTATTATATTTATATCTGGAGATTTTAAACATGCAAAAAGCCATTGTAAATTTGAAAAGGAATTATAAATATAACATTGTTCTGATGAAACAGATGGAGAGCTGCAAAAGAACAGGGACAGTATAGTTCCAAAACTATAAAATATTATGAAATAAATCATGGAAAGTATAAAAAATACTGCAAGCTTTCTGTTTGTGAGCTATGGAAAAATGTTATGCTTTGGTAAATCAATTTACAAGTACAAATTAATGTTTTGTACAACACAAAGTTTACCTTGTACTTATGTGGCTCAATTCACTAAGACAGCAAAAAGAAACCCATTGGGTTACTGCTACCTTTGGAGCAGATTTCTGTATTTCTCTCTTTTTACAAAGAATCCTTGGGTTCTACCTATGAAGCACATAGTGCCACAACTATTGAGGAGTTCCAACATATAAACATTGACTGGTCTGGAAATGGAACAGATGTTACTGAATGACTCGGGAACAAGGCAGACCTTAGACGTGGTTGACTATTTTCTCAACAATAGCACTATTCGTAAGACAGTGCTTTCCAGGATCCGACAGCATGCGTTGAGATGCAGGTGGCCATTTTTAATTTACTGTTCTAACATTTGGATTGTCATGTTAAAATGGTAAATTAAAATGTTTTTAGAAAAAGGAAATAAAGTCAGAGCAAAGTTCAAGTAAGACATTGGGGGGCAGATTCACAAGCACCTTGCGCCACTTTTGCGTCACTTTTCCCATGTTAAAAATGATGCAAAAGTGGTGCAAGAGGCTTGCAAATAAGCCCCTGAGTATCCTGGCTGCACTTTGCAGTTGTAATGCCCTCAAAAATAAATACATTAATAAATATAAATGTAAAAATAATAAATTACAGGTAGTGGGGTCAGGGAACATCAGAGACCAGGAAGGGGAATGAAAGGATTACATTGAGAGGCCAGGCATAATTTCACAGTTACCAGACACTTGTAAAAGCCACGTGGGGCAACATCAGCTCACAATAATGAATGCACTTGTTAAGAGAACACTGACAACCTCTAAGTGTAGTAGTTAATAACAATAAAGAAACTTTGTGTTGAAAAAAACGGTCTCATATTCTCCTGTTTTGTGTTGAGTCTGAAAAGGGTTATTACAAAAAGTTAGCAATCTGCGACTCACAGATCATACCAACAAGGGAACTTTACTACATCTGCAGTGAAGAGAGTTAAGATGCAAATTTATACTAGCCTGTTGCATGATATTTTCACCACCATTAACTTCTCAATCTGCTTCGCTATAGAACATGCTCTTAGAGCACTGGCCCCTAAACCAATACCAGGTGCCCCTCCACGGGCACTAATTACAAATCTTTTTAACTTTTACAATTGGGACATAATACTCAGAGAGGCACGGCAAACTGGGATACTCAAATATGACTCCTCCATGGTCATACTGTTTCCTGACTACTTTAGGGAGGTGCAAAAGCAGACGCTTCTTTGACACAGTCAAAGCCAAACTCAGATCAATGCACCTACAATACACGTCACTCTTCCCGGCCAAGTTGAAGGTGATCTTTCAAGATAAAACGCACTTCTTTCAGAGTATGGAAGAGGCCTGGAGTTGGATTGAAGAGAAGCTGTCCCTCACAGGGTCTCTCCCAGTGACTCTTGGGAAGGACTGACCTAGGGGCCAGAACCAAACTGTGGTCCACGAAATGCAAATGTTGGACTGGGACAAGAGGAGAGAACCAAGTTGAGGGAGTGACTAGACAGGGGAGGTGCTGCTGACGACTGACCCTCAGACTCGGACATCGCAGGGAAAAGATTGGAGAAAGCAACGTCTGGATAAGACGCCATGGTCAAATCAACTCACCCACTGTCTGATGATGACCAAGGATGTGGCCCTGACGGTCCAAAGAAAACATATTTGATTCTTAATGGTCCCCGTTGGAAGCACCTCTTCATCATAAAATTCTTTCCTAGAAAGACATCAAGAAACCTGCTCCCAATACAGCTTTCCACGCAAACTAATAAAAATGGTTGTGACTAACAAAAAGTGGAACAACTCACCAGTACGTACGCATATTTTCAGAGGTACGCAGTGAATTTTTTTATGAATTCGGACTATTATATTTATATCTGGAGATTTTAAACATGCAAAAAGCCATTGTAAATTTGAAAAGGAATTATAAATATAACATTGTTCTGATGAAACAGATGGAGAGCTGCAAAAGAACAGGGACAGTATAGTTCCAAAACTATAAAATATTATGAAATAAATCATGGAAAGTATAAAAAATACTGCAAGCTTTCTGTTTGTGAGCTATGGAAAAATGTTATGCTTTGGTAAATCAATTTACAAGTACAAATTAATGTTTTGTACAACACAAAGTTTACCTTGTACTTATGTGGCTCAATTCACTAAGACAGCAAAAAGAAACCCATTGGGTTACTGCTACCTTTGGAGCAGATTTCTATATTTCTCTCTTTTTACAAAGAATCCTTGGGTTCTACCTATGAAGCACATAGTGCCACAACTATTGAGGAGTTCCAACATATAAACATTGACTGGTCTGGAAATGGAACAGATGTGCCTGAATGACTCGGGAACAAGGCAGACCTTAGACGTGGTTGACTATTTTCTCAACAATAGCACTATTCGTAAGACAGTGCTTTCCAGGATCCGACAGCATGCGTTGAGATGCAGGTGGCCATTTTTAATTTACTGTTCTAACATTTGGATTGTCATGTTAAAATGGTAAATTAAAATGTTTTTAGAAAAAGGAAATAAAGTCAGAGCAAAGTTCAAGTAAGACATTGGGGGGCAGATTCACAAGCACCTTGCGCCACTTTTGCGTCACTTTTCCCATGTTAAAAATGATGCAAAAGTGGTGCAAGAGGCTTGCAAATAAGCCCCTGAGTATCCTGGCTGCACTTTGCAGTTGTAATGCCCTCAAAAATAAATACATTAATAAATATAAATGTAAAAATAATAAATTACGAAGCGCTAGGTGGCGCCTGACCGACATGGCTGCTCTGCCGTGAGGCTCCGGCCGTGAGACCCCGCCGATCCTTTCTTCTTCGCCTGATCCTGCCCTGGCTGGCTGATTTCGGCAGTTTTGGGGCCCGGGCCCGCCTGGCTGTCCCTGGTGCGAGTTTGGAGCGCGACCGCCCCCCCGGAGCTGTGATTGCTGCCTGCTGTCGGCGCCCGGCGGGAGGCGGCTTTGATCCCTGACGCTGGCTGCGGGCGCGCGGCTACTCGAGACCGCGGCGCCCACGAGGGTGCTGGGCCTGAGAATCCTGGCGGCCCGGTGAGATCGTCGCTGCAGCAGTGGCGGCCCCCCCCTCGGTGGGGCCCCGACCTGGGATCCTGTGGCCGGCGGCGAGGTGCTGTGGAGCCCATTCCGGGCTGTGGTACCAGACGGAGGGCCGGGCGGTGAGTGGGGCACTCCCTGGTGGGACGACCTGAGCTGCTGTGGGGCTGGAGGTGGTGGGGGCCCTCCCCTTCGGGCCGGGTGTCGACGGCCGGGGCACAGTCTCCCCCCACTCTCCCCCACCAACGCTGCTGGACCTGCCCTGGTGTCCCGAGGCCTGCGGCGGAGAGCTGGTGCACCGGCTGGGTGCTGTCCTACCTCGCGGCTGCAGCCCGAGGCCCCCTGGAGGGCTGCGCTGGGACCCCCCCCGAACGGAGCCTGAGAGCAGGAATAGGCGGTGAGTGCGGCGGCGGAGGATCGTTTCTGAGAGAGGCCCGCGGCCACGGCCGAGGCGAGGGATCGGACTCGTTGCCCCGCTGGGGACCCCGCCGGAGGCTGACCACTGGGGCCGGCCGTGTCGGGCCCTGTCCGGCTGCGGGCTCCCCCCGCCGCCCCCGTGCTGGGCCCCTGTCCGCTCGAGCGCCCCTTGACGCTCTGCGGGTGTGACGTTCGCTCGCTGCCCTGATTCACGGACGGCCGCCACAGATATGGGCAAAGACAGGGCCGGCAAGCCAGCGTCCGGGGCCACCCAAACCAGGATGGACAAATTTACTACTACCGACAAGGGGCCCGGCTCCACGGCCGCGCCGGCCCCGGCCCCTGCCACGGACCTTGCTGCCATCCTGCAGGCCATCAACTCCTCCCGCGCCTCCCTCGAGGGCATGGTGGGAGAGGTCAAAGTGGACGTTGCTCTTCTCCGACAGGATCTGCGGAATGCCACCGCCCGCATTTCCGAGGCCGAATCCCGGATCTCCACCGCCGAGGACGACATCCGCCACCTACAGGACCAGGTTCGGGAGTTGACCACCCACTCTAAGGAACTACACCGCCGGGTCGAGGATGCAGAAAATCGCGCCCGGCGCAACAACCTGCGCTTAGTGGGATTTCCGGAGGGAGTTGAATCGGGCCGAGCGGACGACTTCCTGGAGCGATGGTTCCGGTCCTGGATGCCGGCGGACAGCCTATCTCCCTCGTTCGTGGTGGAGAGAGCCCACCGCTCCCTGGGCCCCAGGCCCCCAGGTGCGCCTCCCCGGCCGTTCATCCTCAAACTTTTGAACTTCCGCGACCGGGACGCCATCCTCCGCGAGGCCCGCTGCCAGGGCGCCCTCCTTTACCAGAACCACAAAATCATGATATTTCCGGACTACACCCGCGAAGTCCAAGAGCAACGCCGCTCCTACACGGAAGTGAAACAAAAGATGCGCTCTCTGGGACTCCAGTATCAGCTCCAGTTCCCGGCCCGCCTCCGGGTCGTCTTCCAGCACAAGACTTTGTTCTTCGATACCCCGCGGGCGGCCTGGGCCTGGTTGACGGAGGAGCACCCCCTGCAGTGCTCTGGGCGCGGCTCGCCTGTGGGTATGCGGAGGGGACGAGGAAGACCCCGGACATCGAGGACCCGTCGGCGGCACCGCACGTTACCCCGGGAGCGCACAGCGGAGGAGGTGATCACCACGCGCTCTGGGAGAAGGTCACGCCGAGGGTCGAGAGCCTCCTCTGCCTCTTCGGCCGCACATGCCAGTCCCGGGGCAGATGGACGGCGGACCGTGTCGCCCCGGCCCACGGGCCCTGCAACTCAGCCGGTCGAATTGGTGGACTCTTCGGACCTCTCTCGCAGCCCCAACATTTGACTCTCTTTGTTCCCTTTGGGGGGAGGGGGGGCTGGGGATGCCTGGACGGGGATGGGATGCCCCGTTATCAGTGTTGCTCTTGGCCAGGGCAGGTAACTCAGGTCTGAATTCATCGGTCTCAGGGGTCCACTAGCGCTCAAGCCCAAGCGTTTTAGCTTGGTGGTTCTTCCATTTGGTTCGGGCGACAGATGCTTCCGTTTTCGAAGTGTAGGGTGGGGGGGGGGTTGGGGTTGGTTTGGGGTTGTTTCTTCCCCGTTGGGAAGACTTTGTTGGTGGGGGATGACTCCCTCTTAATTGTTGTACTAAGGCATCATGTGCTGTCTGGCTTGCTCTCCTGCCCGATGTCCCGTTGTCCTTCCTCTCTGGGGGCCTGCTCAGCCGCGCCCCTACTGGCCCCCTCTCCTGTCCTAGACCATGGCTGACCCGCCTGTCCCTAGGGCCGCCATGCGCATACTATCCTGGAACGTCAATGGTCTTCTGGACCGTTTTAAACGTATGGCGGTCCTCAAATACGCGCAACGCGCTGAGATCGATGTACTCCTCCTCCAGGAGACTCACCTGTTGGGTAACAACTGCCCCTTCCTTGGCCGCTACGGTTACGACAGGGTATGGCATTCCGGTTTTGTGCGGGGATCCCGAGGGGTGGCCATTTTGCTCCGCAAGTCCTTCCCCTTTGTCCTGTCCCGGGTGCATTTGGACCCCCAAGGTATGGTAGTGGTGGTTTCTGGCAATCTGGAGGGGCGACCCCTTACCCTGATGTCCCTTTATGCGGCGCCATCCCTCTTGCAGTCGGCCCTCTCCCACGCGGCGGGTCTCCTCCCGACACTTCCGGCGGGCTCCCTCATTCTCGGCGGAGATTTCAACGCCGTCTACTCGCCTCCCCTGGACTCGACGGGCCCGGTCTCCCTGTCCCGCGTCGCCCGCGCAAAACAGCTCTCATCCTGGGCCGAAGCGCAGGGCCTCTGCGATGTCTGGCGGATCTGGCACCCACAGGCACGCCAATACACCCACACATCGGCGGCCCATCACTCCCATGCCCGGATCGACCTCATCTTCGTACCATCCACCGACTGCGCGGGGGTGCGAGATGTACGCATTCTTCCGAGGGGCCTTTCGGACCACTCGCCTGTGCTCCTCGCTCTTGGTCCCCCACCCCTCTCTGCCCGTCCGATGTGGCGTCTGAACGCCTGGTTCCTCCACGACAAGGCTTTCCGGAAGGCGGTCGGGGGCGAGATCGCCGACTACTACTCCCATAACGAGGGCTCTGTCACCTCCCCTGCCGTCTTGTGGGAGGCCGGCAAGGCGACTGTCCGGGGCGCCGCTAAGGGGCATCTGCAGCGCCAACGGCGGGCACAATCCCAGAAGCTCGCGGAATGCGAAGCCCAAGCCGTGGAATTAGAGCGCGGTCTGGGGGAGTTGGACGATGCCGCCCGATCTCGTCGCTTGGCCTTCCTGCGGGAGGAGATTCGCCTCCATTCCCTGGAGGCGGCGAAGATTCTATGGCGCTCCTCGGTGGCCCGGGTCTACGGGTGGGGAGACAAAAACGGCACTCTTCTCCACCGGCTGGCGACCTATCCCCGGGCGGGACGGATCATTCCGGCCATCGCGGACCCAGCGGGTGGTACTCACACAGCCTCGGTGGCGATAGCCCAGGCGTTCGCTGACTATTACTCCCAGCTATACCGCCGCAGGCCGTCCACGCTCTCCCTTGAGGAATTGCTGGGGACGACCGCGGCTACACTTACGCGGTTGCAGCCCGAGGTTTCCGAGACCCTTGATTCACCGATCGAGCTGCAAGAGATCGAGGAGGCCATAGGCCGCTTAGCACCTGGGAAGACCCCGGGACCCGACGGGTTCCCCCAGGAGTACTACGCTCACTATCGGGAGACGCTGGCCCCGAGGCTTCGGGACCTGTTTGCAGCCGTGGTGGACACGGGCTCGTTCCGGCCCGAGACGGACACGGCAACCATAGTTGCCCTCCCCAAGACTCAGCCTCCCTCGCGGTCCTGCTCTGACTATCGGCCGATATCCCTTATCAACACCGAACTCAAAATCTATGCTACGGTCCTAGCACAGCGGTTGCGCCCGTCGCTCGCCTCCTTGGTCCATCCGGATCAATGCGGCTTTATGCCGGAGCGGGGGACCAGACACTGCCTGCGGCGCCTGCATCTTGCGATGGCGCACCGCGGCCGCCTTTCTCCCTACCTGGCCCTCCTTCTGGTTGACTTTGAAAAGGCCTTCGATTCCGTGGGATGGGCGTACTTGGCCGACGTCCTGGAACGCATGGGTTTCGGCCCCCGGTTCCGTGCCATGGTAGCGGTCCTATACGCGCACCCGCGGGCCCGGGTGTTGGTCAACGGGGCTCTCTCTCGCCCGTTTCCCATAGGTCGGGGGACGCGCCAGGGTTGTCCGCTCTCGCCCCTCCTTTTTGCGTTGGCCATGGAACCCCTGGCAATGCTGATTCGCGCAGATCCCGTTCTTCGCGGTTGGGAATGGCCAGCTGTGGCCCCCGATAAGATTGCCCTATACGCGGACGATGTCCTCCTCTATCTTTCCGACCCAGCGACCTCGGGGCCCCGGGTCCGCCGGATCCTCCATCGGTTTGGCCAGGCGTCGGGTCTCCATCTGAACCCAAAAAAATCTGTTCTAGTCCCGCTACACCCGTCGCGGGAATGTTTCGACTGGCAATCAGATATTCCCCTCCGGAGACTCTCCTTTAAGTACCTGGGGATCTGGGTCACCCTCCTCCCGGAACTCTGCTGGGCACTCAATGTGGCTCCAGTAGTAAACAAAGCCAGATCAGATATGCTCCGGTGGCAGGCCCTCCCTTTGAATCCGCTAGGGAGAGTCGCCTTATATAAGATGATGATCCTCCCCAAGTTTCTTTACATGCTGCAGAACACTCCATGCCCCTTTCCGCGCCCGTGGTTCCGGGACCTGGATAAGATGGTGACCAAATTCCTTTGGGGCGGTGGTCGACCTCGGCTGGCCTTGGACCGCTGCAGGGTCCCCTCCTACGACGGCGGCCTAAGCATGACCAACCTCTACCTCTACTATCTGGCCACCCAACTACTGGTGGTCCACGATTGGTTCTCAGGGGGCTGGGGCGACCCGGCTTATCGACTCGAGGTGAACTGCCTCGGGTTCCCCTCCATCCAAAACATGCTCTACGGCACAACGATCCCCCTGTCGCTCCCCGGCGTCGTGCGGGCTCCCTTTCTCGCGTGGCGCGCGGCCTTGCGACACACCAGATGGTCGGGGACGTCCACGCAACTCACTCCGCTTTGGCACGGGACGTGGCTGCGGGAGGTGGTGGGACTCACGGGCTTTCGGCAGTGGGATCTTCTCGGTATCTCCTGTCTGGGCGATATATGGCGTGGAAGCCGCATGTGTTCTTTCCAGGAGCTTCGGACCCGCTTCTCGCTGCAGCCTTCTCAATTCTACCGCTACCTTCAATTGCGCCACGCGGTTCGGGCTCACGTCCCTCTAGATTCCAGACTGCCTTCCCATAGTCCGCCTGAGGCCCAGGTGATGTTGGGGTATCTTGGGAGGGGGGGCATATCCCGCATTTATAAATCCCTAATTAACAATACACCGGTGGATTGGAGCGGGCTAAAGCAGCGATGGGAGGCTTGGGTGGGACCCCTGGATGAGGCGGACTGGAGGGACGCCCTTATGGGCCCTCGGTCGCTTACCACCTCCGCGAGGCTGCAGCTTATCCAACTTTATTACCTCCACACTGCCTATTTGACCCCGGCCCGCCTGTATCGTGCGGGACTCCGCGCGGACGCCTCTTGCACTCGCTGCGGGGAGGTTCCGGCAGATTTTTTCCACATGGTGTGGTCTTGCCCTCGTCTGGGGGACTACTGGGCAGCGATCGAGGCCGATCTAGCGGAGGTCCTGGGTTGGGAGGTCCCCCACGAGCCTAGAATGGCCCTGCTGGGCATCATGGACGGGATGGACGGGTCCCGCAATGAGAAGTACTTCCTCACCACTGCCCTTATGGTGGCTAAAAGAGACATAGCGGCGGCGTGGTCACAGCCAGACCCGCCCAGAGTGGCTACCTGGAGTAGAGGGGTGGATTGGTGTGCAGCTCAGGAGCGGTCGCTATACACTGCACGGGGCTGCCCAAAAAAATTTCGCAAGATATGGGGGAAATGGTTGGGGGGCCTGCTTTGAAGGGTGGGTGCGCAGGGGGGGGGGACGGGGGATGGGAGGGGGCGGGAGGGTTTTTGCACTTGCCTGTTGATGCTTTCCTGATTGCCGATACTGATGCCTTGTTCACTGCACTGCTGTATATTATTCCTGATATTGTTCTTTATGCCGCAAAACACAATAAAAAGAAGTTTATCAAAAAAAAAAAATAAATTACAGGTAGTGGGGTCAGGGAACATCAGAGACCAGGAAGGGGAATGAAAGGATTACATTGAGAGGCCAGGCATAATTTCACAGTTACCAGACACTTGTAAAAGCCACGTGGGGCAACATCAGCTCACAATAATGAATGCACTTGTTAAGAGAACACTGAAAACCTCTAAGTGTAGTAGTTAATAACAATAAAGAAACTTTGTGTTGAAAAAAACGGTCTCATATTCTCCTGTTTTGTGTTGAGTCTGAAAAGGGTTATTACAAAAAGTTAGCAATCTGCGACTCACAGATCATACCAACAAGGGAACTTTACTACATCTGCAGTGAAGAGAGTTAAGATGCAAATTTATACTAGCCTGTTGCTGTTATCAATCACATAACTAAATTATCATCAAGAATACAACCAGATGCATAGCTGAGCTACTGTGACCTGGTAAACGGCCTTCATAAGAAACAAAAATGCAAACAAATTGACTATGCAAAGCAGTATGCAAATCTAGGGCGCTAGGCCACCCCTGAGCAGAATTAGAATGATCAGAATTACTCGTCAGTTACGGATTACAATAGATAGGCATCAGAGTTTTCAATTTAACATTTCGATGAACCAAAAATGTAAATACCAAATCATCATCATACACTTCACACTAAATACAAGAACATCCACTGTCTCTCTATTCACATTTTAACCAAAATTCTGATTTTAATCTTTATAACCCCAAAGCAATCAGTACTACAGCCAATACGTTACGTGATTTGAATTTTGTTTTCAATGCTGTAGGGGATTATAATATATACAATTTCAGAAATAACGAATTGTTCTATATTTTATATCAAATATTATGTCAAGTATTGTTGTAGCGGGGCGTGGACAGCAATATGGCAGTAATCCTGGACCCTGAGCCTCATCGAACCGGCATATACACCATGAGTAACCCCCAGATACATAGCAAAGTATTGACCGGTGGCTAGGCTGAAATTGAGCCGCTCCGAGGTGATGAAAATGGAGCTGGCGCCCTGAATGGAATCTCCTCTCAAAATGGCGGCCTCCACGATCCAAGAATGAGGCACCCCACTTCGCCCACCACTGCAATCCTGTGGAACCAGCATAGGGGTTGGAGGCACAATGGGAATATTATCCATCTGTAACTGTCTGGGGGCGAGACCTCCCCCACCTGGTAGACCAGTCGACCTGACCTAAGTGACGCCTGTAAGCGGCAGAGAGTATTTCATCCGGTCCCATTCCCCCTTCATCCTGATATTCCGGAAACCTGGGGCAAGCAAGTCTTCTGATAACAAGTACAGCACACTCGCACATAGGATACTGCACTCCTGGGCTACTCCCCCCCGGGTCATGACGAAAGATAAAGACTCAAAGCAGACCTGCCAGGGAAAAATAGATAAATATGCTAGGCACACAAAAGCAACACCTCATGATAATGCCGCCCTTCTAAAAGTGATCCATCAGTCCAGGTTGGCGCTGGAAATTAAAACTGGTGAGGTGGACACGGAGGTGTCTCTGCTGAGAAAGGATCTTCGTAAAGTTGTTGACAATGTGTGGCGGGGGTAAGGACTTAGCCAATATCATGACACTCACCGCAGACCTATTGTGGAGGGTTGACGATCCCGAAAAACGCGCTATGTGCCATAATCTTAGATTTGTGAGTTTCCAGAAAGGGAGTGGAGGGCACTAATGCTCCGGCCTTTTTGGATCAATGGCTTCATGATATTTTCACCACCATTAACTTCTCAATCTGCTTCGCTATAGAACATGCTCTTAGAGCACTGGCCCCTAAACCAATACCAGGTGCCCCTCCACGGGCACTAATTACAAATCTTTTTAACTTTTACAATTGGGACATAATACTCAGAGAGGCACGGCAAACTGGGATACTCAAATATGACTCCTCCATGGTCATACTGTTTCCTGACTACTTTAGGGAGGTGCAAAAGCAGATGCTTCTTTGACACAGTCAAAGCCAAACTCAGATCAATTCACCTACAATACACGTCACTCTTCCCGGCCAAGTTGAAGGTGATCTTTCAAGATAAAACGCACTTCTTTCAGAGTATGGAAGAGGCCTGGAGTTGGATTGAAGAGAAGCTGTCCCTCACAGGGTCTCTCCCAGTGACTCTTGGGAAGGACTGACCTAGGGGTCAGAACCAAACTGTGGTCCACGAAATGCAAATGTTGGACTGGGACAAGAGGAGAGAACCAAGTTGAGGGAGTGACTAGACAGGGGAGGTGCTGCTGACGACAGACCCTCAGACTCGGACATCGCAGGGAAAAGATTGGAGAAAGCAACGTCTGGACAAGACGCCATGGTCAAATCAACTCACCCACTGTCTGATGATGACCAAGGATGTGGCCCTGACGGTCCAAAGAAAACATATTTGATTCTTAATGGTCCCCGTTGGAAGCACCTCTTCATCATAAAATTCTTTCCTAGAAAGACATCAAGAAACCTGCTCCTAATACAGCTTTCCACGCACACTAATAAAAATGGTTGTGGCTAACAAAAAGTGGAACAACTCACCAGTACGTACGCATATTTTCAGAGGTACGCAGTGAATTTTTTTATGAATTCGGACTATTATATTTATATCTGGAGATTTTAAACATGCAAAAAGCCATTGTAAATTTGAAAAGGAATTATAAATATAACATTGTTCTGATGAAACAGATGGAGAGCTGCAAAAGAACAGGGACAGTATAGTTCCAAAACTATAAAATATTATGAAATAAATCATGGAAAGTATAAAAATACTGCAAGCTTTCTGTTTGTGAGCTATGGAAAAATGTTATGCTTTGGTAAATCAATTTACAAGTACAAATTAATGTTTTGTACAACACAAAGTTTACCTTGTACTTATGTGGCTCAATTCACTAAAACAGCAAAAAGAAACCCATTGGGTTACTGCTACCTTTGGAGCAGATTTCTGTATTTCTCTCTTTTTACAAAGAATCCTTGGGTTCTACCTATGAAGCACATAGTGCCACAACTATTGAGGAGTTCCAACATATAAACATTGACTGGTCTGGAAATGGAACAGATGTGCCTGAATGACTCGGGAACAAGGCAGACCTTAGACGTGGTCGACTATTTTCTCAACAATAGCACTATTCGTAAGACAGTGCATTACAAAAGAATTTTTAAAAAATCATTTCATTTGAGAAAATGAAATACATGTGTGTTTTTCTTAGCTAACTTTTTTTCTTCTTCTTCCTCCAAGTTTGAGGTTGCTCCCTCTACCTTACCATCCTGCTTTACCAGGAGTAAATCTCTGACCATATTGTGGGTACAGACCCACTACATTTCCTCCACTATATTGCACGGTTGAAAAGCAATTTGAACATCAGTCGAGTTCATACTTAATTGGATGTCATAGGTGTGTCGAAAGATATGGACTTCTTTTTGTAGAGCTCTCATCCTAATATTACCATCTGACACCCTGGGGTTTATCTGGGCTATGGTAGATTCCGTCTCAGCCAATCTTTCTGCTTGTTTCCCATGGTCAGCCCTAAGCACACATGTCCAGAGCCAGTGCCATCAATTGTTAGCTCGATTGCTTGCTTGGTATCTAGTATGATGGCTAGGATCGCTGGTATGTGAGCCTCTTGGTTCTGATCAATGACTTCCTGCTTTAGTGCTCTCTTTGCATCCATTTGGCTGGGAGAATCTTCACTTGGTACCAGTTTTTGCGGGTTTGGTCCGCACCATTTTTGATCTCAGGTACTCATGGACCTGGTCCAGGCCCCTGTCAACCATCAACATAGCTCCACTGCCCATGAGTGCCGTTCACATCACCCCTATCCAAATCAAATCTAGGCCACCACTGCCAGCACGGCTCGCAGGTGGGGAGGCGTGCGCGGATGGGGTGGGTGTTAGGGCACGGGCTGCTTTGAAAGAAAATAATACTAATACAAAAATAAAACTTACCTTGCCGCCGCCGGGTCCCGCATCTTCTCTCATGTATCCGACTCCAGGTCGGAACAGGAAGCAGGCAGCCAGGCTCCCACCTCTAAGCCAATCACAATGCTCCAATGGAGCAATGTGATTGGTCTGAGCGCCATGACACGGTGCTCAGCTAGGGGCTGGAGGGGTGTGCATGTTCTCCATGCAGACTGTAATGCAGCCTGCATGGAGAACAGGTGAGTGTGCATGACTGTTTTGGGTGGCCCGAGAGGGCCGAAAAAACAGTTATTGCGCACAGGAGTGTTCAACCACTCCTCCCCTGCATCCCCGTCCCCATTACACACTGCCGCAGCAGGAGGGAAAAATAAAATGATAATACTATTCCGTTATTATAATTTTATTTATTCCTTTCTTTGCTGCTCCTGGCAGTGAGGCGACTCTCCTTCGCCTTAGTGGAGGAGCCACCA
Source organism: Triturus cristatus (assembly GCF_964204655.1). Taxonomy (NCBI): domain Eukaryota; kingdom Metazoa; phylum Chordata; class Amphibia; order Caudata; family Salamandridae; genus Triturus; species Triturus cristatus. The sequence goes on along the minus strand of NC_140589.1, from coordinate 238,117,218 downwards.
CTGCCAGCACCCCCAATCACAGTAGCCCCTTCTCCGGTGTGCTCGATGTTACCCAATGTTGTTCAGGATTCATCATGAGTCACAGCAAACACCAGGACTGCACCTCACTGAGTCCACTACTGCTCCCCACTCTTAAGTCATCCGTACACATATCTGGAGGGCCAGCTACCCAGCCTCATGAGGCTGAGTCAAGACAGTAAGGCAAAATTGTCCCAGGCATCTCACAGCGGTCTCTCCCACCGGCACGGGCACCACAGACACCCTTGTCGCATCTCGTACCTTCTTAGGAGGGCAGTGAGCACCTAAATGGTACTCAGCACACACACCATATGCCTGGCTTTTCCACACCCCCACACAGGGCCCAAAGCCTCAACCTGCTACACAGATGCCTCTGGAGGCCAATCTTCTACCTTCCTTGCACCAACTTCATGAACTCCAACTTCTGCAGCTCGAAAAGCGTCCTGGGAGAAGTCGCTACCCCCACGTGTACCAAGGCACACTCCATCAAACAGCGAGCCCCTCACTCCCAGCTTACTGGGTGTGGGACCCTACCCCGGCCCAGACTTCAATGGCCACCTCCAACTTAGGCCTTGGGAACCAGGTACAGACCACTTTCCTGCGGAGTTAAGACCCCTCCCACCTGTCCTGTGGTGTCTGCGGGGAGCCTTTACTGCTTGTAGTTCCTTCAGCTCACCTGGTCACCAAACGTCGACCCCAGGGAGGTAGGAGAACTTCGTCCATAGAGCCTTTTTCGGAGCTTGGATCGACACATCCAACTCCATGCATTGCGGCCACACCACTGAAACTGAAGTTTTTAGCTGTGATATATTATGTTTGTTTTTGTTAAAATGCAATGCTACCGTAGATTTCTCAGGTCGATTTCTGTGGCTCTTATGCTCTGCTATTCACAAATGTATCTTTCAGACATCCCTATGTAAAGTAATCCACATGGACACTCCAGTGAGTATATACAATTATTAGCATTACAATCAATCTTATGTTGAAGTTTAATGGGTGTGCATGAAGTAAATTCGGCCCACATTTTTGCAGTGTATGCAAATAAATGCGTCTGGCTGACAAACCTTTTGATTTTTTTTTTGTTCTTTTGTAAGTAAATAGAGGAGAAGCTTCATAAAGGGTTCCAAAATCCGGATCAATGTTCAACATTTCCCATATATCTTTCATATGCATTTGATTGCAGAACCTCTTGATAAGTTGAGGGGGAACGAACGTCATGAGCGAGGCTGAGCGCTAACTAGCGCGCGCCGCCCTTATTGCGGTCGGACCGGTCCCCGGGGGAAAGGGGGAGGTGGGAGCACTACCACCTCCCCCATTAGGCGTCCAATAGGGGGCGTTTTGGTAGGGCGTGAACCGGAAGCACTTTAGTGCTTCCGGTTTCACGCGGGCATACAGCGCCCTCCCCCCCCCCCCTTTTAAAAGGGGGTGTGGGGAGCAGAACAGTCTCTTGTTCTGCTCTCTCCACAGGCGCAGCACCCGGGCCACCAGCGGCCCATAATGCATCAGGGCGCAAGTATGCAGAATTTCTGCAGCCCCCGTCATGGAGTTTAAGGCACAGGGCGCAGGGGGGGTCCGGGGGAAAGTATCCGTCCGATAAGCTGTACCCCCTGCGCAAGCCAACTCTGGCGAAATATTTTGCGTAATTTGCTAGTTTGCTGGGATCTGGAGGTTGCCAGTCATTGACTTTGCCGTAGGCTCTAGAGGGGACATGCAGAAAGTGAATATATGCATTGTTAGATTTACGGTAGGAGTGTCGTGTGTATTAGAGTTAAGGATAGCCATGTGACATCATCTGTCTAACAATGTATTTGGCCTTTCTGCGTAATTGTACATAAGGTTAATAAATAATGTTCTTTATTTTGCAATAAATACGGCCGGGGTGGTTACTCCCCCCTAATCCAAAAAATGCAAAAATTGTTGTGGTCTCAATACTTGCCTTAAGGGAGGGAGGGAGACCTCATCTGGACAAGGGCTGGCTGTGGGTACCAAAAGGTACAGAGGGGACTTGGGGGAGTACCAGGCCATATTCTGTGTGTGTTCATCGCTACTGTTTAAGTAATAGTTCTCTAGAGAGTTGATTTTTTGATGATTAATTCTGTGAATCCCCTGTTCAGAAATCTGGTAGTTTGTTCTAGGAGAGCACTGTTGAAATGTTGTGGGGTTGATATTCTTTTGATATGGGTGCATTGAGAGTAAGACAAGATTTGTTAAAAATACTGTGTGTGAAAACATTTGTAATGGAGCATGTTATTTTTCCCCATTGATTTGCTTTAGGCGTTGGTCGAAATGTTATTGTCTTGCAGTACCACTAGTACATTAGGACAGGATACCTGATTCATACTAATGTAGTGGCTGAATTTGATGAACTTGTTTTTTAAGTTGTGTGATTGGATGTTGGTTCCATGCCAAATTAAAAAGATATTATTATGTGTCATGAGTACATCAGTAAACCTTCGGTCCAAGCCAAGTTGTTGCAAACATATTGGTCTTCAAACAGGGCTATTAAAGCTTTGGAGTAACTTGGTGCACCAGAGAAACACAGTGAAGTTCCACTTATTTGTAGAAAGAATTTATCTTGCCATCTAAGTAGCGTTGGTATAATGCAAAATGAAGAGGCTTCAAAATAAAACATCTGTTGGTGTGCTTTTCCTGCGTATTCAGGAGCAGGCATTCCACAGCTTCAACCCCTGTTGTGTGGGGAATTGATTTAAGCCGGGAATTTACATCAATTTAAGATTTTTAGTTTGAGGTAGTGTTAGTGATTTCAATTTGTTAAAATAGTCTGTGTAACCTTTTAAATAAGAAGGAGTTAGTTGTATTAATGACTGGAGGAACTCATTGTTATATTTGCTTCTCGGTCATTAATCCATCCACAATCGGGGACATTTGGTCGAAAAGGTGGATCTTGGGGACACTTGAGGACTGAGGGTCATATATACAAATACGAGGAAATTGCGTTGGTGGGATTTCTTTTAGTGTTGGAATTGAACCACTTCATCTCTTCTGCTTAATGTAAAATAATCCCTAGAATGTTTTGAAATTTCAAGAGTAGGGTCTTATTAAATTTCCATATATGTAGTGTAATCCCTGACATGTTCATCTACCTTGTGATTGTAGTAAACAACTGTGATTTTAGTGAACCTCATCCACAATATCCAGGATTGCCCCTTTATCAGCTTTGGATTGTTAAATGTCTGCTGTTCGCATTGCTTAAAGTGTCCCTTTCCTGTTCCGTCATGTTTGATTTTTTGTATTGAGAAACTGCAGCTTTTTCAGATCAAACTGATCAAGATTTCAAAATTGTTGAATGCTTTATGGGAGGTGGGCACGAGTTGTTTACTTATTTATTTCCACCATCTAGTTCATCTGTGATCAGAACAGGGCATGTGAAAAAGCACTTTCCAACCAAGTAGCCTCAAGAATTTAAAGATTGCTGTCCCAGTTTCCAGTTGGTTGATGTTGCACGTTTGGGCGCAAAGAATGAACCCTTGACTAGGACAATTGTTTGATGTTTGGTTGGCTTTGAAGATGACAGGTTGATTAGAAGGTTTTCTGTTGTCTCCTCAAGTTCCGACGTGGTTGCTCTTTGTTTTCTTCTCTGTACTCTCTTAGTTTTGTGTGTGATTTTGGAGGGTCGTTGTTGGCAGCCAGCCTCATTTCTAAAAAAAAAAAAGTCGGGTCGCATGGGGGGAATGTTGAGGGTTTGGATATCCATTTGCCGCTCGATAGAAGGCCAGCCAGTACAGCACGTTTGATTATTTTAAAAAGTGATTAAATTGACTACTTTCAGGAGTTCCTTAAGAACCCATTTCTAATTGAAATTACAAATCAGCCATATTTATTGTTAGATTTAACTCACAAGGCAATATGTTTATCATGGGCGTCATTTAGGGATTGCCAGGGGTCGCAGCTGCAACCCCTGGCTTGCCTCTTGGGACCCCTGGCACTACCTTTCCAACCTCTGGCCTCAGAGATGAGAAAATCAGTGAGAGGAACACAGCGGCAGAGCGCCCTTATGGATGTCGGCAGGGGCTCCACTTTCCTTATTTTCTGCCATTTTTTCATTACACTAATAGTGAATAATATTATATTATTCACTATTAGTGTAATAAAAATGATGTACAGTTAGCTGGAAGATGACTCTCCCTGTTTGGTGAGGTATGCAAAAAATTATCTTAAATGTATATTGCTTGCAGGTGGAGATTGTGTTTATATATGAGACACTGTGTGTATGAGATGTGTCGGAAGTGTGTGTGAGCGAAAGTAACCGTCAAATGGTGTGTGTGATGTCGCATCCGCTACCCCTGGCATTTTCTTGATTGGATGTCCATGATGTGTATATAGGATATTCCATTTGTGAATTTTGCTCTTCCTGTAGATTACTGGTGCCTAGGCTGGTGTCAACAGGGACAGAAAACTCTGCAAGTTGTTTATAGAAAGGGAGGAGTCAAACTGCCACATTACTGTGGTTTGTCCTTTGTTGCTAGACCGCAGAAACAGGTTCATTCTCCTGAGTTTGGGGAAGTGTGGTCTGAATGTTAGTGGGATTCGGCGCCTGAGCTGCTACATACCATCCAACGGGAACTGCTACATTGTAGAAAAGGACTTATCAATTTCATTGCAGGCATGAGGCAGCAGTGATGAAAATGAAAGGCTAGTGAAAAAAGTAACTTAAAAGTCACTTAGCCAGTGACAGATTTCATTGTTAATGAATCCTAGCAGAACAGAAAACAATTTAAGGAATTATGACTGTTAAAAATTGCAACAAGAGCAGCGATGGCAGTCTACATGTTTAATATATGTTCAGAATCATATTTTTATATTGTGTATATATATATCTATAATTGTTTGTATGAGTTATATAAACTGTTGAAAAACATTAATACAGAAATGATTGATTGCTGTCCATACCTTTTCATAATCAGAGGAAGGAAAAATGACACGTAGTGAGTCTCCTAATTTTCAGTGTAATAGGAAAGCATAGAACATTATGAAGGTAGGAATTTGCTTCAATAGGTAATCTATGGGTTTGCCATCAGCAAAATAAACCTTCTGTTTATATTGTGATCCAGCTTCAAAAGATTACAAACTATAGGTATTCCACTCAATGGACCTCAGAAGGATAAAAGATTGAGGCCACCCCACCAGGATTGATCTCAGCTGATTTCAAGTTTTACACACATTTCGGCACTAAGGGCAATCTTTAGAGTCTGGCAGATGTGGACGGGCCATCAAAAACTATCTGTTCCCCTGTCCATTGCCATGGAGATGCGTCCATCCTATTTAGAGTCTGGTGGTTTGACTGATACCGCTGTCGCGTTTTTCAACGGCAGTATACCCTAAACTCGTCAGAGGGAGTGACAGTAGTCTCCTCATATACTCGACCAGAGCCTCGATGTCCTCTACAAGCGTCCCCTCAAAGTAACACATATCATGCTTACTAGAAATCTGAGAATAACCAAGCCTTTTTACCTGCACCACAGGAGTGTAAGCCTCATGACCAACCTGATGAAGGGCCTGGATTCAGGTTTGGTGGACGGGATACTCTGTCAGTAATGTGACAGATATCCCACCTGCCATGTTACAAGTTCATGACTTCCTATGGTACTTGTATTACAGCAGACAGGTTAATCTTCATGTTTGCAATGGAGATTCACATCCTTAAAAATATATTAAATACGTTTTTTTCTATTCAAATCATGCTTGCTAGGTAGCCTACACATTTAATGCCTAAACATTGTAACACGTGGAGCTACATGCACGAGATTAGTAAAGCATTGCTAGTATTGACACGGAGAGCGATGTAAAGACTTGGCTGCCTTGATTTACTGGCTTAAGTCTGGGTTACTCTTTGACCAATGTGACAGCTCTACCACTGCAGACTTAAGAGTGCATTATATCGAACAGCACTTATGGAGGGTAGCATTATCTGTCATGTTTGTGATGCAGTATTCAAGCCATAAACTGAAAGGAAGGGTTATAAGCCACATCAATACATATTTTAAGCTAATGAAATGTACCCCTTTGTTGCTGCTCCATTGAGTTCGGCTCCTTATCCAAGTCTGAGTAGGCCACTACCAGAATGCACTGCAAAATGGGGTTCAGCAACCGCCGTACCACCACTTCTGCTGAGAAGACCCTCCCAGGTGACTTAATGCAATAAGGCAGACCCACTGCCAGAGATCTGCCCAACTTTTGTGACAGTGAGTACTGCAGCATTTGAAGACTCCCTGTTGGCACACTCTCTTTGCAATGCCCCACCAAGTCATCATCTTCTTCTGATGGGGCTCACCTGTACAGAGGGAGATATAAAAGCAAAAAATAATGTTATTAATAAACATGTAATGGTGATGCTATGTGAAGTTGCTGACTTAACATACATTGTTATTGTTCTGATTTAGTAGTGTTGCCAAATGTTTTTGATAATTTATGAAGGACTTCACTCAATGTTGTGTAATGCCATTAAGTGCCATGCTCTGGGCTTGATTTGCGGGAGGCAAAGGAAACAGGACAAAGCAAAAATAACAGGAATAACTTGGCCCACCTAAGGTAATACCTACCCTCCCTCCTATTCGACGAATGTAGGGGTGTTATGCATATTTGAAACTACTGGCCCATAGGTCATGTTGGTTATGCGAGGCAAACATCAGATGCGGGATTCAACCTTTCTCGTGTGAGCTATGTAGGGGGTCTCCTCATCTCCTGTTGCCGCAGGCAATGAAGCTCCCAGGTGATCTAACTCTGCCTGTAGCTCGTTTTGGAAATTATGCAGTATAGCATCCCAGTTAGTAGCAATAGGGATTTTACGGAGGCCCAGGTTGTCTTGCTTGTGTAGTGCAACACTTTCAGCCTTAGCCCACACCAGTAGCGAGTGCCTCCAGGCTATCCGGGAAGGAGGTTCTGGCAATTTCCACTGTTTCATGATTCAGCGCTTGGCCACCAGTAAGCCCAGATCCAGAAAGCGGGAGTAACCTTTTGCCGCTTTCTCCTATGAAAAAGGTTCAAAATACATACTTCTAATGTTTGGGACACAGTGCATCAAGTACAGCTGGATAATGTGGATATTACCGACCGCCAGCATGTGTCAAGCAGCAGGCAGGTTCATATCATGTGGAGGAGGTCTGCATCTAGAATACTACATCTGGGGCAAGCCACTTCAGTGAGGTGTAAACATAGATTCATTTTAGCTGGGCTGAGATACGCTCTCTGTATAATAGAATATTGGATTAGACAAAAGCAGGCGTTTCGAGGGACGTGATTTGACCTTCTAGTATTGCTACCCATTCTTTGTCAGTGCAGGATCAGTTACGTTCTGTATCCCAATGCTGCCTTAGGGGCAAGAGCGATACCACTGTGTGATGAGGCAACTAGGCAGTGAACCATCTAGTGAGATGTCTTCCCAATTCCATAACATGTAATTATTGGACAGTAAGATGAGTCTGGTGTTTCCCTGTCATGTCTCCCACCTGCCTCCAAAGCGGCAATAAGGGAGGTGTGTAATAGAATTGGCCTGGGTGCAGGCTGTCTTCCTCCACTAGTGTGTCGCAGGGCAGCAAGCACCATCTCGTTACAGATTGCCTAACGTGTTGAGGCCAGTTTCTAGCCTAGTAGACAGTTCTGCAGTTGTGGTAACTACTTGACCCCAAGGTGTGCCCGTTATGGGTAGGACTGGCGCAGATGAGATCGTCGTTTATGTTATGTACAAGCTTCATTGGTATCACTGGTATGCAACTCCAAGTAGCAGGGATTCCGGTGGACTACTCGGGGCGCAGGGGTGAAACAGCCGAAACAGCACCAAGAGTGTCCAGGCCGGTATGAGCATGGCAGTGTTGGAAAGTTGGAGTCCTGCCATCCACCTGGCCACCCACTGAAGTTAGGATGCGAGATAGTATTGCTTCATACTTAGAACTACTAATCCACCCTGATCTGTAGGCAAGGATTGCTTGGAGAGTGCCACATGACAAAGAGAGTTACTCCAGATGAACTCTCTCATCGAACAAGGAAAAGAGCAGCGGGGAGAGAGGACATCCTTGGTAGGTACCATGACACACTGGGAATGGGTCTGATATATAGGAGCCCATCTTCACTCTGGCTGTTGGCTGTGTATAAAGCAACTGGACCAGGCAAATGAATTGGCACCCGATACATAGCGAGGCAAGGTGGCAAAAAGAAATTCCCATTCCAGGGAATCAAAGGCTTTCTCCAAATCAATCACCATGCACCCTGAGTATGACCATTCAAGTGTGTGGAAACCCGGAAGAAGCATCATAGATTCAGTGACGTGTTACGAGCTGGGGCAAACCCATTTTGATCCGGGTGGATCAGAGACGGGACAAGAGGCGTCAGACAGTCGGCGGGGATTTTACTACCCCTCAGTTCTTACATAGTATCTGTGACTGTATTTTTTCTACAGACTGTCAAACAATTTCTGTCCATCAACAGGAACAGTGACCTGTTTCCTTACAAACTGTTGTTAACAGAGGTATGTAATGCCACAGTTGACTAAGACAAAAGAATTACTCCAGTCAGCAGACACAGACCACTTTGCAGTGCTCTTTTGTAACTTGTACATATACCTCTCTATTTCCACTTGTCAGGATTTACGGCTCCGATGAATATCGGCGCCCTGAGAGACGCCGCGCGTCGCTGGGAAGGCGGTAGGGTTAAGACTACAATACCCATCGCCCCCAGCGAGCGCACTTCCTGAGGTGGTACAAAAGCCGCTCTCACGGAAGAAACAGGGCTTGTCAATCAAGTCCCTTCTGGCGTATCTCGAGGTAATTGACCTCGCTGGACTGCTTCCCGAGAAATACTCGCTGCATGAGCCGCTGCCCGGTTCACCTTCGCGTACTCCGTTCCGACGAACCTACGGGCTCACATGAGCTCACCCGCACCTTCCGCCTGCATATTACTTTGAGTGGCACTTCGCTTCTCCTTCCTCACTCCTGTTGGTGAACCGAAGCGTTGGAGACCGGACTAGAGGTTCTCCGCTTCGGCCCTACCCGCACCCCCGCTTGGAGCCGACTGAAAGGCTCGGAGAGCTCCGAGGCGCCTCTGAAGACACCTGCATGTTGCTGTTCCTGCGCTTGGAGCCGACTGAAAGGCTCGGCGAGCGTCCGCTCTTCCTCTCCTGGAGGCGTGAGTACCCTGGTCTGAAAGCGACTACCTGTGCGACACAGGGAACTGCCTGAGTGAGTGTGAGGAGGAATTCACTTGTGTACTGATATCTTGTCTTGCTGGGTGGGTCGGGGTTCCTGTAGCTCATGACTGTTCCTTCTCTCTCAACAGGAGTGGAGTACCTCCCCCATTTAGTCGCCTCTGCCCTTCTGAGTTATCCCGTTTCCCCGGGGGTGGTGTTGCTTGTAGAGGGGGCTCTCAATCCTCTAGGGTGATACTGTTCTCGGGGAGAAAGGACTCTAGCATCGTGGATCGCCCCTGCTGTATCCGGCTTATAAGGTTAGTGAGCAGGGTTGCCGCTGACAGATTGACAAGCCCATGCAGATCGGTGGCATCCGAGGCCCCTTGAGTAAAGCAGAAAGAGAAAAAAGGAGAACTCAGAAACTCTGCTTATATTGTGGCAAGCCCGGCCACTTCATCAAAGATTGTAGAAGCCGAACCAAGAACACCACTACCGGAAGCCCTGGACCTAAAACGGTGTCTGTAGTGGATTACCCGACTGAGGACCCGGAAAACTAATGAGCCCGAATAAGATGAGGACCGCTTGTTTGAGGCCTAGCAGTAAAGAGGTCTTCCCTGCCTTAGCCAATACCATACAGCCCTCGGTCGCTCACATGAATGTGTGCGTTGTGTTGACCTTGCCTTGTGACATTTCGGTGGTGGTCCATGCTCTGCTGGATTCCGGGGCCACTGGAAATTTCATGGACCAACGGTATGCAAAAAAGTTAGGCATCCCTGTTGATCAAAAGGATACCCCCAAGAAGGTGAAGGCCGTGGACGGTTCAGCCTTAACCTCGGGTCCAGTTTGTTATCACACCAAGCCCCTCGTAATGCAAATAGGGTTACATCACTTCGAACAGATACAATTCGACCTGATCGATGCCCCCCATTTCACGCTTATTCTGGGAATGCCATGGCTAACTCTCCATGATCCCTTAGTGCGGTGGGCCGCACGCACTGTGACATTAAATTCGTCCTTTTGCCAAGAACACTGTACCGAAGAACAAGTCAAGACGTCGGCCCATAGGGGGAGTCCAGCTGGGTTCCTTGCCAGCACATGCATCCAGCCACAGGCAATGCCTGTTACCATGTTACCCCACATTTACGAAAGGTTTCGATCCGTCTTCGACACCCAAGAAGCAAAAAGATTACCCCCACACCGGGACTATGATTGTGTCATAGAACTAGAGGCAGGAGCCAGTATACCTTGCAGCAGAATCTATGCCCTCACGGAAGCCGAAACCTCGTATCTCCGGACCTACCTTGACGACATGCTTGCCACCGGGTTTATACGACCATCTTCCTCGCCTGCCTCCTCTCCGATCTTTTTTATTCCGAAGAAAGAAGGAGGATTACGGGCCTGCATTGATTACAGGGCAATCAACAAGGTCACCGTAAAGAACAGGTATCCCCTGCCATTGATCCCTGTTCTTTTAGACCAACTGAAAACCGCGACAGTATTCACCAAACTGGATCTCAGGGGAGCCTACCATCTGGTTCGGGTACGGCGCGGCGATGAGTGGAAGACTGCCTTTCGGACCAAATTCGGCCTGTTCGAATACACGGTCATGCCCTTCGGGCTGTGCAACGCTCCCGCCGCGTTCCAGTACTTCATGGATGAAGTACTGAGGGGCCTCTTAGATGTATCTTGCATCGTGTACATCGATGACATCTTGGTGTACTCCACATCCCTGGAAGAACATGTGAAGCACGTGGCGGAAGTTCTGGAGCGCCTACAACAGTATGCGCTATACGCCAAACTGGAAAAGTGTTTGTTCCACGTGTCTGAAGTGGAATTTTTGGGTTATGTCATCGGTCCCGAAGGCTTGGTCATGGACGAGAAGAAAACGCAGGCTATCACCCAGTGGGAATCGCCCACCACCGTAAAATCCCTACAAAGTTTCTTGGGCTTCACGAATTTCTATCGCCGATTTATAAAGAACTTTTCCAGTATCATCCAACCATTGACATTTCTCCTGAGGAAAGGAGCCTCCTTCGAGTGGACGGCCGCGGCGGAAACGGCCTTTCAGACCTTGAAGAACTGTTTCATGACAGCCCCCGTGCTTCGTCATCCTGACGCCACACGTCCTTTCGTGGTTGAAACCGACGCCTCCCAATATGCAATAGGGGGAATACTATCACAGAGACACCCGGACACGGGACAATTGCATCCCGTCGCCTTCTTTTCCAAGAAATTGGCCCCTTGTGAAATAAACTACAGCATTATGGATAAAGAGCTCCTAGCCATAAAAAGAGGGTGCGAAGAATGGCGACATCATTTGCTCGGCGCCAGACATACCGTAGAAATCTATACGGATCATCGGAATCTCTTATTCCTCAAAACCGCCAGAGCTCTGACACCGAGACAACTACGTTGGTCGTTGTTTTTCTCTGATTACGACTTCGTAATCAAATATCGTCCAGGCCCACAAAACGGAAAGGCCGATGCTCTGTCCTGGCCCCAACTACCCGTCAATACGAACCCTGTACCCGTCTCCGACACTCCCTTGATTCTAGAAGCCGCATCATTCCCTGATGAACTGACGGCCGCCGCAACAACACCCGACTTCATAGAAGAAGTACGACACCAAACCTCCGGGACCGAAGAAGCTGTTTGGGTAGCCAAAGACCCAGTACACAGGTCCTCTAGGCAACGCCTATTATTTCAGGATCACCGCTTGTATCTGCCGACCCCTTCCCTACAACAACAAGCCTTGAGATGGGTTCACGATTCCACCTTGGGTGGACACCAGGGGGTACTTAAAACCACGCTAGCCATGAAGCGCCATTTCTGGTGGCCTACGTTAAACCCAGATACAGCGGTCTACATCGCTGGATGCGCTACATGCACGCAAGGGAAGTCCCAGCACAAACGACCAAGTGGGTTGCTCCATCCTATTCCAATCCCTCCCGCTCCGTGGCACACACTGTCTATGGATTTTATAGTGGATATGCCCTCTAGTAGAGGAATGACTACCATCCTGGTCGTCATCGATCATTTGACGAAGATGGGCCATTTTATTGCCATGGAGAAACTCCCTTCAGCCGCAGGCCTAGCCCAGCACTTTTTACAACACATCGTACGGAGTCATGGAATCCCAGCGGTTCTCATTACAGATAGAGGCACACAGTTCACATCAAGGTTCTGGAAGGCCTTGTGTCAAGTCATGAAAGTGGACGCCCGGCTTTCCACCAGCTACCACCCCCAAACAGATGGCAAGACCGAAAGACTGAACCAGACATTGGAGCAGTACCTCAGATGTTTTACGTTGCTCTACGAAGAAGAATGGAGTACTCTACTATGGATGGCGGAGTTTGCCTACAATAATGCTGAACACACATCGCTAGGATGCTCCCCCTTCTTCTGTCTAACTGGGTACCATCCAAACATGCTGCCCTTTGAATGGCCTGCACAAACCAAACACCCTTCCATCCAAGAACATCACTCGCACCTGAGAGTGGTGCTACAGACAGCCAAGAAACAACTGGAAACAGCCCAAGAAAGAGACAAACGCTACGCGGACAAAAGAAGAACCCCTGAACCGGACTACAAAGTAGGAGACAAGGTGTGGTTAGACACACGACATCTACGCATAAAAGGGAACACGCGCCTGAAACCAAAATACGTGGGTCCATACCCCATTATCCAAGTGGTGAACTCTGTAGCTATGAAACTGACTCTCCCTTCCACGTGGCGCATTCATCCAGTGTTCCACGTCTCTCTGCTTCGACCATGTCTCCCTCTCACTAGACTCCCCCCAAAACCTCCGCCACTACTTATAGATAGCGAGGAGGAGTATGAAGTCAAGGGGGTTCTAGATTCTAGATACATCAGGGGCAGGCTACACTACTTAATCGATTGGAAAGGGTATGGTCCCAAGGAGAGGTCCTGGGAACCTCTGTCCAATTTACATAGCACTGCATTGCTGCGCCGCTTCCACGCGGCTCATCCTACGAAACCCAGGGGCCCGTCGAGACGCCGGCCCTAGTAGGGGGGTTCTGTCAGGATTTACGGCTCCGATGAATATCGGCGCCCTGAGAGACGCCGCGCGTCGCTGGGAAGGCGGTAGGGTTAAGATTACAATACCCATCGCCCCCAGCGAGCGCGCGAACGCACTTCCTGAGGCGGTACAAAAGCCGCTCTCACGGAAGAAACAGGGCTTGTCAATCAAGTCCCTTCTGGCGTATCTCGAGGTAATTGACCTCGCTGGACTGCTTCCCGAGAAGTACTCGCTGCGTGAGCCGCTGCCCGGTTCACCTTCGCGTACTCCGTTCCGACGAACCTACGGGCTCACATGAGCTCACCCGCACCTTCCGCCTGCATATTACTTTGAGTGGCACTTCGCTTCTCCTTCCTCACTCCTGTTGGTGAACCAAAGCGTTGGAGACCGGACTAGAGGTTCTCCGCTTCGGCCCTACCCGCACCCCCGCTTGGAGCCGACTGAAAGGCTCGGAGAGCTCCGAGGCGCCTCTGAAGACACCTGCGTGTTGCTGTTCCTGCGCTTGGAGCCGACTGAAAGGCTCGGCGAGCGTCCGCTCTTCCTCTCCTGGAGGCGTGAGTACCCTGGTCTGAAAGTGACTACCTGTGCGACACAGGGAACTGCCTGAGTGAGTGTGAGGAGGAATTCACTTGTGTACTGATATCTTGTCTTGCTGGGTGGGTCGGGGTTCCTGTAGCTCATGACTGTTCCTTCTCTCTCAACAGGAGTGGAGTACCTCCCCCATTTAGTCGCCTCTGCCCTTCTGAGTTATCCCGTTTCCCCGGGGGTGGTGTTGCTTGTAGAGGGGGCTCTCAATCCTCTAGGGTGATACTGTTCTCGGGGAGAAAGGACTCTAGCATCGTGGATCGCCCCTGCTGTATCCGGCTTATAAGGTTAGTGAGCAGGGTTGCCGCTGACACCACTTCAGTGTAGGTTGGGTGGATGGATGTGTGTTAGCTTATTAAAATGAAACTGAGTAGCCATAATCGACTCAGTGTTATGGAGGAAGATAAAATGTGCCATGGTAATGTATTACTTCATTGCAGAGATGGATCACATCACTGTTGCACCTCTCTTCCATTCTGTAAGAATTTGCGTTATTATTTGTGAAGGATGCGAGTCCTGCGCAAGTAATAAGTCTTTTTACTGGGAACTAAGTACCCCATTGTAGCATGCGACTCTCTCAGGGTAAGGAAAAAAAGGAGTCCAAGACCTACTCAGGGGAGCTGTTTTGGGCTAGCAATCCAAATTCACTGTCATGCAACAACAGCAACACTGAATACATTATTGTCCAGTCAATGCCTTTTCTTTTATAAAGGAAAAGTTCTTTTTTTACTTACTGACTACTAAATACTACAAAATAATTTACAAATACATACATCAGCTAGATGAAAATACCTTTCGTGACACCCTCATACCACATTTCCACTGGATGGGTCCTGAACCCCATAATCACAAGGCCCCCCACATATACCAGATGAAACATCACACTAAAAGGGGGTGTCATTATATATAAGGCAGGCCTACTGGCTTTGTTAAGCGATCACCACATTAATATTTATAATCACATTATGATTCACTAATGTATCGCCATTCAAACTGATGGAGGCAATAATGATACTCACAAGCGATCATTATAAGTATTGCAGTGTTCATCAACAATATTGTTAACAAAGATTGTGCATTCAAAACATCCTCAGACATGTGTGAAAGTCTTTCTTTATGTCCCTGCACTCCATAACCCACACAGCCCCAGCTTAGAGAGAGCTTGAAAGAGTGATAAACCTCTCCTGGGGTCACTGACACAAGCTCCTATGAGATTTGGGGTCAGTTTGTAACAGTAAATTGGGAGTCTGCTGCACCTTCCCAGCCCCCGGTAACACTTTTAAAATACATTGCTGGTGGCCCTGCCCAGTTTTGGGGCACAACCATAAAAAGGAAATGTGTAAATAGGCTCATTGCAGGGTATTGTTGGACACTCATTGGCCCGTTTTTATAAATATTTAATTATAGGGACTCGGTGTGGGAAACAGGGGCTCCCTCACTCATTTGCCAGGAGCCGGCATTCTGTAAGTGCCATCCCCATCTGCACTGTTTATAGCAGGCAGGCGCAGATGTGAGTAAGTATTATTCCAACAACATGGAGCATGGGCGAGAAGTGTGCAGAGTGGGGTGTGGCTGCCCCCCCCCAGTCACAGGCATTGGGAGGTATATGAGCACACCTCCTCCCCTACTCTGTAGCACTCTGGCCCAGAGGCATAGCTAGAGCTTGTGGCGCCCGGGGATATCCCTTAGATTGCCGCCCCTGGGGAGGGGGGTTGCTGGGGAAAAAGGACGACGAGCACTTGAAAGAGGTCCGAGAGACACGTAGTATCGCCGCTAATAGTTACCTCGATCATGCAAGTTACATGCACATACATGACACGGTCCAAGGCTACACAGTTGAATACACCAGTAACTGGCAGTGACTGGCAATACAAAAGAGAACCCACAGACTGCATGATCTATCCGGGGACTCAGAAAAACCGCATGTGACATCCATTAGAGAGCTGCGTGAATAATTACCTGGTAATCCCCTCAGCACAATGCAAACATGCACATACATGACACTGTTCAGGGATCCAACATCTACAGCTGACATTAAATGACCATTCATCATGGTCCCCCCATTAAAGCAGTGCACTTTGTGATCTGCATGGTACATGTTCCTTGCAGCAGGCACATTAACCCTCTGTGCTACCTTTCCAGGAGTCAACCCTTCCACTAGACAAAACTCCGATCTCTCTCTAGGAAGAACATTAATCACCGAAGTTATCATGACATTTTTATTGTTTCTGAAAACTGCTGGAGGCCAGGAAGGAGGCAAGTTTTTTTTAAACCATAATATACTTGCAAACACTACGCACCCACCCAAAATAGGTGCCCAGTGCAGTCACACCGTTCGCATCGCCCTAACCTGCTCAAGGTTCATGTGACCTCAGTGACAGAGTCACAGTGACTGGATCACTGTTGCTCTAGGGTGTGCTGCTTCGTAGGCCTGCCCGCAAAACTGGAGATGAACTTCAGTATGGATTGTGGCGGACAGGCCTCCAAGGTTAACCCACAATTGACACCACTAGGGTACACCTGCTTGTGCTAAGACATCAAGCCTTCTAAGGTCTAGTGGGGCCTTCTAAGGTCTAGCATGGGAATGTGCTCCCTCAGTAGAGTGGTCTGGTGGACTGGTCATGAAGGCTGAACCCAGTTCCCCAGTTCCAAATTCGACAGCTCTGGCCATAGTGCCACATCCTCTCCCCCACTGAACACCATACTTCTCCACTGAGAGAAACACGCACTGCCTTCATCTATAACCTAATTGTGCCCGCTATATAAACACTTGGATGTGGCTCAATTCAAATTATGCACTTGATAAGAGTAATATGCTGCCTCAAAAAAAAAGGAAAAGCAACCACTCATAGGGAATGCAAGATTAAGTAAAGCATGTGAAATGTAAGCAGAAACAACATGGTTACCTTAACGATCTCTCACTCACTATTCAGAAATCAGCGAGTGGTTTTACCTGAAAAGTTAAGGAAATGACTAGTGGGCCCTGAAGGGAACCGTTTCAATGTCCATTGCTTATATCCTTACAAAACGTAAGCAGTATGGTTTAAAAAGACCACATCCATAAACACAGAGCCATGGTACACATTTTGTTTTCCAATCCACCCATCAACCAGGTATTGCAGTACCTCCAGGAATGGTACACTTTCCCACCTGGGAACAACAATGCTGTTCAAAGAAAGACGAGAAAACAAAAGTAGCACTTCATTCCAAAACTCTGTAAAGTGAAGCTGGTGTATTTGGATGTAAATAAAACCAATCTGGCTACTTTACAACTGTCTTGCTTTATTTAGTTATGTATTTATTTTTCATATTTAAAACCTTCTATTTCTCTCCATCTCGCTGCACTTTGGAATAGAAAAATGTCAGAAAAAGGGCATTTCTCGCAAGAGTGTTTTTCTTTTTTGGATCCATTTCACAGGGAAGCAACTAAATGCAAAAAAGGAAAGAGAGGTTGTGAACCGTTTCTTCAAGTCACGGTTTTCAGTAAGTGAGGAGCAAGACAGGAAGAGAGGGAATAATAGGAAGAGAGGGGGGGACAGCTGCCAGCACAAAAAAGAAGAGGACATTGCCCGAGTCCTATTCCTTCTCTGCCCGTCCCCGAAGGTCCACGCAATCAAGCAGAGGCCTTATCTGAATGCCTTTGTCCTCCCCCAAAATAGTGCCGCCTGGGGCGGACCGCCCCACCCTAGCTACGCCACTGCTCTGGCCAGCTGAGATCTGAGGTTGGGGTCCCAGGTCACCATAGTCCTCACACCAGCCCTCACAGGGCAACTTCTTGCTTTATTGAGCTAGCCCCCGGGCTGATGGTTACCCAGGGATAGTAAGCATTTGGCAAATGGGGCCCCACACACACCTCCTCTCTCAGGAAAGCAATTAAATAAAGATGTGCGGACCCCCCAGGTCATGGCCAATGCTGGGAATTTCAAGGGAACAGTGTGAGAGTGCCAAGCACTGTTTTTCTTTTGAAAAGGGGCAGTACTTTGAAGCTGAATATCTCAGGCCCTGTTGTGTCAATGTTGTTCATCATTGGCTCATTTCACGCCTGGTGGCCGGGCCTAGTCACCTGGAGCATTTTCAACAGGCCTCCTGGTCTCTAAAGGGGTGTGTCTTACAGGCAGCTCGGTTTTCGGTCTCCCTATGTGATCCTTCTCCACTACCTAGCTCGTGGTACTCCCCTCTGGCTGGTGGGGGAATTTTGCATTGTCCCCTGTAACCAGCCAGTAAAATACTCCCCAGCCTGAACACCCCCCAGGCCCAGATCCTCCTGGCTGTCTTGCGGGGCACCTGTGTGGGGGAGGCAGTGGAATCCAGGTCTTTCCCCCAACTGGTCTTCAGGGGACAGTGACCCATCTTAGTCCTAGGCATCAGTGGAGATCCTGGGAGCCACCTGATGCCCTGCTTGGCAGGGCATCATGTGGCTTCTCTTTCAGGCTGATCATCCTTTCTGCCGTTTGGCAGGTCCAGGGTCTTCTCAACTGCCTCTTCCTTGTGCATGGGTTTTTAAGTCGGGGTGGAAAGTTCTAGATGCCCGGCCCCACCGGCCAATCCTAGGGTATCCCATAATCCCTCCATCCCGTATGAACCAACCTTCACAGCATTCTGGGACAATCCAGCATGGCAACTTCAAGTTTTTTCTGGAAAGAGATACTTTGATGGCCTCATCTCCACTACTAGCTGACATCCCTGCCATATCCCTTCCCACGAAAACGTCAAAGTTGAGCCTCTACTGTGTTGGCACTAAAGGCTAGTGGGCCTGGGTTATCCTAGCCCAGTGCAGTGTGACAAGCTAATTATCAGGCACAGATTTTCCCCTTCACACCTTTTCTCTCACAGAAGCTGGGTCAACGACTGATAATTGCTCATTGTGTGGGGAGGCCTTTGTTACCATCACTAGGGGAGCAAAGTAACTAATTAACTTGGACCAGTAAATGGGGAAAAAAGGCCTGGAATCTGATTATAAACCGACCTAGAGAAATATGACAATTCCTGACGTTCCAACAGATGTGGATGTAATGTGTTGGGAAATGCAAAGTCTAGCTTGGTGTGCATGTTTTACCCCAGTTTGGCACCTTGCTGGACTGCATAGGCCTAAGAGAAGCAAAGCTGCACTTTATGACAGATTTGGCCCATATGTATACTGCAGTAAAAGCACTACAGATTTTCTGGTACAGACCTATCTATGAATGCCCACTAATATTATAAGGTCCGCCCCAGGTCTGCACCAATCCTTGAAGAGTCTCTCCTGCACCAGCCTACCTGTGCACATCTACCGTGCTGCGCATAGCTGTAGTCTCACACGTGTGTCCACAAATGTTCATGTTTAACTAGACCTTTACCCGAGCTGTGTCGCAGCAGCCTTATAAAAGGCAGACACTTGCAGCAAACACACGGAGTCCAATTACCGTGAACTTCTGGTGAGTGAGACTCAGGTAGTGGGACTCATCCACAGTAAAGATTCAAAACCAGGTAGTCATTTATGAAAAATCCTGGTGGACTAAATGATCAGAGCCCATTTGCTACACATTCTATGCCTTTGCTTTACGCATCATTAGAAACATATATGTGAGTTCAATAGGCAAAATAAATTGTTAAAGCCAAACTTCCAGAATGCAGTGATATTTTAAATCAAAACTCAGAACTGGAACAGTCATATATGGGCAGCACCTCTGTTGTTGAGTGTATTGTGAGACCAATTGCCAGAGCATCTTGTATTGTGGAAGCAAGAGAATGGACTCTCCCCTGCCAGTAATTCCACCTCTTACATGTCTTCTCCTGTGAGCATTGAGTGTTGGAGACAGCATTCGCCTTATCCACAATTTGGGCCTACATTTCCCTTATTTGGCTAAGGGTTGTTGTCTGGGTCTGTGCTCCAAAACGTGGGCTCAACCCTAATTATCTCATCTATCATCACAGTTAGCACATTTCCTTGGAATTTGGGTTGCCTTTTTCCAAACATCTCAATACATTTACGGGAAGGACCTCTACTTCTGGTGCTTTGTGTTGTGAATGGTAAATGGTTTGTGTGGTTTGAAGAGTGTCTTCTGTGGTGGGACTGCAGATGTTGGCGAGTAGATTTAAAGCATGGGACCCATACGAGTTTGCTCAGTTGTCAGCTCTGTAAACAGCGATCCTAGCTGCTATCACTTTGCTCTTTGCACAATTGCTTGTACTGTATAGATGCTATTTTTTTAAATAATCTTCTGTGTTGCGTTGCTTTAACTTGATTCTTAGACATTTTAAAATCTGAAACTGTGATACTGAATAAGAGGGAATCGAACCTTGATTGTGGGAAGAGGAAGTGGGTATTTCTCTTCTGTTAAGACCCGCCATCGTGGTCAAGGCGCGGTCTAGCTTACGAACACGGAGGCAATAAAACGGGACGCTGCGCTAGCGCGCAGCGGACGTGCGCAACGGGCGCGCCGCTGGTGCGCACAAGGCGCACACAAGGCAAGCCTGTCTGCGCCCGTCCGCGCCTCGGACGCGCTTGACGATCACGGTACAAGGAATGGGGGTAAGACATTCATTAGGACGCATAATTCTCGTATTAGTTACAATACTGGTGATCTGAAGGTTATGAACAATGGTTAGAAATGTCGTCCCCACTCTCTTTCAGTGGACTCCATGAAAACATGGAGTTGTGATATATGCCATTGGACAATCCCCCCTCCTCCGGCCATTGATGATACATCCCTTCTACGGGAATGCATGCCTGATCCACCCTTATTATTAAATCAGCGTATCAATAATGAGTTAAAATTGATGCTTTTGAACACCCGCTCTATGCAAAAGCATCAACAACACATTTTTGATCTTCTTACTGAATCCAAGCCTGATGTGTTGTTTCTTTCTGAAACATGGCTTCACGAAGGGTCTAACCCTACAATCGCCAATGCTATTCCCCCTAATTATTTCATTATAAGGAAAGATCGTGTAAGGGGACGTGGTGGAGGCGTAGCGATTATTTATAAAAATTCGCTCAATTGTATTACCCTTCCCAACCCCGACTTAGAGAACACTGAATGTTTAAGTTTCCAGCTAAAAATATCTCCCCATCATTCTATCGCTGGGGTTTTAATTTATTGACCGCCAGGTCAGGCCAAAAATTTTCTGGAAAACCTAAATTTTGCTAATTCCTCCTTAGCTGCTAAATATGAACAATGCTTAATTTTAGGCGATTTTAATATTCATATGGATCTGCCACATAATCTGGACTCAATAAAATTGTACGACTCATTAAATATGTTCCACTTTCTTGCTTATGTTACTCATCCCACTCAGGATAAGGGGCACATATTAGATCAAGTCTTCTCAACTAAACCAATTGAAATGGCTTTACCCATTCCATTGGTTTGGTCTGATCATTATTTATTAACGTTCAGCATTAAAGAAACTGTAGCCCCGTCCCCTAAACTATATGCACTACGGACTAACAATTTTAGGTCATTTACATCTATGACCACAGTAGCCGTGGGAGCTTTTCTGGAAACTCACCCTTTGTCATTTACTGATAATCTATCTTGATCTATCCTCCTTAGAAAATTGGCTTGAAATTTGTGTGAATAGCATCGCCCCTCTTAAAACGCGAGTAGCTGATAGAGAAAGACCTTCCGCTCCCTGGTTTACGGAGGAACTCAGGAAGAGCAGGAGCGCCTGTAAATGCCTAGAAAGGAAATGGAGACAGGATTATGACCCACGGGCCAGGCTAACCTATAAGAACGCACTAAAAGCTTACTATAAAGAAGATCGGCAGGGAAAAATGAACTTTCTCCACGAAAAAATTGAGAAAGCAGGAAACAAAAGTGAAGAACTTTTCAAGGTCGTAAAAGACTTTACGGCCCCTGCTGCGCTGAAAAACCCTTTTGTTCCTATGAATGCTTGGGCTGACAGCATTGCTCAGTTTTTTTTCAATAAAATCTCTGCTCTACAGTCCACTTTTGTAGCCGCAGGCCCTGACTGTTATGGAAATCTGGATAGTCTTTTTTTACAGTCACCTCCTTCTGTGAACTGTCTACTACATATTCCAGAATTGCCTTTAGAAAAATCCTTTCTCCATCTTTGTTCCTTCAAGACAGGATTTCCTGTCGATCCTTGCCTGGCAAAGATTCTGGCTTCAATAGCAGAGGTAATTAACCCGGCAGTTAACCGGGTGCTGAACCTCTCACTATCCAGGGGGACCGTCCTAGATAGCTGGAAATGTGGGAAAATTCTTCCTCTTCTAAAAAAACCCTCTGCCGATCCTTGGACTGCCAGCAACTATAGACCTATTTCACTGCTCCCCGCCTTATCCAAGACTCTGGAGAAATATGTTAATCAGGTTCTTGGAGAGTTTGTAGAATCCAACGGTGTTCTACACGCTAGCCAGTCAGGCTTCCGTGCCAATTATAGCACCGAAACAGCTCTCCTTGAGATCTTGGAGTCTATAAAAGTTTCTTTGGATAAAGGTGGGAAAGCAGTATTGGTATTGCTGGATTTATCTGCAGCCTTCGATACCGTTCCCCATGGCTTTCTTCTCGATCGTCTTTGGAGGTGCGGTATCGGAGGCAATGCTTTACCATGGTTTCGGTCCTACCTTACCAATCGCCAGCAAGCTGTTTGGTCCCCTCCTTTTGAGGCCCCCATCCAATCTATGAATGTGGGAGTTCCCCAGGGTTCTATTCTGAGCCCCACATTGTTTAATGTGTATGTTGCTCCCCTGGCACAGTTGGTTGAATCTTTTGGCGTTAAAATCGTCTCTTACGCGGACGATACGCAACTACTGTTCACATGTGCCAAAGGGGAAGTATTGGACGGGAAGATGATTAGATTGTGCCTCTCGGCGGTGTTTAACTGGTTCAATATTAACCACCTCCGATGTAATTCTGAAAAATCAGAAATGATTTTCTTCGGTTGCTTACCAGATGATAATTGGCGTGATTGGTGGCCATCGGATATGTCACCTCCAACCGTCCTGGCCACGACGGTAAAGAACTTGGGAGTTAAACTGGACAGTAATCTTTCCATGGTCGCCCAGGTTCAATCTGTGGTTGGCACTTGTTTCGGACTACTTAGGATGTTGCGTACTTTTTTACCTCTGCTTTCTATGTCCCACAGGAAGATAGTCGTACAAGCCTTGATACTTTCTCGGCTAGATTACGTAAATGTTCTTTATCTAGGTCTTCCGGAATATTTGTTTAATCGGCTGCAGGTGACCCAGAATGCTGCTGCTCGAGCTATTTTTCTAGCTGATCGCCGTACACACACATCCCCTCTGCTTAGATCACTCCATTGGCTCCCAGTACGTAAAAGGGTAGCTTTTAAAGCATTAGTACTTGCCTTCAAGGCCTTCCATGACATCGGCCCCTCCTATCTAAGTGCCAGATGCGTGCACTATGTCCCCGCCCGTAATCTAAGGTCCTCATCCTCTCGACCCCTATTGACCCCTAGGTTCTATCACACTCGGATGGGAGGTCGGTCTTTCCAGGTATGTGTGTCGGCACTCTGGAATAATTTACCCATTGAGTTGCGTGGGGAAAATGATCTCTTGCAGTTTCGTCACAAGTTAAAAACGCTGTTGTTCTGATGATTGGTGTCTGGGGTGTCTGACT
The DNA here is from genome assembly GCF_964204655.1 of Triturus cristatus. Lineage (NCBI taxonomy): Eukaryota > Metazoa > Chordata > Amphibia > Caudata > Salamandridae > Triturus > Triturus cristatus. The sequence goes on along the minus strand of NC_140589.1, from coordinate 238,093,853 downwards.
TTCTGAGGGTTCTGTTTTTACGGGTTTCCTTGTCAGCGCCGGGACACTCCTGGGAGTAGCTGCGTGCTTTTATAAATGCCAAGTAACATAACATAACATGTATGTGTTGATAGACGTGTCTGTCAACATTGACGGATGCATTTGCCGTCACTAACCCCATCTGCCATTGCTGTCCCCTGCTTTAATCTGAAAGCAGACAGCTCTAAAGATGGCAGATTTATGTCCGCCATACCATTGGTGTAAGAGCAGCATCTGACTATGAGGGACTTATTACAGATGACTGAAGGTTTCCTGGCAGTTCTTCCTCTGCTATGACAGACGGCAATCTACCCGCTCAAACCGTAAATATGTCAAGCAGTTAACCATATATGTGACTGATGGATCAGTCCTGCCATGATGGAGGAATGACAGTCTGTCCACCAAACCCTTAGAAAAGAGCTCAAACAAAAATACAATTACATTGACTGATGCAATGTTTAACATATCCATGGATCAGATTGTTAAGCAAGACACGCATGTGGCGGGGCACACCCTCGATGGGATCTTCACCTCAAACACTCGAATTTGTGGAAATACTCCCGGTTACTTGGTCAGACCATAAAGTAATAAAATGTACTTTAAAGCTAGAGCATGCCTCAGATGTGACTGCTTCCCAGCCTAGGTATGTCACCATTGTCAGCCTAGGTATGTCACCATTCAGGACTGGACTAAGATTGACACTCCTAAACTACAGGAGCAACTTTCCACAACCATTCCAGAATCAGAGTTAGACAGCAACCTAGCCACCAATCAGATTTTTAGTTGGGTGAACTCAGCAATCAAATTAACAGTCCCTCTGAGAAAGATAACGTTGAGGAGGAAAAATCCCTCAAACCATGGTTCTCCGACAAACTGAAGGTGCAAAAACAAAATTGTAGCAGGGTGGAAAGGAAATGGAGATCCAATTACGAACAACAGATGAAAGAAGAATACAGAACCTCCCTAGCAATTTACAAAAAACTAATCCTAGAAGAAAAAAGTAATTATTTTATACGAAAAATAAATGAGGCCAAGAATTCCAGCGAGGAACTATTTACCATGGTATTAAAACTAACAAACCTCAATTCCAACAAACAGATAGAGGGCAGCACTGAACTATGCAACAGTTTGGGGCAGTTCTTCGTGGACAAAGTGAATTCTGTCTATGAATCCTTTAAAATGACCGAAAAGTCTGCTGCCTCACAGTCATGCATTGAACCCAAACAGGGACCGGCCACCGGGAGCTCCAAATCTGAGTTCCATTTTGCGCCCCCATCTGTTTAACAGATCAAACAGGTGGTAATGACTACTAGGTCTGGGGGCCTATCGGATCCATGTCCACCTAAGGTGATACACCTGTTTCCAGATCTACTAAGCGACCAACTAGCCCTGGTCTTTACAAACATAATTAAATCTAGCTGTTTCCCAGATGCCTGGAAAACGGCATAAGTTCTGCCGCTATTAAAAAAGCCTAATTTAGGGGGGAGGAGCCTAGCGCGCAACCAAGATGGCCGCGTAGGTGCGAGGCTCCCGAGGACCTCCGCGACCTCCTGCATAAATCCTGACCATATCCTGTCCTAGACGAGGGGACTGTGTTCGTGAGACCGAGCTGAGGTGCCACCCGTTTTCCGTTTCCAAATCGGACCTCGGACACCGGCGGGAGCATCGATTGAGGTTTGCGGCCTTCTCCACGCCGGCCCCCCGGATTGGAGTTGTGGGGCGATCCGGAGACTAAGTGAACAACAGCGGCGGGCGAGGCTGGGTGATTCGCGTACCCCGCACTTTCACTTTCGCTTTCGCGCCCTCCTTACTGCCAAGCGAGGTAGGGTCGCGAGGCGGCGTGCGGTGGTGTGGCTTCATCGGGGTGCCCTGCCGGCCCGCCAGCTGTGATCCGCCCTTCGGAGCTGTGGTCGCCCTCCCCCGGAGCCCGTGAACTGGTCTGTCAGCCCCTTTCAAGGAGATTGGCACGATTTGGGGACTGGAGCCATGTCCACGAAACAAGATGGCGACCGGGCAAAGGCGAAATCGACCCGCCGTGGCGCAGCCCCTCAGTCTAACAGCATGGACCGCTACACCCTCCAGAAGGGATCTCCAGAGGCGCCGCGTAGGTCCCCTGTTGGCCCGACTGATGCTCCTGCTCTGCCCGCGGATCTGACCCTCCGGGACGTCATGGGCGCCATCGCCGAGATGAAGGCCTCAGTGGACCAGCGCTTTGACACTCTGGCGCAAAAGATTGACTCGGTCCTCGTGGATGTGGGCCTGGTGAGGGCCGATCTGTCCAAGACGAATGACCGGGTCGACTCTTTGGCCCACACCACCTCGGGCCTCACAACGGACGTGGCGGCCCTCCAAAAGGAGGTGCGCCGACTGGGCCAGGCGAGCGCCCTGATGGATCGTCGACTGGAAGATTCCGAGGGTCGGGCCCGGAGGAACAATGTTCGCATTGTCGGGGTGCCGGAGGGACGTGAGGAGGAGGCGGCGGATCTGTTTGTGGAGGACCTGATCCTCACCCGTCTCCAGCCCCGGGGGCTGAGTAAACTCTTCGCAGTGGAACGTGCCCACAGGGTCCCCGGAGGGAGACCTAAGATCGGAGCCCCTCCGAGGCCTCTCATTGCCCGGATCTTCAACTTTCGGGACAGAGACGCTATCCTGCAGACTTCTAGGCAACAAGGACCGGTCAGACTCGACAATATGGACGTAAACTTCTATCCTGATTTTACTCCGGCGGTCCAGAAGCAGAGACTGAGTTTTCTCGGAGTCAAACGTCGCCTACGGGACCTGAACCTCAAGTATGCGATGCTTTTTCCAGCGAAGTTGAGGGTAGAGGTGGATGGCCGCACGCACTTTTTTGATCGTCCCGAGGCGGCCGGGGACTGGTTGGACGCTTTGCCCGGGGATCGGGGCCGGGGGGGTGGGGGGGGCGCGGTTGGTGGGGAGGGCTTGCCGGATCAGGACTGAGGGACTAATAGTAGGCCTTGCTCTGGACAACATTATTGTCATCATTGACTGATTGTGTAAGTTCCCCTCCCGTGGAGGTCGTACGGGGTCTCTTGGGGGCTTTCCCTCCTCCTCTGGGGGACTAGTTAGTGTTTTCATCTATGGGGCGACAGGCACACTGCACTTTGGGGGGGCTGTTTGGGCTCATGCAGGGGTGCAGGGAGGGGGGAGTTCTGTTGGGACGGGTGGGTTGGGGTGGGGTGTTGTTCGTTTTTACCGCAAGGCAAACCCTTTACTGTATTGGTGTTTTTGAGGTGCTCTCTGGGGGACGAATGATGGCTTCTGTATGTGATGGGGGGGTAGGGATTTGACTTTGTTGTCTTGGAACGTTAATGGACTGGGGGATAGGATTAAGCGAGGTGTGGTCCTGCAGTATCTGAAACGAATTTCGCCAGATGTGGTCTTTCTGCAGGAGACACACCTTATTGGTAATTCCTTTTGTGCCATGAATCGGCGTGGCTATCGTTTGGTGGCCCACTCGGGCTTCACGTCTGGCTCGCGGGGGGTGGGCATCATGGTTAAGAACTCGCTCCCGCTGGAAATAGATGAGGTGCGCCATGATGAGAGGGGACGCTACACTGCCTTGGTGGGGAGAATGGAGGGCAAAGTGGTTGTCTTTGTTTCAGTGTATGTCCCACCGGGGCTACAGTCTACCACTTTTGCGGACCTGGGGCGCCTCCTCCTTGACCTTCCGGGGGGGCTTCTGGTGGTTGGGGGGGATTTCAATGCGGTGGTTTCTGGGACTATGGATCGTCACCCCCCTAGGGACCTCCCCCGGGCACAGGCGTGGCTGTCCGGCCTCTTAGATACATTGGGATTGGTGGACTGCTGGCGCTTAAAACATCCCACGCAGCTGCAATACACCTTCCATTCGGGTGCCCATGGTAGCCTCTCGCGGCTTGATCATATCCTTGTCCCTGCGGCCTATGCTGGGAGGGTGGGAGAGGTGCGCCATCTGGCGCGGGGTATTTCAGATCACTCCCCGCTCCTGTTGCACTTTGGTATCCTCCCGAGGGGGGAGGGCAGGGTAGCTCCAATCAATGCCTGGTACCTGCGCGACCCCACTATTCGTGCTGACCTGATTAAATCCTTGCAGCGGTATTTTGAGGAGAATGTGGGGTCTGTCCCTTCGGCTATCTCCCTTTGGGAGGCCTTCAAGACAGTTATTAGGGGGGAGGCCCTCTCCTTCATATCCCATGCCCGGAGGCGCGAGCAGGAGGAGGTGACCCGAGTGGAGGCCGAAATTACTGAACTAGAGGGTGATTTGGGGAGTGGGGTGACGGATGCTGCACTGCATGTTCTACACCTTAAGCAAGCGGCCTAAAGGGCCCTCGTCACGGAGGCAGCCAGGGGCCTCAGTAGAGAGCAACAGGGGCGACTGTATGATGTGGGTGATAAGGCTGGTAAATTGATTGCGTGGTTGGATAAAAAGGAGAGAGCGAGTCGTGTGGTTCCGCTGATTGAGAGGATGGATGGTGTGCGTGTCACCGAGCCAGAAGACATTGTCTCTTGCTTCGCGGATTATTTCCGCGAGGTGTATTCCCCGGTCTCTCCCAGCTCGGAGGCGGATTCTCATGCCCTGCTTCGAGATATCGCGCTGCCCTCCCTTTCGGTGGAGGACAGGGAGTCGATGGATGCTGTTCCTACCTCGGACGAAATTGCCCTCGCTATACGCTCGGTCGCATCTGACAAGGCCATGGGCCCGAACGGCATCCCTATCGAGTTGTATAAGCTGCGACCGGACGTACTGGCACCCCACATCCGCGCGATGTTCCTGGCGGCCCACTCGCGGGGCTCCCTCCCGCCGGACCAACGTCTGGCTACAATCGTGGTGATCCACAAGGAGGGGAAACCCCGAGACCGGGTTACTTCCTATCGGCCTATCTCGCTCTTGAATGCGGAGCCCAAAATCCTTGCCAAGGTGCTCGCCAACCGGCTGGTCGGCGTGGTAGGCGATTTGGTCCACCAAGACCAGTCTGGCTTTATCCCCCATCGCAACACGGCCCTCAATCTGCGGCGCTTGCACGGGGTGCTCGCGCGTGTTCCGTTTGTGCGGGAGCCGGCCATCTTGGCGTCCTTGGACGCCACCATGGCGTTTGACACGCTCGAATGGCCATACATTTGGGCGATGCTGGCGAAATTTGGATTTGGACCGGGATTCATCAGCTGGGTCAAATTGTTGTACTCGGGCCCGTTAGCGCAGGTGGTAGTGAATGGGCGAGTCTCGGCCCCGTTCGCGCTGGGACGGGGCACGCGACAGGGTTGCCCCTTGTCGCCGCTCCTGTTTGCATTGGCCTTGGAACCCCTGGCGGAGTGGCTGCGGTGGCACCCTTCCATCCGTGGTCTCCGTTGGACCCCCGAGTATGAGGACCGCGTGTCCCTCTACGCTGACGATATCCTTTTGTACCTAGCCTCCCCGCGCAAATCACTGATTGTCCTGGATGATGTCCTGCGGTCCTTTGGCCGTAACTCAGGCCTCGTCATCAACTGGGCTAAATCATGTGTCTATGTGCTTTCCGGAGAGGCTCCCGTCCTCCCGCGGGGATGTCCGATCCAGATTGCCTCGCAGGGGTTTCGGTACCTGGGTGTCTATATCACGCTGGACCCGGAGGCCCGCCACGAGCGAAACTTGCTTCCCCCCCTCCAGCGCTTGAAGGAGGACGTCGCGCGCTGGCGGCGCCTGCCGCTTTCGCCGCTCGGCCGGGCGGCATTGTTTAAGATGATGTCGTTGCCGCGCTTCCTGTACGCTCTCCAGAACACTATGGACCTAGTCCCGGCGCGCTACTTCCGTGAGGTGGAGAGTCTACAGCGCCGCCTGTTCTGGGACGGGAGGCCGCGTATAGCCCTGGCGAAGTTGACGCTCCCGTGGTATGACGGGGGGATTGCCCTCCCGGACATTAAGCGGTATTACTGGGCCTCCCAGCTAGCTGCAATTAATCACGGCCTCTATGGGCCCGCCTTGAACCCGGCATTTGAAATGGACAAGATGCTCCTGCCCGGTGGCGACTACAATCGAGCACTCTACTCTGGCGCGCCGGATCCCCGCTTGACGGGGCCCACGCGTGTCATGGTGCGGGTGTGGCACGCGGCCAATGCAGCTATGGGGTGGAAGGACCGTTTGACCCGGGCGTCGCCGTTGTATGCGCCTCAGCGGTTGGGCTCCCTGTGGACCTCGAAGGGCTTCGAGAAGTGGGACACGATTGGCATCAGTAAAGTGGGGGACCTCTGGACGAGAGGGGGATTTAAAACATTCGAGACGCTGCAGACGGAGTTTCAGCTGCAGGGCAGTGAATACTTTCGGTACTTGCAGGTCCGCCATGCGCTGGGCTCCGTCTTCCCAGACGTCGCCTCCATCCCGGAGTCTTCCCCCCTGGAGGATAGAGTTCTGGATGGCCACGTTCCGGATAGCACGATCTCCCTCATTTACAAAAAATTGATTAATGACCGCTCGGGCCTGCTGGCCGGCCTCCGTGAGGCTTGGGTTGCCGACGGACTGGAGTTGGACGACGAAGACTGGATTTCCGCGGTGGCCTCTCCGAAGGAGGTGGCCATACCGGCTCGCCTTCGCTTCGTCCAGCTTAAGATACTCCACCGGGTTTACATGACGGGGCTAAGGCTTCTGCGTATGGGTTATGCTGAGGATGGGGTGTGTAAGCGTGGGTGTGGTGCTTTGGCGACTTTTATGCATATTTTGTGGGAATGCCCGAAGGTGGAGCGATTCTGGCGTGGTGTGCATGAGGTCCTGCGTCTGGTTACGCATGTCGCGCTGTTGCCTGAAGCGAGGAGATGCTTGCTGAATGTGTGGGAACCAACTGATTACTCGGTTCCGCAGACGCGATGGGTGACTCTGGGATATATGATAGCTAAGCGTGACATCGCTCAACTGTGGGGATCCCAGCGCCCCCCGGCGGTGTCGGCCTGGAAAGAACATATGGATTGGTGCATGTTCCGAGAAAAGGTGGTGTATGTGGCGAGGGGCAAGCCTGGGGCGTGGGTGAAAATATGGGGCCCCTGGAACGCCTACCGCGGGGATATCTGCGAGCCACCACTGCTGCCTGCTGCCTCACCGGCTCCGTCCCCCTAGTTGACCCCCTCCCCCAGCCCCGGGCACAGAGTTCCCCCAGTCCTGGACTTGTTTCCCTTCCCCCTCTTCAGATTCCTGTGGATGGTCGGGGTCCCTCATCTGAGGAGCACGTGTGGTTACCTTCGATTACGGGTTGCCTTGCGGGTGTGGTTTTTCTATGTTGTTGTGTGTGTATAAAATGAAACCGTATTGTGGGCTTAGAGTCATGTGGCCCACGTCGTTGATGCCTCCTGATTTACTTCTCTGCAACGCCAAGTGCCCTTTTGTAAGTTTGTCAGGTGCTCCTGTCACTCTAGCGGCCGGCCGGAAGGTTGTAGGCCCATACTTGTATATACTTGAGATTGCAATAAACGGTTTCAAAAAAAAAAAAAAAGCCTAATTTAGATCCACAAAATCCTGGAAACTACAGACCAATCTCGAGAATCCCCTTCGTAGCCAAAGTACTGGAAAAATTAATGAACAAGCAACTATCACAATTTTTAACATCTGTAAATGCACTGGATCACTCACAATATGGGTTTCGAGAGGAACATGGAACTGAAACAGCACTGCTTATGGCAGTGGAGGAACTCAGGAGTGTACTAGATGCGGGAGGGAAGGCCGCCTTGATTTTATTAGATCTCTCGGTGGCCTTCGACACTGTAAACCATGATACACTCCTGACCCGACTAGCCGAAGTGGTGGTACATGATATGGCATGCAAGTTGTTAGCCTCCTATCTAACCGATAGAACTTTCACAGTTAAATTAGGAGAGGTTACATCCAAACCTTTTAATTCACCATGCGGCGTACCACAGGGGTCTTCCTTGAGCCCTACCCTTTTTAATATTTATGTGGCCCCACTAGCAGCTATAATAAGGAACTGGGGTTTCCTACCAGTATTCTATGCAGACGACACTCAAATAGTGGTATCTATCTCAAACAACCTAGAAGAAACCGCAGGCAGATTCAACAACTGCATGAGACAGATTAATCACTGGATGCAGTGTAACTGCTTAAAACTAAACGGTGATAAAACCGAAATCATGATGTTGGGGACAGACACTAAATGCTGGTCGCCTAAATGGTGGCCAGACACCCTAGGGGACTGCCCCTCACCAGTGACCAAAGTTAGAAATCTAGGAATAATACTGGATAACAAACTATCCTTTGATGCTCAGACTAACAAACTGTCTTCTACGGTTTGGTGTGTCCTCAAAATGATAAAACAAATACTGCCGTTCATTCCCCAGGACTCATGCAAAACATTAGTAACCGCATTGGCCTTATCCAGGCTAGATTATGGGAATGCGCTCAATGCTGGGATACAGAGCCAACATCTCGCAAAACTCCAGCGCTTACAGAACGCGGCAGCAAGGGTGGTGCTAAACATTCCAAAATTTGAGCCAGTAGCCCATAGACTAGGAGCCCTCCAATGGTTACCAATTGGAAAGAGAATGAAGTTCAAAGCAGTCTGTCTGGCCTATAAAGCCCTCCATGGGTCAGGACCCCTTTTTTTAAAAACACATCTAAAACAATATGAGCCATCCAGAAGCCTGAGTTCGAGCCAGGCAAAGCTGATTCAGGTCCCCAAATTTAAGCAAGTTAGGTGGGGGGGGTGGGGGGGAGAAGCTTCCTACTTCAGGCAGCCAAGACCTGGAACCTTCTCCCTATTACAATCAACAACAGCACATCTCTGCTAACATTCAGGAAAGAGGTAAAAACCTGGTTTTCTACTTCTTAGGTAGTGCAATATATTCGGCAGACCATCGACGCCCACGTGCAATTGTGCGCTTTATAAATTCGCAAATCAAATCAATCAAATCAAATCAACTCTAGATCAGGCCCTAAGTTTTCAACCTATTAGTTTGAATTATTAATACGAATTTGGTAACATGAATCCTCTAGCATGCTGGTATTTTGGGATTCATGTTCATTGAATTATAATCAGCATTGCTATGTCGGGCATTTGAATTAATACAAAATAATAAAGCTTATATTTTATGATCTAAATTCCTCCTTTGATTCTACTTTTCACATGCATGTTCTGCTTTATTCAGGAGCAAACTATTAATACATTGGCAGCAAATTATTAATTAATTATTTCTGTATATTTTTATTATCAGACTCTTTCTGAACCATAACAGCTGATTAATAAATTGAATTTTCAAGCAAATTATTCACATTTAGGCTGCAAGAAATAGTCCAGACAAAGCCTTGCGGAAAGGACTAGCCACAGCACGCAATGGTAACATCAGTGCTTTGAGAATGTTTTAGAATTCTTAAAGGTGCCATCCAGTGAGTGATGTCCCAAAACATCTGAAACATCAAACATACGTCATGAAACATTCTGGAATACCTTGTTAATTGTTAGTGATGTAGGACTGATTAAAGAGCATGCCTACAGTGGGTGTTTCCTTTGGGATCTTACATGATCTCTTGCCAGGCTTGAGGTTTGTGCTTTGATTCTAGTTAAAGCACATGAGGAGCCTCCGAAAAATAAGTGAAAGGGCATGTTTTGCATTGTGGGTTGATTTCCTTTGGTTATCCCTAAACTTGCAGTGTTTATTTTAGAATGTATATTGTTAACGCCCAGGGTGGAATATATTCTAAATAAAGACAGCCAGGATTTCTGCGCGCTGCTATCCTCAAAGGCTCCTGTTTGTTTTGGAAAAAATATTAATCTTCAATACACAAACTGGTCTCGAGTGGTTCATTGAGACAGAACAGCATGTTTTTTTCAGAGTCACCTCTGGATAAATACATATTTTAGTTTCTCTTGCTGCTGACTCCTGTCTTCTCACCCTGTAGACCAGATCTGTTCAGGAAGGAGGGAGCAAAATAAGATCTCACACCCACTCAGGCCTTGGGTTTGCTTCAGCGACAGCCAGTGGATGGGGATGAATACTTTCTTATTTTGGATTTCTGGGGGTATTTGTAAAGAGGTTAGGGGCAGGGACAGCTTTACGGTAGCGTGACCGGTGCGGCTGCACTGGGCATAAACCGGTGGTGGGGGCGCTGACCTCAGGGGGGGGGGGGGGAGTCACTGTGTTTATCAATACCTTATGATTGGAGAGATGAAGTACGTTTGCCCGCTGGTAGTGAGAGAATCTGAAGAGGCGGTCATGGGTGTGGGGGCACCAAAAATGATTGTCGCACCGAGTGACACCAGCGCTAAAGCCTGCTCAGGCTAGGGTCACAAAGTGTCCGAAGGAATATCGAAACAAATGTGGTTTTCAAGGTGACCTTACATGATGCCCCATGGATGAATTAAATATCACTCTTGTTCCGGTTTGCGCGCGAGAGAACGCCCTGGCAGAACGAGGCTATCCACAGAGCCACTCTATTCAAGCTCCAAACCCATGTCAAAGTGCACTTGCTCTTCTGCGATCTGAATTTGTAAATAAAGAGTGTTCCGTTCTGCACCTCAACTGCGTTTGCACCTAAGGCATGCGGACAAGATCATATACTGGTGAGGAGGAAGACTTCACTCCATGCAATTTCCTATTCGCTTTCTCAGTAGGCCTCGCCAGGCCCATCCTGGAACGAGGTCTGCATCCAAGGATGAAACAGTAGTTTTTGCCATCAAGAATGACCATGTGGGGGGAGGAGCCTAGCGCGCAACCAAGATGGCCGCGTAGGTGCGAGGCTCCCGAGGACCTCCGCGACCTCCTACGTTTATCCTGTCTTCATCCTGCATCGGTTGAGGGGACTGTGTCGGTGAGCCTGAGCCGAGGTGGTACCCGTTTCCCGTTCTCGAATTGGACCTCGGGTGCCGGAGTGAGCACCGATTGAAGTTTGCGGCCTCCTTCGCTCCTGACCCCGGACTCGCGTTTGGGGGCGGCCCGGTGGCAAAGTGAACAACAACGGCGGGCTGGGCCTGGCGAGTTGCGTACCCCGCACTTTCACTTTCGCGCCCCCTTGCCGTCTTTGCAAGTGGGATCGCGCGCTCTTGGTGTTGGGGTGGCCTCGCTGGGTGACCCAGCCTGCCTGCCTGCTGTGGCCCGCTCCGCCGTCCTGGGGTGACCCCCCGGACCCCGTGGCCTTGATTGCTTGCCCTTTACTGCGTGGCTGGTGAGGGGGTGAGACCCGCGACGATGGCCACGAAACAAGATGGCGATCGGTCGAAGGCCAAGTCGACCCGGCGCCGCACATCAGGCCAACATCATGGACAGAGTTGACTCTGCAAGACGTCATGGGCGCCATTGCTGAGATGAAGGCCTCGGTGGGCCAGCAGTTTGACACCTTAGCCCACAAAATCGACGCGATCCTAGTGGATGTCAACCTGGTGAGGGCTGATCTCTCCAAAACCAACGACCGGGTCGATTCTTTGGCTCACACCGCGTCGGGCCTCACGACTGAGGTGGCGGCCCTCCAAACGGAGGTGCGCCGACTTCGTCAGGCGAGTGTGCTTATGGATCGGCGCCTGGAAGATTCCGAGAGTCGGGCCCGGAGGAATAACATCCGCATCATCGGAGTACCCGAGGGACGGGAGGAAGCGGCGGCGGATCTTTTTGTGGAGGACCTGATCGTTACCCATCTCCAGCCTCGGGGACTGAGTAAATTCTTTGCAGTGGAGAGGGCCCACAGAGTTCCCGGGGGAAGGCCGAAGGTCGGAGCCCCTCCGCGGCCTCTCATTGCCCGGATTTTTAACTTTCGGGACAGGGACGCGATCTTGCAAGCCTCCAGACTGCAAGGGCCGATGAAGCTGGAAAATATGGAGGTGAACTTTTATCCCGATTTTACTCAAGCGGTCCAGAAACAGAGACTGAGTTTCCTGGGTGTTAAGCGCCGGCTCCGGGACATGAACTTAAAATACGCCATGCTCTTCCCGGCCAAGCTGCGGGTAGAGGTGGATGGTCGCACGCACTTTTTTGATCGTCCCGAGGCGGCCGGGGACTGGCTGGACACTCTGTCTGGGGGTAGTGCTCGGGACGGTGGGGGGGGGGCGGTGGGAGGAGACGGCCCACTGGATCGGGACTGAGGGATGGATATTGGACCTCACTCTGGACGATTATGATGCCACTTTCGACCAAAGCTTCTGTCTTTGTTCTTTCCCCTCTTTTGGAGGTTGTGTGGGGTCTAGAAGGGGTGCTCTTTCCACCTCTAGGGGGTCTAGTTAGTTTCACTATATAGGGGCGACAGGCACACTGCAAGTTGGGGGGGCTGTCTGGGCTCATGCAGGGGTGCAGGGAGGGGGGAGTTTTGTTGGGGTGGGTGGGTTGGGGTGGGGTGTTGTTTGTTTCTACCACAAGGCAAAAACATCGTTGTTTCATTTCTAAAGTGCCCACTGGGGGACGAGTGATGGCTTCTGTTTATGATGGGGGGTAGGGGACTGAGCTTGTTGTCCTGGAATGTTAATGTATTGGGGGACAGGATAAAACGAGGTGTGGTCCTGCAGTTCTTGAAGCGAATCTCGCCCGATATAGTTTTTCTGCAGGAGACACACCTCATTGGCAACTCCTTTTGTGCCATGAATAGACGGGGCTACCGCCTTGTGGCCCATTCGGGCTTCACGTCTGGTTCAAGGGGTGTGGGCATTATGGTTAAGAACTCGCTCCCGTTGGAGATTGATGAGGTGCACCATGACGACAGGGGACGTTACACGGTTTTGGTGGGTAGAATGGAGGGCAGAGTGGTCGTTTTTGTGTCTGTCTATGTCCCGCCGGGGCTGCAGACGACCACCTTTGCGGATCTGGGGCGCCTTCTCCTTGGCCTTCCGGAGGGGATTCTAGTGGTGGGGGGGGACTTTAATGCTGTTGTTTCCGGAACTGTGGATCGTCACCCCCCTAGGGATCTCCCCCGTGCCCAGGCCTGGTTGTCTGGCCTCTTGGATACCTTGGGGCTGGTGGATTGTTGGCGTTTGAAACATCCCACGCAGCTGCAGTACACCTTCCATTCAGGGGCTCATGGTAGTCTCTCACGGCTAGATTATGTCCTGGTTCCGGCGGCACACGTTGGGAGGATAGGGGAGGTGCGCCATTTGGCACGGGGTATTTCGGACCACTCTCCACTCTTGCTGCACTTTGATATTCTTCCGAGGGGAGAGGGTAGGGTGGTCCCGATTAATCCCTGGTACCTGCGTGACCCCACTATTCGCGCAGAGCTGGTTAAATCCCTTAAGCGTTACTTTGACGAGAATGTGGGGTCTGTGTCATCAGCGATCTCATTGTGGGAGGCGTTCAAGACGGTACTCAGGGGAGAGGCCTTGTCCCTTATTTCCCATTCCCGGAGGCGCGAGCGGGAGGAGGTGACTCGTATTGAAGCGGAGATAACCGAGTTGGAGGGTGATCTAGAATATGGGGTGACGGATGACAAATTACATGTTCTTCGACTCAAGCAATCGGCTTATAAGGCCCTCGTCACGGAGGCGGCCAGGGGCCTCAGTAGAGAGCAACAGGGGAGATTGTATGATGTGGGTGATAAGGCTGGTAAATTGATTGCATGGTTGGACAAAAAGGAGAGAGCGAGTCGAGTTGTCCCGTTGATTGAGAAACAGAATGGTGTGTGTGTCACTGAACCGGAAGAAATTGTCGCCTGCTTTGCAGACTATTTCCGTGGGGTGTATTCCCCGGTGTCCTCCCGCTCGGAAGAGGATTCTCACGCCCTGCTCAGGGATATCGCGCTGCCTTCCCTTTCGGAGGAGGACAGAGTGTCGTTGGACACTGCTCCAACTTCCGAAGAAATTGCCCTCGCCATACGATCGGTCGCTTCCGGCAAGGCCATGGGCCCTAATGGTCTTCCCATCGAGTCGTATAAGTTGCGACCGGATACGCTGGCGCTGCATCTCCGTGCTATGTTCCTCGCGGCCCACTCGGCGGGTTCCCTCCCGCTAGACCAGCGTCTAGCTACTATCGTGGTTATCCATAAGGAGGGGAGGCCACGGGACCGGGTCACATCCTATCGGCCTATTTCGTTATTGAATGCAGAGCCCAAAATCCTCGCCAAGGTGTTGGCCAATCGGCTGGTCGGCGTAGTGTGTGACTTGATTCACCAGGATCAGTCCGGCTTCATCCCTCATCGCAATACAGCGCTTAACCTGCGGCGTTTGCATGGGGTGCTCGCACGTGTCCCGTTCATACGAGAGCCGGCCATTTTGGCGTCCTTGGACGCCACTATGGCGTTTGACACGCTCGAATGGCCCTATATTTGGGCGACGCTTGCGAAGTTTGGGTTTGGCCCAGGATTCATCAGTTGGGTAAAATTGTTGTACTCGGGCCCGCTGGCGCAGGTCGTGGTCAACGGTAGAGTGTCGGCCTCGTTCGAGTTGGGCAGGGGCACGCGGCAGGGCTGCCCGTTATCACCGCTCCTTTTTGCGCTCACTTTGGAGCCCCTGGCGGAGTGGCTGCAGTGGGAACCTTCTATTCGTGGTCTCCGCTGGACCCCCGAGAATGAGGACCGCGTATCTTTATATGCTGACGATATCCTCCTGTACCTGGCTTCCCCAAGTAAATCACTAATAGTGCTGGTTGATGTATTGCATTCATTTGGCCTTAACTCCGGCCTTATCATCAACTGGGCTAAATCGTGCATCTATGTTCTCTCTGGGGAGGACCCTATCCTTCCGCGGGGCTGTCCTATCCAGATCGCCCCGCAGGGATTTCGGTACCTGGGTGTCTTCATTACCCTGGACGCGGAGGCCCGATATAGTCAAAACTTGCTTCCCCCCCTCCAGCGCCTGAAGGAGGATGTTGCGCGTTGGAGGCGCTTGCCGCTCTCGCCGCTCGGCCGGGCGGCATTGTTTAAGATGATGTCGCTGCCGCGTTTCCTGTACGCTCTGCAGAACACAATGGACGTCGTCCCGGCGCGCTACTTTCGCGAGGTGGAGAGTCTGCAGCGCCGACTGCTCTGGGAGGGTAGACCGCGTATCGCCTTGGCGAAGCTGACGCTCCTGTGGTATGACGGGGGAATCGCCCTCCCGGATATCAAACGGTATTATTGGGCCTCCCAGCTGGCTGCGATTGATCACGGCCTGTACGGGCCCGCTCTAAACCCGGCTTTTGAAATGGATAAGATTTTACTGCCGGGTGGTGATTATAACCGAGCGCTGTACTCCGGCTCGCTTGACCCACGTTTGACGGGCCCCACTCGTGTCATGGTACGAGTGTGGCACGCGGCTAACGTGGCGCTGGGGTGGAAAGGTCGTTTGACCCGGGCGTCGCCACTATACGCATCTGAGCAGTTGGGCTCCCTGTGGACCTCGAAGGGCTTTGAAAAGTGGGACATGATAGGCATCAGCAGGGTGGGTGATCTCTGGACGAGGGGGGGATTCAAAACGTTCGAGATGCTACGGACAGAATTCCAGTTGCAGGACAGGGAGTACTTTTGGTATATGCAGATCCATCATGCGCTATGCTCCGTATTCCCGGACGTTGCCTCCATCCCGGAGTATTCCCCTCTGGAGGATAGAGTGCTAGATGGACATGTACCGGACAGCACGATTTCATTGATCTATAAAAAACTTATCAATGTCCACTCGGGACTGCTGACTAACCTTCGTGAGGCATGGGTGGCCGATGGATTGGAGCTGGATGACGAGGACTGGGTATCGGCGGTGGCCTCCCCGAAAGAGGTGGCCGTACCGGCCCGCCTTCGCTTCGTCCAGCTCAAGATACTCCATAGGGTCTATGTCACGGGGCCAAGGCTACTGCGTATGGGATATGCTGTGGACGGGCTGTGTAAGCGTGGGTGTGGTTATTTGGGGACCTTTTTCCATATTTTGTGGGAATACCCGGAGGTGGAGCGATTCTGGCGTGGTGTGCATGAGGTCCGTGTGTGTCGCTGCTGCCCGAAGCGAGGAGATGCCTGTTGAACGTGTGGGAGCCAACCGATTATTCGGTACCACAGACGCGGTGGGTGACTCTGGGATATATGGTGGCCAAACGCGACATAGCTCAACTGTGGGGTTCCCAGAGGTCCCCGACTGTCTCGGCATGGAAGGACAACATGGATTGGTGCATGTTTCGGGAAAAAGTGGTGTATGTTGCGAGAGGTAAGCCTGGGACATGGGTGAACGTATGGGGCCCCTGGAACGCCTACCGCGGGGGAATCTGTACCCCGCCGTTATTGCCCGATCCGTCACCGGCCCCATCCCCTTAGCCAGTCTATCTCCCCGGTCCCGGGCACTGAGTCCTCCTAATCCCAGTCTTGCCCTTTTTCCCCCCTTGATACTCCTAAGGATTGGTAAGGTCCCCCCGCTAGGGGAGCACATGCTGCTGTTTCCGATTGTGGGTTGCTTTGTGGATTTGTTCTTGTGTTGTTATTTATATTAAAATGAAACCGTTATGTGTGCTCGGATGGTGTGGCTACCACCGCTTTTACCTCCTGTGCATTTCCCTTCGCCGCGGCATGGGCGCTATTGTTTGTATCCAATGCTCTTCTTGCTTGCTAGCGGCCAGACTGAAGGTTGTAGGCCCATCTCTGTATATTTTTTTCATTTTGTAATAAACGGTTTCAAAAAAAAGAAAAAAAAAAAAAAAAAAAAGAATGACCATGTGCCACCAGGCCAGGAAAAATCAATGTGAAGCCCCAGGTGAGGGGGGATGCTGCCCTACGTGTTTCTGCTGACGCCATTACACTTGGCATGCCCCCTCTATTGAACATCAATGAGTTTTAGGACCTCGGTCAACCAATCAAACGTGGTTTACTTTTATCAATTTACCTTTTTTGTCTCTGAACCCATATAAGTGCCACTGTGGGAAATTCGCCTGTACATAGAATGCTTAATCGTACACAGTGAGTGTGGGGACTAACGGATTAAAAATTGTGAAGGGTAAGTAATCCAGCTTGTATTTCACCTATCGGTGCAGTGGAGTCACCCAAAACTTTAGTGTGTATGGAGCGCCTTGATGTCATTATCTTCAACAACAAAAAAAAGAACAAGCTCTTGTACTCCTGTATGGGTAAAATATTTGGAGTGTGTAGAATATTCTGTGTTTAATGTAGAAATTATTGAATCCATGTGCAGGTTCATATTCAGACTTTACATCAGTAGCATTTAAAGATGTGTTTGAAGACGCATCCTACTGCACCTATGAAGGTGCAGAGCACACAGGAATTTTAGGAACATTAGCTTTAGTAGTACAGTGGCTACTACGAATATTTGTTATCCCTGTGCTAGAGGACACTCATTTAATATGGCTTTTACTACCATAAGGATATTCTCATTAAGAGTGAATTGCTCCTCTGCCTTGGTGTATAAATGTGAATAGTTAGCTATGGGGTTTGAGTGTCCCTCGTTGTAAACTACATATTTACCTCAAGTGCTATGACCCAAGCATGTCTGTTTGCAGCTCAAATAAGATATCTGTGTCTTCATACAACTCTTTTAAGAAAACGTGATGAATTTCTATAGAGGCTTAGCATAATTTGGCAAATAAGCCATTTCAAAGGTCAAGGATCCCATCAGAGCTTGATGTATTTGAAGGCTGTAAAGTAGCACACTTCTGTAGGAAGTCAAGTGCCAACCCTTGACCCTCACTGGAAAATAAATATCTAAGGAAGATTACGTTAAGAAGTGCAATTTTAGATTTCTTAAAATGTATTTTATACCCATGTCGGGTCAGGAGCATCACACTTCTGTCCACCCTGCTGAGGTGTTCAGCCAATCCACCATCAGTAATGTGTATGTCATCAATATATGAAAAAGTCTCTACATCTTATTGTAGGATCTCCATTATTCTAGCTGCAAAGCACCCAGGGCTATTCTTAAGCCCTGCAGGCAATCTTTCATTTGCATTGTTAAAACCGGCAAATGAAAAGCAGTTAGATTCTGGGATTCAGGCTCTATATTTTGGCTAAATAATCCAATGGAAATATCTAATGTTTGTATTTTTTCTTGAACAGGTTTGCCAATAGTCCACTCCACGGTTTGCACTGCAAGTGTGTGCATTTGCATTTAATTTCCTTTCCTAATACCCATAAAGAAGGATAGTCATGGTGGAATGGCAAAGCTCTGTTATTTCTTTAAATTGTAATTGATCTAGGCTTTAATATGGCTTTTAGCATCTGGCTTGAATGGGGCGGAGACAGAATTTGAGGCTCATTCCTTAAGGAATCCCATCTGATACAGAATCACTGGAGCCTTTCCAACTCGTGTGTATATTTATCCCTGCGTTCTTCTGGAGCTAGAGAAAAACATTGCATTATTACCTACTTTCTTCGAGATGCCTCTCTTATAAATGATGGTGGCTAATCAACATCTGGAAGAATAATGTCATAGGCATCTGATGAGTGAGACCAGAATATGGCTTTAAACGTGTGCAATATCACCCTCGATCTGTATTTTTACATTACAAACGCTGTTTGGGAGTTTACTTGTCCATGCGGTTGTTGAAAACTAAAATGGCGATATGATTAAGCATTCACTAAAGACATGAATTCTCTCTAGTTAAAGCATGTCTTTCGTCTTATGTTGCCTACTGTCCGGACTCCATTTTGTACTGTCATGTCTCCACGTGCTCAGCACGAGAAGAGTCCTATCTTCGTGTTAGTTGCTCTTGTAATCTGCCTAGTAACAGTCTATAAATAGCTCCTTTGTCCGTCTGGCGCATGCCCAGACTTGACCACATCTGTTATCAGTTAGCCCTTGCTTGACCATGTTTTCGCGGGCTCAGGAAATTAGTTACTCCACCCACATATTGATTCTGTATCGAAAATGTCCATAAAAGGTAATGAATGTTGCTTCATGTTGTATCCACCCACTTATGAGCCCCTCTGTTGTGTATAAAAGGGGACTGTGTACGCGAGTTCTTTGTGCTACTCTATGCAATACTGAAGAGTGTTGTATGGATTGTAGGACCACCCTTAAGGGTTAATAAACTCTGTCTTTGTACTTTGCAGTTTCCGTGCCAACTTCCTTCTAGTTTCCGTTACAGGAGAGCGAACCCTTGTATTCTGCGGGCCTAGCTGGGGCCTGTACTCATCAATTGGCGCCCGTCACGTGGGGCTCATCGGCGACTCGGATGCTCGAAGGACTGGTCGTGACGAAGGTGAGGAATTTGGCCGGGGATGTGATCACTGCCAGAGGCATTTTAGTCCTGGCATCCCGAGGTTTTCTTCCTTCCCTTCCGAACTGACCATCTGGGTGGCGCCGGTCCTCAACTGAGACCTCTTCTGTCGGTTTTGCCGTGACAGCCGTTTGGGCGAATTTTGGAGCTTGGCAGTTGGAATCTGGACACTCTTGATTGGTAAGAACCGTTGTACGGTACTTGCTCCGAGTTTTTGACGTCTGGGTTGGCCATTTGAGTTTTGATTTGTGATGACCGGTCACATCTTGTATTGATTACTGTGAGAATATATGCGTTGCAACACATATAGGCAGGTAATGTGGAGATATTTCTCCGGAGCTGTGTAAATTTGAACGGCGCAAAGTTTAAGTGCCATTTTTTTGATAATACTGCATATTTTGCATTATTTTTGAGCATGCCTGCTTTTAGCGCACTCCGTAAGTGGTGCTGCTGCTTTGGAAACCGGTTAAACCTCGAGGAATCTGCTCCGGCTCCCCCAGAAGGGACTCCTAATAGGGATATGTATGTGAAATATGGTCTTTCTTCTATAATGTACAGCACAGTATGGAGGAAATACACCAAAAAGGATCCTGAGTTGCGCTGGCCTTTGTATGGATCATTTGATATGCGTAAGATTGAGTATGTGGAACAGTGTATGTGTAAACGGCGTGCTCGTCAAGATATGTTTGAGTGTGTGCGGTTATGGGTGAAGGAAGTGCGTGAGCGAGAAAAACGTGAGAAAGCGCTGTTTGATAAAGAGCAACGGAAGAATGATCATGTGCGAGCACAGGAAGTGAAGCGTTGGGAGGAAAGAGAACTAACGGAGAGACAAGAGAAAGAGCGTAGGTTGCAAGTCTCGGGTCAATATGCTGTCCGTCAGCCACTTTATCCTGTCCTTACTAATCATGATGATGATTTTTTCCTATTAGATCGTTCCCCGCCACCTTATGTAGGTGCGTCTGCTCCGGCAGTTCAGGATTCTGGATTGGGTAAAGATAAGATAGACACGCGATCCATGTTATCTCTTGAGCGCTCGGGTGAGCTTCGGAAACTTTCTTTTCGTGCAGTCTCAAATAAGATATCTTCTGCAGAGTTATTACTGCTTCTGGAAGGATGGCAGGATAGGGAGAAGTTGTATTTTGCTGCCATCTTCTCTGATGAAGTGGTTGCTGCCTTTCGAAAATATTCTGATGTTTTTGAGCCACAGGAGATAGTGTCGGATTCTAGAGCACTACGTAATGGTACTTTCTCTCCCTCTCAGGTGCCTGATGCGGTCCGACGGCTGTTTGCGCTACGGGATGAGATGCTTCAACTGCGGGACAAAGCGCGCCGGAACAGGGAGGAGGAGAGCTTGACCTTGCAGGCGGATGACCAGCAGCCGTCTTCCTCCCAGTCAGATAAGAATGAACTAGTGCATGCTAAACCCATGCGAGAGGCGGCACCTTTGTTTGTTCCTCCTAAAGGAGCGGGAACTAGTCCGGATATTACTTCCGCCGATGCTAAGGGATATTTTGTGTATAATTGGGTCTATACTCCCTGGCATAGGGCTGATGTTATGGCATTAAAGAATGCATTGCCTGACCCCCGCAAGAATCCAGCGGCCTTTTACGAAGAAGTCGAAGGGGCCTTGAATTCTTGTACTATGACCTTAGCAGATATAGATTTGTTCTTTGGGCTCATATTACCACCGGATATGTGGAGATCTGTGCGGAAGGTGGATGATGTTGCCGCTTTTAAGGCTAGGTGGTCTGAGATTGAGGAAGAGGATAGGGAAAGAAAACCCGCGCAAAAACCACCGCGGATTATTTTAGATCTTCCTGCTGCTATTTTGACCAAGTTGAAAACAATTATTCCCCCTAAAAAGATTGACTGGAATATGTTAGCCTCGTGTAAACAGAAGGTTGATGAATCAGTTGCAGACTTCTTTACGCGCTTTGAGGAGACATTTCATGATTTTAGTGGTCAGTCACTTACGGATGATACGGGTCGACACCTTTTTGCTGATAAATATGTGGCGAATTTGTTACCGGAAATAGCAGCTCGTTTAAAAGCGAGTGAAAGTTCTTGGTCCACCGCGTCTCCGACATCCCTCCTGACTATAGCTCAGTATTATGAGCGTCAGGAACAAGAAGCGAAGGGGCAGGAGGAGAAGAAATCGAAAGATTTAAAAACAAAGGTGATGTTAGCACAAGTATATGGTCGGCGGGGTGTCGATCGAGGTAGGGGAGGATTCTATGGCCCCCTTCGGGTCGATCAGATGTAAATAGGAATCAATGTGCATATTGTAAACAGTCGGGTCATTGGGCACGAGATTGTCCGGCGTTGTATGAATCTCGTCAGGGGCGTAATCAAGGTGTACCGAGAGGTAGAGGGGGTTTCTCGAATTTCAGAGGGAATTCTAATGATCGTGCTCACTTTGAACCTCACGCGCAGCAGCGAGATAGACCCAATGTATTTGATCAACAGCACCAGTATCAAATGTCAGCGACTGACAGCGCTGGGTACCATGATTCACGGCATGCATAGGAATGCGTTGGATGGGGGTTAGAATCAGTTGAAGTGCCGGTTGATCAGAAGGGTCCTTATGTTTCAGCAAAGGTCTTGGGTTCTACTGATCGGTTCCTAGTTGATACAGGAGCGACCCACAGTACGCTGTCCAAACAATTGGTTCCGAGGGCTCCCCAATCTGGCTTAATGGTTACATCGGTAGGGTTTGATGGTACACTCTCTCGAAGCCCTCTTTCCCAACCCCTTGCATTCCATGTTGATCCCTTTTCTGCACCCTGTCCGTTTTTGCTTGCCCCGAACACGCCTGACAACATTATGGGTCTTGATATGCTCAAGCACTTCAGAGCTACGATCCGCTGTTCCCCCGCTGGAGTACGTGTGATATTAAATGATAATCACCCGATGACAGATCGGATGTGTGTGGTCGTGGAGGATTCTGTGTTAGCTTCTCTCCCTCATTCTTTGTGGGCTACTTCAGATACCGATGTGGGACAGATGGTGATTCCGCCAGTCCATATTAGTGTCCAGGAGGGTGCGGTGTTACCGCGCCTCCCTCAGTATCGCATTTCCCAGGAGGGGGAGGAGGCGCTCATTCGCTCATTCAGATTGTGCAGGATTTGATTAAGGTGGGGGTAGTGGAAGAAGTTCCCTATAATGTTTGCAACAGTCCTATTTTACCCATCTTAAAGAAAGACACGGATGCTAAAGTTTATCGGTTTATCATTGATTTGAGGTAAGTGAACAAAGATCGTGATACCTCAGTATCCGGTGGTTTCTGATATCACGACGTTACTTACTCTGGTCCCGCCAACGGCGACCACGTTTTCAGTTATTGATTTGAAAAATGCCTTCTTTTCGATCCCTATTCATCCTGATAGCCGATACCTTTTTGGTTTTACTTTGAATAATAGGTCTTATCGATTTTGTAGAGTCCCTCAGGGCTACACAGAAAGCCCTAGCATTTACAGTCAAGCATTGAAAAGGCAATTGGATTCCTTTGTTCTGCCCGAGGGTGTCGCCCTTATACAATATGTCGATGACATCTTGTTGGCGGCTGACACTCCTGAGCTGTGTGAGAAGAGTACGTTATCTTTGCTTTCCTTTTTGGCATCTCACAATCACAAAGTGTCGAGGAAGAAATTGCAATTCTGTAGACCAAAGGTGACTTATTTGGGTCACCTTTTGTCTAAGGAGGGGCGTGCACTCACACCAGATCGTATTCAAGCAATTTTGGACACGCCAGTGCCTTCTACACAGAAGGACGTGCGTGCATTTTTGGGTCTTGTTTCTTTTTGTAGGCAATGGATATTAGGATTTTCACACATAGCTAAGCCATTATTAGCCCTTTTGACAAAAGACACACCGATTCCTCTTCCCTGGTCAAATGAGTGTGAAATTGCCTTCCAGCAATTGCGACAGGCCCTTTGTTCAGCACCAGTGTTAGGGACCCCTGATTATACAAAGCCCTTTTCACTGTATGTGCATGAGAAAGATGGATGTGCATTATCAGTTCTAGTGCAGATGCACGGCGGCAAGCAGCGCCCTTGTGCATATTTTTCGGCTGTACTTGATCCTGTTGCCCGAGCATTGCCTGGGTGTTTTCGCTCGGTTGCGGCGACAGCTGTGTCAATACGTCAAAGTGAGGGAATTGTGTTATCTCACAAACTGTTGGTATTAGTCCCCCATGCTGTTGATGCCCTGCTTAATCAGACAAAGACGCAGCATTTGACCAGTGCCCGTTTAACGGGATATGAGTTGACGCTTTTGGCTCCTCATATTATGTTAAAGAGGTGTGTAACGTTAAATCCGGCCACATTGTTGCCGTTCCCGGAACCTCAGTCTGAAGCACGAAAAGCACACGATTGTATTCTGGTGACTGAGGAACAGACAAAGGGTCGTATTGATCTCCAGGATACGCCCTTTCCAGATGTAGATGGAGAACTGTGGGTGGACGGATCATGCCTGAAGCTACCAGATGGTACAACTTCAGCAGCGTATGCAATTACCACACTGCGAACAATAGTGGAGACAGCACGCATACCACAGAAATCAGCTCAAGCAGCGGAACTGATAGCATTAACACGAGCATGTGAGCTCAGTGCAGGATTGTGTGTGAATGTTTATACAGATAGCCGCTATGCCTTCGGAGTAGCGCACGATTTCGGCCTACTCTGGAAGGAGAGAGGGTTTCTAACGTCGCATGGAGCACAGATAATGCATGGAGAGTTAGTTCACAACCTTTTGACTGCATTAACATATCCGAAGAAGATTGCTATAATTAAATGTAGTGCCCATAAGAAAGTGGTTGATAAAGTTGGAGAAGGGAATGCTTTGGCAGACCGAGTGGCACGAGAGACTGCGATGCAGCCTGGTGCTACTGCAATGTACGTTGTGAAGTCGCAGGCAGAAAGATGGCACGATGCAAGGAGAGAAGTGCTGGAAATACAGAGGACCGCTTCCGATAAGGAACGGGAGCAATGGTCTAATGATGGGGAATTGGATGATGAAGGTTGTTGGAGAAATAAGCAGATGGATAGATGGAAGTTACCCACAGCTTTTGTACAACCTATGGTTCAGATGGCACATGGGCTAGCACATGTTGGAGCTTCCGCAATTGTAAAATTGCTTACCCAAGTCTGGGAGCATCCAGAGATTGCTAGTACGGCAAAGAAGGTGGTACAGACTTGTATGATTTGCCTGAAGTACAACCCTGGAAAAGGGACACGAACTCCAGCAGGAGGGTTTGTAACACCCACTGCACCTTTTGAGGTATTGCAGATTGATTACATTCAGCTTGAACGCTGTAACAATCTGAAGTATGTTCTAGTAGTGGTTTGTGCCTTCAGCAAATGGGTTGAGGCCTACCCTACGAAAGACAATACTGCAATGACTACAGCCAAGATGCTATTGAAGGAGTTTTTCCCTCGATATGGCGTTTGCAGACTGTTGTGGAGTGATAATGGACCCCATTTCGTAGCAGACGTTATTAAGTATGTACTGAAAGGACTGGGAGTTTCCCAGAAATTTCATGCAGTGTTTCACCCTCAGTCTGCGGGATTAGTTGAGAAGTACAATGGTACTTTGAAGCTTAAGATCGCGAAGATCCAAGCTTCGACTTCTTTGACTTGGCCAGATGCTTTACCGCTGGCATTATTGTCAATCAGATCGATACCGCATTCTCGAACCGGTCTCACGACATATGAGATCGTGTTCGGACGCCCAATGAATATTTGGGGTACACCAAAGCCAAATTCAGTATATGACATACCTTGTGTAATGATGAGCGATTACTTGGCACAGTTGACTGATAATTTGGTTTCTATTCATCAACAGGTTCGAGAAGCGCTCCCTGATCGATCCACTGGTGAAGGCCATTCTCTTCGACCTGGAGATTATGTCCTAATCAAAGCGTTTGAGAGGACGAACAGTCTGGAGCCGAGGTGGTCGGGTCCTGAGCAGGTGTTGTTGGCGACAAGAACAGCGGTGCGAGTCTCCAATCGGAAGAACTGGATTCATTCCACGCACTGTCGGAAAGTGCCGCCAGGTTTGGTGGAGCCTGCTGTGTTGACCGACCATCGAGAGATCCTGACTACCCACAAAGGCCGTGTTGTGAAACCGAATGACAGCGAGGAGCTCTTCTCGGACCAAACGATTCCAGAAGTAAGGCGATATCATCTCAGACCAAGGAAGTGAATTCTTCAGTATCGGGACAAACTGTCAGAACGGCCCTTAGGTTAGTGAAACGGAGAGCCAATGAGGCAAGCCCTGCATTAGCGTAGTGACACCCGTCTTGGCCCGCTGGTGAAGAAATCAACCGCTGCCTAAGGGGAAGAGTTCTGACAACCTTTTAGTTTCAGGAAGGTATTGATTTTTCATTCTAAAATGGAGAAGAGGAAGATTCTTTGCGCAACAGGTTTTATTATTACAGTAGCTATTGTTGGGATAACCACATGGTTTGTTGAGGATGTGACTCCTGCCCGAGAGTTGCTTGTTTTGACTACTCCAGTGCCTGAGGAGCACTACTTTTATACCCTTCCATATCAAGAATTGAAGCATCGTCAGTCTTATTTGAATAACACTTTCATTCAGATGTTGCATCATACCCATGTCGCTACAAATGCTACGAACTGTTGGATATGTGGTATGATGCCAGCTCATCAGAAGAAAGGAGGGACGCCATTCATACCTCTTCCTTTTTCTCATAATGGCTCCTGTAGAGCATGGTATACTTTGCTTTTTGCCACACGGAAACCTACAGTGGGACGATTACTCTTTAGACTTAATAGGGAATGTCATCAAGATAAAGATGGTTACCCACAAGCGAATAGGACAATATGGGAATGGGAAGAGTATCGACCAGACAATGAATCGATTCCCTACATTTTCACGAACACTAGAGACACTGTGGGGAAGGACCGATTCGTGATTCAAGTGGCACAAGCTCAAGCGGACCTGTGCGTCCAGAGTGTGGGTTATATTCCTGTTGGTGTTAGTGACTGTATCACTATCTTGAACATTGACGGGTTGAATAATAGTAGCTTCTTAGCATCCCATAATACATACTTCGTATGTGGGAATAAGGGTTATTATCGTTTGCCAGCCGGTTGGTCCGGAGTATGTTATGTAGCATTCCTATTACCTCCTGTATTCTTGGCACCTGCATCTTATCATAAAGATTTGAAGTTGTTGAATAATGTGACTGTAAATAGGTATAAGCGTACTCTATCTATTGATGATGTTGACCAAACTGATACTAGCCTGCAGCAGTACATTGATTTTAATTTAGGATTGTTTTTCTTTGTTGGAGTTGCCCTAAATAGTAGGAAAGTTCGAAGATTAACAAGAGTTGTAGAGGCTGTGACAAATCAAACCGCTGCTGCTCTTGGGAATCTTACGGAAGAATTACAAATTACTAGAATTGTTGCATTACAGAATCGTATGGTGTTAGATGTCATGTTAGCTGACCGAGGTGGAGCATGTAAAATTATCGGAAGTAGTTGTTGTGTGTTTATTCCTGACCACACGCCATCAGTCTATAATGCCATCAATAAGTTGCATAAAATTGCAGCTGAAATCCATACAGAAAATGGCACTTGGACCTTTTCTGGATGGTTTTGGGCATTGATCACCACATGGGGGTGGAAGGTTTTAACTGGTCTCTGCATTATTGTAGCAATTCTGTTTTCTTGTTGCATTTGTGTCCAATGTGGTCCTTTACTCTGTTCCCTATGTGTGTCATTTTGTATTCCTGATAAGAAAGCTATTGCCAATGTCACCTATCAGAAACATTTAACCAAAGAGGTGGAAGAGATGATGAAAATTGACATATATGATGATTATCCTAATAAGCCGAATGTCTTCAGTAAATGCTGAAAGGGTCGTCTGTTGAAAACTAAAATGGCGATATGATTAAGCATTCACTAAAGACATGAATTCTCTCTAGTTAAAGCATGTCTTTCGTCTTATGTTGCCTACTGTCCGGACTCCATTTTGTACTGTCATGTCTCCACGTGCTCAGCACGAGAAGAGTCCTATCTTCGTGTTAGTTTCTCTTGTAATCTGCCTAGTAACAGTCTATAAATAGCTCCTTTGTCCGTCTGGCGCATGCCCAGACTTGACCACATCTGTTATCAGTTAGCCCTTGCTTGACCATGTTTTCGCGGGCTCAGGAAATTAGTTACTCCACCCACATATTGATTCTGTATCGAAAATGTCCATAAAAGGTAATGAATGTTGCTTCATGTTGTATCCACCCACTTATGAGCCCCTCTGTTGTGTATAAAAGGGGACTGTGTACACGAGTTCTTTGTGCTACTCTATGCAATACTGAAGAGTGTTGTATGGATTGTAGGACCACCCTTAAGGGTTAATAAACTCTGTCTTTGTACTTTGCAGTTTCCGTGCCAACTTCCTTCTAGTTTCCGTTACAGGAGAGCGAACCCTTGTATTCTGAGGGCCTAGCTGGGGCCTGTACTCATCACGGTGTTTCAACATGTATGCATTCTTTAGTTGGAGTCACTAACAGTTGCTCTTTGAGAGTCTGGCAAAATATTGTCATTTCTGCTGTGCTATTCTGAAGCACTGTCGGCCAAGTGACGTTCTGTAGAAGTGCCCGCAATTTCTGAGGCATTATTTTTCAGTAAACCAGCTACTCTCTTTGTCTTAAAATGAGCTTTTCAATCCAAACTGTTCTCTTTTTTCTCCTTTTTATTTCTTCACGCTAACCTGAAACTCACTATTACTTTAAAGTTTGACGTATTTGTCCTTTCAGCAATACTCAGCCCGCCCACTCATTCCTGTCCAGCTAAGAAAGGAGAAGAACGGCTATCAGAATACCGACACCGATCTGGCTTTTAATTAGTAATTTTATCATGGTCCCTCAAATTATATCCACCCCTACAAGTCCTGCTGTGGAGGAGATCCAGTCCTAGTTTACTGTTTAGCTTTCTTCTTCTTCTTCTTAGTCTCCGGTGCAGACTTGTCCAAAAGCCTCAGCTCATGTGGCACTGGCAGAAAGGCACATTTGGCTTAGGAAGGAAAATCCAAAAGTAATATAAAACCAGACTTTATCATTAAGTTGGATTTAAAATGACTGTTAAAATGAGTCCTTGAATCGACTTAGACTCCTAAATTAGATATTAAACACAAAGCTTGGCCTGTCTTGGAATGGGAGAGAGAGTGTATTGAATATGTAAACGTGACTGTGGTATCCTTGAATTTTACAAATATACAATCTTACCTCATAGCAGTGAGCAATTTGTATGATCGCTTTTTATTGACTGGGTTACGGCTTAATAGATACACTACATAGTAGCTCATCCTACTTCATTAGCCTTTTGGGTAACTTAAACTTACACTGCACTCAGTCTCCAAATTTTGCATATGCAGAAAAATCACCCATTTTATAGCTTTAACAATCCAAGGGAATTGATTCAGTGGGGTAAATTAAATTCAAAAAGTAACATACATGTTGTGTGTTATACACCTCAATCAAATCGAGTTTAAGCTGAATTAAAAAGTTTCATTTACTAAACTAGGTGTTTCAAAGAAGTCAAAGTACGCAGAGTCCAAACGAACAACATAGTTCAAGGTGTCATCCAATCTGGTTGAAAAATTCTCAAAATCCATCTCTGGTGTCACAACTCCAAACCAAACGCATAAGGTCCAGAGTAAAAAACTGTTTGGAAGTTCCAGATCGCAATCCAATTTGTTACATTTGACATCCATCCTTGGATTCTGGTTCCCAGTCAAAAGTTTGTTCTTAATTGCACATAATCCACCAAATGTATCGCTGTTCCACACCAACACACCATGTTTCGGGGGAAACCACCTCCCCCTCTATCAGGGTTTAACTGTAGCGTCCGTGTAACATTTCAAGATCCAAAAATGTTAACATCTGTTATCTAAGGGTGCTCCATAGTCGCCTGACCAACAATGGGTCGTTTGGCTACAGACCCAAGAGTCTGTCCCTGTGATGGTGTCTCCCTGCAAAGCACAATACACTTTATTTTTCTATGCAAATTCTACAAATATCTACGATCCTGTTTGGTAAACATCAGATTGGGAATTTAGACAATGAAGACCTGCCCTTATTTAGCGACAAAAATGTAATTCAATCAATCAGGGGAATTGTAAACGCACTGCTCACCCGTATTCATTAACTATATGTGCTTTACTTGCAGATTTATTTTAATACGTCCCTTTGAGTAAGGAAGAGATTAGATATGAATCTTTTATCTATTTAATATACGACAATTTTGTTTTTATAAATATTTGTTCTTATAGTATATATACTTTTTATCAACTTCTCTTGCCTATGGAAGATACTTGCTTATGTTAGCCTGGTTATTACCAGGCTAAAAACTGATCTATAGCACGCATCAGAGAAATTAGTTCTGATAATTTTCTATTTTAAGGTGTTTGAAATGAAGTATTATGTGGAGTGTATTTTTATGGTATCAATACATATATTCTTTTATATTTTTCCATTATGTCTTGAAACCGTATAAAGATTAGTATTTGAATGTAACCTTTGAATCATTTTTATAGCTACTCCCAAACTGAAGATAAGTATCATAATGTGTAATATAACCCTTGCAGTTCTATGGGAGAACTAGTTTTGTCACAGTGAAAAGCGACTTTGGAGAGTTTGACTGCCAGGGTACGTAAAACTGAATTTATGAATGTCCTTCTTTTTAAATACCATGCTCCCTCCCCTAGGAAATTTAGGGCCTGCCTCAGAGGTGACTTACAGGCATTAAAAAGGAAAGTTTAGGTCTGGCAAAAAGCTTAATTTGTATGGCAGTTTAAAACTGTACACATGCTGCAAAGGCAAACATGGAGACATGTTTTACAGTACTACTTTATTGGGTGGGACATCGAGTGCTGCAGCCCACTTGTAGCGTTTAATTACAGACCCTAGGTACATGTAGTAACATATATTAGGGACTTATAAGTAAAGTAATATGCCAATTTTATCATGGTTGAAAGGGATAGTGGTGCAGTTTGGCTTACTAAATTTCCCCCTGCTTCCACGGACAGAATGATTTCTCAGTCACACACACATACACATATAACACGCTGGTGGGGCCCATAACACCAACATTCATTCTCTCAAACTATCCGTGCCTACAGAGGGATATCAAATCCCAAACCACAGCTGTTCGCTTTGATAGAGGAAACTACTTCTACTGAATCACCCTAACGATTCCTCCATCAGGAGGTCAATCGGATCATTTAGTTGTTATTTAGTTTAATGATGCTTTTAACTCTCAAATTAATCGATAAACATTTCAAAGAAATAATCACCCGACACAGTAATTCAAATAATAAATTTCTTTATCTAATTCAAATGCAGGTTAAATCCTAATAATGCAATATTATCTTTTGTCATATTTACCTATTCTGGCTAAATGTCGTTCTCTAAGTCAGAACTGGACCTCAGTAAATTCATCAGGGTTCTAAAGTCTCCGTCCTCTTCCGTCAGCATAAGGATCTCTGATCATCGATTCTCTGTTAATAGCTTCGGCTCAAAGTGACGTCTAGGAAAGAGCAGCAGCATAGAGAAGCCCCTTCCCTCTCTAGTCCACTAATATTTATACTAAAATTTACGCATTAAAGTTACATTTTCTTATTTCTCAGGCCAGCGATTGGCTGAATTCAAATACATCTCAATACATTAGGAAACAGTTTCAAATTTTCTCATGTGGAAGAAGTTTCACAGTGAATGTATGGGAAAGACTAATCCCAGGTACAAATTGTATAAATTCGTTGGTAACCGGTTGAGTTCGATAGTTCATTTCCCATTAGCAACATTTGCTCCACGTTCAGGGACATTGGCACCTCGCCCAGGGTAGTCTTCATGGGCATGGTCTGACAGGTCACACAAGGGACACGAACGAAGTCAGTGCAGGCGCCTTCCTCCATTGTTCAAATGATGAAGTAATGTACTCTAGTTAGGTTTCAGTCGGCGGCCATCTTTTGGTAGGCCAGAATAGACAACTTTAAGCAAAGAAACACAAAATCGTAATTAATACATAGAAATGATTTAAACAGTGTTATACCCTTGCTAATACCCTTATGTGTATGCATTTATCTAGCCATATGCAACATCTAAAGCCGTTAATGCTGGTTTATTTAAGCGCAAATCACTACTCAAGCAACATTTACCGTTTTAATATGCATACAAACGTAGTTCACTTATTATTTTAGCCATGCAAATGCATTCCCACGTGTATTGTTTCTGTTAATAAGGTTGAGTTAGTACCTTCACATCAACTATTAATTATTATAATTAATTATTAATCATTTTAATATAAACATATATAAATGGATTGGGTATATAAAATAAAATAAAATAAACATTTTACCCGCTCCATCACATGCACTTTACCACAGGTTAGCAGGAGTAAAATCACCAAGCAAAGTGAAATCAGTGAGGTACACTGTAATATGAGCCAATGCTGAATCAAGCGATTTGACAAAATTACCAGCGTAGCCCAGTGGGCACTTGATCAAAGCACCAGTAAGAGACAGCTGTGCTGAGACTACCATGCAAAACCCCAAACTCTCAGCCTCCAGAAGTCCCGGTAGCTCAAAGGTGAAGCATTGCAGTGAACGTTTAAAGGCAATTACAACACCCCCGAACTTAAGGAGTTCTGTCCAAATACAGCAGAGAGTCGCTAGGGTAATATGAGGGGCCGATGAGCTATTAAGCCTGATCTCAGTCATAAAAAACACATCCAAATCGGCACTGCTCAGGAGATCAAAAACGTTCAATGCGTGTTTATGTAAAGAGGGGAGAGTAATTTGAATTGAAGATATTTCTTTCCTCTGACCCAGCCGCATCCTTGCCTTGCCTTCCCTTCCCACTCACCTTAAAACCTTCCACTGCTGCCTATCCATCTAAATTTTGAAAAGGAAGAGTGGTGTGATAATAAGAGCAGACGACGTGCCCCAGCAATACTCTACCTCCAGCTCCACCAGACAGCGCTGAGGTGGCCTAAGTGTTTCTAACTCCTGCGATGAAAGCCTAATGTTGTCTGGCCCAAACACGCTCTCATGGGCAGCATGGCTGGCGCTGGCCGCGGATGGGGTGCAGACTGACTTCCCTTTGGTGCATCAGCAGAGCATCCACGCCACGGTGCCCCTTAAATAAGGAGTAGTCACCAACCTGTCCCAAAAAAACACCTCTAGTCCAGGAAAAATGGCCCAGATGAGGGAGAGAACCAAAGCTAAATAAAAACAACTGAGAAGCCACCTGCCCCCATCATAGTTCAAATTCAGATCCCCGTTCCCCGCCCCCCTAAAAAAAACGTCACCCAACACACTTCAGGAACAAATAACTAACATTCTCATTCAAAGATGGCGGCCCTGCGTGTGACGTCACATATTCTCCGGCTGCCTTATGGGAAAGACAGGGAATACTGGATAGAATGGACGCGTAGCATGAGCACTTCACGTGAGGAAATTAGGATCGCATAAAACCAGGTCAATCCGAGCTCGAGCACATCCCTCCCATGAAAAGACGGTGTTGAAGGAAGTACATTTTTGCTGCTCGCCTCTGTCTGCACCAACTTAAGTGCACAAAAGTACAGCTCACTATGAGAGCACAAGCAGTTGCTTCAACTCGAAGCAGCTGTTTCAAGCAATTGGTCAATACTGAATGCTGGTGGAAACTCGCTCATTGGCAAAAGGTGGTGTTGGCATCAGACACCGAAACCAGCTTAGTTGTTACAAAAAGGTTTATCTCTACGAATGGAGCCTAGGATGAGGAACGCATCCACTAGTTTGGAGTCACCCATAGCTGACTAGTACACTGGCGACACTCCAGGTGCCCGGAAACTTTCGTCTTGGGAGCAGTACTTTGGAACCACGACATTAATACACATTAATGCATCAGCATATCACAAATACCCTTTGGGCCGAGCTCACACTATACAAAACTGTAAAATAATATATTTAAACCCTTGCTGCCCTAGTTCTTTAGGTTGCTGGCAGTGTAGGAAATGCCAAGATCTGCCAGATCTCATAAAATAGCATTAGGAGTGGAGGCAAAACTCTGCAGCAGTTTTGCTGAAAAAGCAGTAGCCCAGCCCCTGAATTGGTAGGGTTAGCAAGTATGCTTGCTCCCTCCAAGAAAGGTGCTTTGTGTTCTTGCGTGTTAAGTGAAAGAATAGCAGCAGCTCCAGAATGGCTGCCTCACACCTTCTACCTGTACCCCACAAACATGGCACTCAGGACACCTGACTCAATCCCTCCCCATGAGACACAGTGACAACCATTACACTCCGTCGCTGCTGCCCGCCCAGTTGTATGGGAGGGCAGGAGGTTGAAGACCTTCTGCATGCTTTGTAGTCCTAGGGCATGTGATAAGTGTGCTACCGAGCAGTCTGTTGGGTGTGGTGCTTTATTTCTTTTACTGTCCCTGCATAGTCTCTGCTGGTCAGAATCACATGATATCATACTTGCTAACAGTGGCAGCCAAAAGAGGTGCAGGCAATCAACGTGATGTGAACATAACTAAATGTTTCAGGAGTGGGCATTTAATTAGTTGTATCTAATGCACATGACCTATCCAGCAATAAAGGGATCCAGGGCAGTGATTTCTGTTTTTTTATTCTGGCAAAAACGCGGAAATGAACATATGCATCAACACATTCCAGAGAGAATCTTCTTGGTCACGACGCTGATCGCTATTACTCACTTTCTATTTATGTGCACTATGAACATCAACAATGGACTAATCTCATTAGTCATTAGTACAATGCCATCTTTGAATGGTTTGCTCCAAACCAGCTGCTGCCTTTCAGTTAGAATTACCATTTGCGTGTATCAAACAATCATTAATAATAGCATACTCGGGACTAGTAATTTAAAAAAACACTTATGTCTGTTAATTTAAGTCATACATGGACCGTGCACATTATCTATTTGCTGTGAATAAATTTTGCATTATAGACCAATCATATTCTTCCATTGCATGAATATCTTCATGGCCAATTTTGTGACCACACAATTCTTATCGGTCATGAAGGCCATGTCGGCAGTTCTATGATACATCTCCATTGTTAAAAGAATTATATCTTCATACACTTCCACATTCGATATTAATTACCTCATGCATATTTAAAACAATAATATTAGAAAGCATAAATACTTATTGTAGCAATGCATGCACAGTAAACCCAATACAATTATAATACATAACAAAACTTAAATCGACTGAAATATTCTCTCATTGGATGGCAGTCCCCTGGTCCATTCTATACACATTTCTCTCATAAAGCCCAAGTTGGCAAATTCCAAAAACAAATGTTAAAAAACGTATCACAACACTTTCCTGCCATCCCAAAACCTATACCGGTTTGATGTCTACATGTGGACCTGCCGACTTTCGTTCTCTGTAGCTGTACTCCTGAAAATATAAACACATACTTAAAATTGCACTGAAGTATAGCAGTCACAAAATACTAGAAACCGCTAAATCTTAGGCAACATTCATAAATGTCTATACATCTCTGCGTCAATATTCAACCCTTAGGGTTTTCTAGTATCCATCTCCAATGTATATCTAGATTCCAACCTTCTCAATTGTTTCTCTCTATCTCCCCCTCTCACTGTCTTTGGTATGCAGTCTATCACATTGTACTTGAGTTTATTATGATCACCATCATGGAATTCATGGAAGTGGCATGCGGTTGGATAACTGACATTTTTATTCTTAATTGTCCTCAGATATTGAAGGACTCGTTTATGTGCTGCAATAAGTTTCTGCCCACATATATTTCAGGACAGGGGTAAAACAAGGCACAAACTGCAAACTCTGTTTGACAGTTCAAAACTCGCCTATCTTAGTTACGTTAACATCATTAACACATGCTTTGCATTTGTTACATTTTGTAAATGTGTTCTGTGGTTTAAGCCAATTTTCCTTCCTTGTAACATACTCACTTTTTACAAGCTTACCTCTCATCGATGTTGCCTTCCTAAGCGTGATTTGTGGTTTCTTATCCACCTCTGTGCCAATAATGGGTCTAATAAGATGCCAATGTTTTTGTAGGACTCCCCTAAGTTGCTCATGTTGACTTTGTTATGTAGTGACAAAACTATGTACCTGTTCTTCTCCTTTCTTGGCATTGTCTTTTAAAAAAAGAACCTTTTTGCACTTTGCTATTCTTTTTGGGGTTGAGAGAATCTTATCGAATACCCACGTGCTTGCAATTTAGTCATCATTTCATCCTGCGTTCTTTTAAAGTCTACTTCAGAACTACAGATCCTTTTAGCGCATGAGTTCCCCATATGGTATACTATTTTTTAAGGGCAAAGGGTGGGAAACTTCTTGTGTGTAATGTGCTATTTCCA
This sequence comes from Triturus cristatus, assembly GCF_964204655.1. NCBI lineage: Eukaryota > Metazoa > Chordata > Amphibia > Caudata > Salamandridae > Triturus > Triturus cristatus. Next base: position 238,058,396 of record NC_140589.1, on the reverse strand, counting down.
TATGTACTTTTTCTATAAAATGTATACTTGTGAGTTTAAAATCCTTTACTTTTGATCTTACATACAGATAATCCAACACTGATTTGCTAATCTGGCTAGCGAATGTCAAGTTAAAATTATTATAATTGATCTTATCTTCAAAGCTTTTGGCCACATCTGCATCCTCTTTCCGTAATACAAATAGGTCGTTGATGTACCTGACCCACATCAAAATGAGGGTTGACCATTCCTTAATGCCTGGCCCATTGAGCACCTACGTCATCGCTGTTCCCCTTTGCTGTTGGAACTACTCACCATTAAAAAGACAAAGGAGAGGCAGAGAAGGGATCCTGCCCCTTGGTCCCCCTCCTCCTTGGCCGATGAAAGGAGAGCATGTAAAAAGCGAAATATTGGCACAAAGATTATTCCTCAGTCCGAAAAAACAAATAAAATGTTCTTAGGATTTATCATGCATCTATTAAATTGGCTTGGATCTCCTATTTTGAGGATACAATTGGTGCTGCAGTTGGTAGTTCTAGTGCCACCTTTCAGGTTGCAAAATCTTTTCTTTCTCCCAAAACCTGCAGTAGGGCAATTGTTCCCTCCCAGGGTCTGTGCAATGGTTTTGCATATTTCTTTGAGGGTAAAACTTGTGATAGTCAAACGAATCTCCCCCTTTTGAAGGAAGTACCTTTATTCATGAGGTGGGTTGTTAATGACAGAAAGGTTTCCCAGCTTAGGGCAATCTCCCTCAAGCAGTCGTCGGCGGCTATTGAGGATTGCAAACCTGGATCTCCGTTGGACTCTCGTCCACCTGCAATGCTAGCAGCGGCTGTTGAGGTGATTGATCCGGTGATCAACAGAGTATTGAACCTCTCACTGTCACCCGCTATTGTAACAGCTGCATAGAAATTGGCTGTCATTCATTTGCTTAAGAAGCCTTGCCTAGATCCTAACATTTTCAGTAACTATAGACCTATCTCTTTGCAGCCATCTTTCTAAAAAAATGCTGGAGAAACTGGTGACTAACCAACTATCCGATTATCTAGAACAGGAGTAGTAGCTGCACCTTAGTCAATCTGTGTTTTGCCCTCGCCACAGCACTGAGACTGCGCTTTTAGAAATATCTGAACATTTTAAGTGGTCTCTTGATCAAGGTAAAAATGCATTGTTGATTTTTTTCTATCTTTCAACAGCATGCAATACTATCCCATACGATTCTTTTATATGACTTGGGGGTGGGAGAATGTGTATGGGACTGGGTGAAATCGTTCCTTGATTCCAGAGGGCTGTCACTGTGGATGGAGCCTGTTAAAGCAGTCAAACAGGGGTGCTGCAGGACTCATCTTTGAGCCCTACTTTATTTAATGTTTTTATGACCCTTATTGCGGCACTTGTGGAATCATTTGGATGCAAAATCATCTTGTATGCAGATTATAAACAACTGCTCTTAGGTTTTGAGGGGCCCTGTGTTTCGGCAGAGAAGGCATTAAAGAACTGCATGCAGGTAGTCTTTGCTTGGATGCTTAATAGTTAGTTGAAATGTAATGCAGACAAAACTGAAATTCTTTTTGGCCCCCACACATCCAACTAGTGGGAAGCGGCCTGGCCTTCCTCTTTGCTGCCTCCCCGTTCTCCATCTACAGTAGCTAAAACCTTGGGAGTCAAACTGGAAAATCAACTTTCCCCGCTTCCTCAGATTTCAGCTATGGTTGGCATCTGCTTTGGGTTGATACGGACCCTTAAGAAATGTTTGCACTTGGTCCCCATACAATGTAAGAAGACAGTGGTACATGCTCTGGTCACGTCCCTGCTGGATTACATCAATGCTTTCTACCTGGGGGTGTCAAAGGCTTTGCTTAGTTGCCTCTAGGATGTGCAAAATGTGGTGGCTGACCTTATTCTCAGACTTCCTAAAAAGGACATCGACCACCGCCTTAAGATCTCTTCATTGGTTGCCTCTTAATCAGTGTGTCCTTTTCAAACATCTCTCTTTGGTTTACCGTGCTCGGTCCTGGCTATCTTGCAGACAGATTTCTCCCTTACTGTCCTGCCAGAAACCTTGCATTTGGTGTCGGCAGCCTTGGTGGTGGTGCCTCAAATTAAGCTTATGAAGAAGGGAGGTAAAGGATTCTTATTTCTAGTGGTTAGAGCCTGGAAAATGCTTCCAATGGACTTCTGGATTCTTCCTTCAGACAAAGTCTTCCACTGGAAGTTCAAAACTTGGCTTTTATCTTCCGTCGAATAGGGAACTTTTCTTTTTACGTTTTAGGCCATTCTAGTAGTCTTAGCACCAGGACACTCGGTGAGTAGCCACGCGCATTACAACACACCCCAATCATCCATTAATTCACTCATTCAATGAGTTCTTTCTATGAAAATAGATACCTGAAAATTGAAGTTGCAAGTGAAATATTAAATTTTGACAAAAAAGAAAAAAAATGTTTTACTAATGCTTCGAGCAGTATAGACTTCGTAAGGATATTCAGCAATGGTAACCAGTATTTTAATTCCTCTACGCAGCTGTTAAATATCATCAATATTTTAAGCCTGGTGAACTAATAATATAAATCATGAAGAAATACATTCTGTCCTGTATATATATTATGGCTTTTGTTCAACATGTTTTACAACCTTCTCCTTTTGTAAAACAACTGGGAAAATTATTGTTAGGAATGGGGGTCTCTAGTTGGCAGAGGTACGTACCTTTGTCCAAATAGGGACCTTTTCTTCTAGTCAAGGTAAGGGGGAAACACACTCTAGATAGCCCCTGCTCACCCCCTTGGTAACTGTCAAGAATTCCTGTCATACGAGGGGAGGAAAACGGTAACCGGCGAAAATGGACTACATCTCCCAGGATGCTTAGCGGTTGAGAGGTTATGTAAACAGGAGAGCTGTTACATAACTCAAGGGAAACACGCCCTTATGTAAACAGGAGAGCTGTTACATAACTCAAGGAAAACACGCCCTTATGTAAACAGGAGAGCTGTTACATAACTCAAGGGAAACACGCCCTTATGTAAACAGGAGAGCTGTTACATAACTCAAGGAAACACGCCCTTATGTAAACAGGAGAGCTGTTACATAACTCAAGGAAAACACTCCCTATAAAGGGAGGAACCGGGAGGTACAACGCTGTCGGATATTGTGTTCACACCGACGTACCTGCTTCGTGAAGAGCAGTGTTCCGGAGTGGTGCTCCAGTAAGGCAAGAACGGAGGTAGGTCGAGTCGTTACTCCCTGGGCCGTGTCTTGCCCCATCGTCACCTGTGAAGGACCCGGAAGCTCTACCGGTCAACCATTGAGCTTCGCTTTTTGACTCGGCTGAGTCCAAGCGCAGTGGCGCTTTTGCTGGTTGGAGTCGTAACTCCCAGCCCGACCAGAGACACAGGGACTGCCAGCTGTAACGCACACCAGGAGGTGTTTGCCTCGTTACAGACTCGGAAGTCCACAGGATCGATCGAGCGGCTGCTCTCGGTTCAGTCTTCTTTGCTTGTGATTGGGGTATCGGTGACGCATCACCAGGAGGTGACTCCGCGTCCCGGTGCAGTCTGAGGAAGAGGTTGAGCGGCTGCTCCCTTCAGGTAGAGACCCCGGCTGGGTGTTTCCCTGACTCCTCGATTCTCCCCAACACTCTTCGTGCCCCTCACAGCCTACCGATTGGCATTGTCGGCCATTTCATTTCTGCCATCTGTTGGCATACGCCGGGACCGGCGTATATGCAGAGGACGGTTAGGACCATCCGTGCTGTGGGCTGGTAACGTACTTAGCCTGGAGGATTCCAGTGACTATAACTTTTGTTTATTCTTTGTATTATATTTGCCTTCATTAAAACAACTAACCCTTCACTAGTGGTTGCGTCCTCATTGTCGTGTCTGTTAAACGATCCTGAGACGTTCAGGGCGTTACAGTAACTTGGCACGAGCAGACATGCTTATCCCAAAGGCAATATGTAAAGTATTTGTACCAACACTCACAGTAACACAGCGACAACACCACAAAAGGACACCACTCTAGTTTAGAAAAATAAAGTATCTTTATCTAAACTAAACAAGACCAAAATAAAAAAATCCAACATACCGATATTCAGAAAAATTACTTTCAATAGGATATTGCAAAAATAAGCTTGTAGGAATCAAATACTGGGGCTATTGCAACGTCGTGATAGCAAGAAATCCAAAGTACAGCACTGACCGCGAGGATCGCGGCATCGGGTGCGGAGTCACACAGACCCCCAAACAAACAGTACCTTGGAAATGAAGTCGGTCGATGTCAGCTCCTTTGACGATGCAACGTCGCCAGTTTGTAGGGTCACCCTGGGCGGTTATTGGCACTGTGATAACAGGATGCAGGCGCTGGCGATGGTGTCGATGTGAGCGCTGGCGAGGACGGCGTCCATGTGAGCGCTGGCGTCGAACACGGCAGATCACTGCTGGCGTCGACGGGCGTCGGAGCAGGCCAGGCAATGCGCCGTTCACTTCACGAGCGGCTCCCCGGGCCTCGGTGCAGGTTGCGGCGTCACAGCGCGTCAGAAACAGATTTTCTTTCTTCTCTTGGGTTTCTTCCAGCGCCCAACAGCAGAGACAACCTCCAGAGGCCCAAAACTGGCACAGGCACCTCAAGGCAGGTCAGAACACACCACAGCAGAGTTCAGGGGAGCTGGTGGTAAAGTCTTTGTGTCCCTGAAACTTCTGAACAGGAGGCCAGTTCACTTCAGGCCCTTGGAGATCTTCTTCAAGCAGGGGACACAGCAAAGTCCTTCTCCTTTCCTTTGCAGAACAGCAACTGCAGGCCAACCCCAGACACACAGCAAGGGCAGTTCTTCTCCTCAGTTTCTTCAGCTCTTCTCCTTCAAAGTTTCTGCTTGAGTCCAGAAATGATCTAAAGTTCAGGGGTTTTAGGTCTAATACTTATACCCCAAAATGTCTTTGTTCTCTTTGTGCAGGGAGCTCTAGGCCCAGTTCAAACCAGATCTGCCTTCCATGGTGCAAGATGACCACAGAAGGTGGAGATAGCATTGTGCAAGGGAGACAGGCCCTATTCAGGTGCAGGGTAAATCTCCTCCCACCACTCTATATGCAGCCAGGGTCTATTCAGCTCAGGGCTGGGCCATCCAGGAAGGGCCAGGCACACCTAACCCCCCCTGAGGCTGAATACAGGGAATGCACATCCTCTGTCTCTGTCACACTGAAACCGGACAGTCAACACACAAAGAGGCAGAGGCATACAGAAAGGTTGAACAAGAAAATAGCTACTTTCTAAAAGTTCAGGGATACCAGACTCCAATTTTTCATCTTACTCCTATGGGAAGATATGCTTGTAAAATGTTACAAAACAATCCCCATTCTGTCCTAAAGGCAAAAGAGCCTTTCAATAGTGAAAAATGAAATCGGCAGTATTTCACTATCGGGACATGTTACGCACCCCAGTACATGTCCTACCTTTCACATACACTGCCCCCTGACCAGGGGGGTGCCTTGGGCCCAACATAAGGGTGTCCTATGTGCAAGAAAAGGGAAGGGTAGGGCCTGGCAAGTGAGTGCACTTGCCAGGTCGACATTGCGGTTAACAAACTGTGCACTGCAGTGGCAGACCTCGGACCACTTTTGAGGGCATTTTCATGTGGGTGGCACAATCAGTGCTGCAAGCCCACTAGTAGCATTTGAGTTACCAACCCTGGCACACTCAGTGCACTTTACTAGGCACCTACTGGTAAAACAAATATGCCAATCAGGGAGAACTAATCACAATATCAACCTATACAGGGAGCACTTGCACTTTGACACTGATCAGAGGTGGCAAAGTGCCCAAAGCATCTAAGCCAGCAAAAACGAAATCCAGCACAGAATCAAAACATAGGAGATGGAGGCAAAAAGTCAGGGAAAACCACGGCAAGGATGCCAGGTCTAACAATCACAAAATCACAAATTAAATGGAGAAAATGGCTATGTATATTAGAAAACTACTTATTAGCAATTGATGCCACAAAGTACGATGCTTCAAAAAAAACATTCACTACTCTTCAAACATCTTGGTCATGCTGGTCAAAGGATATTTGATAACTTACCAGAGGCGGAAGTAACACAAGGGCAATTTTGCATTTGGGATGATTATACAGAGGCCAAAGAAAGAATGAGAAAACAATTTTCGGAAGAACCAAATTGTTGTAATCTGGTTCTTCTATATTTTCTTACCCACCTTTGTTACCACACCTTTCTTCCTTTTTTCCTATTGGTACAGTCCTCCTCTGTCCCCCTCCTTTCATGCCTACAATGGAATGGTCCTTTAGAGTTTACATTGGAATGTTGGATAACTCTTGACTGTGGAGAGTGGATGACCAGAATAAAGAGTTCTACTTACCTTCTCAGTTTATTCTCCTTCATTTGAACTTTCAACACTGGCGACGATCCTGTGCAGGGGGCAGGTGGTTGTCTCCCCTTTCTGTACTCTCTCCAAGACCTTCCAGTACTTTTCAGTACCAGGGTGGAACCCTGTTCATCATTTTGCCTGTGGATTCCTCTTCAGAGCTGATTTTGGATTTACTTACTCACAGCCCTTGTGAGTTCTCTTTCCACTTTTCATCGAAATTGACTCCACATTTTGCTCCAACCTTCGCTTTGCAGCAGTGCGGCTTTTCTTGCAGATACCACCGCATCTCCGGTTTAACGAGCAGCGTGGCAAACTGTGTTCCCTCATCTTTACCTGTGCTGTACGTGAAGAACTCTCACTGGGGAATTTATTCTAATTTTCCTCACAAAATCCAGTCAGGTGAAAGACGAAGTTCTGCTGAGCTGCCGGCCATCGCCCTAGCGAGTCCTCCACACGCCCCTTCAGCTGTTCCTCAGGTTCAGCGTCGGCAGTCGGGAGGTGAATTCCTGTCAGCTGTGATCCAGAGATACTCCCTTCAATACAATATTGCTTGTCATCCGGTGCACCAGCCTCCTTCCAGCCGTCACTGTGACAACAGATCCCCTATTGGTGAAAACTCTGCCGGCGCACCAGTCTCTCTTCGGCCGGTCTTGCCTGAGGGAGCTCCCGTCAGCCATTCAGCCTACTCAGTGGTGTCATCCTGACCCGCAGCTGATCGAGCTCAGCGTATGCGCTCGCCTAGGCGTTTCCACAGTATTTCTACGGATCAACCTCTGCTGTACCACACAGATAACTATCACCAAGTAAGACTTTTCTTTTTCCTTGCCTGCCAGTGCCCCAGTCTCCTGTTTTCCTGCGCTTCACACACGGTGACACGCTCACCTTCAGTGCGTGTTACCCATGGTGACTCACACACCAGTATGAGCAGCTCTTCTCCGCATTTGCCGCTACGGTGATACGCACACCTTGCTGGGCTATTAGTGCGTTTCTCCTCACGGTGACACGCACACCTTAACAAACCCTCAATCCTTGGTGATAAACACTTTGATAAAGCCTCAATCTTTCGTGAGTTTACATTTCACCGCGTTACGTTGTTCCTTGCCTCCCCTGGGTCATGCTCACCACTCTGTGTGTTTTCCTCACGCTGATACGCACACCAGTCATGGTGATACGCACACCTGTACTTCATGCTTCATAATTGTACAGTAACCTTTCTAAGTAGACCCTCAACTTTCATAAGTCAGCCATTGGCCATGTTACCATTGAGTCTAAATTTACTAAGTCAGCCATTGGCTATGTTACTATTGAGTTCCTTTCATTATCCTTTCTAGTAGCCAGCCAGTTGGCCATGTTCAAGCATTGTGTATCCCAGTACAAACCTCTATTTCCCCTTTCCCCCTGCGACAGCGTGCCAGCCTACCACAGATTTTACAAGCAATTAGGTTCTCCATTAGGCAGTGTTTTTTCCACTACCCTTACTTTTCCTGCTGTCCCCTGTCACCTCATTATGGGTACACCAGGGATTAGCCAACCACCATCCTTTTTAAGTGATAGCGGAGAACCAGAAATTCACTGGAAAGAATGGACCAAGTTATTTGAATCCTACCTGATTGCCATTGGGGGGTTTGGGGGGAAGGTTTCCGGCAGTACGCAAGCAACATATTCTACTGCATAATTTGGGGGTGCATGGTCGCAAGGTGTATGAGACATTACCAGAACCAGAGTTTGAAGAGGATGATGACCTAGATGTGTATGACATTACTCTTTTGAAATTGGAAAAGCATTTTGGGGACAACATAAACGTTGTTCTGGAGCACCACAAGTTTTTTTACCGTGTGCCAGGCAAGAATGAATCTATCAAGAGCTACATAGCGGTTTTAAGAGGTCTCACCCAACTATGCGACTTTGGTGAACTCAATGACTCCCTTATAAGGGATCAATTAGTCAGATGCACGAATAACAGTCGTATACAAGAGAAATTACTTACTTGAGCACACAGCCAAATGCATGAAGGGTTGCTTCTGTACAAGTGGAAGAGTCACACAGCAATATTCTTAAAGTAAAAAACAAAGGGGAGCCCTACAACAAGCCTATGAGGGAGTACCTTGGGTTAAACTGTTATAGATGCAGAAGTAATAATCACTTGGCCAACAGCCCACATTGTTCAGCCCGCAGTGTCACCTGCAAGAAGTGTAATAGGAGAGGTCATTTGGCCAGAGTTTGTAGGGATGGAAACAACAGCCAAGTCAAAGTAGTTAATGTAGAAAGTGAACACCACCAGAAATTCGTATTTCAAGTGAAAGGTGTAGGTGGTAGTACCAAACTTGACAATCCTAGATGTAAAGTTTTACTCAAAAACAAGCCTATAGAAATGTTTGCAGACTCTTGTTCCCCCTTTACCCTATTAAATATTGAGGATTACAAATGATTTTTGGGAGATCTAAGTGCAGAGATAAGCAAACCTGACATTACTCCTGAGGGCTATACCAAAGACCCCATATTCCCCTTTTTGGAATGATGAAAGTACACATACACTTTAAAGGGAGATCCACTGTAGGTAAGGTGTATCTGGTAAGGGAAGGGTCTAACCTTATTGGCTGGCAACACCAGAAGATAGATGATTTCCTCAGACAATGCATATGGGCCCATCACACCGCGCCTAATCTCATCACAGGGATTCCCCCTTTTGTAGCACTAAGAGGGAGAGAGCCAGGCACCAAGATGAACCCTCTGTGGCTGCCGGGGGGTAAGAAGGTTGTAAGAAGGTTGAAAGCAACAGTGGGGAAGGTCAAAAGGAAATACAATGACACCAAGAGAATTATAAAAAATTGGTATGACAGAAGACATGGCGTTAAAGAGCATAACCTCAAAATTAACAACTCTGTATTGGTGAGGAATCCGAGCCATGTTCAGGTTGGCCAGAGCAGATTCTACCCTTCCCAACAGTTGGTAAAGGTAAGCAGGAATGTGGTACGTCTAGAGAATGGACAGACATGGAGTGGGGACAGACTTGTGAATGCGATTTAGTTCACCCTCCCCTATGTAGGGAGATGTGTTGTAAACTGGTTCTTATACATTTTCCTACCCGCCTTTGTTACCACACCTTTCTTCCTTTTTTCCTATTGGTACAGTCCTCCCCTGCACCCCTCCTTTCACAGAATGTTGGATAACTCTTGACTGTGGAGAGTGGATGACCAGAATAAAGAGCTCTACTTACCTTCTCAGTTTCTTCTCCTTCATTTGAAGTTTCAACAAAAATGTACTTTTAGAAAGACCTTACTTTTTTCAGAAGAAAGCAAAGGAGTGATGAAAGTGTTTAGAAGTATGTAGCTGCTTTGCCCATATTGGCTTTTTCAAGTGCTTCCAAGGATTCTGTAGACACTTCTATAAGAGATGAGTTTGTTTTTAATTGTTTCTCAAAGAAAATAAAAGAACTTTTCTTCGCCTGCAGAAGTCTTATGTTGGATGAAACAATTGATATTACAAAAAGTACTGAGAGATCAATAGAGAGAGTTTCCACCAAATCGTTATATGTTGAAAAAGGGTTGTTACCAGTAAGTTGTGTGAATGATGACCTGAGTGTTTGTTGAACGTCAAGCACAAGACACAAAAATATGGGCGTAGAAAAGAGAAAAGGAATATAGATGTGAATCCAGAAATCACTTTGGAAACAGTCCCATATGCCCAGCTATGGGCAGAAATTGTAATAATTGTAAGAAGATTAGACATTTCCAGTCAGTATTTAAAGTTAACAAAAGTATTGCAAAAATTAGCAATGTGGAAATCCATGACTTTGAAGACAGGCTGAACAGTATTGTTCTAATGGTTGATCCTGGACTAAAGATTATAGAATATGTTAACAAAAAGATCAAAGGACCCATCTGGGAAGCCACTATTGGAGGAATAATACTTAATGTTATGGCTTATTCTCATGTGCCAATAACCATTATAGCTGACACAGCATACTTTAAACATTGGTCAAAGTGCCAAAAAAGGCAGTGCACTGACATCAATCCAAAAGCCTTTGGAGATCATGACATTGAAATGATCGGTTTATTTTTAAGTTCTTTTGAATGTTTAGGAAGAAAGATTGAAACCAAAGTTTATGTAGCAGTTTAAGGATGTGATATACTTGGATAGGTTTGGCAAGATTGGGGCTTTATCCAAAATCTGGTTCAGATGATCCCATTGTTCTAGGTGAATTGCCTGCTTTAGCAATTAACATTAATGGGAGTTTTTCACAAAAAGTTATCACAAATTTTTCAGGGGGTATGGTCAAAAGTTTTGTACATGATTTCAAAGTAAAGTTTGGGGTCCTGCCAGGTGTGTATAAAGTCATACAAGTGCCACTCAGGGTAAGAAATTACCTTAAAGTTTCATTGGACAAGCTGTGATGAAGGAATCATTGAGTCAAGTAACTCCACTGAATGTGAATCTCCAGTTGTACTGATTTGGAAACACTCCGGAGACTGGTGTATGTTTGTTGACTTATGCACATTAAATAAAAATATAGTGGTGAATTGTCATCCCTTGCATCACATCCAGGGAATGCTTTTGAATTTGGGAGAGGTGAAATATTTTTCTAATTTCTAATTCCTAATTCTAATTTTTGACATACATTTGGCCAGTTATCAGCTATTACTTTCAAAATAACCTCAAGACCTCACCAAGTTTGTCACACCTTCTGGCGCCTTTAAGTACTTGCGATTATCATTGGGGCTTGCCTCAGCAGCAAGCATGTTTAAAAATATGAGATGCATTATTTAGCAATGTGTCGAATGTTCAAGCTTTTCAGGATGATATCTACATTATTTACTAAGGATCCAGAGCAATATTTAATTGTTCTTGAATGAATTTTGAATATTTTGAAAAACAAAGATAGGACGGTCAGGCCTGAAAAGTGTAAACTATCTGGGACACACAATTTCATCACATGGTATTCATTGAAAAATATGTAATCTTGATGCCATACTGAAGGCTCCTCCACCATCTGATAAAGATGTTTTACGCTCATTTTCTGGGATAATGTGAGTATTATGCATGATTTGTACTCAGGTATGCATTGACAGAACAACCCTGAAGATCACTGCTGAAGAAAGGTGTCAAATTAGACTGGTAATCTACTGTAGCTAAGGCGTTCAAAGAAGTATAAAAATTGATCATTGATGCGCCTGCCTTGCAACCTTTTGTGGCAGGGTGCAGATGTGTTATCAGTGGGGATGCCAACATGCATAGTTTAGCGGCAGTATTATACCAATCTATGGACACCAAAGAAAGTCCAGCAGCTTTTGCTTTCTGATCACTCAGAGGCACATTACAGCACATTAGAAAGAGGGGCATGAGCTTGTGTGTGAGCTGTACAGAAATTTGAAAGATACATTTGGGGCGCAGGTTTTGATGTATGTACAGATCACACGCCTATGGTGCATATTAAGTGGTGATGGTCATGGTAAAGCCTCAGCTTGTTTAGTTAGACTGTTATCTATACTCCAAGAATATGACATGACTATCAAGTATGTACAAGGGTAAAATATTTAGCTTCGACCTCCTTTACAGGATTCTGGTGGAGGAAAACTATATTGATATAGTTGACAAAGATGATCAGTGTGTTGTAGCACCTGTTGAGTCAGACTGGATTAATGCTACTGAGTCGGACAATCTCAGCCATTGGGGTGTGAGGTTTGTCTCGGAAGGTTGGCCTCATACCAGATGTTTAACAGGTGATTTTAAGTCATTAGCACAGGTATCCTCTGAACTTACACGGGGAAATGACTTTCTGTTAAGGCAACACGTTTATACCACCAGTTACTTTGTGGGTGGTTCTTATGAGGTTAGCAAACAGCGGACACACGGGTGTAAAATACTTGGAAGAAGGTACATCAATTTTACTGGTGGCCTGGTATTGATGCTGGTGTATGAAAATGTGTGGATTCTTGCCCAGAATGTTAAGTCTTGGACAAACACTGAAAGGTACAAGAGACCATTCTGTTCAGTACCTCTAGCTGAGGGGCCATGAGGGAATTTGCTTTAGATTTTTCTGGTCCTTTTAATTTGCTTCCCAGGGAGGTGAGATTTTCGGGTGTGGTAGATGTTAGACCTGACGCTTTCAGCAGGGTCAACCTCAAACATTTGCTTTCCTCCTCCAACTTTTTGCTGAATTTGTTTTTATTGGCCTTTGGACTCCGTGCCAAAGTGCTTGTGCTCTCTACTCTAAACATAGTGGAACTGGCTTATACCCAATAGGCATATTTAATTTATTTATAAGTCCCTAGTACAGTGGTACTACATGTACCCAGAGCATGTAAATTAAATGCTATTAGTGGGCCTGAAGCACTGATTGTGCCACCCACTTAAGTAGTCCTTTAAAAATTTCCCAGGCCTGCAATTGCAGAGCCTGTGTGTACAATTTACACAGCTATTTCAACTTGGCAACATAAATCTTTTGCAAGGCAAAAACCTTCCTTTTTAATAGATATAAGTCACCCCTAGGGTAGGCACTGGGCAGCTCCAAGGTCAGGGTGCAGTGTAGTTAAAAAGTTGGGCATGTACTTTTAAATTTCACATGTCCTGGTAGTGAAAAACTCAAATTTGTTTTTCACAACTGCAAGGCCTGTCTCTTCCATAGGATAACATTGAAGTTGAGTTAACTTTTATAAGTGTAATTTCCAGATGGGAAGAGATAAACAGCTCATGTTTGGTGTCTCTGGAATCCTAATTTACAATCCTAACTTATGGTGAAGTCGGATTTTAAATTACAATTCTGAAAATGCCACTTTTAGAAAGTTGGCACTTTCTTGCCTTGGCCATTTGGGACCTGCAGCCTGGTTCTGGTCACATGACTGACTGTAGCTGACAGGCTTTGTGTATTCTTCATAGACAGCAACACACAATGGGAGCTTAGGTGTGACTGGATGGGCCATTGTGAGAAGTTAGCCTGGTATATGCTGTCCACTAATTAAAGTAAAAGACACACAATTGATGAACGGAATGCAGAACAAATCAAAACATTGTATTGTATTGTAATTGCATTTATATAGCGCTTACTACCCCTGACGAGGCGTCGAAGCGCTTTTTCGGCGAGTAACACGCTACTGCGGGACCCATAGAGAATTAGTGTTGAATTAGAAAACATTCAAACCCAGTCAAGAGATCTGGGTTGAATCCATCATTCTTTTGCTCACCATGCCACCCCAGTTAGACCTGGCCATATGCAAATCAGTCTTGACCCTGTGCCTCATGGGAACAGCCCAGCCCGAACTGCTAAGCCAGGTCCTCCCTGGACCGAAAACAAGCATCCTAGGACTGGTTTCAGGGTTTCACCCCTCTTCAGCCAGGATAGCATGATTCCAGTGGCACAGTGAGCCCAGGACCCACGGCTGGGCATACCTGGTGCGATTAGGGCGAGAAAGCAAAAGACACATAATTGATGGACGGAATGCAGAACAAATCAAAATATTCACCCCCAGTCAAGAGATCTGGGTTAAATCCATCATTCTTTTGCTCACCATGCCACCCCAGTTTAGACCTGGCCATATGCAAATCAGTCTTGACCCTGTGCCTCATGGGAACAGTCCAGCCCGAACTGCTAAGCCAGGTCCTCCCTGGACCGGAAACAAGCATCCTAGGACCGGTTTCGGGGTTTCACCCCTCTTCAGCCAGGATAGCATGATTCCAGTGGCACAGTGAGCCCAGGACCCACGTCTGGGCATACCAGGCGCAGTTAGTGCGAGGAAGCAAAAGACACACAATTGATGGACGGAATGCAAAACAAATCAAAACATTCACCCCCAGTCAAGAGATCTGGGTTAAATCCATCATTCTTTTGCTCACCATGCCACCCCAGTTTCGACCAGGCCATATGCAAATCAGTCTTGACCCTGTGCCTCATGGGAACAGTCCAGCCCAAACTGCTAAGCCAGGTCCTCCCTGGAGGCACCTTGCACCAGTCCAAACAACCCTTATGGTGATTTAAGAGGTCAAAGATAACCTAAGAAAGTTATCCAAGTGGTAGCTGTGGAGAGCAGCCTAAAGGCTAAGCCTTGAAGGAATGTTAAGCAGCTTGTTTTACCAGAATGCAACCTTAATGTATTGGTTAAATGAAAGGAGAACCACACAGTAGTTCTAAAAATATGTATCTATTATTATAACACGTTAAATACCTCACAGTATCTGCTACACTCAGATAAACACAAAGCACACAATACTGTAGCACAAAAACAAACTTATGTAGCACTAATACACAGTGGGCTCCAGGGGAAGGCTAAATCATATACTAAAATAGTGGTATAAGAACCACGACTCGAGTTAAGACAGTGTCTAGAGGTTGTAGAATGGCTTGGACCCCAAGGAACCACCCAAGGTAAGTAGGGACCCCAAGGAGGACGGGTGCAATGTGAGAACACGAACGCGTGCTACGTACTATTCAATGGGAGAGTCGAGGTTGCAGTTTTAGTGTTTAAGCACCCTTTCCTTTGGAACTTAGAAGGTTAGAGAGCCACTCCACCTGTGGATACTGACGTACCAGGGTTACCTATCCCAGGGAAGCCGGGTGCATAGGGTCGAAGTGTCGTCGGAAACCGCCGTCGTTCTCAATGGGAGTGTTCAAAGAAATGCCACTGCTGGAAAGAAGAAAAGTGTCCGGTCGAACTCACAGGTGGATTCTTTAAGGAAGGAACCTGAAAGCAGAGGGGACAGAGTCTGGGTCACTCAGAAGTGACCAGGGGCTCGGTAGACGAATGCCCATCGATGTCGGGTGCTTCAGGTGCAAAGAAGGAGACCTTGACTCAGCAGCCACAGGGACCAGGAGATGTCAAAGATGACCAGGAGCCGGATACCAGCTGTCCCACATAGGATGTCGAGTGCTGAGGAGTCGGTGTTCGGCGGGAGCACCGACAGGCCTTGGCAGCGGCAACCAATGAAGGTGGTCAAGGAAGGTCAAGGAAGGACACGGTCTGGCCCAGCAAGGACCAGGGAACTCACCACAGCAAGGGGAGTCAGGGCAGGCCTGGAGCAACCAGGGGAGCCCAAGAAAACCAGTGTTGTCCCTAAAATGGACCCACAGGCCAAAGGCACAGGAGTCGCGAGGGGACCTCTAGCAGTTTCACAAAACAACAGCTTACAGGGCACAGAGTGCAAGGAGGCTAAAGTCCTCTGTACAAAATGTGCGCAGAGGTTGGGGCTATCGATAGCCTAATGCACTTAGTTGGGGAACGCCAACAAGCATATGCAATTGCGAAAGTACACAGTGCACAGGGGTTTCAGGTTAGGCTTTCCCCACAAGGGAAACTGACCTCAAACTTGGTGAGAGGGCAGCTCACCCTCAAGGAACATAAGAACCCACCTCCTGTGTTGCTGGGGCCTTCGGAGTCCGCAGGAGCTCAGGGTCAGCAAAGCGGTCAGTTGTGTTACAGTGTCTGCGAATGCAGATGAGTGACTCCTTCACCCCAAGGGAGATACTTCAGATGTCTTTGATGCTCCACAGGTCCTGCATGGAGCCTGTATGGTCCAGCGAAGTCCAGAGTGTCGAAACGGTCGAAGTTCAGTGGTTTCTTGTTCAGAATCTTGTCCACGTCAAATCTACAGCCAGGAAAGCCCTTGTGTACCCATGGGAGAGGTTGGACAGATTCAGGGGACCCTCCCAGGTGAGGGTCAAGACAGAGGGGAGGATACTTCTCTGTCCTTTGTCCAGTTTCGCACCAGAGCAGGAGCCAATGGCTCCCAGGACTGGTTTGAACTGGACTATGCACAGGGACACCAAGTGTGCCCCAGATGCAGACTTTAAGGTACTTTGGAAGTGCACCCACACAGACCCAATACACAAAATCCGAAAGGATGCCCATTGTCCTGCCTTCCCCTGCTCGAGCATGGCTCAGCAGCAGGAGGGCAGAAATGTGTCTCTGGTCGGCAGTAACCATTTTGTGCTGCCCGGGTCGAGAAGGCTGGTACCAGAAAGACCAGTGACCCCACGAAGCTCGCTTCAGAATGGTGGAATCATACCTCCCACACTGGTTACCGGTGTGGAGGTTAAGATTCCAAGGTGTTTGATACCAAACATGACATGTTTTGTTTCAGCTGTTTGAGATCGCATTTACCGTGAGGATATAATGCACCTCTACCTATATGTCTGGCTGTCTAACAGACAACCCGGGAGAATGCTCTCGGAATGTTGCAGAGGGGCTCTGCTCATGCAGGGATACCCTCTCACGTAAAACCCAGCACCCTGCCTTCAGGATTGTCAAGGCATGCTATAGGGGTGACTTCGGTGTAGTGACCTATAGATATAGTAAACCTATATCTAAAGTAAGTAAGCACCAGCTTACACAGACTGCAACGGCAGGCCAGTAGTTCCATTTTGCATGGCCTCTCATGGGTGGCATAATACATGGTTTATTTTGTCTGCATATTAACGACCTCAAGAGCCACATTAAAATGGGAATGTGGACGTTCCTCATATAGGCCGCAGGTTGTTACCGGTGTTATTATATGCAGACGATTGTGTTTTAATGTCCAGAACTGGGGTGGGGTTGCAAAGGCTTTAAACTAGTTTTAGTAATTTTATGGATGACCTTGGCCTGAAGACAAATGTAGTGAAATCCCATATTATGGTGGTGGGTAAATACCCCGCAATTTTAAAGCGTGTTTTATAAACAAAGAGAAATTGCTTTATGTGCCCACTCTTTCTTATTTAAGAATTCTTTTTGATTAAAAAAATATTTGGTCTCACTTAGTAGAGGCAAGGACCAGGGGTTTTAATCAAAACCTGGAGGCAAATTTCAGATTTACAAAAAAGCTAGACTCTCGAACCATCAACGTAATGACAGAAATGTATAAAGCACGCACGTGTGCTGTCACCCTGTATGGTGCCGGAGTCTGGGGTTTTTGTAATGTTGAATGCCTCCAGAGAGCTGAGAAAACATTTTTGAAACGTCTGCTGAGTGTTCCAAAAAGTACTACTGCCACTATTTGTCACAGCGAACTTGGTGGGATTCCCCTGTCCTTTCGTATACATTTGGCTCCTTTGTTATTGTGGCGTAATATCTGGGTAAAGGAAGAAGCGGCTTTGAATCGTGCTGTTATTACAGACTATTTAAAATTGGAGTGGGTGAGTAAAATGTCATGGATCTCCTATGTTAAAACCTAATTGGAGACCTTGGGACTGTCGATTGTTTCGACAACCCCGGAAATGTTGCCAAAACATCAAGGGCAAAGCTGAAAAGAGAATTTTTAGCTTACTCCTATTCGTCGAGAGGTACACTGGAGATGACAAAAAAAAAAATTGTTGTTGACCACTCACTTCTAGTCGGTATTGAGGTTTATCTTTCGTTTTACCTTAGTCATGCTAAATTGTACTATCTTATTAGGTTCAGGTTTGGAATCTCTCACTTTTTGGTCTCCTATCCTCGAAATGTATATTCTGACGCTAAATTGGATTTAAGCCCCTGTGATTCAGAATCTACTCAGAGCACGTTGCGTTTTATGTTTTTTTGTAAACTTTGTATTAAACAAAGACGGGATTTTTTAAAACCACTTTTAAAATTCCTAAATATAAGAAAATGTCGGGCTGCTTTGCATTATCTCCAGCTTTTAAAAGACTAATTTATTTGCCTAATGGTTTATAAACATATTTCTTCTGCAGTTCGGTTTCGAAATATTGTTGGAAAATGATTTTTATGCATTTATTTTTCCCATAGCGATTAATGATGAAATTTGAACTTGAAAAATGTTGCCGATATGTATTATGCTTGTAGATGTTCCTTTATCTATGGAACTCTAATTTGATATTCATATTTTATTAATTATTATTGTGTTCTATTAAGAAATGTGTTATCTTTGTGATGAATTCTTTTATGGCTGGTTGCAGGCGAATACACATTTCTAACTTTTTTTTTTGACTTGACATGCTTCAGCCCATGGGAGGCCTCTGGGGGTACCTATGCCTTGGGTAAATGTGTACCATATACTAGGGACTGACAAGGGTACCCCAGTATCCAATCTGGAGTATACCCAAGTACATGCATAACATTTTAGGGAGAAAGCAGATAGACTGGGGTCCTAATTAGCAGGATCCCAGTCAGACTCGTCAAAAACCAGCAAAACACCAGGCAAAAAGTGGGGGTAACCATGCAGTCAGATCCTGCCTTCCTACAGCCATCACTGGCAGGATGGGAGGGGGGAGCTAGGCATAGCCTCACTAACACGTGAATAGGCTATGTCCTGTCTCCACACAAAGGGCTGCATACCCCCTGTAGTTAGTCTGGAGCCAGTGCCAGGAAGGCAGGGCATATCTGCACTTCAAATGCATGCCTCTACAGGCTTCTCACCACTTCAAAGGCACAACTGTGTATAAAGGAAGAACCTCAAGAACCACCACTCTAGTACACTTCTAAAACTGTGGATACTCTGCCAGGAAGAAGGATTGCTGCGTTGCTACAATGACTGCCACTCTGATAGACTGCTACTCTGAAGGAACTGCTTCCCTGTTCGCTGGCCTGCTGTCCCTTGCCTGGGAAAGAAGAACTGGGCCTGCAACTCCATCTTGAACCTAGGACCCCAAAGTTTCTCGAATGCCTTCGGATCTGAGCCTGAGGGACATTAAAGGTTCCACAAACAGCTCCTGGGCCTATCTTCAGTGAGTTCCTGATCCCCAGGTGGTGCCCCTAAAGTCCTGGACCTTTGGTGTGGCTCAGCGGGCTCTTAATTCAAGCTTTTTTGGGGCTCTTTGCGGCTGCGAAAAGGCCCATTCGCACCGGAATCACTTGCCCTGAAAATCAACATGAGCCACAGCCAGCCTGTCTCAGCAAGCATAGATTGCCCGCTGAGAACCGCCAATGCGAAGCCCCAGGTGGTCCTCCTGTGACGCCTGGCCTGCTCTTCGCACCATGCCGACAACCTCCTGCAACCCTCTCCAATGCAAACAGGACTCTTGGTACAAAACTTGAGAAGGTAAAACTTCAGCTGGACTAATTTGGGAATGACTGTATCCAGCCCAAACCCACACAGTCGTCTTGAACTTTTGCCTTTGACCCGGTCCAATGCGACCAGATAGCCGCCATTAGCGCTTTATGCTTTTAGGTGCTTTATTTCGGTCTACTCTTTAAAAATTGATGACTGCGGTTCTACTGATTGCATTTTTGTCGTTTTGGTCTGTTTTACTTATTACATTTTCCTCTATTTTTCTAATCTGGTGTGGGATTCTTTTCCGTGTTTTATTGTTTGAAGTGTTGTACAAATACTTTACACATTGCCCCTAAGTTAAGTCTGACTGCTCTTTGCTGAGCTACTAGAGGGGGTTGAGCACAAGTTCGTTTGGGGCTTGCTTGTGCCTTACCTTGACTAGGATTGTGGTTCTTGCTTGACCAGGGCTCACTCACCAGTCAACCAGTAACTCAATTTCCAAGATCAGTGGATTACTATTCGAAATGTAGCTACTATTCTTTTATTAAATTAGCTACTACCAGAAATGTCCTGAATGTTTTAGAGAATGATTTCATGTAAGAGGGCCCTCCAAAATTAATTGTTTCTGATAACAGGACCCATTTTTGCTCTCAAGAGATGCGTGATTTTTTGGCTTCACATGATAATAAGCACTTACAAGTGGCTTTATATAGTCCTGCTTCAAACGGTTTGGTTGAGAGGGCTAATCATCTCGTGAGGGAATACAAACAGGATTATCTGCTAATTTGAGTGCTAATAGTATTTGAAAGAAAAGGTTTGGTCAAATTTGACATCACCACACTCCACAACAGGTATTATCCCTTTCAAATTGTTGAGGGGTAGAGATCCTCATACATCTCTTCATCCTTATTGGTTTAGTGTTTTCAGTGTCACACAGATCCGATAACTTTGTGGTGGATAAAAAAAAATTGAAGTATGGAGTTTTAGGCAAGCAAGAGAAAAGAAAGATGAATTTCGAAAATAAAAAGGGTGTTAAGGAGTCAGACCTTACGTTAGGTGTCTGGGATATCATTAAGAAATCAACAAAGGGGATTAAAGTTGAATCTAAGTTTTCCTTACCTGAGAAAATAATCAGTCTACAGTATTTCTTCTTCTGTTTGAAAAGGGGTGTTGAAATAAAAGTATTGTCAAACATTTCTGATCACCAAGCAGATATAATCAAACACATGTATAATCATGGAGGTGATGGAGAGGTTGTGAATAGTGATGATTCTATGTTGGACACAGATGTGGGTTTAGAAAATCTTCCAATCACGTTTTATGATCCTAATTTTGTAACTCATTCCAAATCCTTAATACAACAGGGAAATATTTTGGATGATTCTTTATCATCCAACTCTTTTAATTCTTCTGATTTACAATCTACTAGACATGTTTCAGAGACAGGGGAAACTCTAGAAGTTGTGCGTTCCTCTTATGGTGTGGATTAAGAGCTTGATAATGACACACTTGGTAGAAAACCCACAGCAATCACAATATCAAGTTGCCTGTGAGATTGGCGGACTATGTTGTGTCATGAGCTTTATTGCTGTTTTTGATTTGCTTTGTTTGTTTTTTGCTTGCGGGAGAGGGACTAATGAAATATGCTAATATATTAATGCTATTCTACTAATAAACTGCTCCCAAACTAGAATGTTTCTGGGGGTTCTGGAGTGTTGCCAGTGTACTAATCAATTACTAGTGACTCTCCAGACTTCTGGGTGCGTTCCCAGTGGTGGACTCTTTTTTGTAATTATAAACATCTTATCTTTGAAACTACTAAGCTGGCTTCTGTGTCTTATCCCCTCACCTTAGTATTGGAGTGGTTTACATGAGCACCAGTTACATCACGTAAGGTCAAATTTGTATTTATTTAATTTTTGTGTGGGATGGGGAGATTAAGTGATTTGCCCTGAATTAGAGGATGCTGACGCACAGACTAACTTGATTCTCCAGTTTCAAAGTCGGCAGCTCTGGCTGTTATGACACATCCCCTCCCAAAGATGAAATTAAGTATGAACAAGACGGGTCTATTATAATCTTATAGCCTGCTGCTGAGGGCTAGAATGGTTATTAAAAGCCCTAACCAGAGTTTAGGCGAGGGCCTCTAATGAGGGAAAATACTTTTTTCAACCGGCAAAGCCCGAGGCAGAAGGCCTTCAAAACTATCAGAACATTCCATCCACTAAGGGTAGAAGGTTAGAAATTTAAAAAAGAAGAAACATGAAGACAAACATTGGAATGTTGGGGGTTCAGGCTTATAGCAGCCATTACACGCCCAGAGCTACTCTATTGCCTTCCATGGTGCTCCCAACATTCTAATGTGCTAATCAAATTGTGAGCAGGGCTTAATTAACTTTGCTGCCTCTTTTCTTAACTGCACAGACAGAGCCTGCCAGCTTTGTGTAGAAGTGTGCAAGGGACATCAGGGCTATGACTGTAAATGTTTACTTTTGGTCAAACCATACTTCAGACTACCAGCAGTGTGCCATCAATTCGAAGTGACCAGGCTGAAAAGCAGGTAAGCTGATCGCGGCTTCACACCCGGCCTCTCTCTGAGGAGAGGAGGGAAGGGGCCGGTTGTGCTAAGTTAGTTACTGTCAGCGCAGATCTAGGGGAGCTTTCTGTACTGCCTAGCAAACGTTGTTTGAAAGTTACTAATATGTTAATGATGCATTACATGCCTATCATCCTTTATAAATAGTCAAATAACAGGCAGGAAGTTGAATAATGACTTTGCCTCCTACTCCCATTTCCAACTGTACCATCTGACTTTCCTACATGCCTCCTTTTCTCTTCAACTTTCTTATTTCTCTTTACTTCTACCTTCATTCTTATTTCCATTTCTTCAAATCTCTGTCCTCTTCTACAATCTTTTTTCCTTGCTCTGCTCACATTTTCTTTTATTTCTATCCTGTGTAATCCTCTCCCCGGCTTCCCTTGTTTATCCAACATTGTTCCTTAATAGTCCTTTCTCACCTTTTCTCTTGCTGCCTTCTCTTCTCATCTCTACTAGTCTGCCACTCCCATCCTCCCTCCTCATTTGCTCTATTCGTCTTTCTGCCATGAATTGTTTATCTAAAACTACGGTACTTGAGTGGAGATGGGTAAAGTTGGAGTATAAAGGGTATGAGAGTAATGAGAACTCTGGAGAAGATTACTACGGGTGGTTCTAAGAGTAAGGAGATAAACAGACTCAGATAAAAGTCAAGGGTAAACGTGGAGACCATATTTAGGTGATGAATAAATAAATGGCTAGACTACATAGTGCCAATGGCTCTCGTCTGCGCTTGTTTCTATGAGTCACAATAAGAGATTTCGATTACTGTGTTCTGTCCATCCCACTCTGCAGCAATGTCTTTGCATAAAAGACCAGGTTTTTTTTTTTTTAGAGCTGATCTAGGTCACATGTCAAGTGGGCTTATCAAAAGACAGAGGCTCCTGTGGACACTTAATGAAGTAATCTCAATGTATATGAGCACAATGGCAATATATTGGGTTATAGTGATATTGGAGAGAGAAGGAAGCAAATACACCTCTGATTTGTTTTTGATTCAAAAATATTTATATAATCCTTGAAATGAAATACTGTTGCAAAGTAATACATTTGAACATATAGTTCTGAGTGAAAGGTGTCCCAGTGAAAAACGGAACCTAGAGAATTAGTGACATATGTGAAATATATACAAGGTTTCCAATGCTTCATATAAACGACCACTTACATATATATGTACAGTATATAGCGCTAGATACAGTGATCAGTGCTGGTGAACAATGGTTCGTTTATGCAACTTGTCGATGGCGTTTCAACCCTGATTGCAATGTAGGGTCTCTTCAGGACCTATGATCGTAGGGACACCTGAAGGGTAATGGGCCGGCTCATGTGGAGGGTGTGGCACCGTGCAAAGGATAAGAAAGGGATACTCACATGGGTCCCAGCCAGGAGCCCAAGTGTGAGGTGGGTGGTGAGCAGGCTATTACGTGAATGCGCACAATGTAAGGATTCACAAGCCTGGAAGATGGCACGATCAAAGCGCAGTCAAGACGGGTTGAGTTCCGAATCTGAGCGCATGCATGGAAGTAGGCTACTTCCTTCTTTCGTCAATCACGCCGAGGCCATACTTTTTACATATGGAGGGTGAGAACATTCTCACTTTGGTGTCTCTTATGGAGAATGAATCAACTGCAGCCTGTGGCAATCCTTCCAATTAGCAGTGTCTGTCTGCTCAGGTATGATGACACCTTTCACGCAGAACTATATGTCCAAATGTATTACTTTGTCACAGTATTTCATTTCAAGGATTATATAAATATTTTTGATTCAAAAACAAATCAGAGGTGTATTTGCTTCCTTCTCTCTCTCCAATATCACTATAACCCAATATATTGCCATTGTGCTCATATACATTGAGATTACTTAATTAAGTGTCCACAGAAGCCTCTGTCTTTTGAAAATAAGTTCATTACCCTGGTTCTGCGTGAGTATGGTTCCCTTGTTCCTGTCTTACATGTCAAGTGGGGGCATTTCCTGTGATGTCATGGCCCAGTTAAAAGTTGTGTGATGTGATTTCCTGTGATGTCATATTTATGCAAATTAGCATATTTTAAACCTGAAATATCCTACCACTTTTTTGTCATAGAATGTTGGCAAGTATGAGCAAGGAGTGATTTACCAAGATATAGAGAGCACACAGCAACCTAATGAGAAGTATCCCTGGACTACTTGGAAAGCAGGGAGCATCCTAGAGAGGGAGCCAGGGAACAGAGTGCACCTTCTTGGAAGGAGCATAATGCATCCTGCTTAGCGCTAACAATCCGAGAACTGTGCATGAAGCAGACACCATATAGTGGCTTCCTTGAATAGTTTACCCAGCTACTTTAGTAAACAAAGTGGGTATAACTTTCTTTTATTGACAATTAAAGAGTAGACATATTCCATTGCCCTCCCAGTGCTGTCGCTTGTGTGGAATGTGCATTTTACTCAGTTTGGCCTTTTTCACTTGTAGAAATCTGGGTTGTTCCAGCTAGTGAGATGTGGGTTTGAGAATATATATTCTCCTGGTAGGTCTTTGGGTCTGTGATCTATTCATGATGTCTAAAGTGCTTGTTAAGTCTCGGCAACCTCTGTTTAGAAGTGCATTTCTAAGTTATTAACAGTCAGTTTGAGAATCTCACGGAGTGTTTTAGCTTAGTCAAGAAACTAAGAGAATACATTATGAAAACCTGATTTGAGAATATCAAAGAAAGAAATCATAAAACAACACTCAAGTTTCTTTAATCTTTTCAATAGAATATCATTATAACAATATGAGGGCCAAATACTGAAAGGTATATTTCTATACATTTTCCATATCTAACGTCACATATACGTACCTTGGTGATGTATACATCTTCAAAGTAAGTAGATGTGGAGTTAAGAATAGTAAATCTTTACCTCCCTCTCTATATTTTGTCCCCCATATTATTGTAACGATATTCTGTCCTGTCAATATTCAGGATTCAGTATCCCCAGCTGTTAGACCTGTCAGCCTTAGGGTGGTCTTCCCCCAAACATTTTTGCATGCTTGTCTCCATTTTTGCTGATCTCCTTTTTGTTGGCCTTAGGACTCCGTGCACTTTACCACTGCTGACCAGTGCCCAAAGTGCTGGTGCTCTCTCCCCTAAACATGGTTTGATTGGATTATCTAGAATTGGCATATTTAATTTACCTATAAGTCCCTAGTAGAGTGCACTACGTGTGCCTAGGGCTTGTAAATTAAATGCTACCATTGGGCCTGCAGCACTAATTGTGCCACCCACTTATGTAGCCCTTTAAACATGTCTCAGGCCTTCAATTGAAGAGCCTGTGTGCGCTGTTTACAATGCCATGTCGACTTGGTATTTAAAACCTCTCGCCACACCCTAAACTCCCTCGGCTTTTAGTACATAGAAATATCCCCTAAAATAGGCCTTAAGTAGCCCACAGGGCAGGGTGCTGTGCAATTAAAAGGTAGGACATGTACTTTTAAGTTTTACATTTTGTGGCAGTGAAAAACTCCAAAATTAAATTTTTCACTACTGTGAGGCCTACCCATCCCACGGGATAACATTGGGGATTCCTTGTTACATCTAATAATCTGTAATTCCTAAGTTGTAGGAGGTACAGCTGTCTTGTCTAGTACATATGGGATTTTAATGGTAAAGAACAAGTTACTTACCTTCGATAACGCTTTTTCTGGTGGATACAGTATCTGCCTGTGGATTCCTCACCTTATGAATATCCCCTGCGCCAGCATTCCGCGTAATTTTTTCCTAGCTCTCCACGCCGCATGGACATCTGCTTCGCTCGCGACTCCGCAGGACATCACCGGAGCCATAACAGAGCCTCGTCGGCGTGATGACGTCAGTTCTACCCATTTTTTTCCGTGCCTCCGAGGCGAACAGGTGGACCGACCACAGATTCAAAGTATACACAGTACACAACATCTGAACCAATATACACAATACAAAAAGAAAAGCTAAAGAATATCAGCATTCCCTATAAACGTACCAGATAGAAAGAAGATACAAAGTAAAACAACAAGGTAAATAAGGCATCCTTTTAGGTATACAAAGGTGGACAACGGGGAGGAGGGTGGGTCAGGGAGGAATCCACAGGCAGATACTGTTTCCACCAGAAAAAGCGTTATCGAAGGTAAGTAACTTATTCTTCTGATGGATACATCTGCCTGTGGATTCCTCACCTTATGAATAGATTCCCACAGCAGTCCCAGTTTTGGAGGAGGGTGTCCACCTTTCCTATACCAAAAAGTCCTGCAAGACAGAGCGTGCAAAATGGCCCACCCTCCTCACTTCAGAATCCAAGCAATAATGCTTTGCGAAAGTGTGGAGGGAGGCCCAAGTCGCAGCCTTACAAATGTCCACTACAGAAACACCTCTGGCCAAAGCAGAGGTGGAAGACTTAGCCCTAGTAGAATGAACCCTAATACCCTCAGGCGGTTCCTTACCAGCAAGGGAGTAGCAGATCTTGATGCACAAGATGATCCACCTGGATAGAGTGCGCTCGTGCACAGCTTGGTCTTTTGAGCGTCCAACGTAGCTCACAAAGAGCTAATCATCCAAACGTAAGTAGTTTCTCCTGTCCAAATAAAAGCTCACCGCTCTTATTGGGTCCAGACGGTGAAGTCTCTCCTCCTTTTTGGAAGGGTGAGGGGGAGGATAAAACACAGGGAGAGTTATGGACTGCCCCAGATGAAAGGGAGTAACTACCTTAGGCAGAAAGCAGCCCTGGTCCGGAGGACCATCCTTTCAGCATGTATGGTCAAAAACGGGGGTTTTGAACTAAGCTTGAATCCTCCTTGCTGAGGTAATGGCTACCAGAAAGAATGTTTAGAAAAGACAAACGCCTCAACAGCTTTGTAAGGGTTCAAACGGGAAACCCATCAAAAAAGTCAAAACAAGATTAGGAACCCATTGGGGCATAACAAAGGGAGTAGGCGGAAACCTATTGGTAAGGCCTTTGATAAATCTCAAAACGATAGGAGACTTAAATAAAGACACAGAAAAGCAGATAACGCCGACAAATAGCCCTTCACCGTGGCCACAGCACAACCCTGCTGAGCCAAGGAAAGAGCAAACTGAAGAACACTGGATAAGTGGGCCTTTAAAGAGTCAATGGATCTCTCTCCAAACCATTTAACAAATCTTGACCATCTGTTGGAGTAAATGGACTTGGTGGAGTGTCACCTGGCCGATAAAATAACATCCACCATGTCAGGCGGGAGAGAGAAGGAACTCAGGTTGCCCCGTTCAATCTCCAGGCATGAAGGTCCAGGCTCTGGAGGTGGGGGTGTAAAACCTGCCCCTGCGACTACGAGAGGAGGTCTGCCCTGAGAGGGAGACCGAGCAGAGGGTGCGATGAGAGGTGAAGTAGATCTGTGTACCACACCCTTCTTGGCCAATCCGGGGCGATCAATATGAATTGGGCCTGGTCTTGGCGAATCTTCATCAGAACCTGAGGAATCAAGGGTATGAGAGGAAACGCGTAAAGGAGTTGAGGGCACCAACTCAACTGAAACGCGCCCCCCAACACCCCCTGCAATGGAAACTGGAGACTGCAAAATGACGTGCAATGCACGTTCTTGAAAATGGCAAACAGGTCCCCCTAGGAGTCCCCCCACGTCCGGAAGACGAGTCGAACTACCTCCGGAAGAAGCTTCCACTCGTGGTCGGCAGATAACTGCCGACTGAGACTATCCGCAAGCACGTTCAACACCCCGGGAAAATGATTCGCCATCAAGCAAACCCGATGGTCCTGAGCCCAGGACCAAAGCCGCAACGCCTCTCTGCAGAGACGATAAGACCATACTCCTTCCTGCTTGTTGACATACCACTTCGCGGAGGTGTTGTCCGTCAGGACTTGAACCGACTTACCGCGAAGGGAAGGGAGAAAGGCCTGGAGCGCCAAACGTATCGCCCGCTATTCCAGAAGATTGATATGAGACAACCTTTCCTCTGGAGACCAAAGACCCTTGATCTCCAGATCCCCCAGAAGAGCACCCCACCCTAGGGTAGAGGCACCCATTATCACTGTGGCCACCGATGGAAGAAGATGAAAGGGCTTTCCTTGAGACAGATTGCCCTCCGCAGCTTCTCTGGAGATCCTGACAGACTCCCTGAGATCTCCGTTGTGCTGATACCACTGCCTGCGGAGACACCACTGGAGCGCCCTCATGTGCCAGCGTCCATGGTTGACCATCAGAATGCAGGAGGCGAACAGACCGAGCAGGCGAAGTACCTTCAGAACTGGAACAACTGCTCCATTGTGGAATAAAGGGATCATCTCCTGAATGTCGAGAATTCTTTGTGGAGGAGGAAATGCTCGACCCACAGTAGTGTCCAGGACCGCCCCTATGAACAGGTTGCGCTGAGAGGGCACCAGGTGAGATTTGGGCACATTGATTGAAAAACCCAAGTTGAACAACAGTTGAGATGTTACCAGCAGATGATTAAGCACCATCTCTGGTGACTCCGCTTTGAGCAGCCAGTCGTCCAGATAGGAGAAAACAGGAATCCTCAACCTTCTGAGATGAGCTGCCACCACTGCCATCACCTTTGTGAAGACTCGAGGTGCAGTAGTAAGACCAAACGGGAGTACCGCAATCTGGTAGTGCTGCGACCCAACCGTAAAACAGAGATACTTCCTGTGCGACTTCAGAATGGGGATGTGAAAATAAGCATCCTATAAGTCGATTGGCACCATCCAGTCCTCTTACTACAGTGCCAGAAGAACCTGAGCAAGGGTCAGCATCTTGAATTTCTCCTGCTTCAGGTAAGTATTCAAGACCCTGAGGTCCAGGATCGGACGTAATCTTCCGTTCTTTTTGGGGACCAAGAAATACCAGGAGTAGCATCCCTGACCCCTTTCCTGCTCTGGAACCACCTCTATTGCACCTTGCTGTAGTAATGCGAGAGCCTCCTTAAACAGAAGAAGTAAATGGTCCTCTGAACAAAAACCTTGGCAAGGAGGAGAAAATTCCCAAAAGGGAAGGGCGTACCCATTCTCCACAAGGTTTAAAACCCACAGGTCTGTCGTGACTAATTTCCAACCTTGCAGAAAGTAAGACAGCGGACCCACATGATGCAGGATGGGGGATCTAGGGCAGTTTTCCTGCGGTACCAGAGGGAGCGGGGGAGGCAGAAGAGGAGGAGAGATTGCGGGCAGAACCACGTTAGGGACCTTTGGCTCTTCCTCTATAAGATTTATAGAGCGGATTGTGTTGCTGCTGCTGAGGTTGACGGAAGTTGCGAAAGGAAGACCTTCCAAAACCTCAATATTTCCTGTAGCCGAAACCGCTCGACTGAGTCTGCAACCCCAAGGATTGCGCAGTGGCTCTGCTATCCTTAAATCTTTGTGAGGCCGAATCTGCTATTTCCCCCACAGAGCTTCGACCTGTCAAAGGGCAAATCAACAAGAGTGGCCTGGACATCAGGGGAAAATCCAGAAGAATGAAGCCAAGCCTGCCTTATTGTAGCAATGGAGGAGCCCATACCTCTGGCTACTGAGTCAGCCGTATCCAGGCCTGATTGAATAACCAGTCTAGCCGCAGCTTGAGCGTCTGACAGAACCTCCATAGAGTTTCCGCTCTCTTCATCAGGCAACTTGGGGGCCAATTGCTTTGCCGAGTCCATCAAAGCATGTATGTTACAGCCCAACAGACAAGTGGCATTGGTTGATTTCAGTTGGGGCCTGAAGAAAAGCACCTGAAGATTGCTTGGAGCAGGATGCTTGCACCACCAAACTCTCTGGAGATGGGTGAGAAGAGAGAAAATCTGGATCCCCTGGTGCAGCCGATACCTTCTAGCCACAGCCTTAGAAACAGCAGGAGAAGAAAGAGGTTTACGCCAAAACTAGATGATAGGATCCAACAAGACTTCAATAAAGGTTAATAGAGGCTCAACTATGGAGGAAGGTGAATGCAAAACCTCTGTCAACAATTCGGTTTATATTCAGCAGTAGGTAACCTCAAATCCAAAAGCACCGCAGCTTTCTTCATCACCAAATGGTATGGAGCTACCTCTTGAGGAGGCGAAGTCCTTGTAGAAGAGAATTCCCACTCTGGAGAGGTATCTAAACCACTCGCCTCCTGAATCCCCTCGAATTCATCCAGAGACTCTTCCAACTCGCCCTCCTCTACTTCCTCTCTACGATACTGCTCCTCTTCTAAAAGCCTCTGAACCTCTCTCCGTGAACTAATCCGCGGACGCGGCATCAGTGGTGCCGTACGCAGCGCCACCTGCTCCGGCGTCGAGGGAGGCTCCAATGGAGACAAGAGGCCGAGAGGAAGGCTCTTCAGACAGCGCCGAAGATTCCATTAACGGCGTCGAGACTCTCGGCGGCGGAAATTGCCATGACGGCGCCATCGGCATGAAGGGTGCCTGGGCATAGTGTTGGGGCATGCCGAAGTTGAATGCCAGCAGACCCACTGGACCAGAAGGTGCTCCGGATGGGAAAGCCGATCTTTGAACAACTCCGTACATAGCATTTAAAAAATGCGACGGATTGTGGATCTGGATTCGAGCCAGTATCCAAACAGGGAGTGTCCGACGTCGGAACGATCGGATCCACTGCGGATTCCACCGGTTCACTCTCAGGTACAGGTGAAGATGGAACATCCTGAAACGGCTCGGCGTCAGAAGCTGGAGAATTCCTAGGCGCCGGAAACTGCGCCGGAGCGCCTCTAGGCAAAGGAGACTTCTCCGGAGTCACACGAGGAGAAGGCGAGGGCGAAGGAGATACAAAGTCCTAACGGCGACGTCGAGGGGCAGGTGAAGGCGACCTCGAAGCCTTACCCTTCGTCGAGTGGCGCCGAGATCCATGTCTTCTCTTTTTCTTGTGTTTTCTCGACTTCGACGTATGTGAAGTCGACGACTACGACTTATCACGCTTACGCCCTCTACCTTCTTTCTTCGCCTTGGCCAGAAACAACTTTGCTTCCTGTTCCTTAAGTGCTTTAGGATTTATTTTCCTGCAACAGGAACAGTACCCCACGTCGTGATCCGACGACAAGCACCATAAACAATCTTCATGGGGGTCAGTGATGGACATGTGACTCCCACATTCCCTACAGGGCTTAAAACCAGACTTTCTCGAAGAAGACATCACGTCTAGCAACAGTTAAAGTCACGGAGAACCGAACGGCCAAAGAAGCAGTTTCTCCAGACTTGACTGTCAAGGCAACAATGCGTAGTGAGAGTGTGCAGCGAGGCCCACGTAGCCGCCTGACAGATGTGTTGCAGTGGGATACCGCGTCCCAATGCTGTAGTAGCTGCTGTCGCCCTGGTCGAATGGGCGCGCAACTCTACCGGAAGTTCCTTGTTAGCCAAAGAGTAAAAGGCGTGAATACACAAGAAAACCTAGCGTGAGATAGTTCATTTGTGCACAGCCTGGCCTTTCTTGGCACCCACATAGCCAACAAAGAGCTGGTCATCTACCCGGAACTGTTGTGTGCGGTAGAGGTAGAATGAAAGCGCACGTTTGGGTCCAGACGGTGGAGCGTCTTTTCCTCTCTGGAAGGGTGCGGAGGCGGAAAGAAAGTGGGCAGAGTGACAGTGTGCCCCCGATGAAAGGCAGTGACTACTTTCAGTAGAAAAGAGGGACGTGGTTGAAGCACAACCTTTTCCGGATGAATTGCCAGGACAGGTGGTTTACAGGACAGATCCTGGAGCTAACTCACACGCCTAGTAGAGATGAAAGTCACCAGGAAGACAGTTTGTAAAATTATGAAGAGGCTCAAAGGGAGCGCACATGAAGTAGGCGAGAAACAGGTTCAAGTCCCACTGAAGCATCACAAACGGAATAGGTCGGAAAAGGGGAGTAATGCCTTTGAGAAATCTATTGACCACAGGGGACTTGAAAAGAGAGCTGATCAGGAAGCCCGAGAAAGGCTGAAAGAGCAGAAAGGTAGCCGTTAATAGCGCCCTGAGCAGAGCCCTGCTGGGCCAAAGAGAGAAGAAACAAAAGGACCTCAGAAAGAGGGGCAGAAAGGGGATCTACAGCTTTCGCTGTGCACCATGCCATAAATTTGCTCCACCGGCAGGCGTATACCGTTTTAGTGGAGGGACGCCTGGCTGCCAGAATGACATCACAGACTTCAGGAGGCAAGTCAAAAGGAATCAACTGTCACCAGCTTAATCTCCACGCAAGGAGGTGGAGGCTGGACAGGTTCGGGTGGAGGACCGTCCCCTGCAGCTGCGACAGAAGATCCTCCCGAAGAGGCAGCCGGATCGGGGATCCACACTTATACAGAGTAGCTTGGGATACCAAATTGAACGAGCCCAGTTCAGTGCCACAAGAATGACTTGGGCCTGGTCACGTCTGATCTCTCCAGCACTTTGGTTAGAAGTGGTATATTCAGAAAGGCGCACAACAGACCGCAACGCCACCCGTGACGAAAAGCGGCTCTGAGCGAGGGCCACCTTGGAAACTCCAAGACGCAGAACTACGACAGTGCGCGTTCTCGTCGGTGTAACCAAGGGTCTCCCCACTGTAGAAAGAGACCTTGCGCCACCTGCAAGTGAAGACGCCATTCGTGATCCATTATGCACCGATGGCTGAGTTCGTCCGCCCTGGCGTTCAAAGAACCTGCCAAGCATTGAACCCCCAGGAAAATGCCCTGGTGCTCCAACCACTTCCAGAGGCACAGAGCCTCCAGACAGAGTCCACGATCCCACCCCGCTTTGCTTGTTGCAGTACCACATGTCGGTGGTGTTGTCTGTGAACACTTGACAGAGAGAAGGAATGCTTTCAGTGCAAGAAGGATCTCCCTGAGCTCCAAAAGATTGACATAGAGCTTGAAATCCGCCGGAGACCAGATGCCTCTGATCTTCTCTTCTCCCAAGTGGCCCTCCTATCCCAGGAGGGACGCATCTGTCACCACTGTAGGCTCCGGTTGGGGAAGGGAGATGGATCTGCCGCTGACCCAATGCCGGTCCGTGAGCCACCACTGCAAGTCTTGTGCAGTGCCGTCCAAGATCTGGACGTAGTCGGACAGGTTTCCCTGATGCAGCGTCCACTGGAACTGCAGGACCCACTGCAGAGCCCACACATGCGATCTGGCATGATGCAGGAGGCCATGAGTTCCAGCAGCCTTAGTGTCTTCCTGACCGAAACCCAGGAGAAGGGTTGAAAGATCGGAATCATAGCCCGAAGGTCCCGGACTCCCGAAATTGTGCCGTGTCCAGAACCCCTCCAATGAAGAGGAGCTTTTGAGAGGGGATCAGATGCGACTTTGGCACGTTGATGGAGAACCCCAGCAAATGCAGGAGGTCGGCCGTTGTCTGGAGGTGGGAGACGACTGCCTGGGGCGAGCCTGCCTTTAACAGTCAGTCGTCGAGATAGGGGGAGACTGAAACCCCTGATCTGCGCAGATGAGCTGCGACCACCACCATCACTTTCGTGAACACCCGAGGGGCGTTGGTAAGGCCGAATGGGAACACTGTGAACTCAAAGTGCTAGTGGTAGGCTGGCAGGATGGGGTTATGAAGATAAGTATCCTGCAAATCCAATTGTACAACCCAGTCCTGCAGGTCTAGGCCAGACAAGACCTGAGCAAGCGTGAGCATTTTGAACTTCTCCTTGCAGTTGTCCTTCTTTGGAATTAAGAAGTAGTGAGAGTAATAACCATAACCTACTTTGGACGTTGGAACGTACTCAATGGCCCCCTTGGCCAAGAGGGTCGCAACCGCATGCTGGAGAAGTGTCAAGTGATCTCCTGACATGCAGTGGTGCTGAGGTGGCATGGCAGGAGGAGTAGTGTCGAAGGGGAGGTGGCAGCCCCTTCGGACCATTTGCAGAACCCACCTGTTCAAAGTGATGGCACGCCAGTGGGGGAGGTGATGGCGAATCCTGCCGCTCACTGGCGTGTGGTGGAACTTACAATGGACTGAAACAGCAGACTAGGAAGGTCTTTAGTACTGATCTGCCCGCTAGCCCCGGGACCCATTGGTGCGGGTCCCCTGTTTGCAGTTGCGCTGCGGTATGCAAATTGCCCTGCCTATGGAGGAGGCGTAGTCAAGACCACAATGGATGGCGACCCTGACGCATCATTGCCCTCGGCAATTGCTTGGGAGAGCACCTTGCAAGCCTCCGCTAGACACCGAGGCAGCACCTGCGCCACGGTTTTCCACACAGAGTGTGAACAGATGTTAAATGGCACTTGGAGAGGCAGAGTCTTGGACAACTAGCCACTCTGACGTTAGGTGTTGTGTGATGGAACTGGGGTTGCCTTGTATCCACAGGAGCCCCTGTGTTAGGTTTAAGTGCGTTATTGAAGGTTAGTAGCGGCTCTGTGGAAGAGGCCGCTGCTGAAACACTGCAGTCAGGAACCCTGATAGGCACTGTAGGGAATTTGAGGTTAGGAGCCACCCCTACGCAACACCACAGAATGAACCAACCACCCCAGTAGCTACGGAAGAAGGGGACAGTGTATTAGGGTGTGGAGATAAGTCCAGCTTGCTGGGACTCTCCGTGTTGCTAACCTAGTTTAGTACATCCTCCCACCGAGCTGCGAGAAGGTCGTCAGACCCCTCCTAGTACCCCCTTCGGTCCCTGGCCGTTTGAGAGGCCGAGAAGGACGAGGGGCTCACGGAAGGGGAACAAATATTTCCCCCTTCGGAATAGGAATTGGAGAAGGCAGGCTCGATATGGTTTGGCCCTGGAGGCAACGACGCCGTGTCCGGCGCCAGATGCTGATATCGGATGCAACGGAGTTGTCGAGGCCGGCGCCCAAGCCCGGAGCCAAAGGCTGCGTCGAGGCCAGAGCCAACAGCTTTGCCGATGCCGGAATCAAAGGCGGCACCGAGGCCAGAGCCAACAGCCGCACCGAGGCCAGAGCCAGTGGTGGCGCCGAGGCCAGAGCCAGTGGTGGCGCCGAGGCCAGAGCCAGTGGTGGCGCCGAGGCCAGAGCAAGTGGTGGCGCCGAGGCCAGAGCCAGTGGTGGTGCCGAGGCCAGAGCCAGTGGTGGCGCCGAGGCCAGAGCCAGTGGTGGCGCCGAGGCCAGAGCCAGCGGTGGCGCCGAGGCCAGAGCCAGCGGCACGTCTGGGCATCTTGCCGGCGTAACCGGGCCCAAAGGTGCCGGCACGGGGGCAGAGCCACCCAAGGGGTCCACAGGGCCCAAAGGTGCACCGGAGGGGCCAGATGGGGCAAATACACGGCCAATGGCCGAAAGGAAGACCTGTATCTCTTCTGGAGTCGCGTACAGCCCCAGGAAGGGCGGTTAGGCCACAGGCAACAACGGAGGCTCCACCGGAGCCACGGGGGAGTGACCACCCGCCCCCTCCACGGTGTCCCGCGACCGGCGAGGGGTAGATGAAGACTGAGGTCGCTTCTTCGACTTTCTATGGCACCTGGACCTACCTGTCCCTGATTCCGACGAACGGTGGTGACGGCCTCGCAACCTGTCTCCCTACCTTCCTTAGGAGCGGGATCTAGAGCGTCACGGAGCCAAATGCCGGGCCTCCAACAACTTTCGGAATGCTCGCACAAAGCCTTCGGCGCCATGGCCCGACAATCGGGGCACGCCTCGAGGTTATGGACATGCCCCAAGCAGAAAAGACACACGTTATGTGGGCCCGCTACCGACATGTTCCGACAGCAGTCCCGACAGGACTTAAACCTGGGCATCTCTACTGCACCAGAAGTCGAGAACTCGACAAAACAAGTGAAAAGTCTCAGAACAACGTTAAAATATTAACTAGGAATACCACTCTCTCTCGGATCTGCGCTTGCTGGTGCGGAAAAAGAAAGAGCTGACGTCAGCGCACGTGAGCACGTCTAAGTAGCTCAGACGCCATCTCGGCGACTACAACACCAGCGACGTACGTGGAGCCGCACGACGCCGCCTACCGACGCGCAGGGGTACTGCTGACGAAAAGTTTCCGGAGCCAGTCTGATGCCTGGGGATATTCTAAGGTAAGGAATCTATCACTAACGTGTCTCTTTCAGATTTAACAATATGTGCAATAACTTGTGTCTCCGCATTCTTTTTCCTACTTTCCAAGTACCAGCTTCCAGAACGCGTTTCATTATTTTTCTGCACTGCTGATGTATTAATGATTCAAACTGTGCTAATTACAGAAAGCATTTTTGACGATCAGAATTCTTCGTTCAATGAAACGATTGAAAGCAAAAATGTCTTATCTTGGGAATGATTGCAAACACAGGGCCTTTTATGGCTGACAGTGAGTAACAACCCAGGCAGTATGCTGAAAGAATAAGTTACTTACCTTCAGTAACGATGTATCTGTAAGAAACATTAGTTAGTTAGATTCCTCACCTTAGAATATACCCAGGCGTCAGACTGGATCCGGAAGATTTTTCGTCAGCAATACCCCTTGCGCGTCGCTAGGCGTCGTCTGCGGCTGCGCGTCCGTCGTCGGCGTCGTGCGCCGGAATGACGTCGGAGTACTTAGATGCCGCCCTCGCGCGCTGACGTCAGTTCTTGTACATAGCTTTCCGCGCCAGGAACGCAGAGCCATGCAAAGACCGACACTGGTGCCAAAAATAAAATCTAGGGGCCTGAAAAGGACAACCTTAACCCTAGATGTCAGTTCGCAGAACGGGGAGGATGGGTGGGTCGGTGAGGAATCTAACTAACTAATGTTTCTTACAGATACATCGTTACCGAAGGTAAGTAACTTGTTCATCTGAAAGAAACACGTTAGTTAGATTCCTCACCTTAGAATAGATACCCAAGCAATACCATCCCCGGTGGTGGGTCTGCGAACCAAGATCACACCAGAAAGTCCTGGAGGACAGAACGGCCGAAGAAGCCATCCCTCCGGACTTGGCTGTCAAGGCAATAATGTCTAGCAAACGTGTGTAGCGAAGCCCACGTTGCCGCCTGACAGATGTCCTGCAAAGGAACTCCTCGTCCCAAAGCAGTAGTAGCCGCCGTGGCCCGAGTGGAATGGGCGCGCAGCCCAACAGGAGGGTCCTTTTTCGCCAATGAATAGCAAATTTTGATGCACAAAACGACCCACCGAGAGATGGTCCGTTTGTGCACAGCTTTCCCCTTCTTAGCACCCACGTATCCAACGAAAAGTTGGTCGTCCACCCGGAACTGCTTTGTGCGGTCCAAATAAAAGGAGAGCGCACGTTTTGGGTCCAGACGGTGGAGCCTCTCTTCCTCTTTGGAAGGATGCGGAGGCGGAAAAAGGTGGGCAAGGTGACAGACTGCCCAAGATGAAATGGAGTCACCACTTTCGGAAGAAAGGAGGGACGAGGCCGAAGGACAACCTTGTCCGGATGAACAGAGAGAAAAGGAGGCTTCGAAGATAAAGCCTGGAGCTCACTCACCCGTCTAGCCGAGGTGATGGCTACCAGAAAGGCAGTCTTAAGCGTCAGCAGACGAAGAGGACAATCATGAAGAGGCTCAAAGGGAGCGCACATTAGAAATGTGAGAACCAGATTCAAGTCCCACTGAGGCATTACGAAAGGGACAGGAGGGAACGTGTGAGTAATGCCTTTCAGAAAGCGTGTAACAACAGGGGACTTGAAAAGAGAAGGCTGATCAGGAAGCCGTAGGAAGGCAGAGATAGCAGCAAGATAACCTTTCAGGGTGCCCAGGGCAGAGCCCTGCCAGCCAAAGAAAGAAGAAAGAGGAGAACCTCAGAAAGAGGGGCGGAAAGGGGATCCACAGCCTTTGCTGTGCACCATGCCACAAATTTGTTCCACCGGCAGGCGTATACCGTCTTTGTGGAGGGACGCCTGGCTGCCAGAATGATATCACAGACTTCAGGAGGCAAGTCAAATGGCATCAACTGCCGCCGCTCAATCTCCACGCATGGAGGTGGAGGCTGGACAGGTTCGGGTGGAGGACCGTCCCCTGCTGCTGCGACAGAAGATCCTCCCGAAGGGGCAGACGTATCGGAGGATCGGTCAGCATACTGAGTAGCTCGGGATACCAGTACCTTCGTGCCCAATCCGGAGCCACCAAGATGACTTGGGCCCGGTCGTGCCTGATCTTCTTCAGCACTCTGGGCAGAAGTGGTATAGGCAGAAAGGCGTACAACAGACCGCAACTCCACTCATGACGAAAAGCGTCGCCGAGCGAGTGCCGCCTTGGAAATTCCAACGCGCAGAACTGCTGACATTGCGCGTTCTCTTCGGTGGCGAATAGATCTAACCAAGGCTCTCCCCACTGCTGAAAGAGACCTTGCGCCACTTCGGAGTTCAGACGCCATTCGTGATCCATCATGCACCGGCGGCTGAGTTCGTCTGCTCTGGCGTTCAGAGAGCCCGCCAGATGTTGAACCACTAGGGTGACGCCCTGGTGTTCCAGCCATGTCCAGAGGCGCAGAGCCTCCTGACAAAGGGTCCACGACCCCACCCCGCCCTGTTTGTTGCAATACCACATGGCGGTGGTGTTGTCCGTGAACACCTGCACAACACTTCCCCTGACAGAGGGAAGGAAGGCTTTCAGTGCAAGTCGGATCGCTCTCAACTCCAACAGGTTGATGTGGAGACGAGACTCCGCCGGAGACCAGAGGCCTCTGATCTCCGCCTCTCCCATATGGCCACCCCATCCCAGGAGGGACGCATCCGTCACTACGACATGCTCCGGTTGGGGAAGGGAGAGGCTCTTGCCCGTGACCCAATCGCGGTCCGTGAGCCACCACTGCAACTGCTGTGCAGTGCCCTCCGAGATCAAGACGTGGTCGGACAGGTTGCCGTGATGCTGGGCCCACTGAAACTTCAGGTCCCACTGCAGAGCCCGCATGCGCCGCCTGGCGTGATGCACTAGTAGGATGCAGGAGGCCATCAGCCCCAGAAGCCGCAACACTAGCCTGACCGAAACCCGGGATAGAGGCCGAAAGATGGGAATCAGGGCCTGTATATCCCGGACCTGCTGTTCCGGAGGATAGACCCGGAACTGCGCCGAATCGAGAACCGCTCCGATGAAGAGGAGCGTCTGAGAGGGACTCAAGTGTGACTTCGGCACGTTGATGGAAAATCCCAGCAAATGCAGGAGATCCGCCGTAGTCTGGAGGTGGGAGACGACTGTCTGGGGCGAGCCCGCCTTCAACAACCAGTCGTCGAGATAGGGGAAGACTGGAACCCCTGATCTGCGCAGATGAGCTGCGACCACCGCCTTCACTTTCGTGAACACCCGAGGGGCACTGGTAAGGCCGAATGGGAGCACGGTAAACTGAAAGTGCTCTTGGCCCACTGTGAACCGCAGGTAACGCCGGTGGGCCGGCAGGACGGGAATGTGGAAATATGCGTCCTGCAAGTCCAACGCTACCATCCAGTCTCCAGGGTCTAGGGCAGCCAGAACCTGAGCCAAAGTTAACATCTTGAACCTCTCCTTCCGGAGGAAGGCATTGACATTCCGAAGGTCCAAGATAGGGCGTAGGCCCCCTTTGCCCTTCTTGGGAACCAGAAAGTAGTGGGAATAGCAACCACGACCTACTTCTGGGCTCGGAACGCGCTTGACGGCCTCCTTGGCCAAGAGGGCCGAAACTTCCTCGTGGAGAAGACTCAAATGATCCCCCGAGATACGGTGGTGCTGTGGTGGCATGGCTGGAGGGGTGGTCTCGAAGGGGAGGGAGTAGCCCCTTCGGACGATTTGCAGCACCCACCTGTCCGATGTAATGGACCGCCAGTGGAGCAGGTGATGGCGAACTCTGCCGCCCACTGGCGTGGAATGGGCCTGAAAGCACGGACTAGGAAGGCTTTGAGGCGGATGCTGCCGAGGTGGATGTGGGCTGACCGCGTCGTCCTCCGGAACCGCCTCGGCGGAAACCACGTCCGCGACCGCGCGCAGGTTGGTTCTGCGGCTGGTGGCTAGGCGGACGTGAGGAGGCACCCCTTCCTTGGCCACGAAAGGGGCGAAAAGCGGAGGTGTGCGCCCGCGGAGCCGAGAGGCCCAAGGACTTGGCCGTAGCCCGGGAGTCCTTAAAGCGGTTCAGCGCACTGTCCGCCTTCTCACCAAACAGGCGAGTGCCATCAAAAGGCATGTCCATGAGGATGTTCTGGACATCCCCGGAAAATGACGTGGACCGCATCCAGGCGTGACGTCGAAGCGCCACCGTGGTGGAAATCGCCCTACCTAGCGAGTCCGTCGTGTCAAGCCCACATCGTATGGCGTGTCGTGCTGCATCCCTCCCATCGGCCAAAGCCTGGGTAAGACGTGTCTGGACCTCCTCCGGACACAGGGGCAGCACGTCCTCCACCGCATCCCACAGGGAGTGGGAATAACGGTCCAAGAGGCAGGCGGTGTTCAAAGACCGCAGGCCCAAACTAAGGGACGAGAACAGTTTCTTGCCAAACTGCTCGAGTCTCTTGGAATCCCGGTCCGGCGGGGCGGTCGGGAAGGAGGTGTCAAGAATTCCTGTCATACGAGGGGAGGAAAACGGTAACCAGCGAAAACGGACTACATCTCCCAGGATGCTTAGCGGTTGAGAGGTTATGTAAACAGGAGAGCTGTTACATAACTCAAGGAAAACACGCCCTTATGTAAACAGGAGAGCTGTTACATAACTCAAGGGAAACACGCCCTTATGTAAACAGGAGAGCTGTTACATAACTCAAGGAAAACACGCCCTTATGTAAACAGGAGAGCTGTTACATAACTCAAGGGAAACACGCCCTTATGTAAACAGGAGAGCTGTTACATAACTCAAGGAAACACGCCCTTATGTAAACAGGAGAGCTGTTACATAACTCAAGGAAAACACGCCCTATAAAGGGAGGAACCGGGAGGTACAACGCTGTCGGATATTGTGTTCACACCGACGTACCTGCTTTGTGAAGAGCAGTGTTCCGGAGTGGTGCTCCAGTAAGGCAAGAACGGAGGTAGGTCGAGTCGTTACTCCCTGGGCCGTGTCTTGCCCCATCGTCACCTGTGAAGGACCCGGAAGCTCTACCGGTCAACCATTGAGCTTCGCTTTTTGACTCGGCTGAGTCCAAGCGCAGTGGCGCTTTTGCTGGTTGGAGTCGTAACTCCCAGCCCGACCAGAGACACAGGGACTGCCAGCTGTAACGCACACCAGGAGGTGTTTGCCGCGTTACAGACTCGGAAGTCCACAGGATCGATCGAGCGGCTGCTCTCGGTTCAGTCTTCTTGCTTGTGATTGGGGTATCGGTGACGCATCACCAGGAGGTGACTCCGCGTCCCGGTGCAGTCTGAGGAAGAGGTCGAGCGGCTGCTCCCTTCAGGTAGAGACCCCGGCTGGGTGTTTCCCTGACTCCTCGATTCTCCCCAACACTCTTCGTGCCCCTCACAGCCTACCGATTGGCATTGTCGGCCATTTCATTTCTGCCCTCTGTTGGCATACGCCGGGACCGGCGTATATGCAGAGGACGGTTAGGACCATCCGTGCTGTGGGCTGGTAACGTACTTAGCCTGGAGGATTCCAGTGACTATAACTTTTGTTTATTCTTTGTATTATATTTGCCTTCATTAAAACAACTAACCCTTCACTAGTGGTTGCGTCCTCATTGTCGTGTCTGTTAAACGATCCTGAGACGTTCAGGGCGTTACAAAATATCCGACCTTAATAACACTAACTGTCTCCCGGTCGATAACAGACATGGCAACACTTGATGATGTGCTGGCTGCTTTAGCGGCCATGCAAGTTGAAGTGGCTGCCTCTAGGCAAGAAACAGCCGATGTAAAAGCCAGACTGGATGCTATCCAATTGGACCCGCTCACGCCCAGCACCTCCCTCACGAATCAGACCCCTGCGGTAGTAGTGGAATTGCCGGTAGCCATCCCCTTGGCGACACCAGAGAGGTACAGTGGGGATCCTAACACAGTGCAGGTATTCCTCACACAAGTGGCGCTACATTTATCGTGCAAACCAAAGGCGTTCCCCACGAGTCAGGCTCGTGTGGCTTTCCTTATATCCTATTTGGCGGGAAACGCGGCACAATGGGCCGTACCTCTGGTGAGCAGGGACGACCCCCTCTTATGTGATTGGGGTGCTTTTCGCGAGGAATTCCTGAAGGTATTCGACAGAAGGGCTGACTCGTACACGGCGGACCGTGAAATGCTTGAGTTGAGACAGGGATCCAACGACCTGGTGCAGTATCTCAACGCGTTCCGAAGGCTGGTTGCGGAAACCAAGTGGCCTGTTGCTAAACAGACGGCGCTCTTCCATCAAGGGCTGTGCGATGAGCTCGAGGACGCCGTGGCTCATATTGACCCTCAACCCAAGACATGTGAGGGCCTTATCAACCTGGTATTACGGCTGGAACATAGGCTAAGTGAAAGAAAGGGGGATCATGGGAGAAAAGGAAAATCCCTTCCATCCTATGGGACGGTGGGAAGTCCTGAAACTTCCACCGCATCCAAGGGAGAACCCATGGACATCGGCGCAATACGAGCGAGCCTCACAGCCACGGAGAAAGAGTCACGCCGTAAACAAGGATTGTGCCTATATTGTGGCAAAAAAGGCCACTACGTACGTGAATGCCCTGCCAAACCGAAGACGTCACGTTATCGGGCCAACCGGTCGGTAACAGCCGTGGTGGACATACCGGCGGAAAACTAGAGGACTCCAAGACCAGAGAAGGGGCATCTCGGAGTCACTCATCCATCCCTTCACTTTCCAACTCGGTCACTAAGGGACAACGACACCTGTTTATCACGGTGCACGTGGGAGTGCATGACCAGTGGATACCCGTTGTGGCCATGGTGGATTCAGGAGCCACTGGCATGTTTATGGACCACAACGAGGCATGCAGGCTAGGGCTAGTGCTTCTTCCCAAAGCTGTACCCGAAGACGTCTATGCTGTAGACGGAAGGCGATTGGTGACGGGGCCCATCGGGCAGCTCACGGGGGTCCTTCCGATGAGATATGGGTGGAACCATTTGGAACAAATCGATTTTAACATCATCCGAGCGCCCCAATATGGCGTCATATTGGGATTGCCGTGGCTACAGAAACACAACCCCTTTGTGGATTGGCCAACACATCGCATCGAAATGACGTCACCGTATTGCATCCTGCATTGTGGAATAAGAACGGAATCCCTTGACGCAGATGAGAGCGGGAGTCAGACGGTGGCTACAGCGGCAGAAAAAGATGTGGCTCTCCCCCAGGCTTATCACAGTTTTGAGGATGTATTTGATGAGGTGAAGGCGGAAGTGCTACCACCACATAGACAGTTTGACTGCCAGATCGACCTGGTGCCAGGGGCCAGCGTTCCCAGCGGCAGGCTGTATGCCCTGACGGAGCCTGAAAACGTGCATCTCCGGGGGTACCTGGATAAACTCCTCAAGCTAGGATTCATCCGCCCGTCCAAGTCTCCGGCCGCCTCGCCACTCTTCTTCATCCCGAAGGCTAATGGGGAGCTGAGAGCCTGTGTGGACTTTAGGGCATTGAATGCGATAACCATAAAAAATCGGTACCCCTTGCCTCTCATCAGTGTACTTCTGGAACAGGTCAAGAAAGCTCGTATCTACACCAAGTTGGATTTGAAAGGGGCATACCATCTGGTGCGCATGAGGGACGGAGACGAGTGGAAGACCGCCTTTAAGACCAGGTTCGGCCTTTTTGAGTACCTCGTCATGCCGTTCGGTCTGTGCAACGCCCCGGCAGCCTTTCAGTACTTTTTGAATGAGGTATTCAGAGAGGAGTTGGATATCTACGTGGTCGTATATATCGACGACATCCTCATCTATTCGTCCAGTGTGGAGGAGCACGTACACCACGTCAAAGCTGTGCTCCAAAAGCTGAGGGAAAACATGCTGTTTTGTAAACTCAGCAAGTGTGACTTCCACGTCACATCTGTGGAATTCCTCGGAGTGATGCTGAGTCCAG
Source organism: Triturus cristatus (assembly GCF_964204655.1). NCBI lineage: Eukaryota > Metazoa > Chordata > Amphibia > Caudata > Salamandridae > Triturus > Triturus cristatus. The sequence goes on along the minus strand of NC_140589.1, from coordinate 238,014,806 downwards.
AGGGACAGGAGATGGCAGAACGAAAGATCAAGGCGGTGAAAGAATGGCCGGTGCCCCAAAGCGTGAAGGACGTCCAAAGCTTCATTGGCTTCGCCAACTTTTACAGGCGGTTCATAGATGGATTTTCAGGAGTGGTGGCCCCAATCACACAGCTACTGAGGAAGTCCAAGGAGTTTGTCTGATCCCCTGAAGCGAACAAAGCCTTTGAGGCCCTGAAAAGCGCCGTTGGTAAGGCGCCGGTGTTGGCTCACCCCGATCCGGATCTCCCCTACGTGGTGGAAGCGGACGCGTCGGATGTGGCGCTGGGGGCTATCTTGTCCCAACGCAACCACGACACAGGGGTGCTTCATCCCGTTGCGTACATGTCCCGCAAACTCAACGACGCCGAACGCAACTACCATATTGCGGAGAAGGAGCTTCTCGCAATCAAGGACGCCTTCACCGAATGGAGGCATTGGTTGATGGGGGCAAGACATGTGGTATCGGTGTACACGGACCATCGGAACCTACAGTTCATGACGGCCACTAGACACCTTTCTCCCAGGCAGCTGCGGTGGATGATCTTCTTTGCGGGGTTCAACTTCCGCATCACATATCGGCCGGGGACGGAAAACCGAAAGGCGGACGCCCTGTCCCGTCAATCTGCAGTTAAGGAACCATTGCCTGCGACCGAGCATTCCATCATTTCCCCGAGGATGGTATTGGGGGTTATCCAACCGGATACTTTCCTGAGGGGAATAAAGAGAGGGATCAGGTCATTCGCATGGCGGAGGTGGCTCCTCAGTCACAGAGAATGGCAGCTGAAGGACGGGATACCCCTGAAGGGCAGGTGCCTATTGATACCCACGCCTAGGCTAAGGAAACAAGCATTCATCTGGTGCCATGACTCTCCATGCGCAGGTCATTTGGGCTTTGAAAAAACGGTGGCTAGCATGGGACGGCATTTCTGGTGGCCAACCATGAGAGTGGATGTCAGGAGGTGGGGACAGGAGTGTCCTACGTGTGCTACCATGAAGGCCGACCATGGCCGAACCCAAGGGCTCTTACATCCACTTCCGACCCCGGATAGACCATGGGATAGCATATCACTGGACTTCGTGGTGGGCCTACCGGTAGACCAGGGGATGACGGCAATACTGGTGGTGGTGGATTGCTTGACGAAAATGGGGCACTTCATCCCCTGCAAGAGAGTCCCTACGGCCGGGGAATTGGCGTCACTACTCCTAAAGAATGTGGTACGACTGCATGGATTACCTGGGGTGATCGTGTCGGACCGGGGGTCGCAGTTTACTGCGCAATTCTGGAAGACTTGGTGCACTGCGCTGCATGTTAAGACCGCCCTGTCCACCAGCTACCACCCTCAAACGGACGGCCAAACCGAGCGCCTGAACCAAACGCTCAAACAGTATCTGCGATGTTTTGTGGACCAGGGCAGGGAAGAATGGGTCGACTTGCTATGGGTTGCAGAGATAGCCTATAACAACGCCACTCACAGCTCCACACAGTCATCTCCGTTCTATAGCAACTATGGCCAACATCCCAGGTTCTTGCCATTTCTACATCCGTTCAGAGAGGACAGGATTCCCGCCACAGCGGACAGGGTGGCACACATAAAAGACACATTGATGCGCTCAAGGGCTGTCCTAATAGAGGCCAAGAGAAGATACAAGGCTGCGGCAGATAGGAAGAGAAGGCCCGGGCCACTGTACCGCACTGGAGACTACGTCTGGATATCCACAAGAAACATGAGGTTTCGAAAGAACAGTGTGTTCCATCCCAAGTACATGGGCCCCTATCGAATTACCAAGTGTATGGGTCCCGTGAAGGTGTGCTTGCCCCAGTCATTGCGGATACACCCTGTCTTTCATGTATCATTGCTCAAACCAGCACCCTCCAAGCCGTCTGGGACACCTCGGCCGGTATGCGTGGAGTCGGAGGTGGAGTATGAAGTGTCGGGCATACGGGCGTCCAAATGGCGCAGGGGGAAGCTGTGGTACCTGGTTGCGTGGAAAGGCTATGGCCCGGAGGAGCATTCATGGGAACCGGCTGAAGGGGTTCATGCTCCGCGCTTGGTCTCCTTGTTCCATCGGCGTTTTCCTGCCAGCGCTGGACCCGTGGGGAGCCGCTGAGAGGGAGGATGTACTGTCAAGAATTCCTGTCATACGAGGGGAGGAAAACGGTAACCAGCGAAAATGGACTACATCTCCCAGGATGCTTAGCGTTTGAGAGGTTATGTAAACAGGAGAGCTGTTACATAACTCAAGGAAAACACGCCCTTATGTAAACAGGAGAGCTGTTACATAACTCAAGGGAAACACGCCCTTATGTAAACAGGAGAGCTGTTACATAACTCAAGGAAAACACGCCCTTATGTAAACAGGAGAGCTGTTACATAACTCAAGGGAAACACGCCCTTATGTAAACAGGAGAGCTGTTACATAACTCAAGGAAACACGCCCTTATGTAAACAGGAGAGCTGTTACATAACTCAAGGAAAACACGCCCTATAAAGGGAGGAACCGGGAGGTACAACGCTGTCGGATATTGTGTTCACACCGACGTACCTGCTTCGTGAAGAGCAGTGTTCCGGAGTGGTGCTCCAGTAAGGCAAGAACGGAGGTAGGTCGAGTCGTTACTCCCTGGGCCGTGTCTTGCCCCATCGTCACCTGTGAAGGACCCGGAAGCTCTACCGGTCAACCATTGAGCTTCGCTTTTTGACTCGGCTGAGTCCAAGCGCAGTGGCGCTTTTGCTGGTTGGAGTCGTAACTCCCAGCCCGACCAGAGACACAGGGACTGCCAGCTGTAACGCACACCAGGAGGTGTTTGCCGCGTTACAGACTCGGAAGTCCACAGGATCGATCGAGCGGCTGCTCTCGGTTCAGTCTTCTTGCTTGTGATTGGGGTATCGGTGACGCATCACCAGGAGGTGACTCCGCGTCCCGGTGCAGTCTGAGGAAGAGGTCGAGCGGCTGCTCCCTTCAGGTAGAGACCCCGGCTGGGTGTTTCCCTGACTCCTCGATTCTCCCCAACACTCTTCGTGCCCCTCACAGCCTACCGATTGGCATTGTCGGCCATTTCATTTCTGCCCTCTGTTGGCATACGCCGGGACCGGCGTATATGCAGAGGACGGTTAGGACCATCCGTGCTGTGGGCTGGTAACGTACTTAGCCTGGAGGATTCCAGTGACTATAACTTTTGTTTATTCTTTGTATTATATTTGCCTTCATTAAAACAACTAACCCTTCACTAGTGGTTGCGTCCTCATTGTCGTGTCTGTTAAACGATCCTGAGACGTTCAGGGCGTTACAGGAGGTAGAGGCCTGGATAACCAGACTCTCGGGGGTGGGGTGTCGGGACAGGAAACTGGGGTCGCCCGGAGCAGGGCGGTGGCGCCTGGCAACGTTCCTATCCACAGGAGGGACTGTGGAGGGCTTGGACCAGGTGCCCTGGAGAACGTCAGTGAGGGCCTCATTGAACGGCATCAGAGGCTCAGTGGAGCTTGCGGCCGTTTGAAGCACCTCAGTGAGGATGTTAGTCCTCACAGCCACGGCAGGCAGCTCAAGCCCAAGGGCCGCGGCCGCCTTGCGCAGCACCACAGAAAATGCGGCACCCTCCTCCGAAGCCATAGTCGGAGGAGAAGTGAATCCAGTGTCCGACGAGGTGTCCAGCCCACTGGCCTCCCCCAGTTCCTCCGCCCAGTCCTGCGAAAGCTGCGACTGAACAGCCATAGGGTCATCATACCCCTCCCAGTCGCCCCCGTCATCCGATTCCTGATATGCAGGAGGAAGGATCGGAGCCGGACAGTAGAGCTGATGAGGCTCAATCGGCGCCGGACGCGGCGTCGGTCGACGCCGCAACGGCGTCGGGTCCGGAACAGGGCTAAACTGGGGTCCGACGCCATTCGGCGTCGGCGGCGCCGGGGGCACCGGTGGCGTCGGTGGTTCAGGCGTCAGCGCCGGTGGAGGAGTGACTAGGTCAACCGGCGCCGACGGGGGCCCAGGCATGGGCCCCGCGGGGACCTGCGGCGTCGGGACCGGAGTCTCCGACGGCGCCGGGCCGGAGCCGCCGGCCCGCAAGGTCGCCCAGTCGAGTCCGCGGGGCCCGAAGGCGCGCCAGCGGGCGTCGACGGCGGAGCCAGATTCCTCATGGCCGAGAGGAAGGCACTGACCTCCGCCCGCGTCGCGTCAGTCCCAGGGATCGGAGGGTATGGGGACTTGCGCGGCGCCTGCGGCTCCGACGGAGCCGCGGGGGTGGAACCACCCAGACCCTCGGCCGAGTCGCGCGACCGGCGAGGGGAGTCCGAAGAGCGATGTCGCCTCTTGGGCTTCTTAGAGCGTTTAGACTTACCCGACGACTTGGAGCCCGACGATCGATGGTGGCGGCGGCTGCGGCTCCGCGAGCGATCCTTGGACATCTTCCTGGACCGGGATCGCGCACGACATGGAGCCGAGTGGTCGCCTAGCCTTCGAAGTCAGGGCCTGGCAGTCGGAGCACGACTCCGCGTCGTGGTCGGGGCCTAATCAGTAGAGGCACCGGCGGTGGTGATCGGTCACCGACATCAGTCGATGGCAATCATCGCAAGCCTTGAACCCAGGCATCCTACCGGCACCAGACGTCGATTGACAGGATCAAAAAGGATCAAAAAAGAGTTAGTCAAAAAAGACTAAAAGGGGTAGCTCTCCCGGATCTGCGCTTACTGGCGTGGAAAAAAGAAGAACTGACGTCAGCGTGCGAGGGCGGCGTCTAAGTACTCCGACGACGTCATTCCGGCGCACGACGCCGACGACGGACGCGGAGCCGCAGACGCCTAGCGACGCGCAAGGGGTATTGCTGACGAAAAATCTTCCAGATCCATTCTGACGCCTGGGGATATTCTAAGGTGAGGAATCTAACTAACGTGTTTCTTTCAGATATGTAGCATTCATAAGCCATTTATAGTGTTGCAGTTTATATTAAATATTATTTCTACAGAATACAGTTTATTAAAAGACTCTGGTAAAAGCATGTAACACATTCCCCTGTCATCTCCGCTTCATCCACTCAGAACTCTGCTTCAGGAAATCCTTGAAAACCCGGATCTTTGGAGCTGCTGAATCCCTTTGCCTTTCACTTATTTAATCCTTCCACATTTGGTGGCAGCCTCCATCGGAGAATCATGTATGACTGCATAGCGCCATGATACTCCCACGGAGTGATAGTTGCACCATATAAATAATATATACAATATAATACTCTTTAAACAGATCCACTTCAACCCGAGGGTGCAGCCCACAAGACAACTTAAGAGTACCACATGCTAAGCTGCCTTTGATGCTGTGGAACAAAAAATAGCTAAAACTAGTAATCCTGTCAGAGGTTTTAGAAATGTAAGTGGCTTTGTATAGCACTCATATCTTTTTGTTTGTGGTCTCCTAGTATTCTGTACTTTAAAAGTACTTGATTTAACAAATGATGTAGAATGATTATTACATTATTATATTTTGTTATTAATACATTCCTTGATACAAACTGTAGGGCATTTTCACAAAGATAAAATTATACATGAGTAAATCTGTGGGTAAGTATACTCTTATACTTTTGAGTAACTACAAAAGTATAGACTTACATGTCTCCAAGCGTAGAGTACCTGTAATCTATCCTCTAGGTGGCAAGACTGTGTCCATTTCTGGAACAATATTCCGTCTATCATTCTAAATATAATAGTTTGTTTAGGACGACAACCCTCACCTACCTTAGGTGGCATGCTTCATCATAGGGTTTCTCCTCACACACCACACAGAAGTCTGTAGTATGGGCTACAACTCCTAGCAGAAGAGAAGCTCTATGGATGGAAAATGCCTATGTGGGAAAGGGTGTGGGAGGAAGTACAGAGTGCAATGATGAGGAAGTGCTTATAAAACTACCTCTTGGTAGTATTAAATCTATTTGTTGTTCCCCCATAAGGATAACATTAAAACCAGAGAGGAAATCTTCAACCCAATTATAGGAGAGGGGTCAAAAATTTTAAACTATTTAATACATTTTAATTGGTGTGGAGGTATTCATCAGGACCAACATTTTCTCACTCTGCCAATAAATAGGGGAAAGAAGGAAAAACACTGTAAATGATACAAACTACTCCTTAGCGGGGATGGAACAGTGCTGCAACTTCGTGGTCCGCAGTGTAAGGATCTGTGTGCCGGATCAAGCCCATCTAATTTTATATGCTTGCACACTACACATGCATGTGCATACAGAGTGGCCCAGACACTTTTTTGAAGACAGAGAGATCTATGTGCAGTTCCTCCAGATTTTCTCCTTAGGTAAAGCATCTGTAACAACTGTTGCCATGGCCGGTGGAGGGTGGAAGGATAACCTTTTTGAACTATTTTCCTCTACTGCCCAACACGTCAGATATGCTGCAGCATCCCAGGAGATCAGAATGATTTCTGAAAGATCTCTTCCCGTGTTGGAGTCAGTGAGCGCAGAGGCACTACTGGAGAGCTCACATGAGCTGGCTTGCATGCGTGAATGCACAAAGTCAGCAGACATAACCAGTTTAAGACCATCAGGACTGGAAGTTACTCTCTTTCCTGAAACATTGGAACTGTAGACTGAATGTTCGGAATCCTCTGTGGAGTAGGGAATGTTCAAAGCAATGTCATATCCAGAACAATCCCTACAAATAGGCGGTGCTGTGAGGCCTCCAGGTAAGATTTCGGCACAGTGATTGAAAAGGCCAGTTTGAACAGCAAAGATGCTATTGGCTACGGACGGCACAACACCATCTCTGGAGACTTGGCTTTGGGCAGCCAGTTGTCCAGGTATGAGAACACTAGGCTCCCTGATTGCCTGAGATGAGCTGTTGCCACTGCAGTCAGCTTTGTGAAGACTCAAGAAGCTGATGTCAAACTGAATGGGAGCAAAAATCAACCCTACCACAAATCACTGAGACTGCAGGATCACTATGTGGAAACGCATCCTACAAGTTGAGAGACACCATCTAGTCTTCTGCATCTAGTGGCAACAAAACGTGAGCCAGAGACAGCATCTTAAACCTTTTCTTGCGCAGAAATAAATTCTAGACCTGAAATCCAGGACCGGATGAAGACTGTTATCCTCCTTTGGGACCAAGAAGTGCCGGAAATAGATCCTGTCCCAGATTTCTGTGGCACTAACTCCACTGCTCCTTTTCGTGGCAGAATCCCTCTCGCTTGTTGCAGGATGCAGAGATGGTCTTCTGAACCAAGAGATTAGTAGGGGATGAGGTGTGCAATACAGGGCAGGGTGGGGTGTACCCCTTTTCCACAATCTAAAGTGGTCACTGGTTGGAAGTTATGATCTTCGAGGCCTGAACAATGTTCAAGGCCAAGGGACCCATGTGTAGCTCTGCTTTCCCTGAAATGTTTGAGCACAGAGTCAACCTCAACCCTCAATAGCCTGGAACCATTAAAAGGCAAGTCCATTAGGGCCGAATGTACTATGGTAGAAAAACCTGATCGGCGTAACAATGCCAACAAAGGGCTACAGATGGGTCCATGGATCTTGCCTCCAAGAGCCATGGGCCAGATTAGATGGGTTGGTGAGCTACTGCTTCTCCATCTTTGAACAGGTCTGAAATATGTGTCTGCAGATTATCAGGCAAGTTAAGGAGCGAATAATTGGGTCAGTCCCCTTAGTGTATGTGTATACTGACCCATAAGGCAAGTCGAATTTAAAGATATTAGAGTCAGACTGACAGGGCAAAAGGAATATGCTACTTACCAGTATGCATCTGTTCTTGGCATGTAGAGCTGCAGATCTACACACTTGTGCATAGATCGCCATCTGGTGTTGGGCCCGGATGTTTGCAGTTTGTTTTTCCTCTTGGAAAGTCTTTGGAAGTCACGAGGTCGGTGACTCCTCCTTTGGATCGTATTGCGCATGGGCTTCAGCTCCATCCTCAGATTGTTTTTCGCCAGCAGGGAAAGATGTAGCGTAGTAATAACAGTGAAGATGCCCATGTGTGTGTTATCTAAATGAGATAAACTGGAACAGATACAGGTAGCCGGGGAGGCGGGTGGGCGTGTGTAGATCTGTAGCTCTACATGCCAAGAACAGATGCATACTGGTAAGTAGCATATTCCGTTCGAGGCAAATGAGCTGCAGATTACACACTTGTGCATAGATTATATAGCAGTACCCACCGTTAGCGGCGACCACCTGTCTCTGTTGCAGTGGTTTGAAATAATGTTTTGAGTACAGCCTGGCCCACACTAGCTTGTTGCTTAGTTTGCACATCTACACAATAGTGTTTGGTGAAAGTGTGCGGTGTTGACCATGTAGCTGCTTTGCAGATGTCATCTAATGGGATGTTTCCTAGGAAAGCCATTGAAGCCCCTTTTTTACGTTTAGAATGGGCTTTAGGGGGAACAGATAGCGTTCGTTTTGCTTTGTGGTAGCAAATCTGAATGCATTTGACAATCCACCTAGCTATACCCGACTTAGAGATGGGGTTGCCCTTGTGTGCTGGAGAGAAAGAGACAAATCAATCACACAGCATTTATCAATCACAGCATTTATATAGCGCACTACTCACCCGGAGGGTCTCAAGGCGCTAGGGGAGAGGGGGGTCCGCTACTGCTCGAACAGCCAGGTCTTGAGCTGCTTCCTGAAGGCGAGGTGGTCCTGGGTCAGGCGGAGGTGGGTCGGGAGGGAGTTCCAAGTCTTGGCGGCCAGGTAGGAGAAGGACCTTCCTCCTGTGGTGGCTCTTTGGATCCGGGGGACGGCGGCGAGGGCGTGGCCGGTTGATCGAAGTTGGCGTGTGGGAGCGTAGAAGTTGAGGCGGCTGTTGAGGTATCCTGGGCCTTGGTTGTGTAGGGCCTTGTGTGCGTGGGTGAGGAGACGGAAGGTGATTCTCTTGTTGACCGGGAGCCAGTGCAGATCTCTCAGGTGTCCGGAGATGTGGCTGCGACGGGGGATGTCCAGGATGAGTCGTGCTGAGGCGTTCTGGATTCGCTGGAGTCTCTTCTGGAGTTTGGCGGTGGTTCCGGCGTAGAGGGAGTTGCCGTAGTCCAGACAGCTGGTGACGAGGGCCTGGGTGACCATCTTCCTGGTCTCGGTGGGGATCCACCGGAAGATCTTACGTAGCATGCGCAGGATGTTGAAGCATGACGAGGAGACGGCGTGGACTTGTCTGGTCATGGAGAGGGAGGAGTCCAGGATGAAGCCCAGGTTGCGTGCGTGGTCTGTTGGTTTGGGTGCGCTGCCCAGGGCGGGGGGCCACCAGGAGTCGTCCCAGGCGGAGGGTGAAGAACCCAGGATGAGGACTTCCGTCTTCTCCGAGTTCAGTTGCAGGCGGCTGTTCATCATCCACTTGGCTACGTCTGTCATCCCTTCGTGTAGGTTGGCTCTGGCGGTGGCGGGGTCGTTGGTGAGGGAGTGGATCAGCTGGGTGTCGTCGGCGTAGGAGATGATGTTGAGGTTGTGTTGGCGTGCGATGGCTGCGAGGGGGCTCATGTAGACGTTGAAGAGGGTTGGGCTGAGCGAGGAGCCTTGAGGAACGCCGCAGATGACTTTGGTGGCTTCTGATCTGAATGGGGGGAGGCGGACTCTCTGTGTCCTTCCGGCGAGGAACGAGATGATCCATTCCAGTGCCTTCTCCTGGATTCCGACGTTGCTGAGGCGCTGCACTAGGGTACGGTGGCAAACAGTGTCGAAGGCTGTGGAGAGGTCTAGGAGGATGAGGGCCGCTGTTTCTCCATTGTCGAGCAGGGCTCGGATGTCATCGGTAGCTGCGATCAGGGCGGTCTCGGTGCTGTGGTTGGCCCGGAAGCCAGACTGCGAGAGGTCGAGGGATCCGTTCGTCTCGAGGAAGGCGGCCAGCTGCTTGTTGACGGTCTTCTCGATGACTTTTGCTGGATACGGGAGCAGCGAGATGGGGCGGTAGTTCTTGAGGTCGGTGGGGTCGGCTGATGTCTTCTTTAGTAGGGCGCTGAGTTCGGCGTGCTTCCAGCTCTCCGGGAAGGTAGCGGTGTCGAAGGAGGTGTTGATGATGTCCCGCAGGTGGGGTGCGATGACAGCGTCGGCCTTGTTGAAGACGTGGTGAGGGCAGGGGTCGGTCGGAGATCCGGAGTGGATGGAGTTCATCGTGCGCATGGTGTCTTCGGTGCTGATCGGGGTCCAGGCGCGGAGGGTGGTGGTAGGGGGCGGTGGTTCAGTCGTGGCGTGCGTCGGTTGAGAGCTGAAGCTGTTGTGTATGTCCGCGATCTTGTTGTGGAAGTAGGAGGCGAGGGAGTTGCAGAGGTCTTGCGAAGGGGTGATGTCGTTGTTTCCGGCGTTGGGGTTGGAGAGCTCTTTAACGATGTTGAAGAGTTCCTTGCTGTTGTGGGCGTTGTTGTCCAGTCGTTCCTTGAATGCAGTTTTCTTGGTGGCGTGGATCAGTTGGTGGTGTTTTCGGGTGGCGAGCTTGAGGGCAGTCATGTTGTTCGGTGTTGGGTCTCTGCGCCAGGCTTTCTCGAGGGCTCGGCAGTTCTTCTTGGACCTCTTGAGTTCTTCGGTGAACCATGGGGCTTTCTTGCTGCCGGGTCTGCTAGGCGGGGTCTTCAGAGGGGCGAGGTCGTCTGCGCAGTTGCTGATCCACTTCGCGAGGTTGGTGGCCGCCTGGCTTGGGTTCGTTGCGCTGTTGGGAGGGTTCGTGCTCAGGGAAGTCGCGAGCTGGTCGGCTGTGATCTTGTTCCAGCTTCTGCGTGCAACCGGTTGCTGGTGGTGGTGGATCGTGGTCCTTCTGAAGCTGAAGTGGACGCAGCTGTGGTCCGTCCAGTGGAGTCCGGTGGCGTGGCTGAAGGCGATGTCCTTGCTGGATGTGAAGACAGGGTCGAGTGTGTGTCCGCCGTAGTGGGTGGGGGTGGTCACCAGCTGCTTGAGACCGAGGTTGGCGAGGTTGTCCAGCAGGTGGTGGTGTTGCGGTCATTGTTGTTCTCCAGGTGGAAGTTGAGGTCCCCGAGGAGGAAGTAGTCAGCGGAGGGGAGGGCGTGTGGGCTGATGAAATCGGCGATGTCTTCGCTGAATTGTGTGCGTGGTCCCGGGGGTCTGTAGATGAGGGTGCCTCTGAGGGTGGTCTTGGGATTGATGTGGATCTGGAAGTGCAGGTGTTCGACGGGTGCGAGGGTGTCGTCGGTGTTGGTCGTGATGCGGATGGAGTTCCTGTGGATGATGGCGATGCCTCCTCCTGTCTGGTTGACGCAGTCCCTCCGGATGATCTTGTAGCCGTCCGGGATGGCGATGGCGATGTCGGGCGCTGAGGAGGCGTTCATCCAGGTTTCCGTGAGGAAGGCGACGTCTGGGGCTGTGGTGTCGAGCAGGTTCCAGAGCTCGACGGCGTGTCTGTGGACGGAGCGGGTGTTGAGCAGGATGCACTTGAGGTGGTTGCTGCTGTAGTTCGGCTTGGTCGGTGCTGGTGTGGTGCAGGTCCGAATGCAGGTGAACTTGCAGGAATGGCAGCAGAAGGGTCCGTGGGTGCGTCTCGGGGTGGCTCGATAGCAGCCCGGGATTCTGCCGGCGTTGAGTGCGTGGAGTTCGGTGGCGTCGTAGGTCCGGCGGGTGGGCTGGTGTCTGCGGGGGCCAGGGGTCCTGGCACTGGGCGCGGTCCAGGCGCGGACGGGCGCAGACGGGCTTACATTCGGCGCTCAATCGGTGCTCCCGCTGCGCGGTCGCTCTGGGGGCGTCATAAGAAGGGAGCCGGGAGGGGAGGGTCCGCTGGGAGGCGGGAGCGTGTTAGCCTATCGGCTGGCGGGGGGCGGGGCCGCAGGCAGGCAGCGGCGGGAAAATCGAGTGCGGGCTTGGCGGGCGGCCCTGCGTCGGCTGGGGCGCTGGGGGAGGGAGAAGATGGCGTTCCGCGATCAGGCAGGCACAGGCAGCAGGTAAGGCACAGGAGCAGGAGGGACGAGGAGCGTGGGGGCGACCAGGCCGATGAAGGCGCAGTGGTCGCTCCCGAGAAGGAGTCTGGGTCCCCTTAAGAAGGGAGCCGGGAGGGGAGGGTCCGCTGGGAGGCGGGAGCGTGTTAGCCTATCGGCTGGCGGGGGGGGCGGGGCCGCAGGCAGGCAGCGGCGGGAAAATCGAGTGCGGGCTTGGCGGGCGGCCCTGCGGCGGCTGGGGCGCTGGGGGAGGGAATAGACGGCGTTCGGCGATCAGGCAGGCACAGGCAGCAGGTGAGGCACAGGAGCAGGAGGGACGAGGAGCGTGGGGGCGACCAGGCCGATGAAGGCGCAGTGGTCGCGGTCGCCAAACAGTTGTTTGGTCTTACGGAAAGATTGTGTTCTCTCGATGTAGTAGAGTAAGGCTCGTTTGACATCTAGTTTGTGTAGAGCTCTTTCTGCAACAGTTTGTGGTTGCGAGAAGAATACTGGTAGTTGTACAGATTGGTTTAGGTGAAAAGGAGAAATTACTTTAGGGAGGAATTTTGGGTTGGTACGGAGAACAACTTTGTTATGGTGCATTTGCAGAAACGGTTCTTGAATGGTAAATGCCTGTATCTCACGGACCCTTCTGAGGTAAGTGATGGCTACGAGAAAGGCGGTTTTTCAGGTTAAGAATTGGAGTTCACATTTGTGCAAAGGTTCGAAGGGAGGCCCCATTAGTCTGGTGAGAACGATATTTAGGTTCTACACAGGTGAGGGTGGTACTCTGGGGGGAATTATTCTTTTAAGGCCTTCCATGAAGGCTTTAATGGCAGGTACTCTAAAGAGTGATAGATGTTGCCTGTTTTGTAGATAAGCTGCTATAGCTGCGAGGTGTAGTCGAATGGACGTATAGGCTATATTACACCTTTGTAGGTGTAGTAAATAGCCTATGATGTGTTGGATGGAGACGACTAGGGGATTGATGGTGTTGTTGTGACAATAGACAACAAAACGTTTCCACTTGGCGGCGTAGCATGCTCTAGTGGTGGGTCGTCTAGCTTCCTTGATGACGTTCATACAGTCAGGGGGAAGATTCAGATAACCGAATTCTAGGACTTCAGGAGCCAGATCGCAAGGTTGAGCTGAGCTGGGTCCGGGTGTCTGATCTCTCCATGGTTCTGGGTTAAGAGGTGTGGAGAGAGGTGTAATTTTTGGTGCGGTACTACAGATAGATCCAGCAGTGTGGTGTACCACGGTTGTCTGGCCCAAGTTGGAGCTACTAGGATTAGTGTGAGGGAGTGTTGCTGTAGCTTGCGCACCACTAGTGGAATGAGTGGGAGAGGCGGAAAAGCATATGCAAATCTGCCTGACCAGTTCATCCATATTGCATTCCCTTTGGACAATGTGTGTGGATATCTGTCGGCGAAGCTTGGGAATTTGGTGTTTTCGTGGGTGGCTAAGAGGTCTATCTGTGGATGCCCCCAGATTTGAAAGTACGGGTGTAGAACTTGTGGGTGGAGTTCCCACTCGTGGATTTGTTGCGTTTGTCTGCTGAGCAGATCTGCCATAGTGTTTTGGACTCCTGGGACATGCTGAGCTAGGAGAAAGATTTTCTGGTGTATGGCCCATCTCCATATGTTCTGTGCTAGCTGAGAGCTGTGGAGAGTGTGTGCTGCCTTGTTTTTGAATATAGTACATGGCTGTCATGTTGTCTGGGCAGATTAGGACTGCCTTGCCTGAAATCTGTGTTTGAAAAGATTTTAGGGCTAAGAAGATTGCTAGTAACTCCAGATGGTTGATGTGGAGTAACTTTTGTTGAGTGTCCATGTGCCCTGCATGGTGAGATGTAATAGATGAGCTCCCCAGCCGGAGAGCAATGCGTCTATGGTTCGTACTATCTGGGGAACCGGGTCCAGGAACGGTCGACCTGTGGAAAGGTTTGTGGTGGTCCACCACTGCAGAGAGCGATGGGTGCGACCGTCTACTAACACCAGATCTGTTAATTGACCCTGGGCCTGGTTCCATTGGTGCGCTAAGCACTCTTGGAGAGGACGCATCTGGAGTCTTGCGTGAGGTACTATGAAGATGCAAGAGGCAATCATCCCTATTAGTTGCATAAACACCCGAGCTGGAAGGGAGTGTTGTGCTATGAATTTTGCACGTAGAGCCTGAATGCTTGCAATCCTGGCAGGATTGGGGTAGGCGAGCGCTTTTGAGGTGTCTATAGTGGCACCTAGATATTGTTTTATGTGGGATGGTTGTAGATGGGACTTTTCGTGGTTTACCGTGAAGCCTAGCTGGTGAAGTAGCTGGATCTTGGTGTGTGTGTGTTGTACACACTGATTGTATGAACTGGCTTTTATCAGCCAGTCGTCTAGGTATGGGAAGACATGAATGTGCTGTCTTCGCAGATGTGCTGCCACCACTGCGAGGCACTTGGTGAATACTCGTGGTGCGGTTGTGACTCCGAATGGGAGTACTTTGAATTGGAAGTGTTGGCCGTCCACTACAAATCTGAGGTACTTCCTGTGAGCGTTGTGCACTGGGATGTGGAAATAAGCGTCTTTGAGGTCTAAAGTTGTGAGGAAGTCGTTTTGGGAAAGTAGCGGAAGTACCTGCTGAAGCGTCACCATATGAAAATGGTCTGAGTGTATGTATTTCTTTAGGGGCCGAAGGTCTAGGATGGGCCGTAGCGTCTCGTCCCTTTTTGGTGAGAAAATATAGGGAGTAGTATATTTTGTTGGTTGGTAGGAACGCATTCTATTGCATTTTTGTGTAGGAGGGAGATTACCTTCTGCTTGAGTAGCAGTAGATGTTCTGGTGACATTGGGCGTTTTCTGGGTGGAATGTTTGGGGGGGGGGGGGTGTAGATATTAGTTCTAGGCAGTAGCCTGACCGAATTATTTGTGTTACCCATTTGTCCGAGGTGATGGTAGTCCAGACCGGAAGGAAATGGTGGAGTCTGCCCCGACCGGAGTGGGATGGTCTGGGGGGAAGCGGAGGGAAGTCATTGGGTAGGCACGGTGGCAGAGCGGGAGGTGTTTGTTTTGCCTCTGCCTTTGTTATTGTTGCCCCTGTAGCCGCCCCTTTGGTAACCCCTTGTGAAGGTGGACTGAGTAGGGGATTTGTATGAAGTGGAAGCGGTGTCTGAGGGTAGCCTCTGGATGTGCTCCGAAAGGAAGAGCGGCGAAAGGAGCGTCTAGGAGGATGAGATTGTAAGGCTCCCATGGATTTTGCCGTGTCAGTGTCCTTTTTCATTTTCTCTAGGGCGTCATCCACTTTGGGGCCAAACAAATGTTCCTGGTCAAAGGGATGGTTGAGGATGGAATTGGGGTGAGGATTGCGCGTCGATCGTCGAACTGGAAGCTGTTCGGAACCGGAGCGCGAAGATTACATCCGAACCCGATGGCGGAAAAAAAAAATCTGAGGATGGAGCCGAATCGCATGCGCAATACGGTCCAAAGGAGGAGTCACTGACCTCGTGACTTCCAAAGACTTTCCAAGAGGAAAAACAAACTGCAAACATCCGGGCCCAACACCAGATGGCGATCTATGCACAAGTGTGTAATCTGCAGCTCATATGCCTCGAACATATTCTTCTCAAAGGCTTTCGACTTCTTATATTCCCTGTCTGCGGGATGAGACAGAAATGTCCTCCCAGTAGACGACAGAAGAAATGGTTGCTTCTACCAATAAGCTCTGGCATCTGGAATCTGATTTTAGCCTTGGAATTACTGAAGACTTCTACATCAACAGCAATCGTGTTTGCCATATCCCACTACTTGTTCACTGCATGGCTTATTAAGTGTAAGCTTAGTAGATCAAGATGTTGACCACATTTCTTTAACAAAAAATCTACTAACTCGCTTATCATACTGATGTTGGCCATATTGCTTTAAATAAAACTTTACTGCCCAATTCGTTTTTATTGTATAGTTTTATTCTTGCGTGTTTTATAGGTTATACCCAAAATACACTATTGAATAGTTTGTATGAACATGAGGTCTGGGCTACAAAATTGTCTGGCAATGGATGGCCCAATAGAAAGGATGGATTGCTGTAAGCAGGTCTTTAGCGTTTGGCCACAATTCTCTTCAGTTGAACAGAAGTAGTCTGCTTCTCCCAGGCAGTCAATACCGGGTTTGGTAATGCCCCACTGAAAGGTACGAGGAGTTCAGAAGTTTTAGTGACTGGTTGGTGGACTCCAGTGAGTATCTTGGTTTTCATCCACTGAAGGTAGAGTGGTTCTAAATCCTTTGCTGCTTTTCATATGATGGAGTGGTAAGAAGTGAATTGAGAAGGACTAGAAGGGTCATCAGTTGCCAACTCAGGAAAAGAGTTGATGCCATGGGCATCCCTTAGTCATGGAAAGTCTTGGTCGAGATGTATTGCACATAACCACTGCCAGTGTCCTGTCACATGTGCTCCACAAAGATAAAGGATAATTTCCCTACAGTGCTGTTCTTTCATCAGCCTCCATTCAAAACTGTGTGACTTTTGAACCAGAACTGCTGTATCCTGTAATTTTGGCATGATTAACAGCGTCGGCAAATGGGGGGGAAATGCTCTGCACTGATGGTATTATCAGCAGTGGGTATAAAGGGGGCAAAAAACGCCAAGGAAAGCTCTGCCGACAGGCAACCGTAAGGCACCCCTAGAAGTCCCATGGGGCACAGAGGCGCTCCAAGGGGGACCACGGCCCCACCCAAAACATTGTGTTAGGGAATAAAATCAGGATCACCAAAGGACCCAGCTCCCCGTTTAAACAAAATATCAAAGGTGATTGCACAATCCCGGCTCAAACTGATGAATCTTTTCTTAACCACAGGCCTGGTTCCAAGTGCGTGGAAACACGCTATGGTAAAACCCTTCTTGAATAAACTCAACCTACCCCCCGATAGCTAGGGAATTATTGACCTACCTCTAATTTGCCAGGGATTAGTAAAACACTTGATAAACATGGTTGTTTACATGCTACGCAGACTGGATTCCATCCCCTGCATGGCACATAAATAGCTCTCCTAACTGTGGTAGAAGAAGCTAAAAGGTGTCTAGATAAAAGAGGCACACCAGCAATAATCCTCCTTGATCTTATCTCAGTGTTCGATACGGTTAGTCATAACTTTCTTATGGACAGATTACAGAGTGTTGGAATCTTTGGTACTGCCCTAGCTTGGTTGAAATCTTTTCTGGAAGACAGGACCATTCAGATTTACGATGGAAATTGCACATTTAACATTTTCCCCCTTAACTGTAGTGTACCCCAGGGCTCTTCGTTGAGCTCTACTCTTTTTAATTTATATAGGAAACCATTGGCTGATATTGTCCTCCCCTTTGGGATTTCAATAATATATGCAGGCAATACACACAGGCTTTTTTGCAGTAACTCAGTCATAATTCGGTATACCCCACTGGATAGCTCATGTGTTAAACTGAATGCAGACAAAACAGAGCTGATGATCATGGGAAATAACTTGAGTCCATCCCTTGACCTAGGCTATCCAGGTTGTATTATCTCTCCACTGTTTCTAAACCTAGCCATAAAAAGTCTGGGAATGTGGCTGGACGCATTTCTTTCTTTTGATTCACAGGCTGTAACATTAGATACTACCTGTTATGGCATGCTGAGAATGTTCCAAAAAATCCTCTCTTCTTCCTCCCATCTCTAAAAGGCTAGTGGTCCAGGCACTCATTCTTTCACGCCTGGACTTTGGCAAGTCATTGTATTTAGGAGCATCTAATGCCAATAAACTACATGTAGTTCAAAACCCTGCAGCCTGTATATTGTATAATATACCGAGACACCAACATGCCAGGGAAGCTTTACGTCTCCTCCACTGGCTCCCTATAGCAGAAAGGAGCAAATGTAAATCACTGTGCATTGCCCATAAGGGGCTGCATGACAAAGGGCCCATGTTCGCTCACCCCCTGCTATCCATTTATACTTCGGGAAGAGCACTGCGCTCTTCTAATGCCTTTTTTTGCAAAGACAAGAGAGTTAAATATGGTGGGCATACATTCTCATACAGCGCAGCTAAACTCTGGAATAGCCTCCCCCTCTCTCGGAAAGGAACTTCCTTTTCGAAAGGCAATTAAGACATTGTTTTTCCAAAATGCTTAAGATTTACCCCCTCCATCATTCTGTGGTGCACTAACAGTACTGGGGTGCCTCCGGGTAGCTGCACACTATATAAGCTCCTATGGAATAGAATCAGGTCTTCTTCTCTTTCAGTTTCTCTCCCTCAATGACTTCTTTGGCGACTTCAACTGAGGTTTAGACTTTCTTATGGCATTGTGACCATCATGGGCTCTGGCCATACAGAGCTTAGCTTCCCACACTTTGATGGCCATGGGTCGGATGGTTAGGCAGGACTAGTGTGCTCCAAACCCAGACACTAGAGACATATGTTGGGGTGGGCGGTAAATAAGGAATATGCTACTTACCAGTATGCATCTGTTCTTGGCATGTAGAGCTGCAGATCTACACGCTTTTGCATAGATCGCCATCTGGTGTTGGGCCCGGATGTTTGCAGTTTGTTTTTCCTCATGGAAAGTCTTTGGAAGTCACGAGGTCGGTGACTCCTCCTTTTGATCGTATTGCGCATGGGCTTCGGCTCCATCCTCAGATTGTTTTTCGCCAACAGGGAAAGATGGAGCGTAGTAATAACAGTGAAGAAACCCATGTGTGTTGTATCTAAATAAGATAGACTGGAACAGATACAGGTAGCCGGGGAGGCGGGTGGGCGTGTGTAGATCTGCAGCTCTACATGCCAAGAACAGATGCATACTGGTAAGTAGCATATTCCGTTCGAGGCATATGAGCTGCAGATTACACACTATTGCATAGACTATATAGCAGTTCCCCACCTTAGCGGCGACCACCGGTATCTGTTGCAGTGGTTTGAAATAGTGTTTTTAGTACAGCCTGGCACACACTAGCTTGTTGCTTGGTTTGCACATCTACACAGTAGTGTTTAGTGAAAGTGTGCGGTGTAGACCATGTAGCTGCTTTGCAGATATCATCTAATGGGATGTTCCCTACAAAAGCCATAGAAGCCCCTATCTTTCGTGTAGAATGGGCTTTAGGGGGAACGGATAGCGTTCGTTTTGCTTTGTGGTAGCAAATCTGGATGCATTTTACAATCCACCTAGCTATCCCTGATTTTGAGATGGGGTTGCCTTTGTGTGGTGGAGAGAAAGAGACAAACAGTTGTTTGGTCTTTCTGAAAGGTTGTGTTCTTTGGATATAGTAAAGTAAGGCTCGTTTGACATCTAGCGTGTGTAGAGCCCTTTCTGCAACAGTTTGAGGTTGCGAGAAAAATACCAGTAATTCTACAGATTGGTTTAGGTGAAAAGGGGAAATTACTTTAGGTAGGAATTTTGGGTTGGTACGGAGAACAACCTTGTTCTGGTGCATTTGAAGAAAGGGTTCTTGTATGGTCAGTGCTTGTATCTCACTGGCCCTTCTAAGGGAAGTGATGGCTACAAGAAAAGCTGTTTTCCATGTGAGAAATTGCAGTTCGCATTTATGCAAAGATTCGAAGGGCGGCCCCATTAGCCTTGTGAGAACGATATTTAAGTTCCACACAGGTGAGGGTGGTACTCTGGGGGGAATTATTCGTTTTAGGTCTTCCATGAAGGCTTTAATGGCAGGTACTCTGAAAAGTGATAGGTGCTGCCTGTTTTGTAGGTAAGCTGCAATTGCTGCGAGGTGTAGCCGAATGGAGGTATATGCTAGGTTACACCTTTGTAGATGGAGTAAGTAGCATATGATGTGTTGTATAGACACGTCTAGAGGATTGATTGTGTTGTTATGGCAATAAACAACAAATCTTTTCCACTTGGCAGCGTAGCAGGCTCTAGTGGTAGGGCGTCTAGCTTCTCTGATGACGTTCATACAGTCAGGGGGAAGGTTTAGGTATCCGAATTCTAGGATTTCAGGAGCCAGATCACATGGTTGAGCTGAGCTGGGTCCGGGTGCCTGGTCTCTCCATGGTTCTGGGTTAGGAGGCATGGTGAGAGGTGTAGCTTTTGGTGTGGTACTACCGAGAGTTCCAGCAGCGTGGTGTACCACGGTTGTCTGGCCCATGTTGGAGCTACTAGGATCAGTGTGAGGGAATGCTGTTGTAGCTTTCGCACCACTAATGGAATTAGTGGGAGAGGTGGAAAAGCGTACGCAAATTTGTCTGACCAGTTCATCCATATCGCATTGCCTTTGGACAATGGGTGTGGATATGTGGCGGCGAAGCTTGGGCATTTTTTGTTTTCGTGGGTGGCGAAGAGGTCTATCTGCGGATGCCCCCACATTTGTAAGAACGGGTGAAGAACCTGCGGGTGCAGTTCCCACTCGTGGATCTGCTGCATCTTCTGAGCAGATCTGCCATGGTGTTTTGGACTCCTGGGACATGTTGGGCTAGGAGAAAAATTGTGTAGAATTGCCCATCTTCATATGCTCTGTGCTAGTTGAGAGAGCTGTGGAGAGTGTGTGCCGCCTTGTTTTTGAATGTAATACATGGCCGTCATGTTGTCTGTGCGAATGAGGACTGCCTTGCCTAAAATCTGTCTCTGAAAGGATTTTAGGGCTAGAGAGCGATGGGTGCGACCATCTACCAACACCAGATCTGTCAGTTGCCCCTGGGCCTGGTTCCATTGGCGCGCTAAGCACTCTTGGAGTGGACGCATCTGGAGTCTTGCGTGGGGCTCTATGAAAATGCAAGAGGCCATCATCCCTATCAGTTGCATAAACACTCTTGCTGGGAGGGAGTGTTGAAGTATGAATCTTTGACGCAAAACCTGAATGCTTGCAATCCTGGCCGGATTGGGGTAGGCTATGGCTTTTGAGGTGTCTATGGTGGCACCGAGGTATTGCTTTATGTGGGATGGTGTTAGCTGGGACTTTTGGTGGTTCACCGTGAAGCCTAGTTGGTGAAGTAGTTGGATTGTAGTGGCGGTGTGGTGTACACATTGGTTGTAGGACGTGGCTTTTATCAGCCAGTCGTCCAAATATGGGAAGACGTGAATGTGCTGTCTTCTGAGATGTGCCGCCACTACCGCTAGGCACTTGGTGAATACCCTTGGTGCTGTTGTGACTACGAATGGGAGCACCTTAAACTGGAAGTGTTGCCCGTCCACTACAAATCTGAGGTACTTTCTGTGAGCATGGTGTACCGGAATGTGAAAGCATGCGTCTTTCAAGTCCAGTGTGGTGAGGAAGTCGTTGTGGGAGAGGAGCGGAAGCACCTGCTGAAGCGTTACCATGTGAAAATGGTCTGAATGTATGTATGTGTTTAGGGGCCGGAGATCTAGAATAGGTCGTAGTCTCGTCCCTTTTTGGTATTAGAAAATATAGGGAGTAGACCCCTAAATTTTGCTGATTGGCAGGAACTTGCTCTATTGCCTGTTTTTGTAGGAGGGAGATTACCTCCTGTTTTAGTAATGTGGAATGTTCTTGTGACATTGGCCATTGCCTGGGTGGAATGTTTGGGGGGGATAGATGTTAATTCTAGGCAGTACCCTGACCGAATAATTTGGGTCACCCATTTGTCTGAGGTGATGGTCTCCCAGACCTGAAGGAAATTTTATAGTCTGCCCCCGACCGGAGTGGGATGGTCTGGAGGGAGCGGGGGAAAGTCATTGGGTAGGCGGTGTGGCAGAGCGGGCGGTATTTGTTTTGCCTCTGCCTTTATTGTTATTGCCCCTATAGCCGCCTCTTTGTGAAGGTGGACTGAGTGGGGGATTTGTAGGAAGTGGACGCGCTATCTGAGGAGTAGCCTCTAGATGTACTCCGAAAGGAAGAGCGGCGAAAGGAGCACCTAGGAGGGTGTGACTGCAGGGCTCCCATAGATTTCGCCGTATCAATGTCCTTCATTTTTTCGAGGGCCTCATCTACCTTTGGGCCGAATAGGTGTTCTTGGTCAAAGGGATGATTTAGGACGGAGGCCTGTACCTCTGGTTTGAAACCTGATATTCTCAGCCAAGCATGGCGACGGAGGAGGACGCTAGTATTAATGGCCCTGGAGGCTGTGTCTGCTGCATCTAAAGCACAGCGTATGGAGGTGTTAGTTATTGTCTTACCCTCTTGAATTAATTAATTGGCCCTATTTTTGTATCTTTCAGGGAGGTGGTGCATTATGGTTTCTAATTCATCATAATGTGCCCTATCGTATCGGGCCAATAGCGCTTGGGTGTTGGCGATACGCCATATATTGGCTGCCTGTGACGTAGTGCGCTTTCCTGACGCGTCCAGTAGCTTTGACTCTTTGTCAGGTGGTGGTGCTTCGCCGGACGCCTGGGAATTTGACCTCTTTCGTGCAGTGGAAACCACTAGGGAATCTAGTGGCGTTGGCCCTTTGATATAGGCAGGATCTGTGGGGGCAGCTTTGTACTTTTTCTCTATGCGTGGGTTAATGACCCTGGCCCTGACTGGGTCCTTAAAAACCTCTGGCCCATGTTTTACCTCCCCCTTGAGCATAGGTAGTATGGAGGTAGACCTATGTGCAGTATCAAATGTGTTGAGGAGGAAATCCTCCTCCACTGGGTCAGTGTGTAACTCTACCCCGTGATAATGTGCCGCCCTCTGAAGTAGGTGGTGGAAACCTAATGAGTCTTCCGGTGGAGATGGCCTGGAAGGGTAAAGGTCATCTTGTGGGACGTCTGGAATATCTGGGTTATTGTAGTTGTTCCATGGGTCTGGGGATCCTGTAGGGGTGGGGTCTGGGGGCACATACCCTGGATCGTGATATGGGTCCCCCTGATCATCATCGTCTGGAGACGGGGTCGGAGAGCGATGAGGTGGGGGTGGAGAAGGCGGAGGGGGCGGAGGTGGAGAGGGTGGAGGAGGTGGGGAAGGTATTCTGAAAGGGGAAGTAGCAGAGTCCTTCCTCTTTGGAGGTGGAGACTGTTTGTCCAAATGTCTCTTTTTGGAAGAGAGTGCCAAATGTCCAGTTTTTGGATCCTTGGTTAGAGTTTTTTGTAAGGGATCCGGTGTAAAGAGTTCCTGTGACAAGGTTTGTTCCGTCGGCACCGAAGTCTTCGGGGCCGATGACTTTTTAGGCTTGTCCGTGCCGTACTTAGCACTGGGCTTGGGAACCTCCGATTTCTTGGTCGGTGCCGATGTAGGCTTCGGCGTGGAAGTGTCGGTGCCGAGGGCCTTATGGGGTTTGGTCGGTAATGAAGATGGCGTCGGTACGGAAGCGCTGGGTTTCGACACCGAGGACTTCGGTGCGGAGCTCGGTGTCGAGGTAGAGGCCGATTTCTTTTTCGGTGCTGAAGTGGCACGGGTGCAGAAAGGCTGGCTCGAGCCAAGCTGCGGGAAGGCTTATTTGGCTTCTTCACCGGGCCCGAAGGTGGGGTGTGTGAAGCAGCGTCTCTGGTCTTGCCTAGGCCCGGAGGCGAAGGCGTGACCGGAGCCTTTTTGGGTGTCGGCGCGGGTGTGTGGGGGAAGGGGGGTATATTACTCACGACCCTCTGCGCCGGGGTGATGTCCTCTACATCTGAGTCGTCTGCTTCGGAAGCACTGACGAGGTCCTCTTCGGTGTGCTGCTGTCCCGGATCTTCGACGTCGTCTCCGAAGATGTCGACTGGAACGGAGGTCGAGGAGTGTGCCATGTTTCGTCTGGCTCTTCAGTCCCGAATAGTCTTTTTCGATCTGAAAGACTTACAGGCCGGACAGTCTCGAGCCTCGTGTTCAGGGGAGAGGCAGAGGTTGCACACCTCATGAAGATCGGTGTGGGGGAATTTGGACCCACATTGAGGGCACTTCTTGAATGGAGTTCTTTCCATCAGCCGGGACCGGAGCTTGGGTAGGCCTGAAGGCCGCCGTCGATGACTGGAACCGAAGATTTGTCGATGAGAAGGTGATTGAGGAGATCGCGATCGAAACAATACCGCGATGTGAGTGAGGATTCCGCTTCGATCGTCTAACTGGAAATGTTCGGAACCGGAGCGCGAAGATTACATCCGACCCCCGATGGCAGAAAAAAAAGAATCTGAGGATGGAGCCGAAGCCCATGCGCAATACGATCCAAAGGAGGAGTCATCGACCTCGTGACTTCCAAAGACTTTCCAAGAGGAAAAACAAACTGCAAACATCCGGGCCCAACACCAGATGGCGATCTATGCAAAAGTGTGTAATCTGCAGCTCATATGCCTCGAACCATTTGATAATGACAATCCCTAGAAAGGGACATACTGTCACTGCACCTGGGAAAATGTAATTCAAGTAGGAGATATTGTGGAGGGAAATGTATGCCAACGGGCGCCTAACCTGCGTCGAAGGTACGGAAAGAAGGGAACTGTCCAGAGAGGTTGTATTATGGCTCAAATGAAGTCACAATGGCATTATTTCTATAACAGAAAAACTGACCTAGCACTCTCTACTAGCGTGGAAGAGCTATTGGAGAAAGTTTTTGGATCCTGCCTGCACCTGGAGTTTTCTGGTAAGGAATCTGTAGGTAGAGGTATCCAGCAGAAAGCTCTATTTGGGTTCTATATTAGGTGTGGTGATCCGAGAAAGAAAGTTACCTGAGGTCATCTTGCAGGTGTCTCTGGTTATTCAGATATGTGGAAGGCTAATATTTTATTAGGTTTGTTAATAAGTAAAGTAACTGTTATTTGTATATCGAGATGTAATTACAACACATTTCAACTTGTGAATAAGAGGGAGTGAAAAGTACGAGTTACTTACCTTCGGTAACGATGTATCTGGTAGAGTCGTTGTCTAGCCGCAGATTCCTTAACTTAGAATAACCCCAGGCGTCGGATTGCATTCCAGAAAAACTTTTGCAGCAGCACCTCTGCGCGCCGGGGGACGGCGCCACACGACCCCGCCCTGACGTCGTCCACGTACGTGACATCAGCGAGGTCATATAAGCCCCTCCCGGCGTGCTGACATCAGTTTTCTTCTGAGAAACTTTTCCGCGACCACGCGGAGCCAGCAATAAAAAAAACGGAGAAAGTATGGGAACAGTGTGCGATGGATGAAAATCCATGAATAAATAAAGAGGATGGTGTAAGACACCATCGTAAGAGACAGAATTAGACACTACCTACATATAGGGGAAAAAGCTGTGAGAAAGGACCTCACAAGCTAAGCGAAGACCTTTCCCAAGTGCAACAAGGGAAGAATATCTCAACAGACAGAAATAGACGTATTACCATGCAGAACAGCAGACAAAAATAGACTGTCAGTACCATGTAGAACTGTGCCATCCAGCAAGAACGGAGCACAGAGAGAACAGTTCACCGCAGGTAGGAAAAGTATGGCACTCAGCCTATAGTAATAGAGGTCTGAAACAGAAGTGAACAGATCCCCAAAGAAGACTACCGTAGAGGAGACCAGAACCCTGAGCGATTAGAGAAGGCGGAAAGGCAACAGAAGAAGATAAGAAAATAAAGAGGAATCTCCTGGTGAAGGCCAATCGAAAAGGCATCATTTTACAGATAAGAAACCCTTAAGAGGGAGTCAACTGTATTATGGTAACAGAAACCCCTGAGAGGGGGTCAGCCCTACTATGGCACATCTCAAAGGGACGCAACAATGTAAGCACCCATGAGAGAAAAAAACAATGTCAACCGTCTCAGGGGGGCCAGCGGAGAACCCCACTTGGCAAGGTCCTCGCAGAACGGTAAGGCTGGGTGGGCGTTAAGGAATCTGCGGCTAGACAATGTCTCTACCAGATACACCGTTACCGAAGGTAAGTAACTCGTATATCTGATAGAGAGTTCTAGCCCCAGATTCCTTAACTTAGAATAGATACCACAGCCATACCCCAAAAAAGGGGGGTGGGTCTGCAAGAGAACAACAGAAAGCGCCAAGCATCCAATCTGGCAACAGAGTGACGGTTAATGGGGGAAGTTGTGGCGGAACAGCCAGACCGCAACACAGCTCCTCGGAAGAGCAAAAATAACAGGACAGAACATATCCCAAAAACGCCAGAATTGGGCCACACCATACCCGTATAAAAAATGACAGGTAGAACGGCAGGAGCCCTGTACCAGAGCAAGAAAGAGAGAGAGAAAGGAAGAAGAACCACTCTCCGCTTAATGGCACCCGATGAGTACACCATCCCAAGCTCAAAATGAACTTGACGAGATGCAACCAGCCTAACAGACTAACCTAAGAAGGAAGTCGAAGGTGTCACGAGCCCAGGGCAAGAGCTAGAACCTGAGCCATGCGTTGGGAATAGTGAGCGGGCAGGAAACATGTAAAGTGGACACACAATCCCCAAAAAGGCTAAGTAGAGGCAATTGGCATCAATTCTAAACCCGTCGGAGCAGGAAGAAATTTGCAGTAGGCAAACTGCCAGAGAGACCTTAAAGTGGCTGACACGATAAGCATAAGAGTGCCCGACCGGGCAATATGAAGCCAAAGTGAGAAACAACCCACAATAGAGCTGTCCCGCAGGCGCAGCTGTAACAATAGTACGTGAAAACGTGGAAAAGGACATACCTGAAGGAAGTGGCCAAAAAACGCCAAAGTTACAAATGGTGGGAAGAGTCTCTGAATCCGAGACCAACACTCCAGAAAAGACACGTACAGCGTTGAAAACCAAAAAAGGGAGCATATGTGAAATTGGGAAATTACCCCAGCAAGCAGACGCAAGGAGGAACCTATTGGCAACTTGCTACAACATAGAAAAGCTCCCGCACACATGGAGATATTGGTCCGGGCTGTGTAGCCTCGAAAGAGGTGGCGACATAGGAAGAGGAACACCAAGGCAACCGGCATGTATACAGAATGTATAAACATCTAATCATGTAGAGACAGAGCTAGCCAGGAGTCAGAACATGCCCATACTGGATCATACTTAGCACAGTAAGGGCAGGCAGGAGCCATTGTAGAAGAGGAGACCATGAAACCTCCCAAAGAGGTGGATGACCATGGTGTAAGCAGATGGCCCTAAGAAAAAACTGAGAACAGCGGACCACCAGACGACGCATGGAGACACAGGCTCTCCAGGTCCAGGTGAAATAAGCAGAGCTATATAATAGCATACAAGTACCCCACATGGAGTATGCATACCCCAAACAACAGGTAACATCTCTTAGGGCAAGAGGCCAAGCTAAAAGAGCGCAGTAACAAGCTGAACCCGAGTTCCGAGCCGTATGACATTACCGAGCTGATCCGCCAGCTCAATACCTCAGTCAGAGGACCAGACACAGCAACCTGTGGAACGCGAGCATAGCAGGCCAACAGGCAGCTCAAAGCAAAAAGCACCCAAGGGATGCCAATAAAACTGTAATCACCCTTGACCACAGAAAAGAGGACGTAAGGTTCACCACCCATGTTAAACACAGGGCGCATCAAAGTAGTACCACGGAAGATAGGCCCAAGAAGACCTAAGTGGGAGGACGAAAGCCCGCAAGAAGCCGGTGAACCGCCGACTCGGCGTGAGCATCAAACAGCAAAACGCCATCAAAGGGCAAGTCAACCAGTCGCTCCCGGATGTTTTCAGGGAAGACACTATCTCGCAACCAAGCGTGACGCCTTAAGGCAACACAGCCCGCTATAGCTCGGCCCAAAGAATCCGCAGTATCTAAGGCTGAGCAGATTGTGAATTGGGCAAGGTAGCGGCCATCCCAGAGGAGGCGAAGGAGATCAACCCGAGCACCTTCAGAGGTGGCAGAAAGTAAAGACTCTGCAGAGTCCCACAGGTCAGAGGTAGCCCGAGCCAAAACACACTTTGTATTTAAGGACCGTAAGGCTGCACTAGTGGAAGCAAAGATGTTCCTACCCCATGACTCAAGCCATCTAGACTCCCAAGAGGGAGGAAGCGTTAGAGGGGGCAGTGAAGGAAAGGTAGTCTGCAACACAAACCCCTGCACATCAGGATGCACAAAAAGACAAACAGGGTCATGCAGAGCTGGACGGTGATGGTGCAAAACTGAACGAGCCACCGGGTCACCTGAAGCAGGCCGGACCCAAGTACTCAAAAGGGTATCATAAAGGGAAGCCTCAAAGGGCAGAAGTGGCTCCACATTCCTGGCCCCCCGGTGAAGGACCTCAAGCAAGGGGCCCACAGACAAGGGGGTTGCATGTCTAAAATGCGGGAGGCTAATGAGACTACTCTCAAAAAAAGCCACACCAGCCTCGGCAGCCCAACGCGGAGGGGACAACAAATCAGTGGGGGAGGGTTGTAAGCTGACCCTCCCAAGACACTGAGGGTGCGACCAATGCCCCACGGTAGGGAGCCCCATTGAAGAATGAGGATCCTGACGTGGCTCCTGGGGAGGCGAAGAGCCTGCCGGATTTGGGAGCTTCTGAGGAGGCTCCACAAATTCCAAGGGGGGCACTGGCAACACCTCCGGTGACACTGGGTGAGAGGGTGGTGGCGAACTCTCTCCAGAGGCCTCTTAAGAAGAGTTCATAATTCGGCGTCTACACGGTGCCGAAACGACATGCGTTGGCGCCGACCTTGCCTCGTCAGTCGCCGACTTGGTTGCATCCGGACGGCGCCAAAACTATGACAAGCTCCCCTTCCGAAGAAGAAGGCGCCGCAGCCGACGAGGCAAGCTTTCGGCGCCACCCCGCCGACTCCACCTCATCCATGACAGGCTCCGACTCCGGAGAAAGAAGCGGAGGCGGAGTCTAGGAGACAAGCCTCCGGTGCCGACCCCGGCTACAGACAGGCGACCGCCTGCCCGGGGTGTGCTCAAGGCCACCTCAGCCATGACAGGCTCCGACTTCGGAGAAAGAAGCGGAGCAGAGGAGGCGAGCCTCCAATACCGGTACGGCGCCGACCCAGGACAGGTGAC
Source organism: Triturus cristatus (assembly GCF_964204655.1). Lineage (NCBI taxonomy): Eukaryota > Metazoa > Chordata > Amphibia > Caudata > Salamandridae > Triturus > Triturus cristatus. The sequence goes on along the minus strand of NC_140589.1, from coordinate 237,986,193 downwards.
CGCCTGCCCAGGAGCCCGGGGTGTGCTGGAATGTTCCGGGAACCAGTGCCCCAGACAACAGAAGGGGAGGTCGAAGACCTCGGCAACAAGCGCCTCGACTTAACAAGTGGCGAAAGATGGCCCTGGAGGCCGAATGATGGCGGAACCGGACAGTAGAGGGACCTGCCGTTGAAGAAGCCGGGGGACAAGACAACTCCGACCGGGACAGCCGGTGCTGAGAGAAGCTTCATAAGGCGCTCCCACCGAGACTTCGGCTTCAGGTGTTGGCAGGCTTCGCAGTCCGTGGAGTTATGGTGCTCGCCCAGACAACACATACAAATAAGATGCGGGTCCCTCGCGGATATCTGTCGCGAACAGGAATTACAAGTTTAAAAGCCCAAAGGCATCGCACACTGTTCCTGACGTGAAACGTCGACAAGGAGGCCTGAAAACAGGCCAGAGGAACCGCTCACTCCGGATCCGCGTTGCACGCAGAAAAGAAGGAAACCGACGTCAGCGTGCCGGGAGGGACTTATATGACCTCGCTGACGTCACGTATGTGGACGTCAGGGTGGGGTTGTGTGGCACCGTCCCCCAGAGGTGCTGCTGCAACCATTTTTCCGGATCCAGTCTGACGCCTGGGGATATTCTAAGTTAAGGAATCTGCAGCTAGATGTCTATCAGATTCTGAAGACAAATATTAAATTCTAAAGGTGTTGTTCTACAAGTATATTGTCCATTCCTGTGTTTTCCTACCTATGTATAGGCGATATCCTAATTTAAATTTATAATACGCTTATAATTGCTAAACTAAGATACACATACATGTATATAATTGAGTGACTATGGATTTACAGTTATAAAAGTTTAAAGTATATAGAGCAGTGGTCGCTAACCTTTCCTGTAGTGAGAGCTACTTCACAGAAAATTGAGAGCTACTAAAGGCCAAGCAATTTGCTAATTTTTCATGGAGAAACCTCAAATCCATGATTTCAAGCCTAATTTCCATAGAGCCTGATATTTTGATTTGAATAAAATCATTAGCGTTCCAGAGTTTCCGTTCTAGAAACACTGGTAAGGAAGTCACTGGATTAGAATTGTCACTACCCTTTGAACCCTTTCAGTTGATAGTGGTCATAGAAATAATAATTAAATGTAGATCAATTAAAAGACATACAATAAATATCATCCTTACCTTGAAAAATGGCACTGGTTAATGTCCATTCATGCCCTGTAATCTGGAGTATGGCCCTAGATGTCATTCTAGTAGTTACAGTTCTTGAAAACCAAACCTGTGTGAAACATTCCTGTATCACATATAGCTGGATACAAACAGGGAAGTTACTCTTTTATTGTACCTATCACCTGATCACTGGGTTTCTGCCAACGTCACCATAACTTCAGCTTTGTTTTCGGCAGCAACTTGGAGCATGAAAGAAAGCGCTACATCTGTTTTCTGCTCTGCTCTCTTTGAGAAGGTTGAGGTTTGACTTTAAAGTTTTTATGGCACCAGTGACGTTGCCAATTACATCACACAGGGTTCCAGTTGCTCAAAATCCCAAACTCAATCATGGAATTTTTGATTAAGCCTAATCAGGAAGCTACTGCATTTCTCAATGCCCAGGAGCTCAGCCTCAGCTTTATTTTCTGAAAGCATTTGGATACCAGGTCACATAGGGAAAGTGTTGCATCTGCTTTGTGTGCAACTGCTGTATCAAAAGAGTCCGTTTTGACTTGTATGTTGTTTTTACAGAACAAATCATTTTGAGGATTGTCTTTTTCCATAGAACTCTCAATTCAAAGCATTCAGTCTTTCTGTCTCACCTGTCAATAATGTCAAATCAAGCAACATTTCAGTCCTTGATAACAGGGAGATATCTTCATGTGTAAACTGCATGACAGTTGGACTTCTTGCAACAATTTAAGTAACCTACATAATATTTTTCATTTGCTAAACCACCAGATTTAAGTGTGCAGTTAAAGGTCACCATACTCAGCTGATAGTTCCCAAAAATATCCAGAAGCTTCAGTGCTGTTTGCCCATTGCACAACTTAAATGAATGAACAAGTTACTTACCTTCGGTAATGATATATCTATAAGAGACAGATTAGTTATGGATTCCTAACCTTAGAATTACCCCCAGGCGTCAGACTGGATCCGGAGAATTTTTTTGTCAGCATTACCCCTGCGCGCTGAAAGGTGGCGTCGGTCGACTCCCCGCTCGCGTCATGGTCACCGGGATGACGTTGCGGTAGCTACTTAGACGCCACCATCGCGTAATGACGTCAGTTCTTTTACCCAACATTCCACGCCAGAAGCGCAGAGCCATGCAAGATACTGACCACTGGTGCAGAAAACTAGGGCCCTGAAAAGGATTTCCTGACCCTAGAAGTCAGTTCGCAGAACGGGGAGGATGGGTGGGCGGTAAGTAATCTATAACTAATCTGTCTCTTACAGATATATCGTTACCGAAGGTAAGTAACCTGTTTGTCCGAAAGAGACAATTAGATATAGATTCCTTACCTTAGAATAGATACACCAGCAATACCAACCCCGGAGGTGGGTCTGCAAACTAAGTTCACACCAGAAAGTCCTAGAGAACAGAACTGCCAAAGAAGATGTCTCTCCGGACTTGGCTTTCCAGTCAGTAATGTTTTGTGAACTTGCGCAGAGATGCCCACGTAGCTGCCTGACAGATGTCATTGAGGGGGGACTTCTTGTCCCAAAGCAGTAGTAGCTGCTGTCGCCCTGGTGGAATGGGCGCGCAGTCCCACTGGAGGCTCCTTCTTTGCCAAAGAATGGCAAGCTTTGATGCACATAACCCCCCCACCTGGAGATGGTCAGCTTGTGCACGGCCCAACCTTTCTTGGTGCTCACTTAGCCAACAAACAGCTGGTCATCCACCCGGATGTTTGGTGCGATCCAAATAGAAGGAAAGCGCACGTTTTGGATACAGACGGTGGAGCCGCTCTTCCTCCTTTGAAGGATGCGGAAAGAAGGTGGGCAAAGTGATGGTTTGACCAATGTGAAAAGAGGTAACCACCTTGGGAAGAAAGGAAGGTCTAGTTCTGAGGACGACCTTGTCCAGATGAACAGCCAGAAAGGGAGGCTCGGAGCTCACTCACCCTGTGCACAGACGTGATGGCCACCAGAAAGGCAGTTTTCATAGTCAGAAGCCTGAAAGGACAGTTATGTAGTGGCTCAAAGGGGGTACACATAAGATACATACGAACCAGGTTCAAGTCCCACTGAGGCATTACGAAGGGAACAGGAGGAAATAGATGAGGAATGCCCTTAAGGAAGCGATTTACAAACGGGGACTTGAAAAGAGAATGCTGATCAGGAGCCTAAGAAAGGCTGAAATGGCAGAGAGATAGTCCTTACGAGTGCCCAGAGCAGAGCCCTGCTTGGCCAAAGAAAGAAGGAACAAGAGAACCTCAGAAAGAGGGGCAGAAAAGGGATCCACAGCCTTTGCTGTGCACCATGACTCACATTTGTTCCATCTGCAGGCGTATACAGTCTTGGTGGAGGGACACCTGGCTGCCAAGATAACACAGACTTCGGGCAGAAGGTCAAAAGCTGTCAACTGTCGCTGCTCAATCTCCACGCAAGGAGGTGGAGGCTGGAGAGGTTTGGGTGGAGGACCGTCCCCTGCTGCTGCGACAGAAGATCCTCCCGAAGAGGCAGTCAGATCAGAAGATCGATGGCCATGTGCAATAGCTCGGGATACCAGACTCTTCGTGCCCAATCCGGAGCCACAAGGATGACTTGGGCCCGGTCGCGCTTGATCTTCTTTAGCACTCTGGGCAGAAGTGGTATAGGCGGAAATTCCAATGCGCAGAACTGCTGACATTGCACGTTCTCTTCGGTGAGCAATAGATCTAACCAAGGCTCTCCCCACTGCTGAAAGAGACCTTGGGCCACCTCAGAGTGGAGACGCCATTCGTGATCCATCATGCACCTGCGGTTGAGTTCATCCGCCCTGGCGTTCAGGGAACTTGCCAGGTGTTGAACCACCAGCGAAATGCCCTGATGTTCCAGCCATTTCCAAAGATGGAGAGGCTCCTGACATAGGATCCACGACCCACCCCGCCCTGTTTGTTGCAGTACCACATGGCAGTGGTGTTGTCTGTGAACACCTACACCACTCTTCCCCAGAGTGAAGGAATGCCTTTAGTGCAAGACCGATCGCCCAAAGAAAGTTGATGTGGAGCCCGGACTCCGCCGGAGACCAGAGGCCTCTGATCTCCACCTCGCCCATGTGGTCGCCCCATTATAGCAATGATGCATCTAATACCACCGTGAACTCTGGTTGTGGAAGGGAGAGGGTTCTGCCGTTCACCCAATACCGGTTTGTTAGCCACCACTGCAATTGTCGTGCAGTGCCCTCCGAGATCTGTCCGCAATCTGACAGATCCCCCTGATGCTGTGCCCACTGGAACTTCAGGTCCCAATGCAGAGTCCGCATATGCCACCTGGCATGATCCACCAGCAGTAAGTTGTGACCTACTGTGAACCGTAGGTAACGCTGGGGGTATTTCTAAGGTAAGGTATCTATAACTAACTGTTTCTTTCATATAAAGTAAATCACCCACCATTACTCGAGACACTCAAGAACCACACTGGTACCAATGGCAAAGTCCTAAGATGGCTCACATCTTACCTGCAACATCGTTCACAACAAACAAAAGTAAGCAACTCTCTCGAAACCTACACTAGTTCCACTTGATGTACCCCAAGGCTCAGTGCTCTTCAATCCCTTTCTAATCTCTTGATGGAACCCCTTACTGTTATCATGAACCAAGCAGGGGTCAAATATCACTTACATGCCGTTGAAACCCAACTCTACTACAAAATTAAATCGTCCAGTGACATCCTACATCTGAATGTCGTACTAATTAAGATACAAACTTGGGTTCACACCAACCACTTAAAGCTGAACTACTATTCTCTCCCAAAAACAGCCTTCTACCAATTGGCTCAAGGATTTGGAGGCCCTAAATTGTTCTCTTACACTATCCAACTGTGTAAAGTCCTTGGGCATCCCCCTGGACAAAAACATGTCAATGAAGAACCACATCAACAACTTCGCCAAAGGAGCGCTTTACACACTAAAATACTTCAAGAAAATCAAACTGTTCATTCCCTGTGATGCCTAAGAGGATATTGCAATCATTAGTCCTCTCAAAACTGGATTATGGCAACGCCATCTTTACAGGAACTCCAAAAAGTTCCCCAGCCACCCTAAGAATAGTTCTCAACATGGTTGCCTGGCTCCTAAAAAGTTTTAAACAGTCTGAGCACATCAAAACGGCCCTCAAGAACCGCAATTTGCTTACCATTGGAGGAAACCATATCTACAAGACTGCTTGCATCCTCCAAAAAGCCCTTCATACACATAACCCCAAATATCTGGTAATGATCTGGAACTCACTGCCTAGAGATTTCTGCCGCAACCCCTCCTTTTCCTGCTTTAAATGGGACCTTAAATACCTACTGCCCAACAAATAATTCCACACGTACACAAACCGAGCTATGTTCGCAAAGCTCACACCAAAACAGACTAGACATGTTGCGGTGGTCGATTATTGTTTCAGCTATATACTACGTCATTTATGCAATTAACTTATGCTGTACTAATGTCCGTATAGTGTAACTTCTTTTACTGCCTAATGATTTTCTTTGTCTGTATATATGTATGTACTTAAATCAAACGATCTCGCATTATATGCAAAGCGGTCCGATACCTTCAGGTCTGGCTAGAGCTATATAAAACCTAAAAATAAATTGAAGAAAACCTTTCACAAGAAAGAGAACCAATAAAGAAAGTGCAAACCATCAAAGAACACTACATCCTCTCTTAGGCATAGGTGACTGGCAGCAGAGTCATCCACTTCCAACAAAGCTACAGCTACACTTTTTGGTCCTTTTGTCATTTGTTTGGAATTAATTCATAGTAGCGTGGTGGGGATATCGTAATGAATGGTCCTTTAAACCTCCTTTGTGGTGCACAGGTTTTGGGAGTCTTCTATAAAGACCATTCTCTATAAAAGAAGGGGTATGCAGCCATAAATTCAGTGGTTAATTTGGGTTATGAGGCTATACTGTCACACAATCTGGGCCTAGCAGCTGAAATAATTTAAACATTAAGTTCAAGGTTAACTCTTCTGGATAGTTGAAGTGTGTTTGGAAATATAGGAATACCTTACCTTGTAAATATTGGTCCTTCTGAAAATGGATATATGAAAATGCTGTTTCTTCATATTTGGTAGTCACGTAACATGGGCATGTGGCACAAATCCTGTTTGAAAAAAAGGCTTTAGACAACAAAAGAAAGCAAACAAACTGTCTATTCCCCCATCATATCTTTATTCAAGTATTTCACAGCAGGTATATTACAAATTACAGTAAAGGTTCAAAATTCCAGAAGTTTTGAAAATTAAATAACTTATTTCATAGCTAAAGTAAGTTGAAGGTCAAAAATGTAAAACATCCAATGGCAACACAATTCTGAAAAAAGCTACAGAATCCAAAATATATCGTAGTTGATGGAAACGGTTTACTGAACCCACAACGCAGACAAACATGTAGCAGTGGATGCATAGTAAATAAAAACAAATGTACAGAATACAAAAGGTAGCAGAACAAGCTCAGAAAGTCAAGCTATTTTTTTCACAGAGTGCACAGTATGTTCAGCTATCCAGCTTAACATTCTGTCTCAGGAAGGCTAAGCCATCCACTAAAGTCGCAACTTAATTAGAAATGGGAAGACAGTATCGAAACAGAACTCAACATTTTAACCCACTGGAGTGGCAAGTGCGAAAATCAAGTAACAACAAAATGTCAACACCAAAATGGCCACAGGTGAGACCCAAGTGTTCTCCTTGACTTGTAGCAACAGCTAAGGAGCAGCTCTGTTATAACCAATACAGTTTGAGAGCCCAACAAATAAAATCATACTTTGCTTTGACTAGGAAACCATATTAGGGGCTTATGCTGTATTTTTTTTAAACAAGTTCAAAATAGGAAACCGAACGCTAAAGATGTTACCGCTTTGAAACCTTGAAAGAAAAAACCCAAAATGCTGTGAAAAGATGATGTTGAGACAATAGAGAACATTTAACCCTAGCACCATAGCATATCAGCAAAGAAAACCGTAAGGGAGCTGTTTGTCCTTGAAGTGAAACACAGTTTTATACAGGCCTGCAACAACAGCATTTCTTTGATGAAAGGTAACTTAACATAGTTGGTTTCGCAGTACGGGTTCAACAAAATACTGATTTGCTCAAAGAATGATACTGGAGATAAAAATGCACAAAGTCCCTTATAGCGACATTTCCGAAATGTTAAACTCCTAAAAATGTAAGAACGTGTTAAAAAATATATGCAGTTGCATTTTTGACAAGTGCTAATGCTAACGTGTTTGCACATTAAAATCAGATTTTCTTTTACAGTAGCACACATATAATGTTTGCTCCTACCACTTTAGTAAAACGCCTGTGCAAGTCAAACCATTCGTTCCTAGTTTTCTTTCTGTTGTCAACAGCAGCAAAGTGAGACCTGCAAAACACATTTTAACCAAAACTTGCTACAAAAAATTGGCTACATTTTATTTCTTAAAAGTTTAGTCTGTAACAAATTCCATCGAATACAAAAAGCAGTCAGGTTAATGTATCTGACAGTAAAATGTCATAACCAGTAATTATGGTAATAAATATTAATGAAAAAGACATGTGAAACATCATATATTTACAGAACATTTAAAGAGTTGTTAAACTCTTCTTATAATCTACAAAACACAATGTGTTTCTACATGTGTTGCATTTAAAATTGTGTAGTATGGCTGCTATTTTACCAAAGTGTTATTAAGAGTTACAAACAGTAGTGGCGTATAAGAACCTAAAAAAGAAGGACTGTATGTAAAAAGAAAAAAAAAACAACCCCCGATGGATTACTGCAGTTAGCCAAGACCGAAAGTCTATATTACTTTTAGCTGAAGTGGTCTTATACAAGTCCCTCAGTCATCATCACAATGGAGTAATGTACCTAAGCTTCAGAATGTAAACCTGGTAGAGCAACTATTTGGCTCTGTAAACAGTGATGTTATCTAAAATACAAACGACTGAGGTATGTAATATTAACTGCAGTACCTTAACTGTCATTTCCTCACAAAAGAAAAATATAAAAAGGAACAAATAAATCTGTTGCATATTTGGAAAGAAATAACTGATGCAAAACAAAAATGATAGTAGCGTCAGTCAGCCATATACAAAAAGATTTAGACGTGTTTTTTATGATTTGTGAAAGAAATTGAAGTAACTTTAAATTTGGGAACATGAGGTAAGAACTAGATATCTCTTCTTACATCTCAATCTGCATTGACTGCAACTTCTAAACTACACTAGAATCTGAACACTGGTCAGGCCGAGCCGATCTACAGAGCAGTAAGAGACCTGAAGATAGTCCCACATCCAAGTCGAAGGAGGAGTAGTGGTCTTCAACTTCCCTTTTCTAGATCAATACTGGTATTCATTTTCCAACATAATATTTCCTTCATTTCATTACTGATTGCTATCTTGACGGCAAGCCATTTAGTTTTACCAACAACCACAGAAGTGCTAGAAAATGTGCATTTATACATTGCTACGGCCAAGACAGACCAATTAATGTGATGGAAAATTCGGCAAATATATTTCAACGGCATAGCACCCATGAATTATTACCTACTCATTTTTAGGTCAGCATCACCCAAAACCACTATGACATAAATGCTTATAAATAGAAACATTCCAAGAATTGCACCAGTGTGGGAGGAAATATAGACTTGACATATGGCCAATACATAATGGAAGAAGTGATGTCTGTATGGCATATGAAACTTCTCCCACTGAACCACCCAAAAACATGGTTCGATACAATAAGAGTAAACGGCCTTAAGCGGGTTAGAAAGTTTTTACTCCATTTGGAAACTGTTAGCGAATCTTGCAATGAACAGCAACCGAAAGCGCGAACTTCCGTCCCCTATCAATTGGATAAAAAGGCACAGTTAAAGGCAGTCCCAAATAGCCTCGTTTTCAAATGCCGTCCAGTTTCTCCAGCTTTCCAAAAAAGCCATCATTGCCAACCTTCAAACAAGTACAACTCTAGTTGCAAAAGCACATCACAGAAAAATGCCATAACGAAAAAAAACAAAAAGAAAAAAAACACTTGTTTTAAAATTCTCGATTTTGAAAAGTTGCTGAATCCAGTTTTAGTAGTCTCCTGGTCTGTGCCACAAAGTTTTTCCCACAACGGTGATGAAAAAACACAGAAGCAGGACTAAATACATTTGTTGTAGCACCAAAACATGTCCAATCTGGGGTTTATAGGTTTTCCGCTTAGTGAAAACATCTTGATCTGTAATTCGGTTTGGTTCTTGTAGGCTGGTTACTTTCAGGTACCTGAGACAATAGCACCAAGTTTAACAGACAGCAACAGACAAGCAAGCACTTATGACCAATGCTCTGCATAGAGTTGGTGCAATTGGAAATCAAATGGCTCAGCAGAAGAAAACTCTCCCTAGAGCGTTTTGAGAGTCCTTTTCTATTGTAGTCGTCACAGGAATGTTTCAAACATTTTAACTGTTCTCTCCATCGCCTGCAAAAAATTAAACACATATTTTCAACATATGCAAAATTTAATAACGATATTACAATACAAATAACTCAATTCTGATCATCATAACACCAATTTTGCACTTTATCTATTTAACCGCAAAAGCAGTGAATGAAACACCTTTTCAAAGCAAGGACTAAAACATGATCAGAAGAAATGCACTTGTGTTCGACTAAGAGCAGAGAATTAACTATTTATTTAAGCAGATGAAGAGCAATAACGACAAGATTAAATCTCTCCTTTATTGTTTTTAGAGCCTAGGTTTTATTATCGATGGTAGACTTACATTGCAACCACAAACATGATCAGTAGTGTCTAAGTTCACTTTCTAACTCAAATTGCTGAAGAAAATTGCACTGCTCGTATCCTTTGGGCCAAGGAAATTGACAGCGATAGCACGCATCGCTCCCAGACTCGATTATGCTAACTGTGTCTATGTAGGTTTGCATAACACCATTCGAAACAAGCTTCTAAAAACCCCAAATGAGGCTGCGAGATTGGTATTTCAAATTCCTATAAATACACATCCTACACCACTGTTAAAAAAAAGCTTCACTGGCTGCAAGTGAAGGAACAAATATAGTTTAAAGTTTGGTCCAGTGTGTTCAAATCTTGAAAGGGCTAGCACCCAAACGTGTAACCGAAAAATAAAATAAATATATATTCCTACATGTAACTTAAGGTTGACACATGCAAACCGACTTATGGTCCCCATTGTTCCATAACTGGAAATCAGGTGGACGTAGCTTTGAAGCATTAGTCCCTCTACCCTGTCCCTCTTCTATCATTCTTTTATCTTTATTTTCCCCGCAGAGTCCCGATGAACAAAATAGCAGCTGCAACTTTCCTCTCAGATGGCAGCTAGCCAATCACGGTAAGGCTGTTGGCGCATGGATTCCTGAATTCGAAAAGAATCTGCGTCCCTATATACACAATTGAAAATATCTTTGAATAACTCCGCAACTACTGAATGGATTTATACCAAATCACAACAAGCATTTGCAATGCAATAGGTCTCGCAGTAGCAAGTGTTTAAGCAATTGGCATTGTTAATGACAATGCCTTTTTTTTATGTTACAAAAACAAATACATAAATAAAAGGCAGTCAATTACAATGCTAATAGCTCAAACTCTCGCAAATGTGAGGCCTAGTGCATTGCAAATGCTTGTTACTAATTAGGATGATTAGTCATAGTCTATCACGTATATCACAGCGTCGTGCGTGTTTTTTAAGAGGGGCTCCATGCGGCCTCCCAGCCTCCCGGACGTAGGTCGTGCGCCCTGCGGCTCATGCTGACCCTCCTCGCGCCGCTACCGAGCTCTACGAAGTTGTCATGCAGCACATTATCCTGGGTGCTCCAACATCTACTGCTGTTTAACATTGAAGTTTTGACACTAATAGACACATTATAGTACAGCATTGAGAAGTATTTATTTAAAGTGTTATTTCTGTAAAACTGGTAGTCTGAACTTGTGATTGATTGAATGATGCTTGTGATTTTTGTAACGTTATTATTGGAACATCTTCCTTAATGTTTATTAATTGATCCAGTGGACACCAAAGGTTAAAGCATTCAACTTGAAGCCAGACAGTTGCTGGCGGGGGAGGGGTGCTGGTGTTCTACTTGTGATAACGCATGACGCATCGTTTTAAGAGAAGAAAGCTGCTACCTAGTCCTGAAAACAAAATGAAAACCTGGCAGTGACAGGATACACATTAAAAGAACAATAATTCACTGTGAACCTCGGATGTCTAAAACAAATTCTCCTACAACACAATGCAGAATATTCGATTTGGTCATAAAATGAGAAACGTCTGCAGCTACTGTAGAAACCCATCTTAAGAAAGAGAAACATTTCACACTGCTGGGTTGCAGGATGGGTGTTTTTCAGCCTCGTTTAACTGATGGTACATCATGCTGCATCGTTTTCTCAGCAATTTCTCAAGAAGCATTTTGTGTATCCCTAGTAAGTGATAAAGTTTGAGACTGGCCATCAAACTGCACAATTATTCAGCCTTACACACTGCTCTGTATGTGAAACCCAATTTTAAGGTGTTAAATTGGTTTATAACGGTAGTATATAAATACAATAATAAAATGCCACGTTCCAAGCGGCATAGGATATTTATTATGTGAACATGCAAAGGTGCAGGAAGTTAGCTCATGATGTTTAAGACTGGAGCCCCTCCCCTTTTCTTTCTTGCAATTTTATATACAGCAAGCTCACACCGAAGGTATTTGAGCGCTTTACTTGAGCTCTAAGGTCAGATTCCTTTTTAGGCACATGAGGTTAAGTGATTTGCCCAGTATCACAGGATGTAGAACCTAAGTCAAGCCTCAAATCGGTTTCAAAGTATGGAGCTTTGATTATGCACTCGCTCCAAAGCTGCACCAGAGATATTGGGTATTGTTACAGATAGAAGAAGCATTGTGTATAATCTAAAATATATAAGTATTACTTAATGCTGGCAGGCCGATGCATATTATCTCCTGCTGGGCCCTCAAGTGGTAAACAGTCAAAATCTATATTGCTAAAGCCGCATGCTTAAAAGAAACAAAACGAGACATTTCCGCTGACAGGCTTATGTCTGTTGTCTAAGTCAGCACCACTTTTCCTTGTGCCTTCAATGACAAGAAACTGCTGACGCAGATGTGTGTTTTTAACTTGCGTAACCTCATAGAAAACCACAGCCTCCAAATGCAAGATATTTGCAAGTTTCTGCAAGCCGATCTCATGCACAAAGGCTTAGCTAATGAATTGTCGGTGATGCCATTTTCTTGCAGCTGCAAATGCTGGCAGGCCGTTACGTATTATCTCCTGCTGCGCCCTTTAGTGGTAAACAGTCAAAATCTATATTGCTAAAGTTGCATGCTTAAAAGGAACAAAACGAGCCGGCAACAAAAGTGAAAGCAACCGCGAGCAGGCAAACAGCGTGCATGCAGCATGCGCGCAGACAGGGAGCGAGCGGCCGAGCCGTACGCGTGTGCACATCTCCTGTCCTCGCACGCATGCTTGTCCCTTGTGCCAAGGCTGCTAGCCGTGCGCGTGCCATGTCCTGTCCCCCTTCGCCCACCAAACTGCCAACAATAGGTCTCGCCAAGGCGAGCAGCGCATAAACTGCGTCACTAGGCGAGACCTAAAAAGGCACTTCCCTGGACCAATATGTATGTTTCTGCCGCGTTTGGTGTAATTCCGTTCAGCAGTTCGGGCTGTAGCCATGTCTAAAGGTCCTATGGGAATTAACATGGAAAATGAATATTTTTTGACCCCCACTTTTACTCGGCCCGCTTGACGGATCACCTTGAAACTTTTCAGGCACATTAAGAATCACCGGGAAACGTTTTGGGAAAATGTTGTGAAGATTATTCAAATGATCCCAAAGATATAGCTAAGTCAAAAAACGCTTTTCCTATGGAAACTACATCCTTACTATAACTATCTACTGGCATCCGCTGGTAGGTAATGAAATTAATACACACAAACACATGTATATACATACATACAGCCACATATATTGCAAAATAGCAGGTGAGAGACTACTTCTACGACTTATCAAATCTGTTGTCTTGCCTAACAGCATTAAAAACATTCTATATTATTGACAACTGCCCTTCTATAATGACTTCAACCAGCAGAAGTGAAGGTCCTAGTTGTTTGGTTGTGTGTGGTTAGTAGAGATTTGTTAAAAGCCTACTGTACTGGTGCTTCACACTGGTTATTAAGAAAGTAAGAGGAGTCCGATTCAGGTGAAGATCTGTGTGTGGTATGAGTATAGGAGGGTGCGCCAAGGGACTTTGATATTAAGTTGCAAAATGTTGTTCATTACGTAGACATTACCGTAAGACGTCATCGGAGCCATAAGAAGACCTCGTCGGTGTGCTGACGTCAGTTCCAACCATTTTTTCCGTGCCCTCGAGGCAAACGGGCGGACCAACAACATTTTTACAAGTATACACAGTGTACATAGTATATATACAAATACACATAGTATATACATCAACAGTATGGAAAAGGCTAATAAAGCACTTCCTAGCAGCAAACGGTAAGCATGAAAATTACATTTTAAAAACATCCATGTCAAACAGTTGTAACTTTTTTTTTTTTGGGTAGACACAGGAGGACAACGGGGAGGCGGGTAGGTCAGTGAGGAATCCACAGGCAGATACTGTATCCACCAGAAAAAGCGTTACCGAAGGTAAGTAACTTGTTCTTCTGATGGATACACCTGCCTGTGGATTCCTCACCTTTTGAACTGCATCCCAAAGCCATTCCTCTCCCAGAGGAGGGTGTCCACCTGACTATACCAAAAAATCTGGCACAACAGAACGTGCAAAATGGCCGTCTCTCCTAACCTCAGAATCCAAGCAGTAATGCTTCGCAAAGGTGTGGAGAGGCGCCCAAGTCGCTGCCTTACAAATATCAACAACAGGAACACCTCTAGCCAAAGCAGAAGAAGATGACTTAGCTCTGGTGGAGCTCTAATACCTTCAGGCGACTCCTTCTTGGCCAGGGCGTAGCAGATCTTGATACACAAGATGATCCACCTGGAGAGTGTTCGTTTGTGGACAGCTCTTCCTTTCATCCGTCCAATGTAGACCACGAAGAGCTGATCATCCAGCCTTAGATCCCAGGTCCTGTCCAGGTAAAAACTAACAGCCCTCTTAGGGTCAAGGCGATGAAGTCTCTCCTACTCCTTGGAAGGGTGAGGGGGAGGATAGAAGGTAGGTAAGGTGATAGACTGCCCCAAATGGAAAGGAGTAACCACTTTAGGCAGGAAAGCAGCCCTGGGTCCTAAGAACCATCTTTTTTGCAGAATGGTCAAGAACAGAGGTTTAGAACTAAGAGCCTGAAGCTCACTTACCCTCCTTGCCGAAGTAATAGCGATCAAAAAGACCATTTTGAAGAAAAGAAGCCTCAAGGGAAAACCATGAAGAGGCTCAAAAGGAGAACCCATCAGAAAAGTAAGAACAAGATTCAAATCCCACCGAGGCATAATGAAAAGAGTGGGAGGAAACTTATTGGTAAGGCCCTTAATGAATCTCATACCAACAGGAGATTTAAACAAAGACGGCTGGTCAGGCAAACAAATGAAAGCTGACAAAGCCGACAAATAACCTTTAACTGTAGCCACAGCACAAACCTGCTGGGCCAAGGCAAGAGAGAAGCTCAGCACATCAGACAAACGTGCCTTCAAAGGATCAATGGACCTCTCTCCACACCACTTCACAAATTTGGATCACCTGGAGGAATAGATAGATTTGGTGGAGTGTCTCCTGGATGATAAAATAACATCCACCATATCCAGGAGTGAGAAAGAACTCAGACTGCCCCGTTCAATCTCCAGGCATGAAGGTGCAGGCTCTGTGGGTGGGGGTGTTGAACCTGCCCCTGCAATTGCGAGAGGAGATCTGGCCCTGAGAGGGAGAAGGAGTGGAGGGTGCAATGAGAGGTGAAGTAGATCTGTGTACCACACCCTTCTTGGCCAATCCGGTGCGATCAATATGACTTGGGCCCGGCCTTGGCGAACCTTACTCAGAACTCGAGGAATCAAGGGTATGGGGGGAAACGCGTAAAAGGAGCTGTGAACTCCAATCCAACTGAAACATGTCCCCCAACGCTCCCTGCATCGGAAACGGGAGACTGCAGAACGGGCAGTGCGCATTTTCGCGAGTGGCAAAGAGGTCCAACCGAGAAAATCCCCACATCTTGAAGACGAAATGGGCCACCTCCGGATGAAGACTGTCCGCACGCACATTTAGCACACCGGCCGGATGATTTGCCATTACACAAATCCGATTGGCCCCGAGCCCAGGACCAGAGTCGCAGAGCCTCTGTGTAGTGACGATACAACCCTACACCTCCCTGTTTGTTGATGTACCACATCGCAGTAGTGTTGTCCGTCAGGAACTGAACTGACAGACCCCGAAGGGAAGGAAGGAAGGTCTTTAGTGCCAAACTAATCGCCTGCAATTCCAAAAGGTTGATGTGAAGCAACCTTTCCTCTGGAGACCGAAGCCTTTTGACCTCCAGATCCCCCAGATGAGCACCCCACCCAGAGTGCAGGCATCCGTGATAACTGTGGCCACCGGCGGACGAGACTGAAAGGGCTTTCTTTGAGACAGGGTGCCCTGCACACTCCACCAAGACAGCTCCGCTGTAGTGTCTCTGGAGATTCTGATCTTCTCCCTGAGATCTCCATTGTGTTGATACCACTGCCTGCGGAGGCACCACTGGTGTGCCCTCATGTGCCAGCATGAATGATTGAACAACAGTATACAGGAAGCTAACCGACTGAGCAGGCGTTGGACCTTCAGGACTAGAACAACCGCTCCATCGTGAAACAAAAGAATCATCTCCTGAATGTCGAGAGTCCTCTGTGGAGGCGGGAAAGCTCAACACACAGTAGTGTCCAGTATTGCCCCTATGAACAGGCTGCGCTGAGAAGGTACCAGGTGAGATTTGGGTACATTTATTGAGAAACCCAAGTTGAACAACAAGCGCGTTGTTGCCTGCAAATGGCACATCACCATCTTCGGAGACTTGACTTTCAGCAGCCAGTCATCCAGATATGGGAAAACAAGAACCCCTGACCTTCAAAGATGTGTTGCCACCACCGCCATCACCTTTGTGAAGACCCGTGGTGCGGAAGTAAGGCTGAACGGAAGGACCGCAAACTGGTAGTGTTGCGACCCTACCATAAACTGAAGATACCTCCGTATGCGACTTCTGGATGGGAAGATGGAAATACGCATCCTGAAAATCCATCAACACCATCCAGTCTTCCTGTTTCAGCGCTAGAAGAACCTGAGCCAAGGTCAACATTTTGAACTTTTCCTGTCTGAGGTCAAAATTAAAAATGCTGAGGTCCAGGATCGGCCTCAATTGACCGTTCTTTTTGGGGACTCAAGAAATAACAGGAGTAACATCCCTGACCCCTTTCCTGCTCTGGAACCACCTTTATCGCTCCTTTCTGCGACAAGACAAGAACCTCCAGTTGTAAGAGAAGTAAATGGTCCTCTGAACATCAATCCTGGCGAGGAGGGTAAGGAGGGGGAACTGTAGAAAAGGGAGGGCATACCCATTCTCTACAAGATTCAAAACCCAACTGTCTGAGGCAACCGATTTCCAATCTTGTAGAAAATGGGACACCCGAACCACTACAGGACCAACATGCTCCAAGATGGGGGGGGGGATCTAGAGCTGCTTTCCCGTGGTACCAGTGGGGGTGGGCAGGAAAAGAGGAAGAGGACTGCTGCAGAGCGGCTCCTCAAAGACGGCCTCTATTCTTTCCCCTGTATGACCTGTACAGAGGGTTTTGCTGCTGAGTTTGCCGATGGCAACAAAAGGAAGAAGCCTTGCCAAAGCCTCGATAGTTCTTGTAGCCATACCCTCTAGGTTGAGAATGCAGGCCCAAAGATCTCGCAGTAGCCCTAGTGTCTTTAAAAAGCTGCAGAGCAGAGTCCGCCTTGGTACCAAACAACCTCGAACCATCGAAAGGCAGATCCAAAAGAGTAGCCTGAACATCTGGAGAAAAACCAGAAGATCTGAGCCAGGCATGCCGCCTCGTCGCAATTGAAAAACCAATTACCCGAGCAACTGAGTCTGCAATGTCCAAACCCGACTGAATGACCTGTCGGGCAGCTGCTTGAGAATTCGAAAGAGCCTAAAGAAAGTGAACACGATCATCCTCAGGAAGTCTAAAAGAGTCCATGAGAGCATGAATGTATCTCCCAAGCAAACAAGTGGCGTTTGTAGACTCCAGCGCCATACTTGCGGAGGAAAACACCTTCTTGGCCGACTGTCCTATCTTCTTAGAGTCCCTTTCCCCAGGGGTGGTAGGGAAGGACCCAGTCGACTGCTTGGAGCATGAAGCCTGAACCACCAAGCTTTCAGGAGATGGGTGGGCAGCAAGAAAAGCTGGATCTCCAGGTGCTGGCCTGTATCGCCTTGCAATTGCTCTGGAAACTGCAGGAGCAGTCAAGGGCTCACTAACTGATGAAGAAGTATTAAGCACTTTAGTCAAAATATTAGACTTACCTTCTGCTGAAGGCAACTGAAGATCCAAAAATTCATCCTGTGAGG
This sequence comes from Triturus cristatus, assembly GCF_964204655.1. Taxonomy (NCBI): domain Eukaryota; kingdom Metazoa; phylum Chordata; class Amphibia; order Caudata; family Salamandridae; genus Triturus; species Triturus cristatus. The sequence goes on along the minus strand of NC_140589.1, from coordinate 237,968,474 downwards.
GGCCAGACTTTGGAGAAGTGAGCTCCCACTCCGAGGAAGTATCTAAGCCACTGGCCTCTTGCAGACCCTCAAATTCGTCCACAGAGTTGAGTATCTCTCCTTCCTCCTGCCAGTACTCATACTCTTCCAGCAACCTTTGTGCTTCCCTCCTGGAACGGTGCTTCGGGATCAGCGTCGGCAGCGCCAGCGGCGACAATGGTGCCGGCGTCGAAGGAAGACCTTCAGAAACAGGCAACGAACGAATCCGAGACAGCGCCGATTCGACACCAGACGGGGTTTGAAAATTCAGATTCGAAAACCTCGGGGCAGGAAACTGCCAAGATGGAGTAGTTGGCATGAAAAGCGCCTGGGCATACTGCTGGGGAACACACAAATTAAAGGCAAGCGGACCCACTGGGCCAGAAGGCGCACCGGAAGGATAGGATGCCCTGGCAAACATGCCATACATTGCATTTAGGAAATGCGAGGAATCCAGTCCTGGTACAGGAAAAGGAGGGTAAGGATCCGGGCCGCCCTGATTCGGGATCTATCCGAGGCCGAACTGGAAGCTGAGGCTATGAAGCCGATGAGGCCGGTGCCCGCTCAGGCGAAGCCACAGGAGAATACTACCTGGGTGTGGGGGAACCCCTGGGTGCCAGAGCTCCTCTTGGCGTCGAAGAGCCTCTTGACGCCGGCGAACCCCTCGGGGTCGGCGAGTGGATCGGAGTCATCTGCGGAGAAGGCAACGGAGAAACAAAGTCCTTTTCCCGGCGCCGCTGAACAGGTGAAGCCGACTTCGAAGCCTTGACCTTCGAAGAGCGACGTCGAGAACCGTGTCTAGTCTTCGACTTCTCATGCTTCTTGGACTTCGAAGTATGCAAGGTTGACTACTTTGAGCGCTTACGACCTCTCTTTTCTCTCTTCGCCTTCACCATGAAGAGCTTCGCTTCATGCTACTTCAATGCTTTAGGATTCGTTTTTCGACAACATGAACACCCTTCGACGTCGTGGTCCGAAGAAAGACACCAAAGAATCGTCATGAGGGTCTGTGATCGACATATGACCTCCACACACTCTGCAGGGCTTGAAACCGGACTTATTCGAAGTAGCCATTTCTACAGAAATACGAAGACGTTTTAGAAACAAAGTATTCTCGTTGAAAATGGAGAGTCCCAGAAAAAACTGTAATGGGTCGACAGCGTGGAAAAAAGGGAACTGACGTCAGCACGCCGACGAGGTCTTCTTATGGCTTCGATTACGTCATACAGAGTCGCGAGCGGAGCCGTGCTATAATGAGGTCCTTGTAGACGTGGGAGAGCTAGGAAGAAATATGCTACTTCCAGTGCGCATCTGTTCTTGGCATGTAGAGCTGCAGATCTACACACTGTGCATATATCGCCATCTGGTGTTGGGCCCAGATGTTGCAGTTGTTTTTCTCTTGGAAAGTCTTTGGAAGTCACAAGGTATGCGACTCCTCCTTTGGATCACATTGCGCATGGGCTTCGGCTCCATCCTCAGATTGTTTTTCGCCAGCGGGGAAATAATGGAGCTTTGTAAGAAACAGGAAAGATGCCCATGTGTGCTGTATCTAAATAAGATTAAACAGGAACAGATAAAGGTAGCCGGTGAGGCGGGTGGGCGTGTGTAGATCTGCAGCTCTACATGCCAAGAACAGATGCATACTGGTAAGTAGCATATTCCGGTCGAGGCATAGGAGCTGCAGATTACACACTGTGCATATATTGTGTAGCAGTACCCCCTCCTAGAGGCGACCACCAGTATTTGTTGCAGTTGTTTGGTACAGTGTTTTGAGGACAGCTTGGCCCACACTAGCCTGTTGTTTAGTTTGCACATCTATACAATAGTGATTAGTGAAAGTGTGCGGTGTAGACCATGTAGCTGCTTTGCAGATATCATCTAAGGGGATGTTCCCTAAAAATGCCATGGAAGCCACTATCTTACGTGTAGAGTGGTCTTTAGGGGGAACAGGTAGCGTTAGTTTTGCTTTGTGGTAGCAAATCTGTATGCATTTAACAATCCACCTAGCTATCCCAGATTTGGAGATGGGGTTGCCTTTGTGTGGTGGTGAGAAAGACATGAATAGTTGTTTGGCCTTGCGAAAAGGTTGTGTTCTCTCGATGTAGTAGAGTAAAGCTCTTTTGACGTCTAGGGTGTGTAGAGCTCTTTCTGCAATGGTTTGTGGCTGCGAGAAGAAGACGGGCAGTTCCACAGATTGATTGAGGTGAAAGGGAGAAATGACTTGAGGAAGGAATTTTGGATTAGTGCAGAGAACAACCTTATTATGATGCGTTTGCAGAAAAGGTTCTTGAATGGTGAGTGCTTGTATCTCACTGACCCTTCTGAGGGAAGTAATGGCTACAAGGAAAGCTGTTTTCCATGTTAAAAATTGAAGCTCACATTTATGTAGAGGTTCAAATGGAGGCCCCATTAGTCTTGTGAGAACTATGTTTAGGTTCTACACCGGTGAGGATGGCACTCTGGGGGGGAATTATTCTTTTAAGGCCTTCCATGAAGGCTTTTATGGCAGGTACTCTGAAGAGTGATAGATGCTGTCTATTTAGTAGATACACTGCTATGGCAGCAAGGTGTAGTCTAATAGACGTGTAGGCTAAGTTGCATCTTTGTAGGTGTAGTAAGTAGCCTATGATGTGTTGGATAGACACATCTAAGGGATTGATATTATTGTTGTGACAATTAATCACGAAATGTTTCCACTTGGCTGCGTAGCAAGCTCTAGTGGTAGGTCGTCTAGCTTCTTTAACGATGTTCATGGGGAAGATTAAGGTGACCAAATTCTAGGATTTCAGGAGCCAGATCGCAAGGTTGTGCTGAGCTGGGTCCGGGTGTCTGATCTCTCCATGGTTCTGGGTTTAGAGGCGTGGAGAGAGGTGTAACTTTTGGTGCGGAACTACGGAGAGTTCCAGCAATGTGGTGTACCACGGTTGTCTGGCCCAAGTCGGAGCAACTAGGATGAGAGTTAGGGAATGTTGCTGTAGTTTGCGCACCACTAATGGAATGAGTGGGAGAGGCGGAAAAGCGTACGCAAATCTGCCTGACCAGTTTATCCATATCGCATTGCCTTTGGACAATGGGTGTGGATACCTGGCGGCGAAGCTTGGGCATTTGGCGTTTTCGTAGGTGGCGAAGAGGTCTATCTGTGGTTGCCCCCACATTTGAAAGAATGGTTGAAGAACTTGTGGATGAAGTTCCCACTCGTGGATTTGTTGTGTTTGACGGCTCAACAGATCTGCAATGGTGTTTTGGACTCCTGGGACATGTAGGGTAGGAGAAAAATGTTTTAACGTATGGCCCACCTCCATATGGTCTGTGCTAGCTGAGAGAACTGCAGAGTGTGTGTGCCGTCCTGTTGTTGGATGTAGTACATCGCTGTCATGTTGTCTGTGCAGACTAAGACCGCCTTGCCTGAGACGTGTGTTTGAAAGGCTTTTACGGCTAAAAATATGGCCAGTAACTCCAGATGGTTGATGTGGAGTAACTTTTGTTGAGGTGTCCACGTGCCCTGCATGGTGTGATGTAGTAGGTGAGCTCCCCAGCCGGAGAGCGATGCACCCGCAGTTAGAACTATTTGCGGAACCGACTCTAGGAACGGTCACCCTTTGGAAAGGTTTTTGGTGGTCCACCACTATAGAGAGCGATGGGCATGACTGTCTACCAACAGGGGTAGGCGAACGCTTTTGAGGTGTCTATTGTGGCACCGAGGTATTGTTGTACGTGGGATGGATGCAGATAGGACTTGGCGTAGTTTAGTGTGAAGCCCAGGTCGTGAAGTAGTTGGATAGTGGCGTGAGTGTGTTGTACACACTGGTTGTATGAGCTGGCTTTTATGAGCCAGTCGTCTAGGTATGGGAAGACGTGGATGTGTTGTCTTCTCAGGTGTGCTGCCACTACCGCTAGGCACTTGGTCAACACTCGTGGCGCTTTGGTGACTCCGAAGGGGAGTACCTTGAATTGGTAGTGGTGACCGTCCACTACGAATCTCAGAAACTTCCTGTGAGCGTTGTGCACAGGAATGTGGAAATAGGCATCCTTGAGGTCTATGGTGGTCAGGAAGTCATCCTGGGAGAGCAGAGGAAGCACCTGCTGGAGTGTGACCGTGTGAAAGTGGTCTGAGTGTATGTATTGGTTTAGGGGTCTGAGGTCGAGAATGGGTCTTAGAGAGCCGTCCTTTCTTGGTATGAGAAAATATAGGGAGAAACTCCCTTGTTTTGTTGGTGGGTAGGAACTGGTTCTATTGCATTTTATTGTAGGAGGGAGATCACCTCCTGCTTTAAAAGTGACAAATGTTCCTGTGACATTGGGCGCTGTTTGGGTGGAATGGTTGGGGGGTAGATGTTAGTTCTAGACAGTAGCCTGATTGAATTATCTGTTGCACCCATCTGTCTGAGGTGATGGTAGCCCAGACAGGAAGGACATTTTGGAGTCTGCCCCCGACTGGAGTGGAGTAGTCTGGGGGGAGTGGTGGGAAGTCACTGGGTGGGGGGGGAGAGGCAGAGCGGGAGGTGTTAGTTTTGCCTCTGCCTTTGTTGCGGTTACCCCTGTAACTGCCTCTTTGGTAACCCCTAGTGAAGGTGGATTGGGTAGGGGTCTTGTATGAAGTGGGGGCGCTGTCGGAGGAGTAGCCTCTGGTGGTGCTTCTAAAGGAGGAACGGCGAAAGGAGCGCCTGGGAGCATGCGACTGCAAGGCTCCCATAGATTTTGCCGTGTCTGTGTCCTTTTTCATTTTTTCGAGGGCTACATAGACGTTAGGGTCAAACAGGTATTTCTCATCAAAGGGGTGGTTGAGGATGGAACTCTGAACCTCAGGTTTGAACCCTGAAATACGTAGCCAGGCATGCCTACGCAGAAAGACGCTAGTATTTATTGCCCTGGAAGCGGGGCACAACGGATGGAGGTATTTGTGATCGTTTACCCTTCTGAATTAGTTTGTTGGCCCTATGTTTGTATTTGTCAGGGAGGTGTTGCATTATTGACTTCAGCTCATCATAATGTGCCCTGCCATATCTGGCTAGGAGCGCTTGGGTGTTAGCAATGCGCCATATGTTGGCCGCTTGGGACGCTGTTCGCTTGCCAGAGGCGTCCAGGAGTTTAGACTCCTTATCTGGCGGTGGAGCCTCACCTGATGCCTGGGAATTGGCACGTTTCCTCGCATTGGAAACCACCACGGAGTCTAGTGGTGCGGTGCCTTTCATGTAGGTTGGATCTGTTGGGGCGGCTTTATATTTTTTCTCAATGCGAGGGTTAATGACCCTGGCCCTAACGGGGTCTTTAAAGACCTCTGGTGTGTGCTTAATAACCCTCTTAAGCATGGGCAGAATTGAGGTGGACCTCTGTGCAGTGTCAAATGTATCTAAGAGGAAATCCTCCTCTACGGGGTGTGTGTGGAGATCAACCCCGTGGTAGTGAGGTTCTGTATTTCTCGAGACTGACTCCATTTTATATTGTGTTGCCCTCACGTAGGCCTGTGAAGGTAGTCTGGCGAACAAAGTGGCCTGGTCTTCTTAGTCTATGTATACATTGACTAGGTTTCTTTCTGACTCTGGAATGAACTGTAAGAAACTGACCTCTTCACCTGAAACTGAACTCGCAAAGCCAATTTCCCTGATCGATCTTTGTCTGAGATTGCCAATCAAGATACTGTTCATGTAATCATGCCATGCCCTGCAGTGCCATATAAATAAGGTTAACCTTTGTGAACTATGTAATTATAATGTTTTGCCCATATCCAGTTAAAATCCCAAAGGCTACTCACCTGCTGACCCTCCAGATTTTCCATTTGTTTAGGAATGTAATTGGTACAACTCCCTTACATGCCTGGGGCAGGATAAAGAGTATATAACACGTGAAGTAAGACCATTCTAGGGACTACCTCATTCAGTTGCTACGGCTTCTGTGTGACGTAGTCACACTCATTTGAGTTTAATAAAAATGTTCTTTTATATTTCAGCTTCTGTGCCAAATTCTTTATTATTGGTTTGAATGGACGAAGTATCAGTGAGACCCCTGAGAAGGAGAGGAGATTTGCATTTCTTCAAATGGCGCGGCCAACGTGGGCCTCATCAGAGAAGTGGCTATCTGTGGGAGTGATCTTGTCAGAAGACAGAAATCTACTGAGGAGGACAGGACTCTACTAAGGTACTCTGTGCACGGAGATTCTGGGGAATCTTTGTCTCTGCAGCCCAGTATATTTCTGATCTTCCTGATTTTGATCCTCCACATGATGTCACCCCTGACTGAGAACCTTTTTTGGCGTGAGTATTTAAAAAAAAAAAAAAAAAAAAAAAAAAGGAGACCGTTAGGTCATTCAGAACTTGGCAGTTAGAATTTGGACAACCATTTGTTTGGTAAAAGTAGTTATGCGGCTCTTACTGTTGGTTTTTGCCTTGGATTGGTAAGGTAGTTTAGTAACGCTTACTGTAGCTTTGGAACTTTGGACTTGGTGTTGGCCAACTTTGGATTTGTATTGGTTTGTATATGCGAATTGCAATTTGTGTAGGCAGGTAATGAGGAGATTTTTCTCTATCTGGTTTTGTTGAACGGTGCAACGTATGAACAGTACCTTAAGCACTACTTTGATTATAATATTGCATATTCTGCAGTTTTTTTGGCATGCCTGTTTCAAGCTCACATCGAAGAATGTGTTGCTTTTTCTTTGGAGGTACCGTAGTGTAATAAAGTAAATTAGCCGGCTCCCCTAGAGGGAACACCTAAATAGGTTTAGGTTTAAAAACATATTTCTTCCTTGGTGATTCTGTATCCCCAGGGAATTAAAATATGGACATAATACATACAAGGATCCTTTGTTCTGCGCAATCTAATGAATGGAGTGTATTTTGGCTTCTTGGCAAACTGTTGGGCTGTTTTTGCAGTCTTTTGGAACACTATTGAGAAGCATTTCTTGTAAATATGACTTACAACTAGTATTTACAAATGGCTTGGTTTAGGTACAGTCTGTGGGCTGCCCTTTGTTTTTGTCCTAAGTGTTGATCTGTGGGTTAAATGTGTGTTTAAATGTCTATGTGGTTTTCCCATTAGTGCAACTTTTGTAAGTAAATAGCGATGGCGCCATTTATGAAATAAATGAGTAAAACGCGCTGTATTATGTGTCCTGAGTGTTTGACCCCTTTCTGTTTATGTCTGAAATGAGCTCAATGTGTGTGTGTGGTTTTCTCTTGAGGTTTTCAGTCTGTTAAGCAAAATGTCAGTTAATTAATTAAGTAGACATTAAATAAAAATCCGGAAATGAACCATGTGATATGCTACAATAGCTATATGTTGCTATTTAATTTATAGAGTTTCTTTTATGGAGTAGCTGGTTAAAGCCCATGGTGTCCTCTGGGGGGGGGGGGGGGAGGGTCTAGAAGGGTAAAGATCGTCCTACGGGACGTTAGGGACGTCTGGGATGTTGTAGTCGTCCCATTGGTCTGGGGAGCCTGTAGGAGTAGGGTCTCCTGTTGGTTGCCCGCCCCGTCCCCTGTGTTGTATATAATGTCATCCTCCTCCTCATCTGGAGATGGTGTGGGAGAATGATGGAGTGGGGGAGGATGGGGGGGAGGAGGTGAATGAATCCTCAAAGTGGAGGTGGCAAAGTCTCCCCTTTTTGGTGGTGGAGCTGGTGCAGGCTTGTCCAGAGATCTTTTTCTAGTGCTAGGCTTCAAATGCCCAGTCTTTGGATCCTTTACGAGGGTTTTCTGGCAAGGATCGGGTCGAAACAGTTCCTCTGTAAGGGGCAGATCCTTCGGTGCCGATGGTGTCGGAGCCGTGGGTTTTTTAAGTGTCGATTCGGCACTGGTTCTTGGTTTGGAACCGTGGGATTTAGAAATGTCTTGACTTCCTTGGTTCAGAGGTGGGTTTCGGCTTCGAGGTTTGGGAGTCGAGGCTTTTCGGCTTCTTGCTCGGCTCCGAGGATGTTATCGGTGCCAGTCTTTGGCGCCGAGTGCTTCGGTGTCAAGCTGTGCGTGGATGAGGAAAGGTGCATTTTCTTTTTCGGTGCCGGTGTTGATGAGATTTTTTCGGCACCGAGGATAGGCTGGCTCGAGCCCGAGCTGCCTGAAGGCATGATGGGCTTCTTAAACAGGCCCGGAAGCGAGGTATGGGAAGCAGTCTTTTGATGCATACCTAGGCCCGAAGGCATGACTGAAACCTTTTTCAATGGCGTGGAGGGGAGTTTAGGGTCGGGGTCGACGTCTGTACTCACGCCCCTCTGTGCTAGAGTGATGTCCTCGACGTCGGAGTCGGCAGCTTTGGAGGAGCTGACGAGGCTCTCTTCGGTGCGCTGTTCCGGAACATCGACGCCTTCATCGAAGATGTCGTCGGGGATCGAAGTCGACGAGTGAGCCATTGTTCTCCTTGCTCGTCGGTCCCGGATCGTCTTCTTCGATCGGAAGGAGGCGCAAGCTGGACAGTCCCTTGCCTCGTGCTCTGGAGAGAGGCAGAGGTTGCCCACCTCATGGAAATCGGTGTGGGGAAACTTCGACCCACATCGAGGACACTTTTTAAATGGCGTCCTTTCCATGAGCTAGGACCGGAGCCCAAGTAGGCCCGAAGGCCTTCGTCGACGACCGGAATCGAAGACTTTGATTGTTGAGTCGCGTCGAGTGTGGAGAACGCGATTAAGACAATACCGAAGGGGGGGAGGATTGCGTGCCAAACAGGAAGACTGGAACAGTTCCGAACTGGAGCGCGAAAAACACATCCGAGTCAGATGGCAGAAAAAAACAATCTGAGGATGGAGCCGAAGCCCATGCGCAATATGATCCAAAGGAGGAGTCACATACCTCGTGACTTCCAAAGACTTTCCAAGAAAAAAACAACTGCAACATCCGGGCCCAACAACAGATGGCGATCTATGCACAGTGTGTAATCGGCAGCTCATATGCCTCGAACAAGAATTTCCACAGAATGCTGGCGCAGGGGTAATTCAAAAGGTGACGAATCCACAGGCAGATGTATCCATCAGAAAAATGTCACTGGCCAATTCTATACCCATGAAACAATCTTGAGTGTGTGGGAGTCAATTGTTTAAGATAGCTTTATCTGAACGTTTTTAGGATGAAGGTTGATGTGCAAGGTGATTAAGAGTAAACTGTATTTTGACAATTATGGGTTTTTCGTGCAGTGTTGTGCACAAGAAGGTCTGATCTGAGGATGTTCTGGTTATAACTTCCTCAATTTGTGGAAGGCAACTTATAAATGCACATGGAAAGGAGCTATGCAAATGATATTGCTGGGTAGAAATCGCTGCGTGAGTACTGTTATGGTGACTATGGGAGATTATGCAATATGTTTGGTATACTGTATACAGAGTGGGCGACTGTGGTGTGTATCCTGGCTTTGGTGATGGAATACTATTCGCCAAACTTCTGCCATATTGCATGCATGTGGAGTGCCATAGCAAGGAAGACATGTTGATAGTTGAAGTATCCTGTAGAAGAGCAGCATGGCAGTACAAAAGTACAGTGTAGGTAAAAAGGTACTGGTAGCCCGGCTCAGAACGGGGCATTCCAAAGAGTATGAAATCGTACAGCTTCAGAAGCAAAGTGTTACCATGTGCACAATAATGCATAGGAAACATGTATGCATGTGTAACAGACAGCAGCTTACCTACAAGAAACATACGCAGAAAACCAAACAAACACAGAAAACACACATGCACACGGACATTCACTAGATGCAAGCACACTCAAGTGGGTGGGTGAATGCAAGTCTCTAGAGGTGATCAAAGGATGTTTGAGTGGGTACAAGGTTGGCTAGATAAAGGCAATAGAGTGAGGTAATTCTGAAGTGTGCAGTAACAATCACTGGAGTGGTCGTATTTTAAATTTATCTTGTAAACTATCCTGGCCTTTGCAAATTTTCTAAAGCAAAGCAAACCTTTTGTGCAACAAAATTATACTTTTAGCTGAGATTTTAGCAAAAAATATGTTGCAGTTTATTTAATAACAATTTAAACTTCACACCTTTTGCTAAGCTTGAAATAGCTATGACGAAAACCTGTTTGCACAGCTCTCGTAAGTAGGCAGGTTGGGAAGGCACCATCAGGGACTGGGATTGAAGGGGTTAAGCAACCCATCTGATCGGGACAGATTGTGCCATCAACCAAACAGAAGAACGTGGCCAAGTATACAGCTATGGGCCAAGATAAACATATGCAGATACTCAGCCCAGCTCCAGAGAGGCGGTGACTAGTGTCCAAAGCAAATTTGCAATTAAGCCAAGTAGCAGCTGGTCTCAGGGAAAGGTGCTGGTGTAGGAGAGAGCAGCAGGGGGGTAGGGGTGCGAAAGTAACATAACAAACAAAATATACTTAGCGCCGCTCTTCTGCTCCTCTGGGCACAGACCGAGGCTCCCAGACTCCCCTGTGGCCAATCCGGATGCTGCTCTCATGGTGGTAATACCAATGAAAGTAGAGTTGGGATTGGGCAGAGCAGGCTGGTTTTGCGCTCCATCGGGGGCTGGGAGCCTCTGCCTGCTGTTGTTCTCCATCCAGCAACACAGCTGGGTTGGAAAGATGTAATCGCACATGTTGGTTTGGCTGTCTTAAGACAGCCAGCCAAACCGACATGCACATCGACAGCAGTGCCCACCACTCCTTCACCATTCCTAGTAAGGCCCGCCCCCAAGACTCGCCTACTGACGAAAAATAAAATTATATTAAAACAGTTCGATTATCATTTTATTTTTCATTTTTCTCTGCAGGCAAAGGGGTGAGGCTCCTCCGCCATAGCAGCCACTGAATAAACCAATCCAAAGGACAGCCAAGAAGACTAACAACAGACTGGACAAGAGCTCTACATCACACACACTCATCTTAGAGTAAGGCGGGCCTCATGCAAGAGCTCCAGGTCTCGCAAGAGTGTGTAGGCTATTTAAGGTGGGGACTGGTAATGAAGAATCCCCATAGCCACCTGTCCCCATCTTCTTGCTCTTCAACTTGATAATGCAAGAAAAAGAGTACAAAAACAGAGCTCCTTAAATGTAGTCTTCACACAACCATTATACATCTGAATCAACAGTCATCCGCAGGCAAACAATAAAAAAATCTTTCTGTAGTCATAATCAGGAACATACCATTTAGAGTGAAAACAGGATGTAAGAGCATACGAAAGTCGAGACATTGTCACAATGGAGCATTAAATAGAACAAGAACAAGCATTTGCAATAGGTCTCGCATTACTGAAAGTTTGAGCTATTGCCGTTGCAAATGATTTTTTTTTTTGTTAAAAAAATATCCTAGCAGTTGCATAGGTAATAAAATCTATGAAGCAAGAAAAGGTGCAGTACCTCTATTAGCCACATAAGCTACTGCACCCTTACTTTGCTACTGCTGGGGTATTTTTTTTTATCAAAAAACTCATTCATATTCTATATAATATAGCAGAGGTATCCAGGTGCTAGTTTAATTAGATTGAAGTTAAATCCAGTATTTTCCAAAAAGGGTCTAAGCAAAATATCTGAGTTATGAAGAGAGTGGACAGGTGTCTGCAGCAATGTTAAATAAAGCCCCTCCAGATGTTTTGTCAAATAAGAAGTTAAACACTGAGTGTTAAATTTAAGTCAACATAGGCGAAAATATGCTTTGCCTTAACCACCAAGAGACCATTCTCATGATTTCAAGTTGCCATATCATTGAGCAGAGGATTAGCCAATGAATGTGAAAATAAATATGACAAAGGCAATAGATTTGATTTCGGCAAGAAATTAATTTTTATTCTTTTTGCAAGCATGTGTATTAGAAATTACCAAATGTAAAAATGTTGCCATTTATGATGGCATGCATATGTTTGCAAAGAAAAATAAGTTGATAAAGAACTACTGCAGCTGGAGGTCAACTTAGAATGGTATTCTGAAACCTTTATTCTAGGTTTATCGTTCCAGGATGTCTTCCATATTTAGAAGCACTCAGTTGGCCATCTTGGAATGATAAAACCATCATAAAGTATGTCGAATATTATTCAAAGATGGTTGACTGCTTGTGAAGCAGTGGATGCTCTGGGCATGGTGCACTGCAAGTTGCAGCACAGCGAGTAGGCTAAGAACAACATTGTGGGAAGCTATCAGGCAATCAAAAAAAAAAGCAGACACAAAATGAAGCACTGAATACTTCAAGAAAAAAAGTAACACAAATGAAGCACTCATCCACCAGGCTAGATACTCAAGCTGCTGCACTGGATTTCACTTGATCTCTTACTGTGAGCATGAGAAAAGGTAAATTGCCATCATTTATAGTGCAAGATAGCCAATGGTGTAAACCACTCTGCTGCCGGTTTGTTCTCGTATCAGGGCAATGTTGGATTTGATATATATATATATATATATATATATATATATATATATATATATATATATATATATATATATATATATATATATATATATATATATATATATATATATATATATATATATATATATATATATATATATATATATATATATATATATATATATATATATATATATATATATATATATATATATATATATATATATATATATATATATATATATATATATATATATATATATATATATATATATATATATATATATATATATATATATATATATATATATATATATATATATATATATATATATATATATATATATATATATATATATATATATATATATATATATATATATATATATATATATATATATATATATATATCCTACTGGCGGTCGCCAGTAGGTAGTTATAGTTAGGACCACGTTTCCATAGGAAATCCGCAACATTCTATTTTGAATAACTTTGGCACCGGTCGACGAATCCTCGCGAATTTTTCAAAATAGGTGGGGCGCTACGCTCCGCTCCGCTCCTACCCTGATAGTCTCGGGGGGATTCGTCAAGCGGGGGCTGAGATAAAAGGGGGGTCCCAAAACGCGTTTTTCCCATGCATTTTTCCATAGGACCTTTAGACAGGGCTACAGCCCGAACGGCTGAACAGAATTACTGAGGTAGTCCTCAGGTCAAGGAAGTGCCTTTTGTAGGTTTGGTGTAAATCTGTTCAGTAGATTCTGAGAAAATAGCCTTTAAATCAATATATATATCTGAGCCAGCTTACGGTGCGCTTACGGTACGCTTACCGTACGCGTACGGTGGCGTGCGCGAGCGCGATTCTGATTGGCTCTTAGATCTTAGTAAACATTCGAATCGGCCGAAACCAGGAAGCGGCGGCCGCCATTTTCTCTCTCACACTGAGAGTGATTTCTAAAATATAAAGCCCAAAAACATGTAAAGGGGCTGTTTAGACAGCTCCCACACACATAGCCATGTTGAGGGAGTCCCAAAAGATCCCCCAAGGCCAAAAACGGAATTTTTTTTTTTCTGTAATTTCGCCGATTACGCTTACCGTACGCGTACGGTAAAAAATTAAAAAAAAAAAAAAATTATCCACACTCTCTCCACCCCGTGTGCAAATGGTGCCCGAAGGGCACCATTTGTGCATGGCTTATAAAATATACGAAAAATTTAAATATTACCTTTCAAAACGAAGTGCATCATATGTCCTCCATGTGCGCACGGTGCGCGAAGCGCATCGTGCGTACATGGCCCATCTAGCGTAACGTGGGCACCATTTGTGCATGGCTTATAAAATATACGAAAAATTAAAATATTACCTTTCAAAACGAAGTGCATCATATGTCCTCCATGTGCGCACGGTGCGCGAAGCGCATCGTGCGTACATGGCCCATCTAGCGTAACGTTGCGGGGGAATTTCATTGGTTTTTTATCAGTAAAATTTCCGCTAACTATAACATGTGTGAAACCTATGGTTTTTTCAGTGAATATATATATATATATATATATATATATGTGTGTATATATATATATATTCACTGAAAAAACCATAGGTTTCACACATGTTATAGTTAGCTGGACATTTTATTGATAAAAAACCAATGAAATTCCCCCGTTATAGTTAGTGCAGGCAACTATAACTCACGCGACCGCAATCCTCTGCTGATGCTAATACTGTATTTAGACACTTATTTGCCCATGTCTTCTTCCATTAAATTTTAGCTATACATATATTACAAATATTTTTTTTTCATAAAGACACATATGTCATCAGCAGAAGATTGCGGTCGCGTGAGTTATAGTTGCCTGCACTAACTATAACGGGGGAATTTCATTGGTTTTTTATCAATAAAATGTCCAGCTAACTATAACATGTGTGAAACCTATGGTTTTTTCAGTGAATTTGCAATGTTTTTTAAATGCTAATTCCTAACTATAACGTGTGTGAAACCTATGGTTTTTTCAGTGAATTTGTACGTTTTTTTTAAATGCCAAGTTACTTTACGCCATTCGTGGCGCGCGCGCCCAGTTAACGCAGTTTGTTCCGTGCGCGCACGGTGCGCGAAGCGCACCGTGCGCGCACAGTGAGCACGCGGTGCGCTTTGCGCACCGCGCGCCCACTTTACGCAGTTAGTGCCGTGCACGCACGGTGGTCACGCGGTGCGCTGCGCGCACCGTGTGCCCACGTTATGCGGGATGGGCCATGTACGCACGATGCGCTTCGCGCACCGTGCGCACATGGGGGACATATTATGCGCATCTTTGTGAAATTTATTCTTTGTTTATTTCTTGCCTGTAATAAGCCATGCGCCAATGGTGCCCTTCGGGCACCATTTGCACACGGGGTGGGGAGGGTGTGTTTTTTTTTAATTTTTACCGTACGCGAACGGTAAGCGTAATCGGCGATTTTCCGAAAAAAAAAAATTTTTTTTTTTGGGCTTGGGGGTTTTTTGGGGACCCCTATATCAATGCTGGGTGGTTCGGATCTCAAGAAACTGCCTCTTTAGACATTTTTTGGCATCGTTTTTGCTGCCCAACTCAGAGAGCGAGAGAGAAAATGGCGGCCGCCGCTTCCTGGTTTCGACCGATTCGAATGTTTACTAAGATCTAACAGCCAATCAAAATCGCGCTCGCGCACGCCACCGTACGCATACGGTAAGCGCACCGTAAGCGCACCGTAAGCTGGCTCAGATATATATATTGATTTAAAGGCTATTTTCTCAGAATCTACTGAACAGATTTACACCAAACCTACAAAAGGCACTTACTTGACCTGAGGACTACCTCTCTGCCAAATTTCAAGTAATTCTGTTCAGCCGTTCGGGCTGTAGCTGTGTCTAAAGGTCCTATGGAAAAATGCATGGGAAAAACGCGTTTTGGGACCCCCCTTTATCTCAGCCCCCGCTTGACGAATCCCCCCGAGACTTTCAGGGTAGGAGCGGAGCGCCCCACCTATTTTGAAAAATTCGCGAGGATTCGTCGACCGGCGCCAAAGTTATTCAAAATAGAATGTTGCGGATTTCCTATGGAAACGTGGTCCTAACTATAACTACCTACTGGCGACCGCCAGTAGGTAATATATGTATGTATGTATGTATGTATATATATATATATATATATATATATATATATGCCGCCAGTAGATAGTTATAGTTAGGACCATGTTTCCATAGGAAATCTCAAAATTCTATTTTGAATAACTTTGGCGCCGGTTGATGAATCCTCGCGAAATTTTCAAAACTAATGGGGCGTTCCGTTCAGCTCCTACCCTGAAAGTCTCGGGGTGAATGGTCAAGCGGGGACTGAGAAAAAAGGGGGGTCCCAAAACGCGTTTTCCCCATGCATTTTCCCATAGGACCTTTAGACACAGCTACAGCCCGAACGGCTGAACAGAATTACTTGAAATTTGGCAGAGAGGTAGCCATAAAGTCAAGGAAGTGCCTTTTGCAGGTCTGGTGTAAATCTGTTGAGTATTTCCTGAGAAAATCGCATTTAAAAGCATATCAATATCTATACGCGCGTACCGTGCGCGCTCTGAGCAAGCCCTGTGCGCGCACCTTGCCGTGCGCGAGCGTCATTCTGATTGGTTGTTAGATGTCAGTAAACATTCGAATCGGAAGAAATCAGGAAGTGTCGGCCGACATTTTGTCTGTCGCACTAAAAAGGAAAGGTGGAGACCGTGAAGAGGGGGCAGGGTAGGGAGTTGTAGACCCCCTAGTCATTGTCAGGGGGGCACAGTAGGACCACGAAGGGAAAAAAAAAAGATTAAAATTTTTTTAAAAACATTGCGAGGTGCGCGCACTCTACGCGTACCCGAAAAAAACTAAAAAACATCACGAGGTGCGCGCACCCGAAAGAAAACATTATAAAAAAAAAGTACATAAAAATCACTTTTAAGTGTTTCGATATTAGGTGGCTCTAAAAAGAGCCCTTGTGTTCATTGAGTGTTTTTCGGTACCTACAAGTAAGTACCGATGCAGAGTCTAAAGTTCAAGAGGAAGACTCTGTTCCCTTCATCATTGAAATGTACACCATCTCCTCTATAAATGTCTTGCATGTTGTAACGCAAGTTGTTGTGGTATATAGAACCCATACCATAGTCTCTGAGGAAAGCAGAAACAGACTTATTGACGTGCTTTCTTGCTTTGTCAATCTGTGGACAAAATTGGTTGGACCAGTTGCACTTTTGCCTTTGGCATATGTTAGAATATACAAAGGCAGATTGAGGAAAAAGGGACATCAATTGCACAAAGGTGTCCTTAATAAGCATTTCCAGACCTACCCCAGTTAAAGTGCCTAGGTCATTTCCACCACAGTGCACAATAATAAGGTTAGGCTGTGGGAGATGTAGAAAGGTTTTCACCAAGGGCATTAATTGGTGCCACTTTAACCCTCTCTGACCAATCCATTTAATGTCTACATTTGGCAAAGCAAGGTCTCTCACCATACCTCTTTTTTCTGCAAATTTTTCACTCCAGAAGACATAGCTATGACCAACAATCCACACTGTGAACATGTTTCAAGGAGATCTGGATGCACTCTGAAGGTGTCTTTCAGTAGAATGGCAATATGAAAAGAAACAGTTGGAAAATGGAGGCATACATACTTTATTTTGATAAAAAAGAACTCATTGGCTGATTTAAACCATTTTACAGTTAAAACTAGGCTGTATGTTTACATTTTTAAAAGCATGTTTTGGATTGGTACAGAAAAATTTGTTCCCACTGAACATTACTTTGGATTTGCTGTTAGGTTTGAAAAGTCAAGCACTCTTGCTGTTTTGATTTGAAACAATGTCTGCTGAACTTCTGACCTCTGTGCTCACACCAGTGTTCCATGAGCTGTTGCTATGGTAGCAGGCAGAAGTCATGTTGGGGGAAGGGATGATTTGCAAAGGGGTTGAAAGTTGCAACCAATAGAAATGTGTGATTCCATTTGAAAAAATGTGGGAAGGACTGTGATTTAACTTTAACATGTATATGTGGGAAAAAAGAGAGGGAAAAATTGCCATTTACTGGTTCTGCAGAGAGGAGAGAGGTGTAGAGCTCCGAGATTCTGGCTCTGATAATCTGCTGTTTGAGTCCCACATTTCTTTCTCAGCTAATTCATTTTAAAGGTGAGTTATGAGTTTGAGAGGGGAAGTATGTGGTGTATTTTGATATAAATAATAGAATTCTCATTCTTGTTTTTAAGTTGTGTTTTACATTTTGTGATTTAGGAGAAATTTAACTGTGTAGAACTAGTAAGATATTATGGAGTATGTCTTCACTGTAAGTTAAGGTGTATTGGTATTAGTGAGGAATATTGTTTTGTGACTAAAATTACATTATGAGTCTGTCTGCACACAGGATTTTTTTACAGAGATTTAATTTGTGTTGCTTTTGTTCTGTTAGCCTTGCACTCGTAGAAAAGGGGTAGTTTGTTATGTTAAAGTGTGATGGTTAGCATTCAGCAGAAATCATTTACTGATCAGTGAGAGGCGAATGCAAACACATTTGAAAATAGTATGGTACATTTTCCTACCACTTTAAAAGTTGTGTTTAACATTTTATGTAAAGGAAGATATTTAAGCGGCTTGAACATGTTATATATTATGGAGTATGACTTCATTATAAGTTAATGTGTACTGGTATGACTCAGGAATACTGTTTTCTACCTAGAATCATACCATGAGACAGTGAGCACATAGGAAATGTAAAGAGAGTTTTCATTCCGGTTGGTCTTGCTCTATTACCCTTGCACTCGCAGGAAAGGGGCAGCTTGTTTTTTTGTAACACTCTAGTCTAATCAGTCACCCTGTAACACATGGTCATGGTCTCAAGGAGCTGTTAGGACATGTGCTCCTTTCTGCCTGTCTAAACTAGAAGGAACATGTGTCAGGCTGTTACAGTAATTATCACTTGCTCTACCCCAGTAGTAAATGTGCTTTCAAATTGCCAAAGGAAATATCGCTTTCTGTCTAGAATGAGAGCATGAGTCTGTGTGCATACAGGAATTGTTGTTAGCATTTTAATTTGTGTTGCTGTTGATCAGAAAAACTTGCACATTCAGGAAAGGCTCAGCTTGTTTTCTTCCAATGTGTTGGTTAGCAATCAGCAGAAAGCAGTATCTCAAAAATGTGATGCAAATGCAAACACGTTTGAAAATTGCATGGTAGATTATTCATCAATTCTTGCAATGGCGGAGGTGGTTCCTACATGTTGAAAATTCCAATTAACCCTTACCACACATGTACTCTTACACACATGTCTGTACTGTTCATGCAGTTGTGGGAGTCTCTATGTAGATGTCTCTTGCAGCTGACAATACACAGTCTCCAGAAACACACTCTTTGCACACACGCAGCAGCTTCTGCTACACTCCCATGTGTATTAGTCAGCTCTGTGTGCCGTTTCAGATAGCAGTGTGTAACGCAAACAGATTCAACGTCACCAAGGCTCATTTCCTTTGCTCTAGTCTAATCAGTCACCCTCTAACACATGGTCATGGTCTCAAGGAGCTGTCAGGACATGTGCTCCTTTCTGCCTGTCTAAACTAGAAGAAACATGTGTCAGGCTGTTACAGTAATTATCACTTGCTCTTCCCCAGTAGAAAATGTGCTTTCAAATTGCCAAAGGAAATATCGCTTTCTGCCTAGAATCAGACCATGAGTCTGTGTGGACACAGGAATTGTTGTCAGAGATTTAATTCATGTTTCTTCTATTTTGTAAGAGTTTGACTCGTAGCAAAGGATCAGCTCATGTGATAGGATTTGAAAAGTTTTTTTTTTAAAAATGTAATGAATTTAAATTACATAAAGGTATTTTTTTTTAGTTTTTTGCAGGTATTGGTGAGCAACAGTGAAAAAATATAAAGATGCCTATAAAGTCAAGAAAAACAAAAGAAAAGAAACAACAACTATATTTGAAGACGACTGATAAAAAAATTAGGAGGCGAAGCACGTGTTGGAAAACAGAAAAAGTCTTCTGGTAAGCAAACTAAAGATTTTTTTAAAAATATCTTCAAAAAAAAAAAATGATCGGAAGATACATTCAAACAGTGTTTCAAGTACAAAACAACAACAGAGTCGAAAGCAAAAACAAAATGCTAATATAGACTCAGAAGTTAGGAAGAGTGACTTAACACGGAAAATAGATTTTAAAAACATTCGTCGAAAAATGTTTCAGAGAAGAGTGATGTTAAATTTGCTGAAGGATATGAAAAAATATAAGAAATAAACAAAAAATTTTAAGAAAAAGAAATTAATTGAAAATATTGTTACCAAGGCATTAGAAATAAAAAAAAAACTATTCATTTTAATTTTGAACAGGATGCATAGATTAGATAAACTAGTTAATGCAATGAAGTCACAAAGCAAAAGGAAAAGAGAAGTAAAAAAAAAACTTTTGTAAAGTCTTCTTAGGAGAATGGAAGCATAGTTCAACTGAACCATTTTTTAATGAAGAGAGTTATCTTCAAAGTAATAGTTTGTTGCATGCAGTTGACACCAATGGTAGAGCATATGAAGTTAAGGATGGGTGTGTAATGGAAAAGGAGAAAATGGTTCCAAGAAATGAGGAACAAGTGATGACTGATGAGGTTATGGGAAGACGTCCTAAAGCCCCAGTGTACACTTGGAATTGTAGTAGTATTTGTACTGTGCGTCAGGAATCTATTGATAAATTGCGTGACTTTCTAAGAGAATATAGTAAAAAGAGTGTTAAACAGAAGATTAAGGTGCTTCAAAGACTAGATCCATGCAGAGTGAGAGAGAATACTGGTTTGCAAGGACATTCTCTGGCTTGTCTATCTAGGAAAGTGTGTCAAAGTGTTTTTCACCATTTTAGGATGCTGGCAGTTCATCATACTGAAATGAGAAAGTTTGTGAGAACATTGTATTTTGCTAAAAGTCCAGCACTAAAGTTAAATGAGTTGAATAATGCTTTGTTCCGTGGATCTGTATCAGATGTAGTGAAGGTTACTGATGAAATTCAGTTTTGTTTCTTTGGTCCAGAACAAGAAAGTGCAGAAAATGACACAGCTATTGATGAAAATGTGGAAGAGAATGTAGAACTCACTGTTAGTAAAAATTTTGATGATGAAATGACAAAATTTGCTATCATCTCTAATGAAAGACCAAATATTACTTGTATATGTTGCCGGAGAAGCCATTACAAAAATCAAACAAGGAATGTTGATTTGTATAAAAAAAGTGAAAATGAAGATAATTATAAGTGGAAAGATTTTGCAACATATATATTTCTGGAAAATTGTTTTGATTTGGGTGAAGATCAGCGTATTTGTAAATACGGTTATAACAAGTTAGAAGAAAATAGAATGCCAGCTAGAGCTGTACATAATAATTTAGAATTGGTTGATATTCCTCCAGAACTTTCTGATTTAAATACGTATGAGTCTATACTCATTCAATGTGTCCATCCGTTTCAGACCATAGTGCGTATGGAGCCAAAAACTGGTAAATTACCTCCTTCGGATTTACAGAGAGGTTTAAAAGGAAGAGTTGTCTATTTGCCATTAGATTTGAAACAAAATATGGAAACAATTGATGCAGATACTTTGGAAACTGAACCATTAGTTATTCTGGTTAATGGTGTACCTACAAAGAATAAGAAACTTTGACAGGAGCTGGTGGATGTACGAAAAGTACAAAGAGCAAATTTGTATTTGAAAAAAAATAATAAATGGTATGAAGCCATTTATATGGATGAAGAAGAAATACTAGAAGACACAGGAATACCAACTGGGCAACTTGAAAAAGTGGATAAGTCAAAAGAAGAAGAAATTTATGAACATTTCAGCATACATCCTCTTCATTCTAAAGAAGTTATGGGAAACGCTATTGATGTGTTTCAGATGAAGAAAGCACAAGGAACTACTGTGAGTGTATGGGAAGAGAGCTTGGAAGCTCGTTGTTTTCCCCAGCTGTTTCCTACAGGAGAAGGAGGACGATATGATGAACGTCCAGTACAGATTCCTGCTTCTGAGTATCGGACTACAAGACTATATGCTGAAGATCCGAGATTGTGTCAAAGTATTCCTTATTTGTTCCATCTTTTATTTGAAAGTGACTTGTCAGCACTATCTTATGCAGTAAATCACATTTTGAAAACTGTAGTACATCTATGTAATGTGACTGCAAAGGATTTTATGAACAAAGTGCAACAGCGAGATGATCATTTGGAATCTCAATTGATCAATTTGATGGCTTGTCAGCGTGGGACGAATGAATATTGGTACCGACGCCATGGAGAATTGAAATGTATGTTACGGAATTTAGGAACTCCTACATGGTTCCTTACCCTAAGCTGTGCTGAGTACGCTTGGGATGATCTTCTGGATTTTCTTCGAGAGGCAAATTCAAATATTGAAAACATCCAATACAAGACAGCAGGAGAATTGTGCTCATTGGATCCGGTTAATGTTTGCAGATATTTCAATCATAGATTTAAGGCTATGATGTCCTTCATCTGCAATAAAAAAAATCCACCTCTTGGAGAAGTTGTGGATTTCTTTTGGAGAAAAGAGTACAAAGCCAGAGGTGCTCCTCATATTCATATGCTGTTGTGGATCAAGGATGCTCCAAAATTTGGAACAGATTCTGATGATGCAGTTTTAAGTTTCATCGAAGGATATGCAACATGTGCTATACATAAAAGCACAGAAGAGAAACATTTAAAAGAGCAAGTTTTACGATTCCAAAGTCATCGGTGTGGAAAATACTGTCGACGGAAGTACAAGAGTAAAGATAAATTCTACACAAAATGTCGATTTGGATTTCCACGACCTGTTCTTTCAAAAGGAAGAGTAAACAGTTTTATGTCAGCTGTGCGACATACCATTACAAGAAAATCGCCTAAGAATACCTACAACCTAAGAAGAAAAGAAGAGTCAAAATATATAAATGACTACAACCCAGTCATTTTATCCATGTGGAATGCTAACATGGATATACAGTATGTGGCTGATAATTCTATTGCTGTTGCTCGCTATGTCACATCTTACATCACTAAATCTGAGAAAACGGAATTGAAGGAAATGTGGGAAGAGATTTCTCACGAGAAGACTGTCAGTAAGAAGCTATACAGTTTCAGTTTAAAGATGTTATCGCATCGAGAAATTGGATCCTACGAATGCTCAGATAGGTTATCATCTGCAAGTCTGTACTCGAAATCCAGAAGAACAATTTGGGCAAGTTTAGGCCTTGCAGGAATGCGAAATCGGGTTCTGAAATCTATTCGAGAAATTGAATATTTAGCAGAGTACGAACCTGAAAGTACAGACATTTTAAGAACAAACATGTTGGACACATATTACCCACAAAGAAGTCATCACCTTGAGAACATGTGTCTCTATGAAGTGCTGCAGAACTTTATTTTTAAACGGAATGTCACAGAAGATATCAACAATGGAAAATATAAAGTCATTGGTGAGGAAGTATGTTTGGTGAAGCAAACAAAAGGAAGTTTGATAAATCACCGGAAGCTGAGTTGCGACACTCCTGACAAAAAGGAATTTTACTACTTGGCACATTTGCAGCTGTTTAAACCATGGCGTACAGAGGAGGAACTACTTGGAGAATTTCAGAGCTATGAATATTCCTTCAATGCTAACAAAGACAACGTTGAATGCAGTACTTTCACAACTTATGTTCAAATGTTAAATGAAGAAATGAACAAGAAGCAACAATTGCAGCTGAAGTAGCTAGAGACAGTTCTCAAGACAGTCAAAGTTCTGGGACATTCAGTCAAGATCCTCTAGGACAACCGATCATCGAAAATGAAGCAGCAATAGCCATGAACGAAGTGGAAACAGCTATGAATCAAGCTCAGGAAGATTTTGTAGACTTAACATATTTGGAGGAGCAACTGAATGAAGAACAAAAACAAATTTATGAAGAAGTCAGACAAAAAACTTGATCACGGATTACTACATGAAAATAAAGAGTGCTCATGCACATCTTTTCAACCAATGAGAATGTATGTAAGTGGACAAGCAGGAACTGGAAAAAGTTTCTTAATTAATGTAATTAGAAGCTACCTACAGAAGAAAATGGATTCCATTTTGTCTTGTGTTGTTACTGCTCCAACTGGGTTAGCAGCGTATAACAAAGGAGTTACCTTACATCGTTTGCTAATGTTACCAGTAGAGCATGAGAACAAAATACAGTACCACAAACTAGCAGGAGAAGCATGCTTGGAAGTTTCAAGAGTATTGAAGAAAATGAAAGTACTCATTATTGATGAGGTAAGCATGGTATCAAACTTAATGCTTGCCTTTGTGCATTTAAGAATGCAGCAAATTCTGAAGACAGACTTTGACGTCCTATTTGGAGGAAAACATGTCATAGTTTTTGGAGATCTTTTGCAACTTACTCCAGTTAAAGGACAACCGGTATTCCATACACTTACACATGAAGACGCAAAAAAGTCATTAGGAAGTATAGGCAATGTAAATATTTGGACATATTTTGAGTATAAGGAACTCATTAACAATATGAGGCAAGCCAATGATGAGGACTATGCAAGTATTCTGAAAGATATAAGAATTGGACTACTCACAGAACATGGCAAAAAAGCATTACAGAGTCGATTACTGAGTAATTTGTTTCCAACAGAACAAATAGTTCCAGAGAAAATATACAAGAAAATTGCAGAAAAAAATACTGTAATCTGCTTAATGCCAACACTACATGAATGTTCTGTATTCAATCAAGAACTTTTGAAATTGGAAAATGAAGAGATTATAAAACTGGAAGCTGTGGATAAAATAGAACATGAACGAATAACTGTTATATTGACAGGCAAATTGGGTACTAAATTGGATTCTCTGCAGAAAAACATTTCTAAAACAGCAGGTTTGGAAAAGAATCTTTATGTGTGTATGAACTGTAGAGTAATTTTAAGACGGAATTTGGATGTAGAGAAAGGTTTAGTGAATGGAGCTATGGGAAGAGTTGCGGGTTTTATTAATTACCAGAAAAAAGTTGGAATTGAATGCTTAAAAATAAAATTTGATCAGATACAAGAGGTTAAAGACATTTGTCGTTGTTCAGTTCGTTTCTTGCTTGTGAAAGACTTATATGTGCGTGTTTCCATTTTCTCTAGCATATGCTGTAACTATTCACAAGTCTCAAAGATTAACTGTAGATAGTGCTTTTGTAAACATTGGATCTAGTGTGTTTAAAGAAGGTATGGCATATGTTGCTTTGTCACGCGTGAAAAAATTATCTGGTTTATACATGATAGACTTTGATGACTCAAAAGTAAGTGCTGATGCAAACTGTGTAAAGGAGTATAATAGATTAAGAAGAAGCTATGCTCCTCATTTAGGTCAGTATCCTGTGTTTGAAAAACGTGTTGTTTGTCGGAAAAGGAGATTTGAGGATATCTGTAATGAGGGTGTACAGAAGAGAAAACAAAAAGATAGTGATGTGACTGCAAGCAAAAAGAAAAAGGAGAATGCTGAAGAGGTTGTTGGTTGTCATTTTGAAAATAGCTCTGGTGTCAACTGCTACGCAAATGTAGTGCTGAATGTTGTATTTTATCTTGAAAGTTTGCAAGAGCAGATAATACTAAATCAAGAAAAAAGATTCTGTTCTTTGCTGAGTCTCCTCTATGAGAAGCTGAGTAATGATAAAACTAAAATAGAAAGTGCTTCCGATGTTAGAAATCTTTTAGATGTATGTTCTGGACGTACACAGTTTACACAAAATGTCCAGCAAGATGCACAAGAATTCTTGATGTATATCCTGATGGTACTGGAAGATGAAGGGGTAGAAGTAGAAAATGTATTTGGTGTCTCTTATAAATGGGAACATTGTTGTGGTAACTGTACAAGCAGTAGTAATGTTGATTCTGAAAGGTTCATATATTTACCATTACCAGAGAGTAAAACAGTGACTTTTAGTAAATTAGTTAAAGATGCTAATCACAGCATGGACTGTTCTCAATGTAAATCAGATATGTTATCAACGTTATTTTTAAAGAAATATGGACAGTATGTAATTTTAATGATGCAACGTTGTAGAGCTGATGGAACTAAACTTGACACTTTAATAAAGAAGTTTACAGGACAACAATTATCAATATCTGGAAAAACTTTTGTTGCAGTTGCAATAATTTTTCATGATGGACCTTCTATAACTTCTGGTAATTACACAGTTTATCTTAAATGTGAAAAAGGATGGACACTGTGTAATGATTCTCAATTGATTTTCAAGCAACGTTTGCCTTATGATTTACCCAATTGTTACCTAATTTTTCTGAAACCCAAATTTTAAATACTAACATCATCATTGGATGAAAGCATTATTAAAATTTCAAAGGATTAAAATTGGATATTTCTCTCAAAAGGGATTTTAAACTTATCA
Source organism: Triturus cristatus (assembly GCF_964204655.1). Lineage (NCBI taxonomy): Eukaryota > Metazoa > Chordata > Amphibia > Caudata > Salamandridae > Triturus > Triturus cristatus. The sequence goes on along the minus strand of NC_140589.1, from coordinate 237,942,780 downwards.
TTTGGCCGTAAGGAAAGGTAAAACAAACAATTGTTGACTTCTTTGACGGATATTATTTTGGAAAATGTTCTTTTGCAACAAGGTTTACAGACGTTATTTTTTTAGAAATTGTTATTCTTCTTAAAAGGTATTTTTAACATTTCTATTAAGGTATGTTTTAGTGAGGATACATTTGGGGCTTTTTTAAACAATCTTTCAGATTGTTTTTTTTTTTGCCCGCTGTTAAATGATGAATACAATTGATTTCACTATTTTCAGTGAAAATCAAAACATTTTGAAAACAGCAAAAAAAGGGCAAAAAATTGCTTTGCTAAATATGAAAAAACATGTACTGTTTAATAAAGTGTATTGTTGAATATTAATACTTTTTTTCTTTTTTACAGAACTAGAAAGAAAATTTAAAAGATGTAATTCAGTTTTCTTTGCAATTAAATAAAAACATTTAATTCTAAATTATTTATTTTGATGGTCAGGTAAGTTTAACATATCTGTATGTGTCACTGGTTTCGTTTCATGCTTCCTTTTCTTCACCTGTCCTTACTCTACTTTTCTCATTTCTCTCCTCACTCTCTCTTCCTGCTTTACTACTCTTTTGTAACTTCCTCACTCCTTCTATACTACTCCCCTACCTTTACTACCTCCATCAATAATTTGTCATCCATGTTTCTTTTTCTGTATCCACATGTTTTAGTCTTTTTAACTGCCTTACTCCTTCTCAGTTGTTTGCTCTCTGTCTGTATCTGTCACTCTTGATTTGTCTGTTTCACCCTTATTTTCCTTAACATCTCTGGGGCACATTTACAAGCCACCTGCGCCACCACTACGTCAATTTTCTTGACGTACTAGTGGCGCAGGGTGCTCCTCCATATTTACAAGGAGAGGATAAGCCTCTCTGTGTGTCTTTTCCTCTCCTTGTAAATACAGCCAATTCAAATGCAACACTAAAATGAGCTATTATGTTTTTTGGGTACCTATACATAAATACTGATGCAGAGTTTAAAGTTTAATAGGAAAACTGTCTTACGTTCATCTGTGAAATGTACACCATCTCTTTTTTAATTACTTTGTCACTCCCCTCTCATTCTCAAGGAGTTCCTGATGGTTTAGTAAAGGTGAAAAAAAATGTTTTTTTTTTTAAAAACCCATTGGGTGCGCGCACTCTAAAAAAAAAAAAAAATAGATTGTAAAAAACAAGTTGTGGTGTTTTGATTTTAGGTGGCTCTAAAAAGAGCCCTTGAGTTAATGTAGGGACAGAGGAAGAGAAAAACGAAAAAAAAAAAAAAAATAAGAAATTATGGCCTCTCGCAAGGATGCTCCTCAAATTTTCTTTGAATGAGATCAATACTGCTCTCACCCAAAGTAATAAGACGACCACAATCCATGCAGTGAGTACTCATCCTCAAAAAACAAGGACGAATATCCAAAGGTGTGGTAGAAGGTGAAGGCACCACTGCAGAAGAAGTGCTTGCCTGAGCTGCCGAAGATGTGCTCGGCTGAGCTGCTGCAGATGTCGTCGGTTGAGCAGGTGGAGGGTTTGCTCCAGAAGCTCGACGAAAAGTCACTGGATGCATTTTCTCAACGTGTCTTGTCATAGTATGAATACTAAAAGAATACTTCTTGTTTTTCCCACGTGACAAGAGGCACTGACACAGTTTGCAGGTGACCTTTGGTGCATTCACCTTCTTTTGTCCCTCTGGAAAAGTGAAAACTGCCATATAAAGGAGCTTTTCTGCTTCCTCTGCCTCTGTCTCTCAAGAGTGTCCTGCTCACTCTCAGAAGGAGGCTGCTGCTCTGCCATTGTATCTCAACACACAGATTAGCTCCTTCTCCTAGGGAATCAGAACTAACAATGAGGGGGGTGGGTGTGATTTTGGAAGAATCTGGAACTGAAAGTACTTTGAACCAATGAAAAGTGATGTTTCTGGATCACATGACTTGCCATGAGGGGATTGGGTGTGGTGTTGAAACAATCTGAAACTGAAAGTAATGAAAACCAATTAGAAGTGTTGTTTTATTCATCACATATCCCGACGTGCGCGCACCGAGCAAGCTCCCAGCGCGCACGGTACAATTACACATGCGCGAACGCGCGCATGCGCTTACGTACTATGCGCGTACGTAACGCGCATACGCAGCATGCGCGTATGCGTAAACGTCAGCGCGCGTAGTCTACGCGTATACGGAAGTATACCGCGAGGAGTACGTACGACGTACGTAAGCGTGCGTACGTACGCATGCGTACTAGGTGCGCGCTCCGAGCGCGCAGTAATACGTATGTATGCGTACGTAAATAACGTAAGCCGGAATTCATGAAAAATGTACGCAAACGTACTAGGAGCACGCACCCCAAGAATTTATATAAAAAAAGTGGACATAACTTAATAGAAGATATTAACTATGCTGTTCAACTTTAAATTAAAAAACTTTAAAAAAAAAACCACACCAAATTAAAGGATACAGATAATATATAAATGTATACATAGGGAAGTTTTTTAAAAAGAAATATTTCAAAAATATAAAAAAAATAAAAAAATTAGCATTTAAAAAACCATTGAAATTCACTGAAAAAACCATAGGTTTCACACACGTTATAGTTAGGAATTAGCATTTAAAAAACCTTGCAAATTCACTGAAACAACCAAAGGTTTCACACACGTTATAGTTAGCTGGACATTTTACTCGCAAAAAAACAATGAAATTCCCCCGTTATAGTTATTTCAGCTAACTATAACTCACACACCCTCAATCCACTGCTGATGACGTCACATATTACATCACTCATGACATGGTCAGTGACATCACTGATGACATCACTGATGACATCTCAAATGACATCTCAAATGACATCACTGATGACATCACTGATGATGTCATCTGTGTGATAGAGTAGCACATCTTCTCACACAATAATATAACCTTTGAAACACCGACAAAAAATGTAAGAGTTCCATTCTCAAAACCATACATACTACAATACCAATAACTACATACCCAATTATTAACTCTTAGGTCAACATACACCTCCACACACTCACCTGTACAATCACTCATACTTACAGTCACTTCATACAAAAGTGTCATATGAATTTATACACACACATAAATAGACACTCACACACTACAAATCATCCATAGAGATGCTCTCACACTTACTCAATCATGCAAATAATCACACTCCCATTTACTCACCTAGGCAGTGAAACACACTCAAGTTCACTTACTCACAAAAATAGTATCACATTCTTACGCTCTTATACAATCATTTATGCAAGCACACACTCATCCATACAGCCACTCTCACAATCTCACATATACCCACTTATATACTCTTACACGCATATATACTGCCTTTCATATATGTAGTTAGTCACATATGTACCATTGAGATATACATGCAATCCCTAACACACCCATACATACATTCACCCAACCATACAGTCCATCACAGATGCACTTTTAAAACCATGCACCCATAGAATCACCCACTCACACATCTATATCCAGAGTCACACACACCCTACCCACACAAACACTTATGAACCCATACAGATACTCACACAATCAATAACTCATATAGACACTCATATAGCTGTTCTCAAAACCATGCAGCCACTTATACACCAACATACAGACACATACATTTACACAGTTTAGTCACTAGTCTGCAGTAAGATACATTTAATGACTAACTTAAAGAATCATGTTAAGCACCACAGAAAATCATCCATTTACACACTTGTACACCCACTCATTCTTAAACAGGCCTTTCCCTGTATATATTAAACATATTAACATTTTTCTAAAACACATACTCACTAGATGACGTCATCAGTGATGTCATCAGTGATGTCATTTGAGATGTCATCAGTGATGTCATCAGTGATGTCACTGACCATGTCATCAGTGATGTAATATGTGACGTCATCAGCAGTGGATTGCGGGTGCGCGAGTTATAGTTAGCTGAACTAACTATAACGGGGGAATTTCATTGGTTTTTTGCGAGTAAAATGTCCAGCTAACTATAACGTGTGTGAAACCTTTGGTTTTTTCATTCGGCTTTTCTTTATTTTGAGTTCACATCAACGCGTTTCGATGGCCTCTCGCCACCTTGTTCACGATAGTGCAAAACCATTCGTTACTCTTTTTTATAACAGACATGTGACATACACAACATAAATGAGGGACTACTAGAATCTTTCCATCGACCTGGTAAAAAAGGTAGGTAAAAAGCTGCCACCATTTTGGAATGTCTTTTCGTTTCCTTGTCTTCCTACACATTTCCTACATTAGCATTATGAACAGCTGTCCCAATACAATGTTTTCATTGGCATATATTGCTTTGAATTATTTATAAATGCAATTACTTGATAATCACATATGGATTTGTATATACAAAAAACAAACCTTAACATATTTAATCTTTCCGCCTATTTATAAGATAAATAGCAAGTGCTATTAATTCTCTCATAAAGTGCTTGTGCTTTTTTAGATGTAAACATTTACACTTGATTTCAATAAAGTGCTAGTGCTCATCTCTGTTTATAAAGTGCTAGTGCTTATTAAATGTAAACATATACTCATTATTCAAAAGTGCTAGTGCTTCAAAATAGATGTCTAGATTAAAAGGTTTTTTGAGGTATATACAATTCCTACCAAATTACCATAAAATGTATGTAGCTCCCTCTTAAAACAAATAGTTCAATGAATATCCGGCATTTTTTGCTTCAATACTTGTTCAAGTGGGATTTTCTCTCCACCGAACTTTTTATACTACAAGTTACTTTGACTTTTCAAATTTTCTTTAGCAACTGACACATTCCTCAATATAGACAAGTGTGTAGATCTTCATCCACATTCAAGCCCTGTGGTTCCTTACAATCGAACTCTCAAATATAATAAGTTTCTAATTTACGGAGCTCTTTTTCTCGATCCCCTCCTCGTTTTTTCTTGGGGATCTCTGCAATACAACTGTATTGTAGACCTACTGGATCACTCTGATGGAATGTTTCAAAGTGTCTTGCGATCGGATATTTCCTATCTTTGTTTACAATCGCTCTTCTATGTTGCAATACTCGTTGGAATACTGGTAAAGTGGTGCTCCCTATGTACATCTTTTGGCAGGGGCATTGTAAGGCATAAACCACAAAACTGGATCTACACGTTAAAAAGCCTCTAACATTAATAGTTTTATTAAAAGATGTTTTAAAATGCGTCCGATTCACTCAATGCTGGCACGCCTTACATTTAAAACACTTCCTAAAACCCATTTTACGTGTCAACCATGTGGGTGGTCCCAATTTTTTACTTTCAATGAATTCACTGCTCACAATACGGTCCTTTAATGATTTGGATTTACGAAAGCTAATCTCAGGACGTTTTTTCATTTTTGGACTTAGTATTGAGTCATTTTTCACCAAATGCCAGTGTTTATTTAAAATGATCCTGACCTCTTTGTGATTCTTATTAAATGTGGTAATAAACCTACAATCACTTTGTCCTTGTATAGAATTCCTCTTCTTCTTCTGTTCTGATTTTGAGAGTTCAAATAAAACTTTTTTTCTATCTAGATTCCTTGCTTTTAAGGCTGCCCCCTCTATCATATCCTGTGGGTAACCTCTTTGTAGGAATCTTTGGCTCATTTCCTTTTCAACTTCTTGGTATTCTTCAAGGCTGCTACATGTTCTCCTAGCTCTATAAAATTCACCAAAGGGAATACTTCTGATTAAGGGGGCTGGATGAGCACTCCCAGCATGTAAAATAGTATTCCCTGAGGTGGGCTTCCTAAAAACAGTAGTTTCTAGTTTGCCATTAGCAGCCTTTACCCTTACATCCAAAAAGTCTATACAGGATTTGCTGTATTGTCCAGTGAATCTCAGGTTAAGGGTATTACAATTTATTTCATTAATAAACAATTCGATTGATGCTTCCGTGCCCTCCCACAGCACGAAAACATCATCGATAAATCGCACCCACAAAAGTATATTGTCGTTCCAGTGTTCCAAAGGTGGGCCCCTGAGCACCTGCTCCTCCCAAGATGTAAACTGGCATAGCTGGGGGCTAAGCAGGTGCCCATCGCCGTCCCTTGTTCCTGTTGGAACATTTCTTCTCCAAATAAGAACATGTTTTTGGTTAAACACCATTTCATCATTTCTAAAATCATTTCGTTTTGTTTTAAAAACCTCAAAGATCTTCTATTTAGATAAAATTCAGTTGCTTTCAAACCCTCAGTATGCCGTATACTCGTATAAAGAGTAGTAATATCAAGTGTTAGTAACAACATATATATATATTCACTTAAAAAACCATAGGTTTCACACGTTATAGTTAGCTGGACATTTCCTTCGGAAAAAAACCAATGAAATTCCCCCGTTATAGTTAGTGCAGGCAACTATAACTCACGCGACCGCAATCCTCTGCTGATGACGTCAGATATTACATCACTGATTAAATATGTGTCTTTCTGAAAAATAAATATTTGTAATATATGTATAGCTAAAGATTAATGGAAGAAGACATGGGTAAATAGGTGTCTAAATACAGTGATGTAATATCTGACGTCATCAGCAGAGGATTGCGGTCGCGTGAGTTATAGTTGAACTAGTGAACAGATTGACTCCAGATATTCAAAAGGCACATCCCTGACCTGAGGACTTTCTCTTTGCCAAATTTCAAATAATTCTGTTCAACCGTTCGGGCTGTACCTTGGATTAAAGGTCCCTATGGAAAAATGCATGGGGAAACGCGGTCCTAACTATAACGTCCGCCAGTAGATTATATATATCACACAGCAAAGGGATCTTGTGGAAAAGAATCCAGGCAATATGTATATATGTATATACATATATATATGTATATATGTATATACATATATATATGTATATATGTATATACATATATGTATATACATATATATATACATATATATATATATATATATATATACATATATATATATACATATATATATATATATATATATATACATATATATATATACATATATATATATACATATATATATATATATATATATATATATATATATATATATATATATATATATATATTACCTACTGGCGGTCGCCAGTAGGTAGTTATAGTTAGGACCACGTTTCCATAGGAAATCCGCAACATTCTATTTTGAATAACTTTGGCGCCGGTCGACGAATCCTCGCGAATTTTTCAAAATAGGTGGGGCGCTACGCTCCGCTCCTACCCTGAAAGTCTCGGGGGGATTCGTCAAGCGGGGGCTGAGATAAAAGGGGGGTCCCAAAACGCGTTTTTCCCATGCATTTTTCCATAGGACCTTTAGACAGGGCTACAGCCCGAACGGCTGAACAGAATTACTAGAAATTTGGCAGAGAGGTAGTCCTCAGGTCAAGGAAGTGCCTTTTGTAGGTTTGGTGTAAATCTGTTCAGTAGATTCTGAGAAAATAGCCTTTAAATCAATATATTGATGGCCTGGCCTGCTGACATGTTCCCTCCCACTCAGTCCTCTAAGTGGGCTAAGAACCTGGGGGTTAAAATTGACAACGAGCTCTCGCTCAAATCCCAGGTTTCCACTCTTACGGGAACATGCTTTGGGATACTCAGAATGTTGCGCAAGTTCTTTCCCCTTCTCTCGGAGGAACATCGGAGGATCACTGTTCAGGCACTCATAGGGTCCAGATTGGACTATGCAAATGTCCTATATCTGGGTCTGCCTGAATACCTCCTCCAGCGTTTGCAGGTTACTCAGAACGCTGCTGCTCGTGCAATTTTTGGCCTGCACCGCCGCACCAGTGCCTCCAATCTCCTCGTATCCCTTCACTGGCTTCCGGTGCGGAAGAGGACACTTTTCAAGGCCATGACTCTCGCCCATAAGGCCTTGCATGGCAATGGTGCCAAATATCTTCAGAGGAGGCTGGACTTCTATCGACCTGTACGATCCCTCAGGTCAGAAGCTTTGGCTTTGGCTCGGGTGCCACGCATCAAAAGGGCTCGGCTAGGCGGCCGGTCCTTTAGCTTTCTTGCTCCGCAGCTATGGAATTCCTTACCGGTGTCCTTGCGAAACACCGCTAACCTGCTTGCCTTCAGAAAAGACTTAAAAACCTGGCTGTTCACTGGATAATCTGCCCCCTCTTTAGGCCCCTGCTCTTTCTACTGTTATGTTTTCCAGCTCTTTCTTTGGTCTGGAGCACAAAAGCGCCGGGACACTCCTTTGGAGTAGCCGTTGCGCTATAAAAGTCCCATTTAACATAACATAACATATATATCTGAGCCAGCTTACGGTGCGCTTACGGTACGCTTACCGTACGCGTACGGTGGCGTGCGCGAGCGCGATTCTGATTGGCTCTTAGATCTTAGTAAACATTCGAATCGGCCGAAACCAGGAAGCGGCGGCCGCCATTTTCTCTCTCGCACTGAGAGTGATGTTTAAAATATAAAGCACAAAAACATGTAAAGGGGCTGTTTAGACAGCTCCCACACACATAGCCATGTTGAGGGAGTCCCCAAAGACCCCCCCAAGGCCAAAAACGGTATTTTTATTTTTTCGCTAATTTCGTCGATTACGCTTACCGTACGCGTACGGTAAAAAATTATAAAAAAAAAAAAAATTATCCACACTCTCCCCACCCCGTGTGCAATTGGTGCCCGAAGGGCACCAATTGAGCATGGCTTATTCGAGATGAGATAAACTAAAATATTTTTTAAAAAAATAATTAAAAAAAAAATTATCCACACTCTCTCCACCCCGTGTGCAAACGGTGCCCGAAGGGCACCATTTGTGCATGGCTTATAACATATACGAAAAATTAAAATATTACCTTTCAAAACGAAGTGCATCATATGTCCTCCATGTGCGCACGGTGCGCGAAGCGCATCGTGCGTACATTGCCCATCTAGCGTAACGTGGGCACGCGGTGCGTGCACGGCACTAACTGCGTAAAGTGGGCGCGCGGTGCGCGAAGCGCACCGTGCGCGCACGGAACGAACTGCGTTAAGTGGGCGCGCACGCCACGAATGGCGTAAAGTAACTTAGCATTTAAAAAAACGTACAAATTCACTGAAAAAACCATAGGTTTCCCACACGTTATAGTTAGGAATTAGCATTTAAAAAACCTTGCAAATTCACTGAAAAAACCATAGGTTTCACACGTTATAGTTAGCGGAAATTTTACTGATAAAAAACCAATGAAATTCCCCCGTTATAGTTAGTGCAGGCAACTATAACTCACGCGACCGCAATCTTCTGCTGATGACATATGTGTCTTTATGAAAAAAAAATATTTGTAATATATGTATAGCTAAAAATGTATGGAAGAAGACATGGGCAAATAAGTGTCTAAATACAGTATTAGCATCAGCAGAGGATTGCGGTCGCGTGAGTTATAGTTGCCTGCACTAACTATAACGGGGGAATTTCATTGGTTTTTTATCAGTAAAATTTCCGCTAACTATAACATGTGTGAAACCTATGGTTTTTTCAGTGAATATATATATATATATATATATATATATATATATATATGTTATTTCCTTCATTACATGAAGCTCCCACAGATAAAACTGTCTCTGAGCCAGACCAAAAACGTAGAACAATATTGTGTCTAAAATTTAGCCACAGCAGTTACTGGATTTCTGCGACTACAGAGCGGAGATACGGCCCTTGAGGAAATTCTATTTTTCTTTGTGGGAGCTGAAATATTTTAAGGCTGAACCGTAGACTGTGTGAAGGCCAAGTAGTGATATGAAAATCTGTCTTCCGCCTCATTAGATGACACATTACCTTAATCAGGGTGGTTACAGGGCTGGGGTACTGTATGGCATGGAAGAGTAAGGGAACAACATCATTTACTTAATATGCATGTGAAGAAATAGAGGTGTGATGTTCTCCGTTTAACACAGGTTAAATTGGGTATGCACCTAGCTGAAACTGAAGAGACATAATACAGATGGCTTTGACTTTGAGCCTCTGCTGATAGTACAGCTCCAGACCTCACAATATCACGGCCAGAAGAACAAATCCAATGTTACTTTTTGTGGTGAAAGGGGCCTAGAATTAAATCAGTCAAAATCGAAAGTTATGATGATTAACCCACACAAAGAGTGCAGAGGTAGCGTGACTGTAGAGGGGCTTCCACTAGAGGTAGTTCACCACTTCGACTATCTTGGGGTGAGGCTAAGCGATACACAAGCATGGGGCCCTCAGATGGAAAAAAGCAAAACAACTCTCCATCAGAAAGCCTCTGGCATAGTGAGGCGTTATAAGGCAGCATCTAGTGAAGCTGTCTCTCTGGTCATCACCGTATATATATCCTCAGCTGTAGCGTCAGCAATATATGGAGCCGAGATCTGGGGCTATGCAGATGCCGAGAGTTTAACAAAAATAGAAAAAAAGGGTCATTAAAACACTTTAAGCTTCCCTCAAGCTCTCCTGCCACACCAATATGCTTAGACCTGGCTCTCAATCCTATTCATTTAACAGCGTTTTTAAAACCCCTTTTATATTGGGTCAGATTATGGACCACTAATGAATTGGCAGCCTATAGAGAGTGCGTGAAGATCTTCTGGCTCTCAATAGAAATTTGAGAACACCATGGCTGGAACACATTCAAGAACTAATGTACAGAATAGGAATGAGTGAGCTATGGCCTGCCCCAGAGACAATAGTAAAAGGAGATGCTTTAAGCAGAAAACAGTCTTACTGGGAGTCCTACTCCAAACGTGGGAAATGCATCAGACCAACCCTCTCACAGGCAATTTCCTGAATCATAAAAGTATGCCTAGCCTTGAACCATATTTGAACAGAATGCATCCACATCAGCTAAAATGTCTGTACGTACAATATAGGTGCAGGGTGTTGCCTTTGAGATCACACACTTTCAAATAGGCCAAGACAACTTGCCAGACCGATTGTTGTCCAAATTGCCCGAACATTGTGGAAATGGAGTCCCACTTCATTCTTTTCTGTCCCTCATACAGGAGGGTCTGGAAAAAATGGTTGGTGGCTGTATGTAACCACATGGGTGTGAGACATTATTGGGAAGCGGAGAGAATCTTCAAAAGCGATACTAGAGAACGCATACCTCTCGCGGTCTCCAAGTATATCTATATTGCCTGGACGTTAAGAAAGAAGACCATTTGTAAATCTGAATTCCCTTCCATCTAACAAGTGATTATGAAATGATACACATATTTATCCTGCTGATCTTTCCCTTCTGTATAGCCGCCTGGATATCTATTTTGCACATTCTCCTCGTTACGATTACTTGAATATTTTATGATTGGTTGGAATACTAGCCACCAATATACACAATTGGTTACCTTGCTAGATCTACAATTTGTTTATTGATGACGTCCCGTCTTTCTTACTTTTTATCTTGATGTAATTTTTTAACTGCTTTTATAGTAATGCAACGGTACCTCGATGTCTTATGTTTTTATACTGCATAACTTTTTAATGTATCTAATATTTATCTTCGCTGTATTAATCAGATGTGTTTTATGGGCTGTGCCCGAAATACACGATAACTAACAAATCCAAATCTTGGTTGGTACAGACTATTTACAACTGAAGTTCAACACAGATTAGAAAACTGCCCTGCAAAAATGATGCTGACATTGAATCTTTCTTTTTGAAGGTGCCTTTTTACTTTATCAGTTATTAGCAGCCGCAGCTTAGGGAGCTGAGCTTACCAGCCGTTTGCCCTTTCTTAAAGAAAGACACGCTCTGTTCACAAGGGCCCTTTTAGTCATTCATGCCTAAAATAACAAAAGGCTAGTTAAAATGGTGACGGAGGGAATTTTTGCACTAGGCCAGCTATTCATGCGTGACCAGCAGCACATAATAGGGTTGAGTGTGAATATGAGTTGCAGGAAATTGATTGTGGTTGTTAGTACAGCTGAGAGATTTTCCAGAGGAATTCAATTACAGTGAAAGATATGACTTGAGCTTTATGAGAAAGAACCTAATTAGACGGAAAGCAGAGTATGACAACGTTGTCTAAGTGCGGAACATCCTGTGCAGCTTATTAAGTAGATGACGCGGAGCCACGGAAAGTTCGAGACAGAGACCAAGCTTTCCTGTGGCTTTTACCAGCCAACCTACGGTCCAACCTCAAGAAACACCCCCAACCCTTTAACATTGATTTTAAAGACAATCCAGCACACACAACAATACCGGCCTTGAAATGTAACCATTAATAATAATATTCTTGCAGAACACATTACGGACACTGGAGACAGCTAGTTCATTCGGTGTGGCCGAAATAATAACTGAAATATGTAAATGTGGAGAAATTGACAACATCCAACACCGAGGTTCCCGTCGCCAGTCAGGACACCCAACTACCACAGCCCGACGCAGAGAAGGAGGGCATTGGAGCTGTGATTGGATGGACGACAGGAAAGCTAGTCTGTGATTGGGTATGAGAGGCAAAGATGACGTTTCCCTCTGTAATTGGTCAGCAGCTCACACCTTAGGACTGATGACCTTGTGTGGATATGTAGGAGAAAGTTTTGTGAAAAACAGTTTTAGGTGGAGCTGTTACAATGATGCAGAAAATAAACATCAAAGGAGAGAAAAAAACTTTAAAGGAGCGCTAGTTCGTAAATAATAAAAACTCCACTTTTGTCATGGGAGTGGGGAAGAAGCAGATACGAAGGGCAGAGGATATGGGTAATGGCCAGATCTGCAGACTCTGGAGCTAGGGAACCAGGTTCAAGTCTCAGAGTTGACATCCTGTGATTCATGGCAATCACTTAATCTCCCCGAAATGAATGTTAGAGTGTGTAATGAAACAGGTGCTTGTGTAAAGCACTCCAATACCTACGGTTTGAGATCACTTTGCATAAAACTGCAAAAAGGGAGGAGGGAAGTCAATACATTGCCGAAAGAGGTCTCTGAATGCAGCGACCTCCGAGTATTGTGTCCTGCTGGACACAGTGGCGTAACGAACCTTGAGGGGGCCCCCCTGCAAAGAACATGAATGCCCCCCCCGGATGCTCCGGACTCAGTCAGGAGCTCTCAGGCCAGGGGCCTGCTGCCCATGCACCAGTGGTGGCTGGTGGATCCTAAACGTTGTGCGGTGAAAAGCTGAGATCTAAGTTGAAGGAGCTAGTGAATACAGCAAGCTCACCAAAATGAAAGAGGAGCGTTCGGTGTGGGCCTTCCAGAGTGGGCCCTCCCCCAGCAAGAAAAAAAACATAAAATGTTTCTAATGGTGCATTGCATTTACAACATACATTTCAAGAAATGTTGTACAATTTCGAAAAACAGGAGTTCGAACGGTACATATTACAGCACAGGGTTCAAGAAATGTTACTAGAAACAAGTCGAAAGATGCCCCTGGTATAATACTGAGTAGCCTGGTTTGTAAAATATTGTCCCTTCATGGCTCAGTACAGAGCTCATTAATCACCAGCTGTCCCGCTCAACACTACTGAGCAAACAGAGCCTCTTACTCATAGAACACCATTCTAAATACAAATCTCCATACATACTTATTAGAGGACTCCCTATTGAGTGCAGAGCTCTAGTTAGGCATAAAGCTCGCATCCCCAGATATTCAGTATAGGTCTACTCTGCTAAGATGAATGAATGAAGTGGATTTATAAAGCGCAAAACAGCTGCTCCATCATGAGCATCCCGGCATTAAGCATAGTGCTAAGTGCAGATCTATCTGTTCAGTACATGCTATATGTTAAGTTCAGAGCTCTCAACTCAGCAATTAACAGGGCTCATTGCTCAGCACAGAGCCCACTGAACAGTATAGGCCCCCCTTTTCTATAAAGAACTCCCTGCCCATTAAAGGGTTCATTGGTGAGTACAATGCTCCCCATCAGCTCACACTGTTCTTCAGAGCTGAGCCCCAATCTCCATGTACAATCCTATCTCTACATGTGCTAGTTGTTTCATCTCTTGAATGTTCTACCTATTCATTAGGAAGCCTTCCAATATTTAGGAGAAAGAAAGAAAAAACAACGAAACACTTCACACAAGTGACTTCTAACCTGATGAGAGACACACATGCACAATGACATACAAACAGAGCATAGAATATCTGTCTATGGAGAGAAGCAGCTTCCCAGAGCAGGTAGGAGACTTCAGAGGCCACATTTGGAGAGATTCTGGTTCTGGCACAAGGAATATCTGTCTAGAATTGAGGGAACATGTTCAGAAACATCCTAAAGATTAGGTGACTGAAGTGCAGGGGCACAATGGCTCAGGTACAGGAGCATACAGAGAGTACCTGTCAAGATGCACTCTTGCAAAGAGAGGAAGGGAGAGTGTAAGTTCAATGGGAATTATCATGTCAAATCAGAATGAGGGTGTTCTACTGGAGAAGAAATCCTGTGACATGGGTGAAATATTCAGGAAGGAGCAAGTCCACATAAAAAGGCAGGACAGTCAGGCATAGAGAGAATATCCTGTGATAAAGGCTGGATCCAGAGAGTCCATGCAGAGGGAGAGTGTTCTGATGGAGCTCTCAGGGAACATATCCTTAGGGAGGGAATGGTTACAAGGCAAGTGGTTACCATATCTCGTGAATCAGCGCATGTCCAGTTAGTTCACATTGGGAAGACACATGGATCAGATAGTGAGTTGCAATTTCAAGTATTACGAAACATGTGCAAGGAGAGGGAACGTGGCCAAATGCATGAAAAGCATGTGTTTAGACACCTGTGGCATCTCTGAAGGCAACAGCGATGGGGTTTGTGTTTAAGTGTATAAGTCATTTGCCTAGAAAATCCATGGATTGGGAAGGGAGAGGACCAAACTGGATGAGGGCACAGAGGGTGGACCAGATTTCAAGTCCTAGTATCTAGTTTCAACAGATAGCTGTAACCACATACTGCTCTTTAAAAAATGTGCTTCACACAATAAACAAAGCTCTGCAAATGAACACACTATGCAAGTCTGTAAATATACCTCATCTTCACACATAGCTCTGTAAATGCACTGCTGCCATACTCTGCATCAGTACCACTGTTGCTCAAGCACTGAAACACTGGCATAGTTCATGTAAAGTACCTCAAAAAGTCCATGTTGCACCATGTGGTACTAAGGCCCAGGCAAAGCTTAAGCGATTCATCTAAGTTTCGGCCCGTAGCACCCACTGATTTCAGAAAAACGCCTCCACTCACATATAGACCTCCCAACATCTGGAAGCTCCCTTGCTATGAAGCACCTATTTTATTATACTTTGGGAAGTGAAGGTCATAGTTGTGCAGTGTGGGTCTTCACAGGAATGTGGGAGTGACTAAGTTACATATGTTATGGAAGGAGAAGGATTAAGAGAGAAGCCGCTGAGGAGGTAAAGGAGTCACTGAAAATGGAAAGAGAAGTCAGGACGGTGAGGTAAAGGAGTTCTTTCTTTTACATATATAGGCAGTAACCCACCAACAGCTACACACGGACGGACATACCTCAGCCGTGACTACCTCATGTGTCACTAATCTTCTATTATTTGGTCACTCCTGATTTACATTGATGTTGTGACTCCTCTACGAATCTCAGTCAGCATAGCAGATGTAAAAAAGGAAATCTGTTGAGCCTGCTGTAAACCCAGAGTGGGAAAGGGGTCTAGTTATATGTCAGAACTATAATCAGGGATGGGGGCAGTTTTGGTGGGGAGATCTATTATATAGAAAGCTGCCAACCAGCAGTAAATTGAAGAAGAAAAAAATAACTTCTTTATTCTGCATTTCCTTCCAAACTTGAAGCATATTGCATTCTGGGACTCTTTGGCTCATGGTTATGAAAAAAATGAAATGCTAACCCCAGATATACAGAATGCTATTGGCTGAGCAGCTCGATATAGATAATGTATTGCAGGTGTCATGAGATCCGTTTACATTTCTGTGTTGTAACATCGGATATAGAGATGGGTTGCAAATCTCATTTCAAACCTTGTAAAGTAAAAAGTGTGGGCTTTCGTTAACGGCAAGTAACATTAGACCTCCTATTCTGTTTTTAACTGTGGACAATGGGGGTGGCCTCACATAGTGATAAAATAATGTATCAAGTGACTTCACACAGACATGCACCCTGAGTTCAAGCTGCCACAGTGCCAGTTATGCACTGCTGGCAAGGCCTAGTCAGTAGGTCACCAAGGCCTGGGGTCAGAGGGCAGGCTTCAGCAGCTCTTAAAAGTTAGATAAGGTTGTTATGGCGCTCTCGTATGGCTTGATTATCAGGAGTAAGGGAATGAGGTGCAACACTGTAAATCTTTGCTGCTGAACAGCAAAGTCATGCACTTCCTAGGCAATTCGCCCAGGTTAAATAATAGACACCAAAGTCCCGGCAGGAGAGGAGTGCACACGCAAACGGCTCGGCTCTGATCAAGGGGTCATACTACACTTGCGCATAGAAGTGGCTGTAGTTCAGCGTTCCCTTTCAACAACTAAACCTTAAGGTGGGTGGAGACTGCACCATCATTGTGTCGTGGTTGCCCCCCTCTACATTGACCTCCCTTGCCCTGCCTGTCGCTCTGCTGTGTTTATCCCGCCCGAGTCAAATCAGCCAATGCCCCAGTACGAGTCTTAGAACTTAGAGGCTGAAGGTGGAGACGTCGCTGCGCACACAGAGTGCTGCAGGCCTCGCTCTTATCAGTTACTGCGCGCCAATAAAAGCCTTCATAGATGATATCACACATTGGTAATTCGTATTCATCTGAAATGTCGAACAAACCGTAACATTAATATAGCATAAATCTGTAATGCAGTGAAGGCACCTTGAATGTGACATTGGAAAACAAGTGAAAGATTCCGGATTTAAAACGTAACTTCAAAATGGGGCACTTGGCTCAAAACGGTAAACTGTTAAACATTTATGGAACGTTTGGGCCAATTACATTGGTAATTTGTGCAAAAAACACACACAATACTTGAACCAGTTTCTTACCTTGTTTTGTGGGAATTCGGCCTTGAAGCAGAGCCCGATGTGGTATCTCCTTTCTAATTCATGGAGCAGAATTGGTGCGTAAGAAGCCACGCTTAAAATGGCCACGCCTAGCATCGTGATGTCTCTAAGCCGGCCTGTGCTTCAAGGGCGAATCACTGCGTATGCTAGGCCGGCACATGAGTAGTTGCCCCATCCCCCAAAAACTCGACAACTGTTGCTTGCGATCATAATACAGCTCTGTGATGAGCATCTTCACTGTATTTTATTTTCGCTCCTCCTGCCTCGCTCTCATGTAACTCGTAGGGCAACACCCCTCATGACTCTTATTACCAGTCGTCCAGGCTGTGTACAATGCAGCAGGTGGGGGCCCCCTGGAGCTAGGGGGCCTCCGGGGCTGCGGAGGCCTGTGCTACGCCCCTGGCTGAACACAGTCTAGTGTTTCTGCTAGCAACTCCCCCGAGGGCTGGCCCACACACCCACACCCTCACCCATCCAACACGGGCGTCACCAGTCAGGTGACCCCGCAAATAAAAGAGCCCGAGTGCACGTGCCCGTGGCTAGTTGTTAGCACCATATTCCAGTGTCCGTGTCATCCTTCCTATAGCATAAGGGCATAGGGCCCAGAACGTAACAGTGGCGACGAGCGGGACTTGCCCGCGTGTGCAGCCTTTTTGTCTGGTGGTAAAAGGAGGAAGGTGTGCTGTCCGTGTCGAGGGCACCCCCCCCCTGCAGCAGGTGAAATCGCCGGAGTGCCCACTGGCTCGGGTGAAGAGCCCCAGGGTGAAGGTGAGGCGGCGGTAGCCCACCCCGCATTGGCAGAGCCTGCTGCCCAGACTTTCCGGCAATGTGATGACCCGCGATGGCAGGGGAAAATGCGAGCCAGGCCGGACTGCTGAGACGCCAGCCGCCGCCGCCGCAGACTGCCACGAGGGGAGAGACGCCTGAGCAGACATCAGACGGAAGGTTAGCCCTGACTGCAGGACATCGGGGGCAGCGAAGTGAGCCTAATGAGGGGAGGACAAAGTGGAGCAGTGACCAGACACCTCCCACCCCCGCGAAGAACACTGCCCTGTAGTAAAGTAAGGTCCGGAGCCTCGTGCAGCAGCCCCAGCTCCTCTTTGCCCGCCCAGCATGAGAACTGAGTGAGACTGCGGCGGTGGGTAGAGCAAGGAGGAGACAACATGCGGCCCGTGGCAGATCGGAGCGGCCAGCATGAAATGAGGCGAGACCCCCATCGGAATGAGCTAACATGGTGGGGTGGAGTGTCGCGTGTGCGGCCGTGAACCCGAAGTAAGCGGGCGGTCCGTTGGGTTGCAAAGACCCCGCTTTTCAAGTAATAAAAGCAGAACAGTGGGTGGTTTGGTGAGGCAGGTGTCGTGGTGGTAACAAGGGCGGTTTTGCTTGCCAGCCCGGGAGAGACCCGCTATGCATAGGCGAGTCACCAGCAGTATATCAGCCCCACTTGCAACAGAGCGGAAAGGCAGAGTGTGATCTCGCGCATGGCCTGCAAAGAGGAAAGAGAAGCGTGAGGTGGGTTCAAGCCGCATAGAAGGAAGCGGAATTAATAAATCAGTGCTTTGCCCCCCATGCAATGGAGAGAAGCCAGTGAAGTTCTGCTGCGCGAGTACTCACCGCGCCGCGCTGAAATGTCACAGGATGTCATAGAAATACCCGTCCAGCAGCATGCAAACCCCCATCGACAGGCAAAAAGGGAACCTAGCCCAGCCAACCGCGTCCTGAAAGAGACCATCAATGAACTCACCGTCATGGTCGTGAGGAGGCCAACACCTTCTGGAGAAATGCATGAGGCCCTGAGCACAGCACACGGCTCGGAAGGTGGATAAGCTGTGTGGAGGCCGAGCTGTTCCCGAGCCTGAATTCCCGCTGCGAGGAGGCCCGCAGCGTCGGCAAAGCTGCTGGGCCTATTAACGGAGCTGCAGTGCCACCTAGTGGCACAACTGGGTACTGCACCTGTTCAAAAGGCCTGCAACGTGGATAGGTGTCTAGATCCAGAACTGCACAAGCACCAGTGGTGGCTGGTGACATTTGAAAGTGGTGAGGCGTAAAAAAAGTGTCTACATGTGTTTTTTGTCGTAGCGAGCCTGATTGACTAAAGGGGAACTGCAGGACCCTCACGCCAAGGAATGATGGTTAAACCACATTTCAGAAAGCAAGAATATTTATAAAAGTAGGTAGGATATGTAGACTTGAAATAATTAAACACATTTAAAACTGTCCCATATCGTGCTGCATTCCTGCTTGCACCTGTGCCATCCATTTAGCCTGACTGCATTATTTTAAAAGAATAGGGAACATTGCCGTTAGCCGCCTGACCTTATTGCCAAAGAAGGATGAACTATATGTCACCTCAGGTCTTCATTAGGGCCAAAGATTGGGTGGCGAAAACCTCTAAGGCGAAAAACCAAATCACCTCACAGCCCAGTCTCTCCCTCCTCACCAGGGTAGGCCTCTGGGTCCTTCTGAGTCCCGCACCTCAGGGATTACAGGCTGTGGCGAAAGTCAATGTTAGTAGTCACTGGGCATTCAGGACATTGTGCTGTCTATGAATATTTTAGACAAGAAATATCCCTGAAAGCTTCCTGATGGATTAATACTGGAAAAGGGGGACTTTGTTCTACTTTTATAGCTGTTTGCAAAGGCATGATTGTCTTAGAGCTCTTCCAAGAGAGACTGCCTATTTCAACATAAAAACGGAGCCCAGCTGAATATCTTTAGTTCCCTTTATTACAAACTCCTTGGAAAGTAATGATATTTATTGTATGAATATTGCATGAAGTAAGACAGTGGAAAATGGAATGCCATATTAAGTTTCTGAACTTTTAAACTTTTCAATAATTAGGGAAAGGGAATAAAGCCGAGAACAGAGCACCGTAACAGGTTTAATTAAAGAATATAAGGTGCGGGGCCGTCACACCGGCATCAGGGCCGGCTTTAGCGCTGGTGGCACCCTGTGCGACAATGTGTGATGGCGTCCCCTCAATGACCACCTCCACCACGGATTCTCTCACTAGCACCCTTTAACAGTGACCAAGTCTCCATAACCACACTCTCTCAGATGCATTGAATTAGTTATATAGCGCCACTCATACCAGTGTCGGGTGTCTGAGCACTTTGCATCACACGCACATTACACACAGACATTCAATCATGCGTGTGTAAATCAGTGTGTAGGAAATGTTACGTAAACCAAAGGACTAAAAGTGTAGGAGTCACATGTCATCCATACTGGTAGGCAGTATAGTTTAAGAGTGCTTAGTGTGGAGAAGCACAAACTCAGAGTCGAAAAAGAAACAGCATAGTTGGGAGTTTTCTTTAATAATAAGAATCGATTTCTAGCCAAATTAACCCTTTTTGCAACATTGATCAATGTTCTGTACTTTGCAGAGTGTATGCAGTTCTAGGATGAAAGTTAATAGCTCACTATTCTATATTAGGACTTTAAATTATACATTAAATTAACCTGCTGATCTGTTTACATCTGTAATCTACATGGTACACGTTCTTTGCAGCAGGCATATTAACCCTCAGCACTAACTTCACCTAAGTCAAAACCACAACTATACAAAATGCTGATCTCTCTCCAGGAAGATAATTAATCACACGAGATATCTTGACATTTATGTGAGGCCTGGTAATTGCGGGGGAAAGAAACGCTGCAGCAGGTGCTTCAAAGGCATAATAAACTTTCAAACACGGCGCCCTAAAGCCGACCCTGACTGGCATTAATACGGCACCGGAGGATCTAAAATAGTAATGAATGTACATAACTATTTTAGGCCTAAGGAGGGCCTAAAATAGTTTTGTACATTCATAACTTCACAGTAACGGCCGGCATGGTGGGGGTCGTCACGGGGGGGTGGAGGCGGGAGGAGTTTAATTAAAGAATATTATAAAACTTACCGTCCTCGTCCTGCAACATCTTCTGGATGCGTCCCAACTCCTGCTCCGTCTTGCAACACCGCAGCTTCTGGATGCGTCCCAACTGCCGCTCCCGCCGTCCTGAAGCTCTCGTCGTCATCCATGAAAGGCAGCCTCCCTCCCTCCGCTCTGCCAATCACAACGCTGAGGCGCAGTGGAGAGCGCCCCAGCCGGGACAATTTTCTCTATGTAGGCTAAGGAGAGTGGGCGGTCCTGCTCGAGGGCATGGGGGGAGTGGCTTGCCCACTGTTGTGTGCATACGGACTGTTTGATCGGCCCCAGGGGCGACCAAACAGTCCCTATGCACAACAGTGGGCAAGCCACTCCCCCCCTGCCCTCAAGCAGGACCGCCCACCCCCGATCAGGCACTTCTGCTTTCTCGCAGTGCGAGAAGGCAGAAATATAAATGGTAGTAATTACCATTTATGTTTCTGCCTTCTCGCACTGCGAGAAAGCAGTGGGGCGGCGCCCAAACGCTCCTATGGAGGAGCCGCCACTGACAAGCACTCATGTCCCAAAAGAAACGGTCCTTTACAAACTCACACTAAGACGAAGTGCAAGCCGCCTGCAACCAAGCAAACATGTGGGAAAACTGCACTGTCCCAGCGCTGAATCAAAGCGGAGAATCTGCACTACTACACAGCCTCCTTCTGGGCCTCGACTGCATCTGCAATGCGCGAAACTGCCTCATAAGTTAACTCAGGTATTCGGGGTAGCCTTGCCAGAGCAACACCTAGAAGAAAGCCTGACTAACTTTACACCAAGGATGTCCAACACAAGTCCAGGCGCTTTTACATCCTTGCAAGACTTTCAATATATTACTACAGACGATGTAAATGTGTCCCAGTCCAACTACTGAATGAAAATGTCTCCTTTCGCAACAGCCTAAAAAAAAAAAATAAGCACAGTTCCGCCCTCTTGTACCTAAAGTGGACATCTTTATCTTTTCAACGTTGTTCATGTTAACACCTCATTGCCTGTTTTTATCACAAACCCAACATCACAACACTATGCCCAGCTGCACCACGGATGTTTTTCTTTCAGCACAAGTAAGGAAGACGTGCATGAGAACCAGCACCTTCATGGACCATGCAAGACGGCATAAGAAGGAAGCCCAAGAGAGGAGCAGCCACTACGTTTAATGCACGCGACAGACTGAGCGTCTACTCACGGGTGCGCATGGACAGTGAATGGCTACATGGAGGAATGCGTGCCAGCTAGCTGCCCCAATACTGTCTAGAAGGATTTTACAAGGAGTTACCAACCCTGCCAAGCATGCAGAAACCAAGGCAGGATCCGACGGCGCAATATCAAGTTGCAAGAGCAATGCCCTTGAGCGAACAGTAGGCGGAAGGGGGATTACCCGCCATCAGCGAAGCACCAAGGAACTCCCAGAAGAGAGAGGGGCCCTGTGTGGCCCGAACGCAGGAAGGAGAGAGATGGTAGTCAACCTTACCTGCATCAACGTCGCCCAGCAGTGGGCCAGAAACCATTCAGAAAGTGCCTCCAATACTGCCTTAAGACTGTGGTGTGCATCAGTCCTTTACAGGCATGAGGAGATTCCTGCACTCCGAGTGGCGCACTGCCACAACTGATGCATGAGAAGGGAGATACTTACCTCCCACAGCGATCCCAATTTACAGCCGGAATACTCTGTCGAGGAAAAGAAGGGTATGGAAGGCACTACAGAACGGATCCATTAAAGCACACATACCTCCACTGCCGTCCCTAAAATGGCTGACATCCGTTCTGTAGTGCCTTCCATACCCTTCTTCTCCTCGACGCTCAGTCCTATTTGACAGGACTGGACTGAATCGGTGAGTGGTCCGCGACGGGAGAAGATGCAAGGTCCAAAGAAAACGACGGAGTGAGCAGGAGGTCCCTGTGAGATTGCGTGGCCCTTTCGCCACATTTTCAGAGCATGTACTGACGGAACATGCGTTGAGTGGCCTTCCGCCACATTTCAGAGCAGCTGTTGAAGTGACTTGCATTGCGTGGTTACTGCAGCAAGAAGTTACCTGCATTACGTGGCCTGTCGCCACATTTCAGAGAAGATAAGGAGTGGAGATATATAGGAAAGTGACAGTGCTATTCCAGGAAAGCAGATGACAACAGGTGCGCAGTAAAAGTCAACAAAAGGGGACCAGAACGAGTATTCGCACTTTCACCTGAACGCACCTTCTAAGATGCGTCATTTTTCAGTGACCGTCCAGCCACCTGTCGCGGCTGCTTAAAGGAAAGGGCATCCCCGTTTGTTTACACACATGCCAAATAAGAAGAGTTGCACCATGTGTAAGACGAGTATCATGACTGCAAAGGTTCGCCAGTCACCCCTAATCACTGCCAGTCATCACCACCTGTTGGACAGTCGGCTCATGGCAGCCACTCCATCATTCATCATATGCATCACTCCCATCCCTGGAGCATCAAGTACCATGACGAGTCCTGCACCATTGCCATACAGAGGGACGATCTGAAGATACAGTGACCATCTGTTTAACTGGCGCATGTCCTGATCCTGGTAGCGAGAGCATGTTCTGCCCAGGACACATCCACCCCTGCAGTTTTCATGAGTGACTAGGCGGCGGCTCCAGAGTCAGAGCCCATATGAAGTCCGATGGCAACTCATCCAATGGGCCTCCCCGAGCGTGACAGATGGACTTTTCTTTGCCCCACCAATGGATTCCAGGAAACAGCCATGCCATACAACCGAGACTTCAACAGGTCACAGAATGCCAAGACTCTCGTCAAAGGATCAAGCAACATAATCGTCCAGTACTTAACAATGGACTCCCCCTACGCTCCTGATGCACCTATTTTGAACAATAAGACACTAATTGCCTCACAGCAAGAGTACGCTGGACCGACGAACATCACATAGGTGGACTATCACTCAACTGGCACCAAGCTGAAAGGTCCGGACTTCATCAGCACCGTGTTCGTGCCTGGTTAAAGTAGGAACATGTGCCAAGATGTCCGGGTGCTCCCAGCTGCACCTGTTCACCGCTGTCCTGCGAGCTACATCTCTGAACTGTGAGACTCCAGTTATTTTTAGTTGTCTTCCCATTCCTTCCCTCTTGTTTGCTGTTTTCGTTTTAATAAAATCTGGGAGGAATGTTGTGTCCTGCTGGACACAGGCTAGTGTTTCTGCTAGCCACTCCCCCGAGGGGTGGCCCACACACCCACCCCCTCACCCATCCAACACGGGCGTCACCAGTCAGGTGACCCCGCAAATAAAAGAGCCCGAGTGCACATGCTCGTGGCTAGTTGTTAGTACCATATTCCAGTGTCCATGTCATCCTTCTTATAGCATGTGGGCCAAGGGCCCAGAACGTATCACCGAGGGAGGGGTAGGCAAGTGGGAGGGGTGAAATGGTGTTGGGCACTGCACGGGAGATCGGGGAGATGAGCCATGGGCAAGCTGAAAAATAAAGCATCTAGGAAAGTTTATAAGAAGTAAACAAAACATTTAGCGGGAGCAGAGACAGGCTAACTAAAAATAAAGCCCAAAACCGAACAGACATCCTACTAAATAAAGCCTAAATAACGGTCAAAATCGAAAATAGCTAAAAGCCTAAAAAATATAACCAACAAAGCGGGAAGCATGGCGCATGACGTACCCCTAATACAACTGTAGAATTCAGAGGAGGTGGAAGGGAGGAAAACTATATTTAAATTCAATCATCTACTGTGCCGAAACTAAAGACAGGCAAACAGAAACAGAGCAGGAAACCAAGAAAAAAAGTAGTGCTCCTAAGAACAGATAAAGAACTGTAGAATGATAAGACAGTACTTAGTCCCTGCTGCATAGGAGGAACGGAAGAGAAAAAGGAGGGACAAAGAAGCAGGACTGACCACCAGCCAGCAAGAATTTTAGAAGACCACTGACAGACAAATGAAAAACAAAAGCAAGCAATGGGTGGAGTTAGAACTCCACAAAGCAATTACTACAGGTCGCTAAGTGACAGCGCAAACACTGCCTAGGCTCGACCTAAAAATGACACTTAAGGTGAGAAGAAATATGTCATTTGACTATTTGTAGTTACTTCTATGATGAATTAAACCCAAAATTACATTTACAAATGTAATCTATTGTACAAAGTCCTAGTTAGAAGAAATCATATGACATGTTTTGTGCAAAAGATGATTTTTCAAAAACAATTTGACCGAATCCATCTAACAGACGCCAAGTGGGTCAGGTAAACATAGTAAAACTAAGAAATTAAAATGTTACCACTGCAGAATGGTGGGAGAAGAATTTTCTTTTCTCCACAGCGCTTAGGCTTAGAATGCCCTGTCGAGTTATCCATTGTCACATAAGCTATGTTTTTTTAAAGGGTCTTAAAGAAATTCTTGTTAATGGTTAGTATACTACACTTTAGCCATTTTATGCTTCATGTCAATTTCATTTTTATGCTTCCAGAATGTTTTTGTATTTACCTTTGTTGCAGTCTTGTTCTTATCCTGGAGTGGTTTAATGAGGTGTTTGCCCAAAACACATGAATACACACACTAGTGTACTGCTAAGCATAAATGCAGGTAAAGTTGTTTCGATATCCATGTCCTTGTGGTGATAAAATATATAAACTACACAAGGATGTTCATCCTTTATTCTACTCTCAATAAGTAAATAGCATCAAATGACGTTTCCCAAATTAAAGTGAAATGCATTTTACTCTCTTCTCCTCTCGATTCAAAATGCAAATGGTTTTACCCTCTCTTACATTTTTTGTGTTAGCTTTGTGATTTGTTTTGGGCTCTGTGCTTCCTGTATGGATTTTATCACGTGTCTTGACACATTGAACTGGGGATGTAGGTTGCAAATCATGTCTTATACAAATAAACTAAACGGAGCTTTAAAACAACTCCTTAGTAATATGTAATAACAAAGACAGAACAAGGAAAATAACAGGAAAAGTAGCAAAATTCTATACAGGTAATTGTTCACAGTTTGTACCTCAATGAGTTGTGTTTTGTCATATTCTTCACGATGCTGGTAGATACACTGGCTAAGTACTGAGTACCACCTTTCAAGCTCATCAACGGCAAGGTTGCTGCTTTTTTTGACCAGCACATCCAAAAGGTTCTGTGGGAGAGAATGTTTGAGTTAATACATCATTTCCTAATGACATTTTTCTGGATATGCTTTCACTTGACAACACTGTGATGCCAGCAGGCAGTACAATATAAGCTACCCTAAGAGCACTAAATGGAGACAAGCTAAAGCTCAAGGAAATACTCTATAATACCTAAGAAGCAACTGTACAACATAGGTAAATTGCAAGCCCCAGAGGAGTTCCACTACTATACTTAGACAGCCATCAAGCCATCAGTACAGTAATGTGTGCTGTCATTTGCAACACTAGAGGAGGTGTGGGTTATGTGTGCACAGAGGTTCGTAACCGGCAGATTTCAATGGTTTTATGCATTGAGCCAGAAACATAATACAGTTTTAACTGAGAAATATTATATATATATATATATCAATATGTCTATGAGCATGTCATGAATGATGTAATATGTGACGTAATAAGCAGTGCATTGCGGGGGTGCGAGTATTAGTTAGCTCTACTAACTAGAACATCGAAATTTCTCTGGTTTTATACGACTGAAATGTCCAACTAACTATAACATCTCTGAAACCTATGGTTTTTTCAGTGAATTTCTAAGGTTTTTTTAAAATGCTAATTTCAAACTATAACGTCCCTGAAACCTATGTTTTTTTCTGTGAATTTCAAAGGTTTTTTAAATGCTAATTTCTAATTATAACATAGCAGTCGCGTTTGCACTGTGTGGGATTTACTGGAGGTAGCAGGAGGGGTAGTTAGCCCCCAACGTCAACCTTGGGGGCCAACTACCCCTCCTATTACCTCCAGTAAGTCCCACACAGAAGGATTTCTAACTTCTCATACCAGGCCACGCCCCCTTTCTCCACCAGTCTGCAAACGCGCCCCCTGGCGCGTTGTAAGTTGGGGAATTAATTCCCCCTCAAATACTGAGGGTCCCTGTGGATCAACTAGCCCACCAGGTACCTCCAAGTAAGCGACACAGAGCTGGATTGCAGAGAGGTGGCTCGAGGCCACGTCCCTTTTCACACCACTCTGCAAATGCAGAAAAAAAAATAACGAAACGCGGACCCCCGCGTTTTGTTATTTTTTTTCTTCATTTTCGACAGGGTTCGCACACAGCGCGACCCGGCCAAATTATTATTATTATTTTTTTAAATGCTTTTCTTGGGCCTGGGGAGTCAGGGTGTTCCTACCCATGCCTCCTTCTTTTGTTTCTTATCGTTTCTCTTACCTTTTTTCCCTTTCACTCGGTTCCGAGGCACAAGATGGCTGCCAACACTTCCTGGTTTGAAGTGTTGGCACCCAATCAGAGCCAACCTCGTGCTCGGGAGGGCTCAGCCAATCATAGCTCAGAATTTTCAAATATATATATCTGTAAATCTTTAAATAGCTCAAAAACTACTGAACAGATTTACACCATTTAAAAAAAAGCGTGCTTTCTGGACCAAGAGCTGTCTCTGTGCCAAATTTGGTGCAAATTTGGTGCAATTCCGTTCAGCAGTTCAGGCTGTAGCCGTGTCTAAAATTTCCTATGGAAATTAACATGGAGAATACAGGTTTTGGGACCCCCCTTTTTTCTCGGCCCCCCTTGACGAATCACCCCGGAACTTTCAAGACAGGAGCGGACCTGAGTGAACAATTAGTTTTGAAACTTTCGTGAAGATTCGTCAAACGGCGCCAACGTTATTGGCAATTCAAAAAACGCTTTTCCTATGGTAACTAGCTTCTAACTATACCTTTTTACCCTCTCACTCGGTCCGAGGCACAAGATGGCTGCCAACACTTCCTGGTTTGGAGTGTTGGCAGCCAATCAGAGCCAAACTCGTGCTTGGGAGGGCTCAGCCAATCCGGTCTCAGAATTCTCGAATATAAATATCTGTACATCTTTAAATAACTCAAAAACTAGTGAATGGATTTACACCATTTAAAAACAAGCATTTGCAATGCATCGGTCTCGCCTTTGAGACCTTATATGTATTTAGGAATGCAGCATATTAGCCCGGGTGCTGAAACATCTACTGTTCTATAATATGGAGGGAAAGTGAGCAGCAAACTGCGTAACACGCCAGGTATGGGAACACATGGAGAGAAAATTTGCCTTTTAGCGAGAAATGGTATAGTCCAAAGCTGATATATGTTGCATATATATTAAAAGTATCAGCAACATGTATTGTGGAATGAAATGACGTGATATTCTCCATCTAAGCGCCTATCCACAGCCGTGCTCGAATCAGCAAAGCAAAATAAGAGTTCTGAAGCTGTAAACACTGCTAAAGGTTTCTTTAGCACAGGATACAACACACGTTGGGGGAGGGCGTAGACATTCATGACCTATACATCTACGTATCCGGGCAGCAATAGGTGCTTTAGAATATTAAAAAAACGAAGAGTGCCAACGGTGCGTGGAGACTGCTGGCTATGGGTTTAGACCTCCCACTGGTTCACTTTTTAGCGCAAATGCACCAAGACTTAACTGGCGGGGTTAGATATGGAGTAGATGGGGAACTTTCCCCTCCCATAAAAATGAATTGTGGAGTACGCCAAGGGTGTGTGCTAGACCTGTTTTTATTCTGCCTATATATTAATGATCTGGAGACTCACCTTGGTCTAGGTCAGGTTGATGTCCAGGGGGTGGACTCTAGAAACTTGACACGATTACTTTATGCTGATGATTGCGTTTTGATGTCCAGGGCTGGGGTGGGTCTTCAATTACTTTTAAGCAGTTTTAACAATTTGATGTGTGATCTTGGTCTTAAGACTAACATGGCCTAGTCCTATGTTATGGTTGCTGGGCGGACTCCTCGCCCATTATTCAGGTTTGCAAGGAAGTTGGGCCATAAGCAGATAGACTCCTTAATTACTATTAATAAGGCCCGCTGCTGTGCTGTTTTCCAGTATTGGGCGGGTGTATGGGGCTCTGGCTAGTCAATGTCCCTACAGACAGCAGCAAATCACTTTCTTAGACGTTTCCTGGCGGTTCCTAGCAGCCTCCCAAGTATTTTATGCCACACGGAGGTAGGTTTAATTCCATTAATGCAGAGTGTAAAAATTGCCCTGATAATGTTGTGGCACTCAGTGTGGGTTAAACAAGAACCTGCGCTGAACCGCGCAAAAATATCAGATTGTCTCAGCCTTGAACGCACGCAGGAGATTCCTTGGCTTTGCCATATTAAGGAACTGTCCAAGTAGGAAGTGGGGAATGTGTTAGTACTCTAGAAAAAAATGGCAAATATTTCAAAATACCAGCTGAAAAAGGATTTATCTATGTTAAAATTCGAAAATAAGCGTATAGAACTGGGGGAAGAAGAAAGTCCAGGAGTACTTGCCACTGGTTTGCACTGAAAATATAGAACCTTATTTACTGTTCCCCCTAGGCCACTCAGCAAGATTTTATTTGGTCAGACTCAGGTTCAGCATAGCTCATTTCCTGGTCTCTTATCCTCGTAAGGCAAGGCATACTGTGACTCTAAGCTTCAACCTTGTCCGTGTGATTCAGAATCGAAACAAAATATGGTGCATTTCATATTCTTCTGTCATCTATATTACGGTCACGGAGAAATTTAATTATCCTACTTTTAAAGACTCTGAACATAAGGAAATGTATACCGGCTCAGTATTATTTACAGCTTTTGAAAACAGAAGAAAGAAGTCAGATGGTCCATAACTTCATTTCTTCTGCGGTACACTTGCGTAATTCAGTGGGAAAATGATTAATACGCTGCTTTGTTTTGACAATTAATGACATTTTAAGTATAACACATTTTTCTATTTGGAGCTTTTATTGGGTGGTAATGAGCTTAAATGATGTTTAATGATTTATGGTGACTTTTGATGTTAAATGGGATTGATAGAGTTGTATGCTGCTCACCAAACATGGATTTTATTAAGCTTTTACCATTTTGATCTGTATGCACTTTAGCACATGAACACTTTGCCCACTGATTTTTCTTTAAAGAAATAATGATTTGTTGGGTTCTTTGTTTTAATTATATACAGTGATGAGTTATATTTTTTAATCGTATTTTAAGTGTATGTTTGATGTACTCTTATATAGTTATGGAAATAGCAGAATAAAAAAGAAAGAAACAAAAGTCAAGATCCGTCTTATAATCACCCTCAGATAAGAGATTCTTTGACGTGTTTGTCTGACTCCAAACATTCGCCATCTAACAGAGCATGACTAGCTAGGAGAGGTGTAAGACACACCGGCCTTTTCTCCTTTTTCTGAAAAGGGCTCTTTTCCTTTTGGGGCTAAGCAGACCTACCAGGTGTGGCTCCAATAATAATGTGGTCAATGCAGCAATGGTGCTAAATTGTCATTCCGGGTATCTCGGATTCTCCTATCAATTGTTCCTACTTGTCTGTCTCCTGTAAAGTAGAAAGCTCGGCATCATGAAAGTGAACGACACTTTTAGACCATTTGACTACTGCTGTGCTAATTCCCAGGGCTTTAAGTGGGCAGGGTCTCACCAGTGCTGAGCACCGGCAGGTTTTTAAAGGAGGCCCCGAAACGGTTCTCTAACGGGCTCTGTTTTGGCCCTGGAACAGGTGGTCCGTTTTTAGGTCTCGCCTACGCAGCGCGCATGTGCTGCATAGGAGGACTGTTAGCAGTCGTTCTGCTCTTTTTCGAAGCACATACTCATGCTTGTGGCGGCATCCACCTTGCGGAAGTGCGCAAGGGCGCACCACAAGAACGAGTGTGTGCTTCGGAAAAGAGCAGACTGCTCTCCCAAGTGCGCGCACGCGTGCCTCGCTTCGCCACTCAGTCTTGCTCGCACTTCTTGTTCATGAGTTCAGTGTTAGGGGTAAACATTACACACTCACTCTCGTCTCTTTCGTTGGTGAATAGTCTGCCCCATGCGTGCAGCTGCCACCCCTCCTCTCCCAGCCTTCCTTTAAGTGCGCGCACCTCGCTCCGCCTCTCCGTCTTGCTCGCAATTCTTGTTTATGCGTGCAGTGTTGGGGTAAACATTACACACTCGCTGCCAATTTGTTTTGGTGAGCGTCGTTCCAAAAAGCTTGATTTTGTTTGATTTGTCAACTTTGTTTTTCCACGAAGGGGATTAGGGGCGATGTGGGGGCAAAATAGCTTCTTAGGTACTGTTCGTCACTAGGCCCCGCCCCCTTCTCACACGGTAAGATTCTGGCTCAGGTTGACAGGTCTGTCTACGGACTAGGAAGAAAAAAATTGCACTGGTTAAGAAAGCAAGCTGACATTATTTCTTGCGGAAGTGCGCAATGGCGCACCACAAGAACGAGTGTGTGCTTCGGAAAAGAGCAGACTGCTCTCCCAAGCGTGCGCACACGTGCCTCGCTTCACCACTCAGTCTTGCTCACGCTTCTTGTTCATGAGTTCAGTGTTAGGGGTAAACATTACACACTCACTCTCGTCTCTTTCGTTGGTGAATAGTCCGCCCCATGCGTGCAGCTGCCACCCCTCCTCTCCCAGCCTTCCTTTATGTGCGCGCGCCTCGCTCCGCCTCTCCGTCTTGCTCGCAATTCTTGTTTATGCGTGCAGTGTTGGGGTAAACATTACACACTCGCTGCCAATTGGTTTTGGTGAGCGTCGTTCCAAAAAGCTTGATTTTGTTTGATTTGTCAACTTTGTTTTTCCACGAAGGAGATTAGGGGCGATGTGGGGGCAAAATAGCTTCTTAGGTACTGTTCGTCACTAGGCCCCGCCCCCTTCTCACACGGTAAGATTCTGGCTCAGGTTGACAGGTCTGTCTACGGACTAGGAAGAAAAAAATTGCACTGGTTAAGAAAGCAGGCTGACATTATTTCTGAGAGAACGGCCATGAAATATCTCATGTTTAGTCAAGCGCCTGTTTACGTTTACATCGCAGCAAGACAGAGCACACAGACTATGCCTTCCTGATAATTAAGTATAGTTCTTTACGCCTTTCCTTGACCAGCTGCCAAGGAAGGTAAAGGCGGGAAGGGATGTGACGATTTTCGCTAAGGATTGTGGGATGTAAGACTCAACCTAGTTGTTCCAGTTCATACGAGGGCAGAGAAGAAAGACAGTAGACATATTGATGTAAACAGCACTGTAAGTGACTGGCATGCGAGTTGTGTTCTTCCGTGGGGTTCAGTTTACTTGAGCGCATTATTGGTGCATATCATTTTTTGCCAAGTATCTTTTTAAATGGCTAAAACTGCGTTGCTTAATTTGTAGTACTTGCCGAGTGGTATGTTTTAATCAGGTTGAATCTTTTTGGGATTCGTGCAGGTTAAATCTACCTGTTGTCTGATTGTACAAAAAGCAAAATAAACTTACATTTAGTTGAAAAGGCGTCTTTTTTTTTTTTTTAAAGAGGACTCGTCTCGGAATTAGACGCAGGTTAGAGCTGCCGATGAAAGGTGGTGGGCGTTTCCTGTGCATGCCCGTACATGCTGCAGAGTGCCTCGATACTGGACAAAGTTCAAGGCTGCAAATAGGGTGTGTGTGTGTGTGTAAATGAATGCTGGTGGCGCTTTTTCTCTTTCTTCTGGTTTAAAAAATAGAAGTACGATACCATACCAAATATAATTGGTGTTTGATGAGTGGATTTAATCAAGAAATTATGTGTTATTTAACAGTTTGTAGCATCATTGCCTACTAGTTTCTCTGCTCAGCAGAGCATTAAAGGGTCGATCTACATACAATATAGTACAATGTTTGATCATGCAGCACCCTTGGCTGAAGGTGCTTTTTTAAATAAACTTGTTTGCGAGCTAACCCATGTTGGTATAAATTATTCATTTAATTTGTTGCCAAATAATATTAAAGTGTGTGTTATATGCTTCCAATGCAGACCTGGTTCCTTTTAGCAGTTGTATACAGACTTCTTGATAGGAATATGTCACCAATGGGTATAATGCTGTTTTTTCAGAACGGCCGTTCTTGTACCCTCAATTTTAGACTTGCTGAGCAGAGGGAATGGTAAAATATCCAAGAAAAGGGCACATTCCGGGGCTGCCTCCTGCCTTCATCCTCCATCCGGAGGTCCCTCTGACCGCTGAACAAAGAACACTGCTCTCACTGTGTTCTTTGTAAGCACATAATTCAGGCACAGGGCGGGTCCCAACAGTAAGAACACGTGACCAAAGTTAGTGAGCATTTTCTTATTCCGACCCAGAGTTATCCGTGTAATTTGATATGATTAATGTGATTCGTGTTCCGACCTTTGTCCTAAATTCTGTCCCTTCTGTAGTCTTCGCACCCGGAACAAGTGTGTGATGTAGATATTGTATAGCGCCGATTGTCAAAACAGTTGGTCCTGAAACAGGCGCTTTAAAGAAAAATCACATCTGCGCGACCTACTGATGTTGTCAATAGCAAAAGTCTTGTTAAAAAGGTTAACAGGTAATAAACAGTGTCACACCCACGACGATTTCCCTTAAGTGACAATGGGGCTAAAAAATGCCCCAATAACTGGAATATTCACGCTGCTACTCGTGGAGACGGGGTAGGCTCCTGCCCTCCCAAAGGTTGACTCGGGCACCCTCAATAAGACTTCCTGGGGCTAGCTCCGTCCTTGGTCAGGCAGTCTGCCTGACTTCTGGTTTTCGCGGCTCTCTGCAGCAGTTTCACCAGGGCATCGGCAATGCAGGGTAGGCTCCCGATGTACCAAGCAGGCACCGACATTCGGAGTGGGCTCCCGCCACGACTCCAAGCAATGCGGGGGAATCCAGGTATCGCGCACAAATTAATGCGCACTACTTTAAAACAAGCATTTGCAATGCAATCGAACTCGCATTTAAGTGAGTCCTCTTGCATTTTAAAAGGGAGTACAGGTGGGCAAAAAGGCATAAACTGGAGGGGGGGGGGGGGGGGGGGGGAGGGGATGTCCCGAAAAGGCATAGACTGCGAAAGGGGTGGGGGTGAACCACGGAACAAAAGGCAAATGCTACTTACAGGTATGCATCTGTTCTTAGCATGTAGAGCTGTAGATCCGCATACTTTTGCATAGATCGCCATCTGGTGTTGGGCTCGTATGTGTGCACTTTGTTATTGTAGATGTCTTTGTAGTCATGAGATAGGTGACTCCTCCTTTGGTTAGTAGTGCGCAAGGGCATCGACTCCATCTCCAGATTGTTTTCGCCATACAGGGTGATGATGGAGTTAGTTAGAACAAGAAAAGATGTCCATGTGTAAATGTATCTAAGTGAGATAGTACTGCAACACATATAGGTGTCCGGGAGGCGGGTGGGCGTATGCGGATCTACAGCTCTACATGCCAAGTACAGATGCATACTGGTAAGTAGCATTTTCCGTTCGAGGCATATGAGCTGTAGATCGCATACTTTTGCATAGACTATACATCAGTTACCCCGTTAGCGGTGGCTACCTGTAAGAGTTGCAGTAGTTTGAAAAAGTGTTCTTAGTACAGCCTGGCCCACACTAGCGTGTTGTTTTGCCTGCACATCTACACAGTAGTGTTTTGTGAATGTGTGCGGTGTAGACCATGCTCCGGTTTTGCAAATGTCATCCATGGGGATGTTTCCTAAGAATGCCATGGATGCCCCTGTTTTGCGTGTGGAATGAGCTCTAGGGGGAATGGAGAATGTACGCTTTGCTTTTTGGTAGCATATTGAAATGCATTTAATGATCCACCTGGCAATTCCAGCTTTTGATATAGGATTGCCCTTGTGTGGCGGTGAGAAAGCTATGAAAAGTGGTTTAGTTTTCCTGAAACCTCTTGTCCTTTCAATGAAGTAAAGAATAGCTCTTTTGACATCAAGCGTATGAAGAGCCTGTTCAGCTACTGAGTCTAGGTTGAGGGAAAAATACTGGGAGCTCAACAGACTGGTTAAGATGAAAAGCTGAAACTACTTTAGGTAAGAATTTAGGATTTGTCCTAGGAACCCCTTTGTTGTGATGTATTTGCAAAAATGGTTTTGTATGGTTAATGCCTGAAGTTCACTTACTCTTCTGAGAGATGTGATGGCCACAAGGAAAGCTACTTTCCATGTGAGGAACTGTAACTCACATTTACCTAAAGGTTCAATGGGGGACCCATGACCCTAGTAAGGACAATGTTTAGATTCCATACTGGAGAGGGTGCAATTCTGGGAGTAGTTTCTCTTAAGACCTTCCATGAATGCTTTGATGGGAGGTACCCTAAATAATGACACGTGTTGTCTGTTTTGTAAGTAAGGTGCTATAGCTGCAAGATGTAATCGTATGGATGTATATGCCAGATCACAATTTTGTAGATGCAAGAGATAACAGATAATATTTTGAGTTGAAGCATCTAGTGGATTGATTGTGTTGTTATTGCAATAAATAACTAATCTTTTCCATTTAGCTGTATAGCATGCTCTAGTGGTAGGATGTCTAGCTTCTTTAATGACGTTCATACAGTCTGGTGGGAGATTGAGGTTCCCAAACTCTAAGACTTCAGGAGCCAGATTGCTAGGTTTAGTTGAGCTGGGTCTGAATGTCTCATCTCTCCATGGTTCTGTGTGAGAAGCTTTGGGGAAAGGTGCAGCTTTTGGTGTGGAACTACTGAGAGTTCCAGCAGTGTCGTGAACCATGGTTGTCGTGCCCATGTTGGAGCAACCAGGATCATTGTGAGAGAGACTGCTGTTTGAGCTTGCGCACCAGGAACGGAATGAGTGGGAGAGGCGGAAAAGAGTACGCAAATCTGCCTGACCAGTTCATCCATATAACATTGCCTTTGGACAACGGGTGTGGATAACTGGAGGCGAAGTTTGGGCATTTTGTGTTTAAATGCGTGGCCCACATTTGAAATAACGGATGAAGAACTTGCGGATGATGTTCCCATTCGTAAATCTGCTGTTGTTGACGACTGAGCAGATCCGCAATTTGATTGTGTGTCCCAGGTATACGCACTGATAGGAGGTATATATTTTGAGGAATGGCCCATCTCCAAATTCTCTGCCCTAAGCATGAAAGCTGCAGAGTGTGTGTACCCCCCTGTTTTTGTATATAGTACATTGCTGTCATGTTGTCCGTCCGGACAACGACAGTTTTGTCTAGGAGAGGTTTCTGAAATGACTTTAGGGCGAGAAATATGGCCAGAAACTCCAGGTGATTGATGTGGAGGAGTTTCTGTTGAGGGGTCCACATACCCTGAATGGTGTGGTTTAAGAGATGAGCTCCCTAGCCGGTGAGCGATGCGTCCGCTGTTGGTACTATTTGTGGAACCAGGTCTAAGAACGGCCGCCCTTTGGAAAGATTTTGTGTGCTCCACCATTGCAGAGAGCGATATGTGCGGCTGTCCACCAACACCAGATCTGTAAGATGACCTTGAGCTTGGTTCCACTGTTGTGCTAGACATTCTTGTAACGGACGCATTTGGAATCTTGCGTAAGGGACAATTAAGATACAAGAGGCCATCAAACCTATTAACTGCATCAACACTCGAGCTGGTAGTGAGTGTTGCGGTTGAAATTTTGTTATGAGGGCTTGCATACTGGCTATCCTGGCTGGATTGGGGTATGCAAGGGCGTTGGAAGTATCTACTGTTGCACCTAGACACTGTTGGGTGTGGGATGGTTGGAGATTTTTATCTTTTCTAAAGATGTGTCCACAATAGGGCCAAATAAATGTTCCTGATCCAAGGGTTGATTGAATTTGTTAGACGGTACCTCTTGTTTGAAACCAGATATACGTAGCCACGCATGTCTGCGCAGTAATACACTTGTATTAATAGTAAGAGATACTGTATCTGCTGCATCTAGGGCACATTTAATTGAGTTGTTTGTAATTAATTTCCCCTCTTGTATAAGATCGTTTGCCTTGGTCTTATATTGGTCTGGGAGATGCTGCATGAGCTTTTCAAGCTCATCGTAGTGAGCCCTGTCATACCTTGCTAGTAAGGCTTGTGAGTTGGCGATACACCAGAAGTTTGCCGCCTGGGACGCAACTCTTTTACTTGAGGTGTCTCTTAGTTTAGACTCTTTGTCTGGCGGAGGTGCATCACCTGTGGTTTGGGAATTTGCCAGATTATTGACATTTGCCACTACCAATGAGTCCAGAGGAAGTTGACTCTTTATGTAAACTGGATCACTTGGAGCTGCTTTGTATTTTTTCTCAACTCTAGGATTGAGTACCCTAGCTCTGACAGGGTCTTTAAAAACCTCAGGGGCATGTTTATTCATCCCTTTAAGCATAGGGAGAGTGTTTGTTGTTTTTTTGAGGCTGTGAAAATGTCTCTAATAAAAAATCCTCTTCTCGGGGTCTGAATGGAGTTGAGCGCATGGTATTGTGCAGCTCCATTTATTAGTTGCGCAAACCCAACGTTGTCATCTGGAGAGGATGGTCTGGAGGGATATAAATCTGACTTAGGTACATCTGGGACATTATAGTCTTCCCAAGAGTCATGAGGTGGAATACTGTGGGTGTCATCATCAGTATCTGTATCATGATGTGGTGGGTCTATGTCTTCATCCTCACCCCCTAAATCTTCATTGTCATCTTGTGTTGTAGGTGATAGAGGAGGTATTGGAGTGTGTGCTGGACAAATTATAATGGCTGGAAGCTGAGGAGGTGGTGAAAAAGGCCTCATAGGTGAGGTGGCTGAGTCTTTTTTCTTTGAGGGAATCTGAGAAGTCCAATTTCCCCTTTTTAGGTGGTATAGAGGTGACTTGCCCAGTAATGGGGTCAATATGCAGTGTCTTTTGCTTAGGATCCGGATGGAAAAGTTCCTTGGATACACTCGTCGCCGAGGACTTAGGCTACGAGTGGTGTTTTGGCCTATCTTCCTTAGCTTTAAGAGGAGTTTTTGTATCCTTCTGCTTAGGTGGTGTTTTCGACTCCAAAGATTTCGTCAGTTTTTTCGGATCTGAAGATTTGGATGGAGTTTGATTTGGTGCCGAAGTTTCTGGTATTTTGGGTTTCGGTGCCGAAGAGTCTGGAGTTGATGGTACCTTGGGCTTATGTTTCGGTGCTGAAGAGGGTTTTTCAGCACCATGATGTGGCTGGCTCGATCCCGAGCTGCCTGAAGGCTTAGTGGGCTTCGAAGCCGGGCCCGGAGGCTGGGCTTCTGAAGCAGTATCACGGTGTTGACCCAGACCCGAAGGGAAAGGTGTTACAGGAGCCTTATGTTTTTTCGGGGCCGGGGCGTCGACGTCAGTACTCACGGTTCGGTGACCTGGAGTAATCGACTGGTCTTCTGAGTCTGATTCGTCGGCTTCGGAGACGCTGGTTTGTTCATCTCTTGTCTCCGGTTCCAGATCGTCGGGGCCGGCCTCAAAGATGTTTTCCGGCGCAGAGACTGTTGATCTAGACAGTTTGTGATGTTGAGCCCGGCGATCACGTATAGTCTTCTTGGACCTGAAAGAATCACAGGCCTGGCAGTGTCGACTCTCGTGTTCTGAAGAGAGACAGAGGTTGCAGACCTCATGGAGATCTGTGTGTGGGAATTTAGCCCCACACTTGCATTTTTTTTAAATGGAGTCCTTTCCATATGCTGGTTGATGGCACCAATCGGCCTAACGGCCCACGTCGATGACCGGACTCGAGAATCTCTTTGGAAAGTAGATGCGCGTCGAGAGATTGCGATCGAAACAATACCGTTGAGCGGTAAGAGCTTTGCGCATCAAAGGGGAATCGAAACAACACCGACCCGGAGCGCAACAAATCACATCCGAACCCGATGGCGGAAAAAAACAATCTGGAGATGGAGTTGATGCCCATGCACACTTCTAACCAAAGGAAGAGTCACCTATCTCGTGACTACAAAGACTTGTACAATAACAAAGTGCAAACATCCGAGCTCAACACCAGATGGCGATCTATGCAAAAGTATGCCATCTACAGCTCATATGCCTTGAACTTGTGTTTACAGAAAGGGGCCAACAGCAATGGAAGGACAAAATTGACAACATGGCCGTCAGTAGGAGGGAATAACAAGCCTACAACTAATGGGAAGGCTGCATTTAGGACCCAAGCCAATACAAAAGATGGGCGGAGTGGGCGGGAGCTTAAACGAAGCTTCCACGCTAAAGTATATACTGCACGTCTCAACGAGACAGCGCAAGCGCTGCCTAGGCATGATCTAACAAGCATTTACAATGCAATGGTCTCGGCATTGGTAAAGTTAGAGCTATTGGCATTGCTCATGACATTATTTTTGTTTATGTTTTTGTTTTTAAAACATTTAAAGAAACGGCATGGTTATTTACAATGTCAATAGCTTAATCGCTCTCAAATGCGAGACCTATTGCATTTGCACCCACACACAGAGCCACCTACACACACACACTGATTAAGCTATTGACATTGTAAATAACAATGCCGTTTCTTTACATGTTTGAAAAACAAAAACATAAACAAAAATAATGTCATGAGCAATGCCAATAGCTCTAACTTTAACAATGCCGAGACCGTTGCATTGTAAATGCTTGTTCAGATAACCCCTCGATTTACTTAGCTGACTGTGTTTATACCCCTTCACTTCTGAAAGCTCTCAGTTGTCCCCTTTTTCACCTGCCAGCTGCTATGCTATCCTTTCCGTCTTTTTCGCACAGGGAAGAAAGGGAAAGCCAGAGCAAATTGGGATTTTTAAAGAGCTTTCCTTTCTTCCCGCGGCATAGCTTCCTGGCGGGGGAGGTCACACCTGAGGCACAACTAGAGTCAAATTTCGTGTGGGGTGGAGGGTCTGATTCTTCAAGCAAAAGGTAGAGTGGAGGTGCAGGGGCTCTAAGGAGTGAGAAACATCAAAGCCTCGTTAACGAGCAAAAGGTCTTTTAAAGACCTGTGAAGTACTCGGGTGCCGCTGTGTTTGTACCCAGGAAACTGTCTCATCCCGGGCTGCGACACACGAGGGGGTGTGGGGGTGGCGAAGGCCTTTGAGTCCAATGGGCGTTGCGCGCCTGGGTCACACGTTGCTCTGCTTTGGCGCCATGGCGTCACTGCTCTCCTTGTGAAATCACCAATATATGAGCATGCGCCGCAGTGTAGAAATGCGATGCATGCTCACATGACTTTGTGTGACAGTGAGTACCGGTACTCTATTTAATTTCGGAGAAGTGCCGCTACTCTTGGAGGGGGAAAAAATAAGTGCCGGTACTCAGTACCGGTGAGTACCGCCCCATTTAAAGCACTGCTGATAGGCACCGCCGCAAGTCTGCTCCAATGCGCACACAGTGTCTCTCAATGCTCAGCAGGCAGCTTTGAAGATGAAATGATCCGCTCCCGTACATAGGACGGACAAAGGCTCCCCACTAAACACGCCGCCTCCCAAAATCAGGATTAAGCACGCCTCCTAGCATGCGAAGGTCGACTAAGTACCCAGAGGCCCCTCCTACTGAGGCCTTCTGTGAAATGTAGTTCGTTGTGGTTTTGTACCCGGTAACAGTACAAATTAGCAGGGTCAGATCCTGACAGTCCTTTTTCGTCTCTTACATATGTTATAGTAGGGTCCCTGGTTATTCATATATACAGACTAATTGCTTAAACCTTAAGAAAGTGAATTGGTGCTCCCGGTGAAGAGTTAAGCGAGGTGATGCCTCTTGATTAGACATGACATGATTTGTCTATCAATCCTATTTAAAACAGGAGGGAACATTGGTCACTGCACGGTGATATATACGGTATTCGCTATTGATGTTGCTCCGAGCTGCTATCCTATGTCGCCATTCCTCAGGGAAGTTGTGACGGGTGTGGTGATCACTCATACACAGTGTCTCTCATGGGGCCATAGGGGGCTCGCCTCAGAAAGACGTGCTGGTGGTCGAGGAGGGGATCTCTGAGATTTCGAAGGGTGATGCGGCAGCAATTCCACAGTTATTGCCCTGTAGGTAGATCAATCGTCTCTGCTCCATATCCAGTTGTGCCGCAGTGTAGTCAGGTATGGGCTGCAGCGCACAGAGTGTCTCCATGCACTTTGTGTGTGGATATGCGAGATTGCTTAGCAGCGTATTGGTCCTCTGCATCAACTATGGCAGAGTAGAGTGCCTCACCGCCCGTTGTCTGAAAGTTTCGCTCTGTTAATTTAATTGTTGGTCTGCCAAGGCTATTTCTTTGTGTTACGGTGAAGCGCGGGGTCTTGGCTTATGTATTGCAGCTCCGCCGCGTCTCGTCTGCAAGCAGCCGCCATTTTACTTCAGGTTGAATCGCATCCGATTATCTCGTCAGTGTATTTATGCTATTATTTGCTCCCCATATGCACTGCACCGCCCCGCAGGAAACACCCGCACTCACCATTTGCTCAGCAGATAGTCAGTGGGCCGATTACGATTGGAGTGTTCCATTCCGCCGTCCGTGGAGAGAGGTGGCCGCCATTTTTCTGAGCGCTCCGGTCTCCACGCGCACCAACTACAAAGTTAGTTTACAGGCCCCACATTGCTGATACAGACTGCTGACCAGCATTACACAAGTGCGCCAGGCTTCCGATGTCCATTTTTACATGGATGGCATATTTCCGATGTCTTCTTCAGAGGATTTTTAGCTGATGATGGTTCCGGGCCAGCAGAGCTGCACTAGTGTGCGGCCATTACGCTGCACGCCCTCTAACTAGCGCCCCCTAATCTTTAATATGAAAGAAATTGTAGAGGTAAGAGTACTGATCTGTTGTCCCAGCGCCGCCGCCTTTCTCCGAGGCGAAGCAGAAATGCCTTGGAGAAAGACAGCGCCGGTTTCGGATTCGGGGGCGTGTTTTTCTTTTCTCTCCTCTTGCCATTGACTGGAGGAGAGAATGAGAAAAGTAGCAAAAGACACGCCCCGAATACGAAAAGGACGGGGCCTGTTCTGAGAGACAAACCTCTTCTCCAATGGCTGGCCAGCATTCAAGAGGCCAGCCAATGGAGAAGAGGGGAGAAGAGGGGCGGGTTCAAGCTCCTCTTCTCCAAGTCATTAAATCTCGCGAGCGAGAGTGAGCAAGCGCAGCCTTCGCTAGCCGAGACCTAAAAAGCGTGCTTTCTGGACCATGAGCCATCTCTGTGCCAAATTTGGGGCAATTCCGTTCAGCAGTTCACGCTGTAGCCGTGTCTAAAGTTTCCTATGGAAATTAACATGGAGAAAACAGGTTTTGGGACCCCCCTTTGTTCTTGCCCCCCCCTGGCCCCCTTGACGAATCACCCCGGAACTTTCAAGACAGGAGCTGACCTGAGTGAACAATTGGTTTTGAAAATTAAAGCCAAAGCATTGGAGATCACTTCCACCTCTTGTCCACTTATGAGGTACGCCTCTGCCTCCATCTTCTCCCAGTGGTATGCAAGAGAGCAGTCTGACCGAGCTGGCAATTCCAACCCCACACTGGTTGGCTGTTCATCGCCACAGCAAACTTTTTCTCTCTATAAAAAAATTGGGTTGTTGGTGGAATGGGGGAGGTGACCCCTGTTCAAGCAACAGCAAAAATCCCGGTCAGGGTGAGCCACAAAAGTAACTAAATTAATCTGCGCTTAACTCTCAGGTAGCTTGGCACAAAAGGAGTCTGCCTTAACCTAAAGGCAATGTGTAAAGTATTTACGCACCACTTTAAACAGTGAAGTGAAAACACAAGACAAGAAAAACAACCCACACTAATTTAAAAAAATAAAGACAAATTTAATTATTAGACACCAAAAGGACAAACATCCATCCGATAGAACTAGAGGCATGCAATTTCAAAGTTTTAGGTAAAAACCGTGACTAGAAGTAACCTACCTTCCATATCGCCTTACCTGGTAGAGACTATCTAACCGCAGATTCCTTACCTTAGAATTATCCTAAAACGTCTGACGAAATCTGGTAATTTTTTCTGGAGCAGTATCCCTGCATGCCAGTAGGGGGCAATGATCGGCTGAACGCGGTGTCATTCAAGCCAGAAGTGACGTGCACAGTGCCTATATAGGTGCCACCCCAGCACACGGACGTCAGTTTCTTTTAGCGACTTTCCGCAACAGGAGCACAAAGCCACGAAGAACACCAACCACTGGTGTGGAAAACTAGGGCTCTGTATGGGCAACAGCCCTGTCCCTAGAAATCTGTTAGCAGAGCAGGGAGGATGGATGGGTCAGTAATTCATCTGCAGCTAGTCTCTACCAGATAAGGAGATATCAAAGGTAAGTAACTTGTTCATCTGATAGAGACTTCTAGCCGCATATTCCTTACCTTAGTATAGATACCCAAGCAATACCTCCTTGGACGTGGGGCTGCCAAACTGATTCACACTAGAAAGTCCTGCAGGACCGAATGACCTAAGTGCCTATCCCGACGGACCTGACTGTCCAGGTGTTGGACAGGCCACACGAAGGGCTTGCTTCCCCCCCGCACGACAGGGCCCGAGCTCCGGCCCACCAGGCCTACCCCCGTGACAAGCCCCTGTACTCCGTCTCCCGACGGACCCTCTGCCCTCGGACCCCTACTCATCACGGGGCCCAGCCCCACCGGCTTCCCCGGCCGGGTCAAGCCGCCATCTTGGGCCCTGCACCACGCGGCCGCGTGGCCTCACCTCGACCCTAACCCCAGGCCTGGCCGGCCCGACATCCCGGCACCACCATCCACCCCGGAGGTGAGCGGACCACTTGGCAGGTCAATGGGAGAACGAAGCGTCAAGAGCTCTTCCCCCGCCAGGTGCCGATCGCCTCCAGCAGCCCCCAGGCGCTGGCTCCACCCCCTGCTGGGTGTCTGGACACCTTCATCCCGGACCCTCCGACCTCCAAGTGCGAGGGTCCGGACATCAAAGGGCACCAGCCCTATAACTAAGGCAGCTCCGGAGCAGGAAGGCAGTTGTATCCTGGAGTCGAGAGACACCGAGTGAACTCAACCCTGACGGTCTACTGGCGCTGCCGTAGCCCGCTCTTGTGAACCATCGTCCTGCCTGCTGGCGCTGCCGCGGCCTTCTGCAACCTTCATCTTCCTGGGACCTGCTGGCGCTGCCGCGGCCCGTTGTAACGACCATCTTCCTGGGACCTGCTGGCGCTGCCGCGGCCCGTTGTAACGACCATCTTCCTGGGACCTGCTGGCGCTGCCGCGGCCCGTTGTACCGACCATCTTCCTGGGACCTGCTGGCGCTGCCGCGGCCCGTTGGAACGACCATCTTCCTGGGACCTGCTGGCGCTGCCGCGGCCCGTTGTAACGACCATCTTCCGGGGACCTGCTGGCGCTGCCGCGGCCCGTTGTATCAACCATCCTTACCGGGACCTGCTGGCGCTGCCGCGGACCGTACTGCCTAAACACCAAGCTCGAGGATTGTGAGCTCGTCATCATCTCATCTGAACTACCTGATTGGTAAATAGACTGACCCGCTACCCCCTTCCCTACCTTACGAGACTCTAATCGAGGG
Organism: Triturus cristatus; assembly: GCF_964204655.1. Taxonomy (NCBI): domain Eukaryota; kingdom Metazoa; phylum Chordata; class Amphibia; order Caudata; family Salamandridae; genus Triturus; species Triturus cristatus. The sequence goes on along the minus strand of NC_140589.1, from coordinate 237,898,663 downwards.
GACCCCTGCGTCCAGACCTCCTTGTACCATTCTACCGTATCGTAACTAAGTACCTATAAAGAACACTGAACCTTATCCGTGTGTGATCTCTGTCTGTGGGGGGGGGGAAGTTACTTGTCTGTACGATCGCTGGAGACGGCTCTCCCCGGAGACCTCTCCCCCTGACCCGGCCGGCCCTCCCGGTCCGTCTACCTTTTCTAACATTGGTGGCCAGCGGCGCGATCCGAATCAACGCGTAATCGTACAGAGAGTAGCTCACCCCACGACAAAAACACGATGTCGACCAAAGAGAGCAGCTCCACCGAGAAATTCCAAATGGAGAAATTAGAAGAATACAACCACCGCGAACTGAGACAATTTTGCATGGAACTTGGCATTGCTACCACCGGCCTGAGTACCAAGGATGACCTAAAGCGCGCTCTGGAGTCATGGACAGAAACGGGGGTCACAGGACCCTCCGACCAAAGCAGCGTCACACCAGACCAAACCAGCATCACACCAGAGGGGAACGCCACGGCTCCCGAGGAGCGGGGAACGGGCCTCCCGCAAGAGGAGATCCGAGAAAGAGACAGAGTCAGATTACACGAGTTGGAGATGGCACGACTCAAGATGGATGGGGAACTCAAGTTGGCTGAACAGAAACTTAACCTCGAGCATATGCGGCTTCGAGAGGAACGAGAAGAAAAGCAGAGACAAAGAGAGCTGGAAGAGAAAAAAATAACGCTCGAGCACGAGCGCCGACTAGCGGAAATAGAACTGCGCAAACAGAATAAGGAACCGGGGGTGCCTGAGCGACCACACACCCCGGGGCCAAGTGAGAAAAAAGTTCACATCCCCAAGGATGTTGTCCGCGAATATGTCCGAGAAGACGACATACAACAGTGGTTTAAAGCCTATGAGATCGCAATGACCTCCCACCGAATCGACCGGAGTGATTGGGGAGCCGGACTTTGGGGGAGGTTTATCAACGAGGGTCGCGATGCCCTGCTGCAGCTCCCCGATCACCAGATGTCGTCCTACGACCACATGAAGGCTGCCCTCCTCACCCGCTACGGCCTCACGCCCGAGATGTACCGCCAGAGGTTCAGAGATTGCACCAGGATCCCAGGTACAACTTGGGTAGAATACGTGAACTATTTCAGCCGGGCATTCGAAGGGTGGATCAAGGGAAGTCAGGTCGCCACTTACGAACAACTCTTCAACCTTATGGTGTGGGAGCACCTGTCAAACAACTGTTTCGTCGAGCTCCGGCAGCACCTACTCGACAGTAAGCTGACCAACCCCCGGCAGCTCGCCGCCGAAGCTGACCGGTGGGAAAGCACCCGAGTGGGCCGGAGAGGGCCCCACGATCAGAACAGAGGCAACCAAGGCCAGCACCGTCCTCGGGGAGGAGGAGGGGGCCAGGGGCGAGGGAGAGACGCCTTACCAACAACACCCGTGGCCAGCACCCCGCCTCCGGCCGGCCGGGGCAACCCCCCGTTGCGGCCTGGGTACCGAGCCAACGTCACGTGCCACCGGTGCCAGCGACTAGGCCACTACGCCAATGACCCGAACTGCCCGCTAAATCAAACACCCAAGCCCCGCCAGGTAGCGGCCGCTGCCCTAGGGGAAGAGCAATCATCGGAGGGACCCGAAGAGTACGAGCCGGCCCAGCAAGGGTGGGAACCGGCCGCCATGGTCCTGGCATGCCTAGGGGGAAGAGACATGGTTCCGCGGGCTCCCCTACCCGCCAACACCCGAAAATACGGTCAGTGGGTGACCATTAATGGACAGAGAGCCGAGGCCTTGCGTGACACCGGCGCCAGCGTGACGGCCGTCCGCTGTCATCTGGTGAAGCCCGAGCAGATCCTGCCGAACATTCTCTGCCCCGTCCGCTCGGCAGATAACTCTGAGAGTATGTGTAAGATGGCCTGCGTCCCGTTTGAATGGGGAGGGGTCTCCGGCCTACTGAAGGTGACGGTCCGGGACGATGCCCCCGTGGACTGCCTCCTGGGGAATGACCTCGAGAGTTCCCCGTGGGCCACCGTCGAGAGAAGAGAGCACTTGGGGATGCTGGGCCTCCCGGACTGGGCCTGCATAACCACCCGATCCATGGCCGCCCGGGCCACCCCCCGATCAGAAGAAACCGAATGGCCAGCACCTCCGCCCCCGGTTGCCCCCGTCGAGGGCAACGGCGAGTCCGATCTCACGGACCCGACTATCGAAGCAGACGCTCAACACCAGGACCTTCCGGATCTGGCCCAGTGGCGTCAAGAGGGGGGGCCCACCCAAGAACAGTTCCGCCAGGAACAAAAGACCTGTCCCTCCCTCGTGGGACTCCGCCAACAAGCCGATACCCAAAACGCAGGGGACACCCCCGGAACCCACTGGGTCTACTGGGACAACGACCTGCTCTACAGCGAGCAAAGAATCGCCGAGCTGGGGGCCGGTCGAGTTCTGGTGGTACCGCTCCGCTTCCGAGACTTTCTGCTCAACCTGGCCCACGATGTCCCCCTGGCTGGACACCTGGGCCAGGACAAAACATACAGTCGCCTGGTGACCCACTTTTTCTGGCCGAAAATGAGGAATGACGTCCTGAACCACTGCCGATCTTGCCCCACGTGCCAAGCCAGCGGGAAGAGTGGTCGGAAGCTGAAGGCCCCTCTGCAACCCTTCCCTGTGGTCACCACCCCGTTCGAGAGGGTGGGGATAGACATTGTGGGGCCTCTGGACCCCCGCACGGCACAAGGACACAGGTTCATCTTGGTACTAGTGGACCATGCCACCCGCTACCCCGAGGCGGTGCCCCTACGGACAGTGACAGCTCCGGTGGTTGGCCGGGCCCTGATGGGGATCTTCTCCAGGGTAGGCTTCCCCCGAGAAGTCGTCAGCGACCGAGGCACGAATTTCATATCTAAATACATGAAGTCCCTCTGGCAACAATGCGGGGTCACCTACAGATTCACGACCCCCTATCACCCCCAAGGGAACGGACTAGTGGAGCGTTTTAACCGCACTCTCAAGGGGATGATTGGGGGATTGGAAGAGCCTCTCCGTCGCCAGTGGGATGTGCTGCTCCCGTGCCTCCTCTTCGCCTACCGAGAAGTCCCCCAGAAGTCCCTCGGCTTTAGCCCTTTCGAACTCCTGTACGGGCACCCTGTGCGAGGGCCCCTCAGCCTAGTCAAGGAAGGTTGAGAGATGGCCCCCTTAACGACCCCTCCCGACGTCTTCAAATACATCCTGGCCCTACGAAACCAGACCCGGCGCTTCAGGGAGATGGCCAAGGCGAACCTCGAGGCCAGTCAGGAGGACATGAAGAGGTGGTATGATCACAATGCCTCCTCCGTTGAATTCGAGCCTGGGCAGCAAGTATGGGTGATGTCCCCCACCGAACCATGTGCCCTGCAAGACAAGTGGACGGGGCCCTTCAAAGTGGTCGAGCGTAAAAGCCCCGTCACTTACCTCATCGACATGGGGACCACCCGGAACCCCCTGCGGGTCCTCCACACCAACCGGCTCAAACCACACTTTGTGCGCTCCGAACTAAGCCTCCTGATGGCGACCGACAGTGGTACAGAAGAAGACTCCGAGCCCCTCCCGGATCTCTTGAAGACTCAGGAGAAGGACGGCTCCGTGGATGGGGTCCGGCTCTCCGACGCCCTCACTTCGGAGCAACGCCAGGACTGCCGGGACCTCCTGCTGCAGTTCGCTGCCCTGTTCTCCCTCACCCCCGGGGTCACTCCTTGGTGTTTGCACGACGTAGACACCGGGGACAGTCCCCCGGTCCGGCACCGGGCCTACCGCGTACCAGATCGGGTACGGGCCTGCATACAGGAGGAAGTGGCCAAGATGCTCACGATCGGGGTCATCGAGCCCTCGGACAGTCCCTGGGCCAGTCCGGTTGTATTAGTTCCCAAGGCCGCTGCCCCCGGCACCGCCCCTGAACTGAGATTCTGCGTCGACTACCGGGGCTTGAACGCTGTCACCCGGACCGACGCTCATCCCATCCCCCGAGCAGACGAGCTGATCGACCGGCTGGGGGCCGCCCGCTACCTTAGTATCTTCGACCTAACGGCGGGCTACTGGCAGATCGGCCTCACACCCAGGGCTCAGGAACGGTCAGCCTTCTCCACCCCCGATGGCCACTATCAATTTAAGGTCATGCCCTTTGGCATGAAGAATGCCCCCGCCACATTCCAACGTCTTGTGAACCAGGTCTTGGCAGGGCTCGAAGAATTCAGCGCTGCCTACCTGGACGATATCGCTGTATACAGCCGCCACTGGTCCGACCACCTCCGTCACCTCCAAGAGGTCCTCCAAGCCCTCCAGCGGGCCGGCCTCACCATTAAAGCTGGCAAGTGCCAAATTGGCCAAGGGTCGGTGACCTACCTTGGGCACCAAGTGGGAAGCGGGCTGGTGGCCCCACTACAACTTAAGATTGCTGCCATCCAGTCCTGGCAGCCCCCCGTCACCCAGACCGAGGTCCGAGCCTTCTTGGGGCTCACCGGATACTACCGGCGGTTCGTAAAGGACTACGGCAGCATCGTGAGGCCCCTCACGGGACTCACATCCAAGAATCAACCGAAGCGGGTCCACTGGACTCCTGATTGTCAAGCGGCCTTCGAGGAGCTGAAGGCCGCCCTGTGCACCGCCCCGGTGCTCCAGGCCCCCGATTACAGTCGGGAATTTGTGGTGCAGACCGACGCCTCCGACCACGGCATCGGGGCCGTCCTCTCTCAGCTGAACCCCGAAGGTCATGACCAGCCGGTGGCCTTCATCAGTCGACGTCTCCTGGCCCGAGAACAGCGTTGGAGCACAATCGAGAGGGAGGCATTTGCAGTAGTGTGGGCCCTCAAAAAGCTCCGACCCTATCTCTTCGGTACCCACTTCCGGGTACAAACCGACCATCGACCCCTGCAATGGCTGATGCAGATGCGGGGGGAGAACCCAAAACTCTTGCGCTGGTCCATTTCCCTGCAGGGAATGGACTTCACTGTGGAGCACCGGCCAGGCCAAGACCACGCCAACGCGGATGGCATGTCCCGCTTTTTCCGCCTCGACGAAGAGAGTCCCCAAGGAGATGGGTGACTCTCCCCGCCTTCAGCTGGGGGGGACGCATGTTGGACAGGCCACACGAAGGGCTTGCTTCCCCCCCGCACGACAGGGCCCGAGCTCCGGCCCACCAGGCCTACCCCCGTGACAAGCCCCTGTACTCCGTCTCCCGACGGACCCTCTGCCCTCGGACCCCTACTCATCACGGGGCCCAGCCCCACCGGCTTCCCCGGCCGGGTCAAGCCGCCATCTTGGGCCCTGCACCACGCGGCCGCGTGGCCTCACCTCGACCCTAACCCCGGGCCTGGCCGGCCCGACATCCCGGCACCACCATCCACCCCGGAGGTGAGCGGACCACTTGGCAGGTCAATGGGAGAACGAAGCGTCAAGAGCTCTTCCCCCGCCAGGTGCCGATCGCCTCCAGCAGCCCCCAGGCGCTGGCTCCACCCCCTGCTGGGTGTCTGGACACCTTCATCCCGGACCCTCCGACCTCCAAGTGCGAGGGTCCGGACATCAAAGGGCACCAGCCCTATAACTAAGGCAGCTCCGGAGCAGGAAGGCAGTTGTATCCTGGAGTCGAGAGACACCGAGTGAACTCAACCCTGACGGTCTACTGGCGCTGCCGTAGCCCGCTCTTGTGAACCATCGTCCTGCCTGCTGGCGCTGCCGCGGCCTTCTGCAACCTTCATCTTCCTGGGACCTGCTGGCGCTGCCGCGGCCCGTTGTAACGACCATCTTCCTGGGACCTGCTGGCGCTGCCGCGGCCCGTTGTAACGACCATCTTCCTGGGACCTGCTGCCGCGGCCCGTTGTACCGACCATCTTCCTGGGACCTGCTGGCGCTGCCGCGGCCCGTTGTAACGACCATCTTCCTGGGACCTGCTGGCGCTGCCGCGGCCCGTTGTAACGACCATCTTCCGGGGACCTGCTGGCGCTGCCGCGGCCCGTTGTATCAACCATCCTTACCGGGACCTGCTGGCGCTGCCGCGGACCGTACTGCCTAAACACCAAGCTCGAGGATTGTGAGCTCGTCATCATCTCATCTGAACTACCTGATTGGTAAATAGACTGACCCGCTACCCCCTTCCCTACCTTACGAGACTCTAATCGAGGGGACCCCTGCGTCCAGACCTCCTTGTACCATTCTACCGTATCGTAACTAAGTACCTATAAAGAACACTGAACCTTATCCGTGTGTGATCTCTGTCTGTGGGGGGGGGGGAAGTTACTTGTCTGTACGATCGCTGGAGACGGCTCTCCCCGGAGACCTCTCCCCCTGACCCGGCCGGCCCTCCCGGTCCGTCTACCTTTTCTAACACCAGGCAGTAATGTTTTGTGAATGTGAGAAGAGAATAGAAGCCCATGTTGCTGCCTGGCAGCTACCCAGGACCAGAACTCAGCATGCTAACGCAGTGGTCGCAGCCTAAGCTCTGAGGGAATGAGCATGCAAACCTTCAGGGGGTTGCTTCTTGACCAACACATAGCAGATCATAATGCAGAGCACTATCCATCAGGAGATGGTCCGCTTCTGTATGGCCTTTTCTCTTCTTTGCGCAGACATACCCCACGAAGAGGTCAATTAATCAATCAGGATTTGTAGAGTAAAACTTCATGCCCCGTGAGGGTCTTGTGGTGCAGGAAGAGCATGCTGCCTGTTCTCGTACTGGCTTAATATCCAGGTCTTGGGAGCCTTACTGAACTGCTGGAGCGAAGGTGAGGCTCTAAGGTGCAAGAGGAGGTTGTTCCAGGTCCAAGCCCCCAGGTGGGAGAAGGAGCGTCCTCAACTGCTCATTCGGCTGAAGAGTCAGGTGGCTGCTAGGGAGAGAGATTCGGAGCAGAGATTCCAAGTAGGTGGGTGGATGTTCATTTGATTTGATAAGCCTGTCCTTCGTTGAGTAGTGCCTTGTAAGCGTGGGTGAGCATTTTTAACTGGCATCTCTTTGCGACTGATAGCCAGTGGAGTTTCCTGGGGTGTGGGGTGATGCGAGTCCCTCTGAGGAGGTCCAGGACGAATAGGGCTGATGCGTTCTGGATAGTGGGGAGTTTCGTCATGAGTTGGGCTGTCATTCCTATGTACAGGGAGTTGCCATAGTCTAGTCTGCTGGTGACGAGAGCCTGTGCGCCTAGTGTTGGGTTGGCGCTATCTGAAGACCTTCCTGAGTATTTGGAGGGAGAGGAAGCAAGAGGAGAAGAGGGCGCGGACCTGCTCCTTTATAGATAGCTGGCTGTTGTGGATAATGCCGAGGTTGCGGGTGTGTTCGGTGGGCTTGGGGGTTGGACCCAGCTCAGGTGGCCACCATGCATTGTTTCAGACTATCTTTTTCCTTTCCCCAAGATGAGTACTTCTGCCTTGACTGAGTTACGTTTGAGACAGTTGTAGATCATCCAGGTGACCACGTCTTTCATGCATCTTTGGAAGTAGTCGTTGGTAGCTGCTGGGTCGTTAGGGGGAGGATGAGTTGGGTGTCGTCGGAGTAGGAGATGATGTTCAGTCCGTGGCTCATGGCGATGCTTACTAGGGGTGTCATGTAAATGTTGAAGAGGGTTGGTCTGAGTGATGAGCATTGAGGTACACCGCAGGTGATGTTCTTAGGGAGCGAGGAATAGGGCAGGAGGATGACCTTCTGCATTCTTCCTGTGAGGTAGGATGCAATCCACTTGAGGGCTGCTCCTTGGATTCCGATCTGGTGGAGTCTAACAGTGTATGGTGAGATACGGTGTCAAAGGCTGCTGAGAGTTCAAGACGGATGAGGGCTGCTGTTTCTCCAAGGTCTAACAGTATGCTGATATTGCCTGTGGCTGCGACTAGGGCCGTCTCTGTGCTGTGGTCAGCTCTGATTGGGAGGGGTCCAGAAGGTTGTGGTTCTCCAGATATCTAGTGAGCTGGATGTTGATGGCTGTCTTGATGACCTTGGCTGGAAAAAAGAGCAGGGAGATAGGAAGGTAGTTCTTAGATCCTGGGTCCGCGGGTGGCTTCTTCAGCAGCGGCTTCACATCGGCATCTTTCCAATTCTGGGGAGAAGTGGGCTGTGGTGATTGAGGAGTTGAGGACCTTAGTGAGTTCTTTACTGATGGGTTGATTGCCGAGGTTGAATGTATGGTGTGGGCAGCGGTCTGCTGGGGCTCCAGAGTGGATGGATTTCACGATGGATGCGGTTTCCTTCTTATTCCACAAGATGACCCGGTGTGGGTGTACATCGGTTGGTACGATGCTGTGTATGCTGTCCTCTGCAGGGAATTGGGGGGCAAAGTCTTGGTAGATGGTGCTGATTGTGTTGTGGAAAAAGTCAGTGAGGGTGTCGCAGAGAGCTTGCAAGGGTGTGATGCTATTTTCAGTTGCCGAGGGGTCGGAAAATTCCTCGACTATGTTGAAAAGATCCTTGCTGTTGTTGGAGCTGTTCTTAATGCGGGTGGCTGGGGCTTGGTGTTCTTCAGGAGGTGGAGGTGTTATTGGTTGAGGGCGTCTTTGAAGTATTTTCGATCCTAGAGGGTCTTCCTGGCACACCATCTTCTTTCCTTCTGTCTGCAGTCACCTTTCTGGGTCTTCAGTTCTTCTGGGAACCATTTGGAGTGTCATGTTTGTTTATTGGCTTTGATGTGTTTCTTCGGTGTACCTTTGTCAGCACTTGCCGTGAGCCAGTTTGCGAATTTGTCCACCGTACGTTCTGCCTCACCGGTGGTGGTGGGTAGGCAGGAGTTGAGGGAATTGGTCCATCACTGTTCTGATATCTTTGTCCAGCTGCACCATATCTTGCTGGCAGTGGAGGTGTTGGGTGGTTCGGAGATGATGGAAGTGGATGCAGTGGTGGCCGGTCCAGGTGAGCTCTTTGGTGTGGGTTTATTTTACTGTTGCCGGCTGGGAAAATGGGATCAAGCATGCGCTCTGTAGTGTGGGGGGTGGTCGGTTACCAGCTGTTTAAGCCAAGGTTGTCCATACTCTCTAGGAGGTCGCCTTGCTAGTGTCTGCAGTGTTCTCAAGGTGGAAGTTGAGGTCTCCTAGGAAGGTGTATAGATTCTAGTCCATGGCATATAGGGGGATGAAGTTGGGGTAGTCGTTGCAGAAGGTATGGTGGGGTCCTAGAGGCTTGAATGCAAGGGTGCCTCTGATAGTGGTTTTGCTGTTAGTTCGGAGTTGGAAGTTGAGGTACTCCATGAAGGGGTAGGAGTCATCTGTGGTGGTAGAGCATTCGAGGTACTCCTTGTAGATTATGGCAATGCCGCCGCTGTTTCTGGTGGATCCGTCACCTGTGTGCGAACTTTTATCCGTCGGGAGTGGCTCTGCGATGTCTGGAGCGGATGCAGGGTTCAGCCAGGTCTCGGTGACGAAGACGGTGTCTGGGGCATGGGTGGTAATGGTGTCCCAGATTTCAGTGACATGTTTTCTAAGTGAGCGTGCGGCAGGCAGTGGATCTTTCCGGAGGTGTTAGCGTCAGTCTTGTTGGTGATTGTGTGTGATGCAGTGTGGCTGATCTGTGAGACGGTGGTATCCACGGTGTTGCAGGTGAAGTGGCAGTTCTGGCAGGAAAAAGGGCCTTCGGTGGTTCTGGGGAGGCATGGGCGCAGTTGTTATCCTGGAAACACGAGAGTTGTAGTCCACCGAGAACTAAGTGTGTGGTCAAGGAGGAAAGACAACGCCTTTTTGGGTCTTAACTATGAAGATGTTCCTCTTCCTTTGAGGGATGTGGTGGAGTGTAAAAAAAGAGGCAAGGTGATGGGGCTGGCTACATGAAATTGAGCAATGACTTTCGGCAGAAAGCAGGCTCTAGTGCGTAGAACCAGCTTGTCTGGGTAGATGTTCACGTAAGGAGGCTTGGATGATGAAGCCTGCAGCTCGATGACCTTCCAGCAGATGCTGCTGCCACCAGGAAAACAGTCTTGATGGCATAGAGCCTGAAAGGACAGATGTGCAATGGCCCAACAGGAACACTTATCAGAAACGTTAGGACCAAGCTAAGGTCCTACTGAGGCATGATAAAGGAGGAAACGTGTTGTAAACCTTTCAAGAACCTATATACAATCGGGGATTTGAAGATGGATGGCTGATCAGGCAACCACAAAGTCTGAGATGGCAGAAAGAACGCCCTTTAAGGTGCCCATAGCAGAGCCCTGCTAGTCAAGGGAATGGATAAAGACAAGGACCTGAGAGAGAGGAGCAGAAAGAAGTTCAACCTGTTTTTCTTCACACCATGCCACAAACTTGCCCCAACGGCAGGCATATACCTTTTTAGTAGAGGGACACCTGGGTGTCAAGACAACCCGGCAGACTTCGGGCAGAAGGTTGAATACTGTCAACTGTAGCCGCTCAATCTCCACGCAGGGAGGCAGAGCATTGACAGGTTTGGGTGGAGAACCCTCCCCTGCTGCTGCGAAAGAAGACCCTCCCAAAGAGGCAGCCTGATCGTAGGACCGATGGCCATGCTCAACAACTCGGGATACCAAACTCCTCGAGTCCTGTCTGCAGCCACAAGGATGACTTGGGCCCAGTCGTCCCTGACATTCTTGAGAACTCTGGGCAGAAGTGTTAAGGGCGGAAAGGCATAAAAGAGACCTGAGCTCCACTCGAGATGAAAAGAGTCTCCAAGCAAGGGCCGCATTGGAAACTTGGCACGCGGAACTGCTGATATTGCGTGTTTTCGGCAGTGGCGAACAGATCTAACCAAAGCTCTTTCCACTACTGAAAGAGACCTTGCACCACCCCTGGATGGAGATACCATTCGTGATCCACTAGACATCTTAGGTTGAGTTTTCCGCCTTGGCATTCAGAGAGCCCACCAGGTCTTGAAACGCCAGGAATATGCCCTGACATTCCAGGCATGTCCAGAGACGTAGGGCCTCCTGACAAAGGGTCCATGACCCTACCCTGCCTGGTTAGTTGCAGTACCACATGGCGGTGGTGTTGTCTGTGAACACTTTTACTAACCTTCCCTTGATGCGGGGTAAAAAGGCTTTTATTGCCGGCCGGATCACCAGGAGCTGTAGAAAGTTGACATGGAGTCCAGAATTGTGCTGGAGACCAGAGGCTTTTGAGCGCCACCTCTGTCAGATGGCTGCCCCATCGCAGGACTGACGCATCCGTTAATAATGTGAGATTTGGTTGGGGAAGGGAGAGGGGTCTTCTGCTGACCCAATCGCGGTTCGTTAACCACCACTCCAGATCTCTTGCAGTTAACTCCAAGATCTGACTATGTTGGAGTGATTCCCCTGATGCTGCGCCCACTGGAACTTCAGGTCCCACAGCAGAGCCCATATATGCCAACAGGCATGTATCACAAGAAGGATGCAAGAGGCAATAAGTTAAAGCAGTCTAGGAGTCAGTCCACCGAAATCCAGGAGAGAGGCTGAAACATCGGTATCATAACCTGCATATTGTGGACTCGCCGTTTCAGAGGATTGGTCTGAAACTGCACTGTGTCCAGAACAGCTCCAATAAAATAGAGCATCTGAGAGGTAGTCAGTTGATAGTAAACACCAGCGAAAGCAGGTGGTCAGCCAACAGCCAGGTGAAGCAGATAGGATTTGAGCATTAGCATTTTAAACTTCTTCTTGAGGAAGAAACTGAGGACGCAGGTCTAGGACAGGACGAAGGCCTCTGTCCTTCTTGGGCATCAGGAAGAAGCGGGAATAACAACCACAGCCTACTTCAGGCATCAGTACCCTCTGTATGGCTCCCTTGGGCATAAAAGCCATCACTTCCTGATGCAGCAAGGAAAGATGGTCCTCCTTCAGCTCCGTCATCTTCTCAACCAGCAGTTAAATCCAAGTTATGCAGTCACCACTCGAGCCCCTTCAGGTTCCAGACTTTTAAAGGGCAAGCAACCAGGCAGATGAGGCTCTAATGAACCCCAAAAACCCTACGACCAACAATGATCGGCAGGCGTCCACCAGGGAGGGCGGTACGCTATCACCAGCACATGCTACCTGTGAGAAGCTGGCCTGGTACATGAGTCACACTTATGTTACTGGGCACCCTGCACCAATCCAGACAACCCTTATAATGATTTTAGTGGTCTTAGACAACGTTAGAAAGCTCGCTAAGTGGTAGCTGTGGAGAGCAGCCTTCAGGCTTAGTCCAGAGGAGTGTAAAACAGCTGGTTTTACCAGAACATAATCCTAAAGTATAGATTAGGTGAAAACGAACCACACAGTTTATGTATAAAAATATGTACTTATTATAAGACACTCACTAACACGTACAGGTATCTTCTAGCCGGAGATACACACAATGCACACAATATTTTTCAATAGAAACAGGTATGTAGCACGTAATACACAGTAGTCCCCAGGGGGAGACCAAACCATATACTAAAATAGTGGTATGCGAACCACAACTCAGGTCAAGACTATACCCAGAAGACATAGAAGTGTCGGGGACCAGAGGAACCACCCAAGATCAGTAACCAGGATCCCCACGGAGGCCGTGTGCAGAGTGGGAACAGGACCGCAGGATCAATGCAAGTCAAATGGGAAAGTCGCGGTCGCAATTTTAAAGAAGAAGGACCCTTCCCAACGTACCCTGAAGAAACTCCGTGGGAGACAGAAGGTTGGAGAGCAACCCCACCCGTGGATACTTTAGGAACCAGGATACCTACCCCAGCGGAGCTGGATGCATAGGTGTGAAGTGGCATCGGAAACCACAGTCGATTCAATGGAGGACTTCAGGAAGATGATGCTGCTGGAGAAGGTGAAAGTGTCCGGTGGAACTCAAAGGTGGGTTTAAGAAATGAAGAACCTGCAAGTAGAGGGGATAGAGTCTATGCCACTCAGAAGTGACCAGGAGGCACTGAAGACGAATGCCCACCGATTTCGGGTGCTGCAGGGGAGCGGACAGTGACGTCAGGACTGCAGCTGTGTGGACCAATCGACGCTGTGGAAGACCAGGAGCCGTTTACAAGCTGTGCCACGAAGGATGCCGAGAGTTGAGGGTTCGGTGTCCGGCGGAAGCACCAACAAGCCTTGGAAACTGCAACCAATGTGCAAGTGGAGAAAAGTGCAATGTCTGGACCAGCAAGGTCCAGGAGACTCACCACAAGCAGGGGAGTCAGGGCAGGCCCGAGCAGTCAGGGGAGCCAAAAGAATACAAAGATGACCCTTAAGGGGAACCACAGGCCAGAGGCACTAGAGTCACAAAAGGACCTCAAGCAGCTCACCAAAGATGGAAGTACACAATGCAAGAGATATGGTAAGGATAAACATCTTGGTCATTGGAGATGCTTGAGGTTGGGGCTAATTGGAGCCCAAATATCTTGGTGGAAGGAAGCCAACAAGTCTTTGCAACTGCAAATTGACGAGGTGCACAGGGGGTCGGTTGCTGCAGCTCTGATGAGGGATACGGGCCTCAAACTTGGTGAGAAGACAGGGCAGGCCTCGAGGGATGTGAAGGCCCACCTCCTGTGTTGCTGAGTCTTTCGAAGTCTGTGGGAGCTCAGGATCAGCAGAACGGTCCGCTTTTTTTTTTTAAGTCTATTTATTCAGTGTTTACAATAGCATTTACAATGGATGTCACATTCAAGCTTGTCTGTGCAGCAACATAACAGTTAGGTATCTCTGAGCAATGCCAAGTACCCGCACTTGATCTATTTAAAAAAGTCCACCTGTGTTGCTGCACCCTTTGCCTCCGAGAACAGCAAGCAATGTCGCTTGATGATGGCAACTGAATCTTGCCCCTCATCCATTGGTCGCAACCATTCAACTCAAAAAGAAAAACATAACAGTGACTGTGTAACAAGAGGAGGGAGGGAGGGTGTTCAGAAGGGAAACGGGGAGGGAGGAATCGAAGCGCATGCTAAGGCCAAAATGATCTGATGGAGGGTCTCAATTTTCACAGCCCAGCTAGGGATGCAGTATGCCGAGCATTGCGTCTATCATTGAGGCGAAGAGGGGGTGGCCGCTTCGGTCATTTGTGCAGTAGTGTATTGTTGTAAGGGGCCCCATACGTCCTTGGGTCTGGATTGAGTGGGCATCAGGTCCCAGAACGCAGCAAGCTGTTCCTGACAATTTCTGCGTCTCTGAGCCACATAGCTTTCTTAGGAGCATGAGTCCTGCCCCACGACATAGCAATGCGTTTTTTAGCAAGCAATAATAGCATTGTGCATAATCGCCTGTCCTCTGTAGGTATATTCTTTACGTAGCCTTATAACGCAGTCAGTGGGGACCGGTCTATGGGTGTGCTAATCATTTCATCAATTGCATCGAACACAGTCCCCCAGTATGCGTGAATTTGCTGGCATTCCCATGCTAGGTGTAGGAAGGTTGCATCAGGTGACCTGCATCACTGACAGCGGTCTTCTGTTACCAATCCTACACACTCGAGCCATGGAGGGGTTCTATATGTGCGGTGCAAGAAATTAAAATGAATAAGGCACAGTCGATAGTTAGGGGATAAGGCGTGCGCCTGTGTGCAGCAATATCTCCACTGTTCCTGTGGGATGGGTATGCCAAAGCAGAACGGTCAGCTTAGTTGCTGTGCCTGCAGATGTAGGGAAGTGACTCGTTCACTTCAAGGGAGATTCCTTCAGGTGTCCTGGATGCCCACAGGCCTTGGAAGGTTTCTGTATGGTGCACCAGCAAAGACGATGCAGCAGACGAGCAAGGCAACGTGATCAGGAGCAGTAGGAGTCTTCCTAGTTGCAGCCCTGATGTCCAGAGCAAAGTTCTGAGTGCCCAGACGGTCGAAGAAGAAGGGGTGTCTGAAATTAATCTTGTCCCACAACACATCTAGGCACCCACCCACAGGTAAGCCCTTAAACACCCTAAGGAAAGGGTAGGGACGATTCAGGGGTCCCTCCCAAAGGAGGGGCTGGACAAGGGGGAGGATACTTCCCTGTCCTTTGTCCAGTTTTGCAGCAGAGTGGGAGCCAACACCTCCCTGAACTGGTTTGAACTGGACTATGCATGGAGGGCACCAAGTGTGCCCTGCACCCAGACAATGTGGCAATGGCAAGCACTTCCACCGTGCCTCAATACACTAAATCCTGTCTGGGAGATAGTCACACTTCCCTGTGGCAGGATACCTATTGTTCTGCCTTCCCCTGCCCGATATTGGCTCAGCAGCAGGAGGGCAGAAACGTGTCTCTGGCCGGCGGTAGTCCTGGCTTGCTGTCTGGAAGACTGGTACCGGGAGTACGGAGGTCCTTTACAGTTCTTGGAATCATACCTTCCACACCCTTTACAGTGTGAGAGGTATGATTCCAACATGTTTGATACCAAACATGACAGGGTTTGTTACAGCCAGTTTCAAGATGGTCATCGCGTAATGACACGGTGCCCCTCTATGTTGTATGGCTGTCTCACAACCCAGGAGAATAGACTTCAAAGGCTGTAGGGGTGTCCTGCTCATGCAGGGGCACCCTCACACTTAGGACCAAGCACCCTGCCTTAAGGATTGCAAAGGCCTGCTGTAGGGGTGACTTATAGGTTTTAAGTGCAGTAACCTTAGATATAGGGAAACCTACATCTTTCGTCAGTGGTGTTAGCGCCAGCTTACACAAGCTGCAATGGCAGGCCTGTAGTTGCAAATTGAGTGGCCTCCCACAGGTGGCATAATGCATGCTTCAGCCCATGAGGGACCCCTGGTGTACCTATGCACTGGGTACCTTAGTACCAGATACTAGGGACTGATAAGTGTACAACAGTGTCCAATCTGGGATGTACCCAAGTACTTACCATACCAATAAAGGGGAGAAAGAACAGAGACTGGGGTCCTGATTAGCAGGATCCCAGTCAGAAACAGCATTATATCAAGCAAAAAGTAGGGGTAACCATGAAAGCAGATCCTACTTTCCTACATACGTAGCCCAAGAGTCCCAAGAACACCAAGAGGACATTCACACCATGGGAAACAAAGGGTCAGCGCAGAAGTCGACAAACTGGATCTCCCACGCTAGACACTAGACAAGCCACACAGAAGATCTGCTCATATCGTCTCGGGATGACACCACGTGCAAGGCACAGGAGGTCATCACCGATCTAGATGCCAGTCCAAATGGCCCAAAACTCTGCCCAGATCCCCCTGTAATAATGCCACCCCAACCCCTCCATCATCAGAGTTTCAAGAACAACTCCAAGAAAAACCAGCAGTCAAGGATGACCAGGCAGACGAGCAGGGGCCACTTTCATATCTGGGCACCCAGGAATGTGCAGAAATGCTTTACTCCTACCCATTGGATTCACTGGAGAGAGCTTCCCCCTGAAGCCACCGTCCAGGCCCTCAAAGCAGGGGCGGAATCAGACATCAGGAAGAGTGCCTGTCCACATGGGCAATGTGAGGGCATCCCTGTTAAATAGCATGCAATGGTCTGTAGAAGCCCCCCGGTAGCAGTCCAACAAGATAACCTGGCTTTTTACGTCCCCGTCATAGCTGAGAAGTTGGGAGATCTAAATTTACTGCACAAGTGGGCACAACTGGAGGCAAAGCTGATGTGCAGCTTGGGCCCAATCGTGGATAAGGTGTCCACTCTCCTGTCTACGCTCAAAAATGTCCTAAATGAGCTCAGGACCGAGCTCAATAAGCAGAACTCCACCAGGGAGAACATCCCTGTCACAACAGCCCCAGATCGCAGGGAGCTTTGCGTGGAGCCACCAGTGTGGACTAACACTCTCATACCAAACACCGGCCGTCTGTACAGGGGTATCGTACATCTCCTTATACCAGACCACAAAGGAACCCCCCCCCCCCCCCCCCCACTGTACCCCTACTTCCGGAGGCAGACCAAGCACAAAACAAAAAGCAGAATGCTAAACATAGGCAGATACCGTGGAGGAAGGGCCGGAATAAAAAGAACAGGCACGAATCATCCAGCTGTGCATCCCCCTGCTCTAGCCACAACAAACTCACTCTGATGTCAACCCCTCTTGTCCTGTACCCCTGCCACGGGACACCCTAGAAACCTCGAACTAACCTACCCAAAAGGAAACCCTCTCTTCCTGCCATAAGCCTGGGACGGCAGAAACATGGGAAGAAACTAGAACTCATTCATCCAAGGAACAAAATATCACCACACCCACGCACAGAGGTCACTTGATTTCCATGAATCACTCTTCAGGGAGCACTGACATCTCCTACATACCCCGAGGTATGACAACAGTCCTGGTACCACTGTTCCCTGTAAGGAGCGCACATATGCGCCCGTGCTCCTATCGCACCTAGAGCACGCAGTGGGGTGTGTGAAGCGCGCACAGTGGCAGGTAAATTCAGCAGCAAGTGCCTCCTGAACTTGCTGTGGTTTTTTTTGTTAAAAGGGCATTGCTGCGCAGCAGATTGTATGCCTTTGTAAAAGTATTCATGTTAATCGCAGCACCCATCATGCTCTGAAATTAACATGATTACTTTCACAAAGGCACACAATCTGCCCCGGAGCTGCTCCCTTTTAACAAAAGAAACTCAGCAATGCCCCTCCCCCAAGGTGAGAGATTGACTAGGTTTGCACTTTAAATACGGGCGAGGATGCCTCTATCGGTCTTGAGCTTCTTTTTGCGTGTAAACATTCTCTCTGATAAATAATCATTCTCTTTTCATTCTGCATACCACACTCAAACCATAAATAGGTTTTTCAACCTTTTCTACAGCTCTACACCCGGGTTCAACACTTCATTCCAATCTCGTCCCAGTGCAGCTTGCTTTCTTCCTCCTGAACCCCTGCTCCATTTTCCACATAGTAGTCCTTTGTATGCATTCTCTAGCAAGTTTGCTTTTGGTCGGACTGGCCTGGTTATGCACCAACGGCTGGACTGATAGCTCAATATGTGAGGCATTTCTCGGGCTGTTTGTGGACCGGTTTTCTGGTGGGCCACGTTTTACTGTTGTTTTTCCAGTTAGTACCACAAAAATTGCATGCAGCAAGCACAAACGAATGCTGTTGCCATACCTATACAAATGGCTATACAAGCTAAAAACTGCCCGATTTACAACTGTGGGGTAAGTTTTCAGATGGCTGATTAACGGGGCAACTTTAATTTTACTGACTGGGCCGATTTCTGTTCAAGTTCGACCCTGCGTCCACTCTACAAACTGTACATCCTCCAGACACTTGATCTCCATTCTCTGCATGCGCTCTCTACTAACCACATACACTGTCCACCCACATTGTGCCCCCTATTCAGTGCCGTTGTCAACCTCCTGCTTTAGCAGATGCAGCTCAGATGGGGTTTTTGATGGGGCTCTTTTTTGTCTGCAACTCGGCAGATGAAAGGTGGGAAGGTGAGTGGAGGAGTGTAGTGGTGGATGGGTGGGAGTGAAACGGTGGACGGGTGAGTGAGTGAAGGGGAGCATGGATAGGTGAAAGAGTGAAAGGATGGATGTAAGAATGGAGGAGTGAAAGGGGGAAGGATGGATGAATGGACTGGCGGATGGATGGCTAGGTGGAAAGAATGGATGGATGAGTGAACAGGAGGATAGATGGATGGTAGGGTGGATGAGTGAGTGAATAGATGTATGCATGGATGAATAAGTGAAATGAAGGATGGATGAGTAAAAGGGAGGATGGATGGATGAGTAAAAGGGAGGAAGGATGGATGAGTGAAAGGGAGGAAGGATGGATGAGTGAAAGGGAGGAAGGATGGATGGATGATGAGAGAAAGGATGGATGAGTGAGTGAAAGGATGCCTCTGAGTTAAACGATAAATGGATGGATCAATGAGTGCATGTATGAATGGACTGAGTGAAAGAGTGCACTGGTGGATGAGTGAAAGGATAGATGTAAGGATGGATGAGTGAAATAATGGATGGATAAGTGAAAGGGAGAATATATGGATGACTGGATGAAAGGGTGGGCAAATGGATAAGTGAAAAGAGTGGATGGATGAGTGAGCAAAAGAATGAATGAGTATAAGTGTAAATGGATGAGTGGATCGAAGGGTGAGTGGATGAGTCAAGGGACGGATGGCTGAACGAAAGGGTGGATCGATGGATGAGTGAAAGGGATGATGGATTGATGGATGAGTGAAACAGTAAATGGATGATGGATGGATGTGAGTGAAGAAGTGGATGGCTAAATGCATGGATGAATGAAAGAATAGAGGTAAGGATGGATGAATAAAAGGGTAGATCGATGAGTGAAATAGTAGATGGCTGGATGAATGATGGATGGATGAGTGAAAGAATAAATGGAAGGACTAAGTGGGTGAGTGGATGGATGGATGAATGAAAAGATGGATGTATGCATGGATAAGTGAAAGAATGGATGGATGGATGAGTGAAAGAATAAATGGAAGGACTAAGTGGATGGATGGATGAGTGGCTGGATGGGTGGCTGAAGGAAAAGATGGATGTATGCATGGATAAGTGAAAGAATAGATAGATAAGTGATAGGGAGGGTAGATAGTGGTCTGGATTAAAGGGTAGATGGATGGATGACTGAAAGGTTGAATGGATGGATAAATGAGTGAAAGGATGGATGGGTGGCTGAGAGAGTGATAGGATGAATGGATGAGTGAAAGGGTAAATGGATGAATCAGAGCATAGATGGGTCAAAGGGTGGATAGATGAGTGAAAGGGTGGATCAATGAATGAGTGAGAGGGAGGATGGCTGAGTGAAAGGATGGATAGATGAGTAAAAGGGTGGATGGAAGTGTGAATGGATGGATGATTGGATGGATTAATGAAAGGATCGATAAATGAAAGGTGGGATGGCAAGTGAAAGGATTGATGACCTAGTGAAAGGATAGATTTAGTATAGGTACAAAGACTCATATGGGAGAATGATACTTAATATAGAGAAAAGGGGCAGGAGAGGTCAATATATGACACTTATTTATTATACACAAGATGAATTCAAGTGCTCACATATTTAGTGACAACAAGCGTGACGTGCAGGTGAGGGTGAGCTTTAAAAAAGAGCATCGCATTGGCAACAATAGTGAACCATTTTCTTTGTTCAATCAGTACAAAAGGTTCAAGTTGCGTAAGGTCGACGACGTTTCGAACTCAATTATTCGAGTTCATCTTCAGGACAAATGTGAGCATATGAACTTTAGCATATGGGAAGGTAAGTAATAGAAGGTGTCGACAATTGAAAGTGTTGCACCGGTGGTGTCACCACAGCGGTGAATGCCTCGAGGAAGAACGATGGCTTGAAATCAAAACTTTATCCAACCTGATCAAGCTAGGAAGGAGGGGTTCCGGTGCCGGGAATTTAATTCATTTCAGGCGGCACACGGTTCACTCAATGGGGGTCTCACGGAGGGGTGGAGCGGGTCCTGTGCGCGTGCAAGTACGCGCAGCGACTGCCCCTTTTCTCTATATTAAGTATCATTCTCCCATATGAGTCTTTGTACCTATACTAAATCATCCGCCCTCCTAAGGGCTTCTCTCTGTTCTGGACCTTCATAGGCCATCCAGAACCGTTGTTCCCTTCTACATTGTATCACCCCAGGTTCGCATATAGGGGTACCCTTGTTCTTCATAACACTAGTGAAAGGATAGATATGTTTGATAGATAGGTTTGAACATGGATGAATAGATTTGCATGTGGATGGGTTGGGTGGATGGACGGAATGGTGAAGGACTGAATATTGGATGAAAGACTGAATGGAAGACGGAATGTAAAGGTGAAATGGTGATTATCAGCGAGTGGATGGAAGAATGAATAGATGAAAATAGCAAGCCCTTTTGGGGAGGGTCCGATGACTTGCTTCACTGGCTTGGTGTCATAATAGTTTTGGTTCGAAGTGGGGGTATTTTAATTTTCTGGCTACTTCCTTGCCTATACTCCATATAATTCCACTTTCTAACCTTTTATCCACCATCTCCTCTCACCAAATCTGAGCTCTACAATGTACATTGTTGTCCACATCAGGCATCTTCTCTATACTGTAAATGTGCTCTCCACCCTCTATAAGCCATATTTGTCACTGCACACGCTCGGTCAGGTTCCTGGCGCACATAGCTTTGGATGTAGTGACAGAAACCTTACACTGCCGCACACAGAGGAAAAAAATTAGAGGGAACATTGCCTGGCACCCCTCCAAAATAACCAACACAGGAGGGGCGCCCAGAAAGGAAACAGGTAGCAGCCACAGGAACAATAAGAACAGTGGCTAGACCTATCAGCGAGCCTTGGCAGCACAGGAAGCCTGCACCAACTATCCTACTTCAACAGAAGGCGCCTCC
The DNA here is from genome assembly GCF_964204655.1 of Triturus cristatus. Classification (NCBI taxonomy): domain Eukaryota; kingdom Metazoa; phylum Chordata; class Amphibia; order Caudata; family Salamandridae; genus Triturus; species Triturus cristatus. The sequence continues at coordinate 237,877,528 of NC_140589.1, read as the reverse complement.
ATCTCGGGCTTAGGCCCCTGCATATTGCCTGGTAACACATGGGGCCTTCCATAGAGGGTCCCCAGCACAGAAAAAAAATCAGAATGGCCAAGAGTTTGCTGGCACTGGGTTCACAAAAGCTATCCAGCACACCCTACTGACAGAGCAAGCAACTCCCACTGAGTGGGGACAATATCTGCCAACAGGGCCCCCCCAACCACTCAGCACCCGAGTGGGCAGGGTCACACAGCACCCCCCAGCCTCCAAATCACAGGCAGATTTCCTGCATCCTACTTTCTAATCCCGAGTAATAGTCAAGAGGAAATTGCGATGTGCTAAATAGGGGCAAGATTCTACTGCTGATGGCAGCTGTTCCAACCCTAGCCGACATAAGGTTCACAGACTTGCTCGGAATCGAGTTTATTAAAACAGAAAACACTTCTGCTTGTAAAGTCACCAGGACCATCAGGGAGCATCAGCACACCAACCTCAGGGAGCTAAATGGAAGATTCCCGGAAGACTTCCCGCCGGCAGCTTCTTTCTACTCTGCATCCACCTGCTCAACATTAGACTATACGTTCATCTTGCTTTCACTACTCCACTGAGTCTCTGCATTCCAGGCAGAAGATAAAGGAGTCAGTGACAACAGGCCACAGGAGGCACTCCTCCTAGTAGAGTCGCCTGCACTGGAATCATCGGCAGAAGTTCCACATACAAGTTATACGATCAACTTCAAGAGAATCAAAACTGCTCTGGTAAACTCAGAGGAGGTGTTTAAATAGGAAAAGGTTTTACTACAAGCACATAAAAAGCCTTACTAACAGATTGGAAAGCTTTACTGTAATGCTAGCCAACTGCTTCTCCACGACAACCAAACCAAGATTCCATCAAAACACTAGAGAAGCACTCCTTTGCTTACCACACTCAACTGAAACAACTTAATAGGGCCATAAAGAGCACATTGAGATCGTGGAGATACAAACTTGGGGACTCCTACCTCAACTCTCTACTCGAGGAACGAAGAAGTTTGCTGAAAAAACTAAAATGGAATGTCAACAGAACTGAAGAAGATGACTTCTGGGCCAAACTATTCTCAGACATCCAATCTAACAACAGCATTCGATTCTATGGAACAGTAAACAAAATGATGCATTCAGCCCAGGAAGGCATGACATCTTACATCCCAGAAGAGATCTGGGCAGACTTTCTTAAAGCTCACTGCAACCATCAATCTCTGAGCCAGCCAGTAAAAACAGTGAGGATAGGTCCTCCAATCACGCACCAACAATACCCCTTCTCTAACCAGCCACAATCAGCATGACTCATGAGCCGCTCATATCATTTACATCAAGTGCCAAATCACCAAAGGCAGCAAAGAGCCCCAGAACCTAACGGGATCTCCTCTCCCCTGTGTCCTTTCTCACCAAGTACCGCTGGTACAATCCCCAAAAGCTCCTAGCGCGGCTCTGAGGTGGCAAATCATTATACAATTCAGATTGTGTGTTGCAATATACCATATCTTTGGACCATTCTGTAAAGGTAGGTACAGGTCTTCGCGCCCACCGCATAGCAATTCTTTGTTTGGAAAGCAGCAACCCCATACCTATAAGCAGCTTACTAGTGTACCTCAACAGCGCCATTAGTGCGTTCATTGTAAGTTCCAACCCAGTGATTTCGTTCAATATTTGGAAGATCTGCTCCCAGAACCTCGCTATTGTTGGGCCGAAACCCTAGAACGTTCATTCCAAGAGGTCAGATTCCTGGGGAAACTCCCAGCCTCCTGGAAAGACTTAGTCACCTCCCCAATTTATAAAGGCGGAGACAAAGCTAAACCAAAAAACTGCCGCTTGGTCGCTATGATCGACACCTATTAGAGGATCCTCAAGCTGGGCATCAGCAAACACCATTATTCCACTCTATCAAACCTGTTTCTCCAAACATACGGGCATAACTACAAACATCTTGGCCAAGTCAATGATCATATGCAACAAAAAGCTCTAAGCAGACTCTCCACCTTTGCTTCATAGACTCCAGAGCAGCCTTAGATAACACAGGCCGGGTTAGGCTCTGAAGGAAACTGGCCAACTGGAATGTCCCGCGCCCACTGGTTGACATCCTCCTCTACACAGACACTTGGGTGCAGGTAAAGCTGGGTGAGGGAACTCACCTCTCCAGGCAAGTGCCAACCATCAAGGGCTAAACAAGAATGAGTGCTAGCCCCCATACTACTTAACCTCTACATGGCGGACCCAACGCAGATTCTCAACTCTTGCAATTCAAATGCCCCTAGGCTTACACAACGCTACCCAGTTTTTTATACGCGGACGATGTGGTCCTGGCAAGCCACACACAGGTGGACATACAACATCTCCTAAAGGCAATGCAGACATAGGCAGCAGAGAACTTTCTGGAAGTAAATCTCGAGAACAATTACCATCAACAGTAGCAAGAAGAAAGCCCCTGCCTGGTATCTGGGAACTACACGGATCCAAACCACAACAAACTACAAATACCTTGGCATAGAAATAAACAAGGGGAGCAGTTTGCCATGTTGAATTGGGCATTCAAATAAAAAGGAATAGATCTGGCAGTAAGGACCTTAAATTGAAGCAGACAGGCCCGATGCAGACACCTCTCTGCCAGGGAGTTCGATCAAAAATCCTACCAGCAATCCCCTATGGAAGCAAAGCCCTGAGAGGCATAGGTGCCAATACTCTAACAGTACACAAATTAAGGCTTACAGACTCATTCAGCATTCCACAGTACTCTTCGGCGGCACAGATACTGTTAGAGTTCGGCCTAATGAAACAGTCCTTGGCAAAACAAGGTGCATTCATTGTCTGCTGGCACAAGATCAGGAACTCCGCTGCAAACACCTTTAATCGTCTTTTATGGCAAGAGATGCAGCATCAAAGCTCATTGCCTGCCAGAAATTTCTTCAAGAATCCCTCTCAAACACTGGGCTGTCTCAGGTCTGGGAAATTCCAACCAGTCACACCATCTTCAAAAAACCTGCTTGGAATTGAATAAAAAGCCTCTCACTGGTAGAAGACAAGGCTACATTCCCAGGCCGCAGCCATGTCTGGATGACACTCAACAGCTACCAATCACTAAACCCTCAAAAATACTTCAGCCTAGACTACCCAAGAGAAGAAAAAATTAAAAATTAAAACACCGTTTGGGGATACTCCCTTCAACTCTGCATCTCCCGCCATGGCAAATTATACGATTCTCTAACTGCTGTTGACTATGCGGCTTAACCACAAAAGACCTCCTGCACCTGCTCTGCATCTGTAGTGAACTGAAGGATGAATGGATCAGAGGGCTCAAAAGTCAGCTCAACTGAAGAGGGATTCACACAAGGAGACAGGCAGCGTTGGCCTGCTGCAAAACATAATCCGAAGCTCAACTTCAGGCTGGTAAAATTCCTCATGCTGGTAGAAAAGAAAATGCCAAAAGCCAGCAAATACACTCCACCAGCAGCAAGCACAGCTGCTACGGAACCAATCTACAACTGGATTGCAGCCACCATACTTTATTCCCTGTGCCCTGACCTCTAAATGTATATCCCTCCACGGACAGGACAAAGGGACATTTTTTACTTGTTCTTATGAATGCATTGCACTTTTTCACCTTTTCTTATGCAAGGAAGAGTCTGAACATTGACAAATCAGCTCCTTTCGCGATGTAACTGCCGTCCAATACGTTTTATTTTATGTGTAGTTTAATGTATGTTATCCTAATTTTTTTTACTTGGCTGTATTTCACTGGTTTTAGTTCTCTACACAAAAATAAAATTACTTACAAACTAGCTGCATGAACAATGCAGTGGTGACAGGTCCTTAATGTGAAGGTAGAGCACAGCCTATTCAGTTGCAAGTGGGGCTGTACCCAGCTCCGCCTCCCCACCCTGTCAGTTAATGGCCCATCCAGACAAACCTAAACCCTCTATTGTGTGGCTCCATTGGAGGAATAAAAGTCTAGCTGCCAAATACACCCAGTCATGTGATCCAGGTACAGGCTGCAGGCACCAAATGGTTAGGGCAGGAAAATGCCAACAAAAAGTGCCATTTTCAAAATGGTATCTTAAAATCCATTAAAAAAGAGGATTTATAATAAAGATTTCTCAGACATCAAATATGAAATAAGTACCTGCTCCCAATAAATAGTTACAACTCATTAAATGGTTTAAGGCAACACATTGTTTTCCCATGGCAGGTACGCCTCACAGTAGTGAAAACGATTTTAGGATTTTCTCACTACCAGGACATGTACAACTTAAAAGTATATATCCAATCTTTTGATTACATTGCACCCTGCCCTATGGGCTACATATGGCTTACCTTATTGGTGACGTATATGCAATAAAAGGGTAGTTTAAGACTTGGCAAGGGGGTTATATTGCTAAGTTAAATTAAATTAATTAAAAAACTGCATTCAGGCTGCAATGGCAGACCTGGGACATGTTTTGGGGCTACTTAAATGGGTGGCACGATAAATGCTGCAGGCCCACTAGTAGCATCTATTTACAGGCTTTGGGTATAAAGTATGTAACTCTAGAAGGGATTTATAAGTATGCCAATTCAGTTTAAGCCAAATTTACCATGCCTTAAAGGGAACGCCTTGAAGTGGATGGCTAACTTTCTGTCTGACAGAACTCAGAGCATTAACCTGAGCCCCTTTTGCTCGCAGACCACCAGGGTGATCAAGGGAGTCCCACAGGGCTTATGTCTGAGCTAGGGTGGCGAAGTGAGCTTAAGAATGATGATGGATTCAACCCAGATCTGTGACTGGGGGTGAGTGTCTGAAATGTTTCAGCACTCTGTCCATCATCTCCTTGTGTTTGCTTTGAGCCCTACTTTATTCAACATTTATGTTACTCCCTTGGCAAGATTACTGAGGAAGTTACGATTTATTCCTATATCCTATGCTTATGACACCCAACTTCTACTCTCCTACGACAAAGCCAATTCCAGCATTCAGACGACCTTTTTGGAAGGTATGAAAGGCATTGCGGAATGGATGAAAGATAATTTTCTTCAGCTCAATGCAGGAAAGTCAGAGATAATGCTTTTTGGAGACGCAGCGGTAAAGTGGTCCCCTAGCTGATGGCCAGAGGAACTAGGTTCTGCCCCAAGTCTGAAATAGGTGGTAAAAAACCTTGGAGTCCGAATAGACCACAAACTTACATTGGGGGAGCATACCACCTCTACCGCTGGAGCATGCTTCCACAGCCTTAGTCTTCACAAAGTCTTCCCTTTCTTACCACACGGAAAACCTTGATTCAGGCATTAGTACTAGGTCGTCTGGATTACTGCAACGCTTTGCTGATTTCAGCTAAGGAAAGCTCCATAAACAAATTGCAGGTAGTCCAGAACACGGCGCCCCCTGATGGCCAATGCCCCCCCCTCCCAAACCGCATCTCTCCCCCTTCTTCAAAAACTGCACTGGATACCGGTGCGGAAGAGGATCGAATTTAAGATCGGTTGTATTGTTTATAAATCTATAAACAAATTAGGCCCCTGCTACCTAAAAGACAAATTCATTAGTTATCTGCCTTCCAGGCTCCTCCGTTTTGGAGCTAAAGCACTTCTCCAAGTCCCGCGTTTCCCCAAACATGTTTGGGCCGCAAAGCCTTTTACCACCTAGCCCCGCGCTACTCGAATCAACTCCCCATCCACTTACATCAATGTACGGACTACCTGGCATTTAAAAAGTTGCAGAAAACTACACTGTTCTGATTTGTCCCTCCTTGGTTGATTATGGCAGTCTTAGCGCGGAGATACCCTGATGAGGTGAATTGTGCGCTTTAAAAATAAATAAAGTAATTTAGCACTGGTTAGCAATCACAAAGTTCTTTTTACTTTTTTTTATATAAAATTTTTATTGAAAATTATAAAACAAAAACGTACTGTGACTATTCGCAGTTACAGTGTGTATACTTCACGGCCAATTACACAACAATCTCATCTTATCTGATACAAACTTATGACATTTCCAACAGTACATAGCAGCATGGTCTTTCCGAGGTCAACATAAAACTGTACCCTGCCACTGTAACATTAAGCTGGACTAACCTTGTCTTACATAACAGTTCCACATGTGTGAAATGTCCACTATTATGTTGCAGCATATCCTCCATTTTTGGACTTATTTAAATAGGGCCTGCTCCCTCAGTCTCCCCGTATCCTTTCTCACCAAGTACTGCTGATACAATCCCCAAAAGCTCCTAGGGCGGCTCTGAGGTGGCAGCAAATCATCATACAATTCAGATTGTGTGTTGCAATATACCTTATCTTTGGACCATTCTGTAACTGTAGGTACAGGTCCACGCGTCCACCGCATAGCAGTTCTTCGTTGGCAAGCAACAATCCCATACCTATACGTTTTCGCAACTCATTTGGCAGCTTCCCAGTGTACCGCAACAGTGCCATTAGTGGGTTTATTGTAAGTACCAACCCAGTGATTTTGTTCAATATTTGGAAGATCTGCTCCCAGAACCTCGCTATCCCTGGTCATGTCCAGGCTATATGCAGAAAACCCGCCGAGTCGGCCTCGAATCTCACAGTGTGCAAAGTCCCGTAAGCCATACCTAAATAGTCGTTCTTGTGTATGGTAGACCCTGTGAAGGAATTAAAAAATGGATCAAGTGAAGTCTGCCGATCAGAGAAACTTGCTGTGTAGTCTCACAGCAATATCGCCAGACAGTATCCTCTAGTGCCACTCCAAAATCTGTTTGCCATTCTAGTCTGGCCTTCGTATATTGATTTCTTCTATAATCTTGCATTATATCATAAATGATAGAAACAATCCTTCTAGGGGTCACACAGTGCAATAGGTGAGAGAGCTCCCCCAGCTCAGGCGGCTCCAACATCTCATCTACGAGCAGCTCACGCAGCACATATCTCATTCTATGAAATGGAAGTGAGCAAGCAGTGTAGAATCCCCCATCTCAGTAGCAAGCTCATCCTTGCCCTCTGAGAACAGATCGCCCACCTTGGTGACACCAAGCATCTCAAGAGCCTGTACCACCCTCTTCTCACGGCTAAACGGCAGCCAGTTACACCACACAATCGGGTCAAGGTTGAAGAGAGAATTGTGCCTACCTACAGTTTCAGCAGATTGTGCCACGTGTGTAACAGAGTCCAGGACCCCAATCCTTCTGAGAGGGGCCCGAAACAGCACCATTGACAATGATTCAGGTGCTGCAGCCACCTTTTCAATTAGTAAATGTGTAGGGCGCATTTCCTAGTGGAGCCAGTGGAAAGCATGAGATCGATGCGCCGCTCTATAGTATAGCTTCAGGTCTGGAGCCCCTAGTCCTCCTATAGTGTATGGCAGTGTGAGAACATTCCAACTTACCTGCGGTTGCTTCCCTGCCCAGGCCAATCTCGTCAATAGAGAGCAAAGTGTCTTAAAAATATGCATAGGCAGCACAATCAGGCTAGGTAACACCACAATCTTCATTAGGGATATGCGTCCTAGCAATGACAAGGGGAGGCGGATCCACCTATCCACTTCTCCCTCTAATCTGGTGATCATTCTGCCATAGTTTTCGCTGAGCACCAGAGCCGAATCCAAATGCACGCATATGCCTAGATACCGGATTTGATACGATGCCCACTGTAGGGGGTAGTCCAGTCCCACTGGTAACATAGCCGGGGACAAAGGGAAAATTGTCGACTTAGCCCAGTTGATTTTAAGGCCGGACCTTTCACCATAACGCACAACCTCATCGAGGATTGGGGTCAGGTTGATCTCAGGATCACAGACATACAACAGCGTATCATCCACATATGCCAACACAATGAGGTTATAGTTAAGAAATTTAAGTCTCCTATGACCATGGTATTCCCTTAAGGCACATGTGTGAAGCTCAGCAATTAAAGCATATAGCAGAGAGTACAGCGGGCACCCTGGTTGCTTGACTCTCGATATTCTGATAGGGGATGTGACTATGGCACCAATTAGTATCCGAGCAGCGGGAGAGCTATATAGCACCCCTACCAGCCTGAGGTAGATATCTCCTACCCCCATGCGTCTCAGTACTGCATACATAAAAATCCATTCCACAGAATCAAAGGCCTTTTCAACATCCAAAAAGACTGCTGCCGCTTTAACCTCAGGCTTAATATGTTGTATGGCGCCATAGACCGTTCTTAGATTGTATGACAAGTCACGTTCTGGGACAAAGCCCAACTGCTCCGAGCCAACCAACAGTGGTAGCAAGGGGGCAAGCCGCCAAGATCTTCGTAACGAGCTTAGTGTCAACATTAAGGAGCGCTAAAGGCCGAAAGGATGAACATTCGTCCAGGGGGTTGCCAGGTTTTAATGCAGTGACAATAAATGCTTCTCTCATTGAGGACAGCATCGTCCCCTCGTCCCCCATCTCCTCAAAGAGCGTACACAAATGTGGGATCACGAGATCCTTGAATTCTTTATAAAATGCAACAGTGAGGCCGTCTATTCCAGGTGCACCTCCCACTCTCACCGAATGTAATGCTATCAGGACCTCGTGTGGATCCAATGGTTTCATAAGGTGTTCCCTATGTTCATTAGACAGCCAGGGCATCTGTATGTGCTCTAAGTATTCTGAGATAGCCGCTCATCCGAACTCTTTCGTACAGTACAGTTCTGAATAATATAGATTGAATCTACCTGCAATCTCCATAGGATCATTCAGTAGCCCCCACCCCCGTCCACAGCACATAGCTCCGTCACACTCCCTGCCTCACTCTTGACCCACAGCAAGGCAGCCAATATCGCACCCGGACGCTCACTCTCTCCATACTTCTCTCAGTGTTTTATTTCGCTGTCTGCTATCTCATGATACTCTGCCAGAGTCTCCTTTAGACTATCAGCAATCAAAGTGTTGCCATCTTCTAGTGCTTCCTACTTGACTTCTGCCAACCGCCCTTCCAGGCTTACCAGACGCTGACGGATAGCGCGTAGGACCTCAGAGTGTTTGGACATGGCTACTTCCCTGATGTACACCTTGAACATTTCCCAGACTGCGGAAAAATGTTGGACAGACCCTATATTGGTATCAATGAAGCATTCTATGACTTCAGCTAATTTAGAACGAAAAAACACTATCCATCAAAGAGTATGGGGGGGAATCGCCATGTGTAGGGTGCTGGCTTCCTTCTCGTGCTTTCGATATCTAGCATTATTGGGGAATGATCTGAGAGCGATCGGGGGACCACCTTGCACTCTCGTACCTGCTGAAACAAGGGTCTCAGTATAAGCCAATAATCAATTCTGGTGTGTAAATTGTGCATAACTGAATAATGAGTGAATCCCCCTACACCAGAGGAGTGCTCCCTCCAAGCATCTAGCAAATCTAGTTGGACAGCTAGATCACATATAACGTTGGCCGCGGCAGACTGATGTCATGCCGGACCTCCGGAATGATCCAACCAGGGCTTCAGGACGCGATTTAGATCACCCCCCTCCTTAAAGGAGCGGCAAACCAAACCTGGCTCTCATGTGGTCTAGCAGCTCCTGATAAAACTGTGGGCAGTCATAGTTAGGCCCTTACACGTGGACTATATGCCAATCAATGCACCTTCCCAGTGCATCTAGAAATCACATCTACCGCCAGTGTCAGCTTCTAACACCTGTAGCATAATATCTGATTTGGGGTTAAGCCATGCAAGTACTGCCCTGGCATGGGATGTGAACCCTGCAGCATGAAAATGACTGTCCAGGCACCTATGTGTGAGAATACTACTTCTTACAGGCAGCGCAATGTCGATCTCGTGTCTCACTAAGTATGCAACAACCCTACGCAGCTTTCTGAAGTCATTTAGGCCCCTGATATTCCAGGTGAACTGACGAATTCTGCTGCCACTAACCTCTATAATGGCCCTGTACCACTGTCATGACTGGGTTGACCTAAAAAATTGCTACCTGATATATCCTTCAGGCAGATCCTCAGGTCTTGAACGTCAAATACACAATGCGCACACACTACATAGTCATTAAAAACAACATATCCCCCCCCCCCCTCCAACCACAACTGGGCATGAATGAAACCATCCCTCCCTCCCAGGACCCCGTTGCATTCTAATACAAATTGAAGAGTTAAAAAAGGGGCAGATGTTACCTGCGGAAACCTTAAGTGCGATTGTAAAAAAGTGAATAAACTTAGCCATCGTCTTCTATTATACATTTCCTAACAAACACAGTATGTTTAGTGCCACTGGTGCAAGTCTAATTTTCGCCAGCAGTCCTGTAAGTCCCACATCAGGGTCAGAGTAAATTTGCGGCAGTTAACAGCAACCACCTATTGCCAATCACGGTTTCAATTTCCAATAGGTGTTACTGCCCATAGTCACTGCTGGCAGGCCAGCGCAGTCCCCGTCCACTGGGCAACTACTCTCTACTCTTAGGTATCCCAGTCGAAGCATAATTTACAACATACCTGCTTGTAGTATATGTAAGCAGGCCAGCTCACCGGGACAGTCTGTCTACTCTTCCAAGTCACCGCCTGTCGCCTCTGGTTGCTCTTGCATCGTTCCATTATTTGCCTCCGTTTTTTTTTGCGTTCCTTGAGGGCTTTTTGTAGTGACTTGGGGTCCACAAAGATCCTTGACGTTCTGTTCATCGCGACCCTGAGTCCGGCCGGGTACAGCTTAGCGTAGTCGAGCCCAGGGTCTCTCAGCTGCCACTTCAAGGGTGCAAACTGCCTCCTCGCTTCCTGCACTTTCATGGTGAAATCGGGAAAAAGGGAGAGGGAAGACCACTCAAATTGCAATACTCTAAGCTCCCTAGCACGTTTCAATGCGGCATCTCTGTCTCTGTAATTCAGTAACTTGGCAATTACTGGACGGGGAGGGGCATCAGGCTGAGGCCTAGGCCCCAAGGAACGATAAGCTCGCTCGACAATGAACATATCTGAAAGTGTGTCCCAGCCCAGCAGGGTCACCTGCAACTTCTCCACAAAGACCTCCATATTTCACATCATTGTACTCTCAGGCAGCCCCAAAATTCAGATGTTGCTGCGCCTTGACCGCACTTCTATATCTTTTGCTTTTTCTTGCAGGGCCGTGAGCAGCTTCCCTATTTATTTGAGCTTCCTTGACTTCGGATACTCTCCTTTCTGGCATATCAATGCGCTCCGCGTGTTTGCCAATGTGGTCCCATATCCGGTCAATCCTGTAGGCCAGAGAGTTTATTTTTCCATCTATGGTGGATAGGCTCTTCTGCAGGCTCACCCTCAGATCGCACGGCTCACCCGGGACCAGCCTGCCAATTATACGCTCACACCTCCTTCCCGCAGCGCAATGTAGTTGGCTTCAGAGCGCCTCAGCTTCACCCTGGGCCGTGCAGCTCCCAGCAGCAGGCCTCACCTCACTTTCACCACAGGCCGCATGTCGGCCAGTTTTGCCGCCGCTCTTTAATTCGCCAGATTGCCTCAATCCAGGTCTCGGAGGAAAGCGCACTCTTAGCACACTCGGCGACAATTTGCAGGCTTCTGGTGTACGGAAATGTCAGGATTATTGCAGAATAGTCTGGATGGCTCTCGGAGCTTGTTCAAGCAGCGGCCATCTTCGAACGATGCAAACTCTGCCCCCCCAGCAATGGTAAAGTTCTTAGGCCAACAAAAACTATTTCAGCAAAAACAGGACGGGTGAAGGCAGTACGTTTGAAGGTGATCCTGCAGAAAGGGCCAAGTCCAACACTCTTTTTATCCGGGGGAGCAGAGTCCACAGTTGACTGGGCACAAGCTATTTTTCGGCTATGTGCACAACCAAGGTGTCTGATGGGACATATTCCTAATATACACAGGCTCATCTGGAACAAGCTTTTTTCCTGATCCTCGACCTGTACCTTGACTGAGTCCTTTACATTTTTAGCAATGTACTTGATCACGCTTTCAGAAATTCGTAGGCTCTGAACAGACCTCTTGGTCATAGAGTGTTCACCACCAGCAAGTTGTACTCCTCCTCGACAACTTGAACTCTTTTTTTTTGGGGGGGGGGGGGGGGGGTTCGGCTGCCCTTTGGATAACTGCATGGGGCACTGTGTTTTTACCTGGGGTGTGGGGTGGTATTAATCGGATAGGGCTTTAAGTCAGCATTGTCCTGTGGGTTGACACAGTAATCCAAAGCCCAGGGATCATGCCCATGTCAGCAGGCTAAGGCTGTAGATAGGAGTCCAACAAATCATAGCGGCTGGCTCTCTTGATCTGAGTCTGTGTGCCCTGAGTGGTCCGACTGCTGAAGTGACAGAGGAGGTTATGGAGTTTGTGGTTGTTGCAGAGGTACAGGGATCGAGAAAGGAGGCAAGTATGGGGGAGGACTACAGGCCTTGTCCCTGCACTATTTTAGTATCATTTATAGGATGGTGATTCCTCTGATACTTGTTCCTCAACGGGGGGTTTCCTGTACTCCCTGGTGGAGGATGTGGTGTGTGAGTATTCTCCTGAAGGGTTGAACGACCAAGAATATTCTCTGTTGATAAGTGACTAATGTTAGATACCTCTGGGAGTTCAACGGCAGTGGGGAATTCACTCAACTCCATTCTCTGTATCCAGACCTTTTTTGGAGCTGGTTTCAGGGTTGGTTTCGGAGCCCGCTTCAGAGCTGATTTCAACTACAAGGGTGGATTGTTGGAGACTTGGGCCAAGCTGGCAGACTCTCAGAGCATAGGGGGTCCCTGTAAGAGAAATGGTCTCAGACAAAACCCAAAGTTTGGTGTCTCTTTAGGCTAGTCTTGTGGCTTGATGTCCGACTCCCTCAGGAGTGGTGCTTGACCTCTGTGTGGGACTTTTTTTAGGTTAAGCCATGAGGGATGATCATCAAGAAAGGTTAGAAGAATTGTAGCTCTGGCCCTGTGCTCTGATGCAATGGGGCCTCGCAGCTTTGCTCTCCCTGAGTGGGTGGGATATCTGAGGAAACGTCCAACCTTTTCGGGGCCCCCGATGTCCACAGCGCCGAAAAGGTCCGGTATGTCGGGTAGATCTCAATGCTGTATTTTATAATGAACCCAACAGCATTCACAGCAGTATCAGATTGTCTTTTTGTTCCTAAACACCTTGCAGAGTGAGTAGGTTGACTTCTCATGCTTTGTAGACAGGCAGACAGACCCAATAGTGATCTAAACATGGATATTTCCCATTACAGTTTGGACAGAAATGGAAAGGCGTATTGTCCATAACACCCTTCCCCTACAGTGATTTCTAATACAACTGGATTCCTGGGTAGGTCACCGATTTTGAGCCAAATTGATGCCATTGAGTTCTTCCATTGCTGGATGAGGTGCCTCGAAATATAGCACCAAAAGGAGCAGAACAGTTTTCGTTGGTCTCAAGCTTGAGTTGAAATGTCCCAACTGGCTGGCGAAAAAAACAAAAAAACCTTAGTCGAATCTTCGTCCTACTGCATTGTGGACTAATGATGTCTTGTTATGAGAAAAAAAAAAAAACTTGTTAATGTCCTAGTCCAACACTTGATGGCAGGAGTATGCAGAACATGTGTATTCACAGCAACACATGCTCCAAAAACTTTTTTTTTTTCTCTTAGCAACTATTCACAAGTGTCCAAAGTGGAAACACTAAATACAACCTCCAAAGATCATACAGCATCAGCAGGGCCACTGGAATTTTGTGATTCGGTAGTGGCTGCATTTTCAGTATAATTAGGGACATGCCATATTTGCAATATAATTCTTCCTCTGCTGCATAATCTGCAGATTTTAACAAAGAGAAAATGTTGTTTGTAGTTCAACAGATCAAAAGTTCCATAAAATGTGCAACGTGTCCCTGAGCAGTGAAAAGTCCATTGCAAAGGTTGACTGATCATCTCTTAATTGCTTATTGCTGTATTTGGTAGTTAAACTGATACTAATAAGGTGAAGTATTTGCTTAGGCAGTGTTATGTGTAAAATAGAAAATATGATATAGTAGTTTTAGGAAAGTGCCTCTTTTGACATGGTTAGCCTCCACTTTTTGCCTCGAAAATTCTGTAATTTTGACTGGAAGTGCACAGGGTCACTGCCAACCAGGTCCCCTGTGCCAGATCTTCGCTAAACTGTACCTGTTGTTCCCACAATTGACACCCCTTTAGCTCACCTTGAAGTCCCTAGTAAAAGATATCCCTGGTACTAAGGTCCTTGTGGTTAATGAGGGTCCCTAAGGGCTGCTGCACGAATTATGTCACCCTAAGGGACCCCTCACCAAGCACATGCACACTGCTGTCTGCGTGTCTTGGTGAAGACAAAATTGAAGAGTCGACATGGCACACATCCTGGTGTGCCATGGCCATGAACACTGCATGAAATATAGGTTAGACACCCCTCTAGCAGGCCCTAGCCATAAGGGAGGGCGCACTATATTTACTGTGATGGCATATTTGCATGAGTAGATATGCCCCTGCAGTATTCAAGTTGATTCCTGGATTTAATAAGTGTCCAGGGAAGCCATAGTAAGTACATGGGCAGGACACTAGTCATTACGAGTTCCCCAGCTCCATGATGGCTTCACTGAAATATGGTATGTTTGGTACCAAGCATCTCAGCTTAATAAACCTGCACAGTGTTAGATTTATTAAAAAGTGCACACAGAGGACCCCTTAGAAAGGTCCCCTGAAACCTGCCAATCCTTAGTATGATGACCGACTGGCCTGAGCCAGCCTGCTACCACCAGTGTTCTGTCCGCATAGGGAGAGGGCCTGCACACTCTGAGGTTGAGAACAATGCCTTTCCCGAGTGAAGGTGTGCACATCTCCCCCCTGGTCCGGAAGAGCCACCCATGGAGGGGAGGTTCTAAGGCTTTACTGCCTTTGTAATGCGACCCCAGCCTTTCCTGTTAGAGGGAGCAAGTACCCTTCATGTCCTCACCTCCTTTATGGCAGGGGGACAGGCGGGACGCTTAGGAAGAATAGGAGATGTGCCCCCCTCCAACTCTGCCAACTCCACCCCTCAGGTGCTGCATGCGAGTGGAACACACTTTTCAGTGCCCGCCATCTTGAAGATGGTGGGACTTATCCAATCAGGGCAAGGTTTATTTAGGTGGCATCTCCACCTGAACTTCAGTTCCTGTCTACTTAGAAGAGCCGCACACCACACAGTCGCACCAGCAGTGAAGACTGCAGAGAACTACTGACTTGTCCCTAGCCCTACCGACCTGTCTGCAGCCCGGACGAACCTGCACCAAAACAAGACTTGTCTTGCAAACCAGCTTCCTCCAGAACCTTGAGAGAACTGCCTGCCTATGATAAAGATCAAGACTCCCGAAATGAGCGGACCTGTTCATCAAACAATCATCTAAAACTAAAGAGACTGACTTGAAAGACCGCAAAGCCTGCCCCAGTTCTACCTCTGCACCAGTCCAAGTGGCCCACTGGTTCCAGCAACGTTCATCAGCGCTTCAGGGTCCAAGTCAGCGTGAGCTGACCTCTCCTGGAATCCTCGACGTCGCATGCAGCCTCTCATTGGAGAACCTCCTAATAATGACCTATGCCGATTCTGACACCAAAAGGCACCCCTGCATCTGTCCGTCCCTGTGTCGCTGGTGGTGCACTGTTGGTGCTGAACTAAACCTTTCCCAATATTGATCTTAACTTCCGAAGACTGATCTTGTAAGTCTATGTTATCCCTATGTATGCTGAATTTGTTCTCCCTCCCATTGGTTTACATTGTAAAGTATCAGATTTTTAAACAGAAAAGTATTTTTTTATTGAAAAACGTATTTACCTATGACAAAGTTCTGTGGTGCTGCAAAATAAATATAACCAATTATTATTTTTATAAATTGGCCTCAAATGTATTCATTGAGTGTGTGTCATTTATTGGCACTGTGTGAACAACAAATGCTTAACACTGCCCTCTGATAAGCCTAACTGCTCTCCCACACTACCACAAAAGAGAGCATTAGTATTATCTACTTTAGCCTCTATAAAGCCTCTGGACTCTCTGCATATTATAGCTCATTTTGATACAATATATAGAGAACGGTAGAACTTTCACAAAATGTGCTGTATTACACCGCATAATTTACCTTTTCTCGACAGATAATTCAGTCAACCTTGCCACATAATTTTGCCCTCCCCTGAATTTACTAAAAGAGGAGCCTCATGCTAACGTCTATAAGACCATCTTCAGGACAGGAAAGCCGTTGCGATATAAGTTTAGATTTTTGGAGGCCATTCTATACTCTATTACTGTGCATCCTCATGTAGATGCTTTGTACATATGGTTACGTTCATTCTTTGCTCTAGGATCATCAGTCCACATAAGAGCATTTAGTCCTGAAGATGGTCTTATAGACGTTAGCACGAGACAAGACCGAAACTGCGACATTTTCACCCATTTTCATGTGTAAAAGATCTTTCTGGAAATGTTCATTGTATTTTCAATTATGTTCTCATTTGAGAATATTTGAAATGGCATATAACAAAAGTGTTAATAAGAAAACAGCTGCTGTGAAGATAGTCTCTCTCAGTCACTTTTGTATTTATGTTTATTGCATTTTATACCCTTTTTTGTAAACAGAATTTTCTACATAAATTTGTACTTTTTAAGTATACATCTGTGCTGCACTATTTGCATTTCTTCTGTTGATATACTCGCCATGAATGAATATAATTATTTTGTTAATTTGCTTGCTAAAAGCCACTAATTAGGGCTTTATACATTTATTGCTTTGAGTCTAGAAGAGTTTTTGTTAAAATAAGTCCCTTGTAGGCACTCTTATACCAAATATTGACTTTGATTTACCCAAGCCTCCAAGGGTCTATTGGGTTGCCCAATTTTTTGTCAGTAAATATTTGTAGAAATAGATCTTTGAGTTTTAATTGGAGTTTTAATAAATATGTACCTTTGTCTCTGGGTCACTCAAGACTCACAGCAGGTGTCAAAGTTGTAAACCTAGGTTAGGGCACCTAGCCTACACAGAATGGACTGGTTCAATTTTAGGGCTTCCATCACTGTTAGACAATGTTTCAGCTTCCTTTCGGTGCTTTTTCTGACATCGATAGCTGTCCTGCAGCACACGTGTTGGTCCTAAACAAACCTTGGCTAGGACTTAAAGATATTCTCCCTTCCCGGAGGTCAAGTTGTACATTAGTGGCTATGTTCAATACTCCTCAGCACTGGGCTACATCAAGCACACCATATTATCTACACAAGTGCTGGTGAAAATGGATAAGATTATTTTTGCTGGTGGATGTGCACTGGTGTCTTTTTCATCGTGGGATAGAGTATCACAAAGTCCTATGCCACCTGGGTATTTTATTCATCTGATATTCCCAAGTCTTTTTGGTCATTCAAATGACAATATTGACCTGCAAAGGTTTTCAGCATTAGGTTCAGTATTTAAGATGTTCACATAACATAAGATTTTGGCTCAGATCTTGGCTGAACACACAGCAGAGGTTCTTTTGTTTTTTTATAAATTCTCTGAGCAAGGACTGTGACAAACACGACGGAGGACGTAGTAACAACCAAACTACTTAACAGCCATATTCAATTCAATTCTCAAAGTTGTGCATCAATGACCATTCAAGTGCAAGCTTAGCATAATGCAGCAAGTGGGAGGGATGCATTGATCTTTTTAGAGACAAATGGAGCAAAGCCAAAAAATGACCAGAAACTATTTATGTTCTAGTGGAAGAACCTTATTTGCTTTTTGGGGGGCAGCGAGTTGCCTGTATACAGGGCTTGGACTCTCCCTGTAAGCCAACAACAATTCTTAGTCTAAAGAGTGAAGATCCGCAGTAGGTAATCTGCTCAGTACCCATTGAACAGGCCGGGAACCATTAAGCCCATCCGTACACTGAAAACTAATGCCGAGCTTTCCCTTACTGTAGGTTTACTCTTGGTGTAGGTCTCTAGGCAACTCTGGTATACCATACTCTGCGGCATTGTATGGAACTAATAACCACATTGTTCAAAGCACATGATTATATTGTAAAGCAAAACATATTGACAATGCAGTTTCAACCACAACATTGGGAATCCTTCTCCAAACAATGGTAAACAACAAGCTTCGAAACATAAACATGCCAAGTGTTTTGGAGTGTTTAAAATAAGACTTCTGTAAAGTGATGGTAACATAAGCATTTCAAGCAATAGAGATTATGAACATTTGGCTATCGCAGCAAAAAATGACAAGTCTATTTCACATAAGGCCATGAAGACGAATATACATATATGGTTGGTTACCCGTACTTGTTACTGGTTACCCGTACTTGTCAGCAGTATTACCTTGAGTCTGCAATGATCAACCAGAAGCGGAGGGTCTGGATCGGAAGATTCTTCAGGAACTTCATCAAGAATCACTTTTCTGACCTTTTTCATTTTTGATACTCCTAAAGTTAAAAAACAGACTTTATGTTGAATGTTACCATAAAGTTGGCACTTTATTTCAGTAGCAGAAGACAAATCTTCACATCATATCGAAGAACCACAATGTAACCTTTTCAGAAGACACAATTTATAGAACTGGTTCAAAAAATAATTTGACCTTTTGGGCTTTGCTGACCAACACATTACATTTAAAAAACAAGCATTCGCATAGCCAATAGGTCTCGCCTTTGGGACCTAATAAGTGTTTAGCCATGCAACAGCTGCATAACTAAATACTTATAAGGTCCCAAAAGTGAGACTTATTGGCTATGCCAAGCGGCCGTGAAAGTGATTGCAATCGCGATCACGATCAAACATCAAAGCGGCCGTGGAAGTGAAAGTAATCGCGGTAAAGTGCGGCTCGCGCGCCCGTGCACATGCACTGTAGCTCTAGACTGGCCTGGACTGACCTGGTAGCACTTTTTGGAGCCCTCTCAACAAGTCTCGCCAGACCAGCACATAAGCTGGGTCAAGCGAGACCTAAAAAAGGGAAAGAACAGGGACACGCATCTCCAATTTTGTCTCCAGCCTGCTCTCAGATTTTCTTTTTTACTTTATTTATCATTTTGGCAATAGTGAAATCAGTACAGGCATAGATGAACATTAACGATGTCTTGGCATGAAAACCATGTATATGCAAACAACTAATACAGAGCCTGCTTGTCACAATGTAACAATAAAATCAACATATCTCGAACTGATAATAGCCCGCTGGGAAACACGACATTGCAATGAAAAAATTAGTCCTCAGTGCTCATCTCCGTCAGATCGTGCCATGAATTGGTGTTAATTGCCCCAGAGACTGATGCAGTGTAATGACCGCAGACATTTAAGTCATGAAAACAACCTGATAAGCTATGTGAAGGATTTGGGTAGAGCAAACCAAACTAAGGATGGATTAGGATAGGCATATCAGCCCACACCTTCTGGTACTATGCCGTCATGTGGCTGAGAGTTGGCGACTTGCTGAAGACCGTTTACGTACAGTCTGTATGGGCCCCAAATATCTTTAGGTCGCGAGGTCCCTGGTAGGAGATCAGCATATACCTCGCTGTTTGTGTTGCAATAAGCCAGGCTGCAAAGCCAGCCTGCCAGGGTGGGGGCAGTTTTGCGGCCCCACAGTAGGGTAATTTTGCGTTTAGCTAACAGTAAACTGAGGGATGCAAAACGCTGGACATGTTTGGGAAAGTTCATGGTATATCCTAGAAATGCTACTTCGAGGAATGGGGGTAAGAGTCAACTTCGTAATGGTACCTATTGTCTGGTGCACTTCCTCCCAGTATGCATGAAGCTTGGGGCAAGTCCATGTGAGGTGAGCAAAGTCGGCGTGTGGGGGCAGGGAATTTAGGCCGAGTGTGGGGTCTAGTGGGGTCTAGCCTATGTGCTTTAGCAGAGGTAAAGTACATTCACCGTAGGAATTTATAATGTAACCGCTTATGTCTAATGTTTAATGAGACACTGTGTGTCACTGCGCAACATTTAACCTATTGATCGTCTGTAATCGCATGCCCAAGGTCTGTCTCCCAGTCTGCGGGGATTTTATCGTCATGTACGGGTCGTAGGGACGTGCAGAATTTGTACAATTTGGAGATGGGATATGCCCCAGCAGGGTTTTCTATTATAAGTGTTAGGGGCGGAAAGGACTCCGGCTCAAGGCGGAAACCAGGAATTGCAGCGTGCAGCGCCGATCGGATACGGCTAAAAACAAAGCTGTCCATGAA
Organism: Triturus cristatus; assembly: GCF_964204655.1. Classification (NCBI taxonomy): domain Eukaryota; kingdom Metazoa; phylum Chordata; class Amphibia; order Caudata; family Salamandridae; genus Triturus; species Triturus cristatus. Next base: position 237,857,477 of record NC_140589.1, on the reverse strand, counting down.
TGTGACGGTCTGGAAACGGGCATCTTCTGACGGGGAAAAATAAGTCCTTCTGGATATAAGTGCCGGAACGCAGTGATGTCAAACTTGGTTAAAGTGCGCGGAGTCAGTTTTTCGCCGGTAATTGAGAGCCAACGAGCATTAGGGCCCGGCAAAGCGGAGGAGTATAGGAAGGGAGCAACGGTGATCCGTCGTAGTTTCTCCCAGGTCCAGCTAGTGGTGGAAACAGTCTGTATGTCCGAGGGGTCACAGGGCACTCCCCTGGGCAGCACGGTCGATAACCGGTCAGGGAGGACAAAATCCACATCTGGCCGCAAATAGGGTATCCGTGCATCTGGGTGGTACCACGCATAGGCATAGCTGCACTGGGCAACTAAATAATACCGTTGAAAATCTGGTACTCCGCAGCCACCTCTTTCGTACGGCAAGGTAAGAATTTGCCAGCGAACACGAGCTTGCTTGCCACCTCATATCAGTCTAGTACGCTGTTGGCACAAGTGTAAGAAAAACCCATTAGTGAGTGGGATAGGAATATTGTTTAAAAAATACAAAAACTTGGGCAATACGATAATTTTGAGAATAGCGACCTGACCAGCCATGGATAATGGCAAGTGTAAACATCTCTCAATCTGAGATTCGAGTGTTGTGATAGCTTGACCATAATTGAGTCGAAGGATCTGCGCGGTATCAAGGTGTATATGAATGCCTGGGCATTTGACGGAGTCAGTGCACCATTCCAAATGAAATGCCCATTCCCAGGGCGTTGTGCTGGAGGTAAGTGGGAATATCACTGACTCATGCCAGTTTATACCAAGGCCAGATAAAAGGCCAAACCGGAGTATTTCCCTGATGAGGGGCTCCAAGTTTACCCGAGGGTCTCCAACGTAAAGGATGGTGTCATCCGCGTATAGGGAAACTAGGAGGGGGCCAGTGTTAAATTGTAAGCCCCTTTGCAGATGTCTTTCCTGAAAGTGCCCTATCAGGGGATCCATGGCCAAAATAAATAACAGGGGCGAAAGGGGGCAGCCCTGTTGCGTGCCGCGTGAAAGGGAGAAGGGCTGCAATAAAGTCCCATTCATGCCGAAGGGCCGCTCTACAGCAGGGCAGTGGTAGCGATAAAACCAATCGGCATGCCCATAAGGCGCATAACGGAGAGGAAGAAAGGCCATTCTAAAGAATCAAAGGCCTTTGCGGTACCTAACAAGACGGCAGCCGCCGGGAGTGCGGGATCGATTCTATGAAGGACCAAGAAAAGAGTTCTAAGGTTTAAAGAAGTGGATCGGTGGGGGACGAACCCAGATTGAGCTGGGGAAATGATGAATTCCATCAGCTGAGAAAGGCGATTGGCCACTATTTTGGCTAGCAATTTAGAGTCCAGGTTTAGGAGGGACAGGGGCCTATACGAACCACACAACATTGGGTCTTTTTCAGGTTTAGGAAGAAGGATCACAACCGCCTCTCTGAGCATAGGGGGCAGCATCTGTTTTTCAAGGACCTCTGCATATACCTCAATCAATTGCATAGCCAATAAATCTGTATAAGTTTTATAAAAGCCCCTGGGGAAGCCATCAAGGCCGGGGGCTGAGGAACAGTGGAGGGTAGCAATCGCACCACGGACCTCGGATTCTGTTATCGGTTCGGCGAGGAAGTCTTACATATCCTTTTCCAGATATACTAAAGCTATTTCCGACAAATAAGCCTCCTGGGCCGAACGGTAGCTTCCTGTTTTAGTGGAGTACAAAGCAGTGAAGTATTAAAAAAATTCCTCACGGATTTCTAAAGTGGAAGTAAGGTTACGCTCAGAAATAGAGTGTATCTCAGTGATGAACGCTTTGCTGTAGGGAGGCCTCAACATCTGCGCCAGTACCCTGCCTGGTCTCTTGCCCTCCCCGTACCGTCTAGCTGTTTGGTATTTACCCAAGTAAAGGATCTCACGGTCCGCCGCGTCGCGGTATTTGATCAGTATGGCCAACCGCCGGCCAGCTGCGCCTGGGGTCAAGGAGCGCAGTGAAGCGTCAAGGGCTGCGAGTTCCCGTTCAATACGAGAAATGGTGGAGCATAGGCTTTTCAGCACCCCAGAGTGCTTAGCTATGCACACTCCCCGTATGTATGCCTTAAAGCCCTCCCACAAGACCGCATGAGAGTCAACCAATCCCATGTTTATTGCGAAATAATCTTCAATCGCCTCGCGCACCTCTTCTTTAAACACAACATCAAGGAGCGCTCGGCTAGGGAAGCGCCATTGTCGCTCATACCCCTCCGGCCGTGGAATTTTCAGACGAAGCCGAACCGACGAATGGTCCGAATAAGTTCTAGGGAGCGTCTCAAGAATCTGAAACCAATTGGAGATAGCCGGGGACACTAGCCAGTAATCTATTCTTGTCCAAGTGTTGTGATGCCCAGCGTAATGTGTGTAGTCAGTGTGGGTGGGATGGCGCCGGTGCCAAATGTCAATTAAGGAAAGCTGATCAAATAGGGCCGTGAGAGCTCGTCGGGAGCGTGGGTTAGTGTCTTGGGTGGATGCCGTGCTATCTAGTGTGGGGTTAAGGAGTAAATTAAAATCCCCCCCGAGCAAGAGTAGACAGGGGTCGAGTTTTAGCAGCTGTGCTTGTAATGCAGTGTTTGGAGCATAGACACACACCAACGCCACTTTATGTCCCATGAGTGATCCCGTGACAAGAACGTATCTGCCTTCCTTGTCACTGACAATGGAACCCAGGCTAAAAGGGACTAGTTTGTGAATGAATATGGCCACACCTCTAGCATAGTTACTGTAGTTAGCTAAATAGTGGTGTGTGCCCCAACTGGCAGCAAAACGGAGTGAGTTCGCTTGGGGTAAGTGTGTTTCCTGAATGTAAGCCACATCTACATTGAGTCTAGTGAGATAGTGGAGTACCTGCTTTCTTTTACGGTTGTCGTTTAGGTCCCTAACGTTCCAGGTCATAAGGGATAAGCCCGAAGGACTTTCTGTATTAGCCAGCTGCCCCTTTGTAGGTGTATCTCGCATAGGTCATATAAAAACAACGATGAAAACAATCAAATTGTGACAACAAACATGCCCGTTTCCAAATATGAACCTCTAAGCCAAATTCTGGTAAACAATTGTGAAACAATCCTACATTACCCCCCCCTCCCCCAACCAGCCTCTTCTGAAGGAGAGGGAGACATTGCCCAAAACATGAAACGTATCCCAATAAACCAATAGTCTTCACGCTGCAATTACTAAAACCCCAACCAGGTATATACAACTAACACGAAAGCAACCAAAGGTGTACACCATGGGGACGGCAACGCCACGCCAGTTAACCAGACATTGAAACCATACTGATGGACCGGACTTAGATATCCCAATTTAAGAATGCCATTAAACAGTATCTAATGCGGTGCGTCTGTCAGCTTGTGCCAGAGCTGGAGAACAGTTCCATGCTGGAGTTGGAGTCGCTACTCTGGGGCGAAGACCTGACTCCATCTCCTCCGGGGCAAGCGTTGTTCTGCTTGAGGTTTGCGGCAAAACTCCTGTGCCTCATTCGGGGTGTCGAAGATGCGTGTACGGCTGCCAACGTCGACTTTCAGTCTCGCAGGGTAGGGCATGCCGTACCTCATGCCCAGGTTTCTGAGGGTGGCCCTAACCCCGTTGAACTTGCGTCGGGCTTCTTGTACCATCAGAGTGAAATCTGGATATAGCACAATTTTAGAGTCATGCCAGGCAGTGTCTCCCTTTTCTCTGCCAAGGCGCAGAGCAGTGTCCCGGTCGCTGAATGATGCAATGATGGGCCGTTGGGGAAGGTCTGGATTCAGCCGCAGACCCAATGAGAGCATTCCACCACAAAACCGGGTGTGAAGGACTCTCTTCCAGACATGTCAGCCAACAGATTCTCGACGAAGAGATTCAGGCGGCCAGTTGACATCGACTCCGGAACCCCTAGGATGCAATTGTTATTGCGCTGACTGCGTGCCTCGGGGTCCTCGTTCTTCATGGTAACGTCTTTGAGAATGCATTCCACCCGTTCAAGCCGCTTGAGGGATTGCGCCATTCCGTCTTCCCTGTCCAAATTCCTTGCCTCTGCCACATCTAGACGCCGATCATGTGATTAGAGTTTGGCCCCTATGACTTCAAAGCGTTTGTCCAGCACATCAAATCTTCCCTCGAGCGCACGAAACCCCACCTTCATTTCCAAGAGTAAGGCAGAGGTCTGCGCCACAAGAGCGTCTGCCCCATCAGCACCCGTGCTATTCTTTGCCATGGTTGAGTCGTCATCGCGGGTTTGTCAGAGATTTTTGCAAATGGCACGGTCTTTTGCTTAGCGTCCTTGGGGCGCATGCCGCTGCGGGGACGGATGATGGAGGCTATATTGACGTCCGACACGTAACACACACTGATGAGACCCCAGCGAGGAGCCAACTGTGCTGGATGACTACCCAAACCGTTGAGCCAGTGGAACAATGCACCCAGTCAGCAGGCCAGGCCCAACAAAAAGTCGAAAGGTGGGGGGGCCACCAGTCTACAGGATGCACCAGGTGCTGTTGCCGCAGCGCTAGTAAATGATATATGAAGATGTGGTGGAGAAGCAGGCTCACAATACGAATGGAGCGGGCACAGGCCGATCAGGGAGCAATGTAGGCAGGACCGGACAATGTAAAGCAGGCCACACTAATGTCACAAAACGGGGCACTGTACTGTGTGGGAGAGCAGCACACTCCTTAGTCCACACTGGGCGAGGCAGATAACTGTGGGGCTTTCATGAACAGGCCCAGCATGGGACATGCGCTGTGGGAGTGGGGCCCCTCTTCAGGATTTCGGATGTCCTAGTGGCGGGCCGGTGTCGAGGCAGGCAGCAGCACGGATCTCGTTGATGGCACCAGGCAAACGGGTGTGCCCCCAGGGCGCTCTTCTAATGAGGAGGCACCAGAGCAGCCGGCTGTCTCTCGGGGACCGAGCACCAAAAGGCAGCGAAAGCGGCAGCCCAACCCCCCTGCTACTCCGCCTGTACCTCCCGAGGAGCGCCCTTTGCGGGCCATGTCCCCGCGGGGCCTGTAATCGTGTGGGAAAAGGGGTGCAGGCCTGCGCGTCCGCCCAGACGAGAATGCAGCGGCAGCAGACCTGGCACGAGGGGGGGGGGAGGGGAGAACACACACCGCCCCCCACGCCTAGCGGTCTCACCTTCAGGATCGACGGGTGTTCCGGGCGGGAATGCTGTCCTAGCGCGCGGCTCAGCGGCCGGAAGGCCTCGGGAAGCAGGCAGGGCCGTCTGCACAGCAGCGCTCCTCCCCCTTCACCTCCAACGATCGAATCATCTCGGTGCCTTCCCTCAATTACGACCTGGGCACATTAATGAGTTCTCTGCATCACGGGGCGTTTTCTGATGCAGAGTAGAACGGCGGTCAAGCGATCGGTATCAGGATATCACTGCCAGTCTGCAGGTTACTGGAGGAGCTTCAATGCCGCGCTGCCATGTTGGTCGGCGGCTTGGCCACACCCCCAGCCTTCTCTCAGATTTTAAAGTGAACAACTAGGCTTCCCTCTTCAGAGTCACACATCAAGCGTCAACCTGGGTTTAATGTAGCGTACCAAGAAAAGCAGTATGCTACAAAACTGACCTTGGAAAAACAACTCTGTCACTTACACATCATCTTTCAAGGGTGGAAGCCCCTGCTACAGTAGAAATGTGTAATTATTGTGATTCCAGTTTCTCACAAACAATTGTCGCGCTCCAGTGTAACATGGATTTAAAAGTTTTTACTGAGATACAATCTATTGTCAGAAACGCAGAAAATAAGATCTAGTGTGTTTCAACTAGTATTGAGGAATGAAGCATTCACACCTTCTGAAGCAATTTTTCTGCCTTTCCACTGATCATTCATTTGAATAAGTATCATCTGGCACTAGACTAGGCCCAGGAGAACAAGTTACTTACCTTCGGCAATGCCTTTTCTGAGAGAGGCTCTACCTAACCGCAGATTCCTCCCTTTGGAAATTCCCCAGGCGCCAGACTGGATTCGGAGTTTTTTTTATTGGAATTCCCTTGCGCTTCAATAGGTGGAGTTTGCGGCTGTGCGTCAGATGTGTCCTGCCCCAGATGTGATGTTGGGGCACCTATATCTGTTAAACCCCTACACGCAGATGTCAGTTTCTTTCTGATCTCAGTATGTACCATAGGACGTGGAGCACACAGAAGTCACAACGAGCCAGTGTGCAGATTTATAAAATGGGATCTTATTAATGGAGTGTATGAGTCCATTTCACAGAACGGAGAGGAGGATGGGCCAGTGAGAAATCTGTGGTTAGATAGAGTCTCTACCAAAAAGGGCATTACAGCAGGCAAGTAACTTGGTTGGCTGATAAAGACCTTTCATTTTAAATGAGTTTATACATTTTTTAGAAAACATATAATCAAATATTTGGTACATGCTTGGTTATATAGGGCGATGATCGACAGCAGAAAAGACCAGCAGTGTGATACAACCAAGTAAAAACAATAAGACATAATAGGACAAATGGAAAATAAGAATACAGTCTTAATAATACAAATATATAATACTAAAAGAACAGAGCAGAACAAATCAATTTGAAATAGGTGGCCTGAGTAGGGATACTGGATATGTTTCACTATTTTACTTGAGAAAATAGAGAAAATTAGTTCAGTTAACATATAAAGAATACTTTCCCATGTGAGTTACAGTAGGAGTATTAGGCAAGCGTATCATATGAGTGGAGCTAGGTGGAGAAACCACCAATAGGAACTAGTAGGTGTAGGGGGGTCAATGCGTTGGAAGATAATAAGATAATGTGTGCCTGGGAGCATGTCAAGGCGGTTTAGTTGGGGAGAAGTAGTTGTCTAACCTGTCCCAGATGTGTCTTATCGAAGTTTTCCAGGGGGACTGTTGGAGAGCGATATTGTCTGCGCCCCTTAAATGTATGATCCAGTTAATGAACATTTGAAGGAGGTTTTGTTTGTCTTATTCCAGTTGTTTAAGACAATTTTTATTGCGGACTTGAGTAAGAGATCCATTAGTGCTTTGTCAGCATGGTTATCTAAATCAATATTGGTGAAACCTGCAATCAGGGCGGTAAATTCGTTTTTTAGGTGGCAGCCTAATAAGGCGGAGATAAATTCAAACACTTTGTCCCAGAAAGGTTTTGCAGTGAAGAATGAGGCATGCTAAGTCGCCTACTTCCTCTTCACAATTGCAGCAAGTTGGGGCTGGTCAGAGATGTTGCTTTTGTAGGTGTGCAGGGGTCGAGTAAGCTTTATAGAGGAGCCAAAGTTTTGTTTTTGATAAGACAGGGGACATTTTTTGGTAGGTAACCGATTTCAATATCTGGGTCCACTGTGATTCAGATGGGGGCTAGAGGCATGTTGATCCCAGAACGTAATTAGATTTTTGTTCAACTTCGTGGATTTAGGACGTTGAAGTTTATAGATATTGGAAACTTGGTGTCTCAAGCTGTTAATGTTAGTAATGAAGTTTGGGAGAGACAGGGTTTGTCTATGCAGCAGAGACTTCGATAAGGCAGTTTTAATTTTAAGAAAGTTATAACATTCTATATTATCGAGTTCGTAATTACTTTGGATTTCCGAGAAAGTTAAGTGAAAAATGAGCCTTCCAGTTGTTGGGTGAAGAGGATGCCTTTATTTATCCAAGCTTCAAAACGAGTTTACCCTTGTATTTTATATTAAGGTTGTTGCATAAAGATTCCATATTTGACAGTCTTATGTTTGTGTGGAGTTTCTTGTCCAGTTTTAGTAGGGAGATTTTTGTGTTTTTAAATATAGATTTAGATCTAACTAGTCTTGTGGAATTAGTGGTTAAAAGAGTGAGTGGGTTTAGTTTATTTAGCCTCTTCAATTTCCAACCACACTGGTGTGTAGTTGCTAGGTGGAAAGAAGCAATATGATCCCTGTTTCGCTAGGAAGGCAGTTTGATATGTTTTAAAGTTGGCCAAGTTAACGCCCCCCAGAGACTTATCTAGCATGAGCTTTATGAGGACTTTTTCTAGCGTCTTACCCTGCCAAATGAATTTGGAGATTAGATTGTCTAGTTAGTGATGGAAGTCTTGGGATAATAGGAGGGGTAACATGTTGATAAAATAATTGATCAGCGGGGTGATCATCATTTTTATTGTTTCAATCCTGCCCCACCAGGTGATGAACTTGGGGGACCATTTGTCTAGTTGTTTCTTAATTTTATCTAGTGTAGTGAGTTCATTATGGTGTAAGGTATCAATTATGTTGCTTCCAAACTCGACTCCCAGGTCTGATAAAGACTTTTAACTGCATTTTCTTCACCTTCGAATGGGAAAAGTCCAGCTAGAACTGCATAGCCAGGTCCTCCCTGGACTGGAAACAAGCATCCTAGGACTGGTTTCGGGGTTGCATTCCGTCCATCAATTGTGTGTCTTTTGCTTTCTCGCCATAAGTGCGCCCGATATGCCCAGACGCGGGTCCGGGGCTCACTGTGCCACTGGAATCAAGCTGTCCCGAAACCGGTCCTAGGATGCTTGTTTCCGGTCCAGGGAGGACCTGGCTTGGCAGTTCGGGCTGGACTGTTCCAATGAGGCACAGGGTCAAGACTGATTTGCAATGGCCAGGTAAAAACTGGGGTGGCATAGTGAGCAAAAGAATGGTGGATTTAACCCAGATCTCTTGACTGGGGGTGAATGTTTTGATTTGTTCTGCATTCCGTCCATCAATTGTGTGTCTTTTGCATTCTGCCGGACCAGACAATAGTGCTTTGTGAACGTGTGACGAGATTCCCACGAAGTAGTCTGGTTGATGTCCAAGACGGCCTCACCACACGCTAGCGCATTGGTAGCAGCCTCTCTCTAGTGTAACAAGTGCACATGCCTTCCAAGGGCTGCTTTTTGGCTCGCCCAAAGAAGATTTAAACACACAGCACAATCCTTCAGGATATGGCTCACTTCTGCACCACTTTCCCAGTCTTTGACCATGGAAGCCCACAAACAGTTGATCATCCTAACAATAGCCTCTGGGCCAATCAATTTAAAAAATGAGAACACCCTTCAGGTCAAAGCAGTGGAGGTGTTCCTCCTCCTAGGGAAGGTGTAGAGTAGAAAGCCAGCAAGTTTATAGATTCCCTGATGTGGCAGTGCGTAACTATCCTAGACAGGAATGCAACTTTTGCTCGGAGGATAATTTGTCTGAGAAGAGCGATGTGCATGTATGCAGGACAGACAGGACCTGGAGTTTGCTAATTTCCTTACTAAGGTAAAGGCCATGTTTTATGGCGAACAGGCATAGAGGACAGTTGTGCATTGGTACAAAGTGGGTACACATGAGGCAAGTGAGGAGCAAATTAAGGTCTCAATGCAGCACAGCAAATGGTGTTGGGGGGGAACATGTGGATCAGCCCTTTCAAAAAACGCACTATAACAGATGATTTCAAATATGATGGACGTTCTAGCAAATGTAAAAAAGCCAACAAATAAACCTTAACAGTTGCCACAGCAAGGCCCTGCTGGGCTAGAGACAGACAAAATAATAAGATGTCTGACAACTTTGTATTCAAAGGTTGGATGTTACAGAGGGAACGCAGACCAAATTTCTCCCAGCGTCCTGCATACAGTTTTGGTGGATAGACGCTTGGCAGCTAAGATAACACCAACCACTTTGGGATTCAGATCATCAACTGTCGCGCTGAATCTCCACACATGGGTCTCCAAGTTGAGCAAGCTGAGAGACAGGACTCTTTGCTGCTAAAGCAGGATGTCCTCCCAAAGGGGCAGCCTGCTCGGAGCACAAATCTTCATGGCATGAAGTTCTCTGTACCACACTCTACTCACAAAGTCTGAGGTCACTCGGATGACATTGGACCTATCTTTATTTTTTTATTTTATAAATCTTTTATTGACAAGAAAAACAAATGTATGGCAGCATATAATAAAGTGACATAGTGCACAAGTACCGAAACCAGCATTAATTTGTCTTTAGAGTCCAAAATCTCCATGACATTACAGAACAACAATTTCAACATCTTAACCAATGCTATCATGGAGTCATATCGACTTGTGTGGAGGGATCGGGAAATGGCTCACTCAACATTCCTCTCTCTTTGTTCCAGTCACCCCAAATCTTGGTCCATTTCTGGGGGCAACCCCTCCCTTCGTAGACCACCCTCTCCGTCTGCATACACCAGTCAATATCCGTTTCCCAGTCACAGAGTTTGGGTGTCGTGTCACCCTTCTAAGTTTTGGCTACACTGCGCATCGCAACTACATTCCCAAGGGAGACCCAGGTCCTTTCTTTAGCCGTCAGGTCAGTCGCCACCCATACATTAAGACGGCAAAGTTGGGGGGGGGGGGGGTGACCGTCATACTCTTCCCACAAACCTCCCACATCTTTGTGGTCACTTTCCTCCAATACTGCCGTATGCTTGGACATTCCCACCACTGGTGTAAGTATGTGCCCACTTGCCCGCATCCCCGGGGACACTGCGGGGAACCCAAAACACCCATCTTAGATAACGCTACGCCTGTATAATAAACTCTGTGGAGGAGCTTAAACTGGATCAATTTAAATCTGGAGATTACAGCAACCTCTTGAGGGGATGCCAGCGCTTCCTGCCACTCTTCATCTAGATCTCCCACATCCTCCACCCATTTAGAACGGATCTTCCCTAAAGCATCTGGGGAGTTATTTAAAATCTTCTTATAGGTCAATGAAATTACTTTCTCTTTCAAATAATCATCTAGTAGCCTATCTTCTAATGGCAAGTCTGCTGGGAGGTCGGTGCCCATGGGAATGGTCTTGTAGAATGCACTACGCACTTGCAGGTATCGAAAGGTTGCCCCCGGATTGAGGCCCTATCTTTCTTGATCATTTTCAGTACTCAAGTCTGGAGAAGTAGGGGTGGAAAGGCATAAGGAGTCCTGAGCCCCAGTTGAGATGGAAACCGTCTGAGGAAGTACTGTCTTGGGAACACCAATGCTCCAAAGTCTGGACACAGCACGTTCTCTGTGGTGGCAAATGGATCAAGCCTGGGGTCTTTCAGTGCTGGAAAAGACCCTGTGCTACTTCCAAGAGTAAGTGCCATTTGTGATCTGCTAGGCAGCACTTGCTGTGTTCATCTGCCCTGGCATTTAAAAATCCTGCCAGGTGCCGAGCGATCAGAAAATTGCCCTAAACCTTCAGCCACTTCGAGAGACGCCGAGCCTACTGGAATAGGACCCAGGATTCACACCATACCCCACCCTACTACATAGTGGTTATGCTGTCAGTGACAACCTGCACTAGTTCCCCCTCCTTGATGGTCGGAAGGGTTTCCCAACTTCAGCAGGTTGATGTGGGGCAAACTTCCACAGGAGACCAGAGTACTCAGATTTCCACATCTTCCAGGTGGCATCCCCAAACCAGCAATGATGCATCAGTCACAACTGTTAGCTCTGGGTGGGGTAGGGAGAGGAGTCTGACACTGCTTCAATTGCACCCGCACAGCCACCTTTTCAGATCTTTCACAGTCTCATCCAACACCCGAATGCACTCCGATAGGTCCCTTTATTGTTGAGTCCAGTGAGACTTCACATCCACCTGCAGAGCCTATATATGTCACTTTGTGTGGTCCACAAGCAGGATGCGGGAGGCCAAGAAGCCTCTGACCTGCTCTCACGTAGACCCAGGTCAAGGAAGCATTGAGATCAGAGAGTGAATGTCCTGGACTCGATGAGTCTGAGGGAAAGATCAGAAAAGCGCTGTGGTCAGGATGGCTCCAATGAAGAGGAGTTGTTGTGAAGGAGTCAGGTGTGACATGGAAAAACCTAACGAAGTCAGCAGGGCGGCCATCATCTGGAGGTGGCTTACAACTGCTTGAGCCAGCCCACCTTCAGTAGCCAATTGGTGTATGAGAAGACTTGTTTTCCCAACCTCAGCAGAAGGGTTGCAACCCCACCATCACCTTTGTGAACACCTGAGGTACCCTGATTAGGCCAAAGGGAAGCATGGAAAACAAAGGGCTCTTGGTCTGCAAATCCACTGCCACCATCTAGTCTACCGGATCCAGAGAATACAGAACCTGGGCCAATGTCAGTATTTTGAAATGGTCCTACAGTTGAAAGAAGTTCAAAGAGTGCAGACTGAGGATAGGACGGATGCCTTCATTCTTTTTCGGCAATAGAAAATAACCAGGGTTAACAGCCAGTTCAGATGCGGATACACTTTTTATAGCTCCCTTGACCAAGGGTGCTTGATTTCTCCTTGTGAGTGTGGTCAATTGGTCCTCTGGAAGATGTTGCAGAGTGGGTGGCAATCATAGGATGAGAAAAGAAGGGTAAGAAGTAACTGTGTTGCACAATCTGCTGCACACATTGATCTAATGTGATGCTCCTCCATCTGGGGAGGAGGAAGGTGATGTGGCCTCCCACCGCGTGACTGTGTGATGGCAAGGGTAAATTAAAGCGGTTTTGCGGTAGACGGAGGAGGTGGGTGCTGGGTTTTGAGTAGAAGGTGCTCTTGGGGGACTGGATGCTGTCGGCTTGATCCCCGGCCTCTGCCTTGAAAGGATTGGGAGGCTTGCTGCACCCGAGGTACATGCTGACGCTGCGTTTCCTGGTACCCCCTGCCAAAGCCTCAAAACGGTCAAGTTTGTTTGAAGAACTGCATAATAAGCCTAGAGCATGAGCGGTGGCTCTACTCTTTAAATCTTTCCAAGGAATTGCCCACTTTAACTTTGAATAGCCTAGAGCACTAGAAGAGCATGTCCACAAGGATCTGTTGGACATCAGAATAGAATTCAAGAAGTGAATGCAGGTGGGTCTAAGCACAACACGGATTCCAACCGCCTTACCCAGAAAGTCATTTGTACTCCGGCCCAAGAAAATAGAGTATTTAGTCACATCGTGGCCATCCAAGATAAGGCGTTGTAGGGCTGCCCTATTTCATCTGGGACCTTTAGCAAGATATCTGCCACTGTGTCCCACAGCACATGCGAGTACCTGCCCAGGAGGAATGTAGTATTGACTGACCAGAGGGCAAGGCTGGTGGAAGAAAATATATGTTTAGCAAATGTGTCTTTGACTCTCTGTTGAAGGTGGATCACATTAGGGTAACTAGTGGATGCCTGTACTACTAAGCTCTTTGGAGTGGGGTGTTGGGATAGAAAATCCAGATCCCCGGAAGCAGGTCTATACCGAAGTGCCACTTGACTATTTAACAGTGGGCAAGATGCTGGCTTTGCCCAGGTGCCCATCAGTGAGGGCTTTATTAAGTGTAAGCAAAGCTTCTTGGCTAGCTGAGCCTCGACTGAGCACTTCAGTCAGAACATTAGTTTTTATTACTTTTTACCACTGTTGTGGGTAAGGTAATGTTGAAAGATTCTGCCACTGTCTTAATCATTGTGGCAAAAGAGGCAGACCCCTCTGCTGCCATAGTGCAAATAGGTGAGGAATGCCTAGAGAAGTGTGGGGAGAAGCATCCAGTTTACTGGCATCCTGCAAATCCAAAAATATGTTCTCAATGTCTTAAGATTCATAACCATTGTCATGGTCTTCAGCATGAGGCTGGGAGGTTTATGAGTAAGTACAGATGTGCCATGTGTGACTTCGGGGGCTGAAAACTAACTTTCAGAGTCTGATAAAACTATGAGGTCTAGTTATGACAACAGTGGCATTGGGCTGGTGCTGAGACCTGGGGTTGTGGCCTAAGAGGCAGTGCCGTACATTGCGCTGATGATGAAGACAGCGGAGCAGGGCTCAGAGACAAGGTCAGCCCTGAAGCAAGCCCAAGTGGTACAGTCCGCATATGGGATGGATCCACTGGCAGTAACCAGACTAGAGGCCACCCCAGATCCTTAGGGTCCAAAGACGCTCTAGAGGGATCTTGGAGTATCAACTTTTCTATCCAGAACTATTATAAATTCGTGGAATTGTTGAAGTATCGTGATGGCCCCAGGAAGTCTGGCGCATCTGGATCAAATGAGGAATCTGTTCTGAGTGAAGGGAACAACTCCATAGCCTAGAGGGACTATGGGACTCGTGCTACTCCAAATGGTGAGAGGAGGGAAGAAGGGGACCCGTGCTTTGATTTCTTGTACTTCTTGGATTTCTACAACTTACCTGAACCACTGCACTTTAAAGGAGAATGGTCAAAAGTGTGGCTTGGGGAGCGAGTCCACAACCATGCACCTTGATTGGAACTTCTCCGACTTCCTCTGAAGTTCACGATGGTAAGTTTGGCTTCGCTGTTGTGGATGGCTGTTCTGTTCATATTCGTACATCATCTGCAGGATACAGAGTTTTGCTTGGAGCCAAGACACCACAGACAGACATGTGGGTGTCTGTCACAGGTTGCCATCCTTGCAAGGTTTAAAGCATGTCATTTTTGGTGGGTACATGTCCCTTGCACACTGGAAAATTTGAGGGAAAAAGAAAAAGGTAAGTCTGACGTGATTCAAAGGAGCTCCAAATCCACCTTGGAAGATACAGAAAGAGAGGAACTGATGTCTGTGGTGCAGATATAGGAGCCTCAATGTCACATTGAGGGTGAGATGGATCCAACATGAAGTTGTACAACACTACTCATCAACGCGCAAGGGAATTGCTATCAAACAATCTCTAGAGCCAGTCTGCCTCTGAGGGCTGGAGCAGCAGGAAAAAACGTTGTTAAAGGAATCTTTTGGTTGATGTGCAATTGCAAAATCACTTTTGATAATATTAGGTAACATCGCTAAGCCACACTCCCTATCTGGAGTTCCGCAAGAAACTGAGAATCTAGCTGTTCAACTCAGAACTTCGATCAGCCTACACATGTTCTTTAGCATTTGGATCCTCCCTCCACTGATTAGTGCCCTATACAAATCCTGATAACATATGGCATAAATGCCAACTGCATCCTAAGCACCAAATGTTTGGCAAGAAAGAAAGGAAAAATGGGAAAGGAGGATCCATGCAGAGGACCTGCATTTCCCAGACCTTTCTTACAGAGGCACTAGCGAACAAAAATACAGGGTTGAGTGCTATACAATTAAAACTACTAAAATGCAGGTGCTCACAAAGCCAAGCCAATAGCCATTTTAAAAATCAACAAGTTAGGATCCCACTGAACACAAAGAACAAGTTACTTACCTTCGGTAACGATCTATCTGTAAGAAATATTAGTTAGTTTCCTCACCTTAGAATATCCCCAGGCGTCAGACTGGATCCGGAAAGTTTTTTGTAGCAATACCCCTTGCGCGTCGCTAGGCGTCGTCTGCGGCTCCGCGTCCGTCGTTGACGTCGTGCGCCGGAAGGACGTCGGAGTACTTATACGCCGCTCTCGCGTGCTGACATCAGTTCTTGTACATAGCTTTCCGCGCCAGGGACGCTGAGCCATGCAAGAGACCGACACTGGTGCCAAAAAATCTAGGGACCTGAAAGGGAGAACCTTAACCCTAGATGTCGGTTCGCAGAACGGGGAGACTGGGTGGGTCGGTGAGGAATCTAACTAACTAATGTTTCTTACAGATACATCGTTACCGAAGGTAAGTAACATCTGAAAGAAACACGTTAGTTAGATTCCTCACCTTAGAATAGATACCCCAGCAATACCAAACCCGGTGGTGGGTCTGCGAACCAAGATCACACCAGAAAGTCCTGGAGAACAGAACGGCCAAAGTGGCCATCTCTCCGGACTTGGCTGTCCAGGCAATAGTGCCTGGCGAACATGTGCAGTGAAGCCCACGTCGCCGCCTGACAGATGTCCTGCAAGGGGACTCCCCGTCCCAGGGCAGTCGTCGCCGCAGTGGCCCGGGTGGAATGGGCTCGCAGCCCAACAGGAGGGATCTTTTTTGCCAAAGAATAGCAGAGTTTAATACACAACACGACCCACCGCGAGATGGTCCGCTTGTGCACAGCTTTACCCTTCTTCGCACCTACATATCCAACAGAAAGTTGGTCGTCCACCCGGAACTGGCTTGTGCGAGCCAAATAAAATGACAGCGCACGTTTTGGGTCCAGACGGTGGAGCCTCTCTTCATCTTTTGAAGGATGCGGAAAGAAGGTGGGCAGCGTGACAGATTGCCCGATGTGAAAGGGAGTCACGACTTTAGGAAGGAAAGAAGGACAGGTCTGGAGGACAACCTTATCCGGATGAACCGAAAGTAAGGGAGGCTTAGCTGACAGAGCCTGGAGCTCACTCACCCGCCTAGCGGAGGTGATGGCCACCAGGAAGGCAGTTTTCAGAGTCAGTAGACGAAGTGGACAGTTGTGAAGGGGCTCAAAGGGAGCGCACATCAGAAAAGTAAGAACAAGGTTCAAGTCCCACTGAGGCATTACGAAGGGAACAGGAGGGAACATATGAGTAACGCCCCAAAGGTAGGAGGAATGGCTTTAAGCATTGGACGATACTAATAGTCACGCCCCAAAGGTAGGAGGAATGGCTTTAAGCAACCTCTTATATGCCGACGACCTGGTTCTTTTTAGCCTCACTAGGGTCGGGCTGCAAAGGCTTCTTGATAAACTGTACACCTACACGTCCATGAACCAACTAGAGGTTAATTTAAAGAAAACACAAGTAGTCCCATTTGGTCGGAAACGGCGCATTGTTGGAGGTTGGTCATATAATAACACAAGCCTCGTTGTAGGTCACTCGTACAAGTACCTAGGTGTCCATTTGGACTCTAGAGGTAACCTTACTAAACATCGTAACGAGCTCACAGTCAAAGCCATAACCCTTGCTGTATCACTAGCTAAAGTCTCGAAAAATATCTCTGGCCCAACTCTTTTACCACTCTTAGAAGTTCTGAGAGCAAAAATTGGCCCTTCTCTATCATATGGTATAGAGATATTCAGGGGCAAGCTGAATACTGCCTTAAACCAACATACAAGCAAAATCTATAAAAAGGTACTCCACTTGCCAAACTCCGCATCTCCAGCTCAGGTAAGACTTGAGCTGGGGATATTGAATTATGATGCTTCTAACATTGGTACATATCTGAATCTCTGCCACAAACTGCGACAAGCAGACTTAGGCACACTAGAATCTTTGGTCTGGTTGGAAATTACCCAGAAAAACCCTGGCGGTACGTTTGGTTGTCTTTTCAAGGATTACATTTGTCAAATGTCGGCGAGCGAGCTATGGGTCCTCAACCCCAGCCGGGCAGCATTCAAAACTGCCATCAAAAAATGTGTGAGAATGAGTTCTCTCATAATGGATAAGGCCCTCTTCACCAAACGTAGTCATGCTTGGGCTCTTGTAAATTCTTACAGACGGCTAGCCCCTGCATCTTATCTGTCTTGCACATATTCACTGTACTTAAAACGCAGCTTTATGGCAATCAGGATGGGTGACTGGCGCTTTTTGCAAGATCTGCCCCCCTGGCGACGTATGGCGGAAAACGTTATCTGCAGAGGGTGCGGCAAGACAGCCGAAACCCTGCTACATGTAGTTTGTCTCTGCCCAGCTTTTAACTCGCAACGCAGGTGTAAACTTAAAGTAGAGTGGAATAGGATGGGGGTTCGGACATGCAGGCAAGCCATTATTGTGGCTCTGAACCCTGAAAACAAAGACTTAAACCTGGGTTTAATAACTTTTATTCAACAAGTATATCGTAACTTTACGCAAAACAGGATTTGTTAACAAAAATTTTAGAGAAGAAGAAATGAAACGTTTATCATGCTCTGCAAAGTGATAGATCAATACATCTAATCCTATTCCACAGAACACTGCCTTGTTTTAATACTTATGTTGTATTTTTATAGCCAGTGTAACATATAACAGTGTATTGTATTTTAAAACAGTTGGTTTCTTTTTAACTGTGAATCTTGTAAACTCTTTTAAAGATATGTGTTATATCTAAATAAAGATTATTATTATATGAGTAATGCCCTTGAGAAAACGTGAAACAACAGGGGACTTGAAAAGAGAAGGCTGATCAGGAAGCCTTAAGAAAGCAGAGATTGCAGCAAGATAACCCTTCAAGGTGCCCAGAGCAGAGCCCTGCTGGGCCAAAGAAAGAAGAAAGAGGAGAACCTCAGAAAGAGGGGCAGAAAGGGGATCCACAGCCTTTGCTGTGCACCATGCCACAAATGTGTTCCACCGGCAGGCGTATACCGTCATTGTGGAGGGACGCCTGGCTACCAGAATGACATCACCGACTTCAGGCGGCAAGTCAAATGGCATCAACTGCCGCCGCTCAATCTCCACGCATGGAGGTGGAGGCTGGACAGGTTCGGGTGGAGTACCGTCCCCTGCTGCTGCGACAGAAGGTCCTCCTGAAGAGGCAGTCATATCGGGGGATCGATGGACATACTGAGTAGCTCGGGATACCAGTACCTTCGTGCCCAATCCGGAGCCACCAAGATGACTTGGGCACGGTCGCGCCTGATCTTCTTCAGCACTCTGGGCAGAAGTGGTATAGGCGGAAAGGCGTACAACAGACCGCAACTCCACTCGCGACGAAAAGCGTCTCCAAGCGAGTGCCGCCTTGGAAATTCCAACGCGCAGAACTGCTGACATTGCGCGTTCTCTTCGGTGGCGAATAGATCTAACCAAGGCTCTCCCCACTGCTGAAAGAGACCTTGCGCCACGTCCGAGGTCAGACGCCATTCGTGATCCATCATGCACCGGCGGCTGAGTTCGTCTGCTCTGGCGTTCAGAGAGCCCGCCAGATGTTGAACCACCAGGGTGATGCCCTGAAGTTCCAGCCAGGTCCAGAGGCGCAGAGCCTCCTGACAAAGGGTCCACGACCCCACCCCGCCCTGTTTGTTGCAATACCACATGGCGGTGGTGTTGTCCGTCAACACCTGCACGACACTTCCCCGGACAGAGGGAAGGAAGGCTTTCAGTGCAAGTCGGATCGCCCTCAGCTCCAAAAGGTTGATATGGAGCCGAGACTCCGCCGGAGACCAGAGTCCTCTGATCTCCGCCTCTCCCATATGGCCCCCCCCATCCCAGGAGGGACGCATCCGTCACTACGACATGCTCCGGTTGGGGTAGGGAGAGGGATCTGCCGCTGACCCAATCGCGATTCGTGAGCCACCACTGCAGCTGGTTCGCAGTGCCCTCCGAGATCAGGACATGGTCGGACAGGTTGCCGCAATGCTGGGCCCACTGAAACTTCAGGTCCCACTGCAGAGCCCGCATCCGCCACCTGGCGTGAGGTACCAAAAGGATGCAGGAGGCCATCAGCCCCAGTAGCCGCAGCACCAACCTGACCGAAACCCAGGACAAAGGCCGGAAGATGGAAATCAGGGCCTGAATGTCCCAGACCCGCTGTTCCGGCGGATAGACCCGGAACTGCGCCGAATCGAGAACCGCTCCGATGAAAAGGAGCTTCTGGGAGGGACTCCGGTGCGACTTCGGCACATTGATGGAGAACCCCAGCGAGTGCAGAAGGTCGGCCGTAGTCTGGAGGTGGGAAACGACTTGCTGGGGCGAGCCCGCCTTCAACAGCCAATCGTCGTGATAGGGGAAGACTGGAACCCCTGATCGGCGCAGATGAGCTGCGACCACCTCCATCACTTACGTGAACACCCGAGGGGCACTGGTGAGGCCGAAGGGGAGCACAGTGAACTGAAAGTGCTCCTGACCCACCGTGAATCGCAGGTAACGCCGGTGGGCCGGCAGGACGGGGATGTGGAAATAAGCGTCCTGCAAGTCCAACGCTACCATCCAGTCTCCAGGGACGAGCGATGACGATGGCTGTGGCTCCGCGATCGGTCCTTGGACCTCCTCCTGGACCGGGACCGAGAGCGGCGTGGAGCCGAGTGCCGAAGCTCGAGAAGCTTACGGGACCGCTCCCGCCTAGCTTTCGATGTCAAGGCCTGACAGTCGGGGCACGACTCCGCGTCGTGGTCGGCCCAGAGGCAGTAAAGGCACCAGCGGTGGTGATCCGTCACCGACATCAGGCGATGACAGGCGTCACAGGCCTTAAAACCAGGCATCCTACCGGCACCAGAGTCGAGTCGATAGACCAAAAAGAGTCAAAAAGGTAGTCAAAAAATGACTAGGGCTAAGCTCTTCCCGGATCGGCGCTTACTGGCGCGGAAAAAAGAAGAACTCACGTCAGCGCGCGAGGGCGGCGTCTAAGTACTCCGACGACGTCATTCCGGCGCACGATGCCAATGACGGACGCGGAGCCGCAGACGACGCCTAGCGACGCGCAAGGGGTATTGCTACAAAAAACTTTCCGGATCCAGTCTGACGCCTGGGGATATTCTAAGGTGAGGAATCTAACTAACGTGTTTCTTTCAGATAGAATGGTTTAGATAGAAAACATATTGCCAGATCTATAAAGAAACTTGAAACCAAAGGGATCTCAAAGAAACCAAAGAGAACCTTAATAAAAATTAAGCAGAAACAGAAGATAAATGTAGACATTATTAGCACTGAAGATTTCTAAACCAGGGAAATATAAACCTACAGAATTGCTACGAATGATTCAATAAAAGCACAACAAGGTACATTAAGTCTACCCTTGTTTCTGAAAATATTTCAGAAACAAGGGTATGTCACCCTAGTATGTGGTCTTCTTGCCTCCGTTTATGAGAGCCAATTCCTTAGCTTTCATATTTATCACCAAAGGGTTTAAGATTACCCTTCACCCACATCACAGCTGAGGTAGAAATGCAACTCTTCACAGCACAGTAATCATGGGACAAATACAGAACCTTAAACAGGTACAGACACTGGCACTGATCTATGGTGCCATGGGAATCCAGCTTATTCTTGAGGTGGGCCTGAGCAGAGTCGCTAAGGAAATCTACCAGTAGATTTTCTTTTCCTTGCTAGGGGAACCATGGAAATTACCATTCCATGGTCTAGTAATCAATCCCAATATCCTTTGGTTTCACATAAAGAGGTCTTGACCTTCCACACATCCAGATCCCTTTAGTTTGGTGTAGTGTTGGTGATAGTTAGGACTTGCACATTTCTTTATGAGACTGATAGAAGGTGGCTATTGGTTCAGCTAAATTACTCACTGATTTAACAAGTTGAGCAGCTTCAGATTTCTAGATGCACCTCCTAGCCTATGGGCGGCATGTAACCCCAGCCTTCTGCTGCCCTTGAGGTCCGAAATGCAGCCCTGTCAGAGTACTGCCATTCAATAATTTCCAATGGAGATCCAAGACCAATGGTTCCCAAACTTTTTAGAACCATGACAAACTTTTGTGGCCTACCAAACTTTAATGGGCATTAGGCCGGTGATTCTTTAATGTAACTAAAGCATCGTGTGATAGTGCACCGTCGTTTACACACAACACATTTTCCCCAGATTCCTATTTCTGTTCCGGAATACCCTATGCTCCTGCCACGAATGGTCTTCACAACTATCCGCTTTGTACTGATCAAATTGGCGTGGGCCGGGTTTGATGGGAAGTCCTCACCTTGCCTTATGATATGGGTGGCCTCAATGCACCAGATCTGGAATTATAAGGCAGTGCAGAATTTGTTTGCATTTTACCGGCTTCACGGCCCGCAGGATCTGTCTCATCTGCACTTAGAGATGCTGCAAACCCTCACACACTTCCCCAGATTATGTTGTACCCCGCTGCATACTCACCACCTTGTTCAACACCGTAATTGCCATGGCCACCTTTCCAGAGGACTGGAAACATATAGGTCAACGCCCTGCTAAAAGAAAACATCAGCAGAACCCAGCAAACTCAACAACTAGCAACCGATCTCCCTGTGCTTGTATCTGGCCAAAGTATCAGAAAACGCCATCAACCAACAACTCTCCTCACATTTGGATAGGAACCTTCTACTCAGCTCCTTCCAATCCTGATCTTGCAGCTACCACAGCACCGAGACCGCCCTCATTGCTGCTACCAACAACACCAGAGACCTACTCGACCAAGGTGAGACACCGGCTCTGATCCTCC
This sequence comes from Triturus cristatus, assembly GCF_964204655.1. Taxonomy (NCBI): domain Eukaryota; kingdom Metazoa; phylum Chordata; class Amphibia; order Caudata; family Salamandridae; genus Triturus; species Triturus cristatus. The sequence continues at coordinate 237,835,669 of NC_140589.1, read as the reverse complement.
TAGACCTCTAGCCAGCGTTCAAATACGCTCTCCCACCACACACATCTGAAAGCTGTACAACATAGGCTTCTAAGGAGCCACTCTTAGATGGACTGTCTCTTTCCTCAGCAGATGAAGAATGCACAACGTCTGCCTTGCCCCCTTTACTTTCAAGGAAATCATCTTAGGAGTACCCTCAAGGATTCTTACTCTTCAATGGCACCTCTGGCCAGAACCAACAAAACCCACTCAACATCATATCCTATGCTGATGGCACACAGCTCATCCTCTCTCTCTCTCTCTCCGAAGACACCACCAACACCATTGCCACCTTCCACATTACAGATGTCACCAGCTGGATGAAGGACCACTGCCTGAAGCTCAACACAGACAAGAGAGAGGTACTGATTTTGGGAAACACAAGCTTCCCATGGGACGCATGGTGGTGGCCCTCAGAAAATGGACCTACTACTACCCCCACTGACCACACCAGGTACCTAGATTCTGGATAAGCGAACCATGACGGATCAGGTCAACTTCGTCTCTGCCTCCTGGTTCTTAGTCCTCTGCTTCATAAGATATTCAAATGGCTAACCTAAAGCTCAAAACGTACCATCACCTAGGCCCTCATCTCCATCTGACTGGACCATGGCAACACACACTACGCAGGGATTGCAGTTCACCACCTCCAATGGCTACAGACCATACAGAACACAGCAGCCAACTTGCCCTGGATCTCCTCAGATGAACCCACATCACCCCCTACCTCAGGGAACTCCACTGGCTCCCTGTACAGAAAAGATGACAGTTCAAGCTTCTGACCGATTCATAAAAGGCCCTGCACAACTGCGGACCCACCTACTTGAACCCCTGCTTGAACTTCCATTAGCCCATCAGACATGTATGCTTCGCATCCCTTTCTCTAATCCTCATCCCCCTTAACAGTCGTACCAAATGCAGAGGTCAGTCAGTTTCCTACCTAGCAGTGAAGACATGGAATGAGCTAACCTTTCTTCTGCAGACCTCCCAATCTCTTCCAGAGTTCCAAAAGTCCCCTTAGACCTGGCTGTTCAGCTAATCATTTGGAACCTGCCAGCGCCTACATAACCTCACTTGTGAAAAGAAGCGCTCTACAAATCTTCTGATTGAGCTATTGAAGCAAATTGGAAAGCATCAAGGAGCAACTCCATCTCACCAGTTAACACAATTTGAGAAACACTGCACCATAACGCCTCTCCTCATGTTCCCAGTTTAAATGATTGACATTGCTATGAAGAATGAGCTGGAGCTCATTGATCTATGTATTCATGCTGATGGGTAAATCCCATCTTCTGCATATGACTGACAACATATTGGTCTAGCAGTGCATATTTCCCAATTATCAGTATCTCTGCATATGAGAAACAGGCAGCAATGCATACAGAGAGTACAACAGCGAGGAACAAATGAACACAGAAATAAAACTAAGTCATACAAACAAAAATCTGGACAGACTAGACAGCAGGTAACGCAGGTTGTGAGCAAAAAAAAAGACAAAGGAAAAGGTTTTGAGACAACTATAAACAGGCATAATAAAGCGAGTAATCAGACTTTTTATCAAAAAAGCACTCTGTAAATCCATCTTTCCTAAATTTGTTTCGCCATCCTCCTCACTGATTAGGTGAACAAACTGTAAATCATGCCAGGAGATAAAAGGTGACAGGTAATGACAACTGTCAATAGATTTGTTTCTGATGGATACTTCTAATTGCGGATTCCTCACATTTAGAATATTCCCCAAGTGCCACACTGGATTCAGATAGCATGACCTAGCCTCAGTAATTCTAGTGGCTCTGGATTGGACTATGGGTGTGTTGTACCCAAAAGTTATGTATCTGCCCCCCTAATATGGCTCCTACTTCGAGAGGATGTCTAGTCTCAGTAACAGGGCAGGATCCTTCACCAAAACCTGCACAATCTACTCCTCCATGCATGTTGTTTTAATGGTGGCAGCTAACTGCATTTGAACTCCCGCCTGAACTGGTGGATGTCCTCCTTACCACCAGGGTCCCTTCCACGAAGTTTAGCCATGCTTGGTACTGGAACAAATTTGTGGGCTGGTGGGGAGTTTGCATGGTAGAGCCTTTACAAGCCAAGCTGTTGGATGTCCAATCATTTGTTTTGTCTATGGCCCAGCAACGTCTTTCAGTGAGCATTATAAAAGGTTCTTCGCCGGCCCTTTCACCCTTTTTACGTTTACCTGCCTAACCATTCTTGTTTAGATTACTTTTTGTGATGCAGTTTATTGAAGATTTGACACACGGCTCTCTCCCAAACCGTGTGCGATGCCATAGTGGAACCTTATCTGGGGCTTAATATTTCATGTGTATGCCCTTCGAACCCATGTGCAGCAGCTCGTTTATTCTGATTTAAAAGCCAGTCATTCTCATTGCCATCACTTCAGCTTGTCGTACAGATGAGCTTCAGGCGGTTGGGGGGGGTGTGGGCGGGGGGAATACAACCTCCCTGCACCATCTTTCCGGACAAACTGGTGCTGTGGACACAGACCATTTTTTTGCCTAAAGTCACAACTCCTTTCTATCTAGGGAAAACCATCATTTAACCAATGTTCTTTGCCCCTCCTCACCCCTCGAAAGAGGAGGAGAGTCCCCATTGATTGGACCCCAAAAAGGACTTCAGCTTTTATATTAATCATACCACAGGCTGCGTGATCAGCTTTTTGTGTGGTTTTCCAAGGCGGAGAAAGGAAATGCTGTACAGAAGAGGACTCTGTTGAGGCAGATAGTCCTCTGCATTAAGGTCTACTATGCATTGGCTAAAAAGCAGCTTGCTGAAACATTTCACCAGGGCTAAGCCTGCTACCATGGCATTGGCACACACAGAGTGACTGTACTTGAGACTGAGACATAGGCGTTGGTGCATATGCTCACAAAATACTTCTGCCTTCACAGCCAGTTCCCATGGAAAGATGTTTTGCCCATACAGGTACCAGTTGTATTCAGAGCATGGGAGATAAAGGGGTCCCAAATGCCAGCAGCACTATTTGTGCCACCCGAGTGACCCAAATAAACTACTGACAGCTGGCCTGCCATTGCAGACAGCAGGAGCCGTGCAAACTGCTCAAACTCTATTTTACCCTTACAATGTGTGGCAAAGTCAATGCACTATTTTTGTTATATGCCAGTCACCCCTGTGGAAGCCTTAGAGGCAAGGTGCAAAGGTATGGCCATACAAGTGAAAACTTATATGGCCCATAGTGCCCTTTCTCATTAAAAGACACTTAGGGCCATATGTAGATAGCTAAATACAGGTCGGTAACGGCCGAAAATCGGTAACTTTCCCGTTAACTACCGGTATTTAGCCCTTTTTAATGTAGGAGGCAGGTTTTAAGGATTCGGTAATTTACCGAATCGGTATTTTAAGAAATCGGTAAAATACCGAATCAGAAAATTACAGAATCCTTAAATCCATAGTAGGGAGCACTCAAGTGAGTGCATTTTTGGTTTAAGGATTCGTTATTTACCACCAACTACAAGTTGATGGTAAATACCGAATACCTTTTCAAAAGCAATTTTGTGCTTTCTTTAAAGTGCCATGTGGCAGACATACATGCCCTTAGGGCTTGTATGTGCGCCACATGTGCACACATGCACGATTCAGGGGTGCAACAGGGTGTCAATGTGACACCCTGCCACCCTTGAATATGCTCCCCCTATTACCGATTCGGAATTTACCGAATCGGTAATAGTGAATGGCTTCCCATTCATTCCTATGGGCCTCCAGGCCCATAGGAATGAATGGGAAGGTATGCCTTATTACCGATTCGGTAAATACCGAATCAGTATTAACGAATAATACCGAATCGGTAACATTTACCGATTTTTTACCTACATTCTATTTACCGATTCTTAAATACTGAATCGTTAAAATTCGGAATTTAGGAATCGGTAAATAGAAATTACCTACATATGGCTCTAAGTGATACACTCCATAGGAGAACATGGGTTGGCAGCTCTATCATGGTACTGCCAAAATATGCCATTTTTGGTATCCAAGAACATGCCTTCTCACCTCTTCTCTCGTGTGGATGGGGATGTGGCATGCACCCAGGTGGCTACCTAAGAGGTTGCCCACCTGGTTCACCCAGCTTCTCTGTGCTCTCACTAAATCAATCAATCAGGATTGGTATAGAGCGCGACTACTCACCCATGAGGGTCTCAAGGCGCTGTGGGGGTGGATCTGCGGTTCAGTCAAAGAGCCAGGTCTTGAGGTTCTTCCTGAATTGCGGTTGTGATGGTGATTGCCCGAGGCTCAGAGGCAGGGAGTTCCAGGTTTTGCAGCAAGGTGGAAGAAGTATCTTCCTCCATCTGTGGTCTTGCGGATCTGAGGAATGGTGACCGGAACCAGTTGGGCAGTGAAGAAATGTCTGGTGAGAGTGTAGAAGAAGAGGCGTTGGTTGAGGTATGCAGGTCCGGCATTGTGGAGGGCTTTGTAGGAGTGCATGAGGAGCTTGAAGTTAATTCTTTTGTTGATAGGTAGCCAGTAAAGGTCTGTCAGGTGGCCGGTGATGTGGCTGCAGCATGGGATGTTCTGGATGAGTCTGGCGGAGGCTTCCTGGATGTTCTGCAGTTTCTTTTGAAGCTTCTGGGTGGTGCCGTTGTAGAGTGCGGTGCTGTAGGCCAGTCTGGTGCTGACATGCGCATGGGTGACTGTTTTCCTGGACTCAGTGGGAATTCACTTGAAGATCCTATGAAGCAGGTGGTGCGTGTGGAAGCAGGCCAACGAAACGGCTTTGATTTGGCAGTTCATAGAGAGCGAGGAGTCAGGATGAAGCAAAAGTTTTGTGCATGGTCCGAGGAGAGGGATGGGAAGGTGGATTCAGAGCACTGAGGGTGGCCACCAGGAGTCGTCCCAAGTGGAGGGGGTGGAGCCCAGGATGAGGACTTCGGTCTTATTTGAGTTGAGCTTAAGGCAGCTGTCCTTCATCCAGGTGGTGACTGCCTTCATCCCGTTGTGGAAGTTTCTTTTGGCGGCTGTGGTTTGGTCTGTGATGGAGAGGATTAGCTGGGTGTTGTTGGCGTAGGAGACTGTGTTTAGTCTGTGGCTTCTGACGATGGCTACCAGTGGGGCCATGTAGATGCTGAAGAGGGTATGGCTCAAGGAGATTCTCTGAGGGGCTCAGACGCTGATTTCTGTGAGTTCGGAGTTGAACGGGGGAAATCTGATTTTCTGTGTTCGGCTGATGAGCAAGTCCACGCTTGCTGCAGTCAAGATAAGATTCTGATCACTCACAGGAGTCAGGAACAAAGGCCTGGGCAGGAAGGAGGTCACACCTCCTTCCTCCCAGGCAAGCGAGTGAGGTGGCACATCAAGGCGGTGAGCTTTAAAGCTGCACAGCCTCTGATATACATCACTGGAAGAAGGGTTCTGCCATTTTTAGAAGTAGCAGAAAAGAGGGTCCTGTGTAGAAAAGGTGACCTACACCCCCATCTCTGGTGAGGACTAGCATCCCATTGACTACTTGCTCTCATACTCTTAGCTCCTCTAAATCTAGGTTTTGAAGGATACCCCTGACACCAGAATCACAGGTCTGACCAACCTGCATCAAAGTTTACAGAAGAAGAGACCGTGTCTACGACAATAGGACACTGCACAAAGCAAAAGAGGGATACCCTGCACCTGTGGCAATGCTCCTGAAACTCCTTGATCGAGACTCGTCCTAGGCTATCTCTAGGTTCACCTAGACTGAGGGAACCCTGTCTAGCCTAGACTAGTGACACTAGTCCCCTGCAAACTACATGTAAAATAACAGATCCAAAGAATAGCTGGCCATCAGGCCCTCCATGGGATTGCCCACATCCAGATGGTCCAGTGCATTGTGGGAACTGTAGTCCTGACTTCCACAAATTTACAGGCAGCTACCACGTTCCCCTGGACGTCGAAGTGAATTTTTGCTCCACTTCCAGCTGCCAAGGCTTGTTGGACGCTAGTCCGGCAGCCAACAGCTTCATTGATGCTGCATCTAGAGGGTACGCAATCCGACCAATGTCAGCAACCACCCCTTTGTTGTGTTTTTGCATCTTTTTCCCCTGCAACACTGTTTCTTTTTTTTTTTTTGTTTTTTTTTTTTGAAACCGTTTATTGCAATCTCAAATAGTTACAGGTATGGGCCTACAACCGTCTGGCCGGCCGCTAGAGTGGCAGAAGCATATGACATATATACAGAAAAATCTCTTGGCGGTGCAAAAAGGTAAATCAGGAGATATCAGTAGTGCAGGCCACATAACTCCAAACCCACAATACGGTTTCCTTTTGTCGAAACACAACAACACAAAAAACCACACCCGCAAGGCAACCCGCAATCCCAAGTGACAGCACGCGCTCCTTAAGTGGGGGACCCCAACCAATCGCCAAACTCTGAAGAGGGGAATGAGAACAGATCAGGGACTGGGGAACCACGTGCCCATGGCTGGGGGAGGGGGTCGGCTAGGGGGACGGAGCTGGTGAGGCAGCCGGCAGCAGTGGCGGCTCGCAAATACCCCCGCGATAGGCGTTCCAGGGGCCCCAGATTTTCACCCACGCCCCAGGCTTACCCCTCGCAACATACACCACCTTTTCACGAAACATACACCAATCCATGTGTTCTTTTCAGGCCGACACCGCCGGGGGCCTCTGGGATCCCCACAATTGAGCAATGTCACGCTTAGCTATCATGTATCCCAGAGTCACCCACCGCGTCTGCGGAACCGAGTAGTCAGTTGGCTCCCACACATTCAGCAAGCATCTCCTCGCTTCAGGCAACAGCGCGACACGCGTAACCACTCGCAGGACCTCGTGCACACCACGCCAGAATCGCTCCACCTTTGGGCATTCCCACAGAATATGCAAGAAAGTTGCCAAAGCACCACAGCCACGCTTACACAGTCCATCCTCAGCAAAGCCCATACGTAGAAGCCTTGGCCCCGTCACGTAAACCCGGTGGAGGATCTTAAGCTGGACGAAACGAAGGCGAGCCGGGATGGCCACCTCCTTCGGAGAGGCCACCGCGGAAATCCAGTCCTCGTCGTCCAATTCCAGCCCATCGCCAACCCAGGCCTCGCGGAGGCCAGTCAGCAGGCCCGATCGGTCGTTGATCAGTTTTTTATATATAAGGGAGATCGTGCTGTCTGGGACATGGCCATCCAGCACTCTGTCCTCCAGGGGGGAAGACTCCGGAATGGACGCGACATCCGGGAAGACGGAGCCCAGCGCGTGGCGGACTTGTAAGTACCGAAAGTACTCACTGCCTTGCAACTGGAACTCCGTCTGCAGCGTCTCGAAAGTTTTGAATCCCCCCCTCGTCCAGAGATCTCCCACTGTGCTGATGCCGATCGTGTCCCACTTCTCGAAGCCCTTCGAGGTCCACAGGGAGCCCAACCTCGCAGACGCATATAGCGGTGACGCCCGGGTCAAACGGTCCTTCCACCCCATAGCTGCGTTAGCCGCGTGCCATACACGCACCATGACACGCGTCGGTCCCGTCAGGCGAGGGTCCGGCGCGCCAGAGTAGAGCGCTCGATTGTAGTCGCCACCGGGCAGGAGCATCTTGTCCATTTCAAATGCCGGGAGGCCCAGTAATACCGTTTAATATCCGGGAGGGCAACCCCCCCATCGTACCACGGGAGCGTCAATTTAGCCAAGGCAATACGTGGCCTCCCGTCCCAGAACAGGCGACGCTGCAAACTCTCCACCTCACGGAAGTAGCGCGCCGGGACCAAGTCCATAGTGTTCTGGAGAGCGTACAGAAAGCGCGGCAACGACATCATCTTAAACAAGGCCGCTCGGCCGAGCGGCGAAAGCGGCAGACGCCGCCAACGCACCACGTCCTCCTTCAAGCGCTGGAGGGGGGCCAGCAAATTCCGCTCGTAGCGGGCCTCCGGGTCCAGAGTAATATATATACCCAGGTACCGAAACCCCTGGGAAGCAATCTGGATCGGACAGTCCCGTGGTAGGACCGGAGCCTCCCCGGCAAGCACGTATACACAGGATTTCGCCCAGTTGATGACGAGGCCTGAGTTGCGACCGAATGAGCGCAAAACATCAACTAGGACGATCAGTGATTTACGCGGGGAGGCGAGATATAGAAGGATATCATCAGCGTAGAGGGACACACGGTCCTCATGCTCGGGGGTCCAGCGGAGACCACGGATGGAAGGGTGCCACCGCAGCCACTCCGCCAGGGGCTCCAGGGCCAGTGCAAACAGGAGAGGCGACAGGGGGCAACCCTGTCGCGTGCCCCGTCCCAGTGCGAATGGGGCCGAAACTCGTCCATTCACCACCACCTGCGCCAATGGGCCGGAATACAACAACTTGACCCAGCTGATGAAGCCCGGTCCGAAGCCAAACTTCGCCAGCATCGCCCAAATGTATGGCCACTCGAGCGTATCAAACGCCATGGTGGCGTCCAAGGACGCCAAGATGGCCGGTTCCCGCACGAACGGGACACGCGCGAGCACCCCGTGCAAGCGTCGCAGATTAAGGGCCGTGTTACGATGGGGTATGAAGCCGGACTGGTCTTGGTGGACCAAATCGCCCACCACGCCGACCAGCCGGTTGGCCAGCACCTTGGCGAGGATTTTGGGCTCCGCGTTCAAGAGCGAGATAGGCCTATAGGATGTGACCCGCTCACCGGGTCTCCCCCCCCTTGTGGATCACCACGATCGTGGCCAGACGCTGGTCCGGCGGAAGGGAACCCCGCGAGCTGGCCGCCAGGAACATCGCGCGCAGGTGGGGCGCCAGTACATCCGGTCGCAGCTTATACAGCTCGATAGGGATGCCATTGGGGCCCATGGCCTTGCCAGATGCGACCGAGCGGATAGCAAGGGCAATTTCGTCCGAGGTGGGAGGAGCGTCCAGCGAATCCCTGTCCTCCACCGAAAGGGAGGGCAGCGCGATGTCCCGAAGCAGGGCATGGGAATCCTCCTCCGAGCAGGGAGAAACCGGGGAATACACCTCGCGGAAATAATCCGCGAAGCAGGAGACAATGGCGTCCGGCTCGGTGACACACACACCATCCATCCTCTCGATCAACGGAACCACACGACTCGCTCTCTCCTTTTTGTCCAACCACGCAATCAATTTACCAGCCTTATCACCCACATCATACAGTCGCCCCTGTTGCTCTCTACTGAGGCCCCTGGCCGCCTCCGTGACGAGGGCCCTATAGGCCGCCTGCTTGAGGTGTAGAACATGCAATGTGGCATCCGTCACCCCGCTCCCCAGGTCACCCTCTAGTTCAGTAATTTCGGCCTCCACCCGGGTTACCTCCTCCCGCTCGCGCCTCCGGGCATGGGAGATAAAGGAGAGGGCCTCCCCTCTGAGAACTACCTTAAAAGCCTCCCACAGGGAGATAGCCGAAGGGACAGACCCCACATTCTCCTCAAAGTACCGCTGCAAGGATTTGATCAATTCGGCTCGAATAGTGGGGTCGCGCAGGTACCAGGCATTGATTGGGGCTACCCTGCCCTCCCCCCTCGGGAAGACATCAAAGTGCAACAGTAGTGGGGAGTGATCTGAAATACCCCGCGCCAAATGGCGCACCTCTCCCACTCTCCCAGCATAAGCCGCAGGGACAAGGACATAATCAAGCCGCGAGAGGCTACCATGGGCACCCGAGTGGAAGGTGTATTGCAGCTGCGCGGGATGCTTTAGTCGCCAGCAATCCACCAATCCTAGTGTATCTAAAAGGCAGGACAGCCACGCCTGTGCCCGGGGGAGGTCCCTGGGGGGATGACGATCCATAGACCCAGAAGCCACCGCATTGAAGTCCCCCCCAACTACCAGAAGCCCACCCGGGAGGTCAAGGAGGAGGCGCCCCAGGTCCGCAAACGTGGTAGATTGCAACCCCGGCGGAACGTACACTGATACAAAAACGACCACTCTGCCCTCCATTCTACCCACCAAGACAGTGTAACGTCCCCTCTCATCATGGCGCACCTCATCAATCTCCAATGGGAGCGAGTTCTTAATCATGATGCCCACCCCCCGCGAGCCCGAAGTGAAGCCCGAATGGGCCACCAAGCGATAGCCTCGCCGATTCATGGCATGAAAGGAATTACCTATAAGGTGTGTCTCCTGCAGGAAGACCACATCTGGTGAAATTCGTTTCAGATACTGCAGGACCACACCACGCTTAATCCTATCCCCCAGTCCGTTAACGTTCCATGATAACACAGTCAAATCCCTACCCCCCATCATACATGGAAGCCATCAGTCGTCCCCCAAAGAGCATCTCGAAAACAACAATACAGTAAAGGGTTCGCCTTGCGGTGCAAACAAACAACACTCCACCCCCGCCCACCCATCCCAACAGAACTCCCCCCTCCCTGCACCCCTGCATGAGCCCAGACAGCCCCCCCAAAGTGCAGTGTGCCTGTCGCCCCATAGACGAAAAACTAACTAGTCCCCCAGAGGAGGAGGGAAAGCCCCCAATGGACCCCGTACGACCTCCATAGGAGGGGAACATACACGATCAGTGAATGGTAACCGGAATGTTGTCCAGAGCAAGGCCTACTATTCACCCCTCAGTTCTGATCCGGCGAGCCCTCCCCGCCAACCGCACCCCCCCCACCCCCCCGGCCCCGATCCCCAGGCAGAGTATCCAACCAGTCCCCAGCCGCCTCGGGACGGTCAAAAAAGTGCGTGCGACCATCCACCTCCACCCTCAACTTAGCTGGAAAAAGCATTGAGTACTTAAGGTTCAGGTCCCGTAGGCGACGTTTAACTCCAAGAAAACTCAGTCTCTGCTTTTGGACCGTCGGAGTAAAGCCAGGGTAGAAATTCACGTCCATATTATCGAGCTTGACCGGTCCCTGTAGCCTGGAAGTCTGCAGGATAGCGTCTCTGTCCCGAAAGTTAAAAATCCGGGCAATGAGAGGACGCGGCGGGGCTCCGGCCTTAGGTCTTCCTCCGGGGACCCTGTGAGCACGTTCCACCGCAAAAAGTTTACTCAGCCCCCGGGGCTGGAGACGGGTGAGGATCAGGTCTTCCACAAACAAATCTGCCGCCTCCTCCTCCCGTCCCTCCGGCACCCCGACAATGCGAACGTTGTTCCTCCGGGCCCGACCCTCGGAGTCCTCCAATCGACGGTCCATCAGGGCGCCCGCCTGGCCAAGCCGGTGCACCTCCTTTTGAAGGGCCGCCACGTCTGTAGTGAGACTCGAGGTAGTGTGGGCCAGGGAATCGACCCGGTCATTTGTTTTAGACAAGTCGGCTCTCACCAGGCCCACATCCACCAGGGCCGAGTCTATCTTCTGCGCCAGAGTATCAAAGCGCTGGTCCACCGAGGCCTTCATCTCGGCAATGGCGCCCATGACGTCCCGGAGGGTCAGATCTGCGGGCTGAGCAGACGCCTCAGTCGGGCCCGCGGGGGATGTACGCTGTGCCTCTGGAGATCCCTTCTGGAGGGTGTAGCGGTCCATGCTGTTAGACTGATGTGCCGGGCCACGGCGGGTCGATTTCACCTTTGCCCGGTCGCCATCTTGCTTTGTGGACATGTCGCACTCCCAAAGTCGTGCCAATCTCCTCGAAAGAGCCGATAAACCAGTTCACGGGTTCCGGGGGGGAGTGACCACTGGACCGCAGGACAACTCACAGCCGGCGGGTCAGCCGGGCACCGGGACAAGGCCACACCACCGCACCCCGCTCCGCAACCCTACCTCGCTTGAGGGCAAGGAGGGCGCAAAAGCGAAAGTGAAAGCGCGGGGTACGCGAGTCGCCCAGCCCTGCCCGCCGCTGTTGTTCGCTTTGTCCCCGGATCGCCCCACAACTCCAATCCGGGGGGCCGGCGCGGAGAAGGCCGCAATCTTCGATCAGTGCTCCCACCGGTGTCCGGGGTCCGATTCGAAAACGGAAAACGGGTGCCGCCTCAGCTCGGGTACACAGACACAGTCCCCTCATCAAAAACAGGATATAATCAGGATTAATTCAGGAGGTCGCGGAGGTCCTCGGGAGCTTCGCACCTACGCGGCCATCTTGGTTGCGCGCTAGGCTCCTCCTCCGCCACTGTTTCAACAGTAAAAGAAGCTCTCCATTGGCTCCCACTCAGCATCAGGGACAGCAAGAACAATTCTGCACACGGGCTCCTCGGGCCATGCTAAAGTTTCAATTAATTATTTTGCACTGGTTTTATATTGCCTCAAAAATCTAGAACTCTGGTTATATGCATGCTATTCTGTTCGTTGTGGTGTATAAATTAAGATAAAAATACACTATTTTTATAAATTGGTGTAGGATTTCTCTTGAGTCACGTCAATTACTTATTGTCCATGTTTGAACTCTGGAATACTTAACACATGTTCCTCTAGTAAGGCCTGACTGGTCTTTGCTACACTACCAGGATTGAGCTAAAGACCATCTTTGGGATTTGTGACAGTATTCCATGGAGAAGCCTAACCAGCATCACCACATAATACTCCACCTTCCTATGTGGATGACTTTGCAGTCTCAGATTTTCATGTAAAGAGGGGACATGCTGTCACTTACATACAGCCTGATATGTCAATCATCCAAGGCCTGTCCAGTGGGAAGACCCAACAAAATGAAAGACAGTGTCAAAACAGCCAGTCATTGAAGGAGGCTGGCCCTTTGCCAACTCTGTGAGCCAGACCTCAAATGGAAATGACACACGAATAAGCCATTGCCTGAAGGAGGGTTGCCGTAGCCCGGTATGTATATATTTAATATATTTCAATGTGTGTGCAATAAATGGGGCAGGCGCCATTACATGTTAAACCAAATAAAAAGGCCACTGCGCTCCAATTTAAATTTGGGTAATAAAAAGTATTTGGGCCCTCGTTTATAATAAATTCACCTAATCTCTCTTGCTCAAGAGAGATTAGGTGGTTGTCTAGAATGAGAGTGTTAGTTTATCTCTCAATGAAGCTAATTTGGGGCCGATCACGAGCATTTTTGACTGGTGACATTTCATGTTAGGTTATGGTTCAACCTGTTGCAACTATCTTTTACCACCGTATTATAAAATCTGGTGTTATGTACTGTAGTACACATGTGTCTGAACTGTTAGCCATTGCCCTATCAAATTTTGCTTGAATTTCAAAGCAAAAGAAACAGGTAGGTAGCGAAAAATGATTGGTTGAAGGGGGAAACGTTCGAAGGACCTCAGGAAAAAAACAATGAATATACATCTGCCCCAATACACGTCAACTTAATTTCCACGTAAAACATTTAACTTACCTTCTTTATCTGCTTCAGAGTTGTCTAGAACTGTGTCCCGAACAGTGTTCCCAATATTGCTTAATTGCGTTGGCTCTGGATGCGCTATTTTTACATCACCACTATCGTGGTCTACACTGCACAAATGTAATTTGTACATTTCAGGCTGTTCCATTGTCTTATCCACATCTGATGGTTTTTGCTTGTTCCCAGAAAGGTGTACAATTTTGACCCCCTTTGCCTTGCCATTACACAACGCTGAAAGAGGCATGCCCTCCAAACTGTCTGCTGAAGAATCACCATTTATGTAAGTTCCCTTAAGGGGCGATTGTTTTCTTGATATTATTCCAGTCTTAAGCAAAACTGAGCTGTTCACCAACATAGACTCATTGGAACTCTCCTCTTCCACTGGAGCAAAACTATTCTCTTTCTCCAAAGTACTGTGTATGCATAATTTCACTGTTTGCGTATCCACATCGCAAGAGGACTCGTCATTCACAGACAGTTCTGCAGCTTCCTCTCCATTCTCCTCATGGCAATCAGTGCTGACCTCTAATTCACCATTTTCTAGAACTTCACTATCTTCTTCTGCTTCTGGATTATCAGAATCTCCACCCTTGTCATCATCTTCGTCTTTTTTTAAATAGATTGGCTTTTTCTTCTTGATTATACCTCTCACCCATGGAGACTTCCGCCGTTTTCTCCTCATAGGAACTATGTAAAGGGAAATATAAAATACATTTGATCAACTATAGCCTAAAAAAGAAATAGGTTTAACATGTCTTATCAATAGATACTTACTGCAGCATTGCTTAATTTCTTAATTTAGTTGTTACTAGACAGTACACACAGTTGCTTCTAGATAGAGACAGACCAGAGTTTTAAGACCCATTGTGCTGTGTAAATACCCGCATCCTAAACTTCATTTTAACCGGAGGATAAAAGTCACGCTCAGTCCAACTGGTAAAGCATTTCATTTTTTTCAGGTGCTAAAAACAAACTCACCACCTTTCACCTGCCTGCTTATTTGGAGAACATGCAGGGATGATAATCTGGTCTCAAGAGCTAATAGTTAAGGTCCAAAGGCATCTCAACATGTTATGCATTAGAAAGAAAGGTGCTCGGATATTGATTATTCAATGAATAACATATAGAACTTTAAGCACTATTCTTGCAGAAATATGGAGCTAAATAAAGTTTTCAAAATTGTGGTGGGCTGCTGAATTCTAAATAAACTGGAGCCTTTATATAAACAAGTACTACAGTCTAGTCTGGAGCCTCCTTACACCATTACTGTAGCAGTGCATCTCGACAGAGAGTAACAGTGTTCATAGTATACTAAGCTGCAAAAAAAAAAACACTTTCAGAGATAGCAAAGGTTTGATTAGAGAGAGGGGAAACTCAAGTTCCCCACCACTCAAACAGGTTAGAGGCCCTATTTCAGAGGGTAACAACTGAAGTCCTACAGATATTTATTCCTTACCAATGGCAACATTCCCTCAGTTTGGTCCGAATTCAGTTTGAGCCAATGGTTGCAGTTTATTTCCCACAGCCTCTACTGTGCAATTCCAGAATCTCCCCACTGTCAACCCCATTACATTATCCAGAGAATGATCATTTTACTATCATGTAAATATGGAAATGGAACCCATGAGACTGATGACACAGCAGGTCAACAAACACTGAAGAGACTGCGAGGTTAGAAAGAAGCCCTGCGGGACACTAAAGACTAGGCTTATAGACTGACATAAACTGAGCTAGGCATATACATTATTCATGCCACAAGACAAATTGAAGACAGTCCAACTAGGCCCTTTGGGCGAGCATGTCAAATGTTGATGTAGAATTGAAACGTCTAGAGCACTGCCACCACCACCATCCAAGATCCTTTCAGGTGACCAGGAAGCCACTTGGACTACGTCTAAAGAGTAATCATTTTATAGCGAAGTTCTCACTAACACTGGCATGAATGCTTCTAAGATCTATGTTGCTGCAGGAAAGAGAACAACATAGATAAGTGTTCCAAGGCAAGGGGAAATGGCCCAGAAGCCAGAGGGGGATTTTAGATAAATAACATGAGTGCAGCAAACATCACTCAGTATGTTGCAAAACCCATGAAGGACAGCGATTCAATGTGTTCTGTTTTTAAAGATCGAAGACTATGGAGAGTGGTATCTTCCATGAGAGCTCTAAATGTAAGCCAGTAATCCAGCAAGCTTTAGACAAGTAAGGCTTCACAATCACGGAGGATACTAGCTATTATCAAGGAGTTTGCTTATATCAGGAACATTTTCAGGAAAATAAATAGAAAGATGGTCCCAATATCGGAGTCTGAATAATGGCTCTATTCGCTACAGTGGAATTGGCCAAATCCTGAACAACTGTGAAAAATAGGTTTCTAATCATTACTTTCTAAAGATGAGACCAGAAAAAAAGCTTAAAGTTTTCGAAATATTCTACTTTCACATGCTAACTGGTTTCTTCTGGAGACAATTACAGGGCAAAGTCAGAAAACATGAATGCATCCAGGCTTCAAGTGACAATTTTTGTTAAAGGTCATGCTAGTGATTGGAAATATCACAACTAGTGATGATATATGTCACTTGTGCCCAGCGACAGAAATGTAACTACTTGTTCCTTGCATTAAGATACTTCATAATAACTACCAGACCGTCCATGTTCTCTGCCTAAGTGTGTGTGTGAAGGCAAAGCTATCAGATATCATGCACTCAAGTTGAGCGATGGAGGGATATGGTGCAGCACTCCTTCCTCATTGGACAGGAGGACTCTCTGGAGAAGGTATATGTTGGCTTTCTAAAATAGACGGCAGGCCAAAAAAAAAAACTAAACTTTTTTATTCAAGTAGCACTGTCTAAGCTTACCAAACATACTAGGCTGGATCCGATCTGTAGGACCCTGAAAATTATAAGATGAATGGAAACTGTATGCGAATGCCCCGATACAGTCCAACATGAGGACATCCTCCTTTGGATGTGGACCTCATGCCTATCCAGTCAGCCAACTGATGCAGCTGGTGTTCATCTATGAGTATGGAGGGGGGAGGGGGTCTATGGATGAACAACCCTATATCTCACAGATGAGGCCAAACAATTCAAGGAGTATTTCCCACCCCTGTGTGGAGTTGCAAAACCCTGCTCAGGATCTCTGCTTTAGTATTTTAAATACTCATGAAGTAGAAGACGAACAGTAGCATGATTTCTGGAAAGCTTGTTTCCACAAGCTTATGGCTAGCAGAACAGCAGGAAGTAGTTGCTGCCTTGGTTCTTCACATAGAATATGACAATGATATTGCATCTGTGGAATCCAAGACCTTTGGATCTCACCACTGGAATATAGGCTATCCATGCTAGAAAGGCCGCCATCTGCAACAAGTGTGAAGCTTGGCCTATTACACTGACCCTATACAGTACACTTGTAGTTCCAAAAGCATCTTTGGAAGAAATAGTCTTGTTGTGCAAGTGCAATCCTCCTGGCCCTCAGCCTTTGTAGCATAGAGAAGGCATTCAAATGTCTGCAATAAGGAGTACTGTTTCGTCTTGGTGGTCACCAAGAAGAACTGTGTGTAGTTTACAGTGTCCCAAGTGTCAGGACATTACAGGATACAATTGATCTAGATACTGCTCTGATAAAGCAATCATCTGAGAGACTGCTTAAAGCAGTGCAACATCTGCAGCCAAAGAAGGGAAACCACTGGGACCGATTCAGCACAGAAATTAAATGGCAGTCGCCTCTACTGGTAGTGTTGGTTTTCCACAGCAAACTATCCTATATTCCCAAAGGTTAAGCTGATGGAAGAAAGTGTCCTGAAGATCTAATGACCAGAGCCAGTCCCTTTACTAGCCAGCTTCTAGAACCCCAGCCAACGTTAATACCTCTGCCCCTTAAGGGGTCCCAAAAGAAGTCTCCAAACTGCATCTCTTCTAGGGAAACCAGATGGGTTAAAACTGGGGACTGTAGGGCACAGCTGTCCATTTGGTCATCAAGAAGAGATGCCATTTCAAGCTCCTGACCCATGCCTACAAAGCCTCACTGACCCCTCAGGAACCTCTGCTCTGCAAACCGCGCACAGATCCCTCACACACGAAGCTGCCGCACCGGAGTCTACTCCTTCTCCTATCTTGCCCCTAAAGCCTGGAACTCCCTCCCCCTCCACACCGCTCCCTCACTGACTGACCCACTTCAGAAAGGGGATCAAGACCTTTCTCTTCAACAGAGGCATACTGCAAGAGCCTGGATATCCTCTTGGAGGACAAGGGCACTCTACGTACAAGTACAACCTGATTGATTGTTTGATCATGGATAGTTGCCATGTATGTGTGGGTGTCTGGATTTAGACATGGTTTTGGACAGAGCACCATCACCCTTTGAAGTGAAGCGATCCTCCTGAGAAGGTGCAGAGAACTGCTGGTGCCCAGCAAAGTCACAGACATAGATAGGGCTATGCTGAGGTAGAGATATAGGCTTGTTATATCTCATGAAACATCCTCGGCCTGATCACTGGTACCTAAGGGGGAGGCAGCTCCACCTGTGGGTTTGGATGAAAGGACTATTCACCCTTGAAACACCAGGAGACATCTGCTATCTATAACAAAGGAGGTGGTTTTGGTGGCACAAGTTGATTAGGTAATGATCAGGGACCTGGCTAGAACGTGGCATATTTAACACTAAAGCAATATCTCATCAATAGAGAAACAAAATAATGATTGCTATTAAAAGGGAAAGGGAAAGTTAATATACGTTGTCCCCCGAGGGCTCTTGCCTGATATTCATCCACCCACTCACTGAAAAAACAAAGGTTAAACTGAAGTTATAGTTAGGTGGAAATGTCAGTTAAAACTTAACATTTTTAAATTAGCGAAACATTGAAATTCACCAGTTACAGTGTACAATTACAGTTTACTGAGCTAACTAGAATGTACAATTACAGTTTACTAGAACTAACTAGTGAGGGGTAGCGCGGGAGGGGGCAGTGCTGGGGGGTATCGCAGAGGGTGAGAGGGAATCACGGGGTTGTCGTGGGGAAATAAAAAAATTAAAGAAATACAATTAAATTTAACTTTCCCGCATGGAGAAGGGCAGTGTGGGTAGGACTGGTTTGGGCGGCCCGAGAGGGCCGACCAAACAGTCTTTGTGCACTCAGGAGTTAGCAAACAAATCCTCCCCTGCCCAGCTCAAAGAGTAGAGCAGCCTCGCCCACTCACAAAGCAAACATTCTGGTTTGGAATGCTTCCTGAAGATTCGTCAAATAGTGCCAACGTGATTAGCAAAACAAAAAAAACTCTTCCTATGGAAAAGTCTGACTTATGCAACCGACACACACATTTTGTTACTTCTTTTTTTAAATAAAGTGTCTTCAGGACACCTCTACTATGTATATGCGTGTCAATATCACCAAAGGATTGCCGTCCCTTGCCCTAGGTAGCCGTTTTTAAGGAATTTTGTCACTGATTCAGACAAACTCCTGCTACGGAGAAAGAGTTTGGCAGTTTCCAATCCCTTCTGAGCACCGGAACACGGCCTGGTGCTCATTTGCAGGGCTGACCAATTAATTTGCATTTAATATCACATATACATCTGATGGACCTAGCAGGGCATCTCTAGTCCCTTCCAGGTCCTTCCCAGAACTGGTATGATGGGGCAGGGGCGCTACAGAAGTGGCAAAGGGCAGCTATTAGCTTTGTCCACTAGTTCCAGCTCAATCCACATTTTTCTGGAGGTTGGGAGATAGGTGGTAGAGAGGGTAGTAAGAGCAGCCCACAGTCCCTCCCGCCCTAAAAAGAGAAAAGCTGAACCAGGAGGTGGGGACCAGAAGAAGTGGGACTAGGACTGACTTATTCTTTTCACTTCCAATCGTGAATTCCTGTTCCAGGTTCATCTCGCATAGATCCGTTGCCACAGAATGCTTCTCTGTTCATGAGAAACCATTCTGAGATAAAAAGATATGCCTCTGTACCCTAGCAAGGAGGTAGATGATTTTAGGATTTTTTAAAGAATAATAAGAAAAAAAAATATCAAAGCAGTGGTCGGGCACAGATGAAACCAATTACTTAGATGTAACATAATTTTGAACTTCTAGAGTCACATGCTGTGCCTTCATCCCGCCGCCTAGTGGCTGGAACCGGAAAACGCTACTTGTTTTTGTTCATCTCCAAACATTTCAGAAATTGCCTACCATACAGCTTTTGTATAGCCCACTGCTGATCACTGGTTGGCTTGCTTGTCACTCATTTGCTTGTTTCTTATTTGATGGCTTTCCTTCCTCTAGTGATTCTCTACCCAGTGGAGCATAACTTATTTACCATCTTTTTTTTAATTGTCTTTCAGTGACTCCAAGACACCAAACCTGTATTCTACCTCTATCCAGGTGTTGCTTCACCTTGCCGAACCACCTGTGTGTGTTCCATGTTGCTCACAAGCTCGTCATTTAGTTTCTGCTAGCTTTCCTTTCTTCATTTATTATTTTCCTCCCCTGGGCCGAGCTTCGAGTGCCCCCATTGCTCCCTTGCCCCCGTGCACACCCTTTGAATAGCAGTCATTCTGGGGGTCTGTGTGTTCATGAAGACACACGCTGATGCTCCAAAGCATCTTAAAACAAGCATTGGCATAGCCAATAGGTCTCGCCTTTGGGACCTTATAAGTGTTTAGCCATGCAACAGTTGCATAACTAAATACTTATAAGGTCCCAAAAGCGAGACCTATTGGCTATGCCAATGCTTGTTTCTGTTTATTACTGCTCTGTAGTAATGGCAGCACCCGTGCTTTAGCTTAAACATCTTAACCTAAAGTCGGGTGCCGAGATTGCTTCGAAAGTAAAGAATTGTCTATTTATTTACTTTTGAAGCAATCTCAGCACCAGACTTTAGCCTAAAATGTTTTAAGCTAAAGCACGGGTGCCGCCATTACTACATAGAAGTAATAAACATTAAAAAAAAGGAAGCGCCCGCTTCGAGAAATGACTGCTGTGGCGGGGGAAAAATGCTACCGCCGGCCACAGCTTGCAGTGCATGTGCGCGAGTGGTGCGCGCGCAGCAGTAATCACGCCATATGGCGCCTCTGCTCAAGCGCGCGCCCGCGCACATACACTGCAAGCTGTGGCCGGCAGTAGCATTTTTTGAAGCCCTTACTTTAAGTCTCACCAGACCAGTGCAAGCGCTGTGTCAGGCGAGACCTAAAAATTATTGATGAACCCAATAGCTCAAAAAGTTGAGACGATGAACTCTGCCAATGTTTATGATGCCAATGTGTGTATGATGCCATTTAAAAATGCTTAGAACTTCTTGTTAAAGGTAGTGTAGCTTGAAGGAACATCAGGAAATAGAGCGAAAGGCTGTCAATCAATGAAACAGATAGGAGGAAGCCGTAAAATGAAGTGGAAAGCCTTGCACCATGCCGAGGAAGGAAATCAAGGGATGTTGCACCATCCTCCTGGAGTTATTCAAAATGCTAAGAATGGGGGTAAGGAACCAAGGAAAAATAATTCACTTAATGCAGGCCGGTAGCCCGTGTGCCTGAAGGAATCCTTAGTAGAGAAAGGAGCAGGCAAGGGATGCCTTATCTGTTACCGCTGCCGGGCATGCTGGCGAGCCGGAGACCTGTGGTTAAGGAAACCGGGAGTAAACACCGACTGTATTGCAATCTATGGGTCAGCTAAGAGTGAGTTAAGGGTAGTGGGGCTTCGAAAACTTACTTGGTAGCATAAAACAAATTATGAATTTCCTCATCCTTCAGGATGGAAATTCACTTCTTCACCCCTTCCTTTCTTTCTTTCCTGCAGGGTCAAGCGACTATCGCTACATGTTCCTTGTCCTTTCCTCTAATTAGCATGAACATAGCAATTGAGTAACTCCATATTTCGCCTACCCGGCAAGTATCTATTGATTTGGTACTTAATAGCTATGTTGCAGGTTTCCATCAGGTTACATACAATTTACCTAGGTGGTGTTTTTTTTTTTTTAGACACTAGGTGCTAACACACCTTGTCCCGATGATGATCTCAGTTTCATAGAGCTTGAAATGCCTTTGACAGCAGATCAACTTGACTCATCCTTTATTATATAAAAAATGCTAAAAGGAGTCTAGCATCATGTTGTTTTGAGTTGATGCATGTTTTTACGATTTCACTTATCACTGCACGTTTCTTTCACTTATCTGCGAGCACTAGATCATGATATACATAAAGAGTCTCAATAATATGCAATGAATACGTTAGCTGCATTATAACGCTATGTAGTGGCCTGCTTTTATACCTGCCTTTGGTGTATTATGTGAGGATTGGTCTTCAAATTTGCTTAAGACCCTAGGCTTCTTTAACACTTATGAGACTATTTGGCCTAAGTGAACCACTATTGTTTATCGAATGAATATTTCAAGTGGAGCCACTTATCTATGGGATATATCAATACACTGAGACTTTCAAAATAAGTAAGTATATTTGAAAGAAAATGCCTTGAACATGGCTGAACCTTTTCAAGACAAACACAGTAATCAATGAAGTACATTTCAAAAATGGTTGCTGAAATGTACTTCATAAAAGGTTCAACCATGTTCGGGTCATTATAACATCAATCTGTTCATTTCAAAATGCTCCTGAATATGATATGCAAATATCCTGCCATAGTATGTGATGCTGTTTGCATGTGCCTTTACTAGGTGATCTTTAGTCTCTGAAAGAATCCGTGGGAAACAGAAGGGCTGTTTCAACAATGTCCTCTATTCTGAGCGCAGATGTACAGATTCCTCATAAGAGTAGATTTGAAAAACCCGAAGGTTTCATGCGGTGTAAAGCGAGCAATGTTAACGATGAGCCCTTCTTCGCCAATGAAAGGTATTTATGTCAGGAGGAAATGCATTTAAACCTCGTGAACAGCTCCGTGTTCCATCTTCATGCAACCTTTCTTCATACCAGCAGTCCCATTTCCGTTTCTGGAGAACTTCTTTACTTGTGTTCATTTGTTGCACGATTTTCTCTGGAGCACAGAAAGGCACAATCTCCATTGCGCTGAAAATGAATCGATTTTGCACGAACAGAGACGGTTTCTAGCCTACACACGGCATGTAAATCTAGTAGAGGTTTACGCTGCAAAAACACCGCCCCTTTCTCACACATTGCGTCTATCTCCATGAGAGGCATTGCGAGAGGAAGGAACTCCGCACTGCCGCAAAAAGGAGCAGGGAGCTGCTTGGATATTTCTCTTATCCTAGAAAAAATCCAATAAACATCTAGCTTCTTGCTAAGGAACAGACACATGCCTGCCCACATCCAGGAGACAGATGCTGCATTATTTTTTTCTAAGCTCAAGTAAAGATTTCGCATAGCTCCAGACAACTTTCTTGGGCACAGACCCCCAAGGCCGGCAGGGAGGGAAAACTACCAACCCCCAGACACTTACGAAAACACACAAGTGTCCTGAGTGCTGCGGCTTGTCTGGACGCCACCACTTTTTTTTTTTACAAAGAATGACCTTCAAATATGAAATTTTGATTCAAATAGCAGAAATGCCTTGTAGCGGAAAGTTCTTGAGTTTGTGATGTACTGCCAAAGGATGAAAGTTTTGGCCTTTCATGTCTCTTGCTACAGGCCCTCCCACACATGTGGGGGACCAGTTTTATCAAGCAAAATATGGCAATGTTGGATTGTGGGACGTTTGCTGCTTGCCAGATGTTCTGGAATTTTCTGTTAGAGAAAAATAAAGAACAAGTTGCTTACCTTCGGTGACACTTTTTTGCTGGACACTGCAGACTCTTCACATTAGGATAAGAGTGGATCCAGAAAATATTTCTGTAGAAATGCTCCTACGCATCCCTGGGCGGCATCATGAGGCTCCACTTTGACTCCAGCAATAATGAAGCAGAGACACCAATAAGCACAACTCTTGCACGCCGACCTCAGTTTTCTGTGCCCTGACACTGCGTGAAAAATTGGGAGCACCAGTGTGCAGGTTCTTAACTTGCCACCTTTTTTAGATGCTATAAAGAGGCCGCTCAACAGGAAGTGGGAGGGAAGTGAGGAATCTGCAGTTAGACAGTGTGTTCACCAGAAAGAGCGTGACTGAAAGATAGAAACTTGTTCTTCTGATGGATACTCCTAACTGCAGATTTCTCTCCTTGGATCAGTACTAAAGCAGTAAATCCTCAAGGAGAAGGGTTTGCAGCATTTACTTAGACCACAATGTCCTGCAGAACCGAGTGGGCAAAGTGCCCTGCCTGTCGGACCGGACCGTCAAACCAGTGGTGCTTTGTGAACTTATGTACGGACGCCCACGATGCAGTCTGGCAGATGTCAAAGACAGGTACTCAGCATGACAACATAGTGGTAGCAGCCTCAGCTCTGGAGAAAGGGACTCTGAACCTCTGGTGCCGGGCTTTTGGCCAGTGCATAGAAGATCTTGATGTAGAGGACTATCCACCTCAACAGGGTCCTATTCAGCACCTCTATTCTTTTTATGTCGCCCCAGAGAGCACCAAAAAAGCTGATCATCTCCTGATGTTCCTTGGTACTATCAACATAAAAGCTTAAAGCTCTTTTAACGTTCAATTGATGAAGCCTCTCCTCTTTTGAGGGGGGTAAGGGGCAAAGAATGGTGGGCGTGTGATAGATTGCCTAATGTGGAAAGAAGTCACAACATCAAGGAAGAAGGCTGCCCAAATTCTCAACACCAATTTGTCTAAAATAATGGTGAAACTTGTACAACAGTGTTTAAAAATCACTCATGTGACAACAGAAGTATTCACAAAGAAGACTTCAAAGTCAAGAGACGCAGAGGGCAGCTATGAATTGACTGGAAGGATGGGCACATGAGAAACATTAAGACCAAATTAAGGATCCACTATGGCATCACAAACCGTTTAGGAGGAAATGAGTGTCATGTCTTTTATAACCTCATCGTAGCAGGTAATTTAAACAAGGATGGTTGGTTTGGCAAATTTATAAAAGCCCACACGGAAGACAAACAACCTTTAATAGTGTTCACTGCAAGGCCTTGGTGGGTCACAGACAACAACTAAAAAAAAAAAAACAGCAGCTTGGAATCTAGCGGCTACCACACCAAGTCACAAACTTGTCCCATTGCCAGACGTAAATGGACTTCATGGAAGGACGTCTGGCGGTGAGGAAGACATACTCCACTTCAAGAAGCAGTTTGAATGTAGTTAACTGCCAGCATGGAGCTATAGATTGCATAGATTCTGGTGGAGGACTGTGTCCTGGCACTGAGGTAGGAAGTACTCCCGAAGTGGCAGCCTGAGCAGAAAACTAGTGTTTATGCCCAGAAGCTCCAGGTACCAACTCTCCTTCCAAATCTAGAGCCACTAGAATGACATGGGTCTGGTTGTTCCTGATAATTTTCAAACCTCTGGGCAGCAGAGGCGGAAAAGCGTACAGGAGTCCTGAGTTCCATTCCAGAAAAAATACATCTCTTAGTGAGAGTTCGAGGAAATACTAATGTGCAAAACTTCTGACTGTGTGTTCTTGAACAGGGCAAAAAGTTTTAGCCTTTGTTCTCACCACTGCCAGAAGATGCCCTGCACCACTACAGGACGTAGCTGTGTCCTCCAGACGATGTCTGCCGAGCTTGTTGGCTCCGTAGGGAAATTTCATAGATGGCTTACCAGTAGATGTGAGGACATCTATAACCAATAGGTATCAGTGGAAAATTCCACTAATGACATAAGGGGTAAGAAGGGTAGACGTACGGATACCTCCTCCCTAGTATACACTTATCACACTACTGTATCCAAACCAAAAAATGGCTCTACAAGCCTCTAATTCTCTTGTTGGTGATGTACTCCGCTGTTGTGGGAAGTAAAAAGATTTCCTTTTATTAATTAACCCTCAATCACCCTATTGGTGTCATGCTTCATCATCGGGTTCACCCAGACTCCTAGAGGTCTGGGTGGGCTCGACCATCTTTCAGGGAGCTCTTAGGAGATATTTGGCCAGGGGGATTTAAAGATTAAAAATCCTATTGCTTCCCTAGGTATCCCTTTATTCGCGGGGATGCAATGGATATTAAAAAATCAGAAAAAATTGGGGCTTTTCTGAGTTTTATGGTCCTAGGACCCTAAAGGTTAGCCAACATGTTTCTTCCTGCTTGTAATTGCCAAAAAATGGTGAGGGGCTTTCGTCAGGGCTTAAAAAAGAATGATCCCTCCCTGGTATTTCAAAGAGTTGACCTATAATTTAGAATCTTCGAAGGTACAGATAGCTGTTCCCTTCATCACTATCAAAAGTCAAAATTGAAATCGAAATTAATCACAAAAATTCTTTTTTTGCAACGACATTCATCACAGTGTGGAGAATATTAATCCTCCTACCTTCCGTGTTTGTAAAAATTCCACCTATTTGGAGAAAAAAGGAAAAAAGGAAGAAAAAACAAGAGAAAAATAACACGAAGATTGAACATCGAATTTCAATTACAGTCTTGGAGTGCAACTTCAATCCATGCTTGTGTGCACTTTTCAGAACCATGCATGGACAATCTTAATTATCCATCAACCATATGGGCCCAAGTGAATCAAATTCATTCATATCACCCAACTTGGGTGTAGTGCACAACCTCACGTTATAACAAGAATCAGAATTATAAATGGAATTAATACTTATTAGAACACCATCAGCATTATTGTAGTAACCAGTGAGTACGTAACACATATGTACCCCAATCGTGAGTATCTCCTTTGACATCGTTAAATAACACTTCAACAAACCGATGTTATTATTTGTAGTGTTCACACATCCATTTCCAAACATAATTATTTCATATGCAATGGGTGTCAGACACCAAATTCACACACATACATAGTCGGTGTTGTCTTACCCAACTTGGACGAAACCCACGTGTCTGAGGGAGAGTGGTTATTCGGTCATATGTTGTTTGTCATAAGGCAAGACCAAAAAACACGCTGTTTTTGTTAGAATCTCAAAGGGACACTTACCCCTATTATCGTACTCGTAAGCGCAGCATTTCCCACTTACTAATTTACATATTCTGCTTGGCGGTACACCTATTTACCGGCTCCGTTCCCCGGCTCTCGCGTTTAACAAACTCAAACCGCGCCATAAGTACTCAGGGGATATCGCTAACTAGATGGAAGCCGGACCGTAGATGCTCAACGAGTCGAGTCACCCTACCTCTGTTCAATAATGGACCAAACAGAGGTAGGGTTGCAGAGAAAGTTGAATGTACTTAATGAATACACCGCTGCAAAGCGTCTTACAGTAAATATGGACAAAACAAAAATCTTGTGTTTTGGGAAGAAGAGTAAGAAGTTTAGCTGGTACTTGGGCCAAACCAAGTTAGATACTGTAAATGAATATAAATACCTCGGAATATGGTTTACAAGGACTTTGAAATGGGATACCCATCTGGAAGCACAGAAACTAAAAGCGCATCTAGCGGTATGTGGGATGAAAAGATTTGACTATAGCTACGGTGATATGTCACATAAACCACTATTGACCGCCTTTAAAGCTATGGTTCCGCCACAATTCCAATATGGGGCAGAGGTTCTATGCATCGATGGGAAAAGCTCATGGGACAAAGAGGAGGGTAAATGTCTAAAATCCCTGCTGTCCCTTCCAGGGTCGGCGATGATTCAGGCAATTAGATTGGAATTGGACCAACCTTCATGGAATGTCCAGGTCCAGTCGAGTTTGCTTAGATTCTGGAACCGCCTGGGTCAGGGGGAAGACACCAAGGTATCACAATGGTGTATGAGGGAAATTCAATACAGCGAGTTAAAGTGGGCGAAGGCAACAAGAAGGAAACTCCTGACCATTTGTGATCGCCTGAAGGTGGACATTGACCCTATAACACTCCAAATTAATGTGATAAAGAAAGTGCTTAAAGTGCAGGGTAAGGTATGTTCGAGGGCAATAGATCTAAAGTATCTGAGAGAAAAAGATTCCGTAAAGTTTATGAGCACAGGATGGGAGAAAGATTCCAGTTTTCCATATATGGATTTGCTACCTAACCGCTGGCTAAGGAATGAAGTCTTTAAGCTAAGAATAGGAACTAACCCACTATTTACAAACAGCGGAACAAAAGCTGCCCTTTTACATCTGGATGGTAAATGTGTGTGTAAAATAGGAATGAAGTGTGATATTTTGCACCTTTTATTGGATTGTGATTTGTTTTTAAATCTACGTAAAGTGTTTCTTCGCCCGATATTTTTAAAATATGATGTCAATGAGCGCTCGCAAGCACGTGATCTTTTAGTGGAAATGGAAAATCTTGACATTGCGATAGCCATAGGGAAATTTATGCAGTGGGTTTATAAATTTCTAAACTGAGTAGAAACCTATGAAACGGCCAAAGTTTTTTTTTCTTTCAATTTTAATGAATTTTGGTTTTAATTGTATAAATGTAGTTTTATGATAGTAGATTTTTTTTATAGCAATTGGAAAGAATTTGTGTTATGTTGATTTTAGATGATAAAATATGTATTGTGGTTTATAGGTCAATTGGTCTAAATAAACTTTATTTTTGATTGATTGAGTCGCGTCACCGGTGCGCTCAGAGTTGACACCCGAATAGAGTGTCGGGAATTGGAGTTCAATGTCCCGCTATTGTGTCTGTCGTGCCCCAAAATTAGTCTTTCTTAAAAAATGGTATGCCACATTTGCCATGTGGTGTGGGAAACGTCAAAAACGTACCCCGGTATAAGGAAGAGAAATGACCGGGGCGTTTGTGAACAAACCTTGACTCCCGGTATATTTAAAGGAAGTAAGCAGCCAGAGAGTCGGGAATAAGAATACTAGGTCCCGCTTTTGTAGTTCATTGACTTTCTAACTCTGGCATTAAAAAACGGAGCAACGGTATATTTAGTGCGGCATACCGTTAGAACAATTATATATTGTATAAAATACATATTGTGAAAAAAACATTTTGTTTGAGAAGACATATGCAAAAGGATGCCGACATCGTTTAAAGTGCCCAGATCACATTTTAAAACAACAATATTTTAAAAGTGTTTCCTGCTCAATTCATGATGTACACTATAAAGTATGCGATAGACTATATTTTGCAAATGACACTCTGTTCCATGATTCTTCCAAATTATTAATAAAGAGGGAGATCTCATACATATATTACATTCTCATTAACAAACCTTCATTGTCAATGGATACTTCCAGATATACTTATCTGAAGGCGTTCCAAGGTATTGAGTCATTCAAACCCTGTTTGTCGGTACCCAATCTGTACACCCATCTCTGCTCACGTTTAAAAAGTATTTTTGTGGCATTCGGACCTTCATTCACTTTCTCAATTACTGTCCATTCCAGGTCTTTTTCGGAATGTTTAAATTCCACATAGTGTGCTGTCAATTTTGTGAACCCTATTCCACGTCTGATTGTACTTCTGTGTTCACCGATGCGGAGTTTTATCTTACGTGAAGTCATTCCGACATATTTGAGTTTACACGGGCATGTAATCACATTGTTTGAGTTACAATTTGTGTGGTGCCTCTGTTCCCATTTCTCTTTTAAGCCCAGATCAATGTCCTTAGTATGTTTTGTAAAAGGGCACACCACACAGTTTCCACAAGGGAAATGTCCTTTTACTGGTGACCTATTCCACAATGTCAGTTGTGTATCTGTTATTGGTTCCCGGTTGTCTGTATGGATTAGAGTATTTCTTATGCTTTTGTTTTTCCTAAACGAAAACACAGGTTTTTCAAAGTTCAAACTATTTGAATTCAGGATCCGCCAGTTGTTTTGTTTAATTCTCTTCACAGAATTGGAAGATGAGTTATACGTTGTAACACAAATGATAGCTGTATTTGCTTCTTTGACATTTGTTTGTAATAATGCTTCACAAGGGGTATTCTGTGACCTTTTTCTTGCTTGTTCTATCACTTTTTTGGGGTAGCCTTTGTCTGATAATTTGGTTGTTAGAATCTTTGCCTCGTTATTGTAATCCTGTAAGTTGGAACAATTCCTTCGTATCCTTAGGTATTGACCTATTGGAAGGTTTTCTCTCAAAGAGCGAGGATGTGCACTGTTAAAGTGTAACAGGCTATTGCGGTCTGTTGGTTTCTTACAGAGGGAGCCCTCTAGTTTACCATTTGCGGTGATGTTAATATCCAAAAATGATATTTTCATGTTATTTGTACTGGTAAACTTTAGAAATGGGTTGATGTTATTAATCCATATCATGAAGTCTTTTATGCTATTAACATCTCCATGCCTGATAACAAAAATGTCATCTATTTACCGTAGCCACTTACGCACTCTGTCAGAAAATGGGTTGTTATTCCATATATGTTCTTCTTCTATATAGCCCATATAGAGACAGGCAATACTAGGGGCAAATGTACTCCCCATCGAAGTACCGTGTACCTGTAGGTATAACTCATCCTCAAATCTAAATAAATTTTCTGTAAGGGCAAGCCTGATTAGATCCATAACAAACTTCACTGGTGCATTCCACGGCCAGTCGGTCTGGTTCAATATGGTCTGTATTATCTGAATACTTTCCTCTTGGGGTATGCTCATATACAGTGCTTCCACATCTAGGCAAAGCATTGTTTCCACAGATGGGTCGTACTGTACATCTGTCAGGATACTGAGAAGGTGTTTTGTATCTCTGACATAAGATCTTCCCGCAACAGTGGAGTACATCACCAACAGGAGAATTAGAGGCTTGTAGAGACACTTTTTGGTTTGGATACAGTAGTGTAATAGATGTGAGGACATCACCATTAAGGTCAGAGACAAACTTTATACCACCATATCCCTCAAGCCACCCGAGAGAAATATGGTGCCTGGATACTCCAGCCAACATCCCCGTAGCTTAAAAGATAACCTTCCCTATGGGCAGTTCTTGAGAACTTTGAGAAAATGCAGTTTGAGGGCAGATTACTTCAAGGAGTCTGACACTCATTAACAAGCTTTTAGAAAGAAGTTATATCCACCCCAACCCCTCAAAGGTGTTTCTCAAGGGAGCTAGGAAAAGGGCTCGATACTGCCCTAGCACATATGGAGCTCTGACCGATAGAGAACGGCAGCACTCTCTATCACGGTCCCAAATCAGGAGCAGCATATTTATGTCCTCCGGAGTCACCTGCATACTGTCGTGCCTGGATCTTGGTGTTTTCAGTTTTTTCATCTACCACACTGCCAATAAAGTTTAACTTTGTGGCATATATCTGGATTCCAGTAACAAAGATTATATGATCTTATTCGAACTGTTTAAACGTTGGTGCTGCCTGGTCAGTTTCCGTCTTGGAGCTTCTTAGTGAGCTCTTTTACATCTGATATCAACTATAGTGCAGGCACAAAACATTTCTTATTGAGATTCTGTCCATTCTGAAGTGTTGAACATCTATACCCCTTTTGGGTACAAAGTCTGTTGTGGCTCATTTCCTGAATAAGGCGCCCCAGTTCGCAGAAACGCACGTAGAACAAGACTTATTTGCTGCCACGTTTAAGTCCACATTGTTTTCTGTATTATATGTCCTTTTATTCAATAATAATATAGAGTTGACTATTGGATGATAGTGATTTAATATTTTGGATTGTGCATCATATTTGCACACTTATTTGTACATATCGTCTTTTTATTTATATTGCATATTTTGTCCTATTTTCTGTATTTTTCCACTGTCTTTGTACTTTTTTTTATCACTGCTTGCATTGATACATTTATGATTATTTGTACGTTAGGTTTTTTTAACCTAATCAATTCAATATCAGATGTATGTATTAAATGTATTAAAGTATATATTTAATTTTTCACATGTTCTCTAGGTCTGTTCATTTATCAGTAATTTAATTTTATTTTAGGTTGCCACGGGGTGATTATTTACATTGACTGCCCTAGAGATTCCCTATTTGAAAATAAGGAGAAAGATATCAGTAATATCGGTTGGTGTGCATGACCACTTTCTGTACCCAAAGTATTGCGATTAAAAGGTTGATCAACAAACACTGGGTGTCCGAGAAGAATTTGACACCCAAGTTCAGCCATTGATTGCCTTCAAAAGAAGACGAAACGTTAGGGATCATGTGGTGAGCGCTCTGTTGCCAACCCCTGTTCAACCTGATATGCGTACACATTTGAATTTGGATCCTGTTGTGGGTCATTTTAAATGTGGGAGATGTAAACCATGTGATCTTCGCTATGAGACCGAAGACTTCACTTACAAATGCAGAAAATTTACTCTGATGGGCTTTTTCAATTGTAACAGCACTGATGTCATTTACATGGTGAGGTGTGTTGTGTTTTTGACTTGTTGCCATGGGAACTATCAGGGGTAGAATGTTCATTAGGCAGGCATCAGAATGTGGGCATTGGAATGTGGGGGCATAGAGTGGTTGGCACTATGGGGAAGACAGTTGGAGAAGATAGTCGCGTTACTGATGCCAGGTCGGCTTACGTGAATAAATAATATGGCACTGGAAACCTTCATTCATGTGGATCCTTTCGTAAGTTGGCGATGGGGATAGGAACCTACGTGTTAACATATGGTAAATTTGAGAAGTGTAAGACTTAACTACTTCTTCCGTGTTAGCTTTCTTAACTATTTTGACTTCCGGACTTTTAGAAAAATGGTGTATGGCCACTAAAATGAGTTTACCAAACCTCTGCTGATCATGAACCAGTCCAAAGACCACTATTATCCTCTACGATGCCATGCAAGAAACCTCAGCTGTATGTAAGGGTGGATTAAAAGTAACCCTGGTCTTATCCGGATTCGAACACTTCACAAATGCCCTTACTACTCTCTTAATCTCTTTATCAGCACCTGGCCACCAATACGATTGTTTTACTCTTGCCTTGTCTTTTACAATTCCTAGATGGCCCTCATGGCACCAATTACGCAGGTAAGCTCTATGTTACTCTAACTTGTGAGGCATAGCAATACACGTGGGTTACATTTGATGATATATTTTTAAATATCACCCGAACTTACTCTTTTTAATTGTGCTGCCTTTGCTTTCTGTTCAGCCGCAGTCCTTGACTGTTTGTTGCGGAGAAAGCCTCTTCTCTAGTGTCATAATTTCCTGTCTCTTTGGCAGCCATTTTTGTTAGCGGTTTAGTTTGTCTGGCTATAAAAAGCTGATGCCGTTGCAGACGCTCCACTGGCGCACCAAAGGCGTGCCCAATGTAAGCCAGTCTCCGACTGGACGTTACCAGGAGTATAAACCCCTGGTTCTTTGAGGGGAAAGGTGATAAACCTAGCCGAATTCTTATTCCTCCACTTCCCTTCACCAGCTAAGTGCATCTTATAGTTTGGGTACCTTACACAAATTGTACTGCCGAAATGGGTTTCCTGGGGCTCTTGAGGGCCCAGTGGCCTGCCTCTGTCATTTTGATTGTGGCTATGGGTTATTTAGCTCCACCTTGAGGGATATCAATTCTAATATGCCTAAATCTAATTGTGTACGCGGTGAGATTGTTCCTGACAACCCAACTGCCACTCTCCCCTCTATAGAACCTAGTAAAGAACTTCACTCTACCTACATTAATATCAGTATAAGGAGATTTCTTTATAAAGTGAGATCATTAGCTAAGCACTCTATTGAAGTATGGGACCTCAATACTTTCCTGTCCCCAGATATTTGTTTTCTTATGGCAACATGGCTATATACCACAAATTCCCCAGCTATCACTCTAGCCATGCCTGAAAATTTTCAGCTGAGACTTGATATGGGTTTGGAAACAGCAGAGGGCATTGCTATTGTTTTTAAAAACTCGATAAAAGTCTCATGGACTGAGACCACGATATCTGATATTATGCTATTAGGATTTTGTTTTATTGATTTCTCTTCTACAGAAAGCTGAAAAGGAGCTTTGATCTATATAGGGCCTAAGAAGGCTTTTAGTCAGCATCTGGAAGAAGAAATAGCGACCCATGTCCTGCTACCAAATCCTCTCATCTTGTGGGAGATTTTAACTATTACGGAGAAGATCTCTCTAACCCAGAGGTGGTGAAGCTTATGGCAGGCATTGAAACCCTAGGAGTGCGCCAACTGATTATTGGCCCTACTCACCAAGCAGGCCATTCATTGGACTTACTGTTTGCCAATAAAGAGTCAGTTATATGCAATGCACAAATGCCTTTAACATGGACTGACCACTATATAATCGCCTATCAATTTCAATCTTCTCAAGTAACAATATGGTGAAAAGTGAAGGAAGTGATAAGACAGTAAGAAGGCCTGGCATTTAGTCTCGTCTGACTTTCAGTGAGTTGTTTCAACCTGCTCCTTGAGCAAGTGTCTCTGACATTAATTCAGCATTAGTAGACTTTAATAAGGCCTTAACTGCAGCTTTTGATAAAATTGCTCCATTTAAGAAGAAGGCTGAAACAAAACAGCATTCTTCTGCTCCTGGTATGCAACAAGCTAAAAATTGAAAGATCTGCATGTAAAAAACTTGAGAGAGGATGGGGTAGAACAAAGAATCTTCAGGACAAAAATCTTTATAAATTAGCTTTGTCTAGATATCACCTGAACATTAAAATCTATGCAGGAGTGCTTTATTACTAATCAAATTGACAGGCAGGCGACTCACCTAAAAGGCTCTTCAAAATTATTCATGATTTTACTAGCCCTCAGGTGTGCTCTCAGATAACCTTAGTGTTGCAGAAATTGGGTGACTCTCCTGCCACTTTTTTTCAGGAGAAAATCTGTCAGATCTACCTGAATTTTAACATTCTAACCAAAGAAAACAATGGTGACATTAGGAGTGCTGCCTTTAAGGGAGTGGAGGGGAAACTTTTACGAGACATGCTTAAACCTTTCTCTCTGGGGGATGTCCAGAGTGTAGGAAAGTGGCCCTTTTTTGCATAATTGCCCCCACTGTTGCCTAATGTTGATGTACTTTGAGTGTGCCCAGGGCCTACGTTCTTTTCCTAAACTGTACAGTTAAAAAACCCAATTGGCAACTCTCTGGCCACATGCAAGTCCCTTAAAAAACGGCACCAAGGGTACTGTGACCAGGGAAGGCCTGTAACGGCTGCAGCACGTATTGTGCCACCCTTAGAAGCTGTGTGTGTGTTTTATTTGTTGTTTCTCTCTCTCTCTAGAACAAAGTGAAGAGTCAACAATGCACTGCCCTGGCATAGCTAAGCCACCCCTTTAGTTGGGTGCACTATACCAGTGGTAAGGGTACAGGTGTGTGAGTCCCGTAACCCTTCAGTGTCTACATTGTAAGTGCAGTAATGCCATAAAGAGTATATGGTCTGGGAGTTTGTCATTACGAACTCCACAGCACCATAATGGCTTTACTGAAAACTGGGAAGTTTGGCATCAAACTTCTCAGCCCATTAAACCCACACTGATGTCAGTGTGGGATTCAATGAAAAATGCACTCATAGGGCATCTTGAAGATGCCCCTTGAAAAACTACCAAAGTCTAGTGTCCTGGCTGACTGGCTGCTTGACAGCTGCCACCACCACACATGTTTCTGGATCCCTGGTTTGAGATCCTGCCACTCTGGGGGTCCTGAAACAAAGCACAGCCTGGGACGAGATGCCAAGCCTCCTCCCCCAGAATGGACAGAATCCACAAAGCGGAAGCTTCAAAAGCTTGCCGCCTTTATAAACTTCGCTAACCATTTGCTGCTCCCAGGAACTGGCCCCCACCTGTTCTGATCCCCACTTGGGGCGGGAGAATCAGCAGGAAAACAAAGTTAGGAGGAGAGGTGTGCCCACCTTTGCCAACACCACCCCTCAGGTGGGGGAGGTGAGGTGAAGCACAACTTTCAGTCCCCGCTATCTTGCAGATGGGGGAAGCCAGCCGACCAGAGTGAGGCTTATGCTCCCCTCCAACCGGAGGGTGGGATAATAGGGGGTGTACCTACCCCAAAGAAGGTACCCATTGGGCCTGACCTGCATCTACCTGTAACACCCCTAAATTTAGTATTTAGGGGCAACCCTCAACCTTTCCTCCTCAGACAAAAAGAAAGAAGAATAAGGACCGAAGAGCCGTGCTGAAGAAGAGGAGGACACCAACTGACTTGGCCCCAGCCCTACCGGGCCTGTCACGACCCCGACAGACTACAGCGAAATCCCCATGTGTCCTGCAGACAGCAGCCGTCAAGAACCGGGAGGACCTGCCCTGCCTTCCCAAACCAGACTGTCTACAGTGAACACTGGATTTGCTCACCCACTGGTTCCGGCAAAATCCACGTGTCTGCACCAGACGCCCATGGCCCAAGTGGCCAAACACCATGAGGTCTCCCCAGCAAGCCTGACCTGGGATCTGGTGATCCCTGACCTGCCTCAAGTCTCCAACCAACACCTGCAGCCTCTTTCTGGAGGATGCCCCCGACTGGGACCGGAGCCCGTAAGAGCAACCAGACTCCAAATGACACCCCTGCACTCGACACCCCATGGGTCGGTTGGCCCTTGGGTTGGCCAACCGACTGTGTCCCAACATCCCAACTTACCTCTCCAACCGGTCGTCGCCTCCAGAAGATCTTCGTCCCCGAGCCTGCAGAGTTTGTTGCAACCGGAGAATCCCCATTGAAACCCACAGGGCACCGCCGCAAAATCAGCACCCTGCACCCGGCCACCCCTGTGCCGCTGTGGGTGCACCTTGTGTGCGTAATCGGATCCCCCTTTGCCCTGAGCCTAAAACCAGGAGCTTTGCTCCCACAACCTTGTGGCCTGCTTGTGAGCAGCCACCAACCAGAGGCTCACTATCCCCCATTTGATAACACTGGGCCTCAACACACTGCACCCGCCTGCTCTAGTGCAGCAGAGGGTGCGTTGAGAGTGCATTCTTGACCCCGGGGAAACCCTTCTAACCTTAGGAGACCAACTCCCAAGACCGACTGCTAAGCAGTAAACCAATAACATTATTTTCTCCCATTGGACTGCATTGACTGCTTTTCTGTGAAAGTGTGGAGTTGGTTTGTATGAAAACCCTAAGAAACTGCAAATGTGTAAAAACTGAATTACATACCTGGACTAGGGAATGTCCCAGTGTGATATCTAGGCATATCACACTGAGTAGCAAACATAACTTAAAAAGTAATCCAAGAAGTAACATACACAGCAATCTACAAAGTAACTGAAAAGTAATTTTGACTGTTGACTTACCTGTAAATCAACCAACTGCATTTAACCTGCATTCAACTGTAATTTACTGCATAAGTATTGCAAAGTATTATTATACTTACCTGTATCAGGCCTGGCTTGGGTCTCGAAAATAAAATATGACAAAATAATATTTTGATACAAACAAAATTGGTCTGAGTTCAGTCTTTGAGCGTGTGACATCATTTCTTGCCAGAGTGTGTACAATAAATGCTTAACACTACTCTCTGATAAAGCCTTACGGCTCGCCCTCACTACCACAAATGGAGAGTAACCTATTATCTACTTTTACCTCTGTCTATCTTTAGGGTACCACTGGACTCTATGCAAACCACACCTTACTTTGGTATAGAATATATACAGAGCTAGCTTCCTACAAAGAGATCTTTTGGTATGGCTAAATAGGGATTTCCGCTGAGCATCTGCAAGCCTAGAGTTATGGCTTACCTTTCATAGCCATGTCGCTCCGGCTATTGAAACATTGATTAACTAAACTGTTGAAACAGGACTTATCCCCTCTGAAGGTATATTTGCGGAAGTCCTACCAATCCTAAAAAAATATCTTTTGGATCCTAATATCCAACAACTGCCCCATATATTTGTTACTTCTTTTCGGAAAATAGCTAAAGGGCTTAATAAACAAACAATTAACCTATGTCGAAGAGAATCAGATTCTAGATCCATTGCTATCTGGATTCAGTCCTTGCCATAGCACAGAAACGGCCCACCTGGCCGTCACCGATTCTCTGAGACTCTCGCTTGATGAAGGAGCTCCATCCATGCTGGAGCTGCTGGACCTTTCTGCAGCCTTTGATATAGGCTCTCACTCAAGGCTGTTGCAGAGACTGCGTGAGATCAGCATCCAGGGGACAGCTCTGAAATGGATCCAAAATTTTCGGGAAGACAGATTCGAAATTGTCCCTATAACTCACGCAAGATGCGGCTGGACAAGGGATTACCACAGGGCTCAGGTTTGAGCCCTACTTTGTTGAACATTTATATGGCATTATTTCACAGCCAAAAGGCTCTATAATCTTAGATAGAGCCTTTTGGCTGTGAAATAATATCTGACGCTGATGACACTCAGCTGGCCTATACTTTTGACAAAGATCTGGCCAAAAGCAAAGATCGCTTTGAGAAGGAAATGCTAGCTATCTCTAGTAGGTTTACAGCTGACTGTCTACAGGTGAATGCCGATAAGACTGAGAACATGCTGTTTGGCAAAGCTACCACTCTGTAGTCGAAGGAGTGGTGGCCCTCTCAATTGGGCACAGTTCCATCTCCCAGAATCTTGGCATAACAATTAACCAAGCCCTCTCCATGAGAGAGCAGATTTTGGTTACCACTAGTTTGTGCTATAACATCATGGTCTTTTCATGTAGAATCTTTCCTTATCTTTCAATACCTGTCAGAAGAACGTTAGATCAGGCCCAGGTCGGGACTACAGGAACACTACTGGCCACAACAAATGAGACGATCATGACCAAACTGCAAATAATACAATACGGCAGTCAGGCTTGTTCTCTACCTCCTGTTCTGAACTCCTTCAGCCCCTTCATTGAAATCTTTACATTGGCTACCAGTAAGGAACAGCAGCATTTTCAAGATCTGCTGCTTCACCTACAATGCCTTTAAGGGGCAAAAGCCCCAAATATCTTAAACTCAAATGATACATACCTACTAGAAGTTTAAGATCTCAGAACAGAGCCTTTTCCAATCTGGTGCCACTTCACTGGAACAAACTACCTCTGAATATTTGTATCTGCACTAACTACTGTCAATTCAGTAAACTTTTGAAAGCCTCCTTATTGTTAGTGTTCTCTCTTCTGTGGATGCTTGCTTGCTGCCGAGCAGCCCTAGGTTGAGTTGAGCGCTATATTAAGTGTAATTAACAGAACATTAATGACTTTCCCCTGATACATGCTGGGTGGAATTAGCCTACCACCTCTTGAAAGAAATTCTTCTTCCACAGAAAATTCATTACGTACCTACCAATATGCACCTAACTCTTTTACCATAAGTTTCTTGTCTGGCCACCCTTCCTGCACACAGGTCATAATTTTGGCGAGTACAAGATCCTGTTCTTGAAACACTGTCCATGATTTAGTATCAATGCTTTTAAGTTCCTCAGGTAATACTAAGGCCATTACACATTCATCCAATTCATTGTTGGTATTATCACTTATAGGTAATGCTATTCTACTTAGAAAATCAGCAATCTAGTTAGGGGCCCCAGGAACATAACTAACTTCATATAAATATTCCAAGAGTTGCATGGACAATCTGGCAATCCTAGGAGAGACGTAATTAAGACCCTGTGATGTTAGAACCTTAGTCAAAAGATTTATGGACGCTTCTTACCATCACCTTAGTTCCCCAAATGAAGTGCCTAAAATGCTTGAGACCCCAAACACATACTAAGGTTTCCCTTTCAATTACAGAGTATTTCTCCTCTCCTGGGGTCATAGGTCGTAAAGCAAATGCTACTACTCGTTCCATGCCATGCTCTTGCATCTGGGACAATACTGCTCCCAGACCCCTGCAGCTGGCAT
Source organism: Triturus cristatus (assembly GCF_964204655.1). Lineage (NCBI taxonomy): Eukaryota > Metazoa > Chordata > Amphibia > Caudata > Salamandridae > Triturus > Triturus cristatus. Next base: position 237,796,856 of record NC_140589.1, on the reverse strand, counting down.
CCATGGTGATAATACTACTGCAGTTCGAGTCAAAGCCGTGGAATGCTGGAACCATGCAAATATCCTTTTTGATGCTGTCAAATGCTTTTTAGCACTCTGCCTCCCATACAAACTTACACCCTTTTTTAAGCAGTTGTCTGATTGGGCATATTTTTTCAGGACAATTGCGCACAAACTTGGAATAGAATTCCACTAAACCTAAAAGGAGCAGACATCATCCTTGCTTTGGGGAATGTGTGCTTCCAATATGGCCTCAACTAGTTCTGCCTTAGGTGAGATACCTTTGGAACTTATTTCATGCCCTAGGTATGTTACTTTGTTCTGCGCAAATCTACATTTGGCCATCTCTGCTGTTAGACCATGTTCCTACAAGATTCTTAGCAAACTCCTTAATTCTTCGTCATGTACTGCCCTGTCTTTGCCCATTATCAAGATATCATCCTGGAAGAATATGACTTTATCTTTATGTTGAAATAAATGATGCATCAAACTTTGGAACATAGACGCGGCGGAGGCCAGACCAAAGGGTACCATATTGCATTGGAAACATCCAATAGGTGTGATAAAGGCAGTGAGATGCTTGGTTGTTTTCCTCATGTAACAATACCTGGTGGTATGCCGAGGTCAGATCTATTGTAGAGAACCACTCCATGACTTTTGTTACTGACAATAGTTTGTTAATGCGTGGTAGAAGGAACATGTCTACAAAGATGTTTTTTTAATTCCCTCAAATCCACATACAAACGACCAGTCCGTTTGCCTTCCAAGCTACTACCAAGGGGGCTACCCAATCAGATGGCTCGACCTGCTCGATGATACCCAACTCAACCAATTAATTCAATTGTTGGGTTGATTCCTCTCAGATACTGAACGATATGTTTCTTACTCTGTAAACACAAGGATTCACATTCTCTTAATATTATCCAGTGCACTAAACCTTTTAATTCTCCCACTTTCCCGGAAATTTACCGTAGGAAATTCTTTCTTCCGCACATGTGTATTCTGTTTGGTGTCCTGAATTACCAGAACAGGATCCACACCATTTGGATCCAATACAATTCCTAACTCTCCTTGATGCCACCATCCAAGAATGGGCAGACCATTTTCTGCAATATACAATTTGCAATCCACCCTCCTGCCTTTGCATTCGAACAACAATTTATGGAGCTCAAGAAGATTTATGTTTTCCCCAGTGAAACTCTGGGGACTAATATCCGGTTCTAGTGGAGCCTATTTTAGGTATAAATAATTGCCTCATGTAAACTTTTGTCAGCCTCTTAGATCTTGTGCTTCCAAACACCAACTTTCATCGTTCACTTCCACAGTCGATTTGTATGCGTGGCTGTTAAAACATTTACATTTAAAGTACACGCGAGCACACCCTTTAGAGAGGTTACCACCTACAGCCTTTTTCAAAGGACACTGTTTTGGAGGAGGAAGATAACCCCAAATCTCCAGAACTGAGATATCGTTGGAAACTTTAATTTTTTTTCCCTGATTTGCTATTCATTGGGGCGTCATCCTTTTCTCTTTTGTCCTGAAGACCCAGGTTGACTATTTGACTATTTACTGGCACTTGCAGTTTTGGGGTAAAAACGTCAACATTATATCTATCTGCACCACTGCTGTGGGCTACCATGAAAAAATCTGATTGGAGACATGGATTAGCCCATTCTGTCGTATAATGACATGTTCACCAACGAACCCTTGGCCACCAGAATCAACTTTGTCAGCGGGATGAAGGCCGTTGCCTCCTGGATGAAGGACCGCTGCCTCAAACTCGTCTCAGACAAGAGTGAAGTACTCATCCTGGCATCCACCCCCTTTGCCTTGGATGACTTCTTGGGCCTACTGCACTGGGAACAAGGACCAAGAACGTAACCTACGCATCATACTGGACTCCTCGCTCACAATGAACCGCCAGATCAACGCCATATCCTCCTCATTCATCCACACACTACTCTTGCTTCGAAAGACTTTCGAGTGGATCCCCACCGAAGCAAGAAAGACAGTCACAAACACACTCATCACCAGCAGGCTTGATTACAGCAACAAACTATGCCGGCATCACCCAGAAACTCCTCAGGAAACTACAGAACGTTAAAAACACCGCAGACAGACTGGTCCTCAACACCCTCCACTGCAGCCACATCACCGAACACCTCAGTGATGTTCACTGGCTCCCAGTCGACAAAAGAATCATCTTCAAGCTCCTCACTCGCGCCTATAAGGCCCTCCTCAACGCTGGACAAACATATCTGAAACACCGCCTCGCATTTCACGTTCCCGCTAGACACCTCCTTTTCGCCTAGCTGGCCCTTGGCCCCATCCCTCAGATTCACAAGACAAGAACCGGAGGAAGATCCTTCTCCTACCTCGCCACCAAGACCTAGAACACCCTGCCCCTCCACCTCAGGCAAACCCTGTTGCTGACCCAATTCAGGAAGGATCTCAAGACCTGCCTTTTCGACTGAACCCTGATGGATCAGCATCCCCCCACTCCCCGTAAGTGCCTTGAGACCCTCACGGGTGATTAGCTGAGCTATACAACCCCCTGATTGATTGATTCACAGATAGAAATTGTTACCAATGCACCTATCACTACTCTTTTCTTTTTCATGTGCACCTTTCTCTACAGAAGCACGTCCTATGCACCACTCATTGATCATCTTTTAAAGTCATAAAACAAAGTGGTTCTGCACTCAACAGTAAAGTTTGTAGGATTCAATTAGAAAGTAGTCTTTGTGTATTTATCGAAACATTTCGAAGGCAATGTAGTATCTTTTTTCAAGTAAGTTCCTTCACTTTCACGATAAGACAAGTCAGGTAGATAAAATCCAGCAGCTGACGTGTTTCGTCCCAAAGAGACTTCTTCAGGGCTACAGAAAAACACATATAAATACATTTAAAATATATACGAAAATATAGACAGACACACAAATCCATTTACCTAATATAAAAGTTTAACCCATGGCATTTAGGAGTCAGCTTTTTCTATATTATAATTTAGAGGTATGTGACCATGATTACATATTCCCAAATTGATAATGGTAGATATTAGTATGTACTCCCCATCCCTATCAGAAAAGAAAGTATGATGCCAATACAATTGAACTTTATTGATCAATATAAACAATTGCTCACTATATAGAAAAAGCTGACTACTAAATGCCATAAGTTAAACTTTTATATTAGGAAAATGGATTTGTGCGTCTGTCTACATGTTTGGATACATTTTAAATGTATTTATATGCTTTATTTGTAGCCCTGAAGAAGTCCCTTTGGGACCAAACGCGTCGGCTACTGGATTTTATCTGCCTGACTTGTCTTATCGTGAAAGTGAAATTAATAAAGAACTTACTTGAAAAAAGATACTACATTGCCTTGGAATTTTTCGCCAAATACATAAAGACGACTTTCCAATTGAATCCTATAGACTTCACTGTTGAGTGCGGAACCACTTTGTGTTTTCTGTTGGTTTGGAACTTTCTCCAAAATATGGAGTAGAGAGGGATGTACTCCCTGGCTTCCAGCACCAGTACTTACTTCCCGGATAGTATTGACAAGAGCAGACTGGTTTTTGCCTCAACCCTCTGCTCGTCATTGTATATCTTATAAAGTCATGCTGTTTTCTTAGTGTAAACTAGTATATGAAGATAGTACATTTGTTGAAAGCAGACTCTGTTGACTGATGTTTATTTATACATGTTATTTCCCTGTCTTTTTTGAAAACCTGAGTGGGTAGCTGGGTAGATCTTCTTGGGCAGACTGTCTTCAAATGTGGATGCATTCAAAATAATGTTGATCCAACAGACTATGTGTACAATATAATAACTTGTTTGCTCTGTCATTCAAAGAACCCACTAGGTGGTTTGTGATGAGGAACATGGCCTGACGCCCCCAATTAACTCGAGGTACGTAGCCTCTTAGGACACACCCCATGATCCCTCTATGCCCTGTTTGTTGCGATATCACATGGCAGTGGTGCTGTCCATGAGTACTTGCATCAGACGCTCTTTGATGGATGAAAGGAAGCCTGTAAGACGCAAATAGCATGTAACTCCAGAAAGTTGAAATAGAGTTGGGCTTCTATTGGAGACCAAAGACCTATGATCTCCACCTTCCCTAAAAGCCATCTCCAAACAAGTGATGACTGTCACCAAAGTCAGGTCTAGGTGGGGAAGGGAGAGGGGCCGGCTGCTGGTCCATCTGCAGTACAGTAGCCATCACTGCAGATCGTGTGCAGTCCCCAAGATCGACATGGAATCCAACAGGTTTCCTAGATTTCATTGTACAGCCTGTATATCCTACCTGATGATGTCGGCAAGGGAGATGCAAGAGGCTAAATGGCCATAAAGCCTCAGAGCTGCTCTTATCAAGATCCAGAACAAAGGCTAAAATATCGAGATTATTGGCTTAATGTCCTGCTCTTGTTACAATGGAGGAATGGCCGTGAACATTACGCCCTGAACTATACTGTATCCAGCACAGCGCTACTGAAAGGAAGCCTCTTCGAAGGAGGTGGGTGTGACTTTGACTAGTTGATCGTGAATACAAGCGATGCGAGGAGGTTTGTGGCCATCTGGAGGTGATCTATGATGGGACTGTGGTGAGCCAGCCTTCAACAGCCAGTCATCAAGATTTGGGATAACTGGAATTCCCGACCTCCAAAGATGAACAGTGATCACAGCCATCAAACTTGTGAACACCTGAGGTGCACTGCTGAGGCCAAAGGGGAGCAGAGCAATCAGTAAATGCTCCTGGCCTTCCTTGTACCTTTGGTAATGTTTGCAGGAATTTGTATATGTTTTAGGTGTTAAATATAGTACGTACGTGTCTAGTAATGCACTGTATTAAAGTACCTGCTTGTTAAAGCTTATTATTCTGGTCTGATGCTCTTACAAACTCATTCATTCCAGCATGACATGCATAGACTGTAATTTTAGGCATGACAGACCATACTATGTTTTTGTCTATCGTAAAGGGTTTGTACAGGTTTTGTGTCCTTAGGCCAAGAGAAGATACTTCTAAGAATATTTTATGCATGGTACTTCTACATTTTTTTTTGCTGACATAGTTTTGTGCTTTCTCTAAAATAATTAAATTCTATTACTTTTATGGCTATTAGCCAAAATAAAGTAAATAATATGGTATACTAAAATAAAGTTACTGCAGGTCCAAGGACATCATCCAGTGCCTTTGGTCAGTTGCACACAGGATCTGGGCCACCATGAACATTTTAAATTTGTCCTTCCATGGGAAGGAATTAAGAGGTCAAAGGTCAAAATGGTCTTAAGGCCTGATCATTATTCTCCAAAAGGAGCTAGCGTGAGTTCCTACTCTCGCCTATTTTTGAGCCCAGAACTGCCTCAATAAGTCCTTTAGAAAATAAAACTTTCACCTCCTGCAACAGAATGGACAGGTATCCTCCTGAGATTCGTTCTGACGTCAACGGAAGGGTTGCCAGAAAAGAAAGAAAGGTTAAGGCATAAGCATGCAGAATGATTTAAAGAACTCATCTGCTGGGCGTGATAGATCGCCAACCAGGAAAAAAGTGCTAAATTCTGCCTCCCATAGGATGGTTCTGCGCAGCTAATGGCAATCTAAAGCAGATTGACGGCTGTTGCCGAAGGGGACTGGAAGGACCCATTGTTGTTCTGCACTCTGAGTGTTAGAGCCACATCCATGACCTCAAAAGGACTGGGGTGATGACAGAGCTGGCTGAGGAGGATGACAGTGCATATGTGTATGAAATTTCCCAAACTGGTGAGGAAACAGTTTGGCTGAGATCCAAAGATATGGGGAGCATTCTGTAAAGTACAAGTTACTTACCTTCGGTAACGATGTGTCTGGTAGAGACGATTCTAACCGCAGATTCCTTAACGTAGAGTTATCCCCAGGCGTGAAACTAGATCCGGAAAATCTTTGCCACATCATCTCTGCGCGCCGGGGGCGGTACCATGCGACCCCGCCCTGACGTCGTCCGCGGACGTGACGTGAGCGAGGTCACATAAGTCCCACCCCGGCGCGCTGACATCAGTTTTCTTCAGAGAACTTTTCCGAGCCACAACGCAGAGCCATCACAAACAAAACTGTGAGAGTATGGGAACAGTGTGCGAAAAAAATCAGTGAAACAAAAAGGGAGAAACGAATGGTGAGGAACAACACCATTAGGAACAGTGCCAAGCACTGCATTACTGAAAAGCATGGAAAGGAAGGAGCAGAGCACTGCTCTGAGAAGCAACCCCACAAAGCGAAGGTGATATCCCCCCTGGAGACAGAAAAACATGTGAAGAAGTCGGGGCAGACGACAGAAAGTCAGCAACCACAATCTATAACAGTGAAGGGAGACAAGTCCAGAAAAGATGAGGAACCACAAATCACCCCAAGACAACACCAGCAAGGAGTGTCATATCCCCTGTAAAAAAGCCAAGGACTGATGCACAGCCAAGAGACCCCAACCTAGAGGAGTGCAGAGGAGAAGAATATGAGTAGGCCCCACACTGGAAGAACCAGGGTGCAGGGATGCAACAGTACATATGAACCTACCGACCAAGTACCAGAAAGGAAGGAGTGGAACAAATAAAGAGAATGAAGCATCCTGCCAGGGAGGAAGAGAAAGGGCACCCACAGAAGACAAATGCCACCCGGAGGGAGCGAGTGCATAAGACCAAGCTGAAGGGTCCTCGCAGAACGGGGAGGAAGGGCGGGTCGGGGAGGAAGGGCGGGTCGTGAAGGAATCTGCGGCTAGAATCATCTCTACCAGATACATTAAATAAAAATCCGATTGGCCGCACTCTGCTAGTCCTACCAGCGTGTTACCCCAAAGAATTGTGGTCCATGAAGTAGCGTCGGCGGGTACGCCTATGCCAAAAGTTTAAAATGAAAATGAGTGTTGCGTTAGCCATCCCTGGACACGTGTTTCGAGGTAGTTGCCAATGCAGCAACCCTACACACATACCTACTCCCTGCTGACGAGAGGTAACTACCTCGAAACACGTGTCCAGGGATGGCTAACGCGACACTCATTTTCATTTTAAACTTTTGGCATAGGCGTACCCGCCGACGCTACTTCATGGACCACAATTCTTTGGGGTAACACGCTGGTAGGACTAGCAGAGTGCGGCCAGTCGGATTTTTTAATTTTTCTACCAGATACATTGTTACCGAAGGTAAGTAACTTGTACATCTGATAGAGACTACTAGCCGCAGATTCCTCAACGTAGAATAGATACCCTAGCCATACCCTGAGGGGAGGAGGGGTGCGAGGACCTCACCAGCTTGAAGAACACAGGGCCCCAACAGGGGATGGGGGATGTGTCATGGGGACAGGAAGGACGGCCCAGCCCCCTCCAAGCAGAAGTAAGCAAGAACAAGGAGAAGGGAAGGTCAGGATACCACAAGCCTACCCGAGGAGCAAGGGGCGTCCACCAGAAAACCCAGAGGGTCAGACGGCACCCAGCGAGTACAAAGGAAGATCGAACCACCCTCAAATCCAAGGAGAAGAGGAGGAACGGAGGCAGAGCCCACCCCAGGAGAAAACATACAGCAAAGGGGACAGCTGAATGGGTGTCCACCCTGAGGAAGGGAACAAGGCAGGAACGGCCCCACAGCCGATAAGCGCAAACGTGAGAAGGAAGACACAGACGCGCAAAGCTCCAGCAAGGCAAGGGACAGGAGCCCACGCTGACACGCCGAGGCCCTCTGAGGGGGACCAGAACTATCAGGCGCGCACAGCAGACAGCCGGTAAAAACTATGACGCAGCGTGCCCAGAATAAGCCGAGCGCAAGACGAAGACCGAGGCGAGGGAACCCCAGAACAAGCCCTAGAGAAGGACCTTTCCAGTAACACCACCCGGCCCACTAAGAGAAGTGGGACCGGCCAGAAGATAAAGAGACACATGTAGTACAGACCGAAAGCCGGCAACCAGAACACAGGAGAGCACCAGGAATAACCCAGCCTCCCTTGATACAAGGCAAAGGCCAAGGCCGAAACGGCGGAGAACAAGGTGGAAACACCAAGACACGACGCTGTAAACAGCATGACAAAGGTGGGTCTGGCGATTCAGAAGCTGAAGAGGGAAGGCAAATGGACGACAGGCAAACTCTGTAGAAAAAGAATAGAAACACCATTGGATACAGAGCGGGACTGTACCTGGAGCAGTGCAAGCTGCGCCAAGGCAGAAGAAAAAGCAAGACCGCACCAAGCGGTATACAGTGACGCCAGGAAAATGCAAGGAAACCTAGAAGGTATCCACACCCGCCCAGCTTAAGACAGAGCTATACAATGGCCAACAAGTACCCCCACCTAGGATATGACACGTCCCAAAACAAAACAGGGAAACACCTCTTAGGGAAACCCGCAGCAGAGGTCAAGAACACATAAGACCTGTGGAAGACACCACAGACTGCTTACTAATCAGCCCAAAAATACACAAAGGGTCCAATCTGAGGACCTATACAGCTTCACTAACAGCAAAAATCACACACCACAATGCTCAAGGGCTGAACCAGCAGCCAAAAGAACAGAGGGGCCAACTGAGGGACCCTGAAGGCATTCCAAGCCCCACACAGCACACAGACGGCCAACCGAAACACAAGACCCCAAAGAGGAAGGCGGGAGAAACGTCTCCCATAAGAGACCGGAGGACCGACAAGCCGAAGCTTACGGAGGGAGAGGGGGACGGAGCCCCGCAAGGAGGCGCTGAATAGCGGAGTCCGTGTGTGTGAAACAACCGAGTCCCATCAAAAGGCAGGTCAACAAGACGCTCCCGAACATTCTCCGGGAAGACACCATCCTGCAACTAAGCATGGCGGCGGATGGCCACAGAACTCGCCACTGCGCGGCTGAGAGAATCAGAGACGTCCAAGGCCGAACGGAGAATAAACGCAGTTAACTGCCGACCATCCCGCACATGGTGCCACAGATCAGCGCGGGCACCCTCCTGGGAGGCGTGAGACAGAAGAGACTCTGCAGAATCCCACAGGTCGGAAGCAGCCCTGGCCAACACACAAAGCGTGTTGAGGGCGCGTAGAGCAGCACTAGTGAAGGCGAAAATGTTACGCCCCCAGGAGTCCAACCACCGAGCCTCCTGTGACGGCAGGAGCAGCACCGAAGGCAAGGAGGGAAAAGCAGCCCGCAGGACAGGGCCCTGGGCAGATGGGTGGGAAAAAAGGGGCAGACTCGATCGTGCTGGGCAGGACGGACGGTGAAGGCGAGGCCGGGGCACCGGATCCCCCATAGCAGGACGCCCCCAGGCCCCCAGAAGAGAGTTGTGGAGCTAAGCTTCAAAGGGGAGAAGCGGCTCCCCTCCACCAGAGCCCTGGTGGATACCTCCAACAAGTGGTCTGACGGAAGCGGAGCGACCGGATTGCCCATCTGCAAAATGCTGGTGGCTGTGGAAATGGCCTGGGCAAAGGCCACACTCGCCTCCGTAGGGTGTCGTGAGGGGGAAAGCAACTCTTCTGTGGGCAAAGGCTGTAAACTAAGTCACCCGTCTCCGTGCCTCGCTGGAGGAAGAAAAGGCCAGCCCCTGTAGGATGGAAGACCCATGGGCGAGTGAGGGACCTGAGGGGTCTCCGGAGAAGCCTGCGGGGCAGATAACTGCAGGGAGCGGAAGAGCAGGTCCAGGGGCTGTGGACGCGGAGACAGCGTAGAACCCGCCCCGGAAGTCGCTGGGGAAAATGCTACGATGCGGCGTCCACTCTCCGGTGAAGGGGAGACAAGCAGACGATAATCCTGCGGAGAGAAAGGGACATCCGGAGAAGAGTCCACTATCCGACGTCGGGACAGCGCCGGGGAGTCCTCCACAGGCACCGGTGAATCCTCGACCTGTGCCGAAGCGTCCACCAGGGGTGCTGGGTCGACCTCCACATCCACGTGCCTCAAAGGAGAAGGGGGCGGGGTCAGAGCTGAGGCGGCCAATGAAAGGTGCCGGCCCGGCGGGGGAGGCACCCCGGATCCCGGCCTCCACCCGCGGCACCGCCAGGGCTGGGGAGGAAAGCCGTCGATGCAGGACAGGCGTCGGCTCGACCTCCGGGAAGACAGCCGCCTGCCCAGAGGACCGAGGGGGACTCGGAGACGAACCGTCAGTCCCGGCGACCTCCTGCGATACCGCAGGGAGCCCCGCGGGGCTTTGCGGCGAGTCAGGGACGCCGTGGGTCGAAGAGGGGAACCCCTTGGGGCCGCACCTCGACGATACCACACCTCCAAGACCTGAAGCCGAACTCATTGGCGCCGGGTCGAAGCCGCCGGCGAGTCCGCAGAAGGCCCCGCGCATTACTAGGGATCCACGGACGTCTCAGGAAGAGGAGGGGGGCCCAAAGAAGCCTGCAGAGCCATAGCGTACGCCTTCATCTGGGCCCTTGTCACCCCAACGCCAGGAAACGGCGGATAGGGTGGCGACAGGCAAGGGCGCACGTCCTGACAGGAAACCGCGACCTCATCGGAAGGAGGACAGGGCCTCGGTGGCAAGCTGTAAGGCTTACCGGCAGGCGAACGACACCTGTGGGGCCTCGGTGAAGGACTATGCCGCAGCCGGAAACGGCGGTTCCTGGACCATTTCGAGGGAGGAGACAGACGCTGCGACGAGACCGATCTGGACAAGCGGGCCGAAAGTAATTTCATCCGGTGCTCCTGCCGGGACTTCGGCTTGAGATGCTGACAAGCTTCGCAGTCCGTAGAATCATGGTGCTCGCCCAAACACCACATACAAATTGGGTGAGGGTCCATCGCCGACATCTGACACGCATAAGAAGCACACGTCTTGATGCCCAAAGGCATCGCACACTGTTCCCAGCTCAAAGGTGGTAAAAGAGGTCTGAAAACCGGTCAAGGGACCACAATCTGGATCCGCGTTGCACGCGGAAAAGAAGGAAACTGACGTCAGCGTGCCGGGGTGGGACTTGTGACCTCGCTGACGTCACGTCCGCGGACGACATCAGGGAGGGGTCGCGTGGTACCGCCCCAGGCGCGCAGAGATGCTGTAGCAAAGATTTTCCGGATCCAGTCTCACGCCTGGGGATAATTCTACGTTAAGGAATCTGCGGCTAGTAGTCTCTATCAGATTATACTGTCTTTGATATGTTCCACAGCATAATTCGTTTTTTCACTGGACAGGTGTGAGCCATCAAAAGGCGTATACATAATAGAAGCTTATAAGTATCCGAAAAATGTTGTGAGGCGCAGTTACGCATGGCAGAGGAGCATTACACTGCTGCCAACTGCTATTTCTATACCATCAGTAGTATCACGGCCAATACAAACACGTACTTGGTCACATCTTGACCATACTCAAAGGTTTGCGCCAATCAGGGACTAAAATCTTTTGGGACCACTGGAAAGGTACCGCTGGTCAGGTTCCAAAGGGCATGCATATACCAGTCCAATAAGCAGACTGTATTGACAGATCTCAATACTAACCAAGTCAAGGAGAGTATTAGTTTTCCAAAAGCCTCAATCCTTATAGACTCCCTATCTGGAGAAGTTGGAATGAATTGGGGTACACCTTGTTCGGCCTGAACAACCAGACTTAGCAGTAGGGTGTTTATCGAGAAAATCAGCGTTGCCCGGAGGCCTATTCATTTTCAAGAACAAGGCTTTGATCAGGTGCCCATTAAAGTGTCACTAAAGGCCTCATCAGAAGGAAGCAAAGTCACAGATGTGGCTGGCCCAGGCTGTAAGATTTCTGTAAAAACACTGGTCTTAGTCTCAGTAGAGGGCAGCTGTAGGTCCAAGACCTCCGCTGTTTATCGGATTACCACTACAAATGAGACACTTTCTTCTGTTGGTGGTCAAAATGGCGAGTTAAAGCCTGTACCAGGGGACGTTTCAAGCCACCTGGGCCACTTGCAAGCCCATGTTATAGTTGCAATCATCATAATAAGAGGGTAGATCATTCCCATCATCATCTCCGGGTGGTGTTAAGCTTGGTCAAAGTCTCAGCCAAATAGTGGAGCATCAGATGGCACGTCCAGTTAACCCCGATAACCGGCGGCCTCAGGGGCGCAGCGCTGGGGGGACAGATGCGCGCCATACACCCCGCGCATGGACCCTAACTACGAAGCTGTAGGCTAGACTCGCCGAACTTAAGCGTTAGCTTTCATGCCTCAGTGAGCTATACCGAAACACTACTGCCATGCTCCGGCCAGCATTGCGAACACGACGCTGACACTGTGCTGCCCGGGGACCCCCACGTTTAAGATTAACCACGACAATTAGGGCAATTCTCAATCAGGGCCTGGGTGACGACAGCAATAGCCACAATGCAGGCTGGAATACTGCGTCATCTCTGTTACCGACACTAAGAATAAGGAAAAAAAAACATAGACCTGTAATTTATCAAGGTACTTACCTAATGACTGTAACAATACCACCATGTACAACGCCGCCGGACCCCCGGGTTACCGGCTGAATGGCTGTGTCATAATGTCTGGAAGCATCTGCTTAAGGCCTCCTTGATTAGCCAACATGGATGGCGAATGTATACTGTAAGATGACACAGCTGTGCAAAATAAAGGTCTTCCAAAAAAAAAGAAAAAAAAAAATCAGATGGCACGTCCAGTCCACAAGAGGCAAAGTCTCAGAGTCAGGTCATATGGTGCCTGGTTGCACTTTAGTAATTTCAATTTATGATCAGACATCGGAAACAGAATTGGTTCCTCCTCCAGCACTAGTGGAGTCGGTCATCGACAAGGAAGGGACAAGCGTAGGTCATTAAACCGAGGCAGAAGTCTGTACCGGGTTCAGTACGGCTGGGCTGTAACAGATCCAAGAAGGTCAAACAGCACTAAGGATGAATGTGCTGCCAGTAACCCAACTAAAAGCCCTTGCAAATCTTTGGGGCAGAAGGCATGAGAAAGGCAGCTTGTAGAAAAAGGCACATATCTGCAGCATTGCCTCTTTTAAGGCATCAATTTGTTATTGTGTAACTTATGAACTAGGACATTCAGGACACTCTGGGACCAAATGTGGAATTTGCTCTGCACACCATATCTGGAAGGAGGTTGACTAACACTGTGATGCTCAAAAGCCTTTTCTTTGGAGACAGAACACGTTACTTACCTTTCGTAATGCTCTTTCTGGTAGAAACTATCTAGCCACAGATTCCTCAGCTTTTGACTAGTTCGCAGGTGTCAGACAGGATCCAGAAACTTTTTCAGCAGAACCTCTGCGCTGGTAGGTAGTGCACTAATGGAGTTCAGCAAAATGATGTGCGGAGACTATATAGGTACCATTCCTGCATGCTTATATCAGTTGCTTTCAAGACTGTCCATGTCCGCAGCGGCGAACCTCAGAATCAAACTGATGTGGTCAGGGTGCAGATTCATAGACTAGCGATCTTATTAATGGATTGAATTCAACCACACAATGGTGAGGATGAGAGGGTCGGTAGGGAATCTGCAGTTGGAGAGAGTCTAGATCAGAAAGAGCATCACTGAAGCTAAGTAACTTGTTCTTGTGATGGATACCTCCAGCTGTAGATCCCTCATCTTTTGAATGGACAGGAAAGCAGTACTTATTTGGAGACGGGTCTGTGGATGGACTCAAACCAGAAAGTCCCCGATGGCCGAGCAGTCAAAGTGCCCCTCTAAGCAAACGTATGCAGACAGACCCTTTGTGAAAGTACGGAGGGACTTTCATGTAGCTGCCTGGCAAAAGTATCAGCTTTGGCCCAGGTAGAATAAGTACGCAGTCCTTCGTGAGGCTGCTTTTGGCCAGTGTGCAGCAGATCTTCGTGCAAAGAACCATCTCCTGCACACCCTTGCCTTTTTTCACTCCAGAGACCTCCACAAAAAGCCAATTGTCAAACCAATTGGGCTTTGCTATGGTCAATCTAAAAGCAGAGAACTCTCATGGAGTACAACTGGTGGAGTCTCTCCCTCCTCCTCCTCAAAGGTGAGAGGTGGAGCATAAAATGCTGGCAGGGTGATCCTTGACTGACATGGAACCGCAACACAGCTTTCGACAAGAAGGATGCCCCTGTCCGTGAAACCAGCTTACCAGGGAAGGTGGTGTATGGTGGTTGACACAGAGCCTGAAGCTCACTCTCACACCGAGCCGATGTCAAGGTGACGAGAAACCCTGTCTTTAGGGTGAGAAGCCGCAATGGGCAGGTATGAAGTGGCTCAAAGAGAGTGCACATTTAGAATTGTGAAGCCCAAGTTAAGATTCCACAGAGGCACGACAAAGGGAATGGAAGAGAAATGTAAACCTTCGGGCTGATTCGGCACCTGCATAAGACCAAAAGTACCATATAGTAACCTTCAACTGTGTCCAGAACAAAGCGTTGCCAGGCTAGGGACAAAAACAATAAAACATCTGACAATGCTGCCTGGAGGGGGTCTACGTGCCGAGCACGGCACCAAGACACAAATTTGGCCAAATGACAGGTGTTTGTAGTTTTCATTGAGGGGTGCCTGGCTGCCAAGATGACATCCACCTCCTCCCTAGGAATGTCAAAGGTGTTCAGCTGTTGCCACTCAGTCTCTAAATATTAAAGTGGAGATTATGAAGGCTGAGGTGCAGAACCCCACCTAGCTGCTGTGACTGCAGGTCCTCCCAGAGGGCCAGCCTGATTGGAGGACAGACACTCAAGCCCAGGAATTCTGGATACCAAACTGTCCATGCCCAATTCAGGGCCAACAGGATGACTTGGGCCCAGTCGGTCCTGATCTTCTTGATAATTCATGGCAGGGATGATATCGGTGGGAAGGCACACAAGTCTCATGTTCCTCTCGAGGCTATCCCGGCCATCACTTTCATGAACACCCCAGGGACACTGGTAAGACCAAGAAGGTGCTCAGTATACAAAGTGTTGCTGTACCACAACAAAGCACAGGTATCACAAATAAACCTGCAGGGTTGATAAATGGGAATAGGTGTCCTGCAGGTCCAGCCCCAGCATCCAGTCTCAAGGTTCGAGGGCAGACAAGACCTGAGCTCTCATGAGCATTTTGAATTTCTCCTTCTGGAGTAAGGTGTGGAAGGGTACAGGGCTACAATCGGACAAAAGCCTCTATCCATCTTCAGAACCAGAAAGTAGTGGCAATAACAACCACGTCTTACTTCCAGCATGGACATCCTCTCAATAGACCCTTCGGCTAAAATGGCTTGAACTTCCTGTTGCAAAACAAAGAGATGCCAAGGGGGGGAACGCGGGAAAGTGTGGCAGCACGGAATGTCATGTCCTTTAGGATGGTCCCATCATGTACATACCAATTACATACATTTTGTCCCATCCACACGACAAAACGGTCCTACACAGGTGACCTTTTACCTAGTAGCTTACTTCTGCCTCCAACACCAGGCTCTTGATATCCTATCTTAATCCCTGTTCCTGACGTACATAAAAATGACCCCAGGCACGGCAGATTTATTCTGAGTAATGGTCACCACTTTTTTCATCCATGGCCAACT
The DNA here is from genome assembly GCF_964204655.1 of Triturus cristatus. Taxonomy (NCBI): domain Eukaryota; kingdom Metazoa; phylum Chordata; class Amphibia; order Caudata; family Salamandridae; genus Triturus; species Triturus cristatus. The sequence continues at coordinate 237,781,438 of NC_140589.1, read as the reverse complement.
GCCAGCAGTCCATGATCATTTTTGTTTAGAAAAGGATTAGCAGAGGATTAGCAAATGTTTTTAAAACATATTGATTCTTCAAAACACCCTGGAGTGACCACTTTAGTATAAAAGACCCTCACTACCCCTTACAGAAAGAGAAGAGAATTCCTTCCAGGCTGGACCGAGACTCTGCAGGCAGCTCCTTCGACAGGCAGAGACCTGACATCTCTTGTGGGGTGCCATCCTCGACGCAGGGACGGGCTCCTTCATTCAGAATCATCAGGTGAGGGGTTAGCACTTACCCAGAGGATTCTTGTCTCTATTACGATATATCCTGGCACTTACATACACATGCTTCACCTACATAGCTAGGCTAGGTACATTTAGGCAGGCTATACATCGTATGAGTTTGCCAATGCTATTGTTTTATATTATCTGTTTTTATTCATCTTATTAGCACTATGTTAGAAATGTATCTACTATTTACGATATTGGTGCTAGCGATCACACTTGTATGCTCCTGTCTTTTGATTTTTTGCAGCGAATATGTTTCATACTAGACTGATGATTGACCAATAAATAACTATTGAAACGGTTCCAATCGGCATTCTATGTGTACTCTGAGAAAAGTAAGCACGAGTGACTGAGTGAAAGATACAGTACTGTTTTCCACGATACTCGAGGAATCAGGGTTGTCATGTTCAGTGGTTGACAGAAACTACATCCACCACTGTAGAATACAGGGGGTGGTAGTGGCACTGTAGAGCTAGCTGGTCTAACGGTTGACTCATCCTGTGAGGGTGTCCAGAGTCTGTCTGCACACCAAGTCCTCAGTTTAGATCATCCAAAACACGCTCGTCCTGGGGGGGTCCTAGGAACTACACAACAGGAAAGGAAGGGTAGGCCACATCCCTTCTGAACAATTTGAAGGATCCGCCTGTCCGATCTTATGGCCTGCCAACCCATCAAGAATCACCGTATTCTGCTTCCCAGAGGGTGGTTGTGCTCTGCTAAGGGCATGCTGAAGAGTTTTGGCAGGTGGTGCAGTAGGTGCAGGGGGTAATGGACTAGGTGGCCTATTCATCTTGACTACAGGGGCTGGGCAGTGGCGCTGAATGCCACACTAAGCGTAACTGTGAAGTGGCCCAAAGCACACCGAGTCATAGGTTAAAGTCCAGAGTAGTGGTATTAATAGCTTGTCAAACATCCACATGAAATACTGTGCGGCAAGCTATCTATGAGAGGTGTGTAGCAAGAGAAAAGTGATGATCAGCAGAGTTAATTTCGAAATGAAAGTAAGAAAAGTTAGTCTGAGTTTAATATCTGGCAATAAAAATTGTGTGCCCAGATCCAAACGAAAGCGAAAATATCCCTTGTGTATATTGCCCAAGTAATTGTGATATTTACAGTAAGAACACAATGAGTAGGCAAAGCAGCGTATAAATCAAGTTCTTGTGACCTCATCGAGGGCCCGATTCACAAAGGCAAACTTACACTCTTATGTAAGTTTATAATGGATTGCTATTCACAAAGGGGTTTACGAATAGTATCTTTACGAATGCAGAGTCTTGTAACGCACTTGTAAAGATACTACCCATAAAATCAGTTTGTGAATAGAAAACAATCGTAAACTTACACAAGAGTAGAAGTTTACCATTGGGAATCAGGCCAGAGTGTCCAAATGGAGAAATCTAAGGCTCTAAATGATTTCATTTCCTTCTGTATCACAAATAAAGCTTATTAGAAGTGATAACTGGCGAATGAGCCATCTAAAGGCGGTATAGGATTGATATCAGAGGGTTACATACAAGAAATAAGCCACACTCACTGCAAAGTGGTGTGTATCTCAGATGAGGCGATTTAACCAGGTAGTGGCTATTATAATTCCAAGGAATAGTCACTGGAAAATGGTGCACAAGTTACTACTTGTGTAACAACAGATCTGTAAGAGGCATTAGTTAGTGATAGATTCCTTACCTTAGAATATCACCAGGAGTCAGACTGGAGCCGGAAAGTTTTCTATAGCAGTACCCCTGCGCGTCAGTAGGTGGCGTCGTGAGGTTCTGCGTCCATCACTGGCGTCGTAGGCGCCGAGATGACATCACGGAGACTACTTAGGTGCTACCCATGCGTGCTGACGTCAGTTCTGTATACGACCTTCTGCGCCAGGAACGCAGAGCCATGCAAGAAACTGACCACTGCTGCCATGTAACTAGGGCCCTGAAAGGGGGATGACCTTAACCCTAGAATCAGTTCGCAGAACGGGGAGGATGGGTGGGGCGGTAAGGAATCTATCACTAACTAATATCTCTTACAGATATATCGTTACACAAGTAGTAACTTGTGAATCTGAAAGAGACACGTTAGTGATAGATTCCTTACCTTAGAATAAATACCCCAGCAATACCAACCCCGGTGGTGGGTCTGCGAATAGATTACACCAGAAAGTCACGGAGGCAAGAACGGCTAAAGAAGCCATCTCTCCGGACCAGACTGTCAAGGCAGTAATGCTTGGTAAACGTGTGCAGCGAGGCACGCGTAGCTGCCTGACAAATGTCCTGCAAGGGGACGCCACGTCCCAAGGCAGTAGTGGCTGCAGTTGCCCTGGTAGAATGGGCATGCAGCCCCACAGGAGGCTCCTTCTTAGCCAAGAAGTAACATGCTTTGATGCACAGAACGACCCACCGAGAGATGGTCTATTTGTGCACAGCCCGACATTTTTCGGGGCCCACAAAGCCAACAAAGAGCTGGTCATCCACAGCTGTGAACGCTTCAGATAGAATGCGAGCGCATGTTTTGGGTCCAGACGGTGGAGCCTCTCCTCCTCCCTTGAAGGATGCGGAAGGAAGGTGGGCAAAGTGATGGTCTGCCCGATGTGGAAGGACGTGACAACCTTTGGCAAAAAAGAAGGACGGGTCCTTAAAACCACCTTGTCCGGATGAACAGAAAGGAAAGGGGGCTTGGAAGAAAGAGCCTGGAGCTCACTCACCCTTCTGGCAGAGGTGATAGCTACCAGGAAAGTCGTCTTAAGAGTAAGAAGACGCAAAGGACAGGTATGAAGGGGATCAAAAGGAGCGCACATCAGATAGTTCAAAACGAGATTCCCATTGATGCATGATGAACGGCACGGGAGGAAACGTGTGCGTAATGTCTTTAAGAAAATGGTTAACAACCGGGGACTTAAAAAGAGAAGGCTGATCTGGAAGCCTCAAAAAGGCGGAGATGGCCGAAAGATGACCTTTGATAGTGCCCAGAGCAGAGCCCTGCTGGGCCAAAGAAAGAAGAAAACAGAAGAACTTCAGAAAGAGGGGCAGAAAGGGGATCCACAGCCTTTGCTGTGCACCATGCCACAAACTTGTTCCACCTGCAGGTGTATACCGTTTTAGTGGAGGGACACCTGGCTGCCAGAATGATATCACAGACCTCGGGAGGAAGATCGAAGGCTGTCAACTGTTGCCGCTCAATCTCCACACATGGAAGTGGAGGCTGGACAGGTTCGGGTGGAGGACCGTCCCCTGCTGCTGCGACAGAAGATCCTCCCGAAGAGGCAGACGGATTGGGGGAGCGATCGCCATGCTGAGTAGCTCGGGATACCAGTATCTTCATGCCCAATCCGGAGCCACAAAGATGACTTGGGCCTGGTCGTGTCGGATCTTCTTCAGCACTCTGGCCAGAAGTGGCATAAGCGGGAAAGGCGTACAAAAGACCGCAACTTCACTCGCGACGATAAGCGTTGCTGAATGAGTACCGCCTTGGAAATTCCAATGTGCAGAACTGATGACATTGCGCGTTCTCTTCGGTGGCGACTAGATCTAACCAAGGCTCTCCCCACTGCAGAAAGAGACCTTGCACCACGTCTGAGTTCAGACGCCATTCGTGATCCATCAAGCACCGGCGGCTGAGTTAGTCTGCCCTAGCGTTCAGAGAACCTGCCAGGTGTTAAACCACCAAGGTGATGCCTTGATGTTCCAGCCATGTCCAGAGGCGCAGAGCCTCCTGACATAGGGTCCAGGACCCCACCCAGCCCTGTTTGTTGCAATACCACATGGCGGTGGTGTTGTCCGTGAACACCTGCATCACACTTCCCCGGACAGAGGGAAGGAATGCCTTCAGTGCAAGTCGGATCGCCCGAAGCACCAACAGATTGATATGGAGCCGGGACTCCGCCGGAGACCAGAGGCCTCTGATCTCCGCCTCTCCCAAATGGCCTCCCCATTCCAGGAGGGACGCATACTTCACCACTGTGTGCTCCGGTTGGGGAAGGGAGAGGGATCTGCCTTTGACCCAATCGCGATTGTTGAGCCACTACTGCAACTGCTGTGCAGTGCCCTCCGAGATATGGACATGATCGGACAGGTTGCCCTGATGTTGCACCCACTGGAGCTTCGGGTCCTACTGCAGAGCCCACATATGCCATCTGGCATGTGTCACCAGCAGGATGCAGGAGGCCATCAGGCCCAGAAGCCGGAGGGTCATCCTGACTGAAACCCGGGACAGAGGCCGAAAGATCGGAATCATAGCCTGAATATCCCGGACTCGCTGCTTGGGAGGATAAACCCTAAACAGCGTTGAATCCAGAACCGCTCCAATGAAGGGGAGCCTCTGAGAGGGACTCAGGTGCGACTTCAGCATATTGACAGAGAACCCCAGCAAATGCAGGTGGTCAGCCATAGTCTGGAGGTGGTTGACGACTGCCTGGGGCAAGCCTGCCTTCAACAACCAGTCATCGAGGTAGGGGAAGACTGACACCCCTGACCTGCACAGACGAGCTGCAACCACCGCCACTTTCGTAAACACCCGGGGGCGCTGGTAAGGCCGAAAGGGAGCACAGCAAACTGAAAATGGTTTGGGCCTACCGTGAACTGCAGGTAACGCCAATGGGCCGGCAGGACGGGGATGTGAAAATATGCATCCTGCAAGACCAACGCTATCATCCAGTCTCCAGGGTCGAGGGCAGCAAGGACCTGAGCCAGAGTCAGCATTTTGAACTTCTTCCGGAGGAAGCGATTGACGTTCCGGAGGTCCAAGATGGTGTGCAGGCCCCCTTTGCCCTTCGTGGGGACCAGAAAGTAGTGGGAATAACAGCCACGCCCTACTTCCGGCTCAGGAACGCACTCAATGGCCCCCTTGGCCAAGAGGGCCGTGACTTCCTGCTGGAGAAGTACCAAGTGATCCCCTGACATGCGGTGGCACCGAGGTGGCATGGCTGGAGGGGAGGACTGAAAGGGAAGGGAGTAACCCCTGCGGATGATCTGCAACACCCACTTGTCCGATGTGATATCGTGCGAGTGGGGGAGGTGGTGGCGGATCCTGCCACCCACCGGCATGCTCCACAAAGCTTGGATTAGGAAGGTTTGGAGGTAGAAGCAGCGGGGGCGGAGGTGGACTGACCCCCACGCCTATTCCCAGAGCCGCCCCTGCGGAAACCGCGGCCATGGCCGCGCTGTGGCTGGTTCTGCACAGGCTCGCTGAAGGAATGTGCCTGGGCACCCCTGCCTTGGCCACGAAAGGAACGAAAACCAGTAGTGGCTGGGCTCTTCGCGGAAAGACCCAAGTACTTGGCCGTGGCTCGTGAGTCCTTAAAAAGCTCCAGTCCACTGTCAGCCTTATCGCCAAACAGGCGAGTGCCATCAAAGGGCATATCCAAGAGTGAGCTCTTGACATCAGGCGAGAACCAAGTAGATCGCAACCGGGCGTGGCAACGCAGCGCCACAGTCATCGAAATCGTCCTCCCCAATTAGTCAGCGGTGTCTAAACCACACCGAATGGCGAAGTTAGCCGCATCCTTACCCTCGGCAACTGCCTGGGAAAGTACAGCCTGGACCTCCTCAGGACACTGAGGCAACACCTGAGCAACGGTATCCCACACCGCGTGGGAATAGTGCCCCAACAAGCAGGCGGTGTTCACCGACCGCAGCCCCAAGCTGGCCGAAGAGAACAACCACTCACGGAACTGTTCCAGCTTCTTAGAGTCCTTATCCGGTGGAGCCGTAGGAAAAGCACTCTGCGACGTCGAGGACTGGATGACCAGACTCTCAGGCATGGGATGAGTGGTCAGAAACGCGTGGTCACCAGGCGCTGGGCGGTGACGCCTGGCGACATTCTTATCTACAGGGACCCCTGTGGCCGGCCGCGACCAAGTGCCCAACAGGACGTCGGTGAGGGCGTCATTGAAGGGAAGCAGTGGCTCTGACGAAGTAGACGCCGTCTGGAGCACCTCGGTGAGGAGGTTAGTTTTGAGGGCCACCGTAGGAAGATTGAGGTTGAGGACCTCAGCAGCCCGACGGAGCACCATCGTGTAGGAAGCGCCCTCCTCCATCGTAGTTGGGGGGGGGGGGGGGAAGAGGCAAACCCCGGGGGGGGGGGGGGGTGGGAAGAGAGGCAAACCCCGGGTCAGAAGAGACCTAGAGTTCGCCGGCGTCCACCCAGTCCTGCTCGGGGTCACATCGATGGGCAAGAGGGTCCTCGGACCCCTCCCAGTCATCCTCCACCTCCGTTGCCGAAGGCATCGGTCGCTGTGGCGGAGCCGGAGAAGGGACATACGGCGTCAGAAACAGCGCTGTGAACGGCGCCGGCCGGCGCCGTCTCCCAATGTGGATCCCAGGTAGGAACAAAATGGTCCTGGAACCGGGGCAAGGGTGGAACGAACGGCACCCACTGCAGCCGGAGCCGCCAGCGCCGGACCTCGTGGCGCCGGGGCCAGAGCCAACGGCGTAGGACCCTGTGGCGCCGAAGCTGGATCCGCTGGCGGCGCCAACGGGCCAATAGGATCTGGAAACGGGACCGCTGGGCCCTAAGGCGCGCCGGCGGGAGCCCGAGGCCTAAAAAGGCGGTCCATGGTAGCAAGAAACTCTTGCACCCGTTCTTGAGTCGCCGACGGACCCGGGTAAGGCGGGTAGGCCGCGGGACTCCCAGGCTCCAAGGCAGGCGCAGGGGCAGAACCCCTGCCCCCCTTGTCCACATCCGAGGACCGACGGGGGGACGTCGGAGAGCGAACACGCTTCTTCGACTTCTTTTTATGACGTCGCTTACCGGAATCAGAGGGCGAAGACTTGGAGCCCAAGGAGCGATGACTGCGGCTCCGCGAGCTGTCTCGGTAACGGTCCCTGGACCTGGAGCGGCGATGGGACGAGTGCTGGACCTCCAGCAGCTTCCGGCGTCGCTCCCTCAAGGCCTTCGGGGCCATGGCTCAACAGTCCCTGCAGGACCGGAGTAATGGTCGGTCTCCAGGCAGTAGAGGCAAACATCATGGGGATCCGCCACCGACATGTTGCGATGGCAGGCCCCACAAGACTTAAAGCCAGGCATCCCTAGGTGCACCAGGACAAAAAAGGGGGAGACAAAAAATCTCAAAAGAGTAGTCAAAAAGTGACTAAGGTACGTGCTATCTCCGGATCTGCGCTTGCTAGTGCGGAAAAAGAAAGAACATACGTCAGCGCGCATGGGTGGCGCCTAAGTAGTCTCCGTGATGTCATCTCGGCGCTTACGATGCCAGTGACGGACGTGAAGCCGCATGACGCCACCTACTAACGCGCAAGGGTACTGCTACAGAAAACTTTCCGGATCCAGTCTGACGCCTGGGGATATTCTAAGGTAAAGAATCAGTCACTAACGTGTCACTTTCAGATTTGCCTTACACAATTTATGGATGGATGTGCAGTAACAACCTGTTTTGAGAGAAGACGTCCCTTCCCTACTAAGGCAATTTTTTGATCAAAAGAGGTATCTCCAGATCCGCATCTGATGGCGCAGAAAGAAAGGTACTGACGTCAGCATACAGGAGCGGCGCAGATATAGGCTCCATAGGTCATTTCTGGAGCTGAACAGCATCAGTGCAGAGCCACCTATCGACGCGCAGTTGTACTGCTGAAAAGTTTCCAGATCTCGTCCGACACCTGGGGAATATTCAAAAGGTGAGGAATCTGTGGCTAGAAGTCTCTACCAGAATCACGGGATGGGGTTGAGTTCTGCTTCACTTTCTTGTGCCCTTAACTTGAACATGATTTTGACTTACCAGAGGACCACAAATCTGACCTCTTGCATGAGCTGCCTCGGAATGCAGGAGTGAGTCCACGCCATCGACTTGGAGCAGAACATATGCGTGGCCTCTGACTACTACTTATGCTCGATAAAGTACAGTTTCGCTTCTCTGTGCCGGATCGTCTTAAGGTGAATGAGGGCCCACTTGTCACACTACTTTGAGTTGTGTCCTAAGCCTCAGCACCAGAGAGCCAGCCTGTGCGGGTTAGTGCCTGACATTTGTTTTCTACATTAGCTGTGTGGTTTGACATCTCTAGTCTTAGGAGGGGACATTGTTGCATAGCACACTGGATTTGAACAGTTGCTGGATGACTGACAAAATTAGGAGTGAAGCTCTAGATCTGTCTCAGAAGCTGCGGAAAAGAAAGAAACGGACATCAAAGTGCAGGGTTGACGCTTATATGCTCAGTCACTTCAAGGCCACTACGGAGTCAACGCAAAACCGCACACCGCTATCTAGTAGTACAAGAGAGCATTGCTACAGAAACATTTTCCAGATCTTAAGTGCGATTCTGAGAAAACTGAAATTCTACCTCTAGGCCTAGACCACCTTTTCTCACCCAAATGTTGGTGGCCAGCAAATATCACCCCTCCTCCAAATACAGTAAATGTGGTTAGGAATTTGGGAATCAAATTTGACACTACTCTGTCATTTAAACAGCAGTCGCTGGCAGTTGCTGGAGCCTGCTTCCATATTATTAAAACTTTAAAAAGATTCTTTGATCTGATCCCCTTTTCAGCAAGGCAAACAGTGGCCGTAGCCCTTATTACATCAAGGCTAGATTACTGTAATAAGCCTTTATGCAGGTACCAATAAGTCAGTCCTGCATAGGCTACAAATGGTCCAGCATGCTGCAGCACGACTAGTACTGAGGTGGCCCAGGAAATCATCTGCATCAGCGGCTCTAAACACACTTCATTGGCTGCTAATTCACAAACGCGTTCTTTTCAAGGTCCTCCTCATCACCTTTAGGGCCTTCCACTGCTCAGGCCCTCAATACCTTCACACACCTTTTAAACGATACGTTCCTTCCCGAAGTTTAAGATCATCAAAGGCCAATCTGCTAAAAATACCGGATTTTAGACTGGCAACAAAGGGAGGAAAGTCACTCAAAGTGCTGGGCTCAAAGGCATGGAACAAACTCCCTCCACAGCTTCTCCAGTTTACTTTCGAGTCCCAGTTCAGGAAAGTTCTGAAAACCTGGATTTTCAGCGCATCTGATTCTCTCTGCAAAACTCTGATGTGAGGTCCCTATAAAAACCACCAGCAGTCAACCAGGATTCCAAGTCCCTATCCCTGGTTTCCGTTTAGCGCCATGATGCTCCTCGGAGTGACAGTTGTGCTCTATAAATGGATCATTACATTACATCCCGTTTGACGCCTAGGGAGTATTCTAAGGTGAAGAATCTGCAGTTAGAAGTACTCCTCAGAAATTGGATTTTATTTACCAAACCTTGACATCTGTAGGACATTCTGGGTAATCAGATGTGCTATAATTTATTTAAGCTATATCACCGTGGAGGTCACTGGCTCTCTACTTTTCAGAAAATTCTACGTTTGGTTGGTTTCTTAGGGTGCGGGTCAATCCCCTATGAAAACTGCCCCACCAAAATTATTCCCTGGAGTCTAGTCTAGAGCATTGATCCCTGCCTAAACACAATGATAACGCAGGTATGTGTTGTACCCCAACATTCAGTTAAACAGGTTGAACATAAATGGGGGTCAATCGTTGGTAGGGATATCTTTCTGCATGCAGCAGGCAGAAAGGAATGACCAGTTTTTGAAAAACCCAATGAAAATCCATGCACTTCTGGTACCTCTACCATCAAAAGATCCACAGGAATAAAGGTGGGTGGTAATCCTTGGCAGGGACCTGTTCAGAAGGCACGGCATTACCATGTTTTGGGGGGGGGAAAGTTCAAATCTGACAGACATCAAGTTCAGGGCAATCTCCCAGCCAGCTATTCAGGGCAAGGGAGGTCGGGCACCAAGCAATAGAAACCTATGGATGTGTAGATGTTAAAAATATATGTTAATTTGTGTTTCCATACAGCCCAGGAGTGGTACCTATACCCAATGATGGATACCCTAAATCAGGATCTCGCTTTAAGTTTCATTCCATTTTTCCCCAAATTAACTGCATACTAAAAATTTGACAAATGTATTCTTCAGTATGTTCTACCAGCCAGCTAATTAGGGATTGAGAGATCTTGCTTGCATCACTAGATGCTCTAGGTTGCACTAAATTAGAAAATGTATAGTTTCAAACCTTCTGTAGAATTCCAAATTTGAGATCTATTATGAAATGAAGAGTGCACCAGAAACAGTGATTCTGCCACAATTTTGTGATCCTTGTTACTAATATTTGATTGTGCACATTCCATTCCATGGGGAAACCCACGTAGATATGGTGTTGCTGGACCCCTTATTTCAGGGCAACATTTCCCTGGCTGGTGTTCCAAGATATAGGTTTTTCTATTTGAGAAATTCAATATAATACTGAGAAAATGTGTGTAAACAATGAAACCTTCTCATTATACTTTGAGGCTGCAAAGAGATATGTATGTGAGGTGTGCACCATTAGACAGCCCTGAATATGCAAGAAAAAAGCAGAGAGTATGGCTGAACATACCAAAGTAGTAATTGTATTTAAACAACCTAAAAACAATTTATTTGAAAAATGCGTTGCACAGAGGTGCACAAATACCACTGTAGTAAAAGGGTTGAGTACTTGATTATGATTTTTGATGCTGGTGAATGGACAAACTGGAATACATGGTTCCAACATCAGTATAAATAAGGTCCAAGGACATTAGCAATTTCTGCTCATCTGACTTGTTACTGAGATAGCAAAGAAGTGTAAGTGTTGCACCAGAGCCACCTGTGCAAATGGCAGCCTACCATGACATAACCCAGATACATTTTCTTCCAGCGGGCTCCTAGCGTTTGTTGGAAGGCAGTTATCACACTACAGCCTTTTTTGTGAGTTGATGGCAAACCTTGGACTACCTTTGTGATCCCTCCTCTTCAACCTATCTAATGAAGGTTCTTAATAGCCAACTCGGCCTTTGATGGAAGATCTATTGCTTTTACCAGAGCATAAATGCCCTCATTCTTTGGCAGGGATTCCAAGAGCTTCTAAAACCTCAGCTTTTACCACATGGCAATACCAGTTAGGTGCAGGTTTCAGTTTACGGTACCAGTCTCTGCTGCAATGTAAACCTTTGAGTGGAGGCAGCCCAGAGAATAGGTTTGAGGAGGAATGAAAAGAATTGGTGAGCGAAACAAATTATTTAGACATTCTTATTATTCTAATCAAAGCACATAACAAAGAAAGTAAAAAATAACTCTGCATTAGCCAATGTATTATAGACAGGCTGGAGAAATATATTACACAACTTGAATAATTAGAATTGGATGGTTCATGAGTAACAGAATAGAGTGCATAACACAGCCATTACCCAGATATTAATATGTATATATTAAATATGATTGTAAGTGCAATCTGTAGTCATTAGCACAGACTCTTACGGTACTGAGTATTGCGGATGTCTTCTTTCCCTGCATTATCTAGTGACCAAAATGTGTACTTTGAAAGGTTAATATAATGGAGATTAAGAAAACATTTGGAATATATTAAAACGTTTATCCATGATGTCAAATTCATGTTTTTGAAAATCATAAAATATAATTTTTGGCAAAAAATCTAACTGTTTTGTGTAAAGACCCAGTAATAATGTGAAATAATACAGAGACTGATCAAGTAGTCTCAATTAATAAAATTTACATTTTTGCAAGACCATATTATTTGAAAAACATTTAAAAGCTGTTTTTTTTATAAATGCATTTCAATGCACTAACACCATTGTCAGATTAGATAGATGACTTTATTTCGGATATTTTTCAATCCATAAAAGTACACATCAATAAACAGTTCATATTAAAAAACATCACATTAATGACAAAATCGATCACACAGACATACAATACATAAATTCCATAAAAGAGTGCAAAGGCAAAACAGTACAGGAAAAAAAGTGCATTAGTGCAATGGGCGACTAATAGTTCAGAGGAAGTTACATTTACTCATCTAAACATTTTCTAAATCTTAGTGTCAATTTTAAAAATTCTAACACCTGGAGGACACTATCCGGGTGCAGCAGCTGTAAGTACATAAAGGCAGGTCTAATTTGTTTAAAATTTAATTTCTTTAAAAGGGGAACAAGGTATCTCCTACGGGGATATTCATAAAATGTACATAAAAACATAAAATGTAGCATATCCTGTGGAGACTTCCCGTCGCAGCCACAGGGAGCTACAGGTTTCTTAAAAATATCTGCCGTGGGTCTAAATAAGAGAAGATGGAAAATGTTAAACCTGAATCGGGTCAGCAAAAATTTCTCATGTGAGGTGAAGGGGCATGTTAGATACTTTTCCATAGAGTTGCAAGTACTCAGCATAATATACTTTCTAACATTAGGTTTTAAGAGCTCAACTTCATCTCTTAGGGCAATACATTTCATAGAGAAAACGTTTTTAATTGCTGCTACATCACCCTTGACTATATCCCTCGGTTTATCAAACAGATTCAGGCAACCAAGTTTCAAAAATTGGGACTTCAGGTATTTAAGCCAAGGTACACACATGGCATGATCAAGTGATATAAGGTCTTCCACTATCAAATGTGTTAAAGGGATTTCATCACTTAACCATAGTTTTACCCAGCATAACAGAGGTTTTAAACCGACAATGTCGGATAAATACTGGCAGCCAAGTTCTTCATGTGCAATTAAGTTCGAGGTACTACATGGGACACATAACAGGCGTTTTAAAAATTTATTTTCAACTATTTGTAATTGTTCGCCATTTATGTAACCCCATATCTCACTACCGTATACAGCAGTGGCTATGGATTTAGAGTTGTATAATTTCATCATAGCCACATTTGGTTTATTCCCCAGTTTAGACGCAGTATTGAAGATGGAGGCATTGACTCTAGTCATTTCCCCCTTTTTCTTGGCCAAGTGAGGAGCCCAATTAAGTTTGGTATCAAATAAGATACCTAAATAGGTGAATGTTTGGGTGGTAGGGATCGAGACATCATTCAATTTAAAATTGAACTTCTTCTTCGGTTGTCGGCCAACATGCATAATATAGGATTTTGAGTTGTTGACCTTAAGGTCCCTATCACACATGAAATTATTAAAAACATTCAATAGTGCCTGGAGACCAACTTCTGTTCTTGAAATTAAGACCGCATCGTCAGCATATAAAAGTAGAGGGATACCCCTCAGACCAACTCTAGGGCAGTCTGATTTTACCTCTTGTAAGACAGCCTCAAGGTCATTTATATAAAAGTTAAAAAGAAAAGGGGCCAAAATACACCCCTGACGTACTCCTTTATTGATACTAAAACTCCCTGTAGTTTCCCCGGTCGATGAAAACCTCACGTTAGCTCTTGTGTCATTGTGCAGGTCCGCAAGGAACTCCACAATCCCCTTATCAATACCCTTATCCTTCATGGTCTGCCACAGCCTCCCCCTGTTAACACAGTCGAAGGCAGAGGACAGATCCATGAAGGCAAGGTGAATTGTTCCTTTATACACAACAGTATATTTATTCAATATAAGAAACAAATTAAGACATTGAGTTATAGTTGAACGCCCTTCACAAAAACCATATTGAGAGGTCGACAAAATATTGTTTTCGTTCGTCCAGCTTGTTAGGCGTTGGAGTATAACTCTCCCCATTATCTTCACCATTGAATCAATTAACGAGATTGGGCGATAACACAAAGCACTACCCCTGTCTCCTTTCTTAAAGACCGGAGCTATTGTTGAGAGACCCCAAGTCTCCGGGCAGCCCAATGTGGCTGCTGCATTAAAAACAGCAGTCAGAATGGGAGCCCAAAAGTCCGGATCAGATTCATAAAGATCAGGTGGTATTCCATCAGGGCCAGGGGCTTTGTTGGCAGTAAGACCCTTTATAGCAACCAGAACCTCATTTATATCAAAAATGATGGCAGTACTGTCCCTATCAGAGGGGACAGCAACCATAGTTGCATCTGCCTCTGAATAATATAAACTTTTAAAATGACTCTCCCATTCCTCCTTTGTTATACAACAAACCAGTCCATCTCCCGAGTCCCCAGTCAAAAAAGGTTTCTTTACCAGACCCCAAAATTTAGTGCTGTTATTCAAAGTAGAGGGATCAAGCAATTCCTCCCAGGCCTCTTTCCTCAAAAACTCTTTACGGGCAGCAATAGTAGCCTTATATTCCTTTCTACATAGTTTTACGGCCTCCCTGTTCCTCGGGGTTGCTGCCAAGGCTACCCTCAAATTACGGGCAGCTAGAGTACAGTCATGACTGAACCATCTCGGGCCTAAGTTAAGTCGGGGTTTATATGGGACCGATAGAAATGCTGATACCCTTTCCGTAATGTTTTGGTACGCTTCTAGAACCAGCTTGGGTTCACCTCCCCCATTCATACAAACTTTGATGTCCTCGGCGCAACCTACAGTGATATTCTTATAGAGGACATCCTCAGAGACCATAGACCATTTTAAGCGCCTCTTACCATCAGTTGTAACCAAACTACCTTGCCTGATACTCGTAATACCTTTTTTGGACCATGGGCAGTTTAGACCAATTATAAGAGGATTATGGTCACTGAATTCACTAAAGTCAATGGTAAAAGAATCCACAAAAGTTTGCATCGTCTGCGAGACCAGTATATGGTCTATAAAGGTACCCCTTCCATGCCCTTTAAAAGTAGGGGTATCAAAGCGAAATAGCGGGTCTTTTAAAGACATGGCCAAAGAGAGGTCATGGTCATTCAAAAAGTCATTACATAGTTCACCCTCCTTTGTGTGCTCCATGTGGAGACAGTCTGCCCGATCACACACCATTTCTGGTAAACATTTATGCAATGGGTCTATACAAGGATGCAAATTAAAATCCCCCATAATCAGGAGGTTATGGCCCACATTTTCCATAAAATTTGAAACAAAGGAATTTAAAAAATAAATATGATTCCTGCCACCACTATCATGAACAGCATTGTAAAAGTTCACCAGCCCGACACAGACATTACCTCCACTTAAGGTTACACCCATTACACCTGTATGCTGTGCTACAATTCTTTGTACTTCACAGGGAATTAATATAGATACAAAAATTACAAGGCCCCCCTTGGGCCTACCCCGCACAGATGGCAAGGCTGGCACAAAGAAAGCCCTATACCCTTCCAAAAAGAGTTCACATCCCAATTCCCAGGTTTCTTGTAAACAAATAATCGAGAATTGTTTGATATAGATCACCCAGTTTACATCAGACATTTTGGCAGCAAGACCCGCAATGTTCCAAGAGACAGCAAGACATCCTGACAATTTACCTACCAAATTATCTGGATTAGTAGGTTCACCTGAAGCCCCGATGTCCTGAGCTGCAGGTGCCCCCCGTCAATCGCACAGTTCAAGACCAGATAATACTTCGAACCTATTCTGTGTGTGAAGATTCGGCCCATATTGATAGTGTCCAGCACTAACACTCCTATTAGACACGCCAATCGGTCCACCTACACCACAGGAATTAGTAATATTATGCAGAAGATGGGTCTCTTGCACGGGAGTAAAAGGTTCACGTCCCCGCCTGGTTAAATTCTGTTGCAGTCGTGGTTTGCACAGATGTGCATAAAAATAACCCAAGGGGCGTACACAGATACTATTTGTGTTATAAACCAGTGCAGAAGCTCTCAGAAGTACGGTTGCTACATGCTGGGGGTGTTTAAAATTTACGACTATACAGTCCCCTGAACCAGACTTTTTGGACGGCCCTACCCAATTTACACGCCTTACTGTTAATATCTCGTCAAAATAGGAAATCGGAAATCCACAATTTTTGTTAAGCCAGGACACTGTCTTATTTTTCAGAGAGATAAAGGATTCATCATAGGGAGATGCAGGGTGGGTGCCACAAGAGGGCACATTGGTCAGTACTACTACAAAAGGAGCACAGTCTGGTGGTAGATTAAGATGACCATTGTGTCTCGCCACACTAGAGGCTCTAATGCTGTGGGGAGTTATGGATAATTGTTGCTGCAAAACAGTTTCCACAGGAATATCCGGCTGGGTAGAAGTTACAGGTCCTGGGATAACTGTATCAGCAGATTCTCCCCTCCCCTTATTCTGTATATCATTAGGAACAGCAGTATCTCTCCTTTTCCCCCCAGAGTAATCAATTCCACTAGGCTGAGCAATCTCCCGAGACAATAACAGGTCACCCAGCCTTATCACTTCCTTAGCTAAATCATCAATCTTAGTGGTTAATGGTTTAATAAGCTCCTCCATTTTGACAGTAAAAGAAGCTTCTAAGTTTTTTAAAAGTGAGGCAATCATATCCGAGTTTAGATTAGCTCCATTACCAGCACCATTGGTGGCCGCGAATACAAAAGGGTTTGGTATAACAGTACCAGTATTTGGCTTACCGACCTTCTTTTTTGGCTTACAATTATTATGTTTCCCGTTCTCCCTTTGAGACCGTGTTCTACATGATCTCGTATGCCTAATCTCAGGTTGGGTCTCATTTAGTACATCAGCATCAGAACTTGACGACACCCGAGAAGCAGAATGGACCTCCACCTCTACAGGAATGAAAACTGGGAGGGCCGTAGAGATAACACCACTCGGGTTGATCTCAGGGTCTTGGGGCTGGCTTAAAGAATCATTTTCTAATAATGTATCTTCAATCACGGTGCCTTTCCCCAAGGATACACGTCTATCATTATTAATCTGTGTTACTTTCCTGACCAGGAAATTATCTAGGGTAGCTGGAGCCGCCATCGCTTTATCAGTTTTTGATTTAACCATTCCGTTCGCTTATAGGTTAAGCTTCTGCCCAGAAATCCTAGTGTCTGCCTACGCACTCACAAACAGGACAATCAGATTAAAAAACAAATGGAAATATCAAATGGCAACAATAGTCACTGCGCGATCAACACCATTCGTCAAAATGCACAGAAACCTGGCCCAGTCCAGTCTCTTCTGGCCTCTGAGGGCCACAGAGGGCCCGCCCTTTGCCCGGGCTTAGCCCGGCGCCGCCCGCGTGCGTCCCGCGACGCAGAGGGAGTCTCACAGCTTTAAGCGCCTCCGGGCGCGCAGGGAAGCGGAAGCCGGAAGTGCCGCTAGGGATTCTGGGGGCTGTAGTCCCCAACGCGGCGTCCAGCAAGGTCTCTGGCGGCAAAGAAGAAAATCACAGCGCCTCCTGACCCCCGGGCTATGCAGAGTGCGCAGCGGAGCGTCCACCAGCCAGGTATGCTGCCCGTTGTGCCCCCGCTCCACCGAGGGAGCCTCACAGCTTTAAGCGCCTCCGGGCGCGCAGGGAAGCGGAAGCCGGAAGTGCCGCTAGGGATTCTGGGGGCTGTAGTCCCCAACGCGGCGTCCAGCAAGGTCTCTGGCGGCAAAGAAGAAAATCACAGCGCCTCCTGACCCCCGGGCTATGCAGAGTGCGCAGCGGAGCGTCCACCAGCCAGGTACGTTGTGCCCATTGGCAGATTATTTCTTCTACTTTATTTTAGAACATAGAGATAATTGACAAGTTGTAAAAAAAACAATTATTCAACAAAGACTGATGAAAAAGACTCCCAACATAAATCACAGAACCTAGTTGTGTCTAACAAGCTGCTCAAGACCATGTGTCCAAATGGCATTGGTTTGGTTACCATTAACAATTTACGTAGGCTAGCAGTTTATGAGAGGCGTCAATTTCTCATTAAATATTTATGAAGTTCTGAGACAGATATATTGAATTTTGCCTTACTGTTTACTTGACTGCTGTCAGATTGTTCAGACTCTATAAATCCTTACTGTGTTAAGACAAAGAGAGGTAAGAATTTGGATTGTAATATGCAGATTTCTAATTTTGCTTGCTTTAATTACAATGTTGATTTATTAAAATGGTCATGGGTGGCTGTGGCACTTCAAGACTCTAAAAAAGAGGCTTACAAGCATTTTAATTTATTCTCAAATCGATTAATCGATTAATCAATCAGCCAATCAGCATTTGTAGAGTGCGGCACGGTCACCCCTATGGATATCTGGGCGCTGTGTCTCCATCGAAGAGCCAGGTCTTGAAACTCATTCAAGTCTTCCAGCAAGGAAGCTGTACAGTGCTTGATGGGAAGGTTCGTGCTAGGTCTTGGCAGCGATGTAAGAGAACGAATGACTGATGCTGCGACGGGTGTGTACAATGGCGAGTGAAGAGGAGTGCAGGTGTCTAGCAGGTTGGTGGAAGTTCAGTCGATGGTTAAGGTAGGCAGGTCTTAGGTCGTGGAGGGCTTTCTAGGAGTGCATGAGGAACCTGATCTGACATCTTTTCTGAATGGGGAGCCAGTGGACGTCTCTCAGGTGAAGGGTGATGTGGATTTGTTCGGGGCGGTCCAGGATGAGTCTGGCTGCAGCATTCTGTATGGTCTGTATTCTTCTGAGCAGATGGGTGGAGATGTCGGCATAGAGGGTGTTGCCGTGGTCGAGACGGCTGGTTACGAGGGCCTCTGGGACAGCCTTTCTAGTGTTGGTTGGAATCCATCTGAAAATTCTGTGGAGCATGCAAAGTGTGTGTAAGCAGGAGGCTGCAACTGCGTTAACTTGCTGTTTCAGGGTCAGTTGGCTGTTGAGGAGTATGCTGAGGTTGCATGTGTGGTCGGTTGGAGTGGGTCCGAGTTCTGCAGGCCACCAGCTGTTGTCCCATGCAGAGGTTTTCTTACCGAAGATCAGTACTTCAGAGAAAAAAAAATCAATACCTTGCTTTTCATCATTTTATATCGGAGGACTTGCAGAACTACTTTTATCACAATTGTAAGTCCACAGAGTTTCTCAGGTCATGGACAAACCATGGAGCGTTTGTAGCTCAGACTTACTCCTTCAGGGGTACAATTCAAATGGCAAATATCCACCTGTCCACAAGCTTTTTATGATCCTAAACTGCAATATTTCCCTCCCTGCGCCAGCTGCTGTGATGCTGCTTTCCTTCTTTATTCGTACACACTTACCTTTTAGATGTACACATGAACCTTTTACCTGAAAGCCGGCTAAAATAGGTAACTAGTGTCTTGCTAGTTCTACTGCTTGCATTTCCATAATCTTTTTTGAGCATTTCAAAATTGCCCTTAATTAGTCCTTAATTGAGTGTTAGCAAGAGTTTGGTTTTAGCTGCATGTGATATTTTAAGAATTTTGGGGTTTTTGGATTCCCAAGAAGGGTAATAGACAAAGCATGATTTTAACTTAGTGTAAACTCAGGGGTTGCCGTTCCTGTCATCCATCTTTACTAGCAGTCTAATTGAGGACAATGGCCGGCGCAGCGGGTGCACCAGCTATCCCATGGTCATTGTGCTATCGTTTTTAGGCATTCCAACGTTCTTCCCTTGTGTAACAGTTTTACCTTAAATGCCCAGAAACCATGCCACTGGAACAAGATAGCAATAGATAAAGGAACACTTCAAAAAGTTATCTCTGTCACTGAATGAGCCTATGAGTACAATAATCACTTACCTTCAATTTGAAATGAATCAGTCCTTTTTCAAATGAGATATCAAATAGATCTCACCCTAATATTTATGCTTTGAGGAATTAGCCAAAATGAGAGTCTCCGTGCAGTTGAGCAGCTCAGGAGACTTAATATTCTTTCGAGGCTAAATGTGAATGGTAAAACTATAACCATAATAATAAAGCTGCAACTAAAAATAACTAGGCAGCTTATTACGCTAACAATCTTATTTATAGCTCCCAACATTTCTAGAGCTACCTTTTCCGTTAATAAAGAGCTACAGATTCCTCTGACCATGGGGAGATCGAATGCATTTGCTGACTACTTTGAGAGTGACATCTATCTCATTATATCAAATTTTGCCAAATAAATAATACCGGCTTGTGTAGTCGCATTCTGGTAGTTAACCATACCCAAGGTATCGCTACTGTAGCTCTAAAGACTGGTATTACAACCAATGAGTGGAAGCTGGCACACATTTCTATTTTGAACAAACCCTCTCTGAATTCTGAAGTACTGGAGAATTATAAGCTAATATAAGAACTCCCCTATCAGTCGAAGTTGTTGGTGTGTGCAGTTTATAATCAGCTGTCCTACAACTTGGAATTTAACAGTCTCCTCCAGCCTGGCGAACAGATCTAATCAAGGATCTCCCCATTGCTGAAAGAGACCTTGCACCACCTCTGAGTGAAGATGCCATTCGTGATCCACCAGATACCGACTGCAGAGTTCCTACACCCTGGTGTTCAGAGAACCTGGCAGGTGTTGCACCACCAGGGTCATGCCCTGATGTTCCAGGCATGTCCAGGGGCGAAGGGCCTCTTGACAAAGGGTCCATGACCCCACCTCGCTCTGTTTGTTGCAGTACCAC
Organism: Triturus cristatus; assembly: GCF_964204655.1. Classification (NCBI taxonomy): domain Eukaryota; kingdom Metazoa; phylum Chordata; class Amphibia; order Caudata; family Salamandridae; genus Triturus; species Triturus cristatus. The sequence goes on along the minus strand of NC_140589.1, from coordinate 237,761,001 downwards.
ATGGCAGTGGTGTTGTCTGTGAACACCTGCACTGCCTTTCCCTTGAGGGAGGGAAGGAATGCATTCAGTGCCGAGTGAATCGCTCAGAGCTCCAACAGGTTGATATGGAGCCCGGACTCTGCCGGAGACCAGACTCCTCTGATCTCCACCTCTCCCAAGTGTCCGCCCCATCCCAGGAGTGGTGCATCGGTCACCACTGTGAGTTCAGGTTGGAGAAGGCAGAGGGATCTGCCTCTGACCCAATCCTGGTTCGTCAACCACCAATGCAGTTGTTGTGCAGCTCCCTCCAAGATCTGGACGTAGTTGGAAAGATTCCCTTGATGCTGCGCCCACTGGAACTTCAGGTCCTACTGCAGAGCCCGCATATGCCACCAGCACGATGCAGGAGGCCATGAGGCCCTGCAACCTCAGGGTAACTCTCACTGAAATCCGGTAACATCAGTGGGCTTGCAGGAGGGGGATGTGAAAATAAGCGTCCTGCAAATCAAACACCACCATCCAGTCTCCAGGGTTGAGGGCAGAGAGGACCTGAGCCTATGTTAGCATTTTGAACTTCTCCTTCCGGAGGAAGCGGTTGAGGGCCATGAGGAGGTCTAGGAAAGGACGCAGGCCCTTGGTCTTCTTGGGCACCAGAAAGTAGCGGGAATAGCAACCGCGACCTACTTCTGGTGCAAGAAACCTCTCAATAACTCCCTTGGCCAAGAGAGCTAAGACTTCCTGGCAGAGAAGTGGCAAATGATCCTTTGACATACGATCGAAAGACGGTGGCATGGAAGGAGGGATAGTCTCGAAGGGGAGGGAGTGGCCCCTCAAGACTATCTGCAAAACCTACCTGTCTGACGTGATAGATTGCCAGTGGGGGAGGTTATAGCGAACCCTGCCACCCACTGGCTATTGATGGACCTCAAATGTCAGACTCTGAGGGTTTGGAGGCTGCTGCAGGGGGGTTACGGGTGGACTGGCCCACCCACCTGGGTCGCTGGGTCCCACATCCGCGGCCACGCAGGGGCTGGGCAGCTTGCGTAGGCCGGTGGCTGGACTGGATCAGACATAGTGGGGTGCCCCTTCCGTAGCCACGAAAGGCAGACTGTGGTGGACGGGAGGACACAGCGAGGCCCAAGGATCTGGCCGTAGCCAGAGAATCCTTAAAGCGCTCCAGTGCAGAGTCTACCTTGTCACCAAAAAGGCGACGGCCCTCAAGGGCATGTCCAGAAGGGTTGACTGAACATCCCACGAAAAACCAGATGTCCTCAACCAGGCGCAGCGTCGAAGGGCTACCGACGTAGCAATCATTCTGCCCAGAGAGTCAGTGATATCCAGTCCACAGCGGATTGTGAATTCTGCTGCGTCTCCCCCATCCGCAACTGCCTGGGAGAGAATGGCCCGGGCCTCCTCCAGGCACTGAGGCAGCACTTGCGCAACTGTATCCCAGACTGTATACGTATAGCGCCCCAAAAGACATGCGGTATTCACAGACCCCAGCTTCAAGCTGGATGACGAGAACATATGCTTCTCAAAATGGTCCAACTTCTGGGATTCCCTATCCGGGGATGCAGAAGGGAATGCGCCCTTGGATGAAGAGGCTTGGACCACCAAGCTCTTGGGGGAAGGGTGTTGGGTGAGGAAAATGGGATCGCCTGGAGCCGGGGTGGCGGCGTGAAATCGTCCATTCCACAGGAGTCCCTATGCTGGGCATTGACCAAATGCCCACAAGGACGTCCGTGAGGGCCTCATTAAAGGGCAAGAGGAGTTCAGAGGAAGTTGCCGAGGGTGAAGTACCACCGTCAGGAGGTTAGTAATGACTGCCACTGTAGGGAGCACCAGGCCCAAAGCCTCAGCTGCCCCATGCACCACCACTGCATAGGACGCTTCCTCCTCCGTAGCCATGGTAGAGAGAGAAAGCATGCCAAGGTCTGGGGAGGTATCCAGACCACGGACATCCCCCAATTCCTCTCTCCAGTCTGGTTCTTCCAGCTGGTCTGTTAAAGGGTCCAGCAACCCCTCCCAGTCCTCATCCCCACCTTCAGGGCGATAGCGAATACCTAGGATGAACAAGGGAACAAAAGTACCCTTCGGCTTTGATGTCAGCCGACGTCGATCCGGGTCCATCTAGGGGTTGAGGATGGGGACTGCGTCGGCCGGGGGCAAGGCCGGCGCTGGGGAAGGTCGAGTAAGGTCGACCGGCGTCGATCTGGATCCAGGCCTGGATTCATGGGAAGCCTGCAGCCGCCGGCAACGGAGGCCCAGGGGCCCTAACCGGCTCCCCAGGACCCAAAAGCGCACCTGCGTAGTCGGGCTGCCCACACGGAGGGTTTAGTTGAGTGTACGAAGCTGGGCAGGGGACGCTCCGGTTTCTCAGAAACGGGGGCGGGGGGGAGCGCAGAGTCCTCCCTGAGTCAGGCACTGGAGATGAAGCCTTAGAGCGACGAAGCTCCAGATCCCGCGTCTGGTCAGCCAACTGACGGGGTGAAGGCGAAGAGCGGTGGTGCTTCTTTGCCTTCTTCTTGTGCTTCAACTACCCGAGGAGTGCAAAGACGAGGTGTGATGGCTCTGCGACAGGTCTCAAGACCTTCCCCTCGAGCGAGACTGGGAACGAAGTGAAGTAAACTGCCGGGCCTTCAAAAGTTTTCAGCACTGCTCCCAAAAAAGACTTAGGATTCATGGCCCGACAGTCAGAGCACGACTTTGGGTCCTGGCTCTGCTCTAGGCATCAGTCACACGCGGTGCGGATCTGTCATGGACATCAGTTTGTAACAAGAGTCCCAGGGCTTGAATCCGGTTTGTTGATGAGACATCCCTCACACGCCAGGAGTCGAAAACTCGAAAAAGACTGCGACAAAAGTCGAAAAAAGTTTAGTCAAAAAATGACTAAGAAGCAAACTCTCTCCGGATCTGTGCCGGAAAAAGAAAGAACTGACGTCAGCGCACCGGGGCGGTGTCTAAGCAGGCACCACAACGTCATCTTGGCGACCACAACGCCAACGACTGACTCGGAGTCGACCGGCGCCACTTACCAACACGCAGGGGTACTGTTGAATAAAAACCATCCGGATACAGTATGACACCTGGGGTAATTCTAAGGAATCTATAACTGATAGTCTCTTTCAGATATGCATTATATGTGGAACTCCATGATAAGGCAACAAGAAAATTGCACTTAGTCTAAAACTCTGAGGAGAGCATTGCTCTTCATCTTAAAAAGACTGATTCAATTTCCACTGCGCTCTCCTCGCTCTGCTGGCTACCAGTAAAGGAACACATTTTTAAATCACTTTGCCTAATTAACAGTTAACATTCTGCCATTTGCTCTGGCTCGGAAATTTCAGGTCTATCAACCAAGAGTGATATTATAGTCCATGCTTACACTTCACAGGATAGTACCTCATTTTAAACAGGACTGTTGGTGGTACTGCTTTTACATAGCAGCTCAAAAAACACTGGAATTTTCGTTACCAACAAAGATATGAAGCATCAACGAAAGTCTTTGTTCCAGGAAAGCTTAGAAATCCTAATTATTTCCTAAATAACATTAAAGACAGTTTCATGCATCACTGGTTTATGATTTTCCACCTTTTTGCCACCTTTCAACTATAAGATTAGTGCTAATATACCTGTTGGTGAAAGTTAGGCTGTGGAAATTCATATAAATAAAAACTGATGTATTGTCCTGAGTGATCACTGCATAAGTCCTTGCTCATTAGGTATATATCCTGGTGCTACCTGCAGCACTTCACTGCCATTTGGGTCTATTCTTATGCTTTCTAATTCCCCCAACCAATACATTTGATTAATATGAGCGGTATGTGCATGCAAATTACCAAGAAACGATCAAATGTGAAGCAGATGCACTTACACATAAATTTACTTGCAGAGTTTTTCCCTGCCTCCATATTTCCATGTTTGTTCTGAGAAGATTCTTCAGTTAGGATATCAGCCTTGTGTGTGGTTGAACCATGTGGTCTTATTAGTTCCGATGATAATGGTAAACCTGCCCACAAACAAACAATGACCATTTCACCAACATGAAGTAAACAAATTGAACCATTGAATCCATAATATTAAAATCTACAAGGGCTTCCAAAGGATCAACCCCAATATTCCGCCTTGAAATTTCACAGCAATTCACAAATACAGGGATCGTTTTTATTAGTTTATCCACGACACTATTTTATGCAAATGGCATATTTCCTCACTTTGTCTGAACTTTAAAAACACAGCCTTTTCCAAGATATAAATGGTGGCACAGCCTTTGAACTTCAGAAACTCTGCAAATGCATTAATCCACATATTCACAAAATCATGGCCATTCTCAGTGACATGGGCCAGACCAGTATGCTGAAGGCTTGGTAAATAAGCTGACTAATGCCACTACATTTTCTATGCCCGACATGAAAGCTTATAAACAGATTCAACTCACTAAAGAATGTGATCTTACATATTCTATACCCTTTGATAGCTTGTTTCAATTAATCTGTATGTCCCTTGTCTAGACTCTGCAACATCAACTTTTGAAAGACTAGCATCTAAATTATTCAAAGATATTCCTAGCATTATTGCATTTCAGGACAATTATTTAATTTGGGGTTTTGACAAGCATGCTCCTGAACGGACTCTTGAGAGAATTCTTTCCATCCTGAATGGTATTGGAACCACACTTATCTAATAAAAGTGTGAGTTTTTGAAAGAGGACATTGATTATTTACAGAACCATATTCATAGGAGAGGCGTTTTCCCTTATCCAATTTAGTCAATGAAGGGCACCATATTCTACTACAGGTATTTATCCCTTCTTAATTTTGTTGATTTAGTCAATTATCCCCAGCACATAAGGATGAACTCAAACCATTTCTAAGATTAGCAAACTTTACACTAAGGGTATTGACAGGATTTCCAGCAAGGCTGTGCTATTGAGGGAGACATTAAAGAGTAGGTTAAACGTACCATTTCATGAACCCCTGCATTACCAATCTTTTGCAATGACCTCAGATTAAATCTTACATTTTATAACGTCTTATAAAATATTGGGCACTGTTCTCAGCCAATTGGATGCATAAAGCAATTACAAATAGTTTTGCTTCTATATTGAAGCAATTTTAGAAACTATGTTTGGTTATAGAAAAGAGTTATTGGTATAAAAGATTTATTGGTATAAAAGAGTTATTGGTATGTACCTTGAGCAGTCAACACATTCCACACTTCTATTTGGGGTAAAACAGTTTGTTAATCGTACAGCTCACCCTCTACTTGTCAACATTCTTTGTGGGAGAGCTAAGAATACAATTACTGCTAGGATCAATAGATTGGATGCTAAACTGCTTGAATATCATATTGTTGAACATATTTCTGACTCAACAAATGTGAAATCTGATTTTTGATCACATTCATTTTCCACAGTGGAGAGTGATGATGTGGAGGAAGAATATGAGTGCTTTGTTGCATCTAGTGATTTAGGATACACCCATACTTCATTCAATATAAAAACCGTCAAGAAGCTTTAGAGAAAGATTCAGTGTTGAAAAATGATTACTTTTAATCTGGAGGGTAGAACAACAGATAAACATGTACATGCTTCACTCAGGTCTTACTGGAAAGATGCTCAAGAGCGTATACTTAATTATGGGAGACCAGTTGATATCACCTGTAACTATAAGGTAGGAAGCCAATAATATTGCACATGATAGACACCTTTGTACCTCATTTACCAGTAGGGCCTTACATGGATAGAGATATCGATCTTAAGTTTGAACACTGTACAAAACGTTTTTCAAATGTTAAACATTTCAAAACAAATTCACCACTTGTATTGCCTGTAAAGGTACCAAACAAGTTAGCCATTGGCTTTTTGGGCTTGTTCAAGATATAACCTAAACAGCATAATTAACATAATTAGTTTTGGACTAAATCGATTGAAGTGAACTCTACTGGGCCCGCAGGGGGACGTTTTCTGTCGACGGAGCCAACGGGGGATCCCTTGATGGAAAACTTGAGGTCCGCCTGTCTTTAAATGAGTGGGCCGTCGCAGGGGTTGGCAGACATGGTGCTTCATCACATTTGCCAAACTCTAAATGTAGCCCTTAGGAAGGAGCTTAAAGTCTTCCTGAGTCTCTTTAATGCTTGAAATGTTTTGAGTTCAGGCAACCTAATCCATATATTCTGCCCATATTCTATTAAAAAATAAAGTGCTGCCCTTCAAATATAACCATTTATGTAACTTACCTCTCTTTATTCTAGATTCTTTAATTTCTTCACAGCATTTGTTAAATTCTAGATCCAGTTCTGAAGCAACAATAGCATGTGCAGTGTCCTTCAACGTACATGCTCGATGTCTTATTATCTTATCTAAACAAAAAAGTAAACAATGTTTGTTTAAATAATTCTGTTCAGATTGGTACTGTTCAAAAGATAGCAAAGATTTAAAACATCTTGCAACCTAATGTACAAGTTACTTACCGCAGATTGCTCATCTTTATAATATTCTGAGGTGGTAGACTGGAACTAGATATTCTTTCACCAATGCTCCCTGTGCACCAGTAGGAGGCACCATATTATTGTGGTGACTTCATATTGCCACAGAAGTGACAGAGTGGAGTCACTTGTAAGTGCTGACATCAGTTTCTTAATCTTTCTTTCTTAATCTTTCACCTTCCACGCCAACCGACGCAGAGCACTTCAAACCAGTAGCAGGTGACTGTGTGCCAAAATCTAACTTAGAACCTTATTTTCAAGTTCAGAAGTTCACTCCGCAGAACTGATTTTTTCGTAGGGCAGTGAGGAATCTGCAGGTAGATGGATTATCCACCAGAAAGAGGGTCACTAAAGGTAAGTAATGTGTGATACTTCTGACCATTGATTTGTCCCCTTAAGGATACATACCACAGCAAAACGTCCCAAAGGTGGATGGGTCTGAGTAATGGAGTCAGATTAGAAGTCTTGCAAGACACAGTGGGCAAACTGGCCCTCCTATTGAACCTCACTGTCAAGATAGTAGTGGTTCATGAACATGTGTGGTGACACACAAAGTTACAGTTCGGCAGATGTCCAGAATCAGCATCACTGTCGTATCAGCCTTGGTCCTGGTGGAATGAGCCCCCAGGCCTTCTACGGGGTTCCCTCTTAACTAGTGTGTTGCATATTTTATTGCAGATAACTATCTACCTCGACAAAGTCCTCTTTTGCACCACCTTGCCTTTCCTGGTCCCAGTGAACCCCACAAAGGACTGATCATCTACACAATGGTCTTTCGTATGGTCTGTGTAGAAACTTAAAGCTCACTTAGGGTCAAGCCGATAAAGACTCTCCTCCTCTGTCAGGGGGTGTGGGAGCAAAAAATGACAGCAGGGTAATTGATTTACTGACATGGAAGGATGCAGGAAGTCAATCTGAATCCTCAACATCAATATGTCCAGGAAGAAAGTTGCTTATGGAGATTGCATACAACGCACCTGATATTCCCTCAAACAGTGAGCAGAAGTGATGGTAATAAAGAAGAAGGTCCTATTTGCCAGATGCCAGAATAAGCAACTGTGCATGGACTTCAATGGCATGCATATAAGGAACATTATGACTGGATTTGGCAACCACTCAGGAATGACGAACAGCTTTGGAAGGAACATATGCATCAGACCTTTCCAAATACTGATGATTTTAAGAGAGAGGGTTGATCAGGCAAACAATAAAAAGGCTGAAGGACAAGTTACTTACCTTCACTAATAACTTCCTTCCTTACCTTTGAACTTCCAGGTGTCAGACTGGATCCAGAAATTTCTTAGCAGTACCCCTGTGCGCCAGTAGGTGGTGTAGGTCGACTGTGTGACGTCGCGGTGACGTCCGCGTCATCAATATAACCGCCACTCCGGCGCACTAACGTCAGTACTTTTCACAACTTTCCACATCAGAAGTGTGAAGCCATGAAATGACTGACCATGGTGTGTTAAAAAATGACCAGCAAGGGCCCTGAAGGGGAACATCCCTGACATTAAAAACAATTCTGCAGTGCAGGGAGAAAGGGTGGGTTCGGTAAGGAATCGGCGGCTAGATCATGTCTCTACCAGATAAGGCGTTACCGAAGGCAAGTAAATTGTCCACCTAGCTGCAGATTCCTTACCTTTGAACAGTTACCCAAGCAATACCATCTCCGGAGGAGGGACTGGGGAAAGGTTTAGACCAGAAAATCCTGCAAATCAGAGCGACCAAACAGGCCTTCTGAGTGAACCTGGAAATCCAGGCAGTAGTGTCTGGCGAACATGTGCAGCGATGCCCACTTGGCTGTCTGGAAGATATCAGAAACAGGGGCACTAAGCTGGAGAGACGCAGTAGCCGCCTTTGTCCAGGTGGAATGGGCCCTAAGCCCTTCTGGGGGGATCTTTCTTCGCTAAGGCGTAGCAAATTTTGATACAGAGGATAACCCAATGAGATATAGTCCTCTTTTGGACAGCATGCCTTTTCTTTGCACCCACATACCCTATAAAGAGTTGGTAATCCATCCGTTACTCTTTTGTTCAATTGAGGTAGAACGACAATTATCTTTTTGGGCCCAGACGATGGAGACGCTCCTCTTCCTTGGAAGGGTGCGGTGGTGCATAGAAGGTGGGAAGAGTAACTGACTGTCCCACGTGAAAGGATGTCACCACCTTAGGGAGAAAAGATGCCCTTATGCAAAGCACTACTTTATCCGGAAAGATGGTCAGGTAATGAGGCTGTGATGACAGTGCCTGCAGTTCGCTCACCCTCCTGGCAGATGTTATTGCCACTAAGAAGGCTGTTTTGATGGTGAGCAGCCGTAGAGGGCAGTTGTGCAGCGTACCAAACGGTGCGCACATCAGAAGGAAAATGCTACTTACCCAGTATGCATCCGTTCTTGGCATGTAGAGCTGTAGATTCATATACGTTAGCATAGATCGCCATCTGGTGTGTTTATAGTCACAAGGTAGGTGACTCTTCCTTACGATGATAGTGCGCATGGGCATCGACTACATCCCCAGATTGTTTTCGCCATAAAGGGTGATGGAGTTAGTAAGAATAGAAAGAAATGTCCATGTGTGTTGTATCTAAGTAAGATAATACTGCAGCAGATAAAGGTGCCTGAGGAGGCCGGTGGGTGCATATGAATCTACAGCTCTATATGCCAAGAACAGATGCATACTGGGCAAGTAGCATTTTCCGTTCGAGGCAGCAGTTATTTTCCCAGCGGTGGCTGACCTATTTCTGCTGCAGTAGTTCGAAAAAGTGTTTTTATGACAGCCTGGCCCACACTAGCTTGTTGCTTTGCATGCACATCAACACAGTAGTGTTTTGTGGAGGTGTAGACCAAGTTGCAGCCTTACAGATGTCATCTAAGGGCATATTCCCTAAGAATGCCATACAAGCCCCTAGTATGCGTGTGAAATGCGCTCTAGGGGGAATAGTTAATGTGCGTTTGCCTTTAATGTAGCATATTTGGATGCATTTAATTATCCATCTTGCAATACCAGTTTTTGAAATCGGATTGCCTTTATGCGGTGGTGAAAAAGCAACTAAGTTGTTTGGTTTTCCTAAAAGATTTAGTCCTTTCAATGTAATAGAGTATTGCTCTTTTGACATCTAGTGTGTGAAGAGCACGTTCTGCGACTGAGTCTGGTTGAGGGAAAAACACTGGTAGTTCAACAGACTGATTGAGGTGAAAGGCAGAAACAACTTTCGATAAACATTTTGGATCAGTCCTAAAAACCACTTTGTTATGGTGAATTTGTAAAATGGTTCTTATATGGTTAGTGCCTGGAGCTCATCAACTCTTCTAAGAGATGAGATGGCTATAAGGAAAGCTACTTTCCAAGTTAGGAACTGTAGCTCCCATTTGTGCATAGGTTCAAACGTTGGACCCATAAGTCTTGTAAGGACAATATTAAGGTTCCAAACTGGAGAGGGTGGAACTCTAGGGGGAATGATTCTTTTGAGTCCTTCCATGAATGCTTTGATAGCGGGCATGCAAAACAAAGACAAGTGTTGTCTGTTTTGTAGATAAGCAGCTATTGCAGCGAGATGCAATCGTATAGATGTGTATGCTAAGTTACAGCGTTGGAGGTGTAAGAGATAGCAAATTATGTTTTGAATGGAAGCATCTAGTGGATTGATTGGATTGTTTGTACAGTAAAATTACAAATAGTTTCCACTTTCTGCATAGAATGCTCTTGAGGTAGGACGTCTAGCTTCTTTAATGACGTTCATACAGTCTGGCGGAAGATTGAGGTAGCCAAACTTTAAGATTTCAGGTGCCAGATAGCAAGAGAGAGTTGATTAGGATCTGGATGTCTTATCTCTCTATGGTTCTCAGTGAAAAGCTTGGGTGAGAGAGGTGTAGCTTTTGATGAGGAACTAGAGATAGTTCTAACAGGGTTGGGAACCACGGTTGTCGAGCCCATGTGGGAGCAACCAGGATCATTTTGAGTGAATGCTGTTGGAGCTTCCGAACCACTCATGGAATGAGTGGGAGAGGCGGAAAAGCGTAAGCAAATGTTCCTGACCAGTTCATCCATAGCGCATTGCCTTTGGACAATGGGTGTGGATACCTGGACGCGAAGTTTGGGCATTTTTGCGTTCTGGTGTGTGGCATACAGATCTATTTCTGGGTAGCCCCACATTTGAAAGAATGGAAGGAGAACTTGAGGATCTAACTCCCATTCGTGGATCTGTTGTCACTGACGAATGAGCAGCTCTGCAATCTGATTGTCTATTCCTGGAAGGTGTTCAGCATGGAGATATATCTTTTGAAGAATGGCCAATTTCCATATGCTTTGAGCTAGACGCAAGAGCTGTAGGGAGTGTGTCCCTCCTTGTTTTTGTATATTTTACATTGCTGTCATGTTGTCTGTACGGACTAGGACAGTTTTGTGTAGTAGATGGGCTTGAAAGGCTTTTAATGCTAGAAAAATTGCCAGAAGTTCCAGGTGGTTTATGTGGAACTGTTTTTGTTGTGGAGTTCACAGGCCCTGAATGGTATGACTTTGTAGATGAGCTCCCCATCCGGTGAGCGATGCGCCTGCTGTTAGCACTATCTGTGGAACTGGGTCGAGGAACGGCCACCTTTCGGAAAGGTTTTGTGTGTTCCACCATTGCAGAGAGCGATGGGTGCGGCTGTCTACCAACACTGGATCTATCAATTGACCTTGAGCCTGGTTCCACTAACGTGCCAAGCATTCCTGTAGAGGACACATTAGGAGTCTTGCATAAGGGACGGTTATAATGCAAAAGACCATCATTCCAATTAATTACATGAACACTCGAGCTGGTAATGAGTGTTGAGGTTAAAATTGTGATATTCGAGCTTGTATGTTGCGCATCCTGACTGGGTTTGGATCTGCTAGAGCTTTGCAAGAGTTTTTTGTACCTCCTAGATATACTTATGTGTTGGACGGTTAGAGGTGGGATTTGGTGAGGTTTACTGTGAATCCCAAGTGGTGAAGCAAGTGAATTGTTTTGTGGGTGTGCTGAACACAACTTTGTTGTGATATAGCTTTTATGAGCCAATCGTCCAGATAAGGAAACACGTGAATGTGTTGTCTTCTTAAATGAGCAGCTACTACTGCTAGACACTTGGTGAAAATTCTGGGTGCTGTGGTTACCCCGAATGGGAGGACTTTGAACTGGTAGTGTTGACCGTCCACCACGAACCCGACATATTTCCTGTGAGCGGGGTGAATTGGAATGTGCAAGTAGGCGTCCTTTAAATCCAAAGTGGAAAGAAAGTTACCTTGCTGAATCAATGGGAACACCTTTTGCAGAGTGACCATGTGGAAATGATCAGATGTGCCCTGATGAGCTAAGGGGACTGGTTCTTTTGCATGTTTTTGTAACAGGGAGAGAACTTCTTGCTTTAGGAGGATGAGATGTTCCGAGGACATCGCACGACGTTTGGGAGGAATGTTTGGTGGAGTGGAGGTAAGTTCCAGGCAATAACCATATTGGATCATTTGCCTTACCCACTTGTCTGTTGTAATGGTATTCCAGACAGGTAGGAACAGTGAGACGTCCCCCGACAGGAGTGGAATGATCAGGGGTAGTGGAGGGAAGTCACTGTTTGGTGGTAGGGGAAATGTAGGTGGAGTTACCTCTACCTCCATTGTTATTTCCTCTGTATCCTCCCCGAAAATATCCTCTGGATGAGGAAGATTGATTGGGGCTTATATGAGCCGAGCAGGTGTTGTCTGATGCAGTTGTCTTTGAGCCAGCCCTATAAAAGGAGCGATGAAAGGAGCCTCTATTAGAAGGTAGTTGTAATGCCCTCATGGATTTAGCAGTCTGTGTCTTTTTTCATTTTTTCCAATGAAGAATCGACTGTGGGGCCAAAAAGATGTTCCTGATCAAATGGCTGATTAAGTAGTGCTGATTGTACTTCTTGTTTGAACCCTGATATTCGAAGCCAAGCGTGTCGGCGTAGCAAAAAGCTGGTGTAGGAGAGTAGGGTCTGCTATCCTATGGTCACCCCAAATTGTTGCTTTTTGCTTCACTGGTTTTTGACATATTGAGGCTGTGGGCCTGCTAATCAGACCCCCAGCCTGCTGTTCTCTCTACTAAATTGACACTATGCACTATAGGTGCATAACCAATTGGAATTGGATCACCCTGTGAGCCCCTGTACCAGTGTACACTAGGTACCCAGGGCATTGGTGCCTCTAAGGCCTACCAGGGGCTGAAGCATGTATTGTGCCACCCCTGGCCTGGCCTAGAAATTTGACACAACTGGCTGATCCCTCAGCTTGTGTAAGTTGGTGTAACCACCTCTTACTTAGGTGTAGTATACCTATACCTAACCTTAAATGGGACACATGTTAACCTATAAGTCACTCCTATGGCAGGCCTTAACAATCCTGAAGGCAGAGTGCATGGTTCCGTGTGAGATGGTGCTCTGGCATGAGCTGAGCCTGTCTGCAGTGGTCGGAACAACTTCCTTCTACCGTTTCCAGATATCGCCATACCATATACTCTTAAGTGCATTATGAACCTCGCGGTTAAATGCTATCTTTGGTTTGGCTTTATCAAAACATGTCGAGTAAGGTGTCATACGAATTGGAATACTAACCCCTCGCCAATTCTGGCGACGGGGTTAGCATTCCACCCTTCTAGAGGGACACGACATGTACAGTACCTGAAACCCGGGTAAAATCAGACATAGCCTCAGCTCCACAAAATGGACGCTGCCACCACAGACACAAGTCTGCCCTCCTGCTGCTGGGAGTCCTTCCAGCTTGGGAGACGTGGACAAAGGGTTTCCTGCCAGGGGAGGTGCGTGCACCACCCCAGACAGGATTTTGTGTATTGGTCAGGTAGGGCTTGAATAGAATCAGACATGACTGAGGCTCACAAGGAGCCTCGGTGCATATGCCAGTTGAAACCGATCCTGGGGCACACCAGCCCCGGACCTGGGGCGAGCTGGACAAAGGATTGGGGGTGTAACCACCCCCCTTCCTGGTACCACCCTTAGGGAGGGACCTAGCAGGTAGTCTGGCCCCTAGAATCCGCTTAAAGGTAGGAGCTGTGTCCCAAGACTTCAGACATCCTGAAATCAACTGACTACAAAGAAGAAGACGGGAACTTCGACGCTCTGCTGCACAGAGGACAGAAGGAAATCTCCCCTATGGTCAGGGAGTGACCATCTTGCTAACGCAAGCACCAACCAGCTACTCGACGTCTGCTTTGCCGCCGCCTCCTGCCGGAGCCCGAGCCCAGAGCCCGACAAGAACTGGACCTCCAGACCTCTCACAGCCCGATCCACAGTCCCTGCAAAGAAGGAACCCGTGGAGGCACCGAGACACGTGGAGCCAGCCATCTTGAAAGACCCACGACAAGCTGCAAGCGCGACAACAGAGGCTCCCTCCAAGTTGTGCTTTGGGACCTGAGAAGCCCAACATCCGAGCAGCATCTGCACCAAAGGTGAGCCCTCCAGCATCTCCACGATCTGCGTGGGCCCCTCTGCACTTTGCAACTCGACGCGCCTAACCGGACCCTGGCCCGTTGGCTAGTGGCCATCTTGGCGACCTAACTTGAAAACTACAACGCTGGTCTGGTTGCTCCAGACTAGCCCCTGCTGCCCCCCAAAGGAGCAGCCCCTCTGACCTTGCTGGTCAGAACCATCAGCTTTCTTCATTTCCTACGACTCCTGCTTTTGCCAAGGCTTGTTTGCTTCCTTCGAGTCGCCGACACCGCCGACAGCGAGAGCCTGCGTGGGACAGCTCGTGAACCGACTCCTGGACGTCGTCGACCTTCAGGGCCCACGTGGCTGCGGAGACAAGCTACACCTCTTTGCCTGTTTGCACCCGACATCGCCTGGTACCTACCTGGTGCCACGCCGGTCACTGGCTAGTGACTGTGAACACTGTCCCCTCTGCTTTCAGGTCCTCTACAACTCCGATCCACCCTTGGATCCACCTCATCTCTTCTGGACCGACCGCCTGCAGCATCTTTGTCATCAGGCTCCATTGAACAGATAGACGAAACCCGACGCACTTCGAGACCTATGCACCCGCTTCCTGTGGGTGAGGTAAAGCTGGCACTCCGGTGCCCAAGTGTAGAGAAACATCTCTAGTGTCTGTGTTTTAAGTCTTAAGTTCGTAGTCCATCCAGAAGACCCTTCTAGCAGTAACTTTTGAACTTTTACGCACCCATTGAAAACCTATGGGAGCCCGCGTGTAACTTTCCTCACTGCACACGCGACCCGTGGACCTCCTGGTCACTAACTAGCGTTAGCTCCTTGTAGGCCCAGCGATTCTAGAGGTCCTAGGCCTTTTCCCTTTCCTAGTCGTGGTACTTATACCACTATTTTAGTATATGGTTCGAGCGGCCACCGGGCCTATCCATATAAAGTGCAACTTCTGTATATTGTGATACTTTCTTGTTTAACGATTTGTGCTCCTGTGCTCATAAAGGGTCTAGGGGATACTTTGAGTAATAAATACATATATATTTTGAATATATATCTGTGTGGTGTCCTTTCATTGGTATAAAGGGGGGTTACATATGGTAAAACAGCTTGCTTAACACGCTTTAACGAGTTTAGCCTCAAAGACTGCTTAGCCTACGCTACCACTAGGGCAGCTAGTCCGAAAAGGTTGACTTACAACCACACCATAAGGGTTGCTTGGCATGGTACAAGGTGGTCACTTTAACTAGTGAACATCATATACCAGGCCAACTTCTCACAGCTGGTGTTACTGGCACGCGAAGCTGTATCAGCTGTTTCAAGGGCACATTTGATGGAAGTGTTTGTAATGAGCTTACCCTCCTGAATGAGACTGTGAGCTTTAGCCTTGTATTGGTCTGGTAAGTGTTGCATCAGTTTTTCTAGCTCGTCATAGTGAGCTCTATCATAACAGGCCAGGAGAGCTTGTGCATTGGCAATAGGCCAATGATTAGCAGCTTCAGATGCGATTCTCTAGCCTGATGCATCTATAAGTTTGGACTCCTTGTCAGGAGGAGGGGCGTCACCTGTTTGAGAATTTGCCCTCTTGCGTGCATTTGAAACGACAAGAGAATCTAAAGGTACCAGACCTCTGATGTAAATTGGGTCTGTAGGAGCGGCTTTCAATTTTTTGTCTACCCTTGGTGTAAGTATTGTAGCTCTAACAGGGTCTTTGAATACCTCGCTGGCATGTTTTATCATACCTTTGAGCATGGGCAAAGTATTAGTGGTTTTTTGGAATGGAGCGAAAGATTCCACTAAGAAGTCCTCGTCCAAGGGATCAGTATGTAATTCCACCCCATGGTATTGAGCAGCTCTATTAATAAGCTGTGCGAAACCAATGTTGTCATCGGGTGGTGATGGTCTGGAGGGATATAGATGGGGGTCATTAGTATGATCCGGGTCCTTATTATAATCCTCCCAAGGGTCGGAGTCCTGTGGAATGTTGTCCTCATTATTATCCCCATCCCTGCCCCCATCCCCATACCAATCATTTTCATCCTGTGGCACAGGTGAGAAACGTGGTGGTGGTGAGTTTGGTGGTGAAATTAGTAAATTTGGGTTTAAAGGAGAGGGAGGTATTTAAGGGGGGAGAGGTGTTAGTACTCATGTCTTTTGCCTTAAGAGGTATGCGGTAGTCTTCAGGGAGATCCAGCTTCCATTTTTTATGAAGTGTTGCTCGAAGTTTTCCAGTTTCAGGGTCAATATGCAACTGTTTTTGTTTCGGATCCAAAGATTCTTGTAGAGAAAGTTCTTTGGATGGAGTCTGTTCATGTTCGGAAGGTTTAAGAGGGCTTCCGTGCTTTTTAGGTTCGGTGCAGGATGTTTCGGCTCCGAAGGCTTGACTTTTCCCTGTTTCGAATGCGAAGGCTTTTCTTTAGCTGGTTGCGGCTCCGAAATTTTCTCCTTAACTGGTTTCGGCTCCGATGCTTTTGGTTTAGCCAGCGTCGGTTCCGAAGCTTTTGGTTTTGTTAGTATGGGCTCCGAAGCCTTCGCTTTATGGGAATCTTTCGGTTCCGAGGATGTTTTCGGTGCCGACAGCGGAGTGTCTGGCTTAGCCTTGTGCTTCGGTGCCGAAGATGTGGGTTCGGCTCGATCCCGAGCTTGAAGACTTGTCTTTATGCTTCATAGCCGGGCTTGAAAGCGGGGCATCTTAAGTGTTCTCACGGTGTCGACCTGAGCCCGAAGGCGTAACCGGAGTCTTTGGAGTTTTTGTGGGCTGTTGGGGCTCGTAACTCGCTGTTCATTGAGCTGGAGTGACGTTCGAGTCCTCTTCCATGTCGGAGATGTCTGCTTCAGAAACGGAGCCGTGGTGTTCTTCTTCGGTGCCGGGTTGGAATTCTGACTCTTCTCCAAAGATGTCTGGCACCGGACTAGTGCCGCGTCTCATCTTGTGACGTCGAGCCCGACGGTCACAAATTGTTTTCTTTGATCGGAATGATCGACAGGCCTCGTAATTGATTTCCTTGTGCTCCGGGGAAAACAAGAGGTTACAGACCTCGTGCAGGTCCGTGTGTGGGAACTTAGCACCACACCCAGGGCATTTTTTTAAATGGAGTCCGTTCAATGGACTGCTGGCAAGGTCGGCGTGGGTAGGCCTCACGGCCCACATCGAAGCTGTTGGATTTGACGATGCGCATCGAAAGGGAAAACGCATCGAACACAATACCGTCGAGTGGTAAGGATTGCGCATCGAAAAAGTTCGAAGACAATACCGAACCGGAGCGCCGCAAGACGCATCCGAACCCGATGGCATAAAAAAAACAATCTGAGGATGGAGTCGATGCCCATGCACACTATCATTGTAAGGAGGAGTCACCTACCTCGTGACTACAAACACTTCTTCGAAGAAACACAAAGTGCAAACATCCGAGCCCAAAACCAGATGGCAATCTATGCTAACGCATATGATCTACAGCTCGAACAAGTGAGGACCAAATTAAGGTTCCACTGTGGCATAATAAAGGGTGTTCGGGGAAACAAGTGCATTAACCCCTTCAACAATCTCTGCACCAGAGAGGGTCTGAATGGAGAAGGCTTATCAGGCAGCCAAAGAAAAGAGGAAAATGTCGAAGGATAGCCCTTCAAGGTGCCCAAAGCAGAGCCTTGCCGGGCCAAGGAAAGTATAAATAGGAGGACATCAGATAAAGATGCAGCTATAGGGTCTATAGACCGGTCTGCATAATATTTACAAAATTTGTTCAATCGGCAGGTGTATACCAATTTTGGGGAGGGATGCCTGGCTGTCAAAATAACCGCTCAGACTTTGGGAGGCAGGTCGAAAGCTGTCAACTGTTGCCACTCAATCTCCACACAAGGAGGCGGAGGGTGGACAGGTTCACGTGGAGGACCCTCCCCTGCTGCTGTGACAGAAGATGCTCTCGAAGGGGCAACCTGACTGGAGGATCGATGTCTAGAAGCTCAGGATACCAAACTCTCCGTGCCCAGTCAGGAGTCACAAGAAGAACTTGTTCCCGGTCGCTCCTGATCTTCTTGAGCACTCTGGGCAGGAGTGGTATGGGCAGAAAGGTGTATAGAAGGCCTGAGCTTCACTCGCAACGAAAAGGGTCGCGGAGCAAGAGCAACCTTGGAAACTACAATGTGCAAAAGTGATGACATTGCGCGTTCTCTTCGGAGGCGGACAGATCTAACCAAAGCTCTCCCCACCGTTGAAAGATCTTGTGCCACCTCCGGATGGAGACGCTACTCATGATCCACAAGGCACCTTCAGCTGAGCTCGTCTGCCCTGGCGTTCAGATGAACTGGCCAGGTGTTGAACCCCCAGGGAAATGCCCTGTTGTTCCAGCCAAGTCCAGAGACGCAGGGCCTCTTGACAGTGTCCACGAACCCACTCCACCCTGTTTGTTGCAATACCACATAGCGGAAGTATTGTCCGTGAACACCTGCACGAGCCTTCCTTTTATTGACGGCAAAAAGGCTTTCAGTGCCAGTCGGATCGCCCGAAGCTCCAACAGATTGATATGGAGCTTGGCTTCTGCCGGAGACCAGAGTCCTCAGATCTCCACCTCCCCCAGATGGCCAACCCATCCCAGAAGGGATGCATCCGTCACTATTGTGAGATATGGGTGGGGAAGGGAGAGGGGTTTGCCCTCAAACCAAGCGCGGTCTGTTATCCGCCATTGCAGGTCTCTCGCAGTACCCTCTGAAACCTGAACCAGGTCGGTGAGATTCCCTCAATGCTGTGCCCGTTGGAACTACAGGTCCCACTGCAGAGCCTGCATGTGCCACTGTGCAGGGGTCACTAGTAGGATACAGGAGGCTATGAGGCCCAACGGCCTCAGAGTCATTCTCACCGAAATCCAGGACAGAGGCCTAAACATCGGTATCAGCCTAAATATCCTGGGCTCGCTATTCTGGATGAAAGGCAAGAAACTGCACCATATCCAGAATCACTCCAATGAAAGAGGGCGTCTGAGAGAGATTCAGGTGTGACTTCAGGCACGTTGATATGAACCCCAGCAAATGCAGGAGGTTCGCTGTAGTCTGGAGGTGGGAGACAACTGTTTGGGGAAGACTGGAGCCCCTGATCACCACAGACGGACTGCGACCACCACCATCACTTTTGTAAACACCCGAGGGGCGCTGGTGAGGCCGGCGTGTAGCACTGCAAATTGAAAGTGCTCGTGGCCCACCGTACACCGCAGGTAGAGACGATGAGCAGGCAGAATGGGGATATGAAAATAGGCATCCTGCAAGTCCAGTACTACCATCCAGCCTCCTGGGTCCACGGCAGACAGGACCTGAGCTAGGGTGAGTATCTTGAACTTCTCCTTTTTGAGGAAGTAATTGAGGGCTCTAAGGTCAAACAGAAATTAGCCGGAATAACAACCACTGCCTACTTCTGCCCCGGGAACCCTCTCTATAGCTCCCTTAGCTTAGAGTCTTGACTTCCTGGTGTAGTAAAGCAAGGTGTTCCTCTGTCAACCAAAAGTACACTGGAGGCATAGATGGAGGGATAGTCTCGTAGGGGAGGGAATAGCCCCTTCCGACTATTTGCAATATCCACTAGTCCGATGTGATGTTTTGCAATTGGTGATGATGGCATACTCTGCCACCGACCAGCTGAGAGTGATCTTGGGCCATCGGACTAGGAAGGTTTTGCGGTGGAGAAGGGGATCGTGGCTCGGCTTCTGGTTTCCCGACCCACGGGCCGGGGTGAACAGCATCCACGGCCAGCAGATGTTGAACTTGCAGGCCCGCTGGCCAGGGTAGGGTTGGGGTGGGTAAAAGCCCCTTCTGTAGCCACGAAAGGAGCGAAAAGCGGATGAGGCCCTAGGGGATGTGGTGAGGCCCAAATACTTGGCAATGGCCCACGAGTCTTTGAAACGATCAAGGGCATTATCCTCTGTCTCCACGAGACAGGAGCCATCAAAGGGCATTTACATGAGGTTAGCCTGGACATCCCCTAAAAAAAGCAGATGTTCTCAGCCAGGCGTGGCCACAAACAGCTGTTCTGGAAAATAGCTCTGCCCAGCAAGTCCGTTGTGTCCAAGCCACATCTGAAGGCGAACTCAGCTGCATCTCTCCAGTCTGAAAAAGCTTGGGAGAGTAGAGCCCAGTCCTCCTCAGAGACTGTAAGCAGAACTTGCACAACTGTGTCCCATATCGAATGGGAATAGCGGCCCAAAAGTCATGCAGTGTTCACCGACCACAATGCCAGACTAGCAGAAGAAAAATTGTTCTTTCCGAAACTCTCCACTCTCTTGGATTGCCGGTCAGGGGGTGCAGAAGGGAAAACACCATGGAAATTGGAAGCCTGGACCACCAATCTTTGTGGGGTAGGTGGTGAGGAAAAGTGGGTTACCCAGTGCAGGGCGATGGCAGCGGGCGATTGTCCTATTCACAGGAGCCCCTGTGCTGGGTTTGGACCAGGTACCCTGATGTACGTCTGTTAGGGCCTCATTAAAGGGCAGTAGGGGCTCCGAACTGGAGACCCCAGAATGCAGGAACTCGGTCAAGACATTAGTTTTGACCACCACTGTAGGGAGCTACAGGACCAGGACCTCCACAGCCCTACGCACCACCATTGCAAATGATGCTCCCTCCTCCGTAGCCAGGGTAGGAGGGGAAAGCATGCCAGAGTCTGGGGATGTGTCCAAACCACTGTCATTACCAAACTACTAGTACTAGTCCACATCTTGTTGTTGTGGGATTTCTAAGGGATACTGCTCCCCCTCCCAATCTTCTTCCTCCATCCCTAACCCTTCAGGATAGGGCAAGGTGAACAGCATGGAGCTGTGCGGTTCAGTTGGCGCCGGTCTCTGCGTCGGGGGACACCCGAGGACCTCGGACCCAGACGCAATGGCGGGAAGGTCGCTGTGGCGATGCGACAGGCATCGGTTCGGACCCGGAAATGGGTCAAATCGGAGCCCGTGGTGCCAGAGCCAAAGCACGCTTCGACTTCTTGTTTTTATGTGGTGCCTCTCAACCGACTTCGACAGACAGGACTTCAATTCACCTGAGCAGTGGTCGGACCTTACTCTAGACCGAGATCAGGACTGGGATCTAGACCAACGAGGCGACCTCCACAGTGCTGGACGATGTGCGCTTTCTCAAAGCTTTCTGTGCCATGACCCGGCAAACTTAGCACGACTGAGTCATGGTCATGCTCCAGGCCATGGAGACACACTAAGTGGGGGTCAGTGACCGACATGGTGCAGTGACAGGCACCACACAACTTGAATCGAAAAGTCGTCTTGCTTGAAATACCTAAAGACACCAACAAAGTTGACAAAAGGGTAAAAAAAAAAGTCTGTCAAAAAATGACAAGAGGGTAGCTCTCAAACAGATCGGTGCTGGCTGGCACGGAAAGAAAAGAACTGCAGAGCCCACCGACGCCACCTACCAACGTGCAGAGGTACTGCTAAGAAAAATCTTCCGGATCCAGGAGGACGCCTGCAAGTTCAAAGGTAAGGAATCTGCGGCTAGAAGTCTCTATTAGATATGGCCAACAAGTAACCTTTTACTGTACCCGATGCAAGGTTGTGCTGGGACAACAACAAGGCTAACAATAAATCGAAATGTCTGGCATACAGAGAGTTGAAATGGCAGACCTCGCAACTCAGAACCTTGCATAGATGAATTTTGTGAATAGGGGAAATACATCTTCCACTTCAGATAGCATGTCAAAAGAATTAATGTCACTGCTCAATTTCCATGCATGGAGGTGTAGGTTGTAGAGGGGAAAACAGCATTTACCATGATGCCTGAACCACAACTTACTTTAACAACGACAATGCGTTTACAACGAAAGGCTTCACAACAACTTTTTTTTACCACAACTGTGCCTTTACTACGCATGCCTTTACAACAAAAATGTAAGTATTTCACAGATAAGTGTAAGATATATATATCCTTTCTTTGTTGGAGAGGTGGTTCCTGATATATATATATACACACACGCACACACACATATATATCACTACATTTTTGGAGCTTGTTTATTGGAACCAACAGTGAATACATTCGGCATAACCCTTTTTGTCTGTGTTATGGACATTCATGAAGAACCTATTCCAATATTACAGTACTGATGTGCTCCTATCTCTTCGATGTATATCTTTGATTGATGGCTCTGTTCTGTCGCTTGCATGATACCCATACTTTGCTATGGCATGTCCATTTTGGAACGTTTGGACCAAAAAAGACTAGAGGTCTTCCTGGATGGCCTACATCATCTTGCTGGCCATGTCCCATAAAGAATGGGTATACCTGTCAGAAGTCACTGAGAAAAACATTTTCTTGCCACAGGCAAAAAGTCTGAACTCCCTATTTGGTGGGGGCTCAAAGGAAAGGCTTTCGGATTCACTTCATTTGTAGATACCTGCACCACAAGGCTTTCATGCTTTGGGTGCTTTGTCAAAAACCTAGGTTCACAGGGAGCTAGTCTGTGCAGTCTGGCAACAGGTCGGCTGACCTGAAAGGCTGAGGATGGCTTAGAACATGTGGCTATGAGCATGTCTATAAAGTCCTTTTTCAATGGTAATAGTGGCGCAGATTTACTTGAAACTGGAAGAACAATTTCAGTCAATTTTTCTTTGGTTTTCAGAGTAAGGGAATGCAAATCTAACACTTCTGCTCCTCTTCATACTACTTCAGCAAACAAGGCACTTTCTTCCACTGGTGGACCAGGCGGAGATTCCAGTACTGTCTCTAGTGAGTTATCTTTCCCACTGACATATTTTAAGTCTAGGTACAGCTTGTTTTTAGCGTGATGAGGGAGAAGCAGATTGTTCGCCGCCTCCTCATCACCATCAATGTCATGAAGGACATTAGGTATGTACTGGACCGCAGTGCAGTGGGAGTCCAATAGGGCTTCTTGCCTCTGATACGAATGTCATTAAGGGGCAGTCAGACACTGAAGGTCTGCCTGTACAAAAACTGGTTATGCCCTAGTCCTTCATAGCACAGAATAGGCCTGGTGTGGGGAGACATCCTGGGTCCGAGTCTACAGATGCCGTTATTGCTGTTGTCAGCACATAAAGAACTGGAGTGTACCCCGCAGCCAGATTTGAAGTATGGACCAGCTTCAATACAGACCTGGGAAGAGGGCAACAAGGAACAGTTAGTGGTGGAGGAGAGTCAGTCAGTGAAAGTCCAACTAGTGGCCTAATGGTCCCGAAGGCATGAGAGTGGGAGCCAGTAGCATCTAGAATATTTACAGCATGGCTTCCTAGAATTCTATTTGCTGTCAGGTCGGTGACGCTCTGGGAAATTCAGAACATGCTGGGACTAAATACGATCCCAGCTTAAACTCAGAAGACTCTGAACCTTTCCCGTGTTGCCCTTGCAACTTCTCGC
Source organism: Triturus cristatus (assembly GCF_964204655.1). NCBI lineage: Eukaryota > Metazoa > Chordata > Amphibia > Caudata > Salamandridae > Triturus > Triturus cristatus. The sequence continues at coordinate 237,737,750 of NC_140589.1, read as the reverse complement.
CAGATTTCAAGCGGCGGGATGGGAGTCCAGCTAGACTTTCTTTCACTTATGGCACATTCTTGGCTCACTGGAGAACTTCTAAAGGAGACAGGACTTCATGCAGGACTGACCTCATGACAGTGAGTAAGAACAGCCCTGTAAATTGGAATAGGACCTCCTGTATTGAATGTGATCTCTTCTTATGTCAGACGCCATAGAGCTTTGCCTCCTGCTTCCTGATTGCTTTTGGCTACATAAAGGCACACTTATGTCACAACATCGAGCCCAAGCACCCCAGAAACACATTGTGTAGGTACATGAATGACATCTGTTTCTTGCAATTAAAGCACGGCTTGAATCCTGTCGTTTTTCTGGAGAGACATTTCCTCTGGCATAGCATGGTCCTGATAATGTCAAAAAACCAACAAAGTTAAGAACAGAGTTCTAGATCCTTATGGAAAAAAAGGAACTGATGTTAGAGAGCGGAATACTTTTGGAAGACAAGAAATGTAAATTAATATTGCAGGAGAGTAGGCATGTGAGCTCCCTGTAAGCCTCAGGTTGCCTGCTCCTGTTCCTACTTGATTGACTGGCGATGCAGGGACAACCACTGCATCACCCAGTTCCTGCCTCCCCCTCCTGCTGATTCTTAGCCCCCGCCACCCCCGAACCTACTGAGTAGGTACCTGGGCTCCCTGTAAGCCTCAGCTTGCCTGCTCCTGTACCAGGACCTATTCCTGTGTTTGTGCCTGCATTGCGGTTTGCTGCATTGCCTAGTTGCCAACTCCCCCATCCCTGCAGATTCCTTGCTCCGCCCACCCCAGGACCCAATTAATGCAGGCCTCAGCACTACTGCACGTAGCGGGAACACCAACATGCCAAAGGCAAGCCCGTCTGCAATCGTCCACACCTGAACCGCACCAGGAAGCCAGGTCCTTGGGGCTCCTATAGATACTCACACGAGGAACTCATGTGACAACCCCTGATGCCACAAAGACCACTGCTGCCTCTACGCACCCCAATTCAGGGCCGATCGTTTCATACGCTTACAATGCCCCTTCACCTGCTGCCGCACTCTGCAGACTCACCCTCCCACACAGCATCTCTCTTGACTCCACCTTTTACACCCACACAACAAGCATGCCACTGAGGTCTGAAACATCATCGCGCACTTGAAATCTTCCTCACTGAAACCTCGCTCAACCCCTTTGTCTGCCCCAGACATCGCCAACGTCATCCCATCATCAGGATACAAGATCCTGAACCAGGACAGAACCACAAAACCAGGAGATTGCATCGCCATCATCCAGAAAGACATCATCACATTCACCAACCCCAATGACCCAGAAACTCTGTTCATAGAACACCTACATTTCAAGCTCCAGATGGGAAGAAAATCTACCATCAGGAGGATCCTTGCATACAGGCCACTGAGATCCAGAAGCAACCTCAGCAACCTCCTCCCAGACCTCGTCACCCTCTATCATAAAGACCAAAGACCACTTACTCCTAGGCGATCTCAACTTCCATCTTGACGACTTAACATACTCCAAAACCACAGACCTACTAGATAGCCTGCAAAACATTGGCCTTATAGCTTGCAAAGGGGCCCACGTACATCGTTGACACTCCTCCAATAACAAAATAAAGATCAGCCACACCTCCCCGCTCACTTGGTCGGACCGCTTCATCATATACTTTAACATCTTGATCACACCCCCTGCACCAACAGAGAGGCTATGCACCCCAAGCCGCAGCTGGAAGAATGTGACCAAAGTCACATTGATCAACACCCTCCAGCTCCGCCCTGACCTTCTCTGACGACACCAAAAGTAACACAGTTTGTTTCAATAAATATATCCCCACAAGTGCCAACCCAAAGAGATAAGACAAACATGCGAGCTGGTATACCAATGCACTCAGAGATCAAAAGGTGATGTAAATAGCTAGTGAGAAAATGGAGAACCCCACAAAAGCCCGCATCCAGGAGTGCCTTCAAGACTTCACTCAGGAGTTACCACCATGAACTGAAAGAGACTAAGAAGAAAGCTCTGACCCAGAGGATTGAAGCCAGCAACAACAAAGAACTATTCACCATTGTTAAGGAATTTACCAATTCTGTAGCCACCACCAATTCCATCACCTCGTTATAAGAACCCCACAACCAACTATCTGACTTCTTCCGCAACAAGATATACTCTAGAAGAACTTTAACACTCAACCACACCTTACCTGCCCTCTCTCACCTCCGACCTCCACCACTAAGGTCATCCCTCTGAGGAAGTGGACACTACTGACCAACAAAGACAAAGCGTTTATATAATGCCATTCATCCACTCAAGGGCCCCCACTGACCTATGCCCCTACCGCTTCTTCAACCTAGGGAGACGCACGATAAACACAGCACTCACAACTGTCATTAACACCTCCATCGTAAAAGCCACTTTCCAAACACACAGAAGTCACCCCACTCCTCAAGAAACCCTCATCGGACCCTGAAATTCTCAGCAACTACCGATCCATCTCACTACTCCCTGCCCCCCTTCCCAGTTAAAGTCATAGAAAAGGCAATCAACCTTCAGCTCTTCCACTACCTTGAACACTTCGAACTCCTGAACAACAACCACAGCACCGAAACAACCCTCATCGCAGCGGCAGACTATATTTACACCTTACTAAACTAAGGACGGACTGCTGCACTTATCCTCCTGGACCTTTCTGCCACTTTCAACACTTCATCTCACTACACACTCATCTCCAGGATCCAGGAGCCACAAACCAGAATACAAGGACCAGCTCTCAAGTGGATAGCCTCCTTCCTGACTGGAAGAAAACAGCAAGTCAACCTCCCTCCATTCATCTCATAGTCCAAAGACCTCATTTGCAGACTACCGCAAGGGTCCTCACTCAGCCCCACTCCCTTCAACATGTATATGACTCCTCTTGCCAGTATCATTCGGACACAGGTACTCAACATCGTCTCTTACGCTGACACCCAACTCATCCTATGCCTCTCGGAAAACACAAACTCCACCAAACGTAACTTCAAACCGTGCATGACCAACGTGGCTAACAGGATGAGGGATAACTGTCTCAGACTCAACGCTGACAAGACTGATATCCTAATATTCAGCAACAAGAGCTCACCCTGGGACTTCACTTGGTGGCCTACAGAACTAGGCCCCACACCCTTTAACTATGCCAAAAACCTGGGCATCATCTTGAACATCAACCTCACCATGAGACATCAGATCAATGCAGTCACCTCAGCCTGCTTTCACATTCGCACACGCTCAGAGAAATCATCAAATGGATCCCTCCTTACACCAGAAAGACAGTGACCCTGGACCTCATCACAAGCAGACTGGACTATGGCAACACCCTCTACTATGGCATGACAGCACACCAGCTGAACAAGCTGCATACCATCCAAAATGCCGCCTCCAGAGTAGTACTTAACCTCCCTCGCTACACACACATTACACCTCACCTCCGACAACTATATTGGCTCCTCATTCAGAAACGCTATCAGTTTAAGATGCTCACCCATGAATACAAGGTACTACACAACCTGGGTCCCACCGGCCTCAACCATGACTACACTTCCACCAACTATCCAGGAACCTCTGCTTAGCATCACTCGTGATGGATCAAGATACATATAAGCAAAACAGGAGGCAGAACGTTCTCTTACTTGGTGGGCAAATCCTCGAACGACCTCCCCCAGCACCTTAGGATAGCCACGTCTATTTTGGAACTCTGCAAAAACTTAAAACCTGGCTCTTCAACTGAACCTTCTTGGATTGTCCGCTCCAACTCAGCTCCTGGCTCTTCACTGGTGACAAGAATAAGCTCTACAAAGCCATGTTACATTATATTACACTATTTGCGCTCTACCTAATGAACTGCATATTTATAGTACAATTTGCTCTCTCTAACTAATGGACTGTATATTTGTGGTTATTAATGTGATTTATTGTGTCCATCCATGTATATATCAAACTACTGGAATGAACTCTAGTTGTAGGTATTGGTTGGAATTACCACTATATCTAATTATTTAACACGTAAGGCTTGATTAACTCACGTTTCCATTAACAATTGTTTCATTGTGAATAACGTATATTGCTAATAATTGAGTCCCCCTGCATACCACCTTCTGTATTGTCTGAATGCTTCAGCCCAGGTTATGCGGGATTATATGGACATACTCTTGTTACTGGTTTTTGCGAGTATGTGGGGATGCCATTTATATGTGGCTTCGCTCTGTCACTTCTAGGGTTGTATGAAGTCAGTGTGAAGCTATACAGCGCCTCTTACTGGCATGCAGGGTACATTGCTGGAAGAAACAAAAACTCATGATCCAGTCTGTCACCTGTGGATAATCTAAAAGTGAGGAAACTACAGGTAGAAATAACCATCAGAAACCACAAATTAGGTTTCTTGGGCATTTAATTTTTGCTTTTGAGAAGATCAGTCACCAAACATAATAATTCGGTGAACAACGTTATTACTCTTTTTAGGAAAGATCAGGGACAAAAAGAAGGGCAATGGTTATACATTATTCCAAACCATTGCAGTGCCAGATAACAATGACGGACTTTGAAAAAGTGATGCTGGAGCTCTTTAGAGAGGAGTAATTCACGTATGAACACAGCACATGGGTCTTAAAATCTTTAGGGGTGTAAGTAACCCGATTGATTTTCATGCGTGAAAACATTTTTGTGCAACTATGATTACGTTTGGCTACATAATGTATTTGTTCAAAATAGAAAAATACTAGTGAGCACACCCTTGTATTCATAAGAACTCCCAAATTGTGGGTCAATGCGATAGCCTAGTACCAGATCTATGGAGCTAGCAATCATACACTGTTGTCAAGTAATAATGGCTAATCACCGTTCCAAGTACTACTGGAAAAGCAGAGTCCACATCGTTGGATTTCTTCAATAGATGTAACTTAATTTTCTTGTAGTCGTAAATCCAAAAAACAAAACTGCCACTGAGCCAACACATGTTTTGTCTTCCCTTAGACTTTGTCAAGGCAAATGGCAAGCAATTTCTTAGGTGGCACCACCTGCTTCTAAAAAGGGGATAGCACGTTTCAAACAGAGTTGATATGTCTCTGAAGTATTAAACAAATCTTCAAATTGAAGCAGTTATATAAGCAGACTCTATACTATAGTAGAGTAGAGATTGACGTGTGGAGAGACCCGGTAAGGAAACCTTGATAAGTTCGATCCTGTAACGCCCTGAACGTCTCAGGATCGTTTAACAGACACGACAATGAGGACGCAACCACTAGTGAAGGGTTAGTTGTTTTAATGAAGGCAAATATAATACAAAGAATAAACAAGTTATAGTCACTGGAATCCTCCAGGCTAAGTACGTTACCAGCCCACAGCACGGATGGTCCTAACCGTCCTCTGCATATACGCCGGTCCCGGCGTATGCCAACAGAGGGCAGAAATGAAATGGCCGACAATGCCAATCGGTAGGCTGTGAGGGAGAATCGAGGAGTCAGGCAAACACTCAGCCGGGGTCTCTACCTGAAGGGAGCAGCCGCTCAACCTCTTCCTCAGACTGCACCGGGACGCGGAGTCACCTCCTGGTGATGCGTCACCGATACCCCAATCACAAGCAAGAAGACTGAACCGAGAGCAGCCGCTCGATCGATCCTGTGGACTTCCGAGTCTGTAACGCGGCAAACACCTCCTGGTGTGCGTTACAGCTGGCAGTCCCTGTGTCTCTGGTCGGGCTGGGAGTTACGACTCCAACCAGCAAAAGCGCCACTGCGCTTGGACTCAGCCGAGTCAAAAAGCGAAGCTCAATGGTTGACCGATAGAGCTTCCGGGTCGTTCACAGGTGACGATGGGGCAAGACACGGCCCAGGGAGTAACGACTCGACCTACCTCCGTTCTTGCCTTACTGGAGCACCACTCCGGAACACTGCTCTTCACGAAGCAGGTACGTCGGTGTGAACACAATATCCGACAGCGTTGTACCTCCCGGTTCCTCCCTTTATAGGGCGTGTTTTCCTTGAGTTATGTAACAGCTCTCCTGTTTACATAAGGGCGTGTTTCCTTGAGTTATGTAACAGCTCTCCTGTTTACATAAGGGCGTGTTTCCCTTGAGTTATGTAACAGCTCTCCTGTTTACATAAGGGCGTGTTTCCCTTGAGTTATGTAACAGCTCTCCTGTTTACATAAGGGCGTGTTTTCCTTGAGTTATGTAACAGCTCTCCTGTTTACATAAGGGCGTGTTTCCCTTGTATGACAGGAATTCTTGACAGATCCGTAGCTTAAAGCCGTCCTCTCCTTTACTCCCGCTGGCCCCGACCGTGTTGTGACCGTTTGATGTGCCGTTCCATTTCCTTGTGTAAGGAAACACTATTACCGACTTTCTTGTGATACTTAATGCATTTGATTTTATCCTGTTTTTCATAATTCCTTCTCCATTTTTCTACTACGTCTGTCAACTGAATGCTCTCAGAGCAGTTTTAAACCATTTGTACTTGCAGGGCATTAGTTTATCTAAATTTACTTTGCTGTTATCTTTAGATTTTGCTATATACTTGAAGGAGGACTGCAACATCTCCTTTCCTGATGATACTTTCTCAACGTTCTTTTCAAGCCTATCTGATGGAACATTCCACCATTTACAGCAATGCTACTGGGGCATTGTTTCGGCTGATCCAGGTGGCCTTTTAATTTCAAAATCACGGATTAAATTATAGTCACACCACTGGATATTTAGTGGAGGTGCAACTTCAACTACAGCTACATCTTAAAGTGTGGCATGAAACGTTTGTAGGAATCATTACTACTATTTGAGATAACGTGGAGTCATACTGCCACGTAGCCTGGCGAGAGTTCAGTTCATGCATTATAGACCGCAGCAGCAATGACTTAATCAAATAGACTTGGTATTCAAAACATTATTCCATCTATCCCAGTCAAGAAGGTGGTAAAAATCCTTGCCATATGATCCATATCATGCCTGATGATTATTACTGTGCATGGAAGTCAACACCTGTATGTGTACCAGTAGCATAGTTGCTGAGGAAAAGGAAACTTGTATTTGAGAGCAAAGAAGCATTCACTAAACATTTAAAAAGCAGGGCAAGCCTTTGATTAGGGTAGTGTGAGAAGTTGGCCGGGCATATGCTGTCCACTAGTTATAGTGGGCACCTTGCACCAGTCCTAACAACCCTTATTGATGATAGGTTTAAAGACAACCTTTATTGAAAGCTATCCTAGTGGTAGCTATGGAGAGCAGCCTTCAGGCTAAGTCTTGAAGGAGTGTAAATTAGCTTGGGGTTTACCAGATTATAACCTCTTGAATTACTAAATGAAATGAGAACCACACAAGGTATATAAAAAATATATGTATTTATTTCTAAACACTCACTACTAATCTCTTTATGAGATAAGAGTCCAAGATACACAATAATACAGTTCTAAAACGACAGTAAATAGCACAATATACAATGGGCCCCAGGGGCGGACCAAACCATATATTAAAAAAGTGGTATAAGAACCACAACTTGACTAGACACAGAGCCTAGAGCACGTAGAATCGCTGGGACCCCAAGTAACAACCCAAGGTAGTGACACAGGAGACCCACGGGGGACGTGTGCAGTGTGAGAACACAGCTGCGAGCCCCGTACTATTCTATGGGAAAGTCGCGGTTGGAATTTTAGAAGTTAAGGACACTTAGGAGAGGACTTTGAGCAAACCCCTTTAGAATTATGGGGTTCTAGGGTCAGCACCCACGGTAGCACCGGAATACTCAAGTTACCTCACCCAGGGAATCCGGGTGCATAGGTGTCAAATAGTGTTGGGAATCGTCGTTGATTTCAATGGCGATCTTCTGCAAAGTGCTGCTGCCGGGAAGGAGAAAAGTGTCCGATGTGATCCAAGCCTGGATCGAAGATCAGAAGAACCTGAAAGCAGAGGGGACAGAGTCTGGGTCACTTGCCAGTGACCAGGTGCACGATAGACGAATGCCCACCGATGTCGGGTGCTTTAGGTGCGAAGAGGTGAAGCTTGACTCTGCAGCCATGAGGACCAGGAGGCGTGGACTATGACCAGGAGCTGGATTCAAGCTGTCCCATGAAGGATGTCGAGTGCTGCGGTGTCGGTGCCCGGATTGGACCCAACAAGCCTTGGCAACAGCAACCCACACAAGAAGAGAAAAGATGCTTCGGTGCATACCAGCAAGGTTCTGGGGACTCCCCAGGCGATGGAGAGTCAGGGCACATCTGGAGCAAACAGGTAAGCCCAATTAGAAGGAAAGTTGCCTTCACAGGGACCCACCAGTCGACAGACTAGGGATCGCGAAGGGACCTTGAGAGAAAACACAAAGGGCCAGCTCACGGAACACTCGTGGAGTGTTAGCGGGCAATCTTCGGTGCAAATGCTGCTCGGGGTCAGGGCTACAAGTAACCCAAAGCTTAGCTGTAGGAGTAATTGGAAAGCGGATGCTTCTGCAAATGGTCGCGGTGTCCAGGGGTTCGGGTTGCACGGTCTTCCACGAGGGATACAGGCCTCAGAATTGCTGAGTGCACAGATCGACCTCAGAGACCACGGAAACCCACATCCTGTGTTGCAAAATTCTTCGGAGTCCGGCGGGAGCTTCGGAGATGCAAACCGGACAGATGCGTCTTTGGTGCCTGCCTTGCAGGGGAGTAACTCCTTTACTCCAAGGGAGATTCTTCAGTCATCTAGTTCAATGTAGATCGTCAAAGTTCCAGGATTCAGTATCAGAGTTTCGTCCTAGTGTAATCTCAAGTCCTGTAGCCAGGGGGTTCCTATCTCATACCCAAGGAAGGGGTGGTTCAAACTCTAGGGACCCACGTATGGGAGGGTCAGGAAAGAGGGGTGGCTACACCCATTTCCTTTGTCCAGTTTCGCGCCAGACCAGGGGCTGGTAGCCCCTGCAACCGGTTTGAGCTGGACTATGCAAAGGGACACCAAATGTGCCCCCAGTGCTGACTTCAAAGCACTCTTGGAGTGCACCCACCCAGCCCCAATACACTAAAGCCTGTCTGGGAGGGAGGTGGTGACACCTCCCTGTGACAGGAAACCTATTGTCTAGGCCTCCCCTGCCGGAGTTTCGTCCAGCAGCAGGAGGGCAGACTTGTGTCTGTGGCTGGCATCCATTTTGTGATGCCAGGGCTCTGATAGCTGGTACCGGGTATACCGGTGCTGTCATGTCTCTCCCGCTAGAAGGGTGGGATCATACTCCCACACCAGTTACTGGTGTGGGGGTATGATTCCAAGGTGTTTGACACCAAACACAACATGTTTCCGTGCAGCCATCCCAAAGTTCGCATTTACCGTTTGGTTATGATGCACTTAAGAGTATATGGTCTGGCTGCATCACAAACAACGTCAGAATAAAGATTCCGAAGGCTGCAGAGGGGCTCTGCTCATGCATGGGCACCCTCTCACATAAAACCCAGCACCCTGCCTTCAGGATTAGTAAGGCCTACCATAGCGGTGACTGTTTATATGTGCTGTGAAATGGAGAGATATAGTGAACCTATAGCTCAGTAAGGGGTGCATGCACCACCTTACCCAGGCTGCAGTAGCAGTCCTGTGGTGTCATTTTGGAGGGCTTTCCAGGGGTGGCATAATACATGCTGCAGCCCATGGTAGGCCTCTGGGGTACCTATGCCCTGGGTACATAGTATACCATATACTAGGGACTTATAAGGGTACCCCAGAATCCAATCTGGAGTGTACCTAAAGTACTGGGGATCAATTTAGAGAGGAAGCAGCTAGGCTGGGGTCCTGGTTAGCAGGACCTCAGCCAGACTAAAGTCCAAAAACAGTGAAACATCAGCAAAAAGTGGGGGTAACTATAGGAAGCAGATCCTACTCTCCTACAGGTAGAATAAGTTATCCAAAATGCAGAGTATTTGTTACCAAAGCAGAAGTGTTTAAATAAACTTGTAAGGAGATGCTTGGAAAAAAAGTGGCTGCATTTCTGATATTTAAAATGGATATTTGAGAGATACGTCCTGTGTTGGAAGGCTTAATGCTGGTATTCATTCCGAGGTACCAAAGTGCACCTACTGAAAGAGAAATAATTTTTTCACATGTGCATTTGCATTTCATCAACTAGTCTGAGGCCTTAGCATGTTCGACTGAACGGACCATTCTGCTTTTTCATCCCAAAATCAATATTTATTTTGAGTGGGGATGCTATTGTATGAGCTTGTATGATTTGTCAAAATTAGCTGTCAGTGGCCTGTAATTATGCTACCTTGCTTCTTCAAAGTGAATAAATGTATTCCGGAGTATCCACTTGGAAGGGACAGTGTCAGAACCCCTTTCAGAGGACCATGGGGCACGCAGGTGGTACTGGGCCCAACAGTGGTTGAGGCCTTCTACTCGTGATGACGCAGTGGCCCGACCTACTATGTATCAAGGGCAATTCATAAGCTATACCACAATCCCTTTTAGGTTAAAGCAATAGTGTTTATCCAGCAAATCCCTGGCCCAACACCCTCTTCCTTGTAATGTGGTTAGGGTTATTACCCAATCACTGGTGGTTGCATCCATGGAATGCTCACTAGTAGGCCTTATTCAAGCTTCCACTCTGAATCTTAGGAAAGAGTCAAAAGTGTCTACAGTGCTGCAGCACCTTCTGTAGCGAGTCCCCTGGAGCCTGTCAGGCCCATATCAAGTCAATTACACAGGAAATCCCCAATACCGATGACCTTTTAACAGTACTGACGATGTCTCAAGCCGCCGCAAGCAGGAAACCTCCTTATCGGCGGAACCCCTCCCAACAATGTAAGTGTTAAGTATAGGTGATTCTATCCCGATGCAAAAAGGTTTCGCAGCAGGAGGGAGAGGGGTTAGTCACATCCCATGTCACAATGAGAACACAAGGTACAGTCCCCTGCCAACCGCTCACCTCCTGGCTCTCACCAGTTCACCATGCTTTTGGTAAATGGTGGTGGGAATTGAGCAAATCGAATTTAGAAACTGACGTCCTGCAGTCATCCGAACTCATTCATCAATCGGGGAGGTCAGTGGGAGCAGGACCCACTATATAAACAACAATGACACTGTCTCAGTACAACACAGGAGAAAGGTCATACTCCAGGATACCGTTGCCATGAAAGTTTATTCCAAAGGCTGTGCGTTTCGACCAAAACGATCTTTGTCAACGCCATAACTATGATCGGCGTTCCTATTCCCTTCAACTAAAAACGTCACCATGGACATAATGAAAAGGTTTTACAACATATCACGCACGATATTTACAACAGTCCAGGCAATTTGAAAAAAAATATACAGGTAATATGTTAATATACCTTTTGAAAAATATACATTACATGAAAATATAAAACTGTGAACTTAATTGTCACAGCATTTGAAACACTGCGTGTTGGGAGAAATATATAGGGCACTTAAAATCATGTTGCCTAGCAACCAATCATCCTGACCAGCAATCGAAACAATTGATTGCGACTGGGTAGTTATAGTTAGAACCACGTTTCAATAGGAAAATATTTTTTTGTTTTGCTTCTAATTTTGGTCGCTGTTCAACCAATCTTCAGGAAACATACTAAAAAAAAGTTCATCTTGATAACAAATAGTTCGGACAGGAAAATGTCAACTTTCTAATAGTGCAACACAAAAAGATGATGGACGGAATGTTGAACATTGTCAAACATTCACCACCAGTCACAGATCGGGGTTTAATCCATTGTTATTTTGCTCACCACGCCATTCCAGTTTGAACTCGGGCTGGACTATTCCCATGAGGGCTCGGGGTGAGTGTCTGACCAGTTTAATCGCTCCGTCCAATATCTCATTGTGCTTGCTTTGTTCACCCTAAGTTGGCAAGGTATGCCCAGACGCGAGTCCCTTGCTCACTTTGCCACTGAATTAAAATTAGCCTGGTTGATGAAGAGTGTTAGCCCGAAACCAGCACCAGGATGTTTGTTTCCGTTCCAGATAAGACCTGGCTTGGCAGTCCGGGCTGGACTGTTCCCATGAGGAACAGTAACAAAACTGATTTGCATATGGCTGGGTCTGAATTGGGGTGGCAAAGTGAGCTTAAGAAGGATGATGGATTCAACCCAGATCTGACACTGGGAGCGAGTGTCTGAAAAGTTTCTGCACTCCATCCATCACCATCCTTGTGTTAACTTTCTAAAAGTGGTATCTACAGATTTGCGATTTGAAATCCAACTTTACCATTGAAAAGGATTTTACATTACAATTCCTTGGACACCAAACTTGATATTTTCATCTGCCCCCAAAATCATTTATTAAATGTAATAAGGTAACCCAATGTAATCCTATGAGAGAGATAGGCCTCACTGTAGAGAAAAAAATGAATTTGGGAGTTTTTCACTACGAGGACATGTAAAACATAAAAGTACATGTCCAACTTTTTAAATACAATGCACCCTGCTCTATGGGAAGTTTAGGGCCTAACCTAGAGTGACGAACATGTATTAAAAAGGGAGTTTTAGGCTTGGCAAAAGGTTTGTTTGGCCAAGTCTAATTGGCAGTTTAAAACTGCACCCAGGCTGCAATGGCAGGCCTGAGACCTGTTTTAAGGGAATAAAGCGGGTGGCACAATAAGTGCTGCAGGCTCACTATTAGCCTTTATCGGCACTGGGTATAGGGTATACCACTTTACTAGGGACCTATAAGTAATTCATTATACCAATCAGGGTTAACCTAGCTTTCCATGTTTTAGAGAGATAGAGCATAAGCACTTTAGCACTGATTAGCAGTGGTAAAGTGCACAAAGTGCTAAGGCCAACAAAAACGAATTCTGCAAAATATGAGGGGAGAAGACAAAATGTTTGGGGAAAACAACCCTAAGGCTGACAGGTCTACGAGCACCCTCTTTTTAGATTTTGGTGTTCTGACTCTTTGACAAAGCCAGCAGGTCTGCCTTTCTCAAAATAACACCCTTTATATTGTTACAGTCAGCTGTGCGAAGCATGGGCTGCTGAGCATCCACAAGCGGTTGTAAGAAAGGCCTGGCCGAGGCCAGTCCCTGCACCTAATCTCCTGCCGTGCACAACAGGCTTGCTCCTGTTTCTTATCCTGAACGGCACCCTCAGGACAGCAATGGGCGTGGCAGACAATAAAAGGTCAAAAATAATATTCTAAATCCAGTGCTAGAATATTTGGGGAAAGAGCAACTCTCCCCCAAAGATTCCAGGAGGCTAATTTAGTATTCCTACTCGGGTCCTGGAACATTTAGGGGAAAGATATATTCCCAAAGTATTTTTAGGAATGGAAGAAAAGTAGTCCTTTTGAATGGCAGTTAGTGCTGCTGGGAGCGCGCAGTTCGGGGTAAAAAACTAGGAATAACACACGGCGATGAATATCTTACTTTACATTAAAAAAACAATAGAAATTTAGTGAAAAAGTAAAGGTTAAAGGGATGTTTGAGTTAGGTAATAATGTCACGTAACTGCAGATACTTTGACGCCCTCCCACTCTGAACCCACGTTCTGTAGGGTGGCCTCTTGGCATTTAAAAAGGTCCCAAAATAGAGCTCTGCACACTGGTATTGACAAATGTTTTAAGCTCCACATCTGAATGCGAGGAGGCAAGCAAGAAACTGACAGAGTGCAGGGGCAGCCCTTACTTGTGGCGTCACTTTGAGGGCAGTATGAAGCCACACGCCACAACCAAGCAGTGCAAAGAAGTACTGCTAAAAAAACGCATCAGGTTCCAGTTTGGCACCTGAGGAATATTCTTGAAGAGAGGAACCTACGGTTAGATAGAGTATCCACCAGAAAGTGCAAGTAACTTGTTCATTTTGTAATAAGTGTTCAGGATCCTCCACATGGATGTGGGGATTACAATATAACCCTATTAGTTGATTCAGTGAATCTATCAGAATACGGTCTGCGAGGTCGGTCGAACGTGATTTAAAAAGAGGGGGCGGAAAGTTGGGAAGGTTTTCTGCCTTACCATCAGTGGTGCATACTAGCGGGAGGAAGGTTGTGGACCTCTCAGGGAGGCTGACCCTGTTTAACTCATGGAGTTCTTTACTCGAATAGTGTATGATGGCCATGGGTACAAACAAGACAAGTGAGGAAAGGAGTGTGCAGATAGGAGGTAGATAGCAGCAGGAGAGACGGACAGAGTGTTCGGCGATGAGCAGGCGCGGACAGGCACAGACGGGCTTGCCTTTGGCGCTCTGCAGCGTGCTTCCGCGCGGAGTGCTTTCTTTAAGAAGGGTAGGAAGTGGAAGCGGGAAGAAAGGCGGCTACAACTAGAGCGCTGACCGTGGATTGAAGGTGACTTCCTCTCACTTCCACCGGAAGATTGTGCGATGCTGGTCCCTCCACTCAAGCGGCACAAGCCGTGGCGGAACGAGGACAGCACAACAGAGTGAAGGGATGGAAGAAAAGGTAAGGGCGACACATAAGGAATTAAAATATGCTTTAAAACTATGTGGTTAGACGCGCTATAGATTGCAGAGTGCCGCATCTGACCTTCTTATTCCGGATTTTGAAAAACCGGGTGACTCACTCACCCCACTGAATTACTACTGAGCATTTTTTCTTTTGCTTTAGCAGGTCTAGTCGCTGCTGTTGGCTTAGATAGTGCTGGTGGAGTTTAAAAGCTTTGGCTTTGGCTTTGAGCACTGTAGCAGCTACCATCATGAAGAGGGGTAACACTGGAGAGTGCAACGGTACAATATCCAGGGCATCACCAAGGATGCCATGTGGCACGCCATGAACGAGCATCAGCGAGGCATGGTTGAAGGGGACATACAGGGTAAGGAAACCTCCCAGGCATCATCAAGGCTGCTATCCGGTGTACTGCCGAGGTGCATGGGACGGCAGGCCGGGAGGTAGGAGAGATAAACGTAAACAGTGCAATCACGTTGTATAAACCAAGCTATGCAGTCACCATGAAATGCTAAACAAGTAATGAAATAGAAACGCGCATTTGCAATGCAATAGGAATCACATTTACAAAAGACCTATGGCATTGCAAACAGTGGTTATCATGGACAACAGGAGGAAGGACGGGGGGAAGGCCCGGACAACAGGAGTGCAGGCAGGGGCATGGGGGAGAAGGCACAGACAACTGGAGGGAGGGGGGAGAAGGCAGGGACAACGGGGGTGGGGGGGGGAGGCAGTAGGAGAACCTCATTAAAGAAAATAGTGCTCACAGTCTAAACAACACGTACCATGTAAACCTCGAAGTAAAGGGGCCAGTAGCCATGGGAGGATACAAATGCCGACATGGACACAATAAGGAGGGACTAACAAGCATATAAACTAATCCGAAGGCAGCATTTACGAAGGACAAAGACACGAGCCAATGAAAAATAGGGGCGGGGAGTGGGCAGGGCTTCCCTTACATACTGAACTACAGCAGATCTTCACCAGAGCAGTGCTTGCACGCTGACTCCAGGCTCAACCTAAAAAGGAGAGCGATAAAGTAGTTTCTTAACTTTATAGGTGGAAGTTTTCACTTTAGCCAATCAAAAGCAGGGGTAACCAAGCTATACTCCAGGGGAGACAAACACAGAATAGGGAGGAAATCAACAACAAAAAGCAGGGAACTAGGATGGATACGAAAGTCATCTAATCATGAGCATGGGCTGATTGTGTAGTATTGTATACATATATATTGTACACTGCGGTCTGTGACTGAAGTTGGAGCGGTCAGTAATGAGACTGCAAACCACCACAGCTATACAGAACCACTGTTTATAAAGCAACACATAATGCAACACACTAATTGCCTGCAAATAAATCATGTGGTCACGACAAATTATTTTATGCCCTAAAAAATAATTTCACTAAATCAAACGAAAGTCGTTCTTTTTCAAAGGACAATTTTAGCAACACTCTCACCTCCAGGTTCCTTGTCTGGATTATACTCCAATGCATTTCTACAAATAAGGTCTATATCCTTTAAGTAGTCCTTGGCAATGAAATACTCATTTTTATCAATTTTGGTCATCATAGTAGACAAATCCATTGGCCGTTTGATGACTTCAAGATAATCTGAAATCTATGATAATAGAAGAAAGTTAGTATTCTTCAAATAGAAGTTTCAAACGCAAAAACAAACATTAAAAAAGCTGGATGGATGATTTGTTACATTTATCATGTGATACTAGCAAGCTTCACAATGTGTAACAACAATATGGGATGTGCTGCATTCACACTGAAAGCACAGAAAAGGGAACTTGCAAACACCTATGTGAGAGGCCAGTCATTGCAACATGTCTTTAACTAATTGTGCTGGCAATTAAATGACTGAATCCAAAAAACAAGGGAGAAGATGGTTAAATGGTAATTCATATTTTGTGCAAAATATGTGTCCTACCTGCTTCTGTGGATCTTCTTGAATGAGGTATTCTCCAGTGTTTACCTTCTTTGGAATACCGCCACCCAATAGGAAGACCCAAACCCTTTATAAATAGAAAACTAAAAAACAGACTGTAATGTGCATCCCACTGCACTCTAAAGCTTGTTGCCGTTTGTCTTGGTGCTAGTGCAGGCCTTTTCTTAGCTTTGCTACCAGTGAAAATTAGACTAAGGGCACTTACTCAATGGGAGCGTTGTCTAAAAGGAAACCGTAACTAATGGGGATTACTAATGTTACTCTGCAGATAAATTGTTCTCTTGCAGGAATTACTACCCGCAGAAAAGAATACCAAGCAGTCCGCAACAAGAACTTCAGTCAACATTTGAATCAATATTTCCTGCAAAATGGCATGATTAATCTGAAATCCAGCCACAACATTAGCATCAACACTGTCATTGCAGAAAGTGTAGTGACTATACAAGGCAACAAAGCTGAATTTCCAAAAGGCCTGCATGACAACATATTCCACAATAAGGAACTTTAGCTTTACATATTGAGCTGGGCCACCTTTAGGGTTTGAACTCTAATGAATAGTGACACAAGCAGTAAAAGACAAAAAGAAAGACCCAGAATAGATTTAGAATAAAATAGTTATTTAGGAATTACAAAACAAATAAGCAGTCTTGTTTCAAAGTCTCTAACTCTGACATATAAAATGTAAAGCTCTATTCGAATACATTTAAGATACCGACTTTGGCATAAATGATGCAGGGTTCCATGGTGAAATAATATAGAATACTTCGCTCAAATCTTTCTAACATTACCCCTTTAAGAATGGAGCTGCAGCACATAACCTAGCACTAAACATCAGAAGCACAAACTGCAGAATAAAGCATGAAGACTATGGACCCTGCAAGGAAGATAGATCCAATCTTCTTGGTGCTCAGAGTCTCTCTAAGAGAGGAAGTACTGCAGATCTTATTTTCCCAGTTAGATGAGATGAAATATGTCTCAGTAAACCAGCATTTTAAGATAGGTTGATAAGACTGAAATTTGGAGATGCTCTTCTTTAGCACAAACACCTTAATAGAGTAGAAGCAGGTTTCCTTACAAAGTCCGAGACCTGGAGCTGGAACAAATGGTCAGACACTGGACTCCCAAGGATTCACTTTAGTCTGTTAAAGGAACGCTAATTCAACCAAGAGCCAATGGAGAACTTTCACCTCTGGCATAATATGGACTCATTGGTGCTGGCATGATCTGGCTGCTTAATTCTGCAGTCTTTACAACCTGTCAACGTGTCTTTCGGGGGGCCAGAGCAAACTATCTGACATTAGTCAGGTTAATAAAAACGAAATCCATCATCCTCTTCTTTTATGAATAACTTATATTGGTTCTCCTAGATACTTGGATGGATTCTGTTGAGAGCACTAGTGCCCTGTATTTCTGGCAGTATCTAGTGGTGGACTTAGGTATTCTTTTCAGTCAAGGAACAGAGGATGAATAGGCAGTCAATGTCTTTCTGTATTGCCACAATGCTGTGCTGCATCTGCTTGAGAGTCCAGTTGAGTGACATATCAACCAGACACTGGCTGCTAACACAGCTTTATAAAACTCAAAATGTATCAGTCAAACAGCTAAAGTCTGATTAGATAGTCTAATCTAGCTATCACAGCATACAACTACTTCAACCCAAGAACTGGTGATATCACCACTGATGATCTGCTGTCTCTTCTATACAACTGGCAGTGTTGCAAAGGAAATGACCTTTAGCTTGCCTATATCATTCATTCCTGCAGCAGGAATGTTGATGTTTACACATTGAAATCTTTTATCACTTTTCTTACTATGAATTTATACAACAACTGTACAATAATGACTCCAGCAAAGCTGATAAATCTTCTGATATTTTCAACATTTCATCTGCAAGCACAAAGAAATATCCTAAATTGATTAATGTCCCCCTATATCTGAAAATAACCTTCCACCTAATTACAATATGTTAACTAAAACCAGGAATTTGGGAGCTGTGGAGTTGGTTAACTATGGAGTAATCATGCTCACAGAGATACACAGCCAGTCTAAAACTCGTTTGAAATGAGTTCACACCAGTTAATGAGGCTTTAACAGTTCTGGCCATCTTTCATAAGATTCTATGCACCATAGGAAGTCTGCAAAGCCAACGGTGTCAGTTTGGGTCTCTGCATTTACTTCAAAAATCACTCAATAAATCAACTCCATCTAACTCCAGTACTAAACTATACCATCCTAAAGGAACCCTTTGGTAACTCTGATATTGTTTCTAATTTCAGACTAATCCCATGAATACCTTGTGTCATAAAGGCTCAACAAACAAGGCTCGCTTTTGGAGCCAACAGTCTCCTCAGCGACTAATAGTCTTGCCGTAAACCGGGCCTGGGCACTGATGCAACAATACGGATTACATTGTAGAATGTCTGAAAATTGATTAGGGACCAATCTTTGACAGACTGGCACTATCCACAGATATCAGCATAACAGCATAACAGCATTATCCTCGTTTGCTAGCGTCTTACAAAATCATAACCGTAAGGTCAAACTAAGACCTGTACTCTACAGATCCACCAACATCACTTCTGGGAACCTACAGGCTGGGCCTGGTCTCCTACACAACCCCACTATCAGTATGTTGTGTTCACAAGAAAAATGCATGCAAAGAATAGTCAGTTTCATCTACAGCCAGACGATAATCTGAGATTTTCTCCAATGTGCCTCACTGCCATTCGCACCTTAACTACTGGGTGCATTAAAACTGGTGCTGCTGGTTTAGGGATAAAATCAGTTTGGGGGAACTATCAACGCATCTGATCTCTTTGACATAATCATTGCCGATTTTAATTCCCAGGAAAGTTGTGTGTTTAGTGCTATAACTAACTAGCTCTCCTTCAGTCATGAAATAAATGCTGTACTCAATTAGAATTTGATTGTTTGTACTGGCTACAGAAAGTCTACCACTCCACCTCTTGGAAGGTTGCCCCAGTCCAAGCTATAATTATTTCCCACCTGGATTACAGCAATAGTGTCTCAACAGTCCAGAACCATACAAGGGTGCAGATTTATGAGCCCCTTGCGCCACTTTTGCGTCACTTTTAACATGGGAAAAGTGACGCAAAAGTGGCGCAAGCGGCTCATAAATCTGCCCCAAGGTGTCTTTTGCTGTGACCACAATGATATGATAAACACTTGCCTGCACTGAAATCTCTATTTGCCTCCTTTCACAGAATGACCCAATTTGAAATCGCTTAGTCTCATACACCTTACATCAAAACTCCGCAGTCTACCACGCCAGCTGTTTGCCCTTCATCATTCAAACAGAAGTCTAATATCTGCCAACCAACATCTATCGCTTTCAATGGTGTATATTTAACAATATAGCTTTCTAAAAGTCAGGAGGTCCATGATCATTCACTACTGCAAGTAGGCCTAACTTTAACCTATTCTATATTTCGAAACACAATCTCTGAAATTCGGCGATGCTGGGAAGACACCCCGGATAGACCATTGCCTGCACAAGCAGGTTCGAATTTTGTTGACTTAACTCACATTCAAGAAGGCTGAAGTTATGGTGTTTATCGCCAGCAGATCCTATCCTCTCAGCATGCGGACTAATTGGTTCCATGACCTCCTGAAATGCTATGCACCCCAAACACACACAGCATTACTCCAAAGTGGTGGACAATGCTTGACAACCTAAATACCTACGGAAAATATAATAGGGCAAGTGTGCCCAACACAAGACATTTGTTAAGATCTAAAATTACTCCAAACTCTCCTGGCTATTTTACCAATTATAAAATATTTTGGTTGAAGCAATGACCCCTATCTAAAGAGATGTAAGCTTGGCTTTTTAGAGGTGATAGAGTTTGGGATGAAGAAATCTTAATGTCATGTCCTTGTTTGCGACCACTCATGTCTTAGAAATCCAGATCCAAGTGCTAAGCAATGAGGAAAGCTGAAAACTAACCAACTTGCCCAAATCATATTTCCATAGAAGAGTCTTTAATACCATACCATTCAGCAGGTGAGTTTCTACTAAAATACTGCTTATTTGAATCCTGTGTCATGTTTGGGAGCTAGGGAGGACTTCATCTTATATGAAAACTGACTTAGTGAGAGTTGGGTGGGAAAGGAGCAGGAAGATACAGAGAGGGGGAGAACATAGTCTCCTAAACATTGTAATGCAACCAGAATAAGGGGAAAAGCTATCAAATCAGGTGAAGGGAACTGAGATATGCACGAAAGCTATCGGATTAAGGTAGAGGGGTGGACACAAAGCTCAAGCTAATTCTATACTGGTTACTGTAGGTCTGTTGCTAACAAACTGCTAAAGCAGCATGAAGATGAAACCTAAAGAGAGGAAATAAGCCATCAATTAGCTTCAATAGACAATATACAAACCTATACAAAGACATTTGTTTGCACCAACAGTGGCACAATAACCCATACCTGTGCCTATCTGTGCATCCGTTTCAAAATGAAAACTGTTCAACAAAGAATGGGATAAAAAGGGCATGAACACTTCTATGGAAGGTTTCAATGGCTATCCACCAAACCCTAAGGTAAGGAGAGGATTGCAGGATCTTTGAAGATTTGCATTATTACCAGGAAGAGTTATTCTTCCTTCTCGAGGGAGGTCTGAACTCAAAAACACAATTTCACCTGATCTTCCTGTCTGCCTCAGTTAAATGAGGAACTTGCCCGCTCACCCTTTACTAGGAATCATTGCATATGACCGCAAGGAACAAGCTTTAAATTTGAAACGGTCTGGCTTTAAAGTTTCTGAAAGATACAGGAGACAACAAAGCATTCATAAGTGAAAAATGTCCAATCAGTATGCTGTATCCTTAACCAACTGCCGTAGATCCTTAATCTAAAATTTATAGTTCCTTTTTTTCTTTTGGTTTGATACAGAATAATCATACACATAGGTGTTTGCAGGTTATGGAAACAAGACCTCGTCAATATCCACCGGTTTGCTGAAGATGCTGAAGCGTTTATCTGTGGCCAGCCTTTTGGTAACATCCCTGAGAAACAAACGTAGCTCCCTTAAAGTGTTTTCTTCAAGGGCTTCTATTCGCTGAGTTTCTGTTTCAGATAGTTGGCGGGGAGCAGGAGGCTGTGCAAGAGGGAGGACTTCCAATGCACGAAGAGCTAAGAAAGAAAGAAAGATCAGACATATGTTGAAAAATAAAACACATTAAGATCACCTAAATTTTTTGGGTAGACTCCTATTTTGGATGAAAATACATGGCACATTCACTGGTTTCGTGAGGTTTTAAAAACATTAGCGGAACCCAATTTGATGCTTACCTAAAGAGAAGTTTGATACAACAATTGAATGAACGAACTATTAAAAATATTTCTCTCGATCCCAGGTTGTGTGTTCATACTGCCATCATGTTCTTATTGATTTTGTACTGAGAAGGAGACAATCCACTCAATGTATTTTACTATATTGTTGAAAGGCATGTTACAAAGATCGATGTTCACATCTTATGTTAAAGAAAAACCTTTGAGTACATTTTGATAATCATAGGTTTTCCAGTTAACGCCCATTTGAGGTAAAGTAAACAAAAGTTTGAGAAAACTGTGGCTTTTTTATTCAGAATTACCCCATAAGCATAAAAATAGTCTCACTGTCATTTGGCCTGGCTTTTTTAGGTTTTCGTCTATGTATTCAAAACATTTGACCAGTCTTTAAAGTAATCAGCTCTTAATAGTGCAAAATGACCACACGGAAATTGCTGAGCTCTCATATCAGGTGTGAATGTTTTCACTTAGTCCTTCTAACTTTGGATTCTGGCAGTTGTTTTTTCTATTATAAATGCGGGACAATGAATACAAGAATGAAAGGTAAACAAACACCAGGAAAGCCAATAGGTCTAGGCCGTCCCGATTAATAAAGGACAGTATTCTGTAAGCAAATGAGCTTGCACATCTAGATGTATATGCCTAGCCAGTGAAGTATCAGAAGATCTGACACAAATGTTAAGCCAAAAAACATTGTCCACCTGTGGGAAAAAGTTCTTTAACAGCAGAAAATTGTGCTTGTGCAGGGGCCTAGTGCTCACCGTCACCAAGTATGTAGTTGTGAAAAAGGAGGCAGCACGAGTGATGTGAGGAAAGGTACTGGAGCTGCTGAAACAACACCTGGTGGGAGAAAGCCTGCTGAAAAAAAATTGCCAGAATTGTACACACTGGAAGTGTTAGTAGCATAAAGGTGCTTGGAGTACACAGTGAATGAGTGAGTGAACACTGCTGAGAAGATGCGAAAAGTGAAGGCTGCCTGAAATCTTAAAAGATAGATGCTTTTGTAATTGATCTCGCAAGACTTAAAGGAAGCCATCTTTGGGTCAGGCTGTCCCGATTTATAAAGGGCCAGCCGACAGTATGGCAAGTCTTAAGTTTAGCTTCTCACTCGAATCCTGAAAAAATACTATTAAAAAATGCCTGCGACACAAACGACAACAATTATGATTGCTGTTGATATGGGAATATCCCCAGCATATTAAATGGGAGTGTACCCTGCCCAGTCACCTTACTGTATGTGAAACTGGTACCTTTTTTATTTTATTTGCTTAACTTTCAAGTGATTCTAGCATGTGCAGTGAGGCCTAAGCCTGTACATGGTGAATCTTAGGTTCAGAAACTGGAGGAGCAGACCAAGTGTGCTCTCTTTGCTGATATGGGCTTCCTGTTCATGTTCTGGGTTGTTGACATAAAGCAGTGGTGGCCCTACGAGTAATGAGTCTGTATATAATCACAGGATATCTTGTTGACAATACTGGCTGTATATTGACTGTGGACCCCGAAAATGTACATGTACGTCCTTATTCTGGATACATTGGTGCAGTACTTAATAAAAATAAGATTTGAAAAAAAACCATACCCAAATATCTGCAGAGTAATATTCTTGAACAGACCGTTTTTCAATTACAAGGGGAGTGCAGTCTATTGACCACACTCATGTAAACATTTACACTTAGGCGTTGGACCCAGACCCTTGC
The DNA here is from genome assembly GCF_964204655.1 of Triturus cristatus. Taxonomy (NCBI): domain Eukaryota; kingdom Metazoa; phylum Chordata; class Amphibia; order Caudata; family Salamandridae; genus Triturus; species Triturus cristatus. The sequence goes on along the minus strand of NC_140589.1, from coordinate 237,714,393 downwards.
ACTCACATTCCATGTGTGTGCCAACTGCGTGTATGGAGTAGATGGTAGCAACAATCTGTGATATGGTGAGAGAATGAATGTTGGGACTAGTGAGAACCATTTGGATTGCCCCTGGGCTCACTGTGCCACTTGAATCAAGCTATCCTGGCTGATGAGGGGGTGAAACCCCAAAACCGGTCCTAGGATGCTTGTTTCCGGTCCAGGGAGGACCTGGCTTGGCAGTTCGGGCTGGACGCACAGGGTCAACACTGATATGCATATGGCCAGGTCTAAGCTGGGGTGGCATGGTGAGCAAAAGAATGATGGATTTAACCCAGATCGCTTGACTGGGGGTGAATGTTTTGATTTGTTCTGCATTCTGTTCATCAATTGTGTGTCTTTTGCTTTCTTGCCCTGATTTAGCACAGTAGAAGATGAAGAATGGGCTGTAGATCCCCTGACAGTGAAACTGCATTCCTGAAGCTAGAGACCTACACACTAAAGTGAAGGACGAGGAAGAGAGGAAGTGAGACCAAGCCTTAGAAATTCTATGAAAACCTTTTAGCATGGGACCGTTGATTGGTCTTACTTAGCACCGCCATTTGGTGGATGGTGAGGGCAGAGGGCGAGTCAGCAGATTATGTACTTGGGGATGAGTACGTTTCTAGGCAAGGCCTGCCCTTTTGTCTTTCCCCGACTGCTACTTCAGGAAGGCTGATAGCCAGGTTCACAGTCTTCACACTTCATTGTCCCCATATGGAAATATTCATGTCTGGAGGCAGGGTCATCACAAACTGATGTGAGAGTCTTTGCCTGCAGTGCAGCCAGAAAATGAAAATTGAAATTGAACTACCTAAATCAAATCCAGGACCTTAGAGAGTGGATCAACATCCTGTTACTGGAAAATGAAAGTGGGACCCAAACCATTCCACTTTGTTCCAGTCCACGTCTACTTGATCAAAGGAGAGAATGCTCTATGGAATACTTGAATTGCTGCTGTGATATCAGGAATGTTGTCTGCATTACAACCAGTCTCCCTGAGGGAATGGGACATCACCTGAAGTCTGCACTACTTGTTGGAGAAGCTTTGTGATTGTCTGGCTTCTCAAAGAAAGAAGGAGAATGACTGTCCCTGCAGAAGGAGAGATTATCCAGTAGAAGAAACCCAGCCATGTCCCCGGCATGTGGAGCACCAAGAACAACACTGAGTGCAAGTGGCACCAATCCAAGTTATGAGTGGTCACCCACCCTCCATGTATGATTCATATGGTGAACTGACTACAAGCGTTGGGTTGTCCAGCAGCATCCCTGTAGTGTGAGTTACTGTACCGCTCCCTTGACGTGCAGTGCACTGCAGCCACAGCGGAGGACATATCCCATGGCCCAGCAACTGCCTAAGAAGAGTACCTCCCAACCAGTCATGATGTGCTATCAATTTCCAGCAGCCACAGTGAGGAGCGCAGCTACTTACTGTCGTCCTATGCCTCAGAAGATATCCCAAGCTGCACCAAGCAGTTTATCTGCAGAATAGGTAAGATAAGGAAAGACAGTGAAAGACTGTTTTGATTGCACAAATAAAAGACTTCTGGTAGGAAGATAACATTTGCCAGCTTGAACTCTTTTGCTCAAGAATTTAATTAACTAAACCAGGGGTTAACAGATGTGATCACTTAATAGAAAACACACCTGTGCCTAATAATTACCTATGACTGCTAATCTCTGCCAAGTCTCCAAAAATATTGGGGCCACCCTTAGAACTGAGACAGATTACTGCTGATGCTGTGGAGCTTGAAGAGGATTATAGAACCCTGTAAGTGAAACACTATTAATGTGTGTAGTATTTAGTTGTGTTTCATTTAAGTATTTTCTTTAAAAAAAGACAAGCCTGGGCTGGACTGTGAAATATTGTGTTGGTTGTTAGACTGTATTACTTCGGAGTCTTTGTCGACCACGCTACATCCCTGAGAAGCCTTTGACTACTCAACCTTGCGAGTTAAGGGCCAAAAGGGTGTACTTGGCCCAGTTTGCATAGCCCTAGTAGGATGAACCCCAGGACACAAGAGGCAAACGACCTTAAACACTACTACTGCGTCCCAGTGGCCACTGTCTGCCCTGTGGCCTCCTAACTGGGTCTTACAGTGTACTGTCCCACTGGACCTGCATTGCGCTTCTTATGGCACCATAGGAAGCGCAATACAGGTCGGGTGGGACCGTACACTGCCATTCTTCTTGTTTTTCCTGCTTGTGCCATACCTTACTAAGTACATTTTTAGGGGGCACCCTGTACACATGAAGTCCTAACAGGGTCTGACAGAACTAATGCCTAAGCTCACAATTTACCCAGATAAACTAGAGAGAGGAACACACAAAAAGATGTGTGTACTTATGGACTCTGCAATTACTATCATTAAACAATTCCTTTTATAGCTGTAAGACTTGCTTTTGCTTATTTCAGGTATTTTTTCTCTCATTCTAAGGTAAGGCTCATGAGTCGGAGTGAAACAATAAAAGGTTTGTATTTAAGGATTCATTATGCCACTTATTTCATTGTGTATTATTTTCCAGATCAGGTTTAGATTCTCAATTTACCCAAAAATATTTCCATGTAACATGATTTTTGGTTTCCAGAGTATCCTATGAGAGTGTAAGGTGCATCAAACTCTCCTTAAACAGGTGTATGTTGTTCTACTCCAAATGCCTATGCACAACCGAAATTGTTTTTATGCTAACTGAACTTTGCAGGAGAAGAATTATTTGACATAGATTACATCCCCAAATGTAAAACCTGATTAATATATGTTTTTATAGCAATGACTTAACTGGTTCGAGTTCCAGTTAGTAGGGGCTGTGCAGCTCTAGACACGGATTGCAATGCATTATCAAAAGTGATAAAACAATCATTTCCCTTTGAATCTTTACTCATTAGTTCTGATTACGGTTCAAAATTGGACAATCTCTTCTAACCACTGTGTAAATTAAGAGATTTACGATGCAAAGAAAAATAATAGTGAAAAGGACACCTTTGTGTGACATGGTAGCAGCGTTAGCCTGGAGAGGCAGGTACACTCACTTTTTTTTTTAACAACTCTTTTATTAATCAAGAAGGCAAGGACTGCAGGCCCCTGTAGAACCAGGGGATCTGCCACATAGTAAATAGCAACAGCTCTTGATATTTTTACATAACAAGGAACATTGGAGAGCTATTCATACATCATCTGTCAAGAAAACCCCCTCCCTTCCCAACACCCGCCCCCCCGACCGCACCACCGCCAGAGTCCACCAGCACTATCTCTATACAATTAGTACTCCGCGCCACACCTGACACTCAAACAGGCCCCAAGTCTCCATCTGTAGGGACTGGGTCAAGGAAAATGCCCCTATAATCAGCCCACCGCTTCCAGATCTTGAAGTGTTTCCGAGGACACCCACGCGCCTTAAAGATGGGCAACTCCAGGCCCATATTGAAATCCAAACCTCGTTTCCAAACATTAAGAGAGGGAGCCGCCGGGGCCTTCCATGCCCGGGCGAGATCCCGCTTGGCTGTCGTTAGGCCCAGAAGCAGCAAGTGGCGCTTATAGATATTACCCCCAATATCGGCCATAATATGGAGCAACACCAATTGGGGTCTACAGGAAGATCCCAGCCCAACACCTCCGACAGGCACCCTAACACCCCCCCCCCAAAAAAACCGGCGCACTGCAGGGCAGTGTCAGACCATGTGCACCAAAGACCCCACCTCTCGCCCACACCTAAGGCAGTCCGGGGAGGCTATAAGACCCGCCCGCCACAGCCACTGCCGTGTGTAATATGTCCTGTGTAGATACCGAAATTGGACGAGACGCAGTCGGATCGCTATACTAGCCTCACGGGGGGAGGCCAGGGCCTCTCTCCAATCCGTCTCGTCCAACGGCCCCACATCCGTCTCCCACCTCTCACGCAGACCCGGCAGGGACGGAGCACTATGAATCACCATAGACTGATAGATTTTAGAGACTTTCTTTTCTTGGAGATCCCCCATAAACACCTTAGCCTCAAGGGGACTGAATTCAGGGATGGATTGCATACCCTCCAGTCTAGGGGCGAGGGCGAGGCACAGCTGGAGGTATTTAAAGAACTGTGTCTGTGGCATTTGATACTCATGCTGTAAGTCCCCAAAGGATTTTATCACACAGCCCTTAACCACCGATCCCAACGTGGAGATACCAATCCTGTCCCAACCCCTAAATCCAGAGAGGGTCGCCAAGTGAGGGAGCAGCCCGTTCTGCCACAACGGGGTCTCTCGGGTAAGCCTAACCCACCAGCCAATATGACAAAGCCCGACGCCACACCCGAAACACCACCTGAGTGACCGGTGGCAGTGCCTCTCGCAATGCAGTCGCGTAAAGTAGGGTATGTACCGTATGTGGGTCCATGAGACGCCTCTCCACCGCATACGCCGGGTCCCCCCTATCGCCATACCACCATTTGTTTAGGACCAATAAATGGGAGGCGTAATAATAGGATAAGAGATCAGAGGTAGCCAGTCCCCCATCATATACCGGCAGAATGCAAACCCGCAGCGATACCCTCACCAGGCCTCCTTCCCACAGAAATTGGCTCAGCACCGCATTAACCTTCCGAAACCAACTGGGGGGAATCTCATATGGGTGGTTTTGGAGCTGGTAAAGAAGTCGAGGCAGTGCCACCATCTTAAAGATGGCAGAGCGGCCACAGATAGTGAGAGGCATACGCGCCCAGAGCTTAACATCTCAACATACTTTCTCCCATACCGGCACCACGTTGCGCTCCCAGGCGTTCGTCGGCACATCGGTCAGGAAGACCCCCAGATATTGCAGCCCCCCGGCCGCAAGACGTAATGACGCCGTCCACGCACCCTGTACGTCCCGACCGCCCAGTACCCAAAGGGTGGATTTCCTCGGGTTCAAGTATAATCCTGACGTCTCCCCAAAGACCTGCATTATGCGGAGCAGTCTCGGTCCCGTTTTATCCAGATCCGAAAGGAAGAACAACACGTCGTCGGCATATAGGGCAATGCGATCCGAGTGTCCCTGTTCCCACTCAAACCCTGTGTATTGCGCATCCATACGAACCCAGGAGGCCAGTGGTTCCATGGCTAAGGCAAATAGGTAAGGCAAAGAGGGACAGCCCTGTCGTGTCCCCCGGTGCACCGGGAATCTTGCCGAGGTTGCCCCTGCCACCCGAACAGAGGCCGTAAGATCCGCATACAGAAGCGTTAAATAGGATAAGAAGCGTGGCCCCAGGTTTAGACGTTGCAGCAAGGCAAACAGATAGCGCCAACTAAGAGAGTCAAAAGCTCTATCTATGTCTGCCAAAAGGAGAGCTGCCCGAGCCTCTCGCCGCTGGACTGCAGCAATCACCACATGTGCACGCCGGATGTTGTGACGCGTTGCCCTATGTGGCATAAACCCGGCTTGGTCCGGGTGGACCAGGGTATGAATATATGGCAAGAGCCTGTTGGCCAGGGCCTTGGCAAGAATCTTCGCCTCCACATTAAGAAGGGAAATCGGCAGATAGGAGGCATGTTGTTCAGGAGGGCGGCCCAGCTTATGGAATACGACAATCTCTGCATGCCGCCAGTCGGCCGGCAAAACCCCCCGCTCGCAGGAATCCTCCACCACCGCATGATAATGGGGCCCCAGTTGCATAAAGTATTTTCTGAAGAACTCACTCGGGAACCCGTTCAGGCCCGGGGCCTTCCCTAGGGACAAGCTCCCCAATGCCGTCCCCAACTCATCCACCGTCAGCGGTCGGTCCAAGTCTGCACGCGCCTCATCCGAAAGGGCTCTAGGGGGGAAGATCATCGAGGAACCGATCTACAAGCCCCCCGGGCATGGTCTCCCGCGATCCGTACAACTCCGCATAATATGCTGCAAAGCTTTCCGCCAAGGCGCCAGGGTCTGTTAGCACGCGCCCCTCTCTATCTGTGATCCCCGGGAGGGTCTGTGATTGATGCTGCCCCTGACCCAGCCTATAAAGCATTGTCCCCGATTTGTCGCCCCACTGATAAACCCGGCTCCTCGTAGCTAACCATGCCTGCCTCGCCTCGTCCATCAAAAGCGAGGCGTATGTTTGCTGGGCATATTGCAACTGACACCGTGCGGTACCACCTGACTCCCCTCGGCTTCGACTCTCAAGTTCCCTAATCTCGCCCTCCGTCCGGACCAATCCCGCATCACGCGCTCGGCGGGCCGCCGCACTATATGAAATGTCAACTTCACGCAGCGTAGGTTTCCAAGCTTCCCATAAGATATCAACCCCTGACACTGAGCCCACATTCCGAGCCCAGTAAAGATCCAGAGCCTCCGTCATGCAGGCACAGTAGTCTTCCTGCTGAAGATGCCAACCCGAAAGGCGCCAGTGAAATTGCCCACTGACCCCCCGAGCCGCATACAAAGCGAGACCGGGGAATGATCCGATAAACCACGTGGGAGGATATCCGCCTCCACCCCCGTGCCACCGCGGCCCCTGAAAGGAAAATGTAATCTAGCCAAGAAAATGACCCATGAACGGCAGAGAGTTAGGTATACGCCTGTGTATTCCCATGAAGCCGCCGCCACGCATCCACCCAATTAAGACCGTCAGCCAAAGCCTGTAGTTTGGTTGGTCGATCGCCGCCTCGCGCACCACTCCCCGAACAGCGATCCCGTGACACCACCATAACATCATTCCAGTCACCGCCCACTATACCTGCTGCCAACGGCATCTCTGCCCATACAGTCATGATCTTTTCAGCCAGGGTCCATGATAATGGGGGTGGGGCATAGACACTCCCGAAAATCACTACTTCCGCCCCAATCTTTCCTAGAACAAAGATATACCGCCCTTGTGTATCCGCCCATAAGCGCGTGTGTGTATATCGGACCCGCTTGTGAATGAGTATGGCCACACCACGGGAACCCCTGGTGAACCCAGAATGAAAGACCTGCAGGTACCCGTATCTCTGAAGACAGGGAGCCTTAGTACCCAGGCGATGTGTTTCTTGCAAAAGTAGTACATCCGCAGACGCCCGCTTGGCATACTGCAGGACTGCCCACCCGTTTTATCTTGTCAAGCAGGCCTCTAACGTTCCAACTCAAGACTCGGAGTACCGCAGGTCTCCCATCGACCCTAGTAGCTTTATCTGCCATGATCAGTCAATGTAGTCCACTGAGACCCATCCAGAAGCATCCCAATTCCATTCATCTCTGGCAGCTCCCATAGGTGTGTGCGGTCCAACAAACCCCATAACCCCAACAACAACAATTCCAACCCCCCCAACCCCCACCCCATACCTCAAAACCACTGAAGTACCTGTCGCGGTGGATAGCATCGCCAGACCCCAACCATGGATCTCCAACCCCCCACCAATGGATCCCCAAACACAACCCCACCAACAAGTCGCAGGTGACTACCCCGCCCGCACGATGCTACAGCGGCACCTGCCCGTTACGTACTCTACCAACCCAGGACCCCCCTCTCCACACACATCATCGATTACAACACAGAGTCTACAATGTGATAGAGTCCCCCGCCAATACGGCCACTGCAATCAAGGAGTGGAAGGTGGACGCCCAGCAGCTCCCCCAGCTCCAGGTCGCACTCCACCAGATTTGGAGCGGCGGCGCGACCTGGACCGCCGGACCCGTTTCGTCTTCTGCCGACAGCCAGTCTTAGACGCCTCATCATGCGAGGAAGTAGAGTCTCTGCCGGGGGGAGTGTGACAACGAAGTTGCACAGTTTCATCCGTCCATTTAAACACCTTGTTGGGCGTGTCAAAGAACAAGGTCCGGGATTGGTATATCACCCGCAACCGAGCAGGGAACAGCAAGGCGTAGGAGAGCTGAAGTTCCCGCAGCCGGGCCTTAGCCGCCAGGAAGGATTGACGCTGCTGTTGGACCAACCTCGTATAGTCCGGGAAGATAAGAATGCGGGAATTTTCAAATTGGAGTGGTTCCTTTGCCCTGGCTTGCCGGAGGACGTCTCGGTCATGGTAATTAAGGACTCTGGCGATCACCGGTCGCGGTCGGGCTCCCACTGGCGGTTTTTGGACCAGCGCTCTATGCGCCCGCTCCACCACGAAGCAGCCGGAAAGAGTGTCAGGGGGGAGCCAGGACACCAGTCACTCCGTCAGGAAATGCTCCATGTTGGTACCTTCGCACCCTTCCGGAAATCCTACGAAGCGCAGGTTATTGCGGCGAGCCCTCCCTTCCGCATCTTCGACTCGGCCCACTAAGTTCTTATGGGAAGATTCCATGGCCGCCATCTGTTTTTTAAGCGTCGCCACGTCGTCCTCCACACCCGAGACCCTAGTCTCGGCCTCCGTGATGCGGGCCACGGCGTTCCGCAAGTCCTGTCGCAGCAATGTTACGTCGGAGACCACCGCACCAATCTTCGCGTCTAACATGTCCCTGGACTGGGTAATGGCCGCCAGCAGGGCTGCCCGGAGCTGCCGAGGCCGCACCCCCGGTCGGGCCCGGGCCCGTAAACTTGTCGATAGGCCCCTGTTTGCCCGGCGCCCCACCAGCTGTATCCTTTGTCATGCTGCGATCGTCTCTCACCCCCCGCGCCTGGGCACACACCAGGGGGCCCCCGGCCACAGAGTCCGGACCAAGAGTTTGCTGCCCCCACTCCAGGCGCACGGAGAAGCGTCTGCCAGGTCCCCGAAACACTGCCGAGAAAGGAGGCCCCCGGCGGGGCGAATGAAGGCCAAAACAAACTGCAATCCCCGGAGTGTGGCTCACCTCCCGCAGCGCACTGCCGGCCCCTTTGCCACCATGCACTACCAGCAAGACCCTCGTCGACCGCCGCGTCCCGAAATGGCCGCCGAGCACCCGGGCTCTCACTCAAAGCACTTCTAGGAGGGCGGCAAGCGGAAGGGGGGGGGGGGAAAAAACCAGTCCAGTGCCTCCGTTGTGGGCCCCGTACAGCTACACCATCCGGGGCCCGGCCTCACCAGCCTTGATGCTCAGAGCCGCCGCCATGGACCCCCTCCACCACCACCACCACGCGACCCGAAATGGCCGCCGAGCCCCCGGACCACCAACAGCTGCAGGCACAAGGAAATAGGTGCACATCGTGTGGGGGGTGGGGGGCGGGGGGAGAAACCGCCCACCGTCGATGGCCACTCACCGCTACTCCCGCGGCACTGCTCTCCGCACCCCCGCCGGGGTATCCGCTGGGCAGCGCCACTCCTGCTGTCGTCCGGATCCAATCCCAGGGAGCCCCGACCTCCGGGCTCCCAGTGCACCTCCACGAGGATCCACCTAGGCCAGCGTTCGCCGCCCCTGTCCAGCGGATGACCGCAGCTCCCGGCTCTCCGCGTCCGCCACTCCGTCTGACGGGACAACCTCCTCTGCTGCCCAAATCGAGGCCGCGGCTTCCGAGGCGCGACAGGCCCAGGCCCCGCTCTCTCTCCCGTCGCTGTCCCACAGACTCCGGGAGACGATGGGGTGCCACCGGATGCTGCCACCAATGGCCACACACCCCTACCGCTACAGGGGAGAGCCCTGGGTCGGGCAAAAGGATCAATAGAAGGATAGTTATCGGCGGGCTGGACGGAGCCGAGCTAAGGCGCGTCCGCCATGCTAGCCTGCCAAGCCACGCCCCCTGGTACACTCACTTTTTGTGTCCATTGGGGCTTTGGTCGATAGACAATGCTGCCAGGGCCTTTACCGTCAAAACCTCGAGAATGCAATGCAGACCGGCACTTCACAAATGGGGCAGTCTCAGCCAAACATCTATTACACAATATACCAACAGCAGACAAAACTTGTTCACTCAGCCCTTAACCACCGATCCCAACGTGGAGATACCAATCCTGTCCCAACCCCTAAATCCAGAGATTTAAATTGCCTATAGTCAAGATGCACAATCAAGCACTAAAGGAACAAGTTTCTCTTGGTTTGCTGGCTGTTTGCGATACGCACCACTACAAAGTCCCCATTTGGTCGTCTTGTACAAAAGGAAATTTGGTTCCCTTTGTGCAACATCAGTTTCCATCTGAATCACACATTTGGAGGCTCTGGTGATGTAAATGGAACTATCTTCTCTATAGCAAAGGAACGCAGCTTGTGTGTTAATAAATGTATATCCCGCAGACGGCCACGACCCAGAATTATATGACATGTCGGATTACGGACTAACCAGCAACTTCGTTTCGGAGACATGACTGCATTATGAGATTACCAAATACAATTAATATCCCGGTGTTTGGAGAATGAAGTTATGCCGTACAACCGGAGGGCCACATCCTCTTTCTTCTCGACCCTATAAACCGCTATGCCAGATAACCTCTTGCTCACTCTCAGTACTTTCTTCAAGGATTGTATCGGTCCATCACTCTACCAATTCTGCCTTTAGCTCTGCAGACAACCTTGTGAAAATGTAATCTAGGCTACGGGAAGAACCCATTCTGCATTACCAGTGGCAGATTTCACATTAAAGATCTACAACACCAATCCAAAAGCTTCAGCTGAGCTATTGGAAGCAATCGGGTAGCTAGGGTTTAACCTAACACACAATAGGGGTCACGCAATGGGCCTTATTCTTTTAACACACAATTGTCATCACAAACAATTCATATTTCCCAATCTTCTTTTCAGATCACAACTACACTTCAATTACCTCACAGCAAAACAAAGAACTAAACCCCTGCCAATAATTGAGAGGTTTGAATCATGATAAAGGCGTCAGAGTTTTGAGTGATTCCATGAATCATTACAAATGTTTATTCAATAGGCATATTATGAAAATGTTTGACACTTTTTAGCCTCTGGACCCAAAATAAAAAGGCAAGCTTACAGAACATGATTGTTCACTTTGGCAACATCTGCAGCTCTACTAATGAAGGCAGCCTAGTTATCATTCAATACTATCATACATCAATACTGTCAACAGAGATTACAGTAAGTAAGTGGTCAGACAGGAAATATCTGGATTGATTCCAAACTTTCCTCACAGAACACACCTCCATAGTGACATTGGGGTACACCATGTGCAGTAAACCCAGGGATCTCAGCTCTGGTTAAGCCATTTTCAACATCAATATCAGCTTATTGCTTGCTGTGATCTTCAAATGAGGGCTGCTCTTTCTGTCATATGCCAGCGAACCTCAACAAACTTCTAATGGTCCCCAAATTTGAACAATATTCAGACCCAGTACCTTGCAAATAGGTTATTCGAGGCACAAAGTCCAGGGTATAAATCGAAAACATCTTCCACAACCACACTCACCTTTAATTATTAACCTCCTCTGGTCACCAAAGAAGAAATAAATATTGGGGCTTAGGAGATTTTCTCAATTATTACACCAATTCCTCTGATTAATGTTCCTACCATTAACAGTGGCGGCATGAAAGGCTGGATTTTGCAATCTCATATCTGCGGGATATTAAAAGACTTTATGAACAAAGCTCACACAGTCCAGAATGGAAGGATGCTAGCAGGGTTGCAAAGGTAGGGAAGAACAAGTTACTTACCTTTGGTAATGCCCCATCTGATAAAGACTATCTAGCCACAGATTTCTTGCCTTAGAATTATCCCCAGGCATCAGATTTTACCTTTAGAATATGCCCAGACGTTAGCCTGGATGCTGAATTTTTGTAGCAGGGCTCATGCACTGGTAGGTGGCATCAAGCAGTTCTGTGATGACTCCGACCCACCTGAACTGAAGTTAAACAGCAGAGCTGTATATAAGTGTCAACAGTGCGCGCTGACGACAGTTACAATAACGTTCGCCTTCCACACCCCTCACCCTTGAGGCTGAATGCTGAAAATTTGGTCGAGACAGTCTGCAGAATTCTAACTTGGCATCTTTTTATATGTTAAATAAGCTACTCCACAGATCGGTGAGTCGGGCAGTGAGAAATCTAAAAAGAATATCCATATAAAAGGGTGTCTAACTGCAAATACCTCTCATTTAGACTAGATACCATAGCAGTACTAAATTTAAGTGGAGGGTCTGGGGAGAGGACTCCAATCAAAATGTGCGGCAAAGCCAGGCATTCAAAGTAACCTTTCTGCTCGACCCGACTGTCAAGGGAGGAGCACTTTGTGAACGTATGCACTGACACCCATAGTTTACCATGGCAGATGTCTAACATAGGTACCCCTCATACCAGTGCAGTCAGGGAGGCCTTACCCTAGGAGAGTGGGCCGGCAGGCCTTCAAGGTGTTTTTTCTTGGCCAGTACATAGCAGATTTTGATACAGAGGACTACCCACCTTGACAGGGTTCTCTTTTGCATAGCCTTCCCTTTCTTTGTCTTAAGGGAAATGCACAAAGAACTTATTTACACAATGATCCTTGGGCTGTCAAAAATAGGTCGATGGGAGTCTCCTTTGAGGGCTGGAGTGAAGTAAAACATGCTGCCAGAGTAATTGACTTGCCAACGTAGAAAAGAGTCACAACCTTGGGTAGGTAGGCTGCCCTGGCCCTCTGTTCCCAATCTATCTGGAAAGAAGGGGGAGGGGGAGAATTCTACTGAAAGCTCTTGCAATTCACTAATGCAATGTAGCAGAATGAGCCCTTTGAGGAAAACGTTCACTGTCCAAATTCATAAACAGCTGCACATTGGCTCGAAATGCATGTCCCATTACAAATAGCACGGGGAGATACGCAGGTCAAATCTTCTATAAAACGCATGACAACTGAAGACAAACAAGGACGGTTCAGCAGAAGAACACAGAAAGGATGAAAGTGCTAAAGAAAGAACAAAGACATCTGAAAGTCTGGCTTGTAAGGGGTCAATGCTTCAGGCTCCGCACCACGCAACAAATTTGTTGCAGGGCCCAGAGTAGTTGGACTTTGTGGAAGGATGCTTGGCCGCAAGGATAACATAAGGCACTTACATGGACAATTATCACACAAGACACTTACATGGACAATTAAAAATAATCCAACGGCTGCTCAATCTCCACACATGGAGGCATAGTGTGTGGAAGACTAGATGCAAACCCAAGTCCTGCTGATGAGACCGCAGCTCCTCCCGAAGACGGGGCCCGATCAGACACAAATGTTCAGGCTTAGGAGTTCTGGGCACCACACCTTCCTGGCTCAGTCCAAGGAGATTAAGTGAACTTGCTTCCAGTCTATCCTGATCGTTCACAGAACTTGAGGCAGGAAAGGTAGAGGTGGAAATGCTTCCTGGAGTCCTTAGTTCCATCGCAGCCAGAACGAGTTTTCAAGAGAATGCCTTGGAGGAAAATCCAACATGCAAAATTGTTTAGACAGCGTGTTATCGATGATGGCAAATAGATCTATCAAGGGTGAAAACCAGTGCTCGAAGAGGCCCTGCACTACCTCGGCCTGGAAATGCCACCAGTGGTCTTCTAGATATCTGCTCAGTTCATCTGCTTTAGAATTCAGGGACCACGCTAGGTGATTGGCTACCAGGGAGATGTCTTGCTGGTCTAGCCACCTCTAATGATTTGCAGCCTCCTGGGCAAAGGATCCAGGACCATACCATTGTCTGCTTACTGCAGTACCACATGGCAGTTATGTTGTCTGTGATTGTCTGCATCAGCCTCCCTTTGAAAGCTGGCAGGAAGGCGTTTAGGGCCAGAAACGTCACCCAAAGCTCTAGAAGACTAAAAAGGAGGTGGCTCTTCATTGCGGAAAAGAGGCCTCAGATCTCCACTTCCAAATCAGCCCCATCCCCAACCCAACTGTGATGCATATGTCATAGCTGTGAACTCTACATTGCGGACTGAGGGTGGCCTGCCACAGGTCAGGTTGGCACTTGTGAGCCATCACCGCATAACCTGGCCCAATTCATGCAAGATATGGATGGAGTAAGAGAGACAGTCTTGTTGTTCCACAGCATGGAGAGCATGTCATCGGTCATTCGGAACAGGGAGGATGAATGAGGCTAGAAGTTCAAGACTCCTCAGACCAATGCTCACCGACCCAGGATTGAGCATGACACATCAGGATAATATCCTGAAAGTCCTAGACTGACTGTGGTGGTGGAAAGGCTTTGAACATCACAGTGTCCACTCCAGCCTCAATTAAGGGGATCATCTACGTGAGGTACACGCAAAACTTCAGCTCATTGATGGAACACCACAATGTTGACAGGGGTTCATCCATCATCCGAGGTGCTTTACAGTTGACTGCAGCAACCCCACTTTGAGTAGCCAGTTTTTTAGGTATGGTAACACATTTATCATTGACCTTTGAAGTTCAACAGTGACCACCGCTATCACTTTCATGAACATCCAAATGGCTGAGGTAAGCCAGAGAGAAGCATGGAAAATGTAAGTGCTCCAACCACACCATGAACTATAGATTACACCTGTGGGACTGCATAGCAGGTAAACTGAGATACTCCTCCTACAGGTCCAGACACACCATTCAACCTGCTTGGCCCACAGCTGAAAAAGATAGGAGACAAATAAGCATTTTCAATTTGTTCTTCCTCAAAAAAGTATTTAGCAGGTGGAGTGAGGCTTCCAACCTTCAACAGAATGAGAAGAAACGCAAATAGCACCCTTCTCAGAGTCCCGCATGCACTCAATGGCACCTTTGGACAACAGAAGCATTGTCCAACGTCCTGCATCAGGATTGTGAAATGCTCTGACAAAAGTTCCTTTAGAGCAGTAGAAAGATGAGGTGGGAAAGAAATGAAACGCATAACGCAGCCCCTTTGAACAATTTTTAAGTCCCTCTTGCGTGATGTGAGCGAAGGATCTCCAGCTGGGTAGAAAGGCAAATGCTACTTACCAGTATGCATCTGTTCTTGGCATGTAGAGCTGCAGATCTACACACTGTGCATAGATCGCCATCTGGTGTTGGGCCCGGATGTTTGCAGTTGTTTTTCCTCTTGGAAAGTCTTTGGCAGTCACAAGGTATGTGACTCCTCCCTTGGATCGTATTGCGCATGGGCTTCGGCTCCATCCTCAGATTGTTTTTCGCCAGCAGGGAAATGATGGAGCGTAGTAATAAACAGTGAAGATGGCCATGTGTGTTGTATCTAAGTAAGATAAACTGGAACAAATAAAGGTAGCTGGGGAGGCGGGTGGGCGTGTGTAGATCTGCAGCTCTACATGCCAAGAACAGATGCATACTGGTAAGTAGCATTTGCCGTTCGAGGCATATGAGCTGCAGATTACACACTGTGCATAGATTATATAGCAGTACCCATCCTTTGCGGCGACCACCAGTACCTGTTGCAGTGGTTTGAAACAATGTTTTGAGTACAGCCTGGCCCACACTAGCTTGTTGCTTAGTTTGCACATCTACACAATAGTGTTTAGTGAAAGTGTGCGGCGTTGACCACGTAGCTGCTTTGCAGATATCATCTAAGGGGATGTTCCCTAAGAATGCCATGGAAGCCCCTATCTTACCTGTAGAGTGGGCTTTAGGGGGAACAGATAGCGTTCGTTTTGCCTTGTGGTAGAAAATCTGAATGCATTTGACAATCCACCTAGCTATCCCAGATTTGGAGATGGGGTTGCCTTTATGTGGTGGTGAGAAGGAAACAAACAGATGTTTTGTCTTACGAAAAGGTTGTGTTCTCTCGATGTAGTAGAGTAAGGCTCGTTTGACATCTAATGTGTGGAGAGCTCTTTCTGCAACGGTTTGTGGTTGCCAGAAGAATACGGGTAGTTCCACAGATTGGTTTAGGTGAAAGGGAGAAATGACTTTAGGGAGGAATTTTGAATTAGTACGGAGAACCACCTTGTTATGGTGCATTTGCAGAAAAGGTTCTTGAATGGTGAGTGCTTGTATCTCGCTGACCCTTCTAAGGGAGGTGATGGCTACAAGAAAAGCAGTTTTCCCTGTTAGGAATTGAAGTTCACATTTGTGTAGAGGTTCAAAGGGAGGCCCCATTAGTCTGGTGAGAACGATGTTTAGGTTCCACACCGGTGAGGGTGGCACTCTTGGGGGAATTATTCTTTTGAGGCCTTCCATGAAGGCTTTTATGGCAGGTACTCTAAAGAGAGATAGATGTTGCCTGTTTTGTAGATAAGCTGCTATGGCTTCAAGGTGCAGTCTAATAGACGTGTAGGCTAGATTGCATCTTTGTAGGTGTAGTAAATAGCCTATGGTGTGTTGAATGGACACATCTAGGGGATTGAAGTTATTGTTGTGACAATCGATCAGAAAACGTTTCCACTTGGCTGCGTAGCAAGCTCTAGTGGTAGGTCGTCTAGCTTCTTTAATGACGTTCATACAGTCAGGGGGAAGATTTAGGAAACCGAATTCTAAGATTTCAGGAGCCAGATCGCAAGGTTGAGCTGAGCTGGGTCGGGGTGCCTGATCTCTCCATGGTTCTGGGTTAAGAGGCTTGGAGAGAGGTTTAATTTTTGGTGCGGTACTACAGATAGTTCCAGCAGTGAGGTGTACCACGGTTGTCTGGCCCAAGTTGGAGCTACTAGGATGAGAGTGAGGGAATGTTGTTGTAGTTTTCGCACCACTAATGGAATGAGTGGGAGAGCGGAAAAGCATACGCAAATCTGCCTGACCAGTTCATCCACATCGCATTGCCTTTGGACAATGGGTGTGGATATCTGGCGGCGAAGCTTGGGCATTTGGCGTTTTCGTGGGTGGCGAAGAGGTCTATCTGTGGATGCCCCCACATTTGAAAGTACGGGTGAAGAATTTGTGGATGGAGTTCCCACTCGTGGATCTGTTGTGTTTGTCTGCTCAGCAGATCGGCCATAGTGTTTTGGACTCCTGGGACATGTTGGGCTAGGAGAAAGATTTTTTGGGGTATGGCCCATCTCTATATGCTCTGTGCTAGGTGAGAGCTGCGGAGAGTGTGTGCCGCCTTGTTTTTGTATATAGTACATGGCTGTCATGTTGTTGGTGCGGACTAAGACGGCCTTGCCTGAGACATGCGTTTGGAAAGCCTTTAGAGCTAAAAATATGGCTAGTAACTCCAGATGGTTGATGTGGAGTAACTTTTGTTGAGGCGTCCACCTGCCCTGCATGGTGTGATGTAGTATGTGAGCTCCCCAGCCGGAGAGCGATGCGTCTGTTGTCAGTACTATTTGAGAAACTGGTTCCAGGAACGGTCGTCCTTTGGAAAGGTTTGTGGTGGTCCACCACTGCAGAGAGCGATGGGCACGACCGTCTACCAACACCAGATCTGACAATTGACCCTGGGCCTGGTTCCATTGGCGCGCTAAGCACTCTTGGAGAGGACGCATCTGGAGTCTTGCGTGAGGTACTATGAATATGCAAGAGGCCATCATTCCTATAAGTTGCATGAACACTCGCGCTGGAAGAGTGTTGTGGCTGAAATTTGGCGCGGAGAACCTGAATGCTTGCTATCCTGGCAGGACTGGGATAGGCTAGCGCTTTTGTGGTGTCTATGGTGGCACCAAGGTATTGTTTTACGTGGGATGGTTGCAGATGGTACTTCATGTGATTCACTGTGAAGCCGAGGTCGTGAAGTATTCGCATAGTGGCGTAAGTGTGTTGTACACACTGGTTGTATGAGTTGGCTTTTATGAGCCAGTCATCTAGGTATGGGAAGACATGGATGTGCTGTCTTCGCAGGTGAGCTGCCACTACCGCTAGGCACTTGGTAAACACCCGTAGTGCTGTGGTGACTCCGAAGGGGAGCACCTTGAATTGATAGTGTTGACCGTCCACTACAAATCTGAGAAACTTCCTGGGAGCGTTGTGAACAGGAATGTGCAAATAGACGTCCTTGAGGTCTAAGGTGGCAAGGAAGTCGTTTTGGGAGAGCAGGGGAAGTACCTGCTGGAGTGTGACCATGTGAAAATGGTCTGAGTGTATATAGTGATTTAGGGGTCTGAGGTCTAGGATGGGACTTCGAGTGTCGTCCCTTTTTGGTATGAGAAAATATAGGGAGTAAACTCCCATATTTTGTTGGTGGGTGGGAACTAGCTCTATCGCACTCTTTTGTAGGAGGGAGATTATCTCCTGCTTTAGAACTGCTAAATGTTCGTGTGACATTGGGCGTTGTTTGGGTGGAATGTTTGGGGGGGGGGGTAGATGTTAGTTCGAGGCAGTAGCCGGACCGAATTATTTGCGTTACCCATTTGTCTGAGGTGATGGTAGTCCAGACAGGACGGCAATTGTGGAGTCTGCCCCCGACCGGAGTGTGATGGTCTGGGGGGGAGTGGAGGGAAGTCATTGGGTAGGGGTGGAGGCAGAGCTGGAGGTGTTTGTCTTGCCTCTGCCTTTATTATTGTTGCCCCTGTAGCCGCCTCTTTGGTAACCCCTTGTGAAGGTGGATTGGGTAGGGGCTTTATAGGAAGTAGAAGCGGTGTCAGAGGAGTAGCCTCTGGAGGTGCTTCGAAAGGAAGAGCAGCGAAAGGAGCGCCTGGGAGGGTGCGATTGTAAGGCTCCCATAGACTTTGTCGTATCTGTATCTTTCCTCATTTATTCTAGGGCCTCATGAACTTTTGGGCCGAACAGATTTTCCTGGTCAAAGGGGTGGTTGAGGATGGAAGCTTGCACCTCTGGTTTGAAACCTGAAATTTGTAGCCAGGCATGCCGACGGAGGAGGACGCTGGTGTTAATTGCCCTAGAGGCGGTGTCAGCTGCATCTAGGGCACAGTGAATGGAGGTGTTGGTGATGGTTTTACCCTCCTGGATTAGCTCATTGGCTCTATTTTTGTATTCGTCAGGGAGGTGTTGCATTATGGCTTCTAGTTCATCATAATGTGCCCTGTCATATCTTGCCAAAAGCGCTTGTGTGTTTGCGATGCGCCATATGTTGGCAGCCTGGGATGCAGTGCGCTTGCCCGATGCGTCCAAGAGTTTGGACTCCTTATCAGGTGGTGGTGCCTCGCCTGATGCCTGGGAGTTTGCACGCTTTCTTGCAGTGGACACTACTAGGGAGTCTAGTGGTGCTGGCCCTCTGATGTAGGTTGGGTCTGTAGGGGCGGCCTTATATTTCTTGTTGATGCGAGGGTTGATGACCCTGGCCAGGTCTTTAAAGACCTCCGGCGCGTGCTTGATAATGCCTTTGAGCATGGGCAGGATGGAAGTGGCCCTGTATGTTGTGTCGAAGGTATCTAGGAGGAAGTCCTCCTCCACGGGTCAGTATGGAGATCCACACCGTGGTAGTGTGCAACCCTCTGGAGTAGTTGGTTAAACCCCATTGTGTCTTCCGGGGGGGGATGGTCTCGAAGGATAGAGATCATCCTGCGGGACATTAGGGATGTCTGGAATGTTATAGTCGTCGCATGGGTCTGGGGAGCCTGTAGGAGTGGGGTCTCCTGTGGGTTGGTCATGGGGCTCGTCCCCTGTGTCATCATAGACATCATTATCATCCGGAGAGGGTGTGGGGGAATAATGAGGTGGGGGAGGAGAAGGAGGAGGGGGAGGTGGAGGAGGGAGTGAAGGTATTCTCAAAGGGGAGGTAGCAAAGTCTTTCCTCTTTGGAGGTGGAGGTGGAGCTGGGGAAGGCTTGTCCAGTGGTCTCTTTTGATGCTGAGCATCAAATGTCCAGTCTTAGGGTCCTTGACCAGTGTTTTTTGTAATGGATCAGGCCTAAACAGTTCTTCAGTGAGTGGCCGATCCGTCGGCGCCGAAAGCGTCGGGGCTGTAGGTTTTTTAGTCTTGGAGTCTGCATCAGTTCGTTGTTTTGAACTGTGCGGCTTCGGAATGGCTGGTTGTTTACTCGGCTACTAGATGACTTTTTCAGCTTCGAGGTGTGGGTGTTGATGGCTTTGTGTTTTTTGCTCGGCTCCGGGGACGGTGTCGGTACCGAGGATCTTGTGCTTGTTTTCAGCGTCGAGTGCTTCATTGTGGAGCTCGGTGCAGAGGAGGAGGCCATTTCCTTTTTTGGCGCCGGTGCAGAGGAGTATTTCTTGGCACCGACGGTAGGCTGGCTCGAGCCCGAGCCACCGGAAGGCTTGATAGGCTTCTTTACCGGGCCCGAACGCGAGGTGTGGGAAGCGATGTCCTTGGTCGTGCCTAGGCCCGAGGGCGAAGGCGTGACCGAAGCCTTTTTGGATGCCGTCGAGGGTGTGGGGTGGATGTTGGTACTCACGACCCTCTGTGCCGGAGTGATGTCCTCGACATCTGAGTCGTCGGCCTCGGAGGCGCTGACGAGGCCCTCTTCGGTGTGCTGTCCTTCTGGAGCGTCGACGCCTTCTCTGAAGATGTCGTCAGAGATCGCTGTCGACGAGTGTGCCATGGTTCTTCTCGCCCTTCGGTCTCGAATGGTTTTCTTGGACCGGAAGGATTTGCACGCCGGACAGTCTCGAGCCTCGTGTTCAGGGGAGAGGCAGAGGTTGCATACCTCATGGAGATCGGTGTGGGGAAATTTGTACGCACATCGAGGACACTTTTTGAATGGAGTCCTTTCCATCAGCCAGGACCAGAGCTTGGGTAGGCCCGAAGGCCCTCACCGACGACCGGAATCTAAGACTTGGAACGATGAGTCGTGTTGAGAGTGGAGATCGCAATCTAAAACAATACCGCGAAAGGGGAGGAAGGATTGTGCGCCGATAGAAGAACTGGAAACTGTTCGGAACCGGAGCGAGAAGATCACATCCGAGCCCAATGGCGGAAAAAACAATCTGAGGATGGAGCCGAAGCCCATGCGCAATACGATCCAAGGGAGGAGTCACATCCCTCGTGACTTCCAAAGACTTTCCAAGAGGAAAAATAACTGCAAACATCCGGGCCCAACACCAGATGGTGATCTATGCACAGTGTGTAATCTACAGCTCATATGCCTCGAACATACTATTTTACATTTTAATGGTCATACTGGATTGTTGCCCCCGTGGTGCAAAAACGTTTGGCTGTTGCCACGCCATCAGCAATGAAAGGTCTGAATCCACTAGTGGTGTTCTGGTTGGAAACACTGGCAATGTCTGCAAGCTAGCCCCCTGGAGTAGCCCCTCAATGTCCTGCATTGGTGTAGAAATTGGTTGGCTGGCAAGAGTAGTCCCAAGGATCAAGCTCCAGAGCAACTATCTTTAAATGTATCTAGCAGTGAAACAGCCTTTACAAAGAATAGCCTGGAGCCATCCAAGGGTATGTCCATTAAAGACGGCTGACCTCATCCCGGCATGCTGACTCAGAACACACTAGTGCCAATTGTTCTAAATATGCAATCAATACTTTCTAAGGCAACTTAGAATACAAGCATTGGGGGGCATGGCTTGGCCAAGTTGCCATCAGGGCCTCAGTAAGGGCTTCATTGAAGGAAAGTAATGGATCAAATGAAGCCGGACCTGGTTGAAGAATTTCAGTCAATACATTTGTCCGCGTTTCACTAGTGCGCAATTGCAAGTCGAGAGCTTCAGTTGCCCTCGTAGACACCACTGCAAACTAGGCACAGTCTTCAGTTGATGCTCCAGGTGGCGAGTCAACCTCTGTTTCAGGAAATGTGTCTGCAACATAGAGGTCTATTCTCCCAATCCTGAATCATTTTGGGTGCAAAAAGGCACATCTGTCACATGACTGAGTCATGGCTGGAGCACAAGCACTACAAACACATCTTGTAAGGATCAGTGACAGACATATGCTTCATTTTTAGCACGGCTTGAATCGTCATTTTTGGTGGTGACATCATTCCTTCACATACTGTCGTAGAATTTGGAAGTAGTCAGAAGACTAAGTTGAAAGTGGCACTCCGGAGCCTTGCTAAGGACCTTGATTCACTTAATGATTTTAGCCAAACTATATGTTCCAAACTAAGCACAAGGCGGAAACACATAATATGAAGAATGATTTTCATGTGCCAACCTCAAAGGTGACCACTTCCTGTAATGCCCTTTAATCAATCACAGGAGCTTCTAAACTCAACAATGAGATACACAAGAGGAGGGATATTCCTGAATTTGAAAAGTTTGAAAACACAATTGAAAAAATTCACACTTACAATACGACGTCAAAAAGGTGTTATAATTTGCCAATTATCTTTTAGCTCCAAATCGATTATTATAAACATAGAGACAATGGATTTTGTTATATTAGTGCACCAGAAGACGTTCTTTCTCTTCATACAAAGGCTTTCCATCTTTTTTATTGGCAAGCCATGCACAGAAGCATATATAAAAGAAGCAAAAGATTGTCTTACGATGCGTGTTCACGGTAGCATCTGGGCCTGCTTGGTGGAATGCAGCAAAAAAGCTAAGACATTAGCAAAGTTTGTTGGATGTGCCAATTTGATATTTTGCCAGGAAACTCTTGGAGACCGTACATCAATGCCGGTAAAAATGTGGTATTGATCACAGCTAAAATGAACTAGGCCAGGTGGTTCTGGCTGAGTTGGGTTATTTTGAGCACAGACGAAGTTTGTGTTTACCACTTCTGGAACTATAGCCCTAATTGATTATAAGTTGTCACCTGCTAAACCCTTTTGTCACGAGAAGCGAAGTTCGTGCTTGCAAGAGTGTATATTCAAACATGATGACCTCGATCTTGGTCAAAAGTTTATGACCTTTTGTAATCCTATTGATGTTAGGTCAAAAGAAAATGGTCATCAGTACATTGCAAAAGGGAGACAACTTCCCTGCCTTATTTTGGTGGGCACAAATGGGACTTCCAGAGATGTTCCACAGGGCATCTGTGTAGGTGTGGGAGTGCTGACCTGATTCAGCTATTAATTTGTATACATTATTTCAGATACAGCTAAAACTGTTCCCAAGTTTATACAGATCCGAAAGTTGGTATAAAAACCCTGAATGATGCACAACAGTGTAGGAGAAATCCAACGCAATATTACATACTATTCAGGTTCCTTAAATGGCTTTTCCTTGTGTGATTTTCTAACCTTTCTAAAGAGTCAGAGAAGACTTTGTCCGGAGCTTCTTTCTACTTCATCAGTTACTTAATTGCCAATCTTCTAAATCTTTAGTACTCGTTTCCAGATCATATATCTTTTTTCCCCCAATTCTAGACAGGTTTCCTGTATGCCTTTTTAATTTTTGCCCACAAAATCTGTCAACTCCATCAAAAGCAGTATGTCAATCAAAAAAAAGAACTCAGCAAAAAGTTCGGGACACGATTATACCAGTGTACTGAAAGAGAGAATGCAACGGTAGGTAATGGTCTGCACAATGGTAGCTGGCCTCCGCCACGCAACATGAACCTCTTGTAGGAGTAGCTGAAAATATTTGATTCCAAATCAAGGAGGGCTATAAACCTAGAGTAAGACGATGATCTAGTTTCCCTTTTCTGTAAAATGGGTTAAATAGCAAAACTCTTATTCCTGAAAAATCCATGTCTGAATACAGGCTCCAAAACCTATTTAGGATCTTTTTTCAAACAACTGCTGGAAGGTTGTTAGCACCAGAGGTAATATTAACTCTACACAAAGCTGTTATCCTGGAAACAAAAAGGTCACAGCCACAGTTAAAAGTATCCATTCTAATCATATCAATAAGCTTGTTGCTTTAAAGATACTCAAAGTGTCTGTTCAAATTCTCTGGATCCACAAATGTGCTTTGTGTTGGGAAATAGTGCTTAGCTAACATGTGCAAGACTTTACAATGTATTAGAACTACCCCACTTTCAAATCTCAAATAACTATCCTTTGTTTATCAAAAATCTCCATCTTTGCGGCAGATTGAATATTTACAGCCTTTTTTAGGGTTTGATCTCCGCTAGAAACCCCTGACTTAAGTAAAGCATGCTGTTATGGAGAATACTGGGGGTAATTCCCATTGCTGCAGTGTTAACAGCACCCAAAGCACATCTAATGGAAGAATTAGCTATGAGTTTGCCTTCTTGTCTTAAGTCCAGTGTGGACATAAAATCACCTTGCCGCAGAATTGGAAGCGCTTGTTGAAATGTAATCATATGGAAATGTTCTGACAATATGTACATGTTTAACATCCTTAGGTGCAAAATTGGTCTTAAGGAGCCGTCCTTTTTGGGGATTAGAAAGTAGAGTAAACCCCTGAACCTAGGCACTGTAGTGGAACTGGTTCTATGGCTCCCTTTGTTAAAAGAGCTTCTACCTCTTGTTTGAGGGGCTGTAGGTGCACTGACAAGAGTTTGAGTGCGCAAGGTGGAATACTGGGAAGATTACTGGTGAGCTCCAGGCAACAACTATGTTGGAAACTGTCTAGTACCCATTAGTCTGAAATTATGGATTGCCAAATGGGGAGAAATTGTTTAAGTCTTCCCCCGAAATGTGTTAAACGATCGTAGGAAAATGTAGGCAAGTCACTGCTTATTGGGGGAAGGGGAGTTAACATGTTGGCGTGCTGTTACCCATACTTTTGAAATTGTTTCCTCTAGAGGGAGAGGGTTGTGTGTCTGACTTATAGGAGGCAGCATTAGGGTCTGAGGATGTACTTTTGGACCCTCCCCTATAAAATGAGCAGCAAAAGGAGCTTCTGTTTGATAGTGACTGAAGCGCTCCCATGGATTTCGCCACATCTGTATCGTTCTTCATTTTTTCTAAGGCCTCATCTACTTGAGGTCCAAATAGATGATGTTTATTGAAAGGGTTGTTTAAAATAGACTGCTGAACCTCAGGTTTAAAATCTGAAATTGCAAGTCAAGCATGCTGTCGTAGGAGAATGCTGGTGGCAATTCCCCTTGCTGCAGTGTCAGCAGAATCCAAAGCACATCTAATGGAAGAATTAGCTATGAGTTTGCCTTCTTGTACTAACACTTGTGTTTTCTTCTTGTGTTCTTCTCGTAAGTATTGGAGCAGGCCTTCCATCTCATCCCAGTGTGCTGTCATACCTAGCTAGTAGGCCCTGCGTGTAGGCAATACTCCAGTGGTTAGCGGCCTGACCAGCCACCCTTTTACCCGATGCATCAATCAATTTAGACTCTTTGTCTGGGGGAGGTGCATCTGCAGAGGTCTGCGAGTATGCTTTCTTACAAGCATTAGCAACAACTAGTGAGTCTAAAGGCAACTGTCCTTTAATAAAAATAGTATCAGATGATGGGGTTTGTATTTTTTGTCAACCCTAGGTGTTAGAAAGCAGGCACAAACAGGGTCTTTCAATATTTCATCTGTAGGTCTCATTATGTCTTTTAACATGGGAAGACTCTGACTTGTCCTATGTGAAGCCCCAAGCATCTCATATAAAAAGTCTTCGTCCAAAGACTCTTTGTATAATGTAACCCCATGATAAGCTGCAGCTCTTGAAATCAGCTCTTGACAAGCTACATTATCATCTGGAGGCGATGGCTTCGCAAGGTACAAGTCTGGATCATTATCCGTGGGTGGATGAATAGTATAGTCATCCCATGGATATGCTGGTAACTGACTATTGTCATAGTCATCCCCTATATCAGGCTGTGTATGAGGAGACCCCTGAGGTGTAATGCGTAGAGGATCTGACTCTGGCAATTGTGGTAGTGGTGAAGATGGTGGAGGCGATTGCGGATTAGGGTGAATAGGACTTGTAGCCATGTCCTCCTCCTTCTTCTTAAGAGGAATCTTATAACCAGTGTCCTCTGAACTGACTTTTCTTTTGGAAGGTGTTTTTGCTGAAATACGTCCAGTATCTGGATGGATTTAGATTTGTTTTCTGCTTAGGGTTTATTTTCTCTTTCATAAGGTCTAGGAACAGTTTCAGAGAATTTGGAATCTATCTCAATTTTGGCACCGAACCGGACTGGTCTTTTTTGTCCTTCGGAGAGGAAGGTTTCGGTTCTGAAGACTGCATTCCTCAGCTCGAGCCAGAGGGCTTGACTGTTTTGGTGCCCGGCCCGAGGGCGGGACAGAGGAAACATCATCTCGGTGCCAACCATGGCCCGAAGGCAAAGGTGGTGCAGAAACCTTATGCTTGGTCGAAGACAGTTTGTGAGGTAAAGGTGCTTTAGTACTCACTGCACCCTGTACTGGTGGAATGTCCTCTGACTCCAGTTTGATTTTCAGCTCGAATCTGATTCTGGGATAGAGAAGGCATTTTCCTTCTCCACTGCTCTTCTTTGAACTCTTCATATGCGGATTCTTCTCTGAAGATATCTGGAGTATGTTTGTTGCTTTGTCGCTGCATGCCTTGTCACCAAGCCTGACGATCCCGTAGAGTCTTTTTTGATCGGAACGACCGACAAGCCTCACAATGTTCCTCATTGTACTCTGGTGAGAGGCACAAGATGCAGAATTTATGTAGGTGGGTGCGAGGGTACTTGGAGTGGCACCGAGGACACAATTGAAATTGAGTCCGTTCCATTGGCAGAAGGCTGAACCGACGCGGATGAGCCCGAAGGCCGCCCACAATGTTTTCGACCAAAGATGGAGAGTTTCCCGATCAATTACATAAGCGAAGAATAGGGAAACGTGTACGATAACAATACTGTCTTGGGTGCAGTGGATTGCGCACTGAGGGGAACCCGAAGGACGGTTTCGAACCGGAGCACAGAAATACATGCCCAAACCTGATGGCGGAAAGAAAATCTAAGAATAGAGTCAATGCCCATGCACACTATTACCGAAAGGAGTCGCTGCCTTACCTCATCACTGGGAAAGACTTCTTCGGAGAAAAACAACTTGCAAACATATGGACCCAACACTAGATGGTAGGAGTATGCAAAGTATATGTATCTACAGCACACCTGCCTCGAACAGAAATGTTCCTGAAGATTGCCAATTATTGGTATTTCACTCTGCTACGGTCGCCCAGTGGAATGCAGTAAAGACAGCACAAGCTGGTGACACTGTGGGCAGACAGGCAGTCTTACACATTTGCTTTGGCAAGGTCCCAATTTTGCTGCGTCTCTCTCATCTGCATCTGGTTAGGAGAGAACGGCCAGGGCCGCCTCCTGGCACTGAGGCAGCACTTGCGCGACCGTATCCCAGATAGTAAGTATCGGCCCAAGAGGCACGCGGTATTCACGGACCACAGTGCCAAGCTGGATGAAGAGTACATGCGCTTCCCAAGATGATCCAGCTTCTTGGATTCCCTGTCCGGGGGAGTAGAAGGGAATGTGCCCTTGGAAGAAGAGGCTTGGACCACCAAGCTGCCGGGGGAAGGGTGTTGGGTGAGGAAAACTGGGTCGCCCGGGGCTGGACGGCAGGTAATCATCCTTTCCACAGGAGCCCCTGTGCTGGGCTTTGGACTAGGTGCCCAATACGACGACAGTGAGGGCTTTGTTGAAGGGCAGAAGGGATTCAGAGGAGGTTGCCGCAGTCTGAAGCACCTCTGTCAGGAGATTAGTCATGACTGCCACTGAAGGGAGCTCTAGGTCCAAGTCCTCAGCTGCCCTTCGTACCACCACAGAGCAGCACGCTCCCTCTTCCATAGCCATAATAGGGGGGAAAAAGCATGCCAAGGTCTGGAGAAGTGTCTAGATCACTGGCGTCACCCTGGTCCTCTCTCCAGTCCGGCTCTTCTAAGCTGGTCTACTAAAGGGACATCGAAGGCCCAGGACCCCGATCGGCACAGTGAGGCACTAAGGCGGAGTCGGGCAGCCCAAAAATGCAATGGAGGGCTTCTTAAAAAGTACGAAGTTGGGCAAGGGACACTCTGGCTCCCAGAAACGGAGGCAAGCACGGAGAAGTCCCTGAATCAGACACCAGAGACGGAGCCTTAAAGCGATGATGCTCCTTGTCCCGCATCACATCAGCCAACTGATGGGGAGAAGGTGAAGAGCGACGGTGCTTCTTCGCCTTACCCGAAGACCTTGAGTGCGACGAGATGTGATGGCTCTGCGAGCGGTCTCGAGACCCTCCTCTAGAACGAGACCAGGAACGACGCAGAGCCTACCTCCTGGCCTCCAATAGCTTTCGGGACCGCTCCCGCAAAGACTCTGGATTCATGTTCCGGCAGTCGGATCATGACTTCGGGTCGTGGTCGCGATCCAGACATCACACAAGGTGCAGATCCGTCACAGACATCAGTCTGTGACAGGAGCTGCAAGGCTTGAACCCGGTCCGGCATTGGGACATCCCTCGCGCACCAGGAGTCGATAGACTCAAAAAAAAAATCAAAAAAAAAAAAGGAGACAAAACGTCGAAAAAGTGTAGTCAAAAAGTGACTAAGGGTAGCTCTCTCCAGATCTGCGCAAGGCTGGCACAGAAAAAGAAAAAGAAAGAACTGACGTCAGCGCGCATGAGCAGTGTCTAAGTAGGCACCGCAACGTCATCCCGGCGACCGCGACGCCAATGCGGAGTCGACTGACGCCACCTACTGACGCACAGGAGTACTGCAGAGAAAAAATTCTCGCCATGCAGTCTGATGCCTGGGGGTAATTCTAAGGTAAATAGTCTATAACTGTCTCTTTCAGATGAATAAGTTACTTTACTTTGGCAACACTGTTTCTAGTAGATAGTCTAACTTTTTGCATATTACTATTCTTTGAATGTGATTTCCAAGCATCAGATTGTATATGGAAGTAAAATGTTACTTACCCAGTAAGCATCTGTTTATGGCATGTAGTGCCGTTGATTTGCATGCTATGCGTAATCCTGCAATCTAGTGTTGGGCCTGGCTATGTACAAGTTGTTTTTCTTCTAACAAAGTCTTTCGAGTCACAAGGAATTGGGACTTCTCCTCCTGCTGGTAATGCACACTGTTAGATTGATTTCCGGCACAGAGGGTGAGGATGGAATGTGAAGCAAAGCGTTGTATAGAGAGATGTCCATGCAAAAAGGAATTTTAAATAAAAAGGTGATTGCAACAGTCACAGGCATCCGGGGAGGAGAATGGGTGCATGTGAGTATGCAGCACTACGTGCCACAAACAGTTGCTTACTGGGTAAGTAACATTTTCTATTTGAGGCATGTGTGGCTGTAGATACGCATGCTATGCATAGACTGTAAAATAGTCCTCCCAGAAAAGCGGTGGCTAGCCTGTGGAAATTACAGTGGTTTGAAAAATCATATGTAGCGCTGCCTGGCCAACACTGGCTTGTTGGCAGGCAAGCAAATCCACACAATTATGTTTTGTACAAGTATGTGGTGTGGACCATGTAGCGGTTTTACGAATGTCTCCTATAGGAATGTTCCCAGGGAAGGCCACAGAAGCTCCTTTTTAACAAGTGGAGTGGTTTCTAGGAGAGATGGTCAATATTCTTTTGGCTTTAGCATTGCATGTTTAGATGCATTTAACAATCCGCCTAGCAATGCTAACATTAGAAAGGGATTTCCTTTCAAGGGTGTGGAGAAGGCAACAAAACACTGTTGTGTTCTCCCAAAAGATTTAGTTCCGTCAATATAACACATGAGGACTCGTTCAATATCTAAAATATGGAGAGCCAGTTCTAACTGAGTCAGATTGAGGGGAAAAAACAGGGAGTTTAATGAATTGATTAAGGTGGAACTGTGAGGCCACTTTTGGGAGAAACGTGGGGTTGGTGTGAAGTATAACCCTATCTCTGTGTATCTAGAAGAATGGTTCTTCCAAGGTTAGTGCATAAAGCTCCCTAACACATCCAAGGGAAGTGATGGCGACCAGAATTGATACTTTCCAAGAGAGAAACTGGGGGGGGCAGGAATGGAGGGGTTCGAATGGAGGGCCCATTAGTCCTGTCAAAACAATGTTAAGATTACATATCGGGGCTGGCGGGACACAAGGAGGAATGACTCTAAAGAACTTCCATGAAGGCTTTAATGACAGGAATCTGAAGAGGGAAATGTGTTGACTGTTTTGAAGATAAGCGCCTACAGCCACTAGGTGTAGTCTTATGGATGTGAAAGCAAACCACAAGTTTGAAGGTGAAGCAGGTAGGAGACCATTTCCTATGCTTTGACTGCTAATGGGTCAATATGTTTGGACCGACAAAAGTAGACTAATCTCTTCCACTTGGCAGAGTAACACGCACAAGTGGTAGGCCTGCATGCCTCTTTAGGAAAATCCATGCATTCGGGTGGAAGATTAAGGTATCCAATCTCAAGGATGTGAGGAGCTAGATCGCAAGTATGAGAGGCTTGGGATCCGGGAGCCTGACTTCATGTTTCTTCATGAGTAGGTCCAGCCTGGTTATTGTGTGGTACTACTAAAAGTTCTAGGAGGGTGGTTAACCGTGGTTGGGGTGCCCAGGTGGGAGCTCCCAGGATGATATTGAGAGATGTCTACCTAAGCCTCCGAACCACAAACAGAAGTAGTTGGAGAGGAGTAAAAGCGTACGCAAATATCCCTGACAAACTCATCCATAGTTCATTGCCCCTGGACTGTGGAAGCCTAGAGGCGAAGCTTGGGCATCCGGCGTTTTCTGCTGTGGCGAAGAGGTCTATTTCTGGTAGTCCCAATGCAGGATGTACTTCAGAAGGATTTATGGATGGAGATCCGACTCATGGCTTTGTTACCGCATCCTGTTGTGGAGATAGGCAAAGTTGTTTTACGCTCCTGGCAAGTATTCTACTAACAGATGGATCTTGTGTCTGAGTGCCCACCTCCAGATGCACTGGGCTAAGTGAGAAAGCTGAGGGGGATCTGGTGAGCCCGTGCTTCTAAAGGTTAATACATGGCTGTCATGTCCGTTTTGATGAGGACTGCCTTGCCATTGAGGTGGGGAAGGAAAGCTTTCAACACAAGGGGAACAGCTAATAGTTCCAGATAAATTATGTGAGACCCCTGTGACTGGGTTTCCACTGGCCTTGAACAGTCAGATTTTGTGAGTGCGCCCCTCCAGCCCATAAGGGAGGTGACCGTTATGATGGTCCTCTGTGGAACTGGGTCGAGAAAAGGCCATCCCTTTAACAGGTTGTTGTTCCACCATTGCAGAGAATGATATGTTTGACAGTCCACCAACACCCAGATCTTCCCATTGACCCTCTGCTTGAGGCCACTGGCGCACTAAACACTCCCGCAATGCAAGCATGTGCAACCTGGCATGGGGTACTGTGGTGATACAGGAGGCCATCATGCCGAGGAGACGCATTACTGTCCTAACTGTGACTTGTTAATCTGGTTGGAAATGAGGGACGAGTGTCTGAAAAGACTGTATCCTGGTGCCATTTGGCTATGCCCACCTCCGCGTTACGTACCGCCCCCAGATAAGAATGAATCTGGAAGGGCTGGAGGTGTGATTTTGTAGGATGGATTAAGCCACGCCCTATTTACAACACTAAGTTAGCATAAACGAGATCATTGTTAGCAAGCAAGCTTGTCGTTTCTGCTGCGCTGCACACGACACTTATGTGTTATTCATTTTAGAAATGCTGACTCGACTTTGCCTTACAGGATAACAAACTGTTGTTTCACATTCTTAACCGTGAAATGTGCCCTTGGTCTGTACATCATGCAAAGAACGAGTCTGGGTCACTAGAAGGTACAGAGTGTTGTGTTTAGATTGATCGTACCACTTTTTAGACATACCATACATACAGCTGCCAATATCTGAAGGACAAGCGTCTTTAATATTGCAGAACAGTTTGGTTTTACATTCATTCAAACAGAAGAGCTGATGCATGAGAGAGCTAGCTGATCCTTTGATGTGATTCAACTATACGGTATGGGGTCCCCCCTGTTAACGTAAGAGACCTTCTAATAGTCTAATAATAATAATAAATGTATTAGATTATAGAGAAAGGAGTGTGGCTGTATACCACTGTCATTATTAGTATGATTGCTCCTTTCATTTTGTATGGTATTGTAATAATGCTTATGGTTCTGATCTGTACTGTTAGTCTGCTAGTGTTAGCCAAAGTACTGCATCTTAGGACGCGAGGTTTATAAAATAAACTCATTAAACTTTACCGTGTCTGTATCATTATGTTGTGGACTAACAAAAAGATACGAACAGGTATTTCGGATTCCCACCACTCCTGAGAAATATCTAAGTCGCTTGTTCTGGTTTGTCTATACATTGGGACCGCCTAGCTAGATCTAGGCTAACGAATGGGATACTAAGCTAGTCGGATAAGGGGTTCTGAGGGGAGTTTTCTGGTACACCACAATTCTCTGAGGTCCTGGTCTCCTGCGCATAGTTCTGTGCAAAAGCAGAATCCCTGCAACAATTTTGAGGTGTTGATAGTAAATCTGAATTCTTGAAGTAGGTTGATGGTGACCCGAGCGTGTTCGTGGCATTTCTGACAAGTAGCAGTTTTGATGAGCCAGTCATCCAGATAGGGAAAGACGTGAATGCCCGTCTGCGTAGGTGAGCGGCCACCACCGAAAGGCACTCACAGTTAAAACCCTGGGTGCCTTTGTGGGGGTGCACCTCACATTGGTAATGCCAACTGCTGAATCAAAGTATGAGGTACCGGCAATGTGCTGGATGGATTGGAATGTGAAAACAGGCATCCTTGAGGTAGAGTGCAGCTATGAAGCCGCCTTGTTGTAGTAGCAGGATGATATCCTGAAGAGTGACCAACGTAAAGTGCTCTGAGAGAATGTATTCGTTTATGGGGCTAAGGACCAAAACTGGTCTACGGGACCAGGAAGTATAGCAAGAAAACTCCTATGCCCTGTTGATGGGGAGGAATGGGTTATATGGCTCCTTTTTGTAGGAGCAATTGTACCTCTTCCCTGAGAAGCCTTTGGTGTTGAGGGGAAGAGTTTGTGTTTGCATGGTGGAATGTTGGGAGGTGTAGAAGTTAGCTCCAGACAATAACCATGTTGGATAATATGCAATACCCCCTGGTCACCAAGCGGTAAAGAACCCTTGGAGATGACCCCTGACTGGTGTGGTCGGGGGAAGAATTGGTGAGTCGGGGCTTAGTGGTGGTGGCAGCTTCTTTGGAGAAGCCACTTTTACCTCTGCCTCGAAACAGCCTGTGGGAGAGGTGTGCTGGGCATGTTGATATTGGTTTAAGGTGAAGGTTTCAAGGGAGGTGGTCTTGGAACCTCTATAGTAGGATGGGAATGTAAATGTGCAGGAATTTATATAGCGCAAATCACCAAGCGGTCTCTAAGCGCTTGCTTAGGGAACCCGTCCTGGTATTCCCCTGTGAGATAACCCGGCAGGGCATCCGCAAGGTGAAAGCCAGGCATCCCGCCGCGAGGGGCCCATGTGGAGATTAAGCAAGCTATTGCCCAGAGTCGCAGAGTGTGAACCCATGAGTCGAGTAGGCACTGGAGCGAGAATTATCGAGTCCATGGACATTTTATGGACTCAAGACCCAGCCGAGCCAGGAATTGAACCCTGGTCCTGGGCTGACCTCTGCTTCCAGGTCTGCCTCCTCTAACCAGTGAGCCACA
Organism: Triturus cristatus; assembly: GCF_964204655.1. NCBI lineage: Eukaryota > Metazoa > Chordata > Amphibia > Caudata > Salamandridae > Triturus > Triturus cristatus. Next base: position 237,681,421 of record NC_140589.1, on the reverse strand, counting down.
CTTCTCCACATGGGATGGGAGGCTAAAGGAGCAGCGAGGTGCAGGGGTTTGAAGGGTACCCAGCACTTTAGCTGCTGCAGTGCCCTTCTTTATCTTTTCTACAGTTGGTCAACCTAAGGACCAAACAGATGTTGCCCATCGAAGGGCAGGTTAATCAAATTTTGTTGGACCTGCTTAGAAACTGGAGATACAGAGCCATGTATGCCTGCGCAAAAGGACACTAGGGTTAACTCCTCTGACAGACGTGTCAGCAGCACTTAGGGTACAACAGATGGTGGTGTTGGAGATCTATTTCCCTTCAGAGAAAATCTCATTGCTCCTTTTCCTGTGCTCCTCTGGAAGTTCCTCCATTTCATTCCAAGGGGCACGGTTGTACCTAGAAAGCAGCTCAATGGTATTGGCAATCTACCAATGGTTAGCTGATTGCTCAGCTACCCTCTTACCTGCAGCATCTATTTCCTTGCTATCCTTATCTGGTGGAGGGCCATCCCCAGTGCTCTGAAATTTGGCCCTTTTACGGGAGGAAGTGACTGCAAGGGAGTGTGGTGGAAGCTGACCCCGGATGTAGAGAGGATCAGTTAGGAAGCCTATTTTGTGTCAATCCTTGGTGTAATGACTGAGGCGCGTACTGGGTCATGCAAAATGCCTGGGGTGTGATCGAGCATGCCTTTAAACATGAGGAGGTACTGAGCGGAGTGATTGGTGGAGTAAAGAGTGTCAAAAAAGAAATTCTACTCTGAAGGCTCAGTATGAAGATATACCTCGTGAAAGGAAGCAGCACTTCTAATAAGGTTGTGGTAGGAGGTGGCATTGTCAGGAGGGGGTAGTTGGGCAGGGTACAGGTCAGGATCCTGTGTCCAACAGGAGGGCAGTGTCATAAGTGTCCCAGGGATCAATGTGTGGTGGGTTGTCAAAGACATCCCCTTCCCCCTTTCTCGCCAGGTCTGAATGAGGTGACCCCTTAAGTATGTATGGCATAGGGTCGTCTGGAGAAGTCGGTGGGGAGAGTAAGTGTTGCAGGGCTGGCAGGGGTGGTAGAAGAGGTAGAAGAATAGTGACAGGCAAAGGACTTGTAGCCCTATCCACTTTCTTGCACTGCTTCGTGGAGGTGGCATGTCTAAGGTTTCTTTGAAGGGTAGTTGACGTTTGGATGGTTGAGCAGCAAATCACAGGGCAGATGAGTATTCGGCCCATGTGGAGATGTATCATGCGATGTTTCTGGTGGGCGTAACTCTCTTCTTGCAGTTTATGAAGAATTGGTCAGATAGTCACCAATCGGTGAACGGATTTGCTGATTGACACCGATGGCGGATGTCTATTTCGGCTTAGACATCGACGTTGTCTGCTCCGATGGCCGGCTCGGCTCTGAGGGTGGAGTGGTTGAGGGTGGAGTGGTCGATGCTGAAGTAGTCGGTCTCACTGCTTACTTCAGCGCAGAGCTTGAGCTGGGCATTATGTCTGGAGATATTGGCCTGAAGGTAGTGGTGGCCTGGCAGTCTGACTCTGCTGCTCAGGGCGGGATTGGTATCGAGGTGGGGGGGGGGGGGGGGAAGAGAGAACGGGGGGTTACTCACGGCTGTCTGCACTGGCAGAAGATCTTCTATTCCCAGCTTGGAACTAGAGCGGTCATGAGAGGAGAAAGTCCCTTTGTCCGCAGCAGATGCTTGTGGATGATGTCCCCCCTTCGATGTCCTCGGTCTCGCAAAAGGTCTGGGGTGTCGTCTATGCTACTCCGTAACAGCTTAAGACATCAAACCTGATGGTTGTGTAGTGTTATATTCAGACGGAAGGAGCGGCAGCCGTTGCAAGCAGCCTCATTGTGCTTGGCAGAGACACAAATTGCAGACCTGAGGGAGATCATTGGTCAGAGAATATTTTGTGTGACAGCGAGGATGGTACAGTAATAAATAGGCATCACCGAAAGAACATCGTGGGTGATCAACACCTGAAGACCGAAGCCAACCCCAAAGGGCGAAGGCCCAAGTAAGCCCGAAGTGGAAAAACTACCCAATCAATTCAGGAATCGTCAAACTGAACAGAAAGGAAATTGGAATGCAAATAGATAGGAGGGGAACTAGAAGGAATGATGCCTATGGTGACCTATGATTTTGCTTGCCATATCAATGTCCTTAGCAATTAAAAAACCTGGGTGACTGCGGTAGGAGCTGAGGAGTTTGGTGTAAACCAACCCAATAGAGTCGTCTTGGAGTTTCCTGAACTCGAAAGTAAAACTTTGGCAGGGGCCAAAAGACCTAGAGAGCAGGCTGTGGTCCTACTACACTTAAGGCATTCTAAGACAAAATCTGCTTTGTTGCCATATAGATGTAAATCACTGAAAGGCATATCCATTAGAGGGCCCAAATGTCTACTGAGAAACCTGTGTCACGGTTCCACTAATGTGACAGTCACCATACTGGTGCCAATTGCATGTCCTAGACATTCAGTAGTATCAAGGCCACCCTGAACCACGTATTTGGCCGCATCTTGGTAGTTTTAGATCGTCTCACCAAAGGAAGCTCTAAGTACTAAGCACTAAGTACATCTAGCAAGATATTGCTGCTCATGTCCTAAACGACATACGTATACGGCCCCGCAGTGACTGACCTCAACGCGAAGCTAAGTGACAAAAACATGTTTTTGGAATTTCCCAATCATATTTGTAGGCATAGTAGGGATTGTACAGGGGTGGACATTGCTGATGGAAGCCTGGACCACTGGAATCTCTGAAGTAGAATGCTATGTAAGGAAATTGGGGTTACCTAGAGCCAGTCTATGGCATCAGACCTCAATGAAGGAGGGATCAATGTGGTCTTGGAGTTGGTGTGGGAGTAGGCAATGGAGTCTGTGTTGAACTCAAGATGTTCCCAAGGCATTCATATGGTGAAGAGGATGGATCCGCTGGCAGTTAACCCACTGAGGGTCCCAAAGTATACTTCGGGCCTGCCAGAGCAAGCCGGAAAAGTGAGAAGGATTCACAGCATGGCCTCCTTGAGGGCTCAACCTACTGCTATGGCATCTAAATCAGAGATCAGAAGCAATATCAATTGGTACCTTTACACCCTTATAACTTCTCTTTAGAAAAAGAGTGGCAGAATGAGGTCGAGTCATGGTTCACGTCTTGTGTTTCTGCTTTGACTTCGGCCGCGTAGAAGATGTCATGAGGGAGCCAGTCTGGGTCCTCGACTTGGAAGGAGAAAGGGACTTTTGAGAGGACTGTGATTTCTTCCTATGTACGGTGATGCGCAGCTCATCGATTCTTGATCTCCTTCTAGCACATGAGGGCACACTCATCACTAAAGCCCTGGCCCCAAATACCAAAGACAACTTGTGGGGGTCCGTGACCAACATCTATTACGGAATGGTTGAAGCCTGTAGTTTTTCGATGGGGACATATTTCTCTTGTACATTGGAATCAGTCAAAAGAACACCTAAAGTGGGAGCAGAGGTCCAGATCCACAATTGAAGCAGCGTAAAGAAAGAAGCAGACGTTGGCAAGCAGGGGTGGCACCTGTATGTGGTTTGCTTCATCACTTCCAGGACGGTAAGAAGTCAACACAGAGCCACACAATGCCACCTTGTGGTGCTCGGGAGCAGGAGTAATATTCTAAATATGAGCAATCAACGGTTAGACGTATCCAACAGAAGAAAATCATTATGGACAACATTATAGGCAAAATAAAAATAAATTAAGAGTCTCATTCTTGAGGTCACAAAATAGCACCAGCAGGTAAAAGACTTTACATTGGTGACAATTTACAACTTTTTGGATTTATGAGGAGTGCAGAGAAGAAGTCCTGAAACCATGTCCCTTGAAAACTTATGCTTGTACATAGTATAAAGTATATTTGCTCATGTGATAACCTGCTGAGTATTTTCAAATGTGGTTATTTTTTTTTTTTTACAGGGGGGAAATATTCCCCCCCCCCCCCAAAGTAGAAAGTCATCCTACTCCAGCACCTTTCTTTGGACCCTGGAAAAAGTTTTAGGTCTTTCCCTGCCAGGTTTACATTTCAACATTTTCTAGTGTAGGAAGACATTGGAGAAGTATTGTACTAATAAACATGTAATTTTATGGGCGTACACAAACTCGAGCCATGCTACTAATGCTTTCTGCCTACTTCCAAGCCCCTGAATTAAGATTTGCACAAAGACAGCAAATCAAGGACTTGCTAGAACCTAAATGCTTAGATAATATGAACCTTGATATAACTAGAAAGTCTTATATTAGAGCTCCAAAATATTGTGAATGCTGCCATAATTTCTCACCTCACTAAATGGCCCCCTCACTACATGGCCCCAAAGGGGACAAGTAAACTTTTGTACAAGCCAAGTAGATTTCAGAAGCATCCCCTCTTTTGCACAATTATAAAATTCTACACTCCTCATTAAACATGCAAAAATGGTAGGTCATTTAGATGCAACAAATATTTATGTTCTTTTTTTCCTTACCAGCTTGTGTCCTTTTAGGAGGTGCCATTGCCGCTTGGTGGAGAATCAAGTCTTGAAAAAACTTAAGCCTGTCCTCTTCGTTGGGCCTTTCAATATGAAAAACCTCTTTGTACTGTGTCCTGAAGATGCCCTTGATCTGTAATAGAAACATTTTACCAATATGTCAAAAGTACAATTTGGAATGTGGAAAATAAGAATTATTACCTGCTTTCCTAAAAGTAAGATAAGATTACTCACTACTTTTATAGGACCAATGTACTGAAGACTGAAAATACTGCATAAACTGAAAGAAAATACCACAGGCGTGGACTATTCTGCAAATGCCAACACAGTAATACTATGCAACCTTAAGAAACAGTCTAGTGAACTTTCATAGAATGTATGCCGTTAGGCTCATGCATCACAGGCATAGTTTCATGCACTGTTGAACAAGTTACTTACCTTCGGTAACGATATATCTGTAAGAAACATTAGTTAGTTATATATTCCTTACCTTGGAATTACCCCCAGGTGTCAGACTGGATCCGGAAAGTTTTTTCGTCAGCAGTACCTCTGCGCGTCGGAAGGTGGCGTTCGTAGGCTCCGCGTCCGTCGTTGGCATCGTGGTCGCCGGGATGGCGTCGCGGTAGCTACTTAGACACCGCCCTCGCGTGCAGACGTCAGTTCTGTACACGACTTTGCACGCCAGAAACGCAGAGCCATGCAAGACACTAACCACTGGTGCATAAAACTAGGGCCTTAAAAGGATGTCCTTAACCCTAGAAATCAGTTCGCAGAAAGGGGAGGATGGGTGGGACAGTAAGGAATCTATAATTAACTAATGTTTCTTACAGATATATTGTTACCGATGGTAAGTAACTTGTTCATCTGAAAGAAACGCGTTAGTTATAGATTCCTTACCTTAGAATAGATACCCCAGCAATACCAACCCCGGTGGCGGGTCTGCTAACCAAGATCACACCAGAAAGTTCTGGAGAACAGAACAGCCAAAGAAGCCGTCCCTCCCGACTTGGCTGTCCAGGCAGTAGTGTTTGGTAAACGTTTACAGATTTCATTTAGAGGAACTCCTCTTCACAAGACAGTAGTGGCTGCCGTCGCCCTGGTGCACTGGGCGCTTAGCCTGACTGGAGGCTCCTTTTTAGCCAGAGAATAGCATGCCTTAATACACAAAACGACCCATCGAGAAATAATGCGTTTGTGTATGGCTCGACCTTTCTTGGCGCCCATGTAACCAACAAAGAGTTGGTCATCCACCCGGAACTGTTTTTTGCGATCCAGATAGAAAGGGCGCATGTTTTGGGTCTAGACGGTGGAGCCTCTCTTCCTCCTTTGAAGGATGCGGAGGCAGAAAGTAGGTGGGCACAGTAATGGTCGACCGATGTAGAAGGCAGTGACAACCTTAGGAAAGAAGGATGGACGGATCCGGACAACCACACTGTCCGGATGGACAGACAGGAAAGGAGGTTTGGAAGAGAAGGCCTGGAGCCCACTCACCATTCTAGCAGAAGTGATGGCTAACAGGAAAGCAGTCTTAAGAGTCAAGAGTCTTAAAGGACAGTTATGAAGCGGCTCAAAGGGAGCGCACATTAAATAGGAAAGAACAAGATTCAAGTCCCACTGAGGCATAACAAAGGGGATTGGAGGAAAGAGATGTGTTAAGCCTTTTAAGAAACGGTTAACTACCGGGGGCTTGAAAATAGAAGGTTGATCTGGCAGCCGAAGGAAGACAGAGATGGCTGAAAGATAGCCCTTGATAGAGCCCAGAGCAAAGCCCTGCTGGGCTAATAAAAGAAGGAACAAGAGAACTTCAGAAAGAGGGGCAGAAAGGGGATCCACAGCCTTTGCTGAGCACCATGCCACAAACTTGTTCCACCGGCAGGCGTACACCATCTTAGTGGAGGGACGCCTGACTGCCAAGATTACGTCGCAGACTTTAGGAGTCAGGTCGAAAGACATCAACTGCCGCCGCTCAATCTCCACGCAAGGAGGTGGAGACTGGACAGGTTCGGGTGGAGGACCGTCCCCTGCTGCTGCGACAGAAGATCCTTCCGAAGAGGCAGTCTGATCGGATGATCGATAGCCATGTTGAGCAGCTCGGGATACCAGACTCTTCGTGCCCAATCCGGAGCTAAAAGAATGACTTGGGCCCGGTCACGCCTGATCTTCAGCACTCTGGGCAAAAGTGGTATAGGTGGAAAGGCGTACAACAGACCGCAACTCAACTTGCGATGAAAAGCGTCACCTAGCGAGCGCCGCCTTGGAAATTCCAACGCGCAGAATTGCTGACATTTCACGTTCTCTTCGTGGCGAATAGATCTAACCGAGGCTCTTCCCACTGTCAAAAGAGACCTTGTACCACCTCTGAGTGAAGACGACATTCATGATCCATCATGCACCTGCAGCTGAGTTAATCTGCCCTGGCGTTCAGGTAACCTACCAGGTGTTGAACCACCAGGGATATGCCCTGATGTTCCAGCCATGTCCACAGGTGAAGGGCCACCTGACATAGGATCCACAACCCCACCCCACCCTGTTTGTTGCAGTACCACATGGCGGTGGTGTTGTCCGTGAACATCTGCACTACTCTTCCCCGGACAGAGGGAAGGAATGCTTTCAGTGCAAGACTAATCGGCCAGAGCGCCAGAAGGTTAATGTGAAGCCCAGACTCTGCCGGAGACCAGAGGACTCTGTTGTCCGCCTCTCCCATGTGGCCGCCCCATCCCAGAAGGGATGCGTCCATCACCACCGTGTGTTCTGGTTGGGAAAGGGTGCAGGATCTGCCATTGACCCAATCCTGGTTCGTGAGCCACCACTGCAATTGTTGAGCAGTGCCCTCCGAGATTTGGACACAATCGGACAGGTTCCCCTGATGCTGCGCCCACTGAAACTTCAGGTCCCACTGCAGAGCACGCATATGCCACCTGGCATGATCGACCAACAGGATGCAGGAGGCCATGAGGTCCAGCAGCCTCAGTCATTCTGACCAACACCCGGGATAGAGGACGAAATATCGAAATCATGGCCCGAATATCCCAGACTCGCTGTTTGGGAGGATAGACCCGAAACTGTGTCGTGTCCAGAACCGCTCCGATGAAAAGGATCTTCTGAAAGGGGGTCAGGTGTGACTTCGGCACATTGATGGAGAACCCCAGCTGATGCAGGAGGTAGTCAGTAGTTTGGAGGTGGGAGACATCTGCCTGGGGCGAGCCCGCCTTCGACAGCCAGTCGTCAAGATAGGGGAAGACTGACACACCTGATCTGCGCAGATGAGCTGCGACCACCACCATCACTTTCGTGAACATCTGAGGGGCACAGGTAAGGCCAAAGGGGAGCACGGTAAATTAAAAATGCTCATGGCCTACCGTGAACTGTAGGTAACACTGGTAGGCCGGCAGGGCGGGGATGTGAAAATAGGCATCCTGCAAGTCCAACGCTACCATCTAGTCTTATGGGTCAAGGGCAGACAAGACCTGAGCCAACGTCAACATCTTGATCTTCTCCTTACAGAGGAAGCGGTTGACGTCCCCGAGATCCAAGATAGGACGCAGGCCCTTGTCCTTCTTGGGAACCAGAAAGTAGTGGGAGTAACAACCACGACCTACTTCTGGGACAGAAACACGCTCGATTGCTCCCTTGTCCAAGAGAGCCGAAACTTCCTTCTGGAGAAGGGCCAGGTGATACCCCGACATGCGGTGTTATCGCTGTGGCATGGCTGGAGGGGTAGTCTCGAAGGGGAGGGAAACCTACCTGTCCGACGTGATGGTGCGCCAATGGGGAAGGTGATGGCGAATCCTGCCGCCCACTGGCGACTGATGGCCCTGAAAGGTCGGACTAGGAGGGATTGAAGGCTGCTGCAGAGGGGGGTTGGTGGACTGGCCTGCCCGCTTGCCCCCTGAACCACGGCGTTGGTTCCCACATCCCCAGCCGGGCGAAGGTTGGGTAACTTGCTGCGGCCTGTGGCTCTGTGTGGGATGTAGCGGGGTACCCCTTCCGTAGCCACAAAAGGGGCAAAAAGCAGACTGCTCAGGGCGGGTGGAGAGGCCCAAGGACTTGACAGTAGCCTGTGAGTCCTTGAAGCTCTCTAGGGCATTTTCTGCTTTGTCCCCAAAAGGGCGACAGCCATTAAAGGGCATGTCCATCAAGGTGTTCTGGACATCCCCTGAAAAACCAGTTAACCTCATCCAGGCGTGTAGACAAAGCGATACCGACGTTGATGGTCCTGCCCAGAGAGTCGGCGGTATCCAGCCCACAACATATGGCAAACTTCGCTGCATCCCTCTCGGAGGTGACAGCCTGGGAGAGCACTGCCGGTGCCTCCTCCGGACACTGAAATGACACTTGCGCCACCGTATCCCACACCGAGTGGGAATAATGGCCCAAAAGACATGCGGTGTTTACGGACAGCAGTCCTAAGCTGGCGGAAGAGAACATTTTCTTTCCAAGATGGTCCAGCTTCTTGGATTCCCTTTCCGGTGGAGCGGTAGGGAAGGCGCTTTTGGAAGTGGAGGCTTGGACCACCAAGCTCTCCGGGGTGGGGTGTTGGGAAAGGAAAGTGGGGTCGCACAGAGCCAGGCGGTGGTGTCGGGCAATCATCCTGTCGACAGGAGCCCCCGTGTTAGGCCTGGACCATGTGCCCAAAAGGACGTCGGTGAGGGCCTCATTAAACATTGGCAAGGGCTCCGAAGAGCTTGCAGCCTCTGTCAGGAGGTTAGTCAAGACCCCCACCGTAGGAAGCTCGAGGTTGAGAGCCTCGGCAGCCCTATGCAACACTACTGCTTACAACACTCCCTCCTCCGTAGCCACGGTAGGAGGAGACAACATGCCAAGGTCAGGCGAGGTGTCCAAACCACTGGCATCCCCCAGTTCCTCTCTCCAGTCCTGCTCACTCTCCTGGTCAGCTAGAGGGTCACCTGACCCCTCCCAGTCCTCCTCCTCAGTATCTGGATGCCATTCTGGTTGAAAAGGGGCCCCAGGAGTGAACAGGGGCATAAAAAACCCTCTCAGCGCCGGATCCATCATCGGACGATGCTGGTCCGGCTCTGGGTCTACGTCGGGTGGAGGCCAGGGTAGAACGCGGTAGTGGTGCCGGAGGAGGCGGTAGCAGTGGAGGTTTAATAAGGTCAACCGGTGCTGATCTGGATCCGGCGCCAGGCCCGGAGCCGCCGGCGGAGAAGGACTAGGATCCCCAACCGGTTCGGGCCACCCAAAAATGGCATCCTTTAACTTGAGGGACACCATCCAGTCTTGCTTTTACAGTATCAAGAGTACCTGTGGTATAAAGAGCATCTTGAACCTTTGCTTCTGAAGGTACACATTCAAGAACCTGTGGTCAAAGATCACAGGCAGGCTAGTGTTCTTCTTAGAAACTAGAAAGTACCGGGAATAGGACCGCTGCCCAAGTTAATGCTCTGGGACCTTCCCACTGCTCCTTACTGCAAAAGAGTCGCCAGCTTCTGCTGCAAATCTGAAAGTGATCTTCAGACTGAAGGAACTGATGTGGAGGGGCCTGTTGGAAGTAAAGGGAATAACCTCCATAAGACCCACTGTAATGACCCAACCGGCATGAGCAAAGGACAAAACCCTACCAACAAAGGGCTGGATGAAGGAACTACAGTGTTTTTCCTGGTGGTACAGATGAGAGGATGAGGAGGGTTGCTGGATCAGTCTACCCTTAGGCTTGCTAAGGCCTCTGTATTGCATATAGAACAAGTTACTTACCTTTGGCAACGCTCTTTCTGGTAGAGACTATCTAATGACATATTCCTCACCTTCTGAATATTCCCCAGGCACCAGACTGGATCTGGATTTTTAATTTCAGCAGTACCACTGGGCACCTGTAAGTAGCACTGTGCAGCTCCGCAAGGATGCTGTTCTGCTCCGGAAATGACGTGCAGAGCCGATATAGGAGCCACTCTTGTGCGCTGAGGTCAGATGCTCAGGGAATGGGGAGGGTTGGTGAGGGATATGCGGTTAGATAGATTTCTCTAACACTAAGAGTGTTACCAGAAGTAAATACCTTGTTCTTCAGACAGAAGACTGAGCAGGCAAAATGCTCCTCTCTGTCAATCTGCTTTTCCAGGCAGTAGCAGTTTGTGAATGTCTTGTATGACGCAAATGCAGCTGCATGGCAGATTTCCAGGACAGGACCTTGGCATGCCAATGCCAAGGTGGCAGCTTTAGCCCTGTTGGAATGAGCTAGCAGTCCTTCCAGAGGCTGCTTCTTGGTAAATGAGTAGCAGATCGTAATGCAGAGCACGATCGAGAAGAAGATGGTCTACTTCTGCACAGCCCTGCCATTTTTCTCTCCAGCGAACCCCACAAAGTGCTGATTGCCTACCTGGTGTTCTCCGATACAATCAATGGAAAAGCTAAATGCTCTTTTGGGTTCCAAGTGGTGGAATCCTTCCTCCTTACAGTGTGAGGTGGAGCACAGAACGCTAGCGGGGTGATGGTCTGACTGACGTGAAATGGCGTCATGACTTTAGGCAAGAACGATGCTCGCATCTACTGTGAGAAGTTGGCCTGGTATATGCTGTCCACTAGTTATAGTGGGCACCTTGCACCAGTCCAAACAACCCCTTATTGATGATAGGTTAAAGACAACCTTTACTGAAAGCTATCCTAGTGGTAGCTATGGAGAGCAGTCTTCAGGCTAAGTCTTGAAGAAATGTAAAGCAGCTTGTTTTACCAGTCTATAATCTCTTGAATGGCTAACTGTAAGGCAACACCATCAGGTATATATATAAAATATATGTATTTATTTCTAAACACACCCTACTAGTCTCTTTATGAGGCTAGTCGTCCAAACACATAAGTTACACTTTAAATATTACAGTAAAATAGTACAAATACACGTTAGGCCCTAGGGGCGAGCCAAACCATATACTAAAATAGTAGTATAAGAACCACAACTTGAATAAACACAAGGCCTAGAGCCTGTAGAATCGCTGGGACACCAAGGAACCACCAATGGTAGTGACACAGGGGACCCACGGGGGCCATGTGCAGTGTGAGAACACAGCCGCGAGCTCCCGTTAGCTTCTATGGGGAAGTCGCGGTTAGATTTTTAAAGATCAGGGGCACTTAGAGATGACTTAGGACCAAACCCTTTTGGACTTAGGAAGTTCTAGGGTCAACACCCACGGGAGCACCGGAGTACTCGAGTTACCTCACTCAGGGAAGGTAACTTTGGCACAGGTGTCAAATGGTGTCGGGTCGCGTCGTCGTTTTCAATGGAAGCTGGCAAGTAAGTGCTGCTGCCGGGAAGATGCGAAGTGTCCGAAGAGATCCAAGCCTGGATCGAAGATGAGAAGAACCTGAAAGCAGAGGGGACAGAGTCTGGGTCACTAGCCAATGACCAGGGGCACGATAGGCGAATGCCCACCGATGTCGGGTGATTTCAGGTGAAGCTTGACTCTTAAGCCACGAGGACAAGGAGGCGTCGAGGACGACCAGGAGCTGGATTCGAGCTGTCCCACGAAGGATGTAGAGTGCTCCAGCGTCGGTGCACGGATTGGACACAACAAGCCTTGGCAACAACAACCCACGCAGAAAAGAGAAAGATGCTTCGGTGCAGACCAGCAAGGTCTGAGGGACTCAGCACGCGGTGGGGAGTCTGGCCACGTCTGGAGCAACCAGGGAAGCCCAAGGAAAATCAAAGTTGCCTTCACAGGGACCCACCAGTCGATGGACCAGGGATCGCGAAGGAGCCTCGAGCTGGAATGCAACAAGTGGGCTCACGGAACACTTGTGGAATGTAGGCCCACAATCTTCGGTGCAGATGGTGCTCGGGGCGTGGGCTACAAGTAACCCAAAGCACGACTTCGAGAGACGTTGGGAGGTCCACGCACTTGCAAATGTGCAAGGTGACCAGGAGTTCCGGTTCCATGTTACTCACGAGGGCTGCGGGTCTCAGCTTTGCTGGAGACTCGGGTCGGCCTCTGAGAAGTCTGGGAATCCACTTCCTGGGCTGCAGATGCTTCGGAGTCCGTCGGGAGCTTCGGAGATGCAGACCGGCAAATTGCTTCGTTGGTGCCTGCCAAGCAGGGGAGTAACTCCTTGACCCCAAGGGAGATTTCTTCAGTCCTCTAGTCTTTGGTAGAGCGTTGAAGTTCCAGGATTCAGTTGCAGAGTTTCGTCCAGGGATATCTAAAGTCCTGTTGCCAGGGGTTCCTTACTTATACCTCAGGAAGGGGTTGGACTAACTCTGGGAACCCACCTATGGGAGGGTTTGGAAAGAGGAGTGGCTACACCCATTTCCTTGGTCCAGTTTCGCGCCAGAGCAGGGGCTGGTAGCTCCTGAACCGGTTTGAGCAGGACTATGCACAGTGTATCCCCAGTGCAGGACTTCAAAGCACTCAGAGTGCTTCCACCCAGCCCTAATGCACATCAGCCTGTCTGAGAGGTGGTTACACCTCCCTGTGGCAGGAAACCTATTGTCCAGGCCTCCCCTGCCGGAGTTTCGGTCAGCAGCAGGAGGCCAGACCCGTGTCTGTGGCTGCAGCATCCATTTTGTGATGCCAGGGCTCTATTAAGTTGATACCGGGTATACCGGTGCTGTCATGTCTCTCCCTCTAGAAGAGTGGGATCATGCTCCCACACCAGTTACTGGTGTGGGAGTATGATTCCAAGGTGTTTGACACCAAACACGACATGTTTCTGGGCAGCAAGTCCAAAGTTAGCATTTACCGTTTGGTTATAATGCACTTAAGAGTATATGGTCAGGCTGCACCACTGACATCCCCGGAGGATAGATTCCGAAGGCTGCAGAGGGGCTCAGCTCATGCCTGGGCACCCTCTCACATATAACCAAGCATCCTGCCTTCAAGATTGATAAGGCCTGCCATAGGGGTGACTGATAGGTTTCTATGTGCAGTGATAGGTGAGGTATAGTGAACCTATACCTCAGTAAGGGGTGCATGTGCCACCTTACCTAGGCTGCAGTAGCAGACCTGTGGTGTCATTTTGGAGGGCTTTCTAGGGGTGGCATAATACATGCTTCAGCCCCTGGTAGGCCTCTGGGGTACCTATGCCCTGGGTACATAGTATACCATATACTAGGGACTCACAAGGGTACCTCAGGATCCAATCTGGAGTGTACCTAAAGTACATGGAATAAATTTAGAGAGGAAGCAGCTAGGCTGGGGTCCTGAATAGCATGGCCCCAGCCAGACTAAAGTCGAAACAAATCAAAACACCAGAAAAAAAGTGGGGGCAACCATGTAGTCAGATTCTACCTTCCTACATCTACAGAACCGGTTTGTCTTGTAAAAAGGTGGTTTATGGCAGTTTGAAAGAGGAGTTCGAAGCTCACTTGCATGCCAATATTACGGCAACACGGGACACTATCTTATGAGTAAGGAGCCGCAAGGAATAGCTGTGAAATGGCTCTAAGTGAGTACACTTCAAAAACGTAAGGACCAAGTTAAAGTCCTAATGTGGCATTACAAAGGGAGAGGGATGAAACAAATGTTGTAGGCCTACTTTTTATGGCAGGATAAAACGCTTTTCAACACGAAGCGGATGGTCTTCAGCTCCAAGGGTTGATGTGGAGTTGGGACTCAACCAGAGACCAGTGGACTCTGATCTACACATCTCCCAAGTGGTAAACCCAAACTAGAAGTGACGCATCGGTCACTACTGTCAGCTTAGGGAGTGGTGAGGGGTTCTGCCACTTACCGAATCGCAGTCCAGTAACCACCACAGCAGATCTTTCACAGTCTCCTCAGAATTTCGAATCAGGTCAGAGAGGTCCACTTGATGTTGAGTCCACTGAGACTGTAGATCCCACTGCAAGGCCTGCATATCCCACCTGGCGCGTTTAACAAGCAGGATGCAGGATGCCATCAATACTAGTAGCCTCAGAGTCTACCTCATTGAAATCCAGGACTGAGGCTGAAAGATTGGGATTCTAACCTGATATTCTGAACTCTCCTTCTTTCAACAGCCAGTTATCGAGACTGGGAAAGATTGGAAGACCCATCCTCTGACAGTGTGCTGCTACCACCGCTGTGAACACCTGAGGGGTGCTGATACGATCAAAGAAAGCACCTCAACTGTAAATGCTTCTGTCCCACCATGAATTGCACTGATGGACCAGCAGGAGAAGAATCTGTTCTGCGGACCCCACCATCCAGTCTCCAACTGTCTATGGCAGACAAGACCTGGGCTAGAGTGAGCTTCCTGAATATGTCCCTACAGAGGATGGCATTGAGGGCCTGCAAGTCTAAAATAGGACAAAGTCCTCCGTCCTTCTTTGGAACCAGAAAGTAGCGGAAATAACCATAGCCCACTTGTTTGAAAAATATGCATTATTTGATTTAATTTAAAATCATAAAAACAAAATAAAATACAACCGGAGGAGTAATTAAAATCATTGAATATTTGTAGTGATTTAAAGTATCACATAACAATGTTGCGAATATGAAATCTAAAACTGATAATATAGCAGCTTCCTATAACTTCCTGGGAGCTTAAAGCTACCAGCCCTGAGGTCAGTGGATGTGACATCTAATGCATAGGAATTAGGCCAACCGCACACAGTCAAACAACATAGCAAAGACGACAACTAGCAGGTTTATGCAGTAACTTAAGTAATGAATTAAGTGCCAGTGTAATGTACTTGTTGAAAGTAAAAGTTTGGCCAGTCTGGGTGGGGTCCCTGTGCAATAATAGCCTGTGTCTCTGTGTGAGATCTGTGTTTTTCTTCAAGTCTTTTAGGCTTGAGGTCACTTCTGGCTCAGACACACTCTATAGCCCCCTCGGCCATAAAGGCTTGCACATTCTGCCGTAAGACGGACAGATGGTCCTCTGTCACTCGTTCAGGGGTCAGTGAAAGGTGCAGGTACCTTGGTGTCTTACACTGCCCCAGAAAAGTGGTATGTGTCGGGACAAGTTACAGGATAGGCTTCGAAGTTGGTCACTTCGGGGGGTGGAACTGCAAAGAACAGCGAGTCCTGCTTGATTCTATTTTTTTCTTTGACTTACCAAACGATTTGGAGTGCGACAAGAAATGACATTGAGATCGACTTCTGAACGAGGAACAGGACTGAGACTGATCTTTGGAATTGGGACGTTGCAGAGTTTTGCCTTGCAGTCTAATATGGTTTTCGGGTTCACTGGCGAGCAATCAATGCAGGCCTTAGAGTCGTGACTGGACATCAGACACCACAGGCAAAACTTATGAGGACCTGTTGCAGTTATTTGCTTGCAACAGTCCATACAGGGTTTAAAATCTGTAATTTTGGGAGGTGACATTTCACCTTGCACACTGCAAAAGTGTTTGGAAAAAAAAGATGCAGCTCAGATTAGCAACTGGTAGTGCAGAAAACAAAGCAATTGACGTCAGGGAGTGGCGCCTTTATAGGCTCCACACCATTTCCGGAACCTAATGGAGTCGTTGTGTAGCTGCATGATGCCACCTACCAGTGTGCAGATATAATGCTGAAAAAGTTGCCGGATCCAGTCTGAGGCCTGGAGGTGAGGAATCTGGGGTTAGGAGTCTCTACCTGAAAACTGGTTAGGCAGCTGGGTGGGCTAATACTGATGAAAAGTCGTCTCCCGAGTAGCCCCGAAAATTCCTATCATGGCTGTGAAATCACCGGCTGGAGATGTTGGGTCCATAGATTTGGCAGTTGCTGTTCTGGTATTAAAATTTTGCAAGACTGAATCTGCCTCGCCTCTACCAGGTTAGCTTGAACATCACCTGAAAAGTTCATGGAAAGTAGTCAAGAACAATTTCTTGGTGCAATGAACTTAATAGCCCTGGCAACTGAATCTAAAGTGTCTATTCCTGCCCTAAGGATCTGGCAAGAAGTATTGCGACTGTCCCTCACCACCTCCATAAAACGGTCCTTAAGGAGGTCAAGCACATGTGGCACCACCATGGCAGCAATCTCCCACAGCACATTGGCATATCTAGATAAGAGACTTGTAGCATTTAGGCTGCTAACAAAAAATACCTTTTGGCCCATGGCCTCCAACTTTTTTAGATTTCCTGTCTTGAAGTGCAGTGAAAAATGCCCCTGGGTTCTGGTTCGTGCCTGCTCTACTAGACTATGAAGAATGCCTCCTGACACTGGCTTATATAGCCAGGCATTAGGCCTATTACATGCTAGGATGGAAGTTGACTTGTCCCGTGCTACTTTTATGGACTCATTGAGCTCATCATTAAATGAGAGGAGTGTTTGATGCCATAAAAGCGGACTGTAATATTTCCATAAAAAATATCCTTCATGGCCTCAACTGTTGAAAGTGGTGATGGCAGCACATGAGCTGCCTTCCTCAGAACAAACTGAGTGAGGCCACTTCATGGGATGCTTGTCATGAACAACAGCCCATGTCTGTTTCAAGTGATGTGTCAAGTGTTGTGCAAAACCAAGTAGTCGATGGTGTTTTGTTCCATCCAATCAGATTTCATCCAATAGAAGGCCTACCATACCCCAAATGGAACCTAAATCGAATTCCTCCTAAATGCATGGCTCTTCCTTTTGTGCCTATTCATAAGGCTATACTGCAGCATCTTTAGTGGAAAGTTACTTTCCTAGTTGCCTTTTGTGGCCCTTCTTAGGAGATTACCCTAAAACATTTTGCTTTTTCACCATCTGTTTTTTGCTTTTTTCGTGGCCTTAGGACTCTGGGCACTTTCCCACTGTAATGCAGTGTGCAACGTGCACACACCATTCCTACGCATGCTAGGAAGTGGCGCTTACTTGATTGGTTTAAGTGTAGTACATGTGAGTGCCCTGTTAAAGGGTACACCAAGTACCCGAGGCAGGTACTGCACTGGCTAATGGTGGGACGCAGCACTGAATCTGTCACCCACCACAATAGCCTTTCAAACATGTATCAAGCCTGCCATTGCAGGCCTGTGGTGTGCAGTTGCAGTTTTGCTCAGGTTCACATTTCCAAATCATTAGCCTACCCTAAGTGGGCCTTCCACTACCACTAGAGCACCCCTAGGGTAAACAGTGAGGGGCATAGCACATGGTAGGTTGGCAGGGCAGGTACACATGGGTGTTTCATGACCTGGTAGTGAAGAACTCTCATGTAGGTTTTCCCTACCTAGGAGGTAGTCTCTGCCAATAGGACACCAGGGTTTTGCTGAGCTTAGGGCTCAGGGCACTTTACCAATGTAAATGCAGTGTGAAAGTATGCGCGCCCTTCCTACACATGTTAGTAAGTGTTGCTTAGCAGATGTTTTTAAACATTTCTCAAGCCTACCATTTCAGGAGTGTTTGTGCACAGTTCAACTTATGCTCAGGTTGACCTTTCTGAACCTCTGGCCACTCCTGAGGGGACCTTTGACTAGCACTACTAGAGCATCCCTAGGGTAAGGCTTGAGGGGAGAACACCACAGTGGGTGAAAGGCAGGGCAGGTACACAAGTGTTGCTGGCCCAGGTAGTAAAGAATGCCCATGCATGCATGCAGGTTTTAACTACCTATGAGGTTTGCTCTTTCCATAGGTTAACATGAGGGAATGGTCGAAATTACTTCAAGCTGCAATAGTAGTTTGCAGTGGAGCAACCTCAACGTCTTCTATCATCGGATTCACAATGACAAACCTTTCCCTGCAGTAAAGGTGGATTTCTCATTAATTGCTTAGAAATGCCACTTCTAGAAAGTGCAGCTTTATTAGGTAAAAAAACACATTTTACTTTTTGTGAAATTTAGGAAAAGGGGCTGGAGTATGTATTTTGTGAGATTTAATATTTTACTTATTTAGTTTTGATAACAAGCACTGGTGTGGGTTGAGAAGGAGAGTGGCTGTGGGAGACTCCGGAAAGGGCTACTGTTGTAGACAGTATGATTGAGGTTTTAAGCACATTATGGTTTTGATTTGCTTTTAATGTGAGCACTCATGAGGTGGATTAAGGAGGGAAATTATGGGGAGACATCGGATTAGTTGTTATTGGCATTATGATTTACTGGCATTTAGCGCACAGTTTATGCACTTTTTCTGATTTATTGCAGTATCCCTCACAAGGAACTATAAAGTTCGAAATGCATTGGGATATTTTACTGTGTTGGCTCAAAAGAAGGTTGACTGCGCGTGTCTATGTTTAAGCTAGGATTGGCAACATATGGCATCTGAAAATGCGGAATAAAGTATTCTATTTCGACCTAACTATCTCTGGAGTGAGCTCATACATTGAATACATGGATTATTTGGCAACTATGAAGATTGTGGATTACTATGGATTACCTTGGTTAAAAGAGAAAAAATGTGTTTACTTCAAGAGGAAACGTTACTCACTTCAGCAGTGCCGCAGCTGGGGCGACAGCATCGCCCTTTTGACATTATCACTTCTAGAAAGTGGGCATTTCTCTGCCCTAAAACAATGTGTGTGCTTTTTAGCTTAACTCCAGTCCACACTGGAGGAACACATCTGTGCATTCACCAGTGACATCTATAAACAATGGGCATGCAAATGGATAGATTGGGGGAGAGGTTTTGACACTGGGCCTCTGGAAGCCAGATCATGGTCCCACTAAAGATCTGAATTCCACGGCTTCATGGCAGACAGGACTGAAATTCAGGGAAAACCGTGTGGCTCAAAGTGAGCCTTCTGAATCACCCCCTACTTCAAAGGCACACTTCAGTATAACTACTGGTACCATACTTCAGCAGGGCAAAGATACACTTCTGGGGACGAGGGACCGACATATTCGAACTGCGTGGTGCACACTGCCAGAGGAATCTGTTGTGCACAAGGAGAATTGCTGCCATTGGAAGGGACTGTGCACCCTTCCTGAATAGTGACACCAAAGCCCTCCTGTGAGGGACCCACACCATCTACGTGTGAAACCTGGAGAGCGGTGCCCTATTAAGTGCCCACATCATCTGCTGGATCTCAACTAAAAGCGTGATGAAAGCATGGAACTAAGTATTGTGCCTGGGGACTGGATTGACTTGTGCAGAGCCTCAAAAGTATTGGCCGCATCGAAGGAGTGTGGCCTCTGCATCGCGGAGGCCTCAACACGCATAAACGTCTTGTTGGTGGTGAGCAGATTCACCAATTGCGGGACCCCACATGGCCCGCTTCGGGGTTCGAACCGCATCTCTCCTGTGCGACATGCAGTGTGTATGCCTATTGTGTGTGCTGTCCAATTCACAGGTTGCGACCCTCAGAGGGAGGAAGGGTCCACCCATAGCAGTGCCTCTTTCTACCATGTGCGACAATGGTAAACTTGCACCTATGTGTGTGACCGGAATTGTCTGGTGCAACCCATAACAACCACCACCAGTCACTGTGCCTCATTTCCAGGGAGGCACGGTATTTGCAACTCTTCGTTGTGTGTGACCTTTAGTGTCTGGTGTGACCCCTATCAACGCACACCATACAGATTGCCTCATTTCCAGGGAGGAACAGAATTTGTAATTCTTAGTTGTGTGTAACCGGAGCGGTCTGGTGTGACTCGGATCCATGCGCACCAGATGTTGTGCCTCATTTTCAGGGAGGTGGAGGGAAGCAGATTTGTGCTCCATTGTGCCCGGATTGAATGGCTGATACTTTGATTGACATGTGCCTGACGCTCCTTCGGCCGAGAGGCTCCCAGGCTTCACCTCCCCCATTCATCAATTGTTCCTTTTCAGCCCTCCATGGGGCGGATCTGATGCCCTCTCCTCACTCGGCCCCAACAACTTTGTGTTGCAAGGTAGTATTACCCAGGTCAGGTCTGGGTGGTGAGTGTAACTGACTAGGCTGAGGAATACTTCCGAGAGCGATTAAAAGTATGTCATGAGACTGTGTGACTCTCCCTGTGCTTCGCAGAACTGAGCTGGTGCTGGAAGGCCAAATGTGGAACTCTTTGATAGAACGACTATGGCCTTAAGCACGCTTCTGCTCCACATACTATAGGTGAACTTCCTGAGTGGTGGCCAAACCCCCATTTGTCAGATGCTGCCTAATTAGCCCTGCCACCCTCCTTCCTTGCCTTGATGTGACTCTGGCCGCAATCGGCCTGTTATGAGGGGGAGGGTTTTATCTGCAACCCATGGGTGTAGGGTAGTTTTGGTTAGCGGAAACGTGGAGGAGTGCTTGTGCCACATGGTCATGTGTATTATCAACTAACCTGCCGGATATCAGTGGCACCTCATTACAGTGCTGTATGCAAGTGCCCTCTATACAGATCTGCATGATATCTGTGGCAGAGCGGGGGGGATGTGTGTGTGTGTGTGCGCGCGTGTGTGTGTCTGCATCCCCCTTTTTGCTGAATTGCTGATGTACTTTGAATTAGTGTGCCCTGGGCTCCTGCTAATCAGATACCCAGGGCCTGTGTTCTTTACCTAAAACTGCATTGAAGCCTAAACCCAATTGGCATCTCTGGCAACAGGTCGGTCCCTGGTAAATGGTCCAACAGGTAGCCAGGGCACTGTGACCAGAAAAGGCCTCTAAGGGCTGCAGCACTTATTGTGCCACCCTTAGAGGTCCTGTACCCCGACACACACACTGCCTTTGCAGGCTGCGTGTCTTGGTGCAGAACAAAGAGTCGACATGGCACACATCCCTGTGTACCATGCCTACAAACCACTGCTCTCGCATAGATCAGTCACCCCTCTAGCTGGGTGCACTATGCCAGTGGTGAGGGTACAGGTGCATGAGCCCCGTACCCCTACAGTGTCTAAGTCCATTCTTAGACATTGTAAGTGCAGTGCTGCCATTAAGAGTATATGGTGCTGGGAGTTTGTCATTACGAACTCCACAGCACCATAATGGCTATACTAAAAACGGAGAAGTTTGGTATCAAACTTCTCAGCACATTAAACCTACACTGATGCCAGTGTGGGATTTAATGAAAAATACATACAGAGGGCATCTTAGCGATGCCCCTGACAACTAGCCCACCACTAGTGTCCAGGCTGAGTGGCTGCTTTCAGTTGCCACCACCAGACATGTTTCTGGACCCCTGGGTCGAGAGCCTGCTGCGCTCTGGGGCCTGAAACAATGCACATCTTGGGATAAGGTGCCAAGCCTCCTCTCCAGGATGGGCAGGGTTCACGAACGGGACTCTTCAAAGGCTTGCCGCCTTTGTGAGCTTCCCCAGGCCAATTGCTGCTTTCTGCAACTGGTCCCCACTGGTTCTGATCCCCACCTTGGGCGGGAGAAGCGGCGGGAAACAAGTGAGGAAGAGAGGTGTGCCCACCTCTGCCAACTCCACACCTCAGGTGGGAGAGGCAAGGTGAAGCACAACTGAGTCCATGCCATCTTGAAGATGGGGGGGACTCAGCCAACCAGGGACAGGCACATGCCCCCCTCCCACTGGAGGGTGGCATAATAGGGGGTGTACCCACCCCAGGGAAGGGACCCATTGGTACCTGCCTTTTACCTACCTGTAACACCCCTAATTCTAGTATTCAGGGGCACCCCTGAACCTTGCTTCCTCAGATCCAGACAAGAAACAAGAAGAAAAGGAACCAACAGTCGTGCAGCAGAGAAAGACGCCCACTGACTTGGCCCCAGCTCAACCGGCGTGTCTACCCCTCGAACCTGCTCCTGCGAAATCCCGGTGTGTCATACAGCCAGCAACCTCAAAAACCCTGGAGGTCCTGCCTGCCTTCACTTCCAAAGACTGCTTCTCCCGTGAACACTGGATTTGTTCCACTGCAACCTCTGGCAGCAGCCAGAAACCGCGAATCCGCCCCACTCTGCACCCAGCGTCCACGGCCCGAGCTCGAGTGGGCAAACACCACTAGGAGGTAACCCCGGCGATCCTGAACCGAGATCCGTCGACCCCGGACGACGCCTGGAGTCTAAATCCAGAAGGCCCCCCTAACCGCCACCAGGAGATGGTAATAAGATCCGACCACAAAAGGCAACCCTGCACCAGAGGCCCCACGGCCTTGTGTGCCCAAACCAATGGTACCTAACCAACCACTAACTTCCCAACTTACCTCTCGAAGTGGTGGTCGCACCCAGAAGTCCTTCATCTCCCTGCTTGCAGTGCTTTTGCAAACCGGAGGTTCTCCATTGGAAACAACAGGGCATCCGACGCTGAAACAGCACCCTGCACACGCCGCCCTGGTGCGGCTGAGGGTGCACCTTTAGTGCTAATTTGTTTCCCCATTTGCCCTGAGCTAAAGTCAAGGAGCTTTGCTCCAACAACCTACTTCCCAGCAGCCACCAACCGGAGGCCCCCCTATCTGCCATTGGATAACATTGGGCCTCAACACTCTGCACCCGGCCGCCCTAGGGCCGCTGAAGGTGTAACAAGAGTGCATCACTGACTCTAGGGGACCCCTGAGTCTACCCCCAGAACCTCAACTCCCACTACCGATTACTTACCTAAAAACCTATAACTATATTCTCCTCGATGGGATAACACTTTTTCCTGAAAAAGTTTCCAAGTGTGGAGTTTTGAAACCCAAAGAAATTCTTTAAAATTGTACGATTTAACAAAGACGCTTTTACTCACCTGTTTACAGGAAATGTCCCCGTGCTGCATCCAGGCATACAGCACTGAGTAAGAAAAGTAATCCAAAAGTAACGTGCCTGCTATTTTACTGACAATCCCATTCAAGACTATGTACTGTATTTACAAGTGATTGCACTTCTCTGAAACAATACTGTAAGTCAAACCATAGTACATTTACAATTGCAATTGAACTGTATTACAATCCGCATTTACTACTGTAAAGTATGTATTGCTAACCTGTGCCAGGTTTGCTAGGTTCTAGAAATAAAATAACTAAAAGAATATCTTTATACAAAAACAATAATTGGTCTGAAGTTCATTCTTTGAGTGTGTGAATTCATTTGCTGACTGAGTGTGTACAACAAATGCTTAACATTTTTCTCTGATACTGCCTTACTGCTCGACCACACTACCACAAATAGAGAGTAAGGTTCTATCTAACTTTACCTCTGCCTACCTTTGGGGTTCCACTGGACTCTGTGCATACTATACCTCACTTTGGTATAGTATATACAGAGCCAGCTTCCTGCATATATGGGTAGTCTTTGGGGATCCTGGCTCTGAGCATAAAAGTTCTGGGAGGGAGGCTCGACCATACGTGCCAGACAATAGTCTTTTTTCCAGGTTTTCGTTTTTTCCGACTAGTGGACCGCATGTTGCAATTGTGAAGCCATGTAGAACAGTTCCAAGTGAGGCACCTCTAATCCCCCTTCCCCCCCATCCTTCCCATCAGGGACGGAGGTTAAGATTTCCAGAACCTTATGGAGGTGTGTATACCTTCTACTACCCTCCCTGTATTCTGTTCCAGATAAGAAGGGCCCGAACACATCAGGCGGATCCCTAGGCAATTTATTCCCTCAGTTACCCATGGCAGGCCCACCTCGGGTAGATCATCCGACGATTTCCTTGCCAGTTCCCCGCAGGGATTAGTTTTGATTTTCCAGGGTTATTAGGAGTCCGGAGAGTACCCCAAATTTCTCCAGCTCAGTAAGGAGGACTGGTACTGCTTGGGTCGGGTGCCAGAAAATACACTAACTTATCATCGGCATATAGGGATACGACATAGTTACTATCGCCCAAGGGGATTCCTCAACCACTCGTTCTCTCCCTCAGTGTCGCTGCAAGATGGTTCATTGCTGCCGCAAAAAGAAGCGGCGACAACGGGCAACCCGGTGGGGTACCTTGTGTCAATATGAATTGTTCCGATACCGTCTCCCGGACCGGGCTGTTTTATATAGCAGTTGGACCCATTGAATAAACCCCGGCCTCATATCCATTCTTCAGAGAACTGCCCAGACACACTCCCACTTCACTGAATCGAATGTTTGTTCAATATCAAGAATTGCCAACGCACATTCTTCCTTTTTAGGTCGAGCATTTGAGACCTGTAGTAATTTCTCATGTTGGCTTAAAGCCATCCCCCTTCTTTTGATTTGTTTGTTTCAGTGTCCTCTAAAAATCCTTGCTTGCTAGTGGTCAGCCCTACCTCTTTGTTCCTCCTTTTTCCCTTCTGTTCCTCCCATGCAGCAGGGACTAAGTATTGTCTAATTCTGCTATGGCTCTTTATGTGTTCTTGGGAAGACTATTTATTTTCTTGGTTTCCTGGCCTGTTACTGCTTGCCTGTGTTCAGCTTTGGAGGCGAAGCTGCTTACATGTAAATATATCATTCCTTCCTCCTATCTCCTATTAATGCCACAATTGTGTCAGCACTGCCTTCTTCTCTGTTCCTCCCGCTCTGTTGATTGCATTTATTCAGCCTTTTTAGGTCTCGCCTGAGCCAGCGCTTTAGCGCTGCTCTGGCGAGAGCTATAGAAAACGGGGATTTGGAAGTGCAAACAAGTGCTTTTCAGGCCCCCAACTACAGTGCATCTGCGCCGGGCGCGCGCACCATTTGGCAGCCTGCATGTACATTTCGCAGGCGCTTTGATGTTCTCAGTGAGCCGCGCGGCCACTGCGAACATCAAAGCGCCCGCGAAATGATTACTTTCACTTTAACGTTCGCACCTACTTGGCTGACTGGTTCTCTGTTGCTCTTTCCTCCTCTGCTCTCTCTCCTCAGAGTCCTTCCCTCCCCCTGTTGCAGCAGCTGGTATTACACGGGGTAGGGTGGCTCTTCGTGCCTACCAAAAAACAAGCATTGGCATAGCCAATAGGTCTCGCTTTTGGGACCTTTTAAGTATTTAGTTATGCAACTGTTGCATAGTTAAACACTTATAAGGTCCCAAAAGCGAGACCCATTGGCTATGCCAATGCTTGTTGCACTTTTCGATGTGTACAGCAGTTGGACTTTTTTGGTAGGATATTTAGTTCATTTTGGGCTTCCTTTTAAGGAAGATTAGGATTGTTGGAGGGTTGTTTGTGAAAAGCCATGAGTCATTGCAGCCCCTCCCACTGCTCCATGTGCTCCGTCCCATCCCATTCAGAGGGTTCCGTGCAGCATGGGGGAGGCAACAGCTTTGCCTCGTCGGAGCCACATGCATCCACAGATTGTGCTCAGAAACGGTTCATGTGCAGACATTTTGGTTGTGTCATGCTTTGAGGTATTCCTTATTTTGAAAAAGCTGGTGCGGGCAGAATCACGTTCTCAGGGCTGCACTGGGAGACTGGGGGGGGTGCGGGGGCTAAGAGAGCTTTCTGTGAAGGAAGGGGGGGAGCTGAGGGAGGCGCTGTGCACGGATACCAGTTTGTAGCCTGCTTCTGTGTTTTTTGCAAGCGTGTTCTGTGTTTCGTTGCAGCTGTTACCGTGCCCAGGTTCACCTTCCCTTCCTGCTCCTCCAGTTTGGTTTCTCTGCTCCCTCACATGGTACTTGTTTGCTTTTGCTTTCCAGTTGTCCATGCCTTCTTTACCCCGCCCTCCCTCCTATTGTCCGTGCCTTCTTTACCACAGCCCTTCCTCCTGTTGGCCGTACCTTGTTTACCCCGCCCTCCTTCCCATTGTCCGTGCCTTCTCATTTGCATCTCCTCTTTGACGATCTTGCGTGTGTTTATAGCTATGTGGAAAGTATTCACGTTTTGCAATAAAAATAACCCTGAGCCCATACCCTCTTTCTTGAAAAGATAATGCATTATTAAGAGGAGACAAGCTGCATTAGCAGAGCCATAATTATGTGGAAAACATTTGGAAATTAGGATATTTTGCCATTCATGTTTGAACAGCTCTTGTTGAAAAAGGGAGGAGAAGTGCGGATGACAAAGTCCATGGCTGGGAGACAAATAAAGATATTTGAGACTTTGTGATTGGAAACGTATCCCACTTTGTGAATGTATTTTAATGTCAATAACTTATATTAAACCTTAAATAAACATGTGTATCCATTGGTGAAATCAAATTACATAATAAGCTGTAACAGGTTAGTGAAATGGGAAACAAATACAAAAAATTGGGATATTTTGCTCTTTCTGCCACAACTCTGACTCCGCTCACTGATCCAATCCACAGGTTATTCCAGCACTCCGATTCATCGCCCACAGTTCCCCTACTTTTTTCCAACCACTTCGACCAATGGCCCTGCATATCCCACATGTATCCCCCTCTCTATTTACGTGTGGCATACTGCCCGTTGATATCTCTCTCTTCCACTAACTATTGTGTCCTCTCCTGTCTCTGTCGCTCTCTCTCCTTCTCCCTTTCTCCTCTTCAGTCTTTTTCTCTCCCTCCCTCTATCACACATTCACACAGACACCCTCTCTGCATCTCGTTATTTTTTCTCGGTATCTGTTTCTTCCCTATCTCTTTAGCTCTCCGTTTATTCCTCACACCCTCTCTTTCATAGCTACGTTTATTTTGTATAGCGCAAACATATTTCGTATCTGCCTTTTCAGATCGATATAAACACCACCATGTAGGTAAACGACGCTATGTCATGAATGCTAAAAAAGGGCAAGTGCTGGTTCGTTGCTGAATATGTAATGCATGCAGGCATCAGAGTGCAGTGTAAATTCATGGTAACTGGCACACGAACCGTCTGTGATAAGTAACCCTTAGACTGGCATCATGGAAAAGATAAAGAGGTGGCTGCACTTAAATAGCCCGGGACAACCCTGGGCACTGTTCATACCAGGAAGGCAAACACAGAGCTAGCGACTAAGGACAGCTTGTAGTGATCAGCAGGCCGTGGGACACTGGTGAATCTTTCCTGCTGTCAGTAGGTGCGTGTGCACGATGGCTCAGTGGATTAATGCCTCGGCTTCAGAAGTGTTAGAGAGGATGAGGATGTGGTCCGTCGGCTACGCTGCCGACTTTGGTGCTGGAAACCAGAGTTCGAGCCTCGAGGTCGCGTCCACATCCTGTGATTCTGGGCAAATCACTATCTCCCCGTGCCTGAATGTGTAATGTAAATACGGTGCTCATGTAAAGCGCTCCAATACCTTCGGGTCGAGTTCGCGCTACATAAATATGCAACAAAAAAAAAGTGTTAGACCCAGTGGTCAAATGTTCGAAAGATGCCCTTCAGCCTTTACCCTTCCGAGGTCAATACACGAGTGCCCCGTATTTGTGTTATAATTATCAAGTGCTACTCCGCTGCAATGGGTGAACGTGCGATTTACAGGCTTTATGCCAGACATCTGTACATGCTGTGGGACAGCACATTCATCTTTGTTCTCTGTCCGCCGTTACGTGCTGCAGCCCTATATATATTCAAACTTGCCAACTCAAGTTGTAGAGAACACAGTCATGTGGGGCATGGGGCATAGGCATGTGCCTAATATGCCAATCTGGGCCGCGCTCATCCACAAGTGTGCTAGGGGGTATGTAACACCGTGTACCAATGCCAGTCAAACGTTAATGTCAAGAAGTCTTTGATTTGCACCAGAGACACCTCCCCCCCCCACCAGAAACGCACATGTCTACCAGCACAGGGACGTCCTCTCTTTTCAGGGTACCCTGAAGGGGCAGCCCCTGCAAAGGGCATGGCCACAGCTTCGAAGCGCTTGCACCCGATGTCAGAGATGGCATTTTTGTTTAAAGCACATCGCTGAGCTGGCTAACGTGTAATAAACAGCTTCACGGCTGTGTCACTGGTGGTGTAAAGCAGATGAGGAATAGTCTGGGAACATAAAATATCAATTAAAAATGTCAGGGTGAGTGGAGAGCAGGCAGGTTATTGGATATACTCACAGTAAAAATAATACAGAGAAATGTTGTCAAAGCTGTATAAACATCTTTATAAAAGCATTCATGATTATGCCGTTTGGCAGCATCATCTGGACTAGAGCAGGTATTTACAGCAGTGTGAAATGGCCCCATTGAGGTAGTACGCACTAAAGAAATCACTCATGGTTGTTATTTTTGTATGTGCCGGGTTTGTATCTGTTTGGTTGAATGCCTTTCATTGTGCTTGGCCTTATGTTCGTCTTTGAGTGTCAGGTGTGTTCAGGTATGTCAAGAAGTCATATGAACAAAACGACTGATATGATAACTTAAAAGTTGCAGGATTAAACAAAGTTAAAACAAAAATGGGTGTTTTGCACCCTCGTTGAAAAGACAGCTCTACCAGTACAGGGCATTCAACTGCCCAGTACCTCCCTGTTTTGTTAACCGGCAACAGAAAGACAGAGTATTTTTTTAATGTTCAGATGTTCAAATGTTTCTTCAGGAAGGCTGAGGACGCGCGCTGTCCTCGTAGACCTCGTAGAGTGACCCTTGACCCTCTGGGCCGGTCACCCCACGCACACTCCCCGTGAGTGAGCCCAGGCTGCCCCCGATCCCGCCGAGTGCCGCCGCTGCCCGCAGCTGTGCTCCTGGTCCTTGACCGCTTGTAGTTTGTATTTTTCCTCTGTAGCGTTTGCATTTTGCCTCTGTTTATCGTCGATTGCTTCTGTTTTCCAGCGTTATTGTGTGTTTTGCCCCACTTGTTGTGCCCAGCCCCTGCCGCGTTTCCCGCCCTCTCCCCGCAGCTGCTCCCCTGCGGCCCCGCCCCCTTCTTTCTCTGTGTCCCTTCCCATTCGCCGCCCCGCTCCTGCCTCCCAGCTGCTCCTCCCTCCCACTTGGCCATTTATGGCAGAGTGCACGCGGTGGTGAGCAGTGACCCTTGACCCTCTGGGCCGGTCACCCCACGCACCGCGCACACACCCCGTGAGTGAGCCCAGGCTGCCCAGGCTGCCCCTGATCCCGCCGAGTGCCGCCGCTGCCCACAGCTGTGCTCCTGGTCCTTGACCGTTTGTAGTTTGTATTTTTCCTCTGTAGTGTTTGCGTTTTGTATTTTGCCTCTGTTTATCGTCGATTGCCTCTGTTTTCCAGCGTTATTGTGTGTTTTGCCCCACTTGTTGTGCCCAGCCCCTGCCGCGTTTCCCGCCCTCTCCCCGCCGCTGCTCCCCTGCGGCCCCGCCCCCTTCTTTCTCTGTGTCCCTTCCCATTCGCCGCCCCGCTCCCGCCTCCCAGCTGCTCCTCCCTCCCACTTCGCCATTTATGGCGGAGTGCACGCGCAGCGGGTGCGCCGATTGTGCGCCGAAGGCGCACCAAAGGCAAGCCCGTCTACGCCCGTCCGCGCCCAGCGCCAGAAACCCTGGTCCCCGCAGATGCCAGCCCACCTGCCGGACTTACGACGCCGCCACCCTCAACGCACAACACCGGCCGGATCCCCGGTTGCAACCGAGCCACCCCGAGACGCACCCACGGACCCTTCACCTGCCAAACCTGCAAATTCACCTGCATCCGGACCTGCACCGCACCTGCCAAGCCGAGCACCAGCAGCAACCACCTGAAGTGCATCCTGCTCAACACCCGCTCCGTCTACAGACACGCCGTGGAACTCTGGAACCTGCTCGACACCACATCCCCAGACGTCGCCTTCCTCACGGAAACATGGATGATCGCCTCCTCAGCGCCCGACATCGCCATCGCCATCCCGGGCGGATACAAGATCACCCGGAGGGACCGCGTCAACCAGACTGGAGGAGGCATCGCCATCGTCCACAAGAACACCATCCGCATCACGACCAACTCCGACGACACCCTCACAGCCGCCGAACATCTGCACTTCCAGATACACACCGACCCCAAGACCACACTCAGAGGCACCCTCATCTACAGACCCCCAGGACCTCGCACACAATTCAGCGAAGACATCACAGACTTCATCAGCCTGCACGCCCTCTCCTCCGCTGACTACATCCTCCTAGGGGACCTCAACTTCCACCTGGAGAACAACAATGACAGCAATACCGCCGCCCTACTGGAGAACCTCGCCAACCTCGGACTCAAGCAACTGGTGAACACCCCCACCCATTACGCCGGCCACACGCTCGACCCCATCTTCTCCTCCAGCAAGCACATCCCCTTCAGCCACTCAACCAGACTACACTGGACAGACCACAGCTGCGTCCACTTCAGCTTCAGGAGAACCACGACCCACCACCACCCGCAACAGGTTCCCCGCAGGAGCTGGAACAAAATCACCACCGACCAGCTCACCACATCCCTGAGCCAGAACCCTCCCCCCAGCACAACAGACCCCAACCAAGCAGCCAACAACCTCACACAGTGGATCGCCAACTGCGCGGACGACCTCGCACCACTGAAAAACCATCCCAGCAGGCCCGGCAGTAAGATAGCCTCTTGGTTCAACGACAATCTCAAGAACTCCAAGAACAACTGCCGTACCCTCGAGAAAGCCTGGCGCAAAGACCCGACTACAGACAACATGACCGCCCTCAAGCACGCCACCCGCAAACACCACCAGCTGATCCACACCACCAAGAAGACAGCATTCAAGGAACGACTAGACAACAACGCCCACAACAGCAAGGAACTCTTCAGCATCGTCAAAGAGCTCTCCAACCCCAGCGCCGGAAACAACGACATCACTCCCTCGCAAGACCTCTGCGACTCACTCGCCTTGTTCTTCCTCAGCAAGATCGCCGACATACACAACAGCTTCGGCGCACAGACCATGCACCCAACCACCGAACCGATGCCCCCCACTACCACCCTCCGCGCCTGGACCCCGGTCAGCACCGAAGACACCATCCACACGATGAACACCATCCACTCCGGATCACCAACCGACCCATGCCCCCACCACGTCTTCAACATGGCAGACTCCGTCATCGCACCCCAACTCCGGGACATCATCAACTGCTCCTTCAACACCGCCACCTTCCCGGAGAGCTGGAAGCATGCCGAACTCAGCGCCCTCCTGAAGAAACCATCAGCGGACCCCCACCGACCTCAAGAACTACCGCCCCATCTCGCTCCTCCCTTTTCCTACCAAAGTCATCGAGAAGACAGTCAACAGACAGCTTGCCGCCTTCCTCGAGACGAACGGATCCCTCGACCACTCGCAGTCCGGTTTTCAAGCCAACCACAGCACCGAGACCGCCCTCATCGCAGCCACTGACGACATCAGAGCCCTGCTCGACAACAGGGAAACAGCGGCCCTCATCCTCCTGGACCTCTCCGCAGCGTTCAATACTGTCTGCCACTGCACCCTAGTGCAGCGCCTCAGCAACATCGGAATCCAAGAGAAGGCACTGGAGTGGATCATATCGTTCCTCGCCGGAAGAACCCAGAGTCCGCCTCCCCCCGTTCAGGTCCGAGGCCACCGAAGTCATCTGCGGCGTACCACAAGGATCATCACTCAGCCCCACTCTCTTCAACATCTACATGAGTCCCCTCGCGGCCATCGCACGCCAACACAACCTCAACATCATCTCCTACGCCGACGACACCCAGCTGATACTCTCCCTCACCAACGACCCCGCCACCGCCAGAACCAACCTACATGAAGGGATGAAAGACGTAGCCGAGTGGATGATGAACAGCCGCCTGAAACTGAATTCAGACAAGACGTAAGTCCTCATCCTTGGATCATCACCCTCTGCCTGGGACGACTCCTGGTGGCCCCCTGCCCTGGGCAGCGCACCCAAACTAACGGACCACGCACGCAACCTGGGCTTCATCCTGGACTCCTCCCTCTCGATGACCAGACAAGTCAACGCCGTCTCATCCTCATGTTTCAACATCCTACGCATGCTCCGAAAGATCTTCCGATGGATCCCCACCGAAACCAGGAAGACGGTCACACAGGCACTCGTCACCAGCCGACTGGACTACGGGAACACCCTCTACGCCGGAACCACAGCCAAACTTCAGAAAAGACTCCAACGCATCCAGAACGCCTCCGCACGACGCGTCCTGGACATCTCCCGACACAGCCACATCTCCGGACACCTGAGAGACCTGCACTGGCTCCCAGTCAGCAAAATAATCAAGTTCAGACTCCTCACCCACGCACACAAGGCTCTCCACGACCTGGGCCCCAGGTACCTCAACGACCGCCTGACCTTCTACACTCCCACCCGCCAGCTACGATCGACCAGCCAGGCCCTCGCCGCCGTTACACGCATCCGAAGAGCCACCATGGGAGGAAGATCCTTCTCCTACCTGGCAGCCAAGACTTGGAACTCCCTCCCCATCCACCTACGTCTGACCCAAGACCACCTCTCATTCAGGAAGCAATTTAAGACCTGGCTGTTCGAGCAGTAGCAGACCCCCCTCCCCCAAGCGCCTTGAGACCCTCCGGGTGAGTAGCGCGCTATACAAATTTCTTGATTGATTGACCACTTTGAATGGATTTTGAAACTTTGCCTTGAATTGTGTACTGAAAGTGCCCAATTAACTCCTTTGTTTAGGAGAGAAGTAGGAGCGAATGTGTCTTTCCCACCTGTGTGCCGACATAGCAGCAACACCGGAAGCGCTTGCATTAAATGCTCCATAGCCAAATCTGACAGACCACATCCTGAAACAGTAAAATGCTTCTGAGGTGCTTAACAAGGCCTCAGTGTATTGACACCGCCATCAAAACCATCAGACAAGAGGTGCCTCATTTGTCAACGCACAAAACCCAATGCCAGAGAGATGCACATTTTACCAGCTACATCAACTCTACTCTGGTCAGACGGGCACCTCGGGACCGGCCTAGCAAAGACACCCATGGGCATCTGTGGGCGGAAGTGAGCAGAGTAAGAAGGGGCGGGGACTACCATCCCCACAGTCAGGGGGCTGGTCATAGCAACAGCATCAGCGGACATAGTGTCACAGCTAGGCCCGTCACCGTCATCTCTTACCACACAGCCGCCTGCGCTAAGAGAGGACAGGGAACAAAACAGCACTAATTCTGCTGAGTAGCAGTGAAGGAGATGACTGGGCCTTGCATTGAGTGATAGTTTTTGGGAACATTATATGGACACGAGTTGGTAGACCCGTCTTGTCTCTTTGCTGAGCACCAGTCTGAACCAACTTGACCATTCTGAACAGAAGGAACAGACACATTTTGACGCACATATCCAGACTCAGCTTACCTGGAGATATTGCTTATCGAGCACATAACAATGACAGACTGTCCGACATATTATTTTATTGTTGTGGTAAGTTCTAGCAGCCTTTCGCCACAAGGGTGCACACAAGAAATCCACAATTACATTTTTAAAAAGCTTTTTTTCAAGCCATGTTTAGTGCAGGACAGGGCTTTAAGTGCGCCGGGTCTTGCCAGTGCTTAGCACTGGCGGTTCTAAAAATCAGGTGCTGAGACGGGTCCCAATCGGGCCCTTTGCTGCCTTTGATGTAGCTCCAAAGAGACTCATTATAGTTCTTTTATTGTCTTATTTCAGAACTGGATCATTTTTAATATTGTATACAACAAAGCCATAGTTGTTGCTTATTTATCTTATGCAACTAACAATCATTGACAAAGCCAATAGACCTGGCCTGTTGTAGGTGTGATGTTACGTGTAGTATTTATCTGGATGCAAAGTCAGAAGCAGCAAAGTTCCAGTCGGAGGACACACTGTGCTAAACACAGATTTTTAGCTTATGTGTTCTTAAGCCACGCCCTTAATTACATTGGCCACGCCTCGTTGAGAGACTCTCCCATTTTTTTATACCATTTAAAGTCCTGGTGCAGAATAAATCAAACAAAATATTTGCAAACGTGAGTTGAACCGTAGCAAAAACCGAAGCAGAAAGTGTAAGTATTATTAAACCAGACAACGTATTCTTGAAGGTATATATTTAAGTACCTCTGCATGGCTAGTCTTTAGGGATCTAAAGTATTGCCACAATAAGGGCCTCTCGACTTCATAGAGCTTTCCAATTTTTGCGAAAGAAGGCTATGTTATGTATCTATGCTGCAGCAAATTATGAGACGGACTGCCCCTAGCCTTGGATGGCTCCGTAGAAATACTTTTGAAGCAATCATGGCACCCGCGCTTCAGCTTAAGATGTTTAAAGCTAAAGTGCAAATGCCGCGATCGATTTGTAATGCAATAGCTCTTGCATTACTGAAAGTTTGAGCTTTTCTCGTGCCTCGAGATTCACATCAACCGTCCATGGTCTGCCCTGAGGTGCTTTTCGCAGGTAGTGGGATGCGGTTTGTGGACAGGTCTCCCCATGGCTTTAAGTGGGTCGGGTCCTGCCGGGGCTCAGCACCGGTAGTTCTTAAAAGTAGGAGCTGGGGGGGCGGAGCCAGGCCGGCGGCCAAGATGGCCGCCCGGGCTCCCGGCTCCGTCGACTCTCTCTTCCTGCTGCTGGATCTAGCTGTCGGGGCAGCTCTGCCGACACTTTCCTGGATGTCGGAGAAGGACCGATCCCACCGAGAGTTGCTCCGGAGGCTCTCCGAGCTTCAGGGACGGAGATATGCTTCCCGGTCGGTGTGGCCTACGCGGGTCCCGGAGCCGGGACCTCACGTGATACTGTAGCCGGTGGTGAGTGGAGCAACAACGGCCGGGAAAACACGGTCACCCGCGGGGGCGCTCGAACCCACCCTCAACAACATCCTAGCGTCCGTTGCTGAGTGCCGTCCCCTCATGCCGGACGGGCCCCCCCACCCACCCGAACGCTGCCTTGCTAAATGTGGACGTGTGACGCAGCTCTGTGTCTCTCTGCTGGAGATTGGTACGACCCGCTTGCTGCTGCCTGTATCCCGCGATTCGGCTGATCGGGGCCGATTGCTGCATGGCGATTTGGAGTCGTTCGGACACACTGGGTGGCGCAGATGAGACCTTCCGGGGGGCAGTTGAGATGGCTATCACAACGTGCGCCACCGGGGAGACGTCCGGATGGCACAAATGATGGCGGCTCTAGTGTGAACTCCGGTGGCATTTATGCTGTGCGCCCCATTTGGTAGTGATACCCTCATGGAACCCTGCCCACCCGAGGCGATGGCGATGCGCATTTCAAAAGGAGTGCGGAGTTCGGAAGCCCCTTCCCGTGTTTTGGAAGCACAGCGAGTGGGTTTGGTTCGCATGGCGTTTAGACCCCGGCATAAGTGGAAGTATGAGAGAGCCTGATGCGGTATTTTCACTGTGTGCCTTTGCCCGGTGACTCCCTCCACGATCTGTGGTATGGCCCGGATGGGTGTCTCTACGGGACCCTACACGTTGCTGATGAGTGGACGTTGGTGACTGGGGTCTACTCGATAGCTACAAAGGGCATCGTCGGAATGGAACTTGGTCCATGGACACATGGAGTGTTCGGGGATTCCATCGGATGTGAGGATGTGGGGACTCCTTTATTCCCCTCTCCCTTGTGGCAGACATCGTCGCGCAACCCATATAAATTGAACTGCCTACTCTTCCTGAACCGGACTATGTCTTGCTGCGTGGGAGGCGGTTGTGGGCTGTGAACGGCTGTGAAATGTGTCGTGTCCTGGCGCATTGGAAGAACTCCTACTCTTCTTTGGATATCCTTGTCTATTGTACTCTTGGTGCTTTGTTGGCTACGCTTTGTGCGGACTGGGACACGTTTCTGATAATGGCCGGGTGGGGCTGGGTTACGAAATGGTGATTGTTTCCCTCAGATGCTGACAGGGGGGTGACTGGGTGGGCTGGCGGGGCGACTACTGTTCTGATTCGATGGGTTCCTCGGCTGTCCTGCAGCGGCGCTGATATACCTGTAAGCTACGCGGGGGGGCCGGGGGCCTGTACTGGTGAACCCCCCCAATATATCTTTCTCTTTTATATTTCCTTCTTTTATATTTCCCCTTTCTTCTATATTTCGGGTTCCGTACACCGGGCGACAGGCACGCTGTTAAGGGGGAGGCCGTAGCCATTGGCAGAGGTGCAGGGTGGGGGGTTAGGGGAGGGGTACTACTGTTCTTTCCTTTTATGTTCCTAGGGCCTCTTTCTTATTCTTTGTCTCTCTTGGCTTTCTTTTTATTTCTCCTCTTTTCTACTTCTTTTGGGACCTGTCTAACAGGTTCCTCTCTATACGTCCTGGTGGTACAGATTACAGGGGTGGATGTTTCTTTAACGTTTTTATGTTGCAGCGGGCATAAATCTGTATTGATGGGCGAATTGTATAGCTCATTGTCTATCCTGTTTAAGGTGCGTCAACGCCAACGTCCTGCCTGCAGTAGTCCTGCCTGTGAATACCCTGAGCTGTGGTAACCCCTTGCCTTTGTATTATTGGATTGTGTGGCATCAGATCCTGTTCCTTCCTAAAACTCTAAAGAAACCTCTTTCATCCTGGTGCCGATATGGTACCGATAATATCCTGAGTTACGACGGGGCATTTGGGAGGCGGGTTGTTGTACTCTTATGGCTTGACTGATTTGCTTTGACCGACTCTGTACTACTGGCCGGCTGTGATGGTTTCAGGCCCGGGTTTGTAACTGCTTTATGTACCAATAAAGGTTTACCAAAAAAAAAAAAGTAGGAGCTGAAACGGGTCCCTACTCGGCTCTCCATTTTTGCCATCACCCTCAAAGTGAAAAAAAAAGAAAACTTATCTGCAATAGTACCACCGTCACTGCTTTTTATATAACAAGAGACATTTTGTCACTTTTATATAGCACAAACTGGGCCGAAGATATTGGTGCACTTTACATAAGCACTAATTACATTACACAGTGACATGTTTATTTTTTGAATCACAGGCTGTAGAGCCCATGTCAGGCTCGCACCTGCTCGCTCAGCTCAAAAATCAGCAGCTTTAGCCTTACACCACAACCTCGCCCACAGTAACTGAAGCATTTTCAATATTGTTAGACACGGAAGGTCCCAGGGACCACCGATTCCGACACGGTAGCTTGGCAAGAGGCAGGTAAGCACCCCGAGGCTATGTGTGAAGTAGTTGTGCAGCACACACTCACACTGACACAGTAAAGCTCACACAATAAGGAGCCACCACTTCCAGAGCATTTGACAAAAACAAGTATCTTTATCTATTTCTTGTTAGAGCAGATAACATCGATTTCTCACAGTAAATAGGTTAAAGGGTTTCTGGTAACCTCAGGATAATTCAGGTAACACTTCTGGGGCATATGGTCACTAAAGGTAACATTTCAAATGCAGTGTAAATACAACAGGGTAACACTCCTAACCCACTAAGCGATATAAATGAACATTTCCCAGACTCTTACTCACAGTGGGCATACAGACTCATTTGGGCAGAGTAAACCAAGGCAGTTCTATATTCAATTTAGGCCCCAACCCTCCTGCACTGATTCACCTGGGAGGGGGCAGCCATACGTAGTGGTACAATGTAGGCAGCTGTCACCAGTTGGTTCAGAAGGGGTATTGCAGCCGGGGAAAAAGAACAGTTCTCCGTCCGTGTTTTGGGGCCTGAGCCCCTGGCAGATGGAAATTTGGGCACACGATGTCAGGTCTGGCCAGCAGGGAGTTAAGTACCGCATCCTCAGCTTAGCCCAGATCTTGCTCAGTGATGGGCGGTCACGGGGCTGCCACTCCGCGTCAGTCTTGTCCCCCCCGCCAGCCCCGCTTCTATCAATGAGCTCGCCTCCCTCCCCGGGATGTACCTGCGCCGGGGGAAGGCGAGACTCCTTCCGCTGCTCCTTTCCCTCGGGGCTCTCCAAGGCTGGGGAGCCGATCTGGGGGCTTCCACTGGCAGCGGAGCCCCTCCGGTGAAGATCGGGACCGGCTCCGGGCCTCTGTCGGCCTTGAGACCCAGGAGCCAATCCCTGCGCGGCTTGAAGTGGGCGCAGCCGATGATGATGCTCTAGGCCCAGCGCGGCCTACGCTGCAGCCGCCGCGGCCCTCCTCCAGCAGCCGCGGAGGCGTCCAGGGGCACAGCACCTGGGCTGCGGCGGTAATATTAGCCACAGCGCCTCTGGAATCAGCGGCCCCCGGGCTATGGCCGTATTTTTGGCAGACTGCGCTCCGGCAGACTCGGCACTGGATCGCAAGTACCCGGGCTGTGGCGGTGATCTTGGGCAATTAGCGCTTTGCCAACCCAGTGCTTATTCACAGGTACCCGGGCAGCGGCGATGATCGGGGGCATGTAGCGCTTCTTCAGGCACAGCGCTTAGTTGATGCAGCGCCCAAAGTCCGCAGCCGGAGGCTCTAGCACAGCGCTCAATATTCAGGGCACACACAGGTCCTGGGCACACGGCAGCGCCCCAGCATAGTGCTCCGGGGAAAGGGCCAGTTCTTGGAAGACTGCGCTTAGGTGACACAGCGCTAGCAGGAGGCAGCAGATTCTTGCAGAACAGCGCTTAATTGGCACAGTGCTTACCTTGGGGTTCCCAGCGCTTCCCAGCCTTGGCGCTGGCAGCAGATGACAGGAAGGATTTACTGGGATTGGATGCAGGGTTTAGGTGCAGAAGTCAGTTGCAGTGGGGTGAATGTTGGTAGTCCCCGGCAAACCCAATGGAGTTGGTCTCGCTGGTTGCCCTCCCACTGGGCCAGGTCAGCAAGCTGGCAAGATCACTCAGCTATCTTGGGGTCAGCAGGGCCTAAGCTCAATCAGCCTCAGTAGTGTAGTCTCCCCCCTAGCTCAGCAGCCTATACTCCGGCAGAGGGTCCCCAGGTCTAGTAGTGCACCAACCGACTGTCAGGTTTTCCCTCCCTTACCTTTATACCCCTAGGTCAGGTGACCCTACAAAAAGGTGGCAAGTTCTGGCGCCAGCCTGGGGGGTTGGGAAGATTCTAGAAGGCTCTGGGGACTCTGTGGTGGCTTCTCTGGTGACAAGAGGCGGGACGCTCAGGGTTACAGTAGCATTATGTCCCAGCCTGATCCCAACTACTAGCGTGCAGATAGGACAGTGGCCACTACGCAGTAGCAGGGGCCTATGGCAACCATATTGTTAGGAGAGAGCACCTGCACCTCAGCACTATTCAGCAGCGGTAAGGTGCCCAGAGTCCCATGTCCAACAAAACAAATGGTGGTAAATACTGAGGCAGAAAGGGAAAAAAAAAATGCGGGGTAAGACCACCCTAGGGCTGACAGGTCTAACTATTATATACAACAAAGTCATAGTTGTTGAATATTTCTGCTATGAAACTTACAACCATTGACAAATCCAATAGTCTTGGCTTCTTGTAGGTGTAATGTTACTTGGTGTATCATATATCTGGCTGTATGGACAGAAGCAGAAAAAATGCCAGTCGGGCGGCACACTATACTAAGTACAGATTTTTAGCTTAAGTGTTTTAAGCCACGCCCTTAATTACATCGGCCACACCCCTATGAGAGACACCCTAGTTTTTTCATCCCACTTAACGCACTGGGTCTCCCGCAGGAATGCGTGCAGTTAGATCCCCTTTCAAGGGGGTTGAGACTGAGGGCGAGGTTAGCTATGCCCTTTTTCTGGTCACACCAAAACTCTACTGTGCTTCGATCATGCATGAGATGAGGGGCCAACGTGCGCAAAACCACTGCACATTGTCTGTATAAGGAAAGTTTGAGCTATTGGCATTGTAAATGACAATGCCATTTATTTATATGTTTTGATAACCTGCAAGAGGTGCGTAAACACGCACTTTGCACTTGTAGTTGTTGCTTACGAGAAGCAAAGCTGGCAGAAAATGTGCCTCTTTTATTGCCAGCCTTGCTTCTAGTAAGCTAGGACTATAAGTACAAAGTGCGTGTTTAAGCACCGCTTGCAGGATTTCAAAACACAGAAATAAAAGGCATAGTTATTTACAAAGCCAACAGCTAAACTCTCGCAAATGCGAGACCTATTGCATTGCAAATCATGTCAAGGACTGGGCCGTGCTAGACATGTGCCAGCTGTCGCAGTTTATGTGTGGCGTTCCTCCGTGGAATAAACCTGGACTGGTGTAGTTGTATTAGGTGGGGCATATGAGGCAATAACCTGCCCGCTAGGATCCCGCTGAGAAGCTTATGAAGATTTAGGAGTGAGGTCGGCTTATAAGAGGTTAACAGTAGAGGGTTTTTGTCAGGTTTCAAGATAATGGTTACCAACTTGGTTACTTGCATGGATGTGGGCAAAGACTTATCTTGAGGGCATCATGATATACTTCTAGTAGCTTATCTGCTAGCAGTAGCGCTAATTGTTGATAGAACTCAGCTGGGAGTCCATCGCTTCCGGGGCACTTGGCTATTTGGAGGAGTCAGATGGCTGCTAGTAATTCTTTCCAGTAATGGGCCCTGCAAGCGATTCAGCTATTTCAGTGTCTACTTGAGGTAGCTTTGTCTGCCCCAGAAAGGTCTGTATTATTTCTGGGGGCGGAGCGCGTTTATTTTGGTAGACAGTAGCGAAGTGTTGGGCCAGTGTGTTCATAATCGCACCCTGGGTTCATATCATGTCCCTGTTACTATTTTGTAATTGCAGTATCAGGGTTGCTGAGGACTCGGACTTAATAAGAACACCGCACGGAGGTGCTGCCTCAAACATTGATTGATTGCCAAAAGAATACTACGTTTGACATGGAGTTTTACCCGTGCAGCTTTGACCCACGGTGCTGTTTAAAAGTGTTGTAATTATCTGCCTC
The DNA here is from genome assembly GCF_964204655.1 of Triturus cristatus. Classification (NCBI taxonomy): domain Eukaryota; kingdom Metazoa; phylum Chordata; class Amphibia; order Caudata; family Salamandridae; genus Triturus; species Triturus cristatus. The sequence goes on along the minus strand of NC_140589.1, from coordinate 237,640,862 downwards.
ACCACAGAGTTGACCCATTGAATACCATTCAAACGCTAGAGCAATTCGGAATGTCATGATAGATTTTCTGCCACTGCAAATAGCCTGTATGGCATAACATTAAAAACGTGGATCATCTGCATGACTGATAGTACTTGAGCTTGAATTGCTTTTTCCTCCTCTTGGTGAGGAAAATCTGTTAAAGAGTTCATATTTCGTATATATATATATTTAAATTGTGATGGATCAGCAGGGTCAGGAAGAAAAGGTACCAAAAAGACATCAAGTGAGGATATATTTTAATAAACGACTATGCCTTAAAAGAAATTCTAGGATTGCCTCTCTTGGAGTAGCTTGGTTTTCAAAGGTGCTGTGCTCTTTTTCCAAGAGAAGGAGTCTAATTTTTAAGCAATGTAGTTTAGTTATACATATAAATATTGCTTGTGACCCACAGTCTATACATTTAAGGACTTACCTCAGCAGGTAGCTCGTTGTATGCCGTTTCAGAGGTAGACAGTAAAAAGATTGGTGAAAAAGATGGTATGTCTTGCAGCAATGTCAGAAAAGTAGCTCTCACAGTTTCACCAATAGCCTCCCACCAATCTCCAATATGAGGCATATATACAATACTAGGAACCGCTCTTCGTGCTTCACGGAAAATCTGGTTTAAAAAAATGCAGAATTGAATATTGCATTAATAATTTACCTTTCAAAGATCAGCATTTTGATAACAGCTCTGGTATTGGCATTTAGAATGCCTGTGAAGGCGATCGTGTGACCCCCCCCATGCTCCACAAAAATAGCAGCTCAAATTCAATCATTAAAAAACTGACGAATGCTGCAAGCATGCACACCTGATAGAGCCAATATTATGATGAATTACACTTTGTGATTTTTTGGGAAATCACAGCAAGTCATTTAACGCAACAGTTGAATATTCAAGAACTAGAAAAATATTAACGTAAGGGAGACTGCTACCGATGCACTGCATAAGAAAGGAAGAAATTGCACTGACTCTTTACGTATTGAGCATTTATAACATGGCCTATTATCTATACTAGTGAGCAACATCTTGATTAACTCTATGCCTTTTAAAGGGGTGCTAGTGGAACAAAGAACACAGCAAGTGTTTGCTATTTATTCAGTAACACCAAAACTCTTCAGAACAGTAAAATGGAAGTATATTGTGGCAATCAGTAAGCCCAAGAAAGCTCAAAATGCTCTGAAACAGCAAAGTTATGTTATTTAACCCGTTTACTCTCATTTCTTTGATGGGCCCGCAGTGTTCAAAGTTGGCGTAGCTTTGTCCAACAAATAAAGTATGTAGTAGAAGTTAATTTAAAGTGTTTTGTTTAGCAGGCATTATCTTCACTAACAGCAACTTTTGACAAACACGGACAGTACGAGAAAAAATGCCTCAACCTTCACAGAAAGATTGAAATAAAGAAGTGTTTTAACCTTGCAAATATCTGAAAACAGCCCTGCCAAAGCTACCATCCACCCTGGTATCAGAACAAAGTGTGTTAAAATTGTATGCAATAATGGCAAATCTGCGTGATGAACGTAGAGAAACTGGGTCAGCCACCTAACAAACTCTGACATTAAAAGTACTAACACAGAGTGCGTGGGTGTACACAACAGAGTGAATCAGAGCCATAACAGATACTTTAGCAGTCAAATCTAGCAACATCTGCAGCAAACACCTGTTCAAGCAAGGAGAGTGGCTAAGGCTCGAGACCTTCTGCGGCAATGATTCAGAGATTGTGCTGAAGGCTAGGATATGGGGGCAGTATCTACGTTACTGAGGCACAGGCATCAGAGTAGGCTAGGCTAGAAATTAGGCGGAGGGAAGGGTCAATTTTAGAGGCATCAATGACATGCCTCCCATCAAGATTTGGATTTTAAACTCCTTTTAAAATTTCAGCGTTGAAAGAGAGCCTTCTGTGGGAGAAGATGATGTTACATTACCTCGTTGAATTTAATTGAAAATTGTTTTTTCTGGGCTACTGTTTTTTGTAGTTTTGTAGCAAGAATATAAAATGTCCTAGCTGTGGTAACAGAAAGTTTCAATTCTATTAAGGATACGGAGGTAAGGATAATGCTTTTCTCTATTTTATTAATCATTTTATTAAATAGTAGCCATCAGTACACCCTAGGCACTTTAAACAATTTCCTCCAATCAACACACAGAGTGCATATAAAGTCCTATGCCTCTTTTCATTCTCCCTCTTTCTTCGCGTAAAACAGGTGGACACTGCAACTTCAGGAATCAGTCTTGGTCCCATCAACTGCTACAAGGAAAGGAAGTCCAAGATTATCAGTACTGTATCACAATTCCAAATGTCTATAATCTAACAAATAATGACATGGAGGGGAAAAAAAAAAAATCACACTATAACAGTATATTCAACAGCATGAACAACAAATCAACAGACATCTGAATCACAGAATCACTGACTTGTAATAAAGTTAAGCTAAAATATTTTCTTAAAAATTTTGGAGGGATCAGCCAAGCGCCTCCGCATTATTAACAGAAGTGAAACCTTCCGTTACGACAGCTAGGAAATGTTATATTCTATGTCAGAACCGGAGGCGAGGATCATGCTACTTCAAAGAGTATGGATCACCAATTGAGCCACTTCTACCAAAGGTTTATTTTAAAACCGCTTAAGGTAGAATCTGAGGACCAGTCTACTGCGTTCATAATGTTCTCCAGACGGGCTCCTTTAGAAAAAGCATTTGAGAGCATGTATTCTTTCATCAAATGTGCCCCAAACAGATGTGTGAATATTGGCTTCTCACATCACCCACCGCACCTAGCGAACAATAGAGGGCGACAAAAGCACCTTAAAAGGCTTGCCGAATGCAATAAGGAACCCTTTCCAAAGATGAGCTTTGAGGCATTGTAAAGCGCAATAATGCAGGGGACCTGGGAAAAATCGCTAGAATAGAAGAGGAGAGAAGGCCGACCAGCCGGATGATCTACCTCAGCGAGGTCTGGGATTTTGAGAGGATTTCCCACAGCTCCCAGCAGATCATGGTCATTTTCAGAGAGGGAAGACTCAAGGTAGGTGTCGTAGAATCGATGATGAACCCTAGAAACGTCATCTTCTAGGAGGGGGTCAGAACGGACTTCTTGTCGTGGATGACAAAACCCAGCCTCTTCAAGGGGTTTACTGCTGTGCAAACTTTATGGGCAAGCCTCACCAGGCATTAATCCAACTGCAGAATGTCATCTAGGCAGAATAGGAGACGAATCCCCGGACCTCGCAGATGCTCCACCACCGAGGACTTCGGGTAAACGCCAAGGGGCTGAAGACAGCCTGAAGGGGAGTGGTGAGAACTCCAAGTCCTGCCCATGCCAGATGAAGATCGAGGGGTCACAAGACACATCTGAGAAGGTGGATCCCTTCCATTTTGAAGTGTTGGTAAACTAACCACTCGTCAAACTTATGAATGTTTTATAACTAGGTGCTGACTCCTGTCACTTTTGATAACTAAAATAAGTTGCTTACAAACTTCCCCACTCCGTGATGAAGGGGATTGCCAAATACTCCTCCTTGGGCCAGCGCACCAGCCCGGAGCAGACTGGCTCCCCCAATTTCGGGTCCACTTTAATTAAGAGGGAGCGGCACCTCTTAATGGACAAAGCGCAATTCGCATTGCCCAAAAAGAAGACCGCACGCTGAGTCAAGCCTGATAACACCTCCGGGGAAATGAAATACCCTGTCAGTTTAGCCTCTTCTACCATATCCAAAATCTTGGTAAGGGGCCCAATAATGTCCAGGAGCTTATCTTGGGAGGAACACCAAGACCAGCCAATCCCTTTCTTGGGGTCCTTGATGTAGATTACCAGAAAGTTGGCCATTTTTGGATCAATCTCTGGCGTGAGGGCAACTTTGTCATCGAGAGACAGTCAGGGACCCTCTGCCCGCAGGTGGCTTACTGATCTCTTTCTGTAGATGTTTAAGCAAAGGCCCCCCACATACTTGCCAATCTTGTCTGCCGGAGCCCAATTCAACAAACTGGAATTAACTATGTCATCAGGGTGCACCACGTCCTCTGCCAGACCAGCAGAAGGCTGCCCCAGAGGACTTGAATCTGAGATAGGGTACCAAGGGAGGGAAGGGCCCACCTCCACAACAGCGTCTCCATGGGACTCGTCCCCATTTGTGTGGTCTGGGGAAGGAAGGGGTAGACGAATAGAGGAGGGGAAGTAGGGGGTAGCTGCGGTGGACTGCACCAGGAAAGCCCACTTAAAACCTATCAAAGGCATTGTAATCCACACCGCCTCCGGTTTGTGCTTCTGTGACTAAGGGGCCATAGGGGGCAGGAGGTTCGGAACGCATGAACCTGGGGACCCCGGGTGCACGGAACCAGGACACGGGATGAGCGTGCATTGCTCTGTAATCTGCCTGTAAAGGCGATACTCAAGAAAGGCTATGGCTTCCAACACTGCCCTGTAAATGGCTTCATAAAAATACTAGCCCCAAGGGAGGAAGCATGGAGCTTCCTCCTCCATGTAATATCTTTCAGAGGATTGCATGTTGCCCTGTTGGGGCTCCTGCCTACTTACTGATATGAATTTTGGGAGGGAACGAGGCCTGAATTTTTTGGGAGACCCAAGGACTCCAGAGAGTCTGCTTAGTGCCGAGTGAAAGATCACTCCAGCAGAAATATTGAGTTGTCATTGCCTGGGACCAATGTGCCCCAGGGGGCCATAGCAGCCTCGCAATTCAGACCCTGGAGGGCGTCTTCACACACAGGACAATACCGACCCCAGGGGAGCGCCAGCAGCAATGCACAGAACAAATGGGAAATGCAGACCATTGCAGTGCGGGCCTTCATCTGAAGGAAACAAAATGTGTGCAGAACATAGGCTATGGCTCCTGCAGAATAAAAGACATGCGTTGGGGGAACCACTGAGTTGTTCTCTTGGATGCCATGGGGGGGGAGGGGTGGGGGTGTAACCACACTGCTCCCGTGGTCGCCGTAAAAGAGAAGGGAAGGGTCACGTAAAGAGCCCGATTACACACTACCGCAGCCAGCAAACACAGGGAAACATCACACAATGCCGGAAAGAACCCCCCACCCCCATAGCCTGAAAAGACACCAGTGAATCCAAAAAAGGCAAAGGGAGTGAGATGCACTTAACTGAGGCTGACAGCAGCGAAGAGAGAGGGAGAATGAAAAGGGCATATAACTTTATATGCACTCCTGTGTGTTAATTGGAGGAAATAGTTTACATTGCCCAGGGTGTTCTGGGAAAGTTAGTTGTTTCTGGTTCTGATGGCTGCTGTTTAATGAAATAGTTAATACAGCAAAGAGAAAAGCATAATCCTCGCCTCCAGTCCCGACAGAATCGCGTAATGCTTTGTCTGACAATGTAGCTTTGATCACCACAGTTAGAGAACTTCTCTTCCAGGAATGCTAATGTTGTTAAGTTGGCTCAGTATGGAATGCAGCGGGCCTTAAACATCTTTTAGTGGAATCTCTCAATATATTTCAGATATGTTAGAAAATGGCACGTAGCACGTTCGATTTAATCTCCCTTCATGAAGGAGGTGAGATAGGAGGAGAAATATAGCATCAGGCCAGTAACTGAATCATAAAAGAATGTAAACTACCTAGAACATCCACAGAGCCAAATGACATGATATGACACATACACACTGAACCAGATCTGACAAACATGCCCAATTGCATTCCAGAATATGCTATACCATAACAGTAAATCTTATTGCAGTTTCTTCAACGAATGTTCTTCCATGTAATACAATATTCTCCCATTCATACACTAATTTACCTTGATTTAGCCTGCTCCCTATAGATCTCCCTCTCATCAACAGAATACCCATCACAGTGGACCAATGTTGTCAAAACATTCCCTGAATGCCTTGCTGCCATTCTGTTCCACTAGTTACCACCAGTTGATTGTTCTCATACAGTTCTAGTTACCAGTTTCACTACTATATTACTCCTTGGCTCGTAAGCACTTTATAAATATATTAAATAACATATACAAATTGCAAGCCACCTTTATCATTAAAAGTGCACTTGACAGTCCGTTCTTTGCCAGTTTCTCTGCATAGATTTAATTTTTACCAACTGCAAACAACCCAACACAACGAGAAGGCAAATGTCAAACAGGTCATTTACTTCCCACTCAATGCTTTGCACTTTTATTAATTAGCTAGGACACCTGACCACAGGTCTTACTGCTGCCACTTGACCAAACGCTGCAATCGCGCCCACATCAACCCTGTGGATGTTACAATCTGGAACCTGCAACCTGCCACAGCAGACTGCCACCATAAACTACATTCCCCAGGGGGCATAGCTTTCACGGCGGGAACCGCGTATTACTCGCGCACCAGCCGGCGCTTAAAACATCGCCAGGCCTCCCGCGGGACGCGCGCGGGCTCTCCCGGGCCAAGGGCTGGCCCGTCCTTGCCCGTCAGTGGTCGAAAGAGGCTGGGCTGGGCCATGACTTTTGGAGTTCTGGATTAATACACCAGTGTGTGAGACTGTGGTAACTTTATCTACTCTTTTGATTTTCGACTGTTTTTTATTGCCTTTTTATTTAAATGGGGCCCTGATTGAATCGAATAGGTGTATCGCATGTGTATTATTGTGAACGGAGCCCAGTTTTTCTTCATTTATTTTTGCTTATTTACTTTTTGTGTTGGGGTTATCTTGTGGTCCACGTTATGGGAAAAAGAAAACTGTATAATTTACCTCCCGGCCAAAAAACGACTAAGGCTAAAGATTCCAGTACGTCATTAATGAAATATCTGACGGGGGCCGTGGGTGCTCTTGAAAAACAAATTTCTAATGTTGAAGAGGCTTTGAGCAAAGAGTCACACGCCTCCCCCAACCATATATTGCATGAGGGGGAGACAAACTCATGTGACAACCGCAGAACATCAAAACGGCTGTGTCCAGATCGGGAGTGCTGAGATTTCTTAAATAGACTCAGATGTTGTACCATTGCCGCCGCCCAAAAGAGTGTGTACCTCTAAGAAAAAAGATGCCTCCAAAACTTTACTGCCGCTGATACATAAGGTTCCACCTTCCACTCCCCCAAATACCCCAAAATCCAAAACTAGGTTACTAGGAATGGACACTAACTATTACTAAAGCTAAAGAACGTGTAACTTGTCCCAAAAATAAAAGCAAAAGTAAAGGCCAAGTTAGAAATAACATGTCAGGAATCACAAGCCTATTAACAGAGTTAACCACATTTATTAAAGAATCTATTGGTATCTTGGTGAGGAGATTAGACAAAATAGAGGCAGGCCTGGTATCTATTACAGGGTGTTTAAACAAAGTGACAACAACACGATCAGAGTCTGGTGGGGGAGATGGATTAGGTAAAGGTAAAAGCCAGGCTCTAGTAGTTAGTACCCCTGGATGTAGTAATCAGAGCAATGAGACGTGGGTATTAGCAGACCCGCAAGTTCCACAACTACGAAGTTCTCCACCTCTAGTGGTTCACAGTACAAGGCTGTTAAGGTGAGAGGGGGTGTGAGCGCCTCTAATAATGAAAGAAGGGGCGATTTAATTCAATCTGACACACGCCCTAGTCAAGGTACTCGCGCGCCATATAATCAAGAGCTCCCACCAAACTCCACTAGTCTAAATCTTCCACCAGCTGCGGTCCTCTATACCTTGATTTTGGCAAATGTTCCTCAAACCACTGAGGGTTATAAAGAATCCTGGGTCACTTTGAGGAGCAAAGCTATACATTGTCTGGGCGTTAAAACAGGACTGACACAGGAGATGTTTACCGAATTTAAAATGGTGAGAATTGTCTCGTGGGTGGGTACCACCAGAAAAACATTTAAAGGGGACTGTGTCGTTCTATCCTTGGGTTCCCCTTCCCTAGTCCATGAAATTCTAACTCGTATTGGTGCAAATAAACCTATGGATGAGGGTATCCATGTTCTCCCCTTGGGCTATTTTTACCGGCCAAGATTGTCTGATAAATACACCGCCTCACATACAACCACTCAACCTAATAGTAACCCAAGTTACAATTTAGAGGTAACAAATAGGTACGGGCCTTTATATTCTTTGGAGGAGGTGGACTGACTTTCGGCCACAGATGCTCATTATAATTTAGCAGTTGACTGGGCCCCCAAAGTTTTAACTAGACTAAGTCCCTCAGTATCCTCTGTGGAACCGTTTGTAGGTGTAAACAATGGCATGTGTGGGGGTGTTACAGTAACCGCTTTGCCCCCTATAACTCACAATCATATTAATCAGAATATTTTTATGGGTTTGAAAAATATGAGTGATTCCCCCCCAGAAGGAATTCTAAAACTTTTCTTAAACGATCCACTAAGCGGTGGAGATCTTAATGTTGTAACATCTACTGTAGTCTTAGATAGTAGTTTGGTCGCCGACTTGCAGAGAGAAGTCAAAGACAGGGTGAAAGTGACCAGGAGTTAAATTCCCTACCCGATTCTGTTCAAGGGACCGTTAGAGTAGTCTTTTGGAATATCTCTGGCCTACAGTCAAAGGTGGATAACCCAATATGGATAGACTTCATTAACAACTTTGACATCCTTTGTCTTCAGGAGATGTGGTTGTTGGATGAACTACATATTGATGGTTTTAAGATATTTCACATACCAGCCCTGCGGTCAGCACATGGGAGACACAAAGGGGGGATTTGCATTTAGATTTCAAATATGTTGAGGGTCCAGAAGATCAAAACGCTAAAGTCTACCTCCTATTATCAAATTGTCAGCATTTACTTTTGCAAGTTGAGGTAGTGGTTATTAATTTTTATAATAACATAGATAAGGCCAAATTTGCCGACTTACTAAAAAGCCTTATTGACTTAAGTAATTTGGTTGTATCTAAAGGAATGGATGTGATTACGATCTGGGGCGGGGATTTTAACACCAGTATCTGTCGTCAGTCCAAATGTGGGTTTGGGGACGTTGAAATAGAAAACAAACAACGCCCATGCGGCTCACTTCGTTCATTCAGACAGGGGCGAAAGATACCATGGCAACTTTTGATCTTGGCTTTGCCAATATGCTGTGTTCTCCTCCAGTAGTTTGGTCCCACGTTCATTGGTCGGGGTTCTAACTCTTTGATAGATTTTATTATCATCCCAAATCGTTATGCTAATTGGTTTGATCAATTTCTTATCCATTCAAATGGTCTGAGCGATCATTTACCGTTAAGTATTAATATCTTACTTCCATTTAAGAGTACACCCTCTATTGGGGAAAGCTTGGCTTGGACTCAAGATATTGTGCTGGCCTGTCAAAATGGCTATTTCCTGAGGGGCAGGAAATATCCAGAGGTTCTAAACACAAAGATTATATCTAAGGCTTTAATCCCTATTACTGAGTGCCTGCAAGAAGGGACATCTCATAGGGACATATTGAATGCGTTTTCACTAATTATGTCAACAATACAAAATTCGCTGAGTGGTCCTCGTAAGGTGCCATCCAATAAAAAAAATGGATGGTTTGATAATACGTGTACCAAGACTTATTCCTTGTTAAAGGCTGCTCTCCATAGAACAGAGAGGGACTATGAGGAAATTAGAGGGTGCAGGAAGGCCTATAACCTTGCCAGGAATAAACGTAAGAAAGAAATTAAAAATCAAGCCTGGAATAACCTTTACGAGGCTTCCTTACGTAGGGATTGTTCCTATTTCTGGCAGGCAGTAAAGGCACAGTTTTTCTCTAATAATAAGGAAGCAAGGGTTGAGTTAGCTATTGATGAGAAATCATGGGTTGACTTTTCTTCTAAGGTCTATGGAAGTAAGGGTAATGAGGCTATTACTATACCCCAGGAACTAAACCCATTTGGTGACCATATTGATTTCTCGCGGATTGATGAACAAGTTACCTGCCTTCGGTAACGATGTATCTGTAAGAAACATTAGTTAGTTAGATTCCTCACCTTAGAATATCCCCAGGCGTCAAGCTGGATCCGAAAAGATTTTTCGTCAGCAATACCCCTTGCGCGTCGCTTGGCGTCGTCTGCGGCTCCGTGTCCGTCGTCGGCGTCATGCGCCGGAATGACGTCGGAGTACTTCGACGCCGCCCTCGCGCGCTGACGTCAGTTCTTGTACATAGTTTTCCGCGCCAGGAACACAGAGCCATGCAAGAGACCGACACTGGTGCCAAAAAAGTCTAGGGCCCTGAAAAGGATAACCTTAACCCTAGATGTCGGTTCGCAGAACGGGGAGGATGGGTGGGTCGGTGAGGAATCTAACTAACTAATGTTTCTTACAGATACATTGTTACCGAAGGTAAGTAACTTGTTCATTTGAAAGAAACACGTTAGTTAGATTCCTCACCTTAGAATAGATACCCCAGCAATACCAACCCCGGTGGTGGTTCTGCGAACCAAGATCACACCAGAAAGTCCTGGAGAGCAGAACGGCCAAAGAAGCCGTCTCTCCGGACTTGGCTGTCCAGGCAATAATGCTTAGCAAACGTGTGCAGCGAAGCCCACGTTGCCGCCTGACAAATGTCCTGCAAGGGGACTCCCCGACCCAGGGCAGTCGTCGCCGCCGTGGCCCGAGTGGAATGGGCCCTCAGCCCAACAGGAGGTTCCTTTTTAGCTAAGGAGTAACAAGCTTTGATGCACAAAACGACCCACCGAGAGATGGTCCGCTTGTGCACCGCCCACCCCTTCTTAGCGCCCACGTAGCCAACGAAGAGTTGGTCATCCACCCGGAACTGTTTTGTGTGGTCCAGATAGTAGGAGAGCGCACGTTTTGGGTCCAGACGGTGGAGCCTCTCTTCCTCTTTCGAGGGATGCGGAGGCAGAAAGAAAGTGGGCAGCGTAACAGACTGCCCGATGTGAAAGGCAGTCACAACCTTAGGAAGGAAGGAAGGGCGAGTGCGGAGCACAACCTTGTCCGGATGGATAGAAAGGAAAGGAGGCTTAGAAGAGAGAGTCTGGAGCTCACTCACCCTTCTAGCAGAGGTGATGGCTACCAGGAAAGCAGTCTTAAGCGTCAACAGACGAAGAGGACAAGTATGAAGTGGCTCAAAGGGAGCGCACATCAGATATGTCAAGACAAGATTCAAATCCCACTGAGGCATTACGAAAGGGGCAGGAGGAAACATGTGAGTAATGCCCTTAAGGAATCGAGAAACAACAGGGGATTTGAAAAGAGAAGGCTGATCAGGAAGCCGGAGGAAGGCAGAGATAGCAGAAAGATAACGTTTAAGAGTGCCCAGAGCAGAGGCCTGCTGGGCCAAAGAAAGAAGGAAGAGAAGAACCTCAGAAAGAGGAGCGGAAAGGGGTCCACAGCCTTTACTGTGCACCATGCCACAAATGTATTCCACCTAAAGGCGTATACCGTTTTAGTGGAGGGACGCCTGGCTGCCAGAATCACATCGCAGACTTCAGGAGGCAAGTCAAATGGCATCAACTGTCGCCGCTCAATCTCCACGCATGAAGGTGGAGACTGGACAGGTTCAGGTGGAGGACCGTCCCCTGCTGCTGCGACAGAAGGTCCTCCTGAAGAGGCAGTCGTATCGGGGGATCGAATGACAGACTGAGTAGCTCGGGATACCAGTACCTTCGTGCCCAATCCGGAGCCACCAAGATGACTTGGGCCCGGTCGCGCCTGATCTTCTTCAGCACTCTGGGCAGAAGTGGTATAGGCGGAAAGGCGTACAACAGACCGCAACTCCACTCGCGACGAAAAGCGTCCCCGAGCGAGTGCCGCCTTGGAAACTCCAACGCGCAGAACTGCTGACATTGCGCATTCTCTTCGTGGCCAATAGATTTAACCAAGGCTCTCCCCACTGCCGAAAGAGGCCTTGCGCCACGTCCGAGTTGAGACGCCATTCGTGATCCATCATGCACCGGCGGCTGAGTTCGTCTGCTCTGGCGTTCAGAGAACCCGCCAGATGTTGGACCACCAGGGTGATGCCCTGATGTTCCAGCCATGTCCAGAGGCGCAGAGCCTCCTGACAAAGGGTCCACGACCCCACCCTGCCCTGTTTGTTGCAATACCACATGACGTTTGTGTTGTCCGTGAACACCTGCACCACACTTCCTCGGACAACGGGAAGGAATGCCTTCAGTGCAAGTCGGATCACTCTCAGCTCCAAAAGGTTGATATGGAGCCGAGACTCCGCCGGAGACCAGAATCCTCTGATCTCCGCCTCCCCCATGTGGCCCCCCCATTCCCAGGAGGGACGCATCCGTCACCACTACGTGCTCCGGGTGGGGTAGGGAGAGGGATCTGCCGCTGACCCAATCGCAGTTCGTGAGCCACCACTGCAACTGTCGTGCAGTGCCCTCCGAGATCAAGACATGGTTGGACAGGTTGCCCCGAAGCTGGGCCCACTGAAACTTCAGGTCCCACCGCAGAGCCCGCATTCGCCACCTGGCGCGATGCACTAACATGATGCAGGAGGCCATCAGACTCAGAAGCCGCAGCACCAACCTGACCGAAACCCGGGATAGAGGCTGAAAGATGGGAATCAGAGCCTCAATATCCCAGACCCGCTGCTCCGGAGGATAAGCCCGGAACTGCGCCGAGACCAGAACCGCCCCGATGAAAAGGAGCTTCTGGGAGGGACTCAGATGCGACTTCGGCACGTTGATGGAGAACCCCAGCAAATGCAGGAGGTCGGCCGCAGTCTGGAGGTGGGAGACTACTTGCTGGGGCGAGCCCGCCTTCAACAGCCAGTCATCGAGATAGGGGAAGACTGGAACCCCTAATCTGCGCAGATGAGCTGCGACCACCCCGAGGGGCACTGGTGAGGCCGAAGGGGAGCACCGTGAACTGAAAATGCTCCTGACCCACTGTGAACCGCAGGTAATGCCGGTGGGCCCGGCAGGACGGGAATGTGAAAATAAGCGTCCTGCAAGTCCAACGCTACCATCCAGTCTCCTGGATCCAGGGCAGCCAGAACCTGAGCTAGGGTAAGCATATTGAACCTCTCCTTCCGGAGGAAGGCGTTGACGCTCCTGAGGTCCAAGATAGGGCATAGGCCCCCTTTGCCCTTCCTGGGAACCAGAAAGTAGTGAGAATAGCAACCACTACCTACTTCTGGACCAGGAACGCGCTCGACGGCCCCCTTGGCCAAGAGGGCTGCAACTTCCTCCCGTAGAAGATTCAAGTGATCCCCCGATATGCGGTGGCACTGCGGTGGCATGGCTGGAGGGGTCGTCTCGAAAGGGAGGGAGTAGCCACCTGACCGACGTGATAGAACGCCAGTGGAGCAGGTGATGGCGAACTCTGCCTCCCACTGGCGTGGAATGGGCCTGAAAGCACGGACTAGGAGGGCTTTGAGGCGGATGCTGCCGGGGTTGATGTGGACTGACCGGCACGTTGACCCCCGGTACCACCTCAGCGGAATCCACGTCTGCGACCAGGTTGGCTCTGCGGCCGGCGGCTAGGCGGACGTGAGGGGGCGCCCCTTCCTTGGCCACGAAAGGGACGAAAGGCGGAAGTTTGCGGTCGCGGCCCCGAGAGGCCCAAGGACTTGGCCGTAGCCCAGGAGTCCTTGAAGCGCACCAGCGCACTATCCGCCTTTTCGCCAAAAAGGCGAGTGCCATCAAAGGGCATATCCATGAGGGTGCTCTGGACATCCCCTGAGAAAGACGTGGATCGCAGCCAGGCGTGGCGACGGAGCGCCACCGTGGTTGACATCACCCTATCCAGCGAGTCCGTAGTGACTAGTCCACACCGAATAGCATGTCGTTCTGCATCCCGCCCGTCGGCAAGAGCCTGGGCGAGCCGCGTCCGGGCCTCTTCCGGACACAGGGGCAGCACGTCCTCCACCGTATACCACAGAGAGTGAGAATAACGGTCCAAGAGGCAAGCGGTGTTCAAGGACCGCAGTCCCAAACTAAGGGAAGAGAACAGCTTCTTACCGAACTGTTCCAGCCTCTTGGATTCCCGATCCGGGGGAGCGGACAGGAAGGAGGATTGGGAAGTAGAGGCCTGGATAACCAGGGGTGTTGGGCCAGAAAACTGGGGTCGCCCGAAGCAGGGCGGTGGCGCCGGGCCACGTTTCGATCCACAGGAGGTACTGTGGAGGGCTTGGACCAGGTGCCCTTCAGAACGTCCACTAGTGCCTCATTGAACTGCAGCAGAGGCTCCGAGGAGCTTGCTGACGATTGAAGCACTTCAGTGAGGAGGTTAGTCCTCACGGCCACAGCAGGCGGCTCCAGCCCAAGGGCTACGGCCGCCTTACGCAGCACCACGGAAAATGCAGCACCTTCCTCCGAAGCCACAGTCGGAGGAGAGATGAAACCAGTGTTCGGGGAGGTGTCCAGACCACTGGCCTCCCCCAGCTCATCTGCCCAGTCCTGAGATAAGTTGGCCTGCATGGCCAGAGGGTCCTCAGACCCCTCCCAGTCGCCCCCATCATCCGATTCCTGATTAACAGGGGGAATAATCGGAGCCGGACGGTAGATGATATTGTCATCCATTGGCGTCGGCTGCGGCGCCGGGCCCGGACCGGGGCTGAACCGGAGAACGGCGGCGTCCGGAGACGGTGTCGGCGCCAGCGGAGGAGGCGTCGTGAGGTCGACCGGCACCGACTGAGATCCAGGCCTGGATCCCACGGGGAACTGCGGAGTCGGGACCGAAGTCGACGACGGCGCCGCCGGCTCGCTAGGTCGCCCAGTCGAGCCCGCGGGCGCGCCGGCAGGAAGGCATTCTCCGCCGGAGTCGCGTCAGTCCAAGGGACCGGTGGGTAGGGGGACGTAGCCGCGGGGGTGGTACCACCTGGACCCTCGACCGAGTCGCGCGACCGGCGGGGGGAGTCCGAAAAGTGGTGTTGTCTCTTGGACTTCTTACCATGCTTCGACTTACCCGAAGACTTGGAACCCGACGAGCGGTAATGGTGGCTGCGGCTCCGCGAACGGTCCTTCGACCTCCTCCTGGACCGGGAACGGCGCGGAGCCGAGTGTCGGAGCTCGAGAAGCTTGCGGGACCGCTCCCGCCTAGCCTTCGAGGTCAAGGCCTGGCAGTCGAGGCACGACTCCGCATCGTGGTCGGCCCCCAGGCAGTAAAGGCACCGGCGGTGGTGGTCCGTCACCGACATCAGTCGGTGACAGGAGTCACAGGCTTTAAAACCAGGCATCCTACCGGCACCAGTTCGAGTTGAGTAGACAAAAGAGTACAAAAAGTTTTAGTCAAAAAGTGACTAAAGGGGTAAGCTCTTCCCAGACCAGCGCGGTCTGGCGCGAAAAAAAGAAGAACAAGAACTGACATCAGCATGCGAGGGCAGCGTCTAAGTACTCCGACGACGTCATTCCGGCGCACGACGATGGACGCGGAGCCGCAGACGACGCCTAGCGACGGGCAAGGGGTATTGCTGATTAAAAATCTTTCCGGATCCAGTCTGACGCCTGGGGATATTCTAAGGTGAGGAATCTAACTAACGTGTTTCTTTCAGATATCCATTTTACACATGGCGAAGTGCTGGCGGCAATAAATGAGAGTAAAAAAGGTAAGGCCCCAGGCCCCGACGGGATCCCGATTGACCTCTACAAAAGCACAACAGAGCTTTGGTCTCCGTTGCAAACTCAAGTTCTAGAAGCATGTTGTGCTATGGGTTTTATTAAATCCTGGTCGGAGTCCGTAATAATACCCATTTTTAAAAAAGGGGACCGGGAAAATCCTGCCTGCTACCGACCAATTTCTCTCTTAGACTCATTTATGAAAATTGCAGGAAGGGTCGTTTTGAATGAACTTCAACTGTGGGCCGAGGACAACAATATTCTGAGCCAGGTCCAATACGGTTTTAGGGAGGGGATGGGTACAATCGAGCAGGTCCTACATTTTTCCATGTTACAGGGGAAGTATACCCAAGCGAAGGCAGGGAAATTATTTGTGGTATTCGTAGATCTTACCGCTGCTTTCGATTGCGTTGACCATAGTAGGCAATGGAAAATTCTAGAGGACCTAAAGGTTGAGCACTCATTGGTGCAATTTTTGAGGCAATTATACACGGGGCCTCAGCCAAGGTGAGGTATGGACTAAAGGGTGAGTGCAGTAAGTCATTCCGCGAGGAGAGGGGTGTTAGGCAGATAGCAGGAGCACAATATCTAGAAAAGAGCTTAAAGCCCTATTTTTAAATCATTTTGAGACTCTCAGATTGGCAGTGGAATTAAACAAAAATTCTGTAATTCACCATCAACTAAGTTTGGCCACTAACTCCATTCAACCCTACCTAGTGTGGTGTATGGGGGAATATGATAGATATATACTGACTAGGTTTAGATTTTATTGTTTTCATCGTCTGGTCTTTTTTCCAGCTATAAATGACTGGTTCAGGAATCTTTGCCACTGTCCGTGCGATAATCTAGCACCACATACAACTATGCATGTTATCCTTTTTTGTAAATTTTATGTTAAAGAACGTGCTAGATGGATTATGTCTTTTTTAAAACAGGGAGCGTGGCGGCAATGTCGCCCAGCTTTCCTATTTTTACAATTACTGGATAATGTGTATTGTATTGGAAGCATGACTGGGCTTTTGAAAAGTATACTGAGGAAAAGGAGAAGTATAATCTGTTAGTTTTTAAATTGTAAAATGATGCATCATTGGGCTAGTTGTATATGCAAATGCATTTTCTTAATGTGTATTCTAAATGAATTGTTTTTTGTATCCCCAGCTTTCATGATTTTACCAGGTATTTAAAATCGAATAAAGCGTTTTCTGATTCTGAATTAGCTAGGAGGAACATTTTTAAATAGCTTATTACCATAAACACAAGGAAAACACTGCTTGAGCCACTCTTCAAGTCACCAATACAAATCTCTCAAGGTTCTTTTGGTTACAGTTATCCCAAAAAGACCCTCCTGTGCGAACTCAGCAATAAATACCTATTGGCCGAACTATTGGTGGAACTAACCTGCTACGTCTCATCCAGTCCTACGGCCATTCAATTTGTTCTTCACCATACAACAGCATTTACTGACAGACACTACACTAGTACATCATCTTTCCTGGTAGCTAGCAAAAAAATGTTTAAATCCCCTTCCAACCAAGAAGTACCACCATAACTTATTGGCGGATTCCTCACTTCTCATCAAAATTGAGTGTCACTTTGAACATGCATGCTGCTCTGTGTTTCTTATAAGCAATATGTCCCATGCTATGATATGGCCCCTCATGCTCTTGGTTGTATTAGTGGGAGTAACTCTGATACTTAGTTGTCACATAATTCTCACTCAAATTGTTTTACTCTTGTAAACTTTGGAATATTGGGTTGCCAATTATACATAGATTGTTCATGCATTTTAATGATTTTTCTAATCCTCTCAAAATGTCAACTGCTTGCTGCGTTCGATATATATCTGATGTTTTGATAATAAATTGTCCACATACGTGTTCATCTTTACTGCCTGTGTATTTGTATGCTAGTGACAAAATCCTAGAGCTGCAATATAATTAGTCAGTTTCCAAAGAGCCTCGTCCTTTGACAAACATTTATAACAGTCCACCATCATCCCTGCTGGCAAATGTGTATAAAAGACTGCCTTTCAATTTTCGAAGCAATGCTGTCATTTTGCGTCCTTCGTATCATCCAAGCAACTTTTACCCCAAATGTCAGTAAACATACTTTGGATGGTTCTTTGCATTTCTCTCATGGTGTGGTTGTGCGCCATGAGGAGGAAGGAACACGTGGGATGAGTATACAATCTGTATTCTCTAACACCAACGAATGTGCTACCTCCAATTATGTACCACATAGAAACTTAGACCTCTTTTACTGTTAAAAATGTTAAAACGAGAATTCTCCTCTTGGAATTCCCGGTCACTCTCCCGCAAGTGTATTCTATATAGTCAGATTTGTGAGAAAACTGAAAAACGGTATTGATAGCACTTGAATGAGAGTTGCTGTCCAACAGGACTAGGCTTATCCCTTTCGAAGAACAGAGAAAAGAAACAAAATTGCATGGTGTAAGTGTCCTAAGGCAAACGTGTGTTGAACTGTGGTTGAGGACATAAGCGACATGTATGTAAACCAACAGACAGCTAAATGCACACAGACTTAAAAGCTCACCTACTGTGATTTATATTTTAGTAGTTTGAATCCTTGCAGTTCAATTCAGTCTTCCACCCTCTGAGGATGTAAAATGGATTTCAGTAAACTGAGTAACATCAACACCTGTCATTTGAACTGCTTCAAAACATCAGAGAAGTGGTAAGAAATGCTACATAAAAAAACAAGTTATTTGCATTTTTGCTACTACGATGAAGTATCTGAGGCTGCAAAACACCCCCTGGCAACGGCTCGCCAAACCAAGGGAATGGAGAAACCACCATCAACACTTTAAAATGAATCAGCAGATCATCAGTTGGACACCAATCAGTGCTCCAGAACCATCTTGGACTACAGACGACCCGTAGGGTTTTCCATCAGATCATCAAAGGTAAGATTATCAGCAATTATACTGGTCCACTGTGTCACTGACACCGACCAGAACTGTGGAATAAGCCAATGGGGGCAGAGGAAGCTAAAGTCAATGGGTTTATATGTCATTATGATTTGTAGAGTGCACCATCTCCCTGGAGAGTATCCTGCTTAGGGCAGATGGAAGGACTAATCAAAGAGCCAGGTTGTCAGCTTCTTGTGGCAGTCACGAACTCAGGAGGAGGCTCTGATGTGTAACGGCAGGTCGTGCCATGCTTGCAGAGCGATGTAGGAGAAGGCTCGCCCTCCGGTTCTGGTTCTGCGTATTCGTAGAATGTGTGCTAGTAGGAATCTAGTGGGTTTGTCAAAAGAGATGCGGCTAATGAGGTATGCAGGACCAGTGTTGTGTAGCGATTGGGAGGAGTTTGAACTGTGCTCGTGTACTTTGAGATGTGGTGTGATGTGTCTAGTTCCACAGCAGGTGCTGAATATCTAATATGGATTTTAAACGTTACCAGCACAAATTCAGGGTCATCCTCCAAATGTGACAATCTCTTTAGAGTACCTGCTATTAAAGCCTTCATGGAAGGCCTCAAAAGAATAATTCCCCCCAGAGTGCCACCCTTACCTGTGTGGAACCTAAATATCGTTCTCACCAGGCTAATGGGGCCTCCCTTTGAACCTCTACACAAATGTGAACTCCAATTTTTAACATGGAAAACAGCCTTTCTCGTAGCCATCACTTCCCTCAGAAGGGTCAGTGAGATACAAGTATTTATCATTCAAGAACCTTTTCTACAAATGCACCATAACAAAGTTGTTCTCCGTACCAACCCAAAATTCCTCCCTAAAGTCATTTCTCCTTTTCACCTAAACCAGTCTGTAGAACTACCAGTATTCTTCTCGCAACCACAAACCGTTGCAGAAAGACCTCTACACACACTAGATGTCAAACGAGCCTTACTCTACTACATCGAGAGAACACAACCTTTCCGTAAGACCAAACAACTGTTTGTCTCTTTCTCTCCACCACACAAGGGCAACCCCCATCTCCAAATCGGGGATAGCTAGGTGGATTGTCAAATGCCTTCAGATTTGCAACCACAAAGCAAAACGAACGCTATCCGTTCCCCCTAAAGCCCATTCTACACGTAAAATAGGGGCTTCAATGGCTTTTCTAGGAAACATCCCATTAGATGATATCTGCAAAGCAGCTACATGGTCAACACCGCACACTTTCACCAAACACTATTGTGTAGATGTGCAAACTAAGCAACAGGCTAGTGTGGGCCAAGCTGTACTCAAAACATTATTTCAAACCACTGCAACAGATACGGGTGGTCGCCGCTAACGGTGGGTACTGCTATATAATCTATGCACAAGTGTGTAATCTGCAGCTCATATGCCTCGAACGGAATATGCTACTTACCAGTATGCATCTGTTCTTGGCATGTAGAGCTGCAGATCTACACACGCCCACCCGCCTCCCCGGCTACCTATATCTGTTCCAGTTTATCTTATTTAGATACAACACACATGGGCATCTTCACTGTTTATTACTACACTCCATCATTTCCCTGCTGGCGAAAAACAATCTGAGGATGGAGCCGAAGCCCATGCGCAATGCGATCCAGAGGAGGAGTCACCGACCTCGTGACTTCCAAAGACTTTCCAAGAGGAAAAACAACTGCAAACATCCGAGCCCAACACCAGATGGCGATCTATGCACAAGTGTCTAATCTGCAGCTCATATGCCTCGAACAGAATGATTCAGGATTGTGAAGTATGAAGTAAATATTAATAGAGGAGTGGAATATATGCTTAGGAGTGGCTAATAGTAAGAACATTCTTCGAGTTAAACACACTGAGCCTGGCAACACAGCCTCCAAGAAGGAGAATGAGGTACTCCTTAAATCATGAACACATTTGCAGAGATCCCAACATCTAGCTCACTGTGACAGGGTGGTCCCGACACACACTCCCTATACGGGCACGAATGAATGGTGGTCTGCCTCCTTCCCTTCAACCCCTCTGTTTCATCCCTACCAGGAAGAGTGGAAAGAAAGCACGGACGCCTGGGAGTCGGCGTTTCCAAACGAGTCTATCCCGGGCCCCTTTAAGCAGAGCAAGAGTCTACACAAAGACCCGCCCTATAGCAACGTCATTGGCCACTCACTGGACAAATACCCGGAAGATCCAAGAGAGGTGCGTCTTTCGACCAGCGCGAGGATCACGGCGGAGAGCATAACGGAGGAGGTGGCGTGTCAGCGGTCTGCAGAACCTACGAAAGCGGAGAGGACGGAAACGGGGAGCAGCTCAGAGAAGGCGGCAGCGGAAGGCGAGCCAGGAGGCCAACGACCCGGCGAATCCCGGAGCCACGTACCAAGGGGTGCGTGGCTGCTACAGGTACGGGAGCGGCTGTCAAGGGCATTTGGGAGGCGGGAGAGGGCGCAGGTGTAGACGCGGCGCATAGAAAACAACAGAGCCGCGCGGTTTCAAGTCGGGCGCATAGGCGTTCTCTCTCTCTCTTTTCCCTTTTTCCCCGCCCGTCACAAACTATACACTCAAGTGCACATTTAAGGAATCACGTTGTGGTGTACTCCCTCACTCCCGGGCCCTGGGAATCCTTCACTACGTTAGCAACCGAAAACTGATCCCATGCCTATCTGTCCTTATCTCCCACACGCGAGGGAAGTGCCCAAGGAAGAGCCCAGCCCCGAGCACAGCAGAAGCAGAAAAGAGACCGGCAGACGTGGGAAAGGAACTCCGAGCTACACACGAGGAGAGAAGACATCCCCCAGAAAGAAAAGCACTGTTCCACACAGCGGGAAGTCAGGGAAAACAGACCCCCTCAAAGAACTGCCTAACAGACGGCCCTTATATGTAAAACGGAACTATAGGGGAATAAAACCTTATAGCAGCAGACCTGGTCTCCGGCTCCTCACTGTCCCATCTTCACACTCACCTATTTTAAGGACAAATGATCTGCAAAAGGAATTGTGGTAATTAAAACATAAGTTCATTTGCAAAAACAGATAATGTAATACAATCCTCCTCAGCATGGAGCAAACAATATAATTTCTGCAAGCATACTTCAAGCATTTACAATGCAATAGGTCTAGCATTTACGAGAGTGTGAGGTATGGGCATTGTAAATGACAATGCCTTTTTTCACTTATGTAATGTTTTTAAAACAGGTGAATAAAGGGCAGTGTCATTTAAAATGTCAACAGCTTAAAGCCTCGCTTGCAAATGCGAGACCTATAGCACTGAAATGTGCTATAAAAAAATTCTTTAAAACGCTTTAGAAGAGAGCGTGTCATGCCTGCAACAGCAGTCAGGATAAAGCTATTTGAGAAAATAGTGCTCGGAGGCTGTAATTACACCCTACCGAGTAACAACACGTAACGGGGTGTGTCACCATGGGAACTCACAAAATGAGACAAGGCGGTACTAAGGAGGGACTACTAAGCATTTGGACCAATGAACAGCCACAGTTTACAGTGGACAATGACAAGCCAATGGAAAATATGGGCAGAGAGTGGGCGGAGCTTCTAGCATGCCTCGTAGAGCAGCACATGTGCTGCCTAGGCTCGACATAAAATTAAGTTGTTTATGAACAAATACTTGAATTAATAAACAGCATGTCAGACTATTGACAATGTATGACCTAGCTTCTTGCTCCAACATTCCAAAACTTTTTTTTCTATTTCTCCATGTCTATTTTAGAACATTCTACTCTCAGAGGGTGGAATGTTCTAATAGTAATACAGGTCTTTAGCCTCAAAGTATGAGCCTACAGCAGTAGCAAGTTAATTCCCCCCGCAGGATGCATTTTCTATGAAGGGCAGGTTTGGCTGAATATTTTCAGCTGGACACAAAATGCATTAATCTCCACTGCTAAAGATTCACTGATGGGGGCAGATGTTGAAAGCATAGCTTGAAATTGCAAATTAAGCCACTGCCAGGACGGTAAACGATATAAACGGGAAACAGCCATTACAATGCAGTCATAACCACGGATGACTTACCATAAAGCTGTTACCACAAAGCTGTTACCTCCAAGCCATTACCACACAGCCTTTACCACGCATGCCTTTACAATGAATTTAATTCAAAGGCAAGAATGATAAAAGCATATGCATGGAAAAGGTTTTAAAAGTATTGTTTATTTACATTTTGTTAAGGCATGAATAGTAATGTGCATGGTGAAGGTTTTACAGTTAAGTACAAATATATATATATTCACTGAAAAAAACATAGGTTTTACAGATGTTATAGTTAGAAATTAGCATTCAAAAAACCTTAGAAATTCACTGAAAAAAACCATACGTTTCAGGGACGTTATAGTTCGTTGGACATTTCACTTGTACAAAACTAGAGAAATGTGAACGTTATAGTTGGTAGAGCTAACTATAACTCGCGCCCCCGCAATGCATTGCTGATGACGTCACATATTACATCACTCATGACATGGTCAGTGACATCACTGATGACATCTCAAATGACATCACTCATGACATACTATGTTTCAGGTGACTAAACTTGAGGGCTGCATTATATCCCGGCACGTGGTTGGAGACACACCAGTGGCAGAAAGGTGAGCTGTGAAGATTTTCTCCACAGTGTCAACACTCAATCTCCCTTTCCATCTCTTCCTTTCTCTCTCTCACACTTTCTCTGTCTCTTCCTCTCTCATTCTTTCTCTCTTCCTCTCACTCTTTCTCTCTCTCTTCCTCTCTCACACTGTTTCTCTCTTTCTCTCTTCCTTGTATCCCACTCTTTCTCTCTTTCTTTCACTCTTTCTCTGTCTTCCTCTCTCTCTCACTTTTTCTCTGTCTTCCTCTCTCTCTCTCTCTCTCTCTCTCTCCTTTGCTGGACGCATGATGCACCATCTTATCTTTCTTTGTGTCTTGCAGGCTGTGATTCACAAATTGTCGATGGATGACACGCCATACCTGTACCTACTTTTATTTTTTTCTTTTGTTTAAATAAAATGTTTTATATGTAAATCCATACATGACTAAGATTCTTATTTGTCCAACTTCACAAGCATCTTCTTATTAATAATTGTACTACATTAGCCAATTTTTTAAGTTCCAGATTCCCTAACGTGACTGTCACATTTGTTTGTGGGGGTTGGGTGTGAGGGGGGATGGCGGACAAGGAGCAGCTGCTGGGGGGGGGGTCGGAGCAGTGTTGGGTGTCCAACCTGCATAATTGTTGGCTCCATTGCATCTGTTCTCAGAGACTTAAGAGCCGGCGGGCAGGCTCGTAGATGAAGAGCTGCAAGCAGACTGGCTGGCTCGTAAATGGAGAGCCGGTCAGTTCGCAGAGGGAGAGCTGTGGGCCAGCTCGCAGAGGAACAGCTGCGAGCCGACAGGTATAGGGAAAGGTGCGAGCCGTCTGCTTCCAAAGGGATAGCTGAGGAACAGTGATGTGAGGAGAGGGAGCGTGAAGGGGGCATCTCGCAGAGAGAGAGACCTGCAGTATATTTCCAGTCTTGGCTTCACAGATACAACTGCAGGCCCGGGAAGTCGTACCCGAAGAGCTGCGAGCCGACCGGTGGTTCGCAGAGGGAGACTTGTGGGCCCAAGAAGGTTGTTGGGGGTATGCTGGTGATGTGGGAAGAGGGTGCGTTGCCTGCTGATTTGAGAAGAGGCAGCGTGAAAGGGGTATCTCGCACAGACAGAGCTCCAGTATGTTTTCAGAGTTGCCTCGGACAGATGCGAGCTGACGGACTGAATCACAAAATGGCTTTTCAATGTTCATATAGTGTGACTTATCAACAGTTCGCACCCAGGCTTGCAGAGGGACAGCTGCGGGCCCGTGGGCTCGACTCGCAGAGGAAGAATGTTACAAATAAAGAAAGCTAGGAAGTCCATAAGATGTGGTTCAGGATCTCAGCTTTATTCTTTGGTTAGGATCCATATTAAGTTCATGCTAGGCCCCACCAGGAGCAGCCTCCCTGCTGCTCAGCCCATCCACACCAACTGAACTTTCCTTCCACTCAAACACACTCAACATTCCGATGACATCACACACACTGAGCGGCAAGGCAAGGACAGCAACAGAGAGGATGCATCATTTACTTCCTAGATTATAACAAAGAACTACGGGCCGTCCGCTCCCAAAGGAACAGCAGCGTACTAGGTCGCAGAGGTAGAGGCACAGCAACGTACTAGCTCGCAAAGGTGAAGAGCTGCGAGCCGACGGACTGGCTTCTAAAGGCATAGCTGCGAAGTGGTGATGTGGGGAGAGGAAGAGCGTTGAACGGGAATCTAGCACAGACAGCGCTCCGGTATATTTTCAGTATTGCCTCGCAGAGGTATAACTACGGAGAGATACGAGCTGACGGACTGAATTACAAAATGGCTGCCAACGCTTCCTAGTCTCAACAGTTAGCAGCCAATGAGCCGCAAGCTCATGCTCGTAATGCCTCAACCAATCAGATGTCAGAACTCTCAAATATCGATATCTTTACAATATGATATTTCTCAAAAATTACTCAACGGGTTTACCCCATTTAAACAAAAGCGTGCTTTCTGGACCACGACCTTTCTCACAGCCAAATGTGGCATGTCCGGTCGCAAAGAGGCACAGCAGCGTACTAGCTCGCAAAGAGAGCTGCGAGCCGACGGACTGCCTTCTAAAGGCATAGCTGTGAGCTGGTGATGTGGGCAGAGGGAGCGTGAAAGGGGTATCTCGCACAGAGTTCTGGTATATTAAATTGCCTCAGGCACCTTTGTTTTATATTTTCACTCGATGCGAGGCACAAAATGGCTGCTAACACTTGCTGGTTGGAAGTGTTAGCAGCCAATCAGAGGACACTTCCTGGTTTCAAGAGTTAGCAGCCTATCAGAGGCAATCTCGTGCTCAGGAGTTAGGCTCCGCCCAGATATATATATATATATATTTTTTTCCTTTAATATCTCAAAAACTACTGAACGGTTTTACACCATTTCAACAAAAGCGTACCTTCTGGACCAAGACCTTTCCCCCCGCCAAAGTTGGTGTAATTCTGTTCAGCAGTTTGACCTGTACCCTTGTTTAAAGTTTCTCATGGCAATTGCATGGAGAAAACAAGTTTTGGGACCCCCCCTTTTTTTCTCACCCCCCCTTCACGAATCACCCCCAAACTTTCAGGGTAGGAGCTGACCTAAAAAGAGGAACTTTTTGGAACATTTTGTAAAGATTCGTCAAACAACGCCAAAGTTATAAGCAAATCAAAAAATGCTTTTCCTATGGAAACTAGGTTCTAACTAACTATCTACTGGTGACCACCAGTAGATATAGATATATATATATATATATATATATATATATAGGGTCGATCTACAACAACATACGTTTTGATATGACTGATATCTACAAAAGTGATGGAGTACACTTCACAGATGCGGGAAACTGAGTTTTTCTGAATAACCTGAAGCTGTGCATCCGCACTTACATGTAGCTCCAACTAAGATACTCAAGGGCTCTTTTTTGGGCCCCCTAATATTCCCAATATCGGCTCGCAGAGAGACAGCTGCGGTCCGACTAGCAGAGGGAGACCTACGGCCCGTTGGGCAGGCTCGCAGAGGAAGACCTGCGGCCCATGGGCTCCGCTCGCAGAGGGAGAGCTATGGGCCTTCGGCTTGCAAAAGCACAGCAGCGAACTGGCTCGCAGAGGGAGACCTGTGGTCTCACTCGCACAGGGAGACCAACGGGCCAAAAGGCCTGCTAGCAGAGACACAGCTTCGAGCTAATGGGCTGTATCGCAGACGTACTGTTGCGAGCCCGAGCTGCGACCCGACGGGCAGACTCGCAGAGGGAAAGTAACGGGCCTGCTAGCACAGACACATCTACAAGCTAACAGGGTGGCTTGCAGGGGTAGAGCTGCGGGCCCGACATCTCGCAGACCCAGAGCTGCGAGCCGACGTACTGACTTTTAAAATCATAACCGCGAGCTGGTAATATGGGGAGAGGGACCGTGAAAGGGGTATCTCGGGTTGACAGAGCTGCGGTATATTTTCAATGTTGCCTCGCAGAAGTAGAACTACGGAACTGATGGCTTGTAGAGGAAGAGATGCGAGCTGGCGCACTGAGGCATAAAATGGCTCCCAACACTTCCTAGTTTCAACCGTTCACAGCCAATCAGCCGCAAGCTCGTGCTCGTAACCCCTGAGCCAATCATATGTCAGAATTCCCAAATATCGATATCTGTAAAATTTGATATTTCTCAAAAGCTACTGAACGGATTTACACCATTTAAACAAAAATGTGCTTTCTGGACCAAGACCTTTCTTCCTGCCAAATTTGGCGTAATTCCGTTCAGCAGTTTGACCTGTAGCCTAGTCTAAAGTTTCCTATGGAAAATGCAATGAGAAAACATGTTTTGGAACCCCCCTTTTTTGTCAGCCCCCCCCCGACCAATCACCCCCAAACTTTCAAGATAGGAGGTGATCAAAAAAGAGAAACTTTTAGGAAAATTTCGTAAAGATTCGTCAAACGACGCCAAAGTCATAAGCACATGAAAAATTGCTTTTCCTACGGAAACGTGGTCCTATCTACTGGCGAAAATATATATATATATATATTCACTGAAAAAACCATAGGTTTCAGGGGTGTTATAGTTAGCTGGACTTTTCACTTGTACAAAACCATTGAAATTCCCCCGTTATAGTTAGTTCAGCTAACTATAACTCGCGCGCCCGCAATGCACTGCTGATGACGTCTCATATTACATCACTCATGACATGGTCAGTGACATCACTCATAACATCACTGATGACATCTCAAATGACATCACTGATGACATCACTGATGACATAATCCAGTGAATGTGTGTTTTTCTGAAAATTAAATATGTTTTATATATGTATATCTCAAGGTCGATGGAAGAATAAATGGGTGTATAAGTGTCTAAATGGATGATTTGTTTTTGAAAAATTGATTGTGTAACTGACTGATTAAGTGTATCACAGTGAATACATGGCTTAGTGAGTAATGTTTAAATATGTAAATATCTGTATCAGTCTCTCACTTTGTGTATAAGTGGCTGCATGGGTTGGTGAGTAGCTACATGGGTGTCTATATAGGTTATTAGTTGGTTTTTTGAGTATCAGTCTGAGTGTCTGCATGGTTCGGTGGGGGTATTACGTAGTGCATAGGTGCATGAATGAGTGACTCACTGTTTGTATGTGTTGAAGACAGCATGTGTGGGACTGTATGGGTGGATGAGTATGGGTGTGTTAGTGAGTGGATGACTGTCTCAATAGTGTCTTTATGAGTAACTACATATGTTTTAAACTAGTATATGTGACTATTGGTGTATATAAGTGAGTATATGTGAGAGTGAGATTGAAAGAGTTCCTGTATGAATAAGTATGTGTTTCTATAAGTGATTGTTTAAAAGACTAAGTATGTGTACGTTTCCTTAGAAGTAAGTGTGGTGGTGTGTGTATAACTGTATATGCAAGTAAATGTATGTTTGATTCTTTATTAGCATGAGTGACTATGTGTGTGAGTAACTCTATGGATGAGTGGCATTGTGTAACAGGATGTATAGGTGTATGAGTACATATGATGAGTGAGTACATGTATGAGTGACTGTATATGACTGTTGGTGAATGAGTGGATGTGTATGTGGATCTTAGAATTACTGAAGAGGTTGTTGTAACTGGTATTGGTATGTCCATTGTTTTGAAAATTTGAGTCTCTATTTTTGAATGTGTGTATCAAAGGTTATATTAGGGTGAGAGGAGGTCTACCACTCTATCACAACGATGATGTCATCAGTGATGTCATCAGTGATGTCATGAGTGATGTCACTGACCATGTCATGAGTGATGTAATATGTGACGTCATCAGCAGTGGATTGCGGGCGCGCGAGTTATAGTTAGCTGAACTAACTATAACTGGGGAATTTCAATGGTTTTGTACAAGTGAAAAGTCCAGCTAACTATAACACCCCTGAAACCTATGGTTTTTGCAGTGAATTTCTGAGGTTTTTTAAATGCTAATTCCTAACTATAACGTGCCTGAAACCTATGTTTTTTCTGTGAATTTCAAAGGTTTTTTAAATGCTAATTTCTAACTATGCCAACAGAGATAGGACATGTGAAGAAAGAAGAAAAAATGCACAGAAAGAAAAAAACAGAAATGCCAAAAGAAGCAACAGAAGTCCTCAAAGACGAAGAAAAGTGCAGGAAGAAGGATAACGTGCAGAAAGAACAAAAAGAAGAGCAGAAAGAAGCCTTGTTGCAAAATCATCCTGTACTCTCAACTTTTTCAGACGGATACTGGTGGTAACTGAGTCTGACTAACCAGTCCTAGACCAAGTGCTATGTTAAAAGACACTTAGAATACAGTGAAAACACCTACATACACTAGGGAACATTATGCGTTGGGGTCCCCCTGTGATTAGCATGACCTCCTCTGTAAGCCCCTAGTATATAATAGGGCAGGGGGATTAAAACTACCTCTTAAAACAGGCCACAGGGCGTTTTTGCACACGTTAACTCAGGCCCCGTCCCTTCACTTCACCACTGTGTAAACGCACCCTGTGGCTGTTCTAAGTTGAGAGATTAAGTCCCTTTGAATCCTAAGGGTCCCTAGGGTCAAACTAGACCACTAGGTACCTCCAAAAAGCACCACAGAGCTGCGTTGCAGAGAGGTGTAAAAAGGGGCATGGCCTCAGAACACCTGTCTGCAGCGCAGCTCTCTGGCACATACTGGAGATGCCTGTTGGGCTAGTTGGCCCTCAGGGACCCTCAGTATTGAAGAGGAATTAATTCCCCAACTTACATCTCGCCAGGGGGCGCGTTTGCAGAGTGCTGCAAGGAGGGGGCGTGGCCTCCGGCACGATGCCAGTCTTTTATTTATTTTATTTTTTTTCAGAAGGGGGGGCTGTGTAGTTCCCCTTCTTCTAATTTATTGGCCCTGATGACCCCATCCCCCAGGGCCTGTCTCCTAATTATATTTTTTTGACCCCAATCCCCAGGGCCGGCCATTGTTTTTTATTCTTTTTAAAAAATATATATTTATAGACACACCTAGGACATGCTGGACAAACCGTATGTACCTATCACCATGACGATTTGCGTGATATTCATTAAAAGGAGACTATGCATACAATGAATCCACGTGGAATGTATTTACACCACTAGTGAAGCTCTGACATGTCTGATGCCCTACCGTGCCTAATCCCGGTAGACACCCTTGTCGTATATTTATACAAACATGGGTAGCTATTGACGGGCACATTTAATACACATGCACACCAAGCCATTCAAAGGGGATTCGACAAAAATTCGACCAAAACTATGCAAGAAACCCCCCTCACGGTTAATAAAACACACATCCACTGCCGGATGTGTAATACTTTTTATTTTACTCTCTGGAAAGGGGACGAACATCACTTGAGAGTCACAGCGCGCTCCTGGCAGAGCCCAATGCTGTGTTACACCCACCATTGCCTGCTGAGTGCCACACACCTCTGTGTTGTATTCCACTAGCTAGTGCATATGCTATGACACTCTCTAGCCCATGTGCACTGTAACACCACCCCGTGAATATGTCATGCCACACTTGTCTTCGCACGGGTTATATTGCCCCATCTAACGTGCCTTCCTCGATGCCTATGTTATAACGCACAGTGCTATGCCATACATATTACAATCTGGGATCCATATCTTTGTCACAGTGCATATGCAACGTTACACTCCCCAGCACATATTTTATATTACAACTTTAGAGACTAGTTAGGTTACACAACACTGCCCTGTGCATATTACACTCCAAGGCGCATATCGCATAGCACGCGCTAGTGCCTGTGCTATCTCGCGCTCTCCAATGAATCTGTCATTGCGCATATTATATTTCACGCCCGGTTCATCTTATATCACACTTTTTGGTGCATAGTTTATACCATACACTATATCTAGTTTTCATTTTCAATCGTGCTCTCAGGACTATGTTCTATATAACACTGTGTTCACCTACCCTTTTCACGGGCATTACATTTTGCGATAGGGGGTGGAGGGTCAGGGGGTGTTTCTGCCAAGTGAGCCCGGAGTCACAGTCACAAACGTCCTCTTCTTCCTGAATAAAAGTGAGATTATGCTGCATACTTGTTCATATTTTAAGTAGTTCGCACAGACACACGTTTTAAAAACAATAAAGTTCCTAATACCCGCCTTCTCTGAACAGTTAGCTTGCTGCCCCATCCCCCTCCTCCCTATCCTCTGTTGTGTGAATCCATGGACTAGCTTCCTCCCTCCTGCCATGCATGGTCTGATGTGCTGCCACTGCCCTCAATTTATTATGATTTACCAGTCCACTCCTCCTGCCCTCCATTGCCCAATTCTATGCCCCATCATTGACCTCCTGCTTAAACTCTGTGCTTAGCTTGCTGCCCCTATTCTCCTTCCCCCTGCCCTCCGATGTCTTTGTGCATGCCCCTGCTCCATCCTTTTTGCCCACCATGTTCCATGGACCTGCCACTCCTATCTACTCTGAGTGTTCTGTTGAGCTGCCACTCCCCTCCCACCTGCCTAGCATTGTCAGATGACTGTAACCTGTCCCTGCCACCTCCACCCTGCCTGTCCACATGCCATGCCCCTATCCTCTTCCTCCTGTCCTACATGGTCCATTGTACTGCCACACCATTCTGCCCTCCCTGGTCTGTTGTGCTGCAACTGCTCCTCCTGCCTGCCCCGTGCGGTCTGTTGTGAGGCCCCTTCCCCTGAACTTTGTCTGTGCACAGGTCCTGACCCTCCCTTCTATCCTCCATCGTCCTTTGTGCATGCCCCTGCACCCTCCTTCTTGCCCATCATAGCCATTGTGCTGCCACTAACCCTCCCACTTGCCATGCATGGTCTTCTGTGCTGCCATGGCCCCTCCCACCTTCCCTGTGTGGTCAGTTAGCTGCCCCTGACCCCCTCCCACCTTCCCTCCATGGTCTGTGTGTATGCCATCACAGTCTCACTGTTGCTCTTCATGGTGTGTCTTGCTTCTAGTGCCCATCCTGCCTGACCTCCATGGCTATCTTGCTGCTCCTGCCCTGCCCCCTTGCCCCCAGCCCTCTGTTTACATGTGCAGACCCCTACTCCCTCCCTCTTGCCCCTCTGTTCTCTGTTGTCCATGTGCATGGTCCTGTCCCCTCCCTCTTGCTTTCTATGGATTGTGCTGCTGCAAACCCTGATGCCTGCCCTGCAGGGTCAGTTTGGTGCACCTCTCCATGTCCCTACCCCATTTCCTTCCATGATCCAATGTACCATACTTGCGAACATTTTGAACTTGGTAAGAGGGAGATTTTGAAAAAAAACTGGGGTATTGATTTTCCCCTTTGAGTTACATTGAAAAAGAGGAGATTGTAGACAGGAGACAGATCAAATAAAGCCCATTTGAGCTTAAAAACATTGGACGTTTCCTGGCTGAATAGGGTCTGTTGGCATGTATGGTTGTACTACCATTGCCTCTTCCTTCTGCCCACAATGGTCTATTACATTGCCACAGCCTCTCTTGCAAGTCCTGTATTGTTGGTTTGTTGCCCCTGCCCCCCTTTCCACTGCCCTCCATAGTCTGTTGTGCGGCCACGGCCCTTCCTGCCTGCTCAGTGTGGTTAAGTTGTTGCCTTTGACCCTCCTACCTGCCTTCAATTTTCAGAGCCCGTGCCCCTGGCCTCTGCCTCTCAACAGTATCCTAATGAACAACTAGATTGTTAACATTCTATATTTTTTACAAAAGTGTGGAACGCCTGACGTCATCTTGATGTAATCAAAACTGTAATACCTAGAGCATTTCCTTTAGAAATTACATATATGAGAGGGTCTTATTGGCATCAAAATTATGGTTAGTGCTCTAAAAGACTAAAATAAGGACATATTTTCTGAGTTTTCAAATAGCGACAAAGCACTTTTAAATTATTTGTTATCTTTTTGTTTTTTTATCCAGTTGACCACTTGGTTAAATGTTGCACTTAGGGGAGAGGATGTGGTGTTACTTCCACAACTGCAGACTTTGCAACTGGGGAACCAGGTTGGAGTTTCTGCTTCAGCTCGACATTCTGTGATTTTGGTCAAATCACTTAGTCTCCCCATGTCTACAACCAAAATGAATTTGTTCTTGTGTGATGTAACCAATGCTCATGTAAGGCACTCCAATACCTGACAAGTCTGCACTATATAACACTGCAAAAACACAAAATAATAAGTGTTTTGCACACTTCTGTCATTGGGCTATATTTGGGCTACATCTGGGTGATTTTGGGCTACATTTGGGCTCTTTTGTCTCCGGTGGCCATCTTGGGAGATTTATTTGTTATGAAGTTTCCTAATTTCCTCATGTACTGCAGTCTCCTCAGTAGGAAATACTTTCAGTTTTTTACTTTGATTCCATCAAGAAGGCATTCAGATGTGTCACACATTTGCCTTAAATTCAGAATGTTAGCACTCTTTTTGCTCATTAGATCACTGTAGTAAAGCTACTGCTCACCAGGGGAAACTGCTGCTGGTATTGAAAGTGCATGTTTCAGTCTGCATGTCAGAATTTTTTAATGAAATAGAAGAGGATTTGAGAAGTCACTCAAAATGTGCCCTAATTTTTCTTTCTGCAGCACTAATCATACTTTTTATGGAAAAATGAACCCCCTCATTTTGTACCTTTTTAAATTAAATGTTTTAAGAGTTACCACTTTAATCCAAGCAAGATGGCTTCAGGTGTGCCATACGTTTATCATAAGTAGGACTGTTAGCGCTCTAGTTGTTCTTTGGAACACTCTGGGAAGCTGCAGTAGAACACAAAGGAATCAACTGACAGTCTCTGCCCTTGTTGGACGTACATGTTTTACTGAGAATGTCAGACTTCATTCTCACATGACTGAGAAAGATAATGTGAATTTACAGAAAATAAGCTCTCAGTTTAGCTTATAGATCACCTTCCAAACCTCTGTGGGAAAAGCATGAGAAAATATTTTTCTCTCAATCATGATATCCCAGCAGAATGCTTTTTCACATGGTGAAATCACCTTAGAACATACCACAATTCCTAAAATGAGTATGGTACCATCAACAAATGATTTATAATGTAACTAAATTCTTAAAACCTTCTATTAACTGCAATGCTTTTTAATGAGGTGCTATCATGTATATTGGTCCCAAGATGGCTGCCAACACTTCTTGGATGAAGTGCTGACAGCCAATCAGATCTCAGGATGAGATGTGTGGTTAGGCTCCGCCCACATATATATATGATTTTACTTTTGATTTTCTCAGGAACTACTGAACAGATTGACACCAGACCTGCAAAAGGCACATCCCTGACCTGAGGACTACCTCTCTGCCAAATTTCAAGTAATTCTGTTCAGCCGTTCGGGCTGTACCTTGGACTAAAGGTCCCTATTGAAAATTGCATGGGAAAAACGCGTTTTGGGACCCCCCTTTTTTCTCGGCCCCCGCTTGACGAATCACCCCGAGACTTTCAGGGTAGAGCGGAGCGGAGCGCCCCACCTATTTTGAAAATTTTGCGAGGATTCGTCAACCGGCGCCAAAGTTATTCCAAATAGAATGTTGCGGATTTCCTATGGAAACACGGTCCTAACTATAACTATCTACTGGCGACCGCCAGTAGATTATATATATATATATATATATATATATATATATATATATATATATATATATATATATATATATCCATCCAAGTTCCCTTGACTGTTAGTCGACAAGCGGGACACGGACACCAATTTCGTGCAGAATTGCTTCTTTATTTAGCTGACGTTCCGCATAGCAACAAACAATATATACATCTCCAGAAACACTTCCTTTACTCTAAGAAAGTCGCACTAACACCAGCTGAAGAATTGCTTCAAGCGCTTTAATATCGCATGGAGTAAGTACACAAGTGAAAAGAAACCCGAGGCATTTCTGCTCCTTCAAGCGTTGATTATGGGTAACACAGTCTTTGCCTTTCGAATGACCACATGTTTTAAAGATGCTGTCCAATCATCTTCCAGAGTGCACAAATTCAAACAGGTACATTCATTTCATTTTAGAAAGCAGCGTAATTAAAACTTTCATTTTAAATGTCCAAAACGCTGCTTTCACATATTAAATATACATTGAATATGAGCATGCCTAATCATTAGACTTGTCAAGTCAAGTCAGGTATATTTATTGAGCGCACATATCACCCGAGGGTCTCATGGCGCTAGCGCACGACTCCAGATCCTGCTGAGAAAGAGATGGAAAGGTACTAGTGATCAAACAACCATGTTTTTAATTCTCTGCGAAATCGGTTGTGCTCTGTGATAGAGAGCAGATGGGATGGGAGTTTGTTCCAGAGAGTGGGGGCAAGGAAGGAAAACGATCTCCCGCCATTTTTCTGCGGTGCGCACTCTAAGTGAGGTAAGTAAGGATTTAGTGCTAGATCGGAGTATCCTCGTGGGCCTGTACCAGCTAAGTTCGTTCGTCAGATAGCTGGGTTCTCTTCCGTGCATAGTTTTATGTACTAGACAGAGGATTTTAAAACAAGTACGTTTCCTTATGGGAAGCCAATGGAGGTGTTTCAGGCTAGGGGCTGATGGAGCCCTGGAAGGGAGATTCAATACCAGTCTGGCCGCAGTGTTCTGTAAGACTTGTAGCCTGGAAAGGAGTTCTTCATTGATTGAGGCCAACAAGGCATTGCCATAATCAATACGACCTATGATCAAGCCTTGGATCAGCGGCTTCCTTGAATCAATTGGGATCCACTGGAAGATTTTTCTTTACCTACGCATGATTCCATAGCAAGTACCTATTAAGTGATCTACATGATTTTTTATTGATAGTTGGTTGTCAATCATTACACCTAAATTTCGCACTACTGTTTTTGGTGATGGACAGGAACCTAGTTTGAGAGGCCACCAGTCCTCTGACCAAACTTCCTGTGCCCTACCAAAAAGAATGATCTCGGTCTTGCTCCCATTTAGTTGTAGATGATTGGTGCTAATCCAGTCATCTATGTGGATCATGCAGTTTTTGAAACGGCACTTAGTATCGTTGGGGTCGGGTCCTAGGGTGATCGGAAGCGAGTGTCATCAACATATGACACTACATCAAAACCATACGTTCTGACCACCTTAGCCAGTGGTGCCACATAAAGATTAAAGAGGAGAGGGCTTAAAATAGAGCCCTGTGGAACTCCCATCTTTACTGGTCGGCTGTGAGAGACCATATTTCCAATCTGAACAGTAGTGGTCTGGTCCGTCAGGTAATTACAAAGCCACCGCCCTACCTCTGACAATCACCTCCCAGAACCATTGCTTTAAAATGCTGTGGGAGATGGTGTCAAAGGCGGCTGACAGGTCCAGTAAGATAAGCATAGCTGGCTGCCCATTGTCCAGGGCTAGTCTGATGTTATCCATGACTTCTACTAGTGCTGTTTCGGTGCTATGTGCAGCCCTAAAGCGGAACTGTGACGAGTCCAGTAGTCCATTCTTATCTAGGTGTATGGTAAGTTGCTTATTTATTAGAGACTCAAGCTCTTTTCTAAAGTAAGGGAGCAACGATATGGGCAGGTAATTACTTGGAGACTTAGAGTCCGCAGTCGATTTTTTTTTTTTAAATAGGCCTGACCCTAGCAGCTTTCCATGAGACTGGGACTGCCAATTGTGTAAGTGACATGTTAAATGAGTCAGTAAGATTTCTATCAAGTAATAGGGCGATAGTTGGAAAGAAACGTGGTGAAACCTGGTCTACTATAGAACCTGATTTAATTTTAACCAGGGCAGTTGTCACTTACTCTGAGGCAAGCATGGAGAACTCTTCTAACAAAGGGAGTGTCCCCTCGAAATCGTTTTGAGGATTCTTTGCTTCGTTAATATCATGATGCGGGAAGGAATTATGAATAGCAATGACCTTTTCCTCAAAAAATGTGGGAAGGGAATCTACCTAGTCTTGTGTCACTACAGCACATGGCTGTGTAGAGAGGGCGGTGAATTCCTTTAATATTTTGTAGAGTTCCTTGTTTGAGTACTCGCTTTTTCAATCCAATTTATAAGGAAGGATTGTTTTGCCTGTTTAATATCTGCCAAATAGCTATGATGAGTAAATGTATACGATTCCCTGTCTGTAGTACTTTTACTTCTCCTCAATTTTCTTTCGGCTGTCCTACAGTAGAGTTTTTCTGTTTTTAGTAGTTCTGTAAACCAAGCTGCTGCCCTGGGCTTAAATTTAATCTTTGCGAGTAGGGCCAAAATATTCAATGTTGTTACTGCAGCCTCAAAGGAGGTAGCTGCCTGGTCAATACTCTCAGTGTGGGTAAGAGAAGGGGAGCTAAAGTGAGCAGAAAAGGCACTAGTAGTAACTTTCCGCCAGGGTCTTCTCCATGTACATTCATGACTGAGATCCTTTTTCTCAGTAACTACTGATATAGAGAATTTCAGCATATCATGATCTGTCCACAACAATGGAAAGGACGGCTCCACTTTAATACTGGTATTATTGGTAAATAGAAGGTCAAGAGTGTGACCAGCTGAATGGGTCGGACCGTCACGATTTGGACCTAACCTAGTGTGTTCAAATTGGAGATCGACTGACTGGTGTCGGGATCTGATGATAATTCCGCATGGTAATTGAAGTCCCCAATCAGGAGAAAGTTCTCGGCTGCGAGTACATGGGGCGCAATGGCTTCAAGCAGATTATGTGTGAATTTAGTTTTCAAAACCGGAGGTTGCACCTCGCCAGGTTTGCTTAGATTGATTTCCCATTCTGAAACTACATAATTCTAGCTGGTCCGAGATAATAGAATCCAGTATGGTAATTTCCAGTTCAGTCGTAGTGGCTATTGCTTGACCACCTCCTCTCCTGATGTTTCTATCCAATCTTGTTATATTATATTGGGGAGGAAAAGCGACTGCCATATCAGGAGAGGCGTGTTCATGGAGCCATGTTTCTGTAATGAAACAGATTTCAGGTCTCTCGATATCTAAAAGGCTCCATATTTTAACTGCATGTTTCGGAACTGAAGGGGCATTAAAATATAGACCTTTCAGTTGTTTAGTTATCTTGGGACAGTCGGAAACTGTGTAAACTTTAGATGATAATTTAGGCAATTGTTCTTGCTCTTTACAGTGAGTCTTGCTCTGGGTTTCGGGTTGAACTATATTCACAGCTGTTGCTAGGTGATCATAAGGAGTGGTAGGTTTTCTAGATTTATTTAGGTTTCTAAGTTCCACGCTTGAGTATCTTAGCTGAGCCATAGCTATGTTTACCAAGCTAAATTAGCTTGGATGAGGAAACGGGCAAGGGGTCTGGCGGTGGTCAGGCGCGGATGGGCGCAGACGGGCTTGCCTTTGGCACGCCGCTGCGCGTGTCCACGCCCTCTCCTGCCTTAAATAGGTATGGTAGGGTTCTCCTCGGTGTCTGGAATGGTGACCTTTACTTCCGGTCGGTGCACTGGAAGAGAGACAGCTGAAGATCACGTCCCTCCGTACAATCGGCACAAGCCACGACGGACCGGGGACTGCTGACAGTGATGCAAGTAAAGGTAAGAAAAGTGGCCAGCATAAAGAAAAAACGGTGCAATTAAAATAAAAAAGTGGCACGAACTTGGCTTGCAGACACTACGTTACATGTGCAGAGTTTAAAAAAAAAAAAAACGATTGTCAGTACTACCTTTACTTCTCCATGCGGCATTCTCCACATCTTCAGCCCGTAAGTAGAAGTACATCCATCTTGCTTCCCTTGCTGGTTTCAATATGAATTTCATTTTAGGAATGCTCCCGTCTCTGTCACATGGAAAATAGGCAAGCCAGGCTCATATGTGGAGCAGCTGGAGGTGGATTGAATGTATAGAAGCCTGGCCCGCTTATTTTCCTACTGTGATGGTTAGAATTAATTATATAGTCATCATTTTGAATGCGGTGGTGGCTTTTGAATTCCTGCTTTTGCTTTCTGCTTTCGCAATGTAACCGAGGGGATCGCGCTGACCAATGTTATTGCGATTTCCGGCCTCATTTCGAAAACGGAAAATAGATTTTAGAGATAGTTGTTCCAGAAATACACTAGAAAAATATAAGTTTGAAGTGTAGAGGAATAAACCCCTAGTGTGTAAAATACTGTATTGTGTGCATATATGCATTTTCACTTTATGGATTGTCGTTAATGGCGACCCCGGCGAATAACCGTGAAACGGAAAATAGGTCTGAAAGATGGTTTTTAAAGAAACATCGTACAAAAATGAGTTTAAACATGCTTTGAAAAAAGTATGTACATAGTAATATGTGTAGTGCAATGTTCAGAATGGATTTTAAAACATTTTTGGATGTGTTGGTGGTCATTGAATATCTGCTTTCACAACATCGTAGCAAAGATTGTCAAAAACTAAAGAAAAAAAAACTTTAGACAAAAAAAAATTACAATATATTGGGTACCCCTGGCAGCTCTGACAGGAGCCAGTACCTTGGTTGTGTGTATATGGCTGCTACACATAAGACCGGATACAGAGTTTCATGTTACTTAGAAATTCTGTTGCCTCCATCTGTAAAGTGCACTCCATCATTGCTATAAATTCCATGCATATCAAAACACATCAGTGACTGGGTGAGTAAGTGCGGTATGAATGTGTCAACGGTTTTGAGAATGCTAGTGTGTAAGTTGGAGTGGGTGTATGAAAGGTTATATTGGGGTGTGAGTGGGTGCGTCAGAGATTCTGAGGGTGATGTCATCAGAGATTCTGAGGGTGATGTCATCAGTGGCGTCACTGACCAGGTCATGAGTCATGTAATATGTGAGGTCATAAGCAGTGCATTGCAGAGGTGCGAGTTAGTGAAGTGTCAGCTTAACTATAACATCCCTGTAACCTTTGTGTTTTTTCATTGAATCATTATATATGAAAGTGTTTGTATTTCTACTGGTCAGCCTTGTCCTTTAGGATCAATGTTGCTTAAAAAAGATCACGGCACGTCACAGCTATTGCTTTATACTGTTCCTTTATTTTGAAATCTACACCAAGTGCATCATAACATAGAACAGAGGCCTACGCGTTTCAGCCGTAGCCTTTCACAGGGCCAAAGAGATGTGTCTAGAGTGTCTTTTTGAAGTAGACCAACCATCACCAGATTTAAAAACACATGCATGGTATTTCTTTTTTAACAGAAACATGACCACTTTATCCCATTTTATGATTAGATGGGAAAGCAATACATCCATTTTTCCTGCATCTAACAACAAATCCACATTTCTTTTACATGTTATTTCAACTGTATTTCTCTTGAGGTTTCTTTAACATACATTCTTAGTTTGTGTCTGGAGTCATTTGTTTGATTGAGCCACTACAGAAAACTCATGTAATTTCAGGTTCACCATTCATATTACCTTTAGGCTTCCTAGCTTATTTTCTTTAAATGTTAAGTACATCATTTATCACTACTCTAGGTCCTATCCACTCGCTTTGTAGAATGTTCATACGCAATTGTAATAACCCATTGTTACTTTCAAGTCTCAACTAGTCACTATTTTTTTATTATTGTATTTTCCGCTTCCTGTTTGCCATCCAGAACCTTGACCTTAACACAGGTGAATCTTATGTCCTCAGTAGAGTATATTGCATCCTTTCAAGAACCATAGTTTGTCATATGTATCTTTACAGACCATGTGTACCTTCCCTACTTATTATTAAAGGTAGTCATTTATATTCCAAATATGCATCCTTTAAGTTTAAGGCAATAAATAGGAGTAGTTGCACATAAATGCTAGTTGTTACCAACTCTGGCAAATAAAACTTCTGATCCTCAGTAAAAACTTCTCATCATCCTCCTTTAGGTTATGAAGTGCTTATGAATTCATAGCCCTCATCCCGGTTACAAAGCACTTGATACTAATAAACACACCACTGTTTCTTAGTCTGTTTCTATATTCCCAGTCTGGGAATTACATGAGAAATACTTAATACCAGTAGATTAAGAGTGCAACAAGGCAGATCTAGTGTCAAGTGCCCACTCCTGATGTTAATTTGATCCCGTAAGATGTTAATATTGATAAGTGCTTATTACCTATGTAAAATGCTCTTTATTTTTAAATGCACCTCCGATTTATTCCAAGGGACCAAATAAAGTGACTATAGTTAAAGTGCATTTATAAAGTGCTCTCTGTTTTCAGATCTTTACAAATTTTTGAAAGAGATCTTCCTATATTTAAAGTGCATAATGACAAATCCAAATGTTCAGGGGGGTCATAAATGGTGCCTGCATTTAAAGAGATTTGTAAAGTGCTCTATTTTCATTTATATTCTTCATAAACTTGAAAGGCGATGTACCGACACCTCTATGTGCATATATATGCAAACTTTAATCAATACATAATGAACCTATGACAATAAATTAGACATAATTTAAAATTCCTACGTTGACCCCATGTAGAAAACACCTTACACAGCTTACAGTCTCAATAGCTTTTTCAACAGGTGTCTCATAACAGCTGATAACATACACAACATTCGAGGCTAACAAGATATTTCTAAAGTAGTTCTCTCCACTAGAGTTCTAGTATTCAGAACCCCCAATTTAATCTGATACAAGTATTCATGGATTTCAAATACATGAAGATCTGATTCCGTATTCAGACCCCATGAATGTTTAGTACCCAGCCTTATGATTCATCTTGATTCTGATCTTCGAAGATTATTCACTGTTCCCCCCTCTTGGTTTTAGAGACATTTGTTAAATTCCATAAAATATAACCTTGCTCATGTGGTAATCACATAGGTGAAGTATTTATTTGAGATTGCTCATTGGTGTTGTAGACTACAGAGTTGAAGTGTGTTAATCGTAATATATATGTGTAAATTTAAAATACTTTCCGCCTTCAGACTCCAAGGTATAAACTACATATGTGCTTTCACAATTTCTATGTTTTTATGTTCTTTATCGTTGCATTTATCAGATTCAAAATTGTTTTGTTTCCCCCCAGCTTTGCATTTGGTGCACCTATAAAAGCCTGATCTCTTGGAGGATAACTAATTCAATGTTCTGTTCTTGTTGGACATGAAGCTTTGTACTAACATATTCCCTATTGATGACATCTTTCGAAATGTTGTATTTGGATGGATCTGTATATGATTTTTGAGATCTTCATCATGTTCTAAAATCCTCCAGTTATTCTTGATCAAACATTTTATCTCCTTAATAGATTCCTTAAAGTCCATGAAATATCTTGTTTTTTCTGTTTCTATTGAGTCAGCTTTCACTTTTAGTATTAAAAGTTCATCTCTATTTTTTTTGATCGGCTCTTGCTAGGGCATCTACTAAAACAGATGTCGGGTATCCTTGTTTAAGAAATCTTTGTGTCATCTCTTTGGACTGTTAATCAAAATCCTTTTCTTCCAAACAGTTCCTTTTTACTCCCAGGAATTGTCCATACGGAATGCTCCATTTAAGGGCTTTTGGATGTGCGCTGTTCGCAAACCAGAGGTTATTTCCACCTGTTAGTTTTCTAAAACATTTTGTTCATATTTTGACTTGATCAATCTAAAGGTCACTGCCTAAAAAACTTTCCCACACTTTTACTTGTTAAGAAAGTAAACTTCAGATCCTGTGGATTATCATTGAGGGA
Source organism: Triturus cristatus (assembly GCF_964204655.1). Classification (NCBI taxonomy): domain Eukaryota; kingdom Metazoa; phylum Chordata; class Amphibia; order Caudata; family Salamandridae; genus Triturus; species Triturus cristatus. The sequence goes on along the minus strand of NC_140589.1, from coordinate 237,598,932 downwards.
CTATTAAAACCTTTTCAATTAATCTCGGCCTCCCTTCCAAATTATTTACAAATCATTGATGAAACCTAGTCACAGGACCACATTGTTTAGACTCTCAGCATTTCTTTCAGTCCAAATGGTCTGGCTTTCCCAGAATCCCATGGGTAGGTTCGCATAGGTCGGGGCAAATGATGCTTCCATTGCTGTTCCTTGTTTTTGTATGTAGAACTTCCCATCAGAAATAAATATGTTGTTTTTAAGCCAAATTCCATTATGTTTAGCAGCATTTCAGAGTGTTCCATTAAATTTAATGATCATGATCTCAAATAGTGTCTGCTTATCGCAAGTCCATGTTCATGTTTTAAAAAGGTGTACAATGATGCAACATCTACTGTTGACATAATACAATCTCATTTCCATGCAATGTCATTTATTCTGTTTAAGACGTCCATGGAATCCCTTACATAAGATGAGAGGCTGGAAACATACGGAAACAAAAATACATCTACAAACCTAGAAGCATTCTCCAATACACATCCAAATAAACTAGCTATGGAGCACACCGGTAGACTGTTGGCATTCTTATGTACCTTCGGTATTAAGTATAAAGTAGGTAATATTGGATGCTCATTTCTCAAATATTGAGATTTGTCATCATCAAGTAGTACTAAATCATGCCATACACTCACTTTTTCATGGAAAGCCCACATTATATATTTAGTTGGATCCTTTGGTTATCTTTCATAATGGTCACTGTTATTCAGCTGCATCTGTGCTTTAATAATGTACTTGCTTTGGTCCATATTCACAATGTTTCCACCCCTGTCAGAGGGTTTAATTATTATGTCTTGATTCTTCTGTAGTTCTTTCAATGCTGATCAGTCATTCTTGGTCATATTGCCTTTGCATTGAGGACGCCGTGCTTCTTGTTCCTGTAATGCAATATTTCTGAGGCCATCAGATACTAGTTCTTGAAAGAGGTCAATCTCATTACTGGGTGGTAGCTGGGGACAAAATCTTGATTAATTTTTCTTCCTCCTGTTCTCAAACACTCCTGTTCTTGATCAGTTAGGGAGTTTATGTTGCATTCGCCACCTTAAGTCTTAGATTGGCTCTCCAGGTCTGTAAGTATTCTTAAATATGGTAAATCCTGTCTTATTGATGATGAAAGTGCTGGAGAATGACCTCCTGAAGTTTTCTGATGATGGGATTTTTGTTGTTGTTTTGAAGGGCTTTTTTAATTTTAATTTCCTGCAAAAAGTATACAGATCTATTCTTGTGGTTGCCAAATTCCTTCCCAACATCGGACAGAAGGACTGGCCTTTGTTCAGCGGTTGTTTATGTTTTGTGTCGCGTGGCATGCTTGAGAGGTTGAGCACTTAATCCTCCCCCAGGTTTGCTTTTTCTTTCATTCATTTTTCTTTCCTTCTCTTGAACGTTTTCCTCTTCCAACTACTTGTTCTTTTTGTTTTGATTGATTTATTGATCCCCTGCCTATCCCTCTCGTTGTCATTTGCGGGAGGTGCAGTGCCCCCAGAAAATACAGTTTCGGTAGGATTGCGGCTAGCCCCTAATCTCCTGAACTGACTTCTCCACACTGGAGGGTGGTTCTATTCTATTCCTCATTTGATCCAACCTTCGAGGAGTACATCATATCATCGCGCATAAGAACAATAGTTACTTACCTGTAATCTGTGGTTCTCCAGTATTGGTATCTTTCATAGATTCAAATGCCTGAATCATTCCCCGTCGTCGGAGTGGGAGTCCCACGGTACATAAAAAAGCAATAATTATGCACATAATAACCATAACATAGGTAACCTAGAACCAGGAAGTAAAGTAGTCATAAACTACAAGGAAAAAAACTTCCACATCTACGACTTGTCCAAATCATTATATATAGTCCAAACTGCAGCCAATAAGGCGACAACACCCTCTAGAATGCTCTCCTCAGAGGCCGAGGCTCTCAGATTTTCTAGCACAAGAGTGAACCAAGTGATAAGAGCATAAACCACCCTCTGAGGGGAGGTGGGTGGGTTGCATGTGAATCTATGAAAGATACCAATACTGGAAAACCACAGATTACAGGTAAGTCACTATTTTTTTTCCAGTATTAGGGTATCTTTCATAGATTCACATGCCTGAATCAGAATAGAAAGCAGTACGCCAATAATGCTCGTAAGACGCTATTTGTAACAAACATATGTACAAAAGACATTATGCAACAACATAACTGGAATGCTATACTATGCATCAATACATGTATATATGGTTATACAGGACAATGCTATGATATATAATAATCATATCTGAAATGCGTCTGAGAAATAGTACAGAGGAGGAGGGAAGAACAGAGGCTCACCTTATTTAAAAAGATTACGGAGAACCGCTTGTCCAACGGACGTATCTGCATCACTGGCAGCCTCTAAACAGTAGTGCTTGGTAAAAGTGTGTCCGCTGGACCAAGTTGCAGCTCTGCAAATTTTTATGAAGAGGCACACCCGCAAAGAGAGCAGTAGAAGAGGAAATAGCTCTTGTAGAATGTGCTCTCGGAGTTGTTTGCAATGGTCTTCCTGCTTGCTGAAGGCAGAGGCAAATTGCGGCAGAAATCCAACGAGCTATAGTCTGCTTGGATACTGAATGTCCCTGCCACATCCTTCCGTAGGCTACAAATAGCTGGTCAGACTTACGGATTGTAGAAGTCTGTTGTAAATAGAACTTGAGACATCATCTAATGTCAAGGGAATGCAAAGTACTTTCCGCATGTGATTGAGGATTGGGAAAGAAAGTTTTTAAAATGATAAGCTCGTTAAGATGGAAGTCCGAAGGCACTTTAGGCAGAAAACTGGGTTAGTGCGTAGCACTACTGAGTTCGAGGTGAATTGAAGAAAAGGTGGATTAACAGTAAAAGCTTGAATGTCACTAACTCTCCTAGCTGATGTTATGTTATGTTAAGGAGGATTGATAGAGTGCACGGCTACTCAAAAAGAGTGTCCCGGCGCTACGAGTGACTGCCTAAAAAGAAAAACGATCCCACACGCTTTCTGTCCTACCGTTCACGACTTTATAATTTATTGGTGGAACAGCCAGGTCTTAAGGTGGCGTCTGAAGCTAAGAAGTTCAGGGTCACTTCTGAGGGCCAAGGGTAGGGAGTTACATAACTTGCTAACGATCACCTGGAAGGAGCGTCCTCCCTTCCTAGTTAGGTAAAATTTTGGCACCACTAGCAGGTGTTGTGTTGAAGATCTTAGCGTCCTCCCTGGACAGTAGGGAACGATTCTCTTTCTGAGATAAGAGGCCCCGTTATTGTGTAAAGCTTTGAAAGCAAGGGCCAATTCCTTAAAATTAATTCTATTTTTTACTTGAAGCCAATGTAATGTTTTAAAGTGGCTGGCCAGATGGGTCCTAGGACCAAACCTCAGAATAGCCCTGGCCGCTGCATTTTGGACCAACTGAAGGCGGTGAACAAGAAATTTCGGGATGCCCAGATAGAGGACATTTGCGTAGTCCAGTCTTGAAATAATTAAGGCCTGAACTACTATCTGTCTGTGGGGCAGGGGCAAAAGTGATAGAAAAAATTTCTTAGAATTTTTAGGAGCCTAAAACCTGTGCCCGTCATAGATTTCACCTGCGACTTCATGGAGAGATCAGAGTCTAATAAGACTCCAAGATTTTTCACAGTGGTGACAGGGCTAGGGGGAGAAGGTTGGTCCTGAGGCCACCAGTTCTTCCACTCATCCCCTGGGGTATGTCCGAAGAAAATAATTTCGGTTTTGGCCGAATTGCAGGACAGCTGATTCCAATGGAACCATCCAAAAATGTTGGACAGACATTAATTAATTACACTTTCATTGAAAGGTTCATCCTTTCCATATGTGAAGATTTGAGAGTCGTCAGCATATGTTATAATCTTGGCTCCAAATTTTTCGGCAAGAAAAGCCAGAGAGGCCATATAGACATTAAAAAGAGTCTGGCTCAACACAGAGCCCTGAGGTACTCCCACATTAAGTTGGGGAATATCTGCAGAAAAATGGGGGGGACCAAACCGATTGTTGACGCTCGTTAAGGAAGGAGGAAAACCAGCTGAGAACCGTGCCCCCTAGGCCGCACTCTCTCAGTCTCTGGAGGAGACGGTCATGGGGCACGGTATCAAAAGCGGCCGAGAGGTCGAGCAATATTAAAACTGCTTTTCCTCCTCTGTCAAGATGTTAAGGCCAATAGCAGAGACACTTTCCACGATAGAAATTTCAAATCCACTTTATGAATAGGCTCAAAGGGGTGCAGCATGAGTTGTGCAAGCACCACATTAAGGTGCCAGGATGGAGGTGGGCGTCGAATAGGAGGAAACATCCGAAACAATCCTTTGAAGAACTGCTGAAGGATCCTAGCTGAATAGAGAGAATTGCAACCGTCTTGCCTAAACCTTGAAATAGCTGCCAAAAATATTTTCAGAGTAGAATAGGACAGGCCTGATCTTGCCAAGTGTAAAAAGAACGGTAAAATCTGTTTAGGTTTTGCATGAATTGGGTGAATATTGGTAGATTGACACCATATGCAAAATTGAAACCATATGCAAAATCTCTTCCATTTAAGCCTGTACGTCTTTACAGTGGCAGGCGCTCAAGCATTGGTTAACACTTCCTTACAATCCGTAGGAATGTTCAGATGTGCAAATTCAAGGTGTTCAGGCGCCAGGCTGCTAATTTCAGAGAAGCAGGGTCCGGGTGGCAGATCTGTCCGTTCTGGATGGATAGGAGGTTCGGTATTGGTCGAAACTGAATGGGATCGCATTCTGATAGGAGAAGTTCGGTAAACCAGAACTGGCGAGTCCATCTGGGAGCGATGAGAATTAGGCGACAAGGTTCTCTCGTCATCTTCCAGAGAACTCTGGGAACCAACGGTATCGGAGGAAAGGCGTAAGCATATATCTGCGACCAATTCATCGAAAATGCATTCCCGCGTGACCCCTTGTGGGGAAGCCAACTTGCAAAGAATGGGCATTTGCGGTTCTCATTGGTCGCAAACAGGTCCAGGTCGGGACGACCCCACTCCTGAAAGACCCGATTCAATGTTGGCTGATGTAACTCCCACTCGTAATTGGAAACTGCCGATCTGCTGAGGGAATCCGCTAGGACATTGAAGAATCCTGGAACATGGATCGCTAATAGGCTGATTCTGTGCCGTATCGCCCAGTCCCAGATTTCTTGGGCTTGAAGAGAGAGAAGTGGAGACCTTGTTCCTCCTTGTTTGTTTAAGTAGTGCATACTTGAAGTGTTGTCTGTCCGAATTAGTACTGAAGATCCCAGTATGATGGTTCGAAAAGATTTTAGGGCTAAAAAGATGGCTCTTAACTCTAGAAGGTTGATATGCCACGTTCTTTGCTGGACGTTCCACTTGCCGTTGACCGTCATCCCTTGAAGGTGTGCTCCCCATCCCTCGAGGGATGCATCTGTAGTGATGGTGAAATTTGGGGCTTCTACCAGGAATGCACACCCTTTTTCCACGTTCTTTATTAGAGTCCACCAGAGTAAGGCTTCTCGCATCCGAGGAGTGATGCGAATTATGTCGTTGAACGACCCCGAAATCTGTAACCATTGGTGGTGGAGCTCCTCTTGCAGGGGCCTCATTCTGAGACGGCAGTTGGGTATCAAAGGGATGCAGGAAGAGATCATCCCTAAAAAAGACTTGAACAGCCGGACTGAAACGCACCTTTTTGATCGTAAAAGGTGGGCCAGCTTGCAGATTTTGTGTAGTCTTTCGTTTGAGATAAATGTCCGGGTAAGCTGAGTGTCTAACGTGGCTCCCAAGAATGTCTTTCTTTGTGATGGAACAAGATGAGACTTGTCGAGGTTGATGGAGACACCTAGAGATTGGAAAAGTGACAGACATCTTTGAATGTGTGTGTTTGCGGTTGGAAAAGAATTCACCAGGCAGTCGTCCAGGTATGGAAAGATTTGAATCCCTTCCAGACGGAGGTGTGCGGCCACTGGTGCCAGAACCTTGGTAAATACATGGGGTGCTGAACGTAGTCCGAAAGGAAGGACTTTGAACTGAAAGTCCCTGCCAGCCACTCTGAATCGCAAGAAGTTTCTGTGTCTGGGTAGAATTGGCACATGGAAGTAGGAGTCTTGGAGGTCGAGGGTGGCCATGTAATTCCCCGCCGAGAGGAGCTGAAGGATTTCTTGAAGTGTCAACATTCAGAAGGATAATTTTTTCAGGTATGTGTTGAGGGAGCGAAGATAGAAGATGGGGCTCCATTCTCCCGACTTTTTCATTATCAGGAGAAATCTCGAATAAAATCCTGTTCTTCTTTGTAAATGAGGGACCCTTTTGATCGCTCCCTTTCTAATTATCTAATTTATTTGGGGGAAAAAAAAGCTCCTTGAGATGAGCAGGAGGTGGGCCCTTGGGAGGAGAATTTGGAGGAATCTTTATGAACTCTAGAACATGGCCTCTGGCCATGATGTCCAGGACCCACTTGTCTGATGTGATAGCGGACCAGTTCGAGTAATCGATTCTTCCTCCAACTCTTAAAGGGGTGGGTGGTAGAAGTGGTGGCGGTTTTCATTGCTTTTTAGTTGAATCCCGTCCACGGTAGGAGGGCCTTCTTTTGTTTTGCAAATAGGAGGTATTTCGCTGTTCATATGACTGTTGTCTTTGGGACTGATATCTCCGATTGCTTTGAAAGGACTGGTATGACCTTTGTTGGTTATAGCCTCCTCTATTGGAAAAGGATCCGCATCCCTTAGCACCCCGAAAGGGCAGCTTGCGAAATTTTAGAGTACCGAGAGATCTTGAGGTCTCTGTATCTTTTTTAATGGCCTGAAGGGCCTCTTCGACATGCTGGCCAAATAGTGATTCTCCATCAAACGGCATGTCAATAATCTTTGCCTGAACCTCCTGGCGAAAAGATGTCGACTTTAGCCAGCCTTGCCTTCGCAGAACTGCAGCTCCCGCTAGCTGCCAAAATCCAGTGGATGCAACATCCACGGCCGAATCTATTATCTCAGCAGAGCTACGCTCCCCTTCTTGCAAGATCTTTAAGGCCTCAGACTTTGATGGTTCTGGCAACATGTTGATGTAGGGAGAGATGTCCGACCACATCGGTCTATCGTACCGCCCAAATATGGCCAGTGAATTAGCACCACGGACGGTCGTCGCTGCCATGGTGGAAACCTTCTTCCCAATAGCATCCAGTCGCCTGCCGTTCCTGTCTGGAGGAGCTGTAATTGGAGAGGAGGGGTTTCTAGTTCGTCTTTGTGCCGCTTGGGCAATAACATAGTCAGCTTTCGGCTGGCCTATGAGGCAAGCAGGTGAGTTATCTGGTGCCTTATTCTTCTGGTCTAGCCGAGGCAAGACCGCAGGAATAGAAGCAGGCACTGTCATGACCTTCAGTCCTTCCTTCCAAATGAAATAAATAATGGGAATGGTCCGTATCTGTTTTCTTGGCTGATCCTTAAAATCGTAGAGGAAGCACTCATCCTTCTTTGTCTCCATCAGTAGAAGGAACCTTTGTGTTGCCCTTTCCATAAGGAGATGAAAGCCTCTGATATCGACTGGAGGAGAGTCAATGGGAGCTGGAGTTGAAGGGGACGGAGTTTGAATCTGGTAGTCGTCCCACTCCGTAAGAAGAGACCTATCGTCCACTTCTCCTTCTTCCCTATCATCATCAGTGGTGTTAACATCATGGGAATGGTGAGACTGTACTGGAGAAAGTGGTCTGGGAGACCTTAAAGAAGAGTCAGAAGGTTGAGGCATAGGTGTCGATGGAATGGACTCCGCCGATTCAGATGGAGGAAAATGGATATAATAATCGTCCAACATATATTGTAGATTGTTTAGCAGAGCTAGAGGCATCTGTGCTGTAGGTATCGTCTCAGGAGCTGGAGCTACAGGCTCCGGGAAAGGATCCTCCTCCTGGTCATACTCTTGATATTTAATAAACAATTCCGAAGGGCTCCTGGCAGTGCGGAATCTGTCATCCTCTTCGGACTCCTCATCATCCTCCCCCCAAGTCCAGTAATTGCTCTGGTACCTCAATAGGCACCTTGGTAGGGGAGATATGCAATGAAGAGAAAGCCTCCAATGAAGAACCACGTCTCTGTAGCAAAGAAGATGCTGTCGTAGACAGTGCAGAGGAGGCCGTGGCCGTAGATGCAGACCAAACTTGCAATTCTGTGCAAGAGGACAATTGAAGCGTTGACGAGGGGGCAGTCGACGGTATTGTCGTCGATTGTGCTGCCATCAAGGAAGTAACCATTGACGAGGCAGTCGTCGTCGACGACGAGGTAATCTTAGTCGACGAGGTGGGCGTCGACGACGAGGCGGCCGTCGACGATGCAATCATCAACGAGCTCTTTCTAGCCTTCGTCGTTGACGATGCGTCGGCGGTAGATATAATGTCCTTCGTCAACGAGATGGGCTTCACAGAGACAGAGACCAGCGTCGACGGAGATGAAGCTGATGACATGATCATTTTTGGTCTCGGCGAAGAGAAGGTAACAGTCGACGCCAAAGTCGCATCGACGGCGGGATTTTTCTCTGAGGTAAATCCATTTCAGGAAGTTGCTTTGAAGCCAGAGACTTCACAGTCTTTCTAGGGGGCGGAGTAGGCAGAGGCTTACCCTCAGAAGGTGGAGGAGCCTTTTTTGAGGTGGAAGGCAAATCAGAACCCTTAGAGGGTTGCGTTTTTCTCGACACCTTAGCCCCAGGAGAAGACAGATCCTCCTCAGCCATCCTCTTCCTAGAGGACCTAGATGAGCCGGAGACAATACTTCCCAACTCAGATAAGGGGTTGTCTTGATCCTTAATCTTCTGTAGCCACAGAAGTAGCCGCCATTATCTATCTCTGACTGCTTTCTGAGGGAAGGTCCTACATATCTTACAATCTCTCACCTGGTGATCAGGATAAAGGCAATAAATGCAATTCTTGTGGGGATCTTCAGAAAACAGACGGATCTTACCACAAGAGTCACAAGGTCTAAAGAGAGATTTCTTTGAAGATGACATCTTGAAAGAAGAAATTCCAGAAGAATAGAGGAGTACTGAGCAGACCTCAGGGAGACTCCCTTCACACGACGTGCGGTAGAATATCTGAGCCTCAGCCTCTGAGGAGAGCATTCTAGAGGGTGCTGTCGCCTGATTGGCTGCAGTTTGGACTATATATAATGACTTGGACAAGTTGTGGATGTGGATGTTTTTTTCCTTGTAGTTAATGACTACTTTACTTCCTGGTTCTAGGTTACCTATGTTATGGTTATTATGTGCATAATTATTGCTTTTTTATGTACCGTGGGACTCCCACTCAGACGACGTGGAATGATTCAGGCATGTGAATCTATGAAAGATACCCCAATACTGGAGAAGTATAGATCCTTCCCATAGCATAATCCATTTTGTCCCAATTGAATTTTTTTTGTTTCTTCATTTGGACCTCCTTTTCATGTTTGTCCATTTTACCTGCTACTTCTTCAAAGACGTTCTTACCTTCCTCTGTACCCCCAAAACTTTCCAGGTTTTTTTCAAGATCTTTTATTTTTTCTGAAGTGCTTGTCAATTTACATTCTGCATGGATGTTTAAAGTATTCATTAATTTCACTGAACATTCCGTAGCGTCTAATTGCCATTCGGCTAACAGATCAGGGTCCATGTCATTAAGGGTAGGTAGCATCAGGATTCGTAAACCTCTAGGAATTTGATTGTATTCAATATATCTTTTCAAAGTGGCACTTTGCCGCCATTTATTTGTTCCAGTAACTCATTTTTTTCTAGCACTTTCATAATTTTGGGGGGATCCCTTCCTTGTTCTGATAGATATATATGTATATATATATTTCCAAAGTCGAGTATCGCTGAAAGCCGCATGCCTACCAATGCGTGCCAGTGCCTGCCGTGGTAGAGAAAAGCCACAAGCCATGAAAAAGAGTCCAAACCACAAGAGAATGAAGTGGCACACCATCCAAGTAAAGTGAGAGCTTTATTTGCTTGTAAACAACGTGTTTCAGCTGTGAAGGACTTTGTCATATAAAACAAACAAAATATATATATATTATACTTAAATATGAAATTTTTACAACACATATGCCTTTACCAACCATGCCTTTACTACAAACTTTTCGTGGTAAAGGCATATGCGTTTTAAAAATCTTTGTTGTAAATACATGCATGGTAATGATGCATTCGCTGTATTGACAGCGTTGTAAAGGCATGCACCGCGTTAAACACATGCGTCGTTCTGGTATGAACAGAATTTAAAGCTTATCTACTCAGTATAAAGGAGGTTTTTGTTTTGCTTACTCAAACCAATTAGTGAAAGTCACACGAGGAGTTGGGTAGTACGCTAAACATTATTATTATTTTTTTTTAAGTGAGACCTCCATTCTGTTAAGAGAGTTCAACTTTTCGGAATTCTAGTTCTCTCATAATATCCTGGTAATTTTAAAATAAAGGGTGCAGCTAAAAAACATGCCAATCTGTAAGAACCACAGTGAACAACCTCAATTTATTCCATTTTCTTATAGAGGCATATATGGAATTATATGATCGCACTGAGACCTGAAACGCATTGCAGCACTACATTTAAAGAAGTAAGCACCACATCAGAGTGTGTCATTTCAGTCATGAAAGCATCCTTAAACACAAATGAATGAAAATATTTGGCAGGAATGAGAATACTGACCTGGGCACATGATTCTTCAGGTGTTTTGGCACTGACAGAGTAAAGTGCTGGTAGATCTAGTTGGTGTACAGAAAATTGTTCCAGGCTGTGCAATAATGCTGGAGCAAAGTGTGAAGTCTGTCCCGAACCCACCTCTCCAGAAAGCAGTAATCTTGGTCGGTAAGATGTGGGCTGGTGAAGTGCTGACCTACAAGAGAAGAGAGCGAGAGTCTGCTTAGGTTTTCCTCTCCTACTGGTAATAAATACCCCTCGCACAGGAAGTTTGTGGGAGAAGAGAGGCCTGACAATTTGAAAAGAACGCATACAAACAAAACCCCCTTATCGTACAAGAACAAGCAAAGCAGCAGTGAGTCAAACCTGGAAAATTATTATAGAAAAATATTTTTACAAGGTGAGTGGCTTTTCTAGTCGTCTGGTTAAAATGTGGTCCTATGAACAGTTTCCTCAATTAGAAATGACTGTATTTCATATTAAGTAAGGATTCTGTAATGTTGAGCACGTTCGGGGCCTTTAAAGGTCAACTCATCCCTTGAAGGACCTTTACAGCACCGCAAATGCTCATTAATAAAAATAAGCTAAACTAAGAAAGGATAGTAGAGGCAGGTTTCCAAAGGACATTAGATGACACACGGTGGAAACAATATTAAAGCAGGCTTTATATAATTGTATTAAAACCAGAAGATTTCTTCCCGCCCAGTCCACCTCCCTAAAGCAGTCCCTCATATCTGTATCATCCAGGGGGTGATGGTAACCATAAGAGTTCTCTGACCCCTTCCAATTCTCACCCTCTCCAGGCCCATCAAAAGAAATAGGCACTGGCTCCGACTTGGAAGGCATGGTATCGGTCGGCACCCGGAGAGGCCCATCCAGCTTCGTAAAAATAGGTCCCGAACTGTTGCGAGTAGGGTGGGACGGCACTGGGGTAGGTGGCAGGGAAGGTCACAGTCTTGTGGGCGGTGCCACACCAGATCCAAGAGGCCAAACTAGTGCAGAGGATGAACCTGCTGGCAGAGAGCCAATAGGGGCCTCTCCCGTACACTAGGGGCCTGAGCGAGTCCAGATGGGTTGAGCAGCCCAAATAATGAGGTGCATAGCCTTGAAACTTCTTGAGCTCTCACTCTGGGAAACTCTGGGAGGCGCGAAGACAACCCTTGCACAGGCTGCACCGCGGAGTGAGGACTAGATGAAGCCAATGCTCCCAATCCAGGTCTGATGACTTCGACCGCGAGGAGAAGTCAACAGCGCTTCAACAACTTATACGACTTCTTATGTAACTAACCCAATGACTGCAATTGAGAAAACTACTATCATGAGAAGCTACTCGAGTGGTCGTAGGACCTTCTCCACAACTGGGATCAATAGCATCACGAAGTAGTCTGATGTCAAGTGGCGAGGAGCTTTAAGAGACCGTTCCCTCAGCGCCTTGGGCTCATGGCATGGCAATTCTGGCAGGTCATGAAGTAGTGGACTAGCTCCAAACACCAGATGCAAACCCGATGCGGGTCTGTCACACACATCTGCCTGTGACAGGCACCACATGGTTTTAAGCCTGCAGGTTTGTAGAAAAAATCCCTGCCACACTAGAAGATAAAGTCCCAAGAAAGACCTCGACCAAAAGTTGAGAAAAAGTCAGTCAAAAAAGACGGCATAGCTCTCTAGATTTGCGCTATTGCGGAAAGAAGCTGCGGAGGCACACATATAGGCACCGCGCACGTCACATCCGGCACAGACGACAACGATGTATACACTTTCGATCTCTCCCGTTGAGTCCTCTGCGCCCTCCTCCTGTGAATATCTCTGTCACAACATCTCAAGTAAGAACCTACCGGTCTGCAAACTTCACACTTTCTACCAGCCCCCAGGAGTCAATCTCCCCTTTATTGAGGATTTATTTGAAATCATTTCGAGCAATGTTGACTCAGCTGTGTTCCAAATCTTCCTTGGTGACTTTAATCTGCACTGGGCTAACTCCATAGACCCTGCAGTTTCAAGCCATAAAGCGTTTCTAATTGATCATGATCTGACCCAGCATTGTGACCAACCAACCCATAATAAAGGAAAAATTATTGACTTCATTATTTCTAACGGGCAGACCATCTCCTTGGATTCTATTATTCCATGTGACTGGTCAGACCATCACTGCATCCTTTTTTACATCAACAAAGAGGTACAGTTGTGGAAGGCCCAACCAACGAAATCAAAGATATGGAAAAGGGACCTCAGACTAGTAAACCCTGTTGAGCTAGCCGCCCTCTGTACATCGACCCTCTCCTCTCAAGCGGACCTGACGGAGGTGCAGCTACTCACTGACTCCTACAATGTGACCATCTCCAACATCATAAAAAAACATTGCTCCACTCAAACATAAAAATGCCTCAACTAAAATTTCCAAACCGTGGTACAATGAAAACCTAAACACGGAACGTCGCAACCTTAGGGTAGTTGAACGCTCCTGGTAGATCGAATCCCTCTTCGCACCAACTCAAACTCCTAAGAGACGCCAGGAGCCTTTACTACAAACAAATCAGGAACGCCAAGTCTAACTATTTCAGACTCCAATTAGATCAAGCGGCAAACCGCCCCAAGAAACTGTTCGAATTGGTCAAACAGCAATCAATTGTAGGTCCAAACCTATCTGAACCTGGAAGCAGCCCACCCTCATGTGACAAACTTGCTTCTTTCTTCATTGAGAAATCTAAACTCATATCATCTGAGCTCGCTGCTAAGAATGCCGGACTCCTCTCCTCCAGGGCAGCCTCTCCACCTGTCCTCTTTGAAAAGCTCAACTCTACCCCCCTGATACCCAAGAACAATGCGGCCTGTGACACCTTTGCCCCGCTCAGTGAACAAGATATCAAAAAGATTCTTCGGAATATCAATCCTTCTAACCACGTCAGTGACCCGTTACCCCCATCCATTTTCAAGGAAATCATGAATGCACTCATCCCTACCTGGACAAGGATTGTAAATGCTTCTCTGTCACAAGGCACAATCCCCGATTGCTTAAAAGCAGCCCAAGTATCCCCTATACTAAAAAAAACTAACGCTGATAGGTCAGACCTCAATATTTTCCGACCTATATCCAACATACCCACCCTTGCGAAACTCCTTGAAAAATGCATTCAGAACCAACTCTGTGCTCACATTGAGAACTACCAGCTCTTGGACCAACATCAATCCGGCTTTCGGACAGGGCATAGCACTGAATCGGCCCTCATTTATGTTATGGATGACATTCTAAAGATTCTCGATCAAAACGATTCCTGCCTCCTGATCCTCCTTGACCTTTCCTCTGCTTTTGACACGGTCAATCATGACAATCTCTTAGCTATCCTGCAAAACAGGATGGGTTTTGGTGATCAGGTGCTACAGCGGTTCTCGTCCTTCCTCCATCACAGATCGCAGAGTCAAGGCAAATCACTCTCTCCCCCAGCCCCCTCCTGTTCTCATGGGGGTCCCCCAAGGATCTGCCTTATCTCCTATCCTCTTCAACCTTTTCTTGGAACCGTTAGCTAACGCACTTAACTCCATGGATATTCATTTCCACATGTATGCCGACGACACGCAATTCTACTTGAAAATCTCATCCCCGGAAAACCTCATATCACTCAACTCCATCCTAACGTATACTCAAAACTGGTTAACTGAGAACCATCTCCTGCTCAACACCTGAAAAACTGAATTCTTGCTCATCTCTCCTCAGAATCACACCCCTAATCTCGACCTTTGGCTGAGCCATCTCACTGCTTTCAACTGCACTCCGCTCATCGTAAACTCAGCCAAATCTCTAGTAGTCACCCTGGACAAGATCCTGAATATGAAAAATCATATCAGCAACACTTGTAAAGGAGCCAACCACTTGATAAGGACACTCGGAAACATCAAACCTTTCCTTCCACTTAAGGATTTCAAGCAGTTGGTTCAAGCGCTTGTCCTACCGAGGCTAGATTATAGCAGTGCAACCCTCTGTGGCCTGCCCAAATACACCCTGGCTCCGCTAAGGGCCTCATTGAAGGCTGCTGCTAGACTGGTTACAGGCACCAAACGCAATGAGCGCATATTGCCAGTACTAAAAACTATAATTGGCTCCCCTATGAAGCACGAATCCAGCTAAAAATTTGCCACGATGACGCACAAAGCTATCCACTTCAAGACGCCCAGGTATCTGGCGCAAAAACCAGAACTATCTTGTGGTGTAAGAGCCTCTAGAAGCGCTACTACCTTACTCTTGAAACCACCTATCCTGAACAAAAAGAGAACCTCTAACAGAGCCTTCTCCGGCACGGCTCCAAAGATTTGGAACTCTCTTCCTCCAGAAATACGCAGAATCACCAGAACAACGGTGTTCAAACTGGAAGTCAAAAGATTCCTGATGAATAAACTCCTTCAGTAATTGGGCTAACCCCTTGGCCCGTTGACATTGTTCTTACTTCCGTTGTTTCTACATTTACTACTATACTTTTTTTTTTTTTTAATTGACATACTGTGTACACTGTCTTCTGTTTAACTTAACTTATATGTGAACTTTTATGCACTTTACGATTCATTTGTGTTTTCATCTTGTGGTTGTTACTTTATTAGCCTCTAGATCTAGTTTGATTGTAAAGCGCTCTGATATCCCTTGGGATCTTGTTCGCGCTATATAAAACTTTATAAATAAATAAATAGATAGATGACGCCGATGTATAGCCGAACGATGCCGCCTACCGGCGCACAGGGGAACTGCAAAAAAAATTGCAGGTCCAATCTGACCCCTGGAGAATATTCTACTGTAAGGATTCTGCAACCAGAATTCTCTATAGATGAGTTGGAACAGTGACAGACTAGGCCATATTAAAGGCTGAAACCATATTCGTCAAGAAGGCTGGGCAGGTATGCAGGCCAGACCTTTGGTCTTCTATGCCCCATTTATCAGCAGGGCAAAGACTTCTGCATCCAGAATAGAAGCGCGAGGTGGAATGCTCCTTGTGGAAGAACAGTGTGGTGGTAAGGTTAGGAAGGGTAGAGTATAGCTCCTGCAGATAAATGCTATGGCTCAGCAGTCTGTTATGATTCTCTACCAATGCATCTGAGGCATCCAGGCCTTTAATGACAAATTTAGAAATGTCTCTTCAAATGCTCTGGTAGGCTGACAACAGCCAGTTTGGCATATACCCATAAGGTATAACGATAAGCTTGCAGTCAAGTAGGCATTTAGCACTGACTATACAGAGAACAAGGTTGCCTAAAGCAAAAACCTGTTAGTCCACAGCATCCAGTCGTTTTGATTACCCTATCCAGAAAGGCTGTAGGGAAGGGAGTGAGGGTTTTGTTTGGAAGATGAAGCCACAACAACCAGGCTCGGTGGAGGCAGGTGAACCCAGAGCAGTTCCATGGTGACTGGTAATTTATCTGTGGCCTGCTGGACCCCAAAAGAGCTTTTCTCATGCACCCAAGATATGTTCCAGTAATGCCTTCCTAAATGGTAACAAGAGATAAGCAACTGAAGAAGTAAATAAAAGGTTGCTGTCAAAGTGTTAGACTTTGGTTCCTTGGAGGGCAAAGTGAGGTCCAAACTTTCTGCAGCTTTATGCAGCACTGTGGTAAAGGACAATATTTCCTCTGTTGGCCCTTAAGGGGTAAGGGATGTTCCCTTCTGAAGACGTTATCTAGGCCACTCAATTTGTACGTCAAGATACAGGTCAGAATAAGGAGGCGGCGGCAGTTTGTTGGCCGCTTCAGAATAGTCCTCCGTGTACCCACGGTCCTTTTGAAGCATAGCTATGGAGTTGAAATCAGGGCCAAGTAAATTCAACACCCAGGCAAATTTCTGGGTATAATGTAATGTATGTAATGTATGTGTCTTGTAAAGCGCACTGCTGCCCTGAGGCGTCGTGGCGCTGTAGACCGCTGGGGAACCCGTCCTGGTTATCCCTGTGAGATGGTCCCTCCAGGGTATCTCCAAGGTGAAACCAGGCATCCCCGGCGAATGTGGGGGGCCGTTGTGGAGATGAGGCAAGCTAATGCCCAGAGTTGCAGAGTGTGATCCCTGGTTAGAGTAGGCACCGAAGCGAGAATTATCGAGTCTGCTGGCCCTGGTCCACGACCCTGCCGCGTCGGGAATTGAACCCTGGTCCCGGGCCGTCCTCTGCCTCCGGGTCTGCTGCCTCTAACCAGTGAGCCACACCACTCAAGGAATAGCCAATTCATGAAAGCAAGATCTGACCTAGTTTTGGAACATTTCAGCTGACTTACAGGGGGCAGGAGGCATTAGTCACCAAGCCTAAATGAGCTGGTCCCCCGTCGGGGAGTTTCCTGGAGGATATAAGAGCCATCTTAAAGATGTCCAACTTGGTATGAAAAAAAGCCTTGAACTGTGCAGGACTCTGCAGAGTGAGTTCGAAATTTCAACTGAATCTTCCATCACTTTGAAATTGGCTACGAGGATGAGGAAGGATTCGGCACTCGGGAATAACATTGTGACTCCAAACGATCCTAGGAACTCGAACCTTTCGCCAGACAAAACGAAAATTCCTAAATGATTTGGTGCTTTTGTGAAAGACCTTTCAGGAGATCATTCACCTTGGGCAGCAATAATTTAAGCCTGCTTCCTGAGAGACTTAACATACATCAGGGAAGAAGAATTATACGTCTCGACATCATATAGATGTTGTGAGGATCTGATAATGACATCTGCCTGTAGCACTTATCTCCCTGTTGGAAGTGGCATTTGACCTAATTGCTGTTGAAGCTTAGAAAACTTTATAAGTGATATACCAAAACACTATGTTCTCTGTAGACAGAGTCCACTCTTCCAGCAACCCAGATGCTCTATGGGACCGCACTCGCCACTCCCAGGGCAAAGAGAGATAACAAAAGGGATATATTGTCAATGCAAGACACTTCTTTGAAAAAAGACACTATATAAGTGAAAACTCGTCTTTCTCTTTGGGTGTGTGGCAAGCGGTGCTACACAAGGCCCTGGACATTCACTGGAAACAAAGGAAGACGCTGCAATTCTTTAAATTAAGAATGATTTCACACAGCAATGAAACTTTGAGATTTATTATTTTGCTTAAAAGAATGATTTAATAGATGTTTTTTATGGGCCAAAACACTTTGCACTACGGCTTAGTCAGCGGGTGAATGAAACAAAACAATTTCATTTTCTGTGTGGTTCTCCTTTCCAGTCCATGCCCCCTACAAGAAATAAATGTTAAAACGGTTCTCTTATTCTCAGCCAGTTTCAACTGTAGGTATCAGTTGCTCAGACCTCACAGTACATTTATATTTAGAGATATACTGCCATTTTAGAGAAATCGCATTTCTAAACCTGGCTATTCATACACTAAGGAGGATGGTTTACATGGATTGTACAGACATTATAGTAGTAAATATGCCAATTAAAATGTAGGAGCTGGTTTCTGCATAGAAGTATGTAGTGACTGCCACTTCGGTTCAGAAGCAATCTTTTAACTGGTATTTGTCAATATTATGAGCATGTTTTGTGTTCTTACGGCAAGCTAATGCAAGGTCACTAAATCACAAGCAGAACAAATGTTGTTCCACTGAGTAACATCTGACGGCAAACCAGAAGCCAAAGCGAAGGGACCCTGAAGCTTAAGAGAAAAATGGTTTGCACCTGGCATTAAGCATGCCATGTTTCAGTAAAGATGTTCTGGGTTGTTGAGAAGGTATGAAAACTCTTTAACAACTATTATTTATTCATGGCTCTTGCTAACGCATCAAAAAAAGTAGCAAAAATCTAAAATGTCAGTGGTGAGTGAGATTTTTGCCATGTCCCTTCAATTAAACGATCATAACTGCTTTTATTAAAATTGTAGTTATGAATGGCTGGGTCAATGTTCACACTCTCTACACCACCTCATACTTCTAAGCAGCAATGTTCACAGCACAATATCGGAGGCTTGTAAACTTAAGGATAGAAATAAAGGAGGGAAGTGGAAGAGTGAATGAGAATTGAATATAAAGTAGAGAAAACAAAGGAATAGCTGAGATGGGGCACGAAATAGAGAAAGGATATGGTTAAGACAGCAATGAAAGCAAGATAGAACAGTGAAAATGTGATAGAAGCTAAGAACAAGAACTGAAAATAAAGAAGATAATAGGTAGGAAGGGAAAAAGTAGGAAAAACAAAATAGAAAAAAAGCGGGAATAAATAGAAAGAACAGGAACAAAGGCATTTGAAGAGGAGACAGCGCGGGAGAGTGGAGATTTTAGTGTACAGAGAAAAGGGGGCATATATAGAGAGGATGAGCTATGGAAAAAGGAGGACCTGAATCAGCATGAAATATAACATGCAAAGGAAAAAGAGTGGGAAGGAAGGCAAGGACAATAAAATCAAAAGAAAAGGAGAAGAAGGAGAAGAAACAGGTGGGAAACAAGGAGGTCAGGTAAAAATATAGGTTGGAGATGAGTGAGGGAAGCATATTCAAGGTATGGATTTGATAGAGAAAGTGTGGACTAAGAGGACATTAGGGGGAGTTTGGTGGGAGACAAGGGTAGGATGTAGACTGAAGAGAGAAGACAGGATGAAGAAGACGTGAAGGAGAGCGGAAAAGTAGAAAGAAAAGTGGGAAAGAGTGTCGAGATTAGACAAAAACGAAATAAACACTGCCAAAGACAATTGGTTGGACCATAGCAGGCTTCTGTTATGGGCATTTCTTTTTGTTTCCTTTTTCATTCCAAGGATATGCGAGAAAATGGAAAAAACGTAATATAAAACAAGCCACCACTTACACATACATGGCCACTGTATGCTTGCAGTTAAAATTTTAAATTTGGAAAACATCACTGATGCTGTTCTTTTAGTGATGCCTTTCAAAACAACAAACCTTTCAATTGGCTTTGCATTTTACTATTGCTATTTTTGGTGGAGACTAGATTAAATCACCACCTAACCAAGCACTCAAATTTCACACATCTACAAAGACACTTAAACACCATTTAACATAAACGTTTCAAAGCAGTGTACACATCATAACTAGCTGGTTTACAGATAACAAAAAATAAAAACAGTAAAGATGCACACTGAAATAGCTTTGCCACTGATAAGATAGGAACAATTTTTTATCCAATGTGAAATGTGCGCAGGCTTTGTGCAGTCGCTGAAAGTGAAGGGAGCCAATAAGTAACGTGGTCTAACCCGTTGTCTCATGCTGTAGGCTGCGGTGAGGGGAAGCAAAATGTAAATAGCTGCGGTCTCAAAGGCCAGACCTAAAACATGAGATAAGGAAAAGCAAAGGAGATAGCGTGGGAGTGAATGGGGGTGAAGAAAGGTGCAAGGCGGAGATCAGATGAGAGAAGAGATTGAAGATGAGATGAGAGAAGAGAGTATTTAAGAGAGGAATGATGGATAGAAGCATTAGGCCTATCAAGCATAGCATGACATATGATTCTTCGGATGAAAGCCTTTTATACTTATTAAAAAAAAAAAAGGTAGAGCAAAAGAATCTGAGTAGAGGAAAGAAAAGCAAGCATTTGCAATGCAATAGGTCTCGCATTACTAAACGTTTGAAATATTGGCGTTGCAAATAATTATGCAACGGCAATAGCTCAAACTTTAGTAATGTGAGACCTATTGTATTTCAAATGGTTGTTTGCTAGTTGTGTCCTGGCTGTAAATGTCAGCAATAAACGGAAACCCTACTGGATACAGCCATATCTGTTTACAGACTTCGTAGCACTTACAAGTTAACCAAGAAGTTAAGTATTTCACTTTTTTAAGATGCACAGAGCGTCTGTGGTGCGATGAGCATTATGCCATGTGAATGCAGCATGAAGCTGGCAATTAACTCTTATCAACAGACCCTTCTAAAAGAAACAAACATGTACCTGTGCGCTGCTCGGGCAGAAGGCGGGAAGGGGCAGGAATGTAAGGAATTCACAGGCAGCCAAAAACTCCACAATTTTGCTCCTTTTTACCAAGGGAACTTAGGTAGGAGGTGGACGGTGGGAATTTTGGAAAATCTGAAAGATGGCCTTTGGCTGAAACGCTTTTGCACACAGCCCAAGGGAAAGTAGACCACTTCAACTAAACAAAAAAGTCTCAGTGAAGGTTCGCCCCATGCCGAAAAAATGTAGCGATGAAAGTTCAGGTGACAAGTATATATATTTTAAAAAGCAGCTAAGCTAGTATTAAATAAGTTTATAAAATGCTTGTAAAGTTGGTTGGAAATTAGATGAGCAGCTAGTGTTGCGGTTGGCTACACAGAACATCGCTGCTCTGAAAGTCCGACATTGAATACTGCAACAGCATTCTTTGGTGGTGACTGTATGTCACAGGAAAGACAGCATTAACTTGTCTAAGTGAAACAAGGAGCAACGGGAGGTGATTGTGGGGGGCTGGCAGCGCACAGAGAGATTAGGCAGCAATAGCAGAAACTTTACAAAAAGAAAAGCTGAAAGTCTCACATTGTCCACGGCCTCACTGCGTGCAACCCTTCCTGTAAAGAGCTGACAGGCCTAGCGTGTCAGCTTCATCAACCTCTCCAACGGCTAAAGTGCAGTGCTGCATCCCCTTCCTTGAACTATTACCACAGGTCAAACCAGCAGCGTCTCTAGGCAGATTTGACATGCCTGAGGCTGGGCGCCAGAAGAATCCAGGGGGAGGGGGTGCAATAGATTTTTAACAGATGCACGTCTGAACCGGGAAGAGGAAAAACTATGTAAAACTCGCACTGTAGTTGCGATGGGGATGATTGTTTCCAGATGCACAGCCCTATAAAGGGAAACAGAGGACGAAAGAGGGGCCAACTCACGCTAGACAGTGTGATGGCCAAACAAACGACAAAGTAAAGATAAGAGAAAACTAGCCAGCGTACACGAAAGTCTCCAGTTACAGACGCAGGCTACAGCGTGAAAAACAGATGGCGCACTGCAGGCAATTAAAAGAAGTGCAAGCAGAGCGGACTAAAACTGTAGTTAAAAACCGCTGAATCGAGACTACACGGAAGTTAGCAAATGACCAACAGCCAACAGAAAGGGAGATAACAACAGGAATACCACAAGTAAGCCAATAGCAAGCGGAAAAACAGATTACATGAAGTTTAAGCCTAAATACAGATTACTTTAGGTCCCGCTGAGACAGCGCATGCGCTGCCAAGGCGAGACCTAAAAATGATGTGCAACATGTTTTGGTTACATTAAAATGAGGTCATGTGATACTTTTGTTTTTTACCTTAAACTTATTCTCATGTAAGAGTAGATGTTAATCAGGAGCGGTTATAAGGTAATTAGCAATAATAAAGAAAGAATTAAGAGCTCTCTCAAAGTCCCCAGAGTCATCAGACTAACGTTAACACTAAACGCAGAAGGTACAAAGTAAATTATAAACATTTAATTAAGGCAGCAATAAGCCGCACCATTTGAGTTCATGAGACTTACACATATCCAAATGTCAAACTAGTGTCACTACTAAGAGGGATTCTACGTCACATTCTACACTCTAAACACGTTCAAACTCCTTCATTAACCTATAGAAGTACTTACATTTGAAAGTGAAGAAAGGGTTTGTGGGTAGCAGCTGGATGTTGTTTCTTTGGTGACTGGGACTGACAACTAACATCAAAAATTGACACAGGACTCTCATCTTCACTCTCATCCAAACCTAGATTTGGAGCATCTGAAAAGAAAGAAAGTATAACAAAAATGATATTTATTCATTAATGTGCATTTTCATGTACAACATACCATTTTTCTACTCCAATTTCAAATATTAGAAAGCCTTCCCTGATAGGACACTAACCTATTGGTAACTTTCACAAAATCAAAATGTTGAACCTCCTTTACTTCTTCAGGGAGGACATTAAAAAGCTCTTACGACATGAGTCTCTTAAACCCCTTTCAGTCAATGAATGATGAGTTTCCTTCAGTAACGCTCTTTCCAGTGGAATTGTAATTAAACGCTGATTCCTCACTTTTTGAATAGAAACAAAAGCAGTCCCAGCCTAAATTATCTGTGTCTGTAAATGGGATTTTACATCAGGAAGTTCACCAATACAAGGGCAAATTGACTCTCCATGAGGACACAGTAATCAATATAACAATGCCAGGTGATGGTTTGGACGGGTGCTCATGTAGTTACCTGGTAGATGCCATATACTGTAACACACTAAGGCCATAGTGGTGGTCTTGGCACTGGAGAAATGAGCTTTGAGCCCCTCAGGAGGTTCCTTGTCAGACAATGCACAGCAAAACCTGATATTGAGGACAATCCACCTCAACTAAGTCTGCTTTTGGAGTGCTCGCCCTTTCTTTTACAAACTGGGCAAAGATGTCCCAGAGCCCCCTCTGGGTGAAGACGCCACTTGTGGGCAGCAAGGGAATGCCTGTTAAGTTCATTCACCATGATACTGAGAGAATGCGCCAGAGGACAATCATTAAAAACCCATGAGGGGCCAGGAAACCACAAGAGAGCTCCCTCTGCTTTCATTCAACCTTTGGGGGGAAAAAGCTATTGGATTAAAGTCTTTGCCTTGGTGCCCTGTGGGTTTCGGGAAGAGATCACATTTGCCTATACATCAATTCACTTGGATTCCCTGTCGGAGGAAGCTCAATGAAATGCCCTTCGGTTGAGTTTGATAGCTGAAGCCTGGGACACCTGACTTTCTGGAGTAGGATGATGCATCAGGAAGGAGGGATCCCCAGGGTGCTTTTGTGTCGGCAGGGACTCAGGAGGCTCACCGGAGGTCTGGGGTGCAAAAATCTCCGTTAACAGATTGGCTTTATCATTAACAGTAAGCAGCTGCAAGTCCAGGTCCTATGTAGCCCTGTGAATCAACACTGCAACAGAGGCATTTTTCTCTATGGGGAGTGAGGCGTTTAGGACATTAACATTCTATAAATCCAAATAGAAGAATTGATCTATAAAATGAGGAGGAGAATTTGATTTGCCACTTCGTCATCCAGCTTGGACTGCTCAAGGGCATCTCAGCATCTAACCTAAAATTGCCTCCTGCCCGATTTAAGTTTATCCAACTCAAACTCCTACATAGAGCATATTATACGACTTCAGCATTGGTTAAAATGGGTACCTTGGACTCCCCGGCGTGCCCTAGGGGCTGTGGGCAGACAAACGTACATGCACCAGTGGTGGGACTGCCCGCTTCTCCAGACATATTGGGGGAAGGTAACATCGGCGCAGTTTTTAACATGTCAGAAAAAAATGGAGGTCTCGCCTCGATGGTGCCTTCTTAACATGTGGGATTCAGCTGACCTCTCAAGGGCTGAGAGAATATGGGTCTCCCTTGGGTGCATGGTAGCAAAACGCAACATAGCGAGATCCCGGATGGGAACTACTAGGCTTAAATTCAGAGATTGGGAGACAGACATAGAATGGTGCATGTAGGCAGAGCGGGTGATACACGAGGAAAGAGGGTGCCCACAAAAATGGACCAGAATCTGGGGAGCATGGAACGAAAGTCGGGGAATGTATGTACACCGTTTAGTGACACTTCTCCACATGCAGGAGACCACTTGGGTGAATAAAATCTACAAGACAGAGAATGTCATAAGTTTCGATGTAATGGAATTGGTCCCATGTAGCGTATTGATGGATATTGTACCTATGCACTTTACTTGGATGAAGACAATGATACTGCACTGTAATTTGTTTTTCTTGGTTTGTTCAATAAAAAGATTCTTTAAAAAAAATTGCCTCCTGCCTTCTATAATATTGATGCAGTGACAAGGGAATTGGTAGGGAGGCCTCAATTGCCACAGGCTGTCCCTTTGTGGTCTCATAACAAAATATGGGTCACGAACGTGCCAAAGTCAGCTCTGGATATGAGAGCAGTCAGGAGTCAGCATTCTCCCAACACCATGACCGACAACTAGCCAGGGATAGCTTGAAGGGCCTCCAGCAAGGGAGTCAAAACACAGGCCGGTGGCAGCCAGGGTAAGATTGTGGCTGGATTGAGTTGGATAGCACTGGGGAAGGTCCAGCCAGCAGAATCTTGTCTGGAACCCCACACAGATCCATGGGGCCTGCAAGCACACATGAGGGGACCGGAACAATGAACAACTGCAGCAAGGCTTTTCTAGACACCTCAGTTTGCACCAGGTTGATAATGGCCTTGGAAACAAATTGCATGGGCTGCAACATGGGAAATGGATCAGAGTCCAAAGACACCGATGGAGTAATGCCCTTAGAATGCCCATTGCATAAATTCTCTCTGAGAAAGGAGCGGTATGAAAGGGGACAACCCAATTTTGAAGTTCTTATGCGTCTGCTGCGTACTGTAATTCAACTTCATTTTCAACGTACTTTAGGACAGCAAATGACACTAGGACACCAAAGCCTTGGATTAAGAGCAGGACCAAGCTTCTCTTCTTGTGATCCACAAAGAAAACTTGCCCTCCCACTCCCTGATGGCCTTCGGGTTCATCAGAGAGCATGAGTTGCACATTTTCGAATCATGCTCGGCGCCAAGGCATGAAAGACAGATGCTATGTGGGTCTGGGACGGACATCTGCTTGCGGCAGTCACATGATGGCTTGAAGCCAGTCTTCTTTTTAAGGTTGGGGGGTGGCAAATAAGAGGTCAAAGACATTTCCCTTCGTAGAAATGTTTGTAATTTGCTAAACTTAACAGAAAAGGTCGGGGGAGGAGGTGCTCCAGACACAAAAGGAGTGGAAAAAGAGGAACTGACGCCATCCTACTGGGTGGGGCCTATATGTTACTCTCATCAAACCCAGAAGGAGTGCAGAGTTGACTCTATTAACACCCACCTCACCAATATTAGCTGGAAGAGTGCCCCCCATTAGAGAACAAATTACTTACCTTTGGTAATACTCTTGCAAGAGGATACTCAACTGCAGATTTCTCGCCTTAGAATACTCCAGAAAACTTTCTCTATAGAATGCTGCTGGATGGCACCATCTGGCTTCGGGCTGACTTCACACCAATTTGGAAGTGAAGGAGTGAAGCCACATACCAGCGCTACTCCTGCGCACTGAGTTCCTCATCTTTTTCCTTTCCAAGTTCTCAGATGTGGAATGTGAACAATTGCTGGTACCACTATGTTGAATACTAACTTGGAACCTTTTCAGTTGTTAAAAAGAGTCCACTCAACAGAACAGGAGGCAGGGCCGTCATCACCTCCTCACTATAGCAGCTTGAGCAGGAGTGGGTAATGGTGAGCAGTGAGAATAACAAGAAACGTTAAACTTCTTGATTATAGCCCATTTTAGGGCTGGAGACTCCAAACTGAAGCTCATAAATACCACAGAGTCGGGGAGTAAATGGTATAAAGAGCCAGGAAACAAGTTAGAGAAGGAGGGATAAAAGAAGAATGGATGCATGGGAAAATGGGCAGAGAGGTGGATAGATGGAGAGAAAGAAAGATAGATAGATGATGGACAGAGACAGGTGCAGAGAAGATGCAGAAAAGTGCTGATGGGTGCAGAGAAGGGTGAATGAATGAAGACGCTGATGGGTGTAAGGATTTAAAGGAAGAAGAAAGGATGAATGAGAGAAGCAAGGACTGAAGCTGAAAATGTATGGATGCATGAGTGGAGAAAGGAAGACAGATGGATGAACAAAAAGGAAGGATGGATACATTAAGGAATGCAAGAATAAAGGATGGAAACATGGAAAATTAAAGGGAAAGATTGCAAAATGACAAATAAGGTTTGAGAGAAGGCGTGAAGGAAAGGAGGAAAAGACTCAAAGAGGGTTGGGTGCAAGAAGGATATTTCAGAATTTTCTCAGGCGGAGTTCTCCCTGAAAGCCTGATGTGCTTGCTAATCTTACTTTGAAGGAAGCTGGCTCTTTATATAGTATACCAAAAATAGGTATACTGTGAAAAGAGTCCAGGTATCTCTTATAAGTTAACAGGGGCTTGCTCTTGCAATCCCAAGGTGCTCTCTTAGGGGGTAGTGTGGTCCAGCAGCCTTAGGCTTATCAGAGAGGAGTGTTCGACATCTGCTACATGCACACAGGCAATAAATGAAACACAAAACTCAAGAAGGAGATCCAAACCCCCCATTTATAAAAATAACACTTTTATAAAAATGTAGGCACCAAAATCATTATGATCAGGTAAGTACGTTTCGAGTTATGAATTTTTACAGTTTTTAAAGTTGACAAGTGCAATTTCTGGGGCGGTAATATTATCCTATGGAGGAAAGACATTCTGCGTAAAGGTACTTTACAGTGACATACAGAACCAATCTTTCAGACTGAAGGTGAGTATGGGGCAGGGTCCAAGTTAGCACCAATAGGTCACCTTGAGCAGCACTGGGGCGGCAGAGTGGAGAGGTGCGATACAGCGAGGGGATTGGTCCAGTCGAAAAGATGCTGCAAGCTGGTACTGAGAGACCAGTCCAGCTGAAGCAATAAGGGTGTTTGGGTCTCATGATGCTTTGGTCCTCTTGTCCTCAGGCTGGGGTGGCTGGTTGCAGAGGTGGTCACAGGTGTCAGGTTTTCTCGCAGTAGAGGTGGACAGCACATAGAGGCCGCAGGCAGGGCGGTAAAGTCCAGTGTTGGCAAACCAAGGTGGGCTTCCTCTCTGGAGGGTCTGGGCACCAATGTGGCACCACTAGCCCACTTTAACTCGGGCTTGGTGGCAAAGGTGTAGTGGTTCTTTCCGGTGTTGGGTTTTGGCAGCCCGGAGTCCTCTCAGGTTCTTCTGGGGTGCCTACAAAATGCAGGGGAGCAGCTCGGATACACCATGGGAGTTCTTGGGTCTCCATAGGAGTTACAGGGTATTTAGTGAAGGGCGGCAGTCCGCCCAGGCTTTTGCAGGCACAGGCAACTGCAGGACGAGTGGTCTTTGGCGCAATTGTCTTAGACAGCGGACAGGAAGGCAGGGTTGGAGACAAGTCAGTTGGGTGTCCTCTGTTATTGTTTTTGCGGCTCTTCAGTGTCTTCCTTTCAGGTCGACCGGATCTGATTTCCTGGTGCCAGGGGCTGTCCTCAATACTAGCTACAGGGGCGTTAAGTGAGTGTGATGTGGTAGCCAATTGGCTACTTGCCCGTGGAGTCAGTACATCCACCCTATAAGGCCACTTCCTGTGGGAAGGGAGCATAACCCTGTCCTAGAGTTCCTAATTTGGCCATCACCAAGATGGCAGACTTTTAAATTTCATGTCCACATCAGGTAGCACACCTTAAGGGTGGAACTAGCCTGATGGTGAACACGCCTTTCTGACTACTAATTTTTCCACCTGTCCAGGCACGAAATAGGTCCTGGTCAGAGGGGAGGGTGGCATCACCTCTGAGAGAAGCCAAATTTGCATACTAAAGTTGGTGGGCTCTTTGAAGCTCCCTGCCTTGGAATACTAATTTACTGCTTATCCTGCTGGAGGGGGTCTAAAGCACCCTCTGCCGGAGCAGGTTTCGTTGCTGACTCAGAAACTAGTCTGTGGCAGGAGGCTGGTCAGGACCAGTCAGCCAGCACACTAGAAGTTGGTAGGTTTTAAGGGGGAAACCTCTAAGGTGCCCTCTGGGTACATGTATCAATAAATCCATCACTGAATCAATGTAGGTTTATTAATACAAGATGTTTGATACCAAACATCTTTGAATTCAGTGAAGCAATCATGAAGCTGAGGAACTTGTTTTTTACCAGTGTCCAGCACTTGTACTTAAAATGGCTTCCCTGGTCAAGTGTGTTGGCAGTAATTGAACTGGCCAGCACAGGAGCATATCTGCTCATGCAGATATGTCCACACAGAACAAGTTACTTACCTTCGTAACGATATATCTGTAAGAAACATTATTTATTGTAAGAAACTGGCTCTATATATACTGCACCAAAGTAGGGTTCAGTGTGTATAGAGTCCAGGAGTCTCCAGAGGTTTGGCAGAGGTTAAAGTTAGATAGAACCTTACTCTCTAAAGTGGTAGCTTGGCCGAGCAGTAAGGCAGTATCAGCGGACAGTGTGAAGCATTTGATGTACACGCTCAGGCAGCAAATGGTCACACACTCAAGAACCGAACTCTAGGCCAATTGTTTGTATAAAAAAAATTATACTGTTATTTTATTTAAGAACCACAGGTTTACATAAAATAGTTTCTCAAAATAAGATGCTGTTTGTTGAATACTTTCCATGAACAATAGACTTTGAATTCAATAAGGTACAGGGGTTGCAATAGGTAACACAATACTTTGTATATCTATAACATTGAGCTCAATGGGATTTTTAAGTAAAATGCAATAGAATCACTTTACGAATGTTTTTCTTACTCAGGGCTGGATCCTGGATTCAGCCCAGGTGCATTTCCTGTAAACAGTTGAAAGAAATAGTTTTTGTTAAACAGGCGATTTTTAAGCAATATTTGTATGTTTCAAAAATCGACACTTAGAAGAATTTCTGGTAAAAACCAGGCAATGTTATCTTATGGAGGAAAATCAGGTTATCTGTAAATCACAGTTGTAATCACTTTTTCTAGACAGTGCTGGGTACCTGAATCCAACACTGGGATGTCTCCTGAAAACAGGTGAGTAAATTCGATTTTGGTATTCGAACGATTTGTAGTGAATATTTAAAAGTTCCAAAACTCGAGAATTTCCAAGTGAAAACCAGTCAATGTTACCCTTTGTTGAAAATGTAAGATATCGGCTTTCAGGTAAGTACTCGGCTGGCTGAGTTAAGGTTCTGGGGCAAGACTCAGGGGTCTCCCAGGTTCAGGTTTGTACTGTTGTTACACCCTCAACAACACAGGGGCAGCCGGGTGTAGAGAGAGTAGGCCCAATGTTAGCCTATGGTGGGCAGGGGGCCTTTGGTTGGTGGCTGCTAGCAGGCAGGCCACGCGGCTGTGGGAGCAAAGCTCCTGATCACTTACTCAGGGCAAGAGGGGAAGTCGAACAGGGTAGTTGGTGCAGCCTCAGCAGCACTGGGGAGGTCGGGTGCAGTGGGCTTTTGAGCCTTCGGGCGCCCAATGGATTTCAATGGGAAAGCTGCGAGACAAACAAAGGCTGCAAACTCTGGGACGGTGATTCTTCAGGTAAGACCACCACTTCGAGAGGTAAGTTGGGAAGCTGTAGGTTGGGAAGACACCCAGGAGTTGGGCACAGGGGGGTGCCGGGTGCAGGGGTATCTTTAGGCGTCGGGACATCTTACCCTCGACTGGTCGCGGTTGGAGGGGTCCCTGGTGTTGAGGCTGCAGGCGTCGTCAAGAGCGTCAAGGTGAGTCCTTGGATGCTGGATTCTTGGTCAAGATCGCCGGGGGGACGTCTTCGTGGTCTTTGTCCACTTTAGCTTGGGCCGGGCTCGGCAGGTGCAGAGTGGGCAGGATCCGCGGTTTCAGGCCGGGGCCTGGGGTTGCAGATGTTTGAGCAGAGCCACTGCTCGTGAGAGTCCCAGTCTTTAGTTGAGCAAGCCAGTCAGGTCCTCCGGAGTTTTTGAGGTTGCTGACCACTGGAGACTCCGGGGTTTAGCAGGAGCAGGTTCGAGGGTCAACAGGCCGGTAGGGCTGGGGCCAAGTCAGTAGGTGTCGTCATCTTGCACGGCTGGTCTTCTTTCTTCTTGTTTCTCTTGTAGTTTCGGAATCGGGATCTGAGGCAGGAAGGTTCAGGGTGCACCCTAAATACTAAATTTAGGGGCTTTACAGGTCGGTAAAGGGCATGGACCAATGGGTCCCTTCCCTGGGGTGGGTACACCCCCTATTCTGCCACTCTCCAGTGGGAGGGGGGCAGGAGCCTGTCCCTGGTTGGCTGGGTCCCCCCATCCTCAAGATGGCGGGGACTCGAGGTTGTGCTTCACCTCGCCTCCCCCAACTTAGGGTGGAGTTGGCAGAGGTGGGCACACCTCTCTTCCTCACTTTGTTTTTTTCGCCAGGTCTCACACCCAAAGTGGGGGGTAGAACCTGTGGGGACCAGTTGCTGAGCACAGCAGGTGGTCTGGAGAAGCTCACAAAGGCGGCATGCCTTTGAAGCTTCTCGTTCATGAACCCTGCCCATCCTGGGGGGAGGAGGCTTGGCACCTCGTCCCAGGAAGTGCATTGTTTCAAGCCCCCCGAGAGCAGCAAGCTCTCGACCCAGGGGACTAGAAACATGTCTGGTGGTGGCAGCCTGCGCAGCCACTCAGTCAGGTCACTGAGAGTTGGTCGAGTTTCCGGGGGCATATCTAAGATGCCCTCTGTCGTGCATTTTACATTAAATTCCACACTGGTATCAGTGTGGGTTTAATGTGCTGAGAAGTTTGATACCAAACTTCCGAGTCTTCAGTGCAGCCATCATGGTGCTGTGGAGTTCGTAATGACAACCTCCCAGCACCATATACTCTTAATGGCAGCACTGCACTTACAGGGCCCAGGAATGGACCTGGGCACTGTAGGTATACAGGGCTCATGCACCTGTACCCTCACCACTGGCATAGGGCACCCAGCTAGAGGGGCGACTGATGTATGCCAGGGCAGTGGTTTGGGGGCATGGCACACAGGGATGTGTGCCATGTCGTCTCTTTGTTTTGTTCTGCACCCAGACACTCAGCCTGCAAAGGCAGTGTGTGTGTGTGTCAGGGTACAGGGCCTCTAAGGGTGGCACAATAAGAGCTGCAGCCCTTGGAGGCCTTCTCTGGTCACAGTGCCCTGGGTACCTATGGTACCATTTACCAGGGGCTGACATGTGGCCAGCGATTGCCAGTTGGGTTTAGGCTTCAATGCAGTCTTAGAATTACCCCCAGGCGTCAGACTGGATCCGGAAAGTTTTTTCGTCAGCAGTACCTCTGCACAACGGAAGGTGGCATCGGTCAGCTCTGCATCCGTTGTCGGCGTCGTGGTGGTTGCCAGGATGACGTCAGGTAGCTACTTCGACGACGCCCTTGTGCTATGACGTCAGTTCTGTACACGACTTTCCGCGCCAGAAACGCAGAGCCATGCAAGACACTAACTACTGGTGCACACAACCAGGGCCCTGAAAGGATATCCTCAACCCTAGAAATCAGTTCGCAGAATGGGGATGATAGGTGGGGCGGTAAGAAATCTATAACGAACTAATGTTTCTTACAGATATATTGTTACCGAAGGTAAGTTACTTGTTCATCGGAAAGAAACACGTTAGTTATAGATTCCTTACCTTAGAATAGATACCCCAGCAATGCCGACCCCAGTGGCGGGTCTGCGAACCGAGATCACACCAGAAACTCCTGGAGAACAGAACGGCCAAAGAAGCCGTCTCTCCGGACTTGGCTGTCCAGACAGTAGTGTTTCGTAAACGTGTGCAGTGACGCCCACGTAGCTGCCTGACAGATGTCATGTAGAGGAACTCCTCTTCCAAAGGCAGTGGTGGCTGCCGTTGCCCTGGTGGAATGGGCGAATAACCCCACTGAAGGCTCCTTTTTAGCCAGAGAATAGCACACTTTAATACACAAGACAACCCATTGAGTAATGATTCGCTTGTGTACGGCACGACCTTTCTTGGTGTCCACATAGCCAACCAAGAGTTGGTCGTCTACCCTGAACTGTTTTGTGCGATCCAGATAGACAGAAAGCGCACATTTTGGGTCCAAACGGCGGAGCCTCTCTTCCTCTTTCGAAGAATGCGGAGGCGGAAAGAAGGTGAGCAAAGTGATGGTCTGCCGATGTGAAAGGCAGTGACAACCTTAGGAAGGAAGGAGGGAGAGTTCTGAGAAACACCTTGTCCAGATGGACAGACAGGAAAGGAGGCTTGGAGGAAAGAGCCTGGAGCTCACTCTTCTGGCAGATGTGATGGCTACCGGGAATGCAGCTTTAGGCATCAGAAGCCTCAAAGTACAGTTGTAAAGCGGCTCAAAGGGAGCGCACATTCAATAGGTTAAGACTGGATTCAAGTCCCACTGAGGCATAACGAAGGGAATAGGAGGAAAGAGATGAGTTATGCCTTTCAAGAAACGTTTAACCATCGGGAATTGAAAAGAGAAGGCTGATCTGGAAGCAGAAGGAAAGCAGATATGGCCCAAAGATAGCCCTTGATAGTACCCAGAGCAGAGCCCTGCTGGGCTAAAGAAAGAAGAAACAAGAGAACCTCAGAAAGAGGGGCAGATAGGGGATCCACAGGCTTTGCTGTGCACCATGCCACAAACTTGTTCCACCGGCAGGTGTATACCGTCTTAGTGGAGGAACGCTGGGCTGCCAAGATTACATCTCAAACTTCAGGAGGCAGGTCAAAAGACGTCAACTGCCGCCGCTCAATCTCCATGCAAGGAGGTGGAGGCTGGAGAGGTTCGGGTGGAGGACCGTCCCCTACTACTGCGACAGGGGATCCTCCCAAAGATGAAGACTAGTCGAAGGATCGATGGCCTTGTTGAGCAGCACGGGATACCAGACTCTCCGTGCGCAATCCGGTGCCACAAGGATGACTTGGGCCTGGTAGCGCCTGATCTTCAGTACTCTGGGCAGAAGTGGTATAGGCGGAAAGGCGTACAACAGACCGCAACTCTACTCGCGACAAAAAGCGTTGCCTAGCGAGTCCCGCCTTGGAAATTCCAACACGCAGAATTGCTGACATTGCGCTTTCTCTTCGGTGGCGAATAGATCTAACCAAGACTCTCCCCACTGTCGAAAGAGACCTTGCACCACCTCCAAGTGAAGACGCCATTCGTGATCCATCAGGCACCTGCGGCTGAGTTTGTCCTTCCTGGTGTTCAGGGAACTTGCCAGATGTTGAACCAACAGGGATATGCCCTGATGTTCCAGCCATGTCCAGAGGCGGAGGGCCTCCTGACTTAGGGTCCACGACCCGACCACGCCTTGTTAGTTGCAGTACCACATGGCGGTGGTGTTGTCCGTGAACACCTGCACTACTCTTTCCCGGACAGAGGGAAGGAATGCTTTGAGTACAAGACGAATCACCCGAAGCTACAGAAGGCTGATGTGGAGCTCGGACTCTGCCGGAGGCCAGAGGCATCTGATCTCCGCATCTCCCATGTGGCCGCCCCATCCCAGGAGGGATGCGTCTGTCACCACTGTGTGCTCTGGTTGGAGAAGGGAAAGGGCTCTGCCGTTGACCCAATCCTGGTTTGTAAGCCACCACTGCAACTGTCGAGCAGTGCTCTCCGAGATCTGAACGCAATCGGACAGATTCCCCTGATGCTGCGCCCACTGGAACTTCAGGTCCCACTGCAGACCACGTATATGCCAACTGGCGTGATCAACCAGCAGGATGCAGGAGGCCATGAGGCCCAGCAGCCTCAGGGTCATCCGGACCGAAACCCGGGATAGAGGCTGAAAGATCGGAATCATAGTCCGAATATCCCGGATTTGCTGTTCGGAGGGGATAAACCCGAAACTGCGTCGTGTCCAGAACCGCCCCGATGAAGAGGAGCTTCTGAGAGGGAATCAGGTGCGACTTCGGCACATTGATGGAGAACCCCAGCGAATGCAGAAAGTCGGCCGTGGTCTGGAGGTGTGAGACCACAGCCTGGGGCGAGCCCGCCTTTAACAGCCAGTCATCGACATAGGGTAAGACTGGAACCCCTGATCTGCGTAGATGAGCTGCGACCACCGCCATCACTTTTGTGAACACCCGAGGAGCGCTGGTAAGGCCAAAAGGGGTGCACGGTGAACTGAAAATTCTCGTGGCCTACCGTGAACTGCAAGCAACGTCGGTGGGCCGGCAGGACGGGGATGTGAAAATAAGAGTCCTGCAAGTCCGCTACAATCCAGTCTCCAGGGTCAAGGGCAGATCAGACTTGAGCGAGCGTTAACATCTTGAACTTCTCCTTCTGGAGGAAGCAGTTGACGTTCCTGAGATCCAAGATAGGACGCAGGCCCTTGTCCTTCTTGGGCACCAGAAAGTTGTGGGGATAACAACCACGACCTACTTCTGGGGCAGGAAAGCGCTCGATGGCCAAGAGAGCCAAAACTTCCTGTTGGAGAAGTGTCAGGTGATCCTCTGACATGCGGTGGTATTGAGGTGGCATGGCTGGAGGGGAAGCCTCAAAGGGGAGGGAGTAGCCCCTTCGGACTAGCTCCAAAACCCACCTGTTCGACGTGATTGTGCGCCTGTGGGGGAGGTGATGACGGATCCTGCCGCCCACTGGCGTTTGATGGGCCTGAAACGTCAGACTAGGAGGGTTTGGAGGGTGCTACAGAGGGGGGGTTGGTGGACTGGCTCGCCCGCTGGCCCCCTGAACCACAACAGGGGTTCCCACGTCCCCGGCCGCGCAAAGGTTGAGAAACTTGCTGTGGCCTGTGACTCTGGGCGGGATGTAGTGGGGCACATCTTCCGTAGCCACGAAAGGGGCGGAAAGCAGGTTGTGCTGGGCAGCTCGAGAGGCCCAAGGACTTGGCTGTAGCCCGTGAGTCCTTGAAGCGCTCTAGCGCGTTGTTCTCTTTGTCGCCAAAAAGGCGATGGCCATCAAAAGGCATGTCCATGAGGGTGTTCTGGACATCCCCCGAAAAGCCAGTCGATCTCATCCAGGCGCTGCGACGAAGGGCTACAGAAGTTGAAATTGTCCTGCCTAGAGAGTAGACGGTACCCAGCCCACAACGGATGGTCAAGTTTGCCGCATCTCTCCCGGCCTGGGAGATCACTGGCCAGGCCTCCTCCGGACACTGAGGCAGCACCTCCGCAACCGTATCCCACACAGAGTGGGAATAACAGCCCAATAGACATGCGGTGTTTACCGACCGTAGTCCCAAGCTGTCGGAACAGAAAATCTTCTTCCCAAGATGATCCAGCTTCTTGGATTCCCTTTCCGGTGGAGGGGTAGGGAATGCGCTCTTGGAAGAGGAGGCTTGGACCACCAAGCTCTCCGGGTGGGGTGTTGGGAGAGAAAAGTGAGGTGGCCCAGAGCCGGGTGGTGGCGTTGGGCAATCATCCAATCCACGGGAGCCCCCGTGTTGGGCGTGGACCACATGCCAAAAAGGATGTCGGTAAGGGCCTCATTAAACGGCAGCAGGGGCTCCGAAGAGCTCGTAGGCAGCTGGAGCACCTCTGTCAGGAGGTTAGTCCTGACCGCCACCGCAGAAAGCTCGAGATTGAAAGTCTCGGCCGCCCTACGCAACACCACTGCATATGACACTCCCTCCTCCGTAGTCACGGTAGGAGGAGACAAAATGCCAAGGTCAGGGGAGGTGTCCAGACCACTGGCATCCCCCAGTTCCTCTCTCCAGTCCTGTTCAGATCCTAGCTGATCAGTTAAAGGGTCATCTGATCCCTCCCAGTCTTCCTCCTTAGGTAGCCAATCTGGCTGAAAAGGGACCCCAGGAATGAAGAGGGGCACAAAAACCCTGCTCGACGCCGGATCCGGTATCAGGCAACACCAGTCCGGCTCCAGGTCCACATCGGGATGGAGGCCGGGGTCAACGCCGGCCGGGGACATGACCGGCGTCGGTTGTTGTGCCAGATCCAGACCTGGATCCACAGGGGGCCTGCGGCGCTGAAACAGACGGCAGAGAAGGCCTAGGCGCCCCCCAACCGAGTCCGCGTGGGCCCGAAGGCGCGCCGGTGGGTTCAGGCTGCCCAAAGATGGCGTGCATCACCTCGTAAAATTTAAGAAGCTGGGCAGGAGTCGCTCCGAGGCCCGGGAAGGGAGGGAAGCCTAGAGACGGCTCTTCCGGCTCCGCGTGCAGAGCCATGGGAGGGGCACCACCCGCATGCCTCGTCGCGTCAGCGGACCGACGCGGAGAAGTCGAAGAGCGACGATGCTTCTTCGACTTCTTTTTGTGCTTCGACTTGCCCGACCCAGAGTGCGAAGACTTTGATGACTTGGACGAATGTTGATGGCTCCGCGACCGGTCCCTCAACCTCCCTCGCATACGGGACCTCAAACAGCTTGGAGCCGAGTGCTGGCGCTCAAGCATCTTTCGGGCCACTCCCGCAAAGTCTTCAGAGCCATGGACCGGCATTCGGAGCAAGACTTGGGGCCGGGGTCGCGCTCCAGGCAAAAGAGGCACATGCGATGCAGATCCGTAACCGACATCAGTCAGGTACAGGAACCGCATGCCTTGAATCCGGGCATCCCTCGGGCACCAGGAGTCGTAGACTCAAAAAAGAAGGCGACAAAAGTTGGTCAAAAAGTTCAGTCAAAAAATGACTGGAGGTACCGCTCTCTCCGGATCTGCGCGGAAAAAGACAGAACTGACAGCGCGCGAGGGCGGTGTCTAAGTAGCTATTGCAGCGACCAAGACTCCAACGACGGACGCGGAGATCGACCGACACCACCTTCCGACGCGCAGAGGTACTGCTGACAAAAAACTTTCCGGATCCAGTCTGACGCCTGGGGGTAATTCTAAGGTAAGGAATATATAACTAATGTGTTTCTTTCAGATATATATATATATATATATATATATATATTCACTGAAAAAACCATAGGTTTCACACATGTTATAGTTAGCTGGACATTTTACTGATAAAAAACCAATGAAATTCCCCCGTTATAGTTAGTGCAGGCAACTATAACTCACGCGACCGCAATCCTCTGCTGATGCTAATACTGTATTTAGACACTTATTTGCCCATGTCTTCTTCCATTAAATTTTAGCTATACATATATTACAAATATTTTTTTTTCATAAAGAGATATGTCATCAGCAGAGGATTGCGGTCGCGTGAGTTATAGTTGCCTGCACTAACTATAACGGGGGAATTTCATTGGTTTTTTATCAGTAAAATGTCCAGCTAACTATAACATGTGTGAAACCTATGGTTTTTTCAGTGAATTTGCAAGGTTTTTTAAATGCTAATTCCTAACTATAACGTGTGTGAAACCTATGGTTTTTTCAGTGAATTTGTACGTTTTTTTAAATACTAAGTTACTTTACGCCATTCGTGGCGTGCGCGCCCACTTAACGCAGTTCGTTCCGTGCGCGCACGTTGCGCGAAGCGCACCGTGCGCGCAGTGAGCACGCGGTGCGAAGCGCACCGCGTGCGAGAGAGAAAATGGCGGCCGCCGCTTCCTGGTTTCGACCGATTCGAATGTTTACTAAGATCTAACAGCCAATCAGAATCGCGCTCACGCACGGCACCGTACGCGTACGGTAAGCTTACCGTAAGCGCACGGTAAGCGCACCGTAAGCTGCCACAGATATATATATTGATTTAAATGCTATTTTCTCAGGAACTACTGAACAGATTTACACCAGACCTACAAAAGGCACTTCCTTGACCTGAGGACTACCTCTCTGCCAAATTTCAAGTAACTCTGTTCAGCCGTTCGGGCTGTAGCTGTGTCTAAAGGTCCTATGGAAAAATGCATGGGAAAAACGCGTTTTGGGACCCCCCTTTTTTCTCAGCCCCCGCTTGACGAATCCCCCCGAGACTTTCAGGGTAGGAGCGGAGCGTAGCGCCCCACCTATTTTGAAAATTTCGCGAGGATTCGTCGACCGGCGCCAAAGTTATTCCAAATAGAATGTTGCGGTTTTCCTATGGAAACAGGGTCCTAACTATAACTACCTACTGGCGACCGCCAGTAGGTAATATATATATATATATATATATATATATATATATATATATATATATATATATCCCTGCATTCGGGCTGTAAGGCCTGCTGTAGGGTTGACTTACCCACACTGCATGAAGCGTCTGCAGGCATAGCACACAGGGATGTGTGTGTAGCAAGTGTACAGTGTCACTTGTTGCATGGCCGTATAGCATGCGAATACTTCCAACTGCTTTTAACAATTTCTATATCATAATATTTACAATAACACAATGACCTCTTGGTTTTTAATTACAGGTCTTTTTCATACTCTAAATTACTCCATTTGTAAACAAAATTGAATGAATCATACATTCATATTTATGAACTCGAACAAAAATATAAATTTTTTTGTGAAAAACAATTTAACATTTGTGTATTTATTAGTATATTGGTAGGGACTTGCATGGGTGCCAAAGGTAATGCCAATTAGAGGAACAATTGTACAGGTTTAGGGAAAGAGATCTGGCACTGGGCGCCTGGATAAGAGGAACCTAGTGCACTTTGTGTCAAAACTGCATCGAATACCAGGCAAAAAGTGGGAGTGACCATGTCAAAAAGGGGCACTTTGCTACATAGTTAATTACTGCCATTTTGGATATATTAAAGTGGAGGTATTTTATTTTTCTGGCTACCCAATTGGTAGTAGGGCAATAAGGAATTTGCAGTTATTTAGAGTATCCTTCAGAGAGGATTAGCTAAGGAAAATACCTTCCAATTCAAGATCCCTCGCATTAGAACACACACCAAAGGATTACCTCCTGAGGGGAAAAAAGTCTCGTAGGACTGAGTGGCTGTAATGTCTTTCTCGCCACAGCTGGCTGTCAAGGCAGTACTGCTTCAGGAACGTATGCAATTATGTCCACATTGCAGCCTGGTATATGTCAATGGCAAGCACTACATGTGCCAAGGCAGTGGTAGCAACATTCATTCTGGTGGAATGGGCTTGTAAGCCTTCTTGGCCAGTGCACAGTAGATATTAATGCAGAGGGCTTTCCACCTCGACAGGATTGTCTTCAGCATAACCTTTTTTTCTTTGCTCCAGAGACCCCCCCCCCACAGAAAGCGGATCGTCCACTCGATGATCCTTGGTACGATCAATGTAAAACCTTAGTCGGTTTGGGTCTATACAATGGAACCTCTCCTTCTCTTTTAAAGGTTGAGGGGGAGCAAAGAAAACTGGTAGACTGATGGATTACCCAATGTCCCCCATGCCAGCTCCTCGTTGCCTCTGCCTCACTTGTGCTCTTGCTCAGCCCATTATTGTGCCTTGCACTTTCTGTTCTCCACTGTCGTTTTCTATTGTCTGTTTTCTCCCCGCTCTCCATCTATTGTGCCTTGCTCTTTCTTCTCTCTTTCTGCTTTCCTTTATTGTGTCTTGCTTCTTCTTCTGTTTGCTCTCTCCCTGCTTTCCATACTTGTGGTACGCCGGATTCTTGTGCACTGTCGTTTTGCTGTGGTAGGCTAACTATATTTCCTTTCTTACATCGTTTTGAGGTTGTTGTGATCTTTTTCTGCTATGGTGTTCGAGTGTGTGTTATTTTTAAAACGTTCTGCTGTTTCTGCTCCACTGCCCGCTCATGTTTTCCCACTGTTACCATGTTTTACTGACTCTGCAAATCCTGTCCAGCGCCTCTTCCAGGACTTCGTTAATGCAGGACGCAGCAGACACATGCAGCAAAACAAGCCCATCTGCGTCCATCCCCGC
Organism: Triturus cristatus; assembly: GCF_964204655.1. Lineage (NCBI taxonomy): Eukaryota > Metazoa > Chordata > Amphibia > Caudata > Salamandridae > Triturus > Triturus cristatus. Next base: position 237,559,211 of record NC_140589.1, on the reverse strand, counting down.
CTGGACCATGCCCAGAACCCTGGATATCCAGTCATCCGCAGCTACACTGGCCCTGAGCTCAAAGCCTTGGACCCCAGACTCCACAACAAAAACTGCTAGACAAGAGGAGAGCATCAACAAACACAGAGGTGGAATCACCATTATTCATAAAGAAGCCACCCACTATACCACCACCACCACCCTAATCATGCATCATGTAACACCTCCACTCCAACTCAAAACAATCGGCAAAACCACTATCAGAGGCTCCCTCGCCTACAGACATCCAGGACCACACCCCGGCTTCTGCGATGCCATCCCTGAATTTATTGCACCACAAGTCATGGACACCGTACACTACAACTTCCTCGGAGACCTCAATTTTAGACGACCCCATCGACGCCAACACAGCCATCCTTCTAAAAAGCATGAAGAACGTTGGCATCAAACAACTGGCCACCAACCCCACACACAATGCTCAACCCTATTTTTACAGACAGCAAGAGAGCCAAATACAGCCATGTCATTGAGCCTACCTATTTGTACCACTAAATTGCCCACTTTACCATAACAGCAGCCCTCAGCACCACCACCAAGCCACCCAGCACATCATACCACAACTGGAACAAAGTATCTGAAAGCCAATGGACCAACGCACTCAACACCGTCGCACCCTCAATCCACTACTAACCTGGAAAACCGACTGAGCCGACAGAGTCAGCCCCATCAAACTCCAGAGATCCACCAAACATGCCAGTTTTTACACATTGGAATGGAGAACAATGAAACGCAACTGCAAGCAACTAGAAAGGAAATGGCACACCAGCAAGGACACCACACCACCTTCAAGACATCGCTCAACCACTACCAACTCCTGAAAAAGACAAAAAAGAATGCACAAGCCCACCGCATAAAGCCAGCTCTAGCCACAGCAAATAGCTCTTCAGCATCGTGAAGGAGTTCTCCAACCCCTCAGCAACCGAGATCATCACCCCTTTCCAAGAACTCTGCAACACCCTGGAACACTCCAACAACAAGATAACCACCATCAACAAACACTTTGAAACCCAACCCACTGCCTCAGACAGAGTCAGCCTCCTCACTCCCACAGACACACACGCCTACCACCGGATCACTGCTTGGGACCAGCTCACCCCACAGAGCAGCACAGCCATCATGCACTCCATCCACTCAGGACCACCCACGGACCCTGTCCCCACCGCGTTCAACCTTGGAATCAGGACTATCAGCAACAAACTCACTCCCCCCCCCCCCCCCCACCCTCTCCTCCATCGCAGCCAACATTGTCAGAACCTTTGGATTGAACATAATATCCTATGCAGACCACACTCAGCTCATCCTCTATCTGAACAGTCATCCACCACGAAGGCTAACTTTTGCCTGCGCATGACCAGTGTCGCTGACTGAAGACCACAGTCTCAAACTCAAAACAGAAACAGAAGTACTCTTCTGGAACAACACCTCCCTGTGGAACGACTCCTGGTGTCTTAATGAACTAGGATGCTCACCCACTCCTACAGACCATGCTCAGAACATTGGCATCATCCTGGACACCAACCCACCATGAAAAACCAGATCAACGCAGTCTCCTATGCCTGCATCCTCACTCTTCGCATGCTCTGAAAGATCTTCAAATGGCTCCCACTCAGCATCACTCAAGCCCTTGTCACTAACCGAGAGGACTTCAGCAGTGCTCTCTATGCTGGAATTACCACACATCTCTTTTCGATAATTCAGAAAGGGACTCAAGCCCCGGTTGTTCAACTAATTCCACCAGAGCACATGGCTCAGGGCCTGGACACCATCACGGGTGAATAGCTGTGCTATATAAATACTGATTGATTGAATGTGAGAGGGAGTCACAACTTTTGGCAAGAATGCCACCAGAGACCTCAACACTAACTGGTCCATGAAAAAAGGTGGTGTAGGTCAGTTGCATTGTACTGACGTACTTGCAATGAGGAAGGCGGTCTTCAAAGCCAGGAAATGGCGTGAGCAGGTACGTATTGGCTCGAAGTTTATCAAGACCATGATAAGGCTCTACTGTGGCATCACAAAATGCTTGGGAGGGAACCAGTTTGACAAGTGCGTCAAACCTTTCATAAATCTCATTACTATAGAGTAGTCTTTAAATCATTCCAGTATTCAGCAGTTTCTAGGCACAATGTTCTTCAAATTTCAGAAAATTCAGAATGGGCCATTTTTCAATTATTTCTAGTTTTTAGATTCAGTACAATTCTGGCCTGGATAATATGCTTTAAATGCACGATGTTCCAGCAAATGTTGCCCCAAAATTCAGTTGATTACATGCGCAAAGAGATTCATGCGCGTGTCTTTGCATGAAAGCACTGTACAAAAACAAAACCTGTAGGATTGGCAAAGGGCTGTTTAATCTGCAAATAACTTTGGTGCCGCTTTACAATTTCACAAAATTAGGAAGAAAAAGATATCAAGCTGTATGCCGAACCAAAAAAAGGGCAAATATTAAAGTGGATAAGTGGGGCAAAAATGAAGTTATTGGTTGATATTTCTAACGGCAGATTCCTCACCATAGAATACTACCCAGGTGCTAGAGGGGACCCAGAAAACTGTTCTCTACTAAATGTCTTGTACGCCTCTAGATCACGCCCTTCTACTTCCCGTTGATTTCGTCCTGCCCTGGAAGTGACTGAGTAGAGGAACTTCTACCACTCCAAGTCCAGGGCAGACACTGCACGCCAACCCAGTGATTGCAGCCTTCAGCTTGGTGGAATGGGCTTTCAGATCTTCTGGCGGCAGCTTCTTTGACAACAAAAATAAAGAAATAAGTCAATGTTGGCTTACATTAAATTGCTTCTTGTCAGTTCATAGATCTGTTTTAAGCCAGTTTTTAAGAAATACAGGTTGTGTGGGATTTTGTACGCTTTGTTGTCCTCATCCCCCTCATCCCAGAACTAAAATTCCTTGTACAGTGGCTACCTTTATTTTTTCTGTACTTCTTTGCCAGTGCCTAGCAAGGAGTCTTAATGCAAAGCACAATGCACCTCAATAGAATAGGGTTTATTGCACAGCCTTCCCTTTCTTCACCCCGGAACCCCCCCCCCCCCAATAAAAAAATACAATCATCCCTGCTTTGTGCCTTGGCACAATCAATGCAAAAACTTAAAGCCCTTATGGGGTCAGCCAATGCAGACTCGTTGGAGGGGTGGCGAGGGACGAATGCTGGAAGTGTGATAGATTGCCTAGCAGGGATAGGAGTCCAAATTTAGGCAAGGTGTTCTTAATACCAGTTTGTCTGGAAAAATCGGTGGTATAGGGCGAGCGTACTGACAGTTTCTGAAGTTCACTCATGCAATGAGCTAAAGTAATCCCAATGAGGAAGACAGTTTTCAAAGTTTAGAGATGAGATAAGAAGGTATGCATAGGCTCAAAGGGCGTACACATAAGAAACGTTGAGACCAAATTATAGTCCCATTGTGTCATCACAACCTGTTAAAAAGACATTAAAGGGCAGACAACTAACCATTAATTGTGCACACTGCAAAGCCTTGATGGCCAAAGCAAGCAAAAGAGCATCCTACAACTCGGAATAGGTACATTTTGCAGATACCACACAAAGCCACAAACATGCTACATTCCTCGTCATACATGGACATCGTGGAAGGACACCTGGCGGCGAGGAGGGTATCCACCACATCCTATGGCAGATCAAACAGTCAACTGCCACCACTAATTTCTATGCATGGAGGTGTATGTTGCAAAGATTTAGGTGGAGAACCCTGCTGACCTGTTGCTGAGACAGGAGATCTTCCCGAAGTGGCACCTAATTGGAAAACAGGTACTCATGACCAGAAGTTCGGGTACCACACTCTCCTGGTCCAATCCGGAACCACTACCTTGATTTGGGCTCGGTCCATCCTGTTTTTTTCAGAACTCTAAGTAGGAAAGATAGAGGTGGCAAAAGGTACAGGAGTCCTGAGTTCCATTCCAGCCAGAATGCATCCCCTAGTGAGTTTTCTTTTGGAAAATCCAACACGCAAAACTTTTGACACTGCAAGTTCTTGACTGTGGAGAAAAGATCTAGACAAGGTTCTCCTCATTGCCGGGAGATGCCCTATGCCATCTGGGGATGTAGTAGTCATATGTTTGTTGTAATACCACATTGTGTTAGTGTTGTACGTGGGAAAGCAAACCAGATGGCGGGCAGGTCTTCAAGGTCGAGTCGGGCTTGTACTGGAGACCAGAGTCCTCAGATCTCAATCCCCCTCAGATGACCTCCAATTGTGGTAGAGTAGCCACCACTGCAGAATGTGTGCAGTCTCCTTCGAAATTTGAATGATATCCAATAGGTTTCTGCAGTGCAGGGATCACTGGAACTTCAGATTCCATTGCAGAAACTGCATATGTCACCTGTGGTAGTTGACAGAGGATGAAGAGGCAAAAAGGCCAAGAAGTCTTAGAGGTACTCTCACGAGCTTCAGAACCGAGGCTTAAAATTCAGGATCATAGCTCAAAGTTTCTGCACTAATTGCAACGGAAGGAAGGCCCTGAAATGTACCTGTATCCAGGGCCGCTTTAAAGAAAGACGTTTCTGTGAAGGAGTTGGGTGTGAATTTTGCTTGTTGATTGTGAATGCCAACAATATAATGAGGTCTGCTGCTGTCTAGAGTTGGTCTACGACTGACTGTAGTTACCCTGCCTTCAACAACCAGTCATTGAGATAAGTACATTAATCTGTCCAATAGACAGCAGCTGAAGGTCGAAGACCTCATCTGATCGTCGGACTACTACTGCAAAAAATAGACTCTCCTGCTGGTGGTTCAAATCACTTATTCAACCCTCTATCCAGGGATGTATCAAGCCCACTGGCATTGTGAAGTCCAAGTAAAAATGAGGGGGCAGATGATCCCTCAACCCCATCATCATTTCTCGTGGTAGTAAGGTTTGGTCAGAATCTGAGCCAAAGTGAGAGGGGATCCTCTAAAGGCATAGCTACGATGGTTAAGCCACTATATAAGATACTGGCTGTATAGTGAGTGGTTGATCGTTAGTAATTTCATATAATTTGCCTTTATCAGGCTAAAGTTGACATCAGAATCAGCACAAGATCCTCTTCCAGCACCTGTGGTTTCAATACTGGTGTTGACGAGAAAGAGTCCAGCACAGTTCATGGAGCTGGGGTAGAAGCTTGTACTGGAGGCAGTACAAGGCCAGTAACCAGTGCAAGAGGTTCAGACGCCGCTAAGGATGGATCTGCTGGCTGTACCCAGACTGGAGGCCCCAGCACATTCTTGGGGCCTGAAGGAATGCCAGAGGGAGCCCAATCAATTTCAAACAGCAGCAGTATGGCCTCCTTAAAAGAGTCAATATGCTTCAATGTTGCCAATGGTCTGGGAAATTCGAGGTGCACTGGGATCAATAGTGGAATCGGATCCTCAACTGGAAATCTGGTGCAAGACCAACTAAAATCATGATGTTTTGGCACTGCCATGGTTTCTATATATACTCCAAAATTGACCCTACCACATCCCTGACTCGTATTTTGATAGCGTAGAGGCAGAGATTCGCACGTTATTGTGGGACGGCAGGACACCAAATATAGCTCTGGGGAAATTGACCAAGGGGTGGTACGACAGGGGAATTGCACTCCCTGATATACGCCTCTATTACTGGGCATCACAGTTAGTGGTTATGAATCACTGGGTATATGGTGCTCCGGACCACCCAGCATACAGACTGGAAAGAGGACAATTTGGACGAGAAGGGTACCTTGGGGCCCTATATGCCAAGGTCCGTGAGGGAAGATATCTGGGACCCATGGCCCAAACATTAGCCAACTGGCACCGCGTAAATGCACGCATGGGATGGGCAGGTGTGCTCACCAAGGCGATGCCCCTGTGGACCTCCCACCAGTTAGGGATGCTCTGTCATCACGTGGGCTTCGACAGATGAGATACTATCGGCCTATCCACCGTGGGGGATCTCATTCACAAGGGTAAAGTCCTCACATTCAAGGAATTACAGACAAACTACGATTTAGCACACAGAGAAATGTTTTGATACCTACAGATCCGACATGCACTTCTAACAGCACTCCCTGATGCCACAAATCTGCCAGACTTATCTCCATTGGAGGATAGATTGCCGGAACTCCTCCCAGACTAAGCTATATCACATATCGTAAACTATGCAACAACTAGCCTGACTCCTTCCAGACTCTCAGGGAACGATGGCAGATGGACATAGGACGAATCGAAGATGATGATTGGCAGGCGGCACTGATGTCTCCGAGGGAGGCGGCCATAAATCATTGCCTCCGATTGATCCAACTAAAAATCTTGCACAGAACTTATCTTACTGGAACAACATTAGCTAAAATAGGTGCCAAACAGGACGCACTCTGCTTACGAGGCTGTTGCCAAGAGGCGACATTCTATCATATCTTGTGGTGTTGCCCCCAGATACGCCCCTTGTGGGAGAGAACCACCGAAAAGTTACAGGACGCGCTGGGGAAACAAATCGCATTAACACCACGATTGGGGATCCTCAACCTATGGGAGGCCACTGATTTAACCAAAATCGAACAACAGGTAGCCACCCTGGGCTTTACATTGGTGAAAAGAGCAATTGCTATGAATTGGGGGGGCGGCAGAACGATCTCTGGTAATAGGCTGTGTGGCTGAAATGGATAAATATATGACTGGCGAAAAAGAGGTTTACAAGGCCAGAGGCTGCCCCAAAAAAATGGGATAAAAAATGGGCCAGATGGAATGCATATAGAGGCGTGTTATGTGCTTCACCAATGGAGGAACTGGAAATGTCCAAGAGAAGGGACCAATTGTGTTTTATGCTGTGACAAATTTAAAGTTAAAGCATTATATGTAGAATGCCAGGGAGGTACTGAGACACAATAAAAAAGAAGTGATATTATATAAAGTACTGACTGCCAATGTACAACTTATCATATGCATATTTGAAATTAATGAAGCTGTATTGTATCTCACTTGCATGATTGCTGATTTAATAAAAAGATCAATAAAAAAAAAATAATCATGATGTTCTTGCACCTTCTCTTTGGATAGAAAGAGATGGATGTGGTCATGTCCCGCTATGCTTTCATGTGCTTGGACTTCGATTTTGACTTTTCAGAGGGCTTTAACAGCAAAGTTGATCTCTTGCTGGAATCTGAGGTTAGAAGTATCCATCAGCAGAACAAGTTACTTACCTTCAGTAATGCTCTTTTTGATACTCAGTATGCGGATTCCTCAATGCAATCTCATCTCCCCATTCTGTGGAATGCCCCCTTTTCAATATCTAAAAAGGTCCTAAGTTAGGAAACTGTACACTTGTGCTACCAATTTTTCATGCTCTGTGTTTGAGGAGACGGAAAGAAACCAGGAAGAAATTGACATTAGTGCGCAAGGGTGTAGCTTACATGTGACTCCGCATCATCACTTCAGGGGCACTAAAGAGGCAACACGGTGCCACAAAGTGCCACCTAGTAGGGCACAGGAGCATTGTTAGACAAACGTTTTCTGAATCCAGTCGAGCATCTGGTGAGAAATCTGCAGTTAGAGAGAATATCCACCAAAAAGAGCCTCACCAAAGGTAAATACCTTTTTCAATTTTAAGTCCTCTAGAAATTTCTGCTCTTTACTATTTCATAAAAGTTGAATGCATTACATAAAATAGTGCACAGTACTCTGAATAAGCCCTTTTTGTGCTTTGGCATAATCTGTTGACTCAATTTTTAGATATCTGCAATACAAAAATGAAGTCAGTCAGGCTTCAAACTTTCTACACAAATCCAACATATTAAGCAACTAAACTCCCCAGGCGGTCAAATCCCCTTCTGGATGGAAATATATGAGAGGCATAGATAAAAGCATGAGCACAGCTCAGCAGCAAGGCACAACATGCAGCCCTCTTACCAGCCTGTGACTGTTATGGAACTCAAAAGTCTCTGCTGATGTGGAAAGCCTCTTTCCAACTTACTCCAGGGTGCGCCATCTCTGTGACAACCCCTACCACAGCTAAACAGGCATGAACACTAGCGGTAACCTCAACTGGTATACAGGCTCTGCTATGCTTAAAGTTCACTTATGGGAACAAACCAACACCCGCCCAAAGTTAACATCCTTGCCAATTCCACCCTTTCAAGTTCATTTAACATATGACTGAGGTACTATAAATAAATACATAAACATTTTATCAACCTGCTGGCAAATCATAGGTGATCTTGTTAAAGAGCTGCAGCTTGGGAGAAGTCATTTTTTTCTTTCTTGACAAGACAGCACACCTATAGAAACATATTCTATTCATATACACACAACAAGGAAACCAACAGTGAATTAAGAAGAATATACCTTCGCTTTTGTTTCCGCTGCTGAATTCTGCATGTGGAAATACTTCATATAAAATGGTTAGAATGTTATTGAATGTTCTTTCCAGCAGTGGTTTAATGACCGGTGTTAGTGCATGTCCTGGACACATAATGGCACGCTGTGAAGCAGGCACAATGTTCTTCATTGCATGGAAAAAATCCTGTGCACCAAGAACTACTGAAGAAATATCTAGTTGCAGTTTTTCATTGCTGTGGTAAATCTGAGGATAGCGCCGACGAAGAGCAATAAGGGCAGCTTCTGTGCAAAGTGCTTTGATGTCAGCTCCACAATAACCTGACAAAAGAAAAGGAAACATTTGCATGTCTACAAATATCCAGCTACTACTAAATATAAATATCTTTTAATCTAAAAATAATAAATTGCAAAGCAGCCACAATTATACGGTAAACAGGCCAGTGCTTGAATAACATACTATATCATGAAAGAGAAAAATCACTTACGGAAGTACGAGTTGAACAACAAAGGTTAACCAAAATGACTCCCATTTTCACAATGTGAGCCTGAGATAAGTTATAGCCAAGCACTAAAAACAAGTGACTTTACAAAAAGCAAGCCATAAACCACCTAACTATGGGTTACCTGTCTCAAAACCACACTAAATTAGAATGCTCCCAAGGATATAAAAGTTAAAGTATTTTTAGCAGGATTGAGACTTCGGTCCATTTGTATGAAATAATGTGGCCGGGCAAAGCACTGGGTTTCGAATTATATAACTCTCTGCAGATCAGAGGTAATGCAATTGCTGTACAAGTGAGTTTACTCCAACAGACAACTTCCCTTCTGACAGACTTAAGAAATGGCCACAAGACAGGGAGGGCATGGAATTTAATTCTTTAAGTAGCACAAAAGAAGGTCTAATTATACTCCTGGGCATGTGCATATTCGATGTATGCCTCAGCTCCATCATCCCTGGCGGGTGAATTTCATGCTTCAGGCACTTGTCTCCAAGAGGAAGACTCAGCTAGGGACTGTAAAGCATTGGACGGCCGAGGCTCCTCCAGCAAGCTTTCTAGCAAAGGTCACTGCGTTCCTGCTTATACAAAAGTTCACAGGCCTGAAAGAATGAAGTGGCTGCAACTCCCACTTTAGTTCAGCTATCCAGCACGACTGAGTTCGGTATTGGAGTCTCAGAATGTCGTACGCACAAGGTATCTCAGCTATTCTCCTTGAGCAGGGGCTCCCAGGAATAGGGCTTCAGAGCTGAACCTTTTCAACGGACTCTTCATCTGGATGACGTGGTTTACCAAGAATAGTCATCAATTTGGAAGAAGACTAAGTATTTAACAGGGGGCTCCAGCTCCTGCTGCACTACAGATGCTAAATTAGCCTGTGCCCAAGAAACATACTAGACTTCCCACAAGGCATGACATCAAAGTGTGCTTTGAGATGACTGATAAGCCTAACGTTGGGTTTTCTCCCAAGCAGCCTAACCTAGGAAGGTGATTTTTAAGCCTCCAGGTCCACAGGATCCAAGGAAGGAGTGGCACCCTTAGGAGAGTTCATCTTTGCTTTACCAACCACTGGACACATCCCTGCCAATTGTGTGGAACTACACACTCTGAGAAAAATAAGTTCAACCTGTATGTATGCGAATTTATATAGTGGGAACCAGCACAACAGGCAGCAGAGCTCTGTACAGGGTCCTAGGCAAAGATGTTGTGAATGAGTGATCGTCGGAGAAGCTTTGTTTTGGGAGTCGAAGTGGACTGTTAATTTGTTGTAACAGTGTTCTTTAAAGAGAAATGTCTTCATCTATTTCCTAAATTGTAGCATGTTTGGGGCAGTCCAGATTGATTCAGGGAAATCATTTAAGATCCTGGGCGAGTAATGGACAAGGCCTGCTGCCTTTTAATCTTTTTTTCTTTTAAATTCCTCGTGTCCAGTCTGATCGTGCCCAGGCTGTGGGTGTTGAAGAGGCTTGGCTGAAACTCTACCAAGACCTGAAAACCATATCCTTGTATTGAATTGAGCCAAACGAAGCCCATCAGACTGCAGTTCTATAAATTCAGAGCCCAATCACTTGGTACTGCTTCTGAAACACGTTGTCTATCTTCAAGAAGGTAGCAACAAGATGCTTTTTGTCTCAAAACGTTTCACTAAAAGGTGCTGAATGTTCCAGGAACTACAGCTAAAATCATTATATTGGTATAGAAAGTCTTTTGTCAAGTACTTTTAAGCATGTAGGCCTGATCCCTTGTTCATGGACAGAAACGGGCTCCCCACACCTAAGAAATCTCATCAGGTGCCAATAGTCTTAGATAGGTGATGCCAACTGAGTTTGAGACAGCCACAAATAAATGCTCTGCTTAAACCAGGCCTCGCTAAAGAGTAGCTCATGAGCTACTAGTAGCTCTCCAACTACCCATAGGTAGCTCTCCTTTGTGCAGCCCGCCCAGCCTACTAAATTAGAAACTTTTGCTTGGTAGAATAAGTATATGTATACAAAAATTGAAGTGTGTAATTGAGACAAAATGTAAACTTGTCTGATGGTCAGTATTAAAATCCTAATATTAGTTGCATGGAATGATTTTCATTGAACGTAAGTAGCTGTTACTACAGGAGAGGTTGGCGACCCCTGTTTTAACAATATATTATGTGCATAAACCATACAGACAAACGCGAGAGGGAAAAACCTTTTAATTGTCCATCCAAAATTGCAATTTATGGGTGGGTGTGACAGCAACACACACAATCAAAAACGAAAAGTCAGTTTCTGATTATCAGCAGCTTACAAAAAATGGGTAGTAGCAGTTAGTTATGAACACGTGTGGCAGAAAGAGGTGTGCGCAGACCTCACCCCTTAATATTTTTTTGTGCAGTTCTCGCTGTCTATAAATAAAGAGAGGAGTTACTAATCAATGCAAAAAGTGAGAGCGACATCTACGATTAAGAAATAATTCCTCGAGCCAGTAACATGGGTTTGTAAAGCACTGTAAAAGTTCCACTCACCAACACATTTCTCAGCTACTTCTTCTAAGAATGCATCAGACAATTTTGGATTCCAGTCCCTGGTATGAATTTGTAAAATGTGCTTTCTTGCCTGATAAAAAAAATATATATATCTTGAACAACGTTAGAAATAGTTTTAATGCACATTTTACTATGGCACATGGTATTTAACATGGTTTTTCCATCCCCTTTGGCATTTGGTAACGAGCAATGCATTACGCTTATCAGTAATACACTGTTAACACGGTAATAACAAGGCAAGGGTGTGTCACCTTTTATGCAGCATAGTATGCAAACACATCTTTCCAATCACAGCAAAGTCATTACAAATTCTACCACCAGTTGTGTGGCCAATGGCCTCTTATAGGACAATATGTTACCTAAAGTGGTCATTCTTGTACATTCACCCTCCTTTACTTTCTTATCGGTTGCCAACTGTATTATTATTTTTTCAATCTGTTTGACTTTTCCAAGGCACTACACAAACATGGAGCATATTGGTTGCAACCATTACATAGCGTACAACAGTTATGCAGTATTTTAGGGGCACAGTACAGCGTGATCCACCAAGTTGCCAATTTATTGTTAAGTGGAAAAATGCTGGGAGCAAGAAGTGGCATATTACATACAAGGCTGCACACAAAGATTAGCCTTTATGTGTTTTATTTTTTTAAAGTGTCATTCCTATGCGATCCAAGAACTGATTCAAGAAAGGACAGAAATAGGACCATTGCCTAGAAAAACTAGACTTGACTCGCATACCACCTGTAATCTGGAAAGGATTATTTTGCTGTGTCTTCATTATCATAGTTTATAAGCATTGGGGGGTTTATACTAAAGAATCACGCAGACTACAAACCCATAAAAAGACAAGCGTTGCCAACGCCAAGAGGACTGGCCTTTGGAACCTAATGCAATGGTTACATTTTGTTTAATTGCAAGAATCTGCAACAAAAATTCTGAGAAAATAAAACAAGCATTTGCAATGCAATAGGTCTCGCATTTACGCGAGTTTAAGCTATTGGCATTGTAAATGACAATGTGTTTTATTTATGTTTCAAAAACGAAAACAAAAATAAAAGGCATTGTTATTTGCAATGTCAATAGCTCAAACTTGCGTAAATGTGAGACCTATTGCATTGCAAATGCTTGTTATATCTTAGTAACACAATCTGATCTTCCTTACACATTCACAAGAGCTTTTAAGAACTTGTATTTGCCCATCGTAAAATGCAATGAAGTGAGACGAGTTTGCAGTGATGTGAAACACCGTTCGCGGTTCGTGTTCTGCACATCTTTGGGAAGGGTGCGGTCTAGACCCCTCGGCTCGCCGGTACTGATGCAATCACAGCGGCAATGGAGGATTCTGTGGCACTGGGTTCCTTCACTCTGTGCCATTGTCCCAGTCCAACACAAAGGATGCTGTGCCCCTCCCCTCTAAGTACCTCGAAGAGATGTCTTGCCAGCCTCGGGCACGCCCCACAGACCCCTCGACCCAGCGCACACAGTTTCCTGCTTCTTCGTCACTGCGCAGTGTGTGCCACGCCTAGAGAGACGTGCACTTAGAGAGGAAGAGACCTCCAATGGACTAACTAGTGTGGAATCGAAGAGGTGTCTTCACCAGCCTTGCAGACGACAGCACCACCTTTGCCCACACCTCCAAAATACTGGCTGTTCTGCTTCTTCATTACTGCGCAGTTCACGTGCTGCGCCTGGAGACTGTCGCATGCGGATTGAAAGTGAAAGGGACACTCACATTGAACTGCAAGCGACTGGGGATATGGCTTCACTAACCTTGGTGACAGCCCTTTCTAACCCCCCGTTCCGCGGACACACGTGAACAAAGCGCAAGTGACCACATTGATTTTTACAAGGTACCAGAGGGTACAAGGGGACCGGGAGGTTTGTAGGGCGCCAGGCCCTAATGTGTATTTGTGGTGCTAGGAAATGTATTTCATGTAGTTTGATTTTTGGACCCTGTTCTGGCTACCTCTAAATGTGTTTTTATGATTTTGAGGTGGTCTTGCACACTTTGGTTTATGCTAGTGAGATTATGTTCCACCCTGTGCTTTATGACCCTAATGTTATAGATACTTAGGAGGTAAGTGTCTAATATTTGACTGTTGAAATTTTGGGCGTACAATGCGTTTGGGGTCTATTGTGATGCTGTGCATAAGGTGGTTTATGTCACAGGATGATAAGTACAGTGATTTTCCTCTTACACCACTCCTTCTTCAGTCCTATCTTGTTGAATCAGTCCTGCTCTGAAGTAACAACCTGTTCCTAATCTCACTTTCCCGACTCCACATTAGCTCAGATCCCTTCACCCAACGTCTGGATTATGTGCCCCCTTCTTGTCCTTATACTTCTCACCGCCGCTTTCCTAGCATCACCCTTCCCATATCCCCACCACCCTCCTCCTCCATAATTTCCCAACATGGCCACCACTCGAGTTAAGTCTGGAATTAATTGCTACAAAATCATTTACCCTCCTAACCTGACTAAAGCTGCAGCAAAATGTTTCAAGCATAACACCATTGAATGTTTCCCCGATTCCCTTTTTGTTGATCAGTTTTACAATGGTCGTTATGGGAGGCTCAAAAACGATCGCATTTTTTTCACTCATGACATCCCCTCTTGGTCTACCAGCTTTTACAACTCCCTTAACGTCACCTCCTCCTCCTCTATCCCTCATGGGAAACAGCTAAAAATTTCCCCCTCTGCATTTTTCAACGGCTCCCTCACTATCTCACTCTATAACAATGGTACTGTCATGATCCAAGCCAAAGACACTTGTCTCTCTCTCTTTGACCACCTCTTCCCTTCCCTACTCCCCTCCCCTGCGACCGGGCTATCCCTGGACTCTTCATCTAGCTCCACCAATTACTCTTCTTCTCCTCCCCTGATCCCCCCCCCCCCCCACTCTCCAATAGGCTGCACCCTTGGGAGGCACAGGTCGACCCTCTTCTCTCCCCTCTGCCCTCCCCTCCCCTCCCATTCTTCCCCCCTCACAGTATGCCCCCCAACCCTCTTCACTTCAGCCTTACCTCTTGCTAACATGCTCCTCGTCCAATCTGCACCATCACGGTACTCCATTCTCATCTCGTCCCCCCTATCCCTACCTATTCCTTCCACCTCTCTGCTTTTCCTCCCCCTCCTCCCCTCACTATGTACCCCGATTTCCCCACAAACACATTCCATCTCTCTCCTTCCCCACACTCCTCCAGCAATGCTGTGCTACCCCCTTCCCCCCCCCCCCCCCGGTAACCCTTTCCCTCCCTCGGACCGAGCAGAACCACTTCCTTTCTTCAACTTCCCTATCTCCCAATCCCCCCCACTCTGCCGGATACCAGCTCCCTCACAGCCTCCTCACCTAGCTGCCAGGACCTCTCCAACCCCCTCCCCTCTCTTCCTCCCAAACCTCCTTCATCCCTATGACTGCACACACCCCCCCCTCTCCTTCCGCCCCACCGCCTCACTCCTCCCCTATCGCCCCCTAATTTTGTCCTTAATTCCTATCCTTCTTGCAACGCCAACTCTCCTCCCACCCCTGGTGCACCAACTCCTACTCTCATCCAAAACTTTTCCCCACCTCTGAACCCTATACCCCTACTCCCCTCCCGTCCCCCCACCTCTCCCTGCCTTCCACCGCCAAGTGCACCCCCTCCTGTTTCCATCGAGCCACCCAACATGCCGTGCTCTGCCTTACTCTCTCTGGAAAATAAGCTAGGCTCTCTAATCACCTCCATCTTCCAACTTGAAGCTACCATTTTAGTTTTAAGCTCCAAGATCTCGACTTTTCCATACACCTCAATTCCTTTGGAAAACACTCGCCCTCCCACAAGATGCACCTCACCCCCACATCCCATAATAGTTAAGCATAGCCTGTCGTCTGCAAATTCACACAAGTACTCGAATGCCACCTGTCTTCCACTTTCACTTCCCAGTAACCCTGTTATCTACACTATTCCGACCATCTCTTCTGTCAGAACCACTCATCCACCTAAACCCTCCCGAGCGCCCTCATACAAGTACAATATCCCCATCACCCCTCATAGCCCAAGTGCCCCGTCACCAAAACAATCGCGACAGAGCTGCGCTGTATGCTCCACAACTGCAGATCTGCAATAAAACACAAACTTGAAATCTCCGATACCATCAACTTGCACAATATTGACATGCTCTTCCTCACAGAGACCTGTTTCAACGATACCTCTCACTCTATGTTTGATCTCCTTATACCCACAGGCTATTCTTTACTTAGAAATGACAGAATTGACAAAGTTGGGGGAGGTGTTGCAGTCATCTTTAGAAACTCCCTTCAACTTAAGGCTCTTCCTAACAGCTCCTTCCACTTTTGAATGCCCATCTCTTGAGCTTCAATTGCCCCACCGCTCACCTCTCAGATTCCATGTTATCTACCACCCGCCTGGTAGCAGCCCCTCGTTTATGGAGGAACTCACGGACTGCATCAGCGACCAATACTCACAAAGTGACAATCAGATCTTCGTGGGTGACTTCAATGTCCACTGGGGCTCGCCTCAAGACACCTATGCGAATTTGCTGGCAACCTTCCTCTCTGCAAACGACCTTATCCAACACTGCACTGAAACAACACACTCTAAGAGTTCAATCCTGGACCTTGTTATTTCTAAAGCAGGCTTGCTGACTATCACTACCCCTATTCATGTAGACTGGTCTGACCACCTCTTCATCCCATTCTCTCTTCACCTATCACACTCTATAACTCTTGGCCAGCCTAAGAGGGCTACTTCCTGGTTTCGTGACACTAAAAATATTGACCTCAGTGCCCTCCGTGATTCTGCTTTGCTATCACTTCCAAGGCTAGACCCGGACCTAGATGTTAACGAACTCACCTCCCAATGCCTCACAGTCCTTACAGTCGAAATCAATAATGTCGCTCCTCTCCAAAGCAAAAAGAAAAGGCCCACTCCCTCAACACCTTGGTTCAACAAATCCCTCTATGAAGAAAGGAAGTACCTAAGAGTCCTTGAGAAACAATGGAGACAAGCGCCCTCCACCGAAAATTTGGCCACGCTTCATTTAGCAAGATCCAAGTACCACAAGCACATCTTCCTTGGAAAAGCGTCACACTTCAAATCCCTCCTTGACTTAGCCAAAAATAGACCCAAAAAACTATTCGACCTCATCAAGAACCCAAACAGCTCTCCCCCAACCTCCAAATTGGAGGATTCCACAAAGAAAGCAGCGGAATTCGCTATATTCTTTGACGAAAAGGTGAAATCACTTGTAGATCAGGTCATTCATCCTACCCCTAAAGAGGAGCGTAAATCCTTAACCATTTGGCAAAACTTTGACCCCATCTCTGATGATGCCCTCCTTAAATGCATCCTCGACACAAAGCCCTCTAACCATTCTCTTGACCCCATCCCTAGTGCCATTGCCATTGACTTCTATACCCATTCTCTTTCCTATTGGACCACTCTGGTCAACCTCTCCCTCAGTCAAGGCTCCCTTCCTGTTTCCTTCAAAACTGGGTAGGTCACCCCTCTGCTTAAAAAACCCACCGCTGATGCGAACGACCTCAACAACTACCGTCCCATCACTAACCTACCCTTTCTTGCGAAATCACAGAAAAATGTGTAGCGAAACAACTCTCTCGCCATATCAAGGACAATGATCTTCTTGACAATTTCCAGTCCGGCTTCATTCAAAACTGCAGCACTGAAACAGCCCTGCTGCTAGTGATTGATGACGCACTGCGGATACTCGATTCAGGGGATTCTTGCCTTCTAATTCTTCTTGACCTTTCTGCAGCCTTTGACACTGTCAATCACAACACTCTCCTTAACACTCTTCAACAGAGAATGGGCATGGAGGGCACTGTGCTCAAATGGTTTGCCTCCTTCCTCTCTGATAGATCCCAAATGATCAAAATAGCGAACAGTCTTTCATCTCCTTTAGCGGTCGGTCAAGGTGTTTCTCAAGGCTCTATACTTGCACCCACACTGTTCAATCTCTATTTAGAACCGTTGGGAAATCTCCTGAGTAAATCCGGGATCCACTATCATCTATATGCGGACAACACTCAAATCTACCTTAAGGTGGCCTCCACTCACGATCTCTCCTTCCTGAGCTCTACTCTCGACTCCATTCAAAACTGGATGTTAACTCATCAACTGATCCTGAATCCCTCCAAAACAGAATTCCTCCTCCTCTCCTCCTCACTTTCTCCTCCCCCAGTGCAATCATGGATGGATCAGATTAATCTACTGAACAATAATCCCATCATTGTCGAGAGCGCAAAATCCCTTGGTGTCATACTCGACCAAAAACTCAATTTACTCAACTGCGCCTTTTTTGGGGGATTCATCGCTTCTTCCCGGAGCACAACCTTAAAACCCTGGTCCAATCGCTGGTTCTCTCCAGATTGGACTACTGCAATTCTCTTCTTTCGGGCCTCCCCAAATCCCACCTGTCCCCCCTGAAGTCTGTTCTCCATTCAGCAGCTCGTTTCATATATGGGGCCAAAAGAAGCGACCACATCACACCCATTTTATCCACCCTCCGTTGGCTTCCCATAGAGGCAAGATCTATCTACAAGACTGCCTGTATCACCCACAAAGCCTTGCACTCCTCCTCCCCTCGCTACCTGGCGAATAAACAAACTCTCTGGAGGTTCCAGACCATCACGTAATGCAGAAAATGTATTGCTTGAACCTCCCACTTTCAGGAAGGAAAGATCGATGGCCCAATCCTTTTCAGGCAACGCAGTGAGAATCTGAAACTCACTTCCGCCTCAGCTCCGGACCACCACCTCTTCCCAGGCCTTCAAAACTGACCTCAAAGCTCTCCTCCTTCAAAGACACTTCCAAATTTAATTCACACCCTCTATTTTCTGAAGGAAGTCCTTTCATTATAGGAAATTCTGTTCTCCATGCCTATAGAAGTGCCTTCCCAGTGTGTTTTTGTGTTTTGAGTGTTTGCCATTTAATGCAGTATTATACCTCTACTTGTACTCTTTTGTAACATGCACACGTCACCTTTCCTTTTGTAATGTATCGTTTGCTACCTCTTGTATTTTGTTTGCTTTTGATACATGCACAACGGCCACCACTGCCTCTTGTAACGTAACTTTTGTTTTAGTGTTTTGAGTGTCTGCCATTTATTGCAATCTTTTTACCTCTACGTGTACTTTGTATGCTCTTGTAACCTGCACACGTCACTTTTTCCTTTTGTAAGGTATCGTTTGCTACCTCTTGTATTTTGTTTGCTCTTGATACTTGCACAATTGTCACTATTGCCTCATGTAACGTAACGTTTGATTTTGTAACATGCTCACTTGTAATTTTTCTCCTTATGTATCATTACTGTTCCTATTGTGAAGCGCTCTGACACCTTCGGGTAAAGTCCGCGCTATATAAAAACGCATTAAATAAATACAAATAAATAAATAAATACTCAAGACGTGTCTTTGTCCACCTCGGTGAAAGCCCTTACCTAACCCCCTCCATTCCCTACGCATACCCAGACATCACTGTGCAGTATGTGTGCCACAGTGAGCGGCGGGTTATAATGAGTGAAAGTGACCAGCCTCGGTGACGGCCGCTTCCAGTACCTCACTCTATTCTGGACACAATATGTGTTGTTCATAGCGCGTGTGCAATGGAGAGAGAGCGAGACGAGTGCAGCGAGCAGTTGTGGCCACCAACGGTCTGACAAGTCACTCGAAGGCGTCGCCATCAGCCTCGGAGACAGTCTCTTCTAAGCCTCGTTTCCGGGCACACTGTTTCCTAATTGCCCATCACGGCACACACTTTGCGTGCGCCTAGCCTAGCGTAGGGGCGTGAACAGAGAGTGCAAGAGACCGCCAACGAGCTGACCAGTCACTCGAGGTGACTCGAGGAGCCCTTTTGTATCCCTCAGCTCTGGACGCGAAAATAGTGCTCACAATTGTAAATAACACATACAATGCAACACTCGAAGTAAAGGGGCCTGTAGCCATGGAAGGTTACACATGACGACATGGCCGTCATAAGAAGGGACTAACAGCCTATAAACCAATCGGAAGGCAGCATTTAGAAAGGACAAAGACACAAGCCAATGAAAAAGATGGGCTGAGAGTGGGGGGGGGGGGGAGCTTCCACTCCACACTCAGTACTGCATGCGGGCTAAGGCAAGACCTAAAAAGGAAAGCAAGCATGTGAATAAACCCAGAGACTGTATGCTTGAAATAAAAGGAAAAAAAAATGTAAGAATATATTAACTATTGCATCTGATTTAATAAAGCAGTATGCATGCTTCCTAGCAGGCAGCAACAGGCAAAGAAGTACTTTTAGGTTTAACGTACATCACAGGAAAATATATATATTTTTTGTATTGACGAAAAGAAGGGGTAGTACTGCCTTTGAATGGCTATAACCGTAAACTAAAAGAAGTAGTTTAAACACATCCTAATTACAAAAAAAGAAAGAAACAAACACTGGCAAAGCCAAAGGGTCTCTGCGCTGAAAGGCTGCACTATTAGATTTCCAAATGGTTCACGACAATCTCATGCATCAATATACATGTCTGGCCAGCAATCTTAAATGGGTTCATTCCAAGATGACCGTTAATGTATTGTGATGCATGTGTGATACGTGCATGCCCACATGTGATACGTGGTAGCCATTTTTAATTGACTGTTCTAACAGCAGATGGGGCGGGGGCAGAGAACATCAGGCGGGGGGAATTCAAGAAGAGCACTGCGAGAGGACAAAAGACAAAAAGGGATGAGAGCACGGAAATGTGCTCGTCATGTAGTGTTCAATACTAATAGAACAAGCACCGGCAAAGCCAACAGTTCTGACTTTAATGTGCTAAGGCATCCAAACAGGTTGCAGAAAGGCTTGTTGCAGGTGTTACCACATCTCTGAATCAAAAAGACAGCTCAACAACATACAGAATTCCTAATGGACTAGCATGCACTATAATGAAATAAACAGAATGTGTGCAGGACAAGGGCACACTTTGAAAATGGGAGACTGTTAAGAAATTGAAAATAAACCGGTGTAGAGGCTGACTGTTGGCATATTAGCGGAGAGAATGTGGCCTAAAGGCTAGAACGGTCAATCTCAAATCTGGGGAACGAGGTTCGAGTTTCAGCAATCGACGCCCAACATCCTGTGATTCTGGGCAAATTACTTAATCTCCCCGTCCCTAACAAAAATGAACGTGTCCTTGTGTAACGCATCTGGTGCTCATATAAAGCGCTCGGATACATTTGGGTCAAGGTCGCGCTATATAAAACTCCAGAAGAAAAAAAAAAAAAAAGAAGAAATGTAGAAGCCTGGAATTAACTATACAGGCTGTGTGTGCAACTGCGGCATAGCAAGTGTGCTATGGGCCTTAACGCAAGCAAGGAATATGGGAGCAACCATCTCCAGGTTGAGTAGATAAGGACATGAATTCCGGAGGTGCAGTGAGGCCTCTACACTCAAATGCATAAAAAGGACATTGGTTTGAAGCACAACAAAACAAGACTACAGCCTTCTCTGTTTCTGGTCAGGTAGAATTTGACTTTAGAGGGGGCAGCTGGAGGTAGAAGTGTGGCGTAGCAGCAGACAGTCATCACAAGCAAATTTCACTCAGCAGACGGAGTGAAAATGCAAATGTTTAAGTAAGCAAGTGATGCATACATAATCAGTGTACCCTGCTGTGTCTTTCCTGTCAGATATCTTTCGCACCCATCACAAAATGTGATTGTTACATAGACAAGTAACATCCCAAATGAGACAATTTTTCCATTACACTGGTAGTTAGTTGTTGGTGAGCAGAAAGACCATGCTGGCCTGCCTCTCTACAAGAAAGTAAACCTCGGCAAGCAGGCTTATTCACGCACTCCTCAAATAGCACATCAAAATGAAGCCTGTGTAATTTCTAGTCGTACCTCACCTACCAAGCTGTTCCATCTCCTTGACCACTGAGAAGCCCAACAGTTCATCAACAGAGCTGTTCCCACAGCTACATAAGACTAATGAGCAGAGTTAAAGATCAGGTCTCTAGTTAGCAGAGTTATGCATCCTGTCCAAGTAAGGATTGCAATTCTAGTCTGGGTAAGGCAGTGACACTCTCTCCATTGCACATGCACTGTAGCTCTAGGCTGGCCTGGAAGCACTTTTTGGAGCCCTCTCAATAAGTCTCGCCAGACCAGCGCATGCGCTGGGTCAGGCGAGACCTAAAAACGATAAGAATACAAATAAAGCATCTCAGGTTATGAAAACTTTATGTACAATGCTAAAAGAGCCCTTGCGCTTTCAGTAGGTTCTTTACAGTTACGCAGGCGAAATGACAGCGATTCACGCCATTGATCGGAAACAAACTTTCTCTCCGGCTCAGTACAAAGCAATGCTTCCAAAGTTATTACAGTTAAAATGCAATGTCAAGTTTGAAGGAGACTGATCTACTCACTCCTTTCCGGGCCACCCTCAAGAGCACTTTTGGGCAGCAGGGACCTCATAAGTCCCGGAGTGCACAGTAACTTTCTCAGGGGACTGAAGAGGTGGCGACTGTCTTTGGATCGGACCCACGTTGCTGTGGTCTCCCCTTGCTGGATATGATACAGTGATTAAAATGACGAAGGTCAGATGCCCATCTTTCCTTGATGCGTGCTGAGTGCGCCAGGTTGGGCGCTGCAGCTTTGTAAAAGTCAACCAACACGAGGGGCTGCGCTTGAGCAGGCAGACACGGCGGTTCTTGATCGGCACCCTGCACTGATGCGTGAGGATGCCCAATAGCAGCTGCCAACACTCTGCAAAGGCCCAGGTTTGGTTGAGGACAAGTCAGGCAGAGTCTGACTCTGGATTAGCAGAGCCTAGCAGTGGTCGTATGTGCGAATTAAATCTTTGATGACCCTGAGATTTCCTAAACAGGGGGCAAGCCAAGAAGCCCTTGGAGTTACTTAGGTTGCAAAAGGTTGTAGAGAACAGGCCCAGTCCTCCTCACCGCCCAAGTCAGAGGCAGCAGGCAAACACAGCAGAGCAGGTAGCAATTGGGAAGTGCCTCCTGTAGCCTAGCAGGCAGCATGCCAGCACAGCAAAGCTGTTAGCAAAGTGACAGTCCGTCCTGTAGCACAGCTCCTCTTCTTGGCAGAGCCTCCATAGGACTCTAAAGTGAACTAGTGAGAGGGGGGTCATTGACCCAATGCTTATAACCAAATGTGGAGGTGACTGTGAAGCAAAGCCTTTGTGGTGCACGAGTCTCCTTTCAGCTCAGCTCTGTCAGCCAACCTATCTTTGGGGGGTAAATCAGTGTTTTGTGTGAGGCAAGGCCACTACCTATTCAGGTGTACATGTCAGCTCCCCCCCTCCCTCTTGCCCAGGAACACCCATCAGTATTCCAATGAATGAGTGTCCTGTACTTCTGGCTGTCTAGAAGGAATTCATTAAGTGTAGCTGTCACCCCACTCCATGCGTGTATTGGAAAGCACACAAGAGAGCTAAGAGCAGAGAAAAGTCCACTTTCTAAAAGTGGCACTTCTAAACTAGTAATATCAGATCCAAATTTACCACTTAAGAGGATTTGTCATTACCAATCCAACGGTCTAAAACAAAGCAGCTACTCCTCTGCAATCAGAAATCACACTCAAAATGTGTGTTTAAGGAATTGACTATGTTAACCATGAAAGGAGCAGGCCTCACAGTAGTGAAATCGAAGTGGTTGTCCATACCAGGACATGTAAAATAAAAAGGTGCATGTGCTATTTTTTACTTACACAGCACCCTGGCCTTATGGATACCTAGGGCCTATCTTAAGGGTGACTGATATGTAATAAAACGGGAGTTTAGGGCTTGGCAAGTAGCTGGAAATGGCAAGTTGAAGTAGCAGTAAACTGTGCCTACAGGGACTGCAGTGGCAGGCCTGAGTCAGGTTTGAAAGGCTACTTCTGTCGGAGGCACAATCAGTGCAGCACGCCCACTAGTAGCATTTGATGTACAGGCCCAGGTCATCTAGTATAACACTTAATGGGAACGTATACGTGAACCAAATATACAAATCAGGGATAAACCAATTGTCATAACATTTTAGATAAGAGCACATGCACTGAAGCACTGGTGAGCAGTGGTAAAGTGCTCAGAGTCCTTCAGACAGCAACAAAAAAAGTAAAAAATAGTAGTTCAGAAAGCAAAACGACAGGGGAAACCACGCCAAAAGATGTCAGGTCTAACATGCAGCATCAGTGTATTCAGTTTAATAATTAACTAGAAACAGAAATGTAACTGATCACCTATTTCAAAATAAAGTTCAGCAATAACTATTATTTCACAGCTGTCTCTGAGATCCAACAAGCAGACAGGATGGCTGTGTTGAAAGCTTACTACTAAAACATACGGCATATTACTGATGACCAATTGAAAACCTCCCACTGTTGATTCAGAAACATTTATTAGCAGCACTTGTTATTTACAGCACCAAGAAATGGCAGGTTCAAGTGCTATATAAAAACAAGTTAATGTTAATAAGATATGTCATCCAGATAAGGATGGAAGCATATAATGGCCTCAAAACTTTGAAGTGGAATATTTAAGTAAATAGAGTTTTAACCTAGGGTCTGTGATTAGTTGTTAGTAAGAGGTGGTTACAGAGAAAGTCATCATCACAATTTTAGTCTTGGGCAGAGCTACATTTAACTAACATACGGGGTGCATGCTGCTGCTAATTGGCAAACTGCAAATTGAACTTCTCATGATTACTTGAAGGCTTGCAACTATACACTACTTTTTACACTGCAGCAAGGCCATGGCAGAAGCCACTCAGTTTCCCTGCCTAAAGTAAGCGCAACAGTTAAGGTCGCCTGACATGTTACAGCATGGCTGCCAGACCTATGCTTTAAATGCAGTGTGCATCTGAGTACAGATTCTGCACTGCATTTTTATTTCACATACAACAGTATGGAGGGTGCCTTTAAATCTTCATTCTCAAAACACCATACTATACCCTCTTTCTAACTAAAGCAACCCTAGGACTGAACATAGTTTTCACTACTGCAATGTCCATATTTGTTTTGACGGATTGATTGTCTCCTGCCTTGAATGGAAGGTTAGAGATCAGCTCGTTGGTACATCGTACAAAGCGCCACTACTGATGATTGTGTAGTGTCGGCTGCCACATCAGGTGTGAAGGTGCAGATTGGGCAGGGGGTCATACAGCTGGATTAGAGTACAGTGTATCTACGCTGCGTTGTTTAAAATGTAGAACAGTGCTCTCTGGGAAAACACTGACAAAAACTGCACCTGGAACAGGCAGGTGTCCCTCACTCCATTGATCCCAATACTCTGTACCTGCTGAACCCATGACGGTACCCCTAGTTTGCAAGCAGGTCTCTCCTGAAGAACGTAAAAGGATAAGAAGAGATGCACATGCAGAGTCCAGTGCACTTGTAAAAAGAAAAGATAATCCGGTGCATAAAGTGGCACATATATTAGTGGAGTGCTTTAGGATGACTCCTCACACTTGCAGGCAAAGTATAGGTTGGTCCCCAGAAGTTACATTCTTGAACAGCAGCTACCTCACAGCACCTAGCACTTACCTCACACTCAATGGATGTGCAATTAGAAAGCTAATATAGCATTGTTGTATATACAACAAGAATTTAGCTAATTTGTGACTTAATAGATCAGAAATCTTGAGGCGGAGTGACAAATGTACAACAAAAGAGTGGCAAGCATTTCTTTTAACCAATAAACTAATTAGCAGTATTACTGTAGTCTCTAGATTTTATGGAAAGCAGCCCACATGCTCCAAAAAACGACTGACCATCTCGCAAATATTTAAACTGTGCCTTTTACCAATTAAAAGTAACACCAGCAAAGTATAAAACACATTTTCCTACATCAGGACCATAAAAAAGTATATATGTATGCACAGTGTGAAACTTGTTAGGTCTAATTTTTCAATTATTTTTTTCTTTTGGTAGTTTATTTTTGACACAAATTTTCATGCTTACCATAAACATGTTCTTAAAATAAAAATAACATCTAACAAGTATTGACTTACATGTTCATCCAAATTATATTCTAAGTAAGACTTAGCAAACGTGCATAGTGTGTTGCATGAGATGGGGGAGCCTTCTTTTCAGTATAAGCAGGTAAGTGTGCCTACAAGGGATTTGTTCAGATATACAAGGGTCTTTTTATCAACATAAACAAGGTCCTGAGGATTGTCTAACGGACCAAGACAACATTAGACTGAAACATCGACTATTACACCTATTCCTTATTTTACTGTACTACAGGAAATTTAGTCTTTGTGTAAACTCTTCAGATTGCCTACAAACATTCTGTGAAAAGGTGTTCACAATGGTAACTATGAAGACTATTTAATCTTATGTAACTTTTACTTCTAGCTACATTGTGTTGATTTTTGATTTTGTACCCTTTATAACTAATGATTTTCAATCAATATAAAATGAGGTTTCTGAATACATACACCGTGTTTTTCTTATCTGTTTTGTTTTCTTATCTTTATATCTCTATAGGAATGAGTCATTCGTTGGTAAATTAACAGAATTGTGTTTGGAGTAATCGAACTATAAGCGACTTTGATAGAGCTTACCTGAAGGTAATTTCTCAATTGCTATAAATATATATATGAACAAATCCCTTGTAGGCACACTTACCTGCTTATTTAATTGCCCAAGCCTCCAAGGGTCTATTGGGTTTCCCATTTTTTGAGACATTCTCTTCAGTATGGCTTCTACAATAATGAAATAGTTCTCCTTACATGCCACAACCAGAGAGAGGAAGCATACAACTAATTTAATCTAAACACTAAGAACAACATGTTCTTAGGATGGACACACAAGAATAGGGAGGAAAGACCTCAAATTAAGAACCAACAATTTAGTTAGACAACAAAGCCATCCAATCATGAGCAGTGGTTGACCCAAAGTCCCTCCTAGTTTAATGTATATGTCAGAAAAACTGGTCTGCCTCTCATCATCAAAAGCAGTCTTTAGCGAAGAACGAAAAAAAGAATAAAGATAACGAAAATAGTAGTAGCAGATCCAACCGGAGCATTGAAGTGCTCTTCTGTATAAGCATGTGTGCACGTAATAGAGTAAATTGCTGTCACTCATTGCAAAAGGGCCAAAGGATCAAGTGGGCTTACCCACTGCCCCTTGCTGCCTGTTGTAGGCGGTAGTAAGATGCGAATGACCATTCAAAAGACCAATACATGGAGAGGTGACAAACGCCCCTCTATGAATGTATATAGGTATTCATTTTTATTTTTTCAATTAGTCAACCTATTTTGATTACATGAAGAAAGCGAAAGAAATTAAGCTGAACCTAGGTCGGCAAAATAATATACCCATCATGATTAGACAAGCTCTTTTTCTCCCTCCAACAACTGGTTGGGAAAAGTCCGTGTCAAAGGCAGTGTATGAATATGCTACTTTAAAATAACAGTAATTTTAAACAAATGTAGAGCTCTCAAAGTGTAAGAAAGCATCAATGTGCTTTTTTACCAATCATTCAATATGCTCCCATGAAATATTTATCAGTAACCACAAAACTCCCTCACTATATGTTTTTGTGCCGAAGTAGGTGAGAAAGATAGTCAAAGTCTATTGACTTAAGTGAAAAGACGAGTTAAGGGTCTGGATAAAGGGTATGAGCATATACTTAAAATATTTTGAGGAACTTATGCCGGAATATGATCAATGTTAATGATTTTTATGTATCGTCAATGTTAAAAGAATAAATAAACCAAACACACTGTGACTGGTATTCTTCCTCTATCTCTTGTGGTCTGTGTGTTTCAATCCTTCAGTGCACAGACTAAAAGGAAAATGCTACTTATCCAGTATGCATCTGTTCTTGGCATCTAGAGCTGAAGATTCACATGCTTTGCATAGCCCGCCATCTAGTGTTGGGTCCCGATGTTTGCACTTTGTTTTTGTTCGAGAAGTCTTTTCCAGTCACAAGGCAGGTGACGACTCCTTTCAGTGATAGTGCGCATGAGCATCGGGTTCATTGTCAGATTGTTTGCCGCAGAGGGTGATGATGGAGTTAGCAAGAGTAATAAGAGATGGCCATGTATATATGTATCTAAGTAAAATATTACTGCAACAAGGATAGGTACCCGGGGAGGCGGGTGGGCACATGTGAATCTACAGCTCTACATGCCAAGTACAGATGCATACTGGGTAAGTAGCATTTTCCGTTCGGGGCATGTGAGCTGTAGATTACATGCTTTGCATAGACTATTTAACACTTATCTCCCAAATAGGTGGCTAACCTGTAGCTGTTGTAGTCGTCTGAAAAAGTGTTCCTAAAACAGCTTGGCCCACACTAGCTTGCTCTCTTGCTAACACATCTACACAACAGTGTTTTGTGAATGTGTGAGGTGTAGACCATGTTGTAGCTTTGCAGATGCCATTTATGGGTATATTTCCTAAGAATGCCATAGAAGCCTCTAGTTTGCGTGTGGAGTGCGCTCTAGGGGGAATTGTCAGTGTGTGTTTTGATTCTGCATAGCAT
Source organism: Triturus cristatus (assembly GCF_964204655.1). Lineage (NCBI taxonomy): Eukaryota > Metazoa > Chordata > Amphibia > Caudata > Salamandridae > Triturus > Triturus cristatus. The sequence continues at coordinate 237,531,376 of NC_140589.1, read as the reverse complement.
GTCTGAATGCACTTGACTATCCACCTTGCAATGCCCGATTTTGATATAGGATTGCCTTTATGTGGTGTGCAAAAGCGACAAACAGTTGTTTTGTCTTCCGCAAAGGTTTAGTCCTTTCTATATAGTAAAGTAGTGCTCTTTTGACGTGCAAAGCACATTATGCCACAGAATCTGGTTGAGGGACGAAAATAGGCAACTCAACATATTGGTTGATATGAAAAGCAGAAATTACCTTGGGTAGGAATTTAGGGTTGGTCCTAAGAACCACTAAGTTTTGGTGCACTTGTAAAAATGGTTCTTCTATGGTTAGTGCCTGAAGCTCACCTACCCTCCTCAGTGATTTGATAGCTATGAGGAAAGCTACCTTCCAAGTAAGAAATTGTAGTTCACATCTAAGCAATGGCATTAGTCTGGTAAGGACAATGTTGAGATTCGACACTGGAGCAGGTGGAAGTCTTGGAGGAATGATTCTTTTAAGTCCCTCCATAAATGCTTTATTGACAGGAACTCTAAAGAGAGACAGATGTCTGTTCTGTAGGTATGCAGTATTGAAGCAAGATGTCAGCGTATGGAAGAGTACGCTAAATTGGAACGCTGCCGATGTAATAAATAGCATATTTAGTTTTGAACTGAAGCATCAAACGGATCCATTTGAACGTTATTGCAGTATGTAACAAATCTCTTCCACTTAGCTGCATAGCATGCTCTTGTGGTAGGACGTCTAGCCTCTTTGCTGATGTTCATGCAGTCTGGCGGTAGATTAAGGTAGCCAAACTAAGAACTCAGGAGCCAAATCTCAAGGTTGAGATGACTGGGATCTGGATATCTCATCTCTCCATGGTTCTTAGTGAGAAGATTAAGAGTGAGATGTAGTTTTTGGTGAGAACTACTGAGAGCTCCAACGGGGTCCATGGGCAACTAGAATTAGTGTCCGGGACGCCTGTCTGAGCTTCTGAACCACCAATGGAAGGAGTGGGAGGGGTGGAAAAGAGTAGACACATATCCCTGACCAATTCATCTATAGTGCATTCCCTTTGGACAATGGCTGTGGATGCGAAGATTGTGCATTTTGCGTTTACATCTGTGGCAAACAGACCTATGTCCAGAAAGCCCCATATTTGGAAGAATGGAAGGAGAACTTGAGGGTGGAGTTTCCATTCATGAAGCTGTAGTCTTTCACGACAAAGCATATCTGCAAATGATTGTTTACTCCTGGGAGGTGTTCTGCAAGGAGATACATTTTGTGACGTATAGCCCATTTCCAGATGGTCTGTGCTAGTTGTGACAGCTGGAGTGCGTGTCCCCACCCCCTGTTTTTGTATGTAGTACATTCTGTGCGGATCAGGACAGCTCTGCCTACTAGATGTACTTGAAACCCTTTGAGCACTAGACAAATCGCTAACAGCCCTAGATGATTTATGTGAATCTGCTTTTGCTGCAGGCTCCACATGTCTTGAATTGTATGCGTCTGGAGATGAGCTCCCCAACCAGTGAGCGATGCATCTGATAGTAGCACTATCTGTGGGACCGGGTCGATGAAGGGCCGCCCCTTTTAAAGGTTTTGTGTATTCCACCACTGCTGAGTGCGATGGGTGCGGCCGTCCACCAACAATATATCTGATAAGAGACCCTGAGCCTGGTTCCACTGATGTGCTAAGTACTCCTGAAGGGGACGCATGTGGAGTCTTGCGTAAGGGACTACTAGAATGCAAGACGCCATCATCCCTAGTAACTGCATAAACACTCAAGATGGTAATGAGTTTTGAGGTTGAAACAGAGAGTAGAGTCTGCATATTGCAGATTCTGGCCGGATTGGGGGTAGGCCAGAGCCTTTTGTGTATCTATAATGGCTCCCAAATACATTTGTGTGTTGGATGGTTGGAGATGGGACTTGGACAGATTTACTGTGAATCCAAGATCGTGAAGCAACTGCACTGTTTTGTGAGTGTGACGTAGACAGCTTTGTTGCGAATTGGCTTTTATGAGCCAGTCGTCTAAGTATGGGAAGACATGAATGTGTTGTCTTCGTAGATGAGCTGCTACTACTGCTAGGTATTTGGTGAAAATCCTGGGTGCGGTAATTACTCCAAATGGGAGCACCTTGAACTAATAATGCTGGCCTGCTACCACGAACCTGAGGTACTTGCAGTGAGCAGGGTATATTGAAATATGGCAATAGGCATCCTTTAAGTCCAGAGTGGACAGAAAATCGCCTTGTTGAATGAGTGGGAGCACTTGCTGGAGTGTGACCTTGTTGAAAGTGGTCCGACTGAATGTATAGATTTAGTTCTCCGAGGTCTAGTATAGACCTGAGAAAGCCTTCCTACTTGGGAATTAAGAGGTACCAAGAGTATACCCCTGCCCCTTGATATTTTAATGAAACTGGTTCTATAGCTCCTTTTTGTAACAGAGAGAGAACTTCTTGCTTTAAAAGGTTAAGATATTCTTGTGACATTGTGTGTGATCTTGGAAGAATGTTTGGGGGAGTGTCAGTAAGTTCCAGGCAGTAACCATATTGGATAATTTGTAAAACATTTTTGTCCGTGGTGATTGTGTTCCAGACCGGGAGAAATTGTGAGAGACATCCCCCGACAGGAGTGGAATGATTGGGGGTAGCGGACGCAAGTCACTGCTTGTTGTTTGCGGGGAAAGTGCGTGCGGAGTTTCCTTTGCCTCTTCCCTTACCATTGTTTCCTCTAAAGCCTCCTCTGAAATAGCCTCTTGAGGGTGATTGGTTGTTGCCCTTGTAAGAGGAGGAGGGGTTTTCTGTAGAAATACTTTTGGAACCACCCCTGTAAAAGAAGCGACAAAAGGAACCCCTATTGGCAGGTAACTGCAAAGCTCCCATGGACTTTGCGACTTTATTATCTTTTTTAATTTTCTCCAGTGAGGTGTCAACTGCTGGACCAAAGAGGTGATCTTTGTCAAATGGCTGGTTGAGACTAGAGGACTGTACCCCAGGTTTGAAACCTCAAATTCTCAACCATGCACGTCGGTGTAGCAGTACGCTGGTGTTTACTGTGCACGCTACTGTGTCTGCTGCATCTAGGGCACACTTGATGGAGGTATTGGTGATAAGTCTGCCTTCTTGAATGAGATCATTTGCCTTAGATTTATGTTCATCAGGAAGGAATTGCGTGAGTTTTTCTAACTCATCATAATGAGCCCTATCATATTTGGATAACAAACCTGAGCATTAGCGATGTGCCAGTGATTAGCCGCTTGTAAGGCTACCCTTTTGCCAGAGGCATAAACTAACTTGGACTCCTTATCAGGAGGAGGGGCTTCGCTTGTGGTCTGTGAATTTGCTCTCTTGCGAGCATTTGAAACCACAAGAGTCTAGGAGCAGCTTATGAGAAAGTGGCTCTGTATATACTGTTCCCAAATAGGTACAATGTGTACAGAGTCCACAGTCCCCAGAGGTTTGGCAGAGTTTAAAGTTAGATATAACCTTACTCTCTAAAGTGGTAGCTTGGTCGAGCAGTAAGGCAGTATCAGATGACAGTGTAAAGCATTTGTTGTACACACTCAGTCAGCAAATGGTCTCACACACTCAAGAACTGAACTCTAGGCCAATGGTTTATATAAAAAATATATGGTTGTTTTATTTTAGAAACAACAATAGGTATCAAAATATACTTTCTCAGAATGAGATGCTTTAGTTAAATACTTTTGCAATTGACTTTTGTAGGTAATAGTTACAGGTTATTGCAATAGGCAACACAATTTCAAACACAATAATACATTGAGCTCAATGGGAATTTTAAGTTATGTGCACTTGATTACTTTCAGGATTACTTTTCTAACTCCAGGACTGGATCCTAGATTCAGTCCTGGGACAGTTCTTGGAAACAAGTGAGTAAATTCGGTTAAGTTACTGCTGTGATTTTTAAACAATATTTTGCTATTTTAAAAGTTGACAAACTTTTTCTGATCAAATTACCAATGTTATCCTATGAAAGGAAATTCACTTAGCAGGTAAGTGGGGATATGGGTACTTTTTCTAGGTCAGTGTTGGATCCTAGATCCAGCACTAGTGTACCACCTGTAAGCAGTTGAGAAACTGCATGTAGGTTAGACAGGCGATTTTTAAGGAATATTTATAAGTTTGCAAAATCGACACTAAGAAGAAATTTCATAGAAAAACAGTCAATGGTTTCCTATGGGAGAAAATTCAAGATACGGGTAAAGTATGTTCTTGTTACTTTTGTAATCTAGTGCTGGGCTCCTAGGCTAATTATTGGGGCATCTATCTAAAACAGGAAAGTAATTACGTTTTCACAGTTGGTACGATTTTTAAAGAATATTTGCAGTTTGCAAAAATCGACAAAAGAAATTTCACAGAAAAACAGTCAATGGTTTCCTATGGGAGAAAATGGAGTTAGTGGTAAGTATGGTTGTAAGTACTTTTCAGGATCCAGCACTAGGATCTCTCCTAATAGCAGGTGAGTATTTCCATTTTCGTTACTCGGTTGATTTTAGGTGAATATTTTAAAGTTTAGAAACTCCACACTTAGAAGAAATTTCAGAAGAAACCAGTCAATTGTTACCCTATGGAAGAAAAGTGAGTTATCAGCTTTTGGGTAAGTACTCAACTGGCAGAGTTAAGGTTCTGGGCACAGACTCAGGGGTCTCCCAGGGTCAGGTTGGTACAGTTGTTACACCCTCAGCGGCACTGGGGCGGCCGGGTGCAGAGTGAGTTAGGCCCAATGTTATCCTATGGGAGGCAGGGGGGCCTGGGTTGGTGGCTGCTGACTAACAGGCCACGCGGCTGTGGGAGCTGGGCTCCCGGTCACGTGCTCAGGGCAAATGGGGAAGTAGGTAGGAGTAGAAGTTGCACTGCCAGAGCCACTCGGGCGGCTAGGTGCAGGGTGCTTTTGAGCCTTCGGGCGCTCAATGGATTTCAATGGGAAAGCTCAAGGACGAACAAAGGCTGCAAGCTCGGGGACGAAGATTCTTCGGGTGCCACCACCACTTCAAGAGGTAAGTTGGCTAGTTGGAGGATAGGTAGGTACCCAGGAGTCGGCCACAGGGGCCACAGGGTTCCGGGTGCAGAGGTGCCTTTTGATCTCGGGAAATCTTACCCTCTGTTGATCGCGGTTGGGGGGGGTCCCTGGTTCTGAGGCTGCAGGCGTTGTCAGGAGCTTCGAGGTGGGTCCTTGGGTGCCGGATTTGGGGTCACAGTCGCCGGGGGGACGTCCTCGGGGTCTTTGTCTACTCCGGCACAGGACAGGCTTGGCGGGTGCAGAGTGTGCAGGGCTCGCGGTTCCGGGCTGATGCCAGGGGTTAGAAACTTGCTTTGAGCAGAGCCACTGGAGTCCCAGATGCTCAGAGTCACAAGGTAACCAGGTCCTCCGGGGTTTGTGAGGTTGCTGGCCACAGGAGGTGCCGGGATTTAGCAGGAGCAGGTTCGAGGGTCGACAGGCCGGTAGGGCGGGGGCCAAAGCAGTTGGTGTCTTCCTCTTCTTAGCAGCTGCATGGCAGGTCTGCTTTCTTCTTGTTCTTCTTTGCTTTTTCAGAATCTGGAATCTGAGGAGGGAAGGTTCAGGGTGCCCCTAAATACTAGATTTAGGGGTGTTACAGGTAGGTAAAGGGCAGGGACCAATAGGTGCCTGCCCTGGGGTGGGTACACCCCCAATCCTGCCACTCTCCTGTTGGAGGGTGGTAGTAGCCTAGTCCTGATTGGGCAGGGCTTCCCATCTTCAAGATGGCGAGAGCCCTGAGATGTGCTTCACCTCGCCTCCCCCACCTGAGGGGTGGGGTTGGCAGAGGCTGGCACATCCCCTGTCCTTACTTAGGGTTTCCGGCCAGTCTTCCCGCCAGAATGGGGGTCAGAACCAGTGGGGGCCAGTTGCTGTGTACAGCAAATAGCCTGGAGAAGCTCACAAAGGCGGCATGCCTTTGAAACTTCCCCCTGCCCATCCTGGGGGAGGAGACCTAGCACCTCGCCCAGGATATGCATTGTTGCAGGCCCAGGAGAGCGGGGGCTCTCTACCCAGGGGTCCAGCAACATGTCTGCTGTGTGGCAACCTAGGCAGCCTCTCAGACCAGACGTGGATTGTAGGTTAGGTTTCAGGGGGCATCTCTAAGATGCCCTCTGTAGTGCTTTGTACATTAAATCTCACACTGGCATCAGTGCGGGTTTAATGTGCTGAGAAGTTTGATACCAAACTTCTCAGTCTTCAGTGTTGCCATTATGGTGATGTGGAGTTCATGTTTAACGAGCTCCCAGCACCATATACTCTTAAATGGCAGCACTGTAGGGGCACAGGGCTCATGCTCCTGTGCCCACACCACTGGCATAGGGCACCCAGCTAGAGGGGTGGCTGATGTATGCCAGGGCAGTGTAGGTTGTGGGCATGGCACACAGGGATGTGTGCTATGTCGACTCTGTGTTTTGTCTTGTACCCAGACACTCAGACTGCAAAGGCAGTGTGTTTGTGTTAGGGTACAGGGCCTCTAAGGGTGGCACAATAAGTGCTGCAGCCCTTAGAGGCCTTCCCTGGTCACAAGGCCCAGGGTACCTAGGGTACCATTTACCAGGGGCTGACATATGGCCAGGGTTTGCCAATTTGGGTTTTAAGTTAGGAACATAGGCCCTGGGCACCCGATTGGCAGAAGCCCAGGGCACACTCAAAGTACAGTCAGCAATTCAGCAAAAAGTTTGAGCATACCATGCAAGAAAGATGGCACTTTCTCACACAGCTGACCTTTGTTGTACGCAGGGGCAGTAGGTGCCAGTTTGAATTTTTTCTCAACTCTAGGCGTGATGATTCTTGCCCTTACAGGGTCTTTGAAAACCTCATCTGCATGGTTAGGCATCCCCTTAAGCATTGGCAGTGTATGGGTAGTTCTTTGAGAGGAACTTTGGGTCTCAAACAAGAAGTCCTCCTCATACAGTTCCACTCCATGATAATGAGCAGCCCTGTTAAGAAGCTCAATATACCAAATATTGTTGTCAGGGGGTGATGGTCAGGATGGATACAAGTCAGGGTCATTGTCTATGTGTGGGTCAGTGTCATAATTATCCCATGGGTCAACATCCTGTGGCCTATATTCACCCACATCCCATTGATCCTGTGGATCTGGTGAAAGTGGTGGTGGTGAATTACTGGGTGTGATGAGTAACTGAGGATTAGTGGGTGAAGGAGGTGGAATATATGGCGGTGAAGGGTTAGTACCCACATTCTTTCTCTTCAAGGGAATGTGGCATTCCTGTTGAGCCATGTTCCCTTTTTCAGGCAATTTGACATGGATATGAACAGTGTCTGCGTTTATAATCTGTTCCTTTTGTTTCGGATCCGAAGGTGGAAGATCGGACCGAGGCTCCTTTGGAGGAGTCTTTTTATCTTTGCTCGCCATTTTCGGTGTCGAAAGTACTTTTTCTTGGTGCCGATCTTGGCCCGCAGGCAGAGGAAGGACGGGTGCCTTTTTGGTCTTCTGTTGATGGGGCAAGGGGGCTTCTGTACTCATGGTACGTTGACCCGGTGTAACTTGTTCCTCTTCCTCCATGTCAGAGTCGGCCACAGAGATATGTTGTTCTTCCTCGGCTCCTTGAGCTTGTGTTTCTTCTTGGTCGCAATCTTCACTGAAGATGTCTGAGCCCAACGATCATCGAAGCAATCGGCACGCGTCACAATCTTTTTCGTCGTGTTAAGGGGATAAACAGAGGTTGCACACTTCATGTAGGTCGGTGCGCGAAAATATGGCGTGACACCCGTGACAGAGTTTGAATGGAGTCCGCTCCATCGACTGGTAGTGAGCCTGGTGCAGGTAGGCCCAACGGCCCTCCATGAGTTTTCCAATCATAGATCTTTGAGTCGATATGCGGAGAATGGGAAACGCGATCGAGAAACAATACAGTCGAGGGTAGTGGATTGCGCATCGAAGGGAACCTGAGAAACGGTGCCAAACCGGAGCGCAGCAATTCACATCCGAACCAGATGGCAGAAAAAAACAATCTAACAATGGAGCCAATGCCCATGCGTACTATCACCGAAAGGAGGAGTCACCTACCTTGTGACTGGAAAAGACTTCTTCGAGCAAAAACAAAGAGCAAACATCCGGACCCAACACTAGATGGCGGGCTATGCAAAGTATGTGATCTACAGCTCACATACCTCGAACATCTAATTTATACACAACATTTTTTTTACATATTAAGTGCGGAATGTTTGGTAGATCTGGTCAATTGGATTTAGTAGATATGACATCATAAACAAAAAATACAAACAAGCATTTGCAATGCAATAGGTCTTGCATTTACGCGAGTTTGAGCTATTGACATTGCAAATAACAATGCCTTTTATTTTTGTTTTCGTTTTAAAAACATAAATAAAAGGCATTGTCATTTACAATGCCAATAGCTTTAACTCGTGTAACTGCGAGACCTGTTGCATTGCAAATGCTTGTTATTCATTAGTAAATCTAGCGTGTGCATTCCACAAAGAGCACCCACATGTGGGTGACCGGGGTTTGTTTTGACTCCTGCTCTATTCACAATTTGTAAAGTCATTCAGAAAGAATCACTAATGTTCTGCTGCTTCCGTCAACTGTTATATCAGTCACAGCTCCCGCTTTCCGCTTCGATTTTCCACTGTGATATCTTTAGCAGGTTGTATTTGGCCTGATTCATAGTGCTCCGTACCAAGCCCAGGCAGTGTGAGCCGGAGGTCTGAATCAGCGGAGCCACAGCAGAGGGCTCGCGGACTGCACCAACCGGCAGCTCCTCGGCCACGCGAGCCGCTGCTCTCTGTTTACGTGTGTAATGAGCTGTGGCCAGGGGGAGGGGCGGGAGCCGCGCGCACATGCCGCAGATTCCCGGCAGCGCCTCGGTGCATGTATGGCTCACATCCACACCGAGGCGAGACTTCCGAAAGCGGAGCGGGCAGTCACATGCCGCGGAGCCCCGGCGAGCAGCGACTCAGATGAGGCGCGCCCATCACTGAGGGAATGGGTAAATAATTGTTCTTTTGATTTTACTAGAACAAGTTTTCTGATGTTTAATGGATGCTCCGGCGATCATTGTGGCAAAAACTTTGAGGACAGCAGTTTAGAATTGTGATACGGTTTTGATACACCACTTTCTTGCAAGGGGTCGACTTTGAGTACGTTTTGAAGGGAGTGCTTTTAAAATGTGTTTTGTCTAGACATGATAATCAGAACCTGCACTCTAAGAAATGTATGGAGCAAGTTATTGTGAACTTGTGTTTCTGGACGGATGGCGGTGTGAGTGAGCCCTGTCGTACTCTAGTGGGTCAGAGAATGTACAGACAGTGGGACTTTCCTATTTACTGTTACTGCAGATGGATGGGTGGTGTGTGCCCCGAGTGTTTTGGAAGCGTGTCCCGCACAGTACCCCTTGGCAGTGATGGCAGCCTCGGTGCTGAGAGAGGTGTGTGTAGAGCGTTTTCCCAGCTTTCGGACCCTTCTGGTTGACGAGTCGAGAACCCTGTATTTAGGACACACTGCCTGTGGCTCGGGGGCTGCTTCAAATGGGCCAGTACTGCCCGGTACGGAGTACCGGCACTTTTTTTTTTATTTTGAGAGGAGAGTAACGGCACTGTTCAAGACCGTCATAATACTTTTAACTGGAGAGTATCGGCACTTATCAGAGACAAGCAGGTACTCGGCTACAGAGTACCTGCACTTATATTTTCCATTTCAAGCACCGGGGGCTTCTTACAATAGGGCTGTTGCTTCGCTTACTCTTTTCCCTCCTGTTTGTTAGTGTTTGAACTGTTGGCAGGAAAAGTTTAACAATCTGGGAAAGATTTCTAAGTGAGTAGATTGACGAGTTATTGTGTGGGCTGGCCAGTCAGTGGCTGACTCGATGGCTCTCATGAGCTGGAAGGAGTGAACTATTCCCACTACATGCAGAGGTTACAGCAACAAAAGAGGATGTGCTTGTAAGACAGAAAACAAATGCACATTGAACGAGAAATCCCCGTTGTTGCAGACTATCTGCAGCGCATAGATATATGGTTTTCAGGCACTCCATATGTTTTAAATGTTAAAAAAGGAGGTAACGCCTGCATGACTTATTCATGAGTATGTGGATAACGTTTCCATGTGTTGAGTACAGTCGAAGCTAAAAGAGAAAGTAGAAGTGCGAATTAACAGTTTAAATGTGTTTCCAAGTTTGCCAATGCTTGTTGTACAGGGGGGGCGGCGGCGAGGTGTGTGCGCGCGCGCGTTAGGCAGCCGTGGATGCGGTGAGGAGGGTCAGCAGCGGCGGGGTGTGTGCGCGCGCGCGTGTGTGTGTGTCTGTGTGCGTCTGCGTCTGCGCAAGCGCGTCTCAGAAGCGCGTCCACAGACCCCGATCGCTGCGCGTGCCCCGGTCTGTCTACCTTGAGAGGCATCACGGCAACAATAGTTCTCGTTGGCGGCAGCGCTTCGCGCTGCAACGCCAGCGAGACCTAAAAAGAACACTGGGTTCCATGAATTTTTTTTTATAGACAACAAATGTAAAATTCTCAATTTCTTGGAGTAAATAACGTCCGCGTCATCCAAGAATGTGAGTCTCAGTGAGGTCAATAAGGAAACTTTAGAGGGCTCTTTATCTTTTTATGCCCTTAGAACCTGGATGATTGAAACCAGTAAAGTTCTTTCTGAATTACGTATCTGTTTTTCAAAACATTTGTCTGATTTCTGGATCCCATATGGCTTGAAGAAAAAAAATCACTAATAAGTGTACAAGTATTTCCTTGATGTAGGTAATTGTAGTATTAGTTGTTAAGGATACGAGTCCCTGACAATTAACAGGTCCACAATTATCTTATTACTAGAAACCAATAACTCATTATGGCACTTATTTCTCAGGGTAGCGAAGCAGAATATTCCATCGACTACTAAGAAGAGGTTGTGAGGGCTAGTAAACTCACACTTGCTGGCACACAACAGCACTTAAAAAAATGTTGTCTAGTTAGTGCTTTTCCTTTTAAAAAGAGAAAAGTACTTAATTACAAAGACACTATTGAAATACTTTGTATTAAGTTACAAATAGGTAGAAATACATTAGGTGATACCCTCTTTTCATAATACACCCTTAGAGGGTCCTAAAGCCCATAATCACGGCTATATCAGATGCAATATCACACTATAGAACAAGTTACTTACCTTCGGTAACGATATATCTGTAAGAAACATTAGTTAGTGATAGATTCCTTACCTTAGAATGATCCCCAGGCGTCAGACTGGATCCGGAAAGTTTTTATCAGCAGTACCCCTGCGCGTCGGACGGTGGCATCTTGCGGCTCCGCGTCCGTCGTTGGCGTCGTGGTCGCCGAGATGACGACTCGGCAGCTACTTTGATGCCGCCATCGCGCACCGACGTCAGTTCTGTACACGACTTTCCGCGCCAGGAACGCAGAGCCATGCAAGATACTGACCACTGGTGCATTGAAACTAGGGCCCTAAAAGGGATGACCTTAACACTAGGAATCAGTTCGCAGAACGGGGAGGATTGGTGGTGGGGCGGTAAGGAATCTATCACTAACTAATGTTTCTTACACTTTGTGAATTTACCAGTGGTTCTGCCAGCCTGAATTTTTAAATTGCTTGATACGTTATTATTTTCATTGGTGTGGGGGGCAGGCAGGCGTCAATTGGCGCTAACTAAGTTACAACTGCCCACCACTGTAGGAGGCATGGGGGCGCCTGATTTTAAGTCATATTGTATAGCGGGACAATACAGTGGCTGGCATATTGGTTGGCGGGTAAGAAATTATTCGAAATTGGGTACACCCCGGAATTGTTAAAACGAGGGCTTCTTCAATCGCAGTTATGTCCGGGTGCACAGAAGTTGCGTGATCCTCCTTACTTGTTGCAAGTTGCATTGCAGTACTGGGCACAGGCGAAAAAGATGGCTAGGTTACCATCTCCGTACGCCCCGAATATCCCTCTATGTGGACTGCCGACTAGGCAAGGGGTACTAACACTGATTCAACTGCAGGGGTGGACTCGGGAGGGGTGGAGACAGTCGGGGATTTCTTTCTCGAGGGCCAGCTGATGCAGCACGACGAGTTCGCACGTGCCCATTCGGTGCCTGGCACCTTATTCCTCACGCATGCGGCTGTAGTGTGTTTCATCCAAACTTACTGGTACATGGATCGAGTAGAACCCCCAACTTTCCAATTGCTGAGGTCCATACACATTATGGGACATGGCCGATACCTGTTGCGCTGGCTTTATCGTGGCTTGAGAGAGCATTTGTATGTTCCATTGCTGCATCTCAGGCAGAAATGGGACTTGATCTTGGGGCGGTATTTGGAAGACAGGGAATGGGCGCAAATAATAGAGCATCCCCGACGAGTCTCTCGGAATTGCCGCTTAAAAACGATTCAGTTGTTTATCCTCCATAAAGCGTACCTTGCCCCAGCAACAATACGAAAGATGTTCCCCACGGCGTGCCCGCGATGCAAGACACCGGACGCTGATTTCCTACATATGATATGGTACTGTCCACGGTTGCGGGGGTTTTGGTCAGAGATTATTTGGGGGCTGGCGGTGTTGACGGGGCGCACACCATGGGACACCATCGAGGCCTGTCTCTTAGGGCTATTCCCCCTCCAAAAAAAAGCAAAGTTGATATGCAGATTTGCAGGGTTGGCTCTGATATTGGCAAAACGTATGATAACAAAACGCTGGAAGTCTACCCTAGCGCCGCGAGTAGGCACCTAGCGCGAGGAGGTGGGCAGATGGGCGGTGGCGGAAAGGGAGGCCTTATACCGAGAAGAGTATAGGGGTCAGAGGAAACAACCGATTGCACTGGACTGGGCACACCTAGTAGAACAATTTAAGGCGATGGAAGAATTGGATCCCGTGGTGTCGCAATATGGTCTGCAGGAGAGTGGGGCGGACGGTTAGGAGCTGGCGGACTCATGTTAGTCCGTACCCTGCCTGGGTGCCTTCCTGGTACTCTCTTCTCCCCGGCTGGGTTTCATATTCTCTCCCTCCCTTCTAACCCCTTCTACCCTTTCTTCCTCTTACTTCCCTCCTTGTTACCTTCCCTCCCCCCCCTCCCTTCCACTCCCCCACCCCCCCCCCCCTCAGTACAGGCCCCTTGTTGGGGTTCTTAGACCTGACACTCACCGGCCGCAGGTACATCAGCGGGGTGTTTATTCCATGAAGCGGCACTTAGGTTAATTGTTTTGTTGGGGTATTGTTGGGGGAAGGGTTATTGTGGGTGGGGGGTGAAATGGGTATTGCACTAGACTGCATTAATTGGAATTGTCACAAGCTGCCTGGGGTAGCAGTTTGTTCATTTCTGCTATAAGAACTGTTGTATTTCCTGTGAGCTGCTTGTACTCTCCGATTGTTGGGTTACAACATGTGAACACGATGCCTTCCAAATAGGTTTTATGCTAATGTTTCCAACACGCTTACTACTTGACGTATGTATCTGTAACTTATATGTGGTGCTCAATAAAAATATTTTCCCAAAAAAAGGAATATGCTACTTACCAGTATGCATCTGTTCTTGGCATGTAGAGCTGCAGAGTCACACACTGAGGATAAGATCGCCATCTGGTGTTGGGCTCGGATGATTGCAGGTTGTTGTTGTCTTCGGAGAAGTCTTTGGTCACGAGGTTGGTGACTCCTCCCCTGGACAACAGTGCGCATGGGCATCCACTCCATCAGCAGATTGTTTTTCGCCATGATGGGAAAAGATGGAGTATATAGAAAAGAAAGAAAGGATGTCCATGTGTAATGTCTAAGTAAGACGGATGCTGGAACAGATACAGGTCCCGGGGAGGCGGGCGGGCGTGTGTGACTCTGCAGCTCTACATGCCAAGAACAGATGCATACTGGTAAGTAGCATATTCCGTTCGAGGCATATGAGCTGCAGATCACACACTGAGGATAGATTATACAGCAGTGCTCCCCTTAGCGGTGGTCGCCTGTATCCGTTGCAGCAGTTTGAAATAAAGTTTTTAGGACAGCCTGGCCCACGGAGGCCTGTTGTTTGGCCTGCACGTCAACACAATAGTGTTTAGTGAAGGTATGCGTGGTAGACCATGTGGCTGCCTTGCAAATGTCTTCTAAGGGAATATTGCCTAAGAAGGCCATAGAAGCCCTTATTTTACGCGTGGAGTGCGCCCTAGGGGGAACTGTGAGTGTACGTTTAGCCTTGAGGTAGCATATTTGGATGCATTTAACTATCCACCTGGCTATTCCTGATTTGGAGATCGGGTTGCCTTTGTGTGGTGGCGCGAAAGCAACAAAGAGTTGTTTTGTCTTTCGAAAAGGTTTTGTTCTGTCGATGTAATAAAGCAATGCTCTTTTAACATCTAAGGTATGTAGGGCCCTTTCAGCTACCGAGTCTGGATTTGGGAAAAAGACCGGTAGTTCTACTGATTGGTTAAGGTGGAAAGGGGAAATCACTTTTGGAAGAAATTTAGGGTTTGTCCTAAGAACCACTTTGTTACGGTGTAGTTGTAAGAAAGGTTCTTCAAGTGTAAGGGCTTGTATTTCACTTACTCTGCGCAGGGAAGTGATTGCGATAAGGAAGGCTACCTTCCATGTTAGGAATTGCAATTCACATTTGTGCATAGGTTCAAATGGGGGGCCCATGAGTCTTGTTAGAACCACATTGAGATTCCACACTGGGGCAGGTGGCAATCTTGGGGGAAGAATCCTTTTGAGACCTTCCATAAACGCTTTGATGGCTGGTACCTTAAAAAGGGACAGGTGTTGCCTATTTTGCAAGTAGGCTGCCAAGGCTGCTAGGTGTAATCGTATAGAGGAATACGCTAGATTGCATCTTTGCAAGTGTAGTAGATAGCAAATGATGTTTTGGATGGAAGCATCCAATGGATGTATGTCATTATTAGCGCAGTAGATGGCAAATCGTTTCCATTTAGCGGCATAACACGCTCTAGTAGTAGGGCGTCTGGCTTCTTTTATGATATTCATACAGTCTGGAGGGAGATTGAGGTAACCGAACTCTAAGACCTCAGGAGCCAGATCGCTAGGTTCAGTGTTTGAGGATCTGGGTGTCTGATTTCTCCATGGTTCTGGGTTAACAGATCCGGGGAGAGGTGTAGCTTTTGATGTGGAACTAAAGATAGTTCCAGAAGTGTGGTGAACCATGGTTGACGTGCCCAAGTGGGAGCCACTAGTATTAGTGTTAGTGACTGTTGTTTCAGTTTGCGTACCACAAATGGAACTAGTGGGAGAGGCGGAAAGGCGTACGCAAATCTGCCTGACCAGTTCATCCATAGGGCATTGCCCTTCGACTGTGGGTGTGGAAACCTGGCGGCGAAGGTTGGGCATTTTGTGTTTTCGGGAGTGGCGAACAGGTCTATGTCTGGTTGTCCCCACTTTTGGAAGAAGGGGAGTAGAACCTTGGGGTGTAGTTCCCATTCGTGGATCTGTTGTGTGTGGCGACTTAGGAGGTCGGCCACTTGGTTGTGGATCCCTGGGAGATGTTCTGCTAACAGGTAGATGTTTTGGGGAATTGCCCATCTCCAGATTTGCTGTGCCAGTTGGGACAGTTGGAGAGAGTGTGTCCCTCCCTGTTTCTGTATATAATACATTGTCGTCATGTTGTCTGTGCGTATGAGGACAGTTTTGTTCTTTAGGTGAATTTGAAAGGATTTTAGTGCTAGGAACACTGCTAAGAGTTCCAGGTGGTTGATGTGGAGCAGTTTTTGTTGACTGGTCCATCTGCCCTGAGTGGTATGGTGAAGGAGGTGGGCTCCCCACCCCGTGAGAGATGCGTCTGTAGTTAGCACAACTTGTGGAAGAGGCTCTAAGAACGGTCTCCCTTTGAACAGGTTGATGGTGTTCCACCATTTCAGTGATCGAAGTGAGCGACTGTCCACCAACACCAGATCGGTAAGTTGTCCGTGAGCTTGGTTCCACTGTTGTGCTAAGCATTCTTGTAAGGGACGCATTTGAAGTCGTGCGTGTGGGACTATGGAGATGCACGACGCCATCATGCCTAGGAGCTGCATGAACACTCTTGCTGGAAGAGATGGATGAGTTTGAAATTGAGAGATGAGATTTTGTATACTGGCTATCCTGGCTGTGCTGGGATAGGCAATGGCTTTGGATGTATCTATGGTTGCTCCTAGATACTGATGTAAGTGGGAAGGTTGTAGGTGGGATTTGGGGTAGTTGATAGTGAATCCCAAATCGTGGAGAGTTTGAATCGTGCGATGAGTGTGGAGAACGCATTTTTGGTATGTATTGGCTTTTATGAGCCAATCGTCCAGATAGGGGAAGACATGGATCTGTTGTCTTCTGAGATGCGCTGCCACGACTGCTAGGCACTTGGTGAACACTCTGGGTGCTGTTGTTACTCCGAATGGGAGAACTGTAAATTGATAGTGTTGCCCATCTACCACAAATCGTAGATATTTTCTGTGAGCGGGATGCATAGGGATGTGAAAGTATGCGTCCTTGAGGTCCAATGTGGCGAGGAAGTCTCCCTGTTGTAAAAGTGGGAGGACTTGTTGGAGAGTGGTCATGTGAAAATGATCCGAATGTATATACTGGTTTAGTAGTCTGAGATCCAGTATGGGCCTTAGTGTTTTGTCCTTTTTGGGAATGAGGAAGTATAGAGAATATACCCCTTTTCCCTGATGTTGAAGGGGGACTGGTTCTATCGCATGTTTTTGTAACAGGGATTGAACTTCTTGTTTGAGGAGAGAGAGATGATGCGAGGACATTGGACGTTGTTTGGGCGGTATGTTTGGGGGGGATTGTATGAGTTCGAGGCAGTAGCCAGACTGGATAATTTGTCTTACCCACCTGTCTGTGGTGATGGAAGTCCAGACAGGCAGGAATTGTTGGAGTCGCCCCCCGACCGGAGTGGAATGGTCTGGGGGGAGTGGTGGCAAGTCACTGTTTGGTGGCTGGTGAGGTGCGGGTGTTGTTGTTGTTGCCCCGTCCTCGACCTTTGTTATTGTTTCCCCTATAACCTCCCCGGAAGTAACCTCTGTTAGGGGATGTTTGTCCAGAATTTTTAAAGGTGGACGTGGTCTCAGTTGATGTGTTTTTGGAGCCTCCTCTATAAAAGGAGCGACGAAAGGAACCCCGGTTTTGATGAGACTGCAGTGCTCCCATAGACTTGGCAGTTTCATTATCCTTTTTCATTTTTTCTAATGCAGTATCCACTGCAGGGCCAAATAGCTGCTCTTGGTTGAAAGGTTGAGCTAGAATTGCGGTTTGAACCTCCGGTTTAAAACCGGAAATACGGAGCCAGGCATGTCGTCTGAGTAAGACGCCAGTATTGACCGCTCTAGAAGCAGTGTCTGCTGCATCTAAGGCGCATTTAATGGAGGCATTAGATATTAATTTGCCTTCTTGGATGAGGTCAGAGGCCTGGGACTTAAAAGGTTCAGGCAGATGTTGCATAAGGTCCTCAAGTTGGTCATAATGCGCTCTATCATACCTGGCTAACAGGGCCTGGGTATTCGCAATACGCCAATGGTTAGCCGCCTGCGCGGCGACCCGTTTGCCCGAGGCTTCTAAAAGCTTAGACTCCTTGTCTGGGGGAGGCGTTTCTCCAGTTGTCTGTGAGTTAGCGCGCTTCCTGGCATTTGATACGACTAGGGAGTCTAAAGGGAGCTGGGCCTTAATGTATGCAGGGTCTTGCGGGGCTGGTCGGTACTTTTTTTCGATGCGTGGGTTGAGAACCCTAGCTCGAACAGGGTCTTTAAAGACTTCAGTAGCATGCTTTATGACCCCTTTGATCATGGGCAGTATGTGAACAGTCTTTTGTGACTGCTCAAAGGTATCAAGGAGGAAGTCCTCTTCAATGGCGTCTGTGTGCATAGTAACGCCGTGGAATGTTGCTGCCCTATTTATAAGTTGGCCGTACCCTAGGTGGTCATCAGGAGGGGAGGGCTTGGAAGGGTAGGTAGTGGGGTCAGGCATGTCAGGTATAGGATAAGACCAGTCATCCATGGGTGCTGGGTCTGGGAACGTAAAAGGGTCGTTTGGGTCAACAGGATCATCAAATAAATCAGGGTCCGCCCCTCCCCCTAAGTCATCATTATCATCCTGTGGAGGAGGTGAATGATAGGGAGATGGTAAAGGTAAAGGTAAAGGTAAAGGAGAATCAGGAGGAGGAGGGGGGGGACGGGTTAGGAGGTAAAACAGGAGAGGAAGGACGAAGTGGTGAAGTAGCACAGTCCTTTTTCCGTATGGGAGCTGGGGGAGGTGTAGTGTCCAGCTTCCGCTTTTTATATGGGATGGCAGTCACATGTCCCGTTTTAGGATTGATATAGATCCGCTTCTGAGTAGGATCTGGTCGAAAAAGATCATCTGGCTCCGAAGGTGGTGTCTGTGACGTCCGCTTCGGGTCTTTATGAGCTTGTTTCGGCGGGGACGCAGTTTTCGGCTCCGATGATTTTTTCGGTGTCGACTGATTTTTCGGTGTCGACTGATTTTTCGGTGCCGACTGAGGTTTCGGTGCCGACTGAGGTTTCGGTGCCGACTGAGGTTTCGGTGCCGACTGAGGTTTCGGTGCCGACTGAGGTTTCGGTGCCGACTGAGGTTTCGGTGCCGATGGACTTTCAGGCATCGATGTTGAAGAACGTTTCGGTGCCGGTGGAGACTTCGGTGCCGAGGAACGTTTCTGTGCCGAAGGAGATTTCGGTCTTGGAGCCTGTTTCGGTGCCGACAATGGGTGTTTGGGTGCCGAGGGTGTTAAAGGCACAATTAGGTGAGGTTTGCTCGAGCCCGAGCCACCCACAGGCTTAGTTGTCTTCGGAGCCGGGCCCGAGGGCGGGGCTTCTGAAGAGGATTTCCGGTCGCGACTGGGCCCAACTGGCGGAGTCTTGACCAATGCTTTTTTGGATGGGGCAGGGGCAGGGGGGGTGGTACTCACACGCTGCCCTGGAGTGATGAGGTCATCGGAATCGTCGGCTTCGGACACGATCTCGAGATCTTCGGTGTCGTCTTCGGGAACATCTTGAGCAAAGATGTCCTCCGGTGCTGGAGCTGGTTTGGCCATAATATGGCGTCGAGCTCTTCGGTCCCGGAGGGTCTTCTTCGAACGGAAAGCGGAACAAGCTGGACAGGTGGACTCGTTGTGTTCCGGCGACAGGCAGAGGTTGCAGACCTCGTGGTGGTCACTGTGGGGGAACTTCGCTCCACACTGGGGGCATTTTTTGAAGGGTGTCCTGTCCATCAGCCGCTTCCGGAACCGGTCCGAGTTGATGTCGACGTCGATGAAATGAAGATTAAAGAGTTAAATTGATTGCTGGAAGTTTTCTGCTGGAGCGGAAAAAAGTTCATCCGAACCCAATGGCGGAAAAAAACAATCTGCCGATGGAGTGGATGCCCATGCGCACTGTTGTCCAGGGGAGGAGTCACCAACCTCGTGACCAAAGACTTCTCCGAAGACAACAACAACCTGCAATCATCCGAGCCCAACACCAGATGGCGATCTTATCCTCAGTGTGTGATCTGCAGCTCATATGCCTCGAACACCTGTTTCTTACAGATAAATCGTTGCCGACGGTAAGTAACTTGTTCATCTGAAATAAACACGTTAGTGATAGATTCCTTACCATAGAATAGATACCCGAGCAATACCAACCCCGGTGGTGGGTCTGCAACCAAGATTACACCAGGAAGTCCCGGTGAACAGGCGGCCAAAGAAGCTGTCTCTCCGGACTTGGCTGTCCAGGCAAAAGTGCCTAGTAAACATGTGCAGCGAGGACCATGTAGCTGCCTGACAGATCCCAGTCCCAATGCCGTAGTGGCAGCTGTCGCCCTGGTGGAATGGGCGCGCAGCCCCAACGGAGGCTCCTTTTTTGCCAGAGAATAACAGGCTTTAATACAGAAGACAATCCATCGGGAGATAGTCCGCTTGTGTACGGCCTGACCTTTTTTGGCGCCTACGTATCCAACAAAGAGCTGATCATCCACCCGGAACTGTTCTGTGCGAGTCAGGTAAAATGAGAACGCACGTTTTGTGTTCCGACGGTGGAGCCTCTGTTCCTCTCTGGAAGGATGCGGAGGCGGAAAGAAGGTGGGCAAAGTGATGGTCTGCCCGATGTGAAAGGCAGTGACAACCTTTGGCAGAAAGGATGGACGTGTCCCGAGCACAACCTTGTCCGGATGGACAGGTAGAAAAGGAGGCTTGCAAGAAAGAGCCTGGAGCTCACTCACTCTCCTAGCAGAGGTGATGGCAACCAGGAAAGCAGTCTCCAGAGTGAACGGACGAAGAGGACAGTTGTGAAGAGGCTTAAAAGAAGCACACATTAAGAATGTGAGAACCAGGTTCAGGTGCCACTGTGGCATTCAGGAATCTGTTGACAACAGGGGACTTGAAAAGAGATGGCTGATCAGGGAGCCTGAGAAAGGCCGAAATAGCAGAAAGATAGCCCTTGATAGTGCCCAGAGCAGAGCCCTGCTGGGCCAAAGAAAGAAGGAACAGTAGGACTTCAGAAAAAGGGGCAGAGAGGGGATCCACAGCCTTTGCTGTGCACCATGCCACAAACTTGTTCCACCTGCGGGCGTATACCAACTTAGTGGTGGGACGCCTGGCTGCCTGAATGACATCACAGACTTCAGGAGGCAAGTCAAAAGGAAATCACGGCAGCCGCTCAATCTCTACGCAAAGAGGTGGAGACTGGGATCGGCTGGGGGACCGTCCACTGCTGCTGGGACAGAAGATCCTCCCGAAGAGGCAGTCGGATCGGGGGATCGATAGACATACTGAGTAGTTCGGGATACCAAACTCTTCAAGCCCAGTCCGGAGCCACAAGAATGACTTGGGCCCGGTCGCGCCTGATCTTCTTCAGCACTCTGGGCAGAAGTGGTATAGGCAGAAAGGCGTTCAACAGACCGCAACTCCACTCGCGATGAAAAGCGTGGCCGAGCGAGTGCTGCCTTGGAAATTCCAACGCGCAGAACTGCTGACATTGCCCATTCTCTTCGGTGGTGAATAGATCTAACCAAGGCTCTCCCCACTGTTTAAAGATACCTTGCGCCACGTCCGAGTGAAGACGTCATTCGTGATCCATCATGCACCTGCGGCCGAGTTCGTCCGCTGAGGCGTTCAGTGAACCTGCCAGGTGTTGAACCACCAGGGAAATGCCCTGATGTTCCAGCCATATCCAGAGGCGCAGTTGTTGTAGTACCACATGGCGGTGGTATTGTCTGTGAACACCTGCACTACTCTCCCCTGCTTGACCAGTTCATCCATATCGCATTGCCTTTGGCCAATGGGTGTTGGTATCTGGCGGCGAAGCTTGGGCATTTGGCGTTTTCGTGGGTGGCGAAGAGGTCTATCTGTGGTTGCCCCCACATTTGAAAGAATGGTTGAAGAACTTGTGGATGAAGTTCCCACTCGTGGATCTGTTGCGTTTGACGACTTAACAGATCTGCTATGGTATTTTGGACTCCTGGGACATGTTGGGCAAGGAGAAACATTTTCTGAGGTATAGCCCATCTCCATATGTTCTGTGCTAGCTGAGAGAGCTGCAGAGAGTGTGTCCTGCGTTGTTTCTGTATGTAGTACATGGCTGTCATGTTGTCTGTGCGGACTAGGACAGTCTTGACTGATATTTATTTTTGGAATACTTTTAAGGCTAGGAATATGGCCAGTAATTCCAGGTGATTGATGTGGAATAACTTTTGTTGAGATGTCCACCTGCCCTGCATGGTGTGATGTAATAGATGAGCTCCCCAGCCAGAGAGCGATGCGTCAGCTGTCATGACAATTTGAGGAACTGGCTCTAGGAACGGTCGCCCTTTGGAAAGGTTTTTGGTATTCCACCACTGCAGAGAGCGATGAGTGCGACCGTCTACCAACACCAGATCTGTTAGCTGACCTTGAGCCTGGTTCCATTGGCGTGCTAAGTACTCTTGTATGGGACGCATCTGGAGTCTTGCGTGAGGCACTATGCATATGCAAGAGGCCATCATCCCTATGAGCTGCATGAACACTCGAGCTGGAAGAGTGATGCGGCTGAAATTTGGTGAGGAGAGCGAGAATGCTGGCTATCCTGGCTGGACTGGGATAGGCTAGCACTTTTGAGGAGTCTAATGTGGCACCGAGGTACTGTTGCGTGTGAGAGGGTTGCAGATGAGACTTGGTGTGGTTTATTGTGAACCCCATGTCGTGGAGTAATTGGACAGTCGCGTGAGTGTGATGCACACTAGTTGTACGAGATGGCTTTTATGAGCCAGTCGTCGAGGTATGGGAAGACGTGAATGTGTTGTCTTCTTAGATGGGCTGCGACTATCTCTAGGCACTTTGTGAATACCCGTGGTGCTGTTGTGACCCTAAAAGGGAGTACTTTGAATTGATAGTGCTGCCCGTCCACTACAAACCTGAGATTTTCTGTGAGTTGCGTAAATGGGAATATGGAAATAGGCGTCCTTGAGATCTAAGGTAGCTAGGAAGTCGTCCTGTGAAAGCAGAGGGAGGACCTGCTGAAGTGTGACCATGTGGAAATGGTCTGTTTGTATGTATAGGTTTAGTGGCCTGAGGTCTAGAATAGGTCTCAGAGAGCTGTCTTTTTTGGTATGAGAAAATACAGGGAGTAAACTCCCGTGTTTTGTTGATGCAGGGGAACCAGTTCTATTGCACTTTTTTGTAGTAAGGAAATTACCTCTTGTTTCAGGAGTGACAAATGTTCTGTTGACATTGGACGGTGTTTGGGTGGAATGTTTGGGGGGTAGAGGTAAGTTCGAGACAGTAACCTGATTGCACTATTTGTCGCACCCACCTGTCTGTGGTGAGGTTGGTCCAGACAGGAAGGAACTGTTGTAGTCTTCCCCCGACCGGAGTGGAATGGTCCGGGGCAAGCGGAGGGAAGTCATTGGGCAGGGGTGGAGGCAGAGCGGGTGTTGTTAGTCTTGCCTCTGCCCTTGTTATTGTTGCCTGCGTATCCTCCTCTCTGATAACCTCTGGTGAAGGTGGATTGGGTGGGAGCCTTGTAAGAGGTGGATTGGTTATCAGACGAGTAGACCCTGGAGTTGCCCTTGTAGGATGAGTGACGAAAAGAACACCTGGGAGCTTGCGATTGCAAGGCTCCCATTGATTTGGCTGTGTTCGTTTCCTTTTTCATCTTTTCAAAGGATGCTTCAACATTAGGGCCAAAAAGGTATTGGTCGAATGGTTGGTTGAGGATAGAGCGTTGCACCTCAGGTTTAAAACCGGAAATGCGTAGCCACGCGTGCCTGTGGAGAAAGACACTTGTGTTTACTGCTCTGGATGCTGTATCTGCCACATCGAGAGCACACCGGATGGAGGTGTTGGTGATAATTTTACCCTCCTGTATGAGGTCGTTGGCCTTATTTTTGTATTTGTCTGGGAGGTGCTGTAGTAGGGACTCCAACTCATCATAGTGAGCCCCATTGTATCTGGCTAACAGGGCCTGAGTGTTTGCGATGCACCAAATGTTAGCTGCCTGTGCCTGTGACGCTGTTCTTTAGCCAGAGGCGTCCAGGAGTTTAGCTTCTTTGTCGGGCGGAGCTGCATCACCTGATGTTTGCGAGTTAGCCGTCTTTCTAGCATTTGAGACCACCATGGAGTCTAATGGAACAGGGCCCTTAATGTAAGCTGGGTCTGTAGGGGCAGCTTTGTATTTTTTCTCAATTCTAGGATTGATGACTCTAGCCCTAACAGGGTCCTTAAATAACTCTGTAGCGTGTTGAATAACCCCTTTGAGCATGGGTAAAGTGGATGTGGACCTTTAGGTGGTGTCTAAAGTGTCCATTAAAAAATCTTCTTCGACTGGTTCTGTATGTAGGTCGACCCCGCGGTACTGGTACTCGGTGTACCAGCTGATTAAAACCCATGGTGTCTTCTGGTGGGGAAGGGGTAGATGTCATCTTGCGGGACATTAGGGACATCAGGCGTATTATAGTCATCCCAGGGGTCAGGGGTAGTTGGTGGACGGGGGTCCCCTAGTGGCAGGTCATCCGCACCGTCCCCTGTGTCATCATATGTGTCGTCATCGTCTACTGGTATAGGGGATGGCGTAGGAGAACAAGGTGGTGGAGGAGGTGGACTAGGGACTCTAAGAAGTGATGTGGCTATGTCTCTCTATTTAGGTGGTGGAGCTGGTGCAGGCATGTCCAGTGGTCTTTTCCTGGAACTCAGAGTTAATTGACCAGTTTTAGGGTCTTAAGTTAGAGTTTTTTGTTGAGGGTCTGGTAAAAAAAGCTCTTCTGAAGAAGGTTGGGTGTTCGGTGTCGACTGTGTCGGTATCAAGGGCATTTTCGGCGCCGGCTCCGGAGCGGTTTTGGGCTTGGAGCCGTGTGTTTTACCAGTCTCTGTGTGCTTCTTCGGTGTCGATGGTATTTTCGCCTCCGAAGCGTGAGAGTCTGAACATTTGGGGAGTGGCTTCTTCGTCGGCTCAGAGTGTTTTTTCGGTGCTGGGGAGTCACTGCTTGGTGTCTTCGGTGCCGAGGGCTTCGGGGTGGAAGTAGCGGTCGGCACGGAGGATGGGTGCGGCTTCTTTTTCGGTGCCGATGATTGGGCTTCGGCGCCGGTGGCAGGCAGACTCGAGCCCGAGTCGCCCGACGGCTTGGTAGGCTTCTTTGCCGGACCCGAGGGCGGAGCATGGGAAGCAGGGTGTCGGTGTGCACATGAGCCCGAAGGTGAAGGTGTGACCAAAGCTTTTTTTGCTGTAGGGAGTGGGTCGGGGTCGACGTCTCTACTTACGACCCGTGGAGCCGGAGTCACTTCTTCGACGTCCGAGTCATCGGCTTCGGAGGCGTTGATGAGGCCTTCTTCGACCCGCTCCTCGGGGATCGAAGTCGACGAGCGAGCCATGGTCCTTCGAGCTCGTCAATCCCAGATGGTCTTCATCGAGCGGAAAGAGGCACAATCTGGACAGTCTCTGGCCTCGTGCTCCGGAGAGAGGCAGAGGTTACACACCTCATGCAGATCAGTGTGGGGAAACTTCGACCCACATCGAGGACACTTTTTGAAAGGCGTCCTTTCCATGAGCCAGATGCCAAGGCTCAGGTCGGCCCGAAGGCCTTCGTCAACGACCGGAATCGAAGACTTGTAGAGATGCGCGCCGATTAGGGTTCGCGATCGAGACAATACCGTCGAAAGGGTAAAGGATTGCGTGTCGAAACAGGAATCGGTAACGGTTCCGAACTGGAGGGCGAGAAACACATCTGAGCCCGATGGCGGAAAAAAACAATCTGAGGATGGAGCCGATGCCCATGCGCACTATGATCCTAAGGAGGAGTCACCTATCTCGTGACTTCCAAAGACTTTCCAGGACAAAAACAAGTGCAAACATCCGGGCCCAACACCAGATGGTGATCTATGCCTAGTGTGTAATCTGCAGCTCATATGCCTCGAACATATGTAAATAAGTAACACCCTCACTGGACATTATGGGTAGCTCCTGGCCAGAGCAGAGAATATTCAATGAGCAGGCCTGCACACTCTTCTTGCTTTGTTGCGCAGCCTCACGCAGCAGTATTTCTTTTGGGGTTTCTGTTTGGTGGGGTAACATAGTCCCACCCGGGACACCCCTGCAGAGTCTGGGTTGTTCGGGGCTATGGAGAGCGCCCCAAGGCCCTGCCGGGTCCCTGCAAAAGCTGGGATCTACGTTCTCTCACCCACGTTGCTTTCAAAAGGCACAAGCAAACTGCAATGTTCCTCCTGCAATGTGGATGGCAGGCGAGAGTATTCATAGTATGCCCCTGCCCCCCAGACACGGGAACAGCAGGCTCTCCCAGTTTCCCTTGCTCTGTGTGTGTGTTCCGAGGGGAAAGGGTAACCAGGACAGAGCTCCTTCTTGCCCCAGGCCATGCCATTTTTTTGCACTGGCCCTTTGGTAGAGTGGCCCTCGGGGGCAATCTGGATTAGGAGGAGAGTAGCCAATGCACACAGCTCCCTCAGAGAAAATAATGAATTGATTATGTACCCACCACTGGGCCCTGCGCCACCCCAGTGGTATTACATAAAGATGGAGAGGTGAGCTATGCTTCAGTTTTTCTTTGCTTTCTTTTTTTCGCAGGCAAATGTTTACATGGGCATAACTCTTGCCCAACCTTCTCAATCTTGGGCTCACTTTGCTCTTTGTGGCTAGGTCTAGTTACCAGCAGCCGTTTCGTCGGGATTCCTGGTCTCTATATGGTGCACATTTTCCAGGACTTTCTGGTGACCTGCACCTTCAGGTGGCTTCTCTTTTTTTTAGCTAAGCTTTCTTTCTACCGTTGGCACCTCTCAGATCCACGGTCTTCTTAGCCGTTTTTCATATACGCAGGGGTTTTTAAGAGGAGGTGGAAAGCTGTAGATGCAAGGCACCCTGTTCAATTCCAGGATGCAACATAATCCCTCCACCAATATCTCAACTCTTCTGTACAGCAATCTGGGACACTCCATCATGGCAACTACAAGTTTTCTCTTGAAAGAGCTCCTCTGAGAGCCTCAGCTCCACCCCTAGCTGACATCACTGCCAGATCACTTCACACTAAAACTACAAAGGCGGGCCCCAACTATGTTGCCTACAGAGGTCTGGCCCTTCCTCTTTGTTCTAGTAGGTCTGGACTGTCCCAACCAATGACCACTGCCAAGGTGCTGTGTGAAAAGCTCATTTTCTCCACCTCCTTTTCATCTCCATGGAACTAGGTCAATCAATGATAATTGCTCTTTATGTGTGAGGGTCTCTTTGTTCCCTCTGCTTGTGAACAGAGTAATTAACTTCACCTGGAATTTGATTATGAGCTGAGCAAAAGAAAGTGGAAAATTCCTGCGGACCCATAGGATGTGGATGTAGTGTGTTGGGAACTGCAAATTCAAACATGCTCTGCATGTTTTACCATAGTTTGAAACCTGTTGGACCATTTAGGCCCAAGTGGAACAAAACTGTACTTTAAGGCAAATGTCATCAATATGTATAACGCAGTGAAAGCACAACACATTTTCCAGTAAGCTCTACAGGCCTACACTATTAATGCCCACTCATATTATAAGGCCTAACCTAGGTCAGGAGCAATATGCGCACGACGGCAGCCTGACATGCCCAGCCCAGCCCCTCAGTGGACTCAGCAGCCAGAATGTGCCTGTACCTCTGTAAATGAAAGAATTTGAAAGTCAAGGTTCATATACCAAATGTCGGGTATACCGACTAAACCTAAAGTAGGATGCTATATTTGAGTATCTTGAATTTGGTCCACAAAAAAACTCAGTGCCCTAGAATCGGAGGTGCCATTAAGAAAGGGCAAGAACCAACCACTTGATTTACACGAAACGCTTTAAAACTGAACTCACCGGGTAAGCTTTTGACTAATAGCCTTCATCAAAACAGTGCCTGTGGGATATTGGAGAGAGGGGTCTCACTTTCCATCAGGTTAGACCCAAGTAGCCTGGAACAATGTTCCAGAAATTCAAAGAGCAAGAACTAGTGTTCCAAATCTCTCTAAGGTGTACAAGCTTACAAGAAATATACAAATAAATAAACTGTGGGTAAGACTGTAATAATTCAACTCAAACATTTTCACCTGAAATTACCATCTTTCTTGCATACCATGTCTTAGACTCGACAAACCTAGTAAGAAACCAAATCATTAAATATAATGATATAGATGCAAAGTTTCTAACACTTTCCCTTAAATTTTAACAGTCAAGGTTAAGAAACTTAAAAGTAGCAGCATTCAAGATTAAACGTGATGGAGAACTGGAAAAATAAACATAGATCCAAAAAAGAGAGCTCTAGAGTTTGTCGAGATATAAAAGGCTACATTAGACACTGCTAAACTTCTAAGGAGGTGTTTTTTAATTTCTTTACATATATTTCCTAAAAGCCAACAGAAGTATGGAATAATTTATCCTACCTAAAAAGTGTCATTATTGTATATGAATTTGGATGTCAACAAACGTTAACCTAAAAATAGGTTTTCTCAGAAGAGTAAAGAAAGAAAGAAACAGAGCCAACTCTTCTCAGGCTGACAACCTTAAGTTATGAGCCTCAATTTAAAAAATACAAAAATAATAACCTAATAATTACAGATTTACTCACATAAGTCATACTATGCCACATGATCAACCTGGCTCAAACGCTTTACTGCAATTTACAGAACTATAGCAAAAAACGATGTTGAACCTTGAACAGGGACTATAAAACACTACTATAAAGCAAAAGTAAGCCCCATATAAATTCTAGAAAAAGTTAAAATTTGACAGAGTAGCGAAATTGCCTAGCCAGATCCTGGTGGATGAGTCAAAATAAAACATGCGTTATTTTCTAAGAGTAGTCTGCTTACAACCTTTGCACATTATAAAAGTTTGGGGATAGACAATATACGTTTGTAGAAGACATGAAAACATAGAGGTAGCCTTGTTTTCAAGTGTCACTGACTTCACATCATTACAAATGTTTACAGTGTGCAAGACATACAAATAAATTAACTTTACAAACACACCACTGGTAACTATTTAAACCACATCAGTATGCAATGTCTGTCAATTACCTTTTGATTAGGCAAACTGAAAAGAAATTCTCGGTCAAAACGACCAGGTCTCCTGAGTGCGGGGTCTATGGAATCAAGTCTATTTGTAGCACCAATAACGACTATTTCTCCCCTGTTATCGAGTCCATCCATGAGGGCCAGCAGAGTAGAAACAATAGAACTAGAAGAAAATTTTAAAATATTAGCAGAGAGTAAAATTACACTCATTTGACAACCACGAAGATGCAAAGGGTTGCATTCACAAAACATTATATAATTCATACAAACCATGTTCCTTAACTGGTGACCTATGTCTAGATCATAACCATCTGATTAGTTCTCTCAAATGAATATCCTCATGACCTCCTCTGGCCCTCTAAACAGTTAAAATAGAGAAATCTACAATGAACAAGTTACTTACCTTCAGTAATATTCTTGCTGGTGGATACTCTAATTGCAGATACAAACAGGTTACTTACCTTCAGAAACGATACATCTGTAAGAGACATATTAGTTAAAGACTCCTTACCTTAGAATTAGCCCCAGGTGTCAAACTGGAGCCAGAGAATTTTTTCCGCAGCAGTACCCCTGCACGTCGGTCGACTCCGCGTTAGTTGTTGGCGTCGTGATCGCCAGAATTACGTTATGGTATCTACTTAGATGCCGCCCCTGCGCGCTGCCGTCAGTTCTTTACACGATATTCCACGCCAGAAGCGCAGAGCCATGAAATACACTGACCCCTTGTGCACAAAACTAGGGCCCTGAAAGGGAGTCCCTTACGCTAGATGTCAGTTAGCAGAACAGGGAGGATGAGTGGGGCGGTAGGAATCTATAACTAATATATGTCTCTTACAGATATATCGTTACCGAAGGTAAGTAACTTGTTCATCTGAGACTATTAGTAATAGATTTCTTACCTTAGAATAGATACCCCAGCAATACCAACCCCCGGAGGTGGGTCTGCGAACCAAGTTCACACCAGAAAGTCCTGGAGAAGTGAACGGCCAAAGAAGCTGTCTCTCAGGACTGGACTATCCAGGCAGTAATGTTTAGTGAAGGTGTGCAGTTATGCCCACGTGGCTGCCTGGCAGATGTCACTGAGGGGGTCTGCAGTCGCCCTGGTGGAATGGGCGCACAGTCCTACCGGAGGCTCCTTTTTCGCCAAGTAAAAGCAAATTTTAATGCAAAGGAAGACCCAACGAGAGATGGTTCGTTTTTGCACAGCCTGACCTTTCTTGGCGCCCACATAGCCAACAAAGAGTTGATCATCCACCCGGAATTGTCTTGTGCGATCCAGATAAAATGAAAGCTCCCGTTTTGGATCCAGATGGTGGCGCCTCTCTTCCTCCTTAGAAGGATGCGGGGCGAGAAGAAGGTGGGCAGAGTAATGGTCTGTCCTATGTGGAAAGAGGTAACCACTTTGGGAGGAAAAGAGTCGAGTTCGAAGGACAACCTTGTCCGGATGAACAGCAAGGAAAGGAGGTTTAGAAGAAAGAGCCTGAAGGTCACTCACCCTGTGAGCAGAGGTGATGGCAATCAGAAAAGCAGTCTTCAAGGTCAATAGTCAATTATGTAGTGGCTCGAAAGGAGCATACATGAGGTAGGTTAAGATCAGATTCAAGTACCACTGGGGCATTACGAAAGGAATAGGAGGAAAGAGGTGAGTAATGCCCTTAAGAAATATATTTACAATAGGGGACTTGAAAAGAAAAGGCTGTTCAGGAAGGTGAATAAAGGCAGATATGGCCGTAAGATAGCTTTTAAGGGTGCCCAGAGCAGAGCCTTGCTGGGCCAAAGAAAGAAGGAAGAGGAGAACCTCTGGAAGAAAGGGGATTCACAGCCTTTGCTGTGCACCGTCCCACAAATTTGTTCCATCTACAGGCATATACGGTTTTAGTGAAGGGACACCTTGCTGCCAAGATGACATTACAGACTTCGGGAGGAAGGTCAGAAGCTGGAGGACCGTCCCCTGCTGCTGCAACAGAAGATCCTCCTGAAGAAGCAGTCTGATCATGCCCAATCTGGAGCCACAAGAATGACTTGGATCCTTGAGGCTTGATCTTCTTCAGCACTCTGGGCAGAAGTGTTATAGGCAGAAAGGCGTATAGAAGACCGCAATTCCACTCGCAACGAAATGCGTCGCTGAGCGAGTGCTGCCTTGGAAATTCCAATGTGCAGAACTGCTGACAGTGTGCGTTCTCTTCGGTGGCAAACGGATCTAACCAAGGCTTTCCCCACTGCTGAAAGAAACCTTGCACCTCCTCCAAGTAAAGATGCCATTTGTGATCCATCATGCACCGGCAGCAGAGTTCGTCTGCCCTGGCGTTCAGGGAACCTGCCAGGTGTTGAATCCCTACTTGGGTCCTATAAAGCCTAGGACCTTATCCTCTCATGCCTTTTTGAGTCTCTCTCTATTTTTCTCTTTTTTGGAACAGTGTCTCCTTTTTTGACTGATACAGTTGAACCACCAGGGACATGCCTTGATGTTCCAGCCACGTCCAGAGGCGGAGAGCCTCTTGACATAGGGTTCACCACCCGACCCCGCCCTGTTTGTTGCAGTACCACATGGCAGTGGTGATGTCCGTGAACACCTGCACTACTCTCCCTTTGACAGAAGGAAGGAATGCTTTCAGTGTAAGATGGATCGCCTGGAGCTCCAGCAGGTTGATGTGAAGCCCCAGAAGTGATGCATCTGTCACCACTGTGAAGTCTGGTTGGGGAAGGGATCTGCCCTTGACCAAATCCTGGTTTCTTAGCCACCACTGCAATTGGTGTGCAGTGCCCTCCAAGATCTGGACATCGGAAAGATTCCCCCGATGCTGCGCCCACTGGAACTGCAGGTCCCACTGCAGAGCTCGCATATGCCACTTGGCATAGTCCACTGGCAGGATACAGGAGGCCATGAGGCCCGGCAGCCTTAGGGGCATCCTCACCGAAACCCGGGATAGAGGCTGAAACATCAGTATCATAGCCCGAATTTCCCGGACTTGCTGCTCGGGAGGATAGGATTGAAACTGCGCTGTTTCCAGAACTGCTCTGATGAAAAGGAGCTTCTGAGAGGGAATCAGGTGTGACTTCGGCCCATTGATAGTAAACCCCAGCGAGTGCAGGAGGTCCGCCGTAGTCTGAAGGTGGGAAACGACAGTCTGGAGCGAACTCACCTTCAACATCCAGTCGTCGTGATAGGGGAAGCCTGGGACCACTGATCGGCACAGATGAGCTGCGACCACTGTCATCACTTTGGTGAACACCCAAGGGGCACTGGCAAATCCAAAGGGGAGCGGGGTAAACTGAAATTGCTCATGGCCCACAGTGAACCGTAGTTAACCACTGTGGGCCGGCAGGACGGGGATGTGAAAATAAGTATCATTCAAGTCCAACGCTACCATCCAGTCTCCAGGGTCGAGGACAGACAAGCCCTGAGCCAATGTCAACATTTTGAACTTCTCATTCCATAGGAAGCGGTTATAGTTCCTGAGATCCAAGATAGGACACAGGCCTTTGTCCTTCTTGGGCACCAGGAAGTAGTGGGAAAAACAACCACGACCTACTTCAGGCGCAGGAACTCGCTCAATGGCTCCCTTGACCAAGAGAGATGCAACTTCCTGACGGAGAAGGGCCAAGTGATCCTTCGTCATGAGATGGAGTGTTGGTGTCATGGAGGGAGGGGTAGTCTCGAAGCAGATGGAGTAGCCCCTTAGGACTATCTGCAAAACCCACCTGTCCGACATGATGTTGTGCCAGTGGGAGAGAGAATGGCAAATCCTGCCACTCACTTGCAACTGGTGGCCCTGAAAGGTCGGACTAGGAAGGCTTGGAGGCCGATGCAGAAGGGGCACTTGTGTACTGGCCCCCTGATCCACGGCGCTGAGTTCCACGTCCCTGGCCTCGCAGAGGTTGAGTAGCTTGCGCCAGCCTGTGGCCCTGGGTGGAACGTGGTGGGGCACCCCTTCCGTACCCACCAAAGGGGCGAAAAGCTAACTGAACGGGGCGAGAGGTGGCAGCGAGGTCCAAGAATCTGGCTGTAGCCCGAGAGTCCTTAAAGGACTCATCCTCCTTGTCGTCAAACAGGCGATGGCCATCGATGGGCATGTCCAAATGGGTCTATCGGACATCCCCAGAAAAGCCAGTGGACCTCAGCCAGGCATAGCGTCTCAAGGCTACTGACGTAGAAATCGTTCTACCTAGGGAGTCGATAGTATCCAGCCCACACCGAATGGTGAACTTTGCTGCGTCTCTTCCCTCCGCACGGTTGAGTAGAGTCCGGGCCTCCTCTAGGCACTGTGGCAGCATTTGCGCAACCGTGTCCCACACAGAGTGGGTGTAGCGGCCCAAGAGACATGCGGTGTTCACAAAACGCAGTCCTAAGCTGGCGGAAGAAAACATCTTCTTCCCAAAATGATCCAGCTTCTTGGATTCCCTATCTGGGGAGCAGTAGGGAACACGCTCTTAGAAGTCGAGGCTTGGACCACCAAGCTTTCAGGGGTAGGGTGTTGTGAGAGAAAAATGGGGTCTCCCGGGGTCGGGCGGTGGTGTCGGGCAAGCATCCTTTCCACAGGAGCCCCTGTGGTGGGCTTGGACCAAGTGCCCAGAAGGATGTCGGTGAGGGCCTCATTGAAGGGCAGCAGGGGCTCCGAGGAGACCGCTGCCTGTTGAAGCACCTCAGTCTGGAGGCTAGTCCTGACTGCCACCGTAGGAAGCTCAAGGCCCAAGGTCTCAACCACCCTACGCAACACCACAACGTAAGAGGCTACCTCCTTCATGGCCATGGTGAGGGGGAAAAGCATTCCAACGTCTGGGGAGGTATCCAAACCACTGGCATCACCCAACTCCTCTCTCCAGTCCGGCTCTTCTAGCTGGTCTGCCAGAAGGTCCACAGACCCCCTCCCAGTCCTCATCCTCTCCTGGCTGCCACTCAAGGCAAAAAGGAACGCCAGGATAGAACAGTGGTACAAAAGTATCAGTCGGCACCGGTGTCGGGCTATGCCGGTCCGGCTCAGTGTTCGGCTCAAGGGGAAGGTGACAGCGGTGTCGTCAGTGGAATCGGCGCTGGGGGAGGTGTCGTGAGGTCAACCAGCGTCGATCCGGATCCAGGCCTGGATCCCTGGGGACCCTGCGGCGTCGGGGCCAGAGCCACAGGCATCGAAGGCCTAGAGCCCCCAGCCGAGTCTGCGGAGCCCGAATGCGCGCTGGCGAAGTCGGGCTGCCCAAAGATGGAGTGGAGGACTTCGTAAAAGGCACGAAGCTGGGCAGGGGACGCTCTGGCTCCTGGAAAGGGAGGAAAGTGCGGTGCCGTCCCAGCAGACCCAGCGGGCCAAACCGAAGGACAAGGACCTTCCGCATTGCATCAGCCAACGGACGGGGAGAAGGCGAAGAGCGACGGTGCTTCTTTGCCTTCTTCTTGTGCTTTGACTTACCCGAAGACTTTGATGAGGAGTGATGGTGGTGATTCTGCGACCGGTCACCTGACCTCGCTCTTGACCGGGACCTCGTGCGGCCCGGGGCTGACTGCCGGGCCTCCAGAAGCTTTCAGGACCGCTCCCGCAAAAACTTTGGGTTCATGGCTTGACAGTCGGAGCACGACTTCGGGTTGTGGTCGCGCTCCAGGCACCAAAGGCACACTAGGTTCGGATCCATGACTGACATCAGCTTGTGACAGGAGTCACAAGGCTTGAAGCCGGTCCGCCGATGTGACATCCCTACGAGCACAAGGAGTCAAACGACTCCAAAAAGAAGTCGACAAAAGTCGAAAAACACTATTCAAAAATTGACTAAGGGTCCCGCTCTCTCCGGATCTGCACTGGCTGATGCAGAAAAAGAAAGAACTGACGTCAGCCCGCAGGGGCAGCATCTAAGTGAACACCGCAATATTATTCCAGCGATCATGACGCCAACGACAAACGCAGAGTCGACAGACGCCACCTACTGACGCGCATAGGTACCGCTGAAGAAAACATTCTTCGGATCCAGTCTGACGTCTGTGGGTAATTCTAAGGTAAGGAATCTATAACTAAGAGTCTCTTTTAGATCTCATGTTTAGAATAATCCAAAACACCAGACTGGATCCCGATTTCAACAGCAATAGCTCTCATCCAGCAACAGGTGACGGCACCTTTGGACTCCATGATGGCCTCACACTGTTCCAGAAGCAACAGTACGGAGCCACATAGGCGCCGCTCTTGTGGTGACACTGGTTTAGTTTTGCACTTCTCTGCACCCTCAGACCCAGCTCACAAGAAGCAACTGCAACGCCCACAGGTTAACCACTGCCTAGGGAGAGGGACTGCTTTACAGTCTATGCAAAGCATGTGTACCTACAATACACATGCCTCAAACGGAATATGTTATTTAACCTGTAAGCATCTATTATTGGCTGGTAGTGCTGTAGATTTACATGCACCAACCCTTCTCCCCAAAAAGCCTGAGTAGGTTACAGTTCATATACTTTATATACTTACATCATACTACTGCATGGACATCACTTTGCTGATATATACATCATCCTTACATTCTCACACACATATGGCAAAACAATCTGAAGATGGCTTTGATGACCATGCGCAGTATTACCAAGAGTAGTCACCACACAGCCTCGTGATTTGAAGTAAACTTCTTGGAACAAAAACAACTTATAATCATCAGAGCCCAACACTAGATGGCGGACCTATGCAAAGCATGTATATCTACAGCAGAAATGCCTCGAACACATCGTTTCTTTCCATCAGAAGTCTCACGGCAAAGACATTAATACGAAATAGAGAATTGTTTTCCTGTTGGACAAGTTACTTACCTTCGGTAATGATATATCTGGTAGAGACAGTCTAGCCGCAGATTCCTTAACTTACAATTTCCACAGGCGCCAGTCTGGATCCAGAGATTTTTCAGCAGTACCTCTGCACGCCGGGGGACGGCGTCGCATGGCTCCACCCTGATGTCGTCCGCAGATCTGACGTCAGTGGCCATAGAAGTTCCTTCCGGCACGCTAACGTCAGTTTTCTACTGTCAAACATTTCCATATCAGAACGCGGAGCCACCTGTAAAACTGGATAAAGGAACAGTGCGCCAAAAAAGATAAAATACCCAACAATAAAATTAAAACTAAGGAGAGAGTATAATTCTCGCTCCTAGGAAAAAAAATCCATAAGGGAAAACCATATCCTCTTACGAGGCAAACAGTGATGGACATGAACGTACAGTAAATGTCTACATTCCTGTAACAGAGTGTGACCAGAAAAACAAACTAAAAATGATCTACAAAAATGTATCACCTGATAAACATGCAAACCGAACCATTTACTGCATTATTCTGGTAAAAGAATACCGGCAAAATCCAGACATATAACACGGAGCTCACTTAGCTTAGGACAGGAAACCCAAGATAAAAGAAGAAGGAAACATAAGTACAGCTTTACGTCCAACAGGTACCACTGGCAACTGTGAAAGAGGACAAATGAAAGGTCCAGCTGCCAGCAAGGGCAAAACAGGCAGGAATCAGAACCAAGAGAGTAAGGCAGACACATAAGCACTTCTGCACCCCAGAGATCGCAAAATAGACCATACTACAAAAACCAACACAGCAAAACGTTCTAGGTGCAAGTTGGACTAGTCGGGACCCTTTGTCTGCCAATAAACAGTGCCAGAAACTGAAAAAGGAACAGAAATTGTTTGAATTGCGGAAAAATCTCTGGATCCAGACCGGCGCCTGGGGAAGTTCTAAGCTAAGGACTCTGCAGTCAGATGTCTATCAGATCAAATCCTTTGTGCAGTACAGTTGCATGCGGTGTGTTTGTGCATGTGAAAACTCGCTTGAAAACTATTTTCTGTCTGTAAACAAAACAAAACGACATGTATTTTATATTAATAAATGATGGTGTCCAAAATTAAGGAGTAATTAAAAAAAGCTACTGTTAAGAATCAAATCCGACGGGTCTTGGAGTTTTCGCGCTACATCGCTGTCAACCGCGAAACCAAAATGCGGACAGGATGTCGGAAGATGCACTGAGTATCCAGAGACTTTCGGCGCCTTTTAAATCATAAGGATAACACTGCATTTCTGCAAGTGAGTTTCTTCAGCGGAGAGGCAATATCGCGGCCGCCATCTTAGGATCTGCATCAAGGCTGTATTCTTCAAAAACACGGAGGTACCGGCTCCGAAGTCCTTAATGTCTCCTTGACTGTTTTTTATAGCACGCATTGCCTGCACGTGTTGTAATGCACATTTCCTGGATTTTCTTTCATTCTTTCTGGAGGCAGAAGATAGTTTGATATTTTAATACTTCATTCTTCCTGACTGAGAGGAGAACCTTGTCGGCCATTTTGCGCACCCTTCCCCATTTATATGGCGCAATATCCTTCATATTCTTTTGGATTGTTGGTCACTTTTAGATCCCTTGCGTTATATTTATAGCCTCAGCTGCTATGATTTCAACATCAATGACTATTTATTTCTGGTTCTATACCAAGCATAGTCATAAATAGGTAATTGTTTATTGAACTTCAATTTCAATGGACGCTCAGAATTTGATTTTCTCTGCCATTACTGCATATTTTGTATAAATTCCACACAGTTATTCCCTCCTATTTGCATATTCTTTTGAGTGTCAAAAGTTGGCTCTATGGGCAGAACGAAAGGAGCTCTACCTACGAAGTCGCAACCAAAACCTATTTTTGTCAACAATTCCCAAATCTTCACTGCTTACTCTAAATTGGAAGAATCTCTACTGTCTATGCCACATTCCTCCGTGGCAGATATGGATCCCTCACCGGCGTCCTTAAGGAAAACTGTTACTAAACGCCTAAAACAAAATCCTCCTTCTCCTCCTAAATCAGTCTCACCAGTATCCATGAAGATGTTGCTGGATGAAATAAGGGCCCTTAGGCCATTTATGGAGGAGACTAATTCTAAACTACAAATCCTCACAGACAATTGGTCTCAACTTGACACAAGAGTCACTGCAGTTGAACAAAGTATGTCCTCATTTAGAGATACTAATGCAAACGTATCCCAGCTTCAGTCTCAAGTTTCGACGCTCCAAAAGCAGATTGAGGACCTTGAAAATTGAAATAGGAGGAACAACCTGTGAATTTATGGTCTGGCCGAGTGAGTTGAGGGGTCGGATCCTGTCGCCTTCTTTAAATCTTTTCTTCCCAAAGTACTACACTTAGCAGAGAGCACAGTACTTAATATTCAAAGAGCACACAGATTAGGTTGTCCTTCTTCCAATACTTCACACTCACAAAGGCAAAGAGGAGTTATTTACTTTCTGGAATACACAGATTTGTTATTGGTGTTATCTGCGGTAAAATCTTCCCAGCGGATTACTTGGTCTGGTTCAACTTTATTTTTCACGCAAGACTATGCTAAAGCCACTGCCCACAGGTGTAAAGCATTTCTCAACATGAGACCAGCTCTTCGATCAATGGGTGCTCGCTATGGTCTTTTTCATCCCTGTTTATTCAAGGTTACATATAATAACAGGACAACAACGTATGAAGACCCAGTTAGGTTACAAAGCTTCATTAATTCATGTAATCCAACTGCTATGGACGTCATGCAGCCTTCTGCTTCGAGTAATACTTGACTTTAAGGACATACTGGAATTAATTAGTACCTAATTCTTCATGGATTGGTTGTTAAGTCGCCTTTTCAATCCTTTATCTATTTAATGTTGGTTTTCTATATACTATTCACAAGTTCTTTGGTTTCAAACTTTTTTTTTATCTAACAGGTTTCTTGATCAGAAGGATTCTTACCCGATTTGACTATAATATGTTTATTGCTTTATTTCCAAATCACATTTTGTTACTCTGTTGATTCGTTACGTTTTTATTGTTCATTGTTCAATTTTCTCTTATTAGTATCGCATTTTTGTCATCTTCTTCACTCATTGTTATCCTCAGTTACCATGGATACATATAGTTGCATACCTATACTTGTTAACTAGTCCAATGTTATTTATACTGTTTGGTCTTCAGTTCCTTTATGTATCTAATTATTGGTTATTCCTTGGCTATTTTATAATTATCTTACTCTTTGCCTATTGCAGTTATGTTTATTTTCTGGCCCGGTTGGTATTCCCTGGATGGTTCGTCTAATCCATGTGGTTTCACCCACCCCCACTTTCCTGTTTCGTTTTTGTAGGTATGTTTTATGTATTGTCTTTTGTTCTGTTTTTGGTTCTACATTTCTTTCTCTCCTCTTCTCAAGGTGTCTTTAACACTTCTATCTCTTTTCTCCTTTCTGAATTGATATCTTTATTTCTCATAACACATCCAAATATTTATCTTTTGTACTTATTTCGCTATATAGGTATCTTTTCTCTCCCTCATGGCTCTGTTCTATCAGAGCTCTTTCTCTGGAATCAACCCAATACTATTTTTTCTTCTTTATGGCTCTGGATTACTTTGTTTGCGTACATTTTTACTCCTGTTTCTCACCATTTCTTCTTACGCTTCACTATATTGGACTGTCAATATCCCCTGTTATTTATGCTTTTCTTTAACTACATATGCCATTGAAGCTAGTCTCATGGAACATTAGGGGATTAAACTCTCCTATAAAGAAACAGAGGGTTTTAACTCACCTGGCCAGGCTAGATGCACACATAGCCTTCTTGCAAGAGACACACCTTACGGAAATTGAATCTTTGAAATTAAAAAGAGGCTGGGTGGGGGAAGTATATTTTTCTCAAGGTGATGGTAAACTAAATGGAGTAGCGATCTTATGTCGTAAATCTCTTCCAGTTACATTTATTCTACAAGAATCAGATACAGAGGGTAGATGGCTAAATGTTAAATTATCATTAAGCGGTGTTCCAGTTTCTTTCCATAATGTCTATGCCCCCACTGGAGGAGACGCCTCATTTTGTCCTACATTGGCTAAATATCTTTCAAGCTGTATGGAAGATAATTTTATATTAGCTGGGGATTGTAATCAGGTGTTCGATCCTTTCATTGATCGGAACTCTAGGGTGTCTTTCGTTCCTAACAAACCGCATAAATCTTTCATACGCACCATTACTCAATATAAACTCCTTGATGCGTGGCGCCTATGCAAACAGACCACTAGCGAATATACATTTTTTTCCCCTGTACATCAAACTCCATCCAGAATTGATTATGTATTTGTATCCCACAATATCTTGCAATCCCTTACACATGCTAAAATTGGTCCAATTCTATCATCAGACCATACACCGGTATCGATTGGATTTGATTTATTACCCAAAATGAATGCCCCAATAAGATGGCGTTTTAATAACACCCTTCTTTTAGACCCAACGTTTACTATCTCCTTCTTTAATGAATACTTTGAGATAAACCAAACAGAATCCTTACCAATCCAGACTATTTGGGATGCTTTTAAAGCTGAAGCAAGAGATTTTATTATTAATTTTGTTGCAAAAAAACATAGAACGGCACGTAAAAATACTAGCGATCTCCTCCAAGACATTAAGAAACTGGAACACTTATTATGTATCCAATTCGAAAGAATGTTTAACGGCTCTTATAAATGCTAAACTGTCATTTAACAAGAAATCAACAGAGGACGCTTCACTTTACCTGTTAAAGTCCAGCGCAAAGTTTTATGGTGGTAAAAACAAAGCAGGTAAAATACTAGTAAACTATTTATAAATTAAGCATAACAAATTAAATATTGAATCTGTTTATGACGAGCACAATGTTTTAAAACTTAAGGATGCTGAAATTTTGAAGGAATTCTCCCTTTTTTATAAATCCTTATATGCATCGGAAACCCATCCTATGGATCACAGTTTATCACAGTTTTTTTCAACCATTCAAAAATCCCAACAGGACCAGCTGGATCTTTCTCCCCTAGAAGCGGATCTCAATCAACAAGAGCTTTTAACATCTCTTCACACCTTGAAAAGAGACAAAGCTCCTGGTCCAGACGGATTCACTGTCGAATTTTATCTCCATTTTTGTACTCTTTTAATACCTAAATTGCATTCTTTGATAAATTTCTTTTACTCTTCAAACAACTCATCTGGTTCTTTTTCAGAAGCACATATTTGCCTCATCCCTAAAGAAGGTAAAGACTCCACACATTGTAAAAATTACAGGCCCATGTCCCTGGTCAACATGGACTATAAAAAAAATTCTAAAACCCTGGCCATACGATTAGATTCATACTTATCGAAACTACTAGGAAAAGAACAATCTGGCTTTGTTAAGTGGAGGTTTATAACAGATAACACAAGACTTTTCTTTAATGTCCTTTCCAAACCCTCTCACTTAAACCATCCTTTAGCAGCAATTGCGCTAGATGCCGAAAAGGCTTTCGATAGAGTTGAATGGAAATACTTATTTTATACCCTCAAATGGTTTGGCTATGGCCCCAATTTTTTAAACCTAATTTCTCTCCTTTATTCTAACCCTCGAGCCACTGTTTGTGCCAACTGATTGGTCTCCCCATTTTTTAACTTAGGTAGAGGGGACGTCAAGGATGTCCTCTTTCCTCTTTTTTGTTTAATTTGGCTTTAGAACCATTTTTAACCAAAATACGACAGAATCCAAATATACATGGATTTCAGACACCGAACGCTCATATAAAATTAGCTGCCTACGCTGATTATATCTTTCTTTTTTTGTCAAATCCAAACGACTCAGTTCCAGCTTTTTTAACAGAAGTTAAGTCTTACTCTCTCATCTCTGGGTACAAGTTAAATAATGACAAATGTGAAATTCTGCCCTTGACAAAACACACTTTTAGCCCCGATTTCCTTGCCTCCAAATTCTCTTGGAGTCCAAATCATATTAAATATTTAGGTTTATATTTTACACATTCATTCTCAGGTACAATATTATTAATTTGATTTTATCCTCCTTTTTATGGAACAACAAGAAACCTCGGATGTCTATATTAAAATTAACAAGACCCAAAACAGAAGGAGGTGTAAATTTTCCGGACTTCCGAACCTACCAGAAAGCTTTCCTTTTACGCCAAGCATCTCTTTGGTTACTTGACTCTAAGGACGACTGCCCTCTTTGGACTACATTAGAAGGCCGTTTTTTATCTCCCTATTCATTCCAAGAGTACCTTTCCTTCTCACGAAAGCCACAATCCGTTTCTACTCCAATAATAAAGCATACTTCCAAACTTCTTGACTTGCCTTCCACTCACACTTCCATTACCGCAGATTCTTTCCTTAACTCAACAATTTGGCACAATAAAAACTTGATGATCCGAAATAAGCCCTTTTATTGGAAAACTTGGAGAAACAAAGGTTTAACATGGGTTCATCAACTATTTTTGGACTCAAATTTTTTGTCTTTTGATATTCTTTTTTTTAAAAAATATTTTTATTTGCATTTTCGTTTTTTTCTTTATCACCAAAGAAGAACAACCAAACAGACAGATCAGCACTGGTCAGTACACCCACTTCACTTCTCGGCCGCCCCCCCTCCCCTCACCCCTCCCCCGAGGAGCCCGTTCAATAATTGCTCTGCTGAATGTACCATCATCCTTATTGTTCACATCCGCCCACACTCTTGGGCTACTCATACTGTCCGTGAACTGTGCAGGGCCCCCCTCCCAGCCACCCTTCTATAGACCCCCATCCATGCCATTATATTTCCTCCACCGGGACCACACCCTGCGAAATTTTTTGGGACAGCCCCGTGCCTTGTATGTAACCCTTTCTGCCGCCATGTAGAGGTCGAGACCCCTCCTCCATTCCTCCAGTCGGGGTGGCGTGGGCGCTCCCCAGTATTTCGCCACGTCCCTCTTTGCGACCACAAGGGCCAGAACCAGGAAGATCAGCAGGGGGCGAGTGATGTCTACATCGTTCGTCATGCCCAGTAACACCAGCTTCCGGTAGTGGAACCTCTAGCACTTTACCTAGTTCCCCTAAGATCCCTCGCCAGTATCTCTTAATCTGTGGGCACATCCAGAGTATGTGATAGAAGTCCCCCCCTTCCCTTCCACATCTCAGACAAGTCGTGTCCCCTATCTTTCCCATTTTGTACAATCTTAATCTATCAAAATAGGTCCGATGCAGGATATTAAATTGTATCAGCCGCAGCCGGGACTTAATCGCCACTTTTCGTGGATGCATAAGAACTGTGTTCCAATCCACATCGTCCATCTCCCCCACTTCCGCCTCCCATGTCCCTCTGAGCGCCCCCAGAGTGTCAGGCATGTTATTCATGAGGGTCCGATACGTTAGGGACACCGCTCTCTCAATCATGTGTTCC
This sequence comes from Triturus cristatus, assembly GCF_964204655.1. Classification (NCBI taxonomy): domain Eukaryota; kingdom Metazoa; phylum Chordata; class Amphibia; order Caudata; family Salamandridae; genus Triturus; species Triturus cristatus. The sequence continues at coordinate 237,488,767 of NC_140589.1, read as the reverse complement.
TGCGACAGGCGCCCCTTCCGGGAGTGAGGCCGTCTGCTGCCCTCCCGACCTCCATGCATGCTTCAGCTGAGCATATTTATAATACTGCGTGGGGAGTAAGCCAAATTCCGCCCTGAGGACCGAGAAGGACTTCAGTTCCCCCTTCACTAGCACATCCCCTAACGTCGACACCCCAATGGTATCCCAGTGTTTGAACCCTCTCAACTTATTCAGTTCCGGCAGCCACGCGCAGTGCCAAAAAGGCGTTCGTCTAGTCAATTTCCGATCCCATCCAATCTCCCGGTTCTCCCTTTGCCATATCGCCAGGGTGAGTCTAGTCGCCGGCAATAGCCGTCCCGTACCCTTGCCACCATAGAGGTAGTGATTGTATGAGTGTGCGCTCATGGCGTACCGCTCTAGAGCATACGTTGGGTGCATGGCGGGGGCGTGGAACCAGTCGTTAATGGAGACCAGGTGTTCCGCCCAATAGTAGGCCTCTACGTTAGGAAGCGAGATCCCCCCGCTATATTGGTGTCGCTGCAGAGTCCTTAGCGCCACCCTGGGTTGCTTGCCTAACCAAAGTAAACTACAGACCTCCGAGTCGATCTCCCGGAAGACCCTTCTGGGAACCGGATAATATTCGTTTTGGAATGCATACAGGAACCTGGGTAAGGTTATCATCTTAAACATGGCTGCACGCCCCAGTATCGTAAGCTGCAGCCGTCGCCATCTGTGCGCGTCCTCTACAAAGTTTTTAAGAACCCTTCCGACATTCTTACTATAGGAGACGCTCTGGTCAAGCGTTAGGAACACTCCAAGGTATTGAAACCCTTCCTTCGTCTTCTGGAGGCTGTCTGGGACACACGGCCACTGCTCCCTCCCCCTTGGATCGTACAAAACCGACTTGTGCCAGTTAACCCTATATCCCGAGTGGGCACAATACCGTTCCAACTCCGAGAAGATTATCGGGATCGTCGTGTCCGGGTGGGTGACATAGAGAAGGACATCGTCAGCGTATAGGGAAATTTTTTCCTCCACCTAGTCTTGTGGTCCCTTGCGGAACCCCCTAATCCCCGGATGCTGCCTAACCATTGCCGCCAGTACCTCAATTGTCATTGTGAATAGCAGGGGGGACAAGGGGCACCCCTGCCGTGTACCCCTATAGATAGGGAACTCCCCAGAGGTGACCCCATTTACTCTCACTCGTGCCCTGGGGTACGTATACAGCAGTCGCACCCACTGGCGGAAGACTGGTCTGAAGCCCATGCACCCCAGGACCCCTTCCAGGAAGGGCCAATGCACCGCATTGAATGCCTTCTCTGCGTCCAGGGAGAGAAACCAGTGGGGATCCTGAATGCCGCTCACCGCCTGTAGCCAGTTATGCGTTCTCCGCAGATTCAGTCTCGTCGCTCTGCTTGGGAGAAAGCCAGTCTGGTCCAGGTGCACCAAATCCGGGAGCACCTTCCACAGCCGGAGGGCCAGCACCGTCGCCAACAGTTTCACTTCAATATTGAGTAAGGATATCGGGCGATAGGAGGTGCATTCCTCCGGCTGCTTCCCCTCTTTGAAGATCGGGATGATCGTGGCCAATCGCAGATCCGGGGGGAGGCTTCCCTCCTCATGCGCCCCCTCAAATAAAGCCAGCAAGTGGCGAGCTAAGAGATCTGCCATTTTAAAAAAAAATTCTGCCGGGAACCCGTTCGGGCCCGGTGCTTTCCCCACCCGCAGCTTGGCCAGCGCCTTTTTTACCTCGTCCAACGTGAGGGGAGCCTCCAATTCTTTGAGGTCCCCGTCCGCGAGCACTGGCAGGTCCAGATCCACCATGTACTGCAGTGCATCATCCTGCGTGCCCAGGTCCCGTGCTGCATAGAATGCCCGGAAGTGTCCCGCAAAAGTCTCCGCGATCTGGGCATCAGAACTCACCAGAGTCCCCTGCGCATCTCTCACCTGCTCTATCCACCGCGCGTCCCTCTCCTTTCTACTTAGCCACGCTAAGAGCTTACCGGACTTATCTCCGACGTCGTATAGACGATGGAGCGTTGCCATCGCCTGTTTTTTGGCTTCTCCCGTAGCAAGATCTCTATACTGCCGTTGGACGTTGAGCAACCGGCGGAGTGTCTCCCGCTCCTTTCCGACGAGATATTCCCGCTCCAGCTTTAGTATGTGACGTTCCAGTGTCTGCATTGCTCTCTGCCTTTCCCTATTCTCCTCTGCAATCCTATCCTGAACCCTACCCCTCATGACCGCCTTCATGGATTCCCAGAAGGTCACCGGCGACGACACCAAGCCCTCATTGTCGGCTAAGCAGACTTTGACATCCGCTCGTATGCCCCTCAGTACCTTCGAGTTCTGCAGGTCCCAGGCCGACACCTGCCAGTGTCCCTGACCCCGCAGCTGGTGTCCCAGTGTCACCAGAAGGGGGGAGTGATCGGATAGGTCCCTTGCGTTGTACTCTGCTATAGCCCCCCTAGTCAGGATGTGTCGAGCCATGAAGATATAATCCAGTCTGGAATACACCCTGTGGGGACCAGAGAAAAATGAATAATCTCGCCGTTCCAGGTGTAACCATCGCCATATATCAGTCAAACCTATAGCCTCTATCATGGTGGCGAGGGCAGTCGGAGGTAGGTCTCTTCCCCTGTCTCCCGACCTATCAAGCGCCTGGGCCATCACATTGTTAAAGTCGCCCCCAAGCACCTGCACCGTATCCGCCGTATCAAGCAGTATTTCCGCCACTCCTTTCAACGAGGCTGCCTGAAGTTTAGGTGGTGCATAAGCAGACACTATTGTGTATTCTTTCCGTCTCCACACTCCCCGGACCCCCACGTAAGTCCCTAGTGAGTCCGTCCACGTCCGCGTCACCCTAAACGGATGTGTTTTCCGTACCGGGATTGTCACCCCTCTCGAGCCTTGGGTAAATCCCGCATGCGCTAGGACCTTGTAGGGCCCTCGGGCTAGGAATCCACAGTTGCTCCCCATAAGATGTGTTTCTTGCAACAACGCAAAGTCAGGTCCTAGCTTCTTAATGTATGCATTTACCAGGCCTCGTTTGATTTTACTACCCAGCCCATTTACATTCCACGTTAGGATTGAGAACCCTTCTCTGTCTACTCCCTGCGGTCCCTGGGCGTCAGGCATTGCAGCGCCATCGGTGGTGATTGGTGTGGTGGCTCCCTGGTGGCGGCCAAGCCCCGTGTCGTGCGTGCCTTCATTGACCTGTCTCTGTCCCGCGCCCACCCAACCCGCGCCAACTGTCCCTTCCCCTCCCCCCCCCCCCCATCTCCCAATACCCCAAAACTGTGGTCTTTTGATATTCTTAGCCAATTACCAACCTCCTTTATATATAAATACAACTTGCTAAAAAAAACGGGTTGGATACCTATGATCAACTCCGAGTGTCACATATTACCTCTATTATCTCACAGCCCTCTCCAACTCTTCACACATTATTAAAGACTATACCCAAAGCATCCACTATTTATAATTATTTACGAGATACTGATTTGGTCACACAAAAGACTAAAATAGAAGAGACATGGTAAAGTGATCTTGATACATGCTGGCCGCTATCACTTTGGAAGGGCATATGGATTAAGATTCAGAACTCTTCTAGGGCAGCAAACACTACGCAAACTTTATTTTTTGTTTACAACAGAATCCTAATTACACCAACTACCTTGAGTAAAAGATTCCATACCACATTAAATTTATGCTGACTTGCTCATCTCCCACTGCTGATTTATTCCATATGCTTTTTTCTTGCTCACATGTACACACTTTTTGGAAACAAGTATGGTCTCAAATCAACTTAATTTTTAATACTAAATTTCCTTTCTCTTTTACTCACATTTTCCTAGGCAGCCTCTTCCCCATTTGGGATAATGTCTGTCTCAATATTAAAGTTATTGACTTATTATTAGCAGTCGCTTTTCAGCAAATAACTATTAACTGGAAAGACTCTACAAAAATGTCCTACAAAGCCTGGTGGTACACTGTTTGCCATAACCATAGACTGGATACTGCATTTGTTTATCCTATTAATTTGGCGACGAAACGCCTGGATTTATGGTCACCTGTTACAACATACTTTGATGTTTGTGCCAAACGAAGTTCCATGGTAAAGCCCTCTCAACACAAAGTTCTCAAACCACCTTGATTCTCCTAATGGCTCCGTTACTTTCTTCATATTTCCCAATGGTATCTTTGTTCACATATCCTGTTTTATCTTCCTTTTTTTAATTTTGATGTCCAGAGTCCAATATCTGTATTTTAATTATAAAAGCTTTCATTATATTGATTTGTACTTCAGATTGTATGTTATACTCTGACACCTTATTTTCTTTCAATAAAATTCTTTTTGAACTAAAAAAAAGAAAGAATCAAACCTGAATTCAGTGACCAATGTAACAGTTACATGCACTTGCTTTGTAACTATAACAGGCATTGGCAAATCTCATAGGTTGTGCCTATGCAAAATCAATTGGCTTTGTCAATGTTTTACTTGTCGCTTTCTAGTTGAGCTACTGTGCAACATGGTTCAAAATAAAAGCTAGGACGTGGCCAGCATTGTCCGTGTCATAGCAATTTCTTTTTTTTTTTTTTAAAGCCATGTTGCACAGCACCTCAACTGCTTTGCAATATGTAAAAAAAACACTGACGAAGTAAATAGAATTCACATAGGTGAAAACTATTCGCTTTACCAATGTCTGTTAACTGTGCCCACTGCAAAGCCTTGCTGGGACAAGGATAACGCAAACAGCCAAATATATGAGAGGGGACGAGCTGATGGTCTCTGCACCAGGCTACACGTTTTGCCAAACATTCTAAATAGATGGATTTAGTCAAGAAGGCACCTAACCAACTTCAGCAGGTAAGTTGAAACTACTCAGTTTTTGCTTATTCTCCAAACATGGAGGTGTAAACTGTGGAGATTCTGGTGCAGGATCCTACCCTATTGTGGACACAGGAGTTCCTCCCAGAAAGGCAGACAGATCGGAAAGCAAATGCTCAGGCTCAAGAGATCAGGCAACCATACTATTCTAGCACCAAGCTGGGCTATCAAAATGACTAGAGCCCAGTCTGTCTGGACCCTCCTCGGGGCAGGAAGCAGGACAGGCAGCAGTGTAAAAATGTTCAGGAAGTACTGGAAGCCAGTGTTGGCAAAAATGTGCCCCCTAGAGATCCTATTGGAGGGAAAACTAGAACGCAGTCATTTTGACACTGCACCTAATTAGCAGTGGCAAAAAGCTCCAGTCAGGGTAACACCAATGGTTATGATATCCGGAGACATTATGGGATGAATAAGCAATTCTTGGTCTGTCAGCTTTTTGGACCCCACCAGAAGAAGTCAAGCCATTTCAAAAGGTGCAGAGCCTACTGGTACAAGATTAAAGACTCAATTCTTTCCAGCTTGATGCAGCACCACTCTGCAGTCATGGTGTCCATCAGGACCTGCACAGAACTTGGCTTGAAGGATTGGAGACAGGGTTTCGGAAACAGACAGCCAGCACAAAGCTCCATGAATTTGATATGAAGCCTTTGTTTCACTGGGGGCCAGATATTCCTGATTTCCACCTTACCCGTCTGACTACCCCAAACCAAAGACTGCTCATCGGTTTACTGAAATCTCTGACTGAGGGAAGGAGAAAAGTCTGCAGCATGAAGGGTCCTGTCCTGCTGCCTTCGAGATGCAGGTGAAGTCCCACAAACAGCCGCAGCGTTGTGCCCACTAAAATTAAACGTGAATAGGAGCCGGTGGGCTACAAGGAGAGGATGATGGGAATGGTAGGTCATTTTATATTCACAAACTTCAGCAACTTTGGATCGAAGTAATGGATTCCCAGCTAAATATGAAAAAAATGAATCTGGTCTGCATTAGCTGGGCAAGGGCCTGCAAGGGAAAATCAAGGCGACCACCGCAACGTCCTCTTGAGCTGCAAATATTCTGCTCAACTGATTGAGGGCTGCTTTTATCAACCGGCTAAAGCCTTGCCTTCAAATAGCCTCTGAATTTTCTCTATTGTTGATTAAACTGGCAGGCAATCGAAAGGAAGCCTAAGAAACCGGATGTAAAGTGGCTGTCTTTACAACGCTCTGACGCTAAGTTGGCCTCTTCACCAAAATGTCTGGCTCCTTCAAAGGGCAAGTAAATAAGGATGCCTGAGCATTACGGGAAAACCAAGTAGCTCACATCCTGATCACAACAATGGTGTCAATAGCAAGGCCCATGCAGTCTATTCTGTCCCTTAACACATTTAGCAGAGTCCTGAATTGTTCGGGCAATGGCTGTCCTGAATTCATCAGGGACAGTGGTCAAGATTTTGCTGGCCATGTATTAAAGCGCATGTCTATAAAATCCCCGTAGGCAGATGGTGTTTACGGATCTGGATAGGAAAATATACTGCTGCCAAATATATTAATGTGCTTCGATTCTCTATCAGGCGGAGTGGAAGGTAATGCGTTCAGATTGACCTTGCTTGTGGACGCCGGGACCACTAAGCGTCTCCGGGTCTGAAGTTAGGTGACAAAGAATGGGTCACTAATGTTTAGCCAGTGGATGACTAATGGGATGAGCAAAGCATGGTTTCATTCAAGCCACTATCAAAGTATCTGTTAAGGCCTCAATGAAAGGCAAAAAGCGCTCCGAACTGGCGGGCAGGCTCCATCAACAAGTTTGATTTTGCTTCAAACGTAGATAGTTGGAAATCAAGCACTGCAGCTGCCCTGCGGACAATTTACCATAAAGGAGGCACTTTTCGCTTAGGGTAAACTGGAGGCGATTCTAATCAGTCTCAGGGGGAAGAGTCCATCCCATTTCCAATCTGTATGTCCATGCACGATACAGCATCAGCATAGTAATGAGGGCGGAAGTTGTCCGGCTATTCATTGTCATTATGTGGAATGTTCTGAAGCACATTCTCTGCATCTGAATTTTGAGTTGTACAGGACCGCTAACCTCCAATACACCTGGTGTTGAGGGAGACGCTGCAGTGCATCCAAAGTTAGAGGTTGCATCATAGGTCTACTTCAGGCCAACGCCTGACTCGGAGTCACAATGGTGTGATGCCAAAAGCTGCATATTTGCGATACTAGAATAATAATTTTGCTAATGTACACAAATTGCGGCAATAATTGGTAGGAGATAAAAATAAATGATGCTCAGAACTCTGAACAGGGCATCACATTGTTTCAGAATGATGCCTTGAACTGCAACACTGCATTTTATACCTAGAAGGAAAAAATAACATTTGAAATTCATTTGCCTTTAAATAGATTTTAGATGAAATGTTGATCAGAAAATATTACCTATGTATCTGATCTTGTCTACTAGAACGGACAGGAGCCAAGCCATCGATTTCATCGAAGAAGATGATAGAGGGTCTCATCAGGTAGGCCTGTTGTGTGGCAAAGTAAATAAGTGTCATACACTAATATTCCAAACCAGTTATACATCTGAACAGTTAGGTCTTTATGTCTTTATTTATCCAATATGCACACTACTGCCCATAGGGTCACATCGCTTGGTCCCTCAGGAACCAAACGAAAACAGTTTGAGAAATAGAAAGTGTATGAAATTGAGTTATTAGGTGTGCAGGATTTGAGGCCTCCCCAAGAAATAGGCCCACAATATCCCCTTTCTGGGAACCAATCACCCCACTGACTCAATGGAGAAAAGCAGGGCAGTACAAGGCCTACTCAGTCAGTGCTTTTTCTTGATTAAAAGGACATTTATTACACCCCAACTTCTAAATACTATGAATTGATTTACAAATATATAAATAAAGCAGATCAACTATACCTTGGATTACATTATGAAATCACATATGACCCCTAAAGGGTTGTGAAGCCCAAAATTAGATTACCCCTCAACCTATACTAGATAACTCATCACCATATGGGCGGCATACGTTTAAATAAATCAAATGATTGGCTCTATCAGGGGTCATCGCATTGAAACAACAACCCACATGTTGAAAATACCATACTTTTGTGCGTATGTGTAATAATCAATAAGAACCATGTGCAAATGCAATTATTAATATCAATCAAGCATATCAACATTGTTCAGTAATCCCTCTCAACATTATTATATCAATAAAACATTTTAAATGATCATAACATTTGCATACTTTCAGGCCATATAAAATACAACCATTTAAACAGCCTCAAGAGGGTGCCAATTTCTAGTCACATAAAATGCAGTCATAGAGCAAGACCCTAGTGGGTTCTATACTCCATGTGGCTTCTTTAAACCCCTTCAGCCACATGCAATGCAGCCATAGAACCAACCTCTAGAGGGCACTGCACTCCCAGATGTGGAACAAAAGCTCCAGCTTTGGGAGTACTTTGAAAAACAAATGTCCTAAGTGTAACGCCCTGAACGTCTCAGGATCGTTTAACAGACACGATAATGAGAACGCAACCACTTGTGAAGGTTTAGTTATTTTAATGAAGGCAAAAATAATACAAGGAATAAACAAAGGTTATAGTCACTGGAATCCTCCAGGCTAAGTACGTTACCAGCCCACAGCACGGATGGTCCTAACCGTCCTCTGCATATACGCCGATCCCGGCGTATGCCAACAGAGGGCAGAAATGAAATGGCCGACAATGCCAATCGGTAGTCTGTGCGGGGCACGAAGAGTGTTGTGGAGAATCGAGGAGTCAGGGAAACACCCAGCCGGGGTCTCTACCTGAAGGGAGCAGCCGCTCAACCTCTTCCTCAGACTGCACCGGGACGCGGAGTCACCTCCTGGTGATGCGTCACCGATAGCCCAATCACAAGCAAAGAAGACTGAACCGAGAGCAGCCGCTCGATCGATCCTGTGGACTTCCGAGTCTGTAACGCGGCAAACACCTCCTGGTGTGCGTTACAGCTGGCAGTCCCTGTATCTCTGGTCGGGCTGGGAGTTACGACTCCAACCAGCAAAAGCGCCACTGCGCTTTGACTCAGCCGAGTCAAAAAGCGAAGCTCAATGGTTATCCGGTAGAGCTTCCGGGTCCTTCACAGGTGACGATGGGGCAAGACACGGCCCAGGGAGTAACGACTCGACCTACCTCTGTTCTTGCCTTACTGGAGCACCACTCCGGAACACTGCTCTTCACTAAGCAGGTACGTCGGTGTAAACACAATATCCGACAGCGTTGTACCTCCCGGTTCCTCCCTATATAGGGCGTGTTTTCCTTGAGTTATGTAACAGCTCTCCTGTTTACATAAGGGCGTGTTTTCCTTGAGTTATGTAACAGCTCTCCTGTTTACATAAGGGCGTGTTTTCCTTGAGTTATGTAACAGCTCTCCTGTTTACATAACCTCTCAACCGCTAAGCATCCTGGGAGATGTAGTCCGTTTTCGCTGGTTACCGTTTTCCTCCCCTCGCATGACAGGAATTCTTGACAGTACATCCTCCCTCTCAGCGGCTCCCCACGGGTCCAGCGCTGGCAGGAAAACGCCGATGGAACAAGGAGACCAAGCGCGGAGCATGAACCCCTTCAGCCGGTTCCCATGACTGCTCCTCCGGGCCATAGCCTTTCCACGCAACCAGGTACCACAGCTTCCCCCTGTGCCATTTGGACGCCCGTATGCCCGACACTTCATACTCCACCTCCGACTCCACGCATACCGGCCTAGGTGTCCCAGACGGCTTGGAGGGTGCTGGTTTGAGCAATGATACATGAAAGACAGGGTGTATCCGCAATGACTGGGGCAAGCACACGTTCACGGGACCCATACACTTGGTAATTCGATAGGGGCCCATGTACTTGGGATGGAACACACTGTTCTTTCGAAACCTCATGTTTCTTGTGGATATCCAGACGTAGTCTCCAGTGCGGTACAGTGGCCCGGGCCTTCTCTTCCTGTCTGCCGCAGCCTTGTATTTTCTCTTGGCCTCTATTAGGACAGCCCTTGAGCGCATCAACGTGTCTTTTATGTGTGCCACCCTGTCCGCTGTGGCGGGAATCCTGTCCTCTCTGAACGGATGTAGAAATGGCAAGAACCTGGGATGTTGGCCATAGTTGCTATAGAACGGAGATGACTGTGTGGAGCTGTGAGTGGCGTTGTTATAGGCTATCTCTGCAACCCATAGCAAGTCGACCCATTCTTCCCTGCCCTGGTCCACAAAACATCGCAGATACTGTTTGAGCGTTTGGTTCAGGCGCTCGGTTTGGCCGTCCGTTTGAGGGTGGTAGCTGGTGGACAGGGCGGTCTTAACATGCAGCGCACCAAGTCTTCCAGAATTGCGCAGTAAACTGCGACCCCCGGTCCGACACGCTCACCCCAGGTAATCCATGCAGTCGTACCACATTCTTTAGGAGTAGTGACGCCAATTCCTCGGCCGTAGGGACTCTCTTGCAGGGGATGAAGTGCCCCATTTTCGTCAAGTAATCCACCACCACCAGTATTGCCGTCATCCCCTGGTCTACCGGTAGGCCCACCACGAAGTCCAGTGATATGCTATCCCATGGTCTATCCGGGGTCGGAAGTGGATGTAAGAGCCCTTGGGTTCGGCCATGGTCGGCCTTCATGGTAGCACACGTAGGACACTCCTGTCCCCACCTCCTGACATCCACTCTCATGGTTGGCCACCAGAAATGCCGTCCCATGCTAGCCACCGTTTTTTCAAAGCCCAAATGACCTGCGCATGGAGAGTCATGGCACCAGATGAATGCTTGTTTCCTTAGCCTAGGCGTGGGTATCAATAGGCACCTGCCCTTCAGGGGTATCCCGTCCTTCAGCTGCCATTCTCTGTGACTGAGGAGCCACCTCCGCCATGCGAATGACCTGATCCCTCTCTTTATTCCCCTCAGGAAAGTATCCGGTTGGATAACCCCCAATACCATCCTCGGGGAAATGATGGAATGCTCGGTCGCAGGCAATGGTTCCTTAACTGCAGATTGACGGGACAGGGCATCCGCCTTCCGGTTTTCCGTCCCCGGCCGATATGTGATACGGAAGTTGAACCCCGCAAAGAAGATCATCCACCGCAGCTGTCTGGGAGAAAGGTGTCTTGTGGCCGTCATGAACTGTAGGTTCCGATGGTCCGTGTACACCGATACCACATGTCTTGCCCCCATCAACCAATGCCTCCATTCGGTGAAGGCGTCCTTGATTGCGAGAAGCTCCTTCTCCGCAATATGGTAGTTGCGTTCGGCGTCGTTGAGTTTGCGGGACATGTACGCAACGGGATGAAGCACCCCTGTGTCGTGGTTGCGTTGGGACAAGATAGCCCCCAGCACCACATCGGATGCGTCCGCTTCCACCACGTAGGGGAGATCCGGATCGGGGTGAGCCAACATCGGCGCCTTACCAAAGGCGCTTTTCAGGGCCTCAAAGGCTTTGTTCGCTTCAGGGGACCAGACAAAGTCCTTGGACTTCCTCAGTAGCTGTGTGATTGGGGCCACCAATCCTGAAAATCCATCTATAAACCGCCTGTAAAAGTTGGCGAAGCCAATGAAACTTTGGACGTCCTTCACGCTTTGGGGCACCGGCCATTCTTTCACCGCCTTGATCTTTCGTTCTTCCATCTCCTGTCCCTCTGGACTCAGCATCACTCCGAGGAATTCCACGGATGTGACGTGGAAGTCACACTTGCTGAGTTTACAAAACAGCATGTTTTCCCTCAGCTTTTGGAGCACAGCTTTGACGTGGTGTACGTGCTCCTCCACACTGGATGAATAGATGAGGATGTCGTCGATATATACGACCACGTAGATATCCAACTCCTCTCTGAATACCTCATTCAAAAAGTACTGAAAGGCTGCCGGGGCGTTGCACAGACCGAACGGCATGACGAGGTACTCAAAAAGGCCGAACCTGGTCTTAAAGGCGGTCTTCCACTCGTCTCCGTCCCTCATGCGCACCAGATGGTATGCCCCTTTCAAATCCAACTTGGTGTAGATACGAGCTTTCTTGACCTGTTCCAGAAGTACACTGATGAGAGGCAAGGGGTACCGATTCTTTACGGTTATCGCATTCAATGCCCTAAAGTCCACACAGGCTCTCAGCTCCCCATTAGCCTTCGGGATGAAGAAGAGTGGCGAGGCGGCCGGAGACTTGGACGGGCGGATGAATCCTAGCTTGAGGAGTTTATCCAGGTACCCCCGGAGATGCACGTTTTCAGGCTCCGTCAGGGCATACAGCCTGCCGCTGGGAACGCTGGCCCCTGGCACCAGGTCGATCTGGCAGTCAAACTGTCTATGTGGTGGTAGCACTTCTGCCTTCACCTCATCAAATACATCCTCAAAACTGTGATAAGCCTGGGGGAGAGCCACATCTTTTTCTGCCGCTGTAGCCACCGTCTGACTCCCGCTCTCATCTGCGTCAAGGGATTCCGTTCTTATTCCACAATGCAGGATGCAATACGGTGACGTCAGTTCGATGCGATGTGTTGGCCAATCCACAGAGGGGTTGTGTTTCTGTAGCCACGGCAATCCCAATATGACGCCATATTGGGGCGCTCGGATGATGTTAAAATCGATTTGTTCCAAATGGTTCCTCCCACATCTCATCGGAAGGACCCCCGTGTGCTGCCCGATGGGCCCCGTCACCAATCGCCTTCCGTCTACAGCATAGACGTCTTCGGGTACAGCTTTGGGAAGAAGCACTAGCCCTAGCCTGCATGCCTCGTTGTGGTCCATAAACATGCCAGTGGCCCCTGAATCCACCATGGCCACAACGGGTATCCACTGGTCATGCACTCCCACGTGCACCGTGAGAAACAGGTGTCGTTGTCCCTTAGTGACCGAGTTGGAAAGTGAAGGGATGGATGAGTGACTCCGAGATGCCCCTTCTTTGGTCTGGGAGTCCTCTAGTTTTCCGCCGGTACGTCCACCACGGCTGTTACCGACGGGTTGGCCCGATAACGTGACGTCTTCGGTTTGGCAGGGCATTCACGTACGTAGTGGCCTTTTTTGCCACAATATAGGCACAATCCTGGTTTACGGCGTGACTCTTTCTCCGTGGCTGTGAGGCTCGCTCGTATTGCGCCGATGTCCATGGGTTCTCCCTTGGATGCGGTGGAAGTTTCAGGACTTCCCACTGTCACATAGGATGGAAGGGAGTTTGCTTTTCTCCCATGATCCCCCTTTCTTTCACTTAGCCTATGTTCCAGCCGTAATACCAGGTTGATAAGGCCCTCACATGTCTTGGGTTGTGGGTCAATATGAGCCACGGCGTCCTTGAGCTCATCGCACAGCCCGTGATGGAAGAGCGCCGTCTGTTTAGCAACAGGCCACTTGGTTTCCGCAACCAGCCTTCGGAACGCGTTGAGATACTGCACCAGGTCGTTGGATCCCTGTCTCAACTCAAGCATTTCACGGTCCGCCGTGTACGAGTCAGCCCTTCTGTCGAAGACTTTCAGGAATTCCTCGCGAAAAGCACCCCAATCACATAAGATGGGGTCGTCCCTGCTCACCAGAGGTACGGCCCATTGTGCCGCGTTTCCAGCCAAATAGGATATAAGGAAAGCCACACGAGCCTGACTCGTGGGGAACGCCCTTGGTTTGCACGATAAATGTAGCGCCACTTGTGTGAGGAATACCTGGACTGTGTTAGGATCCCCACTGTACCTCTCTGGTGTTGCCAAGGGGACGGCTACCGGCATTTCCACTACTACCGCAGGGGTCTGGTTCGTGAGGGAGGTGCTGGGCGTGAGCGGGTCCAATTGGATAGCATCCAGTCTGGCTTTTACATCGGCTGTTTCTTGCCTGGAGGCAGCCAATTCAATTTGCACGGTCGCTAAAGCAGCCAGCACATCATCAAGTGTTGCCATGTCTGTTATCGACCGGGAGACAGTTAGTGTTATTAAGGTCGGATATTTTGTAACGCCCTGAACGTCTCAGGATCGTTTAACAGACACGATAATGAGAACGCAACCACTTGTGAAGGTTTAGTTATTTTAATGAAGGCAAAAATAATACAAGGAATAAACAAAGGTTATAGTCACTGGAATCCTCCAGGCTAAGTACGTTACCAGCCCACAGCACGGATGGTCCTAACCGTCCTCTGCATATACGCCGATCCCGGCGTATGCCAACAGAGGGCAGAAATGAAATGGCCGACAATGCCAATCGGTAGGCTGTGAGGGGCACGAAGAGTGTTGGGGAGAATCGAGGAGTCAGGGAAACACCCAGCCGGGGTCTCTACCTGAAGGGAGCAGCCGCTCAACCTCTTCCTCAGACTGCACCGGGACGCGGAGTCACCTCCTGGTGATGCGTCACCGATACCCCAATCACAAGCAAAGAAGACTGAACCGAGAGCAGCCGCTCGATCGATCCTGTGGACTTCCGAGTCTGTAACGCGGCAAACACCTCCTGGTGTGCGTTACAGCTGGCAGTCCCTGTATCTCTGGTCGGGCTGGGAGTTACGACTCCAACCAGCAAAAGCGCCACTGCGCTTTGACTCAGCCGAGTCAAAAAGCGAAGCTCAATGGTTATCCGGTAGAGCTTCCGGGTCCTTCACAGGTGACGATGGGGCAAGACACGGCCCAGGGAGTAACGACTCGACCTACCTCCGTTCTTGCCTTACTGGAGCACCACTCCGGAACACTGCTCTTCACTAAGCAGGTACGTCGGTGTAAACACAATATCCGACAGCGTTGTACCTCCCGGTTCCTCCCTATATAGGGCGTGTTTTCCTTGAGTTATGTAACAGCTCTCCTGTTTACATAAGGGCGTGTTTTCCTTGAGTTATGTAACAGCTCTCCTGTTTACATAAGGGCGTGTTTTCCTTGAGTTATGTAACAGCTCTCCTGTTTACATAAGGGCGTGTTTTCCTTGAGTTATGTAACAGCTCTCCTGTTTACATAACCTCTCAACCGCTAAGCATCCTGGGAGATGTAGTCCGTTTTCGCTGGTTACCGTTTTCCTCCCCTCGCATGACAGGAATTCTTGACACTAAGGTGGTCCCAAATTTTAAGACACTGCAAACGTATGGTTGATGTGTAAAACTGTAGGGAAGGGGGCTCCAGCGCTCCTGCAGCCTCTTCACACATTTCCACTGAGGTCCGTGGTGCCCCTGTACTCCTGGGACCACCAAAAAAAGAGTACAAAATTACGTAAATTAGCCTCTCCCAAGTCATTATTGGATGCTCCAGCCAGGAAAAGTGAATATTTTAGTAGTGGAAGCAAAACTCCAAAGAATATTATCCTGAATGTGAACATAAATGAATGTGTGTCAAATGTCATCATGTTTAGGGAGAGAAGGCAAATTAGAAACTTGAGCATGTAAAATGGTGTTTCTTGACCGGGCCTAGTGTATCCACGTGGCAGAAGGATGTATGGTGAAGTCACTTCTAGTAGATTTCCAGATGGCACAGATTTAAGAAGCAGATGGTAATAAAAAAAAACGTATCAGAGTCAGCTCAAAAACAAAGACAGAGCAACTTTACAGTGCCTTTTGTTAAATCAAATAAAGAGGTCGTGGGTATCCTCTTTGCTTTGAAGGACGTGGTACAGAGTAGCATAAAGTGTAATATTGTTTCTTCACCACTTATTCGCAATTGCACGAGGTTGAAGCCAAACCTTTCGTAGATCAGTTATTCGTAAAGGTCTAGACTGGCAGTGTGCCTAGCCTAAACCTGAAATATAGTGACCTTTCCAGTTGGGGAATAGCCGGCCCATATGCTATTCAAAGTGGTAGGAAGATTATTGGTTCCAGAAACATGTCATAAGTTTGTAAGACTGGATCCGGAAAATCTTGAGCAGTACCTCTGTGAGCCGATAGGTGGCACTGTTCGGCTCTGTCAGCCATGCACTAAGTGACATTTGCCGTGCTTATATAGGCACCACTCCAGCACGCTGATATCAGTTTCATATTTCAACACCAGAAGCACAGAGCCACGACAGAATGCAGATGGACCAGTGTGAAGACAATAAGAACCTACAAAGGTCACTTCATGTAGAGAAATCGGTTTATAGAGCGGTGAGAATAGGAGGGTCGGTAAGGAATCTGCGGCTTGATGGCTTCTCTACCAGAAGAGGTGTTACCAAAGGTAAGTAATTTGTTCATCTGATAGACTTCTAGCTGCAGATTACTTACTTTAGAATAGTTACCCAAGCAATAAGCTCCCCGGATGGTGGTCTGCAAACAGATTTAGACCAGGGAGTTCTAGAGGACCGAACAGGCAAAGTGCCTGTCACGTCAAACCTAATTATCCAGGCAGTGGTGCTTATTAATTATGTGCAGGGATGCCCACATAGAAGCCTGACAGATTTTCAGGAGAGGTACTACAAGCTAACGCAGCCATGGCTCTGATGAAATAAGCATGCAAGCCTTCAGGAGGTTGCTTTTTTGCCAGTGCATAACCTTTTTTAAAGCAGAGCATCTTGAAAAGGTCCTTTTCTGCATTGCCTTTCCTTTCTTAGTCCTAACGAACCCAATAAAGAGTTGATTGTCCAACTGAACTCTTTGGTACGATCAATGTAGAATGATACGCTCTTTTTGGATCCAGGATATGAAGACTTTCCTCTTTGGAAGGGTGAGGCAGAGCAAAGAATGTAAGCAGTGTGATGGTCTGGCCTACGTGAAAGGGTGTAGCCATTTTTGGTAAGAAAGAGGCCTATGTTCCCAGAACTAGTTTATCTGGGAAATAGTCGAGTAAGGAGCATGCACACAAAGTGCCTGTAGTTCGCTCTCCCGCCTGGCCGATCTAGGAAGGCTGTTTTGATGGTCAAGAGACACAGTGGGCAGCTCTGCCTAGGCTCAAATGGTTATCAAATAAAAAAAGTCAAAAATATTTTCAGGTCCAATTTGAGCATTATAAAGGGCTACGGGGCAACCATGTGTTTGAGAGCTTTGAGAAAACTGGTCTAACAGGTGATTTGAAAAGGGGGGGGTTCTACAGCAACTGCAAGAAAAGTAGATATGGCTGAATGGTACCCTTTAGCTGTGTAGGGGCAAACAAGGGAACAAACACCACCTGGGACAAAGTTGCAGGAAGGGGATCTACATTTTTGGTAGCCCACCATGCCACAAGTTTGTCCCAAAAGCAGGTGTATACTGTCTTTGTTAAGGAACTCCTGACAGCCAGAATGAAATGCCGGACTTCTGCAGAAAGGTCAAAAGCTGTCCATGTTTCAGCTCAATCTCCGAGCATGAAGGCGGAGCATGCGCAGGTTCAGGTGCAGGACCCTGCCCTGGTGCTCTGACAGTAGATCTCCCCGTAGGGCCAGCCTGATCGGAGGGCTGATGCTCAGGAGTTCAGGATATCATCCACTTTGTGCCCATTCCGTAGCAACAAGAATTTGTTGGGCCTGATCTTCTTGAGACCACTGGGCAGGTGTGGTATAGGCGGAAAGGCGTGCAGGAGGCCTGCGCTCCGCTCGAGACAAAATGCGCCTCCAAGCGAGTGCCCCCTTGGAAACCCTAGCACGCAGAAGTACTGACATTGCGCATTCTCGGCAGAGGCATATAGATTTAACCAAGGTGAACCCCAATCTCTGAAAAGATCTTGCACCACCTCCGGAAGGAGACTCCATTAGTTATCTGCAAGGCATCAATGTCTTAGTTCATCCGCTCTGGCGTTCAGAGAGCCCATCAGCTGTTGAACAACCAGGGATATGCCCTGGCATTCCAGCCATGTCCAGAGACGCAGGAGCTCTTGACAGAGTCCACGACCCCACCCTGTTGGTTGCAATACCACATAACAGTGGTGTTGTCCATAAACACCCGAACCAGCCTTCCCTTGATGGAAGAAAGTAAGTCTTTCAATGTTGGGTGAACCACTCAACTCCATCAGGTTGCTGTGGAGCCGAGACTCGGCCGGAGACCACAGTCCTCTGATCTCCATCTCTGAGATTGCCGCCCCAACCCAGAAATGACACATCTGTTACCAGAGTCAGTTCTGGTTAGAGAAGGTAGATGAGTCTGCAGCTGAACCCATCGTAGTATGTCAGCTACCACTGCAGATCTTTAGCAGTTCCCGCTGAAATCTGGACAAGGTCTAAGAGGTTTCCCTAATGCTCCTACCCATTGACACTTCAGGGCCCACTGCAGAGCTTGCATATGCCAGTGGGCATGTATTACCAGCAGGCTGCAGGAGGCTTTGAGGTCAAGCATCCTAAGAGTCAGTCTCACCGAAATCCAGGACAGAGGCAGAAAATCAGCCTCACAGCCTGAATATCCTGGACTCACCGCTCCGGAGGAGAGGCCCGAAACTGCACTGTGTCCAGAACAGCACTAATGAAAGAGGATCTAAGAAGGGGTCAGGTGTGACTTTGGCACGTTGATAGTGAACCCCAGCAAATGCAGTAGGTCCACCGTAGTCTGGAGATGGGAGATGACTGCCTGTGGTGAGTTCACTTTTAACAGCCAGTCATCAAGGTAAGGTAAGACTGGAACTCCTGACCTCCACACATAGGCAGCGACCACCGCCAACCCCTTTGTGAACACCCAAGGTGTGGTGGTGAGGCCAAAGGGGAGCACAGAGAACTGAAAGTGCTCATGGCCCACCGTGAAACACGGGTGACGTTTATGGGCAGGAAGGACAGTTACATGAAAGTAATAGTCCTGCAAGTCCAGGGCTCATTCAGTACTCATCATCCAGGGCAGACAGGACCCAAGCTAACGTGAGCATCTTGAATTTCTCCTTCTTCAAAAAGGAGTTGAGATGGCACGGGTCTAAAAGAGGGCGAAGGTCTCCCTCCATCTTGGACACCAGAAGGGAGGAGCAAACACAACCTACTTCTGATGCCAGCACCCGCTCTATGGCTCCTTGGGCCAAAAGGTGGTAAAAGGTGGTACTCCTTCAGCCGGTCTGAGGATGAGGACATGGGCGGCAGGGTTTTCTACAAAAGTGATGGAGTAACCCCGCTGAACAATTTGAAGTACCCACTTTTCTGATGTTATGGACTGCCAGTGAGTTAGGTACTGTCGGATCCAACCGACAATCTGGTTGCCCGTATTTGTGAGAGGGAAAACTCAAGGGTTTTAGAGGCTGAGGCTGTCAGGGTGGCAGACTGGGTAGATCACTGGCTGTGTGTTCCACAGGGAATCCAATGCCATAAAGGTACTGGGGAGCCTGTTGGCCTTGGTGGCTGGGCAGAAATGGAGCAGCTGGCAGCCCCCGTCATAGCCACAGAAAAGGCAAAAAGCAGAATGGGTTGGTATGGGGCCATGAAGAAACCAAGCAAGCAGGCAGGCAGTGTCCCTGCTATCCTTAAAGCGCTCTGGCACAGATTCTGCCTGATTGCCAGTAGATCCAAGCCAGGTGTGGCGTCTGAGTGCCAATGATGACACAATCGCTCTTCCTACCGAGTTGTCATGCAGCGAATGATTAACTTTGCTGCATCCCTGCCATCAGCAATACCCTGGGTAAGGATGGCTTGGATCTCCTTCAAGACTATGGGCAGCACTTGCACAACCGAATCCCAAACTGTGTGGTTATATTGGCTCAAAAGGCATTCAGTGTTTACCGAATGCAGTTTCAGACTGACAGAATAGAACATCCTCTTGCCAAAGATCTAGCCTCTTGGATTCCCTCTCTGATCTTATGGTAGGTAACGTGCTAGGGCTGACTTTTGAGGTGAAGGCCTGGACATCCAGACTCTCTATAGTGGGTTGCTGAGTGAGGAAAGCTGGGTACCCAGGAGCTAGCTGTGGGCAACTGTCCAGTGCACAAGAAGCCTCTTGCAGGGCTTGGCCTGTGACCCGAGCAGGACATTCATAAGGGCTTCATTAAAAGGGAGGAAAGGTTCTGTGGGGCCAACTCTCAGCGGAAGCGCTTGTCAAGAGGTCCGTCTTGACTGCCACTGAGGGCAGTGTATGGTCCAGGATCTCAGCTGCCCTCCTCACCAAAATGGCAAAAGAAGCCCCTTCCTTCATACACTATGAAGAGAGACTAAGCAAGAGTATAGGGAGGCTTCCAGACGACTAGCATCCACCAGTTTCTCATACCACTTATCCTCAGGAACGTCTAAGGGTTTCTGGTAGCCATAAGGATCCTCAGATCTCCCCTATCACACTCCTCACAGAGCCCATCAAAAAAAGGGGATCCTGGCTCTGACTTGGAAGGTCGAGTTCTGGCCGGCACAGGAGTGGACGTCTGGGGACACCGATTCAGCTCCATATCGCGTATGATGATGGGGTGGGTGCCACTGTGGGGTGTCAGGGGCACTGGGACCTGCACCACTGGAATGGGCTTTGGGGAAGAAGTGGTCTCGCAACCCGAGCCGGTGCAGATCCTGCAACAGATCCAGGGAGCCTGACTTAATCAGAGTGCTGACTCGATAATGAAAAGCCATTGGAAGCAATCGCCAAACTCATGGGGCTCGAAGAAGCTGCAGAGGGGTTGGTCCAAATATAGGGTGCATGACCTTATGAAACTTGCTTGGCAGGGGTCACTCAGGCTCCAGGGATTCGGGAAGGGGCACAGCAGGTTAAGACCGAGGCTCCACGGCTGACTCGTGGGAGCGGGGCCCAGAGTAGCACCGTCGTTCCTGCACCATGTCCAACCACTCAGACCATTTCTTGAGAGACTTACCCAACAATACAAGCTCAATGACGATTGCTGGGAAAGGCTCCACAAACGGGTCCAGGGTCTTCTACATGACTGGCACCTAGAGCGTCACAGATTCAACAGGTGTTGGCGACCAGGAGCTTCAGGGACTGCTTCGCAACACCTGGGGATTCATAGCGCAACAGTCTTCACAGGCTTTGGAGTCGTGGCCCGGCTCCAGGCACTAGAATCAAACTAGATGGGGGTCTGTCACAGACACCTGTCTGTGATGGAAATCACAAAGTTAAAACCCCTCAGGTTCTTTAGGGGGCATAGCTAGCATAATGTCTGAAAAGTATCAGACAAAATGTTGAAAATGTTGACCAAAAAGTGGACAGAGGTAGCTCACTCCAGAACTGTGCGGATGGCGAGAAAAGAACTGAAGTCAGCACTCTGGGGTGGCGCTTATATAGGTACCACGCACGTCATTTCCAGTGCACCACCAATGTGGGGCCCACTGACACCACCTATCGGCGTGCCAGGGTACTGCTTAGGATGTTTCAGATCCAGTCTAACACCTTTTGAATCTTCTAAGGTAAGAAATATGCAGCTAGAAGTCTCAATCCGATTGTAAGAAACTAGCTTGGTTTAAGGGCGAGGCAAAGGAAACAGTGGAACGCTAATGTCCATTTAATCTTCAGTCTCTGAGGTGATTACTTAATTCTTCATGCCCAAGCAGAAGCAATGGAACTGTGAGCAGAAGAGATTCTCTTTGCCCTGGAGGGATCGCCAAGAATTGCTAAAGGACACTGTCCCAGAATTATTTGATGGGTGGCATTGATTAGCATACCCAAAGGATGAGTAGGTAAAGAGTGGCAGATGTGCAGACACTAAGGATTGCTGAGTCACGTACCAATGAGTATCACTGAATGATGTGCACAGTTATGGAGTGCTGAATTTTTACTAGAAGTGCACTCCTGCGGCACAAAACAGAACACAAGTTCAGAGGCTCAGGAGTAACTACAACTTATTTTCATGGAAAAGGTGGCAAATGTATTCAACAGACTAACAGCAGGAGGACAAATACAGAATTTGTTCAAATGGGTCCTTTATAAAGAAATAATGATGCCAAAAACACTGCTGCAGCAGAGGTAAAGCTTGACATCACAAGAGGTCATGAACAGGTCAGAAATTGTTCCTCAGAACAAGACTACAAGTACACTTAAAAAATACCTTCCTAAAAATACATGGCGACAAATAGTAAAGAGATATCAAAGCTCCAGCTGAAGACAATGCTTGGCTCTTGTGCACAAACAAAAAAAAGTCTTTATTTATGTCAAAAAGCCCAGGTCCAAGGGCAGGAAGATCAAGGCCTGTAGGTGGTCTTGCTAGGTGACAATAGCGATACGGTCTTCAACAGCCAGTTGATTAGAGAGATCCCTGACTTCCAAAGATATGCACACCCACCAACATCACCTTTGTGGAGGCCCAGGGGGCTGAAGTAAGCAAAAAGCAGGTGGCCTGCAAACTGATAGAGGGTGGAGCCCATCACTTGACCCATCTCTTATGCGACAGAAAGAATGGGGCGTCTTGGAAGCAGAGGGATGCAACCCAGTCTTCCAGCTCCAGATGCACAAGGAAACAGTGCAGGGGAGAGCTTTTTCAACTTCTTCCAGAGGAAGGAATTCAAAATTCAGAGGTCCAGAATGGGACCACAATCTTTCTCAGGGACAAGAAAATACAAGTAATCGCATCCCTGTCTGATCTTGTTCTTTGGGATAAATTCCAAGGGCCCCTTGCCTCAACACAGTAAGAACCTCTTCCTTCAGAATTCAGGCAACGTCCTCTGAGGTGGCAAAGAGAATACAGGGAATGGAAAGAAGCATCTCGGGGAACGGAGTAGCCTTGTTAAACAACTTGGAAGACCAATCAGTCCAAGGTGACAGACTTCCAGCTAGCAGGATGAAAGGACACACTCCTCCCTACAGGCCTCACGTACTCCATCAAGGGTGGATTAAAGTGGTTTTGTGGGAGGGGCGAGGGAGGAGGAGGTTGCTGCTCTCAAAAGCGTTTGAAGCCAACATGCCATCTGTAACTCTGAATGAACTTGTTGAACTCTGGACTGACTGAAAGAGCTTGTGCTGCAGGAAGGGCAGGTCCAGGAGTATCTCTTAATTTGGCATTGCTGGTTAAACTTGCAAGCAAGAGAAGCCAGCCCCAAGGACCAAATCATAGCCTTATTTTATCCGAATTGCTCCAGTGTTCATTAGCATTTTTCTCCAAAGGGGCATGGCCCATCGAAAGGCATGTCCATAAGATTCCCTCCAATATGCACATGGAACGCATTTAGGCATAAGAGTGGATGGCAAAGTAACAGCCCATGGAATGCACCAACAAATCCACTGTGCCCAGAGCACAGGATCTGCTTGGCCTGCGTCTTGTCATGATGTACAAGTTCTACAAAATGGTCCTGACAGTTTGGACTGACATTTGCCATTGTCAAGTTGCGTTTGTGGAATGAAAAGTGATGATCCCGGAGGAGAAAAAAAATCTTCCTCCTTGCCTTTATGATTTTCCTCCCTAATAACAGAAGTGGAAGAGAAGCAGTCAGGGTTTTGTTTAGAGGTGGATGGCACCTGCACCACAAGTCTCTGCGGTGAGAGGGGTCTCCCTGAGCTGGGTAATGGAGATAGGAGACATGGTGGTTCACTGCAGGGGAAGAGGCTAGTTTTTTCAATGCTATCTCACTGGGATCTACTGGTACCTAGATAAAAAGAAGCAAAGGTTCAAAGGAGGCAGTTTTGGTTGCAGAATTTGTTTAAGGAGATTTGCCTTATTATACTTCACATGCAAGGGCAATCTAAAGACATCCTCGGTCTTGGGAAGCACAGCTGTAAATGATGCAACTTCCTTAAAGGGAGACCCCTAACGACACTCCAGGCCAATGGCATTCTGCAGGGTCAGAAAGCCACCAATATCCATTCTGCTTGGGGGGATGTTTAGAAGTTAGTCCACCTCACTGCTGTGATCATTGTTGTGGTAAACTGTGTTGGACATCTGAATCCGACACAAAAGCTTCCTAAGCCTGAAATATTGTTAATCACAAGATAAAGGACTGTAAGGGGACTCCATCAATGGCTGAGCTTTACATCTAGATGTCCTTGAATGGCCTTAGTCTGTGGAAAGTTTGCTAAATTCTGTAGCAGATTCAAAGCTGGTGCTGGTGACATCAGTAACATTCCTGGTCGCAGAGCACCAGCAATGCCTTTGGTGGCGGAAGAGTTTTGGCCTGGCCAGAATGGTGACTGAAGGTGCTGTAGGGAAGTGCAACAGGCTCAGGGATGAGCTGCCAAAAGAAGTACAGCCAGTGGCCTTGTGATGTTCTTGGGGCACACAGTGGCACCAAGGCTTTCCAGAGTGGAACACAAAAGAACTAGCACTGCCTGGGTGAAGACTTCAATCTGCACAGAGGCAGCTTAAAAGGTTGGAAATTCTAGAAATGGAACATGGAGCTCCATTTCCAAAATTAGCAGAGAGTGCCCTACGGCTGAAAACGGCACCAAAAGGATTTCTTATGTCTCCAAAGTCGATGGCTGAGTGAGAGAAAGAGGCCACCAAGTAGAGAAATCATTCTTTAACAGGAATGACAGAGGCCAGAGTATATCTCCTGTGCTTCTTCCTGTGCTTCTTCTCAGAGGACTTCTTTTTCCTATTGGATGTGGTGCATTTGGAGGACTGGTTGAAGGCTAGCACAAGTGGGACATGATGCAGGAGCTGGACCTCGAAGAACATGGTTGCTCAAAGTGATCACCATAAGCCTACGTCTAGAAAAGCTTTGCCTTCCATTCCTAGACATCCTTGGCCTACATGTTGTCACACTTCTCACATGACTAGGTAATTTCTGTGCCCCAATGCATCATGCAGATTTGAAATGAACATCTGTCTGCTGCAGGAACTGCATCTCTTATACCCGGAGGTTTTGGGGCCAGAACCATCTGTGACATACTGTTGAAAAACTATTTTGCATGGGAAATGCTCTAAAGGGAGCAAACCCAGCGCGCAACCAAGATGGCCGCGTAGGTGCGAGGCTCCCGAGGACCTCCGCGACCTCCTATGACTATCCTGAACATATCCTGTCCCAGATGAGGGGACTGTGTTGGTGAGCCCGAGCTGAGGTGGCGCCCGTTTTCCGCTTCCAAATCGGACCTCGGACACCGACTTTAGCACCGATTGAGGTTTGCGGCCTTCTCCTAGCCGAACCCCGGATTTGCGTTGTGGGGCGATCCAGTGACGAAGTGAATAACAGCGGCGGACAGGGCTTGGTGGCTCGAGTAACCCGCACTTTCACTTTCGCACCCTCCTTGCTGTATATGCGAGGTTGGGTCGCGGGGCTTTGTGTGTTGGTGTGGCCTCGCTGGGGGACCCTGCCTGCCCGCCGGCTGTGATCTGCCCCGCAGATCTGGGGTGGCACCCCCCGGAGCCCGTGGACCGGCTTGCCCGCCCTTCACGACGTGGCTGGTGCGATCGGGAGACTGGGACCATGGCCACGAAACAAGATGGCGATCGGGCAAAGGTAAAATCGACCCGGCGTGGCGCAGCCCATCAGTCCAACAGCATGGATCGCTATACCCTCCAGAAGGGATCTCCTGAGGTGCCACGCAGGTCCCCTGAGGGCCCTACTGATGCCCCCGATCTGCCCACGGATCTGACTCTGCGGGATGTCATGGGCGCCATCGCCGAGATGAAGGCCTCTGTGGGCCAGCGTTTTGACACACTGGCGCAGAAGATCGACTCGGTCCTCGTAGATGTTGGCCTGATAAGGGCCGATCTCTCCAAGACCAACGACCGAGTCGATTCTTTGGCCCACACCGCATCGGGCCTTACGACAGATGTGGCGGCCCTGCAAACGGAGGTGCGCCGGCTTGCTCGGGCGAGTGCGCTGATGGATCGTCGCCTGGAGGACTCCGAGAGTCGGGCCCGGAGGAACAACATCCGTATCATCGGGGTGCCTGAGGGACGTGAGGAAGCGGCGGCGGACCTTTTCGTGGAAGACCTGATTGTTACCCATCTCCAGCCACGGGGGCTGAGTAAATTCTTTGCTGTGGAGAGGGCCCACAGGGTTCCCGGGGGAAGGCCTAAGGTCGGAGCCGCTCCGAGACCTCTCATCGCCCGGATTTTTAATTTTCGGGACAGAGACGCTATCCTCCAATCCTCCAGACTGCAGGGACCGATTAGACTTGACAATATGGACATTAATTTCTATCCTGATTTCACCCCTGCAGTCCAGAAGCAGAGACTGAGCTTCCTTGGTGTCAAGCGCCGTCTTCGGGACCTAAATCTCAAATACGCCATGCTTTTCCCAGCTAAGCTGCGAGTGGAGGTGGAAGGTCGCACACACTTTTTTGATCGTCCCGAAGCGGCCGGGGACTGGCTGGATACTCTGTCTGGAGAGCGGGGTGGCGGGGGGGAGCGGCCGGGGGAGAGGGCTCGCCGGATCAAGACTGAGGGACTAATATTAGGCCTCGCTCGGGACAAAAATGATGCCACTTTTGACTATACGTCGGATTGCTTAAGTTCCCCTCCTATTGAGGTTGTGGGGGTCTCTTGGGGGTTCTCCCTCCTCCTCTGGGGGTCTAGTTAGTTTAACTATCTATGGGGCGACAGGCACACTGCACGTTGGGGGGGCTGTCTGGGCTCATGCAGGGGTGCAGGGAGGGGGGAGTTTTGTTGGGGTGGGTGGGCAGGGATGGGGTGTTGTTCGTTATTATCACAAGGCAACCCTTTTTTTGTGTTGGTTCTACTGTGCTCTCGGGGGGACGAATGATGGTTTCTGTGTATGATGGGGGGTAGGGAATTAACTTTGTTGTCTTGGAACGTCAATGGACTGGGGGACAGGATCAAACGAGGTGTGGTCCTACAGTATCTGAAGCGACTCTCGCCTGATGTGGTCTTCCTGCAGGAGACACACCTTATTGGCAATTCCTTCTGCGCCATGAATCGGCGTGGCTACCGCCTCGTGGCCCACTCGGGCTTCACGTCAGGCTCGAGGGGTGTGGGTATCATGGTAAAGAACTCGCTCCCGTTAGAAATTGATGAGGTGCTCCACGATGACAGGGGACGTTACACTGTCTTGGTGGGGAGAATGGAGGGCAAAGTGGTTGTCTTTGTGTCAGTGTACGTCCCACCGGGGTTGCAGTCGACCACCTTTGCAGATCTGGGGCGCCTCCTCCTTGGCCTTCCGGGGGGGCTTCTGGTGGTGGGGGGGGATTTCAACGCGGTGGTTTCTGGGACTGTGGATCGTCACCCCCCTAGGGACCTCCCCCGGGCACAGGCGTGGCTATCCGGCCTCTTGGATACACTGGGATTGGTGGACTGCTGGCGCTTAAAACATCCCACGCAGCTGCAATACACTTTCCACTCGGGGGCCCATGGTAGTCTCTCACGGCTTGATTATGTCCTTGTCCCGGCGGCCCATGTCGGGAGGGTGGGGGAGGTGCGCCATTTGGCACGGGGTATCTCGGACCACTCCCCGCTATTGTTGCATTTTGATGTCTTTCCGAGGGCTGAGAGCAGGGTGGTCCCAATCAATTCCTGGTACCTGCGCGACCCCACCATTCGCGCTGACTTGATTAAATCCCTCCAGCGCTATTTTGAGGAGAATGTGGGGTCAGTGCCTTCAGCTATCTCCCTGTGGGAGGCCTTCAAAACGGTACTTAGAGGGGAGGCCCTATCCCTTATTTCCCACGCCCGGAGGCGCGAGCGGGAGGAGGTGACCCGGGTGGAGGCTGAAAGTGCTGAGCTGGAGGGTAATCTAGAAGATGGGGTGACGGATGCTGCACTACATGTCCTCCAGCTCAAACAGGCGGCTTATAGGGCCCTCGTTACGGAGGCGGCCAGGGGCCTTAGTAGAGAGCAACAGGGGCGACTGTATGATGTGGGTGATAAGGCTGGTAAACTGATAGCGTGGTTGGATAAAAAGGAGAGAGCGAATCGTGTGGTCCCGCTGATTGAGAAAACGAATGGTGTGTGTGTAACTGAGCCAGAAGAAATTGTCTCCTGTTTCGCGGAGTATTTCCGCGAGGTGTATTCCCCGGTCTCTTCTTGCTCGGAAGAGGATTCCCGTGCCCTGCTCAGGGATATCGCACTGCCTTCCCTGTCCGGGGAGGACAGGGTGTCGCTGGACGCCGCTCCCACCTCCGACGAAATCGCCCTCGCCATACGCTCGGTCGCTTCTGGCAAGGCCATGGGCCCGAACGGTATCCCGATCGAGCTGTATAAGCTGCGACCGGATACATTGGCGCCTCACCTCCGCGCAATGTTCCTCGCGGCCCACTCGTTGGGCTCCCTCCCGCTTGACCAGCGTCTGGCTACAATCGTGGTGATCCACAAGGAAGGGAGACCTCGGGATCGGGTTACTTCTTATCGGCCTATCTCACTACTGAATGCGGAGCCCAAAATTCTCGCTAAGGTACTCGCCACTCGGCTGGTCGGTGTGGTGGGAGATCTGGTTCATCAGGACCAGTCTGGCTTTATTCCCCATCGCAATACAGCCCTTAATCTGCGGCGTTTGCATGGGGTGCTTGCGCGTGTCCCATTTATACGAGAACCGGCCATTTTGGCGTCCTTAGACGCCACCATGGCGTTTGACACGCTTGAGTGGCCATACATCTGGGCGATGCTTGCGAAGTTCGGACTTGGCCCAGGATTCATCAGTTGGGTCAAATTGTTGTAAGCGGGCCCATTGGCGCAGGTGGTCGTGAACGGAAGAGTATCGGCCCCGTTTGAGCTGGGCCGGGGCACGCGACAGGGCTGTCCCTTGTCGCCGCTTCTTTTTGCGCTTGCCTTGGAGCCCCTGGCGGAGTGGCTGCGGTGGGAGCCTTCCATCCGTGGTCTCCCCTGGACCCCCGAGTATGAGGACCGCGTATCCCTATACGCTGATGACATCCTTCTGTACCTAGCCTCCCCACGTAAATCACTTATAGTGCTAGTTGATGTTTTACACTCGTTTGGTCGTAACTCCGGTCTCGTCATCAACTGGGCTAAATCGTGTGTGTATGTTCTCTCTGGGGAGGCTCCTATTCTCCCGCGGGGCTGTCCGATCCAGATCGCCCCGCAGGGATTTCGGTACCTGGGTGTCTTCATTACTCTGGACCCGGAGGCCCGGTATGAACGGAATCTGCTTCCCCCCCTCCAGCGTCTGCGGGTAGATGTCGCACGCTGGCGGCGCCTGCCGCTTTCGCCGCTCGGCCGGGCGGCATTGTTCAAGATGATGTCTCTGCCGCGTTTTCTGTACGCTTTGCAGAACACTATGGACTTGGTCCCGGCGCGCTACTTCCGTGAGGTGGAGAGTCTGCAACGCCGCCTGTTCTGGGACGGGAGGCCGCGCATTGCTCTGGCTAAGCTGACGCTCCCATGGTTTGACGGGGGGATTGCCCTCCCGGATATTAAACGGTACTATTGGGCCTCCCAGCTCGCTGCCATTAACCATGGCCTCTACGGGCCCGCCTTAAACCCGGCATTTGAAATGGACAAGATGCTCCTGCCAGGTGGCGACTACAATCAAGCGCTCTACTCTAGTGCGCCCGACGCTCGTCTGACGGGCCCCACGCGTGTCATGGTGCAAGTCTGGCACGCGGCCAATGCAGCTATGGGGTGGAAGGACCGTTTGACCCGGGCATCACCACTATACGCGTCTGAGCGGTTAGGCTCCCTGTGGACCTCTAGGGGCTTCGAGAAGTGGGACATAATAGGTATCAGTAAAGTGGGGGATCTTTGGACGAGGGGAGGATTTAAAACGTTCGATATGCTGCAGACGGAATTTCAGTTGCAGGGCAGTGAATACTTTCGGTATTTGCAGGTCCGTCATGCACTGGGCTCCGTCTTCTCGGACGTTGCCTCCATCCCGGAATATTCCCCCCTGGAGGATAGAATGCTGGATGGGCACGTCCCGGACAGCACGATCTCACTTATATACAAAAAGCTCATAAACGACCGCTCGGGCCTGTTGACTGCCCTTCGTGCGGCTTGGGTTGCCGACGGGCTGGAGTTGGACGACGAGGACTGGACCTCCGCGGTGGCCTCCCCGAAGGAGGTGGCCATACCGGCTCGCCTTCGCTTCGTCCAGCTCAAGATACTCCACCGGGTCTACATGACGGGGCCAAAGCTTCTGCGTATGGGCTATGCTGGAGATGGGTTGTGTAAGCGTGGGTGTGGTGCTTTGGGGACCTTTATGCATATTTTGTGGGAGTGCCCGGAGGTAGAGGGGTTCTGGCGTGGTGTACATGAGGTGCTGCGACGGGTTACGCATGAGGCGCTGTTGCCTGAAGCGAGGAGATGCCTGTTGAATGTGTGGGAACCGACTGATTACTCGGCGCCGCAGACGTGGTGGGTGACTCTGGGATATATGATAGCCAAGCGTGATATTGCTCAACTGTGGGGATCCCAGAGGCCCCCGACGGTCTCGGCCTGGAAAGAACACATGGACTGGTGCATGTTTCGCGAAAAGGTGGTGTATGTGGCGAGGGGTAAGCCTGGGACATGGGTGAAAGTATGGGGCCCCTGGAACGCCTACCGAGGGGGTATCTGCGCACCACCGCTGCTGCCTGATGCCTCGCCAGCCCCATCCCCTTAGCCGACTCATTCCCCCGCTGCCGGGCATTGGGTTCCCCCAGTCCTCGCTTTGTTCTCTTCCCCCTCCTCACACTTCTGTGTATAGTTGGGATCCCCCCTCTTGGGGAGCACGTGCTGCTATTTTGATTGTGGGTTGCCTTGTGGGTGTGGTTTTAATTTTTGTTGTTCTTAATTTAAAATGAAAACGCATAATGGGGCCTGGATGATGTGGCTTTGACATTGTTACCTACTGAGAAATGCTCTTCCTGTAATACCACGTGTTCCATAAATGTATGTCGTATGTTCCTACCCTTGCTAGCGGCCGGCCGGAAGGTTGTGGGCCCATACTTGTATACTTTTAAGACCTGTAATAAACGGTTTCAAAAAAAAAAAAAAAAAAAAAATAAAATAAAGGGAGCAAACCTGAAAATTCTTCAAACCACTTTAAATGCTTCTCTGGTGTCATATCTAGGGATGAAGCAGAGACTGAGCGTGGTGCCACATATTAGCACAGGAACACTATTTCAACTTTCTGAATGCCTCTGGAAACTAGATGCGATTCAAGTGAAATAATTTGCAGGTAAAGGTATCAATCAGGAAAGTCCCATTTTGGTGATCCATCATTAGAAGGAATTATTAAACACAAACAAATTATAACAATGTTAATTTGTGCCTTTGAGATGTAAATGTGTCTTGGACGACTGGAGAGTAAAATATATATATATATATATATATATATATATATATATATATATATATATATATTACCTACTGGCGGTCGCCAGTAGGTAGTTATAGTTAGGACCCCTTTTCCATAGGAAAACCTCAACATTCTATTTTGAATAACTTTGGCGCCGGTCGATGAATCCTCGCGAATTTCTCAAAATAGGTGGGGCGCTACGCTCCGCTCCTACCCTGAAAGTCTCGGGGGGATCCGTCAAGCGGGGGCTGAGATAAAAGGGGGGTCCCAAAACGCATTTTCCCCATGCATTTTTCCATAGGACCTTTAGAACGAGCTACAGCCCGAACGGCTGAACAGAATTACTCGAAATTTGGCAGAGAGGTAGTCCCTAGGTCAAGGAAGTGCCTTTTGTAGGTTTGGTGTAAATCTGTTCAGTAGATTCTGAGAAAATAGCCTTTAAATCAATATATATATATCTGAGCCCGCTTACGGTACGCTTACCGTACGCTTACCGTAAGCGTACGGTGGCGTGCGCGAGCGCGATTCTGATTGGCTCTTAGATCTTAGTAAACATTCGAATCGGCAGAAACCAGGAAGCGGCGGCCGCCATTTTGTGTATTTCACTCAGAAAAAAAAGAGTGAAAACAAGAAAAAGGGGCAATGAGGAGAGTTACAGACCCCCTTACATTTGTGAGGGGGTCAAAGAAGGACTGTAAAGTACAAAGAAAACATTTATTGATTTTAAAAAAAATCACGGGGTACGCGTACGGTAAGCTTACGGTAAGCGTACGGTAGAAAAAAAAAAAAAAATGAAAATCAGATTTAAGTGTTTAGATATTAGGGGGCTCTAAAAAGAGCCGTTGTGTTTATGAAATGATTTTTTAGTGGTACCTACAAGTAAGTACCGATGCAGAGTCTAAGGTTCAAGAGGAAGACTCTGTTCCCTTCATCATTGAAGTGCACACCATCTCCTCTATAAATGTCTTGCATGTCATAACGCAAGTTGTTGTGGTAAATGGCACCCATACCATAGTCACGGAGGAAAGCAGAAACAGATTTGTTGACGTGCTTTCTTGCTTTGTCATCGCACCGCGTGCCCACCGTGCGTGCACGGCA
The DNA here is from genome assembly GCF_964204655.1 of Triturus cristatus. NCBI lineage: Eukaryota > Metazoa > Chordata > Amphibia > Caudata > Salamandridae > Triturus > Triturus cristatus. The sequence goes on along the minus strand of NC_140589.1, from coordinate 237,456,949 downwards.
CTAACTGCGTAAAGTGGGCGCGCGGTGCGCGAAGCGCACCGCGTGCTCACTGTGCGCGCACCGTGCGCGCACGGAACGAACTGCGTTAAGTGGGCGCGCACGCCACGAATGGCGTAAAGTAACTTAGCATTTAAAAAACCGTACAAATTCACTGAAAAAACCATAGGTTTCACACACGTTATAGTTAGGAATTAGCATTTAAAAAACCTTGCAAATTCACTGAAAAAACCATAGGTTTCACACATGTTATAGTTAGCGGAAATTTTACTGATAAAAAACCAATGAAATTCCCCCGTTATAGTTAGTGCAGGCAACTATAACTCACGCGACCGCAATCTTCTGCTGATGACATATGTGTCTTTATGAAAAAAAAATATTTGTAATATATGTATAGCTAAAAATGTATGGAAGAAGACATGGGCAAATAAGTGTCTAAATACAGTATTAGCATCAGCAGAGGATTGCGGTCGCGTGAGTTATAGTTGCCTGCACTAACTATAACGGGGGAATTTCATTGGTTTTTTTATCAGTAAAATTTCCGCTAACTATAACATGTGTGAAACCTATGGTTTTTTCAGTGAATATATATATATATATATATACACACATACATACTGAAGAGGAAAATGGAAGTACTTCAAAGAAGAAAGAAAGCAGGTGCTTAAAGACACTGCCTGCCGATTCCATCAAAGATTGTGTCTGAAATGGTGGCGGATCGCTCTTAAAGATAAACATTACATAAAAATGATACCCTGTTACAGCATGGATTTCTACAATTGTATGCACCAATTTTCATATTACTATGAGTTACGCAAGAAAATGAGTGAGATTTTGTTTAATCAATTAATAAAGCCGTGGAGTGACTGCACCGCCCAGAGGAGCTGTAAAGGGTCCGTGGGAGGGAAAAACTGTTTCCTTCATATTCGGCGCAGCAGAGAAATAAATCAAACATTGAGAGTCTCATCCGGAGGCTCAATCAGGGGCTGCTATAATTGTCCTACATTCACCATGAGCAACTTAACCCCCTGGAGGGTAACACACTTTGAATGAGAACTGCAATAACCAGCGTGCAATAGAACAGTGAACTGTTCAAATGGCGCACCGGAGGCCAATTAAGACTTTTAGAAGCACGCAGAGTGAAAAGCAGGCATGCACTTTGAAGCTGCGCATGGAGGCCTCTGAGGAAAGGATTCCCTGAAACGCGTCGGGCCGGGGAAGCTGAATGTTTCTTTCAAATAAAGGGGTTTACCTACCTGCTACGGAGTCCGTCCTCGAATCTGGTGAAAATCTTGTGAAGATATATATAATATATACACATACTGAAGAGGAAAATGGCAGTACTTCAAAGACGAAAGAAAGCAGGTGCTGAAAGGCACTGCCTGCAGATCCCATCAAAGATTGTGTCTAAAATGGTGGAGGTTCACTCAAAGATAAACATTACACGAGAATGATACCCTGTTACAGCATAGATCTCTACAATGGTATGCATCGATTCTCAGATTACTAGTAGTTACGCAAGAAAATGTGTGAGATTTTGTTTAAAACAAGAGCATTTACAGAGCAATTGAATACATACTTGGCAGACTCAAACTGCCAGCAGCAGTTGGTTTTAAAAGTTCCACCTTATTTTATAATGCAGATCCAATCAATACACTGTCTTGTCTTTAGTCTAATATAAATGCCTAAAGTGTGGCAAAGAAGGCTAAACAATACTGGATTGCTACCGCTACAAATCCCCCCACATCATCTGACTAGGAATGCAGCAGCGTGTCTAAACAGTGAACATCAGACAATCCTCACCTGATCAAAGAGCAGCCTCAGTTGTCGCTCCGACTCTCCAACCCACTTACTGAGACAGTCTGCTCCTTTCCTCATGAAGAAAGCCACTTTCCTGTCTCCTTGGCTGCACTCATTGGCAAGAGCTCTAGCCACCAGGGTTTTACCGGTTCCAGGTGGACCATAAAATAAACAGCCCCTGCACATGTAAATCAAGCAGACGTCAGATGTCCAGAGTACAACGTTACAGCTATTAAACAATGTGTCTATGAAATACAAAATTATAGCAAATGTGCCTGTGTTTGTATATAATTGTTAAAACTGAAATAGATTTTTAGTACAAAATCCTGATTCCAGGTAAGTCATTTAATCTCCCATGTCTAACAAACTGAGCAACGAAAATTGGCCCTCACCTACTAAATCAATAATATCGTACACTCAAGGGAATTAGCAGTATATTTCCCATATAGTCTAAATTAGATTTTATTGTAGTGTGTAGAGCCACAATTACTTTATTTACTCCATCTTTACTAACCAACCTGTAGTAAATAAAATAATCTTAACAGTGGAATATCAAATGCTTGTTCGCAGCTGGCGGTAAGAAAACCTTTTATGTATTATTGCAAAAAAGACAGGCTTAAAAGCCTTACATGTGTACATTATATATTAGTAACTCAAGAGTTCTAGTTTTAATGTGCTAATACATAGAAACACAAGCATGGACAAATCTTGCATCATTTGTTAACTCGTCACTCACATCAAGGGGTGAGGCACAGCAAAGGATTGCAGGCAACATGATCAATCGATCAACGCGACAGGACAACACAATCACATGGAGGAATGCTGCTCGCATCCTCAACACCTACTGGTCTACAAAAAATGTATAGGGCAGTTGCACCGAAAGTGCCTGCAGCTCACTCGCATGGCATGCACACAATAAGACTGATTTCAGCGTCAGGAGCCTGAAGGAGCAGCTGAGCATCGGCTCAAATGTGTCTACATATGGAATGCAAAGACCAGGTGAAGCCCCCACTGGGACATTACAAATGGTTTTGAAGGAAATGTGTCAAACCTTTCATGAAACCCATAGATTCGATTTTTTTAAGAGCCAACATTGCATTATTTTATTAATTCAGTGTTTTCCTTTGTTCCTTACATTGCTATGTGGCTCATTAGATAAGTCATATGTACTTCTTGTTTATAGTCCAATGTCATATTCATCTTTGTAATGATTTATTTTTCACTGTGTGAAAACAATATCAAAGCTTTTATAGTTGAATTAACGCCAGTGTGCTACAATCCTTCATTATTATATATTTGTCATCATTGCGTCATTTTGTCCTGTCATTCTATGTACATTGTTTTTTGTTTTCAGACAAAAGTTGAGCCTTTTTAAAAAAAATGTGTATTAATAAAATTGAGTGTTATTAATATTGGTACATTGGGTCGAGCATTATTATTGTTAATTTATGCTCTAATAATTTTTGACTGACCAATTTGTTGCCTAGAGATTTTCTGTATTTACAATTGCATTTTCCCTGCCCTAGGTGCGTCTAATAGTAGCTACTTTCGCATTATTATAATAATGAAACCCATCACAACCAGTGATCTGGTAAACCTAGAAAAGCAGAAAGGGCCAACAAGAAATGTTTCACTTTGCCTACTAAGGCATTGCATGGCCGCGAGAGAACAACCAAAAGAACATCGAAAAGTTTGTCTTGTGATGGGGAGTCGCATCTAAGGCAGCACAGCAGAAAACAGATTTGTGTCAGCTCAGATGGACTTCGTGGAAAGGCATCTGGCAGCAAAGAAAACATTCACCACCTCAGTCATCAATTCAAACGCATTTAACTCACTGTTCTATTTTCACGAATGAAGATACAAGTTCTAGAGATTCATATGCAGGATCCTGCCCTGCTGCGGAAACAGGTGCTTCCTTTCACCCCTGTTTTCAGAGTGCTTCCTCCTCCTTTACCTTCGTTTTGTACCGCTTTATTCTTCCTTTCCTCCTGTTTTTTAATGCTTTCCCCTCATTTTTTTTAATGCTTTCTCCTTCCTTTCCCTTGTTTTTCTGAGTGCCTTCTCTTGCTTTTTCCTCGTTTTACTGTTTTAATCTTCCTTTTCCCCATTTTTGCGACTGCTTTCTCATGCTTTTCCCTTGTTTTTACTGCTTTCTCCTTATCGCCCCCATTTTTCTGAGTGCATTCTCCTGCTCTTCCCTCGTTTTTAATGATTTCTCCTTCCTTCCTCCTATGCTTTTTTCTGCATTTGCCTCGTTTTTTATTGGTTTCTCCTTTTTTCCCCCTTTTGTCTGAGTGTTTTCTCAGGCTTTTATCTTTTTACTGCTTTTTTCTTCGTGCCTTCTCCGTTTTTACCTTGTTTTTATTTTTTTACTTTTCCCCTCCGTCCCCTACATCTTTCTCCTGCTTTCACCTTGATTTTTACTGCTTTCTCCTTCCTTTCCTCCTATTTTTTTTAGCTTTCTCCTGCTTTCCCTAGTTTTTCTTACTGCTTTCTCAGTCCTTCACCCTTGTTTTTATGAGTGCTTTCTATTGCTTTTACTTTTTATTTTTAAGGCTCTCCATCTTTTCCCCTGTTTTTCGGAGTGCTTTCTCTTGCTTTTGCCTCGTTTTTTTTTACTGTTTTCTCCATCCTCTCCTGCTTTTGCCTCGTTTTTTAATTCTTTCCCCTTCATTTCACCCCATTTTCGGAGTGTTTTTTCCTGCTTTGCATGTTTTTTTTACTGCTTTCTTCTTCCTCTCTTTTTTTTTTCCTGAGTGTTTCTCCTGCTTTTCCCTCATTTCTACTGCTTTCTCAATGAAGCATCTAGCAACTGCACAGCCTTGAGACCCTCAAAGGTGATTTGCCTGGTTCGTAAGTCCTGATTGATTGAAAGCAGCTTGGAAAATAAAGCAGGGGTGCAGGGGACTGGGCGCGCCTCAGGGGACGATGACAGTTGGATCACTGACCCCAGCCTCAAAAGGACTCAGCAGTCTGCAGCTGGGTTGGAGGGCTTGGCATGGTCTATGTGCCAGATCCCTTTCGAAGCCTCATAAGGGCTACATTTCTGAGGATACTGCAGCACGGGCGCAGGCAGGCTGTGACCTACTTACTTTTAAGTGCTCCAGCGCCAAGTCTACCGGGTGTCGTCAAAATAGCATATTCAACTCAGTTTTGGTATGTACTATGAGCTGGAACTGACAAAGGTGCACACAATGCCAATAGTGCAGTATTATGGCACAACGTAAAAAGTGGAGAATGCAGATTTTGCATCCTAGTTAGCACTCTACATGCAGTAGGAGATCGGTGGCCTAATGAATTACTACCCCCTCTACAAGGCTGTTCTCCAGCGTTCCATCTACAATCTATCCCCAGAAAAAGAGTATGTTACTTAACTAGTAAGCATCAATTTAAAGTGTGTAGTACTGCATATTCACATGCTATGCATACTCCTGCCATTTAGTGTTGGGCCCGGACTCAGCAAGTTTTATTTCCTTAAGGAAGTTTAATGATCGGAGTTGTGTGTCATTTCCCCTACCCCTCAAGGTATTGTGCATGTTCAACAGCTCCTTTGTTAGATTTTTCTCTCCCTTCCTTATACGGAGTGAGGATATATTCTGCTAACTTGGAATTTACTGTTGAACATGCTGTATTTGTGTGTATTCTTCTCACCATCTAATACCTGCAGGGGAGGAGGAGGGTGCATGTGAATCTGCAACACTACATGCCTTGCATAGACTGTAAAGCAGTACCCCTCTCGCAGTGGCTTTAGGCATGAGATGGTGCGTTTGTCTGAAATAATGTTTGAAGGACTGTGACCAACTAGAGCTTGTTGTCTTGCTTGAACAGCCACACTTTAATGTTTTGTAAATGTATGTGGGTTCATCCATGTTGCTGCTTTGCAAATATCACTAAAAGGGATATTTCCCAAAAGCCAAGATTGCTCCTTTCTTCCTTGTTGGATGAGCACTTGGCATACTTGGTAATGTCGGTTTTGCTTTACCATAACCAATTTGGATACATCTGACAATCCATCTTGCTATCCCTGTGTGCGAAGGTGGGTTTCTGTTGCAGTAAACCCCCCACTTTCTTTTTTTTGTTGCCAGACTACTGATGCTCTTTGACTTGATGTGCCCTGGGCTCCTGCCAATCAGGTGCCCAGGGCCTGTGTTCCTTCCCTAAAACTGCATCTAAGCCCAAACCCAATTGGCATCTCTGGCCACATGTCAGCCCCTGGTAAATGGTACCCTAGGTACCCAGGGCCCTGTGACCAGAGAAGGACCCTAAGGGCTGCAGCAATTATTGTGCCACCCTTAGAGGCCCTGTACCCTGACACACACACACACACACATTGCCTTTGCAGGCTGAGTTTCTTGGTGCAGAACAAAACAAAGTCGACATGGCACACATGCCTGTGTGCCATGCCCACAACACACTGCACTGGCATACTTCAGTCACCCCTCAAGCTGGGTGCCCTATGCCAGTGGTGTGGGTACAGCTGCATGAGCCCTGTACCCCTACAGTTCCAAGGTCCATTCCTGGGCACTGTAAGTGCAGTGCTGTCATTAAGAGTATATGGTGCTGGGAGGTTGTCAACACAAACTCCACAGCACCATAATGGTAACACAAAAGACTGAGAAGTTTGGTATCAAACTTTTCAGCACATTAAACCGACACTGATGCAAGTGTGGGTTTTAATGTAAAGTTCAAGACAGAGGGCAACTTAGAGTTGCCCCCTGAAACTAACGCACAACCCGTGTCCTGACTGAGAGGCTGCCTAGCCTGCCACCCAGCAGACAGTTTGCTGGCCCCCTGGGAAGAGAGCCAGCCGCTCTCCTAGGCCTGCAACAATGTACGTCCTGGGCGAGGTGCTAGGTCTCCTCCCCCAAGATGGGCAGGGGAAGCTTCAAAGGCATTCCACCTTTGTGAGTCTCCCCAGACCACTTGCTGTACTCAGCAACTGGTCCCCACCGGTTCTGGCCCCCACTCTGGCGGGAAGACTGGCGGGAAACCCTAAGTGAGGAAAGGGGGTGTGCCAGCCTGTGCCAACCCCACGCCTCAGGTGGGGAGGCGAGGTGAAGCACAACTCCGGGCTCTCGCCATCTTGAGGATGGGGAGCCCTACCCAATAAGGACTAGGCTCCTGCCTCCCTCCCACGGGAGAGTGGCAGGATAGGGGGTGTACCCACCCCAGGGAAGGGACCCATTGGTCCCTGACCTTTCGCTACCTGTAACGCCCCTATATTTAGTATTTAGGGGCACCCCGAATCTTCTTTCCTCTGATCCCGAAACAAGAAGAAGAACAAGAAGAAAGAAGACCTGCCGTGCAGCTGCTAACAAGAGGACTACACCAACTGACTTGGCCCCAGCCCTACAGACCTGTCGACCCTCGAACCTGCTCTTGCTAAACCCCGGCGTCTCCAGTGGTCAGCAACCTCGAAAACCCTGGAGGACCGGACTGCCTTGCTCCTCTAATAGACTGGGACTCCCACGAGCAGTGGTCCTGCTCAAACAAGCAACAACCCCTGGTGCCATCCAGGAACCGCGACTCCTGCACACCCCGCACCCGCCGAGCACGGCCTGAGTCAACAAAGACCACGAGGACGTCCCCCTGGCGACTGTGACCAAGAATCCAGCACCCAAGGACCCTCCTCGACGCTCCTGACGACGCCTGCAGCCTCAACTCAAGTGACCCCCACCCGCGACCAGCAGAGGGTAAGATTTCCCAACGCCCAAAGGCACCCGTGCACCCGGCGCCCTGCGGCCCCCCTGTGCCCAACTCCTAGGTGCCTACCTAACCTTCAGCTTCCCAACTTACCTCTCGCAGTGGTGGTCGTACCTGAAGAATCTTCGTCCCCGAGCTTGCAGCCTTTGTTCGTCTTGTAGCTTCTCCATTGAACTACATTGGGCGCCCGAAGGCTCAAAAGCACCCTGTACCCAGTCTCCCGAGTGCCCCTGGAAGTGCAGGATCGGTCCTATTCTACTTCCCCACTTGCCCTGAGTAAGTGACTAGGAGCTCAGCTCCCACAGCCGCGTGGCCTGCCTGCTAGCAGCCACCAAAGGCTTCCTACCTGCCTTAGGCTAACATTGGGTCTACTCTCTCTGCACCCAGCTGCCCCTGTGCTGCTGAGGGTGTAACAACTGTACCTACCTGACCCTGGGAGACCCCTGAGTCTAAGCCCAGAACCTTAACTCTGCCAGTCAAGTACTTACCTGAAAGCCGATAACCTACATTTTCTCCATAGGGTAACATTGACTGGTTTCACTTGGAAATTCTTTTGTGTCGAGTTTTGAAACTTTAAAATATTCACTAAAAATCACCCGATCAACGAAAACGAAATTACTCACCTGTTATCAGGAGATATCCCAGTGCTGGATCTTTGTGCCCAGCACTGACCCTACAAAGCAATTTTCCGATAACCAAACTTTTCTCCATAGGATAACATTGCCTGGTTTTTGCCAGAAATTCTAAGTGTCGATTTTTGAAATATATAAATATTCCTTAAAAATCACCTGTGTAACAAAAAAAAATTCTTTCAACTGTTTACAGGAGATGCACCAGGGCTGAATCCAGGATCCAGCCCCGAGTAAGAAAAACCTAAGCAAAGTAATTGATATTGTGTTTACTTTAAAATCCCTATTGAGCTCCATGTTATAATTGTGTTTAACTTGTGTTGCCTATTGCAACAACTGTAACTATTGCCTTTAAAAGTCTATTGCTTATTGAAAGTATTTAACTAAAGCATCTCATACTGAGAAAAGTATTTTGATACCTACTTGTGGTTCTAAAATAAAAACAACTATGTTTTTATATGCAAAACAATTGGCCTAGATTTCAGTTCTTGAGTGTGTGAGACCATTTGATGACTGAGTGTGTACAACAAATGCTTTACACTGTCCTCTGATACTGCCTTACTGCTCGACTAAGCTGCCACTTTAGAGAGTAAGGTTATATCTAACTTTAACCTCTGCCAAACCTCTGGGGACTGCAGACTCTCTGCACACTGAACCTTACTTTGGTGCAGTATATACAGAGCAACTTTCTTACACCCTGCTTTTCAAATACCCATTCCTTTCTGTGGATTTGAAAACGGAACAAATAGCTGTTGTGTTTTCGTGCAGGGTTTTGTACTACATAAGTGCCCGTTTAACATCAAATGTATGTAATGCACGCTCTCGGGCTGTCTCTGGTTTTGGAAAGAAAACCGGTAACTCTAGAGTTTGATTTTAATGGAAACGAGATAACTTTAGGTAAGAACTTTGGGTCTGTGTGTAAACGCACTTTGTAAGGGAACACTGAAAGTATCGTTTCTCCCCAGTGAGCGTATGTATTTCGCCAAAACTTCGTAGAGATGTTATTGCTACAAGGAAAGCCACCTTACATGTTAAAAATAGTATTAGACAATAAATAAGTAGTTCAAATGGTGGCCCCCATAAGGCGTCTTAGGACAATGTTTAGGTTCCAAGCAGGTACTGGAGGTGTATGTAGTGGAATGACTTTTTTAATCCTACCATGAAGGCTTTGATGACAGGAATATGGAAATGTAATTGGTGCTTCCTGTTTTGTAGGTATACTGCATTGGCTGCTAAATGAAATCATATTGAGCTATATGCTGAATGTGCCTTTTGTAAGTGTAACAAGTAACATATGGGTTTTGTTCTGTTGGTTAGGAAGGGTTGATGTTTAAGGACACACAGTAGTGAACAAAACATTTCCATTTTGCTGCCTAGCAAGCTCATGTGGTTGTTCTTCTGGTCTCCTCTAGAACAGACATACATTCAGGAGGGGGATTTAAGTATCCAAACTCTATGACCCCAGGAGCCAAATCGCAAGATTGCGCTGCTGTGCATTGGAATGTCTCACCCTACCCCTGCTGTGAGTGAGAAGGTTTGGGTAGCTTCTCGTGAAATACTAGGGATAACGCGAGTAGTGTAGTGTACCTTGGCTGTCGAGCTCATGTAGGAGCAATTAGTATTAGGGTCATCGAAGTCTGGTTTTCCGACCATGGATGGGATGAGTGGGAGAGGAGGAAAATCGTAAGCAAATATCCCTGACCAGTTCATCCATAGAGCGTTCCCTTAGGATACCGGGTATAGATATTTGGATGCAAAGCTTTGGCATTTTTTTGGCAGTGACGAAAGGTCTATTACAGGGGGGTTTCCCTTCGATGGAAGTATTGTTGCAGTGACGGAGTGTGTATTTCCCACTCATTAACTTTTTGCTGTTTCCTGCTGAGCAGGTCAGCAACTGAGTTTTCCTACCATGGTATGTATTATAGCAGGAGGAGAATTTTGTGTTTGTTTGACCATTTCCATAGGATCTGTGCTAGTTGTAACAGTTGTATGGAATAGGTCCCCCCTTGTTTCTGAATAGAATACATTGCAGTCATATTTTCTGTTGGGTGAAGGACAGTTTGGCCTGTAATGTTTGTTAGGAATGCTTTGAGAGCCATGTAGATGGCTAGGAGCTCCAGCATGTTGATGTGCATTGTCTGTTATTTGGTGCTCCAGTGTCCCTGAACCACAATATCCTTCATGATGCATCGGTGGAATTTTTGCAGCCTTTCCCCATCAGGTGTTTTGTGGTTGAGAGGGAGAGGAGGGGGGGGGGGGGGGGGGGGATGTGGGCAAGTCATTTAGCTGGTGGTGTAGAGGTGCCCTTGTTCGAGGTACCTCTAACTCGAGCCTTGTTTTTGTATCCTCCACTATAGCATCCACGTCCTTGCTGGGGATATTGCTGTTATGTGGGGCTTTCTGGGGTAGAGGCTTTTGTTGTCTCTAACACTGAAAGTTTTTTGCTTTTAAGGTGTTGTTTGTAAGGTACCCTTGGATTTGGCTGAATCGGTATCTTTATCTTCTCCAATTGTGTGTCTACAGCAGGCCCAAAGAGGTTTTCCCCCTCAAATGAGACATTAAAAATATGCTGCTGCCATCCCTCAAGTTTGAACCCAGATATGCGTAGCCACGCATGTCTACAGAGCATGACTGACGTACTGATGAATCTTGCAGCAGTGTCAGCTTTGTCTCATGCACATTTGATTGTTACATTTGATATTGGTCTCCCCTCATTTACTAGGTCTTCTACTTGCTTTTTGTATTCTTCAGGGAGATGATGTATTAGATGTTGCATCTCATCCCAGGTTTCCCTATTGTATCTGGAGAGCAGGCTAACTGAATTGGTGATCTTCCAGTGGTTTGCATGCCCTGCTGCTACTCTGGAGGCGGCACCTCTTCAGTACCTTGTGCTGCAGCTCCTTTCCTGACTGTGGTGACAATTAGGGAATATATGCAGGGGGATGTCCTACTATGTAAATGGGGTCAGTTGGAGATGGCCTGTATTTCGTTTCTATGCAAGGAGTTAGGACTCTGGATTTGACTGGGTCCTCAAAGATGTCGAAGCCAATCATTGGGAGATATTGAATTGTGCACTCTGTGCACAAATGTGTTTCTACTAGGAAGCCAGTTGGCTCCTCTGTAGTGTGTATGGGGAGCTTGATGCACTCACCGCTCTTGGAATGATGTGGTAAGAGGATTTGTCATCTGGAGGCGACACTTTAGTAGTGATTGGCGGCTTCATATATTGATATGGCAGTACCACATCATAATCATCACCTTGGTCAGGGGTATGTTGAGTATCCGGTGTTCCATGGGAGTCTATATCTCTCCCTCTTCCTCCTCTTGTGGAGAGGTTACTTGTGTTTGTGGTGAATCTGGGGGGCTGAAAGACATCTGACTTGTGTCCCTGTGTTGTTGTGACACTTTTTTGGTGGAGGCCCTGGTTCCTGAGCATGCCTCATGGCATTTTCTTAACGCTTTTCCTGCACAAATTGTTGTGGTCCCTCAAACACAATGCCTTGGTCATCACTTACTCTCTGTGTATGGGTTTTGTGTTTCTTTGGAGCCTGTGGTGTGGCCTCAGAAACTTTGTGTAGCTTGGAAACCCCATGGATCAGACTTTTCTTCTGGTCAGAAATGTGTCTGTGTTGCTTTTCAGTCCTCGGAACCGAAGTCTGCTTTGATTCTGATGAACCCGAGTGTTTCTTCGGATCCGATGATTTTCTTGGGGCCACAGCCTGCTTGGTATCCTCCAGTGTCAATGTGTTTTCCGATGCAGACTTCTGCTTGGGTGCCGGTGTCTGTCGACATCGCCTTAAGCTTGGGTGCCGAAGAAAGTGCCGGAACCGCCCCGTGCTGTGGTCGGTTTGCCCGATTGGGATCAGAACGTTCCTACCCCTTCTTGGCTCCAAGGCGTGCTCATGGTGTCGGCCTGAGAGCGAGGGCTGTGGCATACCATGGCGTGGTGGGGTGGTAGAGGTAAGTAAGATTTTCTTTAAACAGGGGCGACTGTACTGACGGAACGTGGAGTCGTCTTGGTTTTCAGTCCAGGTATCAGCCTCGGCGATATGGGCCACTCTTCATGCACCAGCGAGTGTTCTTCAGGGGATGATTTGGAAGGGACATGGTGGGGATTGGGGATGACCATCCCACCTCCTAGCGGAGTTCCAGCTTCGCTTTACATGTTGTTGTCGTGCGAGAATTGCGCCTTTGCCTCCAATTCCATGGTGTGCGCCAGGCGTCGGTTCCTATAGGTCCAAAGAGTCTTTTTGAATAATGCACAAGCCGCACACTTTTCCTCTTTATGTTTCAGAGAGAGGCATAAATTACACTGCTCCTGTGTATCACTGTGTGCGTATTTGGCCCCTCACCGAGGTCACCATCGGAAGAGGTCGTTTTTCGTCTCCATCGCCCAGAGACGGATAGTCTCGACACTTGTGTGTTCTGGGCGCAGGGTAATCAGTCTCTTAGAATCTGTAGTTTGTCTACTGGATATCCAGTTGTATTCTTTCTTGTCCATAGGCCACGTGGGCATCGAATGCTGCAGAGCTCCAGCGCAGTCCGTCCAAGCCCGGTGGCGAAATTTCTTTTTTTAAACAAAGGATTTGTTGAACATGCACAATACCTCGAGGGGGGGACAAATGATTCATGACGCCGATTATAAAACTTCAAGGAAAAACAACTTGCAGAGTCCCAGCCCAAAACTAGATGGCAGGAGTATGCATAGCATGTGTATCTGCAGCCAACACATGCTACGAATAGATAATTTATGCACCCTCCTGCTGGCCGTGATCAAGGATTCTACTGGATTGACCATTCCCAGAATGCTTAAGGTTTGGCCATCAGTGAAGGGAGGTTGTATATCCAGGAATGCAGTGCAGATGGTGGTGATGCTGGCATGAACAAGCTATGCCTCAGAGTAATTTAGAACCCCTTAGTTGTTACCTTGGTGCAAGCCATACCGCTTACTTCAGAATGTATAATCTGAGCTACATTTAAGGACAGCTTACACCTAATATGCTAATGTAGTGCATATTACGTGTAATGGAAGCAGGTAGCATAATGCTACAGGTGGGAATGATGCTATGATAGTGAGAGGGCCTTCGGCTGCCACTAACTGATAAGTTTTTCAGTTATTTGTCATACACCTTCAGCATGCTCCTCACAAACATTGCAGGACCAGCTATTAAAACAATGAAAAGCTTTGGTGTTGTACATCAATAGTAGGTTCCACTATGTTTGCGAACGACACGCTATCTGAATACAAGCCAGCATGAATAGTCCATGCTCTGTAATGACAGTTTAACAACACTGCAGACCAATATTATGAAGAGAGGTCATAAATAGGCTGATCAACACTGAAAGCCCCTCTTCGTCTTTAGTTCTGGCACTAGCCAACAGATTTTAATTTTCCATAGGTTAATTACACAGAGGCTTTCAACTAGCCCTCTTCATCCATTTGTCCGTTATTGAGTCATTTGCATTCCACCCACTACCACATACAGCATGCGTCCAGCGACGTCAGCCACAGGCTAAGTTCACTGTGAGTGACAGATTTTTACAGTCAGTCTCCCTCACTCTCGGACCAATATGGAAATGAGACCAAAATAAATTATTGCTGTTAGATACCTTTTTGCTTTTTAGATTGATGAAGGCCTGGCACCTTTTCCAATAGCAAAGACTTGCATAACCCATGACACAACAAGGACCCACAAAGCTAAAAGGCTGACAGCCAACGCAGACCTATTGGCTTCGCCAATGCTTGAATATTTTGCTATTAAGAAGGCTCTGGCACACAGCTAAAGCAGTCTTGAGTCACCTAAAAACAGGGTTCCTCTTAAAATTGCTTAGAAGCAGAAAATATGTAGATTAAACTAGAGTATAATAATTACAACAAAGCACACTTTGTTGCATCTGGAAATTTAAGAGCATGTATATAATTTATTACAGTTTATTAAGGATAGTTATTATAAAGGGCATTACAACTCTAACAACGACTAATTGCAGAGACATTCTTTTACCGTGAATAATGATAAATGACAATTTGGGCAAAACATTTACACTTAAAAAATAATTACATAAAATTACTAGGCTGCTTCCCTTTCATTGTTTCTTCTTCATTTGTAATTAAAAACAGCCTTGAAAAATCTATTAGAAGTGAAAAGTACAATGCATACAGCAAAAACTTTCAATTGATTTGCCACTTTATTTATTGGCACTTTGCAAACTGGGCTACTAGAGTGCTTTGCCCGTTTCCACAGGGTGTCAGTATATTCATATCAGTTTCCATATGATCCCGTACCAAATATAATGAGCAGCTCTCATTGGTTCCTATAATCACCAGCACTTGGGTGTAATTAATCAAGGAAAAAAGCACACCACTATACAAAATTCATGCAAGGCTTCTTTAAATCCTGCAATCTACACTTCACAAAGAGGGGAGTGTAGCTTGCATTATGCTTCCTACAGCAGCATGGCCGTTACTAGCATGGAAAGCGGACTCTTTGCCCCAAAAGTATGTAAAATGTAACACCTCAACCACCTACCAGGTGGCAAGAGGAGGGCAACAACTTTGAATAAGGCTAGCAATGACCCGTCATGCAGGAAAACTTTGAAAATATCACACAGTCCAACAATATAACATTAAACGAGGCTCAGTACAAAAATCGCACATTTGTTGACTTCGACTACCTGGAAAAACAAGACAAAATAGCACACCCATGAGTCAATTGCTATGCAAGGTGTGCTCAATTACATGCATAAGTTAACTTCATAATGCGTGTTTCATTAGGACCTTTATACATTTTCGGTTACGACTTAACTCCATACCTGGGAGGCTGAATTTTGAACTTTTCAAAGATTTCTGGGTAAAGAAGCGGAAACACAACCATTTCCTTAAGTGCATGGATATGATGGCGTAATCCACCAATACTATCAAAACGTACCTAAAAGAAAAATAAATATTAAACTGGTTGTTCAAAGTTAAAATAATTAATATAAAAATGTCTACCAACCGCTTTAGAACTGAATATTTTTCACCAGTAGTGACAAGTTTTTTTTTGTTCGACTACGGGGCATGTCTGCTCTCAAACCTTGATTATTTTGGTCGGGCTACAAACAGCCTTAGGTGTTTTTTTGGCACACCTTTTGCATACAATATACCAATATTCTAAGAGTGGGTTTGTGGTGATATCACTTGCTCATATTGGGATGTCTTCCTTGTGTACCTCAGTTGTCGACAACTTTTCTCCCTGTTTTTACGTCTGTCCCACCCAGGAGCATTTTCGCCTTGCAGTGTTCTGTCTGGTGTTCTTCTACTGCAGACATAGCATTCATTCAGGAAACTACTGCTTTACTATTACTTAAGCACTCCAGGGGAGCGCATGCGTTCTCTTGCTATCTCTCTCCCGTGTGCTGCTTCCCCCCCCCCCCCAGTTTCCTCCCTCCCCCCGGCTTGTCCAGTGCTTCCCCTTCAAACCCCAAACAAAGGTCAGTTTTGAGTCCCAAACGGCTGTATGTACAGTGCAAATGTCCCATGACCAACCAACTTACACTTCCAGCTCACCTGTTTGCTTCCCTGCCTGATGAGCTGCGGCTTGTGACACTCCTGTGCCTTTACTTGGTCTCACTGTGGCTATGCCACTCATGCTCATGAAGATGCAGACGAGGTTAATAAACAAGCATCTGCAATGCAAAAGGTCTCACGTTTATGCAAGTTTGAGCTAATGGCATTGCCTTCTATTTATGTTTTGGTTTCTAAAACATAAACAAAAAGCACTGTCATTTAAAATGCCAACAGCTTAAACTCTCGGAAATACGAGACCTACTGCATTCCAAATGCTTGAAGGCATCGCTGACCTGCCCCCTTCTGTCTCCCATGGCCAATGCTACGAGTTAAATAAACAAGACGGTCACAACTCCACACAAGAGATCCTCCAGCAGTAAGAGAAACTCATAAAAGAAAATAGTGCTTACAGACTAAAGACGACGTACCCTGCCAATCAATCAGGGAATTGTCAAGCGTGCTACTCACCCATGAGGGTCTCAAGGCGCTGGGGGAGAAGGGGGCGAGGTTAACAACAGAAGTAAAAGGGCCAGTCCTCATGGGAGGTTACAAATGAAGACAAGGCGGTACTAAGGAGAGACTAACAAGCCTAATACTGAATCAGAAGCCAGCATTTACGAAGGACAATGACACAAGCCAATGACAAATATGGGCGGGGCTTCAAGTACACACTCCAATACAGCATAGCCTAAATAAACCAAATCTGACTTCGACACCTGCATGCACAGCATGAGGTACTGCAGCTTCAACTATCACTCTGGTGCTCAAGTACAATCTTAGTTGGTTGCTGAGTGCCACCCTGTCTGCATCTGAGAAGCACGTTTTCCTGAACAGGTCTAAGAGCCATGCCGACCCTTTGTGTTAACATCAGCATTCCTCGGTTTTAAATTTTGACTTTCCGTGTTGCACCCATGCTATACACATTATTACATGTTAAATGTATGGAGGGCTGAGTGATTGTGTTTCAAGGAAGTGTCCAAAGTTGCCGGTAGTGTTACGAAGGCTGCCAAGTGGAATTCAATAGCAGTCTAGGCTACCCTAAAACCCCATGAAATGCAAAGCAAGGCTTTACTGAAAAGAGTCTGATGGCAGCTCGAACAATAGCAGTGTAAATCAAACCAGGCAGAATCTGAAGAATTTAACATGAAAACTATTTATAGGTAATTGGAAACACATACCATTGCGTCCATCCACCAAACGGCGAGGGGCTTTGAAGCTGAACATGAGAACTCCCTCCATTCTCATCGCTTAAATATGAAGAACAGTTTGCAATATAACAATGTTACTTCCTTGGCCAAATACAATTACTCAGGATCATTTGTCAAAGAAGCCAATTTGGATAAAGATTTTTGACATCTGGAGCTAGGCTAGTTTGTTACAGATCTGTTTCATCTCGGAGGACTCTAAGGTAGCTAGGTTGAAACCTCTCTCTATATTCTGTAGACAAGATGGTAATGAACAGGGCCCAGTCTGTATCATCTGTTTTGTGCCTCTGCTCTATGTGTTGAGTGCTATATTGTATGGCCAGCACATTCCACATTTTATAGAGCCAGTCTTCATGACACAGCGGGGATTGTGTGTTCCACTTTTGTCAACACTGTCTGAATTCCCACTGCAAGAGCTTGGATGAGTAGTTTGCCTCTAAGGGACTCGTATGACATTTGCCTCTAAGGGACTCGTATGACATTTGCCTCTAAGGGACTCGTATGACATTTGCCTCTAAGGGACTCGTATGACACTTGCCTCTAAGGAACTCGTATTACATTTTTCCTAGATGGGGGGAGGGTGGAAGGCATCCAGCAATATGAATCTTGGGCTTGGGTTTCAAAAGCTGCTTCTAAGACCAACAGTACTACATTCAAATACCTCTTCAACTTCGGACAAAGCCATAAAAGATGTGTTAATGTACCCAGTACATCACAGCCACACCAACAAGTAACCTCATTTCTTCTGTCCCACTCTGCTAGTTTCTGTGACGTTCTCCACCAATAGTGTACTAACTTGTACTGCATGTGTTTGATGTGGCAGGCTCTAGAGGATATGCAAGCTCTACCATAGATTTTGGTCAATTTCTTACCTGTCAAAGGCTTTTCCAATTACCTTTCCCATCTAGTTTGTGTCAGGGTCTTGGCGGGGCAATAAACATAGTTAAAAATAAATGATACACAGTGGAGATCTCATGTTTATTAGTGTGGGTGTTCAGAAGCCATTTCCCATAGGTTATCAATCACCTCCATGCACCAGATTTCTTATCAGGCTGAATTATCCAGTCCTGAACATGAAGGGAGGTGAAGCATTCACATTCAGGCAGTTGGTGTTGGCATTTCGAAGAATTGTTTAATTTAGTTTCACTCTTGAAGATTGAGGTAAACCCTGCTAGTGAACACCGAATACACTTTATAAAAGAAGAAAAGTCAAATTGTCAAAAACGATGACAATCGTTCAAAGATCCTTAGCACAGTGTAGAAAAAGGAAAACATCTAAGTAGAAAATCACTGGAGTACTGCATCATGCTAGAAACTCCTTGTTAAAGTTCTATTGTTGCAAAATCGGGGCAGAGCCATGGTGGTCCAAATCTAAGCAAGTGAATTTGTTGGTGGATGAAAAGGATTGCATTTCTTTTACAAATAAACCTAACTGGCTGTGCACAAAACCCATATTGAAGGGATTAAATACTAGGGAAATAATTTTCTAGTCCTTTTTTTTTTGTATATATCTTGACCCATGGGACTACACCTTCTTCATAATCTTGTGTTGGGATACAAAGACGGACACGAGGAATGATGTTGCAGTGCTAGATGATGAATGTGCACTGGAGGTACACTTGTGATAGCATCCATTTTTGACAAGGCAGTAATAAGATTAAAATGTACTTAAATGTAGATTCGTTCTTGAACATTGGTGTAATATATAGATGGTCATGCTTCTTACATATATTTTGTGTCACCATGCTGGAAATCCTGGGCAATGTAACGTTGTTACCTACCGGAACTCGGACAAGACGGAGGTTCTCATCCTGGGCTCCTCACCCTCCGCCTGGGACGACTCCTGGTGGCCTCCCGCCCTGGGCACCGCACCCAAACCGACAGACCATGCACGCAACCTGGGCTTCATCCTGGACTCCTCCCTCTCCATGACCAGGCAGGTCAACAACGTCTCCTCGGCGTGCTTCAACATCCTACGCATACTTCGGAAGATCTTCTGGTGGATCCCCACAGAGACCAGGAAGACCGTCACCCAGGCCCTCGTCACCAGCCGACTGGACTATGGTAACGCCCTCTACGCCGGTACCACCGCCAAGCTCCAGAAGAGACTCCAGCGGATCCAGAACGCCTCAGCCAGACTCATCCTCGACATCCCACGATCCAGCCACATCTCCGGACATCTGAGAGACCTTCACTGGCTCCCCGTCAACAAGAGAATCACCTTCCGCCTCCTCACCCACGCACACAAAGCCCTACACGACCAAGGCCCGAGCTACCTCAACAGCCGAGTCAACTTCTACGCTCCCACGCGCCACCTCCGATCAGCCAACCACGCCCTCGCCGCCGTCCCCCGCATCCGAAGAGCGACTACAGGAGGAAGGTCCTTCTCCTACCTGGCCGCCAAGACCTGGAACTCCCTCCTGACCGACCTGCGCCTGACCCAAGACCACCTCTCCTTCAGGAAGAAGCTGAAGACCTGGCTATTCGAGCAGTAGCGGCACCCCCCCCCCCCCAGCGCCTTGAGACCCTACGGGTATGTAGCGCGCTTTATAAGTGTCACTGATTGATTGATTGAGCTTCTGAAATTCATTCAGATCATACTTGGAGCTGCTTAGTCTTAGCCTAAGAAAGGAATTCGAAACCATTTCTGAGGAGCCAGTAAGACATTTTATAGCATGAAAAAAGTACCCACAAGAATGTAAGGCTGAAGCACACGTCAACAAAATGGTGGAGAACATTAGCTATAGGTAAATTACTTTCTTCAGGGTGGCACATACTTTTAACAGTAAGTGGCTGTCATGTGTTTCCTACGTGGCCCATTGTCGTTTTCCCTATGTTAGCCTAATTATGAATGCTGTAGGCAGCTTTTGCATTGTACACTTCACCAAATATTACGCTTTTTTTTTGGGACACACTATTTTCCCACCTAGTCAACACATGGTTTTATATTTTGTTATTTTCCTGGGATTGAGTCCGAACAGCCTAGGCAAGGTTAACCAACATTGCTCCTTGTTATTCTCTGTAGTAAGACACTAGCACCTAGACATAATAGAGAAAACAAGCTGCTGTTTTTGAACACATTTTTGAATATAACCCGGGACTTGCAGACAGAGCAAAAGTCCTGAGACAAGAGGGCTACATCAGCTGGGATGTAGAGCAACTATCTATATGTGCTAAGGTATGGGGTCCGCCACCAAGTCCAGGGATCTATAATCACATTGTTTTTGTAGTGAGGGTGGGTTCAGGTGAATCTGTCACATATTATGACAGGGGTTTTTATTGTATATGGTCTGCTAATAATGCTAATTACATTACTGACTTGCGTCTGTTTTCTGGTTGTGGCGCAATTAATGCATATTAGAACATGATACTTTATATAAATATTGTAAACTTACTTCATGTCTCTTCTATTTATTATGGACAAGTGTGAGAGAGAATGTAAGGGGGTGACCTGGTACCACAATCCCGGAGAGGGTCGAGAGGGTTGTGTTCTGGGGTGCCAAATCACTTGTCTATCTGGAAAAGTTAGGAGGGCAAGTGAGGGACTATAAGCTAGTCGGATGATGTGGCATGGTGACTTAATTCCCTCAAGCTGGTGCTCGATTGTCCCAAGCATAGGTCTGTTCCTGAGCAAAATCCTTGCAACATGGTATCACTTGGGACAATGGGATTGTGAAGAGTTTTCTTTAATGGAATCAATTTTTTAGAACCACCTCTTCCACTTATGTCTTTGATGTGGGCAACAATGCGCAAGCAGTGCCTCAGAAAAGCCCATGGTGTTCTCCCAGTCATGGTCTTCCCAGCTTGTCAATCTTTGGCACCTGCACTTTGGCATGTTTGACCACATGGTATTATTACGAGTGGTAGAAGTCTATTGACAGTTGTATGCACAACCCTGTCTATATGATGCTTCATTACTTAGATTAGAGATGTACTTTAACTAAATAAACAAATGCCAATAACGGAAAAAAGGGAATTGTTTGCCAGGCTCTGAATAATGAAACTCCTCACAGTCTGCGGTGCACAGGAATTCTGAAGACAAAAATGTAGGTGACACGGTATGGCTGATCTGGAAGTATGTGAATGAATCTAGTCACTGAAAGCTTTCAGAGAGTCCTCTAAGTTAAAAAATTTAATTTCATTGATTCAGTCTTCCAAGATAAATGCTTAATGTCAACTGCGCATTATCTCAAAAGATAACAGAAGTCTTGTGTCTTGTTAGCAGTGTTCACCTTCCACATTGATGTAGGCATATAAACTGGGAACAAAAAAACTCGCCAACGATTTCAGAATAGTCTTAGAATGGGAGAGGTGAACTACTGTTTATGAATATATGTAGCCATACTGTATGATAACTCATACATGAATGTAGTTGAAGACCATACAGATCGCCTTTCCCAATTTCCAGGAGGTATGGTATGGTAAGTCATGCATCAGGCCAAGATCACTGAATGTAAATTTCAGCTTTTTTATATAATAAGTTAATTTTTTTTTTTTTTTTTAAGTCGAGCCTGGGCAGTGCATGTGCTGCTCTGCGAGGCATGTTGTATCAGGTAGGGGCTTGAAGCTCCGCCCACTCTCCGCCCATATTTTTCAATGGCTTGTGTCATTGTTCACTGCAAACTGTGGCTGTTCATTGGTCAATAGGCATAGTAGTCCCTCCTTAGTACCGCCTTGTCTCATTTTATAACCTCCCATGGCGACACCCTGTTACTTGTGGTGTTACTCGGTAGGCTTTAATTACAGTCTCCGAGCACTATTTTCTCAAATAGCTTTGTCCTGCCAGCAATACTCTCCTAACGCTTTAAAATATATATGGCACAAATGGATTTGCAATGCAATAGGTCTTGCATTTGCGAGAGTTTAAGCTATTGGCATTGTAAATGACAATCCCTTTTATTGATCTGTTTTAAAAACAACTCATAAATAAAAGGCATTGTCATTTACAAAGCCAATAGCTCAAACTCTCGTAAATGCGAGACCTACTGAATTGCCAGTGCTTGTTTTCACTTGTCATTACCATACCCAGAGTAATCCATTTCAAACTCAGATTTTTCTAGCTCCTCGAACAATCCGAGAAGTACTTGTTTGGGTTTAAGTCGAGAATTTATAACTTCACCATTGTAATAGTCATCAGTACACACTTCTAAAATCTGAGGAATAAGAGAGCTCCAAACAGAATGAAAAAACCTTAGTAAAACATGTATGACAATTGGAAATTAGGCTACAACACACCTCCCTGAGATTTTCCCAATTATAGCAAGTGTGATTGAAGCACTTGTTTCTATGTAGCATACATCTGAGGAAACTGAAACTTCCCAAGAGCTACACACCTTTCTTTCTCATTGTGTCACACCCTCTCAATCACATCCTTCCCTAAAATCCTTGAAGTAAACTAAACATTCTGACAATGCCCTGCATTGTTGAGTCGTTTGATAGGTTTTCAACAACAATCACTGCTATATAAGAATTATAAAAATATGTTTTAAGACAGTCTCTAGTTCCTTTACATAGTGCAGTATGTGTTTTCTCTACTGATACATACACACATCAGTCTTGTACAACTCGTTTTTCCTGAAGGTCGGAGATGGACTTCACATGACCCTACTCTACATAATCTCCAAACTTGATTTTCCAACGTGGATTCAGCATTCAAAAACCTTGAAATGAGGTAATTCCATAAGCAATTGCCTACAAATTGTCTCCAGTGTATTTGTAAGCCAAGCCTAGGGATTTCAGTGTGGTTTACCAAACACAAACAGGCCTCGAAAAATCATAACAATTTTGCTAGACCTGCAGGTTGAGTAACTTGAATAACATGCTCGACCTAATTGTAATGTACTTGACCCATAGACTGGTCTCAAATTGTGTGATCATTGGCAAATATTTTATTTCAGAGTCGCCTTTTTCTTCATTCTCACATGAATGCACCTTCAAACATGTGTGTTCAACATTTCCGCTGTACAAAGCAAAACTCTTTTGTTTGATTAAATAGACTAAACGTATGCTCGTTGTGTAATAAGAATTTAGCCCATATATAGGGTACATAAGATCCCTGAATTGCCTCTCAGTTTACTAATAGAATTGCCATAAGGGCAGATGCAGGAGTGTTTCTCAGTTCATGTTTAAAACTCACTTTTGATAAATATATTACTAAAGCATGATGTGGTAGCGCACTGTCATTTACAGACAGTAAATTTCCAAGAAATGGCCACAAATCTTCCTACTACTGTGCAGTTTTACTGATATAACTATTTAGAGCATTTATAATAATCTGTGAAAATTGGGTTCCAGAAAACATTTATCATTTGAACATAACCAAGTAAAGAGTTTTGATATGTTTTTCATCTATTAAAATATTTTTTTCATCACATAGAAGTACAAAAAACAGGCTTTCACAACTACTGAAATACATTTTTAAATGATTGCACAGTTGACTTATAAGCAATTTAAAGAACAAGTTACTTACCTTCGGTAATGATATATCTGTAAGAAACATTAGTTAGTTAGATTCCTCATCTTAGAATATCCCCAGGCGTCAGGCTGGATCCGGAAAGATTTTTCGCCAGCAATACCCCTTGCGTGTCGCTAGGCGTCGTCTGCGGCTCCGCATTCGTCGTCGGCGTTGTGCGCCGGAATGACGTCAGAGTACTTCGACGCCGCCCTCGCGCACTGACGTCAGTTCTTGTACATAGTTTTCCGCGCCAGGAACACAGAGCCATGCAAGAGACCGACACTGGTGCCAAAAAAGTCTAGGGCCCTGAAAAGGATAACCTTAACCCTAGATATCAGTTCGCAGAACGGGGAGGATGGGTGGGTCGGTGAGGAATCTAACTAACTAATGTTTCTTACAGATACATCGTTACCGAAGGTAAGTAACTTGTTCATCTGAAAGAAACATGTTAGTTAGATTCCTCACCTTAGAATAGATACCCCAGCAATACCAACCCCGGTTGTGGGTCTGCAAACCAAGATCTCACCAGAAAGTCCTGAAGAACAGAACGGCCAAAGAAGCCGTCTTTCCGGACTTGGCTGTCCAAGTAATAATGTTTGGCAAACGTGTGCAGCAAGGCCCACATTGCTGCCTGACAAATGTCCTGCAAGGGGACTCCCCGGCCCAGGGAAGTTGTCGCCGCTGTGGCCCGAGTGGAATGGGCCCTCAGCCCTACAGGAGGTTCCTTTTGGGCTGAGGAGTAACAGGCCTTGATACACAAAACGACCCACTGAGAGATGGTTCGCTTGTGCACCGCCCGCCCCTTCTTAGCGCCCACGTAGCCAACAAAGAGTTGGTCGTCCACCCGCAACTGCTTGGTGCGGTCCAAATAAAAGGACAGCACCCGTTTTGGGTCCAGACGGTGGAGCCTCTCTTCCTCCTTCGAAGGATGCGGAGGCGGAAAGAAGGTGGGCAACGTAACAGACTGCCCGATGTGAAAGGCAGTTACCACCTTAGGGAGAAAGGATGGACGAGTCCTGAGTACAACTTTGTCCGGTATGGACCGAATGAAAAGGAGGCTTCGAAGAGAGAGCCTGGAGCTCACTCACCCTCCTAGCTGAGGTGATGGCAACCAGGAAAGCAGTCTTGAGCGTCAACAGACGTAGGGGACGATTATGAAGTGGCTCAAAGGGAGCGCACATCAGATACGTCAATAGCAGATTCAAATCCCACTGAGGCATTACGAAAGGAACAGGAGGAAACATGTGAGTAATGCCCTTGAAGAAGCGAGAAACAACAGGGGATTTGAAAAGAGAAGGCTGATCGGGAAGCCGTAAGAAAGCAGAGATAGCAGAAAGATAACCTTTAAGAGTGCCCAGAGCAGAGCCCTGCTGGGCCATGGAAAGAAGAAAGAGGAGAACCTCAGAAAGAGAGACGGAAAGGGGATCCACAGCCTTTGCTGTGCACCATGCCACAAATTTGTTCCACCGGCAGGCGTACACCGATTTTGTGGAGGGACGCCTGGATGCCAGAATCACATCGCAGACTTCAGGAGGCAAGTCAAATGGCATCTACTGTTGCCGCTCAATCTCCACGCATGGAGGTGGAGACTGGACAGGTTCGGGTGGAGCACCGTCCCCTGCTGCTGCGACAGAAGGTCCTCCCGAAGATGCAGTCGTATCGGGGGATCGATTGACAGACTGAGTAGCTCGGGATACCAGTACCTTCGTGCCCAATCCGGAGCCACCAAGATGACTTGGGCCCGGTCGCGCCTGATCTTCTTCAGCACTCTGGGCAGAAGTGGTATAGGCGGAAAGGCGTACAACAGACCGCAACTCCACTCGCGACGAAAGGCGTTCCCAAGCGAGTGCCGCCTTGGAAACTCCAACGCGCAGAACTGCTGACATTGCGCGTTCTCTTCGGTGGCGAATAAATCTAACCAAGGCTCTCCCCACTGCTGAAAGAGGCCTTGCGCCACGTCCGAGTTTAGACGCCATTCGTGATCCATCATGCACCGGCGGCTGAGTTCGTCTGCTCTGGCGTTCAGAGAGCCCGCCAGATGTTGAACCACCAGGGTGATGCCCTGATGTTCCATCCATGTCCAGAGGCGTAGAGCCTCCTGACAAAGGGTCCACGACCCCACCCCGCCCTGTTTGTTGCAATACCACATGGCGGTGGTATTGTCCGTGAACACCTGCACTACACTTCCCCTGACAGAGGGAGAACCCCAGCAAATGCAAGAGGTCGGCCGTGGTCTGGAGGTGGGAGACAACTGCCTGGGGCGAGCCCGCCTTCAACAACCAGTCGTCGAGATAGGGGAAGACTGGAACCCCCAATCTGCGCAGATGAGCTGCGACCACCGCCATCACTTTCATGAACACCCCAGGGGCACTGGTGAGGCCGAAGGGGAGCATGGTAAACGGAAAATGATCTTGGCCCACCGTGAACCGTAGGTAACGCCGGTGGGGCGGCAGGACGGGGATGTGGAAATAGGCGTCCTGCAAGTCCAACGCTACCATCCAGTCTCCAGGGTCTAGGGCAGCCAGAACCTGAGCTAAGGTGAGCATCTTGAACTTCTCCTTCCAGAGGATGGCGTTGACGCTCCGGAGGTCCAAGATAGGGCGTAGGCCTCCTTTGCCCTTCTTGGGAACCAGAAAGTAGTGGGAACAACAACCACGACCTACTTCTGGACTAGGAACGCGCTCGATGGCCCCCTTGGCCAAGAGGGCCGTAACTTACTCCTGTAGAAGTTTCAAGTGAACCCCCAACATGGGGTGGTACTGCGGTGGCATGGCTAGAGGGGTCGCTTCGAAGGGGAGGGAGTAGCCCCTTCGGACGATTTGCAGCACCCAACTGTCCGACGTGATGGAACGCCAGTGGAGCAGGTGATGGCGAACTCTGCCTCCCACTGGCGTGGAATGGGCCTAAAAGCACGGACTAGCAGGGCTTTGAGGCGGATTCTGCTGGGGTAGATGTGGACGGACCGGCACGTTGTCCCCCTGTACCGCCTTGGCAGAAGCCACGTCCGCGACCGCGTGGAGGTTGGTTCTGCGGCCTGTGGCTAGGCGGACGGGAGGGGGCGCCCCTTCCTGCGCCATGAAAGGGGCGAAAAGTGGAAGTTTGCGGACGCGGACCGAGAGGCCCAAGGACTTGGCTGTAGCCCTGGAGTCCTTAAAGCGCTCCAGCGCACTATCCGCTTTGTCGCCAAAAAGGGGACTGCCATCGAAGAGCATGTCCATGAGGGTGCTCTGGACATCCCCAGAAAAACTTGTGGACCGCAGCCAGGCGTGGCGACGAAGCGCCACCGTGGTCGGCATTGCCCTACCCAGTGAGTCCGTAGTGTCCAGTTAACATCGGATTGCATGCCGCGCTGCATCCCGCCCCTCGGCAAGAGCCTGGGCGAGCCGTGTCCGGGCCTCCTCCGGACACTGGGGCTGCACATCCTCCACCGTATCCCACAGGGAGTGGGAGTAACAGTCCAAAAGACAAGTGGTGTTAATAGACCGCAATCCCAAACTAAGGGAGGAGAACAGCTTCTTACCAAACTGTTCGAGTCTCTTGGCGTCCCGATCCGGGGGAGCGGATGGGAAGGAGGTCTGGGAAGTAGAGAATAACCAGGCTCTCGGGCGTGGAGTGCATGGACAGAAAACTGGGGTCGCCCGGTGGAGGGCGGTTGCGCCGGGCCACGTTCCGGTCCACGGGAGGTACTGTGGAGGGCTTGGACCAGGTGCCCTTCAGAACGTCAACCAGTGCTTCATTAAAGTGCAGCAGAGGCTCCGAGGAGCTTGCTGATGGTTGGAGCACTTCAGTGAGGAGGTTAGTCCTCACGGCCACAGCAGGTAGCTGCAGCCCAAGGGCTTCGGCCGCCTTGCGCAGCACCACAGAAAATGCAGCACCTTCCTCCGAAGCCACGGTCGGAGGAGAGATGAAGCCAGTGTCAGGGGAGGTGTCAAGACCACTGGCATCCCCCAGCTCGTCTGCCCAGTCCTGAGATAACTGGCCCTGCCGGGCCAGAGGGTCCTCAGACCCCTCCCAGTCGTCACCGTCATCCGATTCCTGGTAAACAGGTGGAATGATCAGAGCCAGGCGTAAGATTAAATTGCCAACCATTGGCGTCGGGTGCGGCGCCAGACGGCGTCGGTCCGACTAAAAGGGTATGCTCTTCCCGGATCGGAGCTGTCTGGCGTGAAAAAAGAAGAACTGACGTCAGCGCGCGAGGACGGCGTCCAAGTACTCCGACGATGTCATCACGCGCACGACGCCGACGACGGACGCGGAGCCACAGACGACGCCTAGCAATACCCAAGGGTATTGCTGACGAAAATCTTTCCAGATTCAGCCTGACGTCTGGGGATATTCTAAGGTGAGGAATCTAACGAACGTGTTTCTTTCAGATTGTGTGTTGCGAATAACCTGATACACTTCAACTTTTTATTTCACACTTTGTACAGCAGGTCAGACAGTTCACTTTACAAAATCCTAGAACTCTGCAGACAGTAGAGGATAACTAATCATAAACTGACATCTTACCTCGGTCTCAGAACACAGAAAAAATGACAAGATAAAAAGATTTAAATGCATCATTATTGCTACTTCACGTTCTGACTGAATTGAACACTTGTTCTTCGTCAACTCACCAGAATGGATGAGTAGGTCCTAAATTTAGCTCGAACTGATAAAATCTCATTCGCCATAGCAAGTGGGTGAGTACATTTTGAGGCCTGACAAAGAAATATTTACTTCTCAGTAGGAGTAGTTCTGCAGTTTGAAGAATTTTAAGGATTCCATGCTGTGCATTATTCCACCATCTAGTGGTTGGATCCGGGATTCTTTTGTTAGTCCTCTTTTTATTTTTGTAAACTCTCACTTTTTTTTGTTTGCCGTCATCTGTGGCTATTTAGTGCTAAGCCCATCCTTCTGTGACATTAGATGTGTGCCCCGGAAGCCTGTGAGCATGGTCGCCATCTTCAGAATCTTTTTTCAATTTTTGGTGACCTTTTTGCTTGTTGACTTCTTGAGGATGTACGGTATCGCTGTGTTTAACCCTCTTTTTAGCCTCATTTTTCAGGGAGGGGAAGGGTCACATGTGAATCCAGTAAATTCTTCAAGCTATAAAACTATTCCTACTGTTAAGTAACTATTTTGTTTTGAAGCATGAATACTTTTCCCGATTCATATGCTGTGCATGGATTTTGTAGCGATCTCTCTGGTTTCTCTTGGAGGCTGTACTAAAATGAGGTTGCAAACAGGTACTCCAGCACTCTGTCCCACTTGTGACTCTTTGTTCAGCTCCATGACACGCAATAGTGCCTTGGGAAGGTGTGAACTGGTAACCAGGTAGCTGTCATGCATATGTCGCTTTCCGGCAGGTGTTAGAAATGGAGTTTCTGTTTGGCAGAGGTATGCACTCTGTCCAAGCAGGAACCACCACCCTAATCACTAAAAGATGTAGCTTGGCACAGAACAGTCAGGTTTATCTAAAGAGGAAATGTGTAAAGTATTTGTGCAACACATTCACACAGTAACACAATGAAAACACCACAAAGGGGCAAGATGGCGTCCGACGACTCCGACGAGTGAGCAGCGAGCTCCCAGTCTCTCCCCCCTTTCCTAGTCTATGAAGCAAAACTGAAGGCTAACCACGGAGTTAGCGGAACAAGGACTTGGCAGTATTGAAGACTTAACAGCGGTATTGGAAAGGTGCTCGCAAAGGTTAGCAGGTGTCTGAATGAAGGCTTTTTTTTCAGTGACAGGTCCATTGAGAGGCTCGACCGTGCTGCAATACACAGATTATTCAGAGGCGGCAAGCCCAGCGGTTGCAGGAGGCTGGGCCTTCTAGGCTCAGGTGTAGCGGTATGCCTCCCAAATCGGCAAGAGAAGGGAAAACCCACGTAATGGTGGATGCGGCGTCTTAACAGAGGTGCAGCTACCAGGCATGGTATGCAGCAGGCGACTGCAGATGGTGTACAGTGCAGTATAGACACACTGTTTCAAGGTGAGCAGGGAATCTACAATAAAAAGGTCCCCCAGATATTCTTTGGCAAAAAAGAAAAATACTGCTCCACATGCTTCCAAAGTGAGTGCTGCGAAAATGATAGAAGGAACACCAGGAAATTTGGGCAATATCCTGGCTGATGATACATTTCAGGAGCCGGTGTTGCCAGAAGTCTACTCTAAAAATAATTCAGAAGCTATACAGGAAAGTGGGGTTGAGGCTAGGGAGGTAGGGGCAGTAGTAGAATACAACCCAGCTCTGACAGATGCAAATGAGTCGGCGGAGGCAGAAAAGGCTGTGTAAAATGCTGCTGTCACAAGATCTAAAGCGGATGGAGACGGAGCTTTGGGCGCAGTTGACTATTCTTATCTGTCCTTCAAGGGTGATGCAAGAGGGATTCATAGTTGAAAGACTTGCTAGATCCTTAGTAATGCATGTAATTTTCTTTTTTCTGATTAAGGCAGAGTATTTGCTCGAAGAAGGAAAGAATTTGGTTGGGGGTGGGGGGGGGGGGGGGGACATATCAGGTAGAAAGCCAGCTCCCCATCGCAAGGGCCACAGGCCCTAGTGCCCGCTGTTTTGGGGAAGGGGTAAGGATGGATGGGGAGGGTGTCTTTTGGTGGTGGGTGAGGGGGGTCTTCTAGGAAGGGGTAGGGAGGGGTTAAAAAAAGTGGATCAGGAACTCATACAGGTGATAAAGAAGGGAGAAGAAGGTAAGGAAATACGAACCAAGATTGCGTGTTGTAAAGCTAAAATTAACAAGTTATGGAGTAAGGAAATTGCCAGTCAGTATAAGGTGTACAAAGAAGAAAGGTATGAATATGGGGAAGCCACAGGGCGATACTTGACACAAAGGTTACGAGCCAAACAATCTTCAGAGAAAATAACTACACTGGTTGATCCAGTTGGAAACACAGTAGAAACTATGGAGGGCATCCTGGGAATATTTCGTGCTTTTTACAAAGAACTGTATACACAGAATGAATCTAACCACCAAGACAGATATTTTTACAACAATTGGACCTAGTGGAATTAAGGCAAGAAGACAAGGTACTACTTGATGCTCCGATAACTATGGAGGAGTTCGAGGAGGCTATAGGTTCGCTGGCCAGTGGGAAAGCAGCAGGACCAGAGAAGCTGCCACTCGAGGTATATCGAACACTCTTTCAAGTACTTAAGGAAGATATGCTGGTTACATTTCAAGAGGCACAGTCTGGGAATCTGCCACCATGGGATTAGGCTAATATAGTGGTTTTTAAAAACAAATACAAGTCCTCAAATTTGCCAGGGTCGTATAGACCAATATATCTGTTAAATGCCGATGGCAAAGTATACGCGAACATCCTAGCAACAAGGCTGGCGTGAGTTATCACGCCCTTGGTATCTACTTACCAGCATGGATTTATACCTGGCAGGAGCACACTCAACCATATAATAGAGTAGTCACATTGATAGATTATGCTAATATACAACACAGCAGGTTAGGATTGATCTTTTTCGACACTAAAAAGCGTTTGACCCTGTCTCCTGGCTATTTTTATGGGCTGTCATGCATAGGATATTGTTTGGTTCAAGCTACATCAGGGCTATACAAATTATGTATAAATCACCGCGAGCTAAGATTTGTGTAATTGGCAGAGAATCAGAGCCTGTGTAAATCAGTATGGGGAGGAGACAGGGGTGTCCCTGCTCCCCGCTGTTTGCTATGTATATTAACCCGTTCCTTGTAATGTTGGAAATGAGTGATAGGATTTACTCTATGATTTGCGGGCAACACCAGGTGCGGGTTTTAGCCTATGCGGATGACATGGCGGTGGCAACCTCAGACCCTGAGCAAGCAATTGTGGAGATAGAAAGCTTGGCCTATTCATTTGGGAAGGTTTCAGGGTATAAATTAAATCCAACCAAAACTCAGACCTACAGTTTGGTTTCGTCCAGGTCTGGGCACTGTCGAACAATCTTTACATCCTTCCCTGATCGTCCAAAAGTATACTAAGGCCAAAAAAGGATGTGTCCATCTTACATTCATAGACCTAACATGCGCCTTTGATATGGTAGACCACCCAAAGGTTTGATCCAATTAGGCATTGTCAGCGCAATAATATCCCTACTCAGTAGGCTACATGAACATACTACAGCCAGAGTACGGTATAGCATGAACGGAGATTTATCTAAGGACTTTCCATCATTCACTGAAGTTAGACCGGGCTGGTTCTAGGCACCTTTTCTATTTCTAATTTATATTAATTTCCAGGGAGAGCACCTGATAACGGACGGGAAGGACCTGCCAAAGATCAACGAGAGAGAAATCCCGGTGCTGCTTTATGCAGACAACGCCATTTTCATTGCAAAAACCGCTAATGGTCTCCAGATTTTACTAGATGCATTTAATAGTTTTATGAGTAGTTTAGGACTAAACACAAATCGAACAAAGTCCTTTGTAATGAAATGTGGCCCCAAACTAGCCAAGACTAAAATGTTTTTATTTTGGGGGGACGGGAGAATTATTAAAACTCCACCTCTTACGTATTTGGGAATTTCGATCGAAGTAGATTTTAATTGGAAATTCCTCCTCAATGTAAGAGCCATTCAATTCCAAAGAGCAGTTAATGCAGTTTTTAGATTCTCCAAATGACTGAAGCACTAACCACCAAGAGAAATGTTTCGCATCTTTAAAAGCAAATGCGTGTCTGTCGCCACATTTGGTGAGGGCTTATGGGGGTATATTAGTGGCAAATCTCTACAAATTGTAGAGAACAAAGTTATAAGGAGGCTCCTGGAAGTTCCATGTTCTACCTCGACAGCCTTTTGCCATGAACGGGTTGGGCTTGATTATATAGGACACCATATCAAGCTACAACCACTTTTGTTATGGCACAGAATCTTGCAAAACCCAAAAGCCCATCTATGCAGGTCAATCTTACAAGATTGTCTGAAGCTGGACAACTGTCTGGGTATTCCATGTCTTAAGTACATTAAAACGAGTTTTGAAAGACTTGGTGCCTCAACATTTCATCTTAACCAGGATAGTCTCTCGACTATTCCCCTAACTCAAATGAAAGCCCTCTTTAATCAAAAAGTACAAGG
This sequence comes from Triturus cristatus, assembly GCF_964204655.1. NCBI lineage: Eukaryota > Metazoa > Chordata > Amphibia > Caudata > Salamandridae > Triturus > Triturus cristatus. The sequence goes on along the minus strand of NC_140589.1, from coordinate 237,424,554 downwards.
GACATGGGTAGAGACCAAAGCAGGACCGTTAGAACAGATACCTAGGGTTTTTCCTGCACGCCCGGCACGTATAAATGAGGCACGAGTTTCTTCTGACATCGTTTCATCTCCAAACTATACACTTTGCTAGCTTTCCCAGTAAAAGGCATGTGGTTTTCATTTCTTCCCCGCTGTCACTGTCAATTCCCAGCAGAACAAAGCACTATGCACTTTTGGCAAATTTTACACTGCACAAAGAGTGTGGTTTCTCCCCCCTAATTTACGAGCATTAAAAACTAACTCTCATGCAGCAGCCTTTGCTTATTTGCACTGCTTGGGAAACGAAACCGCTATACATGCTGTTTTAAATTACACGTTAAGTGCTATAAAGGTACGATATTGTCATTTAATTACTCTTATTGTTCAGAAGTCTTTTATATCGGTTTTTAGTACTTTTAACAAGTGTCTGACATTTCACAGACCCTCCAGGATTTCGTGATGCGCTAAATATCGCGAAATCAGCTGACTAGCACAATGACCATAAAATGTAATTTTTTGGCCGCTAAAAACGGCTTCCAGCAGACAGCCACAAAAATGGTGGCATTTTATTGGCTGTGTACATGTACGCGTCACTACGTGGCGCTGTACAGACTTAATAGCTGCCTGCTGACAGAAAGAGAAGAAAACCAAAGTAGCTCTTCGCTAGCAAACTTTGTAAAGGGTATGCACTCTGTGCACATCATTTCGGTCCAAGCGTGCGATCTTTAAATAAAGTTCTTCAAGACAGGCTGAATATGTAATGGAGGGGAGTTGCTGGCATTCTGTCGAAACCCGCACTATCGCCACTGAAGGGCCAGGGCGTGCAACACAGCCGAATTCCCTTTCTGTCATTATGATGGCGGCAGTCGACAGGCTGATCCTGACCTGAGATTGGCAGGATAATAGAAGGCGGAAGCGCGTGAAGAAAGCTTTCAAAGAAATGGAGACGTCTGCAATCAATGTGTCTCTCAAAGCTGAAGTATTTCACAATCCACTGGGAGTGTCTACATAGCTGTTGGCATTTTGCCACTTCTGTGCATCCCCTCTTTCTAGAAAGCGTGATGTCCTGCATTTCTACTTGCTGAAAAATAAGTATCTTCAGGGTAATCTAGTCTGAAAAGCACGGAATGTATTTGCATTTAGGATAACTTGCGTCCTTGGTCAACATGCATCTCAGATTCAAATCCCCAGGTGACGAAGGTAGATACATCTGGTACAATAATTTAAATACCGGAAGATGCTTCTCTATTGCACCCGGTTTCCATGTATGTCCTTCTTTACACCTAAGAGCACAATGTTTTGTGTAAAGGGCTTCAATCTGCCGGCTCGATCCCCTTCACAGCCTCTCAGCATCAGGACGGGTTGAAAGCAGGTGTGGGGGGCTGAGATACATCCTAAAGCTTTCAAGGCCATGGAAGAGTGCCCAGATCAGACGTGGGAGGGGGCAGGGAGTCAGTGAATGCTACATGAGAGGGGACTATGTGACTGCATCCAGGGAGCGATGGGGGCTGTGTGACTGAAACCAGAGACTGACCGAAGCCAGAGAGCAAAGAGCTCTGTGCGACTGAAACCAGGGAGCAAAGAGCTCTGTGCGACTGAAACCAGGGAGCAAAGAGCTCTGTGCGACTGAAACCAGGGAGCAAAGAGCTCGGTGCGACTGAAACCAGGGAGCAAAGAGCTCTGTGTGACTGAAACCAGAGAACAAAGGGGTCTGTATGACAAACCAGGGAACAAAGGGGTCTGTATGATTGAAACCAGGGGACAAAGGAACCTGTATGACTGAAACCAGGAACAAAGGGGTCTGGATGACAAACCAGGGAGCGAAGTGTTCTGTGTGACTGAAACCTGGGAACAAAGGGGTCTGTATGACAAACCAGGGCACAAAGGGGTCTGTATGGCAAACCAGGGAACAAGGGGTCTGTATGATTGAAACCAGGGAACAAAGGAACCTGTATGACTGAAACCAGGAACAAAGGGGTCTGGATGACTAAAACCAGGGAGCGAAGTGGTCTGTGTGACTGAAACCAGAAAGAGAAAAGGACTGGGTGACTTAAACCAGAAGAGGAGTGGTGAAAGTGGTGCCATGACAGGGCTGCATACATGAGCGCTAGAACCTCCCAGGGAGGAATACGGCTCCCTCCCATGAGGTTAGGATTGGAGCTGTAATTCCATAGAGTTGCAGAAACTTTAAACATGCCTTATTCAAAGTGGAATAATGCTAAAACAGGTTCCACTGATTTAAGGCTGAAAATGAATGAATAGGAGTAAAAAAACACAGTGCTGCAACAATGCTGCAAAATTAAAAATGTTGTGCTGTTAAATTTTAATTTTTGTGCTGCTAAATTTGCAAATCTATGCTGCAATAACCTGGGGGCGTCTGTCTTAGTCTTATGAATTTTAATACTGTATTTGGTTTTCTTTTATTTGCTCTGACGTTTATGGTCGAGTTAAGCCGTATAAACTCTTTGATGTACAATTTGTCCAAAGCCTTAGCCATGACTGCATTTAACCACCTGTTAAGGTGCCGAGCTACATTCTCTAGTATCAGTCTCTGAGTCAGTGACCAGGCAGGTGCCTGGAAGATCAAACACCCCCCAACACAGGAACTCCTGAGGGAGGGAACCCAGGGAATGGATGCACATAAAGTCTGCTCATTGCTGAAGGCCTATCTAGGGCAGAAATATTGAAATAGTGGCAGGTGGGGGAGAGGGAGAGAGAGAATAATAATATGTATGCATTTCTCTTACCAAATGGCAAAGCTAGGACTAAACAGCCTTTTGAAGTTTATTGTGACGGCACCTGGGTACCAACAATTTGGAAAATAAGATGTCAGGACATGAAATTTAATTACGCTACTCTGAATTTTGTTAGAATTCAAATGCACTCTGCAACAGTAAAACTTTCAAAAATGTATTTTAAGCATAATGCTGCCTATACGTATGATAGAGTTTAACTTGGCCAGAGACCTTTGATTTAACATTACACGGTTTTCACCCTTTGAGTACACACAAATAACTTGTCTCTTCAGAGTTGCTGATCAGGTATGCCTTTTTAATTTGTGTCTACCAAGATATAATAATTTCTCTTCAATTACCTGAAAATGTTAATGCAAGAATGTGACATAAAAGATTGCTACAAATGTAAACCATACACACAACCTACCGATTTGTCTAGCAGCATTGGGTCAACATCAGCCAAACTTGTGCCAACTTTTGCCCGTTCACGTAGAATTCCACTGGCTAAATCCTCTGCTCTCAAGTTCATTGGTAGACATCTGTCATTAAATATAACTGCATACAGTTAGTTTATGCACCAAAATATTTGAGGGATTTTAAGTAAGCTAACACAAACTTATGCACACAGGACGAATCCTTGTTAGTACATTTTGAAATCAATTACATTCAGATTTCAAAACCTATCCTTTTCCCCTTGTCTCTCCTCTTACAAGCCAACTGATAACTCTCTCTGTGGTCAACCTTAATAATTACTTCCCTGACAATCATATTTTCAGACTGTAGTACAGGCTTCACTTTCACACTTAATTATACGATGTTTGCAGATTTGCGAGAGACAGACAGCGAAAGATTTGGTAGATAGAGTTCAAGCCAACAGTCCATAAGGAAACTATGTTTAAATCACAAATAACTTTGGTACAGTTCATGCAAGTAGATTTGATTTTGGAAAGGTTTGAATAATGTGGTCTATGGGATGAGGAATGTAATACATTAGATCCCAAATCTTGTGCTCTCAATTTAATTTCGATTAGGTAGACTGAACAAAAACTACCAAACAGAATCACAATCACAACAAATGGGCTGTGAAACCCTCATTAAAAAATATACACATTCACAACCAAGAGAAGAATGATATTCAGAGTCCAGCTACAATAATTCAAGTTCAACATTTTATACTGGTTCACGTCTGGAATCTTCCCACTCAAATATCAATATAATGCTTGAACCCACTTTTCAGCAAATATCTCAGCAAACTTTGAATAGATTTTGCACACTAAATTCACCGGCATATATGTGCATGCTAAATGTGGCATCATTCTACCCAGCATTTGTTTTAGCTACTAGAGTAACAAAGTGGAAAAAGATGTTTTGTGACACCCACTCTCTCATCTATAATTCTGCTACTGCCAATATATGTATCTTTCTTGAACTGTACTAAAGTAAATTACAATAAACACAAAAAAAGTGACATAATTACCGGTTTCTTGCTCTTGCCATGCTTTTAGATTTCCTCCTTTCAAATCTTTCTTCATCTGAAGACGACGTTGTATCACTGCTATGAATGGCATGCTTCTTTCTTCTATTACAAAACATACATTACTTAAATCAAATGAATTTTGTCCATAAAGTTCAATAAATAAATGTTTCAAAGTAAAGAATGCAGACTTGTATAAACACAATAGAAGTTTAACCCTGTTTTAATACATGGTTAAACCATAGTCATTCATGGATGACCATGTACAAACCAGGGACATCTGCTGTCTGCCAATCAGCACAGCAATGTCCATCAATAATAATAAGGAAAATGTTACTTACCCAGTAAGCATCTGTTCTTGGCATGTAGAGCTGTAGATTCACATACTTTGCATGCTTTGCATACTCCTGCCATATAGGGTTGGGTCCGGATGTGTGCAAGTTGTTTTTCTTTGAAGAAGTCTTTCCAGTCACTAGATTGGTGATGCCTCCTTTCGGTGAGATTGCGCATGGGCATCGACTCCATAGTTGCATTATTTTCCCGCAGAGGGTGACAATGGAGTTAGTAAAGGTAAAATAGAGATGTCCATGCGTATGTATGTATATAAGATAAGAAAAAACTGCAACAGATATAGGTACCCGGGGAAGCTCTACATGCCAAGAACAAATGCTTACTGGGTAAGTAACATTTTCCGTTAGAGGCATGTGAGCTGTAGATCACATGCTTTGCATAGACTATACAGCAGTATTCTTAAGTGTTTTAAGTACTGCCTTTCCTACATTAGCTTGTTGCCTCGCTAGGCCATCTACACAATAGTGTTTAGTGAATGTGTGCGGTGTAGATGTGTCTATGTTGCTGGCTTACCGATGTCCGCTAAGGAATATTCCCTAAGAAGACCGCAGTAGCCCCTATTTTGCATGTGGAATGCGCTCTAGGGGGAATTGTCAAGGTTCTTTTCGCTTTCACATAACATGTTTGGATACATTTCACGATCCATCTTGCAATGCCCGATTTAGAGATGAGAGTGCCTTTGTGTGGTGGCAAAAAAGCAACAAAAAGCGGTTTTGTTTTACAAATATCTTTTGTTCTTTCCATGTAATATAGTAGAGCTCTTCTAACATCTAGTTTGTGTAGAGCCCGTTATGCTACAGAATCAGGTTGAATAAAGAACACAGGTAGCTCAACAGATTAATTGATGTGAAAAGCAGAAACCACTTTAGGTAGAAATTTGGGATTAGTTCGAAGAAACACCTTGTCTTTGTTAAGTTGAAAAAAAGGCTTTCGGATAGTTAGTGCCTGGAGTTCGCCAACTCTCCTTAGGGAAGTGATTGCAATAAGAAAAACAACCTTCCATGAGAGAAACTGTAATTGACACATGTGCATTGGTTCAAAAGGCGGACCCATTAGCCTTGTAAGGACTATGTTCAAATTCCATACTGGTGCAGGTGGAACTCTTGGTGGTATTACTCTTTTTAGTCCTTCCATAAAGGCTCTAATTACTGGTACTCTGAATAGAGATAAGTGTTGTCTGTTTTGTAAGTATGCAGCCTACTGCTGCTAAATGCAATTTAATGGATGTATAAACTAATCCAGATTGCTGTAAGTATAAAAGATAACATATGATGTTTTGTACCGAAGCATCAGGAATTGTTATTGTTACAGTATATAACAACATTTTTCTATTTTGCTGCATAACACGCCCTAGTAGTAGGTCTTCTAGCCACCTTTAGGATGTTCATACAGTCTGGTGGTAATTGTAAATAACCAAACTCCATGGCTTCAGGAGCCAAATCGCCAGGTTGAGTTCCTTGTGATTTGGATGCCTGATTTATCCATGGCTCCGAGTGAGGAGACTGGAGTTGAGATGCAGCTTTTGGTATGTAACTACTGAGAGCTCTAAGAGGGTGGTGAACCATGGTTGACGTGCTCATGTGGGAGCTATGACAATGAGTTTGTGGGATGATTGTCTGTGCTTCCGAACTACCAGCGGAATGAGTGGGAGAGGCGGGAAAGCGTAGGCTAATGTCCCTGACCAGTTTATCCATAGGGCATTGCCTTTGGAGAGCAGGTGTGGGAACCACGAGGCGAAACTTGGGCATTTTGCGTTTTGATCTGTGGCGAACAGGTCTATGTGAGGAAACCCCCATTCCTGAAAGTAGGGAAGAAGGATTTAGGGATGAAGTTCCCACTCATGGATTTGCTGCTTCTGTCTGCAGAGAAGGACTGCAATTTGATTGTTTACTCCTGGAAGGTCTTCTGCTAGGAGATACATTTTGTAATGTATGGCCCATTTCCAAATGGCTTGTGCTAGGCGTGACAGTTGGAGTGTGTGTACCCCCCTGTTTTTGTATGTAATACATAGCTGTCATGTTGTCTGTGCGGACTAGGACAGTTTTGCCTATTAGGTGAGTTTGAAAGGCTTGGAGCACTAGAAACACTGCTTGTAGCTCTAGGTGATGGATATGAAGGCTCCTGTACTTTAGAGTCCATAATCCTTGGACTGTGTGACTTTGTAGGTGAGCGCCCCAACCAGTGAGTGATGAGTCTGCCGTTACCACGGTCTGTGGAGCAGGGTCAAGAAAGGGCCACCTTTTTGGTTAATTCCACCATTTCAGAGAGCGATGGGTGAGGCAGTCTACCAACACTAGATCGGTTAATTGACCCTGCGACTGCAGCAACTGCCTTGCTAAGAATTCTTGAAGGGGACGCATGTGAAGTCTAGCGTGGGAAACAATTGTTATGCAAGATGCCATCATGCCTAGCAGTTGCATGAAGACTCTTGCTGGCAATGATTGGTTGGTTTGAAATTGAGTGAGAAGGGGCTGAATACTGTGAATCGGGGCTGTATTGGGCGAGGCTAGAGCTTTGTGATCGTCTATTGTGGCTCCTAGATAAGTTTGCAGGTTGGAACGCTGTAGATGAGACTTCACTGTAAACCCTAGTTGGTGAAGTAAGTGAATAGTGGTTTGAGTGTGTTGGAGACACATTTGGTAAGTATTGGCTTTGATGAGCCAGTCGTCCAGGTATGGGAAGACATGGATGTGTTGTCTTCTCAGATGGGTTGCAACTACTGCCAGCACTTTGAATTGGTAATGGTGACCCGCTATGATGAATCTGAGGAATTTACGATGAGCAGGATTAACTGGAATATGGAAATATGCGTCTTAATTCTCGAGTAGACATAAAATCGCCCTGCTGTAGAAGCCGGAACACTTGTTACCATGTGGAAATTCTCTGATAGTATGTAAAGGTTTAGTTCTCTGAGATCCAGAATAGGTCTCAAGGGGCCGTCCTTTTTGGGGATGATGGAGTACATACCTGTCCCTTGATGTTGTAACGGCATAGGTTCTATGGCTCCTTTGGAGAGGAGAGACTGTACGTCTTGCTGAAGTAGATGTAAATGTTCTGTTATTTTGTGAGAAACTGGTGGTATGTTTGGAGGATTGCTGGTAAGCTCCAGGCAATAACCATGTTGGATAATTCCCAACAATCATTTGTCTGTGGTGATAGATTGCCAAATGGGGAGGAATTGTAGAAGACGTCCCCCGACAGGTGTTAGATGATCGGGGGAAGTGTAGGGAAGTCACTGCTTGCTGGGGGAGGGGCAATCACACGGTGCGGAACCCTTGCCTCGACCTTTGTTGTTGTTACCTCTATATCCTCCTCTAAAGAAATCCCTTGTAGAGGAAGATTGATTGTTGCCTTTATAAGAGGTGGCAGTATTGTCTGAGGACATGGTCTTGGACTCCCCCCACGGTAGAAGGCGCGACGAAAGGAGTCCTGATTAGAGGGAGACTGCAGAGCTACCATAGACTTGGCTACCTCTGTGTCTTTTTTCATTTTTCTAATGATTTATCTAATTTGAGCCCGAAGGGATGTTTCTTGTCAAAAGGAGTATTTAAAATAGACTGTTGTACTTCTGGTTTGAAACCAGAAATCCTCAACCATGCATGTCTTTATAATAACACAATAGTGTTGATCTCTAACTGTGGTGTTTGCAGCATCTAAAGCACATCTTATTGAGAAATTGGATACGTGTTTTCCTTCCTGGACTAAATCTTGGGCTTCTGCTTTGTGTTCATCTGGGAGGTGTGACCTATCATATCTGGCTAGCAGGGCCCGAGTGTTGGCAATGCGCCAATTATTTGCTGCTTGGGCAGCTACTAGTTTACCAGAGGCGTCTAATAGTTTTGTCTCTTTGTCTGGAGTGGGAGCATCACCTGTAGTCTGTGATTTGACCCGTTTACAGGCATTAGAGACTACCAAAGAGTATATTGGTAGCTGACCTTTAATGAAGACTGGATCTGAGGGAGCAGGTTTATATTTTTTATCAGTCCTGGGGGTGGGAAAGCAGGCCTGCACTGGATCTTTAATGATGTCATCAGCATGTCTCATCATGCCTTTAAGCAAAGGAAGAGTGTGACTAGCCCTATGTGTGGTACTGAGCATTTCAAATAGGAAATCTTCCTCTAAAGATTCCATGTGTAACTGCACCCCATGATATTCTGCAGCTCTAGCAAGTAATTCTCGATGTCCTACATTGTCGTCAGGAGGGGAAGGCTTTGCAGGGTAAAGATCTGGGTCATTATCAGTAGCTGGACAAATGTGATTATCCTTCCAGGGATCTATCGGTACGATATTTCCCCCCCCCCCCCCATCATCATCATCATCATCATCAGGTGTTGGAGGTGAGTTAGTTGGTGTAATTAGTAAATGACGCAAAGGTGGGGAGGTTAGTTTAGGGGAACGTGGTAGAAGAGGAGGAGGGGGAGGGTTAGTACCCACAATCTTCCTCTTGGAAGGAATAAAGGTTCTTGTTCTGACTCAGGTTTTCGTTTCTGAGGTGAATTAGTAGAAACAAGTCCTGTATCAAGATCTATGTAGAGTTCCTTTTGTTTTGGGTCAGATTTGAGTGTTGGGGCGTCGTAAATCAGATCCTGCCGCTTCAGAGGCACAGTTTTAGGTTTCGGCGCTGGGGAGGAATCATTTTTGGGCGTCGAAGCTTTCGGGCCCAAGCCGGAAGGCTTAGCAACGTGTTTCGGTGCCCAGCTTGAGGGCGGGGAGTCTGAAACATCTTGTTGGTGCCGACAGTGGCCCGAAGGCGGGGGTGGGACTGAAGCCTTTTGTTTCAGCTGAGTTGGATTTTGGGTTAAGGGGCGTTCGGTACTCACGGTACGCTGACCTTGTGGTGGCAAGTCTTCTTCCGACTCCGATTCTGGGATGAAGACAAGTTCCTCTTGTCCTTCCTCGGCCCCTTGTGCGTTGAATTCTTGCTCAGATCCTTCACCGAAGATGTACGGCATGTATTCGACATTTTCACTCTGCATCTCGCGACGTCGAGCCCGACTATCACGGAGCGTTTTCTTCTATCGGAATAATTTGCACGCATTGCAGTCTTCGTTGTGCTCCAGAGACAAATTTAAGATGCACACTTCGTGCAAGTCGGCGCGCATATACTTGGCACGACACAGAGGGCAGAGTTTAAATGGAGTCCATTCCATCAACTGCAAAGTGGACCAATGCAGTTAGGCCAGACGGCCTTTCCAAGATCTTCAATCGAAATAGAGGTTTTCATCAATAGATACAATACTCAGAGAAGTGGGATACGTGATTGAAACAATACCGGGTAGAGTGGTTTGCGCACCAAGGGGAACCCGAAGAAACTGTTTCGAAGCGAAGCACAGCAATACACGTCCGAACCCGATGGCGGAAAAAAACAAACAATAGAGTCAATGCCCATGCGCAATATCACTGAAACCTAATGCGTGACTGAAAGACTTCTTCGAAGAAAAATAACTTGCAAACATCCGGACCCAACACTAGATGGCAGGAGTATGCAAGGCATGTGATTTACAGCTCACATGCCTCAAACACATTATTTTGTTCTAGCTTCATAATGCAAACTTCTTCCATTTCTTAGCTATGTAAATAACAGATGTCACGAGCACCCAATTAATGATACACAAGAGTCCACCAGTCCACACGTTTGTCAGCAACAAGCTTTCAGCTCTCTGAGCAATCTTCAGCTCATAAGAACAGCCTAAAAAATTAAAGCAGGGGTCTTCAACCTTTTCTGTAATGAGAGGAACGCCTGAGCTTCTAATGACTCTCAACACTGTTGCAGAGGTGGTCACAAAAGTGGCTACCAAGATGCATGTCACAATATGAAGTGACAAAATACTGTGAGCCAAAATTTCAAATCCAGAATACGGATTGTATATCATCATGAAGGTACTTATCCATAGACAATTTTAGGTTTGCTATTCATAGCTCCATTTCTAAGTAATCGGATGATAAATAGATGGAGTTAAGAATGTAAATATAACTGTATTCACCCACATATACTTACTTTTTGCGAGGACTTTATTTAAAAATGTATACTGTGACAGAACACCAACAACCCCAACGTATAGGACAGGTATACCAGCATCAATGTCAGGAAAAGTATAATAAATATAAAATGCCTCCACAAGACTAATGAACCAAGGGCCATAGCAGCAATTGGCCACTAGCATGAAGGAAACACTAGCAGCTATAAAACACGCAAACACATCATGAATTATCATTCGAAGAATAGCTTTAAATAATTTTTTTTTTTTTTTATCAATTTGTTTTCAAACATCAGCATATCACTTCCTCAAAATAAACATTTTTCTATCAAAATACCCATTTAATTCTAGATTAAAAAAACTCCAAGAACACCTTATTGTTTTCACACATGCTGCACGACTGACAGAGTGGGCCTTGCAAAGTGACAAATCCCTTATGTGACTTTACAAAATTGGATGAGGAAACAGGTCATCATGTTGCACGTCCTACAGGTTGTCACAGTGTGTGTTTGTTAGCATGTGGCCCTGCCATTGGTTAGTCTGCCATGTGGAGATATGTAGTGCTGCCTTATTCGATGTGACTGACCAGTGCTTGCCAAACTTTGGTTACACATCTAGATTTACTAGACCTGAGGTGGGGGCAATTTATATAATAGTAGACATGCCCTTAAAAAAGGTGTGAATTTCCATAACATACTAGTCCTCACTAACAGCAGTTGTTTGTACAAGTCATGAGCTATACCACATCCTTTGATTTAGCTTTATTGGACTGTGGCCAAGATATTGGTATGTGCTTAAAAGTGGCTGATGGTGAACTGCTCTGGAGCAGTACCACTTTATTAAAGGAGGGTGCTAGCCTATCGAATCTATTCACTGGAATCAAGGCTTCTGCAAAATCTTGAAATTCTGCAGTTATAGTCACCTGAGGTAATTATAACTTGCGCCCACGCAATGCACTGCCACTGCTTACGATCTCACATATTACATCATTCATGACATGGTCAGTGACATCACTGATTACATCATCCCAAGACTGTAGGTGTTTCATAAACATTTCTGAAACTTAAAGATGTATACTAAACTACAGCACAAGTTAAATTACTATTCTTCTGTACTAGTAATCATTCTGAGTGGCTGTGTGACTGTATCAAAGTGTAGGTGCGTGAGTGGCTCTATGGATGTGTTGAATGTGTTAGTGCGTATGTGAGTAGCTGTATGGGTATGTGAATGGCTGTATTGGGGAGTGAGTGTGTGTGAGTGACTATGGGTGAGTTAGTGGCTGTGCAAGTGGATGCATAGGTGTATGAGGGGGTCATTGAGTGGCTGTATGGATGAGGGAGTGGGTGTGAGTGGCGGTGTGAGTGGCTGTATGGGCAAGTGAGCAGCAGCTTGAGTCTGTATAGGTGAGTGGGTGTGAGTGGCTGTATTGGAGAGTGAATGTGTGCGAGTGGCTGTATGGGTGAGTGAGTGGTTGTATGTGAGTGGGTGGGTGTGTGAGTACCTGTTTTGGTGAGTACGTGGCAGTGTGAGTGGCTGTATGGGTGATTGAGTGGATATGTGAGCGGCTGTAAGGGTGTATAATTGGATGTGTTAGTGGCTGTACTGGTGAGTGGGTGGGTGTATGGGTGGGTGTATGAGTGGCTGTATGAGTGAGTGGATGTGTGAGTGACGATGGATGAGTGATTGGTGTTGTGAGTACTGGTATGGGTCTGTGAATGGGTATGTAAAGGGTTGAGTATGTGTATGAGAGGTTCTATAGGGTGTGAGTGGGTGATGTCCTCGGTGATGTCATTTCAGATGTCATCAGTGATGTCACTGACCATGTCATGAGTGATGTAATATGTGAGGTCATAAGCAGTAAACTGCATGGGCGTAAGTTATAGTTAGCTCAGGTAATTAGAAGTGCTGAATTTCACTGGTTTTGTACGAGTTAAATCTTAGCCTAACTATAACATAAGATTTTTCTGTTTCCTAAATATAATGTCCCTGTAACCTTTGTTTTTATCAGTGAATTTCAAAGGTTGTTTTAATTGTATTTCCTAGCATAATCTGTATCTTTAAGACTGGGTGTTTGAGTGGCTGTATAGGTCGATGAATAGGTGTGTGATTGGTTGTATGGGTGTAAAATGGTTTATATATTGGTGAGGTAATGGATCGGTTTAATCTATTTATGCCTCTTATATCAGGTAATACATTTGCTTCATAAGTTCGCAATTAAATTTCAGAATAGAACAAGACTAAATTAATTAATTTAGGTATTGCTACTGCTATATGTTACATTACAACAAATTGGAAGAGAGACAATAAATTATCATTGCCTGAATGGCGGAATGCACGCAGTTTAGAATAGACAAACTAAATAAGAGTATTCCTTGAGGACCTGCCATGGGGCAGAAATGTGAGTTACTTGGAAATCCACTTACCTTTGACATTAGAACACTGGAACAAGAATTTCTATAGCTCTATCTAATGACAGTTTTGAAGTGTAAATTGGATAGCCCTCTGGAGTACTTTGTTCTGCGAACTACAGATATTTAACATATTGTGGGACAATATATATTATTTAAGTTTATCATGTAAAATTAATATTGTTCTGGATTTCTTGTGATAGACTGTTTTAAAACAATTTTGTTTAATGCTTTCTGCTCCCTGATCATGCTAAAAGGCTTACAAGATATATATATTTTAAACTGTCACCACTTTTCTAAATTTTCATTTGCTTTACCATATTCATTATATTACAACTATATAACAATTATACATGAAATGAGAATACTTGCTTGTGCTATATTTTTACAACTCTTGTGTTGAATGGCCCTGTGATCCACAAAAGGCTTTACCCACATGGATTTTGAATCACATTTCAAGGCAGCATAAACATGCATTTGGAATACAAAGTCGATTGCTATTTAGTACAGTTCTAAATTGCTTGGCATTTTGGCAGGACCTGTTTAAATGAGATGAAGAAAATAATGTTTGCAAGGAAATGGTTATTCACATGTGCTTATTGGCTGGATGAAGCTCATGTGATGTTTGGTAAGAGCATACTCTCAATGTAAGAAAGTGATTAGAGATTACACTGTATGACACCATTAAGTATAAGTTGGCGCATTCACAATTCGATTTTACATATCAGTTCAAAAAGCCTGGGAAAGATCTTTAGTTATTTAAAATAGCAATGTCTATACGTCAAGTCTGAGAAAATTAATATTAAAAAAAAAAAACTGTAGCTTTCGTATTACCTAATATGGCTCCTTCTTGCTGGGGACCTGTGAGTATCGAACAAAGTATTTTGCCTTTTTCTTTGATGTGCTGGTTCTGGTAAAGAAAATTTGAAAGAACACATTTGAAGATCAGATTTACTTAGGATCTAGGGTTTCACTATCATAACATCTTTCCAACAATTTATTAATTTCAAGCAGTATTTCAAACTTTTTCACAAGACCATGTACTTATTATCCATTTGGATAAATACCAAACATTACACCATAAGAAATATCTCTGCCAATGAAATACTTCAAAAATTCTTAATCTACTTATCATCACTGAGCAAAGTTCACATAATCAACATATCCTTGTGTGCCATAATGATTTCTGCCTGTATGCCTATTTCTATAACACCAACATTAACATTCCATTCGCTCCCAGCATTATTGGAATATTTTCTTCACCTTGTTGCTGTTTAAGTACTTCAACCATCAGAAAAATCAGAGACAAACTGGGGGGAAGAAGTTGGAATCACAGAGTTGCTGAATTACTTAAAATTAACCAAGCTGGAATGGCTTTAAGGCTTAATGCATAAACATTGCCAATCCCCTGACGGATGTCCTTAATAACAGACACAAGCCACTGTGCATTTTCATAAAAGGAAATATATTTCACCAACATTGGAAACTCAGCACTGATACAGATGAGCCAGTCTTTAAACTTGTTCTACACAAGTAAAGCCACCCTTATTATTGCAAGGTAAATTTAAAGTCCAGGCTGATGTCACGGTGAGTGAACTAACCCTGATGGCAATGGGAAGTGAGAGGAAGTGTGGGTGTGTGAGAGCAGGTGTTTGCGTGTGTAGGGATGCCAGGGTTCAGATTCAAGTCTGTAACATTTCTCCACATATGTGAAGCATTCAGGTCAAAGACTAGTATATATTAAGGGGTCAATAAACAATTGTTTGTTATTCCCTGCTTTTCTGGACGTTTTAAAATTGATTTTATTAGCCAGTGGCCCTGTCGCAGTGCTTAGGCACAGGGGTATACAACATGATAAATTAAGACCAATAGGCTTGCTTGGTGGCCTTTGAAATTAACATGTACAGCCTACTGGTCCCCAGGGTGACTATGATCTATATGCTGTAGGGTAACGCAAAATGGTGGCCTGTACTGAAACTATAGTGAGAGCACACTAAAATGTCTTGGAGTCTGGTTGACCCCAAGGTAACCAATTGCTGTGGACTGAGCAGAAGAAACAGTGGTGAGTGGGTGTACCACTATAGGTAGAGGGTCCTAGATTATGCATCTCCATATCCACTACATTTACAAATTCCTACAGGAATGGAGTTTTTCTTGACAATGCAGATACCACTTGGTCAGCTTTTTTAAAATGACTCCTTCAAATAAAAAGAATATCAGTGTCAAACAAAGCTTATAATATTCAACCACAAGGAAGAAATTTGAAAACTTCAAGACAAAGCTTTAGAGGTCAATCATCCTACTAAGCTTCGAACAAAAAGCAATACTATGTGTATATTAATAGAATCATAAGTTGATTGGTATATTATTATCTATAGCAGCCCTGAGGTATGCTGGCAAAGAAGACAGATAAGGCCAAACCCACTTTGAACAGGATTTCACAATACAACCTGAAAACAGCACTCATTTCATAACATACCACTAATATAGCAAACAAGCAGCCGAAATAATCAGCACACATTTCAGAATATAGTAACAGTAAAAGACTTGTGAAAGCAGATACAATCACAATATTTAGCTGTGATGACCATGTTGCGTCCTACCTATTGGAGGGGCTTGATACCTATCCACAGTTTTTCTCTGTCTCAAGTTATAAGGTCGGTCATTTTCCTCTCCTACTTCGACTTCTTCATCTCCATCTTCATCTTCATCTTCACCTTCTTCTTGAGATTCTACAGTAAAATCAATAACACAAATAATGTAACCAACCAAGAGATTCTGAAGTGCATTGTATAATAATTTTAAGTGCTGACAGAGGGCTTCCAATTGGATTTGATGGCCAGTATGCTATCAGTGGTCATCTACTATTCTTAAAATGGCACATACCCTGTAATCAGCTTTAACTTAACTTAAAAGCACAGATGACACTTCTACCAAGACTTCTCACCTAAGAATACATACCAAAGCAGGACCTACCCAGGCAAAGGGTCGGTGGAGCGGGCGCAAATCAAAAAATCCTACAGGACTGTGCGGGCAAAGTTCCTAGTGGACCTGGCTGTCAAAGAGGTAGTGCTTCATGGATGTATGCTCAGACTTCTAGGTTGTAGCCTTTCGGATGTCAAGGACAGGCATTCATCAAGCCTAATTAATGGTCAAAACCTTGGCCTCGGTGGAATGGTCTCTCAGACCTTCCAGGGACTGCTGCTTGGCCAGTGAGTAGCAGATCTTGATGAAGAGGACTATCCACCTTAACAGCATCCTCTCTGACGTAATCACAATGAGGAAAACAATCTTTGAAGTCAGAAGATGCAGCAAGCAGCTATGCATCGACTGGAATGACTTACAAATAAGAATCACCACAACCAAGGTCCCACTGTGGCATCACAAACTGTTTGAGAGGGAGCAAGCGTGTCAAACCTTTAATAAATCTCATTACACCAAGTGATTTAAATAAGTACGGTTGGTCCGGTACATGCGGAAAGGCCAAAAGGGATGACAAATAACCTTTGATAGGGCCAACTGCAAGGTCTTGCTGGGGTAAAGATAAAACAAACAATAGGACGTCCAACAGCTTGCTTGTAAGGGATCAATCTTACGAGGGGCAAACTAAGTCACAAATTGGTCACAGCCCATGGCATGTATGGACTTTGTGGAAGGTCGCCCAGTGGCAAGGATCACATCCACCACTTCAGGTCAGTTTGCCACTCAAACTCCACGCATGTAGATACAGATTGTGCAGAGTACCCTGCCTTGTTACTGTGACAGATGCCATTCCCTAAGTGGTGGCCTCTTCGAGAAACAGATGCTCATGTCCAGAAGTTCCAGGTACCACAATCTCCTTGCCCAATCTAGAGCAACTAGAATGTCTTGGGGGCTGCCAGTCATTCTTGATCTTTTTCAGAACTCCGGCAAGAGAGGAGGGGTGGGAAGGCTTATAGGATGTCCAGTATTCCATTCCAGCCGAATGCATTTCCTAATGAGTGTTCTTTTGGAAACTTCAAAGTGCAAAATGCTTGATACTGCGTGTTCTCAACAATGCAAAAAAGATCTATCCAGGATTCTCCCTACTGTTGGAAGATACCGTGCACCAGTTCGGGATGTAGGCATTACTTGTGATCTGCCAGATGCCAACTGCTCCAGCATTCAGGGACCCTGATAGGTGGTTCACGATCAAGGAAATGCTCTGGTGCTCCACCCAACTACAGAAAGGCAGAGCCTCCTAGCACAGGGCCTAGAACACCACTCCATCCCACTTGTTGCAAAACCACATGGCGGTGGAGTTGTAGAGAACATGCATTAGCTACCCCTTTATGGATGTCAGGCCTTCAGAGACAGACAAATAGCCAACAAATCCTCAGATCTCCATCTTCCCCCAATGCCATTTCCAACTGAGCATGGACGCCTTCGTCACCACTGTCAACTCTGAGTGGGGAAGGGAGATGGGCCTGACACTGGACCAATTGCACTTGGTCAGCCTCCATCGCAAATTATCATGCGCGTTTTGTAAAGCGCATGACTACCTACATAAGATTTCCCAGCAGTAGGCTCATACGGCAGAGAATCACTCCAAACTGTAATCACTAATAGAAGAATTTAAGAGGAGTTTGAGAATGTAAACCGCAAGGTTTTTAAAAGTTTCCTGAACATCGGAAATGAGTCACATTCTTTCAATGTTGAATGCAGATTATTCCAAAGCCCTCATCCAAGGGAAGAAAGGCTCTGCCTCTTTGGCAAGATATCCTGGTTTTAGGAATTACGGCCAACCTCCGTTGACAAGCATAACAAGCGTACGGGAAAGTATCAAGACAACAATGATCTCAGCTAAGCATTTGTGAAAATAGCACATTGCTTTAAAATGCACTCGTTGCAAACAGCCAGTGAAGATTCTTTAGCAAACTGGCTGAAGAGGAAAACGTGGAGGCAGGGGGGCGAAACAAAAGGTATGCTGCAGCATTTTGAACAATCTGAAGGCGCTTAAGTAGCTGTTTAGCTGCTCCCAGATTCTAAATATTTCTCTAGTCCAGCCTGGAGGAAACAAGGGCCTGGACTACAGTTCTCTGGACAGAAGTGAAGAAGCAGTACATGATCTTTCTGAGCCACTTCAGTATGCCAAAGCAGGTGGCTGCCACACTGCTAATTTGCTGGCTCATCGTAAGTTTGTCGTCCAACAAAACACCCAAGTTCTTTACAACTGGCACTAGGCTATGAAGAGTACCCATAATCACAGGCCACAGGTGAGAACCCCTAGGGGTGGAGGGATTACCCACCAGCAAGACTTCTGTCTTGTCCCCATTCAACTTTAAAAAGTGGTCATCCATCCAAGAAGAAACTTGGGTGAGATGGGAGTGGAAAGCCATCACATTCCGATTATCCTTTGATGCCAAAGATATCACAATTTGTTCATCATCTGCAAATGAGAAAGGTGTAAGGCTACAGTTTTCCACAATCTCTGCCAGACGTCTAACATGTAAATGAATAGCAGAGGACTTAAGGTAGATCCTTGAGGCACACCAAAGGTTATGCATGGTGGATTTGACCTATGTTGGTCAGTATGCACCTGAAAGCTGTGATCCTGAAAAAAGGATCTAAGCCAGGATAAAGCAGTGTTCTGTATTCCCATTTCCTCCTACCTCTTTGCAAGCACAGTGATTAACAGTAACAAATGCTGCACTGAGATCTAACAAAATCAGTGCAGCAGATCTGCCTGCATTTAAGTGGTGCTTCAGAAACTCCAAAACACCAAGAAGCGCCAACTCGGTGCTATGTCCCGCACAAAACCTAGACTGTGAGATGTAGTAAGTAGTTGAGTTAAGTGTGCCTAGTAAGTTGTAGATTTACATATTTTTCTAACACTTTAGTTGGAGTAGGTAGCAACGATATGGGTGTGTAATTCGACCATATAAGAGGGTCCAAATTCGTTTTTTTTAGTGGGGGTGGCGATCAAAGAAGTTTTCCAGATTTTAGGAACCACGCCCTCCATCAACGACAATTGGGTAATCTGCCCTATAAGAGTGGGAAAGTTTTTCCAAATACATCTAGGGGACAGGAACTCAATGGGGATCCCGATTTAATGGATTTTAGAATCGGATAAAACAATAAGGCATCCAAAGGCTGGAATCGTCCCAAATGTCGCTCTCCGTGTAGCTCATACGCAGAGAATGGCGTTTGGGACGAGACCGTCAGACTCGCAAGCTCAAGATTTGGGGACAAAATAGGATCCCTCAGATGCATGGACTGCCTTATTGACCGCGCAAGATACTGAATCCCTTTGTGAGTTGGAAATATCACCACAAAAGAAAGGTCTTTATCAGAAATGACATATCCTTGAGAAAGTCGCGGGATGATTCCCGGTGTAAGCGACAAAACACGTGTTGGCTGTCTGAAGCAAGACCAAAAGAATAAAGAAAGAAAATAAGAATTGAAATAACTTGTGTATATTTTGTGCTTACATCGTGCACTTAACAAATTGTTGATACATCTATGAAGTGTGCTGAGGATTTCTTTGTATATTTTGTTGGCTTTGGCCGCTATTTTGGGGAGGTTGGTGGTTCTCCTCACCTTACAGCACCGTCTTCCAAATAAGTGCTTTTATGTACAAATACATGTGTTATTCTCTTGAGTGGCGCCAATATACCTAAGCAAAATGCCTCTGTTC
Source organism: Triturus cristatus (assembly GCF_964204655.1). NCBI lineage: Eukaryota > Metazoa > Chordata > Amphibia > Caudata > Salamandridae > Triturus > Triturus cristatus. Next base: position 237,404,935 of record NC_140589.1, on the reverse strand, counting down.
ATTAGTAGTTATCCAAAGGCTGGAACTCATAGAACTCACCGTTTACCTAAGATGGACTAGTTGAAAAGCTGACCTCGTCAGTACTGGAAATAGTCGCATGGATATCGGCCACTTTCTTGGTAAAGGATTCAGCTATTTCCGCACAGTGTTTGAGGAAGGGAGGTGGAGTGTTGGTCAGGTCGGAAAGGGCTTTCACAACCTGAAAAAGAGTCTCGGGGCAGTTCTGAGTTACAGTGATTTTACTCGAATGAAATGAGGCTTTAGCCTTGCGACAAGTTTTCTGGTTGTATTTTAATGCTTTTTTTGTAAATTGCCTAATTTTTCTTTTCATATGTTTTACGCCACACCCTCTCTAGATGATTACATGGCTTTTTTTGTTCGCATAATGAGTCATTGTACCAGGGTGTCGGGAGAAGGGTTCTTTGGTGTTTTTTGATGGAAACAGGTAATAAGATGTTCAAAGAGGACCGGAGCCCCTCATCTACTGTGGATGTGTCAGTCATTGTAAGATGTCATTTATGAAATCTGGATAACATCCGTCAGATTTCCTTGATGCTGGGCCACTTCAAATTCCATTGCAGAACCAGAATATGCCAAATGAGGATGCAGGAGGTTAAGACGTCTTAGAGCTGCTTACACCATGACCTAGCAACCAGGCCAAAACATCAGAAATGTAGACTGAATGTCTGGTCTCACTGCAGCTGTGGAAGGCCCTGATCTGCACTGTATACAAGACAGCTCCAATGAATGGAAGCCTCTGCCAAGTAGTCAGGTGCAATTTCAGCTTGTTGCTTGAGAACCACAATGTCGTCGAGAGGCTCACCATCATTTGCGGGTGGTCTACAACTGATTGTGGCAAGCTTGCATTAACAGCCAGTGGTCAAGGCAAGGGAAGAACGATATCCCCAATCTCAAAGATGGGTCACAACCACTGCCATCACTTTTGTGAACAACAGAGGGGCACTGGGGAGGCCTAAACAAAGTACAGAAAGATGAAAATACTCCAGTCCTACCTAGCAGCATGTAACATATGTGGGACTACAGGACTGTTCTAAAAAGAAAATGTCTCCTGCAGGTCCTAGGACACAATCCAGTTGCAGGGGGCCCAGGGAAGACAAGATATGGAACAGCATGAGTATTTTAAATTTGTCCTTCTGTAAGATGATATTCAGAGGTCAATAGTCTAAAATAGGTTGGACGCTCTTCTTTGTTGACAGAAAGAAATACAAGCATAACAACACTCTTCTTTCTGAGTGCAGTACCATCTCGATAGCACCCCTGAAGAGTAAGGCTCGCATTTCCTACAGAATAATAGACAGGGGATCTTCTGAAAAGATCTCTGATGTGGGGGGAATGTTTGGAGGGAAAAAAGAAGACAAAGGTCATAGTTATGCTGAAAGATTTGCAAGACCCATTTGCAGTACGTGATGGATTGCAACCTTGGGTGTAAGTGCTGGATCCCGTCTCTTAATAGATGGCCATGTGCCACTAAGAGTTAACTAAAGGGGTTTGGTGGCTGTTACAGTAGGGGTGTGGGAATGGAAGAATTAATGCCCCAGGAAATTAATGCCACTGGGGAGACTGACTTTGCCTATACGTCACCCCTCTAGAATAGCCTCTGAACATTTTGAAGCGGTGAGGAAACAGCAAGCCATGGGTCAACAGGCACAAGGAGCGAGTTGCAGCTCTACTTTCCTTACAGCGCTTCAACGCAAATTCTGCCTTTTCACCAAAGACGTGTAAGCTATCAAAAGGCGTATCCATGAAAAAGGCTTGTCCATCGTTGGAAAATCCTGTGGAACAGACCCATGCATGTCAAACACAACACTGGTGCCAACTACCCACCACAGGCAATAACTAGTATCTAGAACATCTAGATATATTAGGCTGCGTCTTGTCTACCATAAATTGTCTCATCCATAGAATCACGAAAGTCTAATGGGACCAAAGGCCAAATCTCTCTGGCCATGTCCCAAAAGGCATGGCAAGCCCAATAGGCCGACATCATTAGCCATATGCAATACTAGACTGGAAGATGAAATAAATGCTTGCCACAAGCATCAATCCTCTTGGATTCCCTTGGAGTTTTGAGACATTAATTGGGATACACTTTACTGGTTGAAGCTTGAACCACAAGATTCTCTAAAGTAGGATGCTTAGTCAGAAAACCAGGATAGCCAGTAGTCAGTCTGGGACACCTAGCCACTTATATATTCAATAGTGGGCACAAACAAGTAGCCATCAACGTATTGGTGAGGGCCTCGTTAAAAGCGACAAAAGAATCATATGTGGCTGGATCAGGCTGCAAAATTTCGGTAAGGAAGAATATTTTGGTTTAGTCTGAGGGCTGCTGTAATTCTAGGACTTCAGCTGGTTGCCGGACCACCATTGCAATAGAGGAACTTTATCCCATTAGTGGTGAGTCAAACCCTGCCTCCAGAGAGGTGTCAAGCCCATTGGCCTTTTGTAAATCCATCTAAAGGTTACCATCTGTGCAATAAGAGGGAATCAACCATCTCCATCTCAACTCTGGGTTGTCCTTGTTCAGAGTTAGAATCAAAAAGATAAATCGAGACTCTACTAGTGCATCGGCCCTGGTAGAGGCATGAGGTCAGAGTCAGGATGGACAACGAACAATTGCACTTTCGTAATGTCATAGAGCAACGTCAGTCAAGATCAAGCTGCACGCGGTTTGGAGTCTGACATCAGAATCCGCACTAGATTATCTTTCAGCACCTGTGCCATCAGTTCAGATGTTGGAGCCATAGTAGAAGCTTTACCAATGTTGATACTGATGTTGGTACGGGGCCCTAAACAGGTTCCAAAGGATCAGATGGCACTGATAAAGAACGCTTAGGCGGTAACCTGACTTGGGGCCTCTTCAGTTGCGAGGGGGCCCAATGCATACCAGAGGCAGACCCAAGCACACACAATTCAGCAGCGTTTCCCCCAGCCCCAAAGGCTTCAATCTGTGTAGTATCACAGATGGTCGGGTGGAATCATGGCATACCGTTATCAGCTGAGGAATATGCTCCATGATCAGATCCCTCAATGGTAACAAAACTCACATCATGATGCCTTCTCTTTTGGTTGGGATGGGTTTGAGCACCCCCTTGCCTTTTCATGTTTGCACTTGGCTTGACATACAGCACAAAGTTGACCATTTGCAGGAATAGCCTTGGGAGTGGGACAGAGTCCGCGCCCACAATTTGGAGTAGGACTTGAGCATTAGCCATAACTACTACTTATAACCACATAAGGCTCTGCCTTCCGCTCATAGATTGCCTTTGGGCACATGAGTCATTGCCTGAACACAGACACCAGAAAGACATTTTGTGCAGGTCGGTTACTGACATTGCTTTACTCTGGTCGCAGCATGGTTTAAACCTGTAGGTGTACATGAACACACTGGAATTAGATTTAGAAGTCTGACAAATTTGGAATCGGAGCTTCAGATCTGCATCAAGGGCACAGAAAGAAGGGAACCAACATCAGCATGCAGGGGTGGTGCATATGGGGCTCCAGCTCTGTCACTTCTAGGGCTGTACAGAGCCAACATGGAGCTGCATGGCGCCACCTAGAGGCCTAGGGAGTATATTCTAAGGAGAATGGACGGCAGTTCGAATTCTCCATTGGAACATGTTCAGTTTGAAACAATGATTGTGGTACCATTGGTCCTTAAGTTGTAAAGCTCCATGCTTTCTTTCAAAGTGGTTCTCTCAAGTGTGTACCCTTTAAAGGGAATGATTCAGAATAGGAGCGGTGATACCAATAGACATTGTCGTATAAGGGGCCACTCTTGGCATGGAATCCTGCTTACTAAGATGAAACTGCTTCAAAACCAATATACATTCCAGTCACTCTCAGTTCCAGGTCCTTTCTGAACAGATAGAAATAGTCTGCAAATTCTACAATAAAAGAGGCAGCATCTCATAAGATGCAGATTCCTCAAACAAGAAACACAGGCTTTGTGTGTTTTGGCTGCTGAAAACTGCTTACCACGTCCTACAATTTGATTAAAGCCCATTGGGGAAGGCATGCCTGACAAAACATGGCAAGGCATTTTTTGTGTACATATGATAAGGAGTAAAAACCCAACTCTTGTGGGAAGGGCGACAAAAGGTACTCCTACAATTCCCGAAAATGGTGGAAAGTAGAAGATTTTAGCATTCTTATACAGAGTACTGGGTCAAGCGAAATCAGCATAGTACACAAAATTCTTTTCAATAAAGTATTTTAGAAGGATGCCAGAAAACACAGCACAGGTGTGGAAATTGGTGATATGGGGGTAGGCAAAGAGAGGTGTTTACACATGGAGAGCTAAAAAACTTTAAGTAAAAGCATTTTAGAGAGGCTTTTTCTGATCCTGCTAGGCAACCTAAGCAAATCCAATTCAGTTAGGAAGGAGAGTAGGATGTAATTTTAAGCGGCTGAACCTCTGAAAAACTGCATTTCACAGATGACCACAATATTTAAAAGACCGGATGGTGTAAAGCTGGCGTGCATTCGTTTTGGCAATAAAGCTCATGCAGAATATTGGCAACATACAAAGTAGATTTTGTTTCTATGATGGCACCATGTGAATGAGATGGCACTTGCTCTTTTGATTGGGATCTTCGGGCTTATTGCTGGTCAAGTCCCTCTCAAATGAGACTTCTAATCATCATCTTTTGTCAAGTTCACACAGTTAATATACCACATCTTTACCATAGAGTTTATTTGGTGGATTGCAAGGAGCCTAGCTGTCCTCCCATCCTCCTTTCTCCAAAATAGATGCTGCTTTTGATATTGAAAAGAAATTTGTAGTGGAAGGTGAAAACCGGGTTAAGGCAGAGAATATGAAAAATATCTGACCTGGTGATTTCTTTTGCTTACAACACATGAGACCCTAAAAGTAATACATGTATGAGGAAATGGGAGATTAAATGTAAAACATGTAAAGCTTTCACAATCATGGTTGTATACTTTATTCTGAGGTTAGTTAGAGCACAATGCAACTGTTAGAGTATTTCATGTAGAACGGGTAACAAGTTCTGGAAGCACCCATCAACCAAAGGTTCTAATGAAATCAGCATTTCAGTATCCATTTTATTTTAGGTAGTGCATATTTTTGTTATCTACCTTCCGTCCCCTCCTCCTCTTCTCCTTCAGAAGACTCATCATCGTGGGTTTGGATGCCGTATGCATTTCTCCTCAAACTCTTTCTCCTGCGCTTCACTCTGGAGTACATATCCATATTTTCCTAGAATTGTCCGACAGAAGATTGTTCAAGGCACATTGTTCATAAACAAATTCCTGGAATGTTGCACAGTACAATCAATACATTCACAAAATGATTCAGCAGTCTAAAACTTAATTACAGATGGTAAGTAGGGGTCACAATTACCCCACCAGTCCTCACACAGTTAGAATCTTTGAGCTGGTTCAAAGTATGATATACCGTAGTCTCCCTTAGCAAAAAGGATGACGTTACAGGAGCCAAAGATTTCATGTACATAAAGCATTTTCAATGCTGGTTTCTTTTATAAATCCCACAGCATATTTAAATACGTTTTTACTGAACAATGTACAAATACTTTGTTATCTCTTAATACTCCCTGCACGAATCAGCAAAAATGTTAAAATTCTTGGACTCTCCACTATATTCATACTAGTGAAAAACACTATGCGAGATAAGCAGGACCCAAGAACACTAGTAAAAAGGCATTTAAAGTTAAAATAGGATTTCTATTGGGAAACATCGCAGAACAGTTATCTAAAGCTTAAAACCAGGGAATAATGGACAGCTCAGTTTGGAAATAACGTGACTTCAGAGGGGAACTAGGTTTATAGAAAATCAATTTTCATTCTCCATCATTAGATCTTCATTACGGGTGACAAACAGTAGATCCCGAAACTGGGAGAAAGGTCGAAGGAGTAGCAATCACAAGCTGAGTGCAACCAATGTGGGCATCTGGCCAAAACAAGACAGTTGTGTATGGTATGACTAAGGTCATAGTCTGGCATGTTTTCCTAACAGAAATATCAATGTAGAGTTGCTCTGGTCATTATGCATCTGCTGGACTAGGACTTTGGTTACGCAGGCAGGGTTGGTTCTTTCCATCACGGCACAGACGAGTACAGAAGACAATACAAAAAACTTCTTGGAGACTAGTATACAACACAAGCAATTATGTTATATATTGACTTTTATTGGAGCAAAAAGGCCATTCAAAGGACAGGTGAGAGATAGAGTCTTTACTGCTGAAAATTTAATAGGTCAACCTTTTGAGAATATTTTTTGACTGGCATAGTTCAAAAGTAAATTAGCCAGGGGTTCTTTTTTCTGGAGTGATTGGAAGATCTATCCTTCCCAAGAGACTCCTTGGCTGTTCTTGTGGGGAAGGGAATGCAATCTAGGGACACTAGTGTTTGTCCTCAGTCCCAAACTTGGCTATGTGAATAATTCATAACTAGATTGAAGGCCAATCAGTTTTAACTTCTATTAGTGAGGAACATGCAATATCTTGTTTAAAGGCTCTCCATAGACTTTTCTTCTCCTTTTAAAAGTAAGGCCGCACAACAGCTCTCATTTTCAGAATAGTAAAATAAAATTAAACAAAATGCCTAAAAGCCTATGAAACCACAATTAAAAAGTTTGCAGTCTGAGCATTGTTGTCAATGCCTCTCATCTTGTGATGGAGATAGTTTAGCGAGTTGGGAGACCAGGAAGGCAGTGAGAGAAAAGGCCATTAACAAAGAACTGTACTGCAAAGCACATATAAACTGAACTTCTGCTGGATACTGTGCTCCTATTTGATAGTCATTGGCTTAAAGGTATAACTGCACTTCCTAAAGATAAAGAAAAGACTTCACTAAAGAAAGCACTCACAAGTCCACTCTTGGGTGTTGAGTTGTATATACATAAACCTGAGGTATTGCCCAAAGTCTATCCTGACTGCAATGTAAGTGAAGTCACTTAGATGTTCTACAGATGCTAACAAGTCACTTTAAGAGAACACCTTCAAAATGTGCACCAGAGTGACTATATGAAAGATGTCTACTGGGAGAAAAATTTGTTCAGGTCAGAGATAGGTCTGATGCCTAGGAGAGGGTGTGGCACAGCGGCCAGAGCTGCCAAGTCTGGAGCTGGGGATCCGGGTTCCAGCCTCCGTGTTGGCTCAACATCCTGTGATTCTGGGAAAATCACTTAATCTCCCCATGGACAGCGCCTGGATAGCCTCATGGTTGAGAAGATGCGCTATTTAAATCTACTAATTACAATTATGCCCCTAATCTTTTCTGGGATAATTAAGTACCAGGAAAAAATAAAGCTCGTGGCATTCTCTTGTTCAGAAGCCAAACCAGTAACTTCCAAAAGAAAATGCTTCTTAAGCTCCAGCAACAGCTCTGGTGAGGACTTCTGAAACTTTTGTTGGGAACAGAGCAGGATTTGAAGGAAGGTCCAAGGTGAACCTTTCAAGAATATTTTCAGATCCCACTGGTCTTGAGTAATTAGAGACCAAACTTTGTGAAAACAGAAGGCCTTTGCTCCCACCTGGGATAAATGATCCTTGGCTGATAAAAAGTCAAGAGTATATCATGCAAATGTATTAGTGTTGCCTAAAAGCTGTCAGACTGCACTGCCTTCTAGCACCTTGGATAAAAGCTATGCTCGATTAAGGAAGATATGGAGGAAAACTGTTTATTTTCTTAATCTAGTATTTTCTTGAAAACCAAAAAAGGCTTGTATGTAACCTACTGCTGCAAGATCAAAATTGTACTTGAGAATTTCACTCTGAATAGTCACATTTTTACTTCTCCGGGTTTTGATTAGTTCTGGGAAATTAGGTATCTGCCGTCAAATTCTACTGCTGAGGAACAAAATACATTTTTGTGTCTTTTCTAAAGGGAGAAACCCTAGAAATACCACAATGTTGTCTGCACTTCACAAACAGTAACAGGACATGATGGTGAATCATGTTTAGTAATGCTTTAATAGAACGTTTCTTTTGCTTAACTTCCAAAGCCTTCCCATCTTTATCCAGAAGGTGCAATTGCTGGACCTTTCCCATGGTTTGGTGTTGCAGTAACTACATCAGCCTGTGCTGTGAAGTTTCCTATAAACACTGATCAAAATAAATGCAAAAGAACGTAGGTAAGACAGGATTATGGAAGACCTAGGATAACATTTAGCTCTAGGATGTCCTACCAGGTCACCATATAAATCTGTTTCAGCATCATAATCATCAGTTGGTGACAGAATTAACATTAGGATGACAACAAACTGATTGAACAGGCGACTTATGTAAGTGGACTTTTTCAGAACTGAACAAGAGGCAGGGAAAGTGTCAGGTGGAGCTTCCAGATTCCGACGGCATGCTCAGAAATGCCTCATTCACATATCTTGTTATATTTATGGATCTTGAATCAGTGTTGGTGTTGATGCTTAGCTGTTCAGCATCAGCTCACAATCAGCTGTTTGCTGCAAGGTAGCCTGTGTTCTATTAGGTGAAAATTGTCCACACAATCTAGTGATTTTTCACCAAGTTGCGAGTTTGCACAACAAGTGTGTGGCTTTGGGAGGAGGCTGGACAGCAACATATCTGGGTTAATGTGAATCTTCAAAATTTTCTCAGCCCCTTTAAGAGATGGTCTACAGGATGGAATCTGGCCTTTGGGTGTGCAATCATGGAATGCAAAATTAATAACCGAACACCACCATCTGTGGCAATTCCCGATTGTGAGCTAAAGAACAATGATAGGTTCAACCCAGATCTGTGACAGGGGTAAGTGTTTGAAAAGTTTCAGCGCTCTGTCCATCGTCTTCTTGTGTTTGCTTTGTTCGCCCTAAGTTGGCAGGGTATGCTCGGATGTGGGTCCCTTGCTCACTTTGCCACTGGATTCAAGCTAGCCTGGCTGATGAGGGGTGTTACCCCGAAACCGGTCCTAGGATGCCTGTTTCTGGTCCAGAGTAGACCTGGCTTGGCAGTTCAGGCTGGACTGTTTCCATGAGGAACAGGGTCAGGGCTGATTTGCATATGGCTGGGTCTTAACTGGGGTGTCAGAGTGAGCTAAAGAACGCTGATGGATTCAACCCAAATATGTGACTGGGGGTTGAGTGTCTGAAAAGTTTCAGCGCTCCGTTCTTCATCCCCTTGTGTTTGCAATTCCCGATATGTCAAGCATTATACTGTGACTTGAAAGTTGGACTCAGTATGATAGTGCTTTACTTTAAGGAGATTCTGATTATGAAAAATAACACGATACATTTGCTGATACGGGTTCTGAATGTGTGCAATGGTGAGCCTATCATTTTGGTGATCTTGAACTGAGAAGTTCAGCTTGGTTTTGCTGCAAAAATATTCTAAGTAAACAGCATATTTTTATGTTAACATGAGGCTTATGCTTTACATTGAGACATAGCAGTGCCTCATTTGTGTAATAAGCAAGATTGCCTGGCCTGCTAACAGAACATTCCAGGGTTCCTGACAGGTATATATGCTTGCAATGCCTGCTTGAGTACATATAATATCATATTAAGTTATGGTTTGGCTATGCAAAATCTCATATTGCTCAAATTTCTAAAAACGCCAATTTTAGGACATTAAATGTAACATACTTTAATTTTTAACTCTGCTCTTGAAGTTAATGTTCAATATACAGGTTATGCTATCACTTGGTGAGAGAAACACTTAGGGATCATTGGAATGTAATACAAAGGTTATATCATTGGAATATTAGTTCATTGTTTAAAAAAGCGGGGGTTCCTTTATACAATTGTAATCTATGTATGTGTTTGTACATGTCCTTCGTATGTATATGACCTGTGTATGTACATGTCCTTTTTAATCCCTGTAAAAGTTCCAGTGGGGAACAAAACAAATGGCTGGTCTTATACCTGTTTTTACATATTTTTCATCAAGAATTTAAACATTAATTTGAGGTACGAAGATGAATTCAGCATGATTGTTTTTCCTGCTCTCAGGGAATTGGACTATTTCCAAGCTCTCTCGCTATAAACTGTTGACAAATTGGCCGTGGACTTACACTTTTGTTCAAGGAACTAATGCTTGAGTCCCTCACCTCAAAAGTAGTTTCTATTGAGTATGTAAAACATGAGTAGGGCCTATGGTAGCTGAGCCCTGCAGTGATGAGCGGCAATTTGAATTGAAGATTATTGTTAATGTGGGACTTGGGTTACCTTAGAGGACAATTCATTTGAGATTATCACACATACAGGGCAAAGGAAAAGTTACCAAAGTGCCACATCAGGGTATTCTCGTATTGGTATTAAACTCAAACAATAATAAACACTATGTGCCCACATGCCAGATCCCTGAACAGTTAAATAAGAAACTAAATTTCTATAAATAACGGGCGAATGCCCAATCCTTTTCTAGGCCCTAAAGCCCCAGGGCATTCAGGTCAAGAACAGATAGGTCCTAGGCACTTTACAGTAGTGTCTTGCCGGTTTAAGAAACTCTGTCTCCTCCCATCGGTTGTCCTTCACTGAAAACACTTTTGTTTTGGGAGGATTGCTTTTGTGAGTACTTTGAATACACATGTACTCTCTCACTCTTCTATGTGCCCCTTGTTGGTTTAACAATGCTTCCAGTGGACTGTTCCACTGTCACTCCAGGATGGACTTGGCCTTGGACTCCTTTGGTAGCTTGACAGTGCCTCCAATGGGTTTGTTCTCTTGACTTTCTAGGGAGACTCCACATAATCCCACAGATCCACATCTACAGCAGGTTCTACATTCACAATTGTCAATCCTTAAAAATGATAAAAACCACAAGCTCAACTATATCCAATCTCACACTCTCTGCAACACCCCATGCTTGTCCACAGTGACATTCAACGCACCATGCTCCCAGTATTATCATATCTCAAGCATCCCACTGAACATGTTACATACATGACAATCTACAAACACCACCTCTACAAATATCACCCTTTCAACCATGCACCCCCAAATGTGACAAGGAACTGAATGCAAAGCTAAGTACTTTAAAAACTTACCAGGGATATGAGTGCAATATAAATATTACAGAAAGTGCTTTGTGCTTTTCAAGGGATAAGAAAGTGGCATTTAAGTATCAATAAAATATGTAAAGAAGCACATAAGAAATCCCTCCAAATAAAATAACTGAAAATGCCCATTCATAGGCAGACTTACTCAACAGTTTTAATTTTCACAAGAAATGTATCATAGAAATATTAAAAATCCATTAGAGCGTTAAAATGGCTTTAAAACTTATACAGCAGCCATGCCGTCCAAAAACGTTATCATTTTTTCTCGGACTACCTTGAATATGTGCAAAGATGGTGCTGTTCCATTCAGTTAAGTAGCTGCAAACACAACAAATTAAGCTGGCTGGTTCCCATTTACAAATAATGGCCTGCCTTAGGGAAGGTGGTATTGTCTGTTCAAGAGCTTTTAGATTGCCTTAGACTGCTTGAGCACCTGTGTCTCAATGGCTCGGGTGGGCTTTTGTGGAAGAGTTGTAGCTACCTTCAGTACACAGAAGCCCTTAATCTCTGTTTGCCGCGATGAAGAAACAATAGACAAAGTCGTGTGATGCAGAAATGTTCCCATATTATGGATCATTTCCATATTCCAGAGACATGTTACAAATAAGCCAGGCCTGACTATGTAAACATGAAAGCATGAACTCTTTTAGAGTATGTATGTGACAGGCTTGAGGCCAGAAAACACGGATATTCTGAATGAAATACTGATGTGAATAAGATCACCATATTAATATAAACCTAATTTTAAGAGACAGTTGTGCTAACAGAACAGACACGTTCCCATTCTGTGGCAAGATCACTGCATTTCAGACCTAATCATTTCTGAAAGTTGCAGAACGAAATTTTAAGGCCATCTCAACTTGCACAGATCGCTTTATTGAAGGAAACAATAAAATAAACATTTGTTCAATCTTCCATGTGCCTCTGCAATATCTGAATGCTGTCTATAGCTCAGGTAACAGACCCATTTTCTACAGAGCAAATCTATGAGAGGATCTGCAGGGAACAGCTCCTCCTTTCTCCATCCAGAATCACTGGGGGAAGAGTATAAAGTGAAGATTCGGGAGGAACAACAATCACTGATCATAACTCTTGAGGGGCCTGCCAGCGAGACTGTATCCAACTGAAGGCCAACAGCTGTAAGGTATATATTTATACCAAGAAAATTACTAACTGCTCCCATAATTATGGTGCTAACAATGCATACATATATAGTTACAGGTGTTAGGAAGAAACTGCACTAAACTAGAACAGGAAGAAGGGATGAATGTTGTAAAATACTCTGGGTACTTTTAGTATTCATTTGCGTTATCAGGACAGGTGAGATTATTATGATAATTACCGTCAATCTAATACACAAGCTTTTTAGGTGGAGTGTTCATAATAAATAAGTTTGCATTACAAAATACTAACTACTGGGTGTCTGTCTACTGCTTCCAAGGGCTGGGAAGCGAGTCCGCACACATAGGGCAGGACTAAATTCATCACGATATTCCTTTATATAGTTCTTGCTTCTTTTTATTGCAAACATATTTCACAAACAGAAAAAAAAGTACTGCCACATCCTTCGAATTAAAACTTTAAATTAAAAGAAATTATCCATTGCATATCATCTTAATGTGACAGTACAGATGCTTTCAAGCAGGCAGTGTACATCACGGGAAAATATGATTGTTATTGGTGCAAACAAAAAAATGTATGGCCTTTGAATAACTTTAACAGGAAAACACTTTAAGCACACAAGGATCACTAAAAAAGGATAAAGTATTGGCCCACCAGCCCTGAGGCTGAAGTGCTCTTGTATTAGTTGAATGTGAACATGCAATTAGTAAAAACACCAGCACACTCAGTGGCTGAAGTTCGCTAACTCACGACCCCCCTGCTGTATGATGCAGGGGCCAGAATCAAATGTTTTACAGAAGAGTCACAGTGACCTTAACCAATGTCCCTATTTGTATTTATTTTTATATTACACAAAGATGATGAAACAAATAAAGCTGTCTGTTGGCCAGACCTAAACAAAAGTGAACGCATCTGAACAGTCTGAGCTGACAGCCTTTAGAGACAATCTGAGTAAAACCTGCTGGCCAGAGACAGTCTGTCAAATGTTACACTTAGAGGCTTCCTTTTTTATTGGGATTGCGACAGCATCAATCTGGGTAGGACTGTATATTTCACCCACTATTTTCAAAATGAAGTATGGCGTACAAGTATTCTGAATTTAGGATGATTCAAATCTCCGACAACTACTGCTGTACATTAGCAAATACTTTGCTACTGTTGTCCTGATCTTCCTGAGAATTGTCAGAAATGAGGAAGAAAACTTTAGTGTCATCCGCATAACTGTGGAATTAGAACCAACTTCACAGACAAGTTTGTGAATTGGGTTATGGTGTACATAGGCAGTAAACCGCAAAGAAGACGGGCATGATCCCTGTGGCACTCCTAACAGTATTGGTTTAAACACCAAAAAGACGTGCATTTTTTTAACTTGGGGTTGTCTGTCTGTTGAATTTGAGGCACACCCTTTTTCTGCCAATTCCGAAACTTTGGTCAAAGTGCTTAAACAGCAACGCCAGGGGGACTCAATTCAAAATGTTCAGGGTTGTAGTCTATATATCCAAGGAGGTAGTCTCCATTCAGCTCACTGATTTATCTAAAGTCCAATTGCCATGTCGCTAGCCAGTGATATTTTTCCATAAACCCCAACACTGCACAGTTGCAGCCTTCTCCAGGACCTTCAGCAAAAAACCTTGAGAGCTTATATTTTACATTGAAAAACCTCTGTAATATGATGTACTCTTCTACCGAAAAAGTAACAAATATTGCCACTTACAAGTTCTGTGTCTGTCCACATTCTAAGGCGCTCCACCTCCCTTGATTTTCCACTTCGTCTGATGTTAATGTTGTCCATTTCTTGGAGAACAGCTTCAGCAGTACTATTGAATTTTCATGTGAAAAAAACCACAAAGTAATCACTTCAGATGTCCCTACTGAGACTTGTATAAGTAAAGGAAAATGCTACTTACCAGTATGCATCTGTTCTTGGCATGTAGAGCTGCAGAATATACTGTTGCATAGATCGTCATCTGGTGTTGGACTCGGATGCTTGCACCTTCTTGTTGTCTTTGAAGAAGTCTTTTGTAGTCACGAGATAGGTGACTCCTCCCTTGGATGATAGTGCGCATGGGCATCGACTCCATCCTCAGATAGTTTTTCGCCATGATGGGAATTGATGGAGTTTGTAAGAAACAGAAAATATGTCCATGTGAATGTATCTAAGTAAGATATCACTGAAACAGATACAGGTTGCGGGGAGGCGGGTGGGCGTATGATATTCTGCAGCTCTACATGCCAAGAACAGATGCATACTGGTAAGTAGCATTTTCCGTTCGAGGCATATGAAATGCAGAATTCATACTGTTGCATAGACTGTACAGCAGTGTCTCCACTAGTGGTGGTCACCTGTATTTGTTGCAGTGGTTTGGAAAAGTGTCTTAAGAACAGCCTGGCCTACAGAAGCCTGTTGCTTCGCCTGCACGTCTACACAATCGTGTTTGGTGAAGGTGTGTGTAGTAGACCATGTCGCTGCTTTACAAATGTCTTCTAGGGGAATGTTCCCTAAGAATGCCATGGAAGCCCCTAGTTTGAGTGTTGAATGCGCTTTAAGGGGAATTGTTAATGTGTGTTTTGCCTTCTGGTAGCATATTTGAATGCATTTGACTATCCATCTGGCAATTCCAGCTTTGGAGATGGGATTTCCTTTATGAGGTGGAGAGAAAGATACAAACAGTTGGTTTGTCTTTCTAAAAGGTTTAGCCCTGTCAATGTAATAAAGTAAAGCCCTTTTGACATCAAGTGTGTGAAGAGCTCTTTCTGCTACGGAGTCTGGGTTTTGGAAAAACACTGGTAACTCTACAGATTGATTAAGATGGAAAGCAGAGATTACTTTGGGAAGGAATTTCAGATTTGTTCTAAGAACGACCTTGTTACGATGTAATTGTAAGAATGGTTCTTGTATGGGGGCGCTAGAGGGCGCCGGACCAACATGGCCGCACACCTGTGAGGCTCTCGCCAGCCGGGCGCTTTCATGCTTCACTATTCCATCCTGCATCGGGGAGCCACAGATTTAACAGGCTCGACTGTTGGGCCTGGGACCGGTGACTGCCCACAGTGATTTTGGAATCAATCCGATCGACGGTTCGGCAGAAGCGACCGTCGAAACTTCCTGCGGCCGCTGCTGCCACTCGCCTGGAACGTGGAGGCCGGCTGCCACGCATACGCTGCATCGGGGATCCAGCGTGCGCGCTAGGCCGCGAAACGCGGCCGACAACAGAGGAGGAGGTCGGAAGCCGGCGCACATACGGGGGTACTTGTTGACCCTCGCGGACCGCCCGAAGAGCCGGTAAGGCGGGGGCATGCTATGGCCTTGCGGGAGGTTTTAGATCCTAAGCAACCGCCCTGAGACGATTCTAGGCTGAGGGGGCCGACGGAGGGAGGACTTGTGGGGATCGGCGTAGCCCTGCCCCCCCGTGGCTGCAGTGGAGCCTTGGTTGTGACTGCCCCCGCCTCTGAGCTTGCTGTGAGGTCGTGCCTGCCATATGTATTGGACCCGGACGGGGAGTTGCGGATTGAGGTAACCTTGCGGGGGGGCAGTGGTCGCGAACGGTATCTGGCGCCTTGCTGGGGAGCGGCGCTGCTGGCCCCCCGCGTGGGACCCTCCCCTGCCACGGCGACCCTAGTGGATTGCGAGTCGCAGCGCTGACCGCGGAGGGGATTGCTGCATGCGCTGGAGGACGGCTCGAGCTGGTGGTCGGTTGGAGGGGTGCCCGGCTAGTGCTGACGGCGGGGACCGAGGCCTTCCTCCTGGCGGGGGCCCCTGACTGTCGCATTGTGCTGAAATCCTACCATCTTGCTGCATATCTATGGGCTCCCCGTTTGGCGGCCATTAGGAGTGAATCCTGCTGAGGAATACTTGACGTGCTGCCCGGTTCCTACACGGCCGCACGCACCCAGCCGTTGACTGTCATACTGAGTTTGCTCCGTGTTGGCTACCAGGATTGAGGACTCGGTCGTCACCTGACATAATGGGGAAGACTGACGCTTAGCAGTCCCGGCTCCCATTCGAGTCCCAGAAGAAGAAACCCAGGGCCTCACCGCCGGGAGATGGAGAGTCTGAGGGGGGCGACGCTGAAGAGGTGGACTGGAAGGCGCTCCTTTTGAACATGCAGACCAGCCTCACTTCCATAGATTCTAAGATTGATGGCATGTCTCGTCGTTTAGACTCCGTAGTGCACAGACTAGACCAGCAGGAAGAACGGGCCAAGGAGGCGGAGCAGCGGATTTCGGAGCTGGAGGATGGGGCATCGGTCACCGCCTCCAAGGTCTCGCACATGGAGAGACTGTTGAAAGTCATCGCCGACAAGAACGAGGACTTGGAGGCGAGATCGCGTCGCAACAACGTACGCCTTATTGGTCTGGCGGAGTCTACCTCCGTAGGGAAAATGGAACTTTGTTGAAAAACTCCTGTCTGACCTCTTTGGCGCAGATGCATTCTCTCCACAACTGGTGGTGGAGCGGGCTCACCGCACTTTGGGCCCCCGCCCCGTGCCAGGTGCGCCCCCGCGGCCTGTAGTAATCCGCTTCCTAAATTACAGAGATCGGGACACTTTGCTCCGACTGGCCAGGGAAAAGCAACCTGTCCTCTATGAAAATACCACACTGTCCTTCTTCCCGGACTTTACACAGTCAGTGCAAGAGGCACGTCGCAAATTTGGACCGGTCAAGAAATGACTGCTGCAAAAAGGACTTCAATATTCTATGTTATACCCGGCCCGGCTGCGGGTGGTCCACCTTGGCAGACCCCATGTATTTCAGGATCCGTCCCAAGTTGACCTCTTTCTGAAGGACTGCAAAACATCTTCCGAACCAACCCGATCCCCATTAGAGAGGGCTGGTTCCCGATCCCCCACTTCTGCCATTGACTGAGTTGGGATTTCTAGCTGTTATCATGTTACATTATTGATACTCCCAGGGTTGGCCTTGCTCTTCCTATGCCTTTCTGTTGAGGCTTAGTGCTGGTCATGCAAATACCTGTGTATCTTAGCCCTCTACTATTGAGCTACCACTTGTTAGGCCTTGCTGGTTTAGTTGGTTCCTCGATGATGCTTACATTTGAATGCACCCTGGCACCAACCTCCCCCCTCCTGCGTTTCCGCTGGACCATGGCTCCGGGGGATAGCGGGTGCGATATCGGGGGAGTGGGATGGCGGGTCTGGACCCCTAGTGTCCCCCTCTTGGGTGTTCCCCAATAAGTAAATGTTAGGACATTGTAGGATTGTAAGGGGTGGGGGTGATGCCCGACATGATTGGGATGTCGGAGTGGGTGGGTGGGTGGGTCCTCGAGGGAATGTTCTGGGTTTGTTCTTTTTTTTCAGCATGAACGTTGCACACATATTTTTTGAAGTAACACAGTATGCCACCTTTTGTAGACAACTGAACCTGTGGAATTGCTGCCTAAAGGGCCTCTTCACCTGTACTGCCTCTTTTAGTAAACGTGACTCACGCCACGCACGCTGAGCGGGAAGGGGGGGGCTGCTCACTGCTATTACCTGGAATGTCAGGGGACTGGGGGACCCGAGAAAGCGACGACGAATCTTGGGTGCCTTAGACAGGTTGAATGTCCAGGTTGTATTTCTGCAAGAGACTCATATGGACCCCCTCCACGGGAGCACCTTCGCTGCCAGATGGGCTGCTCACTCGATTCATGCGCCCTACTCCTCCTATGCAAGAGGCACTACTATTCTAGTAAAAAGAGGCGTTCCCTATGTTCCCCTGGGTACTGCACAGACCGAGAGGGTCGATATTGTTTAGCATGGGGCAGGATGGGTGTCGAGACTATCTCCCTAGCCTGCTCTTATGGTCCCAACTGCGATAACCCGAGCAGCTTCATTACTCTCTGGAACAAGATCCGAGAGGTGGGATCCACACATCTCATCTGGGGGGGGGATTTCAACGCTGTCTTAGACCCCGCTATGGATAGGTCCAACCCCTCTATACACCACTATACTAACACACATAGATATCTGAGGGGCATATGCGACACTCAGGATGTCGTGGATACCTGGCGTCATTTACACCCGACTTCCCTGGAAGTCACGCACTGGAACAATGCATATGCAACATGGGCCAGACTGGACTACCTTATGGTGAATAGAGCCTTAGCCCCCTCCCTGGTGGATGTGCAGCATGTCGGCCGAACGTTCTCTGACCACTCCCCGGTAATGGCCAAGTTCCGTTTACAGGACATTCTAGGTAGATCCCCCACGTGGCGACTCCAGCCAAATATCTTACTTGATGAACTGTTCCGTGCTGAATTGTCTCAAGAACTAGAAGACTTCCTGTCCCGTAACAAGGGGTCAGTAGACCGAGTGGCCACCTTATGGGAAGCGCTCAAGGTCACAATACGGGGGTTTTGCATCTCTAAGGGCTCCGGGGTGTTGAAAGCCTTCCGCAACACGCTACATACATTAGAGTCCACACTCCACACCCTGGAGACTAGCCCAGACTACGCCGACATACAAATACACAGGCAAAATACCGCGAGGCACTGTCGGACTACATGGCCACCGCTGACAGAGGTAAATTTCCGGGGCAAGTATTTCAAGGCTCGTACATACGGGGAGGGGGAACGACCCGGTAGATCTTTGGCGGGGGCGGTCCGCCCCCTGAGAGGCTCTAATTTCGTGTTGGAGCTGGAGGGGGAGGATGGAACTCCTATACGTGACACACACTCGATTTTGGAGGCTTTCACTACACACTATTCCACACTTTACTCTACTACCAGAGTCGGCGCACTAGATATGGACGATTACCTGAAGGAGCTCACGCTGGGCTGGCTCTCAGACCGTCAGCGGGAGTTTCTGGCGGAACCGATAGGCCTGGAGGAGGTTAGAGATGCGATTAATCAGATGGCACCAGGGAAGGCCCCGGGTCTGGACGGGTTACCCATGGATTTTTATAAGGCATACATAGACATCTTGGCTCCGGTACTCCAGGAGGTCTTTCTGGAGGCACATGAGTCGGGCACACTCCCTCCATCTATGCAAGAGGCACTGATTACCTCCTTATTAAAGCCGGGGAAGCCACCTCAATTCTGTGACTCCTACCGCCCGCTCTCTTTAATTAACTGTGACGCCAAAATCTTGACTAAAATACTGGCTAATCGTTTACAGTTGTTGTTGGGAGGCTTGGTGTTATCGGATCAGGCAGGCTTCGTCCCTGGCAGGGCCACCTCCAATAATCTCAGGACGCTATTTTCCATCATGCACAATGTAGACCCGGAATTGCCGTTGGTGGCGGTCTTTTTGGACGCCACCAAGGCCTTTGACTCCCTGGAATGGGACTATCTTAATTGTATTTTGCGTAACATGGGAATGCCCCTGGGTTTCACGCGCTGGATTGATATCCTCTATGACCGGCCGGTTGCGAGGGTGGGGGTGAATGGGCTCATATCGGAAGCCTTTGGGGTGTCGCGTGGTACCCGTCAGGGGTGCCCCTTATCCCCGCTGCTGTTTGCAGTGGCGATGGAACCGCTGGCTGCCCGGCTCCGGCAACACCACCGAGATAAGGCTCTGCGTTGTCTTCAGCGAGAGGTGCTCATCTCCCTATATGCGGATGACATCACGCTCTACATTCGTGATCCTGCTACTAACCTAAATCCCATCCTCCGGGAGTTTATTCGCTTCGCGGGTATGTCTGGTATCCATATCAACTGGGGGAAATCCACTATATTTCCGCTGACTGCGGCCGCCCAACCGTTCCCTCTGGACTACCCCCTACGATGGGACATGGATGAGGTTCGATATTTGGGCATACTTCTCTCTCGTGACCGCGAGGAGCTGATGCGGATGAACTATGGCCGCACGTTTGACCATGTCCAAGCATGCGTGACCAGATGGATCACGCTACCCCTCTCTTTTGCAGGCCGCTCTTCCCTCATCAAGATGGTGGTTCTTCCGAAGATCCTTTATCTTTTTCAGAATATCCCATATTACCCAGGCAAATCCTTTTTTCAACTTCTGAGGTCTGAACTTATCCGTCTGGTCTGGGGAGGGAAGAAGCCGCGTCTTCGTTGGGAGGTATTGTCCCGCCCGTTCGCGCAGGGCGGTTTCGACTTGCCGGACTTTGAGATGTACTATTATAGTGCACAAGCTCACTACGTTTATCATTGGATTCGCCCCACTCCCTTCCTACCACAGACGGCTGTGGAACACTGGCTGGTCGATCCTATCCCACTGGAGGGAGCAATATTGAGTACACCAGAGACGCGAACGGTGTACCGCACCACGGTCTCTAGTTCCATTCTGGCGTGGAGATACATTGCGAAGATAGCCCGCGTTGCGCTGCTTTATTCTCCACTACTTCCCCCAGCATACCATCCCCAGCTGCCACTTTTGCAGGAACAATTGTTTAAGAACTTTATGGCTAAATTCCGCATTAAGACATGGGGGGACCTCTATCAATAAATTCTCTTTTGGATTTGTGTAAAATAAAGATTTTGAAAAACCAAAAAAAAAAAAAAATAAAAAAAAAATAAAGAATGGTTCTTGTATGGTTAAAGCCTGGATCTCACTTACTCTGAGTGAGGTGATTGCGACGAGGAAAGCTACTTTCCAAGTAAGGAACTGCAATTCACATGTGTAAAGGCTCAAATGGGGGACCCATGAGTCTAGTAAGGACAATGTTTAGGTTCCACACCAGAGAGGGCGGCAGTCTGGGTGGAATTATTCTTTTAACCCCTTCCATGCTCATGATGGAACGGTTCCGTCATGAGCATCGGTTGAGCTGTGCTCATGACGGAACCGTTCCGTCATGGCCCCGCCCGCGCTCGAACCCTTCAGCACCGCGGGGGAATCCGCGCAGCGCTGAAGGGGTTAAGGCCTTCCATAAAGGCTTTTATTGCGGGTACTGTAAACAATGACAAATGTTATCTGTTTTGCAGGTAGGCGGCAAGGGCAGCCAGATGTAATCTTATGGATGAGTTTGCAAAAGTACATCTTTGCAAATGCAGTAAATAGCAAATGATGTTCTGAATGGAAGTATCTAGCGTTTCAATTTTGTTGTTATTGTAGTAAATGCAGAATCGCTTCCATTTGGCTGCATAGCAAGCTCTAGCGGTAGGGCGTCTGGCTTCTTTGATAATGTTCATACAGTCTGGTGGGAGGTTAAGGTACCCGAACTCTAGGACTTCAGGAGCCAGATTGCTAGATTCAGTTGTGCTGGATCTGGATGTCTTATCTCTCCATGGTTCTGCGTGAGCAGTCTTGGGGAGAGTTGTAGCTTTTGGTGTGGAACTACAGAGAGTTCGAGGAGTGTTGTGAACCACAGTTGCTGTGACCATGTGGGAGCAACTAGGATCATTTTGAGAGAATGTTGCTTGAGCTCGCGTACTACTAGCGGAATGAGTGGGAGTGGCGGAAAAACGTACGCAAATCTGCCTGACCAGTTCATCCATATTGCGCATTGCCCTTGGACAACGGGTGTTGGAACATGGCAGCGAAGGTTGGGCATTTTGCGTTTACGTGTGTGGCAAATAGATGTATGTCTGGGTGACCCCACATGTAGAAAAATGGTTGAAGAACTTGAGGATGAAGTTCCCACTCATGTATCTGCTGTGTCTGACGACTTAGCAGATCCGCAATCTGATTGTGCACTCCTGGAAGATGTTCTGCCAGAAGATATACGTTTTGCGGAATGGCCCATCTGCATATGCTTTGCGCTAGGTTAGACAGCTGCAAAGAATGTGTTCCTCCTTGTTTCTGTATGTAGTACATTGCTGTCATATTGTCCGTACGGACCAGGACAGCTTTGTTGAGGAGATGTGATTTGAATGACTAACGCTAGAAATAGTGCCAGTAATTCTAGGTGATTGATGTGGAGCACTTTGTGTTGAGTGGTCCACCTGCCCTGAGTTTTGTGGTTTAGGAGATGGGCTCCCAAGGCGGTGAGTGATGCGTCTGTTGTTAGCACTATCTGGGGAACTGGCTCTAGGAACGGCCGCCCTCTGGAAAGGTTTTGTGTGTTCCACCACTGCAGAGAGCAATGTGTGTAGCTGTCCACCAACACGAGATCTGTAAGTTGACCTTGAGCCTGATTCCACTGACGTGCTAAGCATTCCTGTAAGGGCCGCATCTGAAGTCTTGCGTGAGATACTATGAAAATGTATAAACACTCGAGCTGGAAGGGAGTGTTGGGGTTGAAATTTTGTGATGAGAGTCTGCATACTGGCTATCCTGACTGGATTGGTGTATGCTAGTGCTTTGGAAGTGTCTATTGTGGCCCCTAGATACTGATGTAGGTGGGAGGGCTGTAGGTGTGACTTGGTGTGGTTTATTGTGAACCCCAAGTTGTGTAGCAGCTGAATTGTTTGGTGAGTATGATGAACACACTGATTGTGCGATTTGGCTTTTATCAGCCAATCGTCCAGGTATGAGAACACATGGATCTGCTGCCTCTGCAAGTGTGTGGCCACTACAGCAAAACACTTGGTGAAGACCCTGGGTGCTGTGGTTACTCCAAATAGGAGGACCTTGGCTGTCCACTGTGAACCTTAGATATTTCCTGTGAGCAGGGTGTATGGGAATATGGAAGTAGGCGTCCTTGAGATCTAGTGTGGCAAGGAAGTGGCCTTGTTGGAACAGTGGAAGGACCTGTTAGAGAGTGATCATGTGAAAATGATCCGACTGTATGTAGAAGTTGAGAGGACTGAGGTGCAATATTGGCCTGAGAGTACCATCCTTCTTGGGGATTAAAAAGTACAGGGAGTAAACCCCTGTACCTTGAAGTTCTAGTGGAACTGGTTCTATTGCGTGCTTTTGAGGCATGGAGAGAACTTCTTGTTTGAGGAGCGTTAGATGTTCTATGGACATTGGACGCTGTTTGGGTGGTATGTTGGGGGGAGTTGCATTAAGTTCCAGGCAGTAACCATACTGGATTATTTGTCTTACCCACTTGTCTGTAGTGATGGAATTCCACACAAGTAGGAACTGCGAGAGTCTTCCTCTGACCGGAGTGGAATGGTCTGGAGGTAGTGGAGGGAAGTCACTGTATGTTAGTGGGGGAGGTATGAGTGCCGTTACCTCGGCCTCTCCCCTTATTATTTCCCCTGTATCCGCCTCTGAAATATCCCTTGTTGGGGAACGTTTGTGTGGGACTTTTATAGGAGGAGGAAGCAGTGTCTGTGCTGATGTTTTTGGATGCGCCCCTATAAAAGGAGCGACGAAAGGAGCCTTGTGTAGATGGAGACTGTAATGCTCCCATTGATTTTGCAGACACAGTATCATTTTTCATTTTTTCTAAGGCTGGGTCTACAGCTGGGCCAAAAAGTTGTTCCTGATTGAAGAGCTGATTCAGGATAGTAGTCTGCACTTCTCGTTCAACCCAGAAATGCGCAACCATGCGTGCCTTCGTAATAACACACTAGTGTAGACTGATCTAGATGCAGTGTCTGCTGCATCGAGGGCACATTTAATGGATGCGTTTGTTATCAACTTGCCCTCCTGAATCAGATCATTGCCTTTGGCCTTGTATTGGTCAGGTAAATGCTGCATTAGGCTCTCAAGCTCGTCATAGTGAGCCCTGTCGTACCTGGCAAGTAATGCTTGTGCATTAGCTATCCTCCAGTGATTAGCTGCCTGGGAGGAAACTCTTTTGCCTGAAGCGTCTAGTAATTTAGAATCTTTGTCTGGAGATGGATCATCACCGGTGGTCTGAGAGTTGGCACGCTTACTAGCATTGGTCACCACCAGGGAATCTAAGGGGAGTTGGCCTTTAATGTAGGTGGGATCATTAGGGGCGGGTTTATATTTTTTCACAATCCGAGGATTGAGAATCCTGGTCCTGACAGGGTCTTTGAAGAAATCTGGAGCATGTTTGATGACACCTTTCATCATGGGTAATGTTTGTACTGTCCTTTGTGCAAAAGTGTCTATGAGGAAATCTCCCTCTGTGGGGTCTGAATGCATTTGGACGCCATGATATTGGACAGCCCAATCAATGAGCTGACTAAATCCAATGTTGTCATCTGGGGAAGATGGCCTTGTTGGGTATGTATCTGTATCAGGAAGGTCTGGAGGATCTACAGGATCATTGTAGTTGTCCCATGTGTACTGTGGTTTGTTAGTGTCATCATCAGGATCATTGTAAGGGTCAATATGTCCACCTCCATCACCTAGGTCATCATCATCCTGTGGTTGTGTGTATGGGTATGGAGGATGTATGTGAGACTTTGGAGGAGAAGGAGGTTTAGTAGGAAGAACAGGAGAAGAGGGTCTTAATGGTGAAGTTGCACAGTCTTTTTTCTTCACAGGCACCTCAGAGATGTGTGGGGTGTCCAATTGCCTCTTGTTCCACGGGATATTGACAATATTGGCCTGTTTTAGGGTCCACATGCAATGTTTTTTGTTTCGGATCGATAGGATCCGGGCGAAACAGTTCCTCCTCTTCAGCATCTCCCTTCGGCGCGACCTTTTTGGTTCCGAACGTGGTTTCGATTTTGGATCTGGAGCCTTAGAAGGGGTTTTTGAGTCCTTCGGCTTCGGTGTCGAGTCTGAAATCTTTTTCAGATCCAAAGGTTGTCGATGTTTCTTCGGATCCGAGGCCTTCTGTTCTTTCGGTGCCGGAGTGCTCGGTGCCGTGGCTTTTTTGGGGACAGCGGGAGTAGGATGTGTTCCCGCTTTCGGCATCGACGGTGTTTTTGGGGCACCGACGTGCGACTTGCTTGGTCCCGAGCTGCTGGAAGGCTTTTCCTTTGTCTTCAGAGCCAGGCCCGGAGGCGGGGCTTCTGAAGTTTTCCTTAGGTCACGACTAATGCCTTCAGGCGAAGTCTTGACCGGAGCCTTTGTTTTGTCGGGTGGGGTTGGAGCAGAGGCAGTTCTACTCACTCATTGACCTGGAGTGATATGGTCATCGGAGTCAGTCTCATCTGCTTCGGATACGATGTCGAGCTCCTCCGAATCCTCTGCCTCTGGAACATCGGGCCTTCATCGAAGAGGTCTTCGGGCACCGGTGCAGCCTGTTGCGCCATAACGTGTCATCGAGCCCGGCAATCAAGAATCGTTTTTTTTGACCGGAAGGAGACACAGGCTTGGCAATCCTTTTCTTCGTGTTCAGGCGAGAGACAAAGGTTGTAGACCTTGTGTTGGTCGCTGTGTGGGAATTTAGCTCCACACTGGGGGCATTTTTTGAATGGAGTCCTTTCCATTAGCCGTAGGCCCGAATGGCGTCGATAGGCCCAGCGGCCCGCGTCGACAACCGGAATCGAATTAGAGTTAGTGCGTCGAAAGGCACGCAAACGAAAACAATACCGTAGAGTTGCAATGGTTTGTGCGTCGAAAGGTTAGGAAAACACGGTACCGAACCAGAGCAATGAAGTTACATCCGAACCCGATGGCAAAAAAAAAAACAATCTGAGGATGGAGTCGATGCCCATGCGCACTATCATCCAAGGGAGGAATCACCCATCTCGTGACAACAAAAGACTTTTTCCAAGAAAACAACAAGGTGCAAGCATCCGAGCCCAACACCAGATGGCAATGTATGCAACTATGAATTCTGCAGCTCATATGCCTCGAATAAAAAGTCTCTTATATGCATTTAAAGTTTCCTGACACATGCATCTTTAATTGATTCACATGCTTAAATTGTACACGGTTAGTCTGGGAATTATCAGTGAAAAACTGAAACCGGCATACTTAAGAACACATTTGCAGCCCGTCATCTCACTCGAAGCTTTAAACTGCAGCCAATGATCTGGATGAGCTCTGTGCTACAATCCCCGAGAGGTCATTCGAACTTTAGATTTTTGTAGGCATAAAACTAGCATCAGAAAGGAAGGGGGAAAGGCTGCAAATAAGATCTGTGAAATATATCAATGCAATTACAGACAAGTAACTTTTATTTCTTCCCCTTTAGATAGTCATAGATTCACATAGTGAAATGAATCGTAGTCAGCTATATTATTTAAAATTCAAAAGGCAAGGAATTTGAGCAAGGTTCTAAGTATTGGCGGTCTGACTTCAAGTTTGTTCTTGAATGGAGTGCGCCAGCAGTAGAGCTACGCAGAGGAGTGGCCATCTGAACGGCATGCACACGTGTCAGGAATACAACTGATAAAGAGGGCAAGACCATTTGAGCTAGTGGCTTTTCATTTTTGTTCTGGCAGAGCACGATGCATACTCTTCCCTCCACGCTATCCAATGCTTTGAGATGTCACACTTATTTAAATTCTGAAATGAAATAAGTTTGTCAAATTTAAAGAAACATATACTTTTGTTAACAGAACTTAAAAACTGTTTCAAATCTGCAGAGGTTCAAATCGATCTCATACGGAGTAAAGTTGCCATAAGGTTAACTGGTTCGTTGATGCGGAATAGAAACTGGATTAGTTGTTAAGGCTATTTTTTTAAGTAACGCAAAGAATGCATTTTTGATCCAAAAATCCTTCATGATCCCATTCAAAAGATGCAGGATATGTACTCCAATATCTGCCTTATGTATAGGTTTATAAGAATGATATGAATTCTTCATGGCTGCAGTGCAGAATGCTAATGAGTGTACAGATTTTGTTAATCAATATCGGCCTTATGTATAGGTTCATAAGAATTAATGAATTCTTCGCGGCTGCAGTACAGAGTACTCATGAGTGCACATGTTTTGTTAGGGGTGGAAACTCCTAAATAGTACCCAGAGAAATAATGCACTGGGAAAATAAGGACTGTGTGCTTTGTTACCATCTGAATCTTTATATTATTGTCAGACATTCTTTAATAGAAGCAGTTTTGAGGGAGGAATGTATGAGGTAAAAATTAACTGAGCCAATAATGAGCACACTATGAAGAGAGGGTATGAATGTTTTCTGGACCTATGTTAGAATTAGTTCCACTTTTCTAGAGTCTTCTTGGTTGACAAGGGACAGGCCGCCAGTATAAGATCGCTACAGTATTTTAGAATATCCAGGGCTCCACACTCAACATGTCAAACAGCTTGCCAGACATAGAATCACGAAGGACCTGATCTTTCCTCATTATCAGCAGCAAGGAATTGACCTTGTATGTAAAAAGATCTACTAGTGGTGAGCACACATAAGAATGCTAATATTGTTGGAATAATGCAGGAGCTATGAGGTCAGTTTGCACCTTACAGTCTCTGCTGTGGTTAATAGCTTCAGATATGGACAAACCAAAGAAAAATCTTTTTGATGGATAATCCTTCTGAATCGAAAAACAACATTAACAATAGTGCCCATCTTCCCCAACCCATTTTCCCTGACAAGGCAAAGGGCTCATGGGGTCTGCCCTGACATTCACAGATGTATGGTGAAATGCAGGGCGAAAGCTCAACAGCAAAATAGATCATTCTTAGCGGCAGAATACAGAAACAAATCAACTGTTTCTTCTCTTTGAAGAGCAGTAAGATGATCAAGATCCTGCAGAGACAAATGTCAAGGGTCAGATGATTTGGTGATCTATTTTTAGTCAAGCGATCCTTTTGTAGGGGGTCAAAAGTTGTGACTCTGATGCACTACACAGTCGTATAGTGATCTTCAAGAACATTTGATTGATTTGGGTCAAGCACCGAAAGAAACTTCCATTGGAACGCTCTTTTTAGAAAGCTAGAAGTTTTGGCCTATGACAATGGCAAATGGCCTACCTGCTTGCATCGAGAAGCACCATGATGCTATATGGTACTGGTAGGTTACCTTATGAAGTAACATAAGAAATTGCTCCAAATGACTGAGTGCATAGATAGAAGGTCTGGTAGACTTAAAGGACACCTGGCCCAGAGATCACCTTTAGCAGTGCTCTAGTGTTAGATAAACAAAGCACATTAGGAGTTTCTTTTGTATGACCAGTGAAAACTAGCTTGTGGCCCAATGGATGCAATAATAATTGTACAGAGGCAATGTCTGAAATCAACAAATTTCTAGCCTAGGAAGGAGGTCTACAAAATAAAGGGCCATTGGCTGGCGAACGCGAAGACATTTACTGCTTCATCACTCCAAACACTAGAATGTTTCCTTGAACTCTGAATCTACAAAAAAAGGAAAGCCACAGATTAAAGTTATTCTCGGGAATAAAGTTATTCTAAGGAGTCCAGTAAAAAGATCTGCAGGTTGCAAAATCAGGCCTGCAGTGATTGCCATTTAGGCACTACGAACATAAAACTGGCACACACGAGAGAAGGAAAGGGAAATTAAGACGCGAAATACAAGGTGTAAAGCTATACCTGGTAAGCACAAGCTGAAGAAACGTTTTGAAGTTTGGTAGCTGCACTGAGCATAAGGGCACTGACCCAGTGGAGCCTTTAGCTATTGCTGTGTAGCTAGGGTCTGTTGCTTTACCATGCAGTTTTAAATATACCAGCATTATTAAATAATAAGCACTGGGGGACCATTTTACTACTAGGGTTTTGCCTCACAGCATAAGCTCTGGGAGAACTGTTCTTGAGAGCCCTCTGATAGAACTAGGGCTGGGTACTTCTAAGTGTTACATGCCCTTGCTTGTATATTACTACCACTGTCAAGATTTTAAAGATCAGTGTCTACTTAATGGCAAATTCTTACACTTTAAAATGTCAGTACTGAACGTTTCTGCATATCATCCTATCAGGGACTGAGAAAATATGATCACATCACCCCATCCTTATGGGATTCCATTGTCTACCCTTGCCGGCTCGCATCATCTTTACAGCCAGTTGCATAATTTGAAAAGCCATCAAGGCCAGCACCCCTGGGTATTTTGCTGACAAGCTCATCATCTCTGGTAGTTGTCTACAAACAATGCAACCAAGACACCATCAGACTGCGGACTAAGAAGTGTAAATAGAAGAAACACAAGGCAGCAGGCGTTTCCCCATCTATGCACCCAGGATCTGGAACATCATCCCCATATCTATAAGGGCTGCTTCAGTTAAGGAAAGATTTGAAAACTCACCTCTTTAAAGAACACTACATCACAATGCATTAACGGCCCACAAACCAGTTACCACTCCTATAACTCGTTGACTTTATGCTCAGCTTTGACCCTGTACAGGGCTTTGCTGCCTTTTGGCTTTGTCCGTGCTGCAGAAATACTTACTGTCAAAAAGTAGTGCGGATTTCTTCATCAAAGTATTCCTCAGTATTTTCAAAAAAGCGCATAGAAGCAACAGAGTGCCCTCTATAAGCCTTTTTTTTCCTTTAAACCAGAAGTGAAGATTTACATCCAATGAAACATGTTGAGCTAAAATCATACCACCTGCCAAAACTGCCAGTACAAGGAGGCGCAGATGATGTCCCTTTATTGGGAAAGCAAAATAGAATGTTTACTTTTATCCAGAGGAACTCCACAATCAAGGCAAAACACAAATGTGCTTTATTAGAATTACCAAAATACTGGAAAACACAAAGGTGCAAAACTAAAATCTGATTGTGCCTCAGCAAGTTTTAATTACAGATCAGGGACTCGGCCAAACCACTCAAGTATTCAGAATATTTTGGAAAACTTTTATACGGTCCATTTAAAAAAAAAAAAATAGTAAGCAAAATATAAAATAAAATACACTTTTTAAGTACATAGAAATTGATACACACCTATTTACCAGTTGATCAAACAACAGACTTTGATTTAAGCTTTCAAATCTGCTTTTCTTCGTCCGGCAACTTCTTTTAACTTCCATTTCACTGTTAATGCAAGGATGGTCCACATTGGTATCACTGTCTCCACGACGAGGACGGCTCCTAAGGGCTAGGAGAGAAAGCATTGTGTTCTCACAACCTAAAGAAGTTGTACCATTTTAACAAAGAACGTGATAAGAAAATAAAGTGGTTCCCCACTGTTGAATGGTTCAACCATAACTGCCATATATAGTACTATAACACCTAAAACGTAGATTGTGGCAAGCTTTACATCAAACCACCAACTCTGATGGGAAGTTCAGGTCATTTGACAGGTGATTTGGGTGAGAAAAGGAAAAATACTGAACATTTCTAAGACATCATGGGCCTTATTATAACAAGTGTCACTCTATGCATGCCCCCAGGGTACTTTGGTATTATAGAAAGGGCCGCAGACGCCTGTGCGACCCCTACCGTTATACCGACAGCACCAGCGATATCTTCATAGGGCATTGCCCCATTTGCATGGGGGTGTTCCCCTGGCAAATGAGGGAGTCCCTTTGCCTCTGCGCCCGTGCTAAATTACCAACACGGGCAAAGATGCAAAGAACGGGTCAGGAGGCGCACCGATGGTGCGCCCTGTCAGTGCATCCCCTTATTGCAGCACTCTGGCAGGGGGAAAGAGGGTCCCATGGACACCCCTAGACTTCCCCTTTAAAGGTGCAGACGAGTTGCCGCCTGCACTGTTTAAAACAGCTGCTCTGTTTTTCACATGGATGCGCTGCTCTGGTGGCAGCGCATTTACCATAATGCAGCGCATTTTCCTGGATTGCGCTGGGCACACCTTCTAAAAGGTGTGCACAATCCAGAAACATGCGCCACATCTGGAATATAACTCTAGATCTTTCTTTAAATAAGACCACGCCTGGTTGAAAGTTATCCAGTATGCTGAGTAAAAGTTGTTCACACTGGAAGTAGCATGGAGAAGTTACACGAACAGGACTCCTCCGATAGCTAGAGCCACAGCTTAATTTATGGGTCTAGCTCACGCACATAGATGCAAATGAACTCTTATAACACATCAAACTTCGTAGAAAATGCATATAAAAGAATATCACATTCCCAAGCAAAGTCTTGCCGCCCCAGGTCAACTGTGTCTAAGGAAACAAGACACATAGTTGTACATTGGGGTCACTGTGCTCAAACATGGATGCATCAATGCTACTATTTCAAGCTACTTTTAGGCGCACACTTCATAAGCAATAACTACTGTAAGCATGCAAGCATACATTTTCAAATTATTCCTACCCTAATAAATCTATTGGTAGAGCATAATAGTTTTGAGAGTGCACTGGCACACATTTGAGTCTGTATTTAACCATGTGTTATTTGCAAGCTGCTGTATTGGAATGCAAGTCTTTGTGTCTGTGGATGTCTTGGTACAGAGCAGACGCTCTGTGAATCTCATAAGTATTGTTGATGGGTGCGCAAATCGCTGCAATGGTGTAAATACTTATGTACAAATATTCTGGAATTGATCTGTATGTATGTATATCTCTAGTAATAGGTTAACCATGGATGAATTCCTGAACATTATGCTTGAGTGTAATTAGGCAATTCTGTGTTATTCGGTGTACAGTGAAAACCCTCTTAAGAGTCTCTGGTTTTATGTATTAACACATATCCAACCTTCATCTAGTCCAGACCAAGTTCTATTAAATCTAACCTTGAGCCAAATACACTTACACTTCGGTTCTGGCACTAAAAAGCACAGGCCAAACCACATGACATACTACATCGTATTAGGTGTAAGTGTAGGTGTAAGTGGGAAAGCGTACAGGCATCAAGCTCATGGGCACAGAATGTCAAGCCTGTAACAGACTGGGCCACTACACACTGAGAGGAGCAGACTTCGATCGAATGCTGCTTTTCCATTGATGGATGACCTCACATATATATATATAACAGGCGTTTGAAAGAATATGTTTTTGCAGCGTGTTAAAATAACTGAGTTTAGAAACTTAAGTCAATTTAAACCAAAGTGAGATACAATGTCAGCCTAATCTTAAAACAGCGTACTTCAGAATACCAGGTCCGGTGGCCGAACACAATGTAATTTTTTTTTTACTTTTCTTTTTATTAAGACAAGGTATTACAGGTTTAAACAATGATACGTCATCAATGCCACTGCAACGCCCATGGATAGAGCTCCCTCTAGTTATAAAAGCAATCACCAAGTTACAGACTTTACACAGTTAGCAGAATTGGGAACAGTCTGCTCTGATTCATGTCTTCGCCTTGGCAATGGTGGTACACATATCTCTCCTCTATAACAATTCCATTTGTTCCATATTTGTGTCCATTTGTTGGGGCAGCCTCTAGATTCGTACACTGTCTTTTCAGTGAACATACACTGGTCCATATTGTTTTCCCCCAAAGTCTCAGTGATGGTTTTTCCTTCACACCCTCCCCCCACATCCTGGCAATATTCCTTTAGGCAATCATCATTCCCAATGTCACCCATGTTTTCTCCTTGGTATTTAAGTCCATGGGACCCCAAATATTTAAAAGGCACAATTTTAAATTACAGTCTATTTTAACACCCATTACTTCCTCCATGCTGCTCGCCACTCCCGCCCAGTATTCTTGGATAGCCTGACATTCCCAGAGCAAGTGCACAAAGGTACCTTCCTGCCCACATCCCTTTGTGCAGTCAACGTTGGTCCTGTAGCCCATCTTTACCAGCGTTGGTCCCGAGAGGTATATTCTATGAAGTATTTTAAGCTGTACTAGTCTGAGTCTGGAGGAAATAGCAGTTTCCTTAGGTGAGGCAATCCCTCATCATCCGGTCCCGCCACGTCGTGGTCCCATTTAGGTCGGAGTAGGGGATCAGGCATCCAACACAATTTTAAAGGCAAAAGCTTTGATCTGGTCTTTGAGGCGATTACCCATTTCCTCATCACCACCCACAGAAAATCATCCCAAAGTCCTACTTTTATGCAATAGTGCACTAAGGTGGGTAAAACCAGCCACCATGAATGTCCGTGCCATTCCCACATTAATCAGCTGGAGAACTATTGGGAGTAATATAGGTCTATACTTGGGTAATGAATGCACTGTCACTGTATTTATTCTAATGAATAATTGCGATATAGACTAAAAAGTATTGATTCACCTACGGATACATTCTATTATTTGCTTTGTGAACTTAAATATGTATTAATTCTTATTTGTATACAAGATAAATTATAAAACCTCCATCAGGCAGACTATCTTGCGTACACCCAACACACTACACTGCACTGCACATGTCCCACACAGCTGGCCATCACCATGCTTATAACAGAACTTCTGGCCATGACATGTTACACCAACTAACACTGAACAGAACAGAGGGCAGAAATGCTTCAATATAGCACAGACACGCCATTTAGTTGGTATGGTTATCACACTACCAAATAGCACTCACCGCCAAAAAACACACACACATCTTTCAGACTTGTAATGGGCATTAGGCCCTCTAACCTACAAGATGCCTATGCAGTTGCAAAGCGCTCTCACCAAAATCACACACCAACAGCTCAAAGAAGACATGGTCACCTAAACAAGCTTACAGCGAGAGCACAATAACGGTACCACATCACAGGCTACATCGAACTCCAGTCTGCAATGGAAACCAAAAAGCCATATGGCAAGCCATTAGACTGGCAAAAGATCTACAAGGTAATACCAGTGGCATACTGTATTCCAACAAAACATAGGAGTACAACATGCATTTCCAGACTCTGCGTGTCCCAAGACATGCAACTGACCAAGTGATTACAAAATGAACCTCAACGTATGCCCATATAAAGCATGCATCACACGACTCTTAATCAAGAGTGCCGAGTCAGCCAGACACCCGCTCAATACAGGGTAGGAGTGGCACCAGGTCAGACTCATCTACCCAAATAACACCTGCCTTGATAATACTTCTCTGGCTCACGATACAAACTTCCCTTACCAAATGATACTTTTTCCTCAGGAGAACATGAGACTGCTAGAGCCCCATCGGCTGGGAAGGCTGCCCACTTCCCACAGGCCCCACCATGTGTTGCCCTGCAAAACATAGGGAGTATACATTCTTTTTGGCACCCTCACTGGTATATGGCACGTGCCAACCGGCTGCTTTCCTTTGAGTGCCTTTGTCCTTGCCAGCAGTGTTTAAATCTCAGGGACCCCCAAAAACCTTCTGTTAGCCTTCCTCCACCACACTCCTACCAAAAGTACTCGGAAGTTTAGGGACAATTCAAGAAATACAACAAAATTAATAGTACGTGAGCTTTGATACTTTAAAAAATAAAAGCACAGCCAGAAGTTCCATTCCTGTAATAGAGCAATCGAAGCAGGTTTAAGTTTTTTTAAATAATCTGTCCACTAGATGGAAACATGCTCAAAGCGGGGACAACGGAACAACATTTTTCATGAAAAAAGCAGAAATCTTACACTAATTAATATATGTTAAGGAAGCAAAATATCAAACCTATATAATCTTTATTAACATCTCTGGAACAAACGCGAGAGATACAAAGTTTTATAGCAACTGTCAGATCTAGCACTCCGTTAAAGCACCGCATCCTTATTCAATAAACATGACTAAGCGCAAGTGCTTTCGGACTGAGAATGAAACGGACATCATACAACAATTAGAATATACATGCTTAGGATGACTTTCGAAAGTACTTACATAAGGTAGTGTGGCCATTTGGCAGAGATGCAACAGGAGGGGACGTTAACCTAAACACAAAATAAGCACAAATTAATTATACATTCCAATGAGAGACAGGTCACCTGGAGTCAAAATGCACGGGGAACATCAACTAATGGGAAATATAAGATCTTATATGTTCTGAAGTGAGGTAGTACAATGTTTGATTTATTCTGATTACCTGCCCAATATTTTTCACTCTGAATAATGTTTTTAAATAGTGAATTATTCAAATTGTTAGTTCAAATAACAAGAACAAACAATACCAGTTAGGAACATTATAATTACATGAAATGATAGTTTTCATTAAACCAAATTAAGTGTGGGCTTTGCCTCGAAAGATGTGTATTAAAGATGCTGGGTCCAAACTGAGACCCAACAGGAGCGGGATCTTGGATTAGAGAAGTTAATGCAACAGTATGAATAAAAGCTACTTGGTCTAGCTTGAATGTACTTAGACATGCAAATTAAGGAAGGCGCAAACGCGGTTTGCATGCTCTAGCATAATAAAGCCAGACCTAATGACTTTGCCAATGCATCATAGGGTGTGGAATGTCCCAAGTACAACTTGCAACAGGCTCCCTGTGCAGACCTTGACGCTGTGAGCATTAGCTGTGTAGAAATATCTGTGAGGGAGTCAGTAACTGTTTGCTTGGAACAAAGGAAGAAGAGAGATGAAGCACAGGGGTGATGGAGCAAGGTTTCGTATAAAAGAAACTTGCTTGTATGCAACCCTC
The DNA here is from genome assembly GCF_964204655.1 of Triturus cristatus. NCBI lineage: Eukaryota > Metazoa > Chordata > Amphibia > Caudata > Salamandridae > Triturus > Triturus cristatus. The sequence continues at coordinate 237,369,780 of NC_140589.1, read as the reverse complement.
TCAAATAACATTTAATCACGTAACCAATCTGTTTTGTAAATACTAAAATTGCATTACACACGACATACTGCATCTAGGGGAAGCTTTTATATGTGTATTACTAACAAGTAACCCAAGTGTCTTAAAATGGGCGCCAAAAACGCGGGAACTTCACTGCGCATGCGTCTACTGCATCTACGTAGTAGGACGTCTCCTATGCTTGGGTGGAAACTTTGCAGCTGCGCAATAGCTCTTAATATCGCTGCTTGAAACTCACATGATAATGCGCATGCTATTGCTTAAACTAAATCTTATAAGTTCTACTAATTGCTAATGCGAAAGATTTAAGTAAATGGGGATAGAGCAGAGATAAGTTGTATACAGTGAAAAATTTATTTAATTTATTTCGTATTCTAACGTGTCTTTTTCTGACATTATTATTGGTTCATATTTGGGCCTCTGGGGGTGACTGAAATCCCTACCCCAATTGACTCACGTACAGGCGCACAGAAACCTGCCGAAATCCATTATAGCACAGTTGAAACACAGCCAAGGCCACACTGGACAGAGACGCAAAAGACCTCAACCTACTGACCTGGACAAAGGAAGAGACTTTTAATAATGTTTCAAAATGTATTGATCATAACGTGAAATGCGGGTGGGAATAAAGCTTTGGGAAAGTAAATTAAGGGGCGGAAACATAGAACAATGGTCTTAAGAAATATATTACTTTAAGTATGGTGTGATGAACTCTCCTCCTTGCCCTGTCCAATCAGAATAGGGGGAAAACACAGTATTGAAACATTGGGGGGTGGTACACGAACACAGAATAGTATAATTGAGGTAAGTTAGTTAGAGATCTGCTCATTTCAGACCAGAGCCCAAGACCCATCTGTCAGACTCGCCATTCCGACTCGTCACAGACCTGACACGTATGCTGCCACAGACTCTGTTCGAGACGCTGTCTCAGACCCTGTAGACGACAGAGACCTTGCTCGAAAGACCAAAATACCCATCGATAATCCAATCATCTAGAAGGGGATTTGCGGAAGAACTATTCGAGGAGAGTAGTGCCAGAGAAGGGTGCAACGCAGACGTTGCACTTAGAAGAGGTCACCTTCCCAGTCCTGAATCTGTCTTGATCTTCATTTCCCGACCTGTTCTGGAGATCTGCACCGGACTCCTAGGCCAGGGGTTTGGTCATCGCACTATCCTAGGTAATTATAAAACTGTGTAGTCTGCTCTCTATTTTTCTCCCTCCTCCGGTACCATCTTCATTGATCTTTATTTTGTGACTTTGCTTTGTATGACTTTAAATTTGTCCTGAAGAGAGAAGGTGTTTGAGCTGTGTTTGAATTGACTCACAAATATTATTGATTAGATAAAGATTTTAAAACTTTTAGAGTTTGTGGTTATTTCAAAGGTAAAGTTAATGTCATTTCTACTATAAACTAACTCAGCAACCTGATTCATTGAGGGAAGGAGAATTATTGACAAGGATATAGAATTGGTAAGATTTGGTAAAGGTGAATATCAAATTACAGGTAAATCACACAATTGATGGCAGTGGGTCTTTACTAGCTTACTTGTATGAATGTTAAGGGCCCAGGTGAGTATATGGTATGTGTGAGTAACCCAAGCTGGTAACCCGCTCCATCAGGGGTATCCCCTATGCTGTTAATATGATCAGTTCAGTGTCCTGCGCACTGTGAGAATGACCCTTAAAGCACTTCTAATGCAGAGAACGCCCTCAAGATGGCACAGCGAGGTCCACGTCACTTGATGATGTTGAGAAGGATGCAGTATTGACTGGTCCACTAACTTAAAAACAAGTATCGGCAATGCCAATAGGTCTGGCTTTAAAGGAACGTTGTGTGCAGAGACCAAGTCGTAAAAAAAGACAAAGGGATCTAATCAAGTTAGGCAACATGCAAGTGACATAATGGCGAGTGACTACATTGTGTGACATCACAATGTGTGACATCGTACATGGCATCACTGGAAATGGCATCACAACCCATGACCTCACAGGAATTGACATCCCAAACAGTGATATCAGATCTTGAGATCTCAGATATATGTTTAGCATGTCTATCATAAGTCCATTTAAGCGCATTACAATAGTTAACAAATGCGATTTTGCGTTGGGTTGCGCCAAAAAAGTGAGCATCCCTGATGCAAAACATTGGCCTCAACTTATACATTTATTTTTGAAAACCCTGCCACAAAGAAATTGCCAACAAGGACAAACGTGGCAGTAAATCTGTTATGCTTAATTGGTTGTAATGTCTGCATTTTAAAGTACCTTCTGGGGTTAAGGCACCTGCTGCAGAGATTTGTGTTTGACAACTAAATCTCAGGCGATAATATTAATAAAGATAATTCTGGAAGTCAACTTATTTGCGGGAGAGACCTTTGTTTTGTTTAGTCCCAGTTTTGAATCGAAGTAGCATAGAGGGTTAATATGTCTCCTGCAAAGCACATTATGTATCATGCAAATGACTGATTTGTGTTTTATGTAAATGGCTAAGTGGGTTACTGTTTTTAACAAAGATATCTCTGTTACTTGCAGTTCATAAATTGTTATCCTTCTAATCTAGCACAGTGAGCTATGAAAGACATGTGGTTCCTACACCTTGTAATCCCCAGTGTCTTATGTAACACATCCTACACTGATTTACACACATATGATTTATTGTCAATGTATATTGTGTACGTGTGATGTAAAGTGCTCCAACACCCTGCATTGGGATGAGTAGCGCTATAAAAGATATAAAACAAAATAGTGGTATTTAAATTGTTATTTGTGAAAATACTAGGACAGAGACATCTGACAGTCTTACATTGCATGCATATCTCTTATATGCTGGGACAGAACAAATTCAAAAACATGCCTCTCTTAAATACCTGTGAAGTGATAAACTGTGTGCGTTTGCTTCCCCATGCATTGCATTCAGGTGTGAGGCTCCCCAGATCTCCTAACCAGGATACTGTAACAAAAGGAGGTCTGATGGCCCCTTCACGTAAGCCTTTGTTATCGGCCCAGCTGGAATCCGATAAGCCCCCTCCCCGCCTGCACGTTTCTGGCCGAAACACGGAAGCAGACAACGTGCAGGCGCGGAGGAATGTATCCCCAGGACAAGTTTAGCATATTTCTGAGGGGCCCAACCTCTTGGCAGGGTAGACAGCGTCCACCCTGCGAAAAGAGTGAGTAGACGCCGTCTACCCGCATGTACCCTCGAATTGTGCCATGGTAGTGTGGTAATGTGAAGCATTACAAGGAAATAGCATGGGAACAAATATACAGTTGTGTGGATACAAAGAACTGGACGTATGATTGTCAGGTGAGAGTTGCACTGTCACGCCAGACCTAAAAAAAAATCATACAGGTTAAGGAATACCATTCTCTTATCTGAGCTGCTGCCAGAAAGAAACAACATACATTATCTAGCTACCTAAGACACGTTAATAGCATTCCAGTGTCATGTGTGTGCCCCTCAAGAGTTCAAGGTTAGACAGCTGGATAAATAAACAAAACAATTACAGCTGCTGCAGGCCTGTCACTTTTTTGTGGAAGCACACAGCTACAGCCCAAACAAAGCATGTAATCCTAGATCCCAATTTGAGGGCGGAACAAATGCTCTCTCCAGTGATGCTCACATAGTTGTTTGGCGATTGCTGCGCTGTCAAGCCAGGCCATAAAAAGGCTGTCAGCATGACTGCTCACAGGTGGGTTGCAAGTAGTCCACGTTTGCAAACATGAAACCAGCCACCCAGATGTCTTGATTTGGACAGATTATTACCAGTTGGTGCCCAGAGTGTAAAATGGAAACCCTCAGGCAAGCTGTGAAGTACATCATGAAGAGGGCATTCGCTATTAATCACCTCAGTGTGAAAGATATGGTATATATACTCATACATACAGTGATCTGGAAGCAATGAAAATTAAAAGTTGTCTGAATATTTCAGAGTGAAGTGGAAAAACTAAGTTGCAGGGGATCTTACCCATCTATACTGGCATCAATTCCTGGCAACCAGAAATGTTCCATTACTTTCACCTTAATTCCAGACATTTCATAATGCCCTTTATGTGCCAATCTCACGATTCCGCATGCAAACTGACCAAAGGCACCAACAAATCTATCCTTGCCAAAACATTCCCTTTAAATGTCAACTTACTCATCTTCTCGAAGGCAGTGCAATCTTCATATAAATTCTTGTAAAAGGGCTAACCAGAAACAAAAACCTGTTTTAACTATATCATGTAACTATCAGTCATCATTGCTTTACTCTACTCCTCCTCTGATAGCACACCACTATGTACCACAAATCTCTCCTCCACATTCCCCAATGTGGTAGCCCCATCACATTCCATGGCAAGATCTTCACATCCCTGAAATGGCAATCTGGATAACCAATCCTCCTGTATGTTTAATAACTCAGGGACACACACTACAGAATAGTAGTACGCCAGCTACATGGATGCTAATTTTACCAAACTTGGCGACAGCAACCTTCCAACTTCCAGGGAGCCAACAAATGTGCCAATGGTTTATGATTAGTCCCAAGTGTATGAAATGTTATCCTGTAAGCATCTGTTTGTAACATGTAGTGCTCTAGATTCACATGCCCTACATACTCCTACCATCTAATGTTGGGCTGGGACGCTTGCAAGTTGTTTTTCTTCAAAGAAGTCTTTTGAGTCACAAGGTATAGTGACTTCTCCCTTAGCTGGCAATGAGCATGTGCATCGACTCCATGTTAGATTGTTTTCCACTCAGCAGGTGAGAAAACTTAGGACTGGTAAGTCAACACTGAACGATGCACATGTGCACTGCACAAAGAGGATAATTTGTGAAAAACGTAAAGAGATTTGAAATCCAAGCTACCCGTGTCCGGGGAGGGTGCATGTGAATCGACAACAGTACACACTACAAACAGATGCTTACTGGGTAACAATTTCCATTCATAGCATGTGTTGTAATACATACACATGCTGTGCATACACTGTAAAGCAGTACCCTACTAAATGTAGTGGCTAGCGTGTGGATGATGCACTGGTTACAGTCCAGCTGGAGTATTGCAATGTTCTGCAACTTGGGATCTCTCGGAGGAGACTGCAGAGTTCAGAATCTGGCAGCACATTTAGTGCTGAACTTACCTCGACGTGCAACATCTGGGCCAGCGCTTGCTAGTTTGCACTAACTGCCACTAAACAAGGGCCTCTTTTAAAGCAAAGGGCCTGTGTCACAAAATTCTTAATGACAGAGTCCCTGGTATTTGTCATCTATGGTGCCATCTTACTGTCCCAGCTGCAGTCTTCGATCGCCCAGAGCTAAGTTGGCTATGGTACCTTTTGTAAAAAAAATAAAAAATCGAATGGGTGGTTGTTCCTTTGGCTTCCAAGCGGCCAAGATGTGGAAATAACCTGCCCCCCCACCCCCGTATCTCAGCATGGAGTCTTCCGTAAGACGCTCAAAACTTAGTTATTTCAGACACAGTAGGATCACTGGTGGAGTGCCCCTGTCCAGCATGGTTTATTACTGGTGTGAGCTTAAGTTTGGCAGTAGGTAGGAGGGCCAAGCCTAACCCTGGGACACTACTCTGTGAGTAAGCACGCACTTTAGAAATTGAAATATTATTATTATTGTGTCTGAAATAAGTCCTTAAGACGTTTGGCCAACCATAGCTTTATGGCTAGAACATCAACACAATAAAAGTGGTCAGTAATGGGAATGTTTACTAAGAAGGCCATCGATGCAGCTTTCTTGCAAGTAGTGTGCCCTAGATGTAACTAAGAGGGCTCTCTGTGCTTGGTGATAGCAAGACTGCATGCCCAATACTCTTTTCTATCCATCTAGCAATTCCTACCGTGGATATGGGTTCCATCTTGTTTGGCTTTACAAAGGCCACAAAGGGTTGGCCTGCCTTGCGAAAAGGTTTGGTTCTCTCGTGCTTTATTCTAGGGCATACAGCGCGCTCTCTGCTACCAAGTTTGGTTGGGGAAAAATGACCATGAGTTCTACAGTCTGGTTAAGGTGCAATTTGGCAACCACCTTAGGGAGGAACTTCTGGTTTCTCCTGAGCACAACCCTGTCCTTAAAACTTGTAGGACACTAATGTGAAAAAAACAGGTTACAGTAACAAAGAAGGCTATCTTCCAGAAAAGGTATTGGAGCGGGAAAGAATGTAATGGTTCAAATGAGGGACCCATGAGTCTGTTAAGTACAATGTTTAAGTTCCACACTGGCGCTGGTAGAACCCTAAGAGGAAGAACTCTATTGAGACCTTCCATGAATGCCTTAATTACTGGGAAAAGGAAGAGGGAGAAATACTTTCTTTGTTTGCATGTATGCAGCCACTGCTGCTAAATGAAGGCATATTGAAGTGTAAACTAGGCCTGACTTCTGGAGGTGTAGCAGGTAGTTTTATGCTGTCTTGGATAGCAGTTCTTAGAGGGCCTATCTTCTCGGCAATGCAGTCAGTAGTAGACATAATTGTTTCCACTTTGCATCATAGCATGCCTGTGTGATAGGCCTGGGGGACTCACTTAGCATGACCATGCATTCCTGTCAGAGGACCAAGTCACCAAATTCTAAGGAAGCCAGTAACAGATCGCTAGATTGAGTTGCTTGTGATCTGGGTGCCTCATCTGACCTCGGTTCCTGGTGAGAAGGGCCAGTGAGTTAGTAAGCCTCTTGGGGAGGGGGGTGGGGATAAAAATTTCTAGCAGGGCTATATTTCCGAGCCACCAGGATGAGGGTCTGCATTGCTTGTTGCATCTTCCACACCACCAGTTGAAGGAGCAGAAAAGTATAGGCAAATATCACTGACCAGCTGCTCCATAGTGAATTTACCCATGGATTGCGGGTGTGGATACCTGGAGGCAAAGTTTGGGCATTTTGCGTTCTCTGGGGCAGCGAACAGATCTAATTTGGGAGAGCCCGAACAGTAGAAGTTCACGTGTAGGACCTACCAGTAGAGTTACCACTCGTGGACTTGTTGGTTCATCCTGCTTAACAGTTCTGCAAGGTCATTGTCCACCCCAAATGTACTCCACCATTGAGTAAATTGCGGTGACGAATGACCCAATGTCAGACTATCTGAGCTAGCAGGGAAAGAGAGAGTGAGTGAGTACCCCCATGCTTCTGAAGGTAGTATATGGTGGTCATGTTAGAACAGGACTACTTTGCTTCAAATAAGAGGTAGAAAGACGTAAGGAAAGGCACATTGCCAAAAGCTCCTGGGAATTGATGTGGTGGCTTTGCTGATGTGGAGTCTACACACCCTGTACTGTGATCGAGGGGAGTTCGCATCTGTTTTGGGAGGCATCTGTGGAAATGATGACTTGTGGAAAGTGGTCTAGGAAAGCCCTGCCCCACACCAGGTTGTTGCCGTTCCACCACTGCGGAGTACAATGGATGCTGGACATTACCAAAACTAGATCTTCGATTTGACCTTCAACTTGTGATCATTTTGCTGGCAGTCATGCGATTCTTGCCTCAGACAATCGGGGTTGGGGGGGACTTGCCCACATATGTCGGGCGGGTTGTTGGGAAAGGGCTTTTATTTCTTTTTGACCCGGAGAGCGACCACTCTTGCCTTTGAAGTTGTCTATGTTTATCTTAAGCATACCCTTAAGCATTTTAGGTAGAGTCTCTACCAGGAAGTAGGCGTTATCTCCCTGAAGGACGTTCATATCCCCCCCCTATGATAAGTGCTTGCCCTCTCAATGACTTTGTGGTAGGATGTATGCCATCCAGGGGCAATGGCCTAGCTGGATACAGATATCGGTCTGTGTTGCCTAGGGGATCAACCTTGAAGTCCTCCCATAGTCAGGAGCATAATAGCGGTCGGTAAGGTGAACTGCCTTCCACGCAAGATAAATGGGGTGAACGCTCTATTGAGTATGGAAGAGAAGAAGTGTGTAGAAGAGGAGGAAAAGGTGGTGGAGGCGGAAGAGGAATGGCACAACTGTCTTTGCTCCTCTTGAGCTTACAAGGTAGGGAAGCATACAAAGCAATTTCCTCCTCAAAAGTGAGTTTTCTCTTCTGTGGCGAAGTGTCTTTTGGCTTTGAATGTAGCTTGGTAATGATCTTGCCTGTGTAAGGATGGATGAACTAGCCTTTCTGGTGAGCATCCCACTCTTCTGCAGCCGCTGAAGGACAGGTTGCTCTGTCACCTAAGAGCTGGCAGTCAAAGGTGTTTTCGGCAGCAAGTGAGTCCTCGGAGTCAATGGAGTTTTTGACAACAAGGGTGGTTTTGGTGCTGAATCAGGCTTCAATTTCAGCACCGATGGTCCTTTCGCCCGTTTCGAACTTGTGGCCTGGCTGGCTGTTTCTTAGAAACCGGGCTCTACTATAGCTCGCCTAAGGCCAAGCTTCAGCTAAGGTCCATTGTGCTGACTTGAATTGTGTGTCGGAGACAATGGAACTCACGGTTGAAGCCTTCACCCTAGCCTGTGAGGAACGGAAGGTGAGGCAGGCCTCACACGTGGCGGTTTGAGGTCCAGGGAGAGGCAGATATTGCAGACCTAGTTGTGGCCAATTTGGAGTGGCATTGGGGGCAGTACTGGAAGGTGGTCTGTTCCATGACTCTTCACGCATTCTTGGTGACAAATTCCGAGAGGCATAAGGCCCCGAAGTGGGATCAAGGCCCCAACAGTGAGGCGTCAAAGAAAGTTGGAGTTTCCTGAACTCTGTTCTGAACAAAATGAATTCATCATCAAGAGGATTTTCTTCTGGTGCTCCTGGAGTCCAAAAGCGACAGAATGGGCCTAAAGGAAAGTGCTTCAGGTGCGGAACAGTAAGCCCCATCAGTACATATCCGAACCCAATGACAGAAAAATTCTTAGCTGCATGGGAGGCGTTAGTACAGGCACTACGAGATTATGAACCGTATGCTGATGGCGGAGACCGAGTCGGGGATGAGGGGATAGCCCCGGAACAAGCTGGGTACATCATAACTCAACACATAGATATTCCTCGGAATGTAGGATACCAGAGGACAGAGGCGGCCACCTGAGTTGTTGGTGAGGACTGAGGGAGGGGGAGGGAATTTCTAATTTTCATAGTGTTTAGGGGTAGGGTATTTGGTATGGAGGGGTTTTTTGTTTGTTTGACGCATAAGCTCTGGAGAGATTTACATGGCCTTGTATTATGCACTGTTTGACTGCCAGGGGTTTGTGATTAATCCTCGGGGAGCATGTGGAAAACAAGGCAAAAACAGTTTGTATGGATCTATATGTGGTTTTTTAAATGACAGAAAAATTCAATCTAACATGGAGTCGATGCGCATTGCCAGCTAAGGGAGGATCACTGTACCTTTTGAATCGAAAGACTTCTTTAAAGAAAAACAACATGCAAAAGCCCGAGCCCAGAACTAGATGGCAGAAAAATGCAGAACATTTGAATCTACAGCAATACATGCTACAAACATCGTGTTCCTCATAATGGCCCACAGCCGAAGTACAAGCTAGCATTTCTCGTTAGATAACGGAATAATTTTTTCTGCTGACCATATGGCATGTGAACCATACACCACTTCTCACTCAGTTTCATTTTTCTGGGGTAATATAGCAGCCAAACTGTAACCACTCATCAACACCATTCATTTTTTCTCACTCACAAGCAGTTTAGGACACAGTGCTTTGGCAATTTCCATTTTTAACCTCTTAAAATATTTATTTTGTTCATGGCCGAACATATTTTACTGGAAGAGTGATTGTGAATAAACCTAGCTTCGACTCTGCTATGCCTAAAAAGGACCATAATCGATCTTCAATGATAGGAAGTAGTTTAGGAACGCTTGACTCAACATGGACATTCTTATGCACGATTTCAAAATTAGAATTTGTTTTGCCTAAATATTCCACCTCCCCTTGGCCAAACCTGCATTTTTCAAGTTTTGTTGTCAAACCTGCTTGCCCCAGTAATGACAAAACTCTCCTCAGGTTAGCACCATGCAATTTCATGTTCTTCCCAAAAGCTAAAATATCATCTTGAAACACTCTGGCACCTTCCGCATTCTTCCATGTTTCGCATAAGTCTCTGGAACCCAGGTGATGCAACTGCCAATACAAATGGCATGTGTTTGTATTGAAATTCTCCTTCCGGTGTAATAAGAGCTGTATAATGCCTGGAATCCGCCTCCAATTCCACTTGATGGCAAGCACTTGTTAAGCCAATTTTTGAAAGGACAATAGCTCCTGCCACCGATGTCAACTCTTGCAGTTCGATAAAAAGGAATTGGTCTATCCATATATCATCAATTAGGCAGGGAAGGTCAATACACAATCTCAAATCCCCATGAGCTCTTGAAGGAAATCCAGATTGGCGGCAACCAATCCGAGCACTCAATTTGCTTTTCGCACACAAATCTTATAACTCAAACCTTTCTTCAGTAAGAAGATGGTACATTTCTCAACCTCTTCCTCATTGATTTCATATCCTCCTGTGATATAATCTTATATTTACAAATAAGAAATGTTCTCAATTCTTCCAGGAACACATTTGTATTACTCATATTCCATCTTAGCATATTTATCTCATGAGACACACTTGCAACTACAGAATACAGAGGTGAATTAATTCTCTAATTGAGACACAGACCTGCACGAAATTAGATTAATTGGGGTAGGTGACTACCCACCTCCAGGAATAATCACAACCCTTTCCAAGGTAAACCCTCAAAGTCACTAAATTAACCTGAGCTCAACCCCCTGGTCGCTATGGGACAGAGCAGACAATCTTAACATACGGCAATGTGTAAAGGATGTATGCAGTACCAAAACAATTAATAAGTCAAAATGTAAAACATTAAAAACCATATTGAAACTAAGTAAAATGTAATAATTCACCAGCGATACACATTTTTAACGTTGCCCCAACAAACAGGCAAAAATGGCTAATATATGTCAACGGTTGTGGCAGAGTAGGCACTAGGCCCTAGGTGCAATTTGAAAAGCTAAATGCACTGGACCACGGGTTGGCTACACATACCTGGTTATACATTTTACCTTTTGACAAACATTTTAGTCCACCACAGGCGTATACTTCTAAAGCCTCCCAAGACCTCAGGGGAGGTACTTGGAGGCTCACAGGGTGCAAGGCAGATGCCAACGGCAGGATCCAGTCTAGGTCCATTTGCCAATGGTCAGCTGGGTACTTCCAAGAAATGGCCTATTGCAGCATTAGGTCTCACTATAGCTACATGGGTGGTTAGTTAACTGACCCTTTGAGTCCACTTCTTTGTCCTTGGTACATGAGGGAGCAGGTCCAGCCGTTCAGGGCTCATCTAAGTCACACACAATAGGTCCAGTCCTCTTACGTTTTTCCCCATGTACAGAAGTGCTCTGAAGTGGATGCCTGTAGGTGCCACACTGATGCATGACACTAGCAAGAGGGTGGGAATGACTCCTGCGTATTCCCCAACTAATATGCTTAAAGTTCCCGGGGCCAACTCTACCCGCTTTTTCAGTACTCCCTGTTCGCTTACTTTTAAATATCATGTACTCTCTCATGTGGGCAACAAGACCTACATAAAGGTGACTTATTAATATTTAAAATAACGTGTTTACTTGCCAAAAGGGCTTTGTTTGACAGGTCACAGTGCATGTTTTGCATTGTTGCAGTCAGGCTACAATAGAAGGCCTAAAGCCATGTCTTCACTTCCACTATAGTGGATGGCACAATAGGTTCTGCAGTCCACTTGTGGCATTTAAATTCGTGACCCTGGGGATATTTACAGACTTATAGGCAAAGTTAAATATACCAATAAGGAGTAAGCTAATTCGACCATCTTTAAAGGGGGAGCATGGCACGTTAGTACTGGTTAGCAGTGGTGAAGTGTACAGTTTTCTAAAGCCAGCAAAACTATAGGGTCAATCAAAAGACAAAAAATCTGGGGTGACTACACATAAGAAGCCGATTTCCTACAATACCCAATTATTCTTGATGTGGTCAACTCAAAATTGACACCTTTCTCAGCTATGAATATTCTACTCTATGTCGTTCAATCCACTCCTTAAACTCCACACTAGTCCAATTTACAGATGGGTTCCGAGTCTGAAGAATCGGACAGCCTAGAAAGCAACTGATAAGCATGTGTGGCGCTTATATGTAGCTCTGCTCATCACAACCGCAGCAGAAAAACATTGGCAAGGAGATGCACGATGCCACCTGGGGATTATTCACTCACAAGGTGAGGAATCTGTGGCTAGATAGAGTATCCACCGGAAAGACAGTTACCAAAAGTAAGTAACCTTTATTTTTTAACAGTACAATCCACTTCGTTTGCTCTAAAAAAAAAAAATTAAAGATAGCTTAACAGCTATTTTGAAATAATTTTTTATGCACTTGTTGCTTTCAAAATATTAAATTTTAAAGGAGGATAAAACAGATTGATGATTTTCCCCACATTTTTACGGGCCTTTAAATAAAAATACTTACCATTCCTGTAAAGAGTAAAAAAAAAAATGGTAAGAGGAAATCCTTTTTACAGAAGGGCTTCAGCAGCAAGGTCATTAGACTTAGCAGAAGGCATTGCATGCTGCCATGTACAAGGTTTCACAATGACTTTACGGCAGCTCCAGCTCTTCCTGTGAGAAATAATGTCGCTTTCTTCTCTTCTGTGCGTGCTCTGGAGAAGAACTGGTGTTTGTCTGGAAAGCACCCTGAGTGGGAAAGAAATTTGGAGCAGAGTGAGAGGGACACTTCTGTTTGCATGACCTTAATGTAGACAGCCCTGTGTCTCCCTCTGAAGGATGGCACTCTGGACTTGGGTCCGTCATTACATGCTGCTGGTGGCGACAAAAAGATCAAGCCAGGGTTCTCCCCATTGCTGGAATACGGCCTGTGCCACCTCTGGGTGCAACTGCCATTTGTGATCCCCTGTGCGTCCCAGCCACTTCGAGGTTTAATGCCTCCTGGCACAGAATCCAGGCGCCAACACCACCCTGCTTTTTGCAGTACCACTAGGCGGTGGTGTTATCAGTGAGAACATGTACCAATCTCCCATTGAAGATGGGCGGAAAGGCCTTTAGCACCAAGCAAATTGCCCTAAACTCCAACAAACTGATATGGAATTGAGGCTCCTTTGATCTGCACCTCTTCCAGATGGCCTCCCCAAACAAGTAGTGATGCATCCACGACCATCATCAGCTCTGGGATTGTGGGTGGTAAGGAGAAGCGCCACCACTGCAGATCTTTTGCAGTTTTTTCTTCAATTGGGATGGAAACCGACAGATTTCCATGAAGTTGTGCCCACTGGGATTTGAGGTCTCCATGCAGGGTCCACATGTGCCATGTATCACTAGCAGGATCCAAGAGGCCAACAATACTAGCATCTTCAGAGTCATCCACACTTAGATCCAGGACAGAAGTTGACACATTGGTAATATAGCAAGGAATGTCCTAGACCACTGCTACTGAAAGTGCGGCCCTCCTGACCTTTATATGTGGCCCCCTGGTTTACTGCAGCTCTGGCCGGCTGTTTACTCATCTCAGCACTAGCAATAAAAAGAAGCTAAATAATCGGGCGAACATTTATTTAAATGTTAATTTTAAGAACATGTTTATTTTTAAAGACATTGTGCTGCAAAAGTGTAAAACTATTTTAGACTCTTCAAAATTCTAAAGGTGTATTTAATTAACTTGCATAACCTTTTAACCTTGGTTTATCAGATTATATCAGTGCATTAACAAGTTTTATTTTAAAAGTGATGGTTTTCAAATGTGAATTTATAAACATTACTTCTTCCCTCTACCCTGGCAATAATACCAATGGTGAACTAAAGCAGCAAATCAGTTGTTACGTGTACTATTTGGGAGACCTGGGGTCCTATTATAAATGAACAACATTATAGTTTGCTAAATCAAACACAGGAGAAGGTTTTGTACAACGCACGTCCTTAAGTCATTTATTTTGAGATCCTCTTATTTGTGATAATAAAGAAAAAGGAGGGACATTGAGATAAAACTATTTCTGAACGTCAGACAATTTAATAAAGTGGGGAAGCTAGGATTAATCCCAGGTTCTCTGGTTTCACATTATGCAATTATTCTTCACTTCACCTACACCCACATGAATGCCAACTCCCCCCAGCCTAACCTCCACCCCGCTGGCATCAATGCGGCCCTCGATCACATCACCCTTGAGGCCTCTTGGAGTACCCATGTCCTAGACTCTGTTCCAGGGGATAGGCATAAGCCCGTACAGTATTCAAAATGGCTCAGATGAAAAGGAACATCCGCAAAGGAGTCCAGTGTGACTACAGCATGTTGATCGTAAACTATAACAATTGCAGGAGGATCACCGTCGTCTGAAGGTGGTTGACAACTGCTTGGGACGAGCGCAGCTTTAACATCCACACGTAGAGGTAGGGTAAGACTGGTACCCCATACCTCTGTAGATGTGCTACATCCATGGCCATCATTTTCCTGAACATAAGACAGGCACTGATGAGCCCAAAAGAGTACTGCAAACCGAAATGCTCCTGTCCCACTGTGAACCACATGTATCGCCAGTCTGCTTTCAGAGGTTTGTGATGTGAAAATAAGCGTCCTACAGGTTCAATGCCACTAACCAGTCTCGAGGGTACAGTGAAGACAGGACCTGGGCTAGCAAGAGAATCCTAAATCTGTCCTTCTATAGTAAGGCATGGAGAGGATGAAAGCATCCATCCTTCTTCAGCACAAGGAAGTAGGGTGTAGCAGCACAAGGAAATAGCACCTGTAAAACCCATTTACTACTTATGAGACCACATTCCCCTCTATGGCCTCAGATAGCCCTCAGTCAGCCACTCTGAACACAGTGGAAGGTGCGGCAGGGTAGAAAGGTTGGGAAGGTCATAGCCCCAGTGGACAATTAGCAGGATTGACTTATCCGTCGTAATGGCCTGAATTCAAAATCAGATCCTGCCTCTGAAAGCGTGGCTTTGTGCTGACAAAGGCGCACCAAGGTGGTTTTGGAGTTGCGGCCACTCAAGGGTTTACAGACCGAGCCTCACGTTGTTGCTGCTGTCCTTGCGGTTTCTGGGAAAAGCAGCCATAGCAAGGGTAAAACAAGTCTGGTATGCTGGAGAAAGGGGATAGCAATGACACATGGGAAAATCCTCCAACGTAGCCACAAAGAGGTCGAAATTGCTGGTGGAATTGCCTTTTGGGGCAGAAAGCCCCAAGAAATGTGCCATGACTCTGCTCTCCACGAAACGTACATTTTATCCCTAAAAAGATGAGCTCCGTCAAAAGGCACGTGCGGTATAGGAATGTGTGTTATAGTATCATTGGTATCTCCAAATGTATCACCTATTGAAGCATCGTTGGTTTGTTCTAGTTGGAATGTTGGTGATGTTATGCCTTGAACAGGAGCAGTGAAGACATTTGCTGGGAGACCGTCTTGAATTGCACAGCTGGGGATGGAGTTTCTCTTCATGTTGATAAAAATATTGTTTCTACCTTGTTCTTCTCCTGGATTTATCCACATCATTAAAGAGGGCTGTTCATGGAAAAGCCTGTGGACCACATCGAGGCTTGGCATTGAAGAGCCACACTTGTGGCTGTTGTATGTCCAGTTCTGAGAGTATCACAAATTTCACTGCATCGCTAGCCATCCTGAAAAGCCTGAGAGAGAGAAGCCTGAAGGTCTTCCAGAACAGCCAGAGACATTTGAGCCACTGTATTTCAAACGACATGGGAAAAAACCAGCAAAAAAAAACAGCTGGCATTGACCCATCTCAGAGCGCAGCTCATGAAGGATTATGATTACCCTAGTGTTCTCAACGTCAGTGTCAGTGGGTGAAATAGGCGCATCAGCGATAGGGCTGGCGTCATTGACAGAACCCAGACTATCTTTAGCTTTCTTGAGCACCCAATACGGGTATCCTCTTTCCTTAAAACGCTCGATAATGGCATCTCTCTAGTCGATAGGCCTCTTCAGTGTTGCAGTTTCTAGTCTCAGAATTTTGATAAAGTTTGACTGCCAACTGAGCATGCGCATGGGCTTTGTCGGTCATAACATTGTACGAGTGTTTTTGCTGGTATATTGTGCACTTTGCATTCAGTACTCGGTATACATCATTTGTACCTATGTTTCTGTGTCCCCACGCAAGTTTGCCAACATGTATAACATTACGTTTTCATGTAAGCCACTACTCCAACATGTCCGCCATTATCAATACTGTGGTCCTTTTTTGTTTTCCGCACTTACTTACAGGCTATTTAAGTAATTTGGTTTATGTTGCACGTTTCACGTGATCAAGATTTGGGTTGAAATCGAAAAGAGTTGTGGAATAAACACAGTGGAACCTTACCGATTCAGAGTTTTGCATTCCTGAGAGCTCGCTGCTGAACTGTTGCAGTTGACTAGGTGATTGAATGACCGGTATGCTCCGCCTGTGTGTGCGCCATTCTCCTTGGGTCCCCAACAGTCCGGAAGGAGCTCTTCTTGTATGTGTGTGTGTATATATATATATATAGCTCGTGATATTCCAGCCAGGTGCATGATGGGACCAGTAGTTCGTGGCATGGGACTGCTGGATGTCAGCACAACGAAGTGCAGCTGGGCCCTTCAATATTTTAGTGGGAGGAGCTCTATGAACATTAGAGGGGAATGAGGCATTTGAGAAAGGCTGTGCGCCGAAACTGGTCATACCGAATTCTTGTGAATAAAGCATCCAAGACGAGCCCCGCTGTGTCGCTTTCTTCTTTCTTGAATGGGGGAAGCTGCTGTGATGTTTCGCGCATAGCCTGTGGTGCGATTAAAGGGACCCTTCCTGAAAGTGGTCATGGATAACACCAGCAAGTGGAAACTATGTGTGAAAGCTGAATTTGTGTCCGAGGTATCGGAAATCCATGACCCCCCTACTCACCTGTGGTTACCGATTTGCTGCCGCTGATTTGTGGTTCAACACTGTGTGGAGAGGCACATTCATGATAGTTGTGTCTCCATCTAAGGTGCCGCTTTGTGATGAGGTGGAAAGTAGGGGACCCAGGGACGCTAATTCCCCCAGCATATCTGTTAAAGACTCCCGCTGCAGCTCGTGATATTCCAGCCAGGTGCATGATGGGACCGGTAGTTCGTGGCATGGGTCTACTGGATGTCAGCACAACATGGTGCAGCTGGACCCTTCACTATTTTAGTGGGAGGAGCTCTATGAACATTAGTGGGGACTCTTTTCAATGGACTGGGGCATTTTAGAAAGGCTGTGCGCCGAAACCGGTCATGCTGAATTCTTTTGAATAAAGCGTCCAAGACGTGCCCCGCTGTGTCCCTTTCTTCTTTCTTGAATGGGGGAAGATGCTGCGATATATATATATATATATATATATATATATATATTTTACACACATGTATTTCAAAAACGGCTTCGTCATATCTAATCCATAGCTCAAATGTAGTGCAGAATAGTGGGACAAGGAAGCAAAGCGGCACTACAGAGCTTTTTTTATAAATATTATTTATTTCACCAGTGCATACAAGGGACAGTGTACGCGTTTCGGCGCTTGCCTTCAACAAGATATATTACCTACTGGCGATCGCCAGTAGGTAGATATAGTTAGGACCTATATTCCTTAGGAAATCCGCAAAATTCTATTTGGAATAACTTTGGCGCCGATTGACGAATCTTCACGAAAGTTTCAAAACTTGTGGCCAGCTCCGGTCCGCTCCTGTCCTGAAAGTTTCACGGTGATTCGTCAAGCGGGGGCCGAGAAAAAAGGGGGGTCCCAAAACGCGTTTTCCCCATGCAATTTCCCATAGGACCGTTAGCCGCAGCTACAGCCCGAACTGCTGAACGGAATTACACCAAATTTGGCAAATAGGTAGTCCTTAGTTCAGACTCGTGCCTTTTGCTTAAATGGTGTAAATCCGTTCAGTGGTTCCTGAGAAAATGACATTTAAAAGTACATATATATCTATGGCCTCGGAGGATCCGCGTACCGTAAGAACACCCAGCGCGCACCCTGTCGTGCAAGAGCTGCATTCTCATTGGCTGTCAACACTCCAAATCAGGAAGTGTTGGCAGCCATCTTGTGCCTTTCTGAAAAATAAATATTTGTAATATATGTATAGCTAAAGATTAATGGAAGAAGACATGGGTAAATAGGTGTCTAAATACAGTGATTTAATATCTGACGTCATCAGCAGAGGATTGCGGTCACATGAGTTATAGTTGCCTGCACTAACTATAACGGGGGAATTTCATTGGTTTTTTACGAGGGAAATGTCGAGCTAACTATAACATGTGTGAAACCTATGGTTTTTTAAGTGAATTTGCAAGGTTTTTTAAATGCTAATTCCTAACTATAACGTGTGTGAAACCTATGGTTTTTTAAGTGAATTTGTACAGTTTTTTAAATGCTAAGTTATGTATTTATTAATATTTTTTTTTCCAGGTTTTTCACCGTGTGCGCAGTGTGGGCGCGCGGTGCGCTTCGCGCACCGAGCGTCCACGATGCGTTGTGCATGCCGTGCTTTTTCGTCAAAAAAATAAATGATTTTTTCACTCTTGTGGGTCCTTCAGTGACCCCCTGACAAAGGCTAGGGGGTCAGGAACTGTCCACCCTGCCCCCTTTACACATTCTCCACCTTTGTTTTTCACTGCCTCAGACTGCGAGAGACAAAATGGCGGCCGAATGTTTACTGACATCTAACAACCAATCAGAATTGCGCTCGCGCACTGTGCGCGCTTATAGATATATATGTACTTTTAACAGAAATGTTCTCAGGAACTACTGAACAGATTGACTCCAGATATTCAAAAGGCACATCCCTGACCTCAGGACTACCTCTCTGCCAAATTTCAAGTAATTCTGTTCAGCCGTTCGGGCTGTACCTTGGACTAAAGGTCCCTATGGAAAAATGCATGGGGAAAACGCGTTTTGGGACCCCCCTTTTTTCTCGGCCCCCGCTTGACTAATCACCCCGAGACTTTCAGGGTAGGAGCGGAGCGGAACGCCCCACCTATTTTGAAAAATTTGCGAGGATTCATCAACCGGCGCCAAAGTTATTCAAAATAGAATTTTCAGATCTCCCGTTATAGTTAGTGCAGGCAACTATAACTCACGCGACCGCAATCCTCTGCTGATGACGTCAGATATTACATCACTGATGACATATGTGTCTTTATGAAAAATAAATATTTGTAATATATGTATAGCTAACGATTAATGGAAGAAGACATGGGTAAATAAGTGTCTAAATACAGTGATGTAATATCTGACGTCATCAGCAGAGGATTGCGGTCGCGTGAGTTATAGTTGCCTGCACTAACTAGAACGGGAGAATTTCATTGTTTTTTTACGAGTGAAATGTCCAGCTAACTATAACATGTGTGAAACCTATGGTTTTTTAAGTGAATTTGCAAGGTTTTTTAAATGCTAATTCGTAACTATAACGTGTGTGAAACCTATGGTTTTTTCAGTGAATATATATATATATATCTCCAAAACACACCACTCCGGTTCAAGAGAAGTATGAGGCCACACGGGGGTCCGGTCGGAAGCCTTTAATGGGACACTTCAGGCATAATGCATTTCGGCGCTCCTGCGCCTTCCTCAGATGCCTCTGCAAACATGGCACGATTCCACCCACACCTTAATTAACCTCCTGCTGTGCTCCCATTGGCTAAGGAGCACCACCCCACGGTCACCTGACAACACGCCCACTGTAGTTCGTAGCAACATACTACAGGTCCCAGAATTCACCAAAAGGGATTTGGCAGTGTTGGGGGGGGGGAAAGAAAGATGGACAACTGGAATAGTCCTGATATTAGGGGCAAGGTGTGCAATATCCAGATTCCGCCTTGTTGTGGAAAAATTGTCCTCGGGCTTCCTTGGGTCCCCACTGACGTTCTTAGCCCATTGTGAAGACAGCAGGCGGGCCACAAGACGGGATGCAATGAATACCGCCACCTTGTGAAGTCATGAGCTGCTCATGGCAGAAGCCCTGTCCAGCGTCAACACTTCAAGGTGGGCCGGAGTTACCAAATCCTTGGTTACAGTCAAAAAGCAGCATGAGCTGAGCCAGCAAAAACTCAGGCCTCTTTACAGAACGGGGCCTCTTTAGCACGCCACTGGCCCGCGTGCAAAATATCCAAAACACACCACTCCGGTTCAAGAGAAGTAAGAGGCTACACGGGGGTCCGGTACACATACAACATATATACACATACAACATATATACACAAACGCATACATAAACATATATATACATACACATACACCCACACACATATATACCTTTACACACATACATATACATACATACACATATATACATATCAAAGAGCAACTTCCAAGGAAGAATGGATCGCACCCACGGGTAGGTTCAAATATCCTTCGGCAACTTCAGAATCTTACGGGCCAAATACTACAAACCACGCATTTCGGTCTTCCTGAGACCTTGTGCACGGTTCACAAACAGCAATGTGTTTAGACCAATTATATACATGGTTATTCATTAAGTATTTCGTGGTAATTTCTTGTCAATACATCGCTATGCTTTCTGGGAGACGTAGTTTCAAAGGAAAGAAATTCATTCTAAATGCTTTGACACTGTGCAGAAATAACTATATATTCCAATCAAGCATGCTATAACCAAAAAGGGATTTGGTATCAAACAGGGAGATACTTCATAGTACTTTTGCGTTATTATACATATATTCATTGAGTCTTTGTTGTATTTTAATAATCAATCCATTATTTTAATTTCACACACCAATTGTGTGTTATGGCACCAATATACACATATATTATATACATACACATATATACACAAACACACATACATATACATACACACACATTTATATACATAGTCACTGAGAAAACTAATAGTTTCTAACCTGTTGGTGTAGTGTTGCAGCTTGGAGAATTTCTGGATTCACTATGCTGTGCATTATTCCGCCATCTAGTGGTTGGGTCCGGAATTGTAGTATTTTCCTTTTTTTTTTTTTTTGGTGGGCTTCGACAACGTAGTACCATTTGGTGCCCTTCTGTGACGTCGACGGACTTCCTCCGGAAGACCCACCATTGGTAGCAATCTTCGGATTCTTTTTTCTTGTCATTTGTTTCCATTCTTCCTCCCTATGGTTCTCTTCCTTGGCGGAGGAGGGTGGGTTCGCTAGTGAATCCAGAAATTCTTCAAGCTGCAAAACTACACAGGTAAGAAACCATTTGTTTTGCAGCATGAATCTTTTCTGGATTCACTTTGCTGTGCATAGACTTTGTAGCGGTTTGTTAGTCTTGCGGTGGCTGGGTGGAAGATGAACTTTGGTTTGTAAATAGACGCTGTTAAGACCCTTGATCCTGCTTCCTTGTTCATTTGAATGTCCACACAATAATGTTTATTGAATGTGTGTACCGAAAACAATGTTGCAGCCATGCAAATATCTTGAATTGGAGTGTTAGCAAGAAAAGCAATTGTTGCTGCTGTTTTTCTGGTTGAATACGCCTGTGGCGATTCCTGTAAAGTTTGTCCTGCTTGCTTGTGGCACAGTTGCATGGCTTGTGCTAACCATCTTGTGATTGTATTTGCAAAGGATACAAATAACTGTTTTGTTTTCCTGTATCCTTTAGTTTTTTCCACGTAATACATGACTGCTCTTCTTGCGTCAAGTGTGTGTACAGCTCTTTCCACTTTGTTATTTAGATTTTGAAAGAAATTTGGTATCTGCATACTCTGATTTATGTGGAATTTTGATACCACCTTTGGCATGAATTGTGGATCTGTCCTCATGACAATTCTGTTTCTATGTATTCGAAAATAGGGTTCCTGTAAATTTTGTGCCTGTAGTTCGCTAACTCTACGTAGTGATGTAATTGCCACTAAAAATGCTGTATTTTATTGTAAGCATTTGCAATGTTGCTTTGTGCAGTGGTTCGAAAGGTGCCTTCATCAATTGTGCCAGAACAATGTTTAAATTCCATGTTGGTGCTGGCACCGATTTTGGTGGTGCAATTCTTTTTGCTCCTTCCAAGAACCGTTTGACCACCTGTGAGGTGTGCAAACTCTTCCCCGTTTCCCCTCTTGTGTACGCGACGATAGCTGCTAAGTGTACTTTTAGTGATGTAAAGCATAGTTTACTTTGTAGTAAATGCGTGAGGTATTTTAGCACTGTTCTTTCTTTTGTCATTTTTGTTGACAGACATTTTTTAAGACACCATTGTGTGTATCTTTTCCATTTTGCTGTGTAACACTTTCTTGTTGTTGGTTTTCTTGCTTCTCTTAGAACAGCCATTGTGCTTTCGGGCAGTTTGAGATGTGCGATTTCTAAGTCTTCAGAAGCCACGCTGCTAGTCCTAGGCTCTCTGGCTCTGGATAAAGTACTTTCACGTATTGCATTGTTAGCAAATTTTTTCTTGCCGGGAGTTTGTGCATTGTCCCCTGCGAGATTGCCATGAGTTCCGAGAACCATGTTTCTCTGGCCCATTGTGGTGCATTGAGAATCATGGTCATCCTGCTGGTTCTGCATTTGCTGATTACTTTGTTCAGTAATGGTATTGGGTGAAACGCGTACGCAAATTTTCCTGGCCAGTCTATCCATAGCGCATTCCCAAGGGACTGGTTGTGGAAATCGCAAATAATCTCTGTTAGCATAAGCTGAAACCATCTTGTTTGTGGCATTCATTTTGTCAGCTATGTAATTCAACCATCCTCTGCTGCTCATCTTTTTCCCTGCCTGTGCAGTCTATTTCAATTGACTTCCTGACTCCGCTAAAAGCAATATGCATGCTAAAGAGTTTGTAGCTGCCAGAACACCTGGTCTCAGACTAAACTGTCAATCTCTTAGTCCTGCAATAAGCACTCCTGCTCCCCCTCCCACTTTGCTGACTAAGTGATTTCCCATTTGCCCATGTTTGTCGGTAGTTATTCCTGTGTAGGCCTGTACCTTCTATTTGTAACTACGTGCTTACCAGTGCAGAAAACTCTGTATAAAAGCATCGTGGTCTGTGTATTCAAGCCACTACTTCCTGGGACACTGGAGGGTGCTGTATGGACGTGGTCTCACTCATGAGTGAACGAACTTGTTATTTTGAATTTCAGCTTCAGTGTCAATCTCTATTTTGTTGGTCTAAGGACCCGTGGACAGTTAAGGGTAACTCCTGCACTGGTGTTCCCCTAAAAAGGCACATTTCCACATGGTTGCAGGCTTGCCTGGATGCAAAATTTTGGCATTTAGCATTCTGGGGTGTTGCAAATAGGTCTATCTGTGGAGTTCCCCATTTTTTGAACATTTTTAGGTCTAGCCTAGAGCAGCGTGCAGGCGCTGCTCTGCAAGACTTATTGTATGGGGCTTCACAAAGCTCACCACACGCTCATGCGTGTGTGACCTATTGCGTGCGGTTACCTGCACGGGCGCCATGGGTTTTGAATTATCGTGCCCAGACGCGTGCGCAATAATTCAAAACACATGGCTCGCTGTGGTGCGCACGCGCGCACACCACTCGTTTTTTCTTATATGTAAAACTGCCAGTCTCAAACTGTTTTGATGACTTGAGAGAAACTGCATTATAAGTGCTTGACGCTAGCCATAAATGTTGTCCTTTGAATTCTTTTGATGTTTTGCTTTGTGTTGCTCTTTCGTAGCTCTGAACCGCTATGGTGCTCATGACTGTGCCTCATGACGAGCTGGGCTCGTCATAACGGTCGCGGCCCGCCCAAGCGCGATTGATTCTCCCGCACAGGCGGGGAATCAATTAGTGGGCAGGGTCGTGACGAGCTCAGCTCGTCATGAGCACAGCTCCACTGTGCCTCATGACGAGCTGGGCTCGTGACAAGCTCAGCTCGTCATGAGCACAGCTCCACTGTGCCTCATGACGAGCTGGGCTCGTCACGAGCACAGCGCCACCGCCGCCACCCCCCCGCACCGCAGGGGAATTACCCCCCGTGTGGAAGGGGCTAACAAATATTGAGCAGATACAGACTACCACCTTTTTTTTGTGACTCAAAGTGTCCATCATTTCAGCGATGTAATGTTGGGGTCCACACACAGGGGAAGCTCCTGGATTTTCATTTGTATGAGTTCGGAAACAGTCTCTGTCTAAAGTGTTAAATTCCTCTGGCTTTCCTCATGCTATGCTCTGCAGAAAATAATTTACTTTTTTCGCCCTCACCGCTAGTGTGTTTTTCTCTCAGATGTGGTGGGTCACGTGTACTTCAGACTGCCATGGCAACCTAGGGATCTCATAATTCTTCTGTGCGCTTCTGGCTGGCGGGGGACACAGGTCTGTCGGATCTTGTAGCAGGAGGAGACGTGTTTAGATTGGCAACAATGCAGCAAGATTAGTTTATTTTTCAATCCCACCGTCCACGCGTAAAATGGCATAGTTAGATGTAAACAGAACCTCATGCCGTTTCTGGGGCCGGGCAAGGACACCGCTTCAACAGCCAGTAATTGTTCCTTTAGAGGGCCAGTGTCGAGACGTTTCTGCAGTGGGTGCCCCTACAGTACCCCAAAACACTCGTTGGACCAACAGTTGACAAGCAGTTAACTTATCAACAGTTGCCACTCAGCTGCTGCCATGTGTGGAAAATGGGGTCTGGACCAAGTCAAATAGTTGTGTCTAAGATCCGCTGACGTTCAAAACGGTTTCCAAAGGAATTCCAAAATATTTTAGGTGCCATAAACTCCCAAGCAGGCACATATTGGATTATTGAAATGAAGGGGGCTCGAAGAAGTGCTGGGCGTATGAAGGGCCATCTCGGGGTGTGTTTTCATTATTAAATGGATAGTAGTGTTTGAAGCCAAGCCTCTGACAAAGCATACTAGGCGGCTGCTGAAGACGCTCCTACCATAGAGCACACACTTAAGCAAACAAGCATTGGCATAGCCAATAGGTCTCGCCTTTGGTACCTTATAAGTGTTTAGCTATCCAGCACAATATCCTTGGTGCAACAACATCAAGTGTTGCATGGCTAAACACTTATAAGGTCCCAAAGGCGAGACCTATTGGCTATGCCAATGCTTGTTTGTACTTCTGTTTGGTTCAGTTTCCACTCGTGGGATGCTGCTGTTTGTCTGCTCAGTCTGTCTGCTTCTAGACTGTCCTTCCCTGGTAGGTGTATCGCTAAAATATCTATTCCATTTGGGATTGCCCAGCTCCATATCTGCTGAGCTAGATTGGATAGTGCTACAGAGTGAGTCCCTTCTGGTTTGTTTATGTAAAACATAGTTATAGTTTTGTCCGTTTGTATCAACATCTTTTTTCCGTATAGCTCTTTCTGAAAGGCTTTTAAGTCTAAGAACACCGTTTTTAGTTTCAACAGGTTGATATGCTTCACTGCATCTTGTGGTGACCACAAACCCCTTATTTTAAGATTGTCCATGTGTGCACCCCATCCTATTAAGGACGCATCTGTTATGGTCACTGTTGGTGTTGGAGGTGTGAAAGGTCTCCCCTGTGCTGGGTTTGCTCTGTTCCACCATGCCATCTCCTGATGAACCTTGTTTGTGACAACCACTAGATCATTGCAACTTCCTGTAGCTTTACACCATTGTGCTCGGAGCCATTCGTGAAACGGTCTCTTGTGTAGACGGATATTGGGAACAAGGTGAATGCATGATGCCATAATTCCTAGTAATTTCCCCAGATGACACCCCTTCTGGTATAGGGGAGTCTCCTTTAGCAGAGCGGTTATCCTTTTCTCATTGGGAAATGTCTTCCCTAACACAGTGTTTATTTCTGCAAAGAAGAACACTTTCCTGCGTTCTGGTTCTATTGATGACTTCTGCTCGTGTATGGAGAATCCCAGCTGAATTAATGTCTCCATCACTTGCTGCATATGTTGTTTGCATAGGCTGTATGAGTTTGCTCTTACTAACCAGTTGTCCAAGTAGGGGTAAATATGAATTCCTTGCCTTCTGAGATGAGCTGCTACAGCTGCTAGACACTTTGTGAACACCCTTGGTGCTGATTTTAGACCGAAAGCCAGTACCTTGAACTGGTAGTGCTGTTTGTTTGGGGTGATGAATATTCATGCACTTAGAATTGTGAGGAGAACATTGTAAATACTAAAATATTTTTTGAAATATTTCTTTTGAAAAAAATTGAGAAAGTTAAAATGATATATATATATATATATATATATATATAAGGACTGCGGGGACCAGAATGATTCCTATTGCTCTTTAAAGAAATTAGTACTTTACCATTGTTTTTACCTTTTTTTTTTTTATCTCTCTCACTTTTTTATTCTCTCTCTTTTGACTGGACTCTCACAAAAATATGGAGGCAGCCTCTCCCAATTAAGCCCCAGTGGGCAAAGTACCGAAAAAGGAAGGTGGGAGGAAAGGGGAGGGGGTTCAAAAGAATATAAAAAACACAGAAAAATACAGGTATCGGGTTAATCTGGGCCTCTGGTTGTTGTAATCAATGATTCTATTGGAGGAAAATAATACATAGATAAAGTAAATAATTATGGCTCCACTGCTGAGGTGACCCAATACTATAAAAAGAGACGTGGTGTGCCTTCCCCAACCGCATTCCCATATATTCCTTAAAAATATACCTGAAATCTAAAAAAGAATATTAGTGCTAAGCGATATCTTCCACTTTATCCCATTGTATAATACATATACTGTTACACAGTAGAACTGTGGACACTAAATAGGAAGAAAGAATACACAAATGAAAAAAACAAGACATCAATAATATTGTGTGTCATGTTTGGGATCATCTGTGATTTAAGTTTGAAACCACTGCGGCTTGGGGTACTAGCACCTATGCCCGCCCTTGCTGCCGGTGCTAGCGTGAGGGGGTAAAAGGCCCCGAACTCACCACCCCTCACCCCAATATGCTTTCACAAGTCACCGTCGTGTTGTACAGCAGTACGGCTTGCACAAGGGAGAAGCTGCACAACCAGAGATTCGCTTCAGCAACTTTCTATAATAGGCATAGAGCATTGACACACCACGACGCGTTTCGATCGCTCTTCATCTTTATGTAGAATAGAAGGCATTATGGGAAATGTAGTTCCTTAGATTACTTCGAAGCCTTTTAGTTTGTTTTGGAAACGTTCACACTTAACACCTTCAAAGTAGGGCTTTCTTTAATTCACACAACAATATGCCATACATTTCCTACTCACTTTCTGTAGTTCGTTTTTAGCAATTGCAGTCACTAAACAAGCATTTGCAATGCAATAGGTCTCGCATTTGCGAGAGTTTGAGCTATTGGCATTGTAAATGACAGTGCCTTTTATTTAGGTTTTGAAAACCTGAATGCGGTGCCCAAACAAGCACTTTGTACTTATAATCGTTCCTTAAGAGAAAGAAGCAAGACTGGCAGTAACTGCGCCTCTTTTACTGCTAGCTTTGCTTCTAGTAAGCAACGATTATAACTTATAGTACAAAGTGCGTGTTTAAGCACCGCTTGCAGGTTTTCAAAACATAAATAAAAGGCACTGTCACTTACAATGCCAATAGCTCAAACTTTCGCAAATGAGAGACCTATTGCACTGCAAATGCTTGATTTTTTAGTCCCAGAGTCTAGTCAGTGAGGGATCAGTGAGCATGGAAGTCTCCTTAATAACAAAGCTGCAGTACTTGCGAAGGTGTATGGTGAACGCTGTGGGTGTAGTGTAGAAACATTTGCAGGCTTGGGTTCTGGTAATGTGATTTAAATAAACAATCACAGGGGAAAGAGAAAAGGGTGGTAGTGAGGAGCTGAGACAGAGAACCCACAACATGTAAAGGTGTATTGGGAATCAACCTTGGGACCAGCTTAAGACCTGGGGTTTAGTACTTCAGACACGGATCCTGTAATTCTGATCCAATCACTGCAACTCCCTAACTTTTAATGCGCAGAGCAGTAGCTCTGTCACTTTAAGAGGGTAGGTAGAAGCCCGCAGACTACTTTCGGCCAAACACACACCAAACCACTTGGCAAAAAACAAAACCACTACACTTGGCATTAAGACACAGCCATCGCTTTCCATTGCTTTCTTTGCTCTGGCACAAACCTCTGCGCTAATTGTTACAAGTTACTCCAAATACATAGGTAACAAGCATTGGCATAGCCAATAGGTCTCGCCTTAGGGACCTTATGTGTTTAGCCAGAACTTTTGGCTATGATAAACTCAATGACCTGAATAATACAAAGTGCATGGCATGAACTCTAAATGACATAATAAACTACAAGTCTTTTTCTAGACTAAATCAATAACATTTGTGCACCTAAGGAGTAGCTTTTTACCCATTCATAAACCGTTCTTGCGCTTTTTGAGGGGTTGTGTGAGCCAGAAAAATACCAACAACTTACCGTTCCACATAAGGAGAAAGAGAAGGGATACACAAAGTTAGACATGTTAGAACTGTGACATGTATAGCAACTAAAAATGAATATTTCTGCACTAGTGCCAGATGCTGGCCACAGACCCGTCTCATTTTCGTGGCTGTGCATCGCTCATTCACGTCGCTGCAAGTGTGCTACTCTGTCAATGTAAACAAGATCCAAATGCATACAAGTGAAAGGCTGGAAATGTCCAAACCTTATAAAATGTAGATTTCTAAATCTAGAAGGTATAAAGGTTGATCAACTGAGAATACACTTGTTTCAAGCTTTTCGGGTATGTCCCAGGTAGTCAACTGTGCTCACACCTATTTTACATTTCTCTTCCTTAAGTGTTACACCAGCCTCCTTAAATTTTGTGAGTACTTGAAATAAGTTCTTATCATGCTCCTCTGTGGTAGCACCATAAATTAGGACATCGTCCTGGAAGCATAATGTCTTGGGTATACCTTCCAGTGCGTGCTGCATGATTTTCTGAAATACTGCAGCCGCAGATGCTAACCCGAAGGGCATTATGCAAAACATGAATGTGCCCAAAGGAGTGGTGAATGCCGTAAGTTCTCTCGAATCCGGGTTTAGCTCTACCTGGTGGTATGCCATTGATAGATCTAGAACACTAAAGCAAGTTGCTCTGCCCATTGTACTGAGTATTTCGTGTATGCGGGGCAATGGGTGTCTCAACTATTATGCTGTCATTTAGGTCTCTAAGATCAATGCATAATCTGATGTCCTCTCCATGAGCCTTACGGGTAATCACAATGGGGGCAACCCATTCAGAGCAATCTATGGGACGTATTATCCCTAAATCCTGTAATTTAGTTAACTCTTTTTTTAAGGGTTCCCACATGAGGTGTGGTATTGGTCTAGTTTTATGTACTTTAGGCTTAGCGTTTTGTTTGAGTTTAATTCGGTGTTGATAATGTTTGAGAAGCCCTAACTCTTCAGTAAATACTTCAGGGAATTTCTTACAAATTTCTCTACCTGTCACGTCCTGTCTACGACCAGTACTTGCTCTGGGTTGTTAGGGTCTAATCTTATTCCTAATTCTTTTTGATGCTGCCAACCCAGCAGATTGGACCCTTCTTCCACAACGTAAATTTTCCCTGTGGTGGACCGGTCCTTAAAAGAAATTCGAGTTTTCATCATCCCTTTTATAGGAATTGAGTCTTTAGTATAACTGCTAGGTGAAATATCAGCAACCTGTAATTCCCCCTCTTGACCAATGTTCATTTCATTGAAATCAGACACATTAAGTAGAGTAAACGGTGAACACGAATCTGCATACATCTTAATCACTTTACCATTCAATCTGACATCACATTGAGGATACTTGATCTGATTGATCTCACTGCCATCGTGAATCTGAAACACAATTTTCTTCACACTCTCTTGTTTACTGTCATTTACGTCACTGCCAACAAAAGGTTTCTTTTGATTACTGTGGCATAACCTAGCCTGATGACCCTTTTTATTACACTTCCTGCAAATAAAAGATCTTGCTTGGCAATTAGGACTATTGGCTAAGTGATTGCCGCTGCCACAGCGGTAACATTTTAGTTTAGTGTTATCATCGCTACGTGAGTTTTCATTGCTTTTCTCTTTCACCTTGCATACCGTATCCTCAGGTGTCAACTTAGCAACTTCTGTCACCTGTTCACTATTTGTAGGGGTTTTCATCTCTTTGATGCATAACACTGTGTGCTCTATAGACTTTGCTATTTCTATAGCATTTTTAAGATCAGGTTGCTTCTGTAATAGCTTTTCTTGAATTCTAGGATTGTTAGTACATCTAACTACCTGATCGCTAATTAGTGAGTCTCTAAGACCTTCGAACTCACACAATTCACTCAAACCCCCAAGTACAGCCACATAACTTGAAACACTCTCTTGCTTCCCCTGAACCCTGCTAAAAAATTTGTGTCGTTCAAGGACAATATTCACTTTATCACCAAAGTGTAACCTCAATTTTAACAATGCCAAGTGGTAAACATCCAACTGATCATCTGCTAAGTTTGAATCTTGCGGTATGTCAGGAAGCGTATCAAAAACTTTTCTGCCATGGGAACCAAGATTATGTAATAATATGTGCTGTTTTCTTATCGGACCAAATCTTTCTCCCCCAATGGCTATTAAATATGATTCAAACACTTTTTCCCGTTCATTCCAAGGACAATTGGGTTCTGAAAATTCATTTAGGTATGGAGGAGGTTGAGACATATTTGCCGCCATTTTTACAAGGTTATATAGGACTGGAATTCAAACAGTAGAATTACAAAGGAAATTTCACGCCACAATTCCGAAGTCTGAATAGTGACTGCCACTGAACAACAGGCTGAAATGAGAAAATACTACGAAGTTCCAGGTTGAAAATACACTGCCGAAATTTCCACAGAATGCTTCAGAATAGATGACATCCGCTATGGAATAGAGATGACAGGCTACTAAGGATTGGAGGTGTGCCTGTCACCGTTACAAGGAACTAACAAAACTTCCTCAGAATGCTTAAGAATAGATGGCAAACGCTGTTGAAATAGAGATGACAGGCTAATAAGGACTGGAGGTGTGCCTGTCACCGTTGACGAGGAAATACCACAGAAGAGGCAAAGGCAAGGAAGACTTGGCGAATTATTACACAGAGACCAGCTGAAAATGTAAACCCTGGATGTTAGGGGTTAACTGTTCGTGAGAAATAAGCTCCGCCTCTGTCTGGCCCTCCGCTCTATGATAATAGGCGTGTCTAAGCTGAGGACGGCTGCGCTGGTGCCATCGAACACGGAACAAGGAAGCTGCCCCCGAAGTTTCCTGAGGGGAAAAGGTGAATTCTCCGCTTCGTAACCCTCAAAACATCAGCTGTTTTCCACTTGAACGCTGGTACTGGACCCACAAGCACACCAGAAGCCTGAGGGTGACGGATATGTCAAAGACCAGGGGCGCCCGTGCAAAATTACCTCAAAGTAGAAGGCAAACGCCCAAAACACACTGGAACCTGAGGGTGCGCACCCCCAAGGACCAGACTGGAACGTGTCTCTCAGCGTTGAATCGCTTTGAAACCAAACGGGAACCAGAGTACGTCGTAAGCGCTGAGAAACAGCTGGGCAGAGCTATGAGTTTCCCCGCAGTGCCGTCAATACATAGCTCAGGGCTAAGTTTGACCACACCACCGCTCCGCTGGAAAGGCACCAACCTTTTCTTGATTTTATAAAATGTACCTGACCTCGTGGGCCACAAGGTGTATGAACGACACTCCGAGCACGAACACACCAAAGGGATGGAGGTGGACACTGCTCCCTCACGCAGTCTTCTCGTCGCCAGTGTTGAAATGATGACAGCACGCCAGATAGGTAAGACCTCTTTATTCCACCTCCACAGTGCTCCACAGTTCGTCTATAGTCTCTCCGACGGAACGTTACCAACATTCTAAGGCAGCCTCTCGGCTAACAGAAGGGAAGTACCAACAGCTGGGAAAGAAGGGGGGGGAAAGAAGAAGAGGAAGATTCCAAAGGAGGAGAGGGTTAAGGAGGAAAGGACTACGTGGGGAAAGGGACATAATTGTAACACAAACCTTATAAAATGTAGATTTCTAAATCTAGAAGGTATAAAGGTTGATCAACTGAGAATACACTTGTTTCAAGCTTTTCGGGTATCTCCCCTTAATTCATAAATATTTAAAACACTTTTGATGCAGACTTCAAAATACGCCTTTCCGTTGATTTCTGTTCCAAGGTTTTAAATAGACATCAACAAATAAACATAGCGCAGCTTGCGATGTAGGAATGTCATAAATCCCACAGCTCTTATTTCCCTCAAATGTGTCTACTGTTTTAATCGCCTCCCGTCACATTAGGGTCAGGCGTTAGCCATCTTTAATACTGGCACCACGTCACATGCTTTGAGAAACACTTTCAAATAGAATAGCGACAGGTTTGCCAGGATTTAAAATGGAGCCGCACAGCAGTCACCTTTTGCCCCGCCCTGATGCACAGCGTAATATTTAAAAATGTCTGCTGTCCGAGCTGCTGATAGCAGAGCGGGTGTTAGTAGCTGCTCTGCGGCGGCATTTACCTTCGCCGATGATGGTCTCCGCGACTGGTCTCGAGCCCTGCAGCACCATGTTTGTGCTTTACATTTCCGACTACATACCTCTGGTACATCCAGTCGCATTGAAGGTGTCCGCTGGCCGCCACTGCTGTGTACCCGGAGCCTGCGAGCTGGCAAAACGTCGCGTAAAGAAGTGAGTCCACCGAGCAAGCAGAGCAGCGCCAGCCGCACATAGCATCACATCTCCTCAGGCCCTGCAGATTAAAGGGAGAGCGGCACTCCGGCCAAGCAGTGCCGAGTGGTGGTATGCTCCCGGGAATACTTGCAGGCAACAACCCCAAACAAGTCATAAGGCAAGAAAGGGGCGGGTGGCCTCTGAGGTGTCAAAGGCCGGTGAGGAAAGGGGCGGAGCCAGTACTGCTTGAGAGTGGCAGTGCCAAGTGACAACCTCCTGCTTGCGAACTGAATCCAGTGCATGTAACTGCTACATCTAAGAAGACTATAACAAGCCCGGGAGTGGTGAGTGCACGCGCGCTTGTACCCGCCGATGCAGGCGAAAAACCAGCGCGACCAGCGCTAACCGCCATCTGTTTCCAATTAACGCGATTATAGGAAGCAGATGGCATTAATGCTCGCTCCCGAGCACCCTTAGCCAGGGAACAAAGATGGCGGAACAATCACCCGCCTTGGACCAACTGCGTGCTGTCTTTTTTTTAAGAAAGACGCATGCACAGGCCAACTGCGGGTTAATAAAAAAAAAAGCACACGCACGAGCGTATGTTCTGAGTTCAAAAGCCCATACTAAATGCCTCACAGAGCAGCGCATGCGTGCTGGCTCAGGAGAGACCTAAAAATACACAAGGTATCCGAGCGCTTTACATGAACAGCAGTTGCATTACACGGGCACATTCGCCTTTTTTAGGCACAGGGAGATGAAGTGATTTGCCCAGAATCACATGATGTTTGTGCGTCCCGCCAGACACGAACCTGGCTCCACAGCTTCCCCCAGGTTCTGAGCCTTGGGCTCAGTAGAAGGCGGTGCTGTTGAGCAACGCGCTGACAGCTCAAAAGGCGAGCAGACACAGCATGCTTCCACACTGGAAAACACCGGAGCGTTGATGGTGGTGTTTAAAAGTACCCATGAATCATTCATTCACGGACTCAAAACCTACTTTGTCGAATCCAAACTGGTTTATATTGATCTTCAAATAATGAAGCTACTCACCCCTGGGAATGAGTTCTGACTCTCGTGTGCAGCTGCCAACACTGCAACTTACATCTCTGAGAAAAACAAGCCAGGTCTTACTCTGAAAACTGATGCGAAAATCTGCAGCTGGACAGAAGTTCTTAAACATACAGTGTGCAACTGATAATCATTTCCAAAGTGTGGTCTCCCAGTGTACTCCTGCCTTTGTGCAATAAAAAGCTACACTTTTTGATGCGCCATCATCAACACAACGGATTTTAACCGCATTAACTTTCACATTAATGTCCGATTTGCAAGCAAAGATAGCAATGACCGACAATCAATATTTGGAGGTTCCGTACTACAGGGTAGATAAGGGCATACAAGACTGTCCACATGACACAATATGAAAAAGCCTGGGTGTGCTAACAAACTGCGTGTCGTAATTTAAGATATTTCCTACTACGAATTCAGATATTTACCAAACGTCAGTGCCAAGCTCTCACTGAATCCCGTACCCAGCAGAGACCAATTCGACGGCCAGAACCCGACAAACTCACCACTTGTTCTGGAAAGGCCTGAGAACAATTTC
Organism: Triturus cristatus; assembly: GCF_964204655.1. Classification (NCBI taxonomy): domain Eukaryota; kingdom Metazoa; phylum Chordata; class Amphibia; order Caudata; family Salamandridae; genus Triturus; species Triturus cristatus. Next base: position 237,335,696 of record NC_140589.1, on the reverse strand, counting down.
CGGTGTCAATGATTTCATCTTTGTCAGTGCGTTGGGAAAAAAGGGTGGATATGGGGGCAAGAGAAAAGAGAAAAAAGGACTTCAAAACAGGGTTTACTACAATTTTATTTAGGGCCAGGTTGAAGGGAGACTGCTTCAGGTTGCTCTTGCGCCCTGGGCGTGAGCACTGTTTGCTCATGCTAAAGACTGGCCCCGACTACAAGTCCCAGCATGCAGAGGGAAAAAAAAAAAGATGATGAACGAGACAGGGAAGCTTGAGCGCTTTTAACTTGCGGTTAAATATGTGCACATACACGACACTTCCGCAGAGATTTGGGATACATTACCCCAAAATAAGTGCTACTGATGAACGAAGATTGTTGAGGGGGGCATTTCTTTTTCACTGCTCTCACACTAATATTTTACTCGCAATATTAATAGCTATTGTTGGATTTATTGTAAATCGGCAATCTGGCATGTAAACAAAACACTACAAAAGTTATTTTTAAGGCAGGTGTAATAATATTATTTCCTTTAAGTCTGTGCCACCTATAACGGGAAACCACACCGGGATTCCCCTTGAAAACCTTGTCTCCCGACGCCATCAGAGCTCTATTTTAATCTCCTTTAGGAGGAACCTGTAAAAGGGCTCAAGTAAATACGGATAATCCCGCCTCAGACAACTCCACTGGCCGACCCCCTGGGAAGAACCCCTCATCAAGAGCTTCACGAGATGGTAGAAGCAGTGTGCACGTGCAACAGAAAAAAACATACTTCACAAATGTACCTGCCTTTAAGAACAATGTGTGAAATGCAGGGAGCTGGGCGGAGGGCGGGACATACATAGAGCAGGATTGCACAATTGTTCGAGAAAAAACAAGGTCTAAGAAGATATTTTTAAACTTAGATTTCAGGCGTATTGTTAATAAATGTTCTCCCTACCAATCAGCACCAAACGACGCAATGAGCCGTGGGGGACGTCGAAAATCTGATCCCTGGGGTTGGACTTAAGGCCATAGGTGTATTTACACCACGCTTGGAGGATAGCGCCTGACTGGAAGGGAGGGATGGATGAGAGGGCAGCTGGAGCGCTTGTTTATCTTCTTCGTTTCCCCTCCCCCCCCCTGGAGACTCGGCATCTGTGCAATGTTGACACTGGGCTGGGGCCCGAGACCCAATCCGGCGCATCGGAGCCTGGTGAAGACACGACTTGAGGGAGAGGGACTAATTGAAGGAGACAGTATAACGCCACAAGTAAACAATCCAGTCCTGATGGGCGGTTCCTAAAGGAGACAGGGCGGTAACAAGGAGGGACTAAGAAGCCTCATTATCAATCAGAAGCCAGCATTTAACATGGACGATAGCGACAGCCAATGAAAAATAGGGGCGGAGCTTCCATCCCACTTCTAAAATATACTCTAATGCAGCATGCCTCGCAAAGCGAAGCAGCGCGTTGCGCATCTACGTGATACCTAACAAGCATTTACAATGCAATGGTCTCGGCATTGTTAAAGTTAGAGCTATTGGCATTGCTCATGACATTATTTTTGTTTATGTTTTTGTTTTTAAAACATTTAAAGCAACGGCATTGTTATTTACAATGTCAATAGCTCAATCTCTCTCAAATGCGAGACCTATTGCATTTGCACCCACACACAGAGCCACACACACAAAGCCACCCACACAGAGCCATTAAATAAAGCATGTGAAATGTAAGCAGGAACAACTTAACGCTTTTACATTTATGCAGAAATCAACAAGTATTTTTGCCTGAAAACTACAGGGCCCAGAAAGGACCCATTTCAATGTCCACTGCTTATATGCTTACAAAACGTAAGCAGTATGGCTTAAAAACACCTTGGAACATATTATCAAGGAACGGCGATAATGTTATCGCTGTTACTTGATAATATGGCCCCACATTCGTGAACACAAAGCCGCCCTACACATTTTGTATTGCAATACCTCCAGGTTTGGCGCACTTCCCCAGGGGGGCGGGGGAACAGCGCTTCACTGGCAAACTTGGCAAAATGACGCTAATGTTTTTGGGATTTGAATAAAACCAATCTGCCCACTTTAAGAACACTCCGTCTTGCTTTATTTAGTTATTGTTAGGCTGATTTGTTGATTTATTTATGTCAATAAATAAAAGCATGTGTGTGCCTCCTGACTAACGTGTGATGTTATTGTGTGTGTGCCGAGAGAGAAGTCATCTGTTTGGTCCTTGGGTAGAAGGAATAAAGGAAGGAATGCGAGAAGGAAAGAGTGACAGAAGTGGTAAAACAAAGGAATGAGTTAAGGAAGGGATAAAGGAAGGACAGAAGGGAGGGATAAAGGAAGGAAGGAGAGAAGGAAAGTAGAAATAAGGGAAAATGATAGAAGGTATGAGAAAGAAACTGTAAAATGAAGGGAGGAAGGACAGACGGGAAGAGAAAGGAACTAAGGGAGATGCTGATTTATTCTAAAGGCAGCTTCCATAAATACCAGTAAAGTCTCAAACAAACTCCGAGAACTTCAGGGCAGGAATGAACTGTGGAGGCAGATACCTATGTAACTCCCACCCCTCAGAAATCCTTGCTCAGGAAACATAGTAAGGGTACAGAGTACCTTCAACTGAGCCCCGCCTTGCTGCTGCACCAGGCTTCACCCGGTATCCCGTCTCGGGACCGGGACTTCAGGATGGGGCCCGCGAGGCCCCAGGCTGCCTCCTTCGTTGTGGGTGCTGTCCAGTGCGGGGTGGGCTCCCGCCTGGACTTTCATCAGCGCGCACCGGGGCTCCCAACAGCGCATGGGAGCCCCATTTGAGCAGACACTTCCTGCTACACCGCAGGCTCCGCCCCAGTCCCGGGCAAGGATGCCTGGCTTCCTGTGGGCCGCGGCGGTGATTCTGTTGCTTCGGCAGTAAGAGGGGTAGGCTCCCTCGTAATTTGAATATAAAATAAGCGGGGTGGGCACCCGCCATCATCAAGAAAGCAAACACCAGCGGGGTGGGCACCCGCAAACGCAACAGCGAATCGTCTAGTTTTTCATCAGATAAAATAGCAAGGCCACCGAAATTGCTCTTGGCGTTCCACATTTAAGAACAGATTTCACTGAAAGTTACAGATTGTCATGAACATTACTCGTTCGTGAACATTCTGATTTGCATAGAGCACAGTCTTACCCATGTCAGCGAAGGGCATTTTAAGGATTTTGAGGGCCCTGGATGAAACCTATTTGGGGGGCCCCTGTTCGGAACAGCTTAGACTTTAGGATTAAATTTCAGCTCTATCATGCCTTCTTTCGCCAAGACTGTATTTGCATCCAATATTAAGGGATAGTGACGTGTGTTTCCAATACTGCTCCACAGCAGCAGCTCAGTGAGAACGTTCAGGAATGCAACTTCTCAAGTCACGTGACAGGCATCCAGAGTGACTCGGGGCGTCGCGTGAAGGCACAGAACAGACATTGTGTTTGGCCAAGGTCTGGCAAATAATGACGCGCGCACCTTTTTTTTTTTTTTTTACTTTTACAAAACTTGCCCTGCTAGTTCCAGACGGACAAAAATAGAACATGGCTATTCTGTGTGTGGAGTGATCACAGCAAATGTTTTTAGCCTTTATGCAGGGACTGCTTTATGGTACTGCGAGCGAAGGACTGTTGCTGCTCCGTTCCCAGTCCCGCCACGCACGAAATGGCCGAACCTTCGGATGCAAAAAAAAAAAAAAAAAAAACACGCCCACCAGCGAAAAAAGGGACGGCCTGGCAAAAAGCGAAAAGCAACAAAAAAAAACGCCCCCGAATCCGAAAAGGACGGGGCCTGTTCGGAGTGACAAAGCTCTTCTCCAATGGCTGGCCAGCATTCCAAGAGGCCAGCCAATGGAGAAGAGGAGAGAAGAGAGGAGGGTTCAAGCCCCTCTTCTCAAAGTCATTAAATCTCGCGAGCGAGACTGCGCAAGCGCAGCCTTCGCTAGCCGAGACCTAAAAAGGTTTGCTTATCTCCGGACCCATTCTCCAACATGATTACAGGTAGCATTTGGGAGAAAAGTATAAAGGGACATAGCTCACCTTTCGATCAATGAGCCTGTCCCCACAAAATAAGTCTTGCTAGGCGCACTTAAGTTCCTCTGTTTGCCATCTTAAAATGTGCGGGGCACTGCCGCTGTAATTAAAGGTTAGTATAAACTGGTCTAAGAGCAGCAGGCTCTTGCTGCTGGTGCAAGCGGGAGGTAGCCAAAGGACACGAGCCCCCCAAAAATGCTTTCACAAGCCGCAGTCATGTTGCGAAAGGCAATGATCCGTTTTCTTAATATGAGATTATTCTCGGTCTGGACGACAAAAAAAAAAAGGTTTAGCTATCTTACGTCCGAGCTTACGTTTGCTGTTTTGGCCCCCGCATGCATACAGCACCAAAAATAATATGCATAACAGAGAGTACAGTATAATTTCCATCTTTGTGCAATCTTGAAACCCATTGGTTTGACTTTTAGGAGCCTATTTTCCTGACGGGACAGGAGATGGACCGCAAGAAGAGGAAGTCAGTGAGGGGTATACAGGGCAAGCAACAACAGAGTGGGGACCAGACAAGGAAAACCCAGGCGGAGGACAGGGGAAGCAATAATAGGAGGAAGGGGCAGGCAAGTAAAAAGAAAAACAAAAATACCCAAAAGTACCTCTGAAAGCAGTGAGAAGTGAAAGGACACTGAGCAAGGAAAGCAGTACTAGGTCAATGTTCCATGGTAGTGACAAACACATAAAGAGGACGTGAAGCACAAATTTGCTGACCACAGAGAAGCAAGGAAATGAGCGACGACGAGGCCAACCAATGGTAAGCAAGGGGTAGGCTCTAAGCCTCTTGTAATCAAACAAAATGTTTCACAAGCGAAAGCGCATGCACTGTCTCAGGGAAAACTTAAAGTAGAGGGTTAGGTGTGGCATAAGAGGCAAACTGTCAGAGGCAAAGGTGCCCTCCAAATCTACTGCAAGACATAAAACAACCAAAAGTGCCCCCCAAACAATTAGGGGTGCAGGGTGAAGGCAGGAGAGTGTTTAAGAAAGGGGCAGAGATGTGTCCTGCCGGAGCGGAAACAGTCTTTACCTTGCAGCCTTTACCACGCAGGTAAGTACCGCACAGGTAAGTATTTGTATCTTTACCATGCAGTGCTTTACCACACACACATTCTTTTAAATAACTTACTTTATATGTTATTTTTTTTAAGGTGATTTTTGGGTTCTGGGTGGGTAGAGGTGATTTTAGGATTCTGGGTGAGTAGAAGTAAAGGGAGGTGAGGGTGACTTGAGATTCTGGACGTGAGTAGAGGTAAAGGTAGGCGAGGGGGACTTGATGGTTCAGGGAGGGCAGAGATAAAGGGAGACTAGGGTTACTTGAGTGTTAAGGAGTGGGCAGAGGTTGGTAGATGTAAAAGGAGGGGGGGGGTTACTTGTGGTTTCAGGGGGTGGGTATAGGTAAAGAGAGGTAAGGGTGACCTGAGGGTTCTGGATGGGTAAAGGGAGGTGTGAGAGTGACTTTAGAGTTCAGAGATGGGCAGAGGTAAGGGAGGCGTGATCACTTGAGGATTCAGGTGTGGGCGGAGATAAAGAGGCGAGGTTGACTTGAGGATCCTGTTGTGGGTAGAAGTGAATGGAGACTAAGGTGATGCTAGTAGTGGGTGGGGGAAAAGCTCAAACATAAACCTTTTGAAATCACCATGTGTTTACTGATGCATTAAACACCCTATAAATTATAAAAGGTAACCAACAAATAAGTAAATATGACACAGCTGCAATTCAGAATAATACAGTCTGTATGACAACAGTCTGAAAAGCAGGGAGTATGTTTACAGCTCCATCAACAACAAAAGCGGCAGGCTGCCAAAATGTATGTTTCAGGAAAATGATCACATACGACAGTTTGTTTATTTATTTCAAATTGCTTACTTTCATGTCTTGAAATTACTGGGAAGCGCAAGCTTCGAATCTGATGGTGTAAAGTTGCCTTTCAACGAAATGCAAAAAAACTAAAAAAAATGTATTACAATCAGAGCACAAGCTGTACGGAAAAACACTAATCAAGAAATTAATAGGTACTTGAGTTAATGCTCCGGGCAAGACCAGAAAACACAGAGACAAAGCTTGCACGCGTTCACCAATGTAAAGGAAGAAAATAAGATTGACAACAAAGCCAACCAATGGTAAGTAATGGGCAGGCTAGAAGCCTCTTTTTAAAGTTTGTTTTTGTTTTCTGAGAAACAATAGATTGTCACAAGGGACAGCACATGCGAGCTGTCACAGGCGAGGCCTAAAAAGCAACCTACATCAGTACAAATTAAAAAAACACATTACTAAAGAAGAGGCTAACTGCCCAAGCCACAGAAGCATCAGACGGAAGGCATAGATGGAGCAATACAAAGAAGTAGCAGCTACAGAGATCAGGAGTACATCAGTTTAAATATCCATGAAGGCACTGGCACAGAAGAACACAAATAGACATGCAAACGTATACAAACATAAACCTTACCTCCTACGCCTGGTTGAGATACCCCATTCTTCTCTCTTGCCAGTGTCGCGTGGCTTTGCACCTTCTTCATGACCAGACTCATCATGTTTGCAGATGCGTTTGGCGGGGGGAGACAGATGACTGTCACTCAAGCTCACATCACTGCTTATATCCTTCTATAAAATAACAACAAGACAAGGCATTCTAAGATAATACTATGACACAGCAAGCTGCCAGTATGAAACAAAACTATGAAATTAGGCACAGACTTCTGGTGACTGAAATATATGAACCTGCAAGTTTTATGACACATCACCTGCTTCTGATTCAGATCTATTGTTGAAAAGAATATTATTTCCAGAACGATCTACAAACTAAACCAAAATTATCTTTATTTGTTTCATAATAAAATATTCCCATTGGCTTTATTCACAGCAAAATGTTTTCATTTTATTTGTATATAGGCCTCTTAACCTAAATGTTGTTGCCTGTGTTATAACTTGAGGGAAAGAAAGCAGAGACAATTCCAATAAAAATGTTTTAGTACGAAAAAATGCATATGAAGAAAAGAAACTATCTTCACTACAATACAAGAGTTTGCTGTGTAAACTCAAGTTTTTGGAACACTTGGAATGCAATCTAAGACAGTTCATTACTGATCTCTTCCCAGATGATCTAAACACCAAACACGCCCAGAGTACAGAAAGGTACAGCCCTCCATACTACATTATTGGCACGCATGGTAAAGTATTATCACTATATTATACAGAAGAGTTCTACACGAGTCAGGTACATGATGGCTTCTATGACCACTTCTGTACGGTACATTACCAAAAATGGTGCATTTCGATTGCCTTCTAACCACACAATATGTACCCAAGAGATTCATAGCACGTACCTCATAAGCCTCATTACAGTAAGACCCACACATCACTATGACTTCCTCCCATTATAGCTGGCAGTAACTATCAGAGAGTTGTAATAAAGAGCTAGAATATACATCTAGCTCGCAGAATGTGCCTGCATTGGGAGACTGACTCCACAGTTGTCATCTGCAGCGGCCTATCACTTTCCTATACAGGAGGCTCAATATGTTCATAAAAATAATGGTTCTCATCTTGGTCAGTACATGTTCCTGAAATTAATGAGTACACTAAAAGAATTCTTTCACTTTGGCTGCAAAATATTATTAAAGTATACGAAATTGTGTAGTTTAGGACAGTTCTAGGCTATAAAAAGGAGCCTGCCTGGTTTACGTTACTTGTTTTGAAATATGTTTTTATTACCTTAGTATGTAGTTGTTTCTGAAGTATACGATGCAACATTTTTATAGGCAATATATACTTTTAAATGGGTTTTATAAGTTCCATATATTGAATTCAAAATAAAAAATATTTTTAAGCCAATGCACACAAATGGAAATGGGACAAATGAAATGTCCAAACAGCAGCTAATTTGCAAGGTTTCACTCCCCACAGAAACAAATCTATTTGTTTTAAATAGAAACATCACTCTACAAATAGCTTTCTGCACCTCTTAAAAAAAACTACTGCCACACATGTAAATGGAAGTATTAATCGTCATACAGGAAAAATAACCTGAGGAAACAGATGTGGAAAGGGGATGCTGGACTTAGGCAAAGCTCCCCCTCATTAACTACTTTTAGCACCTTATAACAGATTATGCCAGCACTGACTGTGTGTATCTATACTTCCCCTCATATTTTTAACCAGCTAGGTTCATATCGGCGTTAAACACTTCAAGGCCCGTTTACTTAAGCCAGCTCCATGGGAAAGAATTTAAACTCCATATCTCCTATCAGCAAAGTGGCAATTGGACATGGTGTTCCTGGTTGGCTAAAGTGTACACCCAAGCCAGGCATTACCCACCACTCTAGTCAGGGTAAGCTAGATACACAATTGAGATAACCTGTGCTCACCCTCTGGCAGCATGATGCAGAGCAGGCAGGATATTCAAAATAGGCAATGTGAATAGTATTTGTGCACAACACGCAGTAACACAATGGATACACAAAGACTCCACACAGGTTATGTTCTGAAAAAAGCAAGACCAAAACAAAAAGATTCCCATGTATGCTTTTCAAGTTATGCAAGTGCTAACAATAGCAGTGCTGCAAATTATCTTTGCTCCCCTTACAATCTTTGTGGTAATACTAGAATGGAAGGGCACAGGTACTTTCTCAATGCAAGTGTAGTACTCCCTCCAAGTCCTCACTGAAGACGTCTCTGCTCGGTCCCTCAAGACTGGAATGCTGGTAAAAAAAAAAAAAAAAAAAAAAACACACTCCCAATGTCGCATAGACCGGCTGCAGAGACCTCACAAGTCTCGGGGAATCACAGTACTTTTGATGTAAGAAAGGCAGTAGTTTGGTGAGTTGTGCTGCAGCTCCCTTCGTTGATGGAGGCGGCGCATGATGTAGTTCGGCAAGGTCTGATCCAGTAAGGTGGTGTAGCAGGTGAGTCCTGGTCATCAAGACAACAGGGGCAGCAAAGCACGCTGGAGAATCCACCCAGAGTGCTACAGTATCAAGTGAAGAGGAGGGGCGCTCGGGCTGGCAGGAACTGAGTGCTTGGTCGCGGTCCCAGGTTCAGGTGGGGCCACGCTGCAAAAAGGTGGTGCTCGGCAGTCTCCTCTCGGACGTTTGCGTTGGAAACATGGGAACAAACAGCACTCAATCTCTCTTGGCCCATGTGGAGGGCAGTGCTGACACTGGTTATCGCACGCTCTCAATCTGCCAGAGGGTGAAGCGGTCACTCTACTCCCACCATGAGCAGAATATTAAGAGAGATTTGTCTGTAGTCACCAGCTGACTGCCGGAGCACAGGTGCAAAATGCCATAGCAGGGACTGGAAAAAGGGCAAGTGTTTGATGGCCCTGAGACTTTGGGGAACAGGAGGCAAGCCAACAAGACCTTGGAGAATGCTTTTAATCCACACAGCACAAACGTAGCAGGCAGCAGGCCAGCACAACAAGGCAAGTGACAAAGTAGCAGTCCCTTCTGCAACTCAACAAGCAGCAGGCCAACAAAGCAGAGCAATGAAGAGTGGCAGTCCCTTCCTGGCAGTACAGCAGTTCCTTGTGGCAATGTGCAGCTGTAGAGCCAGCGCTGTCTGGTTATAGGTCCAAAACCTGTTTAATTAGACAGGTTAGAGACCCGGTACTTTTACCCAAACGTGCCTTCGATGTGGGGGTGACTTCAAAAGAACTCTCTGAAGTGCAAAAGTCCCCTTTCAGCCCAGTCTGGTCTGCCAGCCTAGCTATGGAGTTAAATCAGCCCTTTGTGTGGAGGCAGGACACTACATATTAAAGTGACGCGTTACCTCCTCTCCTCCCTCCTGCCCAGGATGACCCATCAGTAGACAGATGAATGCAGATGCCGTTGAGTGCCCTGTGTTGTGGCTGTCTAGAGGGAAAGCTCACCCCAGGCATGTATTTAAGACACTGTCACAATACGCGCAGGGAAATGTCCAATTTCTGGAGTGAATGCATGACATTGTTCTGAATTCTGTCCATCAACTGTTGTTTTTGCATTTGTCATCCCGAGTGGGAAGGGTATGCCCAGATGTGGGTCTCGTACTCTCCTTGCCACTGGAATCAAGCTATCCTGGCTGAAGAGGGGTGAAAACCCGAAACCGGTCCTAGGCTACTTGTTTACAGTCCAGGGAGGACCGTACCCATGAGGCACAGGGTCAAGACTGATTTGCATATGGCTGGGTTCAAACTGGAACGGCATGGTGAGCAACAAAACGATGGATTTAGGCCCAGATCTCTGTACTGGGGTGAATGTATGACATTGTTCTGCATTCTGTCCATCAACTGTAGTTTTTGCAATTTCTACAAATGGCATTTCTAAAATAGTAAAGTTAAACCCAACCTCACCAATAAGTAGAACTTCTCTATACCATTCCAAACATATGAAACATCAAAAAGGTAATCCTCTCTGATCAGGAATTACAGCTTAAAAGATTATTAAGGCATTCCCAATGCTACACTATGAGAGGGTTGGGCCTCACAGTAGTAAAAAATGAAAAGGGCTTTTTGTCACTACCAGGACATGTAAACCAAAAGGTGCATGCCATACCTCTTGCTTGCATTGCACCCTGCCTTTAGGGCTACCTAGGGCCTACCTTAGGTGTGACATATGTAATAAAATGGGAGTTTAAGGGTTGGTAAGTAGGTTTTAAATGTCAAGTCAAGGTGGCAGTAGCCTGCACAACAGGTGCTGCAATGGCAGGTCTAGGATAACTTTGAAAGGCTACTCATGTGGGTGGCACAATCAATACTGCAAGTCCACTTGTGGTCTTTAACTTACAGGCCCTGTGTAAATGGTGTGGTCCTTGCAAGTAAATTAAATAGGCCAATCAGGTATACACCAAAAATAAGCATGTTTAGAGAAGAAGCACATTAAGCACTGGTTAGCAGTGGTAGAGTGCTCAGGGTCCTAAGGCCAACAAAGATACATAAAAAACATGGCGGTCCAAAGCTAAATGTTTTGGGGGCAGACCACCCTAAGGCTGACAGGTCTAACACACATTCATTTTTTAATGAATATAGAATGTTAGTACTCTAATTGTTCATTAGAAATCTGTGGTGAAGGCACAGTAGACCAGTGGAGAATCAACTTTTAGACTGCTGCAGCTGTTGGGAGTTCACGTTTCCACTCAGCCTCCCTGACTTACTTATGCAATGGATGAGGCAGATGTTTGTGAAATTATAGAAAACGTGCCATCATTTTAGTATTCCAGAGTACTGACCAATTCCTAAATGAAACCCATCAACTCGTTAGTTTACATCGAGGTTTACGTGGAGGCCCTCGAGCAACAAATACTACCCCCCACACACTTTTCCGAGGTGGTTATTATCTTACTCCCCAAACCTGGTAAAGACCCAACCCTGTGAGGATCCTACAGGCCTCTGTCCCTACTAAATTTAGACTATAAAATCTTAGCCAAGGTCATCGCCAATCGTCTGTCCCAATTAATGGAGTTTATCATATCCTTGGCCCAATCGGGCTTCGTACCACACCGATCCACCTCGCTCAATCTCAGGACACTTTTTGCAGTCCTACACAGGATTAATCTTGAGGTCCCTGCGGCTGCAATCCTTTTAGATGAGGAGAAGGTATTCGACTCCTTGGAGTGGCCCTTTTTTATTTCAGTGATGTGCCATATGGGCATGCCCATGGGATTTATTGCTACCACCGCATTATTATACAGCAGACCCACGGCGAGACTTCGCTTAAACGGCACGCTCTCCCGACCCTTCAAGCTTTCCCGCGGCACACGTCAGGGCTGTCCCCTATCCCCTCTATTGTTTATCCTGGTAAATGGATCCCTTAATTCGCCATTTTCAGGAGCGACATTTACAGCGGGGTTTACAATTCAACACCGGCCCTCACAATCCTACGTCAGGGAACCCCAGGTAAATTTAGAGCCGCTCATCAGAGAAATCCTCAGATTCTGCCTTTTCTGCATCAATTGGCAAAAATCAGTGATTTTTCCTTTAACATCGAGCACGATGCCATGGGAGTGCCAATTGCCACTTGAATGGTGCACAGACTCGGTCAAGTACCTGGGGATCCATATCCACCTAGACACTGCCCAGATCATCCGCTTAAACAATGGGCAGGCCCTTGGAACACTTGAGACTCAGGTGGAACGATGACTGCGTTATCAATTGCCGGCCGTGTGGTGATCCTGAAGATGGTGGTGCTCCCTAAATTCTTATACCTTTTTAACAATATCCTCATACCCCTCCCAAACGTTTTCTTACGGGCATTGCACGCACAACTTACACGATTGGTCTGGGGAGGGAAGCAGGCACGTGTTAGATGGCAAGTGCTCACCCTGCCATATAACAGAGGGGGGTATGGTGTCGCAGATCTACAATTGTACTATCTGGTGGCCCAATGCTGCTATGCTCATGCATGGTTTCACCCAGATGCCAGGATCCCATTTCTTCGCCCTGAAGCAGACTTTGTTCTGCCGGAGCGGTTAGCCACTGTTCTGCCCAAGGGCGTACCTAGGGACCCTATGACATACAAACTGTCTCCACGACAAGTTGGGCATGGGATAAATGAGAGGCAGTTGACCGGCGCCACGGCATTATATTACTCTGCCTTACCCATCCCCAAAGCTTGCTGGCTGCCAATAACTGGTGAAAGACTGGTAAAGCGCTCTTTGTCCACATTCGCTTTTTTAAAATGGGCGATTTATATCCAGAGGGCCACATCTTCTCGCTTGTAGACGAAGCCCGATTTCACGACAGCAGCTTTTTGGATAAATTTGTCCTAGGTCGCATCCGTTCAGCTTTGCACGCCACACTGCCTAATTTTCCGATAGAACCAGTCTTTCACCCCTCTTACGTTGATCATTGAGAGCACGAGTAGTGCACATCTAATTTCTAAATTAGATAAAGCATGGCCTGGCATGAGGCCGGTAGACAACAAGGTCCGTAATGACTGGGAGACAGACTTGGGCCACCCGATTACGGATGAGCAGTGGGCCAAGTGTTGTGCAGTAACAAAAGAAGTCTCTCTCAACAGCAGGCACAAACTTCTACATTTCAAATTTTTACGCTGAATTTACTTCACCCCTGCTAAAGCGCACGGACTAGACCAATCCAGACCGCATAACTGCCAGAAATGCGCTGCACCCAATACACACTTTGCACATCTTAAATGGACATGTCCTAGGCTGCAGTCCTACTGGGAACAAATACACAGCATTTTAGCCAAAATTATTAACCTGCCCCTTTTTCCAACTCCGGAAGTGGCCTTACTGAGATACACGGTTAACTTCCCCAAAGGAGTTAGACGATTGGCATCACTGGGACTGTTGCTGGTGAAAAGAGAGATAGTAATACATTGGGGCCGCAAGTCCGCACCTACCTTACAGGGTTGGCTGCACAGCCTGGCCTACTGTAATACCAATAGCGAGGTCTATGCCAGCATAATGCCTAGCTCTTCCCATCCTAATGACATATGGGGGCCCATATCGTTCCAACGTGGAGGGTCTGCGGCAGGACTCCAAATCTCAACTAGACCATGGCATTGTCCCGGAGAGAGTGGGGTAGCCGGCTTCAATCCTTTCGGCTTAATCATACTCCAGTGCCTCTAGACAGACATGGAAGAGCCTGAATGTTTGGCCGATTATGTTCACTATTTCTACTATTTTGGGGTCCCTGCGCTGCCGGGGGACAGCAGCAGTTGGGGGCAGAGGGGGGCTTTCGGGGTGACAACTTTATTGTATCATTGATTTCTTCATACCAGCCATGACAGTCATGTCAATATTGTAATGCTACATGACAATGTTTTATTAATGCGACAAAAATACTGCAATTGACGGTGAACTGTTTTGCATACATGTATCCTTTAACATGTTGCAAACTGGAAAATAAAGTTTAAAAAAAAAACAAACTTGTTAGTTTACAGCGATCTCCTCTATAGGAAAACAGTACAATTCTATAGCTCCTATTTCAGCAACATGGTGTTCAGTTGTGCCACATTTTTGCCATGAATATAGAATGTGAGCGCACTAGTTGTTCTTTGGAACTCTGTGGCAAAGGACTTAACGGACAGTCTACTGCTCCTCTAGGGTGTACGTTTTACTCAGCATATCATATTTTTGCCTTTCAAGTATGAGGAAGATATTTGTGAATTTATAGAAAATGTGTCCTCAATTTAGCATCTGGAAAACTGATGATCATTTCCTTGAGAACATTAGGGGAAGAAACCAAACGTGGATCAAATCCCAGCAGACGTTCAGCATTTTTTATTTGGAACTGGAGAACATAATTCAGAATACATACAACGCCCAAACATCTATAGTGATTTTGTTCCAAACCAGGATGAAGTTGGATATTCACCATTCCATAAAAGTAGTGAAAGGTGGCCTTCATTCAGGATTCTGAACATTCACATGTGTTGACTGAGGCTATCTCACATGCAGTCATAGGCCAATGTGAAATACCTCTGGCCATATGCAATAGGAGATGGTGTCATCTAATATAAATAACTCTATACAGGCATAGCCCACCCAGCTATGATATACATTTTGTGTCCATCATCAATAAAATAAGGCCACATTTCAAAAGTCAAAGGTTTTTTTGTTTGTTTTATAAATCTGCTCTCTGATATCTCATGGGGCTCTGCCATGTAGAGTGTGACAGCATGTTGGGGCTGTAGACATCTAAAAACACTGCATGCGGTGCAGGTCAAACTCTGTTTGAAAGTCTATAAAGAATTTAATGTTGTTGTCCCCCAGAGCTTCCCCCAAATTGGAAATGCCATTCATGGACCATGACCTGAATCCTCGCAACCTTGAGACCTGTGGCATCATAGTCCTGCACCGCAATGGGGTTTCGTTTGTGAGGCATCTCTGCCATCCCAGGGCTTTGAGTGTCCCTCCAATTTTGAAGTGCTACAGGTGAGCATGTGGCAGGCTGCCTGGTGGCTCCCACCTCCCCAATATTACAAGCATTGGCATTGCCAATAGGTCTATCCTTTGGGACCTTATAAGAGATTATTAAGGAGATGTCCATGCCTGTACTTAAAGGTGTTGTTTAAGCGTTAACACATTTAATATAGAGTCCTTAATTTTAGTTTTAGACCGGACTAAATAAGTAATACTATTACAAAATGTGCTGCATTATGCTGCATAATTTTCCATTTCATGACGTATAATTTACTTTCCACCCACATAATTCCAGTTGCCCAAAAAAGCCCCTGCATCAAGCTGCTTTCACTGGAGCCGTGTGGTGGTGTTGTAATTGCATTCATATAGCGCTTACTACCCTTGATAAGGCATGGAAGAGCTTTTCGCCGAGTAGCACGCTACTCTGGTACCGAAAAAGGATTAGTGGTGAATTAGTATAGGAAAGTATTAAATAAATTTGAGTGGCGTACATGTGAGTTTGTTATTTGGATTGAAAAGGGATATTAGAGGAATAGAAGAGGGAAGGGTTTGCATTTATATGGCGCTTGCTACCCCCGATGAGGTGCTTTAGCGCTTTTCGGCAGGTAGCACACTAGTCCGGAACCCAAACAGGATTAGTGGAGAATTAGTATAAGGATAAATTAAATTAATTTGAGCAGTGGACATGTGGGTCTGTTATTTGGATTGAAAAAGATAGTGGAGGGATATAAGAGAGAAGGGTCTAGAAAGTGCTTTTTTGGAGTTCCCAGCAGTAGAAGGAGCTTTGGGATGAGTAAAGCAGAAGTGGGGAGTGGGGATAATCTTGCTAGCCTGAGAGCCCTGCAGAAACCACAGATGCACTCGAAAAGTGGAGGTCCCGGCAAAGACCTGGTTACAGAACCAAGGCGTGTCATTGGGTCAAGTTTGTGCTATCTAAAAAAGCCCCAAAAAGTTTAGGCCCATGTACCATTGCTATTGTGTCCTGACTAGAGGTCCTATTTGTAGTGGAGAAAGAGTGGGCATTCCCATACAGATGCGGGATGTTTCTCTAATGGGTTGTTGGCATGCCTGGTGACTACCACGTGACCCTGGACCAAGAGTCCTGGCTTCTACTCATGTTTTGGCACTTGCTGTAATGTGAAGCTGACTTAAAATCGAAAGACAAATATGACAGGATGTGATTTGAAGGACTTACAAGTACAAGAATCGGCTGGGGAGAAACAACGTAATGTTGTAAATGCTGAGGATCTCTTGTCTGAAAACAGCCACACCTTAACTTTGTTTGCGCACTTGACCAAAAACTGTAGTGTGCTTTCAATCAGGGGTGTGGAATTTAATAAAATATCTACCTGTCCATGGGGCAGGTTGCTTCATAAATCTACTTGTCCTGTAACAGAAACCACTTATCCCTTCAGTGCCACGTAGTGTGGCGACAAATTATGGCAGCAATCTCATAGTAGTGTTTGAATACTTGCAATACCCTTATTCTGCAGATCTACATACTGGGGCTGAAGGTAGTGGTAAGCAATAGTTCCAGGGTTAGAATGCCCTTTTGAGTCTGTGCATACCTACTAACTTGCATGTTTTAGTGGTTTTCAACAACTCTTCTCTAATCTTTCCCTATACTGAGAAATGTTGGAAATGTACTCCTGACAATGGCAGATGTAAACCTTCTTCCAGAGTTGGGAACAAAATAGGTTGGAGGGAAAGTGAACTTGCAAACATTCAGATTTTCGCATGAGCAAATCTACACACACGCATTTGCTCATGCTTAAATACAGTTCAGAAATATTTTCTAGTTTCTTGTCCTACTTCTGTAAATTTTTGGGATTTCACAAAAGCCGTATAGCTGCACTTACTGCAAGGATATATACCATGGGTGCACCTTTGAGACTTTCCTTAATAATTGGGCCACTGATTTGGTGTGGTGTTGACCATGACCTTTTGCGTTTTAGAATTCTGGTCTCTCTCTCTGTATTGGCTGGTTTCACTGTGAGTAACAGCATTCTGCACTTTCACAAGCCACATATTGGCACACAAAGTAGTTTTGTTCAGTGCCAGTGTAACAAAAACAATTTTTACTTTGCCAATGTATGTTATAATGGTGAGGGCCCCGAAGCTCCCACACCAATAGGGTTTTACAAAAACCATGCCAAAAGAAGTCACACATTGACAAAATTAAAAAGCTGATCACCAATTTCAGACCTAGTGGCTTTGCCAGTGCTTGTTTATTTTTGTTTCACATAATCTCTTTGAAACTGGTTACAATGGTTTTCCGTTATGAATATTTTTGGGAATACTAGCATGCATCAACACGTTACTAAATGATTCTGCAAAGAAATGCTTTCTGAAATTTTCCAGTAGTTTAGCTAAATGTTTTAGTTCCTGCTTTAATTTTTTTATGAACATTTTATTTTGAAAGCAAAGAATCATTAATCTTGCTTTCAAGCTCCAGCAAATATTTGCATCAAATCAGAGAGCATTCTGGGAGCATTATACATAGCCTCATATTGCCAAACTTTAAAAACGTGTGTACACATTTTTATACTGGAACCACTGTCAGTAGTGCAGTCAGAGCTTACAATATTTACTTAAAGCGCTCACCCTAATAATAAAGGCTTTCAATTATTGAACCATAAATACAAGTTTGAACCGCATTCGCATATATTACCTTAACTGTACCGTGCCCTTCCCTGATCCATAATGTAGGACTGCACACTGGCAGCCAAACGGTTTGTGCTTCCTGGGGTTGGGCCTACTTGTCCCAAGGACAAAATACACAAGAAAACGTGTTGCCCTTGACCCCAAACAATATGTCCTGGGCGTCGGGCTATAGGAATTCCACATCCCCGTTTCAAATACTGTGCCAGTTGCTTATTTCTAAACAACGGCATTACAGCGCTATGAGCTCCAGAATACATGGGCATGGTTCGGTCAATTTTTTTCGTTATATTTGCTCAATCACAAGTTGTTACGTTGACGTCAGGACACTTGACCCACTTCTAAAGTTGGCAGCTCTGACAGGCCACCCACTCCTCTCCCTTTATTAACCCAAGATTGAGAAGATACCAAAACTGAGACGAAGTGGAGGTATTTTTAGGTTCTCCCAGTGTGCAACACAAAACTGTTAAGAGGATATCCCTGGTAGAGTTGGGGGCACTGAGGCGGAGACTGGCACTGACAGCGCACACTCCAGCATGCCTTGCCCTACGGGTTTCATGTGCCCCTAGCGAAGCCCTCTCCCCACCGCTTAAAGTGTACTTTGCTGTCAGAGAGGGAGCCTTGAAAACGAAAAGGGGCCCATTTTGAGAACGTAAAGGCTTTATAAAAAGCAAAGGTCATGCGGCTTGAAGGAGCCATGTCCTCGGTGCATGTAGCACTTTCAAAGAACCATTCATTTGAGCCTAAACTTGAGAACCGGGAGGGCTACCTTGCAAAAGTTTTATTAAATTTTAAAACACATGAGATAGCCAGCAGACAGCCCTTTCTTTATTTCAACTTCCAGGCGAAACTGTGCAGCCTGGCACACATTAAAACTAGGACGTAGGCATCATATAATCGGATTCAATATAATCTACATAAGAGGCAGAATATTATCATTCTCACATATCGATGCACATCTCGGGAGTCCCCCCCCACTCATAGGTTACTTGACATCGACATCATGATACTAACAGAAAGGAAGTAAGAAGAAATAAATAGTTCTACTTTTAAACCGTAACAGGCAATTCTGTGCAGTAGCTTTTTTGGTTTGGTCTTCCAAAAACTCTTTAGGGCAAATGGTTGAATTGAAACCTAAACAAAAAGTGTAAAAAAATGCAAAAATTATATACGAGACTTGTACATGTGTTAATTCACTACCTGTGATGCAAATCCAGATATTGATTTGGCATTCCATGCAACACACCATTTTCATGTGTGGATCATTTTTTTTCTTTATGTTCCATGGAACATTCTGTTCACTTTGATCCTAATGAATTACTAGTCTGGGATTATCTTATTTGGTTTATTGCAAAAAGTTATCTTCATCATGTTGGATTTGAGATGCATTTATGTTCGATAGAATACATACATGAAAGGCAACATCCAAGAACTTGTTCGCAAGCTTTACCTGTAACTTTATGCACATCTGACTTTTTTTTCTCCCCTGGTGAATGTAGGAGGAAATATATAAATGACTCCTTTGGTGAGTTCAGTTTTTCTCCCTCTATCTGTCCTCTGATTGTTATGGTGCAAAAGGTTGTGCTGCTCAAGCATTGATGCGTTATGAAAGGAGATGTTCATTTCATTAGGTTATGTGCTTTATGTATATAGCAGATGTACACTGGAGATTCAAGGCACTGTTGAGAGCAACATAACCAAGAACGGTCTATACTTCTCACAAAAGTTTTATCCTCCTTACTTGGGGGGCGCTAGAGGGCGCCAGACCAACATGGCCGCACACCTGTGAGGCTCTCGCCAGCCGGGCGCTTCCATGCTTCACCATATCATCCTGCATCGGGGAGCTACAGATTTACCGGGCTCAACTGGTGGTCCTAGGTCCGGTGAATGCCCACAGCGAGTTTGAGAGCGATCTGAGAGACGGTTCGGCGGAGGCGACCATCGAAACTTCCTGCAGGCCGCTGCTGCCGCTCGCCTGGAACGCGGACGCCGGCTGCCACGCATACTCTGCACCGGGGATCCGGCGTGCGCGCTGGGCCGCGAGACGCGGCCGACAACGGAGGAGGAGATCGGAGGCTGGCGAACTTGCCGGAATACTTGTGGACCCTCACGGACCACCCGAGGAGCCGGTAAGGCGGGGACATGCTATGGCCTTGCGGGAGGTGTTAGATCCCTAAGTACCCGCCCAGGGACGGTTCCAGACGGACTTGTGGGGATCGGCCCTGCCCCCCATTGGCTGCAGGGGAGCCTTGGTGGTGATTGCCCCCTCTTTCGGAGCTTCATTGTGAGGTCGTGCCTGCCACAAGCATTGCACCCGGACGGGGAGTTGCGGGCTGGGGTGGCCCCGCGGGGGACAGAGGTCGCGAAGGGCATCTAGCAGTTGGCTGAGGAGCGGCGCTGTCGGCTCCCCGCGTGGGGCCCTCCCCTGTCGCGGCGACCCCAGTGGAGTGCGAATCGCAGCGTGGACCACGGAGGAGATTGCCGCATACGCTGGTGGACGGCTCGAGCTGATGGTCAGTTGGAGGGCTACCCGGCTAGTGTTGTTGGCGGGAACCGGGGCCTTCCTCCTGGTGTGGGCCCTTGACTCTGTCGCATTGTGCTGCAGTCCTTCCCTCCTGCTGCATATCTATGGGCCCCCCGCTTGGTGGCCATCGGAAGTGACTCCCGCCGAGAAATCTTTGACGTGATACCCGATTCCTACACGGCCACACGCACCCAGACATTGACTGTCATACCGAGTCGGCTCCCGGTTGGCCACCAGGACTGAGGTCTCAGTCGTCGCCTGCCATCATGGGGAAGAATGATGCTAAGCAATCCCAACTCCCATTCGAGTCCCAGAAGAAGAAACCCAGGGCCTCGCCGCCGGGAGATGGAGAACCTGAGGGGGGCGACGCTGAAGAGGTGGACTGGAAGGCGCTCCTTTTGAACATGCAGACCAGCCTCACTTCTATAGATTCTAAGATTGATGGCATGTCTCGCCGTTTAGACTCCGTGGTGCACAGACTGGACCAACAGGAAGAACGGGCCAAGGAAGCGGAGCAGCGGATTTCGGAGCTGGAGGATGGGGCATCGGGCACTACCTCCAAGGTCTCGCAAATGGAGAGACTGTTGAAAGTCATCGCTGACAAGAACGAGGACTTAGAGGCGAGATCGCGTCGCAACAACGTCCGCCTTATTGGTCTGGCGGAGTCCACCTCAGTAGGGAAAATGGAACTTTTCGTAGAAAAACTCCTGTCTGACCTCTTTGGCGCGGATGCATTCTCTCCACAACTGGTGGTTGAGCGGGCTCACCGCACTTTGGGCCCCCGTCCCGTGCCAGGTGCGCCCCCGCGGCCGGTAGTAATCCGTTTCCTGAATTACAGAGATCGGGACACGTTGCTCCGACTGGCCAGGGAGAAGCAGCCTGTCCTCTATGAAAATACCACACTGTCCTTCTTCCCGGACTTCACACAGTCAGTGCAAGAGGCACGTCGCAAATTTGGACCGGTCAAGAAACGGCTGCAGCAAAAAGGACTTCAATATTCTATGTTATACCCGGCTCGGCTGCGGGTGGTCCACCTTGGCAGACCCCATGTATTTCAGGATCCGTCCCAAGTTGAACTCTTTCTGAAAGACTGCAAAACATCTTCCGAACCGGCCCGTTCCCCGTTGGTGAGGGCTGGGTCCCGATCCCCCACTTCTGCCATTGACTGAGTTGGGCTTTCAAGCTGTTAACATGTTCCATTATTGATACTCCCAGGGCTGGCCTTGCTCTCCCTTTGCCTTACTGTTGAGGCTTCGAGCTGTTCACGCAAACACCTGTGTATCGCAGCCCTCTACTGTTGAGCCATCACTTGTTAGGCCTTGCTGGTTTAGTTGGTTTCCCGATGATGCTTACAATTGAATGCGCCCTGGCACCAATCTCCCCCTTCCCGCGCTTCCGCTGGACCTTGGCTCCGGGGGATAGCGGGTGAGATATCGGGGGAGTGGGATGGCGGGTCTGGACCCCTGGTGTCCCCCTCTTGGGTGTTCCCCAATAAGTAAATGTTAGGACATTGTTGGATTGTACGGGGTGGGGGCGATGCCCGACATGATTGGGATGTCGGAGTGGGTGGGAGGGTGGGTCCTCGAGGGAATGTTTTGGGTTTGTTCTTTTTTTTCAGCATGAGCATTGCACACATATTTCTCGAAGTAACACAGTATGCCACCCTTTATAGACAACTGAACCTGTGGAATTGCTGCCTAACGGGCCTCTTCACCTGTACTGCCTCCCTTAGTGAACATGGCCCACGCCGCACACGCTGAGCGGGGAGGGGGGGGGCTGCTCACTGCTATTACCTGGAATGTCAGGGGACTGGGGGACCCGAGAAAGCGCCGACGAATCTTGGGTGCCTTAGACAGGTTGAATGTCCAGGTTGTCTTTCTGCAAGAGACTCATATGGACCCCCTCCGCGGGGGCACCTTCGCTGCCAGATGGGCTGCTCACTCGCTTCATGCGCCCTACTCCTCCTATGCAAGAGGCACTACTATTCTAATAAAAAGAGGTGTTCCCTATGTCCCCTTGGGTACCGCAGCAGACCGGGAGGGTCGCTATTGTCTAGCATGGGGTAGGATGGGTGCCGAGACTATCTCCCTAGCCTGCTCTTATGGACCCAACTGCGATAACCCGAGCAGTTTCATTACTCTCTGGAACAAGATCCGAGAAGTGGGATCCACACATCTCATCTGGGGGGGGGGATTTTAACGCCGTTTTAGACCCCGCTATGGATCGGTCCAACCCCTCTATACACCACTATACTAACACACATAGATATCTGAGGGACATATGCGACACTCAGGATGTCGTGGATACCTGGCGTCACTTACACCCGACTTCCTTGGAAGGCACGCACTGGAATAATGCATATGCAACATGGGCCAGACTAGACTACCTTTTGGTGACTAGAGCCTTAGCCCCCTCCCTAGTGGATGTGCAGCATGTCGGCCGAACGTTCTCTGACCACTCCCCGGTACTGGCCAAGTTCCGTTTCCAGGACATTCTAGGTAGATCCCCCACGTGGCGACTCCAGCCAAAGATCTTACTTGATGACCTGTTCCGTGTGGAATTATCTCAAGAACTGGAAGACTTCCTGTCCCTTAACAAGGGGTCGGTGGACCGTGTGGCCACCTTATGGGAAGCGCTCAAGGTCACAATACGGGGGTTTTGCATTTCCAAGGGCTCCGGGGTGTTGAAAGCCTTACGCAACACGCTCCATGCACTAGAGTCCACACTCCACGACCTGGAGACTAGCCCAGACTACGCCGATAATACCAATGCACAGGCAAAATACCGCGAGACACTATCGGACTATATGGCCACCGCTGACAGAGAGGTCAATTTCCGGGGCAAGTATTTCAAGGCTCGTACATACGGTGAGGGGGAACGACCCGGTAAATCTTTGGCGGGAGCGGTCCGCCCCCTGAGAGGCTCTAATTTCGTGTTGGAGCTGGAAGGGGAGGGTGGAACTCCTATACGTGACACACGCTCGATTATGGAGGCTTTCACTACACACTATTCCACACTTTACTCCACTACTAGAGTCGGCGCATTAGATATGGACGATTACCTGAAGGAGCTCACACTGGGCTGGCTCTCAGACCGTCAGCGGGAGTTTCTGGCAGAACCGATAGGCCTGGAGGAGGTTAGAGATGCCATTAATCAGATGGCACCAGGGAAGGCCCCGGGTCTGGACGGGTTACCCATGGATTTTTACAAGGCATACATAGACATCTTGGCTCCGGTACTCCAGGGGGTATTTCTGGAGGCACATGAGTCGGGCACACTCCCTCCATCGATGCAAGAGACACTGATTACCTCCTTATTAAAACCGGGGAAGCCACCTCAATTCTGTGACTCCTACCGCCCGCTCTCTTTAATTAACTGTGACGCCAAAATCTTGACTAAAATACTTGCTAATCGTTTACAGTTGTTGTTGGGAGGCTTGGTGTTGTCGGATCAGGCGGGCTTCGTCCCTGGCAGGGCCACCTCCAATAATCTCAGGACGCTTTTTTCAGTCATGCATAATGTAGACCCGGAATTGCCGTTGGTGGCGGTCTTTTTGGATGCCACCAAGGCCTTTGATTCCCTGGAATGGGACTATCTTAACTGTATCTTACGCAACATGGGACTGCCCCGGGGTTTCACGCGCTGGATTGATATCCTCTATGACCGGCCGGTTGCGAGGGTGGGGGTGAATGGGCGCATATCGGAAGCCTTTGGGGTGTCGCGTGGCACCCGGCAGGGGTGCCCCTTATCTCCGCTGCTGTTTGCAGTGGCGATGGAACCGCTGGCTGCCCGGCTCCGGCAACACCACCGAGATAAGGCTCTGCGTTGTCTTCAGCGAGAAGTGCTCATCTCCCTTTATGCGGATGACATCACGCTCTACATTCGTGACCCGGCTACGAACCTAAATCCCATCCTCCGGGAGTTTATTCGTTTCGCGGGACTGTCTGGTATCCATATCAACTGGGGGAAATCCACTATATTTCCGCTTACTGCGGCCGCCCAACCGTTCCCTCTGGATACCCCCTGCGATGTGACATGGATGAGGTTCACTATTTGGGCATACTTCTCTCTCGGGACCGCGAGGAGCTGATGCGGATGAATTATGGCCGCACGTTTGACCATGTCCAAGCATGCGTGACCAGATGGATCACGCTACCCCTCTCTTTTGCAGGCCGCTCTTCCCTCATCAAGATGGTGGTTCTTCCGAAGATCCTTATCTTTTTCAGAATATCCCATATTACCCAGGCAAATCTTTTTTTCAACTTCTGAGGTCTGAGCTTATCCGTCTGGTCTGGGGAGGGAAGAAGCCGCGTCTTCGTTGGGAGGTATTGACCCGCCCGTTCGCGCAGGGCGGCTTCGACTTGCCAGACTTTGAGATGTACTATTATAGTGCACAAGCTCACTACGTCTATCATTGGATTCGCCCCACTCCCTTCCTACCACAGACGGCTGTGGAACACTGGCTGGTCAATCCTATCCCACTGGAGGGAGCAATATTGAGTACACCAGAGACGCGAACGGTGTACCGCACCACGATCTCGAGTTCCATTCTAGCGTGGAGATACATTGCGAAGATAGCCCACGCTGCGCTGCTTTATTCTCCACTACTTCCCCTGGCATACCATCCCCGGCTGCCACTTCTGCAGGAACAATTGTTTAAGAACTTTATGGCTAAATTCCACATTAAGACATGGGGGGACCTCTATCAGGACGGACGCTTCCGCTCCTGGTCGCACATGTCTACCGGCCGTACTCCTACTACCATGGACACATTCCTCTATATCAGGCTTCGTAGTGGTATTCGAGCATTGACGGGGGAATTTCCTGACGAGCCACCCACGCTGGAGCCCCTGCATCGTTTACTCAAGGCTAACACCCCGGCGCACGCAGTCTCTCTCCTATACCACTCTCTACGTACTACACCAGATTCCCTGCCATGCAGGGCACACACCAAATGGGAGGAGGAGCTGGGCCTGCCCATAGATGATGATCTCTGGAGCTATTGTTGCTTACAAACCGAACAAATCTCCTCTAGCAGCAGGTTCAGGGTAATCCATTATAGGTTTTTACATAGGCTCTATTGTACTCCGGCTCATATGCATAGGGTGGGCCTTAGGGAGGGTGATCTCTGCTGGCGCTGTAGGGCTCCGGCGGCGGACTTCCTTCACATGGCATGGGGGTGCCGGGAAATAGCCAACTATTGGCAAAAAGTGTACTCCGGGCTTTCGGAAATGATAGATGTGCAATTGTCACCCTCTCCAACGCAGGCACTCTTGGGCTACACCAAAACTATAAAAACACCGGTCCGTAGATTTGCCACGGTCGCCCTTCTCATGGCAAAAAGACTGATAGCCTGTAGATGGGGGAGGGGCAGAGCTCCTAAGTTTAAGGACTGGATCAGGGACATGATACACTGTCAAGATACATTGCTTCGCTATGCAGAACTCCTGCCCTCCGCCTCTAGACCGACTGACATCTGGGGACCCCTTCAGACATATCTATTAGCGCACCCACAGGTGTAACAAACCTATCTGTTCACTTAACCCCTAGTCTTCTAGGGCACTACTGCTACGATGTCAACCCAACTGATGGGACGGGAGCGGGAGTTGGGTCGACGGGGGTTGGGATGGACATCCTCTATTGTTGTGTCACCCGGGGTGGGACTCCTCCTGCTCCTTTGCCGGGCACTATGCTGGGATGAGGGATGTGAAGGCCACTGCACGTGACTATAGGCTGCCTCGCTACAAGTAGGCATATTCCTGTGGGTAGATCATTCAATGCAAAATGTTCAGTTGGTGATGAGATATGGTCTTTCATGCTGTTGTACTGTCTTTATTCTTCCTACGCCGCAGCCGGCCCCTTGAGGGTTGTAGGCAGGCAGCTGTGTTCACGTCCACTTTCAGTTTCGTACCAAGCCGCCGGCCACAGGTTGGTTGTAGGCGTGGGGCTGTGTATCTCGTGTTCATGCTGAATAAAGGTTTTGAAAACTTAAAAAAAAAAAAAAAAAAAAAAGTTTTATCCTCCTTACTTCTACTCATAAAGTAAGAATATGCTTGCTAATATT
This sequence comes from Triturus cristatus, assembly GCF_964204655.1. Classification (NCBI taxonomy): domain Eukaryota; kingdom Metazoa; phylum Chordata; class Amphibia; order Caudata; family Salamandridae; genus Triturus; species Triturus cristatus. The sequence goes on along the minus strand of NC_140589.1, from coordinate 237,309,558 downwards.
TAGATATTTTTGTTAACATTGTTATGCCATGATTTCGAATTTCTTCATATGTCCAAAATGTCTTACTGCTGATGTACATTACTAACCTAATGTAACTGTTGTCTGACCAAATCCTTCAGCTGTATATTGCACTAGATTCTCTATTGTGACACGGTTTGCATAATCCAGTCGCAATGGTAGGACTTATTCACTGTATGTTGTGATGAGCAACAAGGGTAAGAAACTTAATAAAAACGTGTATAAAAAAAACAAGACCTGAATATTTAAGGCAGAGGCGTTAATAAGAATGCACCAATGTATAACAAGCATTGGCATAGCCAATAGGTCTCGCCTTTGGGACCTTATAAGTGCTGGATAACTAAACACATATAAGGTCCAAAAGGCAAGACCTATTGCCTATGCCACTGCTTCTAAATATCTGAACGTAGAAAGGATGATCGCAGCCACACAAACGAGTTCCAAGTACTGAGCTTGGCTCCTGCAGCACTGGAACGGGCCGCGCTCAGCAGGGCTTTCCAGAGACTGCCTAAGCGGTTGAAGCAAGCATGCCCACGTTCAAATTAAGGGCTTAATTAGTGTAATCAAAAGCATGCCTGCTTGACTATTAAAAATATCTGCCACCCTAAGAAGTACAATTTGGCAAAATTTGCATTAATTGCTGGCACGCCAATTAGGAGTCCACCATCTACAGAAATATTAATCGCTCAAATGTGTTAACAACGTGGGCAACAGAAAAGTCACACATTCACACCTTTAAAGTTTTGCAGTCCGAATACTTTAACGCTGCACGTCAGATATCCAGGGTGTGTACCTAAATGGATGTGCTATGCAAGAGTAGCATGGGTGCACACATTACTTGGGCGTTCTTTATGTCCTGTAATAAGATACAGGTAGTTTACATCCTTACTCCAATTACAATCAACTAGGGAAGTAAGGGTCAGCTGCAGCACCCACGTGAAGTAGCAGTAAGTAACTAGATACAAAAGTTTTCGTACAGAAACTTGAGTCTGTCAACACAGATGGCAGGGATAAAGTTCTTATAAGCAAATCGGAAACCTCTGGTCTTCATTGGTGTGGAGTGCTGCAGTCGGGGCCGGAGCTGAATTTTAATCAGGGAGACTGGAGTGTGTCTGCTGTTTTACCGACTGCATAAATCACGGCGAGCCCGACTCTGCGCCCGCAGGCACCGGCTCCCAACTGTCAGGGCGGTTGGGAGGCAGCGGGAAAGGTCAGAGGTGCCAGGGAGAGGGGGCTGGACACGGAGAGGAACGGAGGAACCGAGGAAGCAAGGAAGAGAGGGGAAGACGAGGGTTGAAAGCAGAGGAGGAAGAAAATAAGATGAGAAGAAAGGAGGAGGGGCGACGAGAGAAGAGAGGGATAAAAGGAGGAAGGGGTTTAGAGGGAGAACAGAAAAGGAGTGACAGAATAAACACTAAGAAAATAAAGCATGAAAGCGAGCAAAAACGAAGGAAGCAGTAGAGGCTAGAATGGAGGGTAGAAGGAATAGCGGGGAAAGATCGACAGGGAAGAAAGAAGAGAATGGAAGGAATAACAAGAGGAAGATCAAAGGCAAGGGAGAGCGGTGGCTGGTAAAACAAGCGCTGGTCACACGCCGCTCCCGGCACCCAAAGCGCAGCGAACGCGGTAATTAACATCTGTTTCGAATTAGCGTTGTGAAAGCGACCACGCTAATTCAAAACCTCGCTTGTGAGAGAGAGGGGGAGGAGGAGGTGGGCCCGCGAGTGATGCGTGCGCGCTTGGGAGAGCAGTCTGCTCATTTTGAAGCACTGCACTCGCTCCTGCAAGGTGGATGCCGCCACAAGCACGAGTGTGTGCTTGAAAATGAGCAGAGCGACGGCTAAAGGCCATCCTATGCAGCGCAAGCACGCTACGTAGGCGAGACCTAAAAACGTGTATAAAAAAAACAAGACCTGCATATTTAAGGCAGAGGCATTAATAGAATACACCAATGTATAAGAGGCAGCATTTTCACCCACCCACGTAAGATGCTAAGCAACATCACAAAATAGAACTCGGGGGCAAAACTTGTTCCACTCCTGCAGCAATGATAAAAAGCTTCTTTGTCTGTAGGAGACCACAATAGCCCTAGGGACCTGGAATAACCTTTGACCCATGAGGCACAAAGTCAACTGGGAGACATCAAGCTACAATTTTGCGTCCAAGAAAGGTGGGGACCAGAGGTGAATAAACTCATGAACGAGTACCAGGAACCTGAAGAGTACACACATTTTTTTTACATGGAGCCAGTGGAAGCTTTTCAGGTTAAGAGGGATCTGGTTAGGGCCGTGTCAGAAGGTGGGCTGCAAAGTTTTGTATATGCCGCAGAAGTTTGATGAGCTCATCTGGTGATCCTAAGTAGAAGATTACGGTAATATAAAGTTTTGGGGCAACAAATGGGAGAATTTTTCTCAAACACTTAACATACCAAAAGAAAGAGCTGGGAAGGTGAGAGGTTTAAAGTTCATAACAGAAGTTAGAGTGTATGTTAACGCCCAGATTTTGGATGACAGAAGTGGGGATGAGAAGAGAGCCAATACTTTCCGGTCTTTGATACAGCTGCATTTGGTGGAGACATATCTGGTGATGAGAAGCTTGGAGGGATCGAGTTTCAAAATGTTGGAGGCCATACAGTAACAAACCAAACTTAGAGTATTTGTCAGAGCATCCTTAGCCTGGTCCAAAACGCAGATATAGGCTTTAGGATTTGTAAGTTAAACAAACACCATTTCATCACTGCACATGAAGAACCTTGTGCTCTTGAAGTTTAATAACCGAGTTAAAGTAAGCATGTATACATTAAACCGCAGAGGAAAAAGGGTGGATCCTTGAGGGAATCCACATGAAACTTTGCAGGCTTTGATACACGACTTCAAAGCCATTTCAACACCAGCGTCTACATCAATGACAGCCATGATGCTGCCCAATTCCAAAACAATATATGCTGATGCCTCTCCATCATAGCCAGTATGAGAACCATACATAAGAGAAGGCAGTATTTACCAAATATGTACTACTTTTTTTTAGTGGAGGAATAGCTAACTTCTTAACCAACCAAATAACGTAAAAACATTTTTTTTTTTAAATGTACCTCTAACAGGATCAGTGGGACCATGCAGGGATTCACAAATTTCACAAGAACAAGTAGGTAGGACTTCCCAAGTTGCAGTAGAGGAACTCTCATGCAGTGTTTTGGGGCTTAGGGGTGGGTTTCAAATAGAGAAAGAATGGCACCATCAGCCATAAAAAGTCCTATACGGTCTCTTTTTCAGATCTGTGAAGTATACTGTATGCTAAAGGGCTGGGCTCTCTATTTGGGAATCCATGGATCCTACCTCAGACCCAGTTTTTTTTTTTTAAAGTGCTGAAGTAATCATTGTAAACACCAATCTGACCACAGACCGCTCCTAAGCGGTCATTTTTATTGACAAACAATATGGTGGCATACACCAGAAATCCCCAATATCGAATGACTATTACAGAATACTTATTTAAAACTAATACCCTTCTCTTAAACAATCTGATGATCATATTGTATGAATCACAGAAAAATCAGTGGATCATACAACAGGAAGTTCCATCCTGAAGCAACACAAACCAGGAAGGATCAGATGATCGGTTCGGACAATTATGGAAAAACTATGGTTTGTTAGATAAATATTCTTTCACAACTCAAATTATTACCCTTACTACAAAGCGCAATCATTGCACAACATTTCAAATTTGATCAATTTCACAACGAAAGTTACATTTACTTGCATCACATTTTTAAGCTCCTGTTCATCATGAGCTCTGATTAACTTCTGGAGATTTCAATCACAGTGTCACCCAGAATCTACCCCTTGAGCAGAATGAGGATAACTTGATTAACGCAGGAGATGAAGAGAACAAAAATGCACATTCAAAACTGGATTTCATCCTTAAGAGAGAAAAACAATTGAATGCTAAGCATGCCACATGTCTTTTCTGTGACCAAACCTCCACACAAGGAAAACAAGCATTGGCATAGCCAAAAGGTCTAGCCTTTAGGACCTTATAAGTGTTTAGTTATCCAGCACAATATCCTTGGTGCAACAACATCAACTGTTGCATGGCTAAATACTTAACAGGTCCCAAAGGCAAGACCTATTGACTATGCCAATGCTTGTCCTCAACAGATTTTGATCCAAAGTGAGAGGAAAAAACAAACACACAAGGGGCAAAGAATGAGGGAGAGAAAGAAGGAAAAACAATGACAAAGGGCAAAAACGTGGTAAAAAAAAACCTGCAAATGTATTTGTGACATAATTTATTTGGAAAAACACTATCTCCGAGAAATTGACCAGTGGAGCAGGGACGCTGTTATGCCCTTCTTCAATTTCCGCCAGCAAACCGAAAGTCCATGCTCCGCCAAATTGTTAAACATTGGGTGCAGAGGCAAGGGTAAAGGTAAGATCAAGCAACCTCTCTCCAGCAGATCCCAGTCAAAAACAGCAGAGCAAAATTTGAGAAAACTGTTTGCAAGAAAAACCTCCCCCCACCCCCAGCACAGCTGAAAAATACAGGAAAAGCTGAAGCCCAGGTTGCCCCCTCCAATATGCCTAGAACAAATGGGGGAGGAGGGGGCAAGGAGATCATCCAATTTGCAACAAGGTAACAAAAAAAGTTTGAAAGCCGGGCAGGGCGAAAACAAAGGTAAAGTTTGAGACCAATTTAACACCACTGATACCCAAACCGTAAGAGGCGGGGTGGGGGAGGTTAAAGCAGGTGATAAGGTGGAAGCACTTCGTGCCCTCTATCACTACAGCAAATAAGTACTACTGAAATCACGCGTGAGGCTGAGGGTAGAACAGCAGCAGTTACCACCAGCTGTAATGGAGGCAGTAAGAAGGTAAGGCGGGAGACATCCATCAACCCCGGGCGCACACAGCAAGTAATACCGAGAAAGAACTGGGTAAGCTGGAGACCAAGAGGGTCCTGTGATTCTCTGCGCGCACACACAGGTGAGGCATAACACTGAGAAACAAACTTGCTGCAATGCCGGAGTCAAACAACTAAACCATGACAACACAAATGTGACCTATGACCCAGGAACTGAAACATCGAATATGAAGTTACAAGGGATCCCATAAAAACCTCTCCGAGATTAAAGCAGACGTCCAGAAAGACAATTGGGTGAATACATATCACCGACTCTAAACACACAAAATAAAATACTGATAAAGCAAGTGTAAAGCTGGAGACCCGGTGTACAACCACCAACACTTGCAAAACACTGAGGTGCGGCTGGAGACAGTGCGTAAACCCCCAACCCCGGCACACAAATCTAATAACATTGTGAAACCAGGATAAAGGTAGGGGCAGGAAGACTAACCCCTCACAACATTTGCAATGTTATTGACAAAGCAAGAGTGGTTCTGGAAACTGTGGGACGGCGGTGGGGAGGAAAGGGAATGTGGCGTTTGTCTGGCCAGGACTTGTCGCCTGGGGGGCTCTGCATCCCCACCCCCGTCTCTAGGAACAGCTCAGACACACACCCCGTGGAACTCCTCCAAACTTCTAAAAGCATCCAATGGAAACCCCTCGAAGACATTACTTTTAAAGGGGGGCATCTCCGGAGGGGAGTTAGTGCAGCGTCTTCTGTGGATTGGAACTGCACTAAAATTATCCACACCCCCTCCTGTAGAGCACAAAAGGAGGAAAATGCTCCCTGAGCATTGACCACAGCTGACCCGCTTCCCAGCGACAATACTCCATTGTTCCCCTCATCGCTCAGCAGACTCCAAAGTTTTCTAACAATCACTAACATCCTCAGCAAGCAAATCCACCCCTTCTTCGCAACTCCGCCCACAATTACACCTCAAGCACAATTTGTTCCCCCGAAACAGCGAACTTCCCACTGAACAATTATACAACTTACTTTATGCATACAAAAAACCTTAAGTCGACTAGTATAGCATGCATAGAAACATATCCACCCCCACCTCAAGACACTTTTCTGAGTCGAAACCTCTTGATTAATGACCAAAACAACCACTCACAAATCAGAAGATGACACCCCCACCCTGGAGCAAACCATGCAGAAACGCACTAAAGAAATAGAAAGCAGACACCCCAAAACCAGGCATCAAACAGTTAAAAACGGAATATTATTCACTGATTTTTTCCCCAAGTTCCCCCACTGGACGGGCTCTTTAAACCCTTAAATCACAGGAAACATGGCCCGTGTTCCAGCTAAAAAGCAGAGGTACGGGAGAAAAGCAAAAACAGGACACATTCTCTTTTTCAGCCCTTTTCTGCACTAAAAGACCTCGTACACACACAAAAGTACCTTTTAAACGAGACACCAGCTGACTTTGCCATCTTGATCAATCTCGTATGCACTGGGCAGAAAAGAAACCCAACACGTATCAACAAACATACAATAAAATGACCAGCTAAACATGCACACTTAAATGCAATGATAAATAAAGAGGGAGCAGAGGACAGAACAGATTATAACTGCACAACAATTTTAAAAAAGCATTGGCATAGCCAATAGGTCTAGCCTTTGGGACCTTATAAGTATTTAGTTATGCAGTACAATATCCTTGGTGCAACAACATCAACTGTTGCATGGCTAAACACTTATAAGGTCCCAAAGGCGAGACCTATTGGCTATGCCAATGCTTGTTAATAATATGTCTTTATTAGTAAATTGTTGCCCTTATTTTTGTATGTTTTAGTCTAAGTTGAAATACATTAACTTACATTCATGTTCCAGTTATACAAATGCATTTAGATGCAGACTGTGTTCTGTTCACTGTGCTGTGTTAACAGTGATGTGGTCAGACGGTGTACTGGTGGTGACGAAGTACGGACGCAGCAACACAGCAGATGCAGCAACACACATATCCCTGTTTTTTCTCTGAACGCATAATAGTAGTGGGATGTGGGTACCTTTTGCCAGGGATGCTCCAAGCCATCATTGTCTCTGCGTTTGTAATACGCTTTCTCAACACAACTCTGTGAGAAGTTGGCCTGATGTATGATGTCACTAGTTCTAGTGTACACCTTATATCAGTCCAAATAACCCTTATGGTGATTGGTTGTAAAGTCAACCTTATAGACCAGCTATCCTAGTGGTAGCATGGACAAGAGCAGTCTTAGGCTAAACTCTGAATGGCATGTGAAGCCAGCTGTGATACCATATATAATCCCTTGAATACCAAATGAAAGGACACCACAACAGATATATATATATAAAATAAAGTGTATTTATTCTAGCCAAACCCTCAGCACTCTTTATGAGATTAGAGGTAAGTACAACACAGTCTTATTTAAGCATACATTAAGTCACACAGGTAAGTAATGCAGTTAGGCACTAGGGGCCACGCAAACCATATACTAAGTAAGTGGTATAAGGACCACTGTCACGGAAATAGGATAGGCCTAGGCCTAGGGAATCGCTGGGGCTACACTGCACTAGCAACAGTTAGGAAGTGGGAGGCCCACGGGATTCAGGTGCAGAGTGGAAACACTCACGCGTAATGCGTAAAAGTCGATAGGAATAGTAGTTGTTAGCAATTAACAGTTTAAGGACACTTCTGAAGCAGCTAGAGAGTCGAGACTCGGAAACTAGACCCTAGGATTGTCACTACCCTTGTGAGCACCGAAGTACCCAAGTTACCTAGCCCACGGACTGCGGGTGCATAGGTGTGAACTTGCGTCGCGTTTCGTTGTGGACTTCTATGGATGCCTGAAGGAAAGTTGCTGACAGGCAGTCAGTGAAGAGTGTCCGGTGGATCCCAAGGCTGGGATCAAGAAGAGAGGAGACCTGCAAGCAGAAGGGACAGAGTCAAGGTCACTAGCCAGTGACCACGTGGAACCAGGAAGGAACCAGGCGATGTCGTGAAGATTGCAGGTGAAGGTGAAGCTTGTCGCTGCAGCCACAGGGACCAGGAAACGTCGAGGACGACCAGGACCAGGAGGCGAGCTGTCCCACGAAGGCTCTTGCTGTCGGCGGCGTCGAAGTTGAACTAGGACTCACCAAGCCTTGGCAAGCGGAACCCACGAAGAACGGAGGACTTGCTTCTGGTGCAGACCAGGAAGGTCTGGGGTGCTTCTCTTTTGCAAGGAAGCGGGAGCCAGTCTGGAGGAGCCAAACCAGCAGTGAAGATTTCTGGATGCGTCGTAACAAAGGCCACTAGCCAACGGGCAAGCAACCGGACAGGCGCGGCAAGCAGGAAAATGCAGAAGGGCCCCACGCAGGACTCGTGGAGTGTGGGGGGCTGATCTTCGGTGCAGATGGTGCTTGGGGTTGGGGCTTCTCAATCCCCGGTGCACAACTTCGAGGGTGCCTCAGAAGCTGCGCTGGAAGATACTCGCCACTTTTCCCCAGTTAGCCGGTCCCACGTCTCTCATCGCCTCCACGGATCTCAGCTCGGCTGTGGATGTGGATCAGGGTCGGAGAAGTCTGGAAGTCAAGGCTCTGGTCGGGCTCTGCAGTCGGTCCCTCGTAGAACTTTAGCAAAGCAAAGGGTAGTCTCTTGATGGTGCCTGTTTGCACAGGGTAGCCACTCCTTGGCCACAAGGGAGATTCTTCAGTCTTCTTCTTTCGTCGAATGTCGAAGGTCCAGAGTTTCTGTTCAAGTTGCAGGTTCAGGATAATCTAATCTCCTGGGGCCCAGCTACCACTCTTATCCAAATCTGGGGGGCTGGGTTACCTGCTAGGTCACGCCTTATGGGTGGGACCTGGGAGGGGGGTGGTTACACCCCCTTCCCTTTGTCCAGTTTCGCGCCAGGACTGGGGCTGGAGTGCCCCAGCACCGGTTTGAACTGGACTATGCACGGGACACCTTGTGTGCCCCAGGCATGTCTCATTCTTTTCATCCCTCCCTGCCCAAATACACTAAGGCCTGTCTGGGGTGGTGCTCGCACCTCCCAAGGCAGGAAACCTATTGTCCAAGCCTCCCTTGCCGGGATCACTCCCAGCAGCAGGAGGTCAGACTCGTGTCTGTGGCAGCAGCATCCATTTTGTGATGCTGGGGCTCTGGTTAACTTTAACCGGGTAAGTAGGTTACAACATGTCTTCTCCCTCTAGAAGGGAGGGATAATATCCTCATCCCCAGAAATGGGATGGGGGTATTATTCCAAAGTGTTAGACACCTTACACGACATGTTTTGATAAAGCCAAACCATAGTTACCATAACCGTTTAAGATTATAAGGCACTTTAAGAGTATATGGTAGGCTATATCATAGAACAGCTATAAGGACATGGTTCCGAAAGCTGCAGACAGGCTCAGCTCATGCTAGAGCACCATCTCACATGTTACCAAGCACTCTGCCTCCAGGATTGATAAGGCCTGCCATAGGAGTGGCTGATAGGTACACATGTGTCTATATGTAAGTTAGGTATAGGAATACTACACCTAAGCAAGGGGCGATTACACGACCTTGCCCCAGCTGAGTGATCAGCCAGTTGTGTCATAATGGAAGGCCAGGCCAGGGGTGGCATAATACATGCTGCAGCCCCTGGTAGGCCTAGGGTACACCTATGCCCTGGGTACCTAAGGTACACTGTACAGGGGCCAATAAGGTGATCCTATCCAAATGGGTTATGCACCTAAAGTACATAGTATTAATTTAGAGAGAGAACAGCAGGGCTGTGGGTCTGATTAGCAGGCCCACAGCCACATCCAAGTCGAAAACCAGTAAAGCAAAAGCAAAAAGTGGGGGTGAACATAGAAAGCAGACCCTACTCTCCTACACAACCCCCCCCAAACTTAGGGACATTAAACTAACCTTGACCAGTTGAGTCTTCATGTTCTAAGTGGAAATATCTGGAGAGTCCATCTGCATTGGCATGGTCAGTCCCAGGGGTGTCGTGCTTCATTACCACATCGCGCTGTGCCTTACCTGCGCCTGGAAAACGCCGAACTGCTGCTGCCTGGACGGGGTGCCTACGCTGTGTGTCTCCCCCGCCGCCTCCACGACATCGTAGGCCGCCGTTGGGGGAGACTACAGCTCCCGTGAATCACCGCTGCCCCGCCCACTTCCTGGTGTTAGCGCGCCCGGAGGCGCTTCAAAAGCCGCGGCTCCCTCGGTGGGTGCCGTGTTTCATTACCACATCGCTCTGTGCCTTACCTGCGCCTGGAAAACGCCGAACTGCTGCTGCCTGGACGGGGTGCCTACGCTGTGTGTCTCCCCCGCCGCCTCCACGACATCGTAGGCCGCCGTTGGGGGAGACTACAGCTCCCGTGAATCACCGCTGCCCCGCCCACTTCCTGGTGTTAGCGCGCCCGGAGGCGCTTCAAAAGCCGCGGCTCCCTCGGTGGAGCGGGGGGTGCCGTCTTTCATTACCACATCGCGCTGTGCCTTACCTGCGCCTGGAAAACGCCGAACTGCTGCTGCCTGGACGGGGTGCCTACGCTGTGTGTCTCCCCCGCCGCCTCCACGACATCGTAGGCCGCCGTTGGGGGAGACTACAGCTCCCGTAAATCACCGCTGCCCCGCCCACTTCCTGGTGTTAGCGTGCCCGGAGGCGCTTCAAAAGCCGCGGCTCCCTCCGCGTCGCGGGTCGCGCCGGGCTGATCCCGGGCAGAGGGCGGGCCGTCTGTGGCCGTCAGAGGCCGAGTGAGGCCGGGCCGGGCCACCTTCCTAACATTTACCACTCAATATTTATAACATCTCATGGTAGCACCTAACAGACGTTTTAAATGTTTATTTTGTAAACATTGCATCTGACCATAACCAGGCTTGTGTCCTCATTGTTAGTATAACCGCTTTGACCTAACTTTGCCCATTATTGTACATAATCTGAGGTCTGAGGTTGGTGTTAATTTGGTTACTTGTATATCTAAAGATGACCCTAAGATCTGGCAAAGAGAGGCAAGTCCAGGTCTCCACCTCTAATGGCACTTTTACGGGTACAATTGACCAGTTTTTTAAACGCTCTACTGCCATACTGGAGAAAGAAATCGCTCTAGTTGAAAAACGTCTTTCACTAGATATAATTACAGGCAAGCGATCCTCTCTTGGGAAAATTAATGAGGCAGTCTCCCCCATCCCGCTTTCCCTTTTAGACACTGATAGCAATGATGTTAATACAGATTTAGTGCTTGTAACTGTTCCTGAGACCCAAACTGTGGAGTTAGCGGGGACGGGTCAAGATGGCTCATATACCACTGCACATGATAATATGCTAAATAGAGGGACTACTATTTTTTTTAGACCAGCCTGGAGAGAAATCAGGTCTCTCGGACTCACCTAATCTTAATATCAGTAAGGAGCAAGTGACTTCCCCTCCCCTTTCACAACTTCTACCCTCACAGAACCCTGGGAAACGTAAAAGGTTAGACTCTCCCGACTTAGATGAACATATTGAGGGGGCGGGAAGTACTATTGATTCACCTATACAGTTGCCTAATACTAATGTGGTGATTCAACTTGAAGACCATAATACCACAGTTAGTATTGCTGAAGGCATACTTCTGGCTAAGATAGAGTTACTAATGAAATCCCTGCTCTTACCACTATTCGAAAGGACAAGACTATTGAATACAAAAATGGATTCCTTGGATAGGTTGGTTAAAGATAATATAGCATCTACAAACAGAACTCTTGCCAGTTTAGCCCCCAAAGGCTTGCCCCCCACTGCCCTGTCATCATCGAAGTCTACTCTGGTGAATAACAAAGCAGGGGCCTCAAGTTCAAAAGCGGGACCCACTACGTTAAAAGCCCCGCAGCCAACAACTGTATCGGCCCCCAAGAAAACAGTTAGCTCTGAGGGCGCACCTAGACAGAAGGCCGCAAAGCAACCCCAGGCCAAGAAAACTCTTAGTAGTCACGACCAAAACATCCGGCCCTATATCAAACCTATCCCGAGGAAACAATGTGTTAATCTCCCCCCAGAGTCACAGCCTTACACCATCATCTTAACTGGAGTGGCTCCTTTAGTAGATGGTAAAAGAGAAACACACAAGGACCTCTACAACAAAGTAACATTCTGGCTTAATAAAAATCGCCCGCTCCCACCCAACATGAATCCTGAAATTCTTAATGTAAGAAGGGTGGATTGGATAGGTTATGGTAAGAAAGATCTTGAGGGGGACTGTGTGGTGATAAGTTTCAGAGAGCCATGGGTGGCTGAATTTATCAGCAGGGAACCTAGATTCGGAAGAGTTGGGGATGTGCAAACATTATTGTTGAATTATTTCTACCCTGCTTTATATACAAGTAGACCCCACACCCCATTTCAACATTCTAGAAGAGACAGGCCGAGAGGGAGATTTCACTTTGATACCCCAGTCTACCCTTTGTTTCACCCGCACCTCACAAACCGGTTTGCTCCGCTATCCGGCTTGGAAGGTGTGGATTGACTTGACAATCTACTACCGATTCCCGGGCCGAGTGAAGTTGTACTGAGTTCCCTTAACCCTACTCCATCTCCCAGGGCTGATATTGTAACAGGGCTGAGTGGTAATTCCCAAGGGGAGGTAGAAAGGGTAAAACTTCCAAATCCCACATATAGACCCCTGGTCCCTGAGGAGACTGTGTATCCATTTAACAACTTGCCGAAAGAAACAAGTAATACCCTCACAGTTTTGTCTTGGAATATAGCGGGATTAAAAGGGAAAATGTCTGAGGATGACTGGGGCTCTTATGTGGACTCTTTTGATGTTATCATTTTACAGGAAAGCTGGTCAACTGATGCCATCTTTCGGGTTGGCTATCTTAACTACTATAAACCAGCCTGAAAAGGACCTAAAGGTCGTCCTTCAGGTGGTCTGGTTATTTGGATCAGACAATCCCTAGCCTTTAAAATTATAGACATTCCTACTTTAAGTAGTGATATTCTTGCCTTGAAATTGTCTGGTAAAAATAACGAGGACTTTTTTCTGATTAACATATATGCAAGAGGGCAACCTGGTGGGAAGCCTGCGAGAGCAGCTAGCGATTTAGATTCCCTATTAAACAATATTACTAGCGACAAATGTATAATGGTGGCAGGTGATTTTAATTGTTCTTTTGAACCTTTTCCTAGTCTTGACAAAGAAGGATATGGGGAAATCGATCAAATTTGGAATATTCCACCATTATCCATCCCTCCAATTAAAAAAGTTACCGAGGCCGCAATGCAGTGGTTAGGCCTCTGCCTTGAATGGGATCTGCGCGCAGCTAACGGTAGAACTAAATCAGATTCGATGGGAAAGGTCACTTTTGACAATTCCCAGCATTCGAGCCGTATTGACTACTTCTTAATAAAGATAGAGTTTTGGAAAATCCTAGAGGATATGGAAGTAGTCCAAAGACCTGAAAGTGACCATAATCCCCTGGCAATTAAATTACTACTGAATGAGGGTCTCAGATTGGATTCTGCATCCACTACCGTTACAGCCGAGGCTGTTCTCACGAATGACTGTAGAAGGGTACGCTGGACTAGGCTTATAGACAACCCTACCGTATTAGAAAGGGTTGCGGTGGAGGTCTCAGCAGCCACCAATTCGATGGTACCCATAGTTAATGAAGGCACTTCCCTGGAAGAAATAGGGTCGATCCATGAGTCTCTGTTTAATAAGATTAAAACTTTTTTTAATGAACCCACAAAAGGAAGGAATAATGGTCCAGTACCAACTAGGACCAAATGGTATGATAAATCTTGTCGTCTTGCCCATAGCACCCTAATAGCTGCTATTAAATCCAAGTCAGCCAATGATATTAGGCTAGCTAGGGTTAATTACAAGAAAGTACTTAAAGAGGCAAAAACCAACTGGGACGAACAGCGCTGGTTAGATTTATACCAAGCTAGCACCTCACCTAACCAACAAAAATTCTGGGAGGTTGTGAGGTGGGGTGGGACTGGGGACTCGAAAGTCCCCGTTAACCATGTGCCTGCAGAACAATGGGTCAAGCACTACGCGACGCAGTTTAGTAACACGGTACGGATCTCCCACACTTGGGAAGATGCCAGTGTACAGACTGCGGTGCCCATACTTGACCACATTGTCTTCACAGAAACAGAAACTGTAGTTGCTCTTAAACAAGTCCAGAACGGTAAGGCCCCCGGTATGGACTGTGTCCCAGCGGACCTTTTTAAGTATGACCAGGTGCATTGGGTTCCGTACATAACTACCCTAGCAAATGCGATAGCTAGAGGGACTAGGATCCCAAATTCATGGAAAGGGGCAGAGATCCTGCCCGTGTATAAAAAAGGGGATAAAACTGATGCAGGAAACTACCGACCCATCAGTCTTATTGATGCCCTACAAAAGGTAGTGGCTAGAATGCTTTTAGGTAAAATCGACACCTGGATGACCGAAGCTGACATTCTCTCTCCATTACAAGCTGGCTTTAGGGCTCACATTAGTACTGTAGATCAGATCTTAAGATTTGTTATGATCTACTGGAAAACTGTGTTTTTGAGAGGTGGCACGATATACGCTGCATTTGTGGACCTCAAATCAGCGTTTGATTTGGTCCCCAGAGGAAAGATGTGGGCTGCATTAAGAAAGATGGGAGTTCCTTCTGCGCTCCTAGAATTTACCATCAGGATGCACGAGGGAAATTTTGCTAGAGTTAGGTGGGGCCGCCAGGGCCAGGTCACAGAACCCTTCCCTGTGACTCGTGGAGTGAGACAGGGCTGCGTCCTGGCCCCTACCCTTTTCATACTTTTTATTAATCAAGTGGTTAAGTTTCTCTCAGAAACCCCTACCGATGCCCCATCACTGGGTGGGACTAAATTCCCCCTTTTAATTTTTGCTGATTACACGCTCATATTGGCTAAAACACAGAAGGGTCTGCAGGTAGCTATAGACAAATTTGTGGATTTCTGCAATGAGAACGATTTAGAAATTAACATCAACAAAACCAAATTTATGGTCTTCACAAAGAAAAAACCACAGAGGGGCAATGTTACGATGAACGGGTCTAGTCTGGAACAGGTTGAAGTTATGACCTATCTTGGTGTGACAATGGACTATAGATTACGCTGGAAAGAGCAAATAGCGGCGCTTAGCTTGAAATTTACGCGTCTGTCCGGATGTCTGGTGAAGGAGCAGCGGAGTTCTCTGACCAAAAGGGTATTGCCCGCTCTTAAAATATATAGTGCAAAAATCAGCTCTGCCATATTATACGGGGCTGATATATGGGGTTGTGTGGACCTGGCTGTCCTTGATAGGATACAGAACAAATTTTTCCGAAACCTAGTCAGTCTTCCTCCATCAACACCCGCTCTACCACTATTGATGGATATGGGGTTCCATTCAATTAAACATCAAGCCCAGTACAGGATGGTGGCGTTATGGAGACGAATATGGTCCACACCGGAACTTGCCATGTTTGCCCAAGAGCTTCAGGATGTTAGATCACAACAGGGGGCAGGTGAAATTCCATGGTTTAAGTCAATTAGAAACACTCTTATCGGAATGGGCCTCCCCCAGTTGTGGTTTGAGCCGGGCTCTCACATCTTTCCCTCTAAGAAAGATTTTAAATCTCTCTTCTGGTCTATGGTTAAAGATGAACACGTTGCTCTATCGGAGAAACCGAACCTGACCGGTCTGTTTCTGCTACATAAAATAGTCCCTCATACCGAGTGCTTTTGGGATGTAATCGTCAAAACCTTAGATAGGAAACTTTACTTTCAGTTCCGTCTAGGTACATTGCCATTACGGGCCTTCACCAGTGGTTGGCAGAAGCCGGCGACTTCACTTTGTCCATGTTGTACTGACCATAAAGAAACAATAGGTCATTTCTTGTTTGTTTGTAATGCTTACCGTGAACCACGCCACAAGTGGCTAAAGCCTATATGCTATAGATTAAAGACCCGGTCGAGCAGTGAAGCCTTGCTCATTCTAAGAACTAACACCTCTGAATGTCTTTCCATTGGATTGGCCAAATTCCTTGGATGGGCTTGGTTATTAAGGTCTAAGACAGTTTGTAACATACCGTCATGAAAAACCCATATAGTACGTTACTTTACTAGATTGTGTCTCCGACCAGTATTGATGTTGTGTCTTTTTATATGCATTGGTTCAATAATAATCTTCTCTTGTCGTCTTTATGCACATATTTAATTTAATTGAGGTTTTAATCAATTTTTAATTCTTTTTGTTCTATTGTTCCTTACGCTTAATTTTCATATAATGTCATTGATTATGTAATATTGTTATTATTTATATGTATGTAAATATTTTTGTCTTTTATGAAGAATATTCGAAATAAAGACGTTAAAAACTGAAAACTGAAAACTGGTCAGTCCCAGGTCTATGTTCCACTGTGAAGTCCATCCCCTGTAGGGAAATGGACCACCTAAGAAGTTTGGGATTTTCACCCTTCATCTGATTTAGCCACAAGAGGGGCTTATGGTCTGTCTGAATCTTGACGTGAGTGCCAAACAAGTATGGCCTCAGCTTCTTCAGGGCCCAAACCACAGCAAAGGCCTCCCTCTCAATAGCTGACCAACGTTTCTCTCTAGGGGTCAGCCTTCTACTTATAAAAGCAATGGGCTGGTCTTGACCATCTACATTCAGTTGTGAAAGAACAGCTCCCACACCTAACTCAGAAGCATCTGTCTGGACAATGAACTCTTTGGAGTAGTCTGGACTTTTCAGAATAGGTGCACTGCACATGGCCTGCTTCAGGTCATCAAATGCTTTTTGACAGCTTACTGTCCACTGAACTTTCTTTGGCATTTTCTTGGAGGTCAAGTCATTAAGTGGTGTCACAATGGACCCATAGTTCTTAACAAACGTTCTGTAGTACCCAGTCAGGCCCAAGAAAGCTCTGACCTGAGTCTGGGTAGTTGGAGGAGTCCAGTCCTTTATGGTCTGGATCTTGCTCTCCAGTGGTTGAACCTGACCCCCACCAACTAGGTGGCCCAGGTATACAACCTTGCTCTACCCTATCTGGCACTTAGTGGCCTTGATAGTGAGGCCTGCCTTTTGCAGGGCCTCTAAAACATTCCTCAGGTGGACCAGGTGATCCTCCCAGGTGGAGCTAAAGACAGCAATATCATCAAGATAAGCTGCACAATAATCATCCAACCCAGTAAGGACTTGATTCACCAACCTTTGGAAAGTGGCAGGTGCATTCTTCAAACCAAAGGGCATTACCACAAATTGATAATGTCCTCCTGGGGTCGAGAAAGCAGTTTTGGCCTTTGCATTCTCAGCTAGTCTGATTTGCCAGTAGCCTGCTGTCAGGTCAAATGTGCTCAAAAACTTAGCAGCTGCCAGTTTGTCAATGAGCTCATCTGCCCTAGGTATTGGGTGGGCATCTGTCCTAATGACAGCATTGAGACCTCTGTAATCCACGCAAAACCTCATCTCTCTCTTACCATCTTGGGTGTGAGGTTTTGGCACAAGAACTACAGGACTAGCCCAAGAGCTCTCTGAAGGTTCAAGGACTCCCAGCTCCAACATCTTTTGTACCTCAACTTTTATGCAGTCCCTGACATGGTCAGGTTGCCTGTAGATTTTACTCTTCACAGGCAGACTGTCACCAGTGTCCACCTCATGGGTGCACCAGTTTGTCTGACTTGGGGTCAGAGAGAACATATGTCTGTAGGATTGCAGAACCTGTCTGCAGTCCGGTTGCTGATGGACAGTGAGGCTGTCAGAAAAGACCACACCATCAACTGAGCCATCATCAGGGTTCTGAGTCAACAGGTCTGGGAGAGGGTCACTCTCTTCCTCCTGCCCCTCATCTGTAGCCATGAGTAAGCCCATGTCTGCCCTGTCAACATATGCCTTCAATCTGTTGACATGAAGCACCCTGTGGGGGCTTCTGGGAGTCCCAAGGTCCACCAAGTAGGTGACTTCTCCCTTTTTCTCAACAATAGTGTGGGGTCCAGACCATTTGTCTTGGAGTGCTGCTGGGGCCACTGGCTCCAACACCCACACTTTCTGCCCTGGCTGGTAAACAGTCAGCACAGCCTTTTGGTCATGCCAAGCTTTTTGGAGTTCTTGGCTTGCCTCAAGGTTTTTAGAATCCTTCTTCATATACTCTGCCATCCTGGAGCGGAGACCAAGTACATAATCTACTATGTCAAGTTTGGGTTGTCTGAGAGGTCTCTCCCATCCTTCCTTCACTAAACATAGGGGTCCTCTTACAGGATGCCCAAACAAAAGCTCAAAAGGGCTGTAGCCAACCCCCTTTTGTGGGACCTCTCTGAAAGCAAACAGAAGGCAGGGTAAAAGGATGTCCCATCTTCGCCTAAGCTTGTCTGGTAAACCTTTTATCATTCCCTTTAGGGTCTTGTTGAATCTCTCAACAAGCCCATTGCACTGTGGGTGATAGGGTGTGGTGAACTTGTAGTTCACACCACACTCCTTCCACATTGCAGTCAAGTATCCTGACATGAAGTTGGTACCTCTGTCAGAAATGACCTCCTTTGGAAAGCCCACTCTGGAGAATACTCCAAGCAGGGCCCTTGCCACAACAGGAGCTGTTGTGGTCCTCAGGGGAATAGCTTCTGGATACCTGGTGGCATGGTCCACTATCACCAGTATAAATCTGTGCCCAGATGCTGTTTGTGGGTCCATTGGTCCTACAATATCTATGCCCACTCTTTCAAAGGGAACTCCCACCACAGGTAGTGGTATGAGGGGGGCCTTTGTGGTGCCACCTGATTTGCCACTGGCTTGGCAGGTGACACAGGAGCGACAAAACTCCTTGGTATCTTCTGACATATGGGGCCAGTGAAAGTGAGGGACAAGCCTGTCCCAAGTCTTGTTCTGGCCTAAATGTCCTGCAAGGTGAATATCATGGGCCAAAGTAAGAAGGAAGCCTCTGAACTTCAGTGGTATGACCAACCTCCTGGATGCACCAGGCTTGGGGTCTCTAGCCTCTGAGTACAGTAGCCCTTCATCCCAATACACTCTACGGGTACCTTGAGCATTCCCTGCAGCCTCAGCAGCAGCCAGCTGTCTGAGGGGTTCAAGAGAGGGGCAGTCTAATTGAGCCTGCCTCAGATCTGCCCTTGAAGGTCCCCCTGTCCCAAGAAACTCAACCTGATCAGGTTCAAGTTCTTCTAGGACAGTTCCTTCAGGGTTCTCAGAATCATCCTCCTGGGAGGGCTGATCCACCACCTGAGGCAGGGGGGAAGGCACAGCCTTAACCCTACTGCTCTTCCTCTTGGGTTGTGACTGGTCCATAGTTTCAGGATCCAGCACTTGTTCAGTGGTGCACTTTTTGGCCTGTGACCTGGTCACAGCAAGGACATGTGCATCTATCCCCAGCATTTCTGCATGGGTCCTATACTCCACTTCCGACCAAACTGAAGTTTCAAGATCATTGCCCAGTAAACACTCTACAGGAAGGTCTGAACTAACAACAACTTTCTTGAGGCCAGTTACCCCTCCCCAGGAGAAGTTAACAATAGCCACACTATGGGAGGTAATGGCATTGCTAGCGTTGGTCACTAGGTAATTCTCACCTAGTATGATCTGTCCAGGGTCCACAAAGGCAGGTGTCACCATTGTGACACTAGCCCCAGTGTCCCTGTAGGCCTGAGCCATTCTTTGGTTGATAAAAGGAGTCTGTCTGTACTTGCCCAGGTTACTGGGGCCTACAGTAGAGGACAAAGCTAAGTCCCCATCACAGATCAGAACAGCCTGAGTAGGTATTCTGACTAGGCCAGAATCCTCCTCAGTTCCCAGGGTTAACCCTACTACACCCTTTTGCTGGGAACCACCACTTACAGCTGGACTAGGGGGTACAGTTGCCTTAGGGGCAATGGTGGCTGGGGGCTTATCCTTTTTGGTGCACTCACTAAACCAATGTGAGTTGGACTTACAATAGTTGCACCATGGTTTCTTTTGGCCATCTTTCTTTTTATCCTTTTTGGGACCACCCTCCCCCTGAGCCTTTTGGGGGCCTGGTGAAGACTTCTGGTCTTTTTGTTTCTGATCATTACCCTTCTGGTCTGCCTTTTTCTGATCACCGCCCTGGTTCTGGTTTTTCTGCTTAACTCTAGTTCTGACCCATCTATCTGCCTTCTTTCCCAATTCTTGGGGAGAAGTCCGATCAGAATCAATCAGGTGTTGATGCAGTAGCTTGTTTTGACAGTTGTTAAGGATGTTCTCTCATGCTCAAATTATACAATCCTGTATAGTCCTTAACCTTACTTCCCACTAGCCAGCCTTCCAGAGCCTTAGTGGCACAATCTACAAAGTCAGTCCAGTCCTGAGTCTGTGTCTTCTGGGTATCCCTGAACAACAACCTGTATTGTTCAGTGGTTAGGCCAAACCCATCAATCAGAGCACTCTTCAGGACAGTGTAATTGTCTGCATCCTCATCACTAACTGTGAGGAGCTTGTCTCTACCTTTCTCAGAGAAGGAGAGCCACAAGATAGCTGCCCACTGACTTTGGGGTACCTGCTGTACTTTGCAAGCTCTCTCCAAAGCAGTTATCCATTTGTGGATGTCATCCCCACACTTGTAGGGAGGGACAATCTTGCTCAGGTTTCTATTATCATAGTGCCTGTCTCTATCCTTAGGGATATTGCTGCCACCAGTGGGTTCTGACCCACTTAACTTTTGCTCTCTAGCCAGAGCAAGCTTCTCCTTGGCAAGGGCAAGTTCTTCCCTCTGAATCCTCAGATTAGCTTCCCTCATCCTGGCTTCATGCTCCTTTCTCTCAGGGGAAGTCATTCCCCTGTGAGAGGAAGCATTAGAGATGCTAGAGACATGGGAGTGGATGGATTCCCTGGAAGGGGATCTGTCCCTCCTGCTTCTCTGTGTAAGCCCACTTGGGGGTCTGTATGGGGGGGACCCCATGCAAACTCCCATGTAAGCTTAGGTTAGCCTGGCTAAGTCTTCCTACTTGGCCCTGGCTGTCTACCTCTTCATCTGAAGTCCCATCTGACTCATCTGTGGTGGGTAGACCCTCCTTTGTACCTAGGGTACTGGCCTGTGAGGCTCTAAGAGCATCATACTCCTCTAGGAGTTGTACTAGCTGAAGGAGGGTAGGGTTTGCACCCTGTTTTAACTTTCTGGAGGTACACAATTGTCTCATCTCCTGAAAAGTTAGGGTATCATATCTAGAGGGGGTCTTCTGCAGACCTGCCCCTCCTGAGAGAGCATCTTCTTGATCTCTTCCCAGAGACATGATCTAGTGAGGGTGTGGTGTGTGCACCTACCTACACTAGTTGTTTCTACTAAACCTCTCTGGTAGTTGTAGTCAGGGTGTGTTACTCCCTTCAACCTACAACCACTAAGTCCAGTAGGACTTAAGTATTATAATCTATGTTATATGTACCTAGACAATATCTGTGTGATCTTTCAATTTAGTATCTCAAGATTACAATGGTATTACAACAGTAAGCTCAGATCCCAACCGCTGCTCACCAATGTGAGAAGTTGGCCTGATGTATGATGTCACTAGTTCTAGTGTACACCTTATATCAGTCTAAACAACCCTTATGGTGATTGGTTGTAAAGTCAACCTTATAGACCAGCTATCCTAGTGGTAGCACGGACAAGAGCAGTCTTAGGCTAAACTCTGAATGGCATGTGAAGCCAGCTGTGATACCATATATAATCCTTTGAATACCAAATGAAAGGACACCACAACAGATATATATATAAAATAAAGTGTATTTATTCTAGCCAAACCCTCAGCACTCTTTATGAGATTAGAGGTAAGTACAACACAGTCTTATTTAAGCATACATTAAGTCACACAGGTAAGTAATGCAGTTAGGCCCTAGGGGCCACGCAAACCATATACTAAGTAAGTGGTATAAGGACCACTGTCACGGAAATAGGATAGGCCTAGGCCATCGCTGGGCTACACTGCACTAGCAACAGTTAGGAAGTGGGAGGCCCACGGGATTCAGGTGCAGAGTGGAAACACTCACGCGTAATGCGTAAAAGTCGATAGAAATAGTAGTTGTTAGCAATTAACAGTTTAAGGACACTTCTGAAGCAGCTAGAGAGTCGAGACTCTGAAACTAGACCCTAGGATTGTCACTACCCTTGTGAGCACCGAAGTACCCAAGTTACCTAGCCCACGGACTGCGGGTGCATAGGTGTGAACTTGCGTCGGGTTTCGTTGTGGACTTCTATGGATGCCTGAAGGAAAGTTGCTGACAGGCAGTCAGTGAAGAGTGTCCGGTGGATCCCAAGGCTGGGATCAAGAAGAGAGGAGACCTGCAAGCAGAAGGGACAGAGTCAAGGTCACTAGCCAGTGACCACGTGGAACCAGGAAGGAACCAGGCGATGTCGTGAAGATTGCAGGTGAAGGTGAAGCTTGTCGCTGCAGCCACGGGGACCAGGAAACGTCGAGGACGACCAGGACCAGGAGGCGAGCTGTCCCACGAAGGATCTTGCTGTCGGCGGCGGCGAAGTTGAACTAGGACTCACCAAGCCTTGGCAAGCGGAACCCACGAAGAACGGAGGACTTGCTTCTGGTGCAGACCAGGAAGGTCTGGGGTGCTTCTCTTTTGCAAGGAAGCGGGAGCCAGTCTGGAGGAGCCAAACCAGCAGTGAAGATTTCTGGATGCGTCGTCACAAAGGCCACTAGCCAACGGGCAAGCAACCGGACAGGCGCGGCAAGCAGGAAAATGCAGAAGGGCCCCACGTAGGACTCGTGGAGTGTGGGGGGCTGATCTTCGGTGCAGATGGTGCTTGGGGTTGGGGCTTCTCAATCCCCGGTGCACAACTTCGAGGGTGCCTCAGAAGCTGCGCTGGAAGATACTCGCCACTTTTCCCAGTTAGCCGGTCCCACGTCTCTCGTCGCCTCCACGGATCTCAGCTCGGCTGTGGATGTGGATCAGGGTCGGAGAAGTCTGGAAGTCAAGGCTCTGGTCGGGCTCTGCAGTCGGTCCCTCGTAGAACTTTAGCAAAGCAAAGGGTAGTCTCTTGATGGTGCCTGTTTGCACAGGGTAGCCACTCCTTGGCCACAAGGGCGATTCTTCAGTCTTCTTCTTTCGTCGAATGTCGAAGGTCCAGAGTTTCTGTTCAAGTTGCAGGTTCAGGATAATCTAGTCTCCTGGGGCCCAGCTACCACTCTTATCCAAATCTGGGGGGCTGGGTTACCTGCTAGGTCACGCCTTATGGGTGGGACCTGGGAGGGGGGTGGTTACACCCCCTTCCCGTTGTCCAAGCCTCCCTTGCCGGGATCACTCCCAGCAGCAGGAGGTCAGACTCGTGTCTGTGGCAGCAGCATCCATTTTGTGATGCTGGGGCTCTGGTTAACTTTAACCGGGTAAGTAGGTTACAACATGTCTTCTCCCTCTAGAAGGGAGGGATAATATCCTCATCCCCAGAAATGGGATGGGGGTATTATTCCAAAGTGTTAGACACCTTACACGACATGTTTTGATAAAGCCAAACCATAGTTACCATAACCGTTTAAGATTATAAGGCACTTTAAGAGTATATGGTAGGCTATATCATAGAACAGCTATCAGGACATGGTTCCGAAAGCTGCAGACAGGCTCAGCTCATGCTAGAGCACCATCACACATGTTACCAAGCACTCTGCCTCCAGGATTGATAAGGCCTGCCATAGGAGTGGCTGATAGGTACACATGTGTCTATATGTAAGTTAGGTATAGGAATACTACACCTAAGCAAGGGGTGATTACACGACCTTGCCCCAGCTGAGTGATCAGCCAGTTGTGTCATAATGGAAGGCCAGGCCAGGGGTGGCATAATACATGCTGCAGCCCCTGGTAGGCCTAGGGTACACCTATGCCCTGGGTACCTAAGGTACACTGTACAGGGGCCAATAAGGTGATCCTATCCAAATGGGTTATGCACCTAAAGTACATAGTATTAATTTAGAGAGAGAACAGCAGGGCTGTGGGTCTGATTAGCAGGCCCACAGCCACATCTAAGTCGAAAACCAGTAAAGCAAAAGCAAAAAGTGGGGGTGAACATAGAAAGCAGACCCTACTCTCCTACAAACTCAACCTTTAAAATTAATGTCCGGATTTACTGGTTCAGGAGACAAAAACCTCTCTTCGGAATACATGCGTGGAACTGATAAGTGCATTGTATATATATCTACACAACTATCCGTTCCACAGCAACTTTCTTCTTTATATGACAACAACAAAAAAATCGCCCATTCGGTTACTTTAACCTCTGTTTTATCAATGCCTAACGAAGAAAAAGCCTGGTGAAAGTAACATATCTGGAAGTGTCAATCAACATGTGTGTTTGCTTTGAATTCCTCCTTGACATACCATTTGGACACAGGGCTTTTTGAGGTTAACCTGTATTTGTGGCACTAATGGGCACAGAAAGAAAATAGGCCTTTGATCGTGATACAACAGCTGCCTGGAAGAGCTTCACAACAACGGGCAGGTTGCTTCTTCACTTAGCATACTTCCGGCCATCCATCAGCGACATTTAGTGAGCAACCACGCCTGCCTTTTTCCTGATAAAAAAATCCAAGCCTCTACAGGCAGAGCTTCTTGTGTACTCACCTAATGAGTTAGCTTGCATTAAAAGCAAAAGAACCTAAAATGGAGGACCAGAGAAAGAAATGCTTTTTTGTTCTTAATTAAAGAAGATTTTCCCATTAAGCAGGACAGAGGCAGGTTGCAGAAGAGCCGGGAGCAGGGCTGCGTGTGGTTCAAACGAGACCATTCGGAACAAATATTTTCCTGAACTTTAAGGGGGGAGGGAGAGCTGGAGGGAAGGGAGCTGTTTGTAAACAGACACTGACGCACTGATGACACACTCGGCTCAGAAAACCGCGGCTTATCAGGGTTCATTGGCTGCAACAGTAGCATTTGTAAATGACTAATATGCGCATGAGCAGACAATTGCCTGTAAATCAATGTACCTTACTCCAGGCGGTGGTGGTTCAACAACAAACCCCGGCCCTGGGAATAAAGGAGAGAGTAATTATTTCTGATGTTTGTATTGTGAGCACATGGGTTAAGCTTTAATTGAATTTCAGCCCGCTGCTCGCTTTGCAGAAGGTGTAGAGTACATCCTATGTGTGTCTCCAGTGACGGCAAAGTGGAGGAAAGAACTGTTACTTCAAGTTCTTTTTTTTGCTTGTTTCGAGCTGCAGGTCAGTGAATGAAAACACACATGCTGGAAAACACTTAGCAACAAGCGTAGGCGCCTCGCACTGGAAGTTAAAAAAAAAAAGAGCCAGGGAGTTGTGTGCGTGCGTGTGGTGGCAAAAGTGAAAGTAGCTGTAGCGTCCCGCGAGTGTAAGGGTGCCCGAGAGCGATGCGCTTACTGAGCCATGACGAGAGAGGAAAGCCAGATGGCGCCTGTGCGCATAACTGCATGCTTTAGGCCACACAAAGAGTGCGGTCGGATTTTTGAAGCCCACTTACTAAAAGTCTCGCCAGAGCAGCGCATGCGCTGGCTCAGGCATGACCTAAAAACGCCAAGCACGGACTGAGTTTTGCGAGCAGCACCCACTTCAAGCTAACAACGAGCGAGACTCGCACAGTGTTTCCCTTGTGGGAGCACGCAGGGACACCATCTGTTTGCAAGATAATTTCAAACAAATGTTGCCAAAGTTCACTCCCGCAAGGGAAACGCCAAACGTGCACGCGTTGCAATTGAAAGCAAGGCAAAACTCATGTTTTTGGCCAAAAAAGCGGATCGATTCCAAGAGGTCGCCTCCTATGTAGCGCATACACGCTGCTTAGGCGAGACCTAAACAGGCCATTTACTATTACTGTGAGCGCTCTAAATAACAAGCATTTGCATTGCAATAGATCTCGCATTTGCAAAACTTTCAGGTACATGCATTGTAAATGACAAAGCTTTTATCTATGTGTTGATTTTAAAAACAGATAAATAAAAGGCAGTTATTTACAATACCAATACTACAAAATTTCGCAATTGCAAGACCTATTGCATTGCAAATGCTTGTTTTCTGGGTTGATGAGTCTGTCTGAGGCCAGAATTAAGTTTTCCAGCGCCGTGATTCCTTCCGGTGTGAAAATTGCGCTATAGAAAGCGCCCCAACTTAACTCTCTTTGCTTCAGGCACAAGCCTGCACTTAGATTAATTCAACGTCATGTCACACTTGACAGGGGTACAGTCTCACTACAATAATGACGTATTTCACGAGTGCTCAGTGTAGATGCGCAGATCTGTGCCAGGCTACCAGAATAACCGCTTATGCAAATGGGTTTCATTTACATTCATTGAATAGCTATTAAATTCCGGTGGATATCCTGAAAACATGAAAGGGCTCTGTCTGCCGGCTCCTCGTGGGTGTATCTATAGGACATTTATGGTTCCATGGTCAGGGAGTAGAAAATAGCCTCGGAGGGACGTGGGGTTCACAAGCCATATTTAAAGGCCATTGAACAGCATTCATGCGGCCTCTTACCAGTGGCGGTCCGTGCACCCGCACAGATCACGATCACAACCAGGTTAGAAACTTTAAAAAGGTGATACACTTTTTTTTGCATGTACATCAATAAAACATGAATATCAATTATAACATTCTAATAATGTGAGTTTTGTCAGTGATATATATATTTATACATTCTTTGAGTCTCTGGTGAAATAACATTAGTATGAGGAAGAAGACACAGCAGTCTTTCACTGCACCCAGAGGCCCCCCCAGTGCAAGGCTCAGTTATCATCCCTGCTTGGTGCTATCTGCACTCGACTCATAAGCCTTGAATGGGTAGAAGTAACCAGTACATAGGTCAGTGGCGGTAAGGGCCTCTCCCGGGCACTTGGGAACTGACTGCAGGGTCTTAGATGCAGCTCAGCCCCTCACTGGCTTGGTCCTTTCTGGGGTGCTGCTCCCAACTTCCGGTGGATCCCCGGAGCGCGCGAGGAGGCCGCGCTCCGGGCAGTCCTACTCTGTCGCCTGCTGATGGCCAATCGAAAGAGTTAATGCCCGTGCCTGGCAGGACACTGCTGGCAACAAATCAAAACCATTTCTACCTCAAAACTTCTGGTGAACATTAATGGCGGCAAAGACAGCAATAATAGGAAGTCTGATTGGGCTTGTTAACAGAAGTACGAGGATGTGGTCTCACGGCTAGACCGCCGACTATGGAGCTGGGAATCCTAGGTTCGAGCCTCAGTGTCGACTCCACATCCCGCGAATGTGAGAAAATCACTTAATCTCCCCATGCCTAGCCAAAAAATAAATATGTCATTGTGTAGTAACTGGTGCTCGTGTAAAGCGCTCCAATACCTTCGGGCCGAGTTCGCGCTATATAAATATCCACACAAAAAAGTATTATTAAAAATAGGCATTATCATCATTAATAATAATAATCACAATAATTAGTATATTTATTTTCTCTATTATTGTTTGTATCATTGTTATTTGTATTACTTCTATTATCGTGCTGTTTTTGTTCTATTGCTCACGTGGGCAGAAAGGGGTCACAAGCTGCACTTTGCCCTCTTTGAAGTGATCCCTTGCACCCTCCCTGCAGCCGCTCCCGACAGGTTTATTCCCTCCACGGTCGGTAAACTATGTTTGCTGCTCACTAAAGCACTTCATTCAATAGGTAAGGGAAATTACGCTTCATGACCCCTTCGGGGTGTCACATACATCGGGGTGCAGCGAGGCGGGAGTCTGTCTCTCTCTCGCTGCCTGTCAGAACAGTTACTTCATAAATGTATATTTGAGGTGTA
The DNA here is from genome assembly GCF_964204655.1 of Triturus cristatus. Taxonomy (NCBI): domain Eukaryota; kingdom Metazoa; phylum Chordata; class Amphibia; order Caudata; family Salamandridae; genus Triturus; species Triturus cristatus. Next base: position 237,281,986 of record NC_140589.1, on the reverse strand, counting down.
CTGGAACAAGGGATGTGAAATGTAGAAATACGAACTCGGAATTTTTTTTTTTTTTTTTCTCAAACAAAACACGAAGTAGCTGTTTAAAACCAAACCCTAAAGGGGCATAATGCGGGGGTCTCCTAGCTCCCCGTTTGCGATACCTTTCATTCCAAGCATTTAGAAGCGCCACAACTAGGAACCGACGATGTACACACGAAAAATGCAAACACAGGACGCGGGTGAGTGGGTCACTGCGCCCCCATGAACCCCAAAAGGCAGAGATTGAAGTAAGCGCGAAAACCACTCATCTCACCGGAACTCTTGAGTTCGCTGGTGAAACTGTTGCAGCGAGCAGCGCCTTGAAAAGAGCGGACCGCGGAGGGACCCGGGCGTTCGTTTCTGCTGTTTTAAATATTTGAAAATACAACCATATACAACGGCAGAAATGTGGATCCACAAATAGTTCGGTTTATTTCCTTCACACAGTCCTAGTCATCTTATTCCAGAAACATCTTTCCAATGCGGCTTCTAAAGTTGGGATTGGAAACGTCTTATTTGCAACTCCATGCAGCAATTTAGTTCTCGATAAAGCGAGAAAATACTAATTATTTTAACAATGTATTAGAAGCAAGACCCTTTTTTTCCAACAATGCAACCGAAATATACAAACAACCAAACAGGATTACAGGGGGAAAGACAACAGCAATATTTTGTTTGTACAAATTAACTAATTCAAAACAGATGCAAACTGTCCAAACCCCCTCCCTTTAAGCAGAACACTTTAAGTGCAAAGACACCCATAAGAAAAGCAACGTGAAACCTGGATACAAAACCTAGATACCTAGAGACTGCTGACGCCATGCAGGGTCCCCGGGATCTTCCGAGATGATCTCGAGCCGACTGGGGGATGGAAGGAGGTAAAGTGAAAGCGCGCCATGCGCGCGCTGTGCTGAAATGCCGAGGGAGGGAAAGTGAAAGTGCGCCGTGTGCGCGCTGTGCTGAAACGCCGCGAGCCCTACACATGCACATTGCCTAACCGGGCAGGCACGGCGAGCAGGAGACGAGACAGGGAGGCAACAAAACATGCCTCCCTCCCAATGAAAATCATGCATTTAGGACCTGCGCCAATTAGAAGCATGGGAGGAGCTTCCACCCCCGCTTCGGAAGAGAAATAGACGACAACATATCTTGCAAGCGAGCAGCCCATGCGCTGCGTCGCTAGGCGAGACCTAAAAACAATGAGCTGCAAGAGCTCAACTTCCATTACAGACAGTGGTTCCAGTATAAAAACATGTACACATTAATAAAATGTAACAATTTGAGACGGCTTATAATGCTCCCAGATCATGTGCAAATAGGATATGGAGAATCAGTGTAAAACAGTTATTGACATCATTATGGCCGTGTGAAAATAAATTAGACGCCCAATTCTTAAACAAAACCAGAAAAGAGCACCTACAAGTATATGTTGCAGCACTGATGAAGCTTCACGGCTAGAAGGTATTCAAGGATGCAGGCCTAGAAACCGTGCTCCTAGTAAACTTTAGCCAATTTAATTTTCACGTGAGAAAACGCATGCAGTTATAAATGCTCATGTTGTGTCATCGCAAATTCACTTTCCCTACATCCTCTTTTTCCCACCTAGAAAAAAAAAAAATTCCACACTTTTCAGGAATAGGTTTCCAACCTTTTCCAGTGCGAAAAGTGTTTTGAGAGGAGTTGAAGAATAGCCGTAAAAGTATAGATTTATGGGTGTACACAGACTCAGAGGGCATTCTAACCCTGGAACTATAGCTTCCCACCTACTTCTATCCCCTGTATGACGTTCTGCAGTAAGGCAGCAAAATTACAGCAGTGTTAGAATCCAAATCCTCAGATACTATGAGCCCTAGCACAGTGAGAGAGGAGGTTATCCGAGCTCTGATAAAATTAGATCAATCTATGATTTGTCAACTTACTGCATGGCACCAAAAGGGAAAAGTTATTTTTTATTCTTTTCCTTTTCAACAAGTCTTGGACAAGAAGATATTTATTAACATTTCACACCTATGAGTTACCTTGGACATCTATAATTTGAGTGCCAACTGTGGGCATTAGTTGCGTTTTATGGATTTATTAAGTTTAATGTTACAAAGCTGCCGCTTACAAGAAAAAGCCTTATTCCACAAAGGAGACAAATGTGATTGGATCCTATCCGATGCTCACCGAATTGGCAGCTCTTGTGAGAACAACTTGGAATCCAAGGTATTTATGCTGTACCCTTCTTCTTGATGCTTTACAATGAGAAACTGATAAAGGTGGTCGCAGTAGCAGCGTTACAAGGACTACCCGTGTTTTAATGCCTTGGCCTCCTCAGGACGCTCCAAATGTTCTTCTGCGCAGCCTCAAGCTAAGTGACTCTTTTTACCATTAGTACATTTAGGTCTCTTTGAAAGGGTGGTTGGTGCACTTAATTAATCAGCTCCTCTTCTAAGACTGATTGGGCACTAAAGGGACTCACTGGACTGTAGAGTGCATAATCTCCTTTTCTAAAACTCGCCTGGCACTTTTGAATTTTAACATGCTTTGTGTGGTCAACGTGAATGTACATTTAAGAGAGAATGTTCATGCTTTAAGTAATATACGCTTAGAAGATTACAGCTAAATTTGAGGATACTACTGAGTGGTACCCACACAACATTAATATTTATGTGTTGCTCGTTATCTTTGGATAATGCACACCTGAGATATTACCGTAAGGCGTCCTGTCACTATGGGCTAGCACAACAAAGAGTAATAAACAACATGCAGGAGAAGTGTACCACAGTATAAGAGTATCATCAGCTTTACCAATAATTTGAGTTTGCATTGCTATCACACTGGCAAGTCTAGTGTTTCAGCTTGTTATTTCGTTGTTTTTTTTTTTCAGTTCCTCAAATTGTTTTACACTTTTTCCAACGGCATCTTGAGTGAACAACAGGTGAGTCCATCTCAATCTTAAAGTAACTTACATCCCTAGCAATATAATGTATTCATATGTGTCCTGTACACTTAGATTAAGGTAATATGGATATTTAACCCTGAAGAGCAGTTGTTCACCAAAAGCCATACCTTCCACCACAACCGGTTGTCAAGGTGGAAGGATCTTTTATATAACGCAAGTTCATGTCTTATGATAAAAAAAAAGAGCCTATTACTTACCCTTAAAGTTTATTCAGTTACGTTTGGAACTTTTTTTAATGCTTTTTTACATCATTCTCCTATGTTTTTATACTTTGGTACTTCAACCCACCATGCAGGCAACCATCACTGCACATGGAGCTAGGGGAATCGCCCGAGACTGGGCCTCCTATTGGATGAAAAGCGCACAGAATAAAGGCATATGCAAAAAAAAGAGACTGTGCCTCTGTGAAATATTAGTTTTGAATCTGCTGTACGTACACTCCCCACCACTGCCCATTACAAGTGGCATAACTGTTTTTTTTATCTGTGGTTCCCGGTGTAGCCTTTCACACACATAACCACCAAAAAAAGAAATCTAGAGACGTCACAGATTGTACGCCTTCCGGTACCAGCATGGACTGTAGTAGGTGCGCACAGAGGCTCATCTGATAACTGGGCATTAACGGCTATTAATTGCTCTTCTTCCAATTCAGGACAACGGGGCAACTTATTAAAGTCAGCAGCAAAGCTCAACGACGCCTAAACCAAACTCCGTGGAACTAGAACTGCTCCGCTTTCATCTAGTAGCACTGCCTGAATTCGAACCCCACCAAGAGCTTCGTAACCCACAGCCAAGGAGACGGAATTGAGCTCTCTAACGTCGAGGAAACTGTGCCAGGTCTTTGTGTTAGAGTTCCTGCCTAGTCATGGTTTTGGAAACAAAGCAGGTAGCGCGTCCCAGGCGCTGCTCTAAACGCAGAGGGCTTGCCAGCACATCCAGCCGTTTAAAGCTGGCAGAGTTCTGCACATGGAACTAACTGCCTACATTAAAAGGGAACACGAGGACAACGCCGGCTGCTGCCCAGATGTTTCCTGTGCTTCAGTGTTTTCAGCATGATCTCAGCTCAGACACACACACGCTGCTGATCGCAAGAAAAGCCTCCTCCCAGACTTGAGTAACTAGCAGTAAACAGCACTAATCCTCTCTGTACCTTGGAGTGACGCAGCAGCATATGGCGGAGAGACGTCATAGAGCAGATGGGACGGCTTGTGTGACCCATTTAATTCGGAATAAGTGCTCGCGCAGCAACCGGATATAGAGTAGTAGAAGAACGTGGAACAAGTCAGCATTTTCAGATTTGTTACATCGCTTTTTTTACACAAGGTGTACACTGAGTGTGCACATCAAGGACGACACACCGAGCAATTTCATGGAGACTATACATCTTGACTGTCGGAAAGGAAAACTGTGTGGATTGGTATGGGCTGTATGTCACGATATCGTGAACAATACCGACCTACAAAAATATCGTGTTGACTACATCGTGTACTAATATATCGCCAAGTGAACTATTTACTTTTCTGAACTCGACGTTTATGTACAATTGGTGGAATAGTGGCAGCAGATATTGTGCATACAATGCATGTATGCGAAAGTGACACCCTAGCTTGGTGTGCCATGTCATATCATTATACATTTTAGCAAAATTAATAAGCATCGGACAGGACATCGTGGCATAGCCAAACCAAGATCCTCGGACTGTAGCCATCACAGCTCAAAGCGCTCCGTTTAACTGATGCATCTCACACTTTGATGGTGTGAAGGACTAGCTGTGAAAAACACGCCTTGCTAACCGCGCTACATAAATACTGCACTACAGTGTGTTGAGAACAAGGACACTGAACGTCCACAGGTGGAATTCAGGGAAAGGATCTACGGATTCAAATAAGGTCTTAAAATATCAGAGATGAACCAGTCTTTGGCGGGCAACGTGATGCGAACAAGGAGGGAGCTCCACTGATGTGGAGGTCTACAGATAGAGGCTAACAACACACGTTACTGTTAACAATGGGATACTGGGGGTTGGACATTTAAACACGTCATCTCGGACTACCAGGCTGCTAACCAGATCCTTACACACATTCGAATCTCAAACCCTTGCAAAAATCTATTTAGGCATCTAAATGCATATTATACGAATAAGAATAATTATAAAGAGTGCCATACCGGCTCCATATTGATAAATAATTCACTTGAGAGCTCTCTGTGAGCGCGAAAATGGTGGTGAAACGCTACAGCTTTAGCACGGAGGATCAATTCTCCATAGACCTGAGCAATTCCTTGCATCCTGCTGTGGGAGCTGCGGCGAATCATGGAGTTACCTCCGTCTTGTTGCGAATTCAACTAGCACCAGTGTCACCTAAATGCAATGGGAACTGCTGGATCAGCCTTTAAATCCTCGCAACTGAAGTGGGCCTTAAATGCAGATGCGGTGCTCAGTGGCTCGAGTGAGCCACTCCAACCATTCTTGACAACCGCACCCAATGGGACATTAACATAGTTTACCTATCACTGTGGCTATTTAAATGTGTTGCTGCGAAAGACTCTCGATGCAATTGGCTTTATGTCACTGCAACCTTATTTCAACTAGGACAAGCATACAGCATCTTTCTCCCATGTTGATGGTTCTGTGTAGTGTGCAAGACAGAATACAGCTGGAATGGAAACTGAACAACTATTCTACCATCCTTTCATGCTCTGTTCACATTTGCTGTATTTCGAGAGATCTGGCGTAAGGAAACAACATTTGGATTCTCATGCATGGCCCATGTGTACCACTGCTCCACATGCTGCCAGAGATGGAAGCTGCACTGACAAAACGAGTTCCATGTTCTTTACTCATGCCACTCAAACAAAAAACAAAAATCCATTCCTTGAAGGAGTTGTGAAGTCAGGATAAAGTGATCTCGGATAAAAACCCTATGAATACTTCACTTTTTTTTTAACAGCAAAGACGTATGACCAGTCAAGAGTGCGATGGCCCAGATGGAAGGTGAGCACGTCCACTCAGTCTTTCAAGGATATCACCACTCTATCAAAAGTCTTCGCTTCAGTAAGGGAGTTTAAAGCAAATCAAGTGGCAATACCGGGCAGACAACTAGTTTTCATAAATTATTTCAGCAACCTCAGTTAGGTCCTCTTTGAGATTTGATTTTTGCACGGCTAAGAGCTTGAGGGCACCTTTTATGGAGAATGCAACAAACATGGTTTATACAAACACCAGGTAACAATTCTGTTTCATGTTCTTCATATAAGCCCTTTGCCCTATTCAATATCAATGCTAAGGTTTAAGTCAAGGATCTTGTAACGCATATAGAAAACTCCTTCAGAGGTCAAATTATTGAGGCAAATCTTATTCCGTAATCGGGAGACAGGCAGGTGACAATATCAATTGTGCAGTTCACATTGACATAGAAAAGTGATTGGAAGCCTCCCTGGAGCTCATTAGAAGCAGGAGATGCATTGAATTCAGTCGAGAGAGTTGTCCTCACAGACACTCCATCTAAATAAGGAGTTTGGCCCAATTTGTGAGAGTTATACTAGAGCTATCGCTAATCCCAGAGTGAGTGTTAACATATTTGAATCGCAAACATGCTGTCTTTGAAAAGCAGCAGGCAGGAGTGCCCACTATCATCTCTGCTTTTCAAAATTTTATTATTAAAGTGATAACAAATGTTAGTAGGGAATACAAAATGACTGTGCAAACTATATTCTGTTTACCTTGACTCACCTGGAGCATCCCACTCTCACATCTCGTGCAGAATATCTATACCAACAGTGACTGTCAGAAATGGGAATATTAATTTTGGATGGGGCACCCCTGCAAACTCAATAAACCTACACTTACAGGTCAAAAGCACAAGTTACTACTTGTGTAACGATATGTCTGTAATAGACATTAGTTAGTGATAGATTAGTTACCTTAGAATATCCCCAGGTGTCAGACTGGATCCAGAACGTTTTGCTAGCAGTACCCCTGCGAGTCAGTAGGTGGCGTCGTGCGACTTCGCGTCCGTCTCTGGCGTCGTAAGTGCCAAGATGACGTCACGGAGACTACTTAGGCGCCACCCATGCAAGCTGACGTCAGTTCTGTACACGACTTTCCATGCAAGGAATGCAGAGCCATGCAAGAAACTGACCACTGGTGCCAAGAAACTAGGGCCCTGAAAGGGATGACCTTAACCCTAGGATCAGTTCGCAGAACGGGGAGGAAGGGTGGGGCAGTAAGGAATCTATCACTAACTAATGTCTCTTACAGATATATCGTTACACAGGTAGTAACTTGTGCATCTGAAAGAGACAAGTTAGTGATAGATTCCTTACCTTAGAATAGATACCCTAGCAATACCAACCCCGGTGGTGGGTCTGCAAATAGATTACACCAGAAAGTCACAGAGAACAGAACAGCCAAAGAAGCAGTCTCTCCGGACTTGACTGTCAAGGCAGGAATGCTTGGTAAATGTGTGCAACGAGGCCCACGTAGCTGCCTGACAAATATCTTGCAAGGGAACGGCGCATCCCAAGGCAGTAGTGGCTGCCGTTGCCCTGGTAGAATGGGCATGCAGCCCCACAGGAGGCGCCTTCTTAGCCAGCGAGTAACAAGCTTTGAAGCACAGAACGACCCACCGAGAGATGGTTCGTTTGTGCACGGCCCGACCTTTTTTTGGCGCCCACGTAGAGCTGGTCATCCACCCGGAACTGCTGTGTGCACTTCAGATAGAACGAGAGCGCACGTTTTGGGTCCAGACGGTGGAGCCTCTCTTCCTCTTTCGAAGGATGCGGAGGCGGAAAGAAGGTGGGCAAAGTGATGGTCTGCCCGATATGGAAGGGCCTAACAACCTTTGGCAAAAAAGAAGGATGGGTCCTTAAAACCACCTTGTCCGGATGAACAGAAAGGAAAGATGGTTTGGAAGAAAGAGCCTGGAGCTCACTCACTCTTCTGGCAGAGGTGATAGCTACCAGGAAAGCCGTCTTAAGAGTGAGAAGGCGCAAAGGACAGGTATGAAGGGGCTCGAAGGGAGCGCACATCAGATATGTCAAGACACGTTTAAGTCCCACTGGAGCATTATGAACGGCTCGGGAGGAAACGTGTGCGTAATGCCTTTTAGGAAACGGTTAACAACCGGGGACTTAACAAGAGAAGACTGATCTGGAAGCCGTAAAAAGGTGGAGATGGCCGAAAGATAACCTTTGATAGTGCCCAGAGCAGAGCCCTGCGGGGCCAAAGAAAGAAGGAACAGAAGGACTTCGGAAAGAAGGGCAGAAAGGGGATCCACAGCCTTAGCTGTGCACCATGCCACAAACTTGTTCCACCGGCAGGCGTATACCGTTTTAGTAGAAGGACGCCTGGCAGCCAGAATTACATCACAGACTTCAGGAGGAAGATCAAAAGTTGTCAACTGTCGCCGCTCAATCACCACGCATGGAGGTGGAGGCTGGACAGGTTCGGGTGGAGAACCGTCCCCTGCTGCTGCGACAAAAGATCCTCCCGAAGAGGCAGTCGGATCGGGGGATCGGTCGCCATGCTGAGTAGCTCGGGATACCAGTATCTTCGTGCCCAATCCGGAGCCACAAGGATGACTTGGGCCCGGTCGCACCGAATCTTCTTCAGCACTCGGGGCAGAAGTGGTATAGGCGGAAAGGCATACAATAGACCGCAACTCCACTCGCGACGAAAAGCGTAGCCTAGCGAGTGCCGCCTTAGAAATTCCAACGCGCAGAACTGAAGACATTGTGCGTTCTCTTCGGTGGCGAATGGATCTAACCAAGGGACTCCCCACTGCTGAAAGAGACCTTGCAACACTTCCGATTGAAGACGCCATTCGTGATCCATCAAGCACCGGCGGCTGAGTTCGTCCGCCCTGGTGTTCAGAGAACCTGCCAGGTGTTGAACCACCAAGGTGATGCCTTGATGTTCCAGCCATGTCCAGAGGCGCAGAGCCTCCTGACATAGGGTACAGGACCCCACTCCGCTCTGTTTGTTGCAATACCACATGGCGGTGGTGTTGTGCGTGAACACCTGCACCACACTTCCCCGGACAGAGGGAAGGAATGCCTTCAGTGCAAGTCAGATCACCCGAAGCTCCAACAGATTGATATGGAGCCGGGACTCCACCGGAGACCAGAGGCCTCTGATCTCCGCCTCTCCCAAGTGGCCACCCCATCCCAGGAGGGAAGCATCCGTCACCACTATGTGCTCCGGTTGGGGAAGGGAGAGGGATCTGCCATTGACCCAATCGCGATTCGTGAGCCACCACTGCAATTACTGTGCAGTGCCCTCTGAGATCTGGACATGATCGGACAGGTTGCCCTGATACTGCGGCCACTGGAACTTCAGGGCCCACTGCATAGTGTCACCAGCAGGATGCAGGAGGCCATCAGGCCCAGAAACCAGAGGGTCATCCTGACAGAAACCCGGGACAGAGGCTGAGAAATCGGAATCATAGCCTGAATATCCCGGACTTGCTGCTCGGGAGGATAAACCCGAAACAGCGTCGAATCCAGAACCGCTCCGATGAAGGGGAGCTTCTGAGAGGGACTCAGGTGCAACTTCAGCACGTTGATGGAAAACCCCAGCAAATGCAGGAGGTCGGCCGTAGTCTGAAGGTGGTTGACGACTGCCTGGGGCGAGCCCGCCTTTAACAACCAGTCGTCGAGGTAAGGGAAGACTGACACCTCCGACCTGCGCTGGTGAGCTGCTACCACCGCCATCACCTTCGTGAACACCTAAGGGACACTGGTAAGGCCGAAGGGGAGCACGGCAAACAGAAAATGCTCCTGGCCTACCGTGAACCGCAGGTAACGCCGGTGGGCCAGCAGGACGTGGATGTGAAAATATGCGTCCTTCAAGTCCAACACTTCCGGAAGAAGCGATTGACGTTCCGGAGGTCCAAGATGGGGCGCAGGCCCCCTTTGTCCTTCTTGGGGACCAGAAAGTAGTGGGAATAACAACCACTCCCTACTTCCGGCCCAGGAAGGCACTCAATGGCCCCCTTGGCCAAGAGGGCGGTGACTTCCTGCTGGAGAAGTACCAAGTGATCCCTCGCAATGCGGTGGCACCGAGATGGCTGGAGGGGAGGACTGAAAGGGAAGGGAGTAACCCCTGCGAATGATCAGCAACACCCACTTGTCCGATGTGATATCGCGCCAGTGGGGGAGGTGGTGGCGGATCCTGCCACCCACCAGCGTGGGCACCTCCACAAAGCTCGGATTAGGAAGGTTTGGAGGTAGAAGCAGCAGGGGCAGAGGTGGAGGTGGACTGACCCCCACGCTGAAGACCAGACCCGCCCCTGCGGAAGCCGCGTATGCGTAGAGGCTGGTTCTGCACAGGCTTGCTGAAGGAACGTGCCTGGGCGCATCTGCCGTGGCCACGAAAGGAACGAAAACCAGGAGTTGCCGGGCTTTTTGCGGAAAGACCCAAGGACTTGGCCATGGCCCGCGAGTCCTTAAAACGCTCCAGTGCACTGTCGGCCTTAACGCCAAACAGGCGAGTGCCATCAAAGGGCATGTCCATGAGCGGGCTTTGGACATCTGGTGAGAACCCGGTAGATCGCAACCAGGCGTAGCGACGAAGCGCCACAATTGTAGAAATCGCCCAACCCAGTGAGTCCACAGTCTCCAAACCACACCGAATGGCGAACTTAGCTGCATCCTTACCCTCAGCAACCGCTTGGGACAGCACAGCGTGGGTCTCCTCAGGACACTGAGGCAACACCTGCGCAACCGTATCCCACACCGCGTGGGAATAGCGGCCCAATAAGCAGGCGGTGTTCACTGACCGCAGCCCCAAGCTTACCGAACTGTTCCAGCTTCTTAGAGTCCTTATCAGGTGGAACCGTGGGAAAGGCACCCTGCGACGTCGAGGCTTGGATAACCAGGCTCTCAAGCGTAGGACGAGTGGTCAGAAAAGCGGGGTCACCATGCGCCGGGCAGTGACGCCTGGCAACATTCTTACCCACACGGGCCCCTGTGGCTGGCCGCGACCAAGTGCCCAACAAGACGTCAGTGAGGGCGTTGTTAAATAGGAGCAGGGGCTCCGACGAAGAGGACGCCGTCTGGAGCACCTCAGTGAGGAGATTAGTTTTAAGGGCCACCGTAGGGAGATCAAGGTTTAGAACTTCAGCTGCCGACGGAGCACCATCGTGTTGGAGGAGCCTCCTCCATGATAGGCGGGGAGAGGCAAACCCCGGGTCAGAGGAGACGTTGAGGTCGCTGGAGTCCTCCAAGTCGTCCACCCAGTCCTGCTCGGAGTCACACTGACAATCAAGAGGGTCCTCGGACCCCTCCCAGTCATCCTCTACCTCGGTCACATGGGAACAGACTGCGGCGGCAGAGCTGGGACCGGAGAAGGAACAAACGGTGTCGGAAACAGCACCAGGAACAGCACCGCGTCGCAGTGCGGATCCCAGGCCGGAACAAAATGAACCTGGGCAAAGGCAGGACGAAGGGCACCCATTTCAGCATCGGGGGCGGAGCCGAGGGTGGCGCTGGGGCCGGAGCCGGCAGCGCTGGACCTAGTGGCGCCGGAGCCAACGGCGCAGGATCCTGTGGCGCCGAAGCTGGATCCACCGGCGGCCCAACAGGATCCAGACACGGGACCGCAGGGCCCGAAGATGCGCCGGCGGGAGCCCGAGTCCTAAAAAGGCGGTCCATGGTAGTAAGAAATTCTTGCACCTGTTCGGGAGTCGCCGACGGACCCGGGTAAGGCGGGTAGGCCGCGGGACTCGCTGGCTCCAAAGGAGCAGCAGGGGCAGAACCCCTTTCCCCCTCGTCCGCATCCGAGGACTGACGGAGGGACGTCGGAGAGCGAACTCTCTTCTTTGACTTCTTTTTGTATGGTCTCTTACCCGAATCCGAGGGCGAAGACTGCTGTCCCGCGAGCATTCCCGGGAACGGTCCCTGGAACGGCGTTGGGACGAGTGCCGGATCTCGAACAGATTCCGGCGCCGCTCCCTCAAGGCCTTCAGGGCCATAGCCCGACAGTCCCGGGAGTCGTGGTTGGTCTCCAGGCAGTAGAGACAAACATCGTGGGGGTCCGCCACCGACATATTACGATGGCAGGCCCCACAAGACTTAAATCCAGGTATCCCTACATGCACTAAGGAGACAATAAGTCTCAAAAAGGGTAGTCAAAAAGTGACTAAGGTACGTGCTCTAACCGGATCTGCGCTTGCTGGCGCAGAAAAAGAAAGAACTGACGTCAGCGTGCATGGGTGGCGCCTAAGTAGTCTCCGTGACGTCATCTCGGCGCTTACAATGCCAGTGACGGACACAGAGCTGCACGACGCCACCTACTGACGCGCAAGGGTACTGCTAGCAAAACTTTCCGGATCCAGTCTGACTCCTGGGGATATTCTAAGGTAAGGAATCTATCACTAACAAATGTCTTTCAGATCACGTGTTTTGAGGGAATCTCTGCTCAACCCCTGATAGCTATGGCATAAGCAGACAATCTTCAGAGAAGTGCATGCTAAATTCAAGCAATACAAACAATTTTAAAGTAAAGAACACAACAAAAGCAATCTCAAACCAATTTAGAACAAATAAATGCAACTAGCAAAACAAAAACACCAAGATCATCAGGTTAAGGTGCACTGGACATCTACATATTTCAAGCTTTAAGGCAAGAAGCACCTAGAAAGTCAAGCTCAATCGAAAGCCAACAGCAGAACCTAGGTGCAATTTCAGGCCAACCTTGATGGAGTGGAGGTCAGTTACACTAAGTGGATTGTCCTGTCCCACAGGCTTTACTCTCAGACTTAGTTTACAACTGCTGGGAAAGCTTCTTCTGTCAGTCCTGAATCCCTTAGCTTCTGAAGACTCTCCCCAGCGAGGTCTCCTGCAAGGTCGTGTTCTCTTAAGTCTGCTGAGCCGTCTTAGAGTCAGGAGCCATTCTGGTTTTTGTGCCCGTGAAGCAAGCAAACAGGAGGCTGTCTCCAGCTGGCCATTGGAGAGCAGTTCCAGTCCGTGGAACCCTGCAGAATTATGGGGTCCTTGAGTACCTGATTCCACGTGAGTTTCCTCTTCTTCCAGCAGGAGACAGCAATCAGGAGTCAGGATTTTTCTGCAAGCAGGGCTGCCCTCTTCAGATGGAATCTTCCAAGATCCAGGAATGATTTCTAGAGGTGATGGTGGATTTGCCAGATTAATCCTGTAAATTAGCCAGAGATTGGAGGAATGCTACTACCCAGTTGAATCAATGTTCTAGCAATCCCCACTTCCTTTTGATACACCTCCTCTTTGCCTTACTATGAAATTACCCAGGAGCCCCCGTTTAAAGATGGCGAAACCCAGCTGCCACAAGGCAAGTCTTTCTTCAGCTTCTTGGTCACTGCCCTACCTTACAGGGTCAATACTGTTTTTCCTCCATCCCTGGTCACAGCCGAACTGTTTTGAAGGGTGTGTCATGTTATTTGGCTTTATATGAGGTGATAAACAAGTAGAATTTGCAGAAGGGGATATCCTTTTGATGGGAGATTTTAGCATGGTGTAAAACTCAGCTTTAGACAGACAAAGACCAAATACAAGCGCAGGGGATTTCTTCAGATTGCTTAAATCTAAGCTGCGAGAGCTTGGGCTATCTGATGTCTAGGGAAAACAACATGATACACAAAGAGACTTCCTGTTCAATTCTCACCTCCTCTGGATGTACTCCAGGATAGGCTACATTATCGTGAATAACCCACTACTCTCACTGATATAGCCATTTTACAGGGGACATGCATAAGGAAGGTGTTTTATAAAAAGTTGAGGGGCCAATAAAGGGAAAAACTGGAAAAGGAGATTAAAATAACTGAGCTCATATACAGGGAGACCCCCTCTCAACACCTAGTGAAAGAGGTCAATTCTCTGAAAGGTCAACTATGCACTTAAGACACCAATACTGAAGAACAGTCAATATTGAACCTCAAACACCTTTACTATGCACCGGGCAACAAAACAGAAACCCACTTAGTATGACAGGTCCACATCAAGCAAGAACAGGGCTTAGTGAAGGGGATTCGGCTAGAGAGTGGGGGCAAAACAAGTAAAGAAGAGTCAAAATTAAAGCCTTTGCTAGACGACACAAAAAAAGAGAAGCTATTGCAGCACAACCATTAAACCTAATTTGTTTAAACAACCAAGAACAGTATTGGTTATATATTAGAATAAATCCATAATGTAATTTCAGGTCTCTGCACAATGAAGGCGATGAGGGAACACCAATCAGTTCAAAATAATCCAATCAGATCAACATGATAAATTTCCTCGTTTCCTTTTTTAAAGTTCAAACATTAAAACTCCCAGCACACGATTAGCCGACACGTTTCGTCTGATACACAGACTTTTTCAAGGCAAAAGTTTCGCAATGTTGACTAACTCTAGTGAGAAGACACAACGTCACTGAAGCGCATCAAATAAGAATGAAACCAGACCCGAAATTACATTATGGATTTATTCTAATATATGACTAATACTGTTCTAGGTTGTTTAAACAAATTAGGTTTAATGGTTGTCCTGCAATTGCTTCTCTTTTTTGTGTCTTGTTATATGCAAGTTATTTGTTTAATGTGCGTGGTAGCACCTTCAGGTAGTAGGTGTTTGAAGCTGACCTAGCACCCGGTTGCCAATATAGCAACGCATACATGTGTCACGCATATTACGGATATCTTTTTTACAGTTAAAATGTTTGGATGTGCGGTTATTCCCTTTTAGGGAACACCACTACCTTTTCTTTCTCATAACCTTTTCTAGGCTACTATGCCTTGCTATACAAGTCTGAAACCCTCCATCACCCTGAGGCACTGCAAGATAATTAATTAGCTACCTATTCCCCACCCAGTAGCTGACATCGGAGCTTGAGAAATAGAATTCCCAAATCTCAGAAGATGAAGTCAGGTGAGGTAAGGTAATGATTTATTTGTACATGATTAATTAAAACCTTTACAAAAAAGTGAAGTATTGCTAGAAATTGCTAAGAAATCATTTTCTACAGATTCTGAAATGTAAAAATGTGCGTAATACCAGTTTATAGTCATTAATAAAGTTGAAAGTTTAAAAGTTTGCATTGCAAGTTCATCATCGCCAGGTAAAATTCAAATATGAGACCCAGAGACAATTAGAAATTACTCTAGATTAAATAGATTACTATATGCTTATGCTCTAAAGTTCCCAGATGAAGATAGTACTAACTTATTGATCTTAGGGAACGTGTACTTCCCCACGTTGTACTGTTGTTACCTCGACTTTACAGTGTCCGTGGTGCATCTTCAGATGTGTCAAGCTACCATCAAGGAGCAGTTCGAGCTGCCTCTTATTGATCCACACTCAGCTTGCTCTTGTGTCTTTTTTGTTATTTGTTGGTCTTAGGAAAGCTATACTTCCCCAAGTTGTACCATTGCTCCGTTGTTACCTCAACATCAAGTGCCCGTGGTACGTCTTCAGATGTATCAAGCTACCATCAAGGAGGTGTTCGGGCTGTCTTTTGTTGATCCGCACTCAACATGCTCTTGTGCCTTTTTGTTACTAGGTCAAAAACTTTGTGTCCTGACAATTTAATTTTGTTTCAGTTGGATTAAAGCACAATTTGACTGGTTGCCTGCATGCTCGAACACCTTGTAAATTGAAAGATGGACGTAACAGACTGTGCCCAATATCCTTTAATTTAGGACAGATGCAAACAATATGAATAATGTCTTCCTTACCAGTTCCACATAAGCGACACTGTTGCGGGTAGTTTTTTCTTTCCCAAGGCGGCAGGTGAGGGGCAACTGGAATTACTCCGAGGAGTAATTTTAAGAACTTTTCTTTTGTTTTTATGTTAAGTCCAATTTTAAGGTACGCTTGAGGTTGCAATGATCTGTAATCGCTAAGCATGATTCAGCCACGTGCTCTTTTAGTTAATGCCGTCTTGTCCTCAATGAAGGACATGATTTGTACTGATTTTTTCGCGATTTTTATTAAAAGACAAAAGATCAGTGGGAGTGCCCCAAAGGTCTGACTGTCCTAACACTTGAAGGGAGTCAAATAAATAATCTCTGTCTGAGGATTTTCTGTGTCGGAGTAGCTCTTCCCATAGGTTGGAGTTTAAAGAACCAACCTCGCCACTGCAAATCTTATGCCAACTAATGACATAAGCGCCCCTTCTTTCCAGTGTTTGTTTTAAAAGGCCGAATTCTAGCCGAATTTGCGCTGGAGAAACATATCGTGGCAAGTTAAAGATTGCTCTGTATGAATTTGCTATCACTATATCCAGTAGTGCAGCATCCTTTCCTTGAAGGGGCTCACTCCCATATGTGAGGGTCAGCTGTAGCTTTACACGCAAAACCTGAAGCAAGGAGTCAAAAAGTCGGGAAGTTTGACCTTTTAGGATATTGCCAGATAAGTCACAGTTCCCTTCCCCGCAGGGACTCCAATTCGGATTTGAACGAGTTCTTATGGTCCAAAATTACTCACAGGTATTTGTAAGTAGTTACCAGGTCCAACCCTTGTCCATTTAGGTGCCAATTGATCTTCCTCTTTTTCCGATAGTTCACTGCCATGATCTTGGATTTTGTAAAATTTATTTGCAGGCAATTCCTTTCTGAAAAGGTGTGAGTTACATTCATAAGGTGTTGGAGGCCGATGGAGGTCCGGCTTATCAATACCAAGTCAACCGTGTACAGCAGATTTGACAGCGGAGTTTTCGCCAGTTTTGGCGCATGACAGGGGCATTTGTCGAGTTCTTATGGCAAATCTGAAAGGAAAAGATTAAATAAAAGCGGAGCTAGAACACAACCCTGTTTCAACCCTTTTGTTGTCGGGATGTGTTTAGAGAGGTTCGTTCCTGCTCCTAGTTTAGCCTTAATCCAGGTGTTTGCATGCAGTAGTTTTAACTGGTCCAGAAGCCGTTAGGTATTCCCCAATTTTCCAATTTCCGCCAGAGCTTTTTACGATCAACGTGATCAAAAGCGGCAGTGTAATCAATGAAGCAAAGGAATAGGGGAGATTTGGCCTCTTTTGCTGCATCCATCAGTAGGGTCAGTGCCATGATGTTTGTTGTGTGGCCCCTTGACCCCGGCAGAAGCCGGTTTGATTAATTGGGACGATTGAATTATCAGATGCCCATGATGTTAGTTCCTCCAGTATGGTTCCTGCAAAATACTTAGACTCCACGTCTATAAGGGCAATGAGCCGATAATGGTTTGGGAGTTTCCAGACGCCCTGTTTGAAAATTGGGCTTTATTATTGATCCTGACCAGGACTCCAGTAATGTCAGGGTATCCTTTATGTCTTTAGAAACCAGTGTTAATGCAACACTCCAAAATTACGCGTACGTTTAAAATAGCATTGGTGGAATGCCATTTGGACCGGGGGCACCAGTTGGTCTGCCCCTTGCTATTTGCCTCTTAATATCAGCTGATGTGGCGTCATGATGTTCAGTTTTGGCAGAGGGAGGAGAATTTAAGCCTAGCATCAATTTACCCATACAAGAGGATAGCATGATTCCTTTTGGGTCTAATTCGTGGGAAGTGGCTGTTATGTGGCCATTGCCTGTTGATTTCACCGCTGGGCTCCTTTTTCCCTATTTCTTCAATGTTCCCCTCATTATCAGCGGCTGTACTGTTAAAATGCGTGAAGAGGTATCCTGTCCATGCTTCCTTCGTTATATTAGAGTTTAAACCAAGATGGTTTGGATTCTTAATTCTTTTGATTAGTTGCCAAAACCGTGAGCTGTTTTTTTGTTTAACTTCGTGGAGGAGCTTGGCCCATTATTCATCGTTTTTTTGTTTCTTTTTTTTCCCATTTCTTCCTTTTTAACAGTTTTTTCGCTCTCCGAAGAGCAACTTGCAGCTCCTGGTTTGTTGGATTTTTTTCGCATCTGTCTCAGTGTTCGCTTCATAATTTGCTTTTGTACTTTAATTTCTGTGCTAGGTTGTGATCTTGTTGATACTCCCTCTTGTTGGCTCACCCTATCCAATGGCCCTTTCAATAGTTTATCACCAAATGTTACAGTAAAATTTTGCCATATTTCTACTGGCTTTATCGTGAGACTTGCCGCTTGAGCATATAGCGTTTTTGCCATGAGAGATATTGTGCTAATATTGCTGGGGCTGCACCACAGCCGCTTAAGATTTGCGGCCACTTCGATGTTAACTCCTGTAAATGGCTCGATTTTAAGTAGTGAGTTGACTTTTATTGTTGCTTCTTGAGGCAGGTGGTCGCTGTATTCCCTAGTCCCTATCCTAAAGGCTGTTACTTTACCAAGCATATTTAATGATGTGAATGTATAATTCAAATGGGAAGATTGTTTTATTATGAATGAAACGTTGCGACAGGTTGGTCGTCCTCCGGAAAGCGCCCATTAAAGACTCTTAAATTAAGATGTTCTAGTTGCCGTAATAAGTATTTTGAACAACTTGTAGGTTTCCTAATTTTTGAAGAGCCCTGTCTTGGGACTTCCCATGCGGCGCTAAGTTCTTGGTCAAAGGCATCACCTACTCCAGAGCTAATAAGGTACATGTTAAAATCACCTGCCAGAATAATATGATCGGTATCCTCCTCATCCATTATCTGTTTTGTGGCTTCTATCATTTCCTTGGCAGCTTTCAATTTCCTTTTGGGGTGAATGTAGGCGTTAATTACTATGACTTCTTGGCGTACGCTGTTAAGCCCGAGTACTATCTTTGCCGCCTGCATGGTGCTTGGAGGTGCTATTTGAGTTTCTATTGTTGGAATCTCTCCTATTGTTACTATAGATGCCATAATCATTAAACCCCCCGACCGACGACCAAAATCAGAGCATTTTATTGCTGGGATACAGCAGGATGTGTATCCTTGGAATCCAAAGGCCTTTTCCTCCCAGGTCTCTTGAAGCAGTAGCAAGTCAAATAATTTTAAATATTGCTGAAACTCCGGATCCTCACTTTTACTAGCTAGACCGTTAATATTCCAGGTACATATGCTAGTTTGTCTGGAATTGACCAAGGCAGAACCAAGGATACTCTCCCTTTGTCAATTTGTGTGATCTTTTATAATAGTACACTGAATTTGCCTCCAATTTTGTATTGTGGCTGGCAAGGCATGTCGCGAGACCTTTAAATCTTGGGCTGAGGGAATAGTCTTTATGTCTTAGGCATGCACTCTTGGGGGGGGGGTGGACTCCTAGCTCCCTTTAATACTGAATTGGTATTTTTCTGTGGAGATGTCCTAGTGGGAAGTAGGAAAGGTGTCGGATCAGGAGGTTGCTTTTCAATTTCCAATTTTATCCCCCATTGCTTGGATGTGTTTTCTCAGAAGATGAAGTCAAAGCAGCCTCAAAAGACTAAGAAAACACAAGGCCCGACAGATTCTCAGGGAGAATTTACAAAGCTTTTGCAAGTAGGTTAGCACGTACATTAATCCGCCTATGCAACTTCTTCTTGGCAACAGGGAGTGTCACCCACTGGATGGCTGAGGCCACTATATCATTAATACCTAAATAAAAATGGAGAGACCAGTGGCCTTCTTGAACGTAGATGTTAAAGTCTACACAGAAATTCTAGTCCAATGACTATAGAAAGTCTATCCAACACTGATGCACTGAGATCAATCTGGCTTTATAAAAGAACACCAGACACGATAATTTCAGGCAGGTCATACATCTTTAAAAAAGCAAAGAAAGATCGCTGGCTAATAAGCAGGCATAGGATGCAACAAAAAAAGCACTGATCGAGTGGACTGGTGTTGACTGCCATTTTTTAAAGAAAACAAAGTGATAGTAATGGGACCAAAGTTTATAACAATGGCCATGGCTGGTACAAAGCACCCAGACACAGAGTAATTCTGAACAGGGAAATGTCTAAAACTTTTTAATTAGAGAGGGGAACACCCCATAGCAGTAAACCTTTGATCATCAACATAAGAAATGACTGGGACTGTTGGACTTGGCCTCTCTGCAGAACCACCGTAAATGTTTTTGCCTTCACCCATTCTGTTTCCTGCACTCCTTTTTGATGACTTTTAGGATTTTGTGCACTTTACCACTACTCATCTGTGCTATAGTGCTTGAGCTCTCTCCTTTAAACATGGTAAAATTGGCTTACACCAATTGTAAAGTGGTACTACATGTACCCAGGGCCTTTAAATTAAATTAAAATACTGCAGCACTGATTTTGCCACCCACTTGACTAGCCTTCTTAAACATGTCCCTGGTCTGCCATTGCAACTTGTGTGCGCTGTTTGAAACTGCCTAGAAAAAGGCCTAGACCTTCCTTTTTAGGTCTCGCGTGGCGTGGCAGCGCATGCGCTGCTCGCCTCGCGAGATTTATTGTTGACAAGGACTTTCAGAAGAGGGCTTTAAGCCCAGCCCCTCATTTCCATTGGCTGGCGTCACCGTTTATGCTAAACGGTGGCCTGCCATTGGAAATGAGGGTTTTCTGTAAACGCCCTTTCGCCTCCGAGCCGGAATCGGTGGACTGCTTTGCGTCTGTCGCAAAGCACTTTCTTATCTTTATGGGGCCATGTGTTTCTAATTAGAAACACATGGCCCCATGCGATCTCCATGCTCCGGCTGCAGCGCGGTCCTCTTTCACTTTCGGGACCGCGCTTATTTTCAGAGCATGTGGAGCATTCCGACCGTGCTGCCTGAGATGCAAGGTACCCAGTGTGGTCTGGAAGCTGGCTACCCACAGCCTCAGAGGTTCTTGTTGATGGAGTTGGCCTCTGATCTCAGCGCACAGAGGGCATGTAGACTTCGCACTGTATTTTCTTGCTGGTGTTTGTCTCTGTGATGACAGCGGTGTTTCGTCTGAGGTGAGCCCGGCTGTTTGTGGGGCGTTGGTGGGTGTTGGGGTGCTGAAGAGGTTAAAGGGGGCTGCGAGTGCCAGCCTCCTCTGCATGATGTTCGGGGTGCCACATCAGCCTCGCCACCCACGGGGGTGAAGTGAGGTGGAAGACTTGCAGCGGGTGCTGTCCCGGCACAGGCAGTGCTGGTTACCCCCAACCCCCCCGCACGCTGAGTTGCAGGGGGACTCACTCGCCACGCCTCCTCAGGTCACCCCGGTTGCAGGACCTTGCCAGTGTGCTCTTGATCTTGTTCCGGGGCACCGGCCCTTTAATGCAGCAGATTAGAGCCGTAGCCTCGGCTGATCCTCAGATTGTGTCATCCCGGGAGATCAGGGCACCGGGACTTGACATCGGTACAGCGCGGCAAGGTTTCCTGCAGTATAAAGGTGGTCCTGCCCATGGGCACTGCAGTATAATGGAGGTCGGTGCAGAGATCGCTCCGTGCAGTTTTGAGGGTCTCCTGTCTTAAGTCGGACAGAGCAGGGGGCACCCATTGGCCCTATGTGTGAGAGTAGTGCTGGGGTCATCCGGTGCAGTAACGGACAGGGTCAGCGCACAGATCCCCATTGCCTGCGGGGGTCGTCACTTCGCAGTGCAGGGTTCACCCGTTGCACGTGGCGCAGCGCGATGGTCTCTTTGCTGCAGTCCAGGATGCGTTGTCAGAGCACGCGGGGTCTGGCAGCTTCTGAACGTACTGATATGGCTAGAATGAACGTGAATGCCTTTTGCTCAAAATGTGCTTCCATATCCCGGCGCATCTGTTTGTACCTGAGGAGGTGTGCGCGCAGGAGTCAACTCTTAACATAACCGGTCGGCCCTTACGGGGGTGGCATTGAGCCTATAGCGGTCTATATTTCGCTAGAGGGATGTGCGCATTTACGCCTGACCGGTTGAATAATGTTGAGTCGTGATTACGTTACACTTGAGGGCTCCATATATAGGCTGCGTAATTATTTTGGGGGTGTAAACGCAGTCTTTGTTTTAGCATTTGTTGTAAATTATAGTAGACAACATTGATGTTTTGGTGGGTGGTGCGCCCTGCCGTGTGTGGTTGCCTCTAGCTGTACTGCTTGCTGTTTTTGCCTGTGGGTAGGAGCACGTCGGAGCAGGGGGTGTGTATCCGGACCGTGTGTTGAGCGCTGGTTGCAGCCTCCGTCCTAGATCGGCCGGACTGTGCCTGGAAGCTCATCGCTGCTCTCATGTAAACTAGTTTGCGTCTTGGAGCGCCAGCAGCAATAGGTGGGGACACGGAATGTAGAGCGGCCCCACAGGATTGAAACCTGTGCCCCGCTGGTTCTGAACTCACGGAGCGAGGCGTGCTGGGGCCGTTCTTGGCGCGAGTGTGGAGGTGCACCAGCACACCACCACCCCCCCACCCCCTTCCATATCAGGTTGGAGCTAGGAGGCCCCGCAGCTTCTCAAGGGCTTCTCCTGGTCCGTGTGAGCCTCGGCGACCCCTCGGAGCCTCTAGACTTGTCACATGCCACCATACGCCTGGCCTGCGGGAGCAGCAGGTTCAGTGGCACCGAGGCCTAGAGCCACGAGGGCCTCATTGAACCCAGAATTCCCTACCCACAACAGCAGTTAAAGGGACACTTTCTTAGCTCGCGTCACTCCCAGTGCATCCTTGCTAAGCTTTTGTACTCCGGGTCCTATATAAACCCCCACGGCCTGCCCTCCAGTGGATCTAGACACGCTGTAGGGACGCCAGGGCGCAGCTCCAATGGAGACTGTGGGGGCCCCTTCACTCCACATCACTGCGTGGCCGCACATTAAGGCACCGAGAGCAACGCTGTAAATTCCACGCACTGGCCGGTGGCGTAGTCGCGGTCACTGGCCTTAGGCTTGGAAGTAATGGGCCCCTGGAAGCTGCTAACCTGAATTGTCAAATAAAGCAATAATGAGGGTTCGGTGGGCCCTCCTCGGACCTCTTGGCCCCGGTGTCCCTGTACCTGCTACACACTAGTGCACGCTGCGTCCCTGGCGCTGGCTGGAGCGCAGTGACTGCTGTCTCTGCTCAAATTGTTGTGACACCTTGGAGAACTCTGCTACATGTTCTCCAAACTCCTCTCCTTCGAGCCTTTTTTGGAACCCTCGACCCCTCCCCGACGCCCCGATATCTCTTGTCAAGGTGCACTCCTAGCACCCCCCTTCCCAAACACAGACAGTTACACACACGAAGACACATAGGCAGACATGGACACAGCGGCGTCACTATGGGGGTGCGGGGGGTGCGGACCGCACCGGGTGACACCCTCACATGGGGTGACACCAACAGGGCCGGTGTGCGCAGAGCAACCTAGCCTTTTAGGAGGAGGACGTGCCTGTGCGCAGTGCGCACTGTCTCCTCTCCTTTCTTTTATTTGCTTCCCTGTGAAATGGATCCAAAAAAGAAAATCACTTATGCTGGAAATCAATATCATATTTTTCTGACATTTAATTCCAAAATGCAGCATCGGGAATAAAAGTTTAAAAATATGAAAAATAAATAACTAAATAAAGTAAGACAGAGAGGTAGCAAACTGTCCAGATTGATTTTATTCACACCCAAGCACATTAGCGCCACTTTTACAGTGTTTACCAGTGAAGCGCTATTTTTGTTGTCTTGGCTTTGTTTTCCCTGGGCTTGGAACTAGTGCACCAATCCTGGAGGTACTGCAATGTGAGGATTGAAAAACAAAATTTGTACTGCTGCTCTGTATCTAGGGATGTTGTCTTTTTTTACCATACTGCTTACGTTTTGTAAGGATAAGCAATGGCCATTGAAATGGGTCCATTCAGGGCCCTGTTGTCATGTCCTTAACTTTTCAGGCAAAAGCACTCACTGATTTCTGAACAGTGAGTGTAAAAGCGTTAAGGTAACCATGTTGTTCCTGGTTGCATCTCACATGGTTTGCCAAATTTTGCATTCCCTATGATTGTTTGCTTTTTCCAGGATGCTGTCACTTTTTTTTGTAGGCCACATATTGCTCTTGCCCAGTGCGTAATTTAAATTGAGCCGCATCCAGGTGTTTATAGCTGGCAACAATTGGGTTGTAGTTGAAGGCAGTCTGAGTTTTTCTCAGTGGGACAGTATGGTGTTCAGTGGGGGAGAGGATGTGGCACTATGGCCAGAGCTGCTGAATTTGGAACTGGGTAACCAGGTTCAGCCTTAATAACCAGTCCGCCAGACCACTCTCCTGAGAGAGCACTATCTCATGCTAGACCTTAGAAGGCTTCACAAGACATCAGAAGCCCCGGTGTCGTAGCACCAGCAGGTGGACCCTAGCATGACAAGTGTAGGTTAACCTTCAAGGCTTGTCCACCACTATTCATACTGAAGTTCACCTCCAGTCTTGCGGGCAGGCCTATGAAGCAGTACACCCTAGAACAGTGACCCGGTCACAGAGATCACAGGACCCTTGAGAAGGGCCAGCTCTAGGGCGGTACAACCGGTGTGACTGCACCAGGTGCTCACTTTAGGTGGAGACATCATTTTTGCAAGTATATTATGGTTTTAAAAGCGCTTGCTGCCTCCTTCCTGGCCTCCAGTAATTTTCGGTAACAATAAAAATGTCATGATGACTGGTGATTAATGTTCTTCCTAGAGAGAGAGCGAAATTTTGTCTAATAGAAGATTTAACTCATGGAAAGGTAGCTCAGAGGGTTAATGTACCTGCTGCAAATAACCTGTACCATGCAGATCACAAAGTGCACATAATGTAAATAGGCCAGTGGGCTACTGCTTTTGTCAGAGAGATCCTTTTGTTACTTGCAGTTTATAAGTTAAAATCCTAACATAGAACAGTGAGCTATTAACTGTCATCTACTCCACAGCAACACAAGTCACATTTTTTATCAACTTTTGATACGTTTGAGCAACAAACAATTTATTAGTTTAAATGGTCAGATCATGCTGCAGATCTTACATTATGAGGCAAATATGGCAGAGCCATTATTATTTAGAAAACATTTGCAAACTAGGATTTTTAGCCACTCATGTTTGAACTGCTGTTTTGGAAAAAGGAGAAATGCTGATGACAGAAACTCTATGGCTCGGAGACAAATGGCTTGTGCTTCCACATTTTATCGTATTTGGGGACATTCTGTGATTAGAAGCATATCCCACTTTGTGAACACATTTTACTGTCAATAACTCATTATAACCTTAAATAATCACGTGTATCAATTGGTTGATAAAACTGGGCAGTGAAACCAAACAAATACAAAAAATTGGGATGTTTGCGCATTCTGGCCACGCCTCTGGCTCTGCCCACTGATCCAATCCTTGGGTTATTCCCGCCCTCTGATTCTCCGCCCACAGTTCCCCTACTTTTTTTCCCCCACTTCGACCACTGATATATCGTGTTGCTGGATAGTGGGAACACCACACCAGTAAAAAGTACCATACCTATGATATTATAAATTCCAAGCTACTGTTGACTAGCAGGTAACCCACTGTACAACCTGATTAATGAATCATTATCACACTGTTGTTAACCCCTTCGCTGCTGCGGACATTCCGCTGCAGCGCTGGGGGGGGCAGGGGGGCAGCGCGGCGGGCCTGTGCTCATGACGGAGCCGCTCCGTCATGAGCCACAGTTGAGCTGTGCTCATGACGGAACGGTTCCGTCATGACTCCGCCCATTTGCGTTGTCGCCCCGCACAGGCGGGAAAACAGCGCCGCGCAGGCGGAGCGGCCGCCGACAGGATTGTCATGACGGAACCGTTCCGTCATGAGCACACGGCAACCGTGGCTCATGACGGAACGGTTCCGTCATGAGCAGGGAAGGGGTTAACAGGCACATTTTGTAAATATAGGACCTACATTTACAAACGTTACTAAGGATTCTGTATGGTCCCGTTATTTGCCAACTGTGTCCACTGGCGGACTCGGAGCGGACTCGGTCCATGCGGTAAGTCGTGAGGGGGTGACACCATGAGTTACCCGCACCGGGTGACACCAACCCTAGTGACGCCACTGCATGGACACGTGCACTCACGCACCAACACCGGAGGCACGCACACACGCACGAACTGCACAGAATCCCCTTTGCCCCCCCCCCGAAGCTGGCCAGCCTCTCAATGCTACCACGTGTCCCAGATCCATGTCTGACTGATTAGACCAGGTCTGATTTTATTTTTTTAAGAATTCTGGGACTTGTAGTCTTTTTTGAAAGCGGTATAAAATAAATCTGGACTACAAGTTCCAGAATTTAAAGAAAAAAACATCCCTCGTGGACCTAGGAAACTTGGGAGTTTCCTCACATCCATACACTTTAAGGCAAGGGCCGCTTCGTGAGTGGCTGGTGAGCTCCTGGCAGTATGCCGGCTCGATTGCAGTGTCCGTGGAGGGGTGTTCAATCCACGGGTCGGCTCTCTGCTTTCGAGTGTGTGCTTCAGAATTTCAATTAGGTCCGAATTGGCGCAAATCTCTCACCTAATCCAATAAGCGCCAAGTATAATGCACTGCTCTCTTCACGTGCACCGGGGCCTGCAGTGCTCCCCACAGACACAGAGACTGCCTCAGGAAGAGAGAGGGGGTAGTATAGGGCCACAAAGTGAGAGCTAGAGGGGACAGAGCCAGAGGAGAGAGAGAGGCGACAGGAGGAAGAGATCGAGCGACAGAAGGGGTGGGAGGTGGGCTCGAGTGGGAAGAGAGTGACGCGGAAGACTAGCGGCAGGGAGCAAGTAGATTGGAGGAGAAAGATAGATGGGGAGTTAGGTGGAGTGCGAAAACCTGCTGGTATAAAGACAGAGAAGGAGAGAACAAAAGGTACAGAGGGAAGAGAAACAATAAGTGGGAAAGGGCCACAGATGAGAGATGTGGATAGAAGCAAGCATGGTGAAAGGAGAGATGGAGAAAGATACGCGAGGAAACGGAAGGAGGAGAAAGATGACAAATAGACAAAGTGTGTATGTGGCTTCGCAATGCTGTGCAGTCCTGTGACGAGGAGCACTCCGGAGAGATGGGACTAGACATGAAGTCTATACCTTCGTTTTGTTTTTAGTGTGCGTAAGGATAGTTGAGCGAGCGCTATGTGTCGCCCGATTCTAAACACTGCTTACAACAAATGACACCATTTAAACCTATTAATACTCAGTTTTTCGACCTCGACAGAATGGTTTGCTTTACCTATTTTCGAACTCGTGACCTGCAGGTCACCGCAGATGTCAGCAGCTGCAACCGTAACTCATCGAGTAAGTAACCCAATGTGCCCTTGGCAAGGACTTTAAGTGCGCCGGGTCTCACCGGTGCTGAGCACCGGCAGTTTTTTGAAGGAGGCCTCGAAACGGGTCTCTATCGGGCTCGGTTTTGTGCCCTGGCACAGACGGTCTATTTTTTACAGACTGAAGTGACAGCGTTGTAGGGGAAGGGAAATGCTTTAAAGAGAATCATTTTCTCTTTGGATTTCCTTTCTCTTTTTGAAACTCAAGAGCAGCAACATCGTCGTGGTGTCACCAGGGCGTTAAGAGGAAGCTTTCTCAATATTATATAAAAGCCATTGTCACTGCTTAT
Source organism: Triturus cristatus (assembly GCF_964204655.1). Taxonomy (NCBI): domain Eukaryota; kingdom Metazoa; phylum Chordata; class Amphibia; order Caudata; family Salamandridae; genus Triturus; species Triturus cristatus. The sequence goes on along the minus strand of NC_140589.1, from coordinate 237,254,738 downwards.
TTATCTTATGCAACTAACAACCATTGACAAAGCCGATAGTCCTGAATTGTTGTAGGTATGATGTTACTTGTTGTATCATGTATCTGGGTGCATTGAAAGAAACAGCAAAATATAAGTTGGGCGGCCTAATATGCTAAGCACAGATTTTTAGCTTACATGCCTTTAAGCCACGCCCTTAACTGCATAGGCCACGCCCCTTTGAGACACCCCCAAAGTTTTTTCACTTCACTTTGATAGCTTTATTTCGGTCAGTGACCATAAAAGCACAGATAAAATATGTACATACACGTAAAATGCATAAATAATTCAGTATTTTGGATAAAAAGTTATTAAACAGCAGTTATCAAAGTGGGAACAAAGAACAATAAAATTCCATTTGTATTAAAAGTTAATAGTTGGTTGATTGATCAGAGCTGACCTTCTTCTCCACATACCATATAAAAAACGGGAGACAGAAAACACAATTGGGGGGAAGTGTCATAGCGTAAAATCCTGCAGGCTTGCGCACAGTGCTTTAATCCCAAGTTTCTGCACAATGGCACGAGCCAGGCTCTTCGTATTTTGTTGTAAGCGGAGCAGAAAAATAGAACATGGGCAAGGTCTTCTTTGGTTTTATTACAGACGGGACAAACCCCCACACTTCTTCCCGTCCACTTGCAAGTCAATTCCCCAATCGGGAGACAGCCGTATCTTAATTGGGTATATAACTTCTTTGCTCTGGGCGGCTGAATCAAGTCTAGGTACTCCTCCTTACTGGGGGTCAGTTTTATTTGCAGGAATTCCGTTGTCAACCTACCCATAGATGACAGGCGGTATAGTTGGTCCAGATTATGCTGTCTAATTATAGCTAACAACTCCGTTCTTTTTACCGCCAGACAGCCTTGCTCTGGGGTCTCCCAAAGTTGGGGGAGGCCAATCTGGTATAGTGTGGCCTTTATATGGGATAGCCAAGGTATGTTTCTACTCTTCAGCTGATCCCAAATTGCAAGAAACTCAGCTCTGTAGTCGCCGAGCTCTGACGCTGTCCACAGCCTTCTCCAGTACAAGAGGGGTCTGCTCGCCAGAAGTTCAAAGATAGGCTCTAGATCTAAATCTAGTCTCAGGGGTATCAGCGGGGTGCTCTGAGGGAGCCCTATCAAATTTCTAATAAATGTATGTTCGACCTTGGAAAGGGGTGATACACGGGTATGGCCCCAGAGTTCTGCACCGTACATTGCAGCAGGTCTAGCTTGGGCTTTATAAATCTCGAGACCAGGGGAGACTGGTTTAAATAGCGTTTTCCTTTGGAATTTGTTTATACCCCCCGCTATCTGTGTGAGCCTCAGGGCGGATTTGACCACCTGTGGGCCCCAGCCAAAATCTTCGGTCAGGGTAACACCCAGATAGACGAAGGTACCAACCCTTTCCAGTGGGATGCCATTTAGGACTGGGCAGGGGCGAGTGCGCTTCGGGGGGCCGAAGATCATGAACTTTGTCTTTTCTAAGTTGATCTCAAGCCCCCTCGAAGCACAGAATATTACAAAGCCATCCAATACCCTCTGGATGCCTGTAGAGGTTCGAGACAGCAATAAGGTGTCGTCTGCGAACATCAATGCAGGCACCCGTCCAGATGCCAGCCGGGGAACATCACCATTCTTAACCTTGTCCAACTCACCCACCAAACCATTGATGTAAAGGCTAAAGAGGGTGGGGGCCAGGGCACAGCCCTGGCGCACACCTCTGGTAACTGGGAAACGTTCTGAAAGCTCTCCATTTTTCCCGCAACGTACCTGAGCATAATTCTCTTTATGGAAATGCTTCAGAACTTCTAGGAGGTAAGGCGGGAGGTTTAGATCTTTCAGGACCTTCCATAAGCTTTCTCTGGGCACGAGGTCAAAAGCAGCCCGTAAGTCTACGAAGACCAGGTAGAGACTACCCCCTCCCAGAATTACGGTTTTCCAAAACAAGACCTGTAGTCTAAAGAGCTGATCCAGGGTCGAAATCCCTGCTCTAAACCCTGCCTGGTAGGTACTTAATATCTTGTTCTCCTCTGCCCACTCAAGTATTCTATCTAGTAAGATCCGGCCCATAAGTTTCTGTGTAGTATCCAAGAGACTTATGGGCCTGTAATTCGAGGGAGCTAAAGGGCAACCTTTTTTGTAAATAGGAACAATTTCAGCCCCTGCCCAGGTATCTGGTAAATTAGCTCCTGTCAGGACTGCATTGAATAGTACAACTAGATAGGGTCCCCAGATTTTAGGTTGTGAACGAAAGAGATCACCTGGCACTTTACCTAGCCCTGGGGCTTTGTTAGAGGGTAGCCTGGTAATAGCAGATTCTACTTCTTTGATTGAGATAACCTCAATACTTCCAGTAGTCATCTGCTTCCTAGTTCTTAGGTGGCCAGAGTAGTTTCCACGGTCTGACGGCTCCTGAGGACAATGCTCATGTGTAGAATTTAGATCCAATGGAACACAGAGTTGGTCTTTTGGTTGCATTATCCGAGCTCTATTCAGTGGCTCCGGGGTGACCGAGGGGGAAGAATACAATGTGGCAAAGTGCGTTTCCCATACTGAGGGAGCAATGTTTGGCAGGAAAGATTCCCCACTGCCTCCTACAGAAGAACTCACTAGCTCCCAGAAGAGTTTGGCGTCCTTAGTCACCAAGGCATCCCTCAGCGCTTCCCACCTCTCTTCTTCCCATTCCAACCTACTCCTAGACAGCTCCTTCTTATACGCTTGTCTAGCATCTCGAGTGCTGGGTTTATTTTTTGATTTAATTGCTGCGAGAAGGTTCTTTTTTAGTTCCCTGCACCTAGTATTAAACCAAGGAAACGCTTTGGGCACATAGCTCTTTGCTCTAGCTATTGGATAAAAAACATCCCCCAGTTCCAATACTAGCTGTTTGTGTATTTCCACTACCTGCGTAGGCCCAGTTTCAGCAGCCATCCGAGTTATCCAGGGTATCGCGGTTTGATAAATTTTCGCAAGTTGTAAAGGTGACGTTGCCAGGCGAGGCCATTTCACCCTTCTACGGTTGTTAGATAGTACAAGAGGAGGAATTTCCACATTTAGTGTAGTCTCAGGGTTTTTTAACCCGAAGGACCCTGGCTTCAGAATTAAAGTCAGAGCATTGTGGTCACTATCCTGCCTTTTTTCAACTTTAAAATTCTTTATCTTGCTCCAATTTTTAGCTTCAATCATTATATAGTCAATTATGGAGACCCTGTCTGTCCGGTTAAACGTTCCTGCTGCTGGGCGGTCAGAGTCCATTCTCCCGTTACACGCCCGCAGAGACGTTGTAAGGCAGAAGGATTTTACTTGTAATACCAGAGGTGTCCAAGCTCTGACTGGGGAAATATCCGGGTCTGGGATATGCCATAGTGCATCTACCTCATCCTGCTCACCCTGATCCACCCCACCCAATGGTTCAAACTGGCAGTTAAAGTCCCCGCCGAGGACTATAGAATTACAAGGATCTAGCCCTGAGATAAATGATGCCAGCTCACTCAGTGTGGTTGATTCTTTACCGTTTCTGATTGGCCTCGAATAAACATTGATTAGTGCTACTGGGGGGTTGTTTGGCGGTTGTAATAAAACACATTGGAAATCCAGCGATTTTGTTGGTATTTGTACGGCCTGGGTTCCCAAGTGTGTGGCTACCCATATCGATAGTCCCCCAGACGGGCGGCCTTTACCTAGTGATGTTGCGAGGATATTATAGGTAGCAAAAGTCGGGCTTCTACTATCCTCCAATGCCCAGGTCTCCTGCATTAGGCAAATGTCAAATTTAGTCATAAACGCAGTCCAATCTGGGGAGCCCAACTTGTTTTTTAGGCCAGCTATATTCCAAGAGACCAATTTTATGCAACCTTGTGTTGGATCATCAGGACTCTCAGTGTCCGAGCTATTTATATTAGTTTCCCTGTTTTGTGAGCTATTTATACAATCTGCTAACGGTGCTTCTCCCTCTATGGCCCTTGTCCAGCTGGTAGTTTTACTGGTGAGTTGTTGATCTAGTTTTCCGCCCAAGCCAAGTCAATCCACCTCTTCCAGTACACTGAATCTATTCCAATGTGACTGTAGCGGGTAGAGAGGAGTACGAATAGGCCAGCCTTCTCTATGTATACCTCTATTTTCCAAATTGCAGGGTGGGAGGTGATGCCCCCTATTAAAAATCCTGGCTCTAGAATAGTGCGGTTCCCAGCTAGGAGTAGGATAGAAATAGGAGAGATGTAGAGCAGATATTTGGGTGCTTTGTTTATAAGTGTCACTACTACATATATATTGTACAGCAGTGGCATCCCTAAAATTTAGAATTATTACATCTCCTGCTACAGTCTTTGGGTTCCTCCCAATCCAGCCCACTCTTCTAGCCAGCAATATTTCTCCTGAAATGTCTCTTGGTAGGGGCCTATTTACTGTGAGCCACTGAATGCACTTATTCTTTAACTCATCCTCGTTTTCTCTTTTGCCCTCTCTTAAAGGTGGAACACCCACCAGTGCAACGACAAAAGTTTGTGCTTCGGGTGGTAAATTTATTGTGGGCAAGTGCTGGGCATTAGATTCTGGTATCATATTAGCTTTTGCGGGAATGCTAGTATTGTTACTCAGCTGGCCTTGCTTTAACGTAGTCGGGACTTTATCAGGTTTACTTGCCAGAGTTTTTATGGGTTGGCTGTATCTTTGCTGGGAACCATCGCTAAGAGTGTCTTGGGGTAGAAGGGATGTAGGTTTTTGGGCATCCATAATCAATCCCGTATTGGCAATCTGTGCCGGTTGGCTAGTAGTGTCAGGAACTAAAATGCAGGGAGCTTTATTTTGTTGGGCTTCCATACCAAGAGGGGCCGACGATCTTTGGGAGTTAACTGCCTCAGTTTTCCCCCCGCCTCTGGAGTTCAACATGGAAATCAATTTATCTAGTTTTGATACCAGTGGCTTAAGCTGAATGAGAATTGTACGTTCCAAGGAAGTTTGTAGGTCCGTGACCATATTAGTAACCCAACACGGTATTCCTGGCGCTGCGTCACGCAGATTTTCGGATGGAGTCACCAGGTCATGGTTGGTGTGGATATTTTTTTTTAATTTAGTTGGGGCAGTGTTATTTTTATTTTTATTTTTATTCCTCGGGCACGGCTTACATGTGTCCACCCTTTTCTTCACAACAGGGGGAGAAGCCAGTATAGTGGATCTATCTCGGGGATCCTTAGAATTTTCTATTGGCACCTGACTGGAAGGTAGATCTATATAAGATGATGTCATAAAGGAGCTAACCTCCAGCGCCTCAGTCATAGTGACCGAAGTGTCTCTTTCCTGACTTGGAATGTACAGTGATGGTGTAATGGAGAGCCGTCTCTCGGTATTCTCTATAGCATTAGCCACAACCCCGATGGTCTGCTGGAGCATCTTATCGATAGCAGTCAATGTTGGTAGTGGCTGGGAACCTGCAGCTAGGGACTTAGTGTGTGACCGCGTTGCAGGGGCTTTGGCGTTTGTTTTCCTTCCCCGTTTCATCATTTCCTAATTTTATCACGTAAGGCTAATACACACAATATGAAAATAAATCTACCACAAGTTAACAGTAGATGGAAATAACAATCCAAACAGTTAATAGTCTCTGGTCCGTAAATGAGGGGTCTTGTGCTTCAGTGGGTAGTAAACTTATCCAGAAACATGTGCCTAGTACTAATCAAATGCAAATCAATAGCATAGAACACCGTGGTGACTCACAGTCTCAGGACGAAGGGGATATGGCCCAGCCCGGCCTCCTCCGGCCCCGGACGGCCACAGACGGTCCCGCCCTTGTCCCGGGCTTCTCCCGGCGCTGTCCGCGTCGCGGGGGTCGAGGTCCGGTAAATAGCGCCTCCGGGCGCGCTGACGTCGATATCCGGGCCCCAGGGAATGCTGGGAAGTGTAGTCTTTCCCTGCGCTCCCCCCACACAGCGGTCACCTCTACAAGTGACGGCGGGAGGGAGACGGCGCGGCCACAGCGATCCTCAGGGTCCCCAAGAAAAGGCACCTCTCTCTGATAGAGTTCAAGCCCACACACCTGCTTGCTGCGTCCCCCGCTCTGCCGGGGTCGAGGTCCGGTAAATAGCGCCTCCGGGCGCGCTGTCGTCGATATCCGGGCCCCAGGGAATGCTGGGAAGTGTAGTCTTTCCCTGCGCTCCCCCCACACAGCGGTCACCTCTACAAGTGACGGCGGGAGGGAGACGGCGCGGCCACAGCGATCCTCAGGGTCCCCAAGAAAAGGCACCTCTCTCTGATAGAGTTCAAGCCCACACACCTGCTTGCTGCGTCCCCCGCTCTGCCGGGGTCGAGGTCCGGTAAATAGCGCCTCCGGGCGCGCTGTCGTCGATATCCGGGCCCCAGGGAATGCTGGGAAGTGTAGTCTTTCCCTGCGCTCCCCCCACACAGCGGTCACCTCTACAAGTGACGGCGGGAGGGAGACGGCGCGGCCACAGCGATCCTCAGGGTCCCCAAGAAAAGGCACCTCTCTCTGATAGAGTTCAAGCCCACACACCTGCTTGCTGCGTCCCCCGCTCTGCCGGGGTCGAGGTCCGGTAAATAGCGCCTCCGGGCGCGCTGTCGTCGATATCCGGGCCCCAGGGAATGCTGGGAAGTGTAGTCTTTCCCTGCGCTCCCCCCACACAGCGGTCACCTCTACAAGTGACGGCGGGAGGGAGACGGCGCGGCCACAGCGATCCTCAGGGTCCCCAAGAAAAGGCACCTCTCTCTGATAGAGTTCAAGCCCACACACCTGCTTGCTGCGTCCCCCGCTCTGCCGGGGTCGAGGTCCGGTAAATAGCGCCTCCGGGCGCGCTGACGTCGATATCCGGGCCCCAGGGAATGCTGGGAAGTGTAGTCTTTCCCTGCGCTCCCCCCACACAGCGGTCACCTCTACAAGTGACGGCGGGCACCTCTCTCTGATAGAGTTCAAGCCCACACACCTGCTTGCTGCGTTAAGTTTTTTCATCCCACTTAAAGCCCTGCCTTGGGGGCGTATTGGAGCTGCGAGGTGTGGCAGATGGAGCCACACCAGATGGATGTGAGAAACATGAACTCCGGGCGCCTGTTCACGAGTCCTCAGCGCTCACGGAAGCTGCAGCGTGTGTCCCACAGCTCTGCTTTCTTTGAAGACTTTCTTGTCAAAGCGGCTATGAACGTATAATGAGGGCCTGGCAAGTAACTCACATTAGGAAAGTGATATATATGTGTTCTGTTTCCAGCCCCAAGTTGAGCAGCTGCTGACATCTGGATGCCTTGGTCCAGGATGGTGCAACACAGGGGCCTGTTCCACACCATAATCTTCACAGACTGCGTCACAGCTCAAACAGGAGCATTTTTAGTATCTTTTTTTTTGCTAACGTAGGCAACTTCCGGACGATCTGAAGAGTTATCAGAGGCCGGGCACCTTACAACTTCAACTCAATAAAAGATGCACAAATTTTAATTTTCAAACAAGATGGCACTGCGCATTGAGTAGTTCCTTTCATTGGTGTCAGTCACAATAATCAAGTTACTCAATTGATGGGGGTCATTGGAGACCTAGCATACAATTTAAGAGTGACATGGATAAAACAAAATGAGCTGTCATCTTGCTTATCCAGATAGTATTTCAACAAGCATTTGCAATTCAATAGGTCTCGCAATTACGCAAGTTTAAGATATTGGCATTGTAAATGATACCGCCTTTCATTTATGTTTTAAAAACAAAAATAAAAGGCAATGTTATTTGCAATGTTAATAACTCAAACACGCGTAAAACCTATTGCATTGCAAATGCTTGTCAATACATATAAGTCAGGGTAGGCCCTAAACAGTCGCAAAGAATAGGGTGCATTGTATTTAAAAAGTTGGTCATGTACTTTTACGTTTTACAAGTCCTGATAGTGAAAAACTGGCAAATTTGTTTTTCACTATTACAAGGCCTACCTCTCCTATAGGATAACATTGGGTTACATTATTACACTTGATAAGTGATAACTTTCAATTGACGATACAACAAACAAATGATGGACGGAATGCTGACAATGCAGACATTCTCCCCCAGTCAAGAGATCTGGGTTAAATCCATCGTTCTTTTGCCCAGTACGCCACCCCAGTTTAGACATGGCCATATGCAAATCAGTCTTGACCCTGTGCCTCAAGGGAACAGTCAAGCCCGAACTGCCAAGCCATGTCTTCCCTGGACCGGAATCAAGCATCCTAGGACCGGTTTCTGGCTATCAGCCGTCATCAGCCAGGATAGCTTGACTCCAGTGGCGTAGTGAGCATGGGTCCCACGTCTGGGAATACCCATCCCACTTAGGGCGAAAAGCGTTACAACAAACAAATGATGGACGGAATGCTGACAATGCAGACATTCTCCCCCAGTCAAGAGATCTGGGTTAAATCCATCGTTCTTTTGCCCACTACGCCACCCCAGTTTAGACATGGCCATATGCAAATCAGTGAAACCCCGAAACCGATCCTAGAATACCTGGTTCCAGTCCAGGGAGGACCTGGCTTGGCAGTTCGGGCTGGACTGTTCCCATGAGGCACAGGGTCAAGACTGATTTGCATATGGCTAGGTTCAAACTGGAATGGCATGGTGAGCAAAAAAAACGCTGGATTTAGGCCCAGATCTCTGTACTGGGGTGAATGTATGACATTGTGCTGCATTCTGTCCATCAATTGTTGTTTTTGCAACTTTCAATTGACAGCAGGTGGGAATTTCATGTTTAGTGTCTGAGAAATTGAAATTTAAAACTTTCTTTTATAGTAAAGTCAGATTTTAAGTCACAATTCTGAAAATGCCACTTTTATAAAGTTGGCATTTCCTTGTCCATACTATTGGGTGCCTGCAACCTGTTCCTGGGTCACATGACTTGGTGTAGTTTGCCTTTGTGCATTAACATCACAATAGAGGGACTGGGTTTTGCCAGAAAGGGCCATCTCTGACTTGATAGAGGGGCAGAGCGGTCACCTACCACACTTGCACTTCAAAGGCAGAGACTCAGCTCACACACAAAGAACTTCACACTAGCCTTTTGTGCCCTCCTCCAGACTCAGGCCATGGCAGGGAGGCAGAAAATTTCAGACACCTCTATAGGAGAAAACTCCAGAACCTCCCCCACTCTAAAGTGGGCACCAGGTATAAAGAGAGGGGCCCTCACACCCACTCTTCAGTACATTCCTACAACTGACAATACTACAGAAGAGCGATGCCCTGATGCTTGAGAACTGCTCTACTTGTTGTGTAGGAAGACTGGACCTGAACCCTTCATTCTATGCTTAAGTAACTCCAAGGGACAGCTAACTGACCTCCTGTTCTGAGCAACAGGGATATAACAAGCTCCAGAAGAGTCCATGCAACTGCCCAGCTGACCTGCTGCACTGAACCAGCAACTGGACCTGCCTTGGCCATGCTGGAGTGAGTTTCTGATCCCCAAGAGGTGCCTCTCAGTTCCTGGACTCTTGGTGTGGCATGCGTTAAACCACTCCTTGAAGAAAAAACAGAAATCCTGACGTCTTGGGCTCTTTGCAACTGTGAATGGGCCTATTTGTGCCAAAATTTTGTCACGCGCCAACGGGAAGCTCAAGTGAACCAGACAATTTTTTGATACAGCGACCGGCAATGCCAGATCAGCACTGCGCGCTACAGCATGGACAGCCAGAGGTGACAGCCAACGCAAATCTCCAGCAATGACCATCCGCAATGCTCAGCTTGCTGTCCGTGTTACAGCAAGGTCCATCCGTGAGGTTCTCCATGCTCCTCAGGACTACTTCCACCGCAAACTGAACACTTTGCACTAGACTTAAGAGAGAAACTTTTTCAGCAGGAGTAACCTGGTCCATGTATTAAGGTCGCGCTTCATCGCGGTCAGTCTGAATTTGTGACCTTCACCCGGTCTCGCATGACCAGATAACTGTGCGTGCCGCTTTGTGCTCTAAAGCAAAAAAGACAGTTGATTGACGGAATGCAGAACAAATCAAAACATTCACCCCCAGTCAAGAGATCTGGGTTAAATCCATCATTCTTTTGCTCACCATGCCACCCCAGTTTAGACCTGGCCATATGCAAATCAGTCTTGACCCTGTGCCTCATGGGAACAGTTAAGCCCGAACTGCTAAGCCAGGTCCTCCCTGGACCGGAAACAAGCATCCTAGAACCGGTTTCGGGGTTTCACCCCATATCTACATAGGACTATCTGACTACATATCTCTCCACTTACGCACTACAATTACCCTGGCACTTCATCTGGGTTCATTCGATACTTGCCAAGATGGTGACTGTCGCCTGCTGAGCAATATGTTCGGCAGGGGAAAAATAAGTGAGGACAGATATCATTATATATAGATACGACACCGGGTTTTTACAACCACCTAACTGGGAGGTTAGCATTAGAGACTTATCCCCTATGGAGAATTTTGTACGAAAAGCCCCAGGGGCAAAGGGAAAAGTCTCCAAATTATAGCAACTACTTCTTACTATCACACCTGAGAAAAAAGATAAGTAGACAAAAGATAAGTGAACAAACTGCAAGGCACGGAACGTACAGACTCACTTGGAGAAATCTTAAAGCTACGCAGTGTTCTAGGAAGGGAGGCATACTACAAACTCCTTTTTAATTGGTACAGGTACCCTACCAAATTACAAAAATACCACACCCTGCAATCACCCTTTTTTGATGAACAGAATGTGGGCTGCGTGGTGGACCAGCTCACATTTGGTGGGAATGTCACAAGTTTCAGTCCTTTTGAGTAGAGATTTTTTACAAGTATGAGGACAATTCTGACCTGAAATGGGGCAAGGCGGAGGAGACTACACTTAGAACGGAGGAGGCCCGAGGGATGCGCAAACACCCGATCTCCATGCCCTGGGCCATGTTATTGCACGCCTTCACGCAGGAAACAGCGGCTGCGGCGAGTACACAACCGATTGATCCCCCGGGGGCGCCAGCGACCCCGGAGCCCACCCTGCGAGCGGCGCGGGCAGTCCAAGCACCCGGTGCCTCGCAGAGGCAGACATCACAGGCCCCACCGCCAGATCCCTCATAGGCTACGACCGATGCCCCAGCCCCTCCGGCCCCCTCCCCCTCTCCGCATCCGCGGCCACCCCGAACCCCCCCCTTTCTTTTTCTCACATTGGTCCAGCTCTCGAGCGCATAGCCACAAGCATTCCTGATAAGACGACATAGTGCACCCCCCATCCCCTGGTTCCCTGCCCCCAGTTCGTTCATAGTTACTCATTGGCTGCACTTCTCTAGCCTCCGACACACCACTCAAAGGGGTTCAATCACATTGCACGGCGCCCCTGCGGCGCGGCGATCAGGGCGCACTCCGGTAGGGCATACCCAGCGGCTGATCCCGGCCACGCACCTGCAGCCCCACTTAGGATAGGGTCGGATGGCCTGAGCGCCCACGAGACTGAGGTCGAAAGGGCTGCGATTGGGCGCTCTTGCTATGTAAATCTCTGTGTTAATGGCGATACCACCGGTGCATGTGTATATTATTACCTATAAATGTCAATAAAAACGTTTTTCAAAAATGAGGACAATTCTGACCTATCCTCTTCCAGAGATATTTGAATTCCTAGAGACTGGAACCCTATCAACAGATATGTGCTTTCAACCTCGGGGGTAGGGGGGGGGTTTGGGGGGACATTTTGATCTTAATCTGCATGGGAGCAGGAAAAGCTCACCTGTCACATGTTGCAAGACTTTGAAACAATATGGGATCCGCTCTTGAATTACTCGACAGCGGAAATGTCTTCAATCTCATACCTCCAAAGTTGAAAATCCTCAAACTGCTTTAAGCAGGATAGTGTGGACTAGCTCTGGTGCTAGTTGGAAAGGAAGGGGGTGGTATAACGACTGTAAATTATATTAAGAAAAGGGAGGGAAGCCGGTTAGGAATCATCTGTGCCAGTTACCATGTCAACTGCAGAGTGTTTAGGCCAGTCCTGGATTTCTGTACAAGGTACATCTCAACGGTGAGGGAGGGGGGAAGGGAGTTTATGAGATCACACATTTAAAACTAATATTACAAATGTTGGAATTGTGTGGATATACCAGTGACCTAAATATTCAATAAATAAAAATTGTTAAAAAAATAGTGTCACCAAAACTCAAGTACGTATAAAAAAAAATTTTTTTTTATTTATTTATTTTTTTTAAAAACAGGCTACAGCACAGTTTTGACATATATTTTAAGTCGGGCAGAACGTGGGATCAGTGATTCACTTCGCCCTGAAGCACTGTGTGAAGAGCTCGCAAAATACAGTGATCAGCGCAGCGAACCATGCTCAACTCTAACAAACATGAAAACAATAATCGGGCTAGGGAACGGCGGTATATATTTATTTTTCATACAATATCAGCGATCAGACATCCAAATTCGCGTTTCCTTTCTTACCCATCAGCTATTAAAGACAAAAACAGCTCACAAAATAACAATGAAAATGCTACGCCTCACACCTTAGCGCAAAACTGGAATTACAGGCTGCTATGGGGCTTGCCGGCACACGAAACAGTTTTTTAGTGTGTGCCTCAGAAACCTTAAGATGCAGTGACATTTAAATGACTCGACAGCATTGGACGACAACAACTAATAATCACAGTAAGGAAAACCGCACTTTTTTTTGTCAAAGTGAAACAAATATATTGATTAGTTCCACACCAAGACTGCTTCAATTGGTCTGAAAGGTAATAAACGACGGCGCCTTACAAAAATCAAATAGGAACTGCAGCACCGGTGGAAAGACTATGTGGCCTGGTTATTTAATTTCACAATATGACCAAATGTGCTGCATAAGAAAATGTCAAAAATGTGAAGGATGTTTTTCTTTTCTGCAAACCTCACAAGTCAATGTCCAATGCACTAAAATAACATAATATACTAACGATTACTAATAATTAAGAAAAAAACACAATAGTAATAGGTCTCTCAGTTCACGTACAATTGAGAAATTAATAGGATCTCAAACAGTCTTTTGAGCCCTCCCAAAATCACTTTACTTTGAGCAATCAAACAAATGGCCCTCCTTTCAGGTGAACCAAAGAGAGACCCTTCTTTTTATCAATCTATGGTGGTATCCTCCTTTTCAGGTTTGCATGCGGTAGCCCTCTAATAAACCTTACCCCTACACCCCGCCCTCCACTACATTGTTTCTTTCAACAGCCCGACCTGTGGTCCTTCTTCTCGACAACACAACCTAACGACCTGCTCTCAGCTATCCGACCTGGAGCCCTCCACGGAGCAACCCAACCTCGAACCCCTACTGGAGAAACAGAGCAGCACAATCTGGAAGACTACTTTGATCAACCTAACGTGACTGCTCTCCTTTGGATAGCCCATGGCGAGTCTCTCTTTGGAACTGGCAGTGTAAAAGAGGATAACATTAACAAACAAATATTACTCACCCCAAGAACCAGCCCTTCACTCGGGTCTTATCACTGCCAAAAAGCTCCAAGAAACTACAGCAACTGTGACTGCAACCGGACACACAAACATAGCACAGAGTAACTTTGAACATGAAAGGCTACATCATGCAAACCCAAACTCAAAGTATTAACGGGGCTGTGTGCCAATACAAACTGCCATAAGTAAAGGCTTTATGAAAGCATTGTTCAACAAGCTAAAATACAAAAGGCAGAAACATGCCGTATACTGCCTTTCGTAACCCTGAGGGGGGAACACTCAAAGTCTTAATCAGGAACGGCATTTTTAAAGTGATAATTTAACGCAAAAAATGTTTATGACTTTAAAAATGCAGCAGTAAAGACGAGAACATAGTCATTAGGGAGGGTTTCCTTTAATGAATACTAAAAGGGTCCTTACAAAGTTTGCCAATCTGTAAAATCTGCAGCAAGTTGATAGGAGCATTCTTACCAATACAACCCATGCTAAGCAGGAAGTACAATTGGGCTGGGAGCAAAGCAGTCAAACTTGTTTGAAATGATCTCATGATATGCTCAGTGAGAAAAGCAGAGGCTGTAGTAATGGGTATTGCCTAACCCTGACATTATACAGAATCCTAAATATCAGGAACTACTGCTAACATAAGTATTCAATAAACAAGTATATTATAAACCTATAAATCTATAAAATATAATATACGATCTGCTGCAATTAAAGCTCATCTGTTAATTACCACCATTGCTTTAAAAACGAACACCCTTGGTTTCACGCTTAGCCGTTGCTTCTACCTTACAATAACATGATTGTGTTAGACTAGATCTTCATTTGTTAATGTGGTTCCACCACCATTGCCGCTATAAGGCAGTTCTATGCACTATATACCCTTTATATTCGCTGGTAGCACACCTTTCTTGTAAATAGTATGTGGACTTAATGAGTTGGATTTATTGAGTTGCACATGCCGAGGTGTTGCAATCATGTAGAGTATTACGCTTTAATCCAATTTTTATTGCCCCATTTTTCAGATGAACATAGGATCTTGTTTTTAGCGATATGTTGTGCATGGACGTCTATCTTCTAATGCAAAATAGAACGAAGATACTGTTTTCATAAGTGCCGACATTTTTCACCCTTGACTATTAACCCCTTCGCTGCCAGGCCTTTTCCCCCTCCTGTGCCACGCCCTTTTTTGGCTATTTGGGGTAGTGCGCGCTGCGGCCCCTGTAACTTTTTGACCACATAAGGTATCCACGCCAAATTTGCGTCCTTTTCTTCCAACATCATGGGGATTCTGAAGGTACTCAGGGTTTGTGGATTCCCCTGGAGGGGTCACAGAAATGAGCCAAAATACAGCAAAATTTAGTTTTTTGGGGGGAAAATGGGAAAAACGGGCAGCAAGTGAAAGCATCTGGGTTTTTCCCTACAAATGTTATCAACAAAAGGGTTTGTGGGGCTGAAATCACCATTTTCCCAGCTTTTAGGGGATACCAGACTTTTGTCAGAAACCCAACATATTTTTTACACAGTTTTGGCATTTTTCTGGGACATAGCCTATTTTTGCTATTTTTTGTGCTTTCAACCTCCTTCCAGTTAATGGTAGAAACGGGTACAAAAGCAATAATGGATCCCGGAAAGCTATACATTTTAGAGAAATAGATAAAATTCTGAATTCAGCAAGGGGTCATTTGTGTAGATCCATCAAGGTTTCTTTACAGAAACTACCAGTTAAATATAGGAAAAATTGAATATTTGTTGAAAAAAAGCGCCTTTTGTGTCAACGTTTTCACCTGTAACAACTTCTAATTTTGACAGCTCTTTGAAAGCAATATACCGTTACATCCGCTGGACATTTCTGGTTGTGGGGATATAAAGGACTTGTAGGTTCACCAAGAACCAGACGAACCAGAGCCAAAAACTGAGCAGCAACATTTATTATGTACTGGGTATATAGTAATTATTCTGTAAAAATGTGTACATGGAAAAATCGGTATGAAAGACAACTATGTATTTCTGAAATGGGAACAGAATATAGAACTTAGAAACAGTAGATATTTGCACATTTCCGAAATTGGGAATACTCATACTAGCATGAGAATTGTCAGTCATTTTTTAGAATTACTTCTTTTTTACACAAAGTCTTTCATTTGGAAGGCAGTAATGCATCGAAAGTCAATAGGTAATAACAGTTCCTTTACAAATCTGAATTACCCTAAGTCTCCCGATAAAAATGGTACCTCACTTGTAGGGGTAGGCATAGTGCCCACGACAGGAAATGGCTCAAAACCCAACGTGAACACACCGCATTTTCACAATGCAAAATTACCCTTTTTAAGCAAAGTGCCTAGCTGTAGTTTTTTATCCCTAGCTCTGCCGGCACCTAGGGAAACGTAGCAAACCTATACATTTTTGAAAACTAGACACCCAGGGGAATCCAGGATGGGGTGACTTGACTGCCTCCCACCAGGTTCTGCTACCCAGAATCCCTTGCAAACCTAAAAAATTGCCAAAAAAACAAATTTTCCCCACATTTCTGTGGTGGAAAGTTCTGGAATCTGCGTGGATCCACAAATTTCCATCCACCCCGTGTTCCCCAAAGTCTTCCGATAAAAATGGCACCTCACTTGTGTGGGTCGGCCTAGTGCCCGCGACAGGAAACGGCGCACAACGCATCGTGGACACACCTCAATTTCGCAGTGAAAAATGAACCTTTATTGGCAAAGCGCCTAGCTGTAGTTTTTGAACCCTAGCTCTGCCGGCACCTAGGGAAACCTACCAAACCCACACATTTTTGAAAACTAGACACCCGGGGGATTCCAGGGAGGTATGGCTTACGTGGATCCCCCAACTTTTCCTTACCCAGAATGCCCTGCAAACCTCAAATTTAGCTGAAAAATTCATCTTTTTCACACATTTTTGTGTGGAAAAGTTGTGGCATCACCGGGCTGACACAAATTTCCTACCACCCAGCGTTCCCCCGGGTCTCCTGATAAAAACGGTGCCTCACTCGTGTGGGAGGCCTAAGGACCCGCCACGGGCAAGGGCCCAAAACGTAGTGAGGCGCACTACGTTTAGGACCCTTGCCTGTTGAGGCGCACTACGTTTTGGACCCTTGCCTGTCGCGGGTACTTGGGCCTCCCACACGAGTGAGGCAGCGTTTTTATCGGGAGACCCGGGGGAACGCTGGGTGGTAGGAAATTTGTGTCAGCCCGGTGATGCCACAACTTTCCCACACAAAAATGTGTGAAAAAGGTGATTTTTTCAGCTAAATTTGGGGGTTTGCAGGGCATTCTGGGTAAGGAAACGTTGGGGGATCCACGCAAGCCATACCTCCCTAGAATCCCTAGGGTTTGGTAGGTTTCCCTAGATGGCCGCCAAGCCCGGGGCCAAAAACTCATGGGACCCCCTTTGCAAAACCAGGTTGTTTTGTGATAGGTAATTTTGATGTCTCCTCAATAGGTTTTGGGCCCTTGCCCGACGCGGGCACTAGGCCTACCCACGCAAGTGAGGTACCATTTTTCTCTGAAGACTTTGGGGAACGCAGGGTGGGTGGAATTTTGTGGACCCACGCAGATTCCAGAACTTTCCACCACAGAAATGTGAGGAAAATGTGTTATTTTGGACACATTTTTAGGTTTGCAATGGATTCTGGGTAACAGATCCTGGTGAGGGCCAGTGAAATCGCGCCATCCAGGATTCCCCTCGGTGTCTAGTTTAAAAAAATGTACAGGTTTGCCTACGTGCCAACTGCGCTAGGGCCCAAAATCCACAGGTATGCACATTGCTAAAAAAAATTCGGAGCCCATTGGGCTTTCTGCCGCCCTGGGGGGGAATCGGGGAAGGGGGTTTCATCCTGATATGCCCCTAAAGGGGCAGAAAGACTGGCTATTTTTTGTAGGGGTGTGGGCATTGGTATGACCATTTTGGGCAGCCCCCACGCATAATAAAAGCCTGCGTACTTGCTGGCACCTAGTGGGCTTTCTGCCCCCCAGGGGGCAGATCAGGGGCCACTGCCACCATCTGCCCTCCCGGGGGGGGGCAGAAAGACTGGAATTTCTAAGGGGGTGGGGTAGGGTATTGTCATGCCCATTTTGGGGAGCCCCTACCCCTACACTAATAAAACAAAAAAATCCATGGTTTCTAGTGGGCATTCTGCGCCCCCAGTGGGGGCCAGATTGGGGGCTACAGCTCCCATCTGCCTCGTGGGGGGCAGAAAGACTGTCATTTTTGTGGGGGGGAGGTGGGGGCATTGGCGTGCCCGTATCGGGCAGCCCACACCCTAAAAACAATTGCGCAAAAAAAATCCGTGGTGTTTAGTGTGCTTTCTGCCCCCCCCCCCCGAAGGGGCAGATTAGGGGCCAATGCCCCATCTGCCCCCCGGGGGGGCAGAAAGACAGAAAGACTGTGATAATTGGGGGGTGGGGGCATGGGACTGCCCGTTTTGGGCAGCTCCCACCCTTATTTTTATTTTTTGTAAAATTTCCTGGTGTCTAGTGGTCTTTTTGCCCCCCCGGGGGGGCAGATTGAGGGCCAATGCCCCATCTGCCCCCCAGGGGGGCCGAAAGGCTGTAATGGTGGCGGGTGGGTGGGGGCATTGGCGTGCCCGTTTCGGGCAGCCCCCACCCTAAAACAAACTGAAAACAAATCCCTGGTGTATAGTGGGCTTTTTGCCCCCCCGAAGGGGCAGATTAGGGGCCAATGGAAAGACTGTGATAAGTGGGGGTGGGGTGGGGGCATGGGCCTGCCCGTTTTGGGCAGCCCCCACCCCTATTTTTATTTTTTGTAAAATTTCCTGGTGTCTAGTGGTCTTTTTGCCCCCCCGGGGGGGCAGATTGAGGGCCAATACCCCATCTGCCCCCCAGGGGGGGGGCAGAAAGGCTGTAATGGTGGTTGGTGGGTGGGGGCATTGGCGTGCCCGTTTCGGGCAGCCCCCACCCTAAAAAAAAATGAAAAGAAATCCCTGGTGTATAGTGGGCTTTCTGCCCCCCGAAGGGGCAGATTAGGAGCCAATAACCCTTCTGCCCCCCGGGGGGGGGGGGAAGAAAGACTGTGATAATTGGGGGGTGGGGTAGGGGCATGGGCCTGCCCGTTTTGGGCAGCCCCTACCCCTATTTTTTTTTTTTTAATTACCTGGTGTCTAGTGGGCTTTTTGCCCCCCGAGGGGGGCAGATTGGGGGCTACTGCCCCCATCGGCCCCCCAGGGGGGGCAAAAAGACTAAATGTGGCCAAAATTATTTGGGGGGCAAAGGCCCTTGCCCAAGGGGCCGCTCCCCCCTCCCTGGTGTCTAGTGGGTGGATCCCTGCTTGGGGATCGTCCTCCTGTGGCGATCCCCAAGCAGGGATCCACTGGGGAGTGGTACCATTGGAAAGGGGAGATTCTCTACTTTCCGATACCTCTCCCGTCTTTCTACGTGCTCAGGGGGCTGAGATAGCCCCCTGAGCACGTAGAAAGAGAAACAGAAATGAGCCTCTTGGCTCATTTCAGTTTCACTTTCAGTGTAATGACGTTGGCGCGACGTGCGCGCCGATCGTCATTACACTGAAAGCAGGGGGGGGCCTCGGGAGCTGGGGAAGCTCTTCCCCAGCTCCCGAGGCTATTTTCACTAAAAGGGAATCCCCCAGGGAATGCCTCATGACGAGCTGGACTCGTCATGGGCACAGGGCGACTGTGCTCCATGACGAGTCCAGCTCGTCATGGGCACACAAGGGGTTAATGCCCGATAAGTCTGCTGCCCTTAAAGTTACACAAATTAAATTAAAAAAACTACTGTCATGTCTCAAGCACCTGACTATCTAACACACCCTATTGGTATTTTGGACAGTTACATTTTGCCTAAACCTTTGGAGCCAAAGACACCTAGCAATGCTAAAATCTAAACTGTCAAGATTTTTTTTTTTAAATGAAAGAGTAAGGGTTATTTGTACTCCTTATCTTGTTTTATGGATTGCCTCCTAAGAACAGACATTCTGGCAAAAGTAAATTAAAGCCCAACTGTACTATTGTGAACAAGTACATTAAAACTGCTGGGACAGTCTTTGAAGCATGCTGTTTAACTAAGCTTATCAGTTCTTCTCAGACAGGTTACAGAACAATAAATGTAGGTTAGAGTTCCTTCAAAGCACAGCTTCTAAGCTAGCCCTGTACTGGCACAAGAAATGTTGTAAATAGTCACACAAGTACATGATGTAGTATTGTACAGAGCAGGGTCACCAAAGTCGATCCTGGACAGCCAGATCCATACCAGATTTGTAAAAGATAACTGCATTCATCCAAATAGAGATAAGCTAAAAGAAAATCTGGCATGGATCCGTCCCTCCAGGACAGACTTTGGAGAACCCTGGATAAAGGAAAGAGGAGATATGACAGAAACTTTGAAATAGCTCAGGGAGATGCTCACCGCATAGTACAACGCAGATGTGCTTCTAGCAGTAGACACCCGTGGTACAATTTATATAGCACAGAGGTCTACAATTTGTGGCGACATTTGGTGTTGTGGTAGGCATAGTGTTATCTGTTGCCAGAAGGTTAACCCAAAGGCTGGGCACTCATAAAAGCAGGGTCGGATCCGGAGACCTCTCCCCGTACTTTTATGATTGTGATCAGCTGGGCGTGAGATTTAAGAGGGGAAAGAGTCAGGGGGCGGGAGAAAGGAGTCGGAGTGTGCCATTCTTTTTGTTGAGTTGCTCAGTGTTAGTTGTGATCTCAGACTGGTGCCCATGCAGGATGCAATTTAAACTCTTTTCCTACACCTCATACCCCATAATCAGTGCGATTACCTACAGCCCCTACCGACTACCTAGCACCTCAAAGGTTCTGATAGGACAGAACTTCAGCGTTTAAGGGATAGGTCCTCTACAATAGGTAGGCAGTTTCCAATTTCAGAGCATTCTACTCTAGCAGCGTGACAATGCCCTGAAAACCGATTTTGATCAGTAACATGAGAGCTCTTCTTTGGATAACCCAGTGTAAAAGCGGATCAGGTTAACAAACTAAGACTCCTAACTTCAAGAACCAACACTTCACTTGAGTCTTAGTAGGGCCAAAAAACGTTGGCTAAAAGATAACAGCAACTGTGGCTCCAGTCACACACACAGAAGTACCAGATAAATTGCTGGGGCGGCTGCTACGGAAAGTCTTCATCTTTTTAACATTATTTTAATTTGTAGAGTGTTAATACAAATACTTTTATTTCCTTCTAATAGAAGTGAAAAGATAAATAAGGATACATAAAATACTACTATTTTCATAACAGAGGTAACTCCATAAACATTTGAAACACTACATCCAGACCATAAAGTTAAATTATTTTCTCCAGACCCTAACTTCAAATACATCAAATCCATATATACCTAGGTATACCCCTTTGACAGCGAGTCCAGTATTAGCTTTTCACCAGCTCATCACAGCAATCTGGGCATTTGGGAGCATTATTTCTAATCACTGGCAGCCCTTAATCTGCTGAACATTAAGGCTTTAAATATAACAACTCGGAACTACCTTTACTATCTGGCAGAGAATTTTCAGGTAGCCAGAGTTAACTTTATACAGACTAGCTTGGATTGGTAAAGTGTGATTTTTTTCATAATATGTCAAAGACGTTATTCCTACATCTATGAAGTCTGAGGCGTTTTCTGTAAATACTCACACCTCGTGGAACATTTAGGCAGCACTTGATTTAGACAACTTGCATAGCATGCAATATAAACTAGGAATGTGCAATTTTCACATTCTTGAAGGGCTTTGCTACAGACATGTAACTGTGTAAGCAAGGAGAGTAAGTAATTCACAGAAAAGTGCAGGTTCTTTTGACAAGTTCACCGAAAGTGGTGTACAAACTGCCTGACAAAAGTGATGTCAGTGAGGAAAGTAGGTAATTCAACAAGAGAAAACATCTTCATATGAAAATTTAGCGAGGATCGACAAAACATAAAGCTTAAAGAAGCAGTATGGTCTCAGCTGGAAGCAATGCAGTGTCTTATTGCCCTAATCAGGTAAGGGGAATTGTGGGCATAACCCCCTCCAGGTGGCAAACTGCCCCCACCCCCTTCCTGCCCACTTCCCACCAAACTGCGTTCCTGTACTCCTTAAATCACCACTGACAAGCGTCCTTTGGTTCCATAACAGGTCGCAGTTTATTCAACATCACATGTTTATACAGTTTCAACGTTCATGGTCATATCATCTGTTCATTTAATGTCCATGTTACACATTTACTGGTCTTTGCCCTCGTTTTTGCTCGCAGTATGGACCCAGCCTCCTCAATTTCCTGGGAGGAGAGGGACCCCCTGTCTGGGCCTCAGACTGACGGGTCTAGGCTTCAACTTGCTACCAACTTGGAGGGTGTCCATCTGGACCTGTCTGGGCTGCAAGTGCCGTCCCACTCGCCCTGTACCCTTTCTTGGGCCCTCCCTGCTCCCTGGGGTAAATGCCGTGTGGCATCCCAAGGACCTTACTTGAGCATCTACTCTAGCTTTCCTGAGGCTGAGTCCTTGCATATTGTTCCCTTGGTACCCCTGCCGTGAGGCATCCCAAGGGTCCTGCAGGAGCATCACATCTACTCTTCCTACGGCGGCACACCGCCCCTTGGCTCCCTCAGTGCCCCTGCAGTTAGGCATCCCAAGGACACTGTGAGAGCCCTCCATCTACCTTTTAGTAAGTTCTCCGTTTTTACTACCTTCCTTGTGTTTGTTTCGCCTCGCGCTACCTATGGATTCCCGACTGGAGGGAGCACCCCCTATCCTGGCCTCCCCTTTGCTCTCAGCTGAACCCCATCTGCTCTAGTACCCCTATAATGTTCAGTAGGAACATGTCCATTCCTACCCCAGTAAGGTGTACCCCGTCTTCCAGGTGATAACCCGGGGACCTCAAGCTTATGAAACCGTGTCTAACAAACCCCCATCCATTGGCCCTACAAACCTTCGCCATGGTAATATTGAGTTTCCGTCTGGATTTCTCCACCGCCTCCAAGTCCGCTGCCACTCGCCAGGCCTTTCAGACTATTATTTCTGAAAAAATTACTTCGGCTGGGCGTATCAGGCGTGCCAAGACCGCGAGGCTTTTCTGCATACTTTCTAGGAGAGCCTGCCTACCCAAGGCCACCAAATAGTTTCCTCCCAGGTGGACCACCAACACATCCGGTCTGCCACCTTGTCTCAATGCTTCCCGCGCCGTAGGTAGCAGTTGGTCCCACTTCATTCCCGAGCGCCCCCACCAGATTATTTCGGTGTCCCACAGCCATATACCGCCAAATTCACGTCTGGCCGTCGCTCAGTGTTGGGCCCGCCTCAGGTTGGCGTGCCCCATGAGCCACACCTTTCGTGTCTTGGTCGGACCTAGATGGGTTCAGGGGAAGGAGGAGAAGTTGGAGTCAGTACATTGTGGGGCGTACGTAATGCTTAAATGAGCTAGATGCCCAGCGCCCTATTCCCTTGACCTGCTCACTGCCCAACCCTAATCCTGCAGCCGTAGTGGCCGCTCCTATTCTGAATGAGTGGGAACCAAACTCTTTTGCAGGGAGGCCCATCGCTTCCAGGGTTCTTCTCATCACTGCTATGAACTGGAAGCGGCTGAGGAAAGACCCATCCCTGTGACTGAAAAGCAGCCCATTTCTGCCTTCCACCGGTCCCAAGTATTCTTGCAGCAAGCAAACCAGGCATCAGGCTGCGTCCTTAATACAGTGTATTCTGGTCCATGTGCCCCTTCCTGCCTGGTCCGTTTTGGACCGTCCCAGTAGTACGTCCATGCACCCTTTGCCTATCTCTATGTCCCTTCTGTGGATGCATGCTGATCCTGGGTCACTGACTGATGGGGCTCGCTGACCCTGTAAGCCCCATAGAATGTAAGTGCGAATGCTGCGCCAAAAAGTGTTGTCTCATGCCTCGAGGTAAATATTCCTGCCAAGGGTCCCAAAATCCCTCGCAGCATGCTAAAGTGGATGGGGTGCCTTGCGTCTTTCTTTGCTTGTTGTAACCTGCCCCAACCTCTCATTGCCATCCTGTATTGGAAAGCCCTAGTTGGGTCCTTCCTTGTAGCCATCTTTGAGTAATATGCCACCGCGTTTAAGTGTGTCTGGGCCCAGGTTTTCGTCTTGCTCGACGTGAATGCTCACTCAATGAACTTTAGGACTTCCTCCAGCCCCCTTCTAAACCTGTCCTGGCCATGAATGTCTCCCAACACTTACGGTAACGGCTGTTGGTCTTTGGGGCCAGTGCATTGTTCAGCAATGTCTTCAACCCAGGTCCACCCTTGCCCATCCTTCCTCTGGCACTGGGGTCATCTCTTTGTATACGTCTGGGGCAAGCTCTCAGAATTTCGCCGACTGAAAACGAGAAATGGCATCCGCCACTGAGTGGTCTATTCCAGGGATGTGTCTCACCCTAAGCACGATGTTGCCCCTTAGCTGGCAGCCAACTAGTTTGCGCAGCAGGGTTGTCACAGCTGGGCATTTTGCTGACCTTGTGTTAATTGCCTGCCCCACTGCGTGGTTGTCAGACCATAGCGTTATCTGCCTATTAGATAGCTGCTGGGGCCAAATGTGTAAAGCCACCACTATTGGGAACAACTCGAATAAGGATATGTTTTTGGTGAGCCCAGCGCTCTGCCAGGGCGCTGGCCAGGCCCTCGCTGCTTATGCGGTCCTTAGGATTGCTCCAAAACTGAACCCCCCCCCCCGGCCGAGTCCGTGTAGAGCTCTAAGTCGTCTGCTTGCACCCAGGGGTCTCGCCATATTAGGGTGCCATTGAATTCTGACAGGAAATTCTCCTATTGCCCCAGGTACTCCCTCACCCCTTGCTTGATGCGAACCCTGTAGTGCTTCTGTGTCATGCCCCTGGTCAACCATGCCAGGCGTCTAGCTAAGGTGTGCCCTACAGGGATCACCTGAGTGGCAAAATTCAATTTCCTTAGAAGCTGCTGTATTTCGTCGCTTTTTTTTGCTGCCTCAATCTTCCTAGGGTGTCCCGTAGCTCGGCTACCTTCTCTGGTGGCAACCTGAACGTCCCGGCTACGGAGTCCAGCTCTATCCCCAGGAAGGACAGTTTTGTGGTTGGGACCTCCATTTTATCCTGCGCTAATGGGAAGCCTAACTCCTGGGCCAGCATTATGAAATTGTTTAGTAGATTGGCACACTCCCCCGTGTCTGCTCTCCCAATAAAAAAGAAGTCATCTAGGTAGTCAACCCGTCCACCGTTTGGAGCGCGTAATCCCAGCTCCCACTCTAGAAAACTACTGAAATCCTCAAAGTGCGCGCATGATACTGAGCACCCCATTGGTAAGCATTTGTCATAGTAATATTGCCCCTCTAGTTGGAAACCCAACAGGTGGTAGCTCTCTGGGTGCACCGGCAATAACCTGAATGCTGATTTTATGTCTGATTTTGCCATCAGGGCGCCCTTCACTTCCTGTCTAATAAGGTCCACTGCATCGTCCACCGACGCGTAGGCCACAGTGCATGCTCCTTCTTCTAACCAGTCGTTGATGGACTCTCCCTCGGGGTGAGACAGGTGATGGATCAGCCGGTATTTTCCCGGCTCCTTTTTGGGCACCATGCTGAGCGGTGGTACCACCATATCTTTCATTGGGAGGGGGTAGGGGGAGTGAATGGGCCAGCCACCCGTCCCAGTTGTAATTCTTTCTCTAACTTCTGTTTTGCCACCCCGGGGGTGTCTCTCACTGATTTCAGATTCCGGCACTCCCGGCCGCCTCTGGGTACTTGGTTGGGGATTGGGAAACCTTGTGTGAAGCCTTCAGCCCAACAGGTGTCTGTCTGTTATCTTATGATAGTCCTTTAACAAATGTAACAGTCTGCTTGTCTTTACGGGTGTTGGTAGAGTCTGTCTCCTGCCCCATACTCCATTGCCCCCGACTAGAGGGGCCTCTACCTCATTTCTTTGTGCCGGTTTTATCCTTGGTGGCCCCTGGCCCTGTGGCCCGTCTACAGCGTATGGTGGGATGGTTCCCCTGCATGTCCCACAAGCGTGTTTAAATCCGCATGAAGCCACCCACTTACACTCGTCTTTGTCAAACTTCCAACATGGCCTACTTGATTTGCTACTGGCCTGGTTTTTCCCTTTTAAATCCTTTCCTTGCCCCTCGAAATTTCCTTTACTCCCGTAGGGACGAAAATTGCTCTCTTTTGCGCCGACCCCCTCCCTGGCTGCCACCATATGCTCCGTGAAACCTTCCATGTCTTGACCGTCCCATCCCATTATTGGCCATACCTGCATCTTCTCCCTAAAACCCTCATCGTATTTTAGCCATGCCTCGCCTGGATACTGCTGCTGCGCCTCGTGCACCTTTTGCTCGTATAAGATCAGTGCCGCTGTGCTTTAAGGGAATTTCATAATGAATACGCATGCTAATGTTCTGAATGCTTTCAGACAATTTTCTATCGATCTTTCCACCCTGGGTTTACGGGTGTCCCTCCTGTCATCGTCCTTCTTGTCTTGTGTTGCTGGCGCACTTCCAGTAGTGAAAAGAGGTCTATGAACTCCTTTCTCCAGATCCCCTCTTTCACGGTTACTGTGATGAGGTTGGCCAGCCCTAGCATCGTTGTGGTCGTGGTGGGGTTGCTCGGGGAGGGGCGCAGGTACTTGCTGGCCAGCTTTTCGTTGGTGTCTGGCCCCTTCCCTGTCTTGCTCGTACTTGAATTATCCCCCCCAGGGACCCCTGCACCCTCTTGTGTGGTTGCCTCGGGTCTTGTCCCTTCCCCCTGCTGCGCCTGGTTTGCTGCCCCCGTTTCCTTGTTTGTCGCCCTTTTTGTGTGGCTTCTCTTGTCTGTCCTTTGGTTTGGCATCGGGCTGTCCCCTTGCCTCCCTGCACTCCATGGGGTGTACCCCGGTAATGGAGCTCCTACCCCTGGCCATTGCCACCAGGGCATCCATGCTGTTGGATGAGCTGCCCCCGCAGTCCAGGCCTCGCCCTCGAAATCCTGCCGCCCTTGACATAGCCCTGCCTGCCACGCGCGGTGCATGAGCCATGGTCCTTGCAATGCCACATTACTCACTCCTAGCTGAGTGCCCATATTTACATTTTGCCCTTGGCTGCTCTTCGTTGTTTGTCCTCTCCCACGCCCTAGCTTGCTTAGTGCGCCATGCTTATCATTCTCTCTGTCGCCCATGTTTTCTTGTCTCTCCTGAGGGGCCACCGTGCTGGCTACAGACCCCTCGTCATCGCTGCTCCCATCCGTTTCCGAGCTAGACACCTACTCCGGTGACACAGCCCTCTTGCTCCTGGCTTTCGGGGCGTTCCTTTCCCCTTGGTCTCCTTCCATTCTGGTTCACAGGGGCCGCCGTTATGGCTGCAGGCCCCTTGCCCCCCGCCTTCTTAGGGAGGTGGCCGCTCTGGGGATGCCCGCCGTGGCCTCTTCTCCTTCCCTTGGGCCCCATCCTTGATTGGCTGGACCACCCAGCTCTGTCCCTTCAGGGCAACCAGAGCCCTGGCTTGAACCAACATGGCTTGCAGGTCGTCGTCCAGCTCGGGCCAGTGTCTCCTCCGCGTCTCTTCTGTCCTTTCTTTGCGGTCTCCGGCCGCGCATGGTTCTCCCTGAAGTGAGCCGGGGGCTGCGTTTTTCTCCCTGCTTGCTGACCATTCCTGCAAAAATCCTGTGCTGTCCCCTGTTCTTTTGGTGGCTTGGTGCTGAGATGCCCTAGCTGCTTGTATCTGCTGCTCCGAGCTTCCTTTTGCAGCAGTGTGTGCCCCAAATGCTCTGCTGTTAAATCAAGTCCTTGGTCCTGTGTGACCAACAGCCCCAAGACAATGCAGGAAACTCCAAAATGTTACTCTCACTGTACACACCTTTGTCTATCCTGCCTGAGTAGTCAATCGTAGAGGAGAGAGTGCCCCCTGCGCTGGTCACGCCTTTTTTTGCTCCCAGGCGGCTACTGGAGACCTCCTGCTGGCCTTAAGACGCCCATCCCAGCCGAGAGCAAAACAAACTACCCCAATACTGCAGGAGGTTCCCAATTGCTGTGCACGCTTGCCGCCACTCCTTTTAGCAATCGGAGACCTCCTACTAGCCTCCAGTCTCCTGCCCAGTTTTCGCTGCTGGGGGAGCTGAAATTAGTTCCAGCTCAGCCTCCGACGCTCCTCTCAGCTGCCGGGCCATGTGCACTTCAATACGCGCGCTGTTTCCCGTTTTGGGGTCGTGTGCCTTTAAGGCTCGCGTCGCTCCTCTGGTTGGGACCGCCCCTCACGCTGCAGCAGTCTCTCTTTCCCCATTGCCCAGGTCAGCTGTGGGATGTTTTCCGCTGCACGGAAAAGGGCACGAAAACAGGCAAGGGCCCAGCCCTCCGCTTGTTCCGCCGATTCTCGCTGCACCAGATCAGTTGGTCGGGCGGCTGTGTTGCAGAGAGGCAAAAAAGGTGGAAGAGCAGGCCCAGCTCCAGGCAGCAATCCTCAGGCCCAGCTCGGTGTCGGCTGTAGTTTTCCTGGCTGCAGGCAGCAATCCTCGAGGCAGTCCTTCCGCTCCTGGTATGTCGCCGCTTCCACCGACACAACACGATTCTTCTATCTTCTCTGCTGCGAGAAGGGGTGGTTGTATTTTTCTGTGGCCTGCTGGCCCTTTTTACCCCCCCCCTCGCTTGCTTGCCCCCTGATTGGGGGGCCCACACTCGCACTTGGGGACCAATCCTGGTCACTCCTGCCTAGCCGAGATGTTAATGAGGGGGTGGGGCTTCCCTCCTCCGGACAGCGTTTGCCCCCGGGCCCGGCTTCGCCTTCCCGGGTAATAAAATTTGGCAAAGATTCGTCAATCGGTGCCAAAGTTATTCCAAATAGAATGTTGCGGAGATTGAGATAGATAGAATATATATATATATATATATATAGCTCAATGTGTAATGTTAGATTACTATGTAAAACAGATTAGGGGTGGGGATGTATACTTCCGCAAATGATTGATACTCTCAGACACCCTAGACACTTGACCAGCAGGAAGCTCTGAAGGGGAATTGGGTTTCATTATATTGATAAAGCCAACTAGCAGTCTACTTTAGCCATGAGAAGACCACTTAGAATGGCAGCATGGTGATATGTAAAAGTGCACTGTTGCTTCAATAATGAGGTTCTTGGCTATGGGCATTGCAACTCATATTTTGTAGTTTTGCAATAAAGCTAATAAATGCTGTGTGACTGCACGCCCTCCTACACCCCCCCCCCCCCCCCGTATGCGCAAAAAACAGCATCTGAGTTCAGGTTGGAGACAAAGCAGGCTTCGTTGTTTTAATTTGGGAAGGTGGGATTACATTCGAAGTCTGTGTTGGAGGAAAGGAGGCTAGGAGAGCTGATATTGCTTTTCTGATATTTACACTTTTGACACAGATTCAGAAATCTGCACAATGTATCACATTAATCTTCATGGCAGTCAACTTTGTGGGCGTTTCTGTTCATTTCCCCAGACGTAATACTAAATAATCATACAAAATAGATGCTTAGTTGTAATGTTAGGGTCCTTAATTTCAAAGACAACCCAACAAGTATTAGCATGTCTATATCCCAATGATATAGACATTGTCATCTTACAAAAAACTCCTCTTTGCTTAGTCCTGGGGTATTCAGATATTTCTTGTTCATCCTTGACGTTTGCCATTGACAAAGAACCTCTCGCTTGGATTTGGAGAGAAGTTCATTCATGTCCAGTCATATATATTACAAGCTGTTCACTTCTGGTCTCCCTTTAAACTGACAACATTGTACTTTATAGTTAAAATTCAGGTATGAATATAGATCCTATTATGAGCCACTTTCGACTGCCTTAGAAAGGTTAAACTGATTATCTATTAATATGGTAGGGAGAGTCTGTTAAATACCAGGGGAATCCGTGTAAGCAGAGATGTGAATGAGATGATCCACCTTAACTATAGCAAGGCGATGATAAAGGTATAGATCAAGGGATGGATAACCCTTTCACTCTCAAGTGATCGCACTAACTGCAATTTTAAAAAGAATGATAATCTTGCAAAAGTTCCTACATCTATTCAAAAATCAATCTATTCCACTCTTACAAGAATTTATCAGTACCATAATAAATGCTTACTCAAATTGATCTAACCAGGGGGAATAGTCACTTATCAAATGGGAAACCAATGGAGAATGGTGGGTTGCCTGTATTAGATCTCTATGTATACTGATTTGCTGCACAGGCTCAATTGACCACGTTTTGGCTCAACCGCCCCCTCATCACTTTATAAGCACATTGAAAAGGAACGCAGACTAGCAGAATTTTACTCATTGCTAACCACCAAAAAAGTTTTGACAGACCCTCTCCAACACCAAATATAGTTAGTATCCAGGTTGTTTTATGCAATACTTGAGGCAAGACCATCACAGATTAAATACACCTTCCAAAACAGTGGGCAAATATTCTCTATATCACCTTCAATCACAAGCAGTAGAGGAGGTATACATGCATGCAAATAACTTTGAATAACATGCACAAGGGAGGTAGTCTACAAGATACTAAATAGGTGGCATCATACCCATAGACAACTAAATAAGGTTGTTACATCCAAGCCCAGAGAGTATTGGAGAAAGTGAATTGAGAGCCCAGAACAATTCTCCACATACTGTGGTCTTGACCAAACTGGATGCAATATTGGGAGGAACCCCTTTTGACCATCTCCAATATTGCAAGTAGAGAATTAGACAAAGGCAAGAGAATCTCAGAAAGCCCAGCAGAAGGGATTAAAGGCATACATCGCTTGCCAATAGCACCCAAATAATACAGTTTGAGCTCCAAAAGGAAGCACCCTCTTCCTACCTCTGAAGCAAATGAGATTTAACAGTCCTAAGGGCTACTTTAGCCTTTAGGATTAACTACAGAGGCATGAATGAAACATTGCACAGATTGGGAGGATACATATGGAAACAACAGAGAAGAGAAAACATTTTGGCAACAAAATCTTTATGCTTAAGATACGCCTCCATATTGCAGCATGTAGAAGTCCAATTGTTCCGGGAACACCACTAAAAGTAGGCAAAACTGTTTTTTACTTCTTTTTAAATTGTAGATTGTAATTTGACAAACAAATACAGTCATTCCTAGTCATAGTTTAATTATTAGAGTCGGGATAAAATAATTATTTAAGTAAGGTCCCACCGTACAATAACTAACTTGGGAGCGTTTAATTGTAAAGTTACAGAGTTTTAAAAATCGCCGACGAGGTCCCAGGGAATATCCGGGTATTGTACGGAAAAAGAATATATATATTAAATAAAGGGAAACAAGAAGGAACAATAGGTCTACGCAAGGCCCTAAATTTAAGGACGTGCGGTATAAACGGTCAAACTTCATTCTTAAAAGTACATTAGTAAATGAGATGCCCACGCTTGTAACACAGGATATTTGTAATAGTTAGTCCACGCAGCAACGTGAGAGCTGACTTTTGGTAGACAAGGAAATAAATTAAGCGTGAGCAATGAGGAGCAGGAAAGACGGGGTGTGAGAAAGGGACCCGAAGACGGAAGACAGCGAGTGCAGCAGGACAACCACGAGCAATGAAAGCTTTGCAAAGAAAGGCCCACTTACAGAAGTGATCGACGGCGTCCACACATTGTGTGAGGAGCTACTGCAGTTAGAGCACAGAACCAAAAGTGAGGCAATGTAAGGACAGCAGAACAGAAACAGTGGAAGGAACTGGGTGGTATGTTCCAAGTGGTGCAAAGGTCCTCTAAGCCTTGGTCCCCTTGAGCTTCGAATCAAGTTGAATTTTTTATTATAATTTTAATAAAAAGAATACTAAAACCACAGAAAAGGGGTAGCAGAGTGGTACAATGAATTGAAAAAGGTGTAAATATTTATAATGCAGAGAGCTTTACATCTTGCATGTATCTGAGGACTGCTTATGGGAAATATTCAAACAAAAAAAATCTGTTGGGGGCTGGGAATAACAGGTCAGAGTGAGCAATAATATTCGAAAGTGAAACGATATGGTATTTCATTTTTTAGGGCTCGCGCCTGCGTTGCAATGCGTAGCCCTGCTCGCGCAGCGAGAGCCCTTTTGTATAGGGTTTTGAAAGCTGACCACACGCTCGTGCGTGAGATCAGCTTTCGCCGTCAGGCATTGGCTTTCGCGTGTTTTTTTTTTTTTTTTACAAAAAAAGGCACGTGTGTGGGCAAAGGCTAGCGCATGTCCTGCCTTTGCTACGCCCATTCCCGACAGTGGCTAGCACGTGCAGCTGCGCACGCTCGCCTTGCTGTCGCTGCCGTGCTCCTTACCCCCCTCCTCTGTGGTGCACTGGCACTACTAGTTGTTGACACTACGCGATCGCTTTCAGTGCCGCTTGTTTTCTTTACTTTTGGTATAATCGCGGCACTCGCGCTTTACTTTTAATGTTATAAGTAAAGCGCGGGTGCCGCGATTATTCCAAAAGTAAAGAAATAGAAAAAAACATCTATTTCATTACTTTTGGTATAATCGCGGCACCCGCGCTGTACTTTTAACATTAAAAGTAAAGCGTTGGTGCCGCGATGTTTGTTTCCACAGTTGCGGACATCTTTTCCCTGGCTGTTGATAATTTACAGGAATATCTTTCGGTGGCAAAGAGCCACGTACTCTTCTCAACCTCTCCATCTAATTACGCACATGATCTCTGGTAAACAAATATTCTAATGACTGAAGTCATAAAGAGATTTTGCATGTTGTCGGAATCTACGTCTCAATATGGCCTTCTTAATTCAGCAGAAACGTGCCGAGTCCGAAACGGGATGTGGTCATGTCTGCTTGCAGGCAGCGCCATATGCACCCCTTAAAATTCGAAACAAGACGGCACATGCAGAGTCTTGGCAGCAACAAAGAGACAGTTAAATCTCCATCCTCCAGTGGAAAAGAAACATTGTGGGGTGCCTGCCTATTTTTATAATCCAGGGCAAACCACTTGCCCTTACACTGGAATCTCACCCAGCCTCTTGCATTCCTGAATATGTCATCATCTCTCTTCACAAGTATGCCCAGAGACAACATTGCTACTTTCCACAATTTAGAATACATTTCAAATAGCTGAGTCCTGAGGTGGTTGCATATGTGTTACTTAAAACTATAACATATTTATCCTTTAA
Source organism: Triturus cristatus (assembly GCF_964204655.1). Lineage (NCBI taxonomy): Eukaryota > Metazoa > Chordata > Amphibia > Caudata > Salamandridae > Triturus > Triturus cristatus. The sequence goes on along the minus strand of NC_140589.1, from coordinate 237,222,304 downwards.
TTATAATTGAATATGATATGTATTTATTTTAATTAAAACTATTTGGGTGCTTTACATAGCACTGTGCAGTGCCTCACTTACTTCAGAGCTATAAAACTTGTCAAAAATAAAGTCGTGTGGTACTGAGCACTTTCATTTGAGAGAACTGCGAGATGCCATTTTTGAGTTTTTTGGAGTATATCACAAAAAAGCAAACTGAAGCTAGAACCTTATTCGTCACCTTACACCTAAATACAGGGGTCTCCAACATTCTCTGTAATAAGAGCTACTTATCTTAAATGAAAATCATCCCGAGCTGCTGATATTGTTAGTGTTGTAAAAGTGACACACCAGACAAGATTACATTAGTGGCCATCTCATGCTAGATTGTCAGCTGATCCCCCTCAGTTCATCAGGCAGCATTTCCAGGAGTAAACAAGCATTTGCAATGCAACAGGTCTCGCATTTACATTAGTTTGAGCTATTGACATTGTAAATGACAATGCCTTTTATTTATGTTTTGGTTTTTGAAACATAAATAAAATGCATTGTCATTTACAATGCCAATAGGTTAAACTTTCGTAAATGTGAGACCTACTGCATTGCAAATGCTTGTTGCACAAGCCAGCTGTAAGGAGAAGGCCCACCGCTCAGACACTCAGAGATGTGAAGATTGCGAGTTTCAATCGCGGCAAGGCAGATTCAGCCTTCCAGTCTTCTAAGATTGTTAAACTGAGTTCCGCACTTAGGGCAATAGCATTTTATTTATGGTGCTTAGAAAAGACTGAAGCGTGGTATGAAGCACTATATTAATGCAAATGATTGCTAGATTATAACATCAGGCAAAGGTCCGCGTATCATAAACAAGAGTATGAAAAGAAAGTGATCGGACAGTAGGTCAAGTCAAGTCGCATTGATTACGCCATAAGATAGTAAAGACTGTGGCAAGTAGCAAACACACCTTCTTCTGCCCTTATTTGAGGAGCCGCTCTTCCAAGGAGTTTCACTATGGATAGGCAAAATAAAATAGATGAATTGCCAGCAACAATGCTGCTAGGCGAGGAGGGAACTTGTGATCAAAGTTACTGAATAAAGATGTTTTTTCAAAGCCTCTCCAAAACCACAGAAAGGTGAATTTAATTCTCAATACTTATGAATGTAAGCTGTAAGGAAGGGGACTAAGATATAGCTTTTACATGCACGGTTAAAATTTTAGACTGCCCAGCAGATAGAATCTAGAACAGAGGGGGTTTATGTTATGGATATGAACAAAAACGTTACTTTGAACAGGGTGGATGTCTGCTGTCAGCTACTTTATTGGACAAAATGACTGAAAACCAGGAGGCCATGCAGAAGTCAATTGACATTTGTATATCAGCCAATATACCAAAACAGACATGCACATAGTTTTATTATTCGCTGTTTTGTAATTTAAGGATTTTAATTGATTACACAAGTTAAAATCATAGCAGGAACACAAGCAAGGTTTGATGTATTCATAAGTACAATATGCTTCCATTCAGTTTAGAAGAGATGGTTAATCTGAAGAATCAAGCCTGCAGATCAGAGACCACATCAATCTGGCTTTAATTTAGATAGTAAAAGGTCCACTGCTACTAGGAAGCACATTGAGTCAGAGAACACATTGACGGACACCTATATTTTTGTAACCGGAGCCTAATGCAAGCCCTGCAAGCCCTGGGGTGCAGGTGGGCCCCTAACCTTTCAGAGGGAGCCATTTACCATGAACCATCCACTTTCAAATATTCCACCCCCTATAGTAGACATTCTTTGCCAAGAACACATTTACAGATTCAAATACCCATCCATGGTATCCGGCAATACATCTACATGAAACTATGACCTGAACCAAGAGCAGCCGACATGAGATTGCCACAGCCATTGAGGTAAATTGCATATTTCTAAAGCCTTGGACAAAGAGGGCTGAACATCAGCAGCTTATATGTATGCAACAAGCAGAGTTCCATTTATTAAGAGTACCCTGTGGCACATGATAGAATGGCACAGACCGCTCTAATTGAGTCATAATGGCAAATACTCATGTCCTTTAGAATATACATTCCAGGAATCCTGTGTGCCACGAAACAATAGAGCCCAGAGAACATAATGCAAAGGTTCAATAGTGTAGATATGCTAGGTGTGCTAACCAGTCAGAAGCCTGGTACAGGCTAAACAGTACTCCATAGCATGCGTTTCTCTTGCCTGTCTGCAGACTAGACTACACCCAGATGACTCTTAAAACGAGAGATGCGACACCTGCAGACGCAAAAATGAATAGTCATTAAAAGGATTTTTTTGTCAACGACAAAATGCCTGGTTAGAGAAGTGGATCCAGTAAAACTGAAAACCCCCTGGCAAATCTTCCCTTTCTCTGCCACAAACCTCCTTTAACCAATATTTTTTATTGATTTTCACCATAACAACCAAGTACAGCATATTATGTCTTTCCTTCCCGGAGTCAAAGCATCCCATGAAACACGATTATGCGGACCCCTCCTATTCTTCTCCCCAATATCAATTAGACAGAAACTCCCTTTGTTAGTTAGCCAAGGCCTCAATACTTTTGTATGTTTCGACTAGATAAGTAGAATATACTTTTGGGACACAAATCTTCTTCATGCCCCTGCCTCTTTAACTACTGTTGCAGTCCTCATGAAGTGACAGTTACAAAGACAGAACACACTAACATTAGAGTCATCTTTCCTTGACATCTTAGCGCCACAGGCTGGAGACTTGTAAAAGTAAAGAAAAAATAGCTAAGAGAAAAAAAGAAGAAAAAGGAGGCGATAATTCTTTCACAGAAACCCAGAAAAATCCCTTCTTCTAGGAAAAAAGGATTTTTAAAAATGGTAGCTGGTATCTAAAGATGCAGAGTGAATGCAAACTATCTCTAACGAATTTGATGTTAATAAATATAAATATTATTATAAATGTATTTAGGAACCTGGGTAAAAAAAAAAAAAAAAATCTGTAACTGGTCATTAAGAGTCAGTCAAGTCTTTCAAAGTTATTAAAGAGGCATGGGCAGTTTTCACTGTGTTATGTATTAGAACAAAATGTCCTGCTTTTATGCTTGGCTAAAGTGTCCTCCCTCAGTGGGGTTTTCAGGAAAATGTCTAGCTGTGTTTGCAATTTGGCTAACTGCTAAAAAAAAAACCGGAGTATTACTTAACTTGGTATGTTTCAAGTTAGATCTAATGAAATATGAGTGTTGGAAAACGAGGCATTATCTGTGAGGCCTGCGCAAATAACATGTCACATTTGTCCTTCACTGGGAACCAAACACCCTGTTGGAGCGTTGCAGAGCAGTCTAAGGCTTACTCAAGGGAGGTGGTGTAGGCTAGTAAACCCCATTTACCAGTACGCAGAAATAACACTTAATAATGGATTGTCCAGTCTGTACTTTGCTTTATAAAAGAAAGAGTACATTTATTAAACACACACACTACTCAATACTATGCACCAATTTACAAATGTAGATAAGCTGTTGGAATTACTTAGTAACATTGTATAACATCTCCACCCCTCCCGCAGGGGTGGTGGGGTCTAGTACCACCACTCCCATGTATGCACATCATCTTGCCCCCTAATGCAGTGGGTGACACAACCTGGAGCGATGGCCTCGCCCACTGGCACCATCTCAGTGGCGACCCACCCCATCATCTCAACAAGCATTAAAAAGAAGTACACCTGTCCTGGGGACACATAACCCTGACTGACCATCTCATACTGACCATACCTCTACCTCTTAGTGGCTAACAGTCTGGGTTGTTCTTCCCCTAACGCAGAAGCAAGAATACTTGTTTGAACATCACTTTAAATGAGGTACTCAGCATAGCTGATAATTATAATGCATTGCAATTAAAGCCCCTAATGGCATCTCAGTTAAAATCACAGGATTAAGCATATACAGCCAGACACCCTAGCAGGAATGTCTGGCATCATAAGCCCACTTTGCTTATGACTCCACATTGCACATGTGACTTACAGTCCCACCATACAGATAACATTGGTAAGTGCACTTCTCGTGAAATTGCACCGCTTTACCTCCTGGGGATGCCCTTCTCCAGACATCCCCAGCACAGCCCTCCACACCTTGAGGCAGTCTCTAACATCCCCCAACTGAAGAACCAAAGTTCCAGCCACAGGAGGCTGTTGGAAGATGGCTGAGCCCTTGATGGGTTATTTCCATTGAGTCCCCAGAGACTTAAGGGGGGGGGACTTTCCTCACGCTGTGCTGCAGGAGTCTGCATGCTCCTGCAGCTCTCCCTGCACCTTTGCAAACACCTGGTGGTGACCCCGTCCTCCTGAGGCCACCACAACTGGAACACGGGCATGTTTCCATCTAGGCTCTGCAAAGCATTATGGGGCACTCTTCCCCCACTGCTTGCATATTGGATGAGCGGCTCTAATGATATTAACTGAAACCAATTTCCACACATTATCATTTTTGTTCAATATGTTTTGATCAGTAAAACTATATCTGTGCACATTCAGTGGAAATTTCTATGGAAAATGTGGTCTTTGTAAATGACTGCGCTGCCACACGATGTTTTAGTTACATTAAAAAAAAAAAAAAAAAGAAGAGCGTCCGCACCAACATTTGGAAGATGTTTTTTCTCCTTTGCACTAGCCCGGGGCAAAACATTACGGGACCCATTTAGAACAGCCATCAGAGAATTCTTCCAAATAAACGACTCACAAGACACCTCATTAGCGAACACGTAGGACGTATTCAAGGCAGTGGTGAGGGGCCATTGAAAAATTCTGATGGCCCCCCTTAAACAGAGAGCTGAGGAAAAGATGGAATTAGAAGGAGAACTGAAAATACTCGAAAACACACACACAAGGCTAACCTCACACTAGCACTCAAAGGAAAGTTAACTGCCCTAGAAGGGAAACTACAGGCGATCTAATTTAACAGAGCGGAACAGACTTTGCTACGACGGCATCTTACGTAAAAGGTAACAAAGAAGGTTCTCACTTAGCCCGACAGTTACGGATTAAGAGAGAGAAGGAATACTTCGGGATATACAAACCCCATCTAGGATTCTGTCACAGGAAGACACAGGGAAAGTGCGTGTATTTAGGGACTTTCTATAGCACACTATATACAGCTGACTAACCCAACCCACAGGCACAAGCAGGCTACCTTAAAGCGTGGACATCCCACAGGTCACCCCAACCCAGAATGAACAGCTGGGCGAACCAATAACAGAGGAGGAGGTGTGCCTGATGCTAGCGGGACTGAAATTGCACAACTCACCTGGTCCAGATGGCCTGATATCACAATTTCATAAAACCTTCAGGCCAGAACTGATCTCCTAGTTGACCACTCTTTTTAACCACATCGCGAATTCCCAGCAGGTTACACAATCCATGTGTGAAGCACTCATTACAGTGATTCCCAAAACAGGGAAAGATCCACAACAATGCAGCTCTTATCGCCCCATAGCCTCTCTCAATTTAGATGCCAAGCTATATCTAAAAATTCTAGCCACATGTTTAGAGGACCTGATGCTGGGACTGACACAACCGGACCAGTCCCGATTATTCAAGGGTAGACAGACACATGATAATGTCTGCAGGATAATACATCTAACGGAAAAGACTACTAAAAAGCAAGTCCCTGCAATCTTGTTAGGCCTAGACGCCGAGAAGGAGTTTGACAGGGTAGATTAGCTGTTTCTCTCTCAAGCACTGCACAGATTCGGCTTCTGTGAGGCTTTTATAAATTTGATAAAGGTCAACTTTGCGGCCGCAAGTGACAGAATCCTAGTTAATGGGATATGTTTGGATCCTCTTTAAACTGGGGAGGGGGACAATGCAGGGGTGCCCACTATCACCACTTCTCATCGACCTCAGCATTGAACCCCTAGCCGCAAAAATCAGGAGAGTCGGACGATAAGGGGAATCGACTTCGGCTTAGAAGAGCAAAAAAGTTCCTTGTTTGCGGATTATATTTTACTAACACTTTCAGATCCGCAACGCTCCCTAGCAACACTTCAGGAGGAGCTGAAAAGCTTTGAAGAGGTGGCTGGATTACGCATTAACCTCCCCAAATCTTTCCTCCTTAACTTGACCATACCAGGAGCAGAGATGAGTACCCTGGCAGCCACAACTCCCTTCCAACGGGCCAAGAAGGAATTAACCTACTTAGGCATAGAACTTACTACCAAAATTTCGGAATTATTTGCAGGCAACTACCCTCCACTCTTACGCCAGCTTCAGGCAGATCTCAAATGATGGGCACCATTATTTTTATACTGGATTGGCAGAATAGATGCTATCAAGCTGGTGGTCCTCCCGAAATTGTTGCACTTATTTCAGAGCCTACCCATCAACCTAGACAGAGACTTCCTTCAGGAAGCCCATGTGCGGCTTAAATTTATCTGGCAAAATAAACGACCGAGGCTTCCCTTTAACTTCTTAAGAAAGCCATTGGAAGAGGGAGGACTGGCATTGCCAGATTTGACCCTTTACTAATAAGCGGCGCAACTTTGCGTCATGGTGGAATGGTCCCAACGCAAGTCAGATAAACACTGGCTACATATGAAATGGGCAGTCACGGGGAGGGTGATATGGATGTCCTCTGGAAACCGAAAGCTGACCGACCCGTTAATGCCTACTTAAGCACACCCACTTGGACGACTCTGAAAACATGGGGCACGGTACTGAAACAGATGGAATGGACAACATTTCCCTCGCCATTCACCCCCATACACCACAATCCAGCGTTCCCTCCTACGCTACAACTGAGGCCCTTTGATACCTGGAAAGAGGGGGCATGTCTCACGCTAGCTGGCATTTTCCATAACTGGGATATCTTGACTTTTGAACACTGCCAAAGAGACGTTAACCTCCCACACACACAATACTTCCACTATCTCCAATCACACCATTGGGCTATACAACCTGGCATTAGAGAAGGAGCGACAAGGGAACTCACGACACTAGAGCGCTTTGTAAGAGGGTCAGGGACAGTAAAAGGGGCTATTTCTTTCCTCTACTCTTTGCTGTTAAATACAATGCTGTCCTGGCGCCCACGTCACACTGAATTCTGGGAACGCATATTAGGTCATGCTATTACAGACACAACGGAAGGCCCTGTGGAGAGAGATTAGGCGACAATCTGGTACCTATACCGCACCAAATTAAAAAAAGATATTCCCTACGACAGACTTCTACTGGAGTGTATGGTCTCCTAGGCGACTTACGCCACGTATGGTGGGATTGCCCGACTATTCTGCCCTTTTGTACAGAAATCCTAGCTCAAATTAAGGAGATTTTGGGATATCCAATCCCAGACACCCCAGATTTTGCAATCCTAGGTCTTCGAGACCCTTGTTTGAAATACCAAACAACAGTAGACCAAGTCATTATGTGGCTATGCTTAGGGGCAGATAAGAAGGACATAGACGCAACCTGTAAGAAGAAAGAGGAACCAGCCTTGACACAATGGTACGCACATCTATGGCAGGCACTCATCATGGGACGCAGGAGCGATATTTTTCGGAATGAGTTTAAAAATTATGAATGCGCCTAGGAACCACTGGTCAGCTACTTATCTAAAGGTCTTCCGTTAACCGGGGGCGTGGTCACGGCGCGCTGCGGAATGGCTGCCTGTTGAGGGAGCTCCGCAGGCCGGGCTCCGGAATCCTGCAAATACCATCGTTTTGTCCGCACCTAGCTCACTGAACTCTGCAGTGCAGATAACCGCCTCCGTGAGGAGCATATGGCGATAGACAAAGTGTTTAAAGTCGTCAGTCTCCTGATATAATCGGCGAAGGGAAGATGCGGCGATGGTGGAGGTGAAAATGGCCGACCAGCTGTTTACTGCCTCCCCTGATATCCTGGCACGAATACATGAACTGGTCCTGGAGTATGACACTCTAGCTGAATCGGAAATTAAATACATGTCACGCCGACATGTTGCAAGTAAGTATGGAGAGGGTGGGAGACCAAGCCGCAATTTAGCTGTGAAACTCAAAACGCATGCAGACCATCACCACATAGACAAAATAACCGATTCCAGGGGAGTAGAATATTATGCCCCACTAGATATACTGGAACAATTTCGGGGCTACTATGCCACAATGTACACATCACAGGGAGCGGGGTCAGAATCTGCGCTGGGAGAATATTTAGAGGACATTGTCTGTGCGTGGTTAGCCGATGGCCATCAGGAATATTTGAATCAACCACTGACTGAGGACGATATAAAAGCAGCGATCTATGCCCTACCTAAGGCTTAGGCACCCGGACCGGATGGACTCACCATGGAATTTTATAAAGAAAACGCTGCACTCCTCACACCATATTTACTAGAGGTATATGCGGAGGCACATGAGACCGGGGTTCTCCCTCCGTCAGGCTTTAATCATCACCCTACTTAAGAAAGAAAAACCTCCTGACGCATGCGAATCACATAGGCCTCTCTCGCTGATAAACATAGATGCAAAAATACTAGCCACTAAGCTCCAGCCACTGATGCCTTGTCTGATCCTGCCGGACCAGTCTGGCTTAATTCCGGAGCGATCCACATCACATAATTTGAGGACCATTTTTGCGATGCTGCATTTCCTTAACCCACAGCTCCATGCTGCGGCTGTTATGCTTGACGCGGCTAAAGTGTCCGACTCCATCGAGTGGAGCTACATGTTCCACATTCTCCAGCGAATGGGGTTTTCCACCACTGTTCTTGGGCTGGGTGAGGGTGCTATACGCAGACCCCTCGGCACGGGGTCGTGTGGGAGGGCTGAAGTCCGAGCCAATCTCTATCAAAGGCAGCACTCGTCAGGGGTGCCCCCTCTCGCCGTTAATGTTCGCTATTACAATTGGGCCTCTGGCATGTGTGATACGCCAACGGCACAGGGAAACAGCACTAAACTTTAATCACAGACTGGTGGGTATTACCCTTTATGCTGATGACATGGTGCTCTTCATTAGAGAACCTACTCAATATCTGGCACAAGTATTACGAGATTACATTAGGTTTGGACTGCTATCGGGCCTGAATATTAACTGGGCAAGTCAGTGGTTATCCCTCCGACGGTGAACATCCTCCCCCCCTCTCCCCCCCCAATCCTCCACCTATGGACTACCCGTTAGTTTGGACAACAGACCCGATCAAGTACCTGGAGATTTGGGTTCACCGGGACCCAGACGTCGTGATACGAGAAAACTATGGGAGGGCATGCGTCACACTGGATAAGCAAATTGATAAATGGTTAGCATTGCCACTGTCCCTAGCCGACCGTATTGCAATCATGAAAATAGTGGTATTGCCACGTTTCCTATATTTATTTGCTAACATACCGATAAGACTAACCAAAAAATGTTATAATACTTTGCGAACATCCCTGTTCCGACTGATTTGGGAAGGTAAACAAGCTCAGGTGGGCTGGTCTACACTTACACTTGACTATGATAGAGGAGGATTTAGTGCACCAGACCCATACATATACTAACTAAGTGCTCACACGCAATATGCATATTTCTGGTTGCACCCCATGCCTACACCCCACATGTGGCAGTTGAGGAGGGTGACGCCTACCCGACCCCTCTCTGTAGTCTTTTTACTCATGTGCGACGAGGAACTCCAAGAACTGAAATTAACACACTAGATACAACAATTGTAGCGTAGCAATCAATAGGCCAGCTCGCTCACAAATTACCTATATATGCCCCAGCAATGCCTTTGATGCATCATGCTTCTATATTGGTGACACAAGAGGTGGGCCCCCTGAGATTACTCAAGGAGGGAGGTATAACCACAATGCAGGACCTTTACCCGGACGGCAATTTTCTCGGCGCAGACAATCTCCAGTATATTACTAACCCCACTCTACTTTTTCAATTCATTGTTCATAGGCTGAGACTGGCGATGAAATCGCATTATACTACATATCCGCTAGAACCTCCTGTTCTACAGTCTCTACAGTTGCTCTTAACCACAAGGAGAAAGTTAATCACAAAACTATACAGGGTAATAAGCGCAGAGAGGACCACTGGGTTAGATAAGAGTTTTGCTAGATGGAATGATCAACTAAACCCCCCTATGACACTCGCGGAGTGGGAACATGTTTGCAGTCTTACCAGTAAGCTTACACCGAATGGGAACCTCCAAATCATACATTTCAAATATTTACATCAGACATATCACTCGCCACATCGCTTATATGGTTTGCGAGATTCCAGTAGCTGTCAGCGATGTAGACAGCTGGAAGCTGACTTTTTGCATCTCGCATGGGAATGTGAGAGGGTGGCGCGATTTTGGAGGCATGTGGTACAACGACTACGGGACATGTCTGGGTCGGAATTGCAATGTACACCACTGGTGTGTCTATTGTGTTACGTTCCTCATGTGAAAAGGGCATTGGGAAAATTCAAACGAATTGTGCTGCTAATGGCCAAACATCGATTCGCTATTAAGTGGGGAGGAGTACAAGCACCAAAAATTGACCATTGGCTTCAAGACCTGATATACTGCAAAGAAAATATGGAACTATGTGCTGAAGAACTCCAGACATCGTCTAAGCCCAAAGACATTTGAGAGCCCTTGCGTCAATTCTTGCAACAAGCCATGGCTGACCCTCAATCTGGAGCAGATTAGTTTCTACATGGGAACGTTTTATCAATCCAGATGTACAATGAAGACTTTGATCTGATATGTAATGCTTCTGTACCCCTGTGTTGATCAATCACAAGTTGGTTTTGTTTTAGTCGTTTTTATACATAAGCTGCCTTGCATGGTAGCGATGCCGTTTAACTTTGCTTGAAAATCAATTTTTTTGTTTTTTTTTAAAGTACGATTTGTTAAAAATTGTGGTGGAGGGGGCTACCAAAAGTTAATTACTATTAAAAACAAATGTGATGTTAAGTCCTTCTGTTTTTCATTGATTGGTTTAGGTGCACTTTAAATAAAAATGAGAACTGACTTTTTTGTTGTTATAATCTCATTTTCCAGCATGGACAGAGATCAATAAAAGGATATATGTATGGCAAAAAAAAAAAAAGTCTTGCGTTAACAACTTGCCCTTCGAGAGTCAGGGCACTGCATCTTTTCCAATTCTGATTGGTGTCACGGCTCCTACTAGAACCCACCCCAATGGTAAAGTAACAACCCCATGTCACCCAGGTTCTAAACTAGGCCAAGTTATTATATGTTTATCTTTTGTTTAATTTACCAGTCTTTGATATTTTAGTTTTTGACTCCTCTCTGCATTGCATCTCCCTCGGCATATATACAGAGCGATAGTACGACAACTGTTTAGGGAGGATTCAGCCTCACGATATATGGGAGAAACGGGGGATTGGGGAGGGTTTAGGATAGGAATAAAAATGGGTTACAGGATCCCTGGTAATACATGAAGTAGCATTCAATGGATTGTCTCCTCGGCTTATTTGTCCAACCTGTACAATAAAAAAGCTACTAATTGGTTACAAGCGATGGCAATATTTAAATGTATGACCATGTGTGATGTGTAAGACTCGAAAAAACAAAATTAAGTTTGACACCAAAACATAAAAGAGAAAATAAATAAATAAATATAATCGCCTGCCTCATGTCCATGAAAGTAAGGTGGGTCATGAAAGTTTGCCATTCTAAAAAGCGGGTCGTGAGTCTGAAGTGGTGGGTCGTGGGAAGCACAAGAGTCAGATTCAGTTTTTTTGTGGTTAATGTTGTTTAGTTACACACAACCAATACTTTGCTCTGCAGTTGAATCTCACTCACAATTGAATTTCTTATATTATCATCAATAAAAATTATGACTATTTTGTAAACATATCCAGATATAGTTGGTTCTCCCTTCATTTATGTTGGTATGTTATTAATAGTTGAAATCACAGTTATGTTTATAATTGTGTTGCCTTAAGTCTGTACACTAGGAGGTCTACCCAGGAACATATTGGGACGATATGACTTGCCCAACGGTAAACACGTGTTCACCATTCTTTTAGGAGGGCAAAAACATATGCTTTTATAACAAATAAATTTACAAACAAAATTATCAGCATAAATATTACAAAAGAAAGGGCTAATCTGTTTAAGGGAACAGGATCTTATGTAACAGAATTTGTGCTTGTGAAGGGCCATGTATAGTAGCGTGTAGTATTGTTCATGGTAGAGAACACCGATAGCACTGGTAGAAAACTACTTTCAATTCAGGTAGTTGAGCAATTTTTTAATTGCAGTTTTGCAAGGATCCGAATCAGAAACAATATCTGATAATAGACAGTTAAGAAACAAATGAATGAGGGCATGAGATAAAAACTGCTTAAGTAACCTTGAAATGAATACACAGAAAATCTAGGTTTGTTATTAGAGGCGATGGAGGAGGCGGCAAATACACAGCTATCCCAAATCTGAACAAAGGAGCTACTTAGCAGGCAATGGGTCAGCAGCAGCTTAACCATCAAACACACTTCTTAATTAGCACCCAGCCTAGGCAGTCCAAAGAACAGAACTCAGAATGCAGGTATCCAAGCTAAGCATGTCTGTGTTTTACAATTCCTATTTTTGAATGTCATTTTTTCGAAATCTATCATTACTCAGCAAGAGGTGTCTCTAACCACAAAATTCGAAAAATGTATTTGTTGGCTTCAAAATGTTTGTTCAAAACAATGGCAAAGAACCCTCACTGAATAACACCATACGGTTAACGCTTCTTTACAGAACTAAATGCGGTTAATCTGATTACACAAATCTCCTCAATACATTTAACTGCTGTAAAGCAGCACACTCGAACAACAATACAACTTAGTCTGGTCGTTGAAAAACAACCCTTCAATTCGGATTCTGGCAGCCTTGCTAAAGAAACCAGCTGAAAGCAGGAAGAAACTAATTCTGTTTGCGAAGTTAAATGAGCAGACTTGGCAGAAATCCATGTTAAGTAATCACCCTGCAAAAGCAATGTACAAAAACATTATATGTAAAACGTGAACATAAAGTTTTGCGAAACAAGAAAATGTAGCAAAGTTTTTAAGGAAATAATCTTTAATGGAGGACAACTACAAAGCCTGGCGATGAGAACACACATCCTTATAAACCTGGATAGGATGTGGAGAAGTATTCTTTGATGGCCAATAACCCTTAAATATTTTTAAAGGTGTTTAAATGCGTTAAGCATACCAGCTTAAAGCAATGAGCAAAACATCTACCTACGATGGCAATGTTTCTACACTTCCTAAACTAAAGATTCCTATCAAACTACGAAGCCTGAAAGCACTGCTTCAACTACTAAAGAACGGCTAATTATAGAAGGTAAACAGTCTCTAGACTGAGAGGACTATTTCATAAGCTGTAGAAGGGTCCCACCAAATAGATGGGCACAGCCGGTTGCAGGGCTATGAAGTGAACTATCTGGCTAGGCGAATGCGAAGAACCATGCTACATGCCTTTGATATGGGTATACCATGGAGAATGAAGGAAATAAATGAGTGAGGTCCTATAAAACGCAACGTGACGTACAAAATAAGGTGCTTGGAACTCAAGTGAGCAATAAATGTTCTTACTGTAGAGATGGCAGTGGAAGGGGGATGCTAGTGAGTGAGATCTCAGTAAAAACTCTGATGACTAAAAAATGTTTATCGAAATATGATGTCATAATATCTTTAGGTTCCCATTGATCACTTGTCAGTAAAAAGGTTTCAGTAAATAGATGTGGTCTATAGGATTTGTAGCATTTCTAGAAGACTTGCAAGTAGCACCTTTAGGGGTCATTGTAGTAGTCATGGCTGAATTGGATCTGTTTTCTTAGATGTCTTTTGTTCAAACAAGAGGCCAGCAGTCCTTCAAATTAGATAAAACGTGCTCTACGAGAACTAAAGTAGTCGACTTGATGATGAAATGTAGGAAAGAGTCAGTCTCCAGAGCATTTGACTGGTATTTAAAAAGGATGAGAGATATGTAGATTACGTTCATGGTAATAGTTTTTGAACATTGCAGGAATCTTTAAAGACTATTTACTAAATGTCATCCAATTCCTGACCTGGTCTAGGAGATGACCTGATACAGGGAGTTTTGTCAATTCCATGAAAGCCTTAAGTAGATTTGAGTGCTGTATTCCTGGAGGTAAAGCCTTTCTACAAAGGATCAAAAGTGGAGGAAGGGCAAACAAACATGCCTCAGACGTGATTGGGACAGGAGAGATCCAAAGGGCACTGAGCTAAGACACATTCAACAAACCTGCGTCCATGACAAAGAAAGAAAAACATATGAGGGCTCGGTTGGAGACCGAAGCAATAGACTGAAGAAGTGTATTTTGATCCAAGAAGTTCAAGGCTATAACCAAGCACAGTAGACTTTGATATCCCATTCTAATGCGCCAAGGATAGAGGGTTATCATTGGTAATTGTGACTAGGGTTATTTTGTGTTCTACTAATGTGACTGAATTATCACGGACAAGAAAATAGAAGATAGAGTAGACATATTCTGTTCCTCATTATAAAAGAAAGGAAGGTTAGGAACTGGCCCAATGTTGGTGCAAGCTTTTTCATAAGAGGGTAGCAGATGGACTTGAAACTTAGACAAAGCGTGTTTGGACACAAGCCCCAAGTTTATATTTATGTAATGCAAACAATAATCTAATTAGTTAACAAGATGGGAAATTAGCAGTGGTGCCCAAAAAAGCATGAGAGGGAGAGAGAAGGGGGTTGAAACTAAGCAACAGATTGAGATGATGCATCTCCATATAGGACATGGCAAGTGCGTGCACGAAATAATGGTTCCCCTTAAGGTTATGTTTGTATATGCCTTTGACTGTTGCATCTCAGCTGGCCCCAGAGATGCTGTAGATGTCAGGTGGGCTGAGCGAACATATCAATTTCCCGACATCAAGTTTTAACATGCCGAGCATCTCTTTCCTGTTTTGTGTTGTGGTATATGCAACCAGGTAGCCTAGATCCACACTATCGTCCCTGCATGAAAATACAAAACTGCTCATTTGCCAGGACACAACTCAGACTGGGCATTGTGTATCAAGTTTTAAATATCCAAAGATCTCCTGGGGTAATCTTGGACTGCTCTAATCGGTACACTTCAAGATCCATGTGAACAAATAGGCTGAGCTTGCTTATCCATTTGGAATGCAATGGTAACTGAAGTCCGCAGTTTCTGTTCAGTTACTTCTCTCTACAAGCACTCCCAATCAAAGAAATGCCCTTTCAGGCTTCCTCAAAAGACAGATAAGTCTCACAGAATGCAAGAAGCAGAGAAAGAGTATGCACTGTAGATGTAAGTGTGCAGGTAAATTTCATTAGAGCATGGTGAGGGCACACAAACTGACAAAGAATATGCAGAGTGAATAAATGTAAGCAGCGAGTATCTGCAGAGAAAGAGTGCAGGTGACAATGCTGGCTGAGAGTGTGTAGGGTAGGTGCATCAGGATCATAGCTAGTGGTGTGTAAAGTGTAAATGAGGATCTGCGAGAGTGTAGATGCACTTACCATGGCTTACAAGGTGCAATGAAGTGGACTGACAGCATAGCTATTATGGCCATGTGTGCGCAAAGAAAATAACTGACATTAGTGCACATAGCACAACAGAGGGTGCGCAGTGAGGTTCATATGTTCAGGGAATGGCCAAGATTATGCAGGGCATGACCAAGGGAGTGGAGATTGAGATTCAAAAACGAAGGCAGGGATCAGGGCCTATCTTACAGTACTATAAAGTTGGGCATGAATGTTGATGAGGGCTTCTAAAATTAGTTGTATACGTCGCTGAGAAAACATCTTAATTTCTATCACCAGTCGAATAAAGATTTTTACCAACTAAGTACAGTGGGATTTACATAACAGAAAAAAGTACCGATTTTATTAATCTCCTGAAAGATGACAGGCTGAGTGGAACTGCTGAGACCTAAACGTGAACATGAGATCAAATTGGAGTGTCACCAGACTGCAATGGACATATCTGGGAAGGAACTTCAGGGAAACTGAGAAAAGGGCAGTTTGATGCTGGGAAATCACTTGCAGGACAGTGAATAAGGCGGAGGCAAACTGCTGATTTCAGTGCACAAAAGAATGTGTCCACTGAGCAGTCATGGATGCCATCAACTCATATACGTGACTAAAAGGGTGGAGGAGTATCACCATTAAATGCAAGGTGTTCAAGGAAAAATTGGTCTTGATATTCCGGGGTTCAAGTAATAGTTTTGGGTCACCATAAAGAAGAGTTTAGAAAGTAGTATAATACGTGAAGTTTTTATGAAAAGTAGACAGTGGAGAAGAGATGGTAAAAGGAAAATTACATTTACAGACCTCAATCAACTTGAACACTAAAATATAGAAGGCTATGTACAATTCTGTGAAGGGATGGTACGGCAACCAAGAGGTGACACTCCAGCTCACATTTCAAAGAATAGTTTTAGCAGACACTCAAGAGCTTGAGGTACTCTATAATACCATTTGGCATAACTGGGCATTACGGGATCTATCAGACATATATTTGAGAAGAAGATAGTAAGTGCTGCCCTGTGAAAGCTACTGGCTCTTCTATTCAGCTCAAGAACCGTAGTAATACTCCATATTCATGCCAACCGCATCCTGGCCACCTGGACAGGACCGATCCGTCAAATAATGGTGCCACCACGCTCTGGAATCAAAGCAACCCTCAGAATTCTATCTGCTCTCTCATGCAGGTCTTTTCTTGGGTAAGGATAGTTTTCGGTACTGCTTGACACCTTATTACCAATAGCACAATTCAATTAATTATTGGCATTCACTTCAGTCTCATGTCTAAAGCTTGCCTAAGAATTTTCCAGGGACCAGAACAACTCTCTATGCTGGAGACTGTAGCATATCACATTTGGTTCACCCTTAGAGGAATTCCTCTTACATGTCGGAGTACAACTGGTCTTTAAGAAGCTAAATAACTCACGGCATGCACTGTTTTCTCATGATAAGGAATAACATCAATTTTCATAGGACTTTCAGAACCTTAGTTAGCTGATGTACAAGGAAACAGAGCTAAACTGATGCCAGCAAGGAGGATGGCGTGAGATACAGGGTCTAGTTACAATGTCTTGGTTGTTGTGGCGCACTGACACAAAGCACCTGACAGCACTGGTAGATATTGAAAGATATTGCTGTGAATCTTTCCAGATTCAGTCTGGTACCTGAGAATATTGAAAAGCTGATAAATCTCTTGAAATATCTATCCAGTGCCATCAGAAAGAGCATTACTGAACATAAGTAGCATACTCTTTTGTTCCACACTAACAGGGCAGAGGTGGAATCTACTTTGTGAGGGCACACTTCACATAATCTACTCCTCCAAAGTGAATTAGAGCAGATTTACAGTCATTTTACTTACTTTGGGTATTGAAGGGAAAGCAATGTATAATTTCAGAAATGTTTACAACTCAAGTCCTATTGAAGAACGGCAATTCTAAAAGACATTTCCCTTGGAAAGGCTTTCAGCCTTAAAATAAATACATTGATGGGCTTAAACTGGGGTGACCTATGCAAGCTAGACTATTAGACTACCTCTCAAGAATTTGTTTAAACCCAAAATGTTTTTGGATTTTTTTGTTACAGGAAAGATGTCACGCAACAAGGTGTGACAGTGCCTGGTTAGAAACTATTTGACAATATTTTAGTTATTAGCTAGGTTAATGGGTGTCCTGTTTACAGTACGACAGGCTGGATTTCCATGTAATGGCTTCTATCAATTTAGAGATGTCCAGTTTAAGATTTCTAGAGGAAAACCTCGTTATAGTTAGAAGACATCAGGGTGTTTAGATAGAAAGCACAGTAAACTATGTGCAGAAGGCTGCTTACTGGGGTCCTGTTGGTATTCAAACAAAAACTGTTTGGATGGAAGGTGGATGTGGATTAACTTCCCACCACAGTGCCAACTCCGCGCAATTCGAATTTTTTTTATTATAGAAGCATATAGATCATAAACTCACACCCATTTTATACTAGACAAATGGCCTAGATGATAATCACTGGTTCTTTGCAACAAGGCTGCCTGCCTTCACACACACGTTCTCATCCTGCTTGAACATCTAATCTGAGCACATGAAACAGGTGGAGAATACACCAATCTAATGAATACCCTCACAATCTCTGTGGCACGTAATACTAAGTAGGTCTGGAAAATATTTATTTGATGGTTAAGTAATAATTAATGAATAAAAATGAAATGCAATGGGAGTGAAGTCGTTTAGAGAGAGGAGAGAAGAGGATAAGCTATTTATTAGTACTGCCAACTCTTCCAGTTATGTTGGGAGTGATTTTTTTAGCATACAAGGGCAATATTTAAATGTTCTGCTCGAACATTGTCTATTAGGCAATATGTATCATAATTAACAGCAGAGGCGCTGCCTATCTATTGAAGAGATGTTTCTGCTCTGTTGAAACTGAACAGGAATTATCAATGAGATCTTAATCTTTCTAAAGACGGATAATCAAAAGATGGGGGAAATCGAAGCTGCTTCAGCCTTAACTCTGAAGTCTCAACATCCGTTTTTTTCATTTCTATGGGGGCCACTTATGGACTGCCAATCCTTGCCTGTGGGTTTGTGTCTTTGTATGAAAGCAAACTTTTAAAATACCAAATGTACTTAACAGAATAGGCGTTTTGTTCCAGCTTGTTACTGGAGGAGCAGAGTCTGCTGGCAGAATGGGTGAGAGACTGCGAGAATTTAAATGTTCGTGATGTGGACAATGGAGTCCAAGTATTTGATGGGAAGTATAAGACATGCTAGAGTGCTTATTCTGTGACTAAAGAAGTGTATAGTTTAGATTTACATTAACATAACACAAAATGCAGATCACGTGAATGAAATCTGTAACCAGCTAGCATTATTCACTGAGGGCATACTAGCAGATCACGTTAACTTTGTCCGTACACAGGGGGTTCCCCGGACACATTTTCTTCTACACGCAGCTATCTCTTACTACATCAAACGCTGGTGGTCCCCTAACGGGATTGAATCCCCTAAGCATGAACTACTATACGCAACATATCTCATGGGAAGGTGACACCACCCCACTCGCTGGCTATACAGAGATATTCGAGGACACTCGGGGATACAGTTACTACCACTCCATGTTAAATGGTCGCTGGAGCTGGGAAGAGAAATGACGGACAAGGAATGGGCATCTGTTTTTAGAAGTTCCTAAGAAAGTGTCTCGCGATGCTAAATTTAAATACATACAGTACATGATCTTACATTGGGCATACCTCACACCACATCGCCTTAATCGTATATTCCCCAACATACAACTCACCTGCCCTAGGTGTCAGGAAGCAGATGCAGACCTACTTCATGTGCTTTGGGAGTGCCCGCCTTTACGCATATACTGGCAAACTGTTGGTTACAGAGTGCAGGAAGTCACCGGTATGACTGTTTGGTCATCGGCGTAAAGCTGTCTGCTGGGACTGCATAAACGACCCAAGAGGCAGAGGGTCCAGTATAGATTTGCTGACTTGGCTGTGCTTATAGCAAAACATGCCATCACAATGCGGAGGAAATCTGCTTCTCCCACTACACCTATCTCATGGCAGACAGTAATGGTTCGCTGGGGTACCACTGAGAGTACGCTTATCAGATAAGAGGAATTTAGAGGATTACATAAAATCCCTAGCTCTCTAGATTGGGACTACATGCTTGAAACATTTAAAGCCATTGATATGCTAACCCCACTAACATCGCAGAGCAGGCCCAGCCCACCCCCACATCCCCAAAAGCTAAACTATCTGCTACCCAATAATGCCATTTCCCTTTATCTCTCGGAGGACCTATAGATATATACATATGTATGCTATGAAACTGTCTGTTATTTACTGTGTGGATACAATCTTTATTTGTCTCACGCTATAAGTTAGTGGAACAGGAACAGGGGGTGTGGGGGTGGTTCTAAGTTTTCATATTAGTTTGTAAAGTAGAGTGAGTCAGATACTTATGGGTCTGCTAATACTCGGATATCTCGCAATGTCAAGTCAGTTCCTTATCTTTTGCTCCTTAGATAACGTGACACTGTCTTGATATGTGTTCTTGGATACGAATGTCCACATTGTTATTTACATCTTTGTAAAGATCTGTGTATTCATACCTTTTAATTATTAGCGGCCAATTGTTTTGAAGATGTATTGCATTTATTATGCTGCTTGAAAACTCAATAAAATTGTATTTAAAAAAAAAAAAAATCTGTAACCAGCCTTTTCCTATTAGGGAATGATAAGCTATTTATATAGGGAGAATATGTATATATTTTTTATATAGCAGACATACATGTTTAAATTATCATGCCTCAGAGACATTGTTCTCGATTCAACGGCACCTGTTTGTAGACCCTGCGTTTATCACTAATTCTTAGGGAGTGACAGGGGAGTGACGATTAAAGACACCGACTTTTTACTTGACTCATGCTGCAAGTGGACCCACGGTCTCATGCTTCAGAATACATTTGGGGTTGTCCTCCTTTCAACTGTCAATCCAGGCTGCTCTCCAGATAAAGCTTCTGTGTAGTGATGCACCTCACATCAGTATACTCTCCAGTCTGAAGCACCCACAACAGAGGCACACAAAGGTGTGAGGTTTCTGCACTTGTCTGCCATCAGCCCAACTGAAAGTGTGATCAATGAAGATCAAGGTCCTGACCTCACCTAAATGTCCCCATTCACCCTGCACAACAATTCGCAGATCCACTCCCAGCCCAGCATTCTACCAAAGGGCAGTGGTTCAGGAAGTCTAATCAGCAGCCTCTTGCTAACAAAGTCTTGATTTAATATTTAAAGAGAACTCTGTCAACATCCTCCTCACACCAGTGTCTGTATCTCGACCATCGAGCCACTGGAATGTAGACAATACACTTCCACTGTCTGGGAAAGCTGTCCACACCCTTCATCTTGTGCCATTTCAAACAGGAGGCATCCAAAATAAATCCCACTCTTTTTTGTAATTAATTCTGTGAACCAAACATAAGGAAGAACATCAGAAGACATTCATTCGCTCCAGTATTTTGTGTTACAGACCCATATATCTTCACACACTGATATGATCTTGGAATCAATGTTTCCTTTCAGCACAGCCTAAAGCTCTCAATATTACCCCATTTTTATGCATCCAGCAATTACTTTTGGCTTCCAACCCCCTGAGCTGATAGGCTGACCGGGCTGTAGCGGTGATCTAGCAGTATCCTAGAAGTAGACAGACTGCCAGATTCAAGTGCCCATTAAAAGTACCTAATATAGCACTGACTTCACATTCAAATAAAGTTGTTTCTTCCTACCATTTTGTATCCTCAAAATGCACGCTACCTCAAAAAACATCCCCTATATTCCTAAACAAGAGCATAAAAAAACTAACCTTTACTTAAAGCTTCCAACTGTCACCTATCTTCTTTTCTTTCAAAATGCCCTCTTCTTCCTTTCCATCATCTGTAGGCCTTCTTTCTCTGAGCACAAACTAACCTAAGTGAAATGCAATGAAATGAAATAATAATTTACAAAAGAGCACGCTACTACCCAGGGGTGTCTAGGCATGGGACTCTATGAGGTCGCCGGCCAAGACTGACGAGCCGTATAATTTAAAAAGCCACGTTTTCAAGTTTTTCCTGAAAGCAAGCAGGTCAGTTTCCCTCTTTAAAGATATTGGGAGACAGTTCCAAAGACAAGAGATGCTGCCTATGAAGCTTCTCCCTCCCCACTGAGCTCTATTTGCTCTTGGAATGATCACGTTGGACGCTGATTCTGAACGAAGATGTGTGGGCGGAATGTACCAGCAAAAGTTTAGCTTGAAAAATTCAGTTGCTTCTCCATGAAGAGCCCTGAAAGCAATACATAAAGCTTTCAAATGTATGCGTTTCTCTATGGGTAACCAATAAAGAAGTGGAAGAACACCTGATACGGATCTTTTGTTTGGTATGCCTAACAATAGACTTGCAGGGGAGTTCTGCAAAATCTGCAGCTTGTTAAGGCTTTTCTTTCTAATATTCACAAATAGTGCATTGGTGTAGTCTATTTTCGATGCAGAGACTACCGTGGTTTGCAAATCTTTAGGTATGAAAGGTAATATTTTTCTTTGCAGTTTCATGGTAAAAAAGGAGGCAGAGGTAATTTACGTTAACATGCCCTTCAAAGGTCAGCGGGCTGTCAAATACTACACCAGGGTTTTTTACCTTGGTACCCTAGAGAAGGAAATTTGCCTAGATCAGATGGCCACCAATATTGGGACCAAAAGGAGCGATCTTTTTCAAACAGCAGTGCCTCGGTTTTACCAGAGTTCAACTTTAGTAGGTTTTGGGCCATTCATTTCACAATCTCCTCCATGCAGCTATGAAAAGGCCTTGCTGTATCTGTAACATTTGATTATACTGAGACCACTAATTGGGTATCATCTGCATAAGTGACTACAGTGAACCCGAATGATCTAATAAGTTTGGCCAAAGGTGCCACATATATATTGAAACAGGTCGGGCTAAGAGACGAGCCCTGGGGAACACCACATGGGAGAGAAAAATAGGGGGAGTTTAAATTGTCTGCTGCAACAAATTATTCTGTCTGACAGGAACGATTTAAGAAGGGAGAGGGCTATGTCCCTTACACCAATGTCTGCAAGCCTGTTCAGTAGGATATCATGGTCTACAGTGTTGAATGCTGCTGATAGGATCAGCATGGCACTGCCACCACCATCCAGCAGGAGTCTGATTTGTTCAGTGCTATGGTGTAACCTAAAACTGAATTGGCAAGGGTCTAGATGGCTGTGGTCCTCGATAAAAGTGGTCAGCTGAGAGATGATTGTTTTTCAAATATTTTAGCAAGGGGGGTAGTTTCGAGATTGGCCAATAATCATTGGGGTTTGTGGGATCTAGATTAGTTTTTTGGGGCAGAGGGAGGATAGATGCCATCTTCCAAAGACTTGGAAATTGCCCTAGCTTGATCATTTTATTAAAAAGTTCTGTTATGGAGCCTGAAATTGTTTCTGATGCTAGATGTGTAATTTTGGTAGGGCATTTTTCTAAAGGGGATCCTGACTTGGTTTTCAAAAGAAGAGTTTTGATTTACTCAGGGAAGAGCTCAGAAAAGGCAGTTAAGGTGGCCTTATGTTTGTTTCCCTTGGATTGGAGCCCTGTTCGATAGATCGGCCGGTTTGCAGAATTGGAAAAGAAAAGATTAAAAACAGAATTCACCTTGTCTTGAAAGAAGGTAACCAAAAGAGTTACAAAAGGTCTTGTTAAAGTCATGATTTACTTTTACCGGTATTTTAGATAACTGTTAACAGGACAAAAGTTATTTTGAAGATTTTTTTACCGCTTCTATTTTTTGGGTGAAATATAAGGTTTTTTCTTTGATGATCATATCTTTGTAAATGGCTAAGATGCTTTTGAATTTCTCTGATTTCTCATTATGTCGCCTCCATTTTCTTTCCTGTCTGTGACATGTTTGTTTTTGAAGACTTAGGATTGACCCTGCTGCTCTATTTGAAATTAACAGGTGCTATTCCATCTATAGCTTTGTCCAGCCATAACTGATATAAAGAGGCGGCTTTATCCGGATCGGTCGTGGCCAGTGGCATGGTCGCGGTCAAGACTGATTCTAGCTCTTCCGCTCTAACAGTGTGCCATTTAGAGGACAGCCTTATAAGTCGAGGTTTAATATTAATTGCGGTGTGGGTAATTTAATGTTTAACATGACCACCCGATGGTCAGACCATGCCACAGGGAGGACTGTCGATGTTGAAAGGTAAGGGCAGTCGGAAACAATGCCATCGAGTCGATGACCTGCTTGATGCGTCGGTTCTTTAACCAACTGCTCTAATCCTAGTCTAAGCAACATGTCAGAGAGATTTGACGCATCCGTGTTATCTGGATTTTCCAAGTGCAAATTGAAATCCCCCAATATCGTGTAGTCAGGAGAATCGATTTTTAGGTCTAAAAGCTGGGGAAAGTTCGATAGAAAGACTGTACAGGAGCCTTGGGGACGAATAAATAAATAAATATAGAAGGATCCCATTGAATATATAATACTTAGTAAATTGTAGTTTAAATGCCATCGCATCTAGTTCTTTTGAGCTGATAAGTTCCCTGAAGGACCCTGCAAAAGAGTGTTGATAAATTACGGCAATGCCTCCTCCTTTTTTTCCTACCCAGTCGAGTCTGTGAATCAAATAACCTGAAGGTACTGCTATGGCTAGGTCGGGCACGGCCGCTGCATCGGCCCATAATTTGGCAATAAATGGCATAGCTAAATACAGAGCATCTAAGAAATCCACAAAGGCAGTGGCGTGTTTCACCAAGGATTGCACGTTTATAAGAGCGCATCAAAACTGCTTGATGTCTGAGGAACCCTTTACTTCCGGTGATCTGAGGTTGTTTATTTTAAGATTTAGTAGGGTGCAGTTACAATATGGACAAGGCACAGAATTTTCGCAGTTGGCGACGGACAACACAGGGCCGTTTCATAACCTACCTGGATTAGGTTCACGCAGCTCGCCCATTGAGTATCTGCAAAACATTTGGGGCTGTGTAAACAAACCACCATAGTGGCTGGGGCGGACGCGTTCCGGGTCGGGTGCTGAACAGCGCAGACGGGCTGGCCTAAGACATGCCATTTACGCGCCAGCGGGGCGGCAGCTACGCGGACACACTATCGTATTTAAAGGCTGGCATCGGCAGGGGGCATGTCTTAGGCATGATGACAGGGTGCTGAGAGCACGGACTAACAAGCATTGAAAATGCAATAGGTCTCGTCCTTGTTTAACTTAAAGCAATTCGGTTTGTAATTAGGTGGCTTTTTAGGTTTGCTTTTATTAGTGTTTTTCAAACTTTCAAGTACATAACATGCATATATGTATATGTATGCATGCATTTATATAGATATGCAGATGTATATGTATATATTTACACATACATATATATAAATGCATATACATATATAGACACCAGAATCCTTCCTGTTAAGAAAGAAACAAGCTCACGCAGGTAACCGGGAACTCTCGTTTATTCCAGCCAGATGAATGTGGCATGACGCGTTTCAGCTAATGCCTTTGCCATCATTTGTAACTCACAATGTCCGCACTTTAATAAAGTGTCTCCTTCGTGATTGGGTGGGACACTATAACAGGGAGGTGTTCACAAACTCCCCACACCGGGTTCGTCGACTGCAGGCACTGAGCGTGAGTATATTATATATGTGTGCGCGTAGAGAGAGGTAGAGAGGTAGAGAGGTAGAGAGTAGTAGAGAGAGGGGTAGAGAGAGAGGGGGAGAGTAGAGAGTGAGTAGAGAGTAGAGAGTGACTAGTAGAGAGTGACTAGTAGAGAGTGACTAGTAGAGAGTGACTAGTAGAGAGTGACTAGTAAAGATGCACTGGCAAGAGGCCCTGCTATTAATCTTTATTTGGTGCTGTTGTGGTCGAGGCGGCGCAGATGCTGCCTGTGTAATCTGGAGGAACATTAGGAATAAAAGACCCCAACGGATGAAAGGCGTCTGAATGTCGGTAGCGCCAACTCAGCATTTCATTCTTCAAAGCGGAACGCATTGTCTGCTTTATGGTGACGTCAGGCAGTTCGAGATGTCTTGTATGTATCCGACGGTGCCTGCCTTATGGTGACGTCAGGCAGAAGCGTATGAGATCCAGATTGGTGGTGAACTCTTTATTCAGTGGTAAAGTAACAGAGACCACAGCTGACACAGCCAACACCCCAGACAGCCAGGTAAAACTGATTCAACCTCTGCGCTGGCTACATCACTCAGGAAGCTACACATTTCAAATCACAATAAAAATATACACAGTAGGCGGGTGAAAAACAATTCACAATGCCAGAGAATAAGCCCTCCAAACAATAACAATTCTAAAGATATGCAATGCCCGAGCCTCTCCTCCCAAGTGCACGCATGCACATACTCTAGAGCGACCCCATAACAAGCAGGGTTCGCTTTCATTTTCGTCCATAGCAAAACGATTGCTTGTCTCTATGGGGCCATGTGTTTGGAACACATGGCCCCATAAAGATAAGAAACCTTTTACGACGGGAGGAAGGCAGACGAGCCCGTTTAAGTGGGCTGGCCGAAAAGTGGAAAAGTCTACATCACGCAGTGCTCCTTCCCAATGGCTGGCAACAGTTTAGCATAAGCGGTGACGCCAGCCAATGGGAAAGAGGGGCGGGGCTTGAAGCCCTTTACAGAATTTCCTCCAAATCATAAAATCTCGCCAGCGAGACTGCGCATGTGCGCAGCCCACGCATGCGACACCTAAAAACAAGTGAAGGAAACTAAAAATTCAAAACAAGGGTCCAGCAATACCACGTGTTCTGCCGCAAGCTCCTTTGAGGCAGGCAATACTTGTAAAGAAACACAAACTAAAAGAGAAAGTTTAAAATCAAGTGAAAGCATAAAACAATCATAAATTACCTAACAGTTTAAGGGTCAGAGCCCTTTCTAAGATGGTGCTACTAATGCGCTGGGAGCCAGGCAACTTCGAAAACAGCAATGAAGTGCTTACAAGGAAATCAGACAGTCTACTATCATCTGGTCTTGTTGAGAATGCGGGGACACGCTCTATCACTGTATTTAAAGGCCGTCATCATGCATTATTTGGCTTAATCTTTATATTTCTGCAAACAGCCCACAACTCATTTACAAGATCACAACTACTCCTCTCTGAAAGTCATACCTCTGTAATTTAACAGTACCGAATCTCCTCTAGCTCATTTTTTAATCCCACCAACCATCTACATGACCTTCTATGTTTCCCGACCCAAACTAATGATCACAACTAACTTCTATTAATTTAATCTACAACACAGAAACTGGAATGAATTAATAGAATGGTTTGCTTGTGCATCCAAGACTAACCGCAATAGCCAAAATAACCAATATTAATGGTCGCTAACCTTGGGTTCCACATTAGCATGCTGCCCAGCATAAAGTGCTTCAATGCCTCGTCAGGTATAGTAAGCACGATATAAATGCAATTACAATACATTGTCTTGTTTGCTAAAGCATGTGGGAAGGACTTCTCTTCTACCCGTTCAAATGAAAAATCTCAACAGCTTTCACATTAACGTCCTCCAACCTTTCAATGATTTAATTATTCAGATTAACATTATCCAACAAGCAACTAGTCATCTGTCTACATTTGGTAAGTGATAAAATGATTCAATCTAACTATATTCTTTTATGAATTAAGGCATGCTTGCACACAGCATCGCATCACTTAAATAAATATTATGATGCATTAGAATATAGTGCATTAATCACTATAATACAATGGAATTAGGTTTACTGTATAGCATTAAATACAATTATTTAGCAAATTTTTTTAAAAAACGTCATCTACTCAACCAGTCCACAATTCACAATCCCATCAGAACATGTTTAGCAGACTTCCTCGAGTACACAAATAGCACTAAAGCAGGTCTTGTTGGCAAAGAGGTGCCAACCAACACAAACCCTTTCCTGTTGTAGTACAGAAGCACCTTTCGCATATTACCAGCTGCCAGTTTACCTCTGCTCATTTGCCCTGGTCTGATGTTTGAGGGAGTGTAGTGTCATATTTTCATGCAATACCTGTTGTAACTAAATATAAAGTTTACCTATTTTCATTTGCACCCAAAACACTATCTAACAGCATTTAAAAAAAAACACATACATACAACACAAATACAACTGATGCCATCAAACTGCTCTCAGCAGCATTAGCAACAATTCTCAGGCAAGCCACAAAGCCAGACACAAGACTCAGACTATCTTTAAACAGCCGATAATGAGCAAGGTACTGACCTCAAATGTTGGCTCAACTAATAAAGTCTTCCAGCCAAACACTGAACACCTTGTAGTGTCAAATGTTCCTTGTGTGGTGTCTTTGTTACAATCTGCTCCTTAATTTCTCATTTTAACAAACACCTTAGGTTTTCTTGTGCAGGGTACCACTGCAAAAAGGGTCCAGCGCAAAGTATATGACTTTGTAAGTTTCTCGCTGGCTGAGTGCTAAACTCTGTTGGTCGATAAAGATCCACCAAAAATAGCACTCCTTTTTACAGGGATGGCTAAAATAATACCGTTAGCCAGGCAATTTTACCCCACTAACGATTAGTGGCAGCTGTTTTAATAGTAGCAAGGTTCAACCCTTTTAACTAAAGAGTGGTTAGTGGCAGCAATACAAAGTATGAGGGGCAAAGCACCAGAAAGTGATGGTTTCCCTGCTGCTCTGTACCATAATTTCTAGATATGCCCTTGGAGAGACTCTTGGAAACCTTTCTGTGGGTGCATAATACCAAAATACTGCCTATCAACAACCCCAAATCGGATACGGTTTGAGAGATTCTGACCCATATGACTGCATCTCACGCTATTCACAGCCAATAGTGAAATCTACATTTTGAGCATTGTTAGCAAACAGGGTGATCAGAAAGGTGCAAGTCCTGGTGCACCATGGCCAATGTGGGGTTAACGTGACTTGTAGCTGTAACAGTCTGCACAATATCCATTTACTGCATTTATTTTGGTTCAAATTTAACACATCAGTTCTTTGTTAAACACTACAAATAACATAGATCATTGATGTTCATACTTCAAATAACTACCAAATGTTACATGTCTTGTACTTCTCGACATACCTCTATGTGTTATGTAAATCTTAAATTATCTACTAATGTTAACTAATTCCCTTATGTTCCAATCTATCTGATTTGCTGTACATATTATGAAAATGCATGCCTAACTAAATTAGTCGGCATCTTTGGGATGAGTGGCACATATTCTGCCCTTGCGGACATCAGCGGAGCAATAAGACGCAGTAGTGGAGCTTTAGTGATAATATATGCCTGACTTTCTAGGCTGAAATAACCATTATACACATGGCTAGGTGGTATAAGAAAGCTGATCGATTCGATGAGTAAATGACAAGGCTGACCACTTTCACCTGTTAACACTAGTTGTGAAGACACTGAGATGCAGATTGAAGTCAGTGCTGCAGGATTGTGGATCAGAACAGACTCAACCACAAATACTGCGTCCATGTATGAGGATGACACATTCATATACCTTTGTGCCCCAGAGGAATCATTGCCAGTACAAGTAAGGGACCTGAATTACTGCGCAGTAGTCTCAGGGCTGCGCACCAGTTCGGGAAAAACAAAGTTGTTCTCATTGGGGAGGACTGACTAGGCTAACTTGTGAGGTGCATCCAGAGTTTGGGGGATTCACTTTGAAATAGGCTGTTTCCAGGACTTGGGCATACAGTACAGGAAGACTACTAGCAGGTTTGAAAAGTTCTGCGCAATTCTGGAATACTTTATAAATGTTGCAACCGACACCTGCCACAATCTTGATGTTTGTTGTTTCAGAATGTTGAAAGTGCAAATCAAAATGAAAAATACCGTTTTCTAAACAAAAAAAATAACTGTGCCGCATGCAGGTGCATTTTCCTCTAACATGTGGAAGAAGATACCATGAAACACAGCAACACACGCAAAGAACTGCCAACTGACATCGAACTTAGTTAGCTGTAAGCTAGTTATACAAATTGTGGGTCTTTGCCCATTAGAGATTAATCCATATTTGAATGATTTGCAGAACTCTGGCACTAAGGAACTTGCAGCACATTCGGACAGGCAGATAATGAACTGGGCTGTTAACTAGTGCAGAAGCTGTACAGAAGGGACAAGGCAGTCAGATGGACAAAGGGTGTGATGACAAGGGTACAGGGGTACTAAGCATCAAATTGAAACTTCTAAGAGTAACCACTGTGGTTCCCAGGTCACTCCACAAGGGACAGCCTAAAGGGAATGAATCCGCTCTAAGAGGTCACATGGCTGGGGAATTGTGGAGGTAGCCATAAGGTATCTCCGACCTAATAAGGGATGTGTTATAATTGTGGAACTCAAAGTGACAGCGGGCTAACTGCCCAAACATAACACCAACACCGATGTGCCTAGCCTAATGTTCATTGTGGGTGATAGTTGCCCCAAGTTGTTCCGAGGATGGCCAGTATACTAGGAATGAGTAAGTACACAAATCCCACCCAACAGCCCAGGCTATCTGGAACCTGATGGGGTGGACGGTAGCAAGTTGAATGGCATACGAGATACCAGCCCTAATTTGACTAGGGTTGGTGCATGAGCAGCAGACTTGTATAGGGTTATACCTGGAGTCTACTGTAACAGTGTCATTGCTGCTACGGAGGATACCCTGTTCCCAGTACAATGCTATGGCTAAGTGGATGAACTAGAGGATTCTAAAGTGAGATAAAGAAAATACACAAAAAGTTGTGCTTGCTGAGGAATCACCTTATAGGCCAAGTGCCATTGAAGGGTGTGCTCACAAAAGCATAACCAACATTGTAGTAGACTGCAAAGAAAATGACATCCCTCAGAAAATGATTTTGAGCTCTCCCTTTTGCTGACTACTTAAAATAGACTGCACTAGTCACCAGTAAACTCTCTCTAATAAATAATGTGCAAACGCAGATCATACCCCGCCCCAAGTGTTTGCCTTTTACGTGACGTTTTCATCCACAACGATTATTTTTTCCCACCATACAAAATTTTCCTGGATACTAGACTTTTTCCCCTTACAAGCTCATTATGTTTGCCTAGAGCCAGGAACAGCATGGTCCACTCTCTTTGAGAAATGCAAGAGACTTCTGAGCCTCAACAGCCACTTTTCACCTATTCATCTTCTAAAAGGATCCTGTCCAAGACCAAGATGACTGATCTTATATTGAGCACATTTCATCTGCCCCCATGTTTCTCGCTCACCGTTTATGTATTCTTCTTGAGAAAATATTCCATGGTGACCCATAATATCCACTCCTACCCACACATTCAGATGCCAAAATGTTCGGATCACAGTACACAGCCCCCAACAAATTCCACACACTTTAACATTTGTTCAACATTACGACTTTCCTGCCTCACTCAAATTATCTGATATAGAGAATGACCATTTTCCCCAGGTTTTGTTGTTGCCAGAATGTGAAGGATAGAAGACATCCGCCTTTTCCAAATGTAAAATCTCTCCTTAAACACATGCTCATAGGGAAACTCTATGAGACAGTATAATGTTCTGCCGTTTTCTTATGTCATGATTGCAAACCCTTCCTTCTTCCACTCATTAACATTATTTTGCAAATCCATTAAGTGTTAACTGGCCATTATAGCCTATACTTGCCTATGCTGATGCGCTTTTTGTTATATACATTCTGCTGCTGATCGCATCAATCTCCTGTCCCATTTCTCCTCGGAAGATGATCTTTGTCTATACATATAAATGAACTTAACATCAATCCTACTAACCCTATTACTGGCCCTTTTATTCATTTAAGACGCTCAACCCTCAAAGTCTAGCTATGCACCATTTAAAGTTATATCTTAAATAGGGCACTCAGTTTACGGCCGATGTTAAGGATAATTATGCTTCACATTGTAATGGACTTGCTTGATAGGAGTCTTGCAGTAATTAACTCCTTTACACAACCTCTACATCGACTCTTTTTGACCTGATAGTTTAATATACTCTGTGCACTCTATACATTACCACAATGTTTAATGTGATTTGCAGCTGTAATCACAGTCTGTACATTATGCATTTACTTTATTTATTCTGGTTCAAGTGTAACATCAACACTTTGTTAAACAGTTCTTATAACACGATTTTAATCATACCTGTTCCTACTTCAATTGACTACCAATGTTTGCACTCCTTGTACTTATCCACCTACTCCACTGTTTGATGTAAATGTTAACTTATCTACCAAAGTTAACTAATTCCCTTATATTCCAATCTTTCTGATTTGCTGTACATATTATGAAAATGTACGCATAAGATAATCACCTCTCTCTGTTCATCAGTTATATCCTTTTTTTAAATTAGTCAACACATCTCTCACTATAGCACCGCAATACATTGTACAATGCACTGAACCCCAAGCGGTTTGAGTAGGAGCTATAGAAAAAAGTACATAAATATGCAAGTGTGCAAATGGAAGGGTGTGTTTAGGATTAGGTGATGTAAAAAAAAATTTAAAAAGAGATACACCGATAGAAATACACACATACATACACATAAAGTGTTTATCCTGAAAAGCCTGTAAAGACTTTGTGACTGATGTCCCCCTAAACCATAACTGAGTGGGGACTGTTTGCCTTTGGAGAAGTAGGGTGGTGGTTACTGTAAAAGCTTGTTTAAGGCTAAAGTTCTATGTGGTTTACCTTGCATGGGCATACTGCATTTGTGCTTGGTTGGAAATGTTGCTGTATACACAATTCTAAACTTGTTGAGTATCCGAGAAGGATTGAGCAAGTTGATTATAATTATCCCATAGATGTCAATGTTTGGAGTTCTGCCATTACGGTGGTTCCTTCAATGTATGGAGGTTTTTAAGTTGGAGGGTAAGAAAAAAAGTTCTAAGTGGAAGGGGCACACAAAATATGAGGCTGAGTCGAGAGTTATAGCAAAGAAGTTGGTGGTAGTTTAGTTTGGGGTATGTCGTTAATGACGATGGGACATGTTTCGGATGGGGTCTCCTAGAGATTCTGGCTCTTGGTTAGAGTGGGGCTGCTAAATGTTTGGCCTCTTTTCTTGGCAGGAGGTGTATGTTTTGCAGGGTTTATTTTGGTTCAGTCATGTTGTAGGATAGTTTCGGGATTACGCCCTTTTTTGTAGGATTTTTTTTTTTAATGGATTCTTCCATTCCTCTAGGTGTGCGGGAATTGGTAAAGATGCTAGATTCTGTTGCCGGTTGGGGTTGCAAAGAACGGTTACCGGTAGGTGCAGGGTCCAGTGTTGGCAGGGTGCAGTCCCAGACACAGCCACAGTTGGCGCTGGCCCGCCTCCCTCTGGCTGCATGGGGCAGTGTGTACACACAGACAGATGACAACCTACAACTTGTGTGTGCTGCTGTTGCAGAGTCTAGCCGCGTCCCTTCCCACTACTCCTATCCCAACAGAACCCCTGTCCCCGGCTGACCTGCTCTGCAGCGGCCTCACTACGGGCACCCTTGCCGGAGCGAGTCCTAGAGGAGATAAAGTGAGCTGGCTCTGCGGCGGGGGTTGCGGTGTTGCTGCGAAGGGAGCGCCGGGTGTTCACCATACTGCCGGCGCGGGTTGCGCTTAATGCCGGGGCCTCTCACTGCCCGGGCTTTCTCAGCGCCATTCCTCTTTCTCTCAGGCTGCTGTCAAGCGGCGCTGCCACTGGGGGTCGCTACAGCGAGTACAGTGGGCCGGCCGTTACAGTCTCTCTATTGGCAGAAACAGAGGTTTCCGCAAACACAAAGGCTCAGCCACTAGACCAGAGACATAGAAGAGCGGACAACGCTAGCCATTACATAGGGAAGAAGTGGCCATCTTAACAATGTGGCTTGAAAGCTGCTTGGGCGGTTGAAAACGAACAACTACCGAGTTCTTCAAAAAATAAACAGAGCCGGGATAGTTAGCTTTAAAATACATATTTTTCACAACACCGTAAATATTGCGCTCCTCAAACGCGTATGAGTTTTTTGTGTATTTTAAAATACGCTTCTGATAGTGAAATTGTTTATCAAACTAGAAGGAAACGTCCTTGTGCGTTTTGCTTTAGTAAATGTCCTAACATCGATGGTGTGAGGTTCACTTAAAGATGGCTTCTTGAACTACGATCCGTCCAGAGCGATACCTGCCATTTGTGTCCTCTTTTTGTGTTTTTGCCTGTCCGTGTTGTTGGGCGGGATTATGTAAACCGGTCGAGAGAAGAACAGCTGTGAGGGAAACTGGTTGCTGCCTGCTTAGGGTGGAGTTATCTTTGCATTCTAAGCTTTTTGCTGCAGGGCTACTGGCCTGCTGTCATTCTTTACAGCGCGCATGGCTGTCCTGCTGCATTTATCAATAGCCATCAATCTTCCAAAGTTTTCAGTGGGGCGACCGGCCCTCTCACGTTCCTTAGCTGAACCTTGCATTGAAGCGGATGACTGCTTGAAATGGCCACGAGCCAAAATCAGATTATGGTAGTTGCGACTAAGGTTGCCACCTGACCGCTTTTATACTGGCGTGACCGGAATTTTATTGAAATGCCGGCACTAAAATAAGAAAACTCACCTAAAGTCGGGTTTGTTTTAATCTTAACAGTACATACTTCAGTTAGCAAATGTAAGAAGAAAACACTAACGTATTTTATAGTTACCCTAAGGATCACTGCCAATTCTAACAAAGACAAAAAGGCTATTAAAAAATAATAATGTTAACGATTTCATATATAGTTCTACCTAACAATCAGGTCCAGGTCTGTGTTGAATATTATTACTTGAACATATGGCGGTATTTTTCCCCAGGTAAGATAACAAGCATTTACAATGCAATGGCCTCGGCATTGTTAAAGTTAGAGCTATTGGCATTGCTCATGACATTATTTTTGTTTATGTTTTTGTTTTTAAAACATTTAAAGAAACGGCATTGTTATTTACAATGTCAATAGCTTAATCTCTCTCAAATTCGAGACCTATTGCATTTGCACCCACACACAGAGCCACACACACAAAGCCACCCACACACAGAGCCACCCACACACACAGAACCACCGACACAGCTATTCACATGGAGCCACCTGCACACAAATAGAGCCAGCCACACAGAGCCACCTACACACACACAGAGTTACCCACACACAGACAGAGCCACCCACGCATAGAGCCACCTACAAAAAAAGCCACCCACACAGAGCCACACACACATACACAAGAGACCTAAAAACTGATTTTGATTCTGTTACTATGCATAACATAAGGACAAGACTACTAGGATGAACTATAGACGAGCACCCTGAACAGTTTACACGTGATGAAGTGCTTACCAGTACAATGTTACCCCAGAAGTGGCTTGACAGATTTCTAGCTAAGGAGTGAAGCATTTTTGCCCGTACACCCCTTTCATTTTATCTAAGTGATGTTGCTGGCTGAAATATGATTCCCAAATCTCAAAGGATAAAGGATTTCAATTCTTGAATTATCACACAAAGCAGATCCCATTTCTATAACCTTAACCCTGCCTCTGCTGCCTGTGCTTAGGACACGGAGAGACAGATGGTTCATCTGAGAGTGAGGAAAGGTGGGACGGGCACTCAGTCCAAGGCTCGCCCTCTCCCCTCCTGCGCCCTCCTCCCTGCCAGCCATTGACAGTCAGTCCAAGGCTCGCCCTCTCCCCTCCTGCGCCCTCCTCCCTGCCAGCCATTGGCCGGAGACCAGCTCATCCCTGTGACCCAGGGAGCCCGTGTCAGACCTCCCTGCCCCGGTACCTGCTGGAGACAGCACAGCTGGACGCGAGCACCCGCCCAGCCCCCTGCAGGGCTTTGCACACTCACTTTCACTAAACACAAACCCACAGCAGCACACACTAATAGAAACTAAAACAGCCGCTGTGCACCCCACAGGCGCTGAACGTCACTGTGTGCCTGAGGCCTGGGGTTCTACTTCAAGGGGTCCTAAGACAGCGAGCTCTTGTTACCAACCAGCAGCTACACAGAGCTGAACTCGCAACAAAGTACAGCGCACAGAGGCAGCCTCTCACCGCTGGGTGTGCTCTGCAGGTCCGAATCTTAACCGCTCCTTTCATCCGTGCCAATTAATGCGTGTAGGGTTTGAATGGAGAATCACGGTTTAGGGGAAACTGGCAACTTGACTAAAATAGTAAATGTATGAAAAGCGGACTTTGGGACTTCGTGTGTTGGCAATATTTCACCAAACTATAACGCAAAGAGGTCTGCAGCGCCCCAAGCTACAGAAACATAGCGCTTTCACATAAAGACGTGGGCTTCCAGCAGGGGCTCCCTTGAGGCACCGCCGGATGAGCAATAATAGTATTTTAAGGTGGAACTTGAGATGGACAGGACGGGGTGAAGTTGGTTTCTTTGCTACAGGCGCACTCACCCAGCAGCATCCACAGTCTGCATTTGGGCCGGGCTTGACCAGTGTCCCCGCCGCTGCTGGGCTCCCTCTGAGGTGCTCCTGCTCCATCCGGCAGCGCTAGGAGCTGTGATTAATAGTAGCAAGAGCGCGCTGGCCTCTCAAGGACGCGATGAAAACGTCCCGCCGCCCACTGAGTGATTAAAGGCAGAGGCCCTGGTGTCACTGCACCTGCCGCACAAATGAACGCTGCGCCCATTTAGGAGAGCGCTGATTCTGAGACCCGAATACAGAAGGTTTCGCAGCCGGCTTTCGGCGTGTTATGTGCCGGCAGTGATCTTTATTTTGAAACCAGCTCTGTCTGGGATCAAAGAGCTATTTATATTTATTTTAACAACAAAATATTAATCTTTACCCTGCTCAATCCGGATGCCGCGTAATTATTTCGATATTTTAAATACATTTGAAATGTCTTGGTAGCCAAAGGTCAGTTTTTTGTGGGTTCTTGTTGAAATTCGTACCCGAAATATGAAATGGTCTCACTAATTGTTGTGATGCAGATGTAACCCACCGGAATGTGTGCACCGCGACACGACGGAGCAGCCGTGGAGATTATCGAGGTGAATAATAGCATTGACTTTGCCGTTTCTTTAAATGTTTAAAAAAAAAAACATAAACAACAATAATGTCATGAGCAATGCCAATAGCTCTAACTTTATCAATGCCGAGACCATTGCATTGTAAATGCTTGTTTTGTTTCCTGACCAGACGGATTTTAAAACAATGGCAATATAACATTAAACAAATCTGCTTAAAATATTTTAAAAACATGCTATGTGAGAGTGAATATTGGACAATGTTAAGGCAAGTTTTTTTTTTAATTCTTAGAAAATATAAATGTTAGTGATAGTGTTAATGAACTAAAGATGCCTGAGGTATGTTTAGGACTATACAGATTTGGTATTCCGTGCACACACATTTATTTGCACCAGCCATGTGTATCAGAGCAGAGCTTTTAGCGCAGGCACTCTTTCGTTTAGAAATTAAGCTTTGGACAAAAACCTATGCTTGTGCAGGTATGCAGAGGGCAGGTGGAGGCATTTAGCATGGACATCAGTCTTAAAGGGCAGATTTTATCTGCAGACATATTTGGCATTTTTATTAGGGCTAGGACCCTATTAAGTGGGAGTGTCCAGTGCGTGTCCATGCCTCTGAGAGCGCCTTACGCAGAAATCAGGGCAATATAGCGCACAAAAGCATTCTTCTTATGCAGTTGTGTACTACAGTCCTCGAAAGCTGGGTTACACAAGTGAGGTAATAGCTTTCTGTGAGAATACGGTAGATTGTTTGCAAGTGAAAGGTCTTCAGTGCGCTGCCGCTCGCAGTGATAGGGAGTTTAACCAATGAGCGCTCACTAGAACCACAAGGCAATCATTTTTTACGCACCCCTGTGAAAGTCTGTCTTCGTGAAAGGACGTGTTTGCTTACCTGCGTGTGCTCTTGCGTCTGTCTCTCTCACGTTCAACATGAATCACACGAGTCAACGATGAGCCTTAATTGAATCCTTCATTTAGACAATCGATTATACTCCAGAAATGAATAGTACAGTAATTTCATTTACATTGGTGTCTGTGGGTGGAAAATAATTTTGACACTTAAATCTTTCCCATCATGAACTGCATCATGTCAACAATGTAACTGTTGTTGAGAAAGAAACGTGTCGATTGTGCCATCTACTGGCTATAGCTCGTATACGCAACTTGCCGCGTTGGATAAATTGTTTTTAAGAAGCTCGTGTTTGCGATCTCTCAGCTCGAGGAAAAACGTTTCAGGAGAAAAAACAAGTCAGACGAATGAAAGAAACCCGGATCGGACGGCGAAAGAAAAGTTTTCCCTCACCAATTAAGCCTCCTACCAGAAACGCCGGCACTTGAAAAACAAGTATTGGAAATTAACAAATGCGTCCGGACGCCGGGACACCACCGCCTTTCTCCGAGGCGAAGCAGAAATGCCTCGGAGAAAGGCAGCGGCGTTTCCGGATTCGGGGGCGTGTTTTTCTTTTCTCTCCTCTTGCCATTGGCTGGAGGAGATAATGAGAAAAGTAGCATAAAACACGCCCTCGAATCCGAAAAGGACGGGGCCTGTTCGGAGAGACAAACCTCTTCTCCAATGGCTGGCCAGCATTCAAGAGGCCAGCCAATGGAGAAGAGGTAAAAAAAAGGGGCGGGTTAAAGCCCCACTCCAAAACATTAAATCTCGGAGCAAGACTACGCAAGCGCAGCCTTCGAGCCGAGACCTAAAAACCTTACTGGGGAAAATAAAACAAGCATTTGCAATGCAATCGGTCTCGCCTTTGGGACCGTATATGTATTTAGCTATGCAGCACATTAGCCTAGATGCTGAAACATCTACTGTTCTTTAACATAAAGGGAAAGTAAGTACCAAACTGCGTAACATGCCAGGTATGGGAACACATTTAAAAAAAAAAAAAATTTTATCATCTGTTTTTATTGATTTTTCAAACACAATTACAGGAATTCGATTTACTTGCATATGAGTTCCTTCGTTGCAACAGCATTATATGGTGCACATGATAGGGACACAGTTGGGACGCAGCATGGAGACTCCACTGTTAGACCCGGCCCTCGTAACATAGCTAGACCTGACCCCTGCACCTCACACCAGCCCCCAAACCCACGGCCTAGCCGATCCTTCCCACCAGAACTCGCACGCACCCAACCCGGACTTCCCCGTCCGTGGCCTTCTGCCCTTCGGCCACACCGGGCCCGCGTGCCCACTTCATGCAACAAGATGGCCGCCCGGCCCCAGCGCGACCCTGGCCTAGAGGCGCCACTCCGGCTGGAGGACATCACGCTCCCCTTGGGATGAGAGAGGGAGGAGCAGTTTCTATCACACCTCTGCGCTTCCCTGGGACGGTGGGTTTCGATCGACCTGCCGGCCTCCCCGAGGGCTGGCTCCACGCCTGCTGGGTGTCTGGGACTCCTCCCAACCCGGCCCTGAACGGATCAAAAGACAATGGCAGGAAACCCCCAACAAGCGGCCCCCAGGTGACAAGACCCCTGCCTGCACAGGCTCCGGACATCAAAGAGGGGTCGCCCTATAACAAGGAGTGCTCTGGGACTGTCCGGCAGATTCGCCTTGGAACACCAGAGCCCTGCTGAGTGACTCGCGGCTCCCTGAAGATCGTAAGACCTCCGAACTTGTGCTTGAGCCCTGCTGAGTGACTCGCGGCTCCCTGAAGATCGTAAGACCTCCGAACTTGTGCTTGAGCCCTGCTGAGTGACTCGCGGCTCCCTGAAGATCGTAAGACCTCCGAACTTGTGCTTGAGCCCTGCTGAGTGACTCGCGGCTCCCTGAAGATCGTAAGACCTCCGAACTTGTGCTTGAGCCTTGCTGAGTGACTCGCGGCTCCTCGAAGATCGTAAGACCACCGATCTTGTAACCGAGCCCCGCTGAGTGACTCGCGGCTCCCACAGACTCTCTTGGTCCCGCCAGACCCCACGACGACAACCGTATCCCCCAGCTCGAGGATTGTGAGCTGTGCGAAGTATACGCTCCTGCATTTGATCCACATCCCCAAAGACTGTCCCGCTTCCTCCTACTCCCCTCCAAGACTTTGAGAGCCCACGCTCTGCTTGTATATATTTGCTGTGCTGATCATAAAGATCCTACTACTACAATCTGATAAAGATTTGCTCGTAAGAACTCCTCGTGTGGTGTCTCTCTGTCGTGTGGTGCCGAGTGTGCGATCCTAGATACGAGGGTCCTCCCCTGAGGAGTCTCCCGCCAGTGCCCGGCTACGATACCTCGAGGGTGGGTCTCAGGGCAGTCAGGGCCCCCTCCGGGCCCCTCTGAGGTCGCCTTCTAACATTGGTGGCAAGCGACGGGATTCGGGTCCATAATCTAGAGATCGTACCGTGAACGGCTGACGCACTACCGACAAAGATGGCAGAAGGAAACACCGGGGTTCTCATAGAAGACGACGCCAGTACCGTGTTCCAGGTGGAACAGCTTGAAGTGTACACTCACAAAGAACTAAAACAATTCTGTAAGGAACTCAGAATCGCTACCACTGGTCTCAACATCAAAGAAGATATGCAAAAGGCACTGAAAGCTTGGGTGGATTCTGGAGCCTCCCGGCCAGAAGGAGCGGGGGAGCCCCACGACGAAGCTGGACCCTCCCAAGGAGAACGCAGCAGCAACCAGGTGCGAGGTTTCGTACCAGACGGGGGCCTATCCCCGGAGGAACTCGCAGACAGAGAAAAAAGTCGCCATCACAAGCTCGAATTAGCCAAACTCAAAATTGAGGGCGAGCTGAAATTAGTCGAGAAAAAGCTAGCAGTAGAACAATTGCGAGTACAAGGAGAACTAGAAAAGAAGAAACTCCAACGAGAACACGAGGGAAAGAGACTTCAACTGGAACATGAACGCAGCCTGAAGGAAATAGAACTGAGAGCGAGAAACGAAGAAACGCGGCCCCCGGGGAACCGGGAGGCGGCCGCCCCAACGGAACAGAAGGTCCACATCCCCAAGGATGTGGTCAAAGAATATTACAAAAATGATGACATTCAGCAGTGGTTCCGGGCCTACGAGGTCGCCATGACCTCCCATAGGTCCCACAGAAGGATTGGGGGGCTGGGTTGTGGGGACGATTCCTGAGCGAAGGGAGAGACACCCTGCTCGACCTACCCACCTCCATGCAAACATCCTATGAACACATGAAAGCGGCCCTCCTCACAAGGTACGGCCTCACCCCGGAGATGTACCGCCAGCGGTTCCGGGACTGCAGGAAGATCCCGGGTACCACCTGGGTGGAATATGTGAATTTCTTCAGCCGCGCCTTCGATGGATGGATCAAGGGCAGCAAGGTAACCACCCTGGAAGAACTAACAGACCTTATGCTGTGGGAACACCTGGCGGCCAACTGCTTTGTGGAACTCCGCCAGCATCTGCTTGATAGCAAGCTCACGGACCCAAGAAAGCTGGCTGTCGAGGCGGATCGCTGGACCAACACCCGGGTCTCCCGGGGCCCTGTAGGAGAGTACCCCCGAGCCAGTCAGGGACCACCCCGCCAGAGAGGGGGGGGGAACCAGGGAGGGCAGAGAGAGTCCCAGGCTAGTCCCCCGAAGTCCCAACCTCCACCTTTCCCGGCACCCCCACCAGCTGTATCCGGCCCCCCCCTTAGACGGGGGCACCGGGTAACCATCACTTGTTTCCGTTGCCAGAAGCCCGGGCATTACGCCAACGACCCTGAATGCCCCATGGCCCCACGCACCACCCAGGCAGCACCCCCTGCTAGACAGATAGCCAATGTAGCCCTGGTTGAGGAGGCAGAGGAGTGGGAACCCGCCGCTATGGCCCTAGTGTCCTTAGGAGATAGAGAGATGGTCCCTGGGAGCCTCCTGCCCTCTAACACAAAGAAATATGGGCAGCTAGTCACGATCAATAGCCACCAAGTAGAAGCCCTCCGTGACACCGGGGCCAGCATCACCGGTGTCCTTAGCCATTTAGTACACGAAGACCAGGTCCTCCCCAACGTCTTTTGTCCTGTCATTTCAGCCGACAACACAGAAAGCCTATGTAAGGTAGCCCTGGTGCCCTTTGAGTGGGGAGGGGTGGTCGGTAAACTGAAGGTTGCAGTGAGAACCTCCCAACCCGTTGATTGTCTCCTGGGGAACGACCTGGAAAGTTCCCCCTGGGGACAAGTTGAGCGCAAGACCCATCTAGGGATGATGGGCCTCCCTGAGTGGGTGTACGCCACCACTCGATCCATGGCGGCTCGACTGACCCCCCTGAGGGAAGTCGACGACGCCCCGGCCCCTGAAGATAGGATGGTCCCAGCCGAGGGTCCCCCCAGGTCCCCACCAGAAGAGTCGATTGCCAGTGACGAACCCCCGCCTTCCGACTCCACCCCAGTCACCGAGTTCGGCGATCTGCCCGAATTAGCCCAGTGGCGCCACGAGGGGGGCCCCTCCCGAGAAGAGTTCTGCCGAGAGCAGGCTACCTGTCCCTCCCTGGACGGGCCCCGGCAACAGGCAGAGGCCCAGGCCGCAGGCGACCAGACGGGGACGCACCGGGTGTATTGGGAGAATGACCTCCTGTACAGCGAACAGAAGTCGGTGGAGCTAGGGTCCGGCCGGGTGCTGGTGGTGCCCCTACGCTTCCGAAGCCTCCTCCTGGGCTTGGCCCACGATGTCCCCCTCGCAGGCCACTTGGGCCAGGACAAAACGTCGCCTCGTGACCCACTTTTACTGGCCCAGAATGAGAGCAGATGTAGGAGCCCACTGCAAGTCCTGTCCCACGTGCCAGGCCAGTGGAAAAAGCGGAGGGAAGAGCAAGGCTCCCCTCCAACCCTTCCCTGTCGTCAGTACCCCGTTTGAGCGGGTCGGGATCGACATTGTAGGGCCCCTGGACCCCCCAACTTCCCAAGGGCACCGGTTCATCCTCGTCCTGGTGGACCATGCCACCCGTTACCCTGAGGCCATCCCCCTGCGCACCGTCACAGCCCCCGTGGTGGGCCGGGCGTTGATGGGAATCTTCTCCCGCATGGGTTTCCCCCGCGAGGTCGTGAGCGATCGCAGTACCAACTTTATCTCCCGGTACATGAAGTCCTTATGGCAACAATGCGGGGTGTCCTATAAGTTCACCA
The DNA here is from genome assembly GCF_964204655.1 of Triturus cristatus. Classification (NCBI taxonomy): domain Eukaryota; kingdom Metazoa; phylum Chordata; class Amphibia; order Caudata; family Salamandridae; genus Triturus; species Triturus cristatus. The sequence continues at coordinate 237,179,808 of NC_140589.1, read as the reverse complement.
CCCCGTACCACCCCCAAGGAAACGGCCTGGTAGAGCGGTTTAACCGAACTCTGAAGGGGATGATCGCGGGCCTGGAAGAGCCCCTCCGGCGTAAGTGGGACATCCTGCTCCCCTGCCTCCTATTCGCATACCGCGAAGTTCCCCAGAAATCCTTGGGGTTCAGCCCCTTTGAGTTACTCTACGGGCACCCCGTCAGGGGGCCCCTCAGCCTGGTCAAGGAAGGCTGGGAGGCGGCGCCTCGAGGCCCCCCCCGAGATGTGTTCAGTTACGTCCTGACCCTCCGAAATCAGACTAGAAGGTTCCGAGAGATGGCCGAGGCCAACCTGGAGGCGAGTCAGGAGGAGATGAAGCGCTGGTACGACCAGAACGCCACTCTGGTCGAGTTTCAGCCGGGCCAGCAGGTATGGGTCATGGCCCCCGTGAAACCCTGCGCCCTCCAGGATAAATGGACCGGGCCCTTCAAAGTGGTTGAGCGGAAGAGCCAGGTCACGTACTTGGTGGACGTCCAGTCCCCCCGGGACCCCCTCCGGGTCCTCCACGTGAACCGCCTCAAGCCCCACTTTGTGCGAACGGAGCAGAGCCTCCTGCTGGCCACTGATGATGGGTCCGAGGAGGAGTCAGATCCTCTCCCCGATCTCCTGTGCACCAAAGAGAAGGACGGCTCCGTAGAGGGAGTGAACCTCTCCCCGTCTCTCACTCCCCAGCAGCGTGAGGATTGCCGCCAGCTCCTAGGGCAGTTTCCGGACCTTTTCTCCCTGGTCCCCAAGGTCACCGACTGGTGTGTCCATGATGTGGATACCGGGGACAGCCCCCCAGTGAGACACCGAGCCTACCGAGTCCCTGATCGGGTCCGGTCCTGTATCCAAGCCGAAGTCTCGAAAATGTTGACCCTCGGCGTGATCGAACCCTCGGACAGCCCCTGGGCCAGCCCCGTGGTCCTGGTCCCAAAAGCAGCTGCCCCCGGGGTCGTACCAGAACTCCGCTTCGCGTGGACTAACGGGGACTCAATGAAGTCACCCGAGCCGATGCCCACCCCATTCCCCGAGCCGACGAGCTCATTGACCGGCTCGGGGCTGCTCGGTTCCTCAGCACCTTCGATCTCACCTGCGGCTACTGGCAAATTGCGCTCACAGAAGGAGGCAAGGAGCGGTCCGCCTTCTCCACCCCGGATGGGCACTATCGCTTTCGCGTGATGCCCTTCGGGATGAAAAATGCCCCGGCCACCTTTCAGCGACTGGTAAATAGAGTCCTGGCCAGGGTGGAAAAATTCAGTGCCGCATATCTCGACGATATCGCAGTTTTTAGCTCTGAGTGGAGTGAGCACCTCCAGCACCTTCGGAGGGTGCTGACCGCCCTGCGCCAGGCAGGCCTCACCGTGAAAGCCAGCAAGTGCCAGATTGGGCAAGGTTCTGTAACCTACCTGGGGCACCAGGTCGGAAGCGGGCAGGTCGCCCCTCTACAGCCCAAAATCGACGCCATCCTAGCCTGGGAACCCCCCACTACCCAAACGGAGGTCCGAGCCTTTCTGGGCCTCACGGGCTACTACCGGAGGTTCATCCAGAATTACGGCAGCCTGGTCGGTCCCCTCACGGGACTCACGTCCAAAAAAAAGCCCAAGAAGGTGCAATGGTCCCCTGCCTGCCAAGAGGCGTTCGAGGCCCTGAAAGCGGCCATGTGTACTGCCCCCGTCCTCCAGGCCCCCGGCTACTCCAAAGAATTTGTGGTACAAACTGATGCCTTCGAGCATGGCATCGGGGCAGTCCTCTCCCAGGTGAATGACCAAGGCCTAGACCAGCCCGTAGCCTTCCTCAGCCGAAGGCTATTGCCCAGGGAACTGTCAAGAATTCCTGTCATGCGAGGGGAGGAAAACGGTAACCAGCGAAAACGGACTACATCTCCCAGGATGCTTAGCGGTTGAGAGGTTATGTAAACAGGAGAGCTGTTACATAACTCAAGGAAAACACGCCCTTATGTAAACAGGAGAGCTGTTACATAACTCAAGGAAAACACGCCCTTATGTAAACAGGAGAGCTGTTACATAACTCAAGGAAAACACGCCCTTATGTAAACAGGAGAGCTGTTACATAACTCAAGGAAAACACGCCCTATAAAGGGAGGAACCGGGAGGTACAACGCTGTCGGATATTGTGTTTACACCGACGTACCTGCTTAGTGAAGAGCAGTGTTCCGGAGTGGTGCTCCAGTAAGGCAAGAACGGAGGTAGGTCGAGTCGTTACTCCCTGGGCCGTGTCTTGCCCCATCGTCACCTGTGAAGGACCCGGAAGCTCTACCGGATAACCATTGAGCTTCGCTTTTTGACTCGGCTGAGTCAAAGCACAGTGGCGCTTTTGCTGGTTGGAGTCGTAACTCCCAGCCCGACCAGAGATACAGGGACTGCCAGCTGTAACGCACACCAGGAGGTGTTTGCCGCGTTACAGACTCGGAAGTCCACGGGATCGATCGAGCGGCTGCTCTCGGTCCAGTCTTCTTTGCTTGTGATTGGGGTATCGGTGACGCATCACCAGGAGGTGACTCCGCGTCCCGGTGCAGTCTGAGGAAGAGGTTGAGCGGCTGCTCCCTTCAGGTAGAGACCCCGGCTGGGTGTTTCCCTGACTCCTCGATTCTCCCCAACACTCTTCGTGCCCCTCACAGCCTACCGATTGGCATTGTCGGCCATTTCATTTCTGCCCTCTGTTGGCATACGCCGGGATCGGCGTATATGCAGAGGACGGTTAGGACCATCCGTGCTGTAGGCTGGTAACGTACTTAGCCTGGAGGATTCCAGTGACTATAACCTTTGTTTATTCCTTGTATTATTTTTGCCTTCATTAAAATAACTAAACCTTCACAAGTGGTTGCGTTCTCATTATCGTGTCTGTTAAACGATCCTGAGACGTTCAGGGCGTTACAAAATATCCGACCTTAATAAACACTAACTGTCTCCCGGTCGATAACAGACATGGCAACACTTGATGATGTGCTGGCTGCTTTAGCGACCGTGCAAATTGAATTGGCTGCCTCCAGGCAAGAAACAGCCGATGTAAAAGCCAGACTGGATGCTATCCAATTGGACCCGCTCACGCCCAGCACCTCCCTCACGAACCAGACCCCTGCGGTAGTAGTGGAAATGCCGGTAGCCGTCCCCTTGGCAACACCAGAGAGGTACAGTGGGGATCCTAACACAGTGCAGGTATTCCTCACACAAGTGGCGCTACATTTATCGTGCAAACCAAGGGCGTTCCCCACGAGTCAGGCTCGTGTGGCTTTCCTTATATCCTATTTGGCTGGAAACGCGGCACAATGGGCCGTACCTCTGGTGAGCAGGGACGACCCCATCTTATGTGATTGGGGTGCTTTTCGCGAGGAATTCCTGAAGGTCTTCGACAGAAGGGCTGACTCGTACACGGCGGACCGTGAAATGCTTGAGTTGAGACAGGGATCCAACGACCTGGTGCAGTATCTCAACGCGTTCCGAAGGCTGGTTGCGGAAACCAAGTGGCCTGTTGCTAAACAGACGGCGCTCTTCCATCACGGGCTGTGCGAGGAGCTCAAGGACGCCGTGGCTCATATTGACCCACAACCCAAGACATGTGAGGGCCTTATCAACCTGGTATTACGGCTGGAACATAGGCTAAGTGAAAGAAAGGGGGATCATGGGAGAAAAGGAAAATCCCTTCCATCCTATGTGACAGTGGGAAGTCCTGAAACTGCCACCGCATCCAAGGGAGAACCCATGGACATCGGCGCAATACGAGCGAGCCTCACAGCCACGGAGAAAGAGTCACGCCGTAAACAAGGATTGTGCCTATATTGTGGCAAAAAAGGCCACTACGTACGTGAATGCCCTGCCAAACCGAAGACGTCACGTTATCGGGCCAACCGGTCGGTAACAGCCGTGGTGGACGTACCGGCGGAAAACTAGAGGACTCCCAGACCAAAGAAGGGGCATCTCGGAGTCACTCATCCATCCCTTCACTTTCCAACTCGGTCACTAAGGGACAACGACCCCTGTTTCTCACGGTGCACGTGGGAGTGCATGACCAGTGGATACCCGTTGTGGCCATGGTGGATTCAGGGGCCACTGGCATGTTTATGGACCACAACGAGGCATGCAGGCTAGGGCTAGTGCTTCTTCCCAAAGCTGTACCCGAAGACGTCTATGCTGTAGACGGAAGGCGATTGGTGACGGGGCCCATCGGGCAGCACACGGGGGTCCTTCCGATGAGATGTGGGAGGAACCATTTGGAACAAATCGATTTTAACATCATCCGAGCGCCCCAATATGGCGTCATATTGGGATTGCCGTGGCTACAGAAACACAACCCCTCTGTGGATTGGCCAACACATCGCATCGAACTGACGTCACCGTATTGCATCCTGCATTGTGGAATAAGAACGGAATCCCTTGACGCAGATGAGAGCGGGAGTCAGACGGTGGCTACAGCGGCAGAAAAAGATGTGGCTCTCCCCCAGGCTTATCACAGTTTTGAGGATGTATTTGATGAGGTGAAGGCGGAAGTGCTACCACCACATAGACAGTTTGACTGCCAGATCGACCTGGTGCCAGGGGCCAGCGTTCCCAGCGGCAGGCTGTATGCCCTGACGGAGCCTGAAAACGTGCATCTCCGGGGGTACCTGGATAAACTCCTCAAGCTAGGATTCATCCGCCCGTCCAAGTCTCCGGCCGCCTCGCCACTCTTCTTCATCCCGAAGGCTAATGGGGAGCTGAGAGCCTGTGTGGACTTTAGGGCATTGAATGCGATAACCGTAAAGAATCGGTACCCCTTGCCTCTCATCAGTGTACTTCTGGAACAGGTCAAGAAAGCTCGTATCTACACCAAGTTGGATTTGAAAGGGGCATACCATCTGGTGCGCATGAGGGACGGAGACGAGTGGAAGACCGCCTTTAAGACCAGGTTCGGCCTTTTTGAGTACCTCGTCATGTCGTTCGGTCTGTGCAACGCCCCGGCAGCCTTTCAGTACTTTTTGAATGAGGTATTCAGAGAGGAGTTGGATATCTACGTGGTCGTATATATCGACGACATCCTCATCTATTCGTCCAGTGTGGAGGAGCACGTACACCACGTCAAAGCTGTGCTCCAAAAGCTGAGGGAAAACATGCTGTTTTGTAAACTCAGCAAGTGTGACTTCCACGTCACATCCGTGGAATTCCTCGGAGTGATGCTGAGTCCAGAGGGACAGGAGATGGCAGAACGAAAGATCAAGGCGGTGAAAGAATGGCCGGTGCCCCAAAGCGTGAAGGACGTCCAAAGTTTCATTGGCTTCGCCAACTTTTACAGGCGGTTTATAGATGGATTTTCAGGATTGGTGGCCCCAATCACACAGCTACTGAGGAAGTCCAAGGAGTTTGTCTGGTCCCCTGAAGCGAACACAGCCTTTGAGGCCCTGAAAAGCGCCTTTGGTAAGGCGCCGGTGTTGGCTCACCCCGATCCGGATCTCCCCTACGTGGTGGAAGCGGACGCATCGGATGTGGCGCTGGGGGCTATCTTGTCCCAACGCAACCACGACACAGGGGTGCTTCATCCCGTTGCGTACATGTCCCGCAAACTCAACGACGCCGAACGCAACTACCATATTGCGGAGAAGGAGCTTCTCGCAATCAAGGACGCCTTCACCGAATGGAGGCATTGGTTGATGGGGGCAAGACATGTGGTATCGGTGTACACGGACCATCGGAACCTACAGTTCATGACGGCCACAAGACACCTTTCTCCCAGACAGCTGCGGTGGATGATCTTCTTTGCGGGGTTCAACTTCCGCATCACATATCGGCCGGGGATGGAAAACCGGAAGGCGGACGCCCTGTCCCGTCAATCTGCAGTTAAGGAACCATTGCCTGCGACCGAGCATTCCATCATTTCCCCGAGGATGGTATTGGGGGTTATCCAACCGGATACTTTCCTGAGGGGAATAAAGAGAGGGATCAGGTCATTCGCATGGCAGAGGTGGCTCCTCAGTCACAGAGAATGGCAGCTGAAGGACGGGATACCCCTGAAGGGCAGGTGCCTATTGATACCCACGCCTAGGCTAAGGAAACAAGCATTCATCTGGTGCCATGACTCTCCATGCGCAGGTCATTTGGGCTTTGAAAAAACGGTGGCTAGCATGGGACGGCATTTCTGGTGGCCAACCATGAGAGTGGATGTCAGGAGGTGGGGACAGGAGTGTCCTACGTGTGCTACAATGAAGGCCGACCATGGCCGAACCCAAGGGCTCTTACATCCACTTCCGACCCCGGATAGACCATGGGATAGCATATCTCTGGACTTCGTGGTGGGCCTACCGGTAGACCAGGGGATGACGGCAATACTGGTGGTGGTGGATTACTTGACGAAAATGGGGCACTTCATCCCCTGCAAGAGAGTCCCTACGGCCGGGGAATTGGCGTCACTACTCCTAAAGAATGTGGTACGACTGCATGGATTACCTGGGGTGATCGTGTCGGACCGGGGGTCGCAGTTTACTGCGCAATTCTGGAAGACTTGGTGCACTGCGCTGCATGTTAAGACCGCCCTGTCCACCAGCTACCACCCTCAAACGGACGGCCAAACCGAGCGCCTGAACCAAACGCTCAAACAGTATCTGCGATGTTTTGTGGACCAGGGCAGGGAAGAATGGGTCGACTTGCTATGGGTTGCAGAGATAGCCTATAACAACGCCACTCACAGCTCCACACAGTCATCTCCGTTCTATAGCAACTATGGCCAACATCCCAGGTTCTTGCCATTTCTACATCCGTTCAGAGAGGACAGGATTCCCGCCACAGCGGACAGGGTGGCACACATAAAAGACACGTTGATGCGCTCAAGGGCTGTCCTAATAGAGGCCAAGAGAAGATACAAGGCTGCGGCAGACAGGAAGAGAAGGCCCGGGCCACTGTACCGCACTGGAGACTACGTCTGGATATCCACAAGAAACATGAGGTTTCGAAAGAACATTGTGTTCCATCCCAAGTACATGGGCCCCTATCGAATTACCAAGTGTATGGGTCCCGTGAACGTGAAGGTGTGCTTGCCCCAGTCATTGCGGATACACCCTGTCTTTCATGTATCATTGCTCAAACCAGCACCCTCCAAGCCGTCTGGGACACCCAGGCCGGTATGCGTGGAGTCGGAGGTGGAGTATGAAGTGTCGGGCATACGGGCGTCCAAATGGCGCAGGGGGAAGCTGTGGTACCTGGTTGCGTGGAAAGGCTATGGCCCGGAGGAGCAGTCATGGGAACCGGCTGAGAGGGTTCATGCTCCGCGCTTGGTCTCCTTGTTCCATCGGCGTTTTCCTGCCAGCGCTGGACCCGTGGGGAGCCGCTGAGAGGGAGGATGTACTGTCAAGAATTCCTGTCATGCGAGGGGAGGAAAACGGTAACCAGCGAAAACGGACTACATCTCCCAGGATGCTTAGCGGTTGAGAGGTTATGTAAACAGGAGAGCTGTTACATAACTCAAGGAAAACACGCCCTTATGTAAACAGGAGAGCTGTTACATAACTCAAGGAAAACACGCCCTTATGTAAACAGGAGAGCTGTTACATAACTCAAGGAAAACACGCCCTATAAAGGGAGGAACCGGGAGGTACAACGCTGTCGGATATTGTGTTTACACCGACGTACCTGCTTAGTGAAGAGCAGTGTTCCGGAGTGGTGCTCCAGTAAGGCAAGAACGGAGGTAGGTCGAGTCGTTACTCCCTGGGCCGTGTCTTGCCCCATCGTCACCTGTGAAGGACCCGGAAGCTCTACCGGATAACCATTGAGCTTCGCTTTTTGACTCGGCTGAGTCAAAGCACAGTGGCGCTTTTGCTGGTTGGAGTCGTAACTCCCAGCCCGACCAGAGATACAGGGACTGCCAGCTGTAACGCACACCAGGAGGTGTTTGCCGCGTTACAGACTCGGAAGTCCACGGGATCGATCGAGCGGCTGCTCTCGGTTCAGTCTTCTTTGCTTGTGATTGGGGTATCGGTGACGCATCACCAGGAGGTGACTCCGCGTCCCGGTGCAGTCTGAGGAAGAGGTTGAGCGGCTGCTCCCTTCAGGTAGAGACCCCGGCTGGGTGTTTCCCTGACTCCTCGATTCTCCCCAACACTCTTCGTGCCCCTCACAGCCTACCGATTGGCATTATCGGCCATTTCATTTCTGCCCTCTGTTGGCATACGCCGGGATTGGCGTATATGCAGAGGACGGTTAGGACCATCCGTGCTGTGGGCTGGTAACGTACTTAGCCTGGAGGATTCCAGTGACTATAACCTTTGTTTATTCCTTGTATTATTTTTGCCTTCATTAAAATAACTAAACCTTCACAAGTGGTTGCGTTCTCATTATCGTGTCTGTTAAACGATCCTGAGACGTTCAGGGCGTTACAGGAACAGAGATGGAGCACCATCGAGCGAGAGGCATTCGCCGTAGTCTGGGCCCTCAAGAAACTACGCCCTTACCTGTTCGGCACCCATTTCAAGGTCCAAACCGACCATCGCCCCTTGCGATGGCTCATGCAGATGCGAGGAGAAAACCCCAAGCTACTGCGGTGGTCAATCTCCCTCCAGGGGTGTTAAATGGTAGCGGCAATTTCAGTCGATAACCCTTCAAGTATTGCCCGGCGGTAATCGCCTCTCATACCACTCGATAATTTACCAATGAAAGAGGCAGGCGCCGGAGACTGGAAGGCAGGAAACAAAGTTTTATTCCGTCGGAGCAGAACACATCAGATCAGACAGCAAGGTATCGTCACGAGGTGCTCTAACTGCATCTCTGAGGCCTGGCCTCTTATACACAGGTTTATTGCTTTATTACACATGGTACATTCTTATTGAGACTTTGATGTACGGAAAGACATTCCTTGGAACCCCCACTTCAAGCTCGTTCCCACACATATCTACAGTAGAAGTCCCCACCCCATCTACAGTAGGAGATGGCTATCACGCAGCTGGACATTCCGCCAATTCCCGGGGGTGTGTGCAACCGGCCGGGTCTCAGGGGGCAGGGGCTTTGATCCACTGTAATCCCTTTGATGTGGGGTGTTTCCCTTACAGTAGGGGCAATAAACTGCATCCGCAGGGCTAGGTGATGGCCTGGGATCGGTTCGGACAATGGGGCGCAGAGGAAGGGGGTTTATCAAAGAGAGGCATGACCATGTATGGGATGTCGGTCAGGTGTGGGATGTGGTTCCATGGCAGGGTCGCGCAGAATGCGAGGGTTTATGGCCCGTGTATGAGAGAGCGGGGGTGGCCGGCGCGCGGGGGATGCTCGCAGCGCCAGGGGAAAGCGCTGGCGATCGAGAATGAGCGGGGAGAGAGTGGGGTGCCTAAAATGGCGGCCGTGCATTCGCTGTGCGTGGCGCTGGGGAGAGGCAAGATGGCGCAGATAATGTTCAGTTACAAGCTAAATTTCCACAGTCCTCCCTTTTAACATATCTCGCCAGCTTGTCTAGTTCGGATCTATCCCCATAATACTTCGAACTTCCACCTCATACAGAGCTTTCATTCGCTCTGTTTCAAAGTCCAAAGTCTTAGGGCAGATGCAGTTCATAAAAAGCGAACATAAAGGTGGCAGGCACTGAATCCCCAAGCAACATCCACATAGTATCACAATCGGTATTAGGATAAATGACAACAGCCTCCATCCCCAACTTTTAATAGTGTCCCAAAACCAACTCCCCAGTGACCATTCTTCTTGCTCTTGATGGACCTCTGTGGACAGTCTGTGGAGGTGCTCAATTGCTTTGTAGACTGAGGGTGAGTTATCCGGTACGTAGGTACAACAGCTGGACCCAATGATGCGGCATGCTCCTCCACGATCAGCCAGAACCACATCTAGAATGAGGCGGTTCTGAAGGGCCACTAAGCGGACGGCCTGGAGCTCGGCGGTGTTGTTGGCGAGGGCGCCAGCCGTAATGTTCATCGCCGTTTCGACTGCCTGGGTTAAGTGGCGGATGGCACGGCTGTTTGCCATTGGACCCCAGAGTGGAACAAGGCCTTTCACTGCGTCCATGAACTGTGCTCCGGCGGAGTCGGCTTGCACAATGTCTTTGGCCCGTTTCTGTCGGTGATGGTTTGCTGGAGCCACATATGTCGGAGGAAGGACAAAGGCGATGTAGCAGGTGCCTCCCCAACCTTTCGGAAGCCAGGTGTAGGCCTTAGTACCACAGACGAAGTACGTATTCGGGGAGGCAACAAAGGAGGGTGGGTCAACTGAGTCCAATGTTCGGGTGATGAGACAGGAGCTGTGGCCCACGAGCTGCGCCCCCAGGCGTTCGAGGCACACAAATCCAGTGATGTTGATGACGGACAGGGCCACTGTTAGGGTGGCGGCCGTCCGTTTCCGGAGGTAAGAGAAGGTGGGTCTGGCTGGGTTGTTGAACACTTGCATTTCAACTCGTTCTTTGGCAGGGATGTCCATGTGAAAGGAAGTGTTCGATCTCAGAGGGCAGAAGAGGGCAGAAGTTCTTCCAGTTTTATTCAGCCAGAACCCATGGTAGAAGTGTGACATGGTTCTGCCGGAAGTGGCATTGTCCTTGTAGCTTTCTTGCAGGAGGATTAGCCAGGCGAGGCAGGAACCATGGACAGAAAAAGGTGAAGGGATGAAAGGGATAGAGTGTCCAGTGGCATGTGGTAGCAATCCACAGATCCAGCAATTAGTGGCGTTGGCAGCAAGATTGTGTTGGTGGAGCAACTGCACAAAAGAGTTATTCCAGAACTCCTTACGCCTTTCTCGGAGTTGGGGTGAAAGTGAGATCAGATGGTGTTCTTTCATGGTGGTAGGTTGAACGGTGGTCAGCAATGTCTTATGAGCGGGTGTGCTCTCCTCCATGATCCAGAAGGTGACCACGAGGAGAAGGCAAAAGAGAAGGGTAATGAAAAGTGCAATAGTCTTTAAGCTGTGCATTCGGTCAGTCTTTGGGTTTTTGTAGTGGATCTTCGGACGTCCGGTTGCTTCCATCATCTTCATGTCGGGCGCTTCCATCACCTTCAAGAGACTCGGTAGCGGGCAGAACCACAGACTTTGTTTAGTTTCTCTCCTGGTGGCCTTTGAGGTGACTAGGCTACCGCTCTGAGATTTCCACTTAGCCTGTGGTCTGCTTAGCCGAAGTTCTCTCCTTTCGTCGCAAGTTATACCCTTCCTTGGATGGCACGGTGGGATCAGGATATCTTACTAACTCGAGTGTCTCTGTATCTGGCCAGCGGCTCAGGGATGGTCGGTCTTTGTCCAGAAGTTCTTCTTGGGCGGTGATGTTGTCCGTGGTTGTCAGGGTCGGTGATACCTTCTTGCAGTGGTGTGCATGCAGCCAATTGCGTTTCCCCTCCACTCGAAGAGCTGTTCGGGTGGTGATCAGGACTTGCAGGGGGCCCGTCCACCGGGGCTCCAGACTCTTGGTGCGCTGGAAGTTACGCACTAAGACGAAGTCACCGGGTTGGATGTCGTGTCCGGGGCCCCTGGAAACATCGGGAATGGCGTGCAGCACCTGCTGATGGATGACAGACAACGTTTTAGTTAGGTTATACAAATAGTCAGACATGAGGACGTCCGGGACGTCGTGGATGGATGTTGGCTTTGGAGCAGCCCAAAGGTTCATGGGCCGCCCGAAAACGACCTCGTAGGGGGTTAAGTGGTGTTTAGTGGGGGTGGAACGCATTGATAGCAATGCTAGCGGGAGAGCGTCTGGCCATCTCAGTCCTGTGGTGGCGACTATTTTTGCTATCTTAAGCTTCAATGTGGCGTTGTGTCGCTCAACCAAGCCTGCAGATTGGGGATGGAAGACCGCATGGAATTTCTGTTTTACACCCAACCCTTTTAAGATGAGTTGGATAACTTCGGCTACGAAGTGTGGGCCGTTGTCGCTCCACAAAATTCGACAAAGGCCGTATCGGGGGAAGAATTCCTTCAGTAGTACTTTTGCGGTAGTCATAGCGGTGTTGTCATGGGTTGGGTAGGCTTCCAACCACTTGCTGAAAGCACACACAACGACAAGTACATACTTCAAACCTTGGCACCTTTCTAACTGGACATAGTCCATTTGTAGGACTTCAAAGGGGTGATTGGGGACCCCAAACCCTCCCCTGGGTACAGCAGTTCCCTTCCCAGGGTTGTGTTGGAGGCATACTAGGCATTGTTGGACCAGACGTTTGGCTGAGTCTGGGATTTTGTCGTTGTGCCAGACTTTGGAGATGAGCTCGATCATGGGGGCAGACCCTATGTGTGCGGGGGAGTGTGCCATGGTCAGCATGGGGATCAAGTATGAATCTGGTAGCAACCATTTGTTCAAGTCTTTAGTTCGCCAGCAACCGTCATCGTCCTTCAATCCCACCCGGGCCCATTCAGTTAATTCGTGTGGTGTGCTGGCTAGTTGGATATCCCTAATTGTTTCCCTAGCATCCTTCCATTTCTCAGTTTGTGACCTGGTTACGTACATACGGGTCGTGGACCTATTCTCGGCTGTGGTTCGGGCAGTAATGTCAGCCAGTGCATTTCCCTGTCCTATAATGTCTGTCACCTTCTTGTGTGCCTGGCATTTGATCACAGCTAACCGTGTGGGGAGGAGGACTGCTTCGGTCAGGGCAGAGACTAGATCTCCATGCAGGATGGGTGTGCCATGAGAAGTCAAGAATCCCCTCTCTTTCCATAAGAGCCCAAAGTGGTGAACTACCCCGAAGGCGTACTGACTGTCTGTGTAAATGTTTGCGGTTGTCCCTGCTGCCAGGATGCAGGCTCGTGTGAGAGCAATTAGTTCCGCCGCCTGTGCGGATCGCTGTGTGATGCGGGCTGTCTCAACAACTGTTCGGGCTGTGGTGACTGCATAGGCAGCTGAGGTGGTGCCATCGGGGAGCTTGATGTATGAGCCATCCACCCACAGTTCTCCGTCAGGGTCCGGGAAGGCAGTATCCCGGAGGTCAACCCTACTCTTGGTTTGTTCGTCGGTGAGAGTCACGCAATCATGTATAGGGGACGCATTGGGGTCAGAGTCAGGGAGAGGCAGTAGAGTAGCTGGATTCAGAGTGGTGCATCGTTTCAATGTGATGTGGGGTGCAAGCAGAGTCAGTTCATAACCAGTCAGTCGTGCGCTAGTCAGGTGTTGAGTCTTGGTTTGGTTCAGGAGGGTGTCAACCGCATGGGGTACCAATACTGTGAGGGGGTTTGAGAGCACGATCCCCTCGCTTTGCCGGATAGAGATAGCCGCGGCGGCTACTGCTCGAAGGCATGCGGGCAAAGCTCTGGCTACAGGGTCAAGAGTGGCAGAGAAGTAGGCACAAGGGCGTTGTTTAGGGCCTATGGACTGGGTTAGGACAGACAACGCACATCCCTCCCTTTCGTGGGTGTAGAGGGAGAAAGGTTTAGTGTAGTCTGGGGTTCCTAGGACTGGGGCCGAACAGAGGGCGTCTCGTAATTCTTTGAAGGAGGATTGACATTCGGGTGTCCAGGGGAGGGGGAAGGGGACATCTTTAGCCAGCAGGGAAAGCAGAGGTTTTACGATAAGACTGAAGTTTGGCAACCATTGTCGACAAAAGGAGGTGAGGCCTACTAGGGACCGCACTTGCTTCTGAGTTTTGGGAACAGGGGTTTCTAGGATGGTCTGAATTCGGTCAGGGGTAAGTTTTCTCCCGTCTTTGGATAGTAGGTGGCCTAGATACGTTACTTGGGGCTGGCAGAATTGCAATTTCTTTCTGGAGACCTTGTGACCGTTCTCCGCAAGGAAGCGGAGGAGGTGAATGGTGGCTGTGACGGCAAGTGGAGTGGTGTCGGCCGCCAAAAGAATGTCATCGACGTACTGTATCAACACCACTCCATCGGGTAGTTGGACTGCATCTAGTTGCCTCTTGAGGGCTTGGCTATAAATACTGGGACTCTCAGTGTAGCCTTGGGGTGCCCTGCAGAATCTGTACGAACGGGCTTTTAAAGTGAAGCCGAACAGGTAGCGGCTGTCTGGGTGGATGGGGATGGAAAAGAATGCGTTCTTGAGATCAATAACAGTAAAGGTGGTGGCAGTGGATGGAATCAGGGTGAGGATGGTGGTGATGTCTGAGACCACGGGGTACTGGGGTATGACTACTTTGTTAACCTCTCGCAAATCAACAATGAAACGGTAGGCTTTCTCATCTCCCTCGCCTTGCTTCTTTACAATGGGTAGGATAGGGATGTTGCAAACATTACTGACTACTTCTTCTACCACTCCTGCCTCGACTAGGGACTCGATGATTTCCACCAATGCCTTCTCGCCTTCGGGTGATATCCGATACTGTGGAAGCTTTGGGAGCACTGCGTCCGGTCGGACGGTTATGTGTACCGGGTCGATCACCATGCGCCCTACATCTGAGTCGGTTTTAGCCCATAGGTGTGAAGGTAATGTGTCGAGTAGGGACATGTCAGCATCGGTTATAGAGAGCATACGCCGTGTGTGACAGGGTCTGGACAGATCTGGGTTATCATGTAGGATGACTCGAACTCCGTCTGGGGAGCATCTGATGGTAGCTCGAAAATGTTTTAGCAAATCAAGTCCCATAATAGCATCGGGGGTGTTGGAGGAGAGCAGAAAGGTCGTGTCAGTGGTGTTATCTTCTAAGTCAAAGGAGATTGGTGCTGATAAGGGGTTAGTGGAGGGCGTTCCATCGAAGCCTATTGAGGTTACATGTGAGCCAGACAAGGGTGCCCTAGGAATCAGTCGTTTGGATAACGCACTACGTGTCGCCCCAGTGTCTACCAGGAATGGAGATTTTGTGCCCAAGACCTTAGCAGTGACGTAAGGACCTTGCTGGTCAACACGGAGTTCGACTGGATCCCTCCCTTGCCCCTGGCGGTCCTATGCGAAGTCATGGGTGCTTTCATAGTCAGACTGTTGACACTGGTTTTGTCGGGGGCGATCAAAGGTGTTTGGTCTGCCTGGCCTGTCGTTGATGGCGTCGTTCGTGTACCCTCGTCCCTGTCCTCTATTTCTGGGGTCATATGCTGTGTCTCTGGGGTCCCTATTTTTGTTCATTTCCAGAAGGACCGGGCACTGGGATTTCCAGTGTCCGAACCCTCTACAGAACGCACATTGATTCCCATCTAAGTCTCTCCGTCCGTTGTAGGGTGCAGGGGTATGGTCTCTAGGGGGTAGCTTTCTAGGGGCGGTTGGTTGGTAATTCCCTTTCGGGGGTTCCCTTCCTATGGTCACCCCTTGCAACTGTGCTATCATTACCCTCTCCTTTAGTTCCTTTTTCTTCCTTTCTGACGCCCTATCGTTCTCATTCTTTTGGTTTTCGTAATATTGGGCCATCTGGAGGATAGCTGCGGGTTTGGAGGCTGCCCAACTACTCTCGCTGGTCTGCAGCTTCTGGGAGACTTCTTGTGACAGACCCTTCACATAATTCTGGACAAAGAGGTGATGTCCGGTTGCAGTGGTCATATCCTGGCCACTATAATCGGAAAACACAGTCTCGAACCGAGAGAAATATTCAGACACATCCTCCTGGGGTTTCTGGCGACAAGCCGTCACTCTTGACCAATCTACCTTTCTTTCTGGGATTAGAGTCTTCAACTTAAGTACAATCTTGTCTGGGAGCTCTAATATGGCTTTCGGGGGTTTCTGTCCCGGTTCTCGCTGTTTATCTATGGTATCGAGTTGTACCCAGGTATATCCGAACGGCTCAGCGTGGTCAACTTTCCGGATTTGTTTCCACACATCAGCCGGCAGACATAATCCGAAGAACAAGTCGATATCTGCTAAAGTCATTATTGTTGAGCCTAAGGCTGTACCTAGTTCGGTGTAGAAGGCAGTCGGGTTCTTTCTTAAGTCGGGTAGAGTTTTTCTAAAGGTCAAAATATCTTGTCGGTCCCATGGCTGGTAGACCCAATTATATACAACCCTCCCCTTCGCATCTTGGTGGTTGATGTCGTCATGTGTTCCCTGACCTCGTGGGGGGACCCAGTAGGGGGCGGCCTCTTTGATGGGCATCATGGTATCAGTCCTTCCTTCCTGGGGCTTAGCCGCTATGGGGGTTTCTGTTTTGGTTGTCTGCCTGTGTTCTTTAAGGTGTCGATAGACCCCGAGTGTGCGAGTGAAGAGGTTCGTCACATCGCCCTCTCCTTCTTCCCCAATGTCTACCTTCCTATATAGGGCCGCTAAGCCTTCGGGACCTTTATCGTGGTACCTATCCTCATATGCATTCAGGGCGTGATAACAAAGTCGTACGACAAAGTGTCGTCTGCGGCTGTCGGCATACGAGTTATACACGTCTGTTATATACTCCTCACTTTCCTTCCGCTCCACCAGTGTCCCTACTATCTTGTCAATTCCTGCTCGTTCATCCTTTGTTAATCGATTCATTCTGGTGGAATCTTTCTTTCTTATCTCAGGGTCATCCAACGTCGTTGCCGACGTTGTGTTCAGTACAAGAGGCTCGGCCGGCACGGAGGCCGTGAGGACCGAGGCCCCTGTACTGCTTTCGCTCGTGTTTGGGGGTTGTGGGTGTTGCACTACCGATTGGGAGGGTGCGTATGGAGGGGGCATGTAAATGATCGGGGGACCTAATAGTAATTCATCATTCGTCCGTTGCTTAGAGGACAACTCAGGGTAGAGCATAGAGGGGGTCCTAACAGCGTACTGGCCTGAGGTTTCGGGCTCCTGTCTTAGTTTAGTTTCCCTTCTCTCCTTTATTTCTTCTTCTAACTTTCTAGCGGCAAGGTGAGCTGCCTTTCGTAATTCCTTTTCTGCTTTTACTTCTTCCCTCTTTTTCCGTTGCGTTGCTTCTTTGCGCCACATGCCGATACTGTCAAGCATAGTAGGCGTCGTCTTATTGCTACGCAGAGCCATTTCTAGCACTTCTATCTTATGGTCGTCGAAGGATCCCATCAGTGGCCACTGACTCTCGGGGTCCTTCTTTGTATATTTATGCCATAGCTTGGTATAAGCTACGGCGACTAGTCCATATTTAGTGAACATGTCCTTATTAGGGGTGCCTTCCAGTGGAGCCGGATGGTCCACCTCTAATAAGCGGTCCGGGCAGAACCAACTACCAATCAGTGGGGAGAAGATAGGCATGACGGGTTTCAATGGGGACAAAAGTCAGCACTACCTATCTTTTCACTGCTTGCAAAGACTAGACAGAATATCTCTATTCCTCGTTATTTGTAAGCAGAGAATACCTCCAAAAGAACCAATATCGAACAACTAGTGTTCGGACAATCAATCAATCAATCAATGGGGAGATAAAGATAGGCACGACGGGTTACAACGGGGACAAAAGTCTGCGTTACCTACCCTTCACTATTTGCAAAGACTAGACACAATATTTCTATTCTGCGTTATTTGCAAACAGAGAATATCTCAAAGAGCACTATTCTTCAAAACAATCAATGTTCGGACAATCAATCAGTGGGGAGATAAAGATAGGCACGACGGGTTTCAACGGGGACAAAAGTCTGCGTTACCTACCCTTCACTATCTGCAAAGGGAGAGAGAGAGAGTATTTCTACTCCTCCCCGTTTGTAGACAGCGAATATCTCAAAGAGAACAATCAATGAGCACAATCAATGAGCAATACTAGTATTCCAAAACTTCAAACAATCAATCAATTATTTCGCAATTTGTCGTGTATCACGACCTTACCCGGACCGCGTGGACAGTTTCTCGTCTTCCGCCTCCAGCGCCCGATCGTCCTCTACTCTCCGTATTTGCCGCGGCACTCCTGATGGTTCCCAGTCAGGACCGTAGATCACTCGAGAGAGGTCTGCTCGGAACCAGTGAAGTTCGGATGATCGGCTGCCAGACGAGGGTCTATTGGGCAGGAGCTCTCCCGATCGTTGCAGTCGTTCACTCTGTCGTCAGGACCTCTCCCACTGGATCCACGTGTCTCTGATGGGCCCCACGCTTGGGACGCCAATTGTTAAATGGTAGCGGCAATTTCAGTCGATAACCCTTCAAGTATTGCCCGGCGGTAATCGCCTCTCATACCACTCGATAATTTACCAATGAAAGAGGCAGGCGCCGGAGACTGGAAGGCAGGAAACAAAGTTTTATTCCGTCGGAGCAGAACACATCAGATCAGACAGCAAGGTATCGTCACGAGGTGCTCTAACTGCATCTCTGAGGCCTGGCCTCTTATACACAGGTTTATTGCTTTATTACACATGGTACATTCTTATTGAGACTTTGATGTACGGAAAGACATTCCTTGGAACCCCCACTTCAAGCTCGTTCCCACACATATCTACAGTAGAAGTCCCCACCCCATCTACAGTAGGAGATGGCTATCACGCAGCTGGACATTCCGCCAATTCCCGGGGGTGTGTGCAACCGGCCGGGTCTCAGGGGGCAGGGGCTTTGATCCACTGTAATCCCTTTGATGTGGGGTGTTTCCCTTACAGTAGGGGCAATAAACTGCATCCGCAGGGCTAGGTGATGGCCTGGGATCGGTTCGGACAATGGGGCGCAGAGGAAGGGGGTTTATCAAAGAGAGGCATGACCATGTATGGGATGTCGGTCAGGTGTGGGATGTGGTTCCATGGCAGGGTCGCGCAGAATGCGAGGGTTTATGGCCCGTGTATGAGAGAGCGGGGGTGGCCGGCGCGCGGGGGATGCTCGCAGCGCCAGGGGAAAGCGCTGGCGATCGAGAATGAGCGGGGAGAGAGTGGGGTGCCTAAAATGGCGGCCGTGCATTCGCTGTGCGTGGCGCTGGGGAGAGGCAAGATGGCGCAGATAATGTTCAGTTACAAGCAAAATTTCCACAGGGGATGGATTTCACCGTGGAACATCGCCCTGGGACTGACCACGCCAACGCCGATGGCCTCTCCCGGTTCTTCCCCCTCAGCGAAGAGAACCCCCAAGAAGATGGGTAGTTATCTCCGGCTTTCAGCTGGGGGGGACGCATGTTAGACCCGGCCCTCGTAACATAGCTAGACCTGACCCCTGCACCTCACACCAGCCCCCAAACCCACGGCCTAGCCGATCCTTCCCACCAGAACTCGCACGCACCCAACCCGGACTTCCCCGTCCGTGGCCTTCTGCCCTTCGGCCACACCGGGACGCGTGCCCACTTCATGCAACAAGATGGCCGCCCGGCCCCAGCGCGACCCTGGCCTAGAGGCGCCACTCTGGCTGGAGGACATCACGCTCCCCTTGGGATGAGAGAGGGAGGAGCAGTTTCTATCACACCTCTGCGCTTCCCTGGGACGGTGGGTTTCGATCGACCTGCCGGCCTCCCCGAGGGCTGGCTCCACGCCTGCTGGGTGTCTGGGACTCCTCCCGACCCGGCCCTAAACGGATCAAAAGACAATGGCAGGAAACCCCCAACAAGCGGCCCCCAGGTGACAAGACCCCTGCCTGCACAGGCTCCGGACATCAAAGAGGGGTCGCCCTATAACAAGGAGTGCTCTGGGACTGTCCGGCAGATTCGCCTTGGAACACCTGAGCCCTGCTGAGTGACTCGCGGCTCCCTGAAGATCGTAAGACCTCCGAACTTGTGCTTGAGCCCTGCTGAGTGACTCGCGGCTCCCTGAAGATCGTAAGACCTCCGAACTTGTGCTTGAGCCCTGCTGAGTGACTCGCGGCTCCCTGAAGATCGTAAGACCTCCGAACTTGTGCTTGAGCCCTGCTGAGTGACTCGCGGCTCCCTGAAGATCGTAAGACCTCCGAACTTGTGCTTGAGCCTTGCTGAGTGACTCGCGGCTCCTCGAAGATCGTAAGACCACCGAACTTGTAACCGAGCCCCGCTGAGTGACTCGCGGCTCCCACAGACTCTCTTGGTCCAGCCGGACCCCACGACGACAACCGTATCCCCCAGCTCGAGGATTGTGAGCTGTGCGAAGGGTACGCTCCTGCATTTGATCCACATCCCCAAAGACTGTCCCGCTTCCTCCTACTCCCCTCCAAGACTTTGAGAGCCCACGCTCTGCTTGTATATATTTGCTGTGCTGATCATAAAGATCCTACTACTCCAATCTGATAAAGATTTGCTCGTAAGAACTCCTCGTGTGGTGTCTCTCTGTTGTGTGGTGCCGAGTGTGCGATCCTAGATACGAGGTTCCTCCCCTGAGGAGTCTCCCGCCAGTGCCCGGCTACGATACCTCGAGGGTGGGTCTCAGGGCAGTCAGGGCCCCCTCCGGGCCCCTCTGAGGTCGCCTTCTAACATCCACCCAGTTGCTCGGAACCCCTAATAAAGTACAGATCTTAAGCATTGGTGTGTGCGGCCCATTATTCCCCTACATGAGCACGTCAGGATGTCCCATTGAGTCCCTCAGCCGAATCCATATCTACTTTCAAGAAACAATAATGAAACAAACATAGAAAACCTCAACCACCTCAAAATTAGACCAGCTCCATTGTTCATATCACCGTCTCTGCCCCTCGTATACTCCCCCCCCCCTCCCCTGGTAATGTTCAGTGAGTAAGCTACGGTACATAATCCTGTGCGTAGATGCGTGTTCCCACATCACCCAATCTAGGTGTAAGTCATGCGTGGAACCCTACGAGGTCACTCCGACGGATCTCCTGTTGCCCGTCCTGGAGTCAACCCCCCCCTGTCTGCTCATCCCACCCATCTCCCTCCACAACATGTCTGAGCGCCTGAAGTAGCTCCTCCCACTGCGCGGCTATGGGCGTCTTCCTCAACCCTAATGTCTCCTCCCGTCTGATGGCCGTCCCCTCCGCTCCGGCCCATGCAGCAAGTGAGTGCCTCCATGCCTGCAGATGAGGCGGATCTTGCGCCTTCCACCTCCTGGTTATGAGGCGCTTTGCGACCGCAAGCCCCAAATCCAGAAACCGAGACGTCACCTTAGTTGTCTGTGTCCTGCGAAAGTGATACAGCAGGTAGACCACCCAGTCAAAAGATATGTCCCGTCCTGTTATAGTGCGCAGGGAGTCATGAATTGTACGCCAATAGGAGTGTAGTTTACAACAGCCCCACAGCATGTGTATGAGATCAGCCCCCGATTCAGCGCACCTAGGGCACCTTGTGTCCGTGCGGCGGAAATAGCTGTTAAGAACCGCGGGGGTAAGATATGCCCTATGTATGACGAACAGTTGTATCTGTCGAAGGCGCATATTTCTAGGTATACGCACCGGGCCTTTCAATATGCGTTCCCAGTCTTTATCCGTCAGCTGCCTCCCCAGATCTACTTCCCATTTGTGACTGAGCGGCTCTAGGGTAATCGCCGTGTGTATCCTCAACGACGTTGCAAACCATCGAATCAGACGGCAGCCCCGTCCCAGGACATGTAAATACTGTATAGTGAGGTGCTGGCTGGGCTCTGCGGCCATGTCTCCCCACCTAGCAACCAAAGTCCTAACTAAGGAGTGATAAGTCAGGAATTGTCCCGTTGGTAGTCCCCCCTCCTCCACAAGCAAGTCACACGAAAGGAGCACTCCGTCTTGGTACAAATCTCCTAGGGTCTGAATATCTGCCTCTCGCCATTGTGTGAGCGCGAGGGAGGTGAGCGGTCCCGTCCCACTGGGGGTGCCTTCTAACGGCAGCGCTGGGGCATATGGGTGCACGTGCCGAGTAAGGAATAGGCTCCTGCGGAAGCAGCGATACGCCACAGCAAGGAGGAGCGGGGTTGGGACAGCACTCCTGGAGGCTGGATGGAAGAGCACCAACAACCGCTCAAGTGAGTACGGCGGCAGTACGGACGCAGTGTCCTCGCGACCCCTATCCGCGAACCAACGAGCTATCCACTGCAGCTGGGCCGCTAGGTAATAATGCTCGAAACAGGGTACGGCCAAACCTCCTTGGTCTGTAGGGAGGTAGAGTTTCTTGAGTGACATCCTGTGTCGGCTATTCCCCCAGATGAAGTCCCTGAGAAGTTGTGACAACTTAGTGAAGAAGGCCGCTGGGACATAGAGGGGTAGGTTAGCAAAATAATAGAGAAGCCGCGGGAGGATCACCATTTTGGACAGCGCCACTCTACCTGTGACCGTGAGCGGCAGCGCGTTCCAGAAGCGTATCTGGGATTTAATGGCCGTGAAGGTCTTACCCAGATTGCCATCTAGTAGGTCCGCCGGTTGGCGGTAAATACGTAGTCCCAGATACCTGAAG
Organism: Triturus cristatus; assembly: GCF_964204655.1. Taxonomy (NCBI): domain Eukaryota; kingdom Metazoa; phylum Chordata; class Amphibia; order Caudata; family Salamandridae; genus Triturus; species Triturus cristatus. The sequence continues at coordinate 237,157,800 of NC_140589.1, read as the reverse complement.
GTGTCTCCCCTCCACTGTACTCTGGTGCCATTTAAGATGTAGCCGGGGTCCTGTCGACCCTCGCCGAATGCGTAAAGGCAAGATTTACTTGCGTTCACCCGAAGTCCCGAGAGGGCAGTAAAGTCACGCAGAATATGGGCTAGTTGAGGTGGGATGTCGTCGACGTCTCTTACGTACACCAACAGGTCGTCTGCATAGAGTGACACCTGATGGACCGCGTCCCCCAGTGGTATGCCAGCCCCCATCCGTTCCCGTATAGTCGACGCCAGGGGCTCCATCGCCAGGGCGAACAGGAGCGGCGATAGTGGGCATCCCTGTCGGGTTCCCCTACAGATCGGTATGGCGTCAGAGATATACGGTCCTAGTCGCACCCGCACCGTAGGATCTTTATAGAGGAGACCCACCATTTGCAGAAACCCCAAGCCCAGGTCGTATCTCAGCAGCAGCGCCGAGAGATATCGCCATTCCAGGCAATCAAATGCCTTTTCCAGATCTAATATTAGGCAGCCTGCCCTAGGCCACTCCTGTGTACTGTCTGCCGCCACCCTAAAAAATCTCCTCAGGTTCAAGGACGTGCTGCGTTTTGGCACGAACCCATTCTGGTCTTTGTGGACTAAGTGCGAAACCACCGGCGCCAAACGCTCCGCCAACACCTTGGCTAGGATCTTACAGTCAGTGTTAAGGAGCGCTAGCGGGCGGTAAGAGCCTAAGTCCTTGGGATCCCGATCCGGCTTGGGTAGAGACACCAAATAGGCTTCACGCATCGAGGGAGGGCGCCCACCTCAACCGCCGCCCTATATACCTTGAGGAGGTGCGGCACCAGATGTTCCCGGTAGGCTTTGTAGAACTCCGTAGGTAGCCCGTCTGGGCCCGGAGTTTTCCCAGTTGCCATGGAGGATATGGCTTCCCCTATCTCCTCCAACGTAAGAGGACAGTTAAGGGCCTCCATATGTTCTGCAGTGGCCGTAGGCAGCTGCGCCTGTCCAATAAACCGCTCTAGATCGTCTCCCGAACAGCGACCTCGCGCGCGATACAACTGTGTATAGTGGTCTACCATGACCCTATGAATTTCCCGTTGGGTGCACCTGAGTTCTCCCTCCGGCGTGCGTATCGCTGCGATCAGGGTTCGGGTGGCCTCCTGTTTTAAGAGCCAGGCAAGCAGCCGGCCTGCCCTGTCAGCCGAGGCGTGCGTGCGGGTCGTGTGTGCCGCATAATTCAGACACCTCAGGCGCTCCAGGAGTGCAGCGTGATTGGCGCGCAGATCTGCCAGTTGTTGTGGCTCCTAAGCTGTGACCTCGGACTACTACTTTAAGCGCGTCCCATTCCACCCTTGCGTCGCTCGCTGTGCCCTCGTTGAGCTCGTAATAGGAGAGGAGAGCGTTTTCCACTGAGGAGCGAAATTCCGGATCCTCTAGCGCAGTAGGTTGAAGTCGCCACGTGGGTATGGGAGGACGACCCGCTTCCCAGCTAAATTGGAGCCACAGGGGGTTATGATCAGAGTGCGTGAGCCCCAAGTATTCTGCGTTCACCACTAGCGGCAGAAGCGCCGGAGATACCACTATCCTGTCTAGACGCACGTGTAGGTCATGCGTCGTGGAGTAATATGAATAAATACGATCTACGTGGCACAGGGCCCGCCAGATATCAAGCACCCCCCACTGCGTGAGCCAGTCAACCAATGCGCGTGCCGTGGAAGCAGCAGACGTCGCACGGAGCGGAGGAAACGACCTGTCCAGGTGCACATCTAGGACAGAGTTAAAATCCCCTCCAATAAGCCAGGGGAGCCCGGCGTAAGGAGGCAGCGCCAGTGATAGTTGTGTGAGGAAGTGTATTTGGTCGACGTTCGGAGCATAGATCGAGGCCAGTAGCATAGATTGGCCATTCAGTGTTCCCCGTACCAGTGTGTACCTACCTTCAGTGTCCACAGACACGTCTTCACTGACGAACGGAACACCCGCTCTGACCCACACAAGGGTGCCCCTGGCGTGTGCCGAGTACACCGTGCCGTACACCTGGCCTCTCCAGCGCCTTCGCAGCTTCTCTAATTCGGGCTGCGTCATATGTGTCTCTTGTAGCAGAGCGATTCCAACAGAGTGTCGCTGTAGGTAGGCGAAAATGGAATACCTCCGCGTGGGAGTGTGCATGCCCCGTATGTTCCATGTAAGAATGTTAACGCGTGTCATAGCGCAGCTGTGTTGTGATTGGGGAAACCAGGCTCGGGGCTTGTGGCAGCCGGCATGCGCTGCAGTAAAGTAAGGGAGCTGTAGTCTGAGGCAACAATATCAACATAACGATAACAATTGCTTAACGGCTGGGGCGAACCTCACAAGTGTGTCGGTCCAAACTTACGTAACCTTACACAGGTGAAAACTAGGTCAGGGTGTGACCTGGGGGAGTATGCGTGTGGATGAAAGCTCGCTATCGCTATCCCCGTGTGCCTTTCAAGTGTGTTGCACCGCTAAGAAGTGTTACCCAATGGTGATCGGTGCAGCTAGTGAGGCATAAGCAAAGTCCCCGGGAACCATTCCCGTCTACTGTTCTCCCCTGGGAAGTCCTGACATGGGCGAGCAGCTATGATCTCAACAATTCCCCCTCCCAGATCGGCAGGTCTACTAGGCCAGGTCCATCACCTAGTCTCTCCCCCTTCCCCACCCATGTACATCAGCCAACTGCAAGATACTTGCACGAGCGGTCTCAGGCCATCTCTCAGTCCAGGATACCATCCGCAGTCTGTGGGGTGACCACCGGCCCACTAAAATCTTCAGAGTGTGTAGTCGACGGTGACGTTGACCTGCTCACCAGCACTGCGGGTCGTTCCTCCATATCTAATGGGTCTACCGGACTCGGACTGGCAAGTGTTGTGACCGCCTGCAGTACATTTTGGCGCTCCAGCCGCATTTTCTCCGGCGTTGGAGCCGCTGACCGCGTTGGCATCTCGCGTACTGTTCTGTGCCGCTTGCGACCCCCGTCTCTCCTGTTTGGTCGGGCTCCGTCCCCTGGGTCGGCCGGCCACGGCCCTGTCCATAGTCCTTTCTCCTCTAGCCAGTTCCAGACCTCCGCTGGGGAATCAAAATAGTGAGTCTTCCCTTTGTCCACCACACGCATCTTAGCAGGGAACAACAGCGAGTACGGCAACGCCAGCTCACGAAGTTGGCGTTTCACTGCCATGTAATTATTTCTCCGGCTTTGCACCAGCGCGGTGTAGTCCGGAAAAAGCATAACTTGGCCGCCGCTCACTGAAAGACCATTCATATTGCGAACTTCTCTGAGAATGGCGTCCCTATCTCTGTAATTCAGCAGCTTGAACAGGAATGGGAGCGGTCGGGCTCCCGGTGGTGGCTTTTGGGCAGGCATACGATGAGCTCTTTCCACCGCGAAGTGGGTCGACAGTTTCCCTGGCGGCATGACTGTGCGTAGCCAGTCCTCCACGTACTGCTCCAGGTTTCGGCCCTCTTCTCCCTCCGGCAGGCCCACGGCGCGAACATTATTGCGACGGGAGCGCCCTTCTGCGTCCTCCGCCCTATCTTCTAGGGCGTGGATACGATCCAACATATCTTGTAGAGCAGCGACATGACTGCGAGTGACCGGCTGTAGCTCTTTTAGTGTTTGCCCTTGGGTGGCGACCATGTCTGCCAGTTTGCGATGGTCCGCGTGGAGGAGCGTGAAGTCGGAAGTGACTTTATCTATGCGGTTCTCCAGAGACGTCCTAGTGTGGTCCAGGGTTGTCCCTATTCTCTCCACTGCGGCCAGTACAGAGTCCATCTTGGCTGCCAGCGCCGCAGATGACGATCCCTCTTCCATCTCTTCTCGATGGCGGGTGCGGTCAGAAGTCGGTGCCTGCAGCGGGCCCTGCTGCAACCTGGCGCGCATACGGCCCATCACCAGCTGCTACGCTGTGGGCATCCGCCACCAATCGCCAGTAGACTTGGTGCACCCGCGGCGTCCTCTCGCCAACCGCACCAGGACAGTGGCACTTGGTCGGTAGATGATGTTCGCATAGCCAGCGCCCCCCAGTGAAGTCTCACAGGTTCCGTCTTCACAAAAGGCTCCGCACGTGTCCAGCCACAGGTAGGATCCGCCTGTGGGGTCCACAACAGGCTCTAGAGGCTGGCCGGCACCCACATGTGCTCTCCGACACTGCCCTCTGCGTCCGCAGTGTATAACAGGCGCGGACGCTCTCTCGCTCAGGGACCACGATCTAGCCCCCCGCTCGTCCTCCACGGTATGTCGCCCAGCAGGAGCTAGGCGGGGGCAGCACACCTCAGCTCTCCAGGGGCAAACGCACCCTGAGGTGGTAGGCAGCGGTCAGGTGGGAACTCCTTAGCTGGAGGCAGTGGTACCCCCCCGCGAGGCAGATCTCCAAGTATAGCCTCGCCCTCCACCGTCTTCTCTACACCACAGGCGTCAGTCCTTCAGCCTCTCACAAGAGCATGGCCAGCAGCTCCCACCGCAGACTCACCGCTCGCGGCGCCGCACCGGAACAGCAGCAGCCGCCTCCCAGCACTCCTCGCCGACTCCCTCCTCCAGCTGGAAGCGCTATGACAGCGGGCCCACCGCCGTATGTGCCCCACGATGACAGAGTCCCTCGCGCTCCCTACTCAGCCATGCTTCCTTCGCGTCATTCAGCAGGCGGTGCTGGGCGTTCGTGGGGAGCCTCTTCTACCTTTTCCTTCTCCCACGGCTGCGGGGTTATCCGCGGCCTGTCCCGCCGCGATTTCACCGCGTCCGGCACGCCATATGGCTTTGTCCGTGTCCTGCACCCCGTTCTGCCCTGCGTTGAGCAACCCTAGCAGGCAGGTCGCAAAATGGCCGCCGCCGCCCGGGTCCCGCGTCTCACAGCGGCCCCCAGCGCCAGTCCAAGGTCTCTGGTGCCCAGTGGTCCGCGAGCGCGCGAATTTCTCCAGCCCCCAGCAGTTGTCTGTCGCCAATCACCTCCACAGATAACGCTGCACAGATGCGCCGCTCACCGGGGCCGGTTTCCGTGTCTCCCTCCGCAAGGGCGCCCCCACATCGGCAGTCCGTCACAGGGCGCTGCTCAGTGCCCCCAGCGCCGCAGCTTCAGTGCGCCCGCAGCCTCCTCCACCGCATCTGCATGTCAGGGTCTGCATCCGGGGGATCTCCCCTGCCAGTCGCTCGTTTTCGCCCAGCGTTCACCTCTGCCCTGCGATTATCTCCAGACACCGCAGCTCCGGGAGCGAGCCCCGCGGCCCTCCCGGTCCACCGCCGTTCACAGTTCTCAGGGCCAGGCGTCACCAACACTCCGCAGCTCGTTCGCCGTCACCACAGCGCTCCGGAGCCTCGCCAGCACCCCTGTCGCTCCACATCACCTTGCCGCCGGCATTTAGTGCAAAGGCAGCACCTCAGGATCCCCGTGAACAGGATAACTCGGGGAAAAGGTAGCGGAGCTCTACAAGATTGCGTCCGCCATTGTAGCCCGTTAGCCACGCCCCCGCCAGGTATGGGAACACATGGAGAGAAATACTGCCTATCAGCGGGAAATTGTATTGTTCAAAGCTCTGTTTTTAATATACAATCAGCCCCTTTCGGTGGTCATATCACTGAAAATACAAGATTTGAAAAAAATATTCATGTCTACAGGTGCTCATTGAATACAAGTTTCTATGGCCTAGAATCTAGGTAATGCTAAAGTGATTCTGATATTTTACTGACCTCTGCTGGTCGTTTTCTATCAAGAAAGTTAAATAGACGCAGTTGCTAGAAATATTTAAAAAAGAAAGTCCCTAAAAGTAGAAAGCAATTCTGGTATTTTGCTGGCCGCAACTGGTCGTTTTCTATTAAGACAGTTAAATAGTGGCAGTTGAACAGAAAAAAAAATCCCTAAGCAAAGACCAGTCCTAGGACTTATTTATTTATTTATTTTGAAGGTTTTATATAGCGCTAGCTCCACCCGGGGGTATCAGAGCGCTTTACATCAGCTATGGAAATACACAAGAAAAACAATCATAGCATTTGAACGAAACAAGCTATACATGTGGTCGAACAAAATAAAGAGAACAATTTAGGGTACATAGTGAGCAGAAGTACATATAGGATAAATAGAAAACAAATTGAAAGAACCAGAATGTTCTTATAAATAGTAATTTTACAGTATGCCAAGGCGGACTCAGTGGACATAGTAGGGAATGGGGGGGGGTATAATGAGGGGGATGGAGGTGAGGAGGGTGTCAGGAGGGGGGTGGGTGAGTGTGGGGGTAGGCGGAGTTGCCTAAGGACGAGGGAGAGTAGTCAGAAAGGAGATCAGGGATTTAATTTCCCCAAAATGTAGTGAGAAAATGAATTTTAAGGTCTCTTTTGAAGCTGGAATAGGAGGGGTTGCATCGAAGGTCTTTGGGGAGGGCGTTCCAAATGGTTGTGGCCTTGCCAGAAAAGGAGCGGGACTTCGAGGCGATTTTTTTGAGTAGGGGGGTATGAGAAGAAGAGTGTTGGTGCTTCTCAGTGTTCGATCTCAGTGCTGATCTCCAGATCCCACAAAGTATATACAACAGATCCTCCAGACAGCGCAAGTGCTTTGTAGGCTCGACCTAAAAAGGCCAAAAGCCCCTGACATGCAGAATGAAAACTCCATGGACCTCAGGGACATTTCGGGGCTTATCTATGAGAGCCCTGCGTCACTTTGCACCACGTAAAGTGGTACATGCACAGCGACGGGCTCTTATAAAGATTTATGAAGCCATGCAAAGCCACCCTGCGTGGCTTTGAGTGGTCTCATAAATCATGAGTAAGGTGACGCAGCGCAAATTGCTGTGTTGTCCTACTCTGCACCTGGGAGACATTCTATGGGTGTTGCGGTGGGATTTCCCGTGCAACACCCATGCAATTTGATGCTGCCCCAGATTTACAGTGATGTAAACCTGGGAAAAACCTAATCCATATGCCTTTCGAGGTGAGGGGTTGTTACTTAAAAGCACATGCACTTTCATTACTGAGATCCCCAAAAGGCAGGTGGGGAATCACTGCTCATAGTGGGTGGCCCTCGTGGAGGGCCGCCAGCCAAACTTAAAATTGACCCGTAAATTGCCAGTCAGAATATACAGAGCTACAAGTTGGTATCTTGCAATCATTAGTTTTATACGTAGCGTCATTTCATGTCATATCAGTGGCTCTTTACGAATTAAGGTACATTTGTCACCTTGGGAGTGAACACAATGTTGTGCTCGCAGTTGGAACCTGGATAAACGGTTATCTTTCCTGGACACCCTGAGCACAGTGATTGATGCCTGCAGAACGGGAGCAGGAGAAAAAGGGACAACTTCTGATGGAAAAAAACTAGAGCTCTTGTTAGCGCTGCTACGCTCCTACAACTCTTGGTAACAAAGGATTTACTAAATATTAAAGTCAGCACTTCACTTTACAAATGAAACTCCTTTCTACAGGAAACGGAAAATGTGAAATACCAAAGTTGGGTAGTGACTTTGTTGCACCCGAACCCGCTGGAATTACACTTTTGACCGAAATCATTTCACAAAGTACAGCAAAGGTACACAGGCACCATAAAAAAACTATGCCAATATAGAAAACAGAATTATAAATAAAGAGGAGAATTTTTTTACCAAGTCCGTCCTTGGCTTCCAGTCCTGTCCTGACGAGGAGGTACGGAAGACAATAAGCAATGACAGGACACCAGTGTCAAGGGCCCAGAACTTAAATTGGTGACTTCGGCGGATATGGAAGAAGTCAGCGGAGAAATAGTTTCAAAGGTTCGTAAGTTAGTGGTATTAGAGTGACGTGAATGAGGGTCCAGGACAAGCAGCAGATGAGATGGGAGACAAGGATGTTTTATTATTTCCACAAAAACATCAATCACAGGGTTTGCATGATGTGCTAAACCTCGGCCTTATTAATCTTCCACAAATAACTCTTTTGGTTGAATGACCCAGTTATTGGTTACATTTGTTAAGATGTAGGTAATGGTATTGCAGAAGGAACTAAAAGTAGCGACGTGGAAGCTCAGCCAAACAAGCGGCCGTGCGGCCGCGAAAGTGAATGTGATCGCGATCAAAAATCAAAGCGACTGTGCGGCCGCGAAAGTGAAAGCAATGTGGTCAAGCGCGGCGCGCGCGCCCGCGCACATGCACTGTAGCTCTAGGCTGGCCTGGTAGCACTTTTTGGAGCCCTCTCAAGTCTCGCCAGACCAGCGCATGCGATGGGTCAGGCGAGACCTAAAAAGGATTTATAAAGTGCTAACAGCTGCCCAAACGGGTGTCCCGGCACTAAACCAACAGAGCAGGCTCTGTTGTGTCCTGCTGGACACGTTCTAGTGTCTCAACAGACACAGAGTTGTTAACCACTCCCTTGCGAGAGTCGGCACACATGCACACCACACCCATCCATCTCAGGCGTCACGAGTGATGTGAGCCTGCTAATAGAAGGGCCCGGGTGCACATGCTCGTGGCCAGTTATAGTACCTTACCACAGTGTGTCTGTGTCCATGATTGTCACCATGTGGGCCTAGGGCCCCGACACAACAATGGCGACGAGTGGGTCTTATCCCACGTGTGAGGAGGCAGCCGCGTCCCAATCCCTGGTGGGGGGGACAAGGTAGCTAGCGCTGAGGGCATCCTCCTCACCAGCTGCTGAGTGACCGCAGCACCGGAGCTGTGGCACACCAGGAGACGCGCCCTCCAGTTCGTCCTGCATCCAACTGCATGCTGACCTGGTGGCAACCCACGCACCCGCAAGAGCCCTGCCAGCCTGCACTAGTTGTGGCGGGGGAGGAAAGCGGAGGTGAAGAGCCACCACACCGTCGAGTGACCCTCACTGCTGATGCCTGTGGGGGGGTGACAAGACTGCACCCAGCCTTCAGCCACAAGACGACTGCGTCCGCGAGCCTGCCACCGGTCCATGAAGCTTGCACAGGACTCACCGCATTGCTGTCGGAAGATCGAGATGCCGCGGTTTATGTGAGCAGGCTGCACCCCAAATAAGGCAGTCTCGGCAAAGCTACCCACGCCTGGCCCTGTTGTGCAGCGGAGCCAAGCCGGCTATGCCCCAGACTGCACCTCGGGTAGACTTACCTGCCAGACGGTAGGCGCAGTGAGAGGAACAGAAATGCCGGCCTGCTGAATGGCACCAGTACCGTCTGCTGACGGTGAGGTGCGCACCCGGTCATCGAGAGTCAAGCCCGCTGCAGACACACCTAGAGGCCACACCTGCAGGTTATGCCTCATATAGAATGCGTGTGAGCCGGAAAGCCAGCAGCCTCAGGCAGCTGCCGCGGCCGGAGTATTAACACGGATGAGGCACCGCCTAGCGGCTGCACCGTTCCCCACCAACGGTAGTGCCCTGCATGCGGGAGCCCTGTCCGGGACTGGTTTTCGGTGAGACCACCTCCCTCTTGGAGCAAGCGTCCCTACCTGCCAGTGAGTAGATATTTTCCCTCCTTCATGCTACCGACTGCCGCTATCCTCTCAGGTCAACGCCCCACCAGGCGAGGAGGAAATGAAGCCGCAACTCAAACGCACAGCACAGACCCCTGCGTGGCCGGGGATTCAAAATGAAGCTGCCGCCTGGGGAAATAACAGGGACAGTGTCTGCAGTGCCACCTAGTGGCTATTGCAGCTACAGTGCCAGAATGCAGCCCCACATCAGCACCCGTAGCACTGCAGCCCAGCGGCCCCAGAGAGAGTGCCTAACGGTCCCGCAGCACTAGCAAAGGCTGTTGTAGCGGCATCAAAGACTGAGGCGCCACCATGTGGTCAATGGGCCCCACTGGGAGACAACTGCAGGAGCACCGGTAGATGGACAGGATAGATGCATCACCTCAAGAAGGCCAGCAGTGCTTGTGCCCATGCCTCCAGTAGTGCACTACTCCATATGAACTCAGTTACAAAACCGGGACTTCTCAACACCCCACCCCACCCTTTGCTTCAGAACAACTGAGACTGGGAAGCGCCATCAAGATAAGCATTGACTGCACCTGGTGACTCCCCCAGCGTGAGACACTGCCTCCAACAGGTGCAAGTACCCAAGTCAAGCCTGAGACAAGGGGTTAGAAGCAAGGAATAGCCTAAAGAGAAGGGTATGGTTCTCAGTGGTAGTCAGCCATTGCAGCAATAGAGACAATGTCACAGGAAGCCTAATTACCAGCAGTCACACAAAGACTAAATGACCATGCACAATGATAGCCGCCACCAGCACTCCGCCATACAGGCACGTCGATTAAAGTTTTAGCGTTGCAGGTATGCTGACCAGAAACAAAAGAGGCAGCACGTGGACAAGCATCATCCCTGGGAAAAGAAGACAGCGCAGCGCGCCCCCAAGATGTGAACACCCACCACCACTAGAGAAACGTGGGCTTGCACGGCGCCAGCAGACACTGCATAGTAGCCCCAGCATTGCCTGACGGGGCACCAACTCATGTCTTTCGCATTGGAGGGGAGAGACTGTTAACCCCCACAAGGAGCCTCAGGAAGCACAAAACCTCGCCAGCTGTCCCCACCTAGTTACACAAGAAAGACTGGTTCAGAGCGCGCACCACCAGCGGCTGCCCAACGCCACCACAAGTGAGAAGACTGCACATCACGCCCCTGGCGGTGAACGATCACCATCGCAAAGAGGAAGAGCAGACACGCCAGGTGCCAGAAGAGGGCGCCCAAGAAAAGACGAAGCGTGCGCAGTCCCAGATGTGTGACACATGCAAGCAGAAGCGCATCAGCATGGGTAAATGCCCAGGAGCTAAAGAGACCTCTCCAAAGAAAAGAAGCAATGCTGGAGACAGCATGGAGATCGTCTACATCTCCACAGCAGCAAAAGAGCTCTGAGTGAGCCAAACACAGCACAGTGTCCTCCCTCACACTGCCTCAAGACAGAGTCGCCGGTGACCCAAGACAGACAAGAGGAAAGTCGCACACTCCAAGTGGTCAGCCACTATCACAGCTCCCTACTGCCTGTGGAAGTCATTCCCAGAAGAGGGAACACCCAGAGTAGGAGCTTCAAGAAGCTGCTTGAAGAGAGAGCATACAAGACAAGTGGCTGTTCACCACCCAGCAGAGAAGAGCGAGAGAAGTCTTGCCGCATGATCCAGAGACCAGTGAAGTTGATAGGCCCTGTTGGCCTTTTTTGAACAAGGTGTATGCGACTGCACCTGGAACAAAATCGCAAAGAAGAGTGACAATCCTGTCACCAGGAAGAGCTGGACAGACACAGGTGCGCTAAGTAAAACAAGAGGAGAAGCACGAGGACTCGTAGCACCACAAGCCAAGAGCACACCCAGAGACACCAGACAGCCACCAAGGCGGAACGACGTCCCTGGAGACAGCCCCATGGGAGAACCAAACATAAGCCGCAGCAAGCACGACAGCTTCTCTCCCCAATGCTTCCCAGTGAGATCGTCCATCCCGAGTGTCGGCCGTTGAAGTCGGACAGCATCCCTGCCCCTGACCGCAGATGTCAGAGGTGAAGGAACAGCCTCAGCAAGGCAGAGACATGTAGTGGCGAAGTCCCTCCAGAAACCTCCTCTCACAGAAGATCGTCAACACCTGTTGTCCAGGTCCCATGGCAACCCCATCATCATTGCCATGTGAAGATCACCTCATTCAGCAAGAAACGTGGAAGTGTGACCGGAGGGTCTACACTAAGAATCGGACAACCGACCAAGTTCAGAAGGGGAAGTCGTGAGTGGCCGGGCCGGATGCTGAAGAGAACCCAAGCTGCTAAAGGAGCGCATCCCGACACACCACCAGCAAGTGGAGGGGGTGACAACCAGAGAATGAATTGGTGACAACGGTGGGAGACCGAGAGTAAGCCACAAGCCTGCGCGAACAGAGTCTCATGCCTCACGTTTCTCAGCATGTCCATCACGTCACTGTCACCAACGTCCTAGTAGCCCAAGAAGTCCAAGTGCACGGATGTAACTGCCTCCCCAAAGGAAATGGAGGTACCTGGCCACCCCCTGCCTCAGGTGATCGACTCAAGACTGAAGGCCTGCAACCATCAAGGCAAGTCATCACCAACTGTTGTCCAGATTCACCACACGGCTGGCAATGCTACCACACCAGTCAGTGTCAAGTGCGTCAAACACTACCATCCCCAAAGTACCAATGGGTTGGAGTCCTACACCGTTGCTACACCAGCTGACAAGAAGATCCAGAAGCCACCCTCTGACCTGGCTTACACCTGAACTGCAGCAGCGAGAGCATGTCCTGACCAAGACTCATCCACCCCTGCGGTTTGTGCAAGCGACTGGGTACTGGCTCTTCGGTGGTCTTGCAGCTGCCCCCAGTCGGCACACACGCAGCCCCAGCGCAGCTCACAAGCAGTAACCGGTTGCCCCACCAACATGTTACTGGATACAGCAAGGTAGTCTAACAGGAGCGTCAGTCGATCCCGCAACACTTTCGTGAACTTTCACCATGGACTCCCACCATGCTCTTGACGCACCCAGTTTAATGAACTGTTATTACCCACCACATACCATCCTCAAGGTCAGCGAAGGAGAGCCACCTCGGACCAAAAGACATGTTTCCACCAGCATGTTACAAGAGTGCAGCTGACGTCTCCAAGCCAGCGTTCGTGTCCTGAACCACCCAGGTTAAATTATAAGTGCCTGCCGAGATTGTCCTGCTGCCGACAGTCACCAGTCCTTGTCTGCTGTCCTCCTAATGCCTGAAATGAGAAGCTGATGGACCCTGTGGTGTATACTTAATTGTTGTTTATCCCTACAGGTTGGACTAGTATTTTGTTTTGTCTTCATTAAAATTTGGGAGGAATGTTGTGTCCTGCTGGACACGTTCTAGTGTCTCAGCAGACACCGAGTTGTTAACCACTTCCTTGGGGGAGTGAGCACACATACACCCCACACCCATCCATCACAGGTGTCACGAGTGACGTGAGCCTGCCAATAAAAGGGCCCTGGTGCACGTGCTCGTGGCCAGTTATAGTACCTTACCACTGTGTGTCTGTGTCCGTGATTGTCACCATGGGTGCCTTGGGCCCAGACACAACAGGGTCCACAATTAATTAAATATCAGGTCTATTGAGATAAAACAACCATATTTTTAGCCTTTTCCGAAACTGAAATTCACCATCTAGCTCTCACAGGGATAATGGAATGTTATTCCATAATTAGGGTGCCAGATAGGAAAATGCTTTGCCTCCTATTCTACTTAATCTGAAGGCGGGGAGCTGAAACAGCATTGCTCTACCGGATCACAGATTTCTAATCGGTTTATAAGGCTGAAATCTGTCTGTCAAGTACGTAGCGCCAATCACATGATATATAGGTACAAAGGTCAAAGATTTAAATTGAATACATTTATCCATAGGCAGACAATGTAGCTGTTCAAGTTGATTAGATATTACTGAGTACCTTGGCTACTTTAAAATCACACATGCTGTGTTCTGTACTACCTGCAGTTTATAAAAGTTTTAGGGGAAAATATAGAGACTATTGGCGTAATCAATTTTCAGAGTGATTAAGTCGTGTCTAACTGTTTTTCGCAGTTCCAGTGGTAGGAGATAAAAAAAAGGTTGGAGACCGAAATAGAGCTAAGCAGGTGCCTTGGGTGTTATAAAGTTTGCTTGCAGAAAGACAACCTCTTATCAGACTTTACCCCCAAGTTTTTTACCTCTATTACTTCGGGTTGGAGGGGTTCATAAAGCAACTGACCACCAATCATTGGAGGTCAAGTTGTTTGTTTTCCCTAGGACTGATAGCTCTGCCTTTCCTGAGTTACGTTTCAAATTATTATGTTGAATCCATTGGCTCACCTCTGTTATGTAGGATTAAAACGTTTCTTCTGATATTCAAGATGAAGTTGTAAAGATAAGACAGAAATGGAACTGGTCTGAAGTGCTTAATGTATGACATTTATGTACCTATACCATGTATGGCAATATTCCTGATTTAGGAAGGAGACTCATTTTTTTAAGCAAAATTTTATATTGCCGGTTTCCCTTTTAAACCTCTTTTAACTACAATGCAATTTAATAGCTAATTTCATTTCACCCCATGTTATTATTTCTCTAAATCCTCCCTCCTAGGAGTTTCCTCATTTTGGTACGCCTGTCATATGTGTAACACTGTGGTGCAAAGTATCACAAGTAGGATGGAGCAGTTATTTCAGTCTTATGAGATGAATAATAAAAATTACCCCCTTTCGGACTAGAAATGATTTTAAGGGATCTGCAACATCCTGAGGTTTTTAAGAAAGATCACCAGCCTGTTCGAGTGGTGTAGGAGAGTAGGACCTGCTTCTTATAGTTACCCCCACTTTTTGATGATGTTTCACTGTTTTTCGACTTTAGTCTGGCTGGGGCCCTGCTAACCAGGACCCCAGCCTAGCTGCTTCCTCTCTCAATTGATTACCAGTACTTTAGGTACACTCCAGATTGGATTCTGGGGAACCCTTCTAAGTCCCTAGTATATGGTATACTATGTACCCAGGGAATAGGTACCCCAGAGGCCTACCAGGGGCTGCAGCATGTATTATGCCACCCCTGGGAAGCCTTCCAAAATGACACCACAGGACTGCTACTGCAGCCTGGGTAAGGTGGTGCATGCACCCCTTACTGAGATATAGGTTCACTATATCTCTCCATATCACTGCACATATAAACTTATCAGTCATCTCTATGGCAGGCCTTACTAATCCTGAAGTCAGAGTGCTGATGTAAGAGGGTGCCCATGCATGAGCAGAGCCCCTCTGCAGCCTTCAGAACCTTTTTTCTGGGGTTGTTTGTGATGCAGCCAAACCATATACTCTAAGTGCTATTATAACCAAACGGTAAATGCTAACTTTGGGATGGCTGCACGGAAACATGTTGTGTTTGGTGTCAAACACCTTGGAATCATACCCCCACACCAGTAACTGGTGTTGGAATATGATCCTACCCTTCTAGAGGGAGAGACATGACAGCACCGGTATACCCGGTAACAGCTAACAGAGCCCTGGCATCACAAAATGGATGCTGCCAGCCACAGACACTAGTCTGCCCTCCTGCTGCTGGACGAAACTCCGGCAGTGGAGTCCTGGACAATAGGTTTCCTGTCACAGGGAGGTGTCACCACCTCCCTCTCAGACAGGCTTTAGTGTATTGGGGTGGGTGCACTCCAAGAGTGCTTTGAAGTCTGCACTGGGGGCACATTTGGTGTCCCTGTGCATAGTCCATCTCAAACCGTTTGCAGGGGCTACCAGCCCCTGCTCTGACACGAAACTGGACAAAGGAAATAGGTGTAGCCACCCCTCTTTCCTGACCCTCCCATAGGTGGTTTCCTAGAGTTTGTCCCACCCCTTCCTTGGGTATAAGATCGGAACCCCTGGCTACAGGACTTTAGATTACACCTGGACGAAACTCTGATACTGAATCCTGGAACTTCGACGATCTACATTGAACTAGATGACTGAAGAATCGCCCTTGGAGTAAAGGAGTTACTCCCCTGCAAGGCAGGCACCAAAGACACATCTGACCGGTTTGCATCTCCGAAGCACCCGCCAGACTCCAAAGAATTTTGCAACACAGGAGGTGGGTTTCCGTGGTCTTAGAGGTTGATCAGTGCCCACAGCAAGTCTGAGGCCCGTATCCCTCATGGCGACCGTGCAACCCGAACCCCTGGACACCGCGTCACTTTGCAGAAGCATCAGCTTTCAATAACTCCTGCATTTGAGCTTTGGGTTACTTGTAGCCCTGACCCCGAGCAGCATTTGCACCAAAAATTGCCCACCTACACTCCTCAAGTGTTCCGTGAGCTGGCCCTTTGTGTTTTTTCTCGAGGTCCCTTCGCGATTCCTGGTCCGTCAACTGGTGGGTTCCTGTGAAGGCAACTTTAACTTTAATTGGGCTTACCTGGTTGCTCCAGACGTGCCCTGACTCTCCATTGCTTGTGGAGTCCCCAGGACCTTGCTGGGCCGCACCGAAGCATCTTTTCTCTTCCTGCGTGGGTTGCTATTGCCAAAGCTTGTTGGGTCCAATCCGGGCACCGACACTGCAGCACTCAACATCCTTTGTGGGACAGCTCGAATCCAGCTCCTGGTTGTCATCGACGCCTCCTGGTCCTCGTGGCTTCAGAGTCAAGCTTCACCTCTTCGCACCTGAAACACCTGACATCGGTGGGCATTCGTCTATCGTGCCCCTGATCACTGGCAAGTGACCCAGACCCTGTCCCCTCTGCTTTCAGGTTCTTCTGATCTTCGATCATCCAGGCTTGGATCACAATGGACACTTTTCTCCTTCCCGGCAGCAGCACTTTGCAGCAGATCGCCATTGAAATCAACGACGATTCCCAACAAGATTTGACACCTATGCACCCGGCTTCCCTGGGTGAGGTAACTCGAGTGCTACGGTACTCCTGTGGGTGCTGGCCCTAGAACCCTCTAAGTCTAAAGGGGTTTGCTCAAAGTCCTCTCCTACGTGTCCTTAACTTCTAAATTTCCAACCGCGACTTTCCCATAGAATAGTACAGGGCTCGCACCTGTGTTCTCACACTGCACGCGTCCCCCGTGGGTCTCCTGTGTCACTACCTTGGGTGGTTCCTTGGGGTCCCAGCGATTCTACGTACTCTAGGCACTGTGTCCTGTCAAGTCATGGTTCTTATACCACTTTCTTAATATATGGTTTGGTCCGCCCCTAGGGCCCATTGTATATTGTACTATTTACTGTCATTTTAGAACTGTATTATTGTGTATCTTGGACTCTAATCTCATAAAGAGATTAGTAGTGAGTGTTTAGAAATAAATACATATATTTTATAAATACCTTGTGTGGTTCTCCTTCCATTTAGTGATTCAAGAGGTTATAATCTGGTAAACCAAGCTGCTTTACACTCCTTCAAGACTTAACCTGAAGGCTGCTCTCCATAGCCACAGATAGCTTTCAATAAAGGTTGTCTTTAAACCTATCATCAATAAGGGTTGTTTTGTTGACTGGTACAAGGTGCCCACTATGACTAGTGGACAGCATATACCAGGCCAACTTCTCACAAGTGGTGCAGAAGGAATGGTGGTGTTAAGAGAACAGTTTTTATGGAAGTTTATACCTGTCCTGTGGGCTTTAAATAGGGAAGATCCGGCTGTAACTTTATAACAGATGCTGATCGGACCTTATGTTCATGTTTTTAACTTTACAGGCAAAAACAGTGCTCAATTTCTCAAAAATGACTAAAAGTCCTTAAAGTGATCCACATCAGTGATGCAGGTCCTCGTTATGTTTTCCATTTCTTTTATCTTGCAATCCATAAGAGACTTAGCTTTTTCCAGAGGTTGTCTTATTGTAGATTTCTTCATGCTACCTAGGGCTCTTATATAGTGCATACTGTGAACTGAGTCCCCTTAGGTGTCTGATCTGTGTGGAGATGGAAAAGTTTCCTGCATGATACTGGACTTGCACCCCTGTTCTGAGTGCCTCTGCTGCATGGGTATCTAGACCCTTGGTACTGATTTTTGGACATGGTGGCACATGGATCACGCATGTGCGCCATTTTCTAGTCCTGTCTCATGGTAATGTTGTCTTGATATTCTGGGAGAGGTGCACCAAGTGCTATCCTCTTAATGGTAGACGGGTACAGCTGTTGCCAAGAGTTAAGTGGCATGAGCGCAGTGGTGGCAGCATTCTTATTTTCTGTTACTTATGAGTAAGTAGTGTGAACTTGCCTATATGCCTGTGTCACTAGAGGTGCACCTGCCAGCCGACTCATAAAGTTCTGCTGCTGTGTATTTAATTCATTTTTTGCCTACAATATGACTATGTAGTAATACTCCGGTGTGATTGCTGTGTTGTATGTGTGCCTGTGCTGGTTACAATATGCAACTCTGTCCCATATATTATGCACCCGCACCATGCTACTCAATGAGCGCAGATAATGGTAACACCATGCCTTTAATCAGTTTGGCATACACATCAGCAGCCCTGCCATTTTCTGTCTGCAAGGAGATCACCTTCAAGTAGTGACCAGATTCATTAAATGCATTAATCTATGTGATAGGGTACCGATCGGGACACGCCTTTTACCTGAGATGACAAGCCATAATAGCAGAGACGGAATTCCTTTGGTGACTGAACCGCGGAATCGGAGTTACTTCACAACGTCCTCCGGAAGGATAACCCCACCCACCTGTGCTCTGTCCATATAGGAACGAGGCGCTCGTGACACCGCAGCGAAAGGAGGAGGGATTAACCCCAGAAGCACTTCTCTACAGAAGGAGAAAAGGACTGAATCCAACGACTAAGGGCGCGAATGAGCCAGAGACAAGGAGGAGTAGCGAGACGGAGGAGACGTGGAGAAGAACGACGTTGAGTCAGAGGAGGAAGAAGAGGAAGCCAGAGAAGAAGACGAGAGGTGGTGTGAAGAGTGGTGGTCCCCACAGGAGGAGGCTGGAGAGCGGCCGCAACTCAGGAGAGTTGTGGCGGAGCCGGTGAGTGACTGCGGACAGGGGAAAGAGGAAGCGGGGAGGCGGGAGGTGGCGATTAGTGGTTGACGGAAGGAAGGGGGGTGTGAGTGTATAGAATGTGTTTCACGTTTTAAGAGCCCCTTACATGTTGTTTCTTCAGTTGTTGTCATTTGGATTTCTGGGGATAATCTAGACACCTTCACTAGTATCCCCTATCTCGTCTTGTTACATTCCCAAACACCAATCTGGTGTGGTGACGGGCACAATACAGCCTACGGGCGTGTCATTCAAGTGGTGACTGATGGCTCCTTTTCTATTTCCTCTTTATGAGCCTCCGTGGGAGATTCGAAGAACGGACGAAGGAGAAGATAGCTGAAGGCGAGGTTCCACAAGGCAGAAAGGAGATCCAGAAGAAAGCCGAAGATCCACCACGCTCACTTGCAGCTCAAGCAACTGAAAACTTAAATAAAAGCCACCCACTGGCCCACTATATACAGCCTCCATGTCTGTTTATCCAACCTGCACTCCCACAAGTGGTGTCAGAAGTGGGATCCACCGGAGACATGGAGGCTGCAATTGCCAGAATGGCTGGAAGCCAAGAGAGTCTGGGGAAAGCAATGGAGAAGTTCCTCACGGTTGTAGAAGAAGATCGTGGAAAGCTGCAACAAGTCATTACTGAACAAGGCTAAACCCATGACACTGCAATGAGGAAACTCGCTGACGCCCTCGGGCAACAAAGGGGCCCGAGTACACTTTCAGCTGAAATCCTACAGAAATATGTGTGTGGAGAAGATCCTGATTACTTCTTCAATAACTTCGAGAGGATGGTCCTGGCAGCATCATGGCCAGTAGATAAGTGGGGACAATATTTAGGACCCTTACTGTCCGGGGAGCTTCAAGCGTCCTATGAAGCGGCAAAAGTCCTGGGAGTGAACCCATATGCAGAAATAAAACAGTGCATCATGGAAAGACTAGGTGTCAACGATGAAACGTACAGGATGAGGTTCAGACAAATCAAAGCTGGCCCTCAAGAAGCCCCCAGAGCCCTATATTTTCGAGTAAAAGATATGGCCGACCGTTGGTTGAAACCTGCAACCACCACTAAGGAGAACATCATGGCTAAAGTATATTTGGAACAATACTTATCCTCACTCCATCCTCCCATTCAAAAATGGGTCAGACAACATGCACACTTCACCCTAGAGACAGCAATTGAGAATGCTAGTGCCTATAGTAGAGCTCAAGATGCACAAAAGGGACGTGAGGAAACCCCTTGGAAAGCGGGGTTCATCGTCCTCCCCGACATCCACTTATTCAAAAACCCTGCTGCCCTCCTGCTGCTGGACGAAACTCCGGCAGGGGAGGCCTGGACAATAGGTTTCCTGTCACAGGGAGGTGTCACCACCTCCCTCCCAGACAGGCTTTAGTGTATTGGGGTGGGTGCACTCCAAGAGTGCTTTGAAGTCTGCACTGGGGGCACATTTGGTG
Source organism: Triturus cristatus (assembly GCF_964204655.1). Taxonomy (NCBI): domain Eukaryota; kingdom Metazoa; phylum Chordata; class Amphibia; order Caudata; family Salamandridae; genus Triturus; species Triturus cristatus. Next base: position 237,137,968 of record NC_140589.1, on the reverse strand, counting down.
TCCCTGTGCATAGTCCAGCTCAAACCGTTTGCAGGGGCTACCAGCCCCTGCTCTGATGCGAAACTGGACAAAGGAAATAGGTGTAGCCACCCCTCTTTCCTGACCCTCCCATAGGTGGTTCCCTAGAGTTTGTACCACCCCTTCCTTGGGTATAAGATCGGAACCCCTGGCTACAGGACTTTAGATTACACCTGGACGAAACTCTGATACTGAATCTTGGAACTTCGACGATCTACATTGAACTAGATGACTGAAGAATCGCCCTTGGAGTAAAGGAGTTACTCCCCTGCAAGGCAGGCACCAAAGACACATCTGACCGGTTTGCATCTCCGAAGCACCAGACTCCGAAGAATTTTGCAACACAGGAGGTGGGTTTCCGTGGTCTTAGAGGTTGATCAGTGCCCACAGCAAGTCTGAGGCCCGTATCCTTCATGGCGACAGTGCAACCCGAACCCCTGGACACCGCGTAACTATGCAGAAGCATCAGCTTTCCAATAACTCCTGCATTTGAGCTTTGGGTTACTTGTAGCCCTGACCCCGAGCAGCATTTGCACCAAAGATTGCCCACCTACACTCCACAAGTGTTCCGTGAGCTGGCCCTTTGTGTTTTTTCTCGAGGTCCCTTCGCGATTCCTGGTCCATCAACTGGTGGGTCCCTGTGAAGGCAACTTTAACTTTAATTGGGCTTACCTGGTTGCTCCAGACGTGCCCTGACTCTCCATCTCTTGTGGAGTCCCCAGGACCTTGCTGGGCCGCACCGAAGCATCTTTTCTCTTCCTGTGTGGGTTGCTATTGCCAAAGTTTGTTGGGTCCAATCCGGGCACCGACACTGCAGCACTCAACATCCTTTGTGGGACAGCTCGAATCCAGCTCCTGGTTGTCATCGACGCCTCCTGGTCCTCGTGGCTTCAGAGTCAAGCTTCACCTCTTCACACCTGAAACACACGACATCGGTGGGCATTCGTCTATCGTTCCCCTGATCACTGGCAAGTGACCCAGACCCTGTCCCCTCTGCTTTCAGGTTCTTCTGATCTTCGATCATTCAGGCTTGGATCACAATGGACACTTTTCTCCTTCCCGGCAGCAGCACTTTGCAGCAGATCGCCATTGAAATCAACGACGATTCCCAACAAGATTTGACACCTATGCACCCGGCTTCCCTGGGTGAGGTAACTCGAGTTCTACGGTACTCCTGTGGGTGCTGGCCCTAGAACCCTCTAAGTCTAAAGGGGTTTGCTCAAAGTCCTCTCCTAAGTGTCCTTAACTTCTAAATTTCCAACCGCGACTTTCCCATAGAATAGTACGGGGCTCGCGCCTGTGTTCTCACACTGCACGCGTCCCCCGTGGGTCTCCTGTGTCACTACCTTGGGTGGTTCCTTGGGCTCCCAGCGATTCTACGTACTCTAGGCACTGTGTCAAGTCAAGTCATGGTTCTTATTCCACTTTCTTAATATATGGTTTGGTCCGCCCCAGGGCCCATTGTATATTGTACTATTTACTGTCATTTTAGAACTGTATTATTGTGTATCTTGGACTCTAATCTCATAAAGAGATTAGTAGTGAGTGTTTAGAAATAAATACATATATTTTATAAATACCTTGTGTGGTTCTCCTTCCATTTAGTGATTCAAGAGGTTATAATCTGGTAAACCAAGCTGCTTTACACTCCTTCAAGACTTAGCCTGAAGGCTGCTCTCCATAGCTACCACTAGGATAGCTTTCAATAAAGGTTGTCTTTAAACCTATCATCAATAAGGGTTGTTTTGACTGGTACAAGGTGCCCACTATGACTAGTGGACAGCATATACCAGGCCATCTTCTCACAAGTGGTGCAGAAGGAATGGTGGTGTTAAGAGAACAGTTTTTATGGAAGTTTATACCTGTCCTGTGGGCTTTAAATAGGGAAGAACCGGCTGTAACTTTATAACAGATGCTGATCGGACCTTATGTTCATGTTTTTAACTTTACAGGCAAAAACAGTGCTCAATTTCTCAAAAATGACTAAAAGTCCTTAAAGTGATCCACATCAGTGATGCAGGTCCTCGTTATGTTTTCCATTTCTTTTATCTTGCAATCCATAAGAGACTTAGCTTTTTCCAGAGGTTGTCTTATTGTAGATTTCTTCATGCTACCTAGGGCTCTTGTATAGTGCATACTGTGAACTGAGTCCCCTTAGGTGTCTGAGCTGTGTGGAGATGGAAAAGTTTCCTGCATGATACTGGACTTGCACCCCTGTTCTGAGTGCCTCTGCTGCATGGGTATCTAGACCCTTGGTACTGATTTTTGGACATGGTGGCACATGGATCACGCATGTGCGCCATTTTCTAGTCCTGTCTCATGGTAATGTTGTCTTGATAGTCTGGGAGAGGTGCACCAAGTGCTATCCTCTTAATGGTAGACGGGTACAGCTGTTGCCAAGAGTTAAGTGGCATGAGCGCAGTGGTGGCAGCATTCTTATTTTCTGTTACTTACGAGTAAGTAGTGTGAACTTGCCTATTTGCCTGTGTCACTAGAGGTGCACCTGCCAGCTGACTCATAAAGTTCTGCTGCTGTGTATTTAATTCATTTTTTGCCTACAATATGACTATGTAGTAATGCTTCGGTGTGATTGCTGTGTTGTATGTGTGCCTGTGCTGGTTACAATATGCAACTCTGTCCCATATATTATGCACCTGCACCATGCTACTCAATGAGCGCAGATAATGGTAACACCATGCCTTTAATCAGTTTGGCATACACATCAGCAGCCCTGCCATTTTCTGTCTGCAAGGAGATCACCTTCAAGTAGTGACCAGATTCATTAAATGCATTAATCTATGTGATAGGGTACCGATCGGGACATGCCTTTTACCTGAGATGACAAGCCATAATAGCAGAGACGGAATTCCTTTGGTGACCGAACCGTGGAATCGGAGTTACTTCACAACGTCCTCCGGAAGGATAACCCCACCCCCCTGTGCTCTGTCCATATAGGAACGAGGCGCTCGTGACGCCGCAGCGAAAGGAGGAGGGATTAACCCCAGAAGCACTTCTCAACAGGAGGAGAAAAGGACTGAATCCAACGACGAAGGGCGCGAATGGGCCAGAGACAAGGAGGAGTTGCGAAGCGGAGGAGACGTGGAGAAGAACGACGTTGAGTCAGAGGAGGAAGAAGAGGAAGCCAGAGAAGAAGACGAGAGGTGGTGGTCCCCACAGGAGGAGGCTGGAGAGAGGCTGCAACTCAGGAGAGTTGCGGCAGAGCCGGTGAGTGACCGCGGGCAGTGTGAAAGAGGAAGCGGGGAGGTGGGAGGTGAGCAATTAGTGGTTGACGGAAGGAAGGGGGGCGTTAGTGTATAGAATGTGTTTCACGTTTTAAGAGCCCCGTCCCTCACGTGCCATTTCTTTGGTTGTTGTCAGTTTGATTTCTGGGGATATTCTAGACACCTTCACAAAGTGCACAATATTTCCCTGACCTACCCCCAATCACAATTGCCCCTACCTTCACTAGTATCCCCTGTCTCGTCTTGTTACATTCCCAAACACCAATCTGGTGTGATTACGGGCGTGTCATTTAAGTGGTGACTGACGGCTCCTTTTCCATTTCCTCTTTATGAGCCTCCGTGGTAGATTCCCCGACCCAGAAGAAGAACAGACAAAGGGGAAGATAGCCGAAGGCGAGGTTCCACAAGGCAGAAAGGAGATCCAGAGGAAAGCCGAAGATCCACCACGCTCACTTGAAGCTCAAACAACTAAAACCTTAAATAAAAGCCACCCACTGGCCCACAATATACAGCCTCCGCGTCTGTTTATCCGGCCCGCACTCCCACAATCATGTAGACAGTTGTTGTAAATAAACGAGGATCCAGTTCCAGGGTAACTTAAGGTTGTATTTATTAAGATAACAAGTTCAGGATAAAAGGTACAGTGAGCCCCACCAGGAGCATCCTTCCTTTTGCTCAGCCCATACTCCAACTGCCAGCCTCACTCATCCAACATTCCACAGCATCATCAAGCACCAACATTCCACACCACACTCACACTGGCTGAGCAGCAGGTACAACACTTCTCTCTTCCTCAAAAAGTAAACAAAAACACAATGCAATGATCCAAGTGAAAAGCACACCATAGTGAAAATAACATGTACATGAATCTGGAAAGGTACCATTGCTAAGACCTGAAGATGGTTGAGGGCAAACCAGTTAAGATGAAAACATGGGAAAAGCAGTACAATGGGCTTACAGGTCAACCTCAAAAATTCAGAAATGCATAGTAGAAAGTGATACATAGCATAAATGACAACATAAGGCAATGCAATCATGAAAAATGACAATGCCCACCCATGTACTTAATGAGTCTACAAACAGAAAGACAACACCTACACACATCCACTCCCTTTCCACACAAAACCAAACAAACCAGCAAGCAACAGCGTCGCACACAACCAACCAACCCCTAATTCCACAAAAACCACAGCTGGCCAGGCCGAAAATGAACGTGAGAACACAGGGAACCAAACCACAACGGTGCAGGAGCCAACACGCCTGAGCAAAACAAATACAAAGATAGAGACAAACCCCTAAGCTGAAAGGGAGGAATCAAAAAGAGGACAAGCATAAAGAAAAGCTCAGCAACAACGCCAAAGCCGAGAGGTGAAGTAAAATTCACCTACCAACCACTCAGAAGTGATAGACACAAGTGACTCAAAAACAAGCCAACTCCAACACAACGCCCACAAGGGTGACCAACCTATGTCAACCCACGACCACAAAATAGTGGTAGGCCTGTGAGGCTCTGTGACAAAGAGCCTTCTCACACACACACCCCCAACAGTGAGAGATACACATACTCCCACGACATCGATAAGGGGTCAACTCAAACACAGTGCCCACAAAGGTGACAAACCTATGTCAACCCACAACCACACAAAAGTGGTCGACACGTGTGACTGAAAACTAGTCAACACAAACACAGCGCCCACAAAGGTGACAAAGCTATGTCAACCCACAACCACAAAAATAGTGGTAGGCTAGAGAGGCTCAGAACCTGAGAGCCCTCTCATACACACACACCCAACAGTGAGATGCACAAACACCCACAACATCGACAGGGGATGAACCAGAGTGACTACATGCGTAAAAGTCAACTCCTCAACACATACTCAGGTGGTAACCCAGAGTGACCTAACACCAAAAGTCAACTCACACACAACACTAACAGGGCGACATACCAACTCAACCCATACCCACAAAAGTCGTGGGAGACCAGAGAGGCTAAACACCAAAAAGCCTTCACACACGCACACCACCCACAGAGAGGGAATCACCAACCCAACAACCAGCCATGGTGGTAACACAGAGTGACCTAACAAACAAAGTCATCTCACACAATGCACCAACAATGGGTGAATTACCTAAATCCTCCCACCCCACTCAATAGTGGTAAACCTGAGTGACTTAGAGCCGAAAAGTCAACTCACACACAACAATTAAACACAAACAAAATAGAAGTTGCAAAACCAAGCAGTAATAGAAATTCTCTTGCAAATCCATACGGCTGAGATCAAAATTTGACACCATACATGCACCTGAAACAAAAGTTATAAAAAACTGTGAATGTGCTACGGGCACAACCAGTAATGTCTTGTTCAAACACCAGTGAGCGAAATCTCACTCGAATTGACCAAGGCAGCAGGATCGTGAAGAACTTCACCTCCGAATCGCATTTAGGAAAGTCAAGTGTGAATTGTGCCTTGGGCAGATGAACCAGAAACACGCAAGTTTGAAGTGGGAAACACTTGAAACACTACCTCAGAGGATGTTTCCTTTCAGGTTGCCCCTGACCCCAACCACTGCACCAGTGCCCACGAGAGCTGTTATGGACACACAACAGTTCACAAGATCACCATGATGAAAGCAAAACGCCACACACAGCACGGCTCCAAACCTGCAAGAACACAATGAAGTAATGCCTGTCCGCTTGTGAGAAAGACAAAATGGGATCACGTAGATTGATGAAGGGCCAGGTGGCTCCAGGCACGTCCGTGCAGCACTGCATGAAAGCTGCAGGACACTGCGCGAGGAGAAGACAGTGCTCGCGCTGACACCAGGGATGGTTGTTAAAGACAGGTAAGCCAATGGATTCCAACCGTATTCTTTTTTAACAGGCGCAATGGCAAAAAGTTGTAGTCAGGAGCAAAGGCCACCAAACACCACACTCCACATCACCCAGCCGGCTCAGGGAAAAATACAGAGGCGGGAGAAAACTCCTCCTCCTAGATGCGCCTCTCAAGTCACTCCTCCACGCATGGACTGCGGGACTCCTCCAACCCTCAGCGCCTCTTGACACGCACTCAGGGGACACCTCTTCCCAGTCACACCTTCGAAGACAAGCTCTGGGGACTTGTAGCACTTCCCAAAAGAAAACAAGAGAACTCCCCTTCCAAGATGCACCTCCCAAGACGCTCTTACCCGCATGGACTGAGGGAAATAAAGTTCACAGAATGGACTACCCAGGTTGCTTGTCCAGACACGAGCTCCGGGTAGTCCACCTCCACAATCTTGCAGTCCTTCTTAATCCACAGTATGGAGACTCCTCTCACACGTCGCACTGTCTCTGGGGACTAGTTGCCCTGCAAGACACTCTTTCCAACAAGGACTGTGAGGAGTCTTTCAATAGCACTTCCACAACTGGGCTCTTGGGACTAGAGGCTTTTAACGACATGGAGACCTCTTCAAGGTGCACCTCCCCAAACTCTCTTTCCAACACCCTCAGAGGAGAACACAACTTCCTCAGCGCTGTCAGTGTCATGGACAAGAGGGAAACTTCTTACTGTAGGTCCACAGGGGAACACCACTTTCCCACAGTTACAGCAGACTGATAGAAGACAAACTAAGTAAGAACTGGCACACCCAGGTTGGGGCCGACCGGTCTTGTGGTCACTGGTGAGGCTCAGGACTGCCAGCTTGCTGTACATGCCAAACTTACTCACAAGAGGAGCTCCTTCAAGTTCTGCTTCTTCAGTTTCCAGTTACTGAAGGCTTCATAGTACCTTTCCATTCAGGTAGCACACGCAGGTTCTTTTCTGTAAAATTGTCGCCAAAATGCTGTAAATAAACGAGGATCAAGTTCCAGGGTAACTTAAGGTTGTATTTATTCAAGTAGATGGTTCAAGATGAAAGGTACAGTGAGCCCCACCAGGAGCAGCCTTCCTGCTGCTCAGCCTGTACTCCAACTGCCAGCCTCACTCAGCCAACGTTCCACAGCATCATCACGCACCAACATTTCACACCACACGCACACTGGCTGAGCAGCAGGTACAACAACAGGCTGCTAGCAAGACTATAAAAGTGTTTGCCATTTTGACTTTTCAGGTGTCTCTGGGGCAAACCAAAGTACTCACATACTTTACCCTGCCGGTGTATGGGCATATTTAATCTGCTAACTTTTACGTAGAGCACATCATTTAAACTGATTGGTATTTAAGCTTACCAAGGTCCAAGGAATCCATCTTGAACTGATATTTTTAGTAAGATCCGCACATAAGGCACTTTTTATATAGACAAAGCCTATCATTTTTTTGCATCTAGCGTCAAACCTGACTTGTAAACGTCATACTATATATTTGTCTTGCAAAAAAATATTACTTCTTGTGATTTTATCACTGGTTGTTTTAAATTAAATGGATTTAATTAACCAAAATAAATTTGCAAAGTATCAAACACTACATTTTCATAATACATGTTCAACCAATCGTAGCCTGCTCTGCAGGGCGCACAAAGAGATGAGATCACGTTTGTCAATTCTCACTACAATTTTATTTGAACGTTTGAAATATTGACAGCACTAAAGGAAAAGAAAATGCGGTGTTTACAGGTGAGGAGGGACTGTGTGAGTGAGAGGGCATGGTAAAGGGGATCTGACATTAAGAAGTACGTTCACAAGAGCAGAACGAAAAGGGAGTGATGAAGTCCAAGGAAAGGGCATGAGATATGGAGATGGATGATTTCAGAAAGCTATGGGGAGAAAAAAAGGCACAACTGACTTACAGAGTAAAACACTATATAGCAAAGTGGTGTGAATGAGACATTCTGAAAACCGCTACCCCGTCCTTTGATCTTAGTAATATTTAATTCACTGTCTCATGTTTTCAGAAACATTTTAAATTCTACAAGTGCTTACTTAGCAAGAGGCTGCTAATTATTTCTTCCTGACCACCGGCATTTAGTGGATGTTAGGGGTGAAGGGTGAATCACCCCTGGAGCTACACCTCTGTTGTTTTTGTTGTTCAAGGTGACACCGTTTCTGGGTCAGGATTGCCATATTGTCAATCTCTGATTGATGCAGTTTAAGAGAGACAGAGGTCAGCTAGATACGGAAACCTCACACTTGTTTCCATGTTGTTGGTGCTCCAGTGTGGAGACAGCCCCAGTGTTACCTTACGTGAAAGCATCACTTTAGACATAGGCCATTTCTAGAGATCAACTTGAGAAAGTCAGTTAAAAGAGAACCACCTCAAACCGGATCTGAAGTTTGGGACAGTGGATCCACATCCCCTGCCTAGAAAATATATTAAAGTGTGACCCAAACCATCCAAGCTTGTTCCAGTTCCAATATCTTCATGACCAAGGAAGGAAGTGCTCCACACAGTAATCGTCAAACTGCTCTGTTTCCATTACTGCTGTCTGGCAGCTAGTCTCCAATGGTGAGGGGACATCATCTGAAGTCTGCACTTCCTGCTGGAAGAACTAAGGGTCTGTCTTGTGCCTAAAAGCCTGCCTGCCTGCTGGGAGAGGGAAGAAGTCTGTCTGGCTCTGCTGGAGAAGAGGCTGTCCAGGAGAAGAAATCTAGCCTGTTTCTGGTCGGAGGGATACGGAGAGAAAGCAGGCTTCCTGAGAACAAAGCAAGAGCAACACATGCTGTAGAGGGTCTCCAGGTGCCCAACATGCCAGTCCAACACAGGTCAGGACTGCCTCTGCCATGACAACCTGGTGACCGGAATGGGGCCACATCTGCCGACCCAGCAAGTCAGCAGCTGTGCCATTCGTGATTCGAGGACCATCAATGCCAATGCTACGTACAGATAGACATGGACTACCGGTCTACTCAAGGACCTTGGAATGACTGCAACTGGGCACCAGGGATCTCTGAGTTTTTGTTACTCAAGCATGAAGATCTGAAAGGCCGAATTTCTACCCACTACACCACTAGGGTTAGCAGCAACAAGCTAATGAGTGAACCAATTGTGTCTTTGACTTGTGGGGTATTAAAAGCTGCACCTAAGCCCTTTTCATGTTCCTACCATAAATTGTTGGGGACAGTTTCATCTAGGGTCACCCTGATGAGATCTAGCATGAAGGGAGATAAGGGCTGTAGCACCACCAAAGAATCGTGACCAGAATTACTACACATTATAGTGGATTGAATCGTGTAGTATTGTGTACTGCTGTGTGATAAAAAAATACGTTCTTTTCTAAAAAGATGAGTACTGGGCTGAAAATTGACGTTATTGTGAATGTCAGTTGATTGTTGAACTCTGAGCCCCACCCACACTATACCTCACTGAGAAGCCTGTGACTGCCTGCCCTTGCTACCCTCTGAGTCAAATGCGGAAAGGGTTCTACTTGTGGGGGAATAGACTGGTCAGTATGATTGGGGGGCAGAGGGGTATGAGCTCCAGATTTCCCAACGATCACTCTGGGACATGTTGTTAAAACACGTTATATGAGAAACAGGACATGAGGGGTGGCTTAGGGGACAATGGAAAAAGAGAGGAGTGTGGATTGTTTGGGGTACTTAAAACACAATTTTTTTTTTTTTAAATGAAGCAACATTTTTTAATGCCATCAAAACATAGATGAGAGAGAGTTAGTGTGTTTTTGTCAGTGTGGGCATGTACAAATCCCAGGTAAAATCTGACAGACAATTCACATTACTCGACTGAAAGCACTAGTACCCAACTATTTACTACAAAGTACATTTTGCAGTGGGGGTACAGCACCCCAAACAACCCCCCCCTGGAGCTACACACCTGTGTACTTTACTCAATTTACTGAGCCAAAGTAGGATGGGTTCCAGGACACTAGTATCAAATGACTTCAACCACCACGTGTTGGCCCAATAGCCTCTGGCTGCCCTGTGGACCCCTATAAAGGTTCAACAGCATGACTAGCCCCTCTCTCTATCCCCTCTTCACAGACTGTGCCTTTTCCTAATCATGAGGTTTTGCCCCTTCTATTCATCTGTCTTCTTTTGCCCACTGACTAGTTTGTGATTAAAGAAATGGCAGCACCTTCTGCGCATGTAGAGCGTGCAATGTGACAAACCTAAACACATAGAACCCATTCCCTTTATGATTTTCAACCACATTGATATTCCTAGAAATATTTCCTTCTGGGGGGCTGTTCACCGGTAGTGGTGTATCTAACCAAAATGGGCATTACTGTGTGTGTGTGTGGAAACCAAGCAGACATGTACCCATCAAAAGCCTGGACTAGTTTGTGCTATCTTGGCTGTGGCATGCCTGCCATCAGACATTCTGCCACATACCCTTCTGCCTTGCGCAAAAAAAGACAAGAAATTTCAGAGTCTAAATAAATGTTTGCCATCTTGATATCATTTTATAAAATGGGACCATCCATTATAGTGATTCAGCGAGGTGCTGGGGGGAGTGGCAATTAGACTAAAAAAGCTCTTGAAATGATAACAACATGCTGGGCAGGAGAATCTGTGGTGGGGTTACAAAGCCAGCGTGGTCTTTCCTAAAGTGCAGAGAACTTGAACTGAAGCACTGTGTGGTATACTAAGGGAAGGCTTGTGATGATCAGGAGCGCTGGACACATTGTGGGCATGGGATGGCACCTTGAAGACCTTCCTATGAGGACATTGCTCTTGTGTTGGCCTTTGAGTGGCTTGGATATCAGAATTGGCTGCAAGGGGTTTGGTGAACTTTTGCGGCCACTTCCAGGTAAAAGCATTTCTATTAAGCATTGGTTTCCAAACCCAGCTATGGTGAGGTGAAGAGAGTATGAGATCAAATTATTCTGAGGAAATCAGGACCTGCCCGAGAGCAGCCTAGAACTGCGTGCTGAAAATTCTGGACAGCAGTCAAACAGGTCCCAAGGCAGAGGGCATCTGAAGAGAAAAAACAAACTTGTGAAAACTCCTGTGTAGGTGAAGCAATGTTGGGTGGTGATGCCCACAGCGAAGCCAGCTGGGAGGCACATGCATGAGCCACCTAGCTGCTGAATGGTGGCTGGAGTGGGTTAGTTTAGAGCGTACCAGTGGTGATTTTCCTTAAAGAAGAAACCACAAAAACAACCAACACTGGCAGACATTGACAAATGCATCCAGCTGGTACGGCATTTAAGGCCCGCAAAAATAATGCCGACTAAAACTATTCAAGTCATTACCAAACTCAATCAAACCAAATAACTTCAGGGTTGATCTGGGCAAAGACATCTTGAGGTTATTCAATGACCCAGCACCTGAAGGCCGTTAAGAGCTAACTTAAAGCCAATGAGAAAACTGACCAATGAATGCATTCTACTTGGGTACTCTTACAGTGACAGAAAAAAGTGGTCATGGATAAGTACAAGGACATGAAGAACAGATAAAGAAGGGAGAATGTCATGGTGAGGAACCTTATTGAACACACAGAGGGCACTGTCCACCCTTACCTGTGAAAGCTATTCAGGGGCATCGTAAAAGACGATTCTGCTTTACACATTGACATCAGAGCATACAGAGTGGGAAGGCACCCCATTGAAGCTGATACAAGACCTAGAAACATGGCTACGGTGTGTGATTTTCAACTCTTGAGTATAAGCCAACAAGCATGTCAGCAAAGCCTTGTCCAGTATTATAACACTTTAATTTACCTGTTTCACAACCTATCTGCGACAGTTCTCAAGCAACAGGAAGATCTTTCTCTAAAAATAAAAGAGCTGCAAAAGAAGAGCATCCAATACAGGTGGCGCTGGTTTGGTGTCCAATTCTCCTGGCAGGGCAAGGAAATGCATATGAAGCAAGTGCATCTAATGCAGGTTTGGTCTACAATTTCCCAGATGGGGCTAGTAAGCAGTAATAACTACCTTGGAGCTGGGCATGTTTTCCCAGACAGGGCAAGTAAGCAGTAATAAATACCTTGGAGGTGAGCATGTCATTGCTACAGCAAGAGTACAGTCACATTTTTGCAAATGGTGCAGTTTTCATTACTGAGGATAGAAGCCCTCCCCCATCTCTAAATGGCCAGGCCCGATGGGGACCACCCCTACTAGTAATAATTGTTTTAAAAAAAAGGGTGGGCCCTGGGGAATAGGGTCTCTGGGGCCAAAATTATCCCGGGGAGGGGGCCACAGGGCCCCCATCCCCTAAATAGATAAAGAAATTTAAAAAAAGGCCTGGCCCTGGGGGTTGGGCTCCCCTGCGCGTAATCAGCCCAGGGAAGGGGGCCCATGCTCTCCTAACAAAAACATTTTTTTTTAAAAGCCGGCCCAGTAAGTTGTGTTGGGGTGCCGCCCCCTTTCACCATCACTCTGCAAACGCGCCTCCTGGCGCGACTGGTTGGGAGATGAAGTCCACTTGGCTGCTAAGGGTCTTTGGGGGCCAACAAGCCCTCCTGTGAGTCCCACACAGTGCGATTGCTGAGAGTTGGTCGGAGGCCACGCCCCCTTTCTCCACCACTCTGCAAATGCGCCTCCTAGCATCATACCGGTTTGGGGGATGAAGTCCTGGTTGCTGGGGGTCCTTGGGGGACGAGAAGCCCTCCTGTTACCTCCAGTAATCCTGACACAGCGGGATTCCTGAGAGCTGGTCGGAGGCCCGCCGCATTTTTCTCCACCACTCTGCAAACACGACTACCAGTTTAAAAACCATAGAAATACACTTAAAAAAACCAAAGGTTACAGAGACGTTATAGTTAGGAAATAGAATTTTTTTTAAATCTTAGAAATTCACTGAAAAAACCATAATACAGAGACGTTATAGTTAGGCTCAAATTTCACTCATATAAACCCATAGAAATTCAGCAGTTAGAGTTACCTGAGTTAACTATAACTTAGGCCCCTGTATTGCACTGCTTATGACCTCATATATTACATCAATAATGAAATGGCCAATGACATCACTGATGACATCTCAAATGACAGCACTGATGACATCATCCACAGAACCACTCACATACCCATTCATAGACCCATACTTGTACTCACACACCCACTCACTCCTCCTTTGAGCCACTCACATACCCATTCATTCACTTGTACAGCCACTAACATAACCATTCACTCACCCATGCAGCCACTCATTCAGCCAGTCACTCACCCATACAGCCACTCACACACCCACTTATTACCTACACAGTCACTGACATCCACTCACTCACATATACATCCTCTCAACACAGCCACTAACTCACCAATACAATCACTTACCCAGAAACTTACTCTCCAATACAGGCACTCACACACCAACTCACTTAACCAAACACCCACGCAAACAGCCACTCACCCATACAGACACTTTCACACCCAGTCATTAACTCATACAGCCATTCAGACACCCATACAGACACTACACACCACCACTCACTTATACCGCCTGTCAGACTTTACGGGGCACCCTGAGAACGCTGACGCGAGCCCCGCCCACAGTTGTCTGTCAGCAGGTGAGGGCGGCGCTTGAGGCGTACTTAAGGGAGGGGTCCGCATTGGTAACGCACTTTGTGTTCCAGCACGGATCCTGCCAGGCCTCCCACCAATTCACCGCCACACTCACATGAATCCTTCAGCAGTAGTTGGCTGTTGGTCGTCGCTTCGGTCCTGGATTGCAGGGCCTCTTCGTGATACCTTCGCCTTCCTGGGTGCTCTGGTACTCTTCCGAAGCAATTCATTACGTAGCTTCTTTCCGGCAGGTAACATTGTTTCCTTAAGCCTCAGCTTCCTGGGCAGCTTGCCTCTGAAATGCAATGAAAGCAGGGGTTGTAAAGAATTGCAGTTTCTTAGTTTCTAGTGTTTATCTTCTTATTTAAGTAGAAGGAAGGTCACACTTATCTGATGGTTATATTGTTAGAAGTTTGTTTCTGATGGTCTTTTGATTTTGTTAAGTCTCTTGCTGCAATGGAAAAAGAGAGATTATATTATATTATTAATAGGAAATCCACTTTTTTTGTTTAAAGTGATCCTGCGCTTTTTGCCCTATTTTTATCCATGGTCTCTCCTGTCCTGGGAAAAATGTTTTTGGGTTTTTACCAAATTCAGGTGTAATATATGATTATTATTTAAAGGGTCTTTTATACTCCTATGGTGCTTCTAACATAGATACTGTGAGTGTTCTACAGTCCATGGGAGTTGTCCCCCACACATGCTTAGCATATTCCTTCACAGGATTCTTGGTGACCTCCCAACAGAAGAACCAGTGGAAGTCAGCACCCTTCTTCCTTCCCTTGTTTTGTTTCCCTCCTTCCCCACCTTCCCTCTTTTGCTTTGACCTAGTTGGGCGAAGAAGGTAGGTGAGGGAAGTTGGGACCTAGCATCAATTCCATCCATTTTGTCCCTGCAGTAAATCTAAGTGAGCCTCATACAGCCACTGACACACCCACTCACTCACCAATACAGCCAGCCACACAGCATCTTCCTCATCCACACAGCTCATCACACAACCACTTATACCCATACAGCCACTCTCACACCCAAACAAACAAGGATAAATACATTCATACAGCCACTCACATAATATATGTTAGAATTAGTATCACTCAGTAGTAGTGCACTTAGTATACTAATTTAGCTTTTGTAGTAGGTTAGTATATATGTTTAACAATCATAAACTCTTCGAAAATACTTACACTGATGTCATTTGAGATGTCATCAGTGATGTCATCAATGATGCCACTGACCATGTCATGAGTGATGTAATATGTGAGGCAGTACATTGCGGGGTGTAAGTTATAGTTATCTCAGGTAACTATAACTGCTTAATTTCTATGGATTAGTATGAGTAAAATCTGAGCCTAACTATAACGTCCCTGTAACCTTTGTTTTTTTTATATATATAACCTTGTGAAAATACAGCAGGAAGGGGGTTCTTCATTGGAACTCTCTGGAAAATATAATAAGGAGGGGATTTGGATCATGACCTGTACCAAATGTAATAGAAAGGGGTTTTACATTGTTGTACATTGTGAACACCTGAGAAATACAATAGAAATAGGTATTACGAGGGGGCGTGGCTAGCAGCCATCGAGAATGGCCGCTGCCTAACGGAGCTCCCGATCCCCGCATGACATATCGATATATCCTGTGCCATCCAAGGACATAAAGAAACGGTGGAGATGTGGCGTCGCACTCCCTACCTGTGGGATTGAGACTGGTGAATCCTGAGGGCGGAAAGTAGGCATTAGTGACCCTCCTACATGAGCCCTGACGGTGGCAGCAGTGGCGGACTTCTAGAGCTGGAGACAGTCTCTTGCAGCGTGTGAAGGTTCCGATGTGCCCAGCGGAGCCCTGATGGCGGTGTTGGAGGCAGCGGACACCCGATGGTCGCACCGCGAGTGAGCTGGGGCTGAGGCGGTAAGAGCTGGGTGACTGACGCTTCGACCTGGGGTCCCGGCGTGGAGGCCTGCTGATCGCGATCTCCCGGAGGCACAGTGAGGAGCCCGGGCGGGAGGCAGTGCCGGCGAGACCCTGGTGGCAAGTCCGGTGTTCCGGCAGAAATCAGGGCACTGCGCATCTAGAGGAAGTCCGTTGAGCGGTGGTGCCCACCGCGCTGGAGGAGACGGCGTGCGGCGGCGGAAGAGAGTGAGAGGCCCGGAGAGGATACGGTGGTGGGCCCTGCTACACGAGGCCCCGGTCGCGCGGCCTGCTGGGCCTGATTGAGACTGGTGGTGGCGCATAGCTCCTGGGAGGTTGGAGGAGGCTAGGGGTCTGACTCCCCGTGTTTGCATATAACCTGCATTCTAGGTTGGATCTGGTACCTGGAAACCCCCCCCCCACCCCTCCCCCACTCTCCATGTAAAGTTGCAAATCTGGGGGTTGGAGGCTGTGGCTGATACCCAGTCTGCAGCCAATGTACAGAACGTCCTCCTGGTGGGGGCAATGGTGTAAATTGTACCCTGAAGATTGGAACCTGCGCCATGAAACACGGTCGATGAACCACATATGTGGGTTGTCCGGAGGCCCTAACAGCGGGCCGTGATAGACGTATCGGGGGCACTTGTGGCAGGGCCGGGTGAGTGAAGCGGCGGCCACTCTGGACTTGGCGGTACAGTGCGGGAAGGACCGGATTTCGGCCCCCTTTAGGCCTGGACGTGCCTTCGTAGTAGTGACTCATGCCCCCTGGGGGGCATCCTGCAGTGATTAGTGTTGGGACCGCAGCAATATTAGCGCAACCGGGCTGTCTCTGGGACCCAGAACAACTCTGGAGTGAGGTATAATTGGACTTGCCCCATACCCCAGAGTGGCGGTGCCTCGGAGCCGGCAGCCATCCTCTCTGGAAAAGCGGGCAGCGGGTTGGGAAGCGGAGGCAGAAGCCTTGGAGAATCTGTTTGGATAGGTGCTGGGCTGCTCATTGGCAACGTGGACGGCTGGCGATAGCCGCGGTAGCCCCGAGGTCTCTCCTGGCCCCCGTGACGCCGCTCTACATATATGGCGACGGGCGGCAGGGGCCCTAAAGCGAACGCTCAGAAGCAACTGGCCAAGTTCGCTTGGTCTAAGGCAGGGGATAAGGGTGAGCCGCAACACATGGGGAAAGTAGAAGGGCCTACTGTCCCTAAACAGGGACCGGAGCCGACAATACATGATGTTATGGCGGCGATTAACGGAGTGCGCACGCCGCTGGACTCGGGTCACTGTGGAAGTCTCTCTCATCAGGGCAGACTTTAGGAAGATGGACGACAGGGTGAAGGAGCTGAAAATTGCTTCTACGGCCTTGCAAACGGATACGTCAGAGCTCCAAACGCAGATGGTTGAGATGCAAAAGAAGCAGGAGCGAATGGCACAACAACTGGACGACTATGAAGGCCGCGCCCGCTGCAATAAAATACGCATTTTGGGGGTTCCGGAACGGGCAGAAGGGCCTGCCGCAGATCTCTATGTTGAAGAACTAATCACCGCGCATCTCAAGCCTAAGACATTGTCCAGCTATTTCTCGATTGAAAGGGCTCACAGAGTGCCGGGGGGCAGGCCCAAGCCTGGTGCCCCCCCCAGGGCCCCTAATAGCCAGAGTTTTCAACTTTCGAGACCAAGACATTATCCTGCAGACGGCGAGGTCCAGTCCTCCCTTGAAGGTGGATAATTATGAAGTCGCCTTCTTTCCAGACTTCATGGCCAAGATCCATGCCCAGCGTCGAAGTTTTCAGGCGGTGAAAAGAGAACTTTGTGACCGTGAGGTGAAGTATGCAATGCTCTTTCCGGCTAAGTTGAGAGTGGAATCGGATGGCAAAACGTGGTTCTTCGAGTCACCGGAGGAAGCATGGGACTGAATGGAAGGATGGAGCAAAGCTGGAAGCCAAAGAAGAGACCGGGCGAGTAGATCGGCCCTGCAAAGGAACAGCTGTACAGAAGTGCTAGGCGACGACTCAGCAGACACAGGAGGTCCTGCTCTGGAGCACTCATTGTGGAACCTAGACGGCATCGGACCCCGCTCACAGAGTAAGAGTGGTGAAGCAGAGACATGGTTCCGGCTGCGACCTCACATAGGACACTGAAGGTGGGCGATGGTAATCTGGTAAAGTATTGTGGACTTAAGGACATGGTTCGCCCAAGACTTAAGGGATTGCATAATGTGGATGGCAAGACTCATAAATTGTGATATGTAGATGTGGGGGAGGGGCTCACTGACCCAGCGCATTTTCAGCATTCTGGGGAGGGAGAGAGGCACTCTGCCATGTTAGGGGGTGGGTAGATTTAAGTCCACGAGCAGGGGGGCAGGGAAGGGGGGCGGTATTGGGTGGGAGGGGGGTGTTTTCGTAGCCAGTTGAAAAGTAGTTGTATTGTTTTGCTATGTGATGGTATTCATGTTGGTTTTGGAAGTGACACAAAAATGATGGAGTTGCTCTTGTGTGTATGGTGCATTATGACATATATGCCGTACTGTTGACCTGTGAGGTGGTATATACTAGCGTGCCATGGGATGGGGGTTGATGGGGAATTAGTACTCTCTGTCCTATCTTGGAATGTTAACGGACTGGGTGACAAAATAAAGAGGGGGATTGTCCAACAATATCTCAAGAGGCAGTCCCCGGATTTGGTGCTGCTGCAGGAAACTCACCTGGTGGGTAACAAAAGCAAGGCCCTTACTAGATGGGGATACAAGCTCTTGGTCCATGCTGATTATACCACTGGCTCTAGAGGTACGTGTATCCTGGTTAAAAAAACGCAAGCCCCTGATCATACACAATACATGGGCAGACCCGGGAGGGCGATTTGCTGTGGTTGAAGCCCAATGGAAGGGAAGAGCCCTTAATGTGGTTTCTGTTTACCTGCCACCGGCGCTGGGTAAGGTGGCCCTGGCTGACCTTGGTAGAATATTGACGGGACTCCCCGAGGGTACACTGATAATGGGTGGTGATTACAATTTGACTATGGATGATAAGATCGACAGATACCCACAGAGGCAGGGGGCCAGACCTAATGACCTTATGGCAGAATTCACCACGGCACTAGGCCTTTCAGATGTTGGGCGGGAGCTACAAATAGCAGACTCTAAGTACACGTACTTTTCCAGTGCGCACGGCAGTCTTTCCCGTATTGACTACTTCCTAACACACAAGGCCTCCATTGGTAGCTTTAGACACCCACGAACGCTACCCAGAGGAATCTCGGATCATTCCCCTGTGGGAATTGAGTTCATGAATGGAGAGCGACAGGCCCGCAGTACTATAGTTATTAACCCTTGGCTGTTAAAAATACCAGATATTAAAGAAGAACTCTGTGTACAAACAGGGAACTATCTGGCTGAAAATTTGGGATCAGTAGACTCTGCAGAGACCATTTGGGAGGCATATAAGGTGGTCCTAAAGGGGTATGCCTTGTCATTAAATACGAAGTATGTTGTGAATAGGCGTCAAATTTTGGTTCAATTAAAGGAGGAACTCCAAGAGCTTGAGGCAGAGCATGCAAGGGACCCCTCCGGGGATGCACATCATAGACTGACTCTAAAACAAGACGAATACAGGCTCAAGGTGCGTGAACACATGATGGCCACCCATAGTGCTACTCAGCATAGGTTATATGACTGGGAGATCGGGCCGGGATGACTCTGGCATGGTTGGAGAGGAGGGAGCAGGGTACAAGATGGGTGCCTTGACTAACGTTGCCCAATGGGAATGTTCTCCGAGGATATTGCGGAGGCATTCGCGGGTCACTTTGAAACAGTATATTCCCCCTCCACTGCATATATGGAAGAGGACTCACGTCAACTTCTGGCAGATAGTGATGTGCCGGCTCTCTCAGAGCTCGATAGAGATGCACTAGACGCGGACCTGACTAATGAAGAAACCCAGAAAGCTATTGATCACATTAAGTCGGGGAAGGCGATGGGGCCAAATGGCACCCCCATAGAGTTCCTTAAGGTCATGGCCTCTCAGATCGTCCCACATCTGCGGGCAATGTATGAGGAAAGCTATGAAAAGGAATGTCTGCCGGCAGACCAGCATATTGCTAGTATTGTTGTTATTCACAAGTCGGGAAAGCCTGTGGACAACTGTAGCTCTTACAGGCCTATTTCGTTGATAAATGCGGAAGCTAAGGTCTTGGCGAAAGTACTTGCTTCGTGCCTTGGAACAGTGATCTTCTCCTTGGTACACCCGGATCAGTCGGGCTTTATGCCGGGAAGAAATACGGTTCTTAACATACGCCAACTGCACAATGTGATGGCGCGCAGGGCTTTTCTAGGGGAAGATGCAGTTATATTGTCCTTGGATGCCTCCATGGCTTTCGATTCTATTGAATGGCCATGTTGACTCGAAGATTCCTCGGGAGCGGAACGATGCAAAAAGGGGTCCACCTCTCGACAGCCCCAACCCTGACTGCTATTAAAGCACAGGAGAGTGGGATGGTCAAGCGGGGGAAGGAAAGGATGGGAACAGCTGGGAGGGAGATCTGAAAGTTAAAGACACTCAACACATTAGCCTTTTCTTTAATATGCCTATTCAACTCACTCTACAGGAAAGATGCGTACCTGCAAATAAACTTAAGCCACGTTTTCTCCAGGTGTACTCATCCTGGATCCCACTCAAGCAATACCCTGTTCTGAATGATATAGAGGATTCTAGGAACAAAAGGAAGGCAACATGAAAACACCTCCTCACACTCTGTGGCCAGGCAGACAGCAAACACTCTATCAGGTGCTCTTTATCATACACACCACATGGGTTGACTTGCTTCGCTTCACAGGGGATGAGCAGACTGCCGCCTCATGGCCCCCTGTTAATAAACAATGGTCCGGAGTTAAAATGCTTCTTTCAACTCCGTGGCATTTAAGTCAATGTCAACCGTTGGTTAATGTTTCAGGGCGAGTATTATACAAGTACCACTAAACACCTAAGATCACCCAGGAAATTGTACACAGGGAATGCGAAAATAATAACACTCATGAATATGGAGTAGCCAAGCGGCCAAAGTATACACTTAGCAAGAACAGCAGGGTATGGTTTCTCTCGCCACACAAGGAAAGTCTAGGCAGGAGTACGAAGTCTTTGCAATAACAATATCGAGAGCAGCGGCTCTCAATGATCCAGGTGGTGCATGTGCACCCTTACCCTACACGGGCGAACAGCAGACGTCGGGGATCTCGGCTGCATCGGGAGAATAATCAGCAGCGAGTGAAACGCCGAACGGCGTTTTCAAAGGTTTACCTCTTCCGGGTTCTTCCCACGTGATCGGACTTGGTGGCGGAAGTGCAGGGATCATGGGAGTTGTAGTACTAACTCCTGTTGTGTTCTCGTTCCGTGTCCACCATCCGGCTAACCACCCCATCAGCGCTCTCGCCTTAGCGTCTGGTGAGCTATTCCGGGCATGACGCGAGTCAGGTAAGGCACGGAGAGGAAGGAGTGTAACAGCACATCCTTTCTTCGGGGCCCCTCTTTGAGGGCCAGGTTTACTAGGGTTCTTTTTATGAAACAGATTTACCAATCGAGGGGCATGCACGTTAGTTGCTGGCTCCCACGAGTTTTCTTCAGGTCCATAATTCTTCCAAGCCAAAAGGTACCATAAGGATTTGCGTCTCCACTTGGAGTCGAGTATTCTCTTCACCTCGTACTCTGGTTGTCCATCTATTATTGCAGGAGACGTTGGTTGTCGAGGTGGTTTGGCAGATGGTTTCAGAAGGGAAACGTGAAAAACCGGATGGATCCTCATGTGTGAGGGTAAGGCGAGTTTGAACGCCACTGGATTAATCTTTTTCACTATGCGATACGGGCCCACGTATCGAGGATTGAAAACACTGTATTTGCGAAACCTGAAATTCCTTGTGGACAGCCATACATAGTCACCCTTCTTATAGGTAGGACCTGGTCTACGATGCTTGTCGGCCTGTTTTTTGTATTGTTCCTTGGTTTTTTGTAGGTTTGTTCTGGCGGTTTTCAGAGTTTCTTGAATCACTGTAACCCTTTCTTGTACACTCAGTATTTTCTCATTATACTGAGGTTTCACTATGGGAAGAAAGCGTGGATGAAATCCATAGGTACAGAAAAAGGATGTCATTTTGTTGGAACTATGCTGAGCGTCGTTGTAGGCCACTTCTGCTAACCACAGAAGGTCCACCCATTCGTCCGTTGTTTGATCCACGTAGCAACGTAAGTATTTCTTTAAGGTTTGGTTCAGACGTTCTGTTTGACCGTCTGTCTGTGGGTGGAAGGCTGTGGAGGTGTTGTTTGCTATATGAAGTGTTGAGCACCAGGCACCAGGTTTTCCAAAATTTGCTGGTAAATTGAGGACCCCTATCTGTAATGATGACTTTGGGTATCCCATGAAGACGCACGACATTTGTGAGCAGCAAGGTTGCCAATTGGGATGAGGAGGGCAGGTCAGCGCACGCTATGAAGTGACCCAACTTAGTTAGGTTATCCACGACCACTAAAATGGTCGTACAGCCTTTATCCTTTGGTAAACTGACGATAAAGTCCATTGATACGTATTCCCAAGGTTCTTCTGGAGAGGGTAACGGTTGCAGCAGTCCTTGAGGTTTTCTATGGTCTGCCTTGGCCTGACAGCACACAACACATTCTTGGATTCTTTTAGTGATGTCTTGTTTAACCTTGGGCCACCAAAAGTGGCGCAGAATTTTTTCCATAGTTTTCTCCAAGCCTGTATGTCCAGCGCATGGGTCTTCATGGCTCCAAGCGAAGACTGTTTTTCTTAGTGCAGAGACAGGTATTAACAGCTGATGCTGGCGCATGGGAAGACCGTCTTTTAAATGCCATTCTGTATTGTCCTTCATCCAGGTTTTCCAAGATGGACTTTTAATGGCCTGTTTTACTTGGTCTAGGAAGTTCTCTGTTTGTATTACACACACAATTTTTGTGGAGGGAATGATGGCCTGCTGCTCCTGTTTGTTCTCAGCAAGGGAATTGTCACGACGAGATAAGGCGTCTGCCTTCCTATTCTCCACCCCGGGTCTATAGGTAACCACAAAGTCGAACTCCGCAAAGAACAACATCCACCTTAGTTGACGAGGAGTGAGTAACCGAGCCGACTTCATAAATTGCAGGTTTCGATGGTCTGTATATACCGTTACGGTATGTCTTGCCCCCATCAGATGATGTCTCCATTCTGTAAAGGCGTCTTTGATAGCAAGGAGTTCTTTTTCTGCTATGGTGTAGTGGGTTTCCGCCGTGTTTAATTTTCGGGACATATAGGCCACCGGATGTAATTGCCCATTCGTTTTGTTTCTTTGTGATAAAATGGCTCCAATGGCCACATCCGAAGCATCTGCCTCCACTACATATGGTATGTCACTGTCAGGGTGGGCAAGAATAGGCGCAGTGGTGAAGGCGGTTTTTAACACAGTGAATGCCTTCTGGGCATCTTCAGTCCACACATAAGGAACGTTCTTCTTCAGTAGTCTGGTCAGAGGAGCCGCCACTTGCGAGAACTGCTGAATAAAACGTCTGTAAAAAGTGGCAAACCCCAGAAAACACTGCAGTTCTTTTACGTTTTTGGGGGGTAGCCAATCTAAAACAGCTTGTATTTTACGTGCTGCCATTTCTTGTCCTTCAGCCGATAGAATGATTCCCAGGAATTCCACTCTCCTCACGTGGAATTCACATTTGCTTATTTTACAAAACAAGCGATGTTTTCGTAGTGTGAGCAGAACCGCTCGAACGTCTTCTACGTGGTTTTCTTCTTTCTCAGAGTATATTAAGATGCCGTCAATATAAATGATAACCGTAACATCAAGGAACTCACGCAGGACGTCGGTTAAGAAAAACTGAAATGCAGCTGGGGCGTTGCATAGGCCGTATGGCATCACACAGTACTCAAATAGGCCATATCTTGTGCGGAAGGCCGTCTTCCACTCATCACCAGCACGCATTCTTACCAAATGGTAAGCGCCTTTCAAATCCAAGCGAGTATATATTACCGCTCGGCGTACTTGGTCTAACAACATTGGAATGAGGGGCAGAGGGTAGCGATTCTTAATGGTGATGTTATTCAACGCTCTAAAATCCACACAGGCTCTGAGTTCTCGATTGGCCTTAGGTATAAAAAAGAGGGGTGATGCAGCGGGTGATTTGGACGGTCTTATGAAACCGTTGTCTAAATATGTGTCTAGATAGTGGCGTAAATGCTCATTTTCTGGTTCGGTGAGCGCATAGATTCTTCCACATGGCACCACAGCCCCGGGAACCAGATCAATTTGGCAGTCGTAGCTACGATGCGGTGGTAAGATATTGGCTTGGTCTTCGTCAAACACGTCCCGGAGGTCGTGGTATGGTGCAGGTAAACGAATGTCTTTCTCCTCAGCAGTGGCTATCATATGCGTTCGAGAGGACCCTTTCGTCGTACTCTGTCGATTAGAACTACAGTGTTCTATGCAATAGGGCGAATTAAATTTGATCGTCTCTTTCTCCCAATCAATCATCGGATTGTGTTTCCGGAGCCAGGGGAGACCCAATATGATTCCGTACTGGGGTGCCTTTATCACATTGAAACAAAGCGTTTCCCAATGTTGTTCTTCCCAAGATATCTCAAGGTTTTCCGTACAGTACCGGATGGGGCCAGAAACCAATTGCCGCCCATCTACCGTCATCACAATTTCGGGTTCGGCCTTAGGTATTAGTTTTAATTTCAATGCGTGAGCTAAGTCCTTATCTATAAAAAGACCAGTTGCTCCCGAATCTACCATGGCCTTGAGGGGGCGTTTCTGTTCTCCCAGATGTAGGTGTAACGACACATGCAAATGGGACGTCGAACTGTCATCAATGTTTTGTACGGAAGGGATCGCCTTTATGCCCAAGAACCTCCCTTCTTGTCTTCTTGAGCCTTGAAGTTTTCCGTCTTCAGATTTTCTCCACTCCTACGGGACAAGACCTCTCTATCCCTCCCTGGAGGTTTAGCCAAACACTCCCTCACATAATGCCCCTTCTTTCCGCAGTATAGGCACAGCCCATTCTTGCGTCTCTGCTCCTTTTCTTCTGTGGTAAGAGAGGCTCGAACTGAACCTATTTCCATGGGTTCCGAAGTGGAGTTATATCCTCCAGGAGCTGGTCTAGCTCGGTCAAACCTAAAATGAGGGTTTCTCTCCTCTCCTTTTATCCACCCTACGTTCTGCTAATCTGTGGTCTAACCTCTGGGTTAGTTCAATGAGTGCCTTGCAAGAGGTGGGTTGAGGATCTATAGTAGCCACTACGTCCTTCAAGTCATCCTTAAGGCCCTGATAAAACAACGCGCGTTGTTTATTCTCGGGCCATTCTGTCTCTGCAACCAATCGTTGGAAGGCGTTGACATATACAACTAATTCTTTATTCCCTTGTATCAATTCTAGCAGTTCACGTTCAGCTGTAAAGGTGGCGGCTCGGCGATCAAACACTCGTTCAAATTCGTCTCGAAATGCATCCCAGTCATACAAAAGTGGATCATCGCGCCGCACCAGGGGAACAGCTCACTGCGCGGCATCACCGTTCAAATAGGAAATGGTGAAGGCTACTCTAGATTGGTTGGAAGGGAAAGCCTTGGGTTTACACGAAAAGTGTAGCAGGATTTGTGTAATAAATACTTGCACCTTATGGGCATCTCCTGAAAACCTTTCAGGAGCTGCAAGGGGAATAGGCGTAGGCAGTTCTACGCTGAATGGTGCGGCTGAGGCTGAAAAGCCACCTAAAGGAACCCGCCCCATACCTGCATCAAAGGGGTTGCGTTGCATTCCTTCAACCCTCTGCCTTAAGGCTGCTGTTTCGGCTCGAGAGGTGGCTAGTTCTTGCTGTACTAAGGTTAAGGCACCTACAACTTCCTCTAATGTGGCCATGTTTTGCATCGACCCGCCCAGGAGGAAGTCAATTCGTGGGCTGATTATTCTGTTGACTCGAAGATTCCTCGGGAGCGGAACGATGCAAAAAGGGGTCCACCTCTCGACAGCCCCAACCCTGACTGCTATTAAAGCACAGGAGAGTGGGATGGTCAAGCGGGGGAAGGAAAGGATGGGAACAGCTGGGAGGGAGATCTGAAAGTAAAATACACTCAACACATTAGCCTTTTCTTTAATATGCCTATTCAACTCACTCTAGAGGAAAGATGCGTACCTGTAAATAAACTTAAACCACGTTTTCTCCAGGTGTACTCATCCTGGATCCCACTCAAGCAATACCCTGTTCTGAATGATATAGAGGATTCTAGGAACAAAAGGAAGGCAACATGAAAACACCTCCTCACACTCTGTGGCCAGGCAGACAGCAAACACTCTATCAGGTGCTCTTTATCATACACACCACATGGGTTGACTTGCTTCGCTTCACAGGGGATGAGCAGACTGCCGCCTCATGGCCCCCTATTAATAAACAATGGTCCGGAGTTAAAATGCTTCTTTCAACTCCGTGGCATTTAAGTCAATGTCAACCGTTGGTTAATGTTTCAGGGCGAGTATTATACAAGTACCACTAAACACCTAAGATCACCCAGGAAATTGTACACAGGGAATGCGAAAATAATAACACTCATGAATATGGAGTAGCCAAGCGGCCAAAGTATACACTTAGCAAGAACAGCAGGGTATGGTTTCTCTCGCCACACAAGGAAAGTCTAGGCAGGAGTACGAAGTCTTTGCAATAACAATATCGAGAGCAGCGGCTCTCAATGATCCAGGTGGTGCATGTGCACCCTTACCCTACATGGGCGAACAGCAGACGTCGGGGATCTCGGCTGCATCGGGAGAATAATCAGCAGCGAGTGGAACGCCGAACAGCGTTTTCAAAGGTTTACCTCTTCCGGGTTCTTCCCACGTGATCGGACTTGGTGGCGGAAGTGCAGGGATCATGGGAGTTGTAGTACTAACTCCCGTTGTGTTCTCGTTCCGTGTCCACCATCCGGCTAACCACCCCATCAGCGCTCTCGCCTTAGCGTCTGGTGAGCTATTCCGGGCATGACGCGAGTCAGGTAAGGCACGGAGAGGAAGGAGTGTAACAGGCCATATTTGTTTGAAGTTCTCAAGAGGGTCGGACTGGGCCCTAGATTTATTCGGTGGGTGAAACTACTCCAAACTGACATACAGGGGCAGGTCAGAGTTAACAGCTATACTTCCCGGGCTTTCACGCTTAGAAGGGGCACTAGACAGGGATGTCCACTATCCCCACTGCTGTTTTCCCTTATGCTGGAGCCCCTGGCGACTTGGATCTGTCGAGATGTTATGATACGGGGCCTCCGATGGACATTGGAATGCGAAGACAGAATATCCTTATATGCCGACGACATACTGTTATACCTTGCGTCCAACACTGCACACAATACAAATTTGGCGTCTGGCAAACTCAAGGCTGGGATGGGCTAATGTTCTCAACAAGGCAATGCCTTTATGGTACACTCAGAAACTAGGCATGGTATGCTATCAACCAGGGTTTGACGGTTGGGATATGATAGGCATCTCGACAGTGAAAGACATGATTAAAAAGGGAGCAATACTCAAATTTGAAGATCTCCGGAAGATCTACCAGATGGCTCCAGGGGAGGTGTTTGGGTACCTGCAAATAACACATGCCTTAAGGGCGGCCTTCCCGAGCTGCGAGGACATACCGGACTTGTCGCCTCTGGAAGATTGCTTGCTTGATGGGCCACTACAGTCTAAAGCGATCTCCTTGACATATAAAAAACTCAGTAACAATTTACCAGATAACTTTGGCAAGCTCAAGGAGCAGTGGGAGAAAGACCTGGGTTGATTGAAGAGGACGATTGGCAATTGGCTCTTATGTCACCTGGTGAGGCGGCCATCACGCTTCGATTCAGACTGATACAACTTAGGATTCTGCATCGGTCATATATGACGGGGATAACTCTTGCTAAAATCGGGGCGAGACACGATGACCTATGTTTGAAGGGTTGCAAGCACCAGGCTACCTTCTACCACACGCTGTGGGAATGTCCGCTGGTGCGCAGTCTCTGGGAGAAGGCCACGAATCATATGCAGTTTGCATTGGGGAAGACAGTGGACCTGACGTCCCGCCTAGGCCTCTTAAACATATGGGTGGATTCGGACCTGACGGAGATTGAACAGCAACTGGTGACGTTGGGGTACACGTTGGTGAAAAGAGAGTTGGCTAGGGGCTGAGGTGGAGTGACACCACCTGCTGTATCGGTATGGCTGAAGGAACTGGACAAGTGCATGATTGCGGAGAAGGAGGTGTTTGTAACCAGGGGGTGCCCGAAGAAATGGGATAAAAAATGGTCCAAATGGAACACCTACAGGGGAGAGATTTGTGTATCACCCGTGGTGGAATTGGAAATGGGGCCAGAGATGTGATTTCTTGAAATTTCTGTTTCTTATCCCATGTAACGTATATAATGATAAATGCAACTTGCCAATAATATCTGTCAATAATTTAGGATTGTCTGTCATGAATCTTTCTCAATAAAAAAAATATATATATAAAAAAAAGAAATAGGTATTACACTGTGAACTCTGGGCAAGATGCCAGGATGGGTTTGCATTTTTTAACACAAAACTGAGAGATCTAATTACACAGATTTCTTGTTTAAGAAAGGCTAGAGAGGTTTGATTTCGTTACGTACATTTGTAATTTTAAGTTTAGTATTTAGTTATTTGTGAGTTAAGATGCTATTAAAAGTAAAAGCACTTTCTGCGTGTTGATTTATTAGGCCTTTATTTTTGTTTTTGCAGTTTTATACAGCGCAAACGTGGCCCCAGGGAATCATAGCCCTTTACATGAGAACCAGAGTACAGTCAACCTTTTTAGGCAAGGACCTACTACGTGATTTGCCCAGCTGGAACAATTTTCATAGGGGGGAGCTACCATCAATATTACATAACTGAACTCATAGGAACTGTGAAAAGTCCAGGTTTTGCACAAAGAACAAGGGCAGCAAATGAGCTATGCCTATGCGGCAAGAGAGCGGTAAGGGTGCATTATGTAGCTGGAGGTGAAGTTAGGATTGTACTGTCACAATTATATTACCAAAGCTTGGTATAGTTGGTACCCACAACACATTTTCCATTGGAAAGGCCACTAATTTTGTACAAACATAATGTTCCTGATAAAACTATACAGCCACAAATAATAATATGTGGAAATTGGATTTCAGCAAATAGTTGTTATTTTAGCATCACCAAACATAGTATCTTGAATTGCTTTGATCCTATTAAAATCTTTATTTTCATCAAACTTTGGAATTACCGAAAAGAGTGCTTAATTTGTGCTTCCCTGAGTGCTCATATATTTTGGAATATCTGTACAATTCATGTATGTGTAGTGCAGCCGTCTGAAGATAGAATCCTGCTCGGGCGGTGACGTGTTTTTCACACAGTCGCCCCATGCCCTGGACACAGCCGAGCGCAAAAGAAAAGAGCGGGGAGAAGTTAGTTCCATTGCACGTCTTGTATGGAGAGGAGACGTGATGCGACGCAGGACCGGAGGAGATGCCTGGTAAGCTTTTTTTGTTTATTTTATTCATTTAATTAACGCCCCTCCTCCCTGCGTGTACCCCTCCCTCCCCCCGAGCCATGCCGGCCGCGACTGAGTTCATGTCATTGCACTACTAGCTTACAGCAAGGCTGGCTGATGTCTTCAAAGGCTCTTTCTGCCCTTGATATAAATAATGTTTTTAATAGCGCTACGTACCACACTGCTGCCATTTCCAAGCGCTATAAATAACAGATATTATTACCTATTTTACGGTAGTCAGTTTAGTCGTAATGATTCAATGCCGTGCCTGCCCTGCCAAGCTTGACACGTGACCTTCAGAACACTGCATTTCTCAGCTGTAAACATCCAGCTCACTGAGCTATCCCGCCATCTTAATTAAGCACTTCTAAAGTAATGCAGCAACGGAGTTGTGTGAACTTCCATTCCGCTGGGATTGTATCCATGACAAACACATTGGCAGTACATACTTCCATTCAAGTTGAATACCTGAGCTTTTCCTGCGTGTTTGTGAGGGGCTGCATAACTACCTGGTGCAAAAGAATCTTTTTTTCCACCGCTTTGGAGTTTAGTCACCTTCAGGCGCATTTCGCCACATAGTATCCAAGTTGGTACAGAGGCTAGTCCACCCTGGAGACAGTTGCTGGTATTACGGAAGCTATACAAGTATGGGAGTCTAAGCATTAACATAGGGAGAAAGAGTGGCTCATGTTATTTAACATTTGCATGATGTTCAAAAGAAATGATCTAAGGAACTTCTGGGCTTATATAGACACAAAACATAATGGATACGCCTTTAAAACAAGGCAATAGTATGTAATTATGCACCTGGGAAGCACACGTCTCAGCTCTCTACCGCCAAATTCAGCAAACAAACACAGTCATCAAGTCTTGTAGAAAAACCCAGTTTTGTAGTGTGCGTCCCGGGTGCATTGTAAATCCGGCCGAATGGGTAATGACTGTCGTGTCTTGATGTGTATAGATTCACAGGAGACAGGTAAGGATCTTCAATGCTTTATTTCCATACAAGATGTTCTGCTGTGCCCACGCACGTCTGCCCACCTCTTGCCCTCGCTCTGCAATGCCCCCCCCACCCATGACCGGATGTAGTGTCTGGTTCCTTTGGTGTCCTCTCATTCCTTTGCAGGGTCCTAGTGCCCTGCCCCCAGGTCACTACATCTCCCCCCTTTGTCACAAAGAAGTGACGAGAAAAGTGAAAAACACAAAGATGTGTAGATAGAGATAGATGCAAGTCTACCCTGATACAGGTCGGTGTGCCTCCCATCATTACATTTCTTCTATTAGTTTTTTGGCCGTCTGCATGCTCTTCGCGGGCCGGCCTCCGTCTGTTGTTCTTCTGCTGGTCCCTCGTCATTGTCTCTTTCCTTCCTGTTGTGCTCCTGCTCTTCTTGTTCTGCTGTTTCCTTATCTTGGTCTTCCCTTGTCTTCTCTTTTAGTTCTTTGAAATGTGAGCTGTTCCGTGTTATCCTCTGACGTTCTGACTCGGCTGTGACCATTGGGCCCTTCACTTTAGTTACTATTAGCGGGTCTTTGGAGAACATGCTGTCAGACTTCCTTTGTTGTCTCTGCCGTACTACCACCGTGTCTCCTTCCTTTGGGTCTGACGAGCTGGCGTGTCGCTTGGCGTCTGCATATCTTTTCATTTTTTCTTTCGCCTCTCTGTCTTTTGCTGCAATGTTGCTGTGATCTGGTGCCATAGTTACTTCTACTTGTGGTAGCCTCTTCCTACTTGTTCTTCCCAGTACTAGCTCTGCTGGTCATCTTCCTGTGGAGTTGTGGGGTGTGTTTCTGTAGTCACGTAGTACCTGGCACAGAGCTTGGCCAAGTGATATCTGCGCTAGCTTTGCCCTTTGAACTGCCTTTTTGATGTTCCCCATGAACCTCCTGTTAGAAGGCGACCTCAGAGGAGACAGGGAGGGTACCTGAGCACCCTGAGACCTACCCTCGGGGTATCGTAGCCGGGCACTGGCGGGAGACTCCTCAGGGGAAGAGCCTCGTGTCTAGGATCGTACACACTGCACCACACGACAAAGAGACACCACACGGTATGTTCTTGGGAACAGATCTTTATCTAATCAGCTTCGTAGGATCTTTATGATCAACAAGGTGGATATTTACAAATAGAGCACGGGCTCAAAGAGTCTCGGTAGGGATAGGGGGTAGCGGGACAGTCTTTGGAGATCCGGATCAATGCAGGGACGTACACGGCGCACAGCTCACAATCCTCGAGCTGGGGGATACGCTGTGGTCATTGGGGTCCAGCCAGACCGAGGGAGTCTTTAGGAGCCGCAAGTCACTCAGCAGGGCTCAAGCACAAGGTCGGAGGTCTTACGGTCTTCAGGAGAGCCACGAGTCACTCAGCAGGGCTCAAGCACAAGGTCGGAGGTCTTACGATCTTCAGGGGAGCCGCGAGTCACTCAGCAGGGCTCAAGCACAAGGTCGGAGGTCTTACGATCTTCAGGGGAGCCGCGAGTCACTCAGCAGGGCTCAAGCACAAGGTCGGAGGTCTTACGATCTTCAGGGGAGCCGCGAGTCACTCAGCAGGGCTCAAGTGTTCCAAGGTTGCAAGGGAGCCGCGACCACGTCAGCAGGGCTCTCGTCGTTCCAGAGTCGAATCTGCCAGATAGTCCCGGAGCACCCCTTGTTATAGGTCAACTCCTCTTTGATGTCCGGAGTCTGTGTAGGCAGGGGTCTTAGCACCTGGGGGTCGCTTGTTGGAGTTTCCTGCCATGTCGTCCTTTGATCCTTTCAGGGCCGGGTCGGGAGGAGTCCCAGACACACAGCAGGTGTGGAGCCAGCCCTCAGGGAGGCCGGAGGGCCGATCGAAACCCATCTCCCAAGGGGAGGTCAGAGGTGCGATGGAAACTGCTCCTCCCTCTCTCACTCCGTGGGAGCGCGATGTCCTCCAGCCGGGGCGGCGCCTCTAGTCCTGGGATGCGCTGGAGCCGGGCGGCCATCGTAGGTGCATGAAGTGGGCACGCGGGCCCTGTGGTGCTGGGAAGATGGAGGGCACGGACGGGGAAGTCCGGGTCGGGTGTGTGTGGGTTCTGGCGGGAAGGCCGTGTACTCGGGGGCTGAGTAAGGTGCACGGGTCAGGGTGTGTGGCTAGGGGTCAGGGATGGCCATGCCACAAGGCCGGGTCTAACACGCGTCCCCCCCAGCTGAAAGCCGGAGAGAACTACCCATCCTCTTGGGGGTTCTCTTCGCTGAGGCGGAAGAACCGGGAGAGGCCGTCAGCGTTGGCGTGGTCAGTACCAGGGCGATGCTCTACGGTGAAATCCATCCCCTGGAGGGAGATTGACCACCGCAGTAGTTTGGGGTTTTCTCCTCGCATCTGCATGAGCCATCGCAAGGGGCGATGGTCGGTTTGGACTTTGAAATGGGTGCCGAACAGATAGGGTCGTAATTTCTTGAGGGCCCAGACTACGGTGAACGCCTCGCGCTCAATGGTGCTCCATTTCTGTTCTCTGGGTAATAGCCTTCGGCTGAGGAAGGCTAAGGGCTGGTCTAGGCCTTGGTCATTCACCTGTGACAGGACTGCCCCAATGCCATGCTCGGAGGCATCAGTTTGTACCACAAACTCCTTGGAGTAGTCGGGGGCCTGGAGCACGGGGGCAGTACACATGGCCGCTTTCAGGGCATCGAACGCCTCCTGGCAGGCAGAGGTCCACTGCACTTTCTTTTGCTGTTTCTTGGATGTGAGTTCCGTGAGGGGACCGACAAGGCTGCCGTACCCCCGGATGAATCTCCGGTAGTAGCCGGTGAGGCCCAGAAAGGCTCGGACCTCCGTTTGGGTAGTGGGTGGTTCCCAGGCTAGGATGGCGTCGATCTTAGGCTGCAGAGGGGCGACCTGCCCGCTTCCGACCCGGTGCCCTAGGTAGACCACCGAACCTTGTCCAATCTGACACTTGCTGGCTTTTACTGTGAGGCCTGCCTGGCGCAGGGCCGTTAGCACCCTCCAGAGGTGCTGGAGGTGCTCACTCCATTCGGAACTGAAAACCGCGATATCGTCTAGATATGCGGCGCTGCACTTTTCCAGCCCCGGCCAGGACTCTATTTACCAGTTGCTGGAAGGTGGCCGGGGCATTTTTCATC
This sequence comes from Triturus cristatus, assembly GCF_964204655.1. Classification (NCBI taxonomy): domain Eukaryota; kingdom Metazoa; phylum Chordata; class Amphibia; order Caudata; family Salamandridae; genus Triturus; species Triturus cristatus. The sequence goes on along the minus strand of NC_140589.1, from coordinate 237,104,793 downwards.
CCGAAGGGCATCACGCGAAAGCGATAGTGCCCATCCGGGGTGGAGAAGGCGGACCGCTCCTTGGCTCCTTCTGTGAGCGCAATTTGCCAGTACCCGCAGGTTAGATCGAATGTGCTGAGGAAATGAGCAGACCCGAGACGGTCAATGAGTTCGTCTGCTCGGGGAATGGGGTGAGCGCCGGCTCGGGTGACTTCATTGAGTCCCCGGTAGTCCACACAGAATTGGAGTTCTGGGGCGACACCGGGGGCAGCTGCTTTCGGGACCAGTACCACGGGGCTGGCCCAGGGGCTGTCTGAGGGTACGATCACCCCCAAGGTCAGCATCTTCGAGACCTCGGCCTGAATGCAGGACCGGACTCGATCAGGGACTCGGTAGGCTCAGTGCTTCACCGGCGGGCTGTCTCCGGTGTCCACGTCATGGACACACCAGTCGGTGACTTGGGGGACAAGAGAGAATAAGTCGGGGAACTGCCCTAAGAGCTGGCGGCAGTCCTCGCGTTGCTGGGAAGTGAGGGATGGAGAGAGATTCACTCCGTCCACGGAGCCATCCTTTTCCTTGGTACACAGGAGGTCAGGGAGGGGATATGACTCCTCTTCGGCCCCGTCATCGGTGGCCAGTAGTAGACTCAGCTCCGTCCGCACGAAGTGAGGCTTGAGGCGGTTCACGTGAAGGACCCGAAGGGGTCCCGAGGTGACTGGACGTCCACCAAGTACGTGACCTGGCTCTTCCGCTCAACGACTTTGAAGGGCCCGGTCCATTTATCCTGGAGGGCGCAAGGTTTCACTGGGGCCATGACCCATACCTGCTGGCCCGGCTGGAACTCGACCAGAGTGGCATTCTGGTCGTACCAGCGCCTCATTTCTTCCTGGCTCGTCTCCAGGTTGGCCTCGGCCAGTTCTCGAAACTTCCTAGTCTGGTTTCGGAGGGTCAGAACGTATCCTTACACATCTCGGGGGGGGTCTCGGGGCGCCGCCTCCCACCCTTCCTTGACCAGTCTGAGCGGCCCCCGGACGGGATGCCCGTAGAGTAACTCAAACGGGCTGAACCCCAAGGATTTCTGGGGAACTTCCCGGTAGGCGAACAAAAGGCAGAGGAGCAGGACGTCCCATTTGCGCCGGAGGGGCTCTTCCAGGCCCGCGATCATCCCCTTCAGAGTCCGGTTAAACCGCTCTACTAGGCCATTTCCTTGGGGATGGTACGGGGTGGTGAACTTATAGGACACTCCACATTGTTGCCACAGGGACGTCATTTATTTGGAGATAAAGTTCGTTCCGCGATCGCTCACGACCTCGCGGGGAAAACCCACACGGGAAAAGATCCCCATCAACGCCCGGCCCACCACGGGGGCTGTGATGGTGCGTAGGGGAATGGCCTCAGGGTATCGGGTGGCATGGTCCACTAGGACGAGGATGAAGCGGTGACCTTGTGAGGTTGGGGGGTCCAGGGGCCCCACGATGTCGATCCCGACCCGTTCAAAAGGGGTACTGACGACAGGGAAGGGTTGGAGGGGAGCCTTGCGCTTTCCTCCACTTTTCCCACTAGCCTGGCACGTGGGACAGGACTTGCAGTGGGTTTCTACATCTGCTTTCATTTTAGGCCAGTAAAAGTGAGTCACTAGGCGACTGTAGGTTTTGTCTTGGCCCAAGTGGCCTGCGAGGGGGACATCATGGGCTAAGCCCAGGAGGAAGTCTCGGAAGCGTAGGGGTACCGCCAGCACCCGGGCTGATCTTAGCTCCACCGACTTCTGCTCGCTGTACAAAAGGTCATTTTCCCAATATAACCGTTGTGTTCCAGATTGGTCGCCCGCGGCTTGGGCCTCTGCTTGCTGCCGGGGTCCGACCAGGGAAGGACAGGTAGCTTGCTCCTGGCAGAACTCCTCTCGGGAGGGGCCCCCCTCGTGGCGCCACTGGGCCAACTCGGGCAGATCGCCTAACTCTGTGATCTGTGCGGGGTCGGAAGGTAGGGGTTCGTCGCTGGTGACAGATTCTCCTCGTGGGGAGATGTGGGGGACCTCTCCTGGGACAATCCTGTCCTCGTTGGCAGGTGCATCCTCGACTTCCCCAAGGGGGGGGCAGTCGGGCCGCCATAGATCGGGTGGTGGCGCACACCCACTCGGGGAGACCCATCATCCCTAGGTGGGTCTTGCGCTCGACTTGCTTCCAGGGGGAACTTTCCAGGTCGTTCCCCAGGAGACCGGCTGGGAGGTTCTTACTGCTACTTTCAATTTACCGACCGCTCCTCCCCATTTAAAAGGCACCAGGGCTACCTTACAGAGGCTCTCAGTGTTGTCAGCTGCAATTACAGGGCAAAATATATTGGGGAGGACTTGGTCTTCGTGGACTAAGTGGCTGAGGACACCGGTGATGCTCGCCCCGGTGTCACGAAGGGCCTCTACCTGTTGGCCATTGATCATCACTAGCTGCCCGTATTTCTTCGTGTTGGAGGGCAGGAGGCTCCCAGGGACCATTTCTCTGTCTCCTAATGATACTAAGGCCATGGCGGCGGATTCCCACTCTACGGTCTCCTCAATCTCCTCCCCTAGGGCTACATTGGCTATCTGTCTGGCTGGAGGGGCTGTAGTGGGGATGCGCAGGGCCATGGGGCATTCGGGGTCATTGCCGTAATGCCCGGGCTTCTGGCAACGGAAACAAGCGATGGTCACCCGGTGCCCCCGTCTCACGGGTGGACCGGATACAGCTGGTGGGGGTGCCGGGAAGTGCGGAGGTTGGTTTTTCGGAGGACCGGACTGGGATTTTTTCTGCCCTCCCTGGTTCCCCCCCCCCTCTCTGGTGGGGTGGTCCCTGACTGGCTCGGGGGTATTCTCCTACAGGGCCCCGGGAGACCCGGGTGTTGGTCCAGCGATCCGCCTCGACAGCCAGCTTCCTCGGATCCGTGAGCTTGCTGTCGAGCAGATGCTGGCGTAGTTCCACAAAGCAGTTCGCGGCCAGGTGTTCCCATAACATGAGGTCGGTTAGTTCGTCCAGGGTGGTTACTTTGCTGCCCTTAATCCACCCGTCAAATGAACGGCTGAAAAAAGTTCACATACTCCACCCACGTGGTGCCAGGGATCTTCGCGCAGTCACGGAACCGCTGGCGGTACATCTCCGGGGTGAGGCCGTACCTTGTGAGGAGGGCCTCTTTCATGTGGCTGTAGGAGGTCTGCAGGGAGGATGGTAGGTCGAGCAGGGTGTCTCTCCCCTCGCTCAAAAATCGGCCCCACAACCCGGCCCCCCAATCCTTCTGCGGGACTCGGTGTGAGGTCATGGCGACCTCGTAGGCCTTGAACCATTGTTGGATGTCATCGTTTTTGTAATATTCCTTGACCACATCTTTGGGGATGTGGACCTTCTGTTCCGCCGGGAGTGGCGCCTCTCGGTTCTCCGGGGGTCGAGCTTCTTCGCTCCTTGCTTTGAGCTCGATTTCTTTCAAGCTGCGTTCGTGCTCCAGTTGAAGTCTTCTCCCTTCGTGCTCCTGTTGGAGTTTCTTCTCTTCTAGTTCGCCTTGTACTCGCATCTGTTCCACTGCTAGTTTCTTCTCAGCTAATTTCAACTCGCCCTCGATTTTCAGTTTGGCCAGTTCGAGTTCGTGATTACGACTTCTCTCTCTGTCTGCGAGTTCTTCCGGGGATAGACCCCCGTCTGGTACGAAGCTTCGTACCTGGTTGCTGCTGCTTTCTCTTTGGGAGAGTCCAGCTTCGTCGTGGAGTTCCACCGCTCCTTCTGGGCGGGGGGCTCCGGATTCCACCCAAGCTTTCAGTGCCTTCTGCATATCTTCTTTGGTGTTGAGACCAGTGGTAGCGATTTTTAGTTCTTTGCAGAATTGCTTCAGTTCTTTGTGCGTGTACTCTTCCAGTTGTTCTGCCTGGAACACAGTACTCGCGTCGGTTTCTGTGAGACTCATGGCGTTTTCCTCTGCCGTCTTTGCCGGTAGTGCGTCAGCCGTTTACGGTATGATCTCTAGATTATGGGCCCGAATCCCGTCGCTTGCCACCAATGTTAGAAGGCGACCTCAGAGGAGACAGGGAGGGTACCTGAGCACCCTGAGACCTACCCTCGGGTATCGTAGCCGGGCACTGGCGGGAGACTCCTCAGGGGAAGAGCCTCGTGTCTAGGATCGTACACACTGCACCACACGACAAAGAGACACCACACGGTATGTTCTTGGGAACTGATCTTTATCTAATCAGCTTCGTAGGATCTTTATGATCAACAAGGTGGATATTTACAAATAGAGCACGGGCACAAAGAGTCTCGGTAGGGATAGGGGGTAGCGGGACAGTCTTTGGAGATCCGGTTCAATGCAGGGACGTACACGGCGCACAGCTCACAATCCTCGAGCTGGGGGATACGCTGTGGTCATTGGGCTCCAGCCGGACCGAGGGAGTCTTTAGGAGCCGCGAGTCACTCAGCAGGGCTCAAGCACAAGGTCGGAGGTCTTACGGTCTTCAGGGGAGCCGCGAGTCACTCAGCTGGGCTCAAGCACAAGGTCGGAGGTCTTACAATCTTCAGGGGAGCCGCGAGTCACTCAGCAGGGCTCAAGCACAAGGTCGGAGGTCTTATGATCTTCAGGGGAGCCGCGAGTCACTCAGCAGGGCTCAAGCACAAGGTCGGAGGTCTTACGATCTTCAGGGGAGCCGCGAGTCACTCAGCAGGGCTCAAGTGTTCCAAGGTTGCAAGGGAGCCGCGACCACGTCAGCAGGGCTCTCGTCGTTCCAGAGTCGAATCTGCCAGATAGTCCCGGAGCACCCCTTGTTATAGGTCAACTCCTCTTTGATGTCCGGAGTCTGTGTAGGCAGGGGTCTTAGCACCTGGGGGTTGCTTGTTGGAGTTTCCTGCCATGTCGCCCTTTGATCCTTTCAGGGCCGGGTCGGGAGGAGTCCCAGACACACAGCAGGCATGGAGCCAGCCCTCAGGGAGGCCGGAGGGCCGATCGAAACCCATCTCCCAAGGGGAGGTCAGAGGTGCGATGGAAACTGCTCCTCCCTCTCTCACTCCGTGGGAGCGCGATGTCCTCCAGCCGGGGCGGCGCCTCTAGGCCTGGGTTGCGCTGGAGCCGGGCGGCCATCGTAGGTGCATGAAGTGGGCACGCGCGCCCTGTGGTGCTGGCAAGATGGAGGGCATGGACGGGGAAGTCCGGGTCGGGTGTGTGTGGGTTCTGCCGGGAAGGACCGGCTAGGCCGTGTACTCGGGGGCTGAGTGAGGTGCACGGGTCAGGGTGTGTGGCTAGGGGTCAGGGATGGCCATGCCACAAGGCCGGGTCTAACACCTCCCCACCATTCCATTCGCTTGAGGCCACAGTGGAAGTATCTTCCTGTGGTTTATCCCTAGATAGTCCATAAATCTGCAGAAGTCTTCCCCTGAGAATGGAGGACCATTGTCTGTTTTTAGTGTTTCTTGTGAACCCCATGCTGCAAATATGTAATCTAGTATCGGTAGGGTTGCTCTTGCTGATGTCGATGGGACGTGTCGTACTATTGGAAACCGTGATTATTCGTCGATGACCACGAGCAGGTAGTTGCCTGTGTCCAGGGGCCCGAAGAAATCAGCTGCTAATGTTGTCCACACCACTCTTGGAAGTTCGGACATTTGTAGTGGTTCATGCCTAGCCGGTGGTCCTGTCACTTGACAGAGGTGGCATGTCGTTATGGTGTCTTCTACCATGCGATCTAGGCCAGGGAACCATACTTTCTCTCTCAGTAGTTTCTTTGTTGCTACTACGCCTCGGTGTGACTCATGAGCCAGATTTGCCAATTGCCTCCGGAGTGAGCTTGGTATCACGATTCTCGTCACTCTCATCATTATCCCTGTGTTTGTTTCAGACAGTTCCTCATGGATCTTCTTGAGAGCTAGCACTTCTTCCTTGCATACTCCTGTTCCCCAGGTGCAATTATTGTTAACGTGCCTCCATCTCTGCCATCTCGTTATCTCCATGGCCATTTGCAGCGTGGCATCGTCCTTGGTTTCTCTTGCTAGCTCTGCTAGTGTTATCGGCGCTGGGGTGTTTTGTTTCAGTACGAAATTGAGGTATTCTTCTGCCATCGATGTCGTCTCGTGGGCCTGCGGTAATGTGTGTCTTGACATGTAGTCTGCCGGATTGTGTTCTTTCCCTGGCTTGTGCACAATCGTGAAGTCATAGTCCATCAGCCATATGCCCCAGCATTCAATCCTGGGTGGCATTTTGGCTGACGGGCTGCCATAGATCGTCACTAGCGCCTGGTGGTCAGTTATGATGGTGAATGACTTCCCGTAGATAAACATGTGGTAGTGTTCACATGTCCATACCACTGCTAGGCTCTCCTTTTCTGGTTGCGAGTATGCCTTTTCAATGTCTGTTAAGCTTTTGCTTGCATACGCAACAATTTTTCTTTGTGAATCTCTCCCTGGCAGATGCTGCGCTAGAATTGCTCATAGTCCTACTGGGCTGGCATCGACAGTCAGTTCAGTGCAGAGTAGGGGGTCAAAGTAGGCCAGAAGTTCCACAGTCACCACTGCTTGTCTTATTTCCTCGAATGCCTTGTTGCATTCCTGAGACCAGATGAACTTCTGTCCTTGTTTTGTCAATTCTCTTAGTGGTGTGCTCACTGTGGCGAAGTCCTGTATGTACCGCGCACAGTAGCTAGCGAGGCCCAGGAATGATCTTACTTCTGCAACATCCGTCTGGGGATTTGCATTCTTCAGTGTTTCAACTTTGCTGGGATCTGGCCTCATCCCTTGTTTGGAGAATATGTGCTTGAAAAACACTAGTTCCCTTCTCCCCATTTTGCATTTCTCTCCATTTAATGTTAGGTCTGCTTGTTCCAGTTGTGTGCACACTTGACGCAATGCTGCGTCATGTTCTTTGTCTGTTTTTCCAAATACCAAAATGTAATCACTGTAGTTTAGGCTGTTCCGTACCGGCCTTATCACTTGCCGTATTGTTTCCTGGAATATCTCCACTGCCGACGAGATTCCGAAATTCAGTCGCTTGTATCTGAACAGACCCAGGTGTGTGGAGAATGTTGTGATGTATCTGGACTGGTGATCCAGTTCTACCTGATGGTACCCTTTGCACAAGTCCAGCTTCGAAAACCGGCAGGCTCCAGTGAGGCAGCCGATCATGTCATTTAGGTGTGGCCCCGGGTGACGTTCCCTTGCGATTGCGGTATTTGGGATCCTCATGTCCACGCAGATGCGGATCTTTGAGATGTTCTTCTTAGGAACTGCCACAATCGGAGACACCCAAGGCGTTGGTCCTTCAGCTGGTTCAATCATATCTTGTGCCAGTAAGCTAGTTATTTCCTCTTCAATTTGTGGTTGGAGATGGATTGGTACTCGTCTATGATGCTGAGCCACTGGCTTGATTGCTTCATTGATGTGTAATGTTATTTGTTTTCCTTCCAGCTTACCAAGACCTTTCAGTATAGCTGGGTATTCTTGTAGGATGTTTTCCGTTTCCGACATGTGGTATGTCATTGCTAGTAGCCCCATCACCTGTGCCGTCACGTTGCTTAGCAGGCATGGTGCTGGGATGTCACCCTTGAGCACATGTATTTCTTCTTGGTAGGACCTGTATGTTAAAGTCTCCATGAATTTTCCCATAGTTCCTACTGGCCTTTGGGAACCCCACGTTAACACATCCACGGTCGACGGTGATAGCTGTGGTTTCACTCTCATTTTCTGGTATTCTGACATGCACATGATATTGCATGTGGCTCCACTGTCAAGCACGGACTTAGCTTGGTGGCTCCCTACGCCGATGTCCACAGTGGCGGTTTTCTTTATTTGTTGTTTTTACATGAGATGAACGTGCTCTGTCTCTTTGGCTTCTCTTGGTGCGTCTGACATTAGATATAGTCTTGCTTCCGCCACAGGTGCTGCCGCCTCTTCTGACTCGTTGGAGGAGCTGCGATTGGCAGTTTCCATATGTCGTGCGTACCTGTTCCTGGTCATCCGTGGTCTCGTTGTTCTGCCTCTTTCACTTCTGAATTGTCTGGTCAGTCATGTGCTTGAAAAATGATTGCCCCTGTTGCACTTCCTGCATTTCTGACCCATTTCTGGGCAGGCACCGATGTGTGGGAATTCGAGACCACAGCGGTAGCATGTTTATTCGCCCTTCTTTGGTAGGATCAGCGTCTGGAATTCTTTCTTTCTGAAATTCCCAGTGACGCGATGTGCTAGCGCCACTCTCTTCTCTTTTCCCAACTCCATCTGCTTGGCGTGCTTTGTGGCCCGTGCTTCCATGCGAGCCATCGTCAATATTTTTTCCAGCGTCGTTGGTTCATTCAGAATGCGTGCTCAGAACTCCACTGATTGACAACCTTCGATGATGCGCAGTCTTATTGCTTGCTCATTGTCGAATTTGTCAAACTCGCAGTATGTGACCAGTTTTCTGAGTCTCGTCGCAAAATCGTCCAGGCTCTCTTCTCCTTGCTGGCATGCAGTGTTGAATGTATATCTTTCAAAGTCAACGTTTCGTTGGGGGTTGAATTTCTGTGTGAGACACTGTATCACTCCTTTGTAATCCGCTGTTTGATCGGTGGGGAATGTTAGCAACGGATCTTCTATTTCATCCCCTACGAGATTCAGAAGCAGGTGCAGTTGCTTGCTATCCGGGACGTCTGTGGCGCTCATGTAGTGCTCAAATTTTCTGATCCATCTTTCCCACCGGATGCCCGCTTGTGGCTCAGATAGGCTGAATGGTAAAGGCCTGCGGAAGACTGCTTGCGTGCTCTGCTTCTCATCATTGTCGCTCATTTTTCTTCCTTGGTACTCCTCTGCGCGTCTTCCTCTTCTATTTTCTTTATTTCTTTATTTGTTCCTTTGTTCCCTCTTTATTATGCTTTATTTCCCCTGTTTTCTTCTTCCTTTTGACTCTTTTTTCTCAGTTTTTCCATTTTCCTATCCATTTCAATGGCCGCCTGACTTCAAAATGGCCACCGCTTATTTCTTGCTTCTGATTGGCTCGATTTGCCTGACTCCAAAATGGCCACGGTAGTCTTGCCACGTTTCCTTGTCCCTCTCGCTTTGCCTGACCTTACGATTCGCTTCTGCCCTTCAGATCCCAACTTCGTTCGCCAGTTGTCAATGCTTTATTTCCATACAAGATGTTCTGCCGTGCCCACGCACGTCTACCCACCTCTTGCACTCGCTCTGCAATGCCCCCTCCCACACCCTTGACCGGATGTGGTGTCCGGTTCCTTTGGTGTCCTCTCATTCCTTTGCAGGGTCCTAGTGCCCTGCCCTCAGGTCACTACATCGACCCTCCTCTCTACAGGCCACATTACAACATTGGTAATTCTGATGCCCTAATGACGTGCCTAAAATTACTGAATCCAGCAGGATGAGAAATTAGCGGGGATTTACAGAAGACGTTCTCTGCGTGCACTGGTTGGATACGTGGATACCATGACTGCACACTGTGTACTGCTTGAAGATGCACCATTTGGCCACTATTTTTTTCAAAATGTTCTGGAGGAGAGCTCCCTGTCCCCCCTTCATGACAGTCGGGCTCGTTGGCTATGTCCCTCAACACCTGGCACTCACCCAAACTTTTACGCCCTATCACTTTATAATGTCACCAGCCGCCACTGCACCTCTGTTAGTAAGTCCTGAACTCAATACCCTGAGGACGAGGCGTAGCTGCTAGGAACTGCTGCAGAGCTGTTCAAGTGAGGCCAATTGCAGAGTCCCAGAGCAGAGGATACTAAGAACTAAGGTGTTACAGGGAGAAAGATCTCAGACTTCGTTCACTGGTGTATGTGGTGGTCAGGATCCCTTCAGGTCCGATAATAAGGAGGCAATAGAGGTAAAAGACTCCAGTTGTAACAGTTGGGAACCTATTAAGCCTGGATTTCCCAGGACACGACAGGCCAGTCTCCACATTTGCACATGAACTGCAATGAAGTTGCAATGTTACTTCCCAATGCCCCAGAAAAAAATAGATCTGCTGCTTGCCCTCAGCCCTGCACTGTAAGATCTACCAGTAGCAGTGCAACTGAAAGAACAATAATACATCATGCCATGCATGCCAGCAGCATTAGTGCTAGTGCAACATGGCATGGTGCACTCTTGATTCCCTAATCCGAAAAATGACTGCTGTGTCTAAACGTAAGGATGCTGTGGCGTAAGGAGCGGGCTGGTGGGGGGTGTGTGCTGCAGCAAAAGGCTGAGCAGATGTTATGTGCTTCTCGTATCTCCCCCAGCAGTGTTATATATTATTTCGACCATTGGTAGGCACCTCCAAGAGTCGCCCTTTCTGCATCCCAGTGGAAAACGACAGGTTTAGTGTATGTTGTGCTTTGATAGTTATTATGCAAGTATGGCACTGTTAGGAGCCTATGCGAGTAAATACTCTTTGACATATGCACAGTGCAACGATCTTGCCTGGTGGTAAACCAACTATTTCGGTAAAGCGCAGGTCATCTAATACACGAAGGCCACACTAGTCTGCATGCACATTAGGTGCACACTAACGTATTGAAGGGTGGTTGGCATTAGCCAGTGAGAGGTGCTGCTAAAAACCACTGCTATGCTGGTCATGTGGGGCCAGATGATCAGTCTTTGCGAACACTAGGAATTCCCAAAGAAGGGAGCTGAAACTTTGTTCAGTGGTGTGAGTAGTACTTGGCGACACCAGCAAACACACCAGTTATGCACACGATGTTGGGTTCAGTTTGTTGTGTGTGGGGGTGGGGGGGTGGCTACCAGCAGTGAATAGTTCTCAGAAACAACTAAATGGACTTTCTGGTTATTAATTCCACCTCCTCCCACACGTTGAGCAGCTTTATTTGAGTGAGATCACAAGTGGTTCTCAAGTGAAGGAAGAGGACTTTGCTTAGGAATGACTGCTGCAGTGTTTCAAAGAGTAAGTGTCAGACTTATCCATCGTTCTACAAGTACTCAGCCTTCAGCTATGGCCCAGAAACACAAGGGGAGCTGTTCAACACCTAAAAATCAGAAAGCAAAACATAACAAAACAACAACTGCACTTACACACCCCTAAGTCTAGTAGTACACATTGCCAGGAGCATTCTCACACCCCTCAATGAGTGCCAGTTTCACACAGTCTGCTCCACCAACAGCACTTCCATTAGAGTAGTAGCCAAACACTGCCAAAAGACTCCCATCCCCTTACAGGCTGGTTTCCTAACCACACCTAACAATGTTAGGTGAGAATTAGTGCAAGAATGCCTAGCAGGTCTCCCTATCCTCCAGGCAGCAGTCTCAGCCCACAACAAAGACGCACATTGGCAAAGACTGTAGGCTTGGCTTACATTTTCAGTTATGAGCCAGACTTACTGGCATTTCAGATGGTTATTAAATTGGCATGCGAATGAAAAAATACATTGAGTAGTCTTCTTTATTTTGCTTTTACTTCCTCTATCTTCCTTAATCGATGTGTTTTGTATGGTATGTATTGTTGGGTTAATGTAAATAATGCCTAGCTGTAGTTGACCCTTTGAGTATCACTGGAATGGGAAGGAGCTGCAAGATTCATTGCTGGGCATCTGCTGTCCATTGGCAGGTGCTGATGGTCTAAACCTATCTACTCCATAGGAATAAAATGTTCCTTTATCATCTTTACCTGCATGCATCCTTCCTTTCTGGTGTAACGAGGGGGCAGTTCTTGCCACCCAGCAACTGCTGTACCAGACCCTACTGTTCTCTATCCGGGCAGGGACAAGTGGATGGATGAACTGTGAGGTAAACTTTGTGTTCTGTTCCTCTTGGGGTGACTTTTCTTCATGCCAAGTGTGAAAGGTCAGCAACCACATTATTTGACAATGGAAGATGTAATGCTCATCCCAGCTCTTGGTTGTACCTTGTTCCCCTCTACTAGATAGGCAGCAACAGAAGAAGGGTTTCAACACATATTTAGACACTTTCAATGGTGACGACCTTCCAGAAATAAGAAAAGTGTCTATTAAAACATTGATTGGAGCCTAAAGGGAATAATGTTTTGAAACATCTTCTCAGACAGGGCCAGACTGGCTGTAGCTGGCATCAGGCGTTTTCCTGGGAGGCTGAAAGGGTGGGGCCCGGTTTTGCAGCTGTGGAGGCCGGTTTCGTTACTGGGGGCCGGTTTTACAGCAGTGCTGCAATATTGGCCCCCAGTAACAAAAGCAGTAGTGCACCCTCCTCCCGTCCCCGCCCACTGGGGGAGGGAGCGCGGGGAATGCTGGTCCAACAAAATTGCTAAGGCTGCTTTGATTTCCCAGTCCTGCCCTGTTCTCAGAGTGTAAGTACCAGTGAGGGAAGGAGATGGAGATGCAGTCACAACAGGTGAATATGCTACCATAATTGTTATGTTAGACAAAAGATACAATCCCAAGAAAAATGTCATTTTGAAGGGACATACATTTTTCCAGATGTCTCAACTTCCAGGGGAACCAGTTGAAGACTATGTAGCCATGCTTAAATAGTTCGCAGCCATATTCAGTTAAAAGACTTTCATGGAAGAGATGTGTGAGGAAGTCAGCCCAGAACCCCTAAATTTACCCCAAGAACGCCCCCGCAACAGCCATGTCGAACGCTGTAAACACCACAACACCTGTGGAAGACAGAAAGATAGGGTTATACCGGAACTGGGAAAGAGAACCAGCTATAAGAAAATAGACCACCGTCCCTAGGGTGAGGGCCAATCCAGGAAGCCCCAGGGAGGAGAAAAGAGGCCCGTCATCACACAGGAAGAGCACGTAAGGAGGATGGAGGCGCCAGAGGAAGAAGGAAGCTGTTCACGCAATAAAGGACTTCTTAACACCGAAGGATCCTGCCAGGACATATTATACCTGCAAACACGACGCCCCCACCTGAAGTCAGCGCCAGCCGCGGTCGTGCAGGTAACAGCGGTGGGGTCGGGTAAGGGTGGATTTTGAGGGACAATACCGAGGGAAAATTAATCATTTATTTAATTTTCCATATGCATCGTCCCAGGAAATCCTCCCTTACCCAGCCCCTCTCCCCACCGATGTTACCTGCACGGACCGCGGCAGGTCAGTGCCTGGTGCGGTCTTACTGCCATAGAGCCACCCTGCTCAAGGGTCCTGTGACCTCAGTGAAGGAGTCACTGTCACGCCTGCCTGCAATACTGGAGGTGAACTTCAGAATGAATTGTGGCGGACCGGCCTTCAAGGTTAACCCACACTTGCCACTGCTAGGGTCTACCTGCTGGTGCTAAGACATCAGGGCATTTAAGATCTTGCGTGACCTTCTAAGGTCTAGCATGGGAATGTGCTCCCTCAGGGGGAGTGGTCTGGTAGACTGGTCATGAAGGCTGAACCTGCTTCTCCAGTTCCAATTTCAGCAGATCTGACCATAGTGCCACATCCTCTCCCCCACTGAGCACCATACAGCCCCAATGAGAGAAACTTGCACTGCACTGACCCGCTATAAACCCCTGGATGTGACTCAATTCAAATTACGCACTAGACAAGAGCAATATGCTGCCTAAAAAGAAATTAACAACATCCTAGGAAAAGTAAACACTCTTTGGGAATGCAAGCTTAAGTAAAGGATGTAAAATGAAAGCAGGAACCTCCAGGAATAGTGCACTTTCCCACCCAGGGAAAACAATGTTGTTCAAAGAGAGACAAAACAAAAGTGGCGCTAATGTGTTTAGGTGTGAATAAATCGATCTGGCCACCTTGCAACCACTTTGTCTTACTTTAGTTAGTTATTTTTCATATTTTCAATGTTTTATGCCTCTCCATCCCGAAGCTGAACTTAGAAATTGAAAAATGTCAGAAAAAGAGTTTCCAGCAAAAGTGTTTTTCTTTTTTCGATCGATTTCACAAGGGCCGGAGCAAATAAACGAAAGGAGGAAAGCGAAGGTAATACCTGTTTCTTGAAGTCCCGGTTTTCACTAATTGAGGAGGGGGCAGCTGCCAGCGCAGGCAGGAAAACTGGACACTGTCCTAGTCTTCTTTGGGTACGAAGGAAAAGACAGAGTCCTTTTCCCTCTCTGCCCGTTCTACCCGTGCCCAAAAGCCGAGCCTTAACTATAGGCCTTAGCATTTTCTGCTGTCTGGGACGCATGGTTAAAATAATAAAGTAGGGGAACGGACTCTATCAAATTAAAGAAGAAGGGGCAGTCGTGCCCTGCCGATCCCGCCCACTTCGACCACTGGTTGGGAGGAGGGAAGAGGGTATCACTGGAAGGGTGGCTGTGGGTTTTTTGCAATGACCATGCACTAATATATCTGGCCTAGATTCACGCACGGAAACAGAAAGAAGGGTGTCTTCATTTAAGTGGCAGTGAGCTTTTTGACATAAAATGTTTTATTTAAAGGCAAGACAGAGATCAACCTATCACTGTATAGCAAAGGTGACACGTTTGTAGTCTCCCTTGAGATTGCGCTAAAAGAATATCCCATAACTGATTCAGGAGACGGGATAACCTGATCAGATTAAAATGGCGTCTTACTTCCAGGGGCGAAATCACTGTAGAGTAGCAGTATGTTAACTACCCCAGAATATTATCCCTGCACCCCTTTTGGAATTCTGAGCACAAGCGGGTATAGTGACAATATACCATACTTCCCTGCCTGCCCTATCCCTGCTGCTGTTCTTATCTTTCTCCAAGACTCCGGGCCAACACCATCTCACGGAGAATATCTACAGAAGGAAGAGAAAAGGAGAAAATCATCTGCTGTTATACATTTCCTGCAACCTGGTGGGCCACATTCAGGAGAGTTATCCTCATCACTGTTTTCTTTAACACATTGAACCCAAAATAAATCAACATTGAGAAACAATCACAGCCTCTTCATCTATACATCCGCCCGTCTCTCTTACAAGATGGTAATGAATTTACTAATGGAAAAGATAAACAGCAAGAACGTCTCTTATCAATGGAAGATTCAACCTCGGAGGAGGCCGCGAAGATTGCTAGGAACATTTGGGATGCTGCCACATACATGAAGGAAATGTCATCATCATCTAGGAACTTTAACCTAGATGTGGTGGCAAATGTAACCACCACCACCACTGAACACAGAATAGATCCTTTTACGAAGAAGGTGTCCATCATGGACAAAGTGTGTACATGCTATTGGTGCAGTAGCAAAACCATGTGGGTAATGCAAATAATTGTCCAGGATGGTCTATAGTATATCTCCAATGTTGCAAGAAGGGGCACTTTGCCTGAGTGTGTAAGGCGAATGGTGTTGAAAGGTGGGAATGGCACAGTGTGGAATGTGTGTCAAAGTGAACCCTTAGATCCGAAAAGTAGTTGGAAGAAGTGTAAAGTGATGTAATTCTCTTGAACGTATGAAGGTATATATGTAAAATGTGGCCATGTGAGGGCAATCTGGACATGGAGGAGGGAGTCTATCTATATGTTTCTGATTATTTGACTATTGACTTTGCTGGAAACATTTGCAGGTCTGATGGAAATGAGTGGTAAAGTGTTGGAATTATCTTATGCAGGACATATGAGCATTACAGCCATGAACTGTGGAGTAAGTGAAAATGTTTAGTGGCCAAGTCTGGATTGGGCAGTGGAACATTTTGTAAAATATTTTAGGCTTCTGCCATTAATGACAAGTTTGCTAGTTACTGATCAGTCACCATCCTTGATGCAACTGGGTCATGGATATATCAGATGCTTTTAGTGTGAGTGGTTGAGAGCCTAAGCACAAATTGTAATAATGGATCACCACGGGATGTGGTCAGAGGGGACAGTTGTGAGCAATTTTACCACAAAGGGGTTTTAAAACACGTTTTCATCAGGGAAGGATAGCCAGAAAAGGCTCAGACTGACAATGGTTCACAGTTAATGTCTAATGCCAATTTCTTAACCCATGTAGAAGGTGAAACATGTGAGGACTGTAGTGTCTTGAGATTATGCTCGCTAGGACCCTTGCGGTCCTGGCCATACTCTAAACAGGAACTATATGATCTGCTGGGAGGTATTAGGGTGTCGTTATAAAAGTCATGACACAATGCATGCGGAGTGTGTGGTTGTATGTTGAAAAATAAAAACATATATTGCAGAGTTCTGTGTGCAGTGTATTTCATTTGCATGCTCCCAGGCTGGGGAGGATGCTACATCTGGTGACAAGGAGGGGATATGTGCCCCAAAGAATCAAGGCTGCTCTCTGAGAGTTTGCAAAGGTACAACAAACTGGTCGTGAGTGCCATGTGCACCTCAAATCGATACAAAGCAACCTGCGGTTGGATATGTGGAGTCAAAGCGCCGCCCCAGCTTATACACAGCCATCGAAGAAGTCGAAGGTCCTGCAGAGGAGCACATTCAAAAAGCCTAACAGAATTCGCTGGTAATGCCAAAAGAAGAGATGCTGCCCAATAACACAGAGCCATGATCCATACAAATCAAACGCTAAAGGCAGAGACAATCAGGTACAAAAGCAGAAACTTACTTACCGGTACGAGCAAGTGAAGTGCTATACAACCTCAAAATTGGACAAGACGACCAGGCCCAAACAACAGGGGTGTTGTGTGGAGAGGTTTCCAGTCCTGCTGTGAATAAACAAGGCTGAACAGCATGTGCTCTTCATGGTGGCAGAAGGGAGCGCAAGGTACGATGTGGCTACATTCCTGAAGCCATTACCTTTGTTTGGCACTGCAAAGAAACAGAACATTTGTGCCATGTGGGCTGCATGGCTCAAAACGTTCAATGACTACATAGATGCGCTAGCAGAAAAAGATGATATGAAAATCAATAAATATCTGAAAAAAACCTTGCCGGTAATGGAGAGAAAGAAGTGCTAAAGGAAGTCTCACAAACTGATGCAACGTCGTACCAAAAGATAAAAGAAGCGTTGGAAGCTAAGTTCATCTGATGCCGAGTATCGATTATGAAAGGTACATCTTCAAACAAGCAAAACAACAGGCTAGTGAAACGATGGATGAGTTTGTTGAGAGACTTGATGTACTTATTAAACACTGTAAGTTCTGTGATTCCAATGGTGAAGAAGCCATGCGGCTCACAATCATAGATGGTTGTCTCTCAGACTCTTTCAGAAGTCTCATATTAAGAGAGAAACTCAGTTTAGAGAAAATGTTAATGGCTGCGAAGGCAGAAGAACGAGCAGATCAACAAACTGCAGATATGGAAGCAGGAACAGCATGCAATGAATTAGCATTGATCATGAAAAGTGAGCATAAACACAAAAAAAGCGCATAAGTCGAGGTCTCCAAAAAAAAAGAAAAGTTATGCTTCCCATGTGGGTTTTCATTTCCCAATGAAGGTAAATGTCCAGCCATAAGACAGACATGCAAGGACTGTGGAAAAGAAAACCACTTTGTCTGCAAAGCGAAAGAGAAACCAAATGTGTCACAGCGAGAAGAGAAAATGGGCGCTAAAAGGTTCCAGAACCACTCTAGGCACGTCCACAAGGCCAAAAGGCAACATAAGCTATGACAAGTAGAAACAAAACAAAGCAGATCAAATTCATAATACAAAGGTTCTTCAACATCAGTGTCCAGCACCAGTGAAGAAGACGGATTTGCGTTGATGATATCTACCAAAGAACAACGTGCACATGTAGGGTTAGCAGCTTGCAAAAAAAAAAAAAGTCAAAAGAGAAGCCCCAAACGGAGCGAAAGTTTTAATCTGGGCACTGTCCTAAAATCACATTAAAGGTTCATTAAATTACAATTACATTAAAGGCCCCGTAACCTTCATTATAGACAGTGGTGCGTCAATCAATACCATGCCAGTAGAAAGATTTAACAGCTTATCTCCGGAGCCATGCCTTACCCCGTCAAACACGAAGGTATACACGTGGGCCAGATCCAAACCGTTACTTAGTCAAGGGTCATTTACAGCAACCATGAGATATAAAAGGACAGCAATGCAAGCTCTGATTCATGGTTTTCAGGGAACTTCAGTGAGAGCATCCCTACTTCGCTTTGCCACTGCTGCTGAAATGTGACTGATATTTCTCAACTACAACATCCATACTCAGTCTAAAATTCCTGTTGTTGTTTCATGGCCTAGGAATGCTCAAGACAATGAAAGTTAAACTTCATAATAATGAGGACATTACAATTCATATAACAAAGCAATAAGAAAGGAGGCAATGAAAGTCATACTAAGTGGTCACATAATCATTTTGATACATTGAAGCATGTTTTGCCCTTCTCAAATTCTCATAGCTAGACCCAGCTTCATTAACAGACTCCCTTTTCACACTTTCACTGAAACTGCATAACACTTTGTCCTTCGCAATGCCGGGTACCACTGAAACCTTGCTTTTGTTTAAAACCCTTCCATCCTGCATCACCAACATATCCTTCTTCATCTAGAAAACTTGTTCATACCTTTCCTCTCTCCCTGAACACTTTTTATTATCATCCAATCCCCCTTCCTTGACAGGCTATGTCTTCTAGTTCCCTCTGCTATAGCTCTTCTAATGTCATATATCCTCTTCAGTCTCTCTACCTCTACCGTCCTCCTCTTGGTCCACTCTCTTCAACAACCAGCCAGCTCTTCCCCCTTAACAACACAAAGAATATGTCCTATGTCATCACTACTGCCCATACAACCTTCCTCAGTTCTTCCTTCCAATCCAGAACACTTGCCAAGGCTAACTAAAAATGTCCCTAAGCGACATGGTTGAACCGTTCCACTAAATCATCACTATGGTGACAATAGGATTTGCTGCTGGGCAGTTTCTACCATTAGTTGCTGGTGGACTTGCACTTATCTAACTCCAAAGACATGAAGTGTTCCATTATCATCTTTCCCTGTGTACATCCTTCATTTCATACATTATTTAACAGGACTTCATAAGTGAAACTTTCTGTTTTCAGAATTTTCTCATTCCCTTCTAGTTATTTCTTGGGATTCACCAAGGGCGAGTTTGTATTTCTGTCTGACAGTAGTTCTGATCTTGTGAACAATGTTTGGCCTTGCATTTTGATGTGTTTCTGGTTGATAAGAATCATGGAGCATGTGCCGTCTGAAAAGTGCACACATTTGCTCTCTGTGTGAATTGTGTACTTGAAGGGTTATGAAGATTCTCGTCAGTCTAGCAGGACAGTGAATGTCATCATTAGGCAGGGCATCTGCTGCTCACCAAGAAACACTGCCTGGCTGCCATAGCATCTCAGTTAAAGCCATTACAAGCAGAAGGCAGGCCAGCTCCTTGTGTGCTTCACTCTACTGAAACACCCCATCACACCCTGTGACTCTGGGTCTTCTTGCACCATCATCATCCAGTGCCTTCTTAACGCCTGGGCACGCTGGAGAGGTACCCGGGAGCCCCACGAGCACAGGGGCCCAATGCCGATCAGAATTTAACACAAATTTTCCGTTAAACATTTTTATTCCCGTGAGTGGTTGTGTAGGCAGAGCCCAGTGCACTGTTTGCCCAGGGGCCTATAATGCTGTTAAGAGGGCCCTGCCATCATCCTCTAAGCAAATGCTTCCCCTCTTCTCATCATCATGGAAAAGCAATCAGTAGTTCAATGCAGCCACCTCTCCATGCCTCAGGCAGGCATTACTTGCAGAAGGAAGAGAGGGTGTGACAAATGATCTCAGGCAGCCAGGACATCAAGGTACTTGTTTATGGATATGCATTATCCATCTGTCATTAAAAACCGGTCTCTCACTTGCAACCAATGTGATATAAGATGAAAACTTTTCTCTCATCCCTGCAGTAGGCTCCCTGCTGATAACTTGGCTATCAGTGGGTATAGGGGGGTGGCGGATGTAAGCGTTTCATCCCGCATTATTTTTAATTGTAGAGGTGATGGTCCTATTTTTGGAGTATTTGAGATAATTCGCCAGTGCTTTCCTGGCTTTGTTCATCAAAACAGTTTTTTCAGCATTAGCGGTCTACCCATTTCTGAACTATTTTACTAAGTATTTGATTATATTTCTTCTGTATCTTACCCAATTTCGGGACTGCCTGTGAGCATGTGGAGTATCTGATGGACTCACTCAGGGTTTTTAACTCCAGTTTAATGTCTGAGAGACGTTTGTTCAAGCTTTATTCCGGTTGGCGGTCAGGTTCATTAGAGTACCTCTAAGATAGGCTTTTAAGGCATCCAACCTGATAATAGCAGCAGTATCCCCAGGGTGTTTTCTTTTAAAAATTGGGCAATCACAATAGAAATTTTGTTTCTAGCATCTTGGTGGTGGGGCAGAATCGGCTAGGTGAAGGTCAACCGAGACACAGGCGTGGTCAGTATTATTATTGGCTCAATCTTGGGGTTCTTGGACATAGGGACAAGTGATTTGTCGACCTTGATGTAGACAATTCTGGTGAGAGTATGGTGTGGGAAAGAGTACAATGTATACTCACTACCTGATGGGTTAGGGATGGGGACAGTCTCCATATGTCAACCAGGTTGTTGTTTTTACAGCAGAGTTGTATTTGTTTACGGGGTCTACTACCAGGGAATTTATGTGAAGATAATCTGTCTAAGATCCCATCCATCAGTAAGTTGAAGTCCCCACCTAGGGTAATACCTACTTTATCAGGGACTTCTGAAAGACGTTTAACTGAGTCCTTTCAGAACTCCACCGAATTATCATTCGTGGCATAAATATTTACAATAGCAAATTCCTATTTCTTCTTTGTAACACTAAAGATAAGCCAATGGCCCTTATGATCATATCGATCTCCGACTTGCATATCAACGTGGTAACCTAATTTTTTTTGTTAACCACTGGCGCGATTAATGCGTCAGCAATCCAAGGACAATAGAATCTGGCATCCTCGCTGGAGTCAGTAGGTCAGATTTACCAATTCCTCATGCAACACAGTACAGAAACTGCAAATACGGTGCTGCACTGCATGAGGAGAGAGCAGAAGAGCGCCAAATTTACTGAAATATGGCATTCTCCTCCTCTCCCTAGCGCAAGCGCTGAAATTAGCTGCTGAGCGCCACGGAGACACCCTTGCGTCATAGTGTGTCTCCATGAGTCAAGCATAGGATTTGTACTGAAGGAAACCCTTCCAGTGCAAAATACTATGCTTAGACTAATTTGAAACATTTTCCAAGGTTGTATGTGTGCTGCACCGTACAGCACACATGCGAAGTCTGAAAATAAAGTAGAAAAAAAGCATTTCATCTTCATAGCGCCTGGTTGAAGGGTGTGCTTTTTTCTGACGCTACTTTATTTTGTAAATAGGGTTTAGCATCAGAAACCTTGGGTAGTTGCATGAGAACGCCCATGCACCACCCATGGTAAGCCCACTTGGCGCTAAGTAATGCAAAGCAGCGTTAGTTTCAGTTTATGGTATTGCCACAGTTAATCTTTCTCTCGACCCAAAAATGTAAACCAGATCTAACATTATAAGGCATAAGAGCAACATCAGAGCAACATCATGGAAGAAGAAGGACAAATATGCCTGAAATGACACCATCTCAGACAACCATGTCGGACTGTATAGATGGGTCTATGAATCTTTAGAGATCTACCGGAGAGGAGAAGAACATTGGTTTGCCTCTGAACAGGATGCAAAATCTTGCCAGACCTGCAAAAGAGAAGAGAATGAAGAGGTCATGCAGTGATTGGCGAAGAGCCACAAAGCCTTTTCTGGTAGCAACAGTCTCTTTGGAGTATTCTTGTACTATTTATATTCAAGCTCCATTCCATTAACTGTGTTGGACTTTCCTCATATGTGAAAGAATCGTCTCTGTATGCTGATAGCACAACGGGTGGACGCATAGATGTTGCAGCAGAGGAATTGGGAGGTTTACCTGGAGGCATGCTATGGGCTCTTTCGATTTTAAAGTCTTTCTCAAAGGTAAGGCCCAGGATACGAGGGATCCACGATTTTAGAAATTCCGCACAAGAGTTGTCGCCGTAGTCCACGTTTTACAGGAGGCCGAAAATGCGTAAGTTGTCCCTCCTATTACGATCTTCCAGCTCTGAACAATCCTTCGCCCTTGATTTCATTGATCGATTGGCCAGTTCTAAGTGTTTTAGCGCCAAGAGAAATAGAATCACCCAAAGTACTGATACTTGATTCAGTTTCCATAAGAATATTCGTAAGACCTTTAAGGTCGTGGCGGAGGGCATGTATGTTGTGCTGCATAGCATCAGTGTTGGTTTTGGTTTCTTGCACAAGGTCCTGTAGAGTCTCCAGATGCTGAAAGACGGTGTCGATGCTGGCTTATAAATCTACCTTGGGGTTAATCGAAGAGTCTGGGGCACGAGGGTCTGCTTTGGGGTGTTTAAGTGTGCCCTTGCCATCTTTATGCTCCTTGTGGTCTTTGGTCTCTTTGCCTTTGTGATCCACCATCATGAGGTGCTGTGCTTATCATAGTCCAGAACACTTACAAAGGCAAGACACTAAGGGCCTCATGTAGGTAGCATACCAGTTACCACTTCTAAAATACCGAACGTTACCGAATCGGTATTTTAGAAGTGGTAACTCGTATGTAGGTAATGAGTCGGTATTTTTTACCGATTCGTTACAATTCGGTAATTACCGAATCGGTATTTACCGATTCGGTAATGAGGCATACCTTCCCATTGATGGGAAGGTATGCCTCATTACCGAATCGGTAAATACCGATTCGGTAATGGTGGAGAAAATGCAAGGGTGGCAGGGTGTCACATTGACACCCTGTTGCACCCCTGATTCGGCCATGTGTGCACATGTGGCACACATACATGCCCTAAGGGCATGTATGTATGCCACATTGCACACTGCTACGCGCTTCAAAATGCATACACACATACATTAATTATTTACCACCAACTATAAGTTGGTGGTAAATACCGACTCCTAAACACACCCACACACTCCCCCTACATATCATTTCTGGAATCGGAATTTACCGATTCGGTAAAATTACCGAATCGGTAAAATTACCACATCGGTAACGTTACCGATTCGGTAATTTTACCGATTCGGTAGTTTTACCGAATCGGTAAATTCCGATTCCAGAAATTGACCCCCTACATACCAATAGCCAAAATACCGGTCGCTAACGGTATAATTACCGAAAATCGGCCGTTACCGACCGGTATTTGGCTACCTACATGAGGCCCTAAATGTGTATAAGGGCATGACAAAGACAAGTAACACCTTTAAGTACCACGCAGATAATCAAGAACAGCCTATAGAGCGAGCTACTTTAAAATGGTCTCCATGGAAACATAGAGCTTTGTGCGCTAATTGGTTTGTATATGGCCAAAGTGGGTCCGATTCTCTGTGGGGGCCTCCTAGTATAGCAGGAGTCGACAGAGGTTACAAAGGACCCGGTAGACCCCACTTTAAGTGGTCTGGGTACAATTTGGGTCTATGCCTCGAGAGGACTATATTAACCTTGGTCCGTGCGGGGTCAGGTGGTCTTGCAGGCTCTCTGACTCAGGTCAGTGCTGGTGCCGGGGAGTGAACACGGCAAAGGCAATGCAGCAAAGTGCAGTGGCACACAGCTTCATGTATTGTTCGTGCTCACTGACCGTTAATGTGTCTTGCCGCTCCGGTACCAGAGCGGGCGGCGGGCCTCCGCAGTTATTCCGCCCAGACACGTGTTTCATCCGTCTTACAGCACCCACGTGGATTGAGCCCCGTTACTGTGGCGGCTGCCATTTTGCTCCCCCGGGGGGCCAGATGTTGGGTGGAGAAACTGAGCCATAATCAACTATAAAGACACACAGAGGACAGACGACAACACTCTCTTTATCTTTCTCTCTTTACCTCTCTCTCCTGTCCCATACCCTGGCTGGTGTTTCAAGTATAGGTATCATTTGAGCTTATGAGTGATAAGTCCCAGTGTGGCAATATACTGTGTGAGAGCATCATGGTGTTTAGTTGTGTATTACGCAATGCTAGTCTCAACCGAGTGTGAGGGTTACAGCAGCAACAGCTGTCGTTGGGTCTGGTTTCAGCAAAAGTCTCAATGTCTTTGGCACCACCACTATTGATACTGAGTGGCTCTTAAGTGGCAAAACCAGAGCAGAAGACCTTTTAAAGGTGACCTGAAAGGAAATGGCAGTGCACCACGTGAAAGTCCAATAGGCCAAGGCTGCCCTGTGTTGTAAGTCTGATACAGAAGCAGACAGGCTGCCACAGACACTAACCTGTGGTGCCTTCTAGTAGATGCTCCCCAGCTACTGAAACACCTCATCATTGCACTTCCTCATGAGGTCGCAGCTGTGGGATTGTCTTTAAGTTGATATTTTTGTGCTCTAATAATAATGCATGATATGCAATTTTACACATGATCCTGCATATAAAGAGTGGATTCATGTAATTGAAATTGAAACACATTTCATATGATGTATAGAAGTGAAGCCAATAATCAGGGGCGGTGGGTGAGATTTTAAAGTGGTGGGGCGCAAACGAATTAGCATACAGCACCGTAGCGAGCGAGCGCAGCGAGCGAGCCCGAACCCCAAAAGGGGGGTTTGGGGGGATAACCCCCCCCAAGAAAATTTTGAAAAAAAAGAAGAAAAATCGTGCATTTTCAAGCAAATTTGAGAAAGCAGGAAGGTTAATAAAGCAATTGTGAAAGTGCAGTTATTACATTAATAGATGGCATAACATAGGTAGCTGCTTATTCAGTATTACCACAGAGCTTCATACATTCTGTCCTATTATGCTCAGGTGCTGAATTCAGACTATAAGACTCATGGAAATCTCAGCTCTAAGAGTAGAAGAAGTTGCACAGCAGTGTAATGGTTGCCAGGCTCGTTCCGCAGGAGCGTCAGGAACTTGAAGAAAAGTCCACAGTCTTCCCCTACGGCCTTCCGACTCTATTAGACTCTAGAGTAACGAATGGCACGCAAGGGGAAAACAGGGAAACAAAACAAGGAAAGGCGGGGGAAGAAAAACAGTCTTACAACATACTGAATAAGACTCTAGAGTAACGAATGGCAAGCAAGGGGAAAACAGGGAAACAAAACAAGGAAAGGCGGGGGAAGAAAAACAGTCTTACAATATACTGAATATAAAAGAGGCAGCGCAATGCGCTGTTACCGTGATTCTGGTTGAGCTGAACTTTGTACACACACTTCACATAGGTCCACGCAAGTACCCCAAATATAAATGGTATAAAGCAGTGTTTCCCAAACTGTGGTCACATTCCCAGGGGGGTCCTCAGGCAGTAATTTTAAAAGCACAAAAATGTTCCTTGTAGAATCAGCAGTTTTCCAGCAACAATAAAAGTGTCAAGATTACGTCGGTGATTAATGTACCTGCTGGAGAGAGATGAGAGTTGTGTCAAGTGGCAGCTTTGACTTATCTAATGTAGCACAGAGGGTTAATATGCCTACTGCAAAGAACGTGTACCATGCATTTTGAAAAACATTTTTTATGTGCCTAGGTTAGTGGGTTACTGCTTTAGTCACAGATTCTTTTGTTACTGTGCAGTTCATAAGTGACAACCGTAATCTAGCACAGTGACCTATAAACTGTCATCAAAGAGCTGCTTGCAAGCTGCATGATACAAGTTAGAAACATATGTTTGTTTCAAGTCTTTCATTATCCTAATCCTGCTAAAAAGGTTTATTTGGGTGGAAATACATTTTTATTGTTAAAGTCAATGCTAACCACTGTTATGTTCTGAATCCTGAGTTTGTGCTTCTCCAGACCAAGCACTCTTTAAAAATGCCTACCAGTATGAATAACATGTGAATCCTACACCCTGTAGTCGCATTTGCCTTATGTAACATTTTCTATACACTGATTTACACGTATGAATCATTGTCTCCATGGGGCAGATTTGCAAGAAAATTGACTGTGTGTCGCAAGCCATTTGGCTGCGCCGCACTGAGTCACTTTCGAAGCACAGGGATGCGACATATTTACAACAATATGTTGCATCTCTGTGCTTCCCCCTGTGCTGGCGCACAAACTGCTGCCATACGCCTGCACAGGCACATTTGCACCATGGTGCAAGGATGCCTGTGTCGTGGGGAGATTGTTTATGTGCAGGAAGTAACCCTTCCTGCATGTAAACAATCAGAAATGGTGTTTTTCAACTTCTAAGTGTGCTGCATTAGCACACATAGAACTTGCAAAACGTCATTGTTTTACTGATTGTTTATGTGCAGGAAGGGCACAGGGGAAGGGTCTGCACGGGGGAGGGGCAGGGCAGAGAGCAGCCTGCATGCAGGAGCACAGTGCAGAGAGCATCCTGCAGCAGCAGCAGCACAAGGCACAGATCAGCTTGCAGCAGCACTGGGGCAGGGAGCCGCCTCCTGCATGCAGGGAAGGGGCAGACAGCACGGAGACAGCCCCAGGTGAGTGTCACAGCGGGGCGCACAAGGGCAGAGCCTACAACAGCACTGGGGTAGAGGACTGGGTGCAGCATGCATCTGCACAAGCCCACCCCCAGGTCGGTGCCACAGGGGAGATGAGCCAGATCACAGCACGGCAGAGAGCATCACACAGCAGTAGGGGATATGTGAGAGGGGTAGTAACGCGCTTCAACGCCTCCTCAGGGGTAAGAGCTATATAAATGCAATTACAATGCAGTAGCCATCCGACAGCCTGCATGAGTGGAGGGTAGATATCAGGGTTCAGCAGTTCAAAACAGAACGGGCTGCACAGGGGAGAGGCTGCATGCAACAGCACCGTGCAGACAGCGGGTTTCAACAAAAATACTAAGCAGAGGTGCATCAGTGCTGTGTCAGACAGCAACCTGCTGCAGCCCAGGGGGCAGAGAGAAGCGGGCACTGCAGCAGTACAGTGGCACCCACAGCAGGGCATTAAGAGTGATCTGCGTGAGGAGCTTATCCATTCTGGGACTTGTGGTCCTCATATAATGGGATCCACTCCACAAACTGCAAAAGATATAGAACTACTGGACTTGATGCGCTACTGATGCAAGCAACTGGTGAACTCAAGAATCCTTATGACATGGGTGGAGCATTTCAAGGACAGGGACTTGCAGTAAGAGGCGACGAGCAACCTCCTGTACCAGAGGTGCAGCTCCGAGTGAGTGTCTCAGAACAAGGGCAGATGACACAAGGCGGCAGCACACGAGCAGATAAGGGATTCAGCAGCACAAGTGAAGCCTCGGGTGAGTGTTGGGAGCAGCAGGTGCAGGACAGGTACTACAAGCAGAAGCTTGCAGGATAGCACTCTTGTAGCAGCACAGAGGCAGATAACAGTGTGCTGTAGTAGAAAAGGGCAGAGAGCAGCACACAGGAGCAGCATTGAGCTCAGTGCGTGTGTGGCATGCATCATGTGAGAGAGGTCAAACAGCCAGAGAAGGGCCCACAGGGGTTTAATAGCATTCAGCAGAGATATTGAGACAGAGGGAAGCAACTAGGGTGGCCACATCTCTCCAGCTCATTCAGTCCTGGACTTTTCACATTCAAATCGTTGCTATAATTTGTTTTACATGAATTAGTACAGTGGAACTTGAAGCAATGAAAGACTACAACACCCAGAATGCATTAGGGTTGTCACATTAACGCCTAGGAATGGAGTTAGGGTATGTGATAAACAGGTGGCCCCTGGTACTGGGAGAGCAACATGGGGGGATGAATATCCCGCACAAAGGAAGGCAGAAAGCAGCCTGCAGAGGGAGAGAGTAGAAAGGCAGAGAGCAATCTGTAACAGCAGAGGGAGAGATTCTGAGGCCACATAGTGTAGCCTGCAGCAGAACCTGGGTTAGACAGCAGCCTGCTCCAGGTATCCTGCAGAAACAGGGGCGGCAGTGGTGGAACAAGGCACTTTGGATCACCACAGAGGACAGAGAGCAGTTTATAGAAGCACCAGGGACAGAGGGCAGTTTATAGAAGCACTGGGGACAGAGAGCAGTTAATGGAAGCACCCTGGATAGAGAGCAGTTTGTTGAAGCACTGGGGACAGAGAGCAGTTTATAGAAGCACCGGCGACAGAGAGCACTTTGTAGAACCACTGGTGACAGAGAGCAGTTTATGGAAGCACCAGGGATAGAGAGCAATTTATAGAAGCACCGGGGATAGAGCGCAGTTTGTGGAAGCACCGGGGGCAGAGGGCAGTTTATGGAAGGACCGGGGACAGAGAGCAGTTTATAGAAACACTGGGGACAGACAGCAGTTTATGGCAGCACCGGAGACAGCAGTTTATGGCAGCACCGGGGTCATCAGAGGAGTTTATATAAGCATCGGGGACAGAGGGCAGTTTATGGAAGCTCCGGGGATAGAGAGCAGTTTGTAGAAGCACCGTCCGGGGGCAGAGGGCAGTTTATCGAAGGACCGGGGACAGAGAGCAGTTTATAGAAACACCGCGGACAGAGAGCAGTTTATGGCAGCACCGGAGACAGAGAGCAGTTTACAGAAGCACTGGGGACAACTTGTGCGTGACTTGCACACTCACACATGAAGTTCCTTGTTTGAACAGAGAGGTCATTGGGTTCCTGCCAGTCGCTGATGCAAGAAACACGGCTGTTGGTGCAGCACTCGAACCCTGCTGCAGCTCCACTTCGACGGCTGCCCATGTTCTAAAGAAAACTTACCCTGTGTCCTTGCTGGCACATAGGGTGAAACGCTGAAAAGCAGTCGGAAACATCAGACTGGCACGTCCCCATACCTGCCGTACCTGAATCCACACGCCAGCCAGCACCAGTGCACCACTCCACACACCACGACGAGCGAGGTCCACGAGGCGAGTCCGCGACGCGAGTGAACGACCGTTACCGAACCGGATACGACACTGCAGCGCCGCGCGCCGCAAATGGCCAATCGCTGTGCTGCGCGGTGACCGGCCAATCCTGGCGCTACATGCAGCGCCAGGATTGGCTTGGAGGGCACACTAACTGCTCGCCCTGTCGCCGCCAGCATAAACCTTAACCTGCACCCTCCCCCCCCCCCCCCCTACTAGCTAATGGGGCCCTGGCTGGCTTTAATGTGCGCATGCTCGGGCAAGTTGCTGCCCGAAGCATACATGCGGGAAGAGGAAGACTCACACAGTGTCATGTGTCAATCACGTCACCAGCCCGGCAGCCCGCCCCCCCGCGCACTCCCGATTCAGTCGGGTGCTGCCCGGCGGCGCCGGATAAATATCGACCGTGCTAAGTAGGTAAATACTGTAAATGTAAAAACATTTATTTTACTTATTTTTCCATACGGCAGTCGCGGGTCTGGGGCTGGTGGGGCTACGCCCCTACGCCCCAATGGACGCACCGCGGCTGCCAATAATGTGTTTTAGGTAGGCCAAGTGTGTATAAATCTCCATTTTGAATTTGGCTACCATCTTTGTCACTCCCCCCTGCATCCACAGGCTTTTTGCAGCACACAGTAAGCTGATGACATACTGGTTTATTTTCACTGCAGTAGCTGTCTTGCTAGTGCTGATTTTGCTATGGTGTGGATGTAATATTGCAACAAGTATCTATCTGGCACATGCATCAACAAAGACTTTTGCGATTCCTTAATTGCGATTTTTAAGGAATCGCAATTAAGGAATTGCAAAAGCCTATGCATGTAGGAATCGCTATAAAAATAGCGATTCCTACAAATTCCTAAATTGCGACTCGCAAATTGTGAGTCGCAATTAAGGAATGCCGTCCCATTCATTCCTATGGGCCTCCAGGCCCATAGGAATGAATTGGAGATTGCATGAGCAATTTGCGTGTACCAGTAGGTACTCGCAAATTGCTCATGCAATTTCAAGGGTGCAAGGGTGTCAAAATTGATCTGTGCACATATGTTGCACACACACATGCTCTAAGGGCATGTGTGTGCGCAACATGAAACTTTGAAAAATGCACAAAAGTGCATTTTTCAAAGTTTTAGCAAATTACCATGAAGTTCAACTTCATGGTAATTTGCTCCCCTTATTAGTGAAATCATTAATTTTTTAACTTTAATGCATTGCATTTAAGGAATCTCAATTTGGGATTCCTTAAATGCAATCGCAATTTAAGGAATCGCAATTTAGAGATTCCTTAAATTGCGATTTTTGCATTTGGGATGATGCATCCCAAATGCAAAAATACCGTTCGCAAAGGGGCAGATTCTGAGAATCTGCCTGTTTGCGACCGGTTTTTACTTTGATGCATGTGCCTATATCTCCTTTGCTTTTGTCACAGGCCCCAGTCACTGGGAGAAAGTCTTATGTCTAAATGTTTTATATTTGTTGAAACATCTCTGGATGACATTAGCACAGAGGGTGTTCCATAAATGTTTTAGAAATTAGATGATACTTATTTGTTAAGGTAATGATGTGTATTATTCTTGTGTTCTGACTTGCGAAAGAAATTATACTTTTGCTCACACCATGCTGATTCTGCATTTTTCCTAAGTTACTATGCAGCAATTGTGTACAAGCACCCCTTGATTTTGGGAGGGAGCCAGAAGACGTTCCTCTTCTGCTAGGGATGATGCCCAATTTTCTTATGATTTTGCTGCCTATTTAGAGTACAATTGTTTCAGATTTTTACATACTCTTTCTAACTTTGCATATGAGAGCCTTCATGGCATCGACTCTGCACAGCTTATTTAGAATTTTTCGTACTAAAACATGCTTTCATTGATCTAGAACTCAATTATTGAGTGGATCCATTATTTAATGGACTGTTTTACTCTGCTAATTGATGTTTGGGGAGGTGCCTTAATGCAGGGACACATTGCCTCATGTAATTTAGGTTTAACTCTGTCTCCAATTTAGTGAACAGTGGGAGAACCGATTGAGGTAAATATTGGGATGTCCACATTTTGGTGTATGGTTTTGCTCCCACACAGCCACATGTCTGCTGCCTATGCCCCATGCCCTGAGCTGACATGCTTGCTGTGATACTGACCTGTACTGCCTCTATGCTATTATTTTGTATGTTTTGTCTGGACACTGCACTACGACTGACATGGTGAATATGATGATGCTATTGCCTTGAGTCCAACTATCTCTTCTCTTCCACTGACAGACAGTGGCGTTACGAAACATGAGGGGGCCCCCTAGCAAAGTACATGGATGGGGCCCCCCCAAGCTCCGCACCACTCAAGATCTCTCAGGCTAGCGACCCGCCATACTGCAGGGGCTGCGGGGGCTATTGCTACTCCAATACTGCCGTTATAAGTAACCCTGGATGGTGGAGTTAACAGTTGAGCTTAGTCTGCCTGCAGTCTATTGTAGGTGGTGGTCTATCCACTACAGGGTCCCTGCCATCAGTACGCTGGGGAAGTTTGCCCGATTTTAGGTGGTTTCCTAATGCAGACTTCTGTCAGGATATGCAACATCGGGCCCACTCTTCGTTCGGTTTTGCCAAAAGTGCATCCACTGTTCCTTCTCTTTCACACCTCCTTCCTTCCTCTGGCTTTCTATTTCTTCCTTTCCATTATTTCTGAGCATCCTATCTTTTCTTCATTCTCACCCCAGCCTGTTTCTTTCTATTCTCTATCACTTTTATCTATCTATATCACTTTTATCTCCAACTTTTTCTCTCCCATCCCATCAAAATCATTCCACTATGCTTTTCCTATCTCCTGTACAGTATTTCTCTCCCTTTCTCTGCTCTTTTTATGCTATCTGCTTTGTATTCCCTTCATCCATTTTCTCACCCTCTCCATTCCCTACCTCTCTTTTTAGGTCTCGCCTGACCCAGCGCATGCGCTGGGCTGGTGAGACTTTTAGTGAGGGCTCAAAAAATGCTACCATGGCCAGCCTAGAGCTACAGTGCATGTGCGCGGGCACGCGCCTTGGTGCAGAGGCACCTTATGGCAAACCTCATCATGCTCATTAAGCGCCCGCAATCACTTTCACTTTTGCCCGCGATCACTTTTGCGGCACCCCTTTGAGGTTCTCGTTCAAAGAACATCAAACATCAAAGAACATGTTGTTGTGTTAATGCTTTGCTGCACCCGTTTCACTTACAATGTGCTTTCTCTTTCCACAAACGTGATGTTTGTGTTCCTTTATTTTGATATGCTTTTAGTATTACTGTCACACACACAACCACAACCACACGCACAACCACACACACAACCACACACACACACACACACACACACACACACACACACAACCACACACACACAACCACAACCACACACATATTTAACCACACACACAACCACACACACACACAACCACACCCTGAACCACACACACACACAACAACCACACACACAACCACACAAACAACCACACATACAACCCCACACACAACCACACACACAACCACACATAACCACAACCACACACACAACCACACACACAACCATACACACAACCACACACAACCACACACACAACCACACACACAACCACACACACACACACAACCACACACACAACCACACACAACCACACACACACAACCACAACCACACACACACAAAACCACACAAACAACCCTCACACAACCACACCCACAACCACACCCACAACCACTCCCACAACCACACCCACAACCACATGCGCACACACACAATCACACACACACAACCACACACACCCACCCACACCCACACACACAACCACACACAATCATACACACAACCACCACACACATACAACCACACACAACCACACACACAACCACAACCACAGCCACACAACCACACACAACCACACACACAACCACAACCACACACGCAAGCACACACACACACACACAACCACACACACAACCACACCCAACCACACCCAACCACACACCCAACCACACACCCAAACACACACAACCACACACACAACCATGCACAACTACACCCACAAGCACACACACACAACCACAACCACACACAACCACACACACACACACAACCACACACACAACCACAACCACACACAACCACACAACCAACCACACACAACCACACAACCACATACAACCACACACACACAACCACACACAACCACACCCAACCACACCCTTAGCCACACACAACCACACAAAACCACACAAACAACCACACACACAACCACACAAACAACCACACACACACAACCACACCCACAACCACACCCACACCCAACCACACCCACAACCACACCCAACCACACCCACACCCACAACCACACACACACCCAACCACACCCAAAACCACACACACACAACCACAACCACACACACAACTACAAACACAATGACACACACAACACACACAACCACACACACAAACCAACACACACACAACCACACACAAATACACCCACACACACAACCACACACACAACAACACACAACCACACACACAACCACACCCCCACACACAACCATACACAACCACACACACAAACACACACAACCACACACACAACCACAACCACACACACAACCACACACAACCACACACAACCAACCACACACAACCACACACAACCACACACACACAACCACACAGACACACAACCACACCCAACCACACATCCACACACACACCCACAACCACACCCGTACCCACAACCGTACCCACACACAACCACAAACACACACACAACCACACACACAACCACACATGCAACCACAACCACACATGCAACCACACACAAAACCACACACACAACCACACACACAACCACATACACACAACCACACACAACCACACACACAACCACACACAACCATGCACACAACCACACACACAATCACACATACAACCACACACACAACCACACACACACAACCACAAACACACACACATACATCCACACACACACAACCACACACAGACAACCACACACACACACAACCACAACCACACATACAACCACACATACAATCACACACACAACCACACACACAACCGCACACACAACCACACACACACAACCACACACACACAACCACACACACACACACAACCACACACACACATCCACACAACCACACACACATACAACCACACACACACACACAACCACACACAACCAGACAACCACACCCAACCACACAACCATGCACACACATAACCACACATACACAACCACACACACACACAACCACACACAACCACACACAGAACCACACACACACACAACCACATACACACACAATCACAACCACACACACACAACCACACACACACAACCACACATCCACACACACCCACAACCGCACCCACAACCGCATCCACACCCACAACCACACCCACAACCACACCCACAACCACACCCACACACACACACAATCACACACACCCACAACTACACACACAACCACACACACACAACCACACACAGACACACAACCACACACACACACAACCACACAAACCACACACACACACCAACACAAACACAACCACACACACACACATCTACACACACACACACACACACAACCACACACAACCACACACACAGCCACACTAAGCATTGGCATAGCCAATAGGTCTCGCCTTTGGGACCTTATAAGTGTTTAGCCAAGCAACAGTTGATGTGGTTGCACCAAGGATATTGTGCTGCATATCTAAATACTTAGAAGGTCCCAAAAGCGAGACCTATTGGCTATGCCAATGCTTGTTCTCTTTTATACCCCAGCTGACCTTGTCCCTATAGCACCTTGTGATTTCTTTCCTTCATACTTTTTCGCTGGGTCCCTTGATTAGCACTTCCAGTGCATTCCTATCTATCACTATGCTCTTCATCAATCCTGTGCAGACCTTATTGCCCTTCTTCTTCCTCGTAGTCTCCCAGAACCCCTAGCATCAAAGGTTGTATTTGTTTACTCCAGAGTCTTCACTGGTGTCTCTAGAGAGGCCAGATGGTGCTTGTTCCCCATTGCTATTTGTCCTGGCTCTCGTAGTGCCCACCACCACAGCTGTTCAATGTATTGGGTGACGACACAGAAAAAACAGACACTGCACCTTGCCACACACATTAAATTGTCCAACTACATTTTGTAGCAAATCGGTGCCGTTTGATTACATTGTATGAATCAATCTCTCTCTGTCTCTGTCTCTATCTGTGTGTGTCTGTGTCTCTGTGTCCGTGTCTCTGTCTCTGTGCCTGTGTCTCTGTGTCTTTCTCTGTGTCTGTGTCTCTGTGTCTCTGTCTCTATCTCCATCTACATACATACAAACAGATAGAAAAAGCCCACTGATGGAGGAGAGGATTTTGCTGGAGTGGGGGACACATTCTTACCTCTGACCCACCACAAGCACTTTTTGTTTTGGGCCATGTATAATAGCCTTGTTCAAACCCCATCACTTACCTTATCACTCATACAGCATTCTCGCTGTATTCGGTACAGTGACATTGCAATGTTGTTGTGGACTTTTATGCAAACAAGAAAAAGATCCCCCACCAGGGCAATACCTCATACCCAGAGACATCCACATTGACACAACTCCCAAAATCCCCCAGGCATATTCCAATATAGGAAAAGGTAAAACAAGAGTATATTACATGAGGTGCATCTATTAGGTCAGCACATTTGCTTAAAAGGGATGTACACTTTTCTTATGGTCAGAGTATGTTTATCAGCATTTTCAATCAGCTGTGACATTAGTAAACCTGGTCTTGGAATCTCTCCCTGCTGCCTTTTAATTTTGATAATTCATTGGTGTTCACACTCTGATAATAAATTGTATAGACCAGGTAGGGCTAAGGTTTTTAACACATGCAACTGTCTGTTACCATTCTTGATGCACAAACAACAGTTGATGGACAGAATGCAGAACAATGTCATACATTCACCCAGTACAGAGATCTGGGCCTAAATCCATCGTTTTTTTGCTCACCATGCCGTTCCAGTTTGAACCCAGCCATATGCAAATCAGTCTTTACCCTGTGCCTCATGGGAACAGTCCAGCCCGAACTGCCAAGCCAGGTCCTCCCTGGACTGGAAACAAGCATCCTACGACCGGTTTCGGGGGTTCACCCATCTGCAGCCAGGATAGCTTGATTCCAGTGGCATGGAGAGCAAGGGACCCACGTCTGGGCATTCCCTTCCCACTCGGGGTGACAAATGCAAAAATAACAGTTGATGGACAGAATGCAGAACAATGTCATACATTCACCCCAGTACAGAGATCTGGGCCTAAATCCATGCGTTTTTTTGCTCACCATGCCGTTTCAGTTTGAACCCAGCCATATGCAAATCAGTCTTGACCCTGTGCCTCATGGGAACAGTCCAGCCTGAACTGCCAAGCCAGGTCCTCCCTGGACTAGAAACAAGCATCCTAGGACCGGTTTCAGGGTCCAAAACGATGGATTAAACCCAGATCTGTGACTGGGGGTGAATGTTTTGCCAATGTGCAACATTTCTCCATCATCTTGTGTGTTTTGCTGTTCGCCCTATGTGGGAAGGGTATGCCCAGACGTGGGTCCCGTGCTCACTACGCCACTGGAGTCAAGCTATCCTGGCTGAAGAGGGGTAAAACCCCGAAACCAGCCCTAGGATGCTTGATTTCGGTCCAGGGAAGACATGGCCTGGCAGTTCGGGCTTGACTGTTCCCATAAGGCACAGGGTCCAGACTGATTTGCATATGGCCATGTCCGAACTGGGGTGGCGTGGTGAGCAAAATAACAATGGATTAAACCCAGATCTGGGATTGGGGGTGAATGTTTTGCCAATGTGCAACATTCCGTCCATCATCTTGTGTGTTTTGCTGTTCGCCCTATGTGGGAAGGGTATGCCCAGACGTGGATCCCCTGCTCACTACGCCACTGGAGTCAAGCTATCCTGGCTGAAGAGGGGTGAAACCCCGAAACCGGTCCTAGGATGCTTGATTCCGGTCCAGGGAAGACATGGCCTGGCAGTTCGGGCTGGACTGTTCCCATGAGGCACAGGGTCAAGACTGATTTGCATATGGCCATGTCTGAACTGGGGTGGCGTGGTAAGCAAAATAACGATGTATTAAACCCAGATCTGTGACTGGGGGTGTATGTTTTGCCAATGTGCAACCTTCCGTCCATCATCTTGTGTGTTTTGCTGTTTGCCCTATGTGGGAAGGGTATGCCCAGACGTGGGTCCCGTGCTCACTATGCCACTGGAGTCAAGCTATCCTGGCTAAAGAGGGGTGAAACCCCGAAATCGGTCCTAGGATGCTTGATTCCGGTCCAGGGAAGACATGGCCTGGCAGTTCGGGCTGGACTGTTCCCATGAGGCACAGGGTCAAGACTGATTTGCATATGGCCATGTCTGAACTGGGGTGGCGTGGTGAGCAAAATAACGATGGATTAAACCCAGATCTGTGACTGTGGGTGAATGTTTTGCCAATGTGCAACATTCCGTCCATCATGTTGTGTGTTCTGCTGTTCGCCCTATGTGGGAAGGGTAAGCCCAGATGTGGGTTCCGTGCTCACTACGCCACTGGAGTCAAGCTATCCTGGCTGAAGAGGGTTGAAACCCCGAAACCGGTCCTAGGATGCTTGATTCCGGTCCAGGGAAGACATGGCCTGGCAGTTCGGGCTGGACTGTTCCCATGAGGCACAGGGTCAAGACTGATTTGCATATGGCCATGTCTGAACTGGGGTGGCGTGGTGAGCAAAATAACGATGGATTAAACCCAGATCTGTGACAGGGGGTGAATGTTTTGCCAATGTGCAACATTCCGTCCATCATCTTGTGTGTTTTGCTGTTCGCCCTATGTGGGAAGGGTATGCCCAGACGTGGGTCTCGTGTTCACTAAGCCACTGGAGTCAAGCTATCCTGGCGGAAGAGGGGTGAAACCCCGAAACCGGTCCTAGGATGCTTGATTCCGGTCCAGGGAAGACATGGCCTGGCAGTTCGGGCTGGACTGTTCCCATGAGGCACAGGGTCAAGACTGATTTGCATATGGCCATGTCTGAACTGGGGTGGCGTGGTGAGCAAAATAACGATGGATTAAACCCAGATCTGTGACTGGGGGTGACTGTTTTGCCAAATGTGCAACATTCTGTCCATCATCTTGTGTGTTTTACTGTTTGCCCTATGTGGGAAGGGTATGCCCAGACGTGGGTCCCGTGCTCACTACGCCACTGGAGTCAAGCTATCCTGGCTGAAGAGGGGTGAAACCCCGAAACCGGTCCTAGGATGCTGGACTGTTCCCATGAGGCACAGGGTCAAGACTGATTTGCATATGGCCATGTCTGAACTGGGGTGGCGTGGTGAGCAAAATAACGATGGATTAAACCCAGATCTGTGACTGGGGGTGACTGTTTTGCCAAATGTGCAACATTCTGTCCATCATCTTGTGTGTTTTGCTGTTTGCCCTATGTGGGAAGGGTATGCCCAGACGTGGGTCCCGTGCTCACTATGCCACTGGAGTCAAGCTATCCTGGCTAAAGAGGGGTGAAACCCCGAAATCGGTCCTAGGATGCTTGATTCCGGTCCAGGGAAGACATGGCCTGGCAGTTCGGGCTGGACTGTACCCATGAGGCACAGGGTCAAGACTGATTTGCATATGGCCATGTCTGAACTGGGGTGGCGTGGTGAGCAAAATAACGATGGATTAAACCCAGATCTGTGACTGTGGGTGAATGTTTTGCCAATTTGCAACATTCTGTCCATCATCTTGTGTGTTTTGCTGTTCGCCCTATGTGGGAAGGGTAAGCCCAGATGTGGGTCCAGTGCTCACTACGCCACTGGAGTCAAGCTATCCTGGCTGAAGAGGGGTGAAACCCCGAAACCGGTCCTAGGATGCTTGATTCCGGTCCAGGGAAGACATGGCCTGGCAGCACGGGCTGGAATGTTCCCTGAAGTCCTTACGTTTGAAAAAGCGGTTCTGAAGGACTATGAATTGGGCCTCAGTCACACCAAACAAGGTTTTTGCAACCTGTCCAATTTAGAGAGACAATGTGTCTCCAATTTGGGTAATGATCCCCTTATCACGATCAAGCCAGCTGATAAGGGGGGAGCGACGGTAATTATGGACACAGAGGTCTACAGACAAGAATGTCATAGACAGCTAGAGAACACTAATTTCTATACTCGTATTGCGCTAGATCCAACAAGGCGATTACAGTTGAAAATTAAGTCCTTGGTAGAGGAAGGGAGAGAGGCTGGCTGGATTACGAAAAATGAGGCCGATTTCCTGATCCAAAAAAATCCCAAAATACCAGCCTTCTATGCCCTCCCAAAAATCCACAAGAGTCAGCGACCCCCTCCTGGGAGGCCAATAGTATCTGGAATTGGGTCCCTTCTAGAACCTCTATCGAAATTTGTGGACCATTTCCTCCGTCCATTTGTATCTTTAATGCCATCGTATCTACAGGATACCAAACACGTCTTGCAACATCTTGAATCCCTCTCCTTTGACCCCAATAGTCAATTGATGGCCACATACGACGTGGAAGCGTTGTATACGAATATACCGCAGGATGCCACTTTAGAGACAATACGGGATCTATTAGAGAGTAACCCACGTGATGACCAAACACCCAATGATTTTGTTATGCAATGTGCGACACTGGCACTAAAAGAAAACTTTTTTAGTTTTGAAGGCCAATTGTACTGGCAAACAACTGGTACTTCCATGGGGAGTACCTGTGCACCCAGTATGGCCAATCTGTACATGCATAATTTTGAGACTCAACACATCTATCCTCTACACAATCCTTACCATGACCAACTGAAACTGTGGAAACGCTATATAGATGACATCCTGGTCATCTGGGAAGGTGACCAGGAGTCTCTAGAAGACTTTTCTATATGGCTCAATACACGGGATACCAACTTGAGGTTTACTGGTGAGAATAATAACTTCTCCATTCCCTTCTTGGACCTTCGACTATACCCCAAAGATGGGAGGATCCACACTGAGCTATATCAGAAACCGATGGCCCGTAACTCCCTACTGAGCTTTCATAGCTTCCACCCAAGGGCATTACTCACCAATCTTCCAGTCGGTCAATTTCTTAGACTGAGGAGAAACTGTTCAGAATTGGTGCAGTATTATAAACATGCAAAGAAACTAACTGATGAATTAACTACACGACACTATCCAGCACAATTGGTAAAAAGAGCGGCAAAAAGAGCACGCAACAATGACAGGGGGGCACTCCTGGAAACATACACCAAACCAAAATCAGACAAATTGGTATGTGTGACAACTTTCAGCAACTTAACTACAAATGTAAAAAGGGCAATCAACAAGAATTGGCACATACTCAATACAGGCAAGCTGACATTGGACCCACCTCTGTTTGCATTGAAACGGAGCAGTAACTTGCAGGACCTCATGGTACATACACGACCAAGAACCGTTGCACATCACAACAGCCAGACAACACTATGGAACACTAATCCTGTGGTTGGTCATTTTCCATGCGGATCCTGTTCGTGCTGCCCCTTCACCAGTCACACTACAGAGCTGGACATTTTACCGGGGAGACCATGGAAATTGAATAACCACACCAACTGCAACACCAGTGGGGTTATATATATGACTAAGTGCCCTTGTAATTTGATTTACATTGGAATGACATGTCGCAAGGTACGACAAAGAATTACTGAGCATCGTAGTACCATCCGATGCAGAAAATCGAATACACGAATGACTAGGCATTACCTTGAGAAGGGCCACACAGAAAATGACCTTCAGTGGGTCATTATTGACAAACCTCACTATGATACTAATATGGGACCATTGGAACAAGTTCTATTCCGCCGTGAACAACGGTGGGTGTTCCGTCTCAAAAGCCACTTGAGGGGTCTGAATGAAGATATTCCCTGGTGTTCTGTGTAACCTCATCCGGGTCTCCTGTATCAGCTTCTCCCATTTGTAGTTGCCGCACAACACCACACATTTATGTTGCGTTACTGGGCTGATTCCCTTTGGGATAGACAGCCTAATACATGCATTACATATGTAACTACCAATACTATGGGCTTCGGAATTGGTAACTGGCTCTGTATTTTGAAACTTTTTTATGGAGTGCTTCCATGTATTTAGCCACCATTTCTGCATGAGTATGACTGTGGCCATATAGCCCCCCCCCCCCCCCCCCCCCCCCCCCCCCCCCCTTTTTGTATAGAGCTCTCGTTTTGCTGATTTTATGGCATATCACACGGAGGCAACACTAGACGTTCTGTGTTTGTCATTCTGTTGTACTTTGACCCGTTTTTTGTTTAGCTGGTGATAACCATCATTATAGCCTTAATACGGCGCATTGTGCTGTATTCAAATCGCGTCT
The DNA here is from genome assembly GCF_964204655.1 of Triturus cristatus. NCBI lineage: Eukaryota > Metazoa > Chordata > Amphibia > Caudata > Salamandridae > Triturus > Triturus cristatus. The sequence goes on along the minus strand of NC_140589.1, from coordinate 237,063,887 downwards.
GGCGCCTCCGCCTTACAGCGAACTACACGTCCCATGATTCTGCGCTGCCCGGAAGTTATTTGTTGCACTTCCGGGTTCACGCGCTCACGATGATTAACGGGAACGCTCATTACCACTGCGAGACGCGCAGCCTTTCCCCAGCGGTTTGGTGCCCCAACTAGGCTGAGCCAGACTAACGAAAGGTAATTCAAGGAGTTACTGTTGTAAATCGGTATTGCTAAGGGTGTTGGAGGTACCGAGTGCCTTGTGACTTACTTTATGTGCATTGTGGAACCCCTTAATTTTGAGAGCTGGCAGCGGGCGAGTGACGCCCTGGAGTGAGTGGCTACAACCAGTTAGGTCATGGATGTTGGGGTTATAAAAGGTTTTTTCAAAACGGGTCAGCGCAGTTTCTACCAACTTTACCTGTAGTGTCAAACTTGATGATTCTAAGAGCTGGGAGCGGGCGAGTGACGCTCTGGACCCACTCGCTGGGAAGATTGATTTGTATGTGTTTTTACTTACATATGATTGTGATTTGGCACACAATACGTACATCTACATGTGAGACGTGACACATACGATTGTGATTTGGCACACAATATGTCCCTTACATCTACATGTGAGACGTGGCATGAAGTGAATGCGTGTCACACCTCTCCATCGTCTCCTCTCCTTCCTTTTGGGACATGAGAATAAGCCTATTTTTATTTTTGAAATACTGCTGTCTGGGTGAATTCTAGATAGTGCTCGCCACACTACATCGATTGAGAGCAACACTTATCTATTAGTGTTTATATATTTCTTCGTGCAACTTGTGTAAACCATTCTGAACCAGTCTTTTATCTTTTTAGCAACCTGTGCTCTTTAGCACCATTCGTCGCAAGGTAGAGGTAAATTAATATTACCCATAGGTGAGTTCCTAGAAAATACTTACTCACCAGAATGTTTTGTGTTTTAATCACGTGTGCAACACATATCACGTGTGTGGTGTTTCTTTTGGGTATGTGGAGGTTGACCTTTTAAGTTGGTATAAATGACAATGAACTGTTAATTTTTTTCAGAGACATTGCACCGGACTGCAGCTGGTCCTTGTGTCATTTATTACCTACCAACGAGTATGGTCTGTAATTCATTTTTAATTATATGAGCAGAGTGATATATTGAGAGGTCCTGATGAATGCCGCGAACAATTAAGTCATCTGGCAGAAACATGTCGACCACCAATTACTAGGATATTTGGTTAATCCTAGATCACCTCATTTTAATCCTAGCTGATGGGAACTACTATTAAAATTGATTTTGTTACCCTGTAGCTAGTTTTACTTACCTACACACTGTTTCTTTTCACACTCTGCCCCTTACTCCCCCTGTCACTTTGGATACCCCCATTAAAACACCTCACGCTCCTCTCTTGTCCCCCTTTTTTGAGAGTTGTAGCCCACACTGTATACCTTGCGGTTACAGTGTGCAAGAGGGGACCCAATGATGAAGCATGTCACCCTCGGGTGAGTGAGGGTTCTCGTCTTTAAAAGAATTATTTTCTTGGCCTCCCTTCCTTATACACACATGTCTCCCTCTTAGGACATAAGCATCTCGTCACTTTTTGTGAGATACATTCATTTGGAGTCAGTGATGTCTGATGCTTTATTTTTCTCCATTATTCGTACCCCTTAGTGTGATATATATTAAGTACGGCAATTGCTGTGGGTCATTAAGTTTTTAGGTTCTCAATTGGTTCGACTGGTTGCCCGTTTGGATTAGACACATTATTCATCCCACAAGCTCATGTTTTGTTAGCAATTATTTCTATACGGACATGACTGAACATACAGGTTTGGCTTTTGATGAGGACACAGTACAGGCAATACTTGATACACCTAGCATCCTAGATACTCATATCTCACAGACTTTATCAAATGCAGAAGAATGGACCAAACTTAGCAACATCAAAAAACATCAAGTACGTACCATTCTACATGCCGCCATCTTGACAGAATATCTTAGAGGCAATATAGCTCCTCCTGGCCTTATTGTATCTAATACCCCTAGATTATTTTTAGACAACAAAGTCTTTGTTACCAACTGGTCCAAAATAGCCTGGCGTTGCACCAGGGACTGGCTCGTGTTGATAATCACGACAGCGAAAGAAACTGCTGATCAACTAGTCATCGAGATCCAATCTCTTGAAACACAACTTAAATCAGGCATACAAATCTCAGTATACAAAAAGAAGCTTGATGAGATTACAAAAAATCTGAACGAGATCAAAGACGACCTGGTCAAATATAAAATCGACAAACTCAAGAAAGATCTTGACAGATTCTCTCTGGAAAAAGTGTATCCCTATACTGCTGACGGTTACCAGGCAGGCCTTACCAAAAAGGGTAATAAGAAAGGTACAAGAGGTTGGCGAAGAGATACAGACGAGTGGACCTCTAACTCTGATGAGTGGAGTGATTCCACTGACTCAGACACAGACCAATCTCTTTTCCGTCAACAGAGACGAGGCAGGGGTAGAGGCAGAGGCTACACTTTCCCCCAGAATCAACAAACACCTTGGTGGCCACCACAACCATGGTCTTTTCCACCTCCTCCTTTTCACCCTGGCCCACCTTATGGTGGCCCGTCTTATCAGCCTTTTTTGGGACAGGGCAGAGGACGAAGGGGACGCAGGAGAGGCAACAGAGGCCAGACACCGGAGACCCCCAGAGTCAATTGGGACCCGGCACTGGAACAGAGAATCACGAGGAGTATGGCAGCCTCCACGAGCGAGCTAACAACTTAATTGTCAACCTGAGCAGCAAATCTCTAACTGAACTGGAGACCTGTGTTCTGTCGAAAGGTCTAGGCTTTGTACCCACTAAACTTGGCGATGACTTTATGACACACAAGGAACTGGCGGAATTCTTTCGGAAAGTACGGCTGTGTTTTTTCTTTAGTGATGCAGAGACAGAAACACAGCATGAGAGTTCCAACACTGGACTGCGCAATAAATCTACTTTCTTGCCCACTTCACAACAGGTTCCACCTGAAGTCCTTACGTTTGAAAAAGCGGTTCTGAAGGACTATGAATTGGGCCTCAGTCACACCAAACAAGGTTTTTGCAACCTGTCCAATTTAGAGAGACAATGTGTCTCCAATTTGGGTAATGATCCCCTTATCACGATCAAGCCAGCTGATAAGGGGGGAGCGACGGTAATTATGGACACAGAGGTCTACAGACAAGAATGTCATAGACAGCTAGAGAACACTAATTTCTATACTCGTATTGCGCTAGATCCAACAAGGCGATTACAGTTGAAAATTAAGTCCTTGGTAGAGGAAGGGAGAGAGGCTGGCTGGATTACGAAAAATGAGGCCGATTTCCTGATCCAAAAAAATCCCAAAATACCAGCCTTCTATGCCCTCCCAAAAATCCACAAGAGTCAGCGACCCCCTCCTGGGAGGCCAATAGTATCTGGAATTGGGTCCCTTCTAGAACCTCTATCGAAATTTGTGGACCATTTCCTCCGTCCATTTGTATCTTTAATGCCATCGTATCTACAGGATACCAAACACGTCTTGCAACATCTTGAATCCCTCTCCTTTGACCCCAATAGTCAATTGATGGCCACATACGACGTGGAAGCGTTGTATACGAATATACCGCAGGATGCCACTTTAGAGACAATACGGGATCTATTAGAGAGTAACCCACGTGATGACCAAACACCCAATGATTTTGTTATGCAATGTGCGACACTGGCACTAAAAGAAAACTTTTTTAGTTTTGAAGGCCAATTGTACTGGCAAACAACTGGTACTTCCATGGGGAGTACCTGTGCACCCAGTATGGCCAATCTGTACATGCATAATTTTGAGACTCAACACATCTATCCTCTACACAATCCTTACCATGACCAACTGAAACTGTGGAAACGCTATATAGATGACATCCTGGTCATCTGGGAAGGTGACCAGGAGTCTCTAGAAGACTTTTCTATATGGCTCAATACACGGGATACCAACTTGAGGTTTACTGGTGAGAATAATAACTTCTCCATTCCCTTCTTGGACCTTCGACTATACCCCAAAGATGGGAGGATCCACACTGAGCTATATCAGAAACCGATGGCCCGTAACTCCCTACTGAGCTTTCATAGCTTCCACCCAAGGGCATTACTCACCAATCTTCCAGTCGGTCAATTTCTTAGACTGAGGAGAAACTGTTCAGAATTGGTGCAGTATTATAAACATGCAAAGAAACTAACTGATGAATTAACTACACGACACTATCCAGCACAATTGGTAAAAAGAGCGGCAAAAAGAGCACGCAACAATGACAGGGGGGCACTCCTGGAAACATACACCAAACCAAAATCAGACAAATTGGTATGTGTGACAACTTTCAGCAACTTAACTACAAATGTAAAAAGGGCAATCAACAAGAATTGGCACATACTCAATACAGGCAAGCTGACATTGGACCCACCTCTGTTTGCATTGAAACGGAGCAGTAACTTGCAGGACCTCATGGTACATACACGACCAAGAACCGTTGCACATCACAACAGCCAGACAACACTATGGAACACTAATCCTGTGGTTGGTCATTTTCCATGCGGATCCTGTTCGTGCTGCCCCTTCACCAGTCACACTACAGAGCTGGACATTTTACCGGGGAGACCATGGAAATTGAATAACCACACCAACTGCAACACCAGTGGGGTTATATATATGACTAAGTGCCCTTGTAATTTGATTTACATTGGAATGACATGTCGCAAGGTACGACAAAGAATTACTGAGCATCGTAGTACCATCCGATGCAGAAAATCGAATACACGAATGACTAGGCATTACCTTGAGAAGGGCCACACAGAAAATGACCTTCAGTGGGTCATTATTGACAAACCTCACTATGATACTAATATGGGACCATTGGAACAAGTTCTATTCCGCCGTGAACAACGGTGGGTGTTCCGTCTCAAAAGCCACTTGAGGGGTCTGAATGAAGATATTCCCTGGTGTTCTGTGTAACCTCATCCGGGTCTCCTGTATCAGCTTCTCCCATTTGTAGTTGCCGCACAACACCACACATTTATGTTGCGTTACTGGGCTGATTCCCTTTGGGATAGACAGCCTAATACATGCATTACATATGTAACTACCAATACTATGGGCTTCGGAATTGGTAACTGGCTCTGTATTTTGAAACTTTTTTATGGAGTGCTTCCATGTATTTAGCCACCATTTCTGCATGAGTATGACTGTGGCCATATAGCCCCCCCCCCCCCCCCCCCTTTTTGTATAGAGCTCTCGTTTTGCTGATTTTATGGCATATCACACGGAGGCAACACTAGACGTTCTGTGTTTGTCATTCTGTTGTACTTTGACCCGTTTTTTGTTTAGCTGGTGATAACCATCATTATAGCCTTAATACGGCGCATTGTGCTGTATTCAAATCGCGTCTGGCGCCTCCGCCTTACAGCGAACTACACGTCCCATGATTCTGCGCTGCCCGGAAGTTATTTGTTGCACTTCCGGGTTCACGCGCTCACGATGATTAACGGGAACGCTCATTACCACTGCGAGACGCGCAGCCTTTCCCCAGCGGTTTGGTGCCCCAACTAGGCTGAGCCAGACTAACGAAAGGTAATTCAAGGAGTTACTGTTGTAAATCGGTATTGCTAAGGGTGTTGGAGGTACCGAGTGCCTTGTGACTTACTTTATGTGCATTGTGGAACCCCTTAATTTTGAGAGCTGGCAGCGGGCGAGTGACGCCCTGGAGTGAGTGGCTACAACCAGTTAGGTCATGGATGTTGGGGTTATAAAAGGTTTTTTCAAAACGGGTCAGCGCAGTTTCTACCAACTTTACCTGTAGTGTCAAACTTGATGATTCTAAGAGCTGGGAGCGGGCGAGTGACGCTCTGGACCCACTCGCTGGGAAGATTGATTTGTATGTGTTTTTACTTACATATGATTGTGATTTGGCACACAATACGTACATCTACATGTGAGACGTGACACATACGATTGTGATTTGGCACACAATATGTCCCTTACATCTACATGTGAGACGTGGCATGAAGTGAATGCGTGTCACACCTCTCCATCGTCTCCTCTCCTTCCTTTTGGGACATGAGAATAAGCCTATTTTTATTTTTGAAATACTGCTGTCTGGGTGAATTCTAGATAGTGCTCGCCACACTACATCGATTGAGAGCAACACTTATCTATTAGTGTTTATATATTTCTTCGTGCAACTTGTGTAAACCATTCTGAACCAGTCTTTTATCTTTTTAGCAACCTGTGCTCTTTAGCACCATTCGTCGCAAGGTAGAGGTAAATTAATATTACCCATAGGTGAGTTCCTAGAAAATACTTACTCACCAGAATGTTTTGTGTTTTAATCACGTGTGCAACACATATCACGTGTGTGGTGTTTCTTTTGGGTATGTGGAGGTTGACCTTTTAAGTTGGTATAAATGACAATGAACTGTTAATTTTTTTCAGAGACATTGCACCGGACTGCAGCTGGTCCTTGTGTCATTTATTACCTACCAACGAGTATGGTCTGTAATTCATTTTTAATTATATGAGCAGAGTGATATATTGAGAGGTCCTGATGAATGCCGCGAACAATTAAGTCATCTGGCAGAAACATGTCGACCACCAATTACTAGGATATTTGGTTAATCCTAGATCACCTCATTTTAATCCTAGCTGATGGGAACTACTATTAAAATTGATTTTGTTACCCTGTAGCTAGTTTTACTTACCTACACACTGTTTCTTTTCACACTCTGCCCCTTACTCCCCCTGTCACTTTGGATACCCCCATTAAAACACCTCACGCTCCTCTCTTGTCCCCCTTTTTTGAGAGTTGTAGCCCACACTGTATACCTTGCGGTTACAGTGTGCAAGAGGGGACCCAATGATGAAGCATGTCACCCTCGGGTGAGTGAGGGTTCTCGTCTTTAAAAGAATTATTTTCTTGGCCTCCCTTCCTTATACACACATGTCTCCCTCTTAGGACATAAGCATCTCGTCACTTTTTGTGAGATACATGTTCCCATGAGGCACAGGGTCAAGACTGATTTGCATATGGCCATGTCTGAACTAGGGTGGCGTGGTGAGCAAAATAACGATGGATTAAACCCAGATCTGTGACTGGGGCTGAATGTTTTGCCAATGTGCAACATTCCGTCCATCATCTTGTGTGTTTTGCTGTTCGCCCTATGTGGGAAGGGTATGCCCAGACGTGGGTTCCGTGCTCACTACGCCACTGGAGTCAAGCTATCCTGGCTGAGGAGGGGTGAAACCCCGAAACCGGTTGTGAGAAGTTGGCCTGAAAAGCTGCAGACAGGCTCAGCTCATGCTAGAGCACCATCACAAATGTTACCAAGCACTCTGCCTCCAGGATTGTTAAGGCCTGCCATAGGAGTGGCTAACAGGTACACATGTGTCTATTTTAAGAGTAGATATAGGTATACTATATCCAAGCAAAGGGTGATTACATGACCTTGCCCCAGCTGAGTGATCCGCCAGTTGTGTCTGATTGGAAGGCCAGGCCAGGGGTGGCATAATACATGCTGCAGCGCCTGGGAGGCCTAGGGTACACCTATGCCCTGGGTACCTAGGGTACACTGTACAGGGTCCAATAAGGTGATCATTACCAATTGGGTATGTACCTAGGGTACATGGAGTCCATTTTAAAGAGAGAGCAGACAGCCTGAGACCCTGAATGGCAGGATCCCAGGCCAACTAAGTCGAAAAACTAGCTAGACACTAGGCAAAAAGTTGGGGGTAACCATAGTCAGATATCCACCTTCCTACACCGGTCCTAGGATGCTCGATTCCGGTCCAGGGAGACATGGCCTGGCAGTTCGAGCTGGACTGTTCCCATGAGGCACAGGGTCAAGACTGATTTGCATATGGCCATGTCTGAACTGGGGTGGCGTGGTGAGCAAAATGACGATGGATTAATCCCAGATCTGTGACTGGGGGTGAATGTTTTGCCAAATGTGCAACATTCTGTCCATCATCTTGCGTGTTTTGCTGTTCGCCCTATGTGGGAAGGGTATGCCCAGACGTGGGTCCCGTGCTCACTACGCCACTGGAGTCAAGCTATCCTGGCTGAAGAGGGGTGAAACCCCGAAACCGGTCCTAGGATGCTTGATTCCGGTCCAGGGAAGACATGGCCTGGCAGTTCGGGCTGGACTGTTCCCATGAGGCACAAGGTCAAGACTGATTTGCATATGGCCATGTCTGAACTGGGGTGGCGTGGTGAGCAAAATAACGATGGATTAAACCCAGATCTGTGACTGTGGGTGAATGTTTTGCCAATGTGCAACATTCCGTCCATCATCTTGTGTGTTTTGCTGTTCGCCCTATGTGGGAAGGGTAAGCCCAGATGTGGGTCCCGTGCTCACTACGCCACTGGAGTCAAGCTATCCTGGCTGAAGAGGGGTGAAACCCCGAAACCGGTCCTAGGATGCTTGATTCCGGTCCAGGGAAGACATGGCCTGGCAGTTCGGGCTGGACTGTTCCCATGAGGCACAGGGTCAAGACTGATTCGCATATGGCCATGTCTGAACTGGGGTGGCGTGGTGAGCAAAATAACGATGGATTAAACCCAGATCTGTGACTGGGGCTGAATGTTTTGCCAATGTGCAATATTCCGTCCATCATCTTGTGTGTTTTGCTGTTCGCCCTATGTGGGAAGGGTATGCCCAGACGTGGGTACCGTGCTCACTACGCCACTGGAGTCAAGCTATCCTGGCTGAGGAGGGGTGAAACCAAGAAACCGGTTGTGAGAAGTTGGCCTGAAAAGCTGCAGACAGGCTAAGCTCATGCTAGAGCACCATCTCACATGTTACCAAGCACTCTGCCTCCAGGATTGTTAAGGCCTGCCATAGGAGTGGCTCACAGGTACACATGTGTCTATTTTAAGGGTAGATATAGGTATACAATATCCAAGCAAAGGGTGATTACACGACCTTGCCCCAGCTGAGTGATCAGCCAGTTGTGTCTGATTGGAAGGCCAGGCCAGGGGTGGCATAATACATGCTGCAGCACCTGGGAGGCCTAGGGTACACCTATGCCCTGGGTACCTAGGGTACACTGTACAGGGTCCAATAAGGAGATCATTACCAATTGGGTATGTACCTAGGGTACATGGAGTCCATTTTAAAGAGAGAGCAGACAGCCTGAGACCCTGAATGGCAGGATCTCAGGCCAACTAAGTCAAAAAACCAGCTAGACACTAGGCAAAAAGTTGGGGGTAACCATAGTCAGATATCCACCTTCTTACACCGGTCCTAGGATGCTTGATTCCGGTCCAGGGAGACATGGCCTGGCAGTTCGAGCTGGACTGTTCCCATGAGGCACAGGGTCAAGACTGATTTGCATATGGCCATGTCTGAACTGGGGTGGCGTGGTAAGCAAAATAACGATGTATTAAACCCAGATCTGTGACTGGGGTGAATATTGCCAATGTGCAACATTCTGTCCATCATCTTGTGTGTTTTGCTGTTCGCCCTCTGTGGGAAGGGTATGCCCAGACGTGGGTCCTGTGCTCACTACGCCACTGGAGTCAAGCTATCCTGGCTGAAGAGGGGTGAAACCCCCGAAACCGGTCCTAGGATGCTTGATTCCGGTCCAGGGAAGACATGGCCTGGCAGTTCGGGCTGGACTGTTCCCATGAGGCACAGGGTCAAGACTGATTTGCATATGGCCATGTCTGAACTGGGGTCGCGTGGTGAGCAAAATAACGATGGATTAAACCCAGATCTGTGACTGGGGGTGTATGTTTTGCCAATGTGCAACCTTCCGTCCATCATCTTGTGTGTTTTGCTGTTCGCCCTATGTGGGAAGGGTATGCCCAGACGTGGGTCCCGTGCTCACTATGCCACTGGAGTCAAGCTATCCTGGCTAAAGAGGGGTGAAACCCCGAAATCGGTCCTAGGATGCTTGATTCCGGTCCAGGGAAGACATGGCCTGGCAGTTCGGGCTGGACTGTTCCCATGAGGCACAGGGTCAAGACTGATTTGCATATGGCCATGTCTGAACTGGGGTGGCGTGGTGAGCAAAATAACGATGGATTAAACCCAGATCTGTGACTGTGGGTGAATGTTTTGCCAATGTGCAACATTCCGTCCATCATGTTGTGTGTTCTGCTGTTCGCCCTATGTGGGAAGGGTAAGCCCAGATGTGGGTTCCGTGCTCACTACGCCACTGGAGTCAAGCTATCCTGGCTGAAGAGGGTTGAAACCCCGAAACCGGTCCTAGGATGCTTGATTCCGGTCCAGGGAAGACATGGCCTGGCAGTTCGGGCTGGACTGTTCCCATGAGGCACAGGGTCAAGACTGATTTGCATATGGCCATGTCTGAACTGGGGTGGCGTGGTGAGCAAAATAACGATGGATTAAACCCAGATCTGTGACAGGGGGTGAATGTTTTGCCAATGTGCAACATTCCGTCCATCATCTTGTGTGTTTTGCTGTTCGCCATATGTGGGAAGGGTATGCCCAGACGTGGGTCTCGTGTTCACTAAGCCACTGGAGTCAAGCTATCCTGGCGGAAGAGGGGTGAAACCCCGAAACCGGTCCTAGGATGCTTGATTCTGGTCAAGGGAAGACATGGCCTGGCAGTTCGGGCTGGACTGTTCCCATGAGGCACAGGGTCAAGACTGATTTGCATATGGCCATGTCTGAACTGGGGTGGCGTGGTGAGCAAAATAACGATGGATTAAACCCAGATCTGTGACTGGGGGTGACTGTTTTGCCAAATGTGCAACACTCTGACCATCATCTTGTGTGTTTTGCTGTTTGCCCTATGTGGGAATGGTATGCCCAGACGTGGGTCCCGTGCTCACTACGCCACTGGAGTCAAGCTATCCTGGCTGAAGAGGGGTGAAACCCCGAAACCGGTCCTAGGATGCTTGATTCCGGTCCAGGGAAGACATGGCCTGGCAGTTCGGGCTGGACTGTTCCCATGAGGCACAGGGTCAAGACTGATTTGCATATGGCCATGTCTGAACTGGGGTGGCGTGGTGAGCAAAATAACGATGGATTAAACCTAGGTCTGTGACTGTGGGTGAATGTTTTGCCAATGTGCAACATTCCGTCCATCATCTTGTGTGTTTTGCTGTTCGCCCTATGTGGGAAGGGTAAGCCCAGATGTGGGTCCAGTGCTCACTACGCCACTGGAGTCAAGCTATCCTGGCTGAAGAGGGGTGAAACCCCGAAACCGGTCCTAGGATGCTTGATTCCGGTCCAGGGAAGACATGGCCTGGCAGCACGGGCTGGAATGCTCCCATGAGGCACAGGGTCAAGACTGATTTGCATATGGCCATGTCTGAACTGGGGTGGCGTGGTGAGCAAAATAATGATGGATTAAACCCAGATCTGTGACTGGGGCTGAATGTTTTGCCAATGTGCAACATTCCGTCCATCATCTTGTGTGTTTTGCTGTTCGCCCTATGTGGGAAGGGTATGCCCAGACGTGGGTTCCATGCTCACTACGCCACTGGAGTCAAGCTATCCTGGCTGAGGAGGGGTGAAACCCCGAAACCGGTTGTGAGAAGTTGGCCTGAAAAGCTGCAGACAGGCTCAGCTCATGCTAGAGCACCATCACAAATGTTACCAAGCACTCTGCCTCCAGGATTGTTAAAGCCTGCCATAGGAGTGGCTAACAGGTACACATGTGTCTATTTTAAGAGTAGATATAGGTATACTATATCCAAGCAAAGGGTGATTACACGACCTTGCCCCAGCTGAGTGATCTGCCAGTTGTGTCTGATTGGAAGGCCAGGCCAGGGGTGGCATAATACATGCTGCAGCGCCTGGGAGGCCTAGGGTACACCTATGCCCTGGGTACCTAGGGTTCACTGTACAGGGTCCAATAAGGTGATCATTACCAATTGGGTATGTACCTAGGGTACATGGAGTCCATTTTAAAGAGAGAGCAGACAGCCTGAGACCCTGAATGGCAGGATCCCAGGCCAACTAAGTCGAAAAACCAGCTAGACACTAGGCAAAAAGTTGGGGGTAACCATAGTCAGATATTCACCTTCCTACACCGGTCCTAGGATGCTTGATTCCGGTCCAGGGAGACATGGCCTGGCAGTTCGAGCTGGACTGTTCCCATGAGGCACAGGGTCAAGACTGATTTGCATATGGCCATGTCTGAACTGGGGTGGCGTGGCGAGCAAAATAACGATGGATTAAACCCAGATTTGTGACTGGGGGTGAATGTTTTGCCAATGTGCAACATTCCGTCCATCATCTTGTGTGTTTTGCTGTTCGCCCTATGTGGGAAGGGTATGCCCAGACGTGGGTCCCATGCTCACTACGCCACTGGAGTCAAGCTATCCTGGCTGAAGAGGGGTGAAACCCCAAAACCGGTCCTAGGATGCTTGATTCCGGTCCAGGGAAGACATTGCCTGGCAGTTCGGGCTGGACTGTTCCCATGAGGCACAGGGTCAAGACCTATTTGCATATGGCCATGTCTGAACTGGGGTGATGTGGTGAGCAAAATAACGATGGATTAAACCCAGATCTGTGACTGGGGGTGAATGTTTTGCCAATGTGCAACATTCCGTCCATCATCTTGTGTGTTTTGCTGTTTGCCCTATGTGGGAAGGGTATGCCCAGACGTGGGTCCCGTGCTCACTACGCCACTGGAGTCAAGCTATCCTGGCTGAAGAGGGGTGAAACCCTGAAACCGGTCCTAGGATGCTCGATTCCGGTCCAGGGAAGACATGGCCTGGCAGTTCGGGCTGGACTGTTCCCATGAGGCACAGGGTCAAGACTGATTTGCATATGGCCATGTCTGAACTGGGGTGGCGTGGTGAGCAAAATGACGATGGATTAATCCCAGATCTGTGACTGGGGGTGAATGTTTTGCCAAATGTGCAACATTCTGTCCATCATCTTGTGTGTTTTGCTGTTCGCCCTATGTGGGAAGGGTATGCCCAGACGTGGGTCCCGTGCTCACTACGCCACTGGAGTCAAGCTATCCTGGCTGAAGAGGGGTGAAACCCCGAAACCGGTCCTAGGATGCTTGATTCCGGTCCAGGGAAGACATGGCCTGGCAGTTCGGGCTGGACTGTTCCCATGAGGCACAGGGTCAAGACTGATTTGCATATGGCCATGTCTGAACTGGGGTGGCGTGGTGAGCAAAATAACGATGGATTAAACCCAGATCTGTGACTGGGGCTGAATGTTTTGCCAATGTGCAATATTCCGTCCATCATCTTGTGTGTTTTGCTGTTCGCCCTATGTGGGAAGGGTATGCCCAGACGTGGGTACCGTGCTCACTACGCCACTGGAGTCAAGCTATCCTGGCTGAGGAGGGTTGAAACCAAGAAACCGGTTGTGAGAAGTTGGCCTGAAAAGCTGCAGACAGGCTAAGCTCATGCTAGAGCACCATCTCACATGTTACCAAGCACTCTGCCTCCAGGATTGTTAAGGCCTGCCACAGGAGTGGCTCACAGGTACACATGTGTCTATTTTAAGGGTAGATATAGGTATACAATATCCAAGCAAAGGGTGATTACACGACCTTGCCCCAGCTGAGTGATCAGCCAGTTGTGTCTGATTGGAAGGCCAGGCCAGGGGTGGCATAATACATGCTGCAGCACCTGGGAGGCCTAGGGTACACCTATGCCCTGGGTACCTAGGGTACACTGTACAGGGTCCAATAAGGTGATCATTACCAATTGGGTATGTTCCTAGGGTACATGGAGTCCATTTTAAAGAGAGAGCAGACAGCCTGAGACCCTGAATGGCAGGATCTCAGGCCAACTAAGTCAAAAAACCAGCTAGACACTAGGCACAAAGTTGGGGGTAACCATAGTCAGATATCCACCTTCCTACACCGGTCCTAGGATGTTTGATTCCGGTCCAGGGAGACATGGCCTGGCAGTTCGAGCTGGACTGTTCCCATGAGGCACAGGGTCAAGACTGATTTGCATATGGCCATGTCTGAACTGGGGTGGCGTGGCGAGCAAAATAATGATGGATTAAACCCAGATTTGTGACTGGGGGTGAATGTTTTGCCAATGTGCAACATGCCGTCCATCATCTCGTGTGTTTTGCTGTTCGCCCTATGTGGGAAGGGGATGCCCAGACGTGGGTCCCGTGCTCACTACGCCACTGGAGTCAAGCTATCCTGGCTGAAGAGGGGTGAAACCCCGAAACCGGTCCTAGGATGCTTGATTCCGGTCCATGGAAGATATGGCCTGGCAGTTCGGGCTGGACTGTTCCCATGAGGCACAGGGTCAAGACCTATTTGCATATGGCCATGTCTGAACTGGGGTGGCGTGGTGAGCAAAATAACGATGGATTATACCCAGATCTGTGACTGGGGGTGTATGTTTTGCCAATGTGCAACATTCCGTCCATCATCTTGTGTGTTTTGCTGTTCGCCCTATGTGGGAAGGGTATGCCCAGACGTGGGTCCCGTACTCACTATGCCACTGGAGTCAAGCTATCCTGGCTAAAGAGGGGTGAAACCCCGAAACCGGTCCTAGGATGCTTGATTCCGGTACAGGGAAGACATGGCCTGGCAGTTCGGGCTGGACTGTACCCATGAGGCACAGGGTCAAGAGTGATTTGCATATGGCCATGTCTGAACTGGGGTGGTGCTGGGGAGGTGTGGTGAGCAAAATAACGATGGATTAAACCCATATCTGTGACAGGGGGTGAATGTTTTGCCAATGTGCAACATTCCGTCCATCATCTTGTGTGTTTTGCTGTTCGCCCTATGTGGGAAGGGTATGCCCAGACGTGGGTCTCGTGCTCACTACGCCACTGGAGTCAAGCTATCCTGGTGGAAGAGGGGTGAAACACCGAAACCGGTCCTAGGATGCTTGATTCCGGTCCGGGGAAGACATGGCATGGCAGTTCGGGCTGGACTGTTCCCATGAGGCACAGGGTCAAGACTGATTTGCATATGGCCATGTCTGAACTGGGGTGGCGTGGTGAGCAAAATAACGATGGATTAAACCCAGATCTGTGACTGTGGGTGAATGTTTTGCCAATGTGCAACATTCCGTCCATCATCTTGTGTGTTTTGCTGTTCGCCCTATGTGGGAAGGGTAAGCCCAGATGTGGGTCCCGTGCTCACTACGCCACTGGAGTCAAGCTATCCTGGCTGAAGAGGGGTGAAACCCCGAAACCGGTCCTAGGATGCTTGATTCCGGTCCAGGGAAGACATGGCCTGGCAGCACGGGCTGGACTGTTCCCATGAGGCACAGGGTCAAGACTGATTTGTATATGGCCATGTCTGAACTGGGGTGGCGTGGTGAGCAAAATAATGATGGATTAAACCCAGATCTGTGACTGGGGCTGAATGTTTTGCCAATGTGCAACATTCCGTCCATCATCTTGTGTGTTTTGCTGTTCGCCCTATGTGGGAAGGGTATGCCCAGACGTGGGTACCGTGCTCACTACGCCACTGGAGTCAAGCTATCCTGGCTGAGGAGGGGTGAAACCCCGAAACCGGTTGTGAGAAGTTGGCCTGAAAAGCTGCAGACAGGCTCAGCTCATGCTAGAGCACCATCTCAAATGTTACCAAGCACTCTGCCTCCAGGATTGTTAAGGCCTGCCATAGGAGTGGCTAACAGGTACACATGTGTCTATTTTAAGAGTAGATATAGGTATACTATATCCAAGCAAAGGGTGATTACATGACCTTGCCCCAGCTGAGTGATCAGCCAGTTGTGTCTGATTGGAAGGCCAGGCCAGGGGTGGCATAATACATGCTGCAGCGCCTGGGAGGCCTAGGGTACACCTATGCCCTGGGTACCTAGGGTACACTGTACAGGGTCCAATAAGATGATCATTACCAATTGGGTATGTACCTAGGGTACATGGAGTCCATTTTAAAGAGAGAGCAGACAGCCTGAGACCATGAATGACAGGATCCCAGGCCAACTAAGTCGAAAAACCAGCTAGACACTAGGCAAAAAGTTGGGGGTAACCATAGTCAGATATCCACCTTCCTACACCAGTCCTAGGATGCTTGATTCATGTCCAGGGAGACATGGCCTGGCAGTTCGAGCTGGACTGTTCCCATGAGGCACAGGGTCAAGACTGATTTGCATGTGGCCATGTCTGAACTGGGGTGGCGTGGTGAGCAAAATAACGATGGATTAAACCCAGATCTGTGATTGGGGGTGAATGTTTTGCCAATGTGCAACATTCCGTCCATCATCTTGTGTGTTTTGCTGTTCGGCCTATGTGGGAAGGGTATGCCCAGACGTGGATCCCGTGCTCACTACGCCACAGGAGTCAAGCTATCCTGGCTGAAGAGGGGTGAAACCCCGAAACCGGTCCTAGGATGCTTGATTCCGGTCCAGGGAAGACATGGCCTGGCAGTTTGGGCTGGACTGTTCCCATGAGGCACAGGGTCAAGACTGATTTGCATATGGCCATGTCTGAACTGGGGTGGCGTGGTAAGCAAAATAACGATGTATTAAACCCAGATCTGTGACTGGGGTGAATATTGCCAATGTGCAACATTCTGTCCATCATCTTGTGTGTTTTGCTGTTCGCCCTATGTGGGAAGGGTATGCCCAGATGTGGGTCCTGTGCTCACTACGCCACTGGAGTCAAGCTATCCTGGCTGAAGAGGGGTGAAACCCCGAAACCGGTCCTAGGATGCTTGATTCCGGTCCAGGGAAGACATGGCCTGGCAGTTCGGGCTGGACTGTTCCCATGAGGCACAGGGTCAAGACTGATTTGCATATGGCCATGTCTGAACTGGGGTCGCGTGGTGAGCAAAATAACGATGGATTAAACCCAGATCTGTGACTGGGGGTGTATGTTTTGCCAATGTGCAACCTTCCGTCCATCATCTTGTGTGTTTTGCTGTTCGCCCTATGTGGGAAGGGTATGCCCAGACGTGGGTCCCGTGCTCACTATGCCACTGGAGTCAAGCTATCCTGGCTAAAGAGGGGTGAAACCCCGAAATCGGTCCTAGGATGCTTGATTCCGGTCCAGGGAAGACATGGCCTGGCAGTTCGGGCTGGACTGTTCCCATGAGGCACAGGGTCAAGACTGATTTGCATATGGCCATGTCTGAACTGGGGTGGCGTGGTGAGCAAAATAACGATGGATTAAACCCAGATCTGTGACTGTGGGTGAATGTTTTGCCAATGTGCAACATTCCGTCCATCATGTTGTGTGTTCTGCTGTTCGCCCTATGTGGGAAGGGTAAGCCCAGATGTGGGTTCCGTGCTCACTACGCCACTGGAGTCAAGCTATCCTGGCTGAAGAGGGTTGAAACCCCGAAACCGGTCCTAGGATGCTTGATTCCGGTCCAGGGAAGACATGGCCTGGCAGTTCGGGCTGGACTGTTCCCATGAGGCACAGGGTCAAGACCTATTTGCATATGGCCATGTCTGAACTGGGGTGATGTGGTGAGCAAAATAACGATGGATTAAACCCAGATCTGTGACTGGGGGTGAATGTTTTTCCAATGTGCAACATTCCGTCCATCATCTTGTGTGTTTTGCTGTTTGCCCTATGTGGGAAGGGTATGCCCAGACGTGGGTCCCGTGCTCACTACGCCACTGGAGTCAAGCTATCCTGGCTGAAGAGGGGTGAAACCCTGAAACCGGTCCTAGGATGCTCGATTCTGGTCCAGGGAAGACATGGCCTGGCAGTTCCGGCTGGACTGTTTCCATGAGGCACAGGGTTAAGACTGATTTGCATATGGCCATGTCTGAAC
Organism: Triturus cristatus; assembly: GCF_964204655.1. Taxonomy (NCBI): domain Eukaryota; kingdom Metazoa; phylum Chordata; class Amphibia; order Caudata; family Salamandridae; genus Triturus; species Triturus cristatus. The sequence continues at coordinate 237,046,184 of NC_140589.1, read as the reverse complement.
TGGGGTGGCGTGGTGAGCAAAATAACGATGGATTATACCCAGATCTGTGACTGGGGGTGAATGTTTTGCCAATGTGCAACATTCCGTCCATCATCTTGTGTGTTTTGCTGTTCGCCCTATGTGGGAAGGGTATGCCCAGACGTGGGTCCCGTGCTCACTTCGCCACTGGTGTCAAGTTATCCTGGCTGAAGAGGGGTGAAACCCCGAAACCGGTCCTAGGATGCTTGATTCCGGTCCAGGGAAGACATGGCCTGGCAGTTCAGGCTGGACTGTTCATATGAGGCACAGGGTCAAGACTGATTTGCATATGGCCATTTCTGAACTGGGGTGGCGTGGTGAGCAAAATAACGATGGATTAAACCCAGATCAGTGACTGGGGGTGAATGTTTTGCCAATGTGCAACATTCCGTCCATCATTTTGTGTGTTTTGCTGTTTGCCCTATGTGGGAAGGGTATGCCCAGACGTGGGTCCCGTGCTCACTACGCCACTGGAGTCAAGCTATCCTGGCTGAAGAGGGGTGAAACCCCGAAACCGGTCCTAGGATGCTTGATTCTGGTCCAGGGAAGATATGGCCTGGCAGTTCGGGCTGGACTGTTCCCATGAGGCACAGGGTCAAGACTGATTTGCATATGGCCATGTCTGAACTGGGGTGGTGTGGTGAGCAAAATAACGATGGATTAAACCCAGATCTGTGACTGGGGGTGAATGTTTTGCCAATGTGCAACATTCCGTCCATCATCTTGTGTGTTTTGCTGTTCGCCCTATGTGGGAAGGGTATGCCCAGACGTGGGTCCCGTGCTCACTATGCCACTGGAGTCAAGCTATCCTGGCTAAAGAGGGGTGAAACCCCGAAATCGGTCCTAGGATGCTTGATTCCGGTCCAGGGAAGACATGGCCTGGCAGTTCGGGCTGGACTGTTCCCATGAGGCACAGGGTCAAGACTGATTTGCATATGGCCATGTCTGAACTGGGGTGGCGTGGTGAGCAAAATAACGATGGATTAAACCCAGATCTGTGACTGTGGGTGAATGTTTTGCCAATGTGCAACATTCCGTCCATCATGTTGTGTGTTCTGCTGTTCGCCCTATGTGGGAAGGGTAAGCCCAGATGTGGGTTCCGTGCTCACTACGCCACTGGAGTCAAGCTATCCTGGCTGAAGAGGGTTGAAACCCCGAAACCGGTCCTAGGATGCTTGATTCCGGTCCACGGAAGACATGGCCTGGCAGTTCGGGCTGGACTGTTCCCATGAGGCACAGGGTCAAGACCTATTTGCATATGGCCATGTCTGAACTGGGGTGATGTGGTGAGCAAAATAACGATGGATTAAACCCAGATCTGTGACTGGGGGTGAATGTTTTTCCAATGTGCAACATTCCGTCCATCATCTTGTGTGTTTTGCTGTTTGCCCTATGTGGGAAGGGTATGCCCAGACGTGGGTCCCGTGCTCACTACGCCACTGGAGTCAAGCTATCCTGGCTGAAGAGGGGTGAAACCCTGAAACCGGTCCTAGGATGCTCGATTCTGGTCCAGGGAAGACATGGCCTGGCAGTTCCGGCTGGACTGTTTCCATGAGGCACAGGGTTAAGACTGATTTGCATATGGCCATGTCTGAACTGGGGTGGCGTGGTGAGCAAAATAACGATGGATTATACCCAGATCTGTGACTGGGGGTGAATGTTTTGCCAATGTGCAACATTCCGTCCATCATCTTGTGTGTTTTGCTGTTCGCCCTATGTGGGAAGGGTATGCCCAGACGTGGGTCCCGTGCTCACTTCGCCACTGTCAAGTTATCCTGGCTGAAGAGGGGTGAAACCCCGAAACCAGTCCTAGGATGCTTGATTCCGGTCCAGGGAAGACATGGCCTGGCAGTTCAGGCTGGACAGTTCATATGAGGCACAGGGTCAAGACTGATTTGCATATGGCCATGTCTGAACTGGGGTGGTGTGGTGAGCAAAATAACGATGGATTAAACCCAGATCTGTGACTGTGGGTGAATGTTTTGCCAATGTGCAACATTCCGTCCATCATCTTGTGTGTTTTGCTGTTCGCCCTATGTGGGAAGGGTATGCCCAGACGAGGGTCCCGTGCTCACTATGCCACTGGAGTCAAGCTATCCTGGCTAAAGAGTGGTGAAACCCCGAAACCGGTCCTAGGATGCTTGATTCCGGTCCAGGGAAGACATGGCCTGGCAGTTTGGGCTGGACTGTACCCATGAGGCACAGGGTCAAGACTGATTTGCATATGGCCATGTCTGAACTGGGGTGGTGCTGGGGTGGTGTGGTGAGCAAAATAACGATGGATTAAACCCATATCTGTGACAGGGGGTGAATGTTTTGCCAATGTGCAACATTCCGTCCATCATCTTGTGTGTTTTGCTGTTCGCCCTATGTGGGAAGGGTATGCCCAGACGTGGGTCCCATGCTCACTACGCCACTGGAGTCAAGCTATCCTGGCTGAAGAGGGGTGAAACCCCGAAACCGGTCCTAGGATGCTTGATTCCGGTCCAGGGAAGACATTGCCTGGCAGTTCGGGCTGGACTGTTCCCATGAGGCACAGGGTCAAGACCTATTTACATATGGCCATGTCTGAACTGGGGTGATGTGGTGAGCAAAATAACGATGGATTAAACCCAGATCTGTGACTGGGGGTGAATGTTTTGCCAATGTGCAACATTCCGTCCATCATCTTGTGTGTATTGCTGTTTGCCCTATGTGGGAAGGGTATGCCCAGACGTGGGTCCCGTGCTCACTACGCCACTGGAGTCAAGCTATCCTGGCTGAAGAGGGGTGAAACCCTGAAACCGGTCCCAGGATGCTCGATTCCAGTCCAGGGAAGACATGGCCTGGCAGTTCCGGCTGGACTGTTTCCATGAGGCACAGGGTTAAGACTGATTTGCATATGGCCATGTCTGAACTGGGGTGGCGTGGTGAGCAAAATAACGATGGATTATACCCAGATTTGTGACTGGGGGTGAATGTTTTGCCAATGTGCAACATTCCGTCCATCATCTTGTGTGTTTTGCTGTTCGCCCTATGTGGGAAGGGTATGCCCAGACGTGGGTCCCGTGCTCACTTCGCCACTGGTGTCAAGTTATCCTGGCTGAAGAGGGGTGAAACCCCGAAACCGGTCCTAGGATGCTTGATTCCGGTCCAGGGAAGACATGGCCTGGCAGTTCAGGCTGGACTGTTCATGTGAGGCAACGGGGTCAAGACTGATTTGCATATGGCCATTTCTAAACTGGGGTGGCGTGGTGAGCAAAATAACGATGGATTAAACCCAGATCAGTGACTGGGGGTGAATGTTTTGCCAATGTGCAACATTCCGTCCATCATCTTGTGTGTTTTGCTGTTCGCCCTATGTGGGAAGGGTATGCCCAGACGTGGGTCCCGTGCTCACTACGCCACTGGAGTCAAGCTATCCTGGCTGAAGAGGGGTGAAACCCCGAAACCGGTCCTAGGATGCTTGATTCCGGTCCAGGGAAGACATGGCCTGGCAGTTCGGGCTGGACTGTTGCCATGAGGCACAGGGTCAAGACTGATTTGCATATGGCCATGTCTGAACTGGGGTGGTGTGGTGAGCAAAATAACGATGGATTAAACCCAGATCTGTGACTGGGGGTGTATGTTTTGCCAATGTGCAACATTCCGTCCATCATCTTGTGTGTTTTGCTGTTCGCCCTATGTGGGAAGGATATGCCCAGACGTGGGTCCCGTGCTCACTATGCCACTGGAGTCAGGCTATCCTGGCTAAAGAGGGGTGAAACCCCGAAACCGGTCCTAGGATGCTTGATTCCGGTCCAGGGAAGACATGGCCTGGCAGTTTGGGCTGGACTGTACCCATGAGGCACAGGGTCAAGACTGATTTGCATATGGCCATGTCTGAACTGGGGTGGTGCTGGGGTGGTGTGGTGAGCAAAATAACGATGGATTAAACCCATATCTGTGACAGGGGGTGAATGTTTTGCCAATGTGCAACATTCCGTCCATCATCTTGTGTGTTTTGCTGTTCGCCCTATGTGGGAAGGGTATGCCCAGACGTGGGTCTCGTGCTCACTACGCCACTGGAGTCAAGCTATCCTGGCTGAAGAGGGGTGAAACCCCGAAACCTGTCCTAGGATGCTCGATTCCGGTCCAGGGAAGACATGGCCTGGCAGTTCGGGCTGGACTGCTCCCATGAGGCACAGGGTCAAGACTGATTTGCATATGGCCATGTCTGAACTGGGGTGGCGTGGTGAGCAAAATAACGATGGATTAAACCCAGATCTGTGACTGTGGGTGAATGTTTTGTCAATGTGCAACATTCCGTCCATCATCTTGTGTGTTTTGCTGTTCGCCCTATGTGGGAAGGGTATGCCCAGACGTGGGTCCCGTGCTCACTTCGCCACTGGTGTCAAGTTATCCTGGCTGAAGAGGGGTGAAACCCCGAAACCGGTCCTAGGATGCTTGATTCCGGTCCAGGGAAGACATGGCCTGGCAGTTCAGGCTGGACTGTTCATGTGAGGCACAGGGTCAAGACTGATTTGCATATGGCCATTTCTAAACTGGGGTGGCGTGGTGAGCAAAATAACGATGGATTAAACCCAGATCAGTGACTGGGGGTGAATGTTTTGCCAATGTGCAACATTCCGTCCATCATCTTGTGTGTTTTGCTGTTCGCCCTATGTGGGAAGGGTATGCCCAGACGTGGGTCCCGTGCTCACTACGCCACTGGAGTCAAGCTATCCTGGCTGAAGAGGGGTGAAACCCCGAAACCGGTCCTAGGATGCTTGATTCCGGTCCAGGGAAGACATGGCCTGGCAGTTCGGGCTGGACTGTTGCCATGAGGCACAGGGTCAAGACTGATTTGCATATGGCCATGTCTGAACTGGGGTGGTGTGGTGAGCAAAATAACGATGGATTAAACCCAGATCTGTGACTGGGGGTGTATGTTTTGCCAATGTGCAACATTCCGTCCATCATCTTGTGTGTTTTGCTGTTCGCCCTATGTGGGAAGGATATGCCCAGACGTGGGTCCCGTGCTCACTATGCCACTGGAGTCAGGCTATCCTGGCTAAAGAGGGGTGAAACCCCGAAACCGGTCCTAGGATGCTTGATTCCGGTCCAGGGAAGACATGGCCTGGCAGTTTGGGCTGGACTGTACCCATGAGGCACAGGGTCAAGACTGATTTGCATATGGCCATGTCTGAACTGGGGTGGTGCTGGGGTGGTGTGTTGAGCAAAATAACGATGGATTAAACCCATATCTGTGACAGGGGGTGAATGTTTTGCCAATGTGCAACATTCCGTCCATCATCTTGTGTGTTTTGCTGTTCGCCCTATGTGGGAAGGGTATGCCCAGACGTGGGTCTCGTGCTCACTACGCCACTGGAGTCAAGCTATCCTGGCTGAAGAGGGGTGAAACCCCGAAACCTGTCCTAGGATGCTCGATTCCGGTCCAGGGAAGACATGGCCTGGCAGTTCGGGCTGGACTGCTCCCATGAGGCACAGGGTCAAGACTGATTTGCATATGGCCATGTCTGAACTGGGGTGGCGTGGTGAGCAAAATAACGATGGATTAAACCCAGATCTGTGACTGTGGGTGAATGTTTTGTCAATGTGCAACATTCCGTCCATCATCTTGTGTGTTTTGCTGTTCGCCCTATGTGGGAAGGGTATGCCCAGACGTGGGTCCCGTGCTCACTACTCCACTGGAGTCAAGCTATCCTGGCTGAAGAGGGGTGAAACCCCGAAACCGGTCCTAGGATGCTTGATTCCGGTCCAGGGAAGACATGGCCTGGCAGTTCGGGCTGGACTGTTCCCATGAGGCACAGGGTCAAGACTGATTTGCATATGGCCATGTCTGAACTGGGGTCACGTGGTGAGCAAAATAACGATGGATTAAACCCAGATCTGTGACTGGGGGTGTATGTTTTGCCAATGTGCAACCTTCCGTCCATCATCTTGTGTGTTTTGCTGTTCGCCCTATGTTGGAAGGGTATGCCCAGACGTGGGTCCCGTGCTCACTATGCCACTGGAGTCAAGCTATCCTGGCTAAAGAGGGGTGAAACCCCGAAACCGGTCCTAGGATGCTTGATTCCGGTCCAGGGAAGACATGGCCTGGCAGTTCAGGCTGGACTGTTCATGTGAGGCAACGGGGTCAAGACTGATTTGCATATGGCCATTTCTAAACTGGGGTGGCGTGGTGAGCAAAATAACGATGGATTAAACCCAGATCAGTGACTGGGGGTGAATGTTTTGCCAATGTGCAACATTCCGTCCATCATCTTGTGTGTTTTGCTGTTCGCCCTATGTGGGAAGGGTATGCCCAGACGTGGGTCCCGTGCTCACTACGCCACTGGAGTCAAGCTATCCTGGCTGAAGAGGGGTGAAACCCCGAAACCGGTCCTAGGATGCTTGATTCCGGTCCAGGGAAGACATGGCCTGGCAGTTCGGGCTGGACTGTTGCCATGAGGCACAGGGTCAAGACTGATTTGCATATGGCCATGTCTGAACTGGGGTGGTGTGGTGAGCAAAATAACGATGGATTAAACCCAGATCTGTGACTGGGGGTGTATGTTTTGCCAATGTGCAACATTCCGTCCATCATCTTGTGTGTTTTGCTGTTCGCCCTATGTGGGAAGGATATGCCCAGACGTGGGTCCCGTGCTCACTATGCCACTGGAGTCAGGCTATCCTGGCTAAAGAGGGGTGAAACCCCGAAACCGGTCCTAGGATGCTTGATTCCGGTCCAGGGAAGACATGGCCTGGCAGTTTGGGCTGGACTGTACCCATGAGGCACAGGGTCAAGACTGATTTGCATATGGCCATGTCTGAACTGGGGTGGTGCTGGGGTGGTGTGGTGAGCAAAATAACGATGGATTAAACCCATATCTGTGACAGGGGGTGAATGTTTTGCCAATGTGCAACATTCCGTCCATCATCTTGTGTGTTTTGCTGTTCGCCCTATGTGGGAAGGGTATGCCCAGACGTGGGTCTCGTGCTCACTACGCCACTGGAGTCAAGCTATCCTGGCTGAAGAGGGGTGAAACCCCGAAACCTGTCCTAGGATGCTCGATTCCGGTCCAGGGAAGACATGGCCTGGCAGTTCGGGCTGGACTGCTCCCATGAGGCACAGGGTCAAGACTGATTTGCATATGGCCATGTCTGAACTGGGGTGGCGTGGTGAGCAAAATAACGATGGATTAAACCCAGATCTGTGACTGTGGGTGAATGTTTTGTCAATGTGCAACATTCCGTCCATCATCTTGTGTGTTTTGCTGTTCGCCCTATGTGGGAAGGGTATGCCCAGACGTGGGTCCCGTGCTCACTTCGCCACTGGTGTCAAGTTATCCTGGCTGAAGAGGGGTGAAACCCCGAAACCGGTCCTAGGATGCTTGATTCCGGTCCAGGGAAGACATGGCCTGGCAGTTCAGGCTGGACTGTTCATGTGAGGCACAGGGTCAAGACTGATTTGCATATGGCCATTTCTAAACTGGGGTGGCGTGGTGAGCAAAATAACGATGGATTAAACCCAGATCAGTGACTGGGGGTGAATGTTTTGCCAATGTGCAACATTCCGTCCATCATCTTGTGTGTTTTGCTGTTCGCCCTATGTGGGAAGGGTATGCCCAGACGTGGGTCCCGTGCTCACTACGCCACTGGAGTCAAGCTATCCTGGCTGAAGAGGGGTGAAACCCCGAAACCGGTCCTAGGATGCTTGATTCCGGTCCAGGGAAGACATGGCCTGGCAGTTCGGGCTGGACTGTTGCCATGAGGCACAGGGTCAAGACTGATTTGCATATGGCCATGTCTGAACTGGGGTGGTGTGGTGAGCAAAATAACGATGGATTAAACCCAGATCTGTGACTGGGGGTGTATGTTTTGCCAATGTGCAACATTCCGTCCATCATCTTGTGTGTTTTGCTGTTCGCCCTATGTGGGAAGGATATGCCCAGACGTGGGTCCCGTGCTCACTATGCCACTGGAGTCAGGCTATCCTGGCTAAAGAGGGGTGAAACCCCGAAACCGGTCCTAGGATGCTTGATTCCGGTCCAGGGAAGACATGGCCTGGCAGTTTGGGCTGGACTGTACCCATGAGGCACAGGGTCAAGACTGATTTGCATATGGCCATGTCTGAACTGGGGTGGTGCTGGGGTGGTGTGGTGAGCAAAATAACGATGGATTAAACCCATATCTGTGACAGGGGGTGAATGTTTTGCCAATGTGCAACATTCCGTCCATCATCTTGTGTGTTTTGCTGTTCGCCCTATGTGGGAAGGGTATGCCCAGACGTGGGTCTCGTGCTCACTACGCCACTGGAGTCAAGCTATCCTGGCTGAAGAGGGGTGAAACCCCGAAACCTGTCCTAGGATGCTCGATTCCGGTCCAGGGAAGACATGGCCTGGCAGTTCGGGCTGGACTGCTCCCATGAGGCACAGGGTCAAGACTGATTTGCATATGGCCATGTCTGAACTGGGGTGGCGTGGTGAGCAAAATAACGATGGATTAAACCCAGATCTGTGACTGTGGGTGAATGTTTTGTCAATGTGCAACATTCCGTCCATCATCTTGTGTGTTTTGCTGTTCGCCCTATGTGGGAAGGGTATGCCCAGACGTGGGTCCCGTGCTCACTTCGCCACTGGTGTCAAGTTATCCTGGCTGAAGAGGGGTGAAACCCCGAAACCGGTCCTAGGATGCTTGATTCCGGTCCAGGGAAGACATGGCCTGGCAGTTCAGGCTGGACTGTTCATGTGAGGCACAGGGTCAAGACTGATTTGCATATGGCCATTTCTAAACTGGGGTGGCGTGGTGAGCAAAATAACGATGGATTAAACCCAGATCAGTGACTGGGGGTGAATGTTTTGCCAATGTGCAACATTCCGTCCATCATCTTGTGTGTTTTGCTGTTCGCCCTATGTGGGAAGGGTATGCCCAGACGTGGGTCCCGTGCTCACTACGCCACTGGAGTCAAGCTATCCTGGCTGAAGAGGGGTGAAACCCCGAAACCGGTCCTAGGATGCTTGATTCCGGTCCAGGGAAGACATGGCCTGGCAGTTCGGGCTGGACTGTTGCCATGAGGCACAGGGTCAAGACTGATTTGCATATGGCCATGTCTGAACTGGGGTGGTGTGGTGAGCAAAATAACGATGGATTAAACCCAGATCTGTGACTGGGGGTGTATGTTTTGCCAATGTGCAACATTCCGTCCATCATCTTGTGTGTTTTGCTGTTCGCCCTATGTGGGAAGGATATGCCCAGACGTGGGTCCCGTGCTCACTATGCCACTGGAGTCAGGCTATCCTGGCTAAAGAGGGGTGAAACCCCGAAACCGGTCCTAGGATGCTTGATTCCGGTCCAGGGAAGACATGGCCTGGCAGTTTGGGCTGGACTGTACCCATGAGGCACAGGGTCAAGACTGATTTGCATATGGCCATGTCTGAACTGGGGTGGTGCTGGGGTGGTGTGTTGAGCAAAATAACGATGGATTAAACCCATATCTGTGACAGGGGGTGAATGTTTTGCCAATGTGCAACATTCCGTCCATCATCTTGTGTGTTTTGCTGTTCGCCCTATGTGGGAAGGGTATGCCCAGACGTGGGTCTCGTGCTCACTACGCCACTGGAGTCAAGCTATCCTGGCTGAAGAGGGGTGAAACCCCGAAACCTGTCCTAGGATGCTCGATTCCGGTCCAGGGAAGACATGGCCTGGCAGTTCGGGCTGGACTGCTCCCATGAGGCACAGGGTCAAGACTGATTTGCATATGGCCATGTCTGAACTGGGGTGGCGTGGTGAGCAAAATAACGATGGATTAAACCCAGATCTGTGACTGTGGGTGAATGTTTTGTCAATGTGCAACATTCCGTCCATCATCTTGTGTGTTTTGCTGTTCGCCCTATGTGGGAAGGGTATGCCCAGACGTGGGTCCCGTGCTCACTACTCCACTGGAGTCAAGCTATCCTGGCTGAAGAGGGGTGAAACCCCGAAACCGGTCCTAGGATGCTTGATTCCGGTCCAGGGAAGACATGGCCTGGCAGTTCGGGCTGGACTGTTCCCATGAGGCACAGGGTCAAGACTGATTTGCATATGGCCATGTCTGAACTGGGGTCACGTGGTGAGCAAAATAACGATGGATTAAACCCAGATCTGTGACTGGGGGTGTATGTTTTGCCAATGTGCAACCTTCCGTCCATCATCTTGTGTGTTTTGCTGTTCGCCCTATGTTGGAAGGGTATGCCCAGACGTGGGTCCCGTGCTCACTATGCCACTGGAGTCAAGCTATCCTGGCTAAAGAGGGGTGAAACCCCGAAATCGGTCCTAGGATGCTTGATTCCGGTCCAGGGAAGACATGGCCTGGCAGTTCGGGCTGGACTGTTCCCATGAGGCACAGGGTTAAGATTGATTTGCATATGGCCATGTCTGAACTGGGGTGGCGTGGTGAGCAAAATAACGATGGATTATACCCAGATCTGTGACTGGGGGTGAATGTTTTGCCCATGTGCAACATTCCGTCCATCATCTTGTGTGTTTTGCTGTTCGCCCTATGTGGGAAGGGTATGCCCAGACGTGGGTCCCGTGCTCACTTCGCCACTGGTGTCAAGTTATCCTGGCTGAAGAGGGGTGAAACCCCGAAACCGGTCCTAGGATGCTTGATTCCGGTCCAGGGAAGACATGGCCTGGCAGTTCAGGCTGGACTGTTCATATGAGGCACAGGGTCAAGACTGATTTGCATATGGCCATTTCTGAACTGGGGTGGCGTGGTGAGCAAAATAACGATGGATTAAACCCAGATCAGTGACTGGGGGTGAATATTTTGCCAATGTGCAACATTCCGTCCATCATCTTGTGTGTTTTGCTGTTTGCCCTATGTGGGAAGGGTATACCCAGACGTGGGTCCCGTGCTCACTACGCCACTGGAGTCAAGCTATCCTGGCTAAAGAGGGGTGAAACCCCGCAACCGGTCCTAGGATGCTTGATTCCGGTCCAGGGAAGACATGGCCTGGCAGTTCGGGCTGGACTGTTCCCATGAGGCACAGGGTCAAGACTGATTTGCATATGGCCATGTCTGAACTGGGGTGGTGTGGTGAGCAAAATAACGATGGATTAAACCCAGATCTGTGACTGGGGGTGTATGTTTTGCCAATGTGCAACATTCCGTCTATCATCTTGTGTGTTTTGCTGTTCGCCCTATGTGGGAAGGGTATGCCCAGACGAGGGTCCCGTGCTCACTATGCCACTGGAGTCAAGCTATCCTGGTGGAAGAGGGGTGAAACACCGAAACCGGTCCTAGGATGCTTGATTCCGGTCCAGGGAAGACATGGCCTGGCAGTTTGGGCTGGACTGTACCCATGAGGCACAGGGTCAAGACTGATTTGTATATGGCCATGTCTGAAATGGGGTGGTGCTGGGGTGGTGTGGTGAGCAAAATAACGATGGATTAAACCCATATCTGTGACAGGGGGTGAATGTTTTGCCAATGTGCAACATTCCGTCCATCATCTTGTGTGTTTTGCTGTTCGCCCTATGTGGGAAGGGTATGCCCAGACGTGGGTCCCGTGCTCACTACGCCACTGGAGTCAAGCTATCCTGGCTGAAGAGGGGTGAAACCCCGAAACCGGTCCTAGGATGCTTGATTCCGGTCCAGGGAAGACATTGCCTGGCAGTTCGGGCTGGACTGTTCCCATGAGGCACAGGGTCAAGACCTATTTGCATATGGCCATGTCTGAACTGGGGTGATGAGGTGAGCAAAATAACGATGGATTAAACCCAGATCTGTGACTGGGGGTGAATGTTTTGCCAATGTGCAACATTCCGTCCATCATCTTGTGTGTATTGCTGTTTGCCCTATGTGGGAACGGTATGCCCAGACGTGGGTCCCATGCTCACTACGCCACTGGAGTCAAGCTATCCTGGCTGAAGAGGGGTGAAACCCTGAAACCGGTCCCAGGATGCTCGATTCCGGTCCAGGGAAGACATGGCCTGGCAGTTCCGGCTGGACTGTTTCCATGAGGCACAGGGTTAAGACTGATTTGCATATGGCCATGTCTGAACTGGGGTGGCGTGGTGAGCAAAATAACGATGGATTATACCCAGATTTGTGACTGGGGGTGAATGTTTTGCCAATGTGCAACATTCCGTCCATCATCTTGTGTGTTTTGCTGTTCGCCCTATGTGGGAAGGGTATGCCCAGACGTGGGTCCCGTGCTCACTTCGCCACTGGTGTCAAGTTATCCTGGCTGAAGAGGGGTGAAACCCCGAAACCGGTCCTAGGATGCTTGATTCCGGTCCAGGGAAGACATGGCCTGGCAGTTCAGGCTGGACTGTTCATGTGAGGCACAGGGTCAAGACTGATTTGCATATGGCCATTTCTAAACTGGGGTGGCGTGGTGAGCAAAATAACGATGGATTAAACCCAGATCAGTGACTGGGGGTGAATGTTTTGCCAATGTGCAACATTCGGTCCATCATCTTGTGTGTTTTGCTGTTCGCCCTATGTGGGAAGGGTATGCCCAGACGTGGGTCCCGTGCTCACTACGCCACTGGAGTCAAGCTATCCTGGCTGAAGAGGGGTGAAACCCTGAAACCGGTCCTAGGATGCTCGATTCAGGTCCAGGGAAGACATGGCCTGGCAGTTCAGGCTGGACTGTTCATATGAGGCACAGGGTCAAGACTGATTTGCATATGGCCATTTCTGAACTGGGGTGGCGTGGTGAGCAAAATAACGATGGATTAAACCCAGATCAGTGACTGGGGGTGAATGTTTTGCCAATGTGCAACATTCCGTCCATCATCTTGTGTGTTTTGCTGTTTGCCCTATGTGGGAAGGGTATGCCCAGACGTGGGTCCCGTGCTCACTACGCCACTGGAGTCAAGCTATCCTGGCTGAAAAGGGGTGAAACCCCGAAACCGGTCCTAGGATGCTTGATTCCGGTCCAGGGAAGACATGGCCTGGCAGTTTGGGCTGGACTGTACCCATGAGGCACAGGGTCAAGACTGATTTGCATATGGCCATGTCTGAACTGGGGTGGTGCTGGGGTGGTGTGGTGAGCAAAATAACGATGGATTAAACCCATATCTGTGACAGGGGGTGAATGTTTTGCCAATGTGCAACATTCCGTCCATCATCTTGTGTGTTTTGCTGTTCGCCCTATGTGGGAAGGGTATGCCCAGACGTGGGTCCCGTGCTCACTACGCCACTGGAGTCAAGCTATCCTTGCTGAAGAGGGGTGAAACCCCGAAACCGGTCCTAGGATGCTTGATTCCGGTCCAGGGAAGACATTGCCTGGCAGTTTGGGCTGGACTGTTCCCATGAGGCACAGGGTCAAGACCTATTTGCATATGGCCATGTCTGAACTGGGGTGATGTGGTGAGCAAAATAACGATGGATTAAACCCAGATCTGTGACTGGGGGTGAATGTTTTGCCAATGTGCAACATTCCGTCCATCATCTTGTGTGTATTGCTGTTTGCCCTATGTGGGAAGGGTATGCCCAGACGTGGGTCCCGTGCTCACTACGCCACTGGAGTCAAGCTATCCTGGCTGAAGAGGGGTGAAACCCTGAAACCGGTCCCAGGATGCTCGATTCCGGTCCAGGGAAGACATGGCCTGGCAGTTCCGGCTGGACTGTTTCCATGAGGCACAGGGTTAAGACTGATTTGCATATGGCCATGTCTGAACTGGGGTGGCGTGGTGAGCAAAATAACGATGGATTATACCCAGATTTGTGACTGGGGGTGAATGTTTTGCCAATGTGCAACATTCCGTCCATCATCTTGTGTGTTTTGCTGTTCGCCCTATGTGGGAAGGGTATGCCCAGACGTGGGTCCCGTGCTCACTTCGCCACTGATGTCAAGTTATACTGGCTGAAGAGGGGTGAAACCCCGAAACCGGTCCTAGGATGCTTGATTCCGGTCCAGGGAAGACATGGCCTGGCAGTTCAGGCTGGACTGTTCATGTGAGGCACAGGGTCAAGACTGATTTGCATATGGCCATTTCTAAACTGGGGTGGCGTTGTGAGCAAAATAACGATGGATTAAACCCAGATCAGTGACTGGGGGTGAATGTTTTGCCAATGTGCAACATTCCGTCCATCATCTTGTGTGTTTTGCTGTTCGCCCTATGTGGGAAGGGTATGCCCAGACGTGGGTCCCGTGCTCACTACGCCACTGGAGTCAAGCTATCCTGGCTGAAGAGGGGTGAAACCCCGAAACCGGTCCTAGGATGCTTGATTCCGGTCCAGGGAAGACATGGCCTGGCAGTTCGGGCTGGACTGTTGCCATGAGGCACAGGGTCAAGACTGATTTGCATATGGCCATGTCTGAACTGGGGTGGTGTGGTGAGCAAAATAACGATGGATTAAACCCAGATCTGTGACTGGGGGTGTATGTTTTGCCAATGTGCAACATTCCGTCCATCATCTTGTGTGTTTTGCTGTTCGCCCTATGTGGGAAGGGTATGCCCAGACGTGGGTCCCGTGCTCACTATGCCACTGGAGTCAGGCTATCCTGGCTAAAGAGGGGTGAAACCCCGAAACCGGTCCTAGGATGCTTGATTCCGGTCCAGGGAAGACATGGCCTGGCAGTTTGGGCTGGACTGTACCCATGAGGCACAGGGTCAAGACTGATTTGCATATGGCCATGTCTGAACTGGGGTGGTGCTGGGGTGGTGTGGTGAGCAAAATAACGATGGATTAAACCCATATCTGTGACAGGGGGTGAATGTTTTGCCAATGTGCAACATTCCGTCCATCATCTTGTGTGTTTTGCTGTTCGCCCTATGTGGGAAGGGTATGCCCAGACGTGGGTCTCGTGCTCACTCCGCCACTGGAGTCAAGCTATCCTGGCTGAAGAGGGGTGAAACCCCGAAACCGGTCCTAGGATGCTCGATTCCGGTCCAGGGAAGACATGGCCTGGCAGTTCGGGCTGGACTGTTCCCATGAGGCACAGGGTCAAGACTGATTTGCATATGGCCATGTCTGAACTGGGGTGGCGTGGTGAGCAAAATAACGATGGATTAAACCTAGATCTGTGACTGTGGGTGAATGTTTTGCCAATGTGCAACATTCCGTCCATCATCTTGTGTGTTTTGCTGTTCGCCCTATGTGGGAAGTGTATGCCCAGACGTGGGTCCCGTGCTCACTACGCCACTGGAGTCAAGCTATCCTGGCTGAAGAGGGGTGAAACCCCGAAACCGGTCCTAGGATGCTTGATTCCGGTCCAGGGAAGACATGGCCTGGCAGTTCGGGCTGGACTGTTCCCATGAGGCACAGGGTCAAGACTGATTTGCATATGGCCATGTCTGAGCTGGGGTGGCGTGGTGAGCAAAATAACGATGGATTAAACCCAGATCTGTGACTGGGGGTGAATATTTTGCCAATGTGCAACATTCCGTCCATCATCTTGTGTGTTTTGCTGTTCGCCCTATGTGGGAAGGGTATGCCCAGACGTGGGTCCCGTGCTCACTACGCCACTGGAGTCAAGCTATCCTGGCTGAAGTTCGGTGAAACCCTGAAACCGGTCCTAGGATGCTTGATTCCGGTGCAGGGAAGACATGGCCTGGCAGTTCAGGCTGGACTGTTTCCTTGAGGCACAGGGTCAAGACTGATTTGCATATGGCCATGTCTGAACTGGGGTGGTGTGGTGAGCAAAATAACGATGGATTAAACCCAGATCTGTGACTGGGGGTGAATGTTTTGCCAATGTGCAACATTCCGTCCATCATCTTGTGTGTTTTGCTGTTCGCCCTATGTGGGAAGGGTATGCCCAGACGTGGGTCCCGTGCTCACTACGCCACTGGAGTCAAGCTATCCTGGCTGAAGAGGGGTGAAACCCCGAAACTGGTCCTAGGATGCTTGATTCCGGTCCAGGGAAGACATGGCCAGGCAGTTCGGGCTGGACTGTTCCCATGAGGGACAGGGTCAAGACTGATTTGCATATGGCCATGTCTGAACTGGGGTGGCGTGATGAGCAAAATAACGATGGATTAAACCCAGATCTGTGACTGGGGGTGAATGTTTTGCCAAATGTGCAACATCCCGTCCATCGTCTTGTGTGTTTTGCTGTTCGCCCTATGTGGGAAGGGTATGCCCAGATGTGGGTCCCGTGCTCACTACGCCACTGGAGTCAAGCTATCCTAGCTGAAGAGGGGTGAAACCCCGAAACCGGTCCTAGGATGCTTGATTCCGATCCAGGGAAGACATGGCCTGGCAGTTCGGCTGGACTGTTCTCATGAGGCACAGGGTCAAGACTGATTTGCATATGGCCATGTCTGAATTGGGGTGGCATGGCGAGCAAAATAACGATGGATTAAACCCAGATCTGTGACTGGAGGTGAATGTTTTGCCAATGTGCAAGATTCCGTCCATCCTCTTGTGTGTTTTGCTGTTCGCCCTATGTGGGAAGGGTATGCCCAGACGTGGGTCCCGTGCTCACTACGCCACTGGAGTCAAGCTATCCTGGGTGTAGAGGGGTGAAACCCCGAAGCTGGTCCTAGAATGCTTGATTCCGGTCCAGGGAAGACATGGCCTGGCAGTTCGGGCTGGACTGCTCCCATGAGGCACAGGGTCAAGACTGATTTGCATATGGCCATGTCTGAACTGGGGTGGCGTGGTGAGCAAAATAACGATGGATTAAACCCAGATCTGTGACTGGGGGTGAATGTTTTGCCAATGTGCAACATTCCGTCCATCATCTTGTGTGTTTTTCTGTTACCATTCTTGCACAGATGTAGTTAAACAGCCCATTGTTGTATTTCTTGGATGCTAACAACTCGCTCTTGCTGCTTTTCCAACCTCCACGCCACTACCTCACAAAGCCATTTACTGATAAGCACCACTATTGATCAAGAACAAAATCACCCCAAAAAATAAGCTGTGTTCCAACCCCACATCGCTTTCCCAATAACTCACTTTAAAATACTACGCAGAGGGCTGATCCATTTAATGTTTGACAACAGCCATTGTAATAGACTTCCTGTAGAGCATCAAAACCCATCCAACCTGCCACTGTTCAGAGAACAACTCAACGATCTCCAGCCAACACCCAACCTACCAACTCAAGACTCACAAGTTTCCCCAACTCCTGCCTTATTGATCATCAGCCCAAAACTAAGACCTACCTCTTTCTTCAACCTACTGTCCTGCAGAAACAATCCAAGGTGTCTTCCCCAAATTTCTCTAAATCGATTAAGACAAAGACAACCAGTCACAAACATAACTTCTCTTGTCAATTGTAAGACAAGGCTTTCCATTGAGTGCACTGGCCTTTTTCTGTGGAAAATACTGAATAAGGTAGGTCTGAGTACACAATTCAAAACATGGGAATTGTGCAACTATTCTAGCCCCACAGCTCGGAAGCTGAGCTGGACTTTCACTTTATCCTAAAGAAATGGACTGACACTTTCCACAAAGTGTACACCTCATTCTGTGCCTCAAGAAGCAATGCTTAAGGTGACACACTATTGGTACTACAATCCAGCCAGAAGGTGAAATGGAACCTCAACAGTCCTAATGGCTGTTAACAAATCTTCGGCCACTCAGACACACTGACTCATCTCCTCTGGTTCTGTCCCAAGCTCAAACAGTATTGGTAGGCCGTCTGAAAGATCTCAATGAAATGTTTGCAACAGATATACCCTGTCTTTCTAGCTACGTCCTACTGAGCCTCACCAATGCCCCAACACACCCTCTACACTCTAACAAAGGGAAGGCAATAATAATGGGTTTTGGCTTTGTGTGGGGCTAACCATGTCATCAAAACCAAATGGGACACAGGTACATTGTCGTCTCACTTTGACTTGCTTCATAAACTGTGCTACCTTACAGGGATGGAAAAGCTTACTGCTTCCCTGGAGAACAAGTTGCTACACTTTGACAAAATGAGGGGCCCATGCATCCAATCTCTGGCACAGGACTTTTGGGAACTTACTAGTCCTCTTTACCTATGAGTACGCCAGCTAACAGGACGATTGGGCATGCCTGATCAGCAAGACAAAGACTGACCACAGATGGTATGACGCAATAAAAGACCCAGCCTGCTGACACTGAATACGTTGCGAAAGAGCTAATTCTGGCGATAGCGGCTATCAGGGCCGGCTTTAGGGCGGTGCGACCGGTGCCATCGCACCGGGTGCTAACTTTTCATGGGGTCGCCTGTTTTCTAGTTTATATTCTGTTTAAAAGCACCCACTGCAGCGTTCCTGACGTCCAGCAAATTTCAACCCACAATAAAAAGGTTAAGCCTACTCCCGTGATTGATGTTCTTCCTGGAAACAGAAAGAAGTTTTGTCTAGTGGATGTTTTGAATGGGGGATGTTTTGATTCACCATAAGGAAGTGCAGAAGGTTAATATGTCTGCTGCAAAGAATGTGTATCATGCAAATCACGAAGTGAAAATAATGGAAATAGGTCAAGGGGTTACTGCTTTTGTCAGAGACTTCGTTTTGTTACTTGTAGTTTATAAGTTAAACTACTAATAAAAAACAGTGAGTTGTTAACAGTCATCAAATAACTGAAATGCAGACTTCAAGTATAGATTAGAGTGTATTGATTTTTACCCCAGACTTTCAATATTCTAATGTTGTACAAAGTGTTGATTTGGGTGGAAAACAATTCCAATTACTAAAGATAATCTCCAACCATGGTCTTACGTTTTAAATTCTGAGTTTGTGCTTCTCCAGACCAAGCCCTCCTAAACTTTACTGCCTACCAGAATGGATGACATATAAATTCTACCAGTCTGTCTTATGTAAAGTTTCCTATACATTGATTTACACACATATGATTGAGTAACCTGTGTACAATGTAAATTGCTCTGACACCCTTCACTTTTATGAGTGACACTATAAAACTAATGAAATGCATCTAAGTGAGAGTGGTTATGGTGACATAAGCGGTAGTGGTAATGCGGGAATTCGTTGTGCAGGTGGGCATGGGGGGAGGGGGGCGCCAAAAACATTGTCGCACAGTGCACCACCAGTGCTAAAGCCGGCCCTTGCGGCTATGCTCCTTGAGTGACAACCCCTGATATTTTATCGCTTCCCTCTCGCCTTTCCCAGTCCCCCTTGTATCCTCCCTTCCTCACCTTCTATCTCCTTCTTCTGTTCTCCCACTGTTCTACCTCGTCGGCCTTTTGATTTAGGTAAGAGTATTTGTTCCTGGATAAATTAATAAAAAGATCTGAACCATAAAAGATCAATGGGTCAGCAAAACATTTAAATTTTAACATTATTAATATAATATTCCATCAACACAAGTAAAATTCAAAGTGGTGTTCTAACTCGCAGCTGCTGTCACCTCCGTCTTTCAGAACTACGTGCCTGCTTTTTTTGAGAACTACACCGCAAGCTTTGAGATTAGGTAGCAGCAGATAGAGCTGAACATGTGGGACACCTCAGGTAAGGGAGCATTGGCATCCTGTCATGGCGGCAGCCCCACAGTGTCATGGATACCGTGTGCTTCAGCCAAGGCGACAATAACTTCCGGTGTCTGCGTGTACCTAGAGGGACCCAACAGGGATGCGGTCTAGTGTGGAGGTGGGAGGGGACTACTTAAGGCGCATGCCAGGAAGGACGTGCAGCGGGCGCCCGCCGAAGGCGCACCAAAGGCAAGCCCGTCTGCGCCCGTCCGCGTCCGGGCGGGAGCCGCGGCCGGAACCCCTGCCCGTTTTTAGGTCTCGCCTGTGAACGCAGCGCGAAGCGCTGCTCGCAAGCGAGATCTATTGTTGCTGACTTGCCTCGGAAGTGGGACAGGAGATGGGCACGCGCATGGTCTCGGCGGATTTGAGTTGGTGTACGCGCTTCCAGCCACGCGGCGTGCACATCTCCTGTCCCCCTTCCCTCGCAAGCCAGCATGCAGTTTCACTTTCGTCCTCACCATGTGCACGCTCACGGGTCTCTTTCAGTCAGCCGATGTGCACCCGCAGCGTCTCTTCTCTGGCGATCTCAGCACTTTTGCGCGCTCCCCCACGCTTTCAATTTCGCAAGTCCTCTCTGCTGTTGTTTCCCTTTATTTCCGTCTCCCCCTCTCTCTCTCGCCGGCTCTGTTTCTCCCTCTCGCTGTATTTTCCTATTTGTAATAAACTCTTTTTAATGATCTCTTTTAGCTCCTTCTCTTCCAGTCTTTCTCTGCCTCGCCGTAGCTGTCTCTCCTCTCTCCACATCCTGCCCTCCTCTGTCCCTCTCCCCCTCTCCCCCCCCCCCCCCCCCAGGTCTCGTATTCCCTCTGTCTGCCGTCAAACGCCCTCCGCAGGGTGCCGAACGCCTGGAGGCGGGAGTTAAGTTTCACACACCGAGAAGGGAAGGAGATGCGGCGGCTGCCAGCGCTCCGCACACCCGGCATGTGAGTACCGATTCGGTCCTTATCCGGTCCGTGCCCCGTCCTGGCCCCCTCAGCGCCCCTATGCTGCCCGCGCGGATCCCGAGGCACCTTTTGGGGGTCTCATAGGGAGGTGAGGGCAGCCTCGGCCCTCTGGTGGGGAGGGATCGCCTCCCTACACCTCAACTACAGCGAGGATCTAGGGCAGACACCGACCCAGAGCCGCGTCCTTCCAGCCCCCCCCACCAGGTACCCTCCTGTTGTCAGCCCTGGGTGCCCCGACCCTCCCTGCCAAGGCTGCACATTTTTTTTTTTGCAGTTTTATTTAGCACGAACTCGACCCGAAAGTATCAGAGCTTTAAATGAGCACCGGCTGTCTTACAGAGGGACTCATTCATGTTTAGGCGCGGTCGAGTGATTTGCCTACACACAGGATGTTTGAGCCTCGCGCCAGACTCGAGCCCGGTTCCCCAGCTACAGAGTCGGCCGTTCAGCCACACTTGAACCCTTTGGGGGACCCAGTGTGCGACTGACCTGACGGCTCTGCTGTCTGAATGACTGACAGTCTCAACCTCTGTTTGTGTAACTGAGGGCTCGGATTGATCTGTGACTGATACTTCTGACCCCTGTGATTAGTTCTGTGTGTGTGTGAGGGGGAGACAGCTTTGGGACTGACTGTAATAACCCCTCCGTGACTGACAACTCTGGCCACTGTGTGTGTGTCTGTCTGCTCTATCCTCTTTCTGACAGATTGGTCTGACTGTACAATTGACAGTTCAGACCTGTATATGACCGACTGCTGGGACCTCTTTGGAAACAACTGACCTTTTGTGACTGACAGCTCTGACCTGTGCACTACTGACAGCTCTGGCCTGTATACGACTGACAGCTCTGACCTCTGTGTGACTAACTGACCTTTTTGTGGCTAACAGCTCTGGCCTGTATACAACTGTCTGTACTGGCCTGGATTCGACTGTCTGCTCTGGCCTGGATTCGACTGTCTGCTCCGGCCTGGATTCGACTGTCTGCTCCGGCCTGGATTCGACTGTCTGCTCCGGCCTGGATTCGACTGTCTGCTCTGGCCTGGATTCGACTGTCTGCTCTGGCCTGGATTCGACTGTCTGCTCTGGCCTGGATTCGACTGACTGCTCTAGCCTGGATTCGACTGACTGACTGCACTGCCAGCGCTCACCCGTATACAACTGACAGTTGTGATCTGTGAGAATGACTGACCTTTTTGTCTGACTCCCCTTACCTCTGGGCCAATCACTGACCTCTTAGTGACTGACTGCTCTCACCTGCATATGACTGACAGCTCTGACTGTGAATGACTGACTGACTTCTTTGTGACTAACGGCTCCGACCTGTATATGACTGACCTCTGTGTTACTGATTTCTGTGCGACTGACACCTCTGCTGGATGGGTGGCAGGTGTACTACCCCGACTTGTGTCAGAGAATGAGTGTGTGTGATGGACAGACTGCCTGGTCTCTGTGGGGCGGACTGGCCACACAGGCAGGGAAGCCATGCCGTGGAAGCTGAGACCACCTTTCCTGGGTCTACCTGCACGTGCGCTCCAGGGTCAGGATACAGTTTGTTGTCGCTGGTACTCACACACAGTGTAGAAAATTCACAAGCATCTTTATTCAGTCCAGCCAACAAAAAAATCAAAATCTACTAGAACTAGTGAGCATTTGTTTGAAATCTCACATGGTGAACTTCCAAACGCTTATCTTGTTTCAATATTTTTAATAAAAAGGGGATTAGCATCAAAAGACTGCTTGCAGGTGCCTCTACTACTCCATCACCAAGAAACGGTAAATTGCAAAATAGAACAAGCATTAAAAATGCAACAGGTCTCGCCTTTTATTAAGTTAAAGCCATTTGCATTGCTATACAATACCATTAGAAAAGCAAATGGCTTTAACTTGTTTTAAAATGCGCTCCAAGCGCGGCGCGGCGCGCTTTAAATGTACAACATGCAATTTATCTGAAAGCTTCCATGTCAATTGCAAGCAAAACAAAGCCGTGGCTGGTAACACGCTATCCTTTAAACTGCAATTGATTTAATTACAAGTGAGCGAATGACGCACGAAGGGAAAAAGACGCGTGCAAATACTGAAACGCAGCATACTCACTTTATAGTGCACCATACCACCCCCTGAGCTGCCAGATGCCACTTCGGCTACTACCGCTTTCGCCACCGCGCTCGTATGTTCAGTGTTTGTTGCCGCTCATCGCCTCAGCTACCGCTTTGCCAGCATTCGCGCATGTGTAAGCCACTGACTCACTCACACCTGTGGCTCTAAAGAGAAGGCGGAGGAGTAAATTGACAAACTAGACCACATACTACTAAATAGCCAAACAGGTGTGATGGCCATATTGGATGTAGCTTTACTTGCTCCGTGATTAGCTACCCAAGTGACCTTGCGGACGTGTCCCTTTTATAGGAGTTTGTCAACTAATGCTCCATCTTGGCCACTGAGCTCCCATAAAAGCAACTGGAGAGAATTGTTATTAAGAGAAAACGAGTGGACTAAGAGGATCCAGGTATCAATTGTGCAAGTAGACATGGCTGGTAACATGCTACCCTTTAGACTGCGATTAATTTAATTATATCACTTTATAGTGCGCCATACCACCCCATGAGCTGCCAGCCCCCACAACACTTTTCACCCTGGACTCTACGTTTAAATAGCCGCAAGTGTTTCCAGGCAAGGCGGCAGCTACATGTAATTAAATAACTGCTCTGGTGGCTCCTTTTTTACCATCATCTCGGACTCTGCATGTTTTTCCTTTGCCAAGCGATCAGCGGAGCTCCTTTCAAGGAGGGCGGGGGGCTTCAACTTCATTTAATCTCCCCGTCCTGTACCCCAAAATCAATTCCAGCCAGAGTATCGTAAGATTGCAGCAGCCATGTCGAGCTGTATGTGTAAAGGGCGGCAGCTACATGCTACAAGTAAGTGACTTAGTAATTAAATAGGAGCATTTATTTTCAGCATGAATTTAAATGTTTTCCATCTTGGTTGGTACTTTTGTGAGCTCCGTGATTATGTACAAAATGGTATGTCTGTGCTGCTTTGTATGTGTTTTGAGGAATGCTATCTTTTACCTTCTGCAGTGTTTATGTTCACGAGGACTTCTAAGAAACATTGGCATCTCTGCAACTACATGTCCAAATGTAGCTCCGGGGGCTTTGTATATAATTTCTTTTTTTTTGTGCCGTTTTTTACAGCGCGAAATCGACCCCAAAATACTGGGGTGCTTTACATGAGGGATAGTTACATTACACAAGGGCACATTCATTTTTGGTAGGCACGTGGAGATTAAGTGATTTGCCCAGAATCACAGAAGCATTTGCAATGTAATGTGTCTCGTATTACTGAAAGTTTGAGCTATTGGTGTTGCTAATAATAGTTCCATTATTGTTAGCAACGCCAATAGCTCAAACTTTTAGTAATGCGAGACCTATTGCATTGCAAATGCTTGTTTAACCACCTATAGATATACTTCCAAAGAACTACACATGATGTGTCCCCCTATACCTAATTCATATGCGCATAGCATACAGATTGGTCTCACTGCGCATACATGCGATCACTGCCCCTATTCGTTGATGATTAACCAGGAAAAATATGGAAAAGAACACGATTTCCAAATGACACTGGTTAACTGCAGATCCCTAAGCAAGCATAAATATTAGCTCCATGACCATCTCGCTGATAACCAACCGGATATCATGTTTTTAACCGAAACCTGGTTGAACGAGGATTCCGCACCTGAAATCCTCGAGGCCCTTCCCATGGATTACGGGATCATTAGACTGGATCACCCTACGAACAGAGGGGGGGTGTAGCCATTATCCATAAATTGTCAATAGAATGCTCCCTGGAGAGGGTGGCAGTAGAAGCCAGTGAGGCTGGTCTTTTTACGATCGCGACAGACAAAAACCATGTCATTAAAGGCTTTTTAATCTACCGACCACCTCGTCCGATCTCACAATTCGTTGCCAGTCTCAGAGAACATGTAATACAACTAGCACTGCGATATGCCAAAGTTGCTGGTGCTGGGTGACCTGAACCTACACTTTGACGACATGGATAATGTCTCAGTGAAAGAGCTCTGTCAAGAGCTGGCCGCATTTCAATTAGTGCTACAATCCACTCTCCCGACCCACCGGCATGGTCACTTATTAGATCCCATTTTTGCCAACTGGGGAGAGCTAAGGGTTGACACTCCAATTGCAGTTCCATGGACAGATCATTACATCATCCATTTTAGTACTCTGATATCCAAAACCCAAGCTTTGATAAAATCAGACACAGGTAGCCCTCAGAGAAAATGGGCCAGGTTTTCAACATCCAAGTTCAATCTTGCTGTAAAGCAGGGGGGCCACCAGGAGGGAATGATATAGAAACTGCCTGCAGTGCACTGGATAAACGGATCAGTGAGGCACAGGGTCAAGACTGATTTGCATATGGCCATGTCTGAACTGGGGTGGAGTGGTGAGCAAAATAACGATGGATTAAACCCAGATCTGTGACTGGGGGTGTGTCATGATTCCGGGGCTTGCCGCGAATTGGCGGAGAACGGGACTCCAATTCCCAGAAGGCGCTGCAGCACGAGTCACGTGCCAGCGCGAGAGCCCGGGAAAGGGATAAAGGTCCCGTCGTACTTGGGGGCGTTGCCAATGATTCCTGACCAGTACCTACAGATCAACGGCCCAGCCAAGACCCGTCCACGCCGAGTCCCTCCGCTCCAGTCCGACGAGATGAGAGACACCGGATCCCGTTGGTGATTAACGCCCGTCACAGCAACCAGCGCGCAGCTACGTTCCTGCAGGTCCCGGTCGAGGTGAGTGAGAGAGGCGCAGCTTCGCAGCTCCTCGTCCCGAGTTCACCCTGACCCCGACCTGACCTTCCTTTCCGCCAAAGACCCTCGACCGTATACGAGGGGAGGCTACAGTGGATTCAGCGCTCCTCCGCCCCAGGATTGCCGGGCGTCGAGTAGTAGCGCGAACTGCTCCAGACCCTAGCTCCTCCTGAGCTCGCCTTCCTCTCCCACGTACCCGTGACGCAACGGGCCCGTGCGAATGGGGGCACCAGCACTGCCACAGCGCTCCTCCGCCCCAGGATTTCCGGGCGTTGAGTAGTAGCGCGTGCCGCTCCTGACCCTGGTCCCTCCTGATCTTGCCTTCCACCCCGCACGTACCCGTGAAGCAACGGGACAGTGCGGAGGTGGGCACCAGCACCGCCGCGCCGCTCCTCCGCCCCAGGACTCCGGGCGTAGAGTAGAAGCGCCGGCCTCTTGTCGGGCCTTCACTTCTGGCATTAGTGGGGGCTTTCAGCACGCAACTTTCGGAGACAGACGGAAGCCCTACACAAATCCGGATCTTCGAGCTTGCGCCCAGTGAGGATAACTGGGTCAAGGCTACGACCCGGTATAGTTCTAAGAGACCACACAGGGGAGGAAGGAGCTACAGGTACGGGGGAGAGCCCGACGAAGGGAGGGGAGCGTGGGGACGCAGGCGCAGTGTCTAATACCTCTCCTTATCTCTTTCCAGGTCTCTCTCCCTGCAGTCCCTATCCTTCCCTTCCCTCGCCCACCTGTCCTCTGAGTCCGAGGGTATTATACGTATTCCGGACTGGGGACGGATGGGAGGTGGACCCTAACCTAGCATCGGCGTTATCCAGAGGAGAAGATCACCGAAGCCCGTGACAGAATCATTGGCCCACGAATTCTCTCCTCCTGATCACGCCGTTGCTGAAGCATGGCCTCGTTAGACGACGTACTGACCGCGTTGGCTCAAGTACAACTGGATGTGGCGGCGTCTAGGGCCGAATCTGCTGCCCTACATGCCCGCCTGGATCGCATCCAACGCAATCCCTTTGATGCAGGGACCATCCCCCTTCCCCAGACACACCCGGTAGTAGTGGAGATGCCGGCACACATACCCCTGGCCCCCCCGGAAAGATTTCACGGGGACATTCAAAAAGTGCAAGTCTTCTTGACCCAGGTGCAGTTGCATTTCCACTGCAAACCAAAGCTGTTTCTCACGAACCAAGCCAGGGTGGCTTTCCTAATCTCCTACTTAACTGGAGAAGCCGCACAATGGGCGGTCCCCATCGTGAGAAGGCTGTCATGATTCCGGGGCTTGCCGCGAATCGGCGGAGAACGGGACTCCAATTCCCAGAAGGCGCTGCAGCACGAGTCACGTGCCAGCGCGAGAACCCGGTTTAAGGGATAAAGGTCCCGTCGTACTTGGGGGCGTTGCCAATGATTCCTGACCAGTACCTACAGATCAACGGCCCAGCCAAGACCCGTCCACGCCGAGTCCCTCCGCTCCAGTCCGACGAGATGAGAAACACCGGATCCCGTTGGTGATTAACGCCCGTCACAGCAACCAGCGCGCAGCTACGTTCCTGCAGGTCCTGGTCGAGGTGAGTGAGAGAGGCGCAGCTTCGCAGCTCCTCGTCCCGAGTTCACCCTGACCCCGACCTGACCTTCCTTTCCGCCAAAGACCCTCGACCGTATACGAGGGGAGGCTACAGTGGATTCAGCGCTCCTCCACCCCAGGATTGCCGGGCGTCGAGTAGTAGCGCGAACTGCTCCAGACCCTAGCTCCTCCTGAGCTCGCCTTCCTCTCCCACGTACCCGTGACGCAACGGGCCCGTGCGAAGGGGGGCACCAGCACCGCCACAGCGCTCCTCCGCCCCAGGATTTCCGGGCGTTGAGTAGTAGCGCGTGCCGCTCCTGACCCTGGTCCCTCCTGATCTTGCCTTCCACCCCGCACGTACCCGTGAAGCAACGGGACAGTTCAGAGGTGGGCACCAGCACCGCCGCGCCGCTCCTCCGCCCCAGGATTCCGGGCGTAGAGTAGAAGCGCCGGCCTCTTGTCGGGCCTTCACTTCTGGCATTAGTGGGGGCTTTCAGCACGCAACTTTCGGAGACAGACGGAAGCCCTACACAAATCTGGATCTTCGAGCTTGCGCCCAGTGAGGATAACTGGGTCAAGGCTACGACCCGGTATAGTTCTAAGAGACCACACAGGGGAGGAAGGAGCTACAGGTACGGGGGAGAGCCCGACGAAGGGAGGGGAGCGTGGGGACGCAGGCGCAGTGTCTAATACCTCTCCTTATCTCTTTCCAGGTCTCTCTCCCTGCAGTCCCTATCCTTCCCTTCCCTCGCCCACCTGTCCTCTGAGTCCGAGGGTATTATACGTATTCCGGACTGGGGACGGATGGGAGGTGGACCCTAACCTAGCATCGGCGTTATCCCGAGGAGAAGATCACCGAAGCCCGTGACAGAATCATTGGCCCACGAATTCTCTCCTCCTGATCACGCCGTTGCTGAAGCATGGCCTCGTTAGACGACGTACTGACCGCGTTGGCTCAAGTACAACTGGATGTGGCGGCGTCTAGGGCCGAATCTGCTGCCCTCCAGCCCGCCTGGATCGCATCCAGCGCAATCCCTTTGATGCAGGGACCATCCCCCTTCCCCAGACACACCCGGTAGTAGTGGAGATGCCGGCACACATACCCCTGGCCCACCCGGAAAGATTTCACGGGGACATTCAAAAAGTGCAAGTCTTCTTGACCCAGGTGCAGTTGCATTTCCACTGCAAACCAAAGCTGTTTCTCACGAACCAAGCCAGGGTGGCTTTCCTAATCTCCTACTTAACTGGAGAAGCCGCACAATGGGCGGTCCCCATCGTGAGAAGAGACGACGCCCTCTTGTACGATTGGGACTCATTCCGACATGAATTTGAAAAAACCTTTGATCGACGGGCGGACACCTTCTCCGCCGATCGCGACCTTCTTGACCTCCGCCAATCCTCCAGCGACTTCCTGGGGTATGTCAACAGCTTTCGTAGGTTGGTGGCGGAAACCGATTGGCCCGAGTCCAAGCAAACCGCAATCTTTTACCGAGGACTGACCGAAGACTTAAAAGATGTCATAGCCCAAATAGACCCCCAACCTGGTACCTGTGCCGCCATGATAGAACTCGCTTCTCGCCTGGAATATCGACTCCGGGAAAGAAAAGGGGAACACAAACGAAAAGACAAGGCTCCTCTTTTCTCCGAACATTCCCGCTCCAGACAGTGTTGAAGGCCCTTGAAGAAAACCACTTGTTTTGCAAGCTGACAAAATGCGAATTCCACGTTACCACCGTGGAATTCCTGGGCGTCCTGTTGACCCCGGAAGGACAAATCATGACGGACCGGAAGGTGCAAGCGGTAGCCCGGTGGCCGCAACCCACGACTGTGAAAGAAGTGCAGAGCTTTCTTGGCTTCTCGAACTTTTACCGTCGGTTCATCAGTCACTTCTCACAGACGGTGACCCCGCTTACCAGGTTAACACGGAAGGGGATTCCCTTCCTATGGTCCTCCGAAGCCCAAGGGGCCTTTGACCGACTCAAGAGGGCCTTTACGTCCGCTCCCGTCCTACGACATGCCAAACCAGATCTACCATACATTGTAGAAGCGGATGCTTCCGACGAGGCGGTGGGCGCTATACTGTCTCAGCGCCACCCCGACACTGGCCTACTCCATCCAGTCGCGTTTATGTCCAAAAAGTTAAACCCGGCCGAGCTCAACTACACCATCTCCGAAAAAGAGCTGCTGGCCATCCGCGAAGCGTTCCTGGAATGGCGGCATTGGCTGATGGGAGCACGACACCAGGTGACCGTATACACGGACCACCGGAACCTCCAATTCCTGCGGTCAGCCCGGCACCTCTCACCTCGTCAGAAGCGATGGATGCTCTTTTTCGCGGAGTATAACTTCGTGGTCACGTATCGGCCCGGGATACAGAACAAGAAAGCCGATGCGTTGTCCCGGCAGAGCGATTCGGACCTCCCGGCGGAGACACCAGACCAGTCCATCCTATCGCCAGAGCAAGTCATCGGCTGCCTCAAAACCGAATCCTTCCTACAAAGAGTAAAGAAAGGGATCTGAACGTTCGCGTGGACTTCATGGCTAAAAAGCCATAAGGAATGGCGTATCCAACATGGTCTTCCCTTGTATGGTTCCAGAATTCTAGTCCGTACACTGCAACTCCGGAAACTCGTTTTTTCCTGGTGTCATAGCATACCCAGTGCCGGGCACATGGGGGGTACCAAAACCCTGGAAACGGTCCTACGACAGTTCTGGTGGCCGTCGGTGCGTCCCGATGTTTTACTATGGGTAAAACAGTGTGAGATATGTGCCCAAATGAAGCCCGACCATCAAAGAAAACAAGGTCTTCTTATGCCTCTTCCTACCCCTCGGAATCCTTGGGAAAGAATCTTGATCGACTTTGTGGTGGGGTTGCCGAAGGACCAAGGATGTACGGCGATCGTGGTCATCATAGACTACCTCACCAAGATGGGTCATTTTATCGCCTATAAACAGGTCCCCTCAGCAGGGGAGTTGGCGAAACTCCTGTTGCTACACGTCGTGCGCCTGCACGGCCTTCCACAAGACATCGTGTCCGACAGAGGGACGCAATTCACCGCGAGATTCTGAAAGGTCTGGTGTGAACGGCTCGGCATCCAATCATCCCTCTCCACGAGTTTCCACCCGCAGACCGACGGCCAGACCGAGAGACTTAACCAAACTCTCAAGCAGTATCTTCGTTGCTACACGGACCAAGCAGCGAACACCTGGGTCGACTTGCTGTGGGTGGTTGAGGTAGCATATAACAACTCCCAACACTCTTCCACACACCACACTCCCTTCTTTCTAGCCTCAGGGTTCCATCCTCGCTTTGTTCCCTTTTTCCTCCCGCAGGAGAGAGTGCCTCTCCCCGATGTGCAGGACAGAATCCGCTGCATTCACTCAGCCTTGAGGCGGGCTCAGACAAATCTACGGAAAGCGAAGGACAAGTACAAAGCCCAGGCCGACAAGCACCGTCGTCCCACACCGGTGTACCGCAAGGGGGAGAGGGTGTGGCTGTCCACGTGGAACATTCGGTTCCGGAAACCCAGCGCCTTCACTCCCAAGTTCATCGGGCCTTACCCTGTTGTCCGGCACGTGAACCCCGTGGCTGTACAGCTGCGTCTGCCCCCGCAGATGCGCATACACCCGGTGTTTCACGTATCGCTACTCAAGCCCTCGAAGTGTCCTGTTCGGAAGGACCCCTCTCCGGTATGGGTGCACCACGACCAAGAGTTTGTCGTTCAACGCATCCTGGATTCCAAGCTGGTTCGGGGCAAGCTCTGGTACCTTCTGGCTTGGAAGGGTTATGGGCCTGAGGAGAATTCCTGGGAGCCTGCCACTGCGGTGCATGCACCCCGCCTGGTGGCGGCCTTCCATCGCCGCGCCCCCGCTAAGCCGGGGGGCCCCGCTGCTCCGAAGGTCGGGGTGAAGCGGGATGTGCTGTCATGATTCAGGGGCTTGCCGCGAATCGGCGGAGAACGGGACTCCAATTCCCAGAAGGCGCTGCAGCACGAGTCACGTGCCAGCGCGAGAGCCCGGGAAAGGGATAAAGGTCCCGTCGTACTTGGGGGCGTTGCCAATGATTCCTGACCAGTACCTACAGATCAACGGCCCAGCCAAGACCCGTCCACGCCGAGTCCCTCCGCTCCAGTCCGATGAGATGAGAGACACCGGATCCCGTTGGTGATTAACGCCCGTCACAGCAACCAGCGCGCAGCTACGTTCCTGCAGGTCCCGGTCGAGGTGAGTGAGAGAGGCGCAGCTTCGCAGCTCCTCGTCCCGAGTTCACCCTGACCCCGACCTGACCTTCCTTTCCGCCAAAGACCCTCGACCGTATACGAGGGGAGGCTACAGTGGATTCAGCGCTCCTCCGCCCCAGGATTGCCGGGCGTCGAGTAGTAGCACGAACTGCTCCAGACCCTAGCTCCTCCTGAGCTCGCCTTCCTCTCCCACGTACCCGTGACGCAACGGGCCCGTGTGAAGGGGGGCACCAGCACCGCCACAGCGCTCCTCCGCCCCAGGATTTCCGGGCGTTGAGTAGTAGCGCGTGCCGCTCCTGAACCTGGTCCCTCCTGATCTTGCCTTCCACCCCGCACGTACCCGTGAAGCAACGGGACAGTGCGGAGGTGGGCACCAGCACCGCCGCGCCGCTCCTCTGCCCCAGGATTCCGGGCGTAGAGTAGAAGCGCCGGCCTCTTGTCGGGCCTTCACTTCTGGCATTAGTGGGGGCTTTCAGCACGCAACTTTCGGAGACAGACGGAAGCCCTACACAAATCCGGATCTTCGAGCTTGCGCCCAGTGAGGATAACTGGGTCAAGGCTACGACCCGGTATAGTTCTAAGAGACCACACAGGGGAGGAAGGAGCTACAGGTACGGGGGAGAGCCCGACGAAGGGAGGGGAGCGTGGGGACGCAGGCGCAGTGTCTAATACCTCTCCTTATCTCTTTCCAGGTCTCTCTCCCTGCAGTCCCTATCCTTCCCTTCCCTCGCCCACCTGTCCTCTGAGTCCGAGGGTATTATACGTATTCCGGACTGGGGACGGATGGGAGGTGGACCCTAACCTAGCATCGGCGTTATCCCGAGGAGAAGATCACCGAAGCCCGTGACAGGGTGAATGTTTTGCCAATGTGCAACATTCCGTCCATCATCTTGTGTGTTTTGCTGTTCGCCCTATGTGGGAAGGGTATGCCCAGACGTGGGTCCCGTGCTCACTACGCCACTGGAGTCAAGCTATCCTGGCTGAAGAGGGGTGAAACCCCGAAACTGGTCCTAGGATGCTTGATTCCGGTCCAGGGAAGACATGGCCTGGCAGTTCGGGCTGGACTGTTCCCATGAGGGGCAGGGTCAAGACTGATTTGCATATGGCCATGTCTGAACTGGGGTGGCGTGATGAGCAAAATAACGATGGATTAAACCCAGATCTGTGACTGGGGGTAAATGTTTTGCCAAATGTGCAACATTCCGTCCATCGTCTTGTGTGTTTTGCTGTTCGCCCTATGTGGGAAGGGTATGCCCAGATGTGGGTCCCGTGCTCACTACGCCACTGGAGTCAAGCTATCCTAGCTGAAGAGGGGTGAAACCCCGAAACCGGTCCTAGGATGCTTGATTCCGATCCAGGGGAGACATGGCCTGGCAGTTCGGCTGGACTGTTCCCATGAGGCACAGGGTCAAGACTGATTTGCATATGGCCATGTCTGAAGTGGGGTGGTGTGGTGAGCAAAATAACGATGGATTAAACCCAGATCTGTGACTGGGGGTGAATGTTTTGCCAATGTGCAACATTCCGTCCATCATCTTGTGTGTTTTTCTGTTACCATTCTTGGACAGATGTAGTTAAACAGCCCATTGTTGTATTTCCTGGATGCTAACAACTCGCTCTTGCTGCTTTTCCAACCTCCACGCCACTACCTCACAAAGCCATTTACTGATAAGCACCACTATTGATCAAGAACAAAATCACCCCAAAAAATAAGCTGTGTTCCAACCCCACATCGCTTTCCCAATAACTCACTTTAAAATACTACGCAGAGGGCTGATCCATTTAATGTTTGACAACAGCCATTGTAATAGACTTCCTGTAGAGCATCAAAACCCATCCAACCTGCCACTGTTCAGAGAACAACTCAACGATCTCCAGCCAACACCCAACCTACCAACTCAAGACTCACAAGTTTCCCCAACTCCTGCCTTATTGATCATCAGCCCATAACTAAGACCTACCTCTTTCTTCAACCTACTGTCCTGCAGAAACAATCCAAGGTGTCTTCCCCAAATGTCTCTAAATCGAATAAGACAAAGACAACCAGTCACAAACATAACTTCTCTTGTCAATTGTAAGACAAGGCTTTCCATTGAGTGCTCTGGCCTTTTTCTGTGGAAAATACTGAATAAGGTAGGTCTGAGTACACAATTCAAAACATGGGAATTGTGCAACTATTCTAGCCCCACAGCTCGGAAGCTGAGCTGGACTTTCACTTTATCCTAAAGAAATGGATTGACACTTTCCACAAAGTGTACACCTCATTCTGTGCCTCAGGAAGCAATGCTTAAGGTGACACACTATTGGTACTACAATCCAGCCAGAAGGTGAAATGGAACCTCAACAGTCCTAATGGCTGTTAACAATTCTTCGGCCACCCAGACACACTGACTCATCTCCTCTGGTTCTGTCCCAAGCTCAAACACTACTGGTAGGCCGTCTGAAAGATCTCAATGAAATGTTTGCAAATGTTTTGCTGTCTTTCTAGCTACGTCCTACTGAGCCTCACCAATGCCCCAACACACCCTCTACACTCTAACAAAGGGAAGGCAATAATAATGGGTTTTGGCTTTGTGTGGGGCTAACCATGTCATCAAAACCAAATGGGACACAGGTACATTGTCGTCTCACTTTGACTTGCTTCATAAACTGTGCTACCTTACAGGGATGGAAAAGCTTACTGCTTCCCTGGAGAACAAGTTGCTACACTTTGACAAAATGAGGGGCCCATGCATCCAATCTCTGGCACAGGACTTTTGGGAACTTACTAGTCCTCTTTACTTATGAGTACGCCAGCTAACAGGACGATTGGGCATGCCTGATCAGCAAGACAAAGACTGACCGCAGTGGGTATGACGCACTAAAAGACCCAGCCTGCTGACACTGAATACGTTGCGAAAGAGCTAATTCTGGCGATAGCGGCTATCAGGGCCGGCTTTAGGGCGGTGCGACCGGTGCCACCGCACCGGGTGCTAACTTTTCATGGGGGCGCCTGTTTTCTAGTTTATATTCTGTTTAAAAGCACCCACTGCAGCGTTCCTGACGTCCAGCAAATTTCAACCCACAATCAAAAGGTTAAGCCTACTCCCGTGATTGATGTTCTTCCTTGAAACAGAAAGAAGTTTTGTCTAGTGGAAGTTTTGAATGGGGGATGTTTTGATTCATCATAAGGAAGTGCAGAAGGTTAATATGCCTGCTGCAAAGAATGTGTATCATGCAAATCACGAAGTGAAAA
Organism: Triturus cristatus; assembly: GCF_964204655.1. Lineage (NCBI taxonomy): Eukaryota > Metazoa > Chordata > Amphibia > Caudata > Salamandridae > Triturus > Triturus cristatus. The sequence goes on along the minus strand of NC_140589.1, from coordinate 237,011,985 downwards.
TAATGGAAATAGGTCAAGGGGTTACTGCTTTTGTCAGAGACTTCGTTTTGTTACTTGCAGTTTATAAGTTAAACTACTAATAAAAAACAGTGAGCTGTTAACTGTCATCAAATAACTGAAATGCAGACTTCAAGTATAGATTAGAGTGTATTGATTTTTACCCCAGACTTTCAATATTCTAATGTTGTACAAAGTGTTGATTTGGGTGGAAAACAATTCCAATTACTAAAGATAATCTCCAACCATGGTCTTACGTTTTAAATTCTGAGTTTGTGCTTCTCCAGACCAAGCCCTCCTAAACTTTACTGCCTACCAGAATGGATGACATATAAATTCTACCAGTCTGTCTTATGTAAAGTTTCCTATACATTGATTTACACACATGTGATTGAGTAACCTGTGTACAATGTAAATTGCTCTGACACCCTTCACTTTTATGAGTGACACTATAAAACGAATGAAATGCATCTAAGTGAGAGTGGTTATGGTGACATAAGCGGTAGTGCGGGAATTCGTTGTGCAGGTGGGCATGGGGGGAGGGGGGCGCCAAAAACATTGTCGCACAGTGCACCACCAGTGCTAAAGCCGGCCCTGGCGGCTATGCTCCTTGAGTGACAACCCCTGATATTTTATCGCTTCCCTCTCGCCTTTCCCAGTCCCCCTTGTATCCTCCCTTCCTCACCTTCTATCTCCTTCTTCTGTTCTCCCACTGTTCTACCTCGTCGGCCTTTGGATTTAGGTAAGAGTATTTGTTCCTGGATAAATTAATAAAAAGATCTGAACCATAAAAGATCAATGGGTCAGCAAAACATTTAAATTTTAACATTATTAATATAATATTCCATCAACACAAGTAAAATTCAAAGTGGTGTTCTAACACGCAGCTGCTGTCACCTCTGTCTTTCAGAACTACGTGCCTGCTGTTTTTGAGAACTACACCGCGAGCTTTGAGATTAGGTAGCAACAGATAGAGCTGAACATGTAGGACACCTCAGGTAAGGGAGCATTGGCATCCTGTCATTGCGCCAGCCCCACAGTGTCATGGATACCGTGTGCTTCAGCCAAGGCGACAATAACTTCCGGTGTCTGCGTGTACCTAGAGGGACCCAACAGGGATGCGGTCTAGTGTGGAGGTGGGAGGGGACTACTTAAGGCGCATGCCAGGAAGGACGTGCAGCGGAAGCCCGCCGAAGGCGCACCAAAGGCAAGCCCGTCTGCGCCCGTCCACGTCCGGGCGGGAGCCGCGGCCGGAACCCCTGCCCGTTTTTTAACCACCTATAGATATACTTCCAAAGAACTACACATGATGTGTCCCCCTATACCTAATTCATATGCGCATAGCATACAGATTGGTCTCACTGTGCATACATGCGATCACTGCCCCTATTCGATGATGATTAACCAGGAAAAATATGGAAAAGAACACGATTTCCAAATGACACTGGTTAACTGCAGATCCCTAAGCAAGCATAAATATGAGCTCCATGACCATCTCGCTGATAACCAACCGGATATCATGTTTTTAACCGAAACCTGGTTGAACGAGGATTCCGCACCTGAAATCCTCGAGGCCCTTCCCATGGATTACGGGATCATTAGACTGGATCGCCCTACAAACAGAGGGGGGGTGTAGCCATTATCCATAAATTGTCAATAGAATGCTCCCTGGAGAGGGTGGCAGTAGAAGCCAGTGAGGCTGGTGTTTTTACGATCGCGGCAGACAAAAACCATGTCATTAAAGGCTTTTTAATCTACAGACCACCTCGTCCGATCTCACAATTCGCTGCCAGTCTCAGAGAACATGTAATACAACTAGCACTGCGATATGCCAAAGTGCTGGTGCTGGGTGACCTGAACCTACACTTTGACGACATGGATAATGTCTCAGTGCAAGAGCTCTGTCAAGAGCTGGCCGCATTTCAATTAGTGCTACAATCCACTCTCCCGACCCACCGGCATGGTCACTTATTAGATCCCATTTTTGCCAACTGGGGAGTGCTAAGGGTTGACACTCCAATTGCAGTTCCATGGACAGATCATTACATGATCCCTTTTAGTACTCTGATTCCCAAAACCCAAGCTTTGATAAAATCAGACACAGGTAGACCTCAGAGAAAATGGGCCAGGTTTTCAACATCCAAGTTCAATCTTGCTCTAAAGCAGGGGGGGCCACCAGGAGGGAATGATATAGAAACTGCCTGCAGTGCACTGGATAAACGGATCAGTGAGGCACTTGACAAGGTGGCTCCTTGGGCCACCAGGGCCCAGAGGAGACAGTCCAGATCCGCACCCTGGTTCAATGATGAACTAAGGACCGTGAAGTCTTCCTGTAAACGTTTGGAACGAAGATGGAGAGAAGACTTCTCAGAAAACAGGAAGGCCACTTATAAAACCGGGCTCAAACACTATCATTCATTAATAAAGAAAACGCGAGCTGCTTACTATAACATGAAGATAGAACTAGCCGAAAATTCCTCTAGAGAGCTATTTATAATCTTTAAAGAATTGTCGTCTCTTGACAGAACCTCTGCTCCTAGTAACGATTCAGTGGAATCTTGCAACTTGATAGCAGATTATTTTTCTGATAAGGTAGAGAGGATTTACTCAACCTTCCCGGAGGAGGCACGTAACAGGTGGTCAGATAAGATGGGAGTGCGCAACCTGGAGGAGGCTCTCTGCCTCTCCAGTTTTAACCTTCCCTCCTTGGACAACCTCAAAACCATAGCTTTGAACATTAAGTCAGGCTCTCCGAGAGACCCTATGAAACCTAGAAATATGAGGAAGAGCATGGACATTCTGGCTCCCTATATTAGGTACCTCCTCAGACTCTCCTTTGAGTCAGGGGTGGTTCCCCAAAGGTGGGAGGCAGTGGTTGTCCCCATCAAATAAAAAGCCAGGGGTTAACACTAGCCAGCTGGAGAATTTACGACCAATCTCACTCCTACCTTTTTTCGCCAAAATTGCAGAAAAAACAGTCAACGCTCAACTAACAATACACATGAACCGGGTCAGTCTACTCCACCCCACGCAATCGGGCTTCCGGGCAACATATTCCACAGAATCGGCGCTGCTTCTGTCCACAGACACCATCCGCAGACAGGTTGATGAAGGACAGACGGTAGCACTGATTTTGTTGGACCTCAGCGCCGCATTCGACACCGTTGCCCATCCCATACTCCTACAGTGCCTTAGGGAAGGAGGACTGACCAATCTGGCTCTGAAATGGTTAAGATCCTTCCTACAGGACAGGAGTTTTCAAGTATCTCAAGGTCCACACTACTCCAAGAACATCAGGTTAGATCAGGGGGTTGCAGCCCATATTTATCAGATTGGTTCTACTCACTACATTTTAACCATACTGGTTTTACTTAAACTATTCTGGCCTTTCAGTCGCCTTTTCCATCAAGATTGTTACATCTATCTATTTTGTGATTATTCCATAGAGGTTACCCACTGGCCGCATCCACCCAGGGTCCCAACTCCTGTATTGGGATGTATGACGTTACAACGCGAGTCATTACAACGTGTGCAGTTACAACGCGGTCGTTACAACGACTGCGATGTTACTACGCTATGACATTACAACGCAAGTCTTTACATCGACTTGCGCTAGATGGCGTGCTAACATTAGAAACGCGTAATTTACTATTCCAACTCCAGTCCACTTAACAGTAGGGAAGGTGTTGGGATAGTAAACTACACTATTTGTAATGTTAGCACGCCATCTAGCACAAGTCGATGTAAAGACTTGCGTTGTAATGGCATGCGTTGTAAATCCACTTGCGTTGTAAAAGTTTTGTTATAATGGTAGTGCGTTGTAAAAGTTGCGTTGTAAAGGTTGTTTACCCCTGTATTGGATCTTGTTGAAAACCAACAGTTTTAATGTGAATGAAGCCCGGCATTATTTCAAAAATATGGTTAGAAATTGAATCCATGACTTGTTTCAAAATAAACTAACATTTTGCACCCTGAAGAAGGAGCTTGCTGAGTTGCATGGGATCTCCGAAACGCGCGTCGGCGCTTTTTTCTTGTTCACTATTTATTTTATTTGTATGTTGTACTGTATTTTGTTATTTATTATCCTGTAGAGCTTTTCTGTTGTAGTTTCGTTTGCAGATTTTGGTCCTTTCATGTATTCTCATTTACTGAATTTATAATCATGTGTGCTGGGCTAGGTTGTGTTTTATATCACTATTGTGTTATTTTTTGTATTATGAATGAAAAAATGGATATATAATCAGTATGAAAAAAATATATTTTGATAAATAAATGCAATAAATTAATACATTTTTTATATAATTATTCTCTTGGTCTGTGGGTGTGCCTAATTCTATGGACGTATTGCTTACATTTGAAGCATTAATGTGAAGGAAGTTTGGTGTGTTTTTTTTATATTTGCTGAAGCCTCTGCTTTTGTGAGAGGAGTTTGAATATGTGAGGTCCAATTTAGATTTATTTTATTTCCACCCCCAGATATTTAAAGGATTCAACTTCTTCTGAAATTGAACTGTATATACAGAACACACATTTCTTCTTTTTGTGTGTCTTGACTGTCATTATTTTAGTTTTCTCAATGTTGACTTCTAATTGATTTATATTACAGTATGTTTCCATGGCTATCAGTTGGGCTTGCAGGCCACTTGCTGTTTTGCCACTTAAGACTGAGTTGTCAGCATATAATAAAGCTGCAATTTAAAGCGATTTATCATTAGGATAGCCTCAGTGACCATCCTTACTGATTCGTAGAGGTCATTAATGTACAAGGAGAATAAAAGTGGGGCCAACAAGCACCCTTGCTTAACTCCATTCCAAATAGGGATTTTTTTTACTGATTAGCCCTTGTTGAGTTAGTTGCACCTGCAAAGTAGTATCCGTGCAAAACAGTTGAATTAGAGACAAGAGGGCATTGTTGATGCCCACAGATGTTAGCTTTTGACAGAGGTGATGCCTCAGGACTGCACTGAAGGCTGAAGCGAAATCTAGGAGGGCTACAAAAGCTGACATTTTTATTGTGGTGCCAAACCTGCGCCCAACATGTAGAAATGTGGTCGATGGTTGACTGGCCTTTTCTTAAACTGCCTTGGATAGGTGAGAGAATGTTTTCTTTGGAGGCCCAATCTTCAAGTTCCCTTAAAATCGCTTTTGAGAACATTTTGGAATCAATGTCCTTTAGACTAATTGGTCTATAGGATTTCGGGTCAGCTTTCTGACCTTTTTTATAGATCGGGACGATGATACGTTTTCCCAGGATGTAGGACACCGTGCCTCTGCTAGAATTCCTGTGAAAATTTCCGTTAGGACTTCAGATCACCAAACCGGGTCATTAAGAAACACCCCTGAGGGTTTCATGTTTGGGCCTGGGGCCTTCCCCTTTTTAAGGTCCTTTATTGCATCCATCACTTTACTGATTACAAGGGGTGTTTCTGCTGTCTTCTCGGCACCATTTAAAGCTCATCGACATTTAAATGTCTCAAGTTGGCTTCAGGCATATGGATAGAAATTGCAGAGAAGTGGGCCACTCACACGTCTGCACTAATATTTGATTCCAGGTAGTTTTTCCTGGCTCCTCGGCTTTCACCTATTTTGAGCCAAAAAGCCCTTGTATCATATTCTGCCTCTGCATTCCCATTTATGCATTTATTTCGCACACGAATACCCAGGGCGTCTTGGCGCTAATTAAAGCATGCAAGAAATTAATAATTAAGCTCTGCTAAAAAGCCAGGTCTTGAGGGATCGCCTGAAGGTCAGAAGTTTTGTAGAGGATTTGCTAGAGAGTGGAAGATCGTTCCAGGAGGTGGAAGCACCCAGAACAAAGCTGCGGCCACCCCGAAGCCTCTCTTATCTTGTTACCTCTGTTATCTTATCTCTGGCTTGCTCAGGATGCATAATTTGCTGGAGCTCAGTTTTTTTGTTTTTACAGTCCTCGTCAAACCACCTGCCCCACCTGGTTGAACTTATTTTAGGTTTCTTCTTGCTTGCATATTTCCTGGCAACAATGAGGATTAAAGTATTCAATAGATCATCATACAGGAGCAATTTGTCTTCTCTTATTTGACTTTCCAGAATAGATGTATTTAGGGCGGTCATAGCAGGTTCGTTTAGCCAATCTGTTACATTTGCTGCAAGGTAGGGATTCCATCTGACCTTACTTGACCATGCATATCCCACTAGGATTTCAGGTCGACTTTCTCTTGGTTCAAGATTTCAGTTATGTTTCAGATCGAGCGTCAGAGGATTTTGAACATCTCGATCCACCAGTGCAACATCAGGTTTTCAAAGTTGTCCAAGTCTGTAATCTTTAAAATAATGTAATCAATGACAGATTGAGCCCTGCGAGAGTTATACGTTGGTTTACTTTTGCAATCATTATCAAAGGAGTTCTGTGCTGATGTAAGGCCCTCACTTGCACAAAAGTGTATCAGGCGCTTACCTCTTGCTTTCGTCTTTGGGAAATCGTGACTAAGAGATTGAATCCCCAGTGCTGATTTCCACTCTCCTATTGACTCATCATACACTCCCCATTTGACTATCTTGCAATTTAAATCACCACATATGATGGTAAGTACATCTGACTATTTTGAATTTTGCAACATATCTTTTGATGGTCTCTAGAAGCTTTTGAAAACGTGGGACCTCTCTCTTTAATACATACATGTTAAATATTCTCAATATGGAGTTATCAAATAGTTTGATATCACAGATTTGAAAGTTATCATGGATATTTTCCCATACTTTAGATGCTACACATATATACATCCTACATACTATCAGCAGACCACCGCTGTTTCCTGTTTTGGCCAGTTTGGTTGTGCATTTTGAAGGATTGATGTAACCAAAGAGTAACCATGGTATTACCGTCCATGTTTCTTGAAAAATTATTATATTTTAGGTGGTTAAGAACTTCACAAAGTCCAAGTCCCCAGCTTTCTGGGGGTTGCCAGCCACATTGCAGGAAATAATTGTCATATTTATTTTCCACCCAAGGAGATTATTTTGTTGCCCCCACCTGCGGTGTTTTGCTAGTCAATCCAAGTTATTCGGGTTACTCGTTTTGGGGCATCTGTTTCTTTTTCCCTCCAGGGGTTCCTGCAACTTGGAGTGAGATGGTCACCTTACTTGTCTCTGAGGTATTTGAGGTAATTGTTGAGTACTTAATCGCCAGCATCTGGTGAACTTCATAGACTGATTACTTTTACACCTATTGTATTCTGTAGGCCTGCCTTCACAGCCTTGGGGTTATGATACCCAGTGTCTCCTGGAAAGGTCTCTGTGAATTTTTTGGTGTGTGTATACACTGCTTTTAGGTAGCACACCATAACCCCTTTAATAAGGTATCAGTGAATTTCTTGGGCAGCGCCTTCATCACCATTAGGTGGACCCGATACACCAGTAACCGAGGTTCCTGTGATAATCCTTGCTTCCTCCCTTTTCTGCTAGCTCTATAGACCCAATACACTGTGACCTATGGTACTCCTGGTCTTGCCTAAACCACTTCTTCATCAACTCCTGATGGAGCGTGCATGATATTGTGCTAATTATGACTAAAAATATTTTTTTTTAGTCACACTTAATACTGACATATATATCATGAAGAGAACTTAAAACTGAATTAATGAGAAAAGTCAAATGGATTTGAAAATGTGTGAGCTTCAATAATATTAGCACAACAGTGATTTAGATATTTTTCCAATTAGGCCTCAAAGTTTTTTCTCTCCTTGTGCTAATGTAAAATCATGTGGGACAGTCACCTAAGCACTGTGAGAATTTTCTGTAAAGTTTCACTTCTGTTCTAGCTAACAATAGACTCACTGCTCACTAGAAGCATATTCGATGGAAATGTCGCAAATATTGTTGCAAACCCAGGGAAATGCGCCTGGGAACAGACTGACTATGGACAAGTAAAAGTACCTCCTACTTCTGTGGAAGTGACGAGATGCTAACTAAATGGAGCATAATGAATATTAAGGACATGTGCAAAAGAAGTTTACTTAATTCAACTGGATTTGTCTGAATGATCGATCACAGCCCACCGTGAGTGACCAATGAAACCCCATGAGCTGATGGAATTGATATGTTAAGGGGTGTAAACCTGGAAACATTTGATGTATAATTGCACCATCTTAGGAGGAGTCGGGCTGGCTGACTAATTTAACCTCTATACATTCATCTAGGCTGTCAGTAAATCCTTCTATCTCTGGCACCTGTTTATAGAAAAGATAAGATTCATGCTGGCAGAGTGTGCATACTCCACATACTCCACACTAGAGGCTCTGCAGATGCATGCAGTGAAAATATTATGCAGGAATCTAGACTTAAATCAATGCATTCATGATGTGTATAAATAGTATGCAGGAATCTAGACTTAAATCAATGCATTCATGATGTGTATAAATAGTATGCAGGAATCTAGACTTAAATCAATGCATTCATGATTTTTATAAATATTATGCAGGAATCTAGACTTAAATCAATGCATTCATGATTTTTATAAATATTATGCAGGAATCTAGACTTAAATCAATGCATTCATGATTTTATTTACACTGCAGCACCAGTATTGATTCCTTAGTATGCCAATTTATTGATAAACATTTGTTATAGAACTATATACTGAGGTGATTTGCAGCAGCCAAATCACCTCCAAAGAATCTCCAATAAGACACACCTGTGGCAGTCTCAGAAAATGTTTTGATATGCAAATACGTACATCGGACAAAATGCGACCCCAACTTTGTGCTGTACCTTTTAATGTTTTTGTTCACTTCTGTTCTAGCTAACAATAGACTCACTGCTCACTAGAAGAATATTCGATGGAAATGTAGCAAATATTGTTGCAAACCCAGGGAAATGCGCCTGGGAACAGACTGACTATGGACAAGTAAAAGTACCTCCTACTTCAATGGAAGTGATGAAATGCTAACTAAATGGAGAATAATGAATATTAAGGAAATGTGCAAAAAAGAATTACTTAATTCAACCGGATTTGATGGAATTGATACGTTAAGGAGTGTAAACCTAGAACACTTTAAATATAATTGTCCCATCTTAGGAGGAGGCGGGGCTAGCTGACTACGTTTCCTTCCTGCCTGGCATGCTGTCGTACAGACTCTTGATTTCTATTTCCCATTCCGTTTCCCTTTTCCACGCGTGCTTGGTGGAATTGACTCTGATGAACTGAACTTTATTTCAAACTGCGGCTCCAAATCCTGTACTTTGCTGGCTGGCAAAGTTGTGCGGTAAATAACCTTTCGGCTGGGAGGTCATTTGACTCCTGTTATGCCATGCGGTCCTGTAGCTCGAACTTGAACTGAATCACTTGAGGACAGACCTAAAGCGAACTGCCTTGCTTTGGTTTGTATGATTAACAACTGAATCTGTACTTTGTCCATGCTCTCTAAAGGGTGAATTGTGATGACAAAATGATCTGTGCTAAACTGTCTGATTACTTGCATTAACAAATTGTCATTACAATCTGCTCTTGAAATATATTTCTGATCTGTCTATGCAATTTGAGGCATTATATAAATGTTTTTCCTGAATTATCTTGATCGATTCTGTCTCCTTCTTTTGGCCATATCTATTATCTCAAAGAGTCTCTATGTGTGGCTAAGGAAGGATTTGTTGCAGGTTTGAGAAGATTACGGTCATGCTAGAAATTGTCTATTCCAGGTCCTCATAGGATAACTGTATGCATCTTCTAAGTATTCTAGTCCCTATCAGCTCAAAAAGAAAGATCTGTCGGAGGACCTAAGTCATGATATTAGAGGGTAAAGAATAAAGGGATTATAAGATAAGGATGTGTTAGAAAATGGGCCTAGTGATATTGATTTAGTGTGAGTGGTAAGAAAAATCTGGTAAGCTTTTCCTCTGCAACACTCCGCAAGGTTCGATGTTATATTTGTGAGATGTGAATTAGGCTATAGTGCCCTAGATATATTGCTTGTGCATATATCTTGTAAGCCTGCCCACCTATGACAGTGAGCAGATGACTTCCTGTAACCAGTACATGCGTGCTGATTACCATACTATAATTTCTTCTAAAGCGTATTCATTATGGCTGCATGCCTGCCAAATATTCTTCAAGGCCTTTTAGTTTATCACACCTGTATGACATTCCTGGGCAGACACTATAGAGCATTTGCCCAAACTCTCTGTAATTAGGGCAGGCATGGGCTACTTTACTTTTGCTTTTGGGTGCACCTGTAACCAGAGTACTCATGTGGGCTGCTCTTCTGGGTTGTCCCTAGAGAGCAGCACTTACGGTTTCATTTCTCTTTTCCTTGATTGCTGGTTACACTTTGCTGCTCCATGACAGGACATGTAGAAATGTAATGTTAACATGTTTTCACAGTGACTGTCACCCAAAAGCTATTTTTTCCTGTGGCAGACCTACCTTTCCAATGTAGAAAAACAGATTGCAGATTAATATCCTAATACTGTATCTCGGGATTGGTGCCCACTAGAAAAATAATTAAACAACTATTTTTAATCATTATTAAAAATCCAATTCAATGGTGAAGTTGGATTTTTGAAAAAATAAAGATTAAGGAAAAGTAACTTTCAGAAAGTTACTCTGGCCCTTCCTGAAGCTCCTTAAGGCTAATTTATATTCATTTTCCAGCTTCTGCCAGCCTGTTCTTGGTCTAAATAAGGTATGAATGAGGTGTGCAATTTCTCCCAGGAACCACACAATAGGTCACTCTGATTGACAGGTCGACCTGAACGGGCAGGTGCAACTCCTTTGAGCTCAGCAGAAGGGTGGGGGCTGTGAGCATCCTTTTTGACACAGCATTATCCCATCCTGCTGGTGTGTCAAATCCTGCGTGACAGGTCTACTGGGTTGACATATAACAATTGGGGCACACTTGAAAGGTAGAAAACAGGATGCCAAGACAATTCTTGTATATACGATCTCTGGCTGCTGAAGGACCCTGCTTAGCTACCAGTTGTCTATCGCTGGGTTTCACATATACCACTTAGGGTGCACATGAGAGAAGGGAATAGGATGCAAGGACAGTTCTGGGGTATCCACTGTCTGGTTACTGAAGAGCCCTACAGTTGGTACGGGATATCTTCAGCATGCTCTGGAATGCATGCTTCTCTGCCACATGTTGATCACCTCAAGTCACTTGAAAGTACTGTACTTCAGTGAACATGACAATCACGCTTGTCCACTGAGGGTCTTCCTGTTTACATGGATTGAGACTCTAGAGCTTGGCTCTGAGGTCTAGGGGGCATGTCTATGGAACACCTCTTTTACAGGCAGTGGCTGCTGCCCTCTCTACCCAGTCTGCGGAAGGGTAACAGCAGTGACAGCATTATAACCTATACTCAGCAGTACCTGTACCTGTGTCTTTAGGAGGGGCTGCCCACCAACTCGCTCCGGGTAAAGTCTGTGCAGACTTGATTTCTTTTTGCCTCTGCTGCATGTGTATATTGAGAGCCAGTGGGTGCACTGGACGAGGATGTGGAGACTTTGGGCCCGATTCACAGAACTAACTTAAGACAAAATCCTAAACTTACTACCATTTTGGTATTCACAGAAGGCACTTACTCATTTTGGTATTCACAGAAGGCACTTACTCATTTCGGTATTCACAGAAGTTAGGAGTCCTAACTTTAGGACTCCTAAATGCCTTCTGTGAATACCGAAAGTCTTAAAATTAGGATTTTTCTCAATTTAGTAGTCCTAAATCTAAATTTAGGACTACTAAATTGAGAAAAATCCTAATTTTAAGACTTTCGGTATTCACAGAAGGCATTTAGGAGTCCTAAAGTTAGGAGTCCTAACTATACTACTACTAAACTGAGAAAAATCCTAATTTTAAGGCTTTCGGTATTCACAGAAGGCATTTAGGAGTCCTAAAGTTAGGAGTCCTAAATTTAGGACTACTAAATTGAGAAAAATCCTAATCTTAAGACTTTCGGTATTCACAGAAGGCATTTAGGAGTCCTAAAGTTAGGGGTCCTAACTGTACTACTACTAAAACTGAGAAAAATTCTAATTTTAAGACTTTCGGTATTCACAGAAGGCATTTAGGAGTCCTAAAGTTAGGACTCCTAACTTCTGTGAATACCGAAATGAGTAAGTGCCTTCTGTGAATACCAAAATGAGTAAGTGCCTTCTGTGAACACCAAAATGGTAGTAAGTTTAGGATTTTGTCTTAAGTTAGTTCTGTGAATCGGGCCCATTATATTTAATGTGAGCTGAGCTGATGTCTCTCATGCTGGACATTCCAGCTCCCCTGTGCCCCTTCCTATTCTTAGTAGAAGCTTGGTGAGTTGGGGTAGGCACTAGCTCTTTCTGCAGGAACGATCCCCCTTGCTACTGGGTGATTGTCAGGAACTCCTGTTCTGGAGTTAATTAAAATCCCTCTCTGTGGGATAGAGACTGGGAGAGCCCTCCTTTCGTGGACTGATCACACAGAGAATATGAAGGACATTTTCCCCAGGATTGGAAAGGCACACAGGATACAGAAGTAGCCAATCCTCTGATTGGATCAGCCTGTCACTCAGGGAACAATAAAAGTCTGACCTCCTCAGCAAAAGTGGCCGCAGAGGAAGCTGACATCCAGAGGTGGACTCGAGGAGTTGGTTTGCCATCAGGGCCGGCTTTAGGGTGGTGCGGCCAGTGCCACCGCACCGGGTGCTGGCTTCCTGGGGGCGCCGTGTTTGAAAGTTTATTTTGCTTTTGAAGCACCTGCTGCAGCGTTTCTTTCCCACGGCAATTACCAAGCCTCACATAAATGTCAAGATAACTCGTGTGATTAATTATCTTCCTGGAGAGAGAGCAGCATTTTGTATAGTTGAGGTTTTGACTTCGGTGAAGTTAGTGCAGAGGGTTAATATGCCTGCTGCAAAGAACGTGTACCAAGTAGATTACAGAGTGTGTATGATGTAAACAGATCAGCAGGTTACCACTTTCAAAAGAGACATCTTTATAACTTAAAGTCCTAATAAAGAATAGTGAGCTATTAACTTTCATCCTAGAACTGCATACACACTGTAAAGTACACATTATTAGAACATTGATTAATGTTGTAAAAAGGGTTAATTTGGCTAGAAATCGATTCTTATTATTAAAGAAAGCTCCCAACTATACTGTTTCTTTTTGGACTCTGAGTTTGTGCTTCTCCACACCAAGCACTCTTAAACTATACTGCCTACCAGTATGGAGGACATATGACTCCTACACTTTTAGGGGCATATTATCAAGTCCGTTTTCAGGCGATAAGCGGCAATAATTATATCGCAATATCATCAAGGACACGCTAGCGCGTGTTTCTTTGATGTAGAGCCCGTTTTTTCACAGCCTGGCATCGCTCGTGAGATGCAAAGAAGGCGTGGCTGTGAAAACAACACATGAAAATATTGCGATATTCACAAGGAGGTGCAGCGATAAAAAAAAAAGGCTACCTCGGCCTTAACGCTGGAATTTAACGTCTGTTAAATTCCATACTATGGCATACTAATAATGGTAGGTGGATTATGCTGATACGACCACAGGGTTGTATCAGCAATGTTATCGCTGTTTTCCATGGAACATCGCTGGAAAACCAGCGATGTTCCATGGTAAACACCGCTATCGCTGAAATATTATCGCCATAGCGCTATGTATTGTCAATTTAGCGTTATCATGGCGATAATTTTCAGCGATAGCCGGCGATAATATTTCTACCGCTATGTGGGGCCAGTTAATATGTTCCTTAGCCCTTTGGCTTATGTAACATTTCGTATACACTGATTTACACAGGTATGATTGATTGTCTCTGTGTGATGTGTGTGTGAGGCAAAGTATGAGTGGCACTATATAACTAATTCAATGCATCTGAGAGAGTGTGGTTATGGAGACTTGGGGGCATATTATCAAGGACGGCATTAAAAATTATCGCTGGTTTAGCGGCAGAAAACTGCCTCTAAAGAGGCGATAATGGGCTTGATAATAGGCCCCTGGCAGTTTTCTGCCGCTAAACCGGCGATAATTTTAACGCTGTCCTTGATAATAAGCCCCCGAGTCACTGTTAAAGGGTGCAAGTGAGAGAATCCATGGTGGAGGTGGTCATTGGGGGGGCGCCAACAAACATTGTCGCACAGGGCGCCATCAGCACTAAAGCCGGCCCTGTTTGCCATTCTCCTATCAGATCCAGGAATAGGGTTGAACTTGTAATGGTGTCTCTGTGACAGATTCCAGGTGAAAGGAATTGCCAGTCTGACGAAAGGAGCTGGGCTGCAGCTGGAGCAGAGACAGAGCTGTCTGAGGCTAGTAGGAGCCGTGGTCACGTCACTCCAGACCAAAACTATCAATGCTGCACACCCTATTGTTCAGCAGTGAAGCTTTACAGATCGTTTCAACAAACTGCAATTCTCATAATAGCCAATAGATGACAGTATGAGTACACACATCAAGACTTGGGAACATCAGTTCTAGTTGCATCATTGAGATCGCTGAAGGACAGCTTTACTTCTACATATCCCTGATCCCACTTTTGTAAGCCGCCGCATTCATAAACAAGCATTTGCAATGCAATAGGCCTCGCATTTGCGAGAGTTTAAGCTATTGGCATTGTAAATGACTATGCCTTTAATTTATCTGTTTTAAAAACCAACACATAAATAAAATGCATTGTCATTTACAATGCACATAGCTGAAACCCTCGCAAATGTGAGACCCATTGCATTGCAAATGCTTTTTTTTTAACTTCAAAGATAAGAGCGGCGCTCGCTTTAGCTCTTTTGGCTTTGCCAAGGTTCTTTTTTTCTAACGCCCTGCCAGCTATGCTTTGCCTATGCACACACAGCCGGGGCTATCAGTGAGTATTCCGGATAAACAACTAAGGCCGGGCAATGTCTGGTGCTCACCTAACGAAACAAAGGTGCCTCCCCGTGGCGGCCAGTGACATTTTCAGCCTGAATATATAACGTATCATGTATGTGCTATAAACAATGTTCTCCTTACATCAGGGCTTTAAGTAGGCCGGGGCACGCCCCTTTGAGAGGCCCCCAGTTTTTTCATATCACTTAAAGCCCTGCCTTACATAGTTCCTCTTTACTAACAGAGTCTCTTGGGAGTTGAGGCGCCTTATGCATGCGGCAAACTAAATCGCGCCATGTTTCCATTGATTTTCGGGCAGCCCGCAGCATATTTAGGAATGAATGTGTCTGAAGCCTTTCCTCCTCATGTCTACCTACAGAGACAATGAAAGTCCTACCAGACACAAAATCACGCCCCAAAATATCCCAGTTTATTCACAGTATGAAAATATTTAACGTCAAAGTCACTGTTTCTTTCCTGTGTGCACTTCCCCGATTTATTCTGTGCAATATAATTTGTATGCACATTCTGAAACATGAACCTGTTGTGTATGACTGAAGGAGCGTGGCGAATGAAGCTTCGTACGCTGTATCTGCATGTATTGTTAGTTTTGTATGGATATAAAAGAATTGTTGATTGTTTTAAAAATATCGTTCATAGTGTATCTTTTTTATATTTTAAATGTAAATTAATTAATTTTCATTCAGTTTACAGATTTTTGTAAAAAGGTATTTCGTTTTCTATGCCTCTGTAATTATAGAAATATGGGCACTAGATTAGAATTTCTATTGGTTTGAAGATGTAGGCCTACAAAAAAGCAATCAAAGTTGCACAAATCAACCACTTCGAGGATAAAATTAAATCTTCGCACAACTCAGCCCGGGAAACTTATCAAATAGCAAGGAAACTACTCAAAACACCTGATCCCCCCCCTCTGGTGGAACCTTCAGTCACCCGCTGCAATGAACTTGCAGAATTTTTTAACTCTAAAATTACTAAAACCATTAATTCACTCCCCCCTACCTCCTTGAACGCCCTCAGTGCCCCCCTGACGTCAACCCACCCAACAATCAGCTGTCAGCCTTCACTCCGCTCACAACTGATACCACTCTCCGCATACTCAATTCTATTAAAAGTGGCAGCCCCTCCGACCCTGCTCCACTGAACATCCTGAAACTAGTCGGAGCCACTATTCTACCTATTCTGACAAAACTTATCAACGACTCACTCTCCCTAGGTATTGTCCCCCCCAGCTGGAAAAGAGCCATGGTGGAAGCATTGCTCAAAAAACCCCACCTTGATCCACTAGAACTCGGCAACTACAGGCCAATTTCCTTACTCCCAGGTGCCAGCAAAATAGCTGAGAAACATGTTAACCAAAATCTCTCCCAATTCCTCGAGTCCAACAAACTACTGAAACCCTCCCAAACGGGATTCAGGCCAGGCCAGAGCACCGAGACCGCAATACTGGCGGTAGTCGAAGAGGCAAGGAAGATCATAGACTCAGGGGGATCAGTGGCAGTGATCCTCCTGGATCTTAGCGCCGCATTCGACACCGTCAACCACTCTATCCTGATCCAAAGACTCAAACACCTTGGAGTCACAGGAACGGCTCTGGCCTGGTTAGAATCCTTCCTCAATAACCGACTCTTTCAGGTGATAGAGGGCACCTTTACGTCCAGACCCACAGCCACCAACTGCGGGGTACCACAGG
The DNA here is from genome assembly GCF_964204655.1 of Triturus cristatus. Lineage (NCBI taxonomy): Eukaryota > Metazoa > Chordata > Amphibia > Caudata > Salamandridae > Triturus > Triturus cristatus. Next base: position 236,995,459 of record NC_140589.1, on the reverse strand, counting down.
GCTCATCTCTGAGCCCAACCCTTTTTAATGTCTATATGTCCCCCCTCGAGAAGGTCGTCGCCCCCTATGGCATCAAACTCCTGACATACGCCGACGACACTCAACTTGTGGTCTCCCTTAACCTCTCCATTCCCAACCTGCATACCTGCTTGATCGAAATAACAAAATGGATGAGTAGCTCCCACCTCAAGTTGAACAACGAAAAAACTGAGATCATGTTTTTAGGCAACAAATCTTTATACAGTTCCATCTCCATATGGCCGTCAGCCATGGGCCCCCCCCCTGTGCCCAAACCAGAAATTAAGAGCCTGGGCATCTGGTTAGACGAAGAACTCAACTTCTCAGCCCAAGCACGGAAAACCGCTGGAACTTGTCACGGTCTGCTAAGATCGGCAAGAAAAATTCTACCCTTGCTTCCGACTCAATCCCGCAAACTCCTCATCCACGGCCTTGTACTATCTCGTTTAGACTATGGCAATGCCCTATACCTAGGGGCCTCCAAAAAAGTTTTAGCAAAACTCCAAACGGCCCAAAACGCGGCAGCCCGCATTCTCACAGGTACCCATCGTCGCTGCTCAGCCAAACCGTCTTTGAAGGCCCTTCACTGGCTCCCCATCCAAGAGAGAATTCAATTCAAGGCTCTTTGCACGACCCACAAGATTATGCATGGCAAGGCCCCTCCCATACTCCAAAATCTTATCTCACCCCACACCACCTCTAGAACTCTCCGCTCTTCCAACTGCAATTTAGCCTCAGTTCCCAGGATCAGAAAAGCCCGCTCAGGCGGCCGACTGTTCTCACTCAACGCTGCCAAACTTTGGAACTCGCTCCCCCCTAACCTCAGAGCCCAACCTAACCTTCTTTCATTCCGTAGAGCACTTAAAACATGGCTGTTCCCATAAAGCATCTCTCACTAGGTTCTTGTCTATCAGCGCTGGGACGCCTATGGGCAGCCATGCGCTCTACAAATCTGTAAAATAAAATAAAATAAATTACACGTGAGTACCGCATGCAACCAGTGCACTTTACCCTCCATACTGCACCTTTTAAAGGTCAAAAGCACTATCCGGAGGACGGCGCCTTATCGTGTTTTTACAAGACGTGTTTTGCTGAATGTTTCATGACTCGGCTCGCACTTTGCCCTACGACCAGAGCTGCCGACTTTAGAGGTAGGGAACCAGGTTCGAGACTCCGTGTCGGCTCAGCATCCTGTGATTCTGGGCAAGTCACTTAATCTCCCCGTGCCTACCAAACAAATGACTGTGTCCTTGTGTAACGTCACTGGTGCTCGTGTGAAGTGCTCCAGTACCTTCCGGTTGAGTCAGTGCAATATAAATCTGCAAAGAAAGCCAGACCCCTGGCTTTGCTCTGCCTTGCTTCTTCCTAGAAATCCAACAGCCTGTCCCCCTCTGTACCATCCTTTGTTGTTACTTTTTTACACTGTTCATTTATCAAACATTTTAGAATGTTCTTACCAAAAATACTCACATCAATCTAGTCCATAAAAACAAACGGCTGAACAGCTTCAGGTATTATTAATGCGTGTGGTTTAAGAAATGTATAACACTTCAGAAGCATTAGTTATACTAAACAAACATTTGCAATGCACTAGGTCTCTCATTACCTCATTTTTTCGCTATTGGCGATGCATTATTATTAGCAATGCCAATAGCATTAACTTTTTGTAATGCGAGACCTATTGCATTGCAAATGCTTGTTTACAATACTTCTGCCACTCCTGCCATTTTAGGCCTTAGAAAAGGATGGGCCTAGCAGGAAAGGGCACCATTGCCTGAAACCCAGTCCAGCGGTCACTATGATTGCATCGCTACAGCTATCACATTCATTGGGTGCTTTTGAAGCAATGAATGTCAATAAACAGGATGCTCTAGCTCCTAGGTCACATATTTGCCAATATACAAGACTGTACTAAGGAAAAAGATCATTATTCAAACCTCACAAGGTTGGGCCTAATCTATAAACTTGAAACAAGGTGTCCAGACCAGAGTAACCCAAGACCAAATACAATGACGAAAACAAAGCAATATGGGATATTCTTTACAGCTGGATTAAGGGTACATTAAGTAGGCGGAGATCAGAAATAGGGCTCACGGACCTTGTATCACGTGCTGCAACATCCCCCATGGTCGTTTTCAAGGCTTAGCCAACACACTCCAAGGAAGCCCCCATTTACAGAGGTTTTTTATTTTGCAAAAGCTGCACAAACTTCTTTTTGCTTTATTAGCCCCTGCTCAGTGCAATGCACTTTTTCTTTATAATAAAATGAACCACAGGGTTGGAGCACGCCATTGCTGTCTGCACACGCTTGTTATTTGCATGCAGTAGTCTTAGCCCTAAACGTACTTTAGTCCGCAGACTGTGCGCAAGTCATTGGCCAGCAATGTAGGGTGACCAGGGGTTCTAGATTTTCACCAGCTGTCCCAGCAGATTTTGGGAAATGTAGCTCATGTCCCGGTTTTAAAGCAGCGTGACTGAAGATGGTGGGAGGTGCCTTTTTAGGTCTCGCCTGACCCAGTGCATGCGCTGGTCTGGCGAGACTTATTGAGAGGGCTCCAAAAAGTGCTACCAGGCCAGCCTGGAGCTACAGTGCATGTGCGCGGGCGCGCGCGCCGCGCTTTACCGCGATTACTTTCACGGCCGCTTTGATGTTTGATTGTGATCGCATTGCCAATAGGTCTCGCTTTTGGGACCTTAGAAGTATTTAGTTATGCAACTGTTGCATGGCTAAACACTTATAAGGTCCCAAAGGCGAGACCTATTGGCTATGCCAATGCTTGTTTTAAATCTTCTACAGCATCGTGACTCCTGTGCACCATGGATGAAAGCAAAAAGAAAAGAGCTAGGATTTTTTTTTTAACTTTCAGCCATGCTGAGCATCAGTAGCTGCATTAGAGCATATCTAAAAAAAAGTGACAAAGCCAATAGATATTGCATGGTCAGGACCTGTTGGTTTTGCCAGTGCTTGCAACACATTTTACTGCCTGCTAACATAATGTGCTATCCTTTTCCGAAAGGCAGGGGCCATGTAAAATACTTATTGGACAGTTCCTCTGTGGTACAGAGAATTTTTATTCAAATCACTTAATCTCCCCGTACCTAACAAAATGAATGTTTCCGTCTGTAACGCATCTGTTGATCATGTAAAGCGCCCTGATACCTTCGGGTCAAGTTTCTAAAATATAAACCCCCCACCCTAAAAGAAAAGTAGTAATAAATGCCACTCTTTGGGGCCGATTACGATGGCGGACGGACTGGAGTCCGTCCGCCATCGTGGTGGTGACCGGGACAGCCCGCAATACATGCGGTGGTTCTGCACACCAAATTAGGATGCGACCGCCACCATGGCGGTTGCATCTTGCATTTTAACATTGCGGCGGGTGCTACTGACAGCAGCACCCGCCGCGATGTTAAAGTGCATGTTGTGCATTTCACGGCATTACGTGGCAGGCACCACACGGTGCCTGCCACTTGGTGCAGTGAAATGTTGGGGGGTACCATGGGTACCCCCCAGTGCACCCACACCTCCCCCCAACACTAGAGGGGTCTGCAGCGGGCCCCCCAAACCAATCTCCGCCTGCCTTTCAATGGCGGTTTACCCACGACGGAAAGGCTGGCTGAAGCCCGCATTGTAATTTGACGGACAGTGCCTGCTAGGCACCACCACCATTTTACACAATGTGGACCGTCCACCATGCAATCGGATCGATTGCCTGTGGCGGTCCCGTGGTGGACAGTCTTTGCGACCGCTACGGTCGGATTCCCCCCGCCATTCCAATTTGGCGGGGAAAATTGCGGTCCGATGGTGGAAGTACCACCACCGCATGGCTAGCGGTGGCAGTCCTTCTGCCATCGTAATCGGCCCCTTTGTTTGGTTGTGTAAGTGGAGTTTCGCTGTCAGCCAACCCGGAACCTTTTCTATAACCACACTACTGCAATGTTGCATTCGTATTCTTTATAGCACTGATTTCACTGGTGCCGATGCCATTTCCACCAAAAATTAGACTGACATTAACACCTACCAGATGGTGAAAAATGCAGTTTTTGCAGTGGCCTGTTGGTATAGAATGTCTTTTTTTGCTATTTGTGCGCAAAAGTCAATCCAAAATGTTCACTCACAGTACCAGGTACCATTTTACTTGGTCGCTGCAATATTTTCTGTGTAGTAAACAAACATGCTTTACCACGAGGCGCACAGTTTAATTTTACAGACTGTGGATTTAAAATCGCGACTAAGGCTCTGAGTGGGTTGGTGTAATCCGACTTGTGTGTGTACTCCTGTTTACGCAATTATGTAAAGATAGAATCAGGTGATTGCCAAAATTCTGAGATTTAGAGATGGAGAAGCGGTGATTGTAATACAAACCTCAACTGTGTAGTGGTGAGTGGATATTGTGTACACTTGTATATACTAAACAAATTACTTTAAGCAGAGTCTGAATGGCTAGGGGGAAGTAAGCAGGCTCCATAAGCTGAACCCGGAAGCATTGGTGATTGGGCCAAAGCCATTTTAAAGAGGAGGCCACATATAACGAGCCACGTGTTTTGCATTATCGTGCACGCGTCTGCATACGATAATGCAAACCACATGTTACCCTGTGCGGGTAACAGACACCAATAGGCCATGGGCGGAGCAACGCACCCACCTTTGGCCTATTGCGTGCTCTGTTTCTGAAATACACGCACGGACAAGCCAATCCCATAACAAAAAAGAAAAAGCACACCCACGAACATGTGCAACTTCTAGGTACAGTTTTAAACCCCCTACAAAAGGGCTCTTGCTGCGCACTGCAACGCAAGCGCGAGCCCTAAAAATGACTGTCCTTTCATATTCAATGCTAATAGCAGATGCACTCATTTAATGTAACCCGCGGCCTACCGACTGGAGTGGAGTGGAGGTGCTGCAGCAGGCGCATTATCCTACTGAGGTATTCCAACACCTAACAATGTGAGTATGGAAAGGCCCTGGAAGATCAGTGCGGATATCAGCAAAAAAGTGTCCTCACATGTTGAGTTTGCAGACGTTTCAGTCACACTGGAGCTGTGGCCTGTCCAGTGCTTAATTTGTCAAATAATACTGCGGCTTGCACCACCCTTTGCCCCGTCATTGCTGCTAATGACGGTACCAAAACAACTTCTAACCATCTCTCTTGCCTGCAAGTGCGACATTTCAGATTATTCCAGGTCCCCAAAGCTAAAGGAATGGCTGGGGAGGCAGGTATTAGTATTTTTAATATATATTGTATTCATAAACAATCGTTGTTCTGCTCATCTCTAACTTAGATGAGCAGCGCCACCATGTGGCAGAGGGTCATAAGTGTTGTGATGACAATTAAGCGTCGGTGCCGAGCACTGGAAACCATGGCTTAAATTAAGCACTGCCTGTCACGGCTGTCAGACAAATGCAGCCATATATTTCTGCTGGAAAACCAGAAAGCGCCTGCAAGGACACGGAGATAAGCATGAGCTGACAAAATGATTTTCTTTCGAACAAAGGAGGACAGTCTGTATACATATGTAAACAGAAATAAAACATTGCTGTTAATTCCTATGTATAGAAGGTTTCCACACATCTCTTGCACATACTGAAGCTCCAGTGCAGACACCGACACATGTAGTGATGTAATGATGATCTTTAGTTTCTCTCTGCTCATTCTAATTTCATCATCATAAACAGTCTATTAGGCAGTTTAATACCCACAAACATTGATATACCCCGCTCTGAACAGTGTTGTATTAAAGACATACAACTATTAATAAAATTATATTTGATAAAACAGTTACATTAATATAGTCAATGAAAACAAACTCTTTAACTTCATTTGTTTGTGATTTTATTTTGCTCATGACTGTGGAAAAAAGAATAAAATAAAGAACAAACCATCCTCAGCATATGCAGCAAAAAAAATAGTTTGCCTTGCAATTGCAATGCGGGTTTTCTACTGGTTATTCATAGGAAACTGTAAATGAGGACATTACAGAGAAGAGGCATGTGAAGATCAAAATTAAACAAGCATTGGCATTGCCAATAGGTCTCGCCTTTGAAACTTTATTAGTGTTTAGTTATCCAGCACAATATCCTTGGTGCAACAACATCAACTGTTGCATGGCTAAACACTTAAGGCGAGACCTATTGGCTATGCCAATGCTTGTTATGATTTCCAAAGCAGATGTTACAAAAAAAGCAATTTAATTAAACAGGCTTACTACCGGCTTTAAAAATTGATTTTATTTTAGTTCTTATTGCCTCTTCTGTAATTCTCTGCTGAGGAGCGCTGTCATTCTGTGCGCTCGGTTGAAGTAAAATTGTAGTCCTCCTTCTATTTTTGTGAAATGTCCCAGGTTTTGGCTTTAAAATTCTGGTCACCTTACAGCAATGATGCTTGTTGACCAGCAACGATGGTTCTTCACTGGAAGCAATGCAAAGTTCACTGGCCAGCAACAGTGGTTCCAGGCAAAGTGTGCAAAAAACTCACTGATCAGCAGTAGTTGCTCCGGCTGGAGTGCAAACATTACAAACCCAGCTTTCAGACCTTAAAAGTGGCTCAGAGTCCAGCCTCTGCTGAGTGGGCAACAACAACCACTCTCGTCAGGAGTCCACCAACAGAATATTGGCCAGCAATGGTGACTCAAGGTCAGTGTTTAGCCACAAGAAATTGACCAACAATAGTAGCTCAGGGCCAGGGTGCAGGAAGGGCTCGCTGATCAGCAATGGTGACTGCAGGTGGAGTGTATGCGCAGATCTCTGGCAGCAAGGGTGGCTCCAGGCTAGGTTAAACACACAGCTGAATACCTAGCTAGGGGGTCTGCAGGCCGGAGTGCACGTGAGCAATCTGTTGGCCGGAGGCAACACACATGCCATCGACGTGCAGCTGTGACTCCAGGAAGCACATTTCATTGGTTGAAAAAGCGGCTTCCAGTTAAAGCAGTCCATGCTGCGGTCATGGATTCAGATCAGATCCACGCAGAGGCCATTAGCCGCAGAGGTGGTTTCCGGTTGCCCTGGGCCGAATCTACACTCAGCAGCACTGATGTCAGCCCAACAGTAGTGGGCTGTAATGGATTACACCCAGACGGGCTGCTCTTGTGTTTTGAACCTGGTTGGACAGCTTCTTGGCGTACATCAACATATACATTGTGTTGAGGCCACTTCTGGCCATTGGCGGCGGAGCTCGGAATCTGTCACGGACTTCATGAAGGAGCACGCACACTGGTCACAAGTTATTGTTGGAACATTCCTGGCGCGAGCTCCAAATTCCGGTCGTGGAAATACACTCAGCAGTGAACTTCATCAAGCAGCGGGAATTTTCTGCATGGGCGGCACTTCAAGGTTCGTGAGAGGAAATGAGCCCAGCTCACGCCACCGACTTCACACGAGCCACTGCTGAAATTATTGCCCCCAGACTGCGCCTCCTGCGCGCGCCACAGAAGAAAAGGAACGTTTCAGGACGCCCAGAGGAGGGCGTCAGTGTAGCAGTTTACGATCGCGATTTTTCATATAATGCACAAGTCTATGGGCTAGCTTCTTTCCACGTGCCCCCAGCTTTAGTGAGTGAATGGGGGTGATTCGTAGATCACACAGTTTGGATGAGTGTGTGTAATGTCGCGATACCAGGCCCTGACGTGACACGCGATGGTGTGCGCGTCAGGGCACGTTGGCGGCACGTAATAGAATAAAGATGACGTCACGCGGACGCGGCGGCAGTTAAGCCCCGGGCTGCGGAGACGGCAGCATAACCAACTCAAGTGTCCCGGTGTATTGTGTGCCCCGCGCGCGCTGCAGGCCCCCGCGCGCCTCGCTAGAACATACACCCAGGAACACCACAATTTGGCGACGAGGGTGCGATCGTGCCCTTGCTCGGCCTCGGCGTGTCCGGTTGGAGTGGCGGCCGCTAACGATCCTCGTTGCGGTGCTCGTGCCCCGCCGGAGCGCGCTGGAGGCCCCCACGCTGTGAGCCCACCCAGGAAGCGCTACGGTGTGCCTGCCTGCTCGCGCTGGGGCCGGCTCTGAGATCGACGCCCAGTGCGTTTTGAAGACATCACGTGCCCTGCCCTCCTGACCCGGAGAGCGCGCAGCGTCCTCGGTGCCCTGCCTCTCTGCCACGCGACCAACCAAAGAAAGCACACGGTGTCGCCTGGACCACCGGAGGCCTATGAAGGTAGGGTCAAGTACCCCTGGAGTCCCACACACCCTCCTACTCAGACGTCGAAAGGGAGGGGCTGGCCCATACACGGATCCCTGGGGACTCTGGAGACAAAGGAAAGGCCAAGGGAGAAGAGGTCTCGCCTGAAGTTAGCAACACATAGGTCAGAAGGTCTCGCCCAGGGGAACCTGAACTGCCCAAGGGAAACAAGGTCTCGCATCGCGCCACACACACACGCGCCAGAAGGTCCCGCCCAGCGGGCCTGCGCCAGAGAGAAGGAGGTTCAAGCCTGCGCAAGCCACGTGCACGCAACATGGCGACAATCCCGCCAATAGAGCCGTTCTCCGTCGAGGGGCCCCCATCGACGGTAGCAGCCCGGTGGAGAGACTGGGAGGACAGAGTGCGCATCTTCATCGAGGCCACGAAGGTCCACAGAGATCAAAAGCGCGCAATGATAATTCACCTAGGCGGGAAAGAAATTCACAACATAGTGAAGACTCTCGCAGAGGCCACCCCCAAGACGCACACGACGCTCATAGCCGCTCTCAACGAACACTTTGAACCGATGGCAAACCGCGACTATGAACGCTTCATATTTCGCCAGGCGCGCCAGTCGCCGGAGGAGTCACTCGACAAATTCTACGCTCGTCTCAAAAACTTAGCGGCCACCTGCGGGTTTCGAGATGAGACGGAAGAGATAAGAGGCCAGATAATACAAGGCTGTGCGTCCGCCAAGCTTAGGGAGAGGATCTTGGAAGAGTCCGGGAAACCGCTAGCGGACATCCTGACGATGGGCCGAACGAAAGAACTATCCAAGGCGCGCGCCGCGCACATGGAAGCGGCGCTACAAGTGCCAGTGAAGGCCGAGCCGGTCAATGCTGTGGCAGTTAAGCCGAAACAGAGGTGGCCCCGACGAAAGCCAGCCCCGGCTGCTCAAGAACAGCAGAGGTCCTGTGGGTACTGTGGTGGCTCACCCCACGCCCCGGCAGAGTGCCCAGCGAGAGGGACCAAATGCAGAGGGTGTGGACGCTTCAATCACTTTGAGAAAGTGTGCCGTTCGAAGGGTTCTCGGAAGCCCCGCCAGGCCGTGCACACGGTCGAGGAAGGAGGCCCAGGGGCCAGCGACATGGACGACGACGAAGAGGAGGAAAAAGTCATACACCGGGTGCACATGATAGGCACGGCAGCCCGCCGAACCAGGAGACTGCCACAATGCAGCATCCGAATAGGGTCAGAAGAAGTTACAACAGTGGTAGACACAGGAGCCAGCATCAATATCATGGCCGCTGCTATGCACAAGTCCATGCGCCCTCAGCCCCCACTACAACCCTCGACCATCACAGTATTCGCCTATGGACAAGAAGAACCGTTAAAGGTGCGAGGAAAGTTCAGAACGGTAATATCCCATGGGACCCGATCCATCACATCGAACGTCTATGTCACCGAAGACGGGCAAGGCATGCTCCTGGGCTGTCGAGCGGCGGAAGACCTGGGAGTGGTGACCTTCGCGTTTGGGGTGCACCAAGAGTCAGTACAGCGCACCCTGGAGGAGTTCGAGGACATCTTTCAGGGGATAGGCAAGTTCCGGGGGAAAGAGGTCCACCTACACATCGATCCCACGGTCCAGCCGATAGCCCTCCGACATCGCCGCATAGCATTCCACCTCAGGCCACTCGTGGAAGCAGAACTGAAGAAGCTAGAGGCGGCAGGGATCATTGAGAAGGTGTCCGGACCGACCCCGTGGGTGTCGCCGATTGTCGTGGCGAAGAAACCCAAGCAGCCAGGCGCTGTCCGGATATGTGTGGACATGAGACTCCCGAACGTGGCCATCAAAAGGGAGCGACACATTACCCCCACTATCGATGACATCGTTGGTGAAATGGCCGGCGCCAAGTGGTTCTCAAAGTTGGACCTCCGCTCAGGGTATCATCAACTGGTCCTGGATGAGGCGTCACGGAACATAACGACATTCTCCACGCACGTAGGTCTGAGGCGATATACGAGGTTGAGCTTCGGGGTATCGAGCGCTGCGGAGGTGTTCCAGAATGTGATCCAGGAACTGATCGCGGGGATCCCAGGGGCGCTCAATGTCAGCGATGACATCATGATACACGCCACGACGGTAGTGGAACACAACGAGAGGCTGGTGCAAGTGCTACGACGCATACGAGACGCAGGCCTCACGCTGCATCGGGAGAAGTGCGAGTTCTTATGCCGAAAGATCCAGTTCTTCGGCTACATCTTCTCAGCTGATGGGGTAAACCCCGATCCGGACAAGGTCAGAGACATCAAGGAAGCAGCTGCTCCCGCCAATGTCACAGAGGTGAGAAGTTTTCTAGGCATGGTGAATTACTGTGGCAGGTTCATCAAGGATTTAGCGAACCTCACAGCGCCGCTGAGAGAGCTCACAAAAGACTCAACCCCCTGGACGTGGAACATAGACCAGAGCAGAGCATTTGAGGAAGTCAAACGTGCACTCTCAGAAGCTACGACGCTGGCCTTCTTCGACCCTGCCAAGCTGACACAAATTGCCGTTGATGCTGGTCCGGTCGGGCTAGGAGCGGTCCTGCTGCAGCGGAGGACGGACGCTGAGGAGTGGGCCCCGGTGGCATTCGCAAGCCGGTCACTCACTGATACGGAGCAGAGGTACTCTCAAATAGAAAAGGAGGCGATCGCCATCCACTGGGGGTGTCGTCACTTCCACTTGTACGTCTATGGCAAACCGTTCGTCGTGACCACCGACCATAAGCCACTGGTCTCCCTGTTTGCCGGCACCTCAACGAAGCCGCCGCCACGGATAGAAAAGTGGATGTTGCAACTGCAGGACTACAACTGCAAGATCGAGTACCAACCGGGTGCGCGCAACCCGGCAGACTACCTCTCTCGCCACCCCCGAACAGCCACTCCAAGAGAAGCACAAGAGGCAGCAGAAACGGAAGAGTACGTCCGGTGCGTCACGGCGCGGTCGTGCCCCCGGCCAGTGTCCATGGCAAGCCTGTCCCAGGCCACCAGCGAAGACGAGTGCTTACAGAGGGCGAGAATGGCGGTCCGGGACAACAGTTGGACCCGCGCCCGAGAGGAGTGGAAGAGCCTGACGCCTCAGGCAAAGCAGATAATGGAGAGCCTGTACCACGTGAGGACAGACCTAACGGAAGACGAGACTGGATGCCTGCTGAGAGGTCACCGGCTGGTAATCCCGACGTCCCTCACTCAGAGGGTGGTGGATCTCGCCCACATCGGTCACCAGGGCATGGTCAAGACCAAGTCACGGCTCCGAACCAAAGTATGGTTCCCTCTTATGGACGACCTTGTGGAGGCGACCGTTCGCGAGTGCCAGGCGTGTCAACTATCCGGTGAAGTGCCCCGGCCTGCTCCGGTAGTGATGGAGCCTCGCCCAAGGAAGCCCTGGTCGAAGATCAGTGTCGATTTCGGCAGCCTGCCCGACGGAAGGCACACCTTAGTGGCCATAGACGATCACTCCAAGTATCCTGAGGTTGAGATACTGACCGTTCTGAGTGCTCAGGAAGTAATCCCGAAGCTCGAGAAGATTATGGCAACACACGGCATCGTCAAAGAAATCAGGACCGACAATGGGTCACCGTTTCAGAGTCAAGACTTCGCGGCGTACCTCCAGGCTCTTGGAATTCACCATCGGCGGATCACTCCACGATGGCCTCAAGCGAATGGTGAAGCCGAACGCTTTATGAGGACTCTCAACAAAGTAATTCGAATAGCCCACGAAAAGAGCCAGTCTGTAGAACTTGCCATTTTCACATTCCTCCGGAGCTATCGCCAAACGCCCCACTCCATCACGGGAGTGGCTCCCGCGCACTTGCTAATGGGGCGGGTTGTCACCGACTCCATACCACATCACCCAGGTTGGCAGCCCGAAACTCCCAATGACAGTGCCATTGATGCGCATCGACGCGGAGCGTTTGCCCAAGCCGACGCCCGGAGGAGGGCTGTGTCCTCACCGATAGCCCCAGGTGACTATGTACTGATCCGAAACAGGGTGCCTGGGGGCAAGTTTCGGTTGAACTTTGAACCTCAGCCCTGGATGGTGGAGAAAGTTAGAGGCACTTGTGTGACGGCCCGGAAGGGTGCTGAAAGGATAACGAGAAACGTCTCCTTCTTCAAGCGGATTCCCGTGCCCTCCGGAGGGGAGGAACAACGACAGGACAGGGATGTGCAACGCCAAGACAGAGCCCCAAGAGACATGCCGCGAGAAGAAGGGTTTTCAGGACCCGAGGGTCCCGTGAGTGAGAGAGTAGAGCTCACAAGTCAAGGGCATGTCACCAGGCCGCCCCGGCCAGAGACCCTGCCGCCTGGAGTCGCAGGCGTACCTGAGGCCGGAGAGACCGGAGCCGAGGGTGACTCTGGGAGCGGAGATCAGGACGCTGCCGGCGAGCGTGGTGGAGTGCGATACAACCTGAGGCCGCACCCAGCGCCTTCCTGCCGGCTGCGAGACTACGTAAAGTAAGACTGTTCATGTTTTGTTTATGAGCCCGTTTGAACTACAAAGTGGTGGACAAGGTGTAACCTGCCGTCCATGCTGGAGAGTGTAATTACAGACTGTTTTGGGTTATACTGTATTTTGTTTTGTGTGTTGGGGAGGAATGTAATGTCGCGATACCAGGCCCTGACGTGACACGCGATGGTGTGCGCGTCAGGGCACGTTGGCGGCACGTAATAGAATAAAGATGACGTCACGCGGACGCGGCGGCAGTTAAGCCCCGGGCTGCGGAGACGGCAGCATAACCAACTCAAGTGTCCCGGTGTATTGTGTGCCCCGCGCGCGCTGCAGGCCCCCGCGCGCCTCGCTAGAACATACACCCAGGAACACCACAAGTGTGTAGACGCCGTGACAGAATAAAAAACAGAAAACAAACAGACTAGTCGTAGAAGCTCTGGGATCTGCGCCGGCCATTTAGCTCTAAACACAAGTTCAATTCAGTCATTGTATTTTCAGTTTTTGAGGAACATTAACAGTTTTGAATGGGTGACAGTCTGCACCTGCCTGCTGCCTGGACTGCATTGTGGAGGATAGCGGCTGCACCGGGGGCAATTGTGGAGGTCGTTTGAGGGCTTGGCTTGTGGCTCCTGGAACGTGCATTAGGGCGGGCGCGCTCTTATATCCGGACCTGCTGCCTACCCTCCGCCTGAGTACCACTATGGGTAGGGTCAGGCTCAAGACACCTGCATGCCCGCCTGGTGGGGACACCACGCCCCGTCCCCCGACCGGTTCTGATGTTCGACAACCCCGAGCGTCCAGTGGGGAACAGCCACCGGCCCCTCCAGATAAACTGGATATGATACTTAAAGAAATCAGAGACACTCGCTCGTCACTGGAGGGCCAACTGGGAGTGATATCCGTAGACCTGAATCTCCTGAAAGATGACCACAGGAAGTTGGCAGACAAGGTGCGACATACGAACCAGACAGTGAAGCCTATGGTATCGCAGGTGGCAACCCACACCGAACTCACCCGCATGCGCCAGGAGATCGACGCACTACAGGCGCGTGCGGACGACGCGGAAGGGCGCGCGCGCCGCAACAACCTCCGGATAGTGGGATACCCGGAGGGCGTGGAGGGCCCGAACCCCACGGTCCATATTGAAAACTGGCTAAAAACAGTGGTGGCCCCTACTGGTCTCTCCCCTCACTTCACTGTGGAAAGGGCGCATCGGGTCCCTGCGGGGCGTCCCCCGCCGGGGGCCAACCCCCGCCCTCTACTAGCCCGTATCCTGAATTACAGAGATCGTGACAATCTCCTGCGCGCTGCCCGGGACAGTGGACCGCTGCGTGTCGATAATACCACCGTCCTCATCTTCCCAGACTACACGCAGGCGGTGCAGCGGAGGCGCTTCTCCTTCATGGACGTGAAGGCGCGAGTACGCGCAGCGGGCCTCCCCTTCGCGCTGCTTTTCCCGGCCAAACTGAAGGTGGTCCATCAACAGCATTCCCTCTTTTTCGACACGCCGGACAGCGCGTGGGACTGGCTGGACAGAAACTTCCCGGAGGTTCTCCCAGGTCGGAGGTTGGATTCGGCGGCGCCGCAGTCGCGGAGACCCCCGCGACGGCGGAAACAGACTATGCTGACACAGAGTACGCCCTCTGGCGCTCCGCCGCAGCAGCAGATTCGAGAGGGACAGCGTGCGGCGCTGTGTTCGGCCTCCTCCTTTCACTCCACCCGACCCGCGATCAGTACTAGCCCTTCCCCAGGAAACTCCACGGACTCTGACTCGGAGGGAAGTGTGGTGCTGTTCCCCTCGGACTCCACTCACCTTAGCAAAGACCCCCTGGAGAGTCTACCGGGTTGATACTATGGCTGTCGACTTTGTTTGTGTGCCTTGCTCTCCGGGGGTGCGCTTGGAAATATACATCCAGTTACTGTTCATTGATGCCAGCTCCGGTGTACACCGCCCACCTTAGTGGCGCATTGGATTATATTGTGTAATCCGGTCAAATATAGAGAGCTCCCCGGCCTGCCCTGTCTTGGGCGCTTCCACGATTTGAACACGTTACTGATTTCTCAGTGTGTACTTGAGCAACTCCCCATTAGGCGATAGCACTGGTTTAGACTTTATAGTCATGTTCTGTTTACAGTTTGGTCGGACGTGGTTGGGGCGTCGGACCCAGTATTGGATAACATTGTTTTTGTTTACAGGTTTGCCACAGGGTCTGGGGGATGCGGGGTTGGGGCGGGGGGGTGGGGCTGGGGGTGGGGGCGGAGGGGGGCTGAGATGGGGAGGGGGGGTTTCCCGTCATGATGTCAATCCCTAAGTCCTATGTTTTGATATCCTGGAATGTGCGGGGTATGGGCTCCATTCACAAACGCCACAGAATAGCGGCCCAGTTGCACCGTCGCAAGGCCCAGATAGTGTGCCTACAAGAAACTCACCTGATACATACCGAATCCCTGAAACTGCAAAAACGCTGGAGGGGCCAGTTCTACGCCACTTCCTACTCCGCCTTCTCTAGAGGTGCCGCGGTGTGGATCCGCGCAGGGGTCCCCTTTTCCTTAATAGAAAGCCGGGTTGATGAGGAGGGTAGATATGTGTTGTTGCGGGGGCTACTGGATGGCTCGCTAGTGGTGTTGGGCTCCTTGTACGCCCCTAATGTAGATCATGCGGAATTCCTTTCCCGCGTCTCCGTGGCCTTATCCGACTGGAGTGATTGCCC
Organism: Triturus cristatus; assembly: GCF_964204655.1. Classification (NCBI taxonomy): domain Eukaryota; kingdom Metazoa; phylum Chordata; class Amphibia; order Caudata; family Salamandridae; genus Triturus; species Triturus cristatus. The sequence goes on along the minus strand of NC_140589.1, from coordinate 236,980,115 downwards.
TTGGCTGCTTGGGGGCGATTTGAATGCGGTCCTTGATGTTGAGTTGGATCGATCTCACCCTCCTTTGGCGGGTACTGCTGTGCGAACCCGAACTGCGGCTCTGGGTCAATGGACGCGGGGGTGGGACCTGTTGGATCTTTGGAGGCTGCAACACCCGGGGGCTAGGGAGTATTCCTTCTACTCTTTTCCTCATCGGTTGCATACACGCCTGGACTACTTTTTGGGCTCACCGGCATTGACTTCAGCAGTTTCCCATTGCACTTATCTGGGCAAAACCCTATCTGATCATAACCCCATTGAACTGTGTCTTAGATGGGGCCGCTCCCCAGCGCCGATACCGACTTGGAGGATGCAGCCCCTCCAGTTGGAGGACCAGGTCTTCCGGGACACTTTGCAGAGGGCGATCACCACATATTTCACTGTCAATGAGGGTACTGCTTCAACACGCTCCCTAGAATGGGAAGCCTTTAAGGTGTCTATACGGGGGGGTGTCCCTAGGATCCCTGGTGGGAGCCCGCAGGGAGGTGGTTTGGGACCTGTCCCTACTGGAAGCTGCGTTGCAGGAACAGGAAGTAGAGGCCCAGCGGGCGACGCAGGCTGAGGCTTCCTTACAGGAAGCCAGAGTGAAATATACGGAAGCTCTAAAACGACTTCGCTTATTAGATTACAGGGCATACACCCAGCGCACACATTCGGAGGCAGATAGGGCGGGCCCATTATTGGTGCGACTAATTGCCCCCCGACCTGTCCGACCCCTATCCTGGCCATTAATACCGGACGATATGGACAGGTCCAAACCCAACTGGGGATAAACTCGGCGTTCCGGACTCATTACGAGACACTCTATGGGGCGCGCCCGCTGCCGGACACGGAGACTGTAACTGAGTTTCTGGCGCGGGCGGACTTACCGGTATTCTCTGCGACAGAGATCCACGACTTAAAGGCACCAATTACGCCAGCCGAGATCAGAGTGGCGCTTAAGTCGCTAGCCCTGGGTAAGACCCCCGGCTCTGATGGGTTGCCTGTCGAATTTTACTCCACCTTCTCTTCCCTATTGATACCTAAACTACACCAACTCTATACGTCTTCACTCGCAGAGGGGAGGCTGCCCCCTACCGTTCGGGAGGCGATCGTCACTTCCCTTCTCAAGCCGGACAGAGACCCCTTAGATATGTCATTGTATAGGCCCTTGTCACTCCTCAACACAGAATACAAAATTCTTAGTAAACTCCTTGCTAACCGCCTACTTCCACTCATCTCGCGACTGATCCACACGGACCAATGTGGTTTTGTCCCACGACGGAGTACTTCGCTGAATCTCAGGTGCTTTCATGCCATTTTGCACGCCTCCGGCCTCCGGCCGGCAGGCGCGGGGTGTTTATCCCTGGATATTTCACAGGCCTTTGATACGCTCAGCTGGTCTTACATGTTGGAGGTATTGAAGAAAATGGGTGCTCCCCCAGAACTGTGTGCCTGGATCCAGTTGCTCTACACGGCCCCAACGGCCAGGGCGAAAACAGGCTCGATCATCTCCTCAGCCTACCCTATCTTCCGGGGTACACGCCAGGGGTGCCCACTATCGCCTATATTGTTCGTCTTGGCGCTTGAACCATTAGCCCAAACTCTCCGGCGGGTCATGGCTCCCCATGGCATTCTGATGGAGGGCGTCTTACATTCAGTCTCGCTATATGCAGACGATATGCTGTTATACTTTCGTGATCTCCAGGCCGACATGGGGGAGGTGGCGGATATTTTTCTCCGCTTCGGGGAGATCTCCGGGTTACGCCTCAATGCTGCCAAGTCCATAGCCTATTCTTTCAGTGACAGTTTCGTGGCACCGGAGCTCCGTTTCGGGCCCTTGACCTTCAGAGTGGCGCCGGTCACCTTTAGGTACTTGGGGATTAATATATATCGTTCCGTGCCGGATGTCATTGCAGGCAATCTGGTGCGGACTATCTCTTCCATTCGCTCTCAAATTGCATTTTGGAATACATTGCCCCTCACCGTCGCAGGACGGGTTACGATTTCCAAGATGGTGATGTTGCCCCGCCTGCTTTACTACTTCGTCAACATCCCGGTAGTGTACCCCGCTTGGATCTTTCGAGAGCTGGATACTCTGCTGATCTCGCTGATCTGGGGTGCGGGGAGACATAGGCTTGCGTTGGCAAAGCTGCGGTTACCGAATGGAGCTGGCGGGATGGGTGCACCCGATTTTAGGGCATATTGTATCGCTGGCCAGCTGCAGTGGTTGGCCTACTGGCTAGCGGGTAAAAACCTGTTTGAAATTGGCTATACCCCGACCCACTTGGCGCGCGGTGCCCTGCAATCGCTGCTGTGCCCCGGTGCCCCTCGGCCATTGAACACTCCGGCCCTGCTGACGATAGCGCTTCATTACTGGACGCGGGCATGTAAATACGCCAAAATCCGGAATCCATACTCACCGAACATACCGCTGTGCGGCCTCCCCACGCGACGGGGAGTGTTGCGCGTCGGGCAGGTACGGCCATGGGCACAACAGGGGGTGGAGACTATAGGGGCCTTTTTCCAAGAGGGTAACCTGATGTCCCACGAAGACTTTGTGAGAGTTAACAGGGTACCTGACACCCAGTTCCTGCTCCACGCTGCGATTGCTCGCTATATTCGGACTCACTGGCAGGTGACACCGGCAGAACCCCCCACATTCCACCTTTTGCGCTCTCTCCACTTAATGGGCCATGGACGATTTCTGGTTCGTTGGCTTTACCGGGGCCTCCAGGAACATACTCAGGTTTCAGTGGTCGCTCTCCGGACACGATGGGAGACAGACCTGTCCCGAGCACTTAGTGACAGGGAATGGGCTTATATCTTGGCGTACCCCAAAAAAGTGTCCCGCAATTGCAGATTGAAAACTATTCAACTATTTGTCCTCCACAGGGCGTATCTTACTCTCCATATACTGAGTAGGATGTACAATACGGTGGCTGCAACCTGCCCCCGCTGCCTGGCACCGGACGCCGACCTCGTACACATGCTGTGGCTATGCCCGATGCTGCGGGGATACTGGGGTGGGATAACGCATGCCTTAACCACAATTACTGACCGCCCCTCTTGGGACACTGCAGAGGCTTGTCTATTGGGCCTTTTACCGATCCCCTTGAAAGCGAAGCTGTTGCGCCGTTTCGCCAACCTGGCATTAATGCTGGCGAAGCGCCTGATAACACAGCGGTGGAAGTCCCACATGCCGCCGAGTGTGGAGGCTTGGAAAGAAGAGGTGTTGAGGTGGGCGGTGGCGGAGCGCGAGGCGCTGTACCGGGAGGAAAGTCGGGGGCTACGCAAACGACCGATCTCCCTGGAATGGGCGCATCTGACCGAATTATTCAAGAGTGAGATGGAGGAGGAGGAGGGCGTGGGGGAGGCTGTGGGGGATGTGGTGGCTGCCCCCCGGAGTTCCCCCGCATAAGCAGTGATGCCGGTAGATGGAGGTGGGTCGTTGCGGCCGAGGGTGTGGGTCTGACTCCTGGTCCTGGGATGTGTGATGTTTCGTGTGGATGTGTCTGTTTCCTGATGGGGGGTGATTTTCGTGGGGGCTGGCCCCCCGCGGGCCCCCCCCCCACCAATTGGAGGGGGATATTGCCGACCCATCTGGTTCCCCCCTTTCAGGCTGCGTGGACCGGCCTCTTCCCTTCCCCTACCGGGGGCTGGGGTGGGGATTAGCCCCTGTGCTGGCCCGCCCTTCCCCTTCCTCCTCCCCCCCCCCCGGGATATGCTCTGAGTCCCCCCAGACTGAGATTGTTTTCCTTGTGGCATAGTTGGGTATGGAGGGTGGGTTCCGGGTGGGAGGTGGGGTAATGGGTCAGTTGAGCGGACAACGCTCCCCTTGGGCACAATAGGTCAGAGGCTAGGAATGTAATGCTCAGCACTGTGATAAACTGGTGGCCTCCTTAGGGGCATTACGACATTCTGGATAAGCTTCGTAGACAACGCCACAATTGGCACAGATGGTGCACAATGCCTGAATTGTATCCTGAGCTCTCTGTATAACTAAAATGCTCAATGTAATTTGTACTATGATATACCCACTTGAAAATCCCAATAAAGTTGTTTAAAAAAAAAAAAAAAGAATGGGTGAGTCAAGTCCGGAGCAATGTGCGCCAGCATGGTGTATCAGCCGAGATACTCTTCTGGAACTGACCAGCTGGTCAAAACAAGAAATTATAACAAGCGCGAGATGCGCAAGGAAAGTTCTTACCTACTGACTGACTGACCGAGTCATTTATAAAGCGCAACTAATGCCGAGGCGTCTTGGCGCTAAGAGAAGGTAACTGCGAGTGCGACTACTGAGGACATCCTGAGCTGAGCGTGCGTGCACATTAAGAAAGCCAAACTGCTTAAGGCTTGCGACGACGTCAGTTGCATGGGGCTGAGGGAGCCCCGTGTGTTGGAGAAGGAAGGCGGGAGCCCACCCCGCAGAGGGAAGTCCGGCGGGAGCCCACCCCGCCTTCGTGAATGCTGCATGGTGTGGTCAGAGCAAGATTTCAGGCGGGGCTCCTGTGAGCAAGACGGAGCCCCGCGTGTTGCTGCGCCACTGACCGGGTGAAGAGGCGAGTCCCGCTGCCATTGAGGAGACCAGCCGGGGAGCAGCGCAGAGTCCCCACAAGAGCCGGTGAGTGGGGCTGAGCGGGAGGCATGCTGGACAGACAGGACATGTGCACGCGTATGGTGCGAGCAGGAGTTGTGATAAAGACGCGAGCCGTACGTGTGCACATCTCCTGTCTGTGAAGCTTTAGCACAGACAGTCGATATGCACGCGTACGGCTTACGGCATTATTACAACTCCTGCTTGCACCATACGCGTGCACATCTCCTGCCCAGGACTTGCCGTACACGTGCACCTGTCCTGTCCCGCATCGCAAAGAAAGTCGGCAACAATAGATCCCGCCTACGCGAGCACCGCATGGCGCTGCATCGCTAGGCGAGACCTAAAAAAGTGCAGTTTTTCCAAAGAATGGTACCCTTGCCCTACACACTTAAGGTGTTTCAGTTTTATTTTACTGTTGCGCTCTCTTAGCTTTGCTGGAATACTGCTACCAGAACTCTCTTTTGAAGTAGAAAAACTTATGCTGGTGTTAACATGTTTTTGTACATTCAGTCCTGTGTTCTTAACAGTTCATCTGGCCTTTAAATTTTCATAGTTTCTCAGGCTTACCCCTTGAATGACTCTACTCTGCTGTTAGTAGGGACGTGCACACTTCTGCCACCATTGAGAGCTTTTAAGACCCTAGTTAACATCGCTTTCTCAGTCCTGTCTCAAGTCCTGCCTGCTGTTTGAGAGGAACCTTTGCTGGCAACCGTCAGGCGGTATAATCACAGATGGCAAAAGCTGGGCTGGGACCTCTACACCATGCATGGCAACTACCAGGCAGCATAACAACAGAGGTACAGACCAGTCCACTCCAGTAAGCAGCCCAAACTCGGCCTTCTGTTCACTCTCAGCAGTGCTCAAAGGTCAAATATCAGTTTTCCCTTTTAAGATACTTTCAATCATGGGTACATAAACAGATTTCCACACCAATTCTGTACCATTACCAACTACTCATTCAGGTAACACAGCGGCCCCGGATGTCAAGGCACTTATAACAATATTTAATAAAAATTGTTTTCAACCATACAATAAAAATATACAATTTAAAAAGATTTTTACAAACCATATATCTTAAAGAGCAAAATGTACTACACTTTTTCAAAGTTTCAACAATCCCCTGGAAAAGAATATAGTAAGACACTCAAATGTATCACTCTCAGCAGTGCCTTCCCTGGTGTCTGCAGACAAATTTGTGATCACTGGACCTCAGCTGTGACCATAGGCCCCAAACCATGTTCCTGTCTCCAGAAGCACGCCCATCACATCTACCCTCCTTCCTCAATTGCATTCGCTCTGCTGGTTGCAGGCATCAGGGGGTCATTGGTCGCTAAGAGAGTAGACAGCATGCCAACCTTTTGTACACCTCAACGGAAAGGTTTCTGTGATTCACCTGGCACCCTCATTTGGTATATCAGTTTTCTTGTTGATGGCAAGATGTTTTCCTCAGTTGTGCCCCAGAGCTCACTAAAGACCAGCCATATTTACTGGTGACAAACACCCTGCCATCCCTTGTCACTGCCTGACCTGAATAAATGCAAAAAAAGTGCACTGCTGCAAACAATGCATACCAACCACACTGAAGGCAGGAAAACCTACTCCTGGAGATCTCTATTCAGACCCTCCACGAAATTGTAGCATAAATGTGCACATTTTGGAGCACAAAAATTAATATTTTGCTGCATTATTGCGGCACTTTATTTGACTTGTAATCATTCTTTTTCAGCCTTAAATCAATGGAACCTGTTTTAGAAGAGTATTCCACTTTGAAATAGGCATGTTTAAAGTTTCTGCAGCTTTACGGAAGCCCAGCTTTAATCCTATCCTCGTGGAAGGGGGCCGTATTTCTCCCTGGGTTGTTCTTGCGCCCATGTATGCACTCGGATCGGTGAGGCATAGCACCTCTTCCTCATACTACCTTGGGTGCAGAATCGTTGTGGGTGGAGAAATTTGTGGTAGTGGAGTACTTTTTCCACAGTCACATAGGCATAAGGTAAATCTTATACAAATATTACTTAGCGATGGTCTGATCAGAAATCACAACTGTGCCCCCGTCATCACGAAGGAATACATAATGATATTCCTGAAAGGAAACTCTCACATATCCAGATATATATTTCTTTTCAGTAGCTGGGAAATGACTCCTTGATGGGAGCCTTGCCGCCCCTTGGGTGAAATAGACAAACAGATATAAAGCGGACTGATGTGTGGAAACGTGTAATATTTTACTTAGCATAAGCGACAGCCATTTTGGCTACGGTGTCCATTTAGTTTCCTTCGTAATTCTCCCTCCTCTGCTGCTCGTCTTTTTCACTCTGCTTGTGTTATCTATTTTAGTTAACTTCCTGACTCAGCTAAAGCAATGTACGTACTGAGGGTTTTTAGCTGCCAGTGCACCTGGTCTCAGATGTTAACTGTCGACCATTTACTGCTGCCATAAGCATTTCTGCTACCCCTCCCACTTTGCTGACCAAGTGGTTATTCTTCTGCCCTTGTTTGCTGATAGCTATTTCTAAAACGTGTTCTTCCCATTTCTGTCCACATGCTTAGATTGCAGAAAACCGGTATAAAAGGGACGATGGTTTGTGAATTCAGTGTACTACCTTCTGCAGCACTTGAGAGTGTTGTGTGGACGTGGTCCCACTCATGAGTGATTAATAAACTTGTTATTTATTCCAACTCCAGTGCCGATCTCTATTTTGTTGGTCTTTGGACCTGTGGACAAGAGGGTGACCCTGCACCAGTGTGCCCACTTTTAGGCACATTTCCACAGATGAAGAGCCAAACTAGTCTCATCCACCAGCCATTCCAACTCTTGACAAAGACTGCTGAAGGCAGGATAAATTCATGATACTCCATATAGGTCACGTTTATTTACATCAAAGTCAACTCTTAGGAGTGCTGTCCAAGAATTGGTAGGTGTTTTCAAGACTTCAATAAACTTTTAGCTGCGGAACTGACATGTAGTGAACTATGTGCAGAGGAGAACACAATGATATAACTGAAAAATTTGCAATATCAACTTATCAGTAGATTCTGCTTACTCACTAATTACTCCTGAGTTCTTTGGATGAGGCAGACTTTGAGTTTAAGTTCATATAACCTATTGTCTCTTCCAGCGGAGAACAAAATGTTGAGAGATGGTTAAGCTCAGCTCCCTTCCTGACCTCTTCATACTGGGAGTGAGTGTTTGACATTGTTCAGTATTCCATCCATTATATGTTCTTTTTGCAGGCAGAAAGTGTGCCAGGCTTAAAGAGAGATAATGCATGCCATGCAGAATGTAGTGTGGCAGGTTTAAAGTGTGCTCACCAGACATAATGTGTACGAGGCAGAAGGTGTTTGAGGCTTAAAGTGCACCAGACAGAATGTGTGACAAGTAGAAAGTGTGCCAAGCTTAAAGAGAGATAATGCATGCCATGCAGAATGTAGTGTGGCAGGCTTAAAGTGCGCAGACAGACAAATGTGTAGCAGGCAACATTTAGTTCACCAGGCTTAAAGTGCACCAGACATAACGTGTGCCAGGCAGAAAGTGCAGCAGACATAAAGTGTGCCAGGCTAAAGTGAGACAGATATTAAGTGTGCTAGATATAAGGTGTGTCCCCTGGAAGAGGGCGAGACCCTGGAAGTGGTCAGAGGTGTGGCACACAGTTTGTAGCAGTTCAAGAGCTGGCAGATGACAACTGGAAGCTGGAGGAAACGAGCACATATTATGAAGGTGAAAGGGAAGGGGGCAGTGTGCGCGGGGGCTGTGGAAGGTGGATGTATGGGTGTCTCATGCCATGTCTTTTTTCTTTGAGTTCTGGTAGCTGTTGTTCTGGTTTCAAAAAGAACACAGCCACACAAGCTCCTCGCCTGGCCCTCAAGCATCCCTTCATCCGAACTCCTTGAGGCTTCGTAGTCCTCATCTCTGTCATCCCAGAGGCCTCTCTCTCTCTCTCTTTTTTTTTTTGTTGCAGATTTATATAGCACGAACTCGACACGAAGGTATTGGAGCGCTTTATATGAGCACCAGTTACGTTACACAAGGACACATTCAAATCTTTTTTGGGGTTAGGCATGGGGAAATTATGTGATTTGCCCAGAATCACAGGATGTGGACGCACCAATGTAGTGAATGAGCCACTTTTGTGGTCTGACACCCTAAGATGACCCTCAACCACCACCATTGAACTGATTTTAATTGTGTTATGTTACCCTAGTCTTAATGTAGGATGGGTTTGCATATGCCTGCTTCTCTTCTGTCCTGTAATCTTGCTGTCTTTTAGTAGAATAGTCTTGCCAAGAATAGAAGGTATGGGATGTTGAGGTGCAGTGTTGTGGTTGGTGGTGCACACATGTGCTCAATGTTGAATACTGAGTGATAAAGTCTATAGTGTTATTTGGGTTATGTGAATTATGTGTTGAACTAGTGCCTTTGACATGGCTTCATGTCATTCTGATTTCTGACTTTACCTTGGTTTATGGCAGTGCTGACTATTGCCTTTGACATGGTTTCATGTCATCCTTGCTTTTCTGATTCCATCTTGCTTTGGGCCGTTGTGTGCATGGCTTAACTAACTCCATTTTCATGACTGAAGCTATTGTCTGTGTCTGCACGAAGCTGCAGAGGTGTGGAGGGCATGTTTTGCTTTGTATTAAAAAGGGGAGCCTACGCTGGCCTGGTGGAAGTTCACGCCGTGTAGCAGACGTGTTGTCACGGAAGAGTGGGGGCTGGTGTCACCTCTGAGCTTTCACCCGGTTTAAGCAATGGACTCCCCTTGAGCGAAGTGGGGTGAAATGATGAAGCAGTCGGTGAGGTGTCTCTGCTACTAACTGTCTCTTGATTCTTTTCTGAATTCTTTCCTTTCCTTCTTATTTTCTGATTCTTATATCCATACATATATATTTCTACATATATATTTGCTTTGATTGTGTATTTCAATCATACTATTGATATGTTAGAGTCTGCTATGATAGGTACATTTGGCTTACCGTGTGGTGCTATTTACTAATAAATATATCCCAGATATTCCAATTCGTCTTTTCCTTGTAGCAGGAGGTGTGGACTCTTCTGGGCCAAGTATTCTGTTGTAGAAGGATGGGTGAATTCCCTTCTAGCAGGTAATTGTGTTATAGGAAGTTGTTCTACTCCTGGCAAGTGATGTGCAAAGTATATCTCGCTCTAGAGAAGTGTTGTGTGCGTTACCTTGGTCTAGAGGAGACATGTGGTATTGTTTCCTTGCCTTGCCTTTGGGGGAGTGTTGAAAGTATGCCCACCTTAGGAAGTGCTGGTATATGTTATATTCCATAAGTTTGGAACTGATATTCTCTCCCTGGGAAAGTGACGGTACATACCTTGGTCCAGGGGAGATCTGAGACCTTTCATTACATTTTGGCATAGTCGGTTGCAGGATGTGAACGTTGATTTAAAAGGGGAAGAAATATGTTTTCTTGAAATTAAAAGCAGACTCTTAGATATCAAATGATTTATTTGAATAGGGGTAGCCCATATGGTGTGCTGGCTCGTGAAGTGAGCTAATATTGCTAGGTTGAGTGAGAATTGGTTTGTGTGTTTAGGTGTGTTTTGTAAAAAGTGCTTATAAATAGCTTGCTACATTAGGCAGAAAGGGCTGGATCCCTTTCAAGTGTTTATTAAGAAATGCATATAAAATGTGTTCAGCAGGAGATTAATGATATTTTAGACAGAAACAGCGGTGTTATTCTGAATGTGTTTGATATGCATCAACCATTTGAGCATTTGCAAAAAGAACACAGTGAGCTGAAGAAACAATTAGTTGATGCCCAGTTTGAAAATATATCTTTGAAGACAGAATTAAACGTGTATGATTTAAACGTGAAAAATGTGATAGAGAACTCAGTCAGACTACAAGCTACTCAGACAGTTTTAATTAATTCTTCCGAAGAGGTTTTTCAGCCAGAAAGGAATGTGCAGTGAGACAAACAGACAAGTGTTTTAGATATAACGATCACCGGTTGCGGACATAGATTAGACATGACAGTGAATGATACATTTTGCTTCAAAAGAGAAATGGAACAATATGATTTTGAATGTGAACAACAGCAGATTGTGTACAATAATTCTGATATGTGTTTAAATTCAGAAATATGAAAATGTATTTTGTGAGTTAATTCAAGAGCAATGTGCCCTTTTTAGTTACAGGGAAGTGCAGGGTAAGAAGAGGTCACTTTTAAATTCAGATTCTGGACAAATGCTGTGCTTTTGCGCACACTAAAAGATACTGGACAGAACAGAGTTAGAGAAACTGTGATTTGCCTATGGGAGGAAGCAATGTTTATTAAGTGGCATGTACAGACATAAAAACAGTTTGCACAGGATTTAATAGAAGGTCCAGATGTGGCGTTTGAAACACAAGATTCCCCAGTGAATGTGCCCCATGTTACAAAGGAAATTCATTTGAAACAGTACAGAATGCCAGATGGGCGTGAAGGGATCAGTGAGATCATACAGGGCTTGACAGATGCAGAGGTGGTGACCCCAATCACGAATGCTTGAAATGACTTTGTGTAGCCTGTGTGCAAATTTGATCATTCTTGGCGCATGACAGTTGATTACTGTGAACTGAACAAACATATACCTTCTTTGACTGATGCTGTCCCAGATATTGTTACATAAGTCATGGGACTTGGTATGTGACTTTTGATATTGCCAATGCTTTTTTCTTTTTGATACCACTTGCCCCTGAGTGTCAAGAAAGGTTCAGTTTTTTTTCATGAGGTGGTAGACTAATGACAGTTAAGAATTTGCTTGAATTAGTTAGACAGAATGGTGGAGCATTTTCAGATTAAAGAATGTGAAGTCTTGCTGGAGGTCAGGAGAGGTTAAAGCTGTTTTTCCTCTCAGACATGTAAAGAGTTGTTCTGAGAGTGGGTGGCACGAAAAAATCTGGTGCAGGAGGAGGATGGTGAAGTGCTTGCGTCTTTGAGATAGATGTTTGGGAGGCTTGCAGTGAGATCATTCAGCAACGCTGAGAAGAGTTCAGGCTTTCTGTGAAGACTGAGGAGGAATTCCTACGGGAGGGGTCATCCCAGCTCCTCGCCCCAGTAGACAGAGACAGCTTCTTGGAGATAGATGTTTGGGAGGCTTGTTCTTTGTTCAGCAAGACAGCGATCGCTGCCTTTTTCGGTGGCAACCATCACCTGGGTGTTGGGGTGACCCTACGAGCCAGGTATGGCAGGTAACCGCCCTTCTCGATTCAGGAGCGACCGGCAATTTCATCGACACCCAGTATGAGAAGGACCTGGGTATGGCCACGGTACCTAAAGCAAAACCAGAGACAGTTAAGGCAGTGGATGGTACGGACCTCACCTCCGGTCTCATCCAGTACCAAACAGAGGACATGGTTATGTAATTCGAAAACAAACACACAGAAATCATTGCCTTTGATGTCATCGATGCATCCCAGTTCCGGATGATATTAGGATGTCCGTGGCTGGTGAGCCACAATCCACGGATTGATTGGGCGGCTGGACTCCTATTCTTAGATTCAGCCCATTGCAGTACCTCCTGTTTTACACAGAACGACGACTCCTGTGTTCGTGTCATACAGGCCCACGCTCTACCCCTGACGGAAATGGGAATGACAACACAGGAAAACGTACCAGAAGCATACCTAGACCTGGCTGCAGTGTTTGACAAAAAGGGAGACAACACTCTTCCTCCTCACCGCTCGTTTGACTGCAGGATAGATCTGATTCCTGTTTCCACGCTTCCTTGTAGCCGAATATATTCCCTCACAGAAAAGGAAAACGAGCATCTCCGCTCCTACCTGGATGAATACCTACGTAATGGGTTCATACGCAATTCTAGGTCCCCAGTGTCCTCTCCTCTTTTCTTCGTGGCCAAGAAGGAGGGGGATCTCAGGGCATGTATAGACTTCAGGGCTATGAATGCCATCACCATCAAAAACAGGTACCCGTTGCCTTTGATCTCTCCTGTTGGACCAGGTAAAAAACGCCTTCATTTACACCAAGCTCGACCTGCGGGGGGTGTATCATCTCATCAGAGTCCGGAAGGGTGACAAATGGAAGACAGCATTCCGGACCAGATTCGGCCTCTTCGAGTACCAGGCCATGCCTTTCGGACTGTGCAACGCACCCGCGGCGTTCCAGTACTTCATCGACGAGGTGTTGAGAGACTACATCGATATCTTCTGTATAGTGTATATCGATGATATACTGATATATTCACAGACCACATCCAACACGTGCGCACCGTCCTCCAACGACTAGGACGACATGGTTTGTACGTCAAACTGGAGAAAAGCGTCTTCCACACCACTGCTGTCGAGTTCCTGGGACATATCATCACTCCTGCTGGAATCCAAATGGACAACAAGAAGGTGGAAGCTATCTTGCAATGGCCGTCTCCGACCACCATGAAGCACATCCAGAGGTTTTTAGGATTCGCCAACTACTACCGCCGCTTCATTACAGGCTTTTCCAGGATTGTCACTCCCATCACTCGACTACTACGCAAAGGAGTCCAATACTGCTGAGATTCAGAAGCCAAACACGCCTTTCAGGAACTGAAAAGAAGGTTCACCACAGCTCCAGTTCTGAGGCATCCCTACTCTGAACAGCCATTTATTGTGGAGGCCGACGCCTCGCAAGATGCTCTGGGGGGGGGGTGTTGTCGCAAAGAGAGACTGGGACGGGCCTCTTGCAGCCCGTGGCGTTCTATTCCAGAAAGCTTCAACCAGCCGAACGCAATTATACCATATCAGACCGAGAACTCCTGGCCATCAGGACAGCGTTCGAAGAGTGGCGCCATTACCTGAAAGACGCCAAACATCCCGTGACTTCTACACGGATCACAGGAACATGCATTTCCTTCACTCAGCCCATGCCCTCACATCCAGGCAACTACGATGGACTCTGTTTTTTAATGAATACGATTTCCACATCATGTACCGACCCGGTAAGGAGAACACCAAGGCCGATGCACTGTCCTGTCTTGAGGACACCGACGAAACAGTGTACGCCGCTGAGCCGGTGCCTATCATTCCCGAACAATGTTTCCAGGGTGTTGTTCTTTCTTTTGATTTCCTTTCCCAGCTACAGGACGACGTAAAGCAGGCTGATCCGTCTTCCTTGGCAGGAAACCACGAGGGTGTAACCACACAGAACGGATTCTTATACAAAGAAGACAGGTACTACCTTCCACTGGTAGCCCGCCAACAGCAAGCCCTGTACATGTGTCACGACCATGTTCTGTCCAACCATCCGGGCTACCACAAAACCGTGGAACTATTGCAGAGGCGTTTCTGGCGGCCTACATTGGAAGTGGATACCAGGGCCTATATAGCTTGTTGTGCTGTGTGTGCCCGGGGAAAGAACATGTCAGGATCCTCCGTTGGGCTGCTGCAACCCATTCCTGTTCCTCCTTACCCCTGGCACACCATCTCCATGGATTTCATCGTGGAACTGCCAGCCACCGAATCTGGTTACACCACTGTCCTTACCATTGTAGACCACCTCACGAAGATGGCTCATTTCGTACCTCTGAAGAAGTTGCCCTCGGCAGCCGAGCTGGCAGTGGTTTTTCTGCAGAACGCGGTTAGACTGCATGGCATACAGTCTGTGGTGATAATAGACCGGGGTTCACAGTTCGTGTCCCATTTTTGGAACGAGGGGTGTACTGCAATGGACATGGACGTTCGCTTGTCATCCGCGTACCACCCCGAGACATACGGTCAAGCCGAGAGGACTAACCACACCATGGAGCAGTACCTCCACTGCTTGCTGTTGGCAGTAGAAAAGGAATGAGCAGAAGTACTATGGATGGTGGAGTATGCATTCTACAACAACAAGCACTCCGCCATTGGCATGTCTCCCTTCTACTGCCTCCAGGGCAAGCATCCTCGGACAATACCATGGGAAGAGCCGCAGAACAGTCCCTTGCCCACGGTTCAGGCATACCATGCCAGGCTCTGCGCTCTCTGGCAACAGGCCCGATTCGAGTTGGCCAAGGCCAAAGAGACCTATAAACAGTACACGGACGACTCGCGAAAGATGGAACCCGCCTACAAGAAAGGAGACAGGGTATGGCTCTCCATTCGAAACCTCAACGTGCACGGCCCTAAGAAACTGTCGCCCCGTTTTGTGGGACCTTATGTCATTGAGATGGTGATCAACCGTGTGTCCATGAAGCTCTCATTGCCTCCTCAAATGAAAATACACCCTGTCTTCCATGTATCCCTTCTACGTGCCATTCACCCTGAGTGCACTGTGTCTACTCCTCCTTCCCCGATTCTTAGGGATGATCACATTGAGTACGAGGTCAGGGATATACTTGGTTCCCGTCGAGGTCCTCTGCTGGTCTTCTGGACATGATCCCCGCCATCCTTTGCTTCCTTCCCCACTCCCATCTTCATCCTAGTTCATTTACAAGTCTCGATTGGGGTAAGATGGGAAAGGGACGATCGCTCATGTCGTCTCTGCGAGATCTCTCTGCAAGTAACAGGTAAAACTTGTGGGGTACACGACAGCAGTTCAGTCTGGACCGTTCACATTGGAGCAGGGTCAAGCCTCATTTGCATATGGCTGGGTCTAAACTGAGGTGGCAAGAATTATGCATAAAAACCCTCGGTTTGGGGGTGAGACAGAGACTATCAGCTTTCCTTGATGCTGCAAGGCATGAAGGAATGAAAGAAACAGGCTGATAAAAAGCAACAGCTGCTCCAGACGGAGCGTCCTGGGTCTTGAAATGAGTCTTAAACGCTGACTCTGAGGAAACTCAACAAAGATGTTCTGAAATTGAATTCCTCAGACTGGGAGCCAGAAATGAGAAAGATCCACTGATGGAGCAAGGTTTGTGTAAAAAGAAACTTGCTTGTATGCAATTCTCTCGAATAAACAGTAACATTATAATCAACATGTTTGTGAGTACTAATTTTGCATTACACTTTAAATATTGTATCTAGGGGAAGCTTTTCTATGTATTCTACTAACCAGTAACCTGAGTGTCCTTAAAATGGCTGCCAAAACACGGGAACTCTTCTGTGCATTCGTCTACTGCATCTACGTAGTATGACTTCTCTTGTCGCTTGGTAGGAAATCTTTGCTGCTGCGCAATATCTTTTAACATGGCTGCTCGAAAACCCCGCATTAACACACATGCTGTGCTGAAACTAATCTATGCAAGTTTTACTAAGCCATTAATGCAAAGAATATATGAAGTAAATGGGGTTAGAGTAGAAGTAAGTGGTATACAGTGAATTTATTTAATTTCGTATTCTAACAATAGCTCGTATTTGGGCCTTGGAGGGTGACCGATGTCCTTATCCTTTGTGACAACTACGCATGCGTCCTACAACCTTGTTCTAAGACCAATTAATGGCTGCCAACCCATGTGCCTAGCAAGGACATGGGAAGATCAACTTCTGACCCTACGAGGAAGAAGCCGAAACATTGTATTACAGATTCATCGATCCACATATGAAATGCTTGTGGGAATAAAGCTTGTGGGTATTCAAATTAAGGGGCGGAAATTAGACAATAGAACTAAAGAAAGTTATTGCACTTAGTATGGTGTGATGTCCTCACCCCACTGCCTGGACCAATCAAATTGAGGGGCGTACATAGAATTGAAACATTTGGGGGTGGATCATACATTTGAATTGGTATATCGGAGGTAAGTTCTAGTTAGTTAGACACACTTGACCTAATTGATGCCGATGCTATGCTGAGATGCTGCCCGATTTTGCTGCAATCTGCCAGAAGAATCCAACACTAGGGAAAAATCGCAGAACAACCGAGGAGGCACATCTAGGAAGGGGTCCGCACGAGCTGGAGAGAGTAGTACCAGAGAGGGGTGCAACGCTAGCGTTGCAACTAGAAGAGATCATCTTCCCGGACCAGAACCTGTCCTGAATCTTTGATACTCTGATGTCTAGGTCCTCACACATATATAGTTCTGTGGGGTTATGCTTCGTATTTGCTCTTTGTTCTTTGTCTCCTCAGGTACTGTCATCACAAGAAATTAATTAATGTGAATTGAATTATAAGCTAACTGTACTATTTTCCCTGATGGAGAATTTTGATGTATCTACATGTATTCTGATTTGACTCGCAAAGTATTAATTCAGATAAACTTTTAAAACTCCTTCTGAGTCTGTGGTTCTTAAAATAAAAGCTAAATGTATTATCATTTCCTCCCTATTCTAAACTACTACTAGATCTTTCGACAAAGGAAATTTAATTAGGTGACAGGGATCATAAGAATACTGGTTTAAAGGTTCTCTGAGGTAAATCAAAATTGATGACCAGCAGATATTTGCTAGCTCATTGAATGTATGAATATATATGGGCCCAAATTAGTGTTGTGTGTATGTATGTATGTATATAGCTGGTAAACTCCGCTGCATCACTACCACCAGCTTTCGATGCAGTCTGTTTCTTTCTTGATTTTGCTGCTCATTAGGAACTTAGAAAATTTTCTGATTTTAACATATTTTCTGTAACTCTGCTTTCGGCAGTCTTCAAGGCCTTTCCTTTGTATTGCTTATTTTTAGGTCTCGCCTGACCCAGCGCATGCGCTGGTCTGGCGAGACATTTAGTAGGTGGGTTTAGAAAGTGCTACCCACATTTTTGTGCTGGCTACAAGCTTCAGTGCACAATGGCGTGCACGCGCACAGCTTCTCCTCGCATTCCCCCCTCCCTTCTCGCCCAGCCATCTGCCTTTCCTGCGCCAGCCTTCAGCACCATGCCCCTCCCCCCGCTGCTTTAGCGCGTCATCCGGATCACGATCACTTTCGCGTTCAGAATGATCGCGATGACTTTTGCGGCCACGCGGCGTTACTTTTACTGCCGCGCGGGCAATGCTTGTTTCTAATTGGGCTTATGCAACACACACACATGCACGCTGACTACCGGTGGCGGATGGTGACATTGGAAAGTGGTAGGGCGTAAACTTTCTGTCGGAGTGCACCGAGTGGGTAAAGGGTGCATTTTCAAGCAAATTTGAGAAGCACAGAGATTAGAGCTGCAAACACACATAGAGCCCACTGCAGAGGGTATGTTCTTAGGTGAAGTCCTGCTGAAACTAAAATGCATTAACATTATAATCTCAGTTTCCCCACTTAACAAAGAGAGTCATCCCCAGAAAATGAGTTCCCCATCCTGTTTCTTCATTACATTTTCAGACAAAACTAGGAACATTCATAGACCATCCACACATGCATTAAGCACATTGTAAAAACAAAAAAATGAATCACGTACAATAAAGCACAAATACACACACACAGTCGCACATACATACCATAACACACACATACAGACATACACAGGCACATCTTGAGACTCAACATAATGAAGAACATGACAAAGAGACAGAGGGAGCAAAAATGTTTTGTGCTGATGGAGAGTTAATGTACTCACATCATGCCAGGAATCTGTGCCCAACCTACGGGTCAAAAGCTGTGACCTTGGATTTGACAGCGGGTCAATCATTGTAAACATCCTTACAATCATTTTGCTAACAGCAGAAAAGGGGCAAGTGCTCTGTTTGCATCAGAGATCCCTTCATTCCATATATGCCTTATGAAAACTGAACTTTTGAAATAGAGTCTCTCGCAGGGCTGTGTAGACTAGCGCATACATGGCAGGATAATAAGAATGTGCTTCTGGTGCTAACATTAGGAAGAGGGAGGTCGGAAGAGTTTCAGTACAAGTTGTTGCAGTCTAAACTAAATAAATTCAAATATAGTACACCGTTTTTACCGCCAAAAGCTCCAATACCCCGGGTCCATGCTTTTGGTCCATCGTACCGGGTCTGTGATCCAGTAATCTGCCAGCTTCAACGTACATGGTATTTTTGGCTTAGATTCTCATCTAAAAATATATATTTACGTACCGTTTGCCCGATACAGTCTGTGTTTTCCCACTAATAAACCTGCAGCAGTGATGCTCTTTTATATTAATGTGCTACGTAATAACAGCACTGAGGGAGTTTGCCAACACACAGCATTCCTGTGCAAGAGCACGCTGCAGGTGCAAGGGCGCGCTGGAGGTAGTTACTACTGCCAGGAGTAGGCTCACATCACGAACAGTCAGTCACTTAGTATTACAATCCTGAGCCTTGTTAAGTTATTTGAACATACTCTTTTTTAAGACATTTTAGAGTCTCAAAATATCCTGAATCTGCCAATGTTTTTTGTGCATACATCCACCATGTTTTGAGAATTCCGCCAACTGTCTCACAGCTTACAGACAAACATAACCTCCTTCCCCCGCACTAACACTGTACCCTGATGGTGTTGCATAACCCAACACGTATTGAACAAACACAGTAATGCATCGCAAGTCGCAACCAAATGGTGTCCTGAAGTAGCCCACGTCTTCTACAAATATTCTACTTACTCCACGATTCTACAAATATTCAGCATAAAACACACAAAAAATCAACTCTTTATGCTGCGACTGCGAGGAAATATGCTGACACCCTGATCCAACCTTGCCTCATGTGAATATTGAAAGCAAAATCGCTGGCGTGACTGCTAACGTGCTCTTGATCAACGAGTGTCTGTGTCCCTAAATCTGAATCATGATTCCATCTAGAGCCTCTAGAGTCGCCGAATGGTACAAACTCCTCCCAACTCCCCCCTTGTGTAACGTAATTCCCGTTTCAGATCACTTTCCTTCTTGTCTGCATAAAATAAACGATTAAATATTTATTTTAACCGAAATCCACAAAATATGAAATCTGGCCTTTAACGGAATAAAGAACAACTCTTAAAATGAAAGAGACTAAAAGTTGTTTATTCCGATGATGTTCCCATAAAAACGCGTTTGTATATTTTTGAAACAAGAGACGCCTAATCTGCGATAAAAAGAAAGGCTTGCCTTTGTGAAGGAAACTGCTTTGTCGGTGGTAGTAACAACTATATTAAAATGCAATTTCAATGACAAAGAAATACACACAAGTTCCAGGGGAGAAAGCCGTTCGCTGGAAACAAGTAAGACGCCCAGTTCCAAACTATTTTCAAATTAAAAAACCAAAATCACAAACACATAGATGTATATGTATTTGAAATGGGAATTCCAGTACCACCTGTTTCAAAATGAGCAGAAATGAGCCATTTTTTAATTCTTCACTTTATGTGACTATATTTGGCAATGTTGCCCCCTCTAAGAGCCATGATATACAGTGCTGCAGTATGAGAGCTAGGGCATACCATACCGCTGTAGTATGAGCACAAGACACAGGACCACAATATGGGAACCATAACATTAAGTCCTGCAGCATGAGAGCCAGGACATATCGTGCCACAATAGTATCAGTACAAGACACAGGACCACAATATGAAAGCCATAATAT
This sequence comes from Triturus cristatus, assembly GCF_964204655.1. Taxonomy (NCBI): domain Eukaryota; kingdom Metazoa; phylum Chordata; class Amphibia; order Caudata; family Salamandridae; genus Triturus; species Triturus cristatus. Next base: position 236,960,157 of record NC_140589.1, on the reverse strand, counting down.
ACAGTTCTGCAGTATGAGAGCTCGGACATACCATGCCACCGCAGTATGGCCACAAGACACAGGACTAACATATAAGAGCCATAATATACAGAGCAGCATTACGAGAGCTCAGCTAGGACATAGTGTGCCACAAGAGATTGAGCATAAGGCACAGAACTATGATATAAGAGCCACAATATACAGTGCTTCAGTGTGAGAGCTCGGACATACCATGCCGCTGTAACAGGACACAGGGCTATAAATAATATGAGAGCCATAATATACAGTGCTGCAGTATGACAGCTCGGACAAATCGTGCCACCATAGTATGAGTGCAAGACATAGAAACACAATATTAGAGCCATAATATACAGAGCTGCAGTATGAGAGCTCAGCTAGCACATGCCACCAGAGATTGAGGATATAGCACAGGACTACAATATAAGAGCCACGATATACAGTGCTGCAGTTTGAGAGCTAGGACATACCATGCTGCTGTAGTATGAGCACAGGACCACAAATGAGAGCCATAATATACAGTGCTTCAGTGTGAGAGCTAGGATGCCACCCGACACACTCGCCTTACTAAATTGTCACAGCTAGCAGTTCAGGTATAGACAGATTTCCAGAGCTTTTCGAATTGCCAGATGGCTATCAAGTTTTCTGCTCCTGAAGTAGAGTTGAGAGGGAGAGTTTGGCGGTGTTGATGTAAGAGCTTCTGTGACACGCAGTCTACATTCATAGCCTGCCAGCCAGCTAGGGCCACTGGAATTATGAGATTTTACGACTGCAGCGATTTTTGAATAAATTAGATTTCAATCAATCAGCCCACTGACATTTAACCGGCAGGTTCGTAGAAATTCTAAATCAAGCCTTTCATCAGCCAACCGCTCTTCACTCTATCCCCCTAGTTCTATACCAATACCTCAAATTGGATACACTCAGTGCAATTTAGAGCTTATATCAAGAACGCACGCCTCGTTCACACGTCAAAGTATCTTGCCCTGGTTAAATGTAAAAGGCAACTCTGAGTTTAAATGAGATGAAAAACACCCCATCTAGCATGCGGTTATGGGTCAGTCCTTGCAGGATTGAATTAAAAGGTCAATATTTGTCAACAACCAAACCACCGGTCTCCTGATGGCAAGAGCCATCAGCCGAATAATCATGCGACGTGACGTGATAAAATAGCGGCTGAACGCTATTTTATCACGTCACAATGCATTTCATCCAAACCCATACTGTGCAAAATTGCATCAGACGACGCCACACACGGAGACGGGGGGGGTGTTCATCGCGCGGGGGTGTTTTTAAAAAAATAAAAAAAAATCCTACCTGTCCTGAGCAGGTCCGGGTCCGCGCTGCCTCGCCTCAGGTCCGTTACTTCTGGCACCGCCGCCTACACACTCACTCACTGGAACAGGCGCAGCCCATCTTACCCCTCTCAGCCAATCTTGGTGCTGGAGCAGCACCAGGATTGGCTTAGAGCAGGCTTATGCTCCGCCCGCCTACTACCCATTACGAGACCGAGGTTTGAGCCTTGGCTCAACCTCGCTCTCCTAATGGGCATGCGCCAGACTCGGGAAACACTAGTGCACATGACTGGGCACGGTGCAAAAATCGCCCTCCGTCCCCACTCATGCGCACTTGTGTGCTGCTGGCTGCCTGTCAGTCAACATGACGCCAGACCGCCCACCCCCTTCAGACTCTGAAGGGGGTGGGCGGTCCAACGTCATACTGACAGTTCTCCCTCACCGTCGTCACCGAGGAAGCTGCGGGCGCGAGGCGCGGGCGGGGGGGGCAACGCCCCCAATGGACGGACCGCCACTGCTGACTACGCTTATTAATTCACCTTTTTAGCAAAAGAGCCCCATAATTAAGAGGTCACTGTGACACATTATAGTGTTAGAAATTATACCCCATGGATGCATTTTACTCACGATTCACTGACAACACTTGAGTCCGTTTTCTCATTTAGCATCCAAATGACCAATTAAATACATTTCTGAAAACTGTGCGCCCAAGTGATTGGTAAACTAAACTGTTTCATCTCAAAGACACAACTAACTTCGAATATTTAGCAGTTATCCAAAGCATCGTTTACTTTGCACGTTGACCAGCAGAGGGCACTTTGTGGTAACTTCTCACTTCCTCTGTAGTTTAGTTACTGATTGAATACCCCCGGCGCATCCTCTAACTGCGAAGCCATAACATTCACTGAATAGCATTAGCCTTTCTTATGTTTCACCCTGAAATCCTGCCCTGCAGTTGGTCCGGCTTCTTTTTTAACCGAGACAGGCATAATATTGTGGAGCGGAGCCGGAGAGAGCTTCCCATTGACGCCCTGGCTGCGATTTGTTGCGCAGGTTGCATAAGTCTGGCCTTACAGCAGCGTTTCTGTCCCTACTGTTCCTACACCACGAGCTGGGTTATATATTTTAATTTCAATTGCATTTCGCACTCTTCACTTTTCTATCAAAATTAAACTTTATTTGCTTAAATCACAGACACCATACTAAAACAAGCGTTTGCAAAGTCAATAGGTTTTTTCATGGTTTATGTAAATAAAATGGCTGGGGTAGCTGCTGGGCAACTGCTTATATAAACAAGCATTTGCAATGCAATAGGTCTTGCATTTACGTGAGTTTCAGCTATTGACATGGCAAATAACAATGCCTGTTACTTTTAGTTTTAACAACATAAATAAAAAGCATTTATTTACAATGCCAATAGCTTAAACTCGTTCAGCTGTTGTTTCTCCCCTTACAATCCCAGCAACGCATGTTTGTGGAAGTAGCTTTCTTACATACTTTCTCAAGCGAGCCTTCTACATATAAGTGACCTAAAAATGTATGGCCAGTGTTACCCCATTTCTCATCTAAATGTATCAATGTCTGGCTTTTTGCCATCGCTCATATTTTTATTGCACCAAAGTACACTTAAATGCCCCAAAAAGGCATGTTTGCACATAATAAAATGGGGAAATAAACCATTCTCTTGTATTCACTCACTGTAAAATCATTGTCTTTCAAAACCATCATTCATTCAAAAACTTCTCACTCCTTCCAACACTGCAAGAACACTGCGCTCCACCAATCAGCAGCTAATCGCTGTGCCCAAAGTAAAACAAGCATTGGCATAGCCAATAGGTCTCGCCTTTGGGACCTTATAAGTTTTTAGCCATGCAACAGTTGATGTTATTGCAACAAGGATATTGTGCTGCATAACTAAATACTTATAAGGTCCCAAAAGCGAGACCTATTGGCTATGCCAATGCTAGTTTCATTTTGCAGTAAAACCGTTTAAACTTTTCAATGATGTAGAACTCAATCATTGAGTTGGGTCCTTATTACATTTGAAATTGTTTTACACTGCTAATTAGATGTTTGAGGTGGTACATTAACACATGGACACACTGCCACATGATAGATAAGTTTAACACGGTCTCCAATCTAGTAACCTGTGGAAAAACTGAGCGAGGCAAATCTTGGGGTGTCTAAATTTTGGGGTACAGGTTTGTTCCAACACCAGAGGTTTGAGCTCATGCTAATGTAGTCACTTATGATTATTTCTCCAGGTGGGTAGTCACCAAACCCAAATAATAATTGTGTTTAAAAATAGACCATCACTGCCTATAGCCAGGGCCACTGAAATTATGCGGCAGTGGAGGGCTAAATTATGTGGCAGCATGGAGTATATTATATGGCAAGAAAAGTAAAATTATGTGGCATATTTTTTTGATAGTATGGCTTGATTATTTTGTCAATTATAAACTTGTTAATACTGTTTGGCATTAGTTGCACTTTTTTAGAGCCAGTTTAACACTAAACTATACCAATAGGCAACAGAAAGGTGACCAGTCCAACTTTGCAAAGGGCATTTCACTGCGCTGCAACACGTGTCACTGAGTTTTTAATAATTTTTGAACCGTTTGAGCTAGAACCATTTTTTTGGTTCAAATCTGCAGAAGATGGATTATGTGGCAAATCTAAAAATATGCGAAAATCGCAGCAGCCGCACAATTGCATAATTCCAGTCGCCCTGCCTACAGCCTGCACATGGTGTAGGAAGCTCCTGTGTCGCTCCTGGGTGGATTCTATGGATACCCGCTAAAACATGCATAATGATTTCATTTAAAAAGCATTTCTTCTGACTCATCTCTTCCTACTATCACACGACTAGGCGCAGAAACGAAAATAAGATAAAAGCACCTCTCTGGACACTCACACATAACAAAATACATTCCACTCAAGCCAGGCTGCAATTCAAGATTCTTTTAACCCAACAGTCCTCCCACGCTGTACCATGCTACCTGTCTGCTACTTTCCTTCAACGCCTCGTCTGGGGTATGAGGAACCATTATATAAACATAATTACAATACACTACGTGCCATCTCCATCCAGCCTTAAGCCCAATAGCACTTTCCATGCAGATATTATTTATACCAACGGAAAAGTGAACCTATTAAGTCCAAGAATCACAAAAAACACAACTATCATGGCATGTGGAGAGGATGTTGTTTACGATTATAGCTATAGACTTTGGAACTGGAGAAACATGATCCTCTGATTCTAGACACATCACAATCCGGCTATGTTAAATAAAGAATTTGACCTAGTGTAACGTAATTAGCGCTCCAATGCCCAGGGCCGATTTAGCACAATATACACCTCTGGAAACTCCCACAAAAAAATTGGACCACCAATGTGTCTGTGCTGGTTCGTTGTAGCTCATCGGCAGATATCGATCTTTATCATTCGCAGGTTGCTTTCTTCTATCAAAATGCAAAGGCAATTCCCGGCGCTTCGGCAGACTCGTGTTCCCACGCTTTAGAGAACGGGGGCAGTTCAGCGCAACGCAGTGACAGCGCAAGTAGGATGATTCAACCGTCCTAATTTAGAATGGGGCGGTCATTTCCGGGTGAGTGGGTGTTATTTTCCGGGGAAGCTGGCCCGTGTGGGCGTGCCACTTTTTTAACCAATTGCAACCATTTTAGAGCGCAATACTGGTGCCCTAGGAGGTCGCTCAGTAGAATGTAGCTTTTCCATTGGTTGTTTGAGCCTTCAATTTTAAGAAGTACTTTTGGGGGTTGAAATCTAGGCGGAGGCTGTGGGCGGTAAAGACCATCCGCCGTTAGGGGTAAGGAACTATCTAATCGTTTTTTAGGGTTGTGAAGCACTGCTCTTTCGAATTATGATTATGATACGCACTGGTACTCTGTGTTATATGATCCATTCTTCTTATACCCTTGCTTTCTCCTATTCGAGCTATTGTATTGTATTTGTATTGTTATAGCGCTTGCTACCCAACAAGGCTTAGTGGCATAGCTGCCAGAAATGTGTGACATTGCCATAATTTCAGTGTAATTATGAGTGACATTTCAACAACTATGAGTGACACTTTCTTGCGAGCGAAATCAAGCAATGAAGGTGAGGGAAACATACACATATTCACAAATTACACCCATTTGAGCAACGAGAAACAGTGTCACCTTACTGTAACTGTTGTACTATGACACACACTGTATGAATGGCACCCACTGACTGCAGGCAGCTCCTGATCACACGCTGCCGCCTGATCACACGCTGCCTAGGAATTTAATCGACACACACACTCGGCCGCGGGTGGCTTAGTGCACTGCACATAGTACCCCCAGGGGCACCCCGCTTACCCCCCTCCCCCAAATTAGGTTACCCAAAGAAGACACAAGAAACAGTTGTAGTTGGGTAACAAATGCTGCAGGATTTATTACATAATTCCAGGATATGTAATAGGTGGGTTATCTTACGGGCGATCCAAGGGCAGGCGGCCATCTACTACACCTGCCCCGCCTGATGAGCCGGGCAGCACGGGAACGACCCGCGAGTGCTGCCCCCCCAAGTGAGTCTTTTTTCGATCACGTGCCGTTGAGATTCTACTCACACCCCCCCTCTCGGGGCGGAGCGTCGCATAGCAAACCCCCGGTTGTTCAGGCCCACAACCGCCCACAGGCCTAGCGGGGCGCCGACCGGCTTCCGGGACCTCTCTGGAGGCTCCTCGTTTTGGCTCAGGCACCACGTGGTGCCGCGCAGAGATACCCTTTGTACCGGCCTGCTTCCAGATCGCCCTGTAACTCCGCCTGCAACGAAAAGAAAAACATTAAAACGTTCAGCCAAAAACCCCACCCCACCACACCACGCCGGGTAAGCGGTAGGGAGGGTAAATAGGCGAGGTGGGCGACAAAGAGGTCGCCAGTGAGGGTGGGGGAAGGCTAAATAGCCTTCCCCTCACACCTGGGCCCGGAAGTGACGCGCCATTCGCGTCACTTCCGGCCCCTGACACGGAGGGGGGCACAGATCAGGAACCCTGCCCCCGCCCCCCCCCGAAGTATGGAGTGGGGAGGGGTGACCGGGGCCCCGGGGCCACTAAGGCGCCGACCGCCGAGTGGCCCCCTGCGGGGGCCGCGGTCAGCGGCATAGTACCCCCAGGGGCACCCCGCTTACCCCCCTCCCCCAAATTAGGTTACCCAAAGAAGACACAAGAAACAGTTGTAGTTGGGTAACAAATGCTGCAGGATTTATTACATAATTCCAGGATATGTAATAGGTGGGTTATCTTACGGGCGATCCAAGGGCAGGCGGCCATCTACTACACCTGCCCCGCCTGATGAGCCGGGCAGCACGGGAACGACCCGCGAGTGCTGCCCCCCCAAGTGAGTCTTTTTTCGATCACGTGCCGTTGAGATTCTACTCACACCCCCCCTCTCGGGGCGGAGCGTCGCATAGCAAACCCCCGGTTGTTCAGGCCCACAACCGCCCACAGGCCTAGCGGGGCGCCGACCGGCTTCCGGGACCTCTCTGGAGGCTCCTCGTTTTGGCTCAGGCACCACGTGGTGCCGCGCAGAGGTACCCTTTGTACCGGCCTGCTTCCAGATCGCCCTGTAACTCCGCCACAGCCCTGGAGGCGGCTAACCGTCGCAGCCAGGGCCCCCCACCAACCTAGCTCTTTACCTGCACCCTCTATTCACCAATGTTTCGCTCAAATCCAATAAAAACAGGTCCATGCCTATTTGGGAGAGGTGTACTCCATCCAAGTCGAAGTACCCCTTTACGTTCCCCCGAATCATCTCATGTCGAATAAAGCCCAAACCCCTTTGGGCTGTGAACTTACGCATTGCTCCATTAATGCGCCTCCTGGAGTGCTCAACCGCTTCTAAGGATTTAGCTCCCCGCCAGGACCTGCGGGGGATGATCTCTGACCACACGATCTCACACTCGCCCAGACGTTTGCAGATTTCCCCTAAGTCTCTTTTCATGGCTAATAACAGCAATCGTCTCCCCAGGGTAACAAGGTCGTTACCGCCCAGGTGTATCACCAACAGGTGGGGCAAGGTGGACCCGTGTGCTCTTAGTCTCTGCTCGATCCTATTCCTGAGTTCGAACCATCTCATCCCCGGCACCCCCATCCATTCCACTTTGGTCTGAGGGAAGTGTCGCATCCAATTTCGGTGCAATGCCCATTGGGCCGCCCGGGCGACAAATGAATGCCCGATCACCCACACCACTCGTCCTAATAAAAGAGGAGACATGGTGTACACACAAGTTATTTAATCAGAAAGGGTGATTTCAACGATACACACCATAAATCACAACACATTACCAAAAGCTGCCTCACGGGCGAACATAAACCTTATAGCAGTCAGATTCCCAACGCCCCAGTTTCTTCACCTGAGCGGCCTCTAAACCCGCCAGGTGAGCGGCGGTGGCAGCGCCGATGCGGAAGGAGTGGCTGGAATACCTTCTGTCCGGCCGGGCGAGCCCCGCCCTGGCTAAACTAGCCCTGATTACCTGCTCGAACTGGTATCTCGTTACAGGGGTACCATTTGAATGTAACAGAAGATAACCAGGGCCAGGCGGTCTGTGCTCCAACAACGCCTTTACCCATTGTACTGGGCAGAACCTGGGATCACCTAGGGGCTGGAGAACCACCCTGATCCCCCGCCCCGCCTGATCAGTCTTGGACTTGCGTAACAGAATGGTCAATGCCCCGGAGATAGACACATCTGAAATTGCCAGCGCATCCCCTGAACAGTCGACCTTGGACCTAGCCACTAACTCACTGACTCTGAAAGCCCCGAAGAATGCTAAGCAGAATGTGGCTGAAAACAGCGTGGCCTCGTAATGAGAGTAGGTGACTAACTCGAGAGCCCCTAGCATGCCTTTCAGGATTTCAAAATCAATGGGCGCTCGATTATCAGGGGCCCTGGGCTCCTCCCTAGCCCAACCCTTCAAGGCGGCCCGTATGGGATAGGAGTTAGTGGGATCCGCCCCGCCAGACAACCTAGTGTCGTGGCTTACGGCTGCCAAGTGACTGCCCACCCATGAACGGCTCTTCCCTTGTCCCCTCGCCCACACCAGAAATGCTCGGACTTGGGACACCATCGCAGCCCCTGAAGTACCCAGTGCTACAGAAGTTGCTCTGAATGTTGCCATGTGGGCGCTGTAACGCTTTCTGGTACCTGGGGCCAGAGCTCTTTCTCCCATCGCTTTCAGGCTCAGTCCCACTGCAGGATCCTCCATAGATGGTCCGGGAATGGGGTCATCTGTGCTCTCGCCCGCGGCCAGGCCTCCCTGAATCGGAGCCACTGAAAACGAGAAAGAGCGTCAGCTGCCACATTCTGAATCCCCTCAATGTGCCTGGCTTTAAACTCCACATTGATGCGCAGGCAAGCCCGGACCAACTCCCTTAGTAAGCACAGCACCAGCCGGCACCTGGCGGACTGGTTGTTAATTGCCTGAACGACCGCCATGTTATCAGACCAGAACACCACCTTTCTGTCTGACAATGCCGCCGGCCATAGGTGTAATGCAACAACAATCGGGAAGAGCTCCAACACCGTAATATTTTTGGTGATCCTACGCCTGCGCCAAACATTGGGCCATCCCTGCGCGCACCATTCTTCGCCCAGGATAGCCCCAAAACCTTCCCTGCCTGAGGCATCTGTGAAAAGACAAAGTTCCTGACTATCAATCCAGGGCTGCTTCCAAATCACCGTCCCGTTAAAGCAGGCGAGGAATTCGCTCCATACCACCAGATCCTGCTTCAGCCCTGTCCCCAGCTTGACCCAGTGATGTTTCTTTTTTATACCAGCAGTCGCCCTAGCTAGCCTGCGTGCAAAGACCCTCCCCATGGGTATGACCTTTAGCGCAAAATTCAGGGTCCCTAGCAGGCATTGGATTTCGCCTAGAGTAGCCTTGTCCCTACCCAGTAGATCGCAGATCTCCTGACGCAAGGCCTGTACCTTATCCGCAGGGAGTCGGGACACGCCCTTTACCGTGTCCAACTCGATGCCCAAGAATACCAAAACCTGCGCCGGACCCTCGGTCTTACCAGGAGCTAAAGGTACGCCCAAGTGTCCTGCCAATTCCGTGAAACATTGCAGTGCCCGCGCACATTCTTGCGAGTCAGCTCCCCCGATGAACAGGAAATCATCCAGGTAGTGGGTCACTCCCTCAATGCCATACCTGTTTGTTAAGGCCCACTGTAGGAAGGAGCTGAACGCCTCAAAGTACGCACAAGACACCGAGCATCCCATGGGCATACACCTATCATAAAAGACCTGGTCCCCCCACTTGAAGCCCAGAAGGTGTTGGCTGTCCGGGTGTACTGGCAAGAGCCGGAAGGCCGATTCGATATCAGACTTGGCCAACCAGGCTCCCTTCCCTGCCCTCCTGATCATGTCGACTGCCAGGTCTAGGGAGCAGTAAGACACTGAGCATTGACCCTCGTCCAACCAGGAATTCACGGAATCCCCTTCTGGGTGTGATAGGTTGTGGATAAGTCGGAAAGCCCCTGGCTCCTTTTTTGGTACCACCCCCAGGGGAGAAATCACAAAGTGGGGCATGGGGGGTGAGGAAAATGGGCCCGCCACCCTGCCCAAAGATACCTCCTTCGCTATTTTATCCCGCACTACCTCCGGGTGTTCCCTAGCTGATTTCTGATTTTCCGCATCCCTGCTCACTAAGGGGCCTTGATAAGGAATGCGGAAACCGTCTAAGAAACCCTCAGAAATGATGGACCCTTCCTTGCCAGTGTAACCGCGGAGTGCGCTGAGGAGGTTCTTTACGCAGATGGGAGAGGGCCCTTTTACATGATCGTGGGGGGCTAGGACATGCGCGCTGGCAGCTGTGTACGCAGGGGGCCAAAGCGCAGGAGGGAGGAAACCCCCCGGGCTACTTGCTTGATGAAGGCTTGTGGGGGGAGTCGCGCTTGGAGCATGCGGTAGCGGCATGGGGTGCCCCGCACACGCTGCAGTTGTGGGAGAAACGGCATGATTTGTCCCAGGAGCAGAACCCTGCATTGAAGAGCCTGCAAGTTCCAGAAGACCGTGCCCGAAAGCCAGGCCTGCGACCCCCCCCACGCCCGCCCCGAAAGGACTTCCTGCTCTCCCATTTCTTCTCCTTTTTATCCTCTTTCTCTTTGCTCTTTACACCGTTCTCTGTACCTGACTTCGCCGTAGACCCCTCAGTATGCTTGCCCATGTGTTTTACCCATAAACGGACCTCCAACTGGTCCCATTCAAGATCTGGGCAGATTGCTCTCTGTCTGCGGAAGTCACAGTCGTAGTGGTACCATCCCATGCCCCCACCCTTAGCAGCCTCTTCAGTAATCACGCTTGCATAGTGGAAGAGACCAGGCCCTTCATCTGGGAATTTCTCCACTATTACTGCTGCAAAAATGGCAAAGGCCTGGCCCCAAGTCACAATATTTTTGGTGGGATATACATGGTACCGCACCCGCTTGTCCTCTTCCTTGTTGCCCATCCTCCTGGTATCTACTCCCTCCGCCCCATGCATGAGAAGGGTGAAGATATCAATAAATTCCCTGCGCCAAATCCCTTCTTTGGCCACTAGAGGGACCATCCAAGCGAGTGAACAGCGGCCCGATACTAGCGGGGCCGTGGTAACTAGGGGCTTAGGTGCTACTGCTAGCGTCGGTGCCGGCGTCGGTACCACTATTACTGCAGTATCGACCGCACTTGCCGCGCTCTCGGCCACAGCAGCAGCTGGGGGTGTGGGCCGCGGAGGAGGTTCCAACGCAGCCGGCGGCTGACACCACACCTGCGTGAAGCCCCCCGGCGCCGGGAGGACAGTCGGCGGCGGTGGGGCGGGCGGACCAACCCCTAGGGGTGACCTGGCAAGCAGCAGACCGGCTCTGACCTCAGCCATGAAGTCTTTTAAAGTGTCTGAAAGCTTACCCACATCCTCTGCTGAGGCAAATGTCGCCTGGGGCGGGCCAGGCAGTCCGTTGAGCGCCCCCGTCCCCAAACTAACCGCCGCCTGGGGGGGCGCTGAGGCCCTGTGAGGAGGGGCCGCTCTATTCCGAGCCGGTGGTTGTTCAACCGGAAAGTCTTTGCTCGTGGGGCGGCGGATTCTTTTCGACCGTGACGGGCCCGCAACCTCCCCTACATCCTTATCCGTAGCTGGACCGTCCATCGCTATCCCAGAATCTGGGGGGGTACTGGCTTTCAACAGTTCCGTCGCCCAAGCTAAACCCTTGGCCCTCGTCAGCTCCAAGAAAGCGGCAATCCGTGATTCCTCCGAATTGTCCGGCACGGACTCCTCAACCTGTGTCCCTGGTGTGAAAAGGGGGGGGGATAATCCTTGGCTGTCCATCACTTAGCAGTTGTTCTCTCTTATCTGCAATTGGGAAAGAGAGAAAGTTAACCGCCTATTCACCCCCTTTGAGGTTAGTTCTTCGCTCCTGAGCGCCACACGCTACTCCGAGAGGTACCCCCATCCCCCAACTGCCCGTACTTACTCCCGTCTGAGCCCTGAATACGGATGGTATTTGTCTCACGTCTCTCTGTCGCCACTTAATAATCCTCCGGTCCGTGAAAGCGGACGAATGTACTGCAAGAGAAACCAGCATAAGCGCAAGAAATGCAAACACGAAAAAAGGCGTGGCTGTACCGCAAGATAAAGGGTGGGGGGGGGGTGATTGGAGGGGGGGGGGGAGGACACAGGTGCTCATACACATCACGTTTCACCATGCACACCCTGTTTGCGTCTGCCCTCAGCAAGCAACATGGTACTCGCTTGCGCCCCACCCCCACACTACCTTCCACACTACAATCTTGCCTTTATTGTAGCATGCCTACAAATTATTGGCACACTTTACATTACATATTCAGGCACGGGGGACCAACTCACTGTCCTCACCAAAATTAATTGTACAAGAATTTGAAATTGTGCCAACTTATGACACTTTGACCGCGTTCGCGGGACTCGAACCCTTGTCCTGTGAAAACCTTTATAACCACAGGTACAAGACTTACCATTGAGCTATCGCTCCTGGTAGTACCCGCGCTGCCCAAAAGGGGAGACGCGACCACAAAGCGCAGCCCGCCTCCCCGACCCAGGATGATCGTTACCAATTCCGGGCCACTACAACGCAACTCCGCGATCCCCCTCCACTGCTCAGGCCACTCTCGGACGCCATGCATAGCCCCCTGGATCGGCCCCTTGCTACTATCTACCCGCAAACTCTCGGGCAATGCGGATTGAGGGCGGCTACCCGCTCCCTGCTGGGACACCCGAACCAGCCTACTGTGGGACCGGGCCTTCGCTATGCTTGCTGGGTGCCGTCCCCCCCCCCCCCAGACCCCACCAAACAAACCAAACAGGGCCGAGCCAGGCCACAGAGGAATACATTGCCCATTTCATGTGGCGCGAACCGTGTGTAATCAGCGCTTACATGTGGGCACCGCATTTACATTGCACAGTCAGGGGTAGTAACCGATTTGGCCCAGTCAGGCCCGGGGAGATACTTGATTCAGCCCGAAGACCCGGAGCGGGCGCAACACCTTGTACGTGCCGGCCCCGAGAGGTAATACTCGTTTAGCCCCAGAATCCCCGGGGCCGACGTGACACCTCGCAAAATCAAGCCCGGGAGATAAAACGTTTGCCCAGAATCGCCGGTGCAGACGCCACCTGGGGGGCCCAGTAAAGGACGGCGCCACGGCCGCGAGGCACGCAACCTTCCTCGTCGACAGCGCACTATTATGCCCCGGAAAACGAAGCCTGCTGCCCGCCCCCTGCACCCTAGGCGGCCGCGCAAGCAGCGTGAGGGGGGGTGGAGGATGACTTCCCTAAAATCAATAAAGGACTATATGGGAATCGGACCTGTCACCAGCAGGCCACATTACCATGGAGCCCGCGTGCTCCGACCACCGCGAGGCACGCAACCTTCCTCGGCGACAGATTCGGCGACTGATTTGGCCGGGGTCACAGCACGAACTCGACCCGAAGGCCATGGAGCTCTATACCTGATCCCGGTACTTACATACAAATTCGGGCACGGGGCGATTAAAGGATTTGCCCAGAGCCCCTGCGCAAACTCGCCCGAAGGACTTGGGCGCTGCACCGAGCACCGTAACTACATACCCACGCGGGCACTGGGAGACTAAGTGATTTGACCCGGTTCCCAGCGCAAGCTCGACCCGAAGGTATAGGAGCGCGTAGCACCGCATTAACCTGCATACATCGGCCCGGGGAGATTTAAATGATCACCCCGAATTCGCACCGCCTTTACATACAAATAGGCACTGGGGGATTGAGTTATATATCCCGCGTCACAAAAGCGACCGCGGCCCCGAGACGCGCTGCAGGGCCACCCTGGGAACACCAAACCATTTGGGAGTGCGGACCTGCAATATACTTTCGCTCTTACGCATAATCCTTCCTCTAGCGCGAGACTAAGCCCCACACCCAAGATGGCGGCCCGTATGCCGATGGACGCCGGGTAGCCGGCACGGTTGCGTCCCCACCTGCGCTAACCAACAGTGGCAGCGGGAAACACGACAAACACAGCATTTCCTCAACGATCGCACGCTCTTGAAGCGAAAACTACCCGAGCCTTGCTCTGTGCACGCTCCCCCCCCCCGCCCGTGGTACTCCGACCACAGGGCCCCGTATCCTGGTACTGCCCAGGGACAGGGCCGGGGCGAGAGGGCAAGACGGCAACTCACCGAGTATTCCGCAGTTCCAGCACGATAGGCGACGGCGACGACGATCCCCGCGAGACGGCTCGGCGTCCGATAAATAGGCGAGGTGGGCGACAAAGAGGTCGCCAGTGAGGGTGGGGGAAGGCTAAATAGCCTTCCCCTCACACCTGGGCCCGGAAGTGACGCGCCATTCGCGTCACTTCCGGCCCCTGACACGGAGGGGGGCACAGATCAGGAACCCTGCCCCCGCCCCCCCCGAAGTATGGAGTGGGGAGGGGTGACCGGGGCCCCGGGGCCACTAAGGCGCCGACCGCCGAGTGGCCCCCTGCGGGGGCCGCGGTCAGCGGCACTGTCTCAACATTTATTTCAACTTGTGAGAAATTTGCACGCCATCTTTCTCTGTGCCTTGCGGCGTCTGGCTGCACTATTTTCCATTAGGCTGACAGCGAGACACACGGTGCAAAGACATGTTAAAGTTACTGTAAGATTGACGTGACTGGCAACTGTAGCCATCTAATACAACTGGCCAATTAACCTTGGACCAGGGTTAATTGGCTAGTTGTACTAGATGGCTACAGTTTCTGGGTAAGGCCTGCTTTAGATAAGGTTTTTCTTTAATGCCACATAAGAATTTATGATATAGTGTGCATATGGGATATTCCAAATCTTTTCAAAGTTTGCTTCGAAATAGCATGTTTAATAGCATTATACGAATGCATTGTTGCTAATGTTTCAAGGTCTACCTTCAGTTCATTGAGAGAGATTGTTAAACATGTTGACCATGGATTGTTTGAGGCCCTAAACACCTTGAAAGGGGCTCTCTTTAAGGTCCCAGAATTCACTACAGCCAGTGAGTGGTAGTACTTAATGAATTATACCTTGCTGTCACTTGAAGTTGCCAAAAAGTACGCCTCCAGTAATTAGGCTTCAAAATTGCACCTCGGAGGATATAGGCGCAGAATGAATGTTATTTTGTGTTAGGGTGGCACATGAAAGGATACATTCACGCAACCTTTCAAAACTATGGCAAATCTTACTTACAGTCCTCAACTTTATTTGTGTAGGCTCTAGCACTGACAGAAGTACAGACGTTTAAGTGCAAGTATCATGTAACCCTACACCGCATAAACACAAACAGCCAAAATCAGACTCTCCTTACATGCTGACGCTTCATCCAGGAAAAGCATCACAAACCATTTTTAAACAATTTCTATATGGACGCACGAACTGTAAACAATAACAGGCCCCCTACTGCTGGAGAAAGCGCTTTGCCGTAATTACTGTGCAGCCCAAGCATTGTGAAGAGATTAGGAAATACTAAAAACGCATGGGCCAAAGGCAGCACTAATGAGAAACCACAAAAAAGGACCAGACGCTTTCAAGAAGAACAAATAATAATTAAAAAGTTGGTCAAAATGTAGCCCTTTTGCACATTTAGAGAAGGATGTTGTTTCGAAAGGGGGTTAAACAGGGGGGGGGGGGTCTTTATTTCCTAAATTGTAATCGGGTCGATGGAGATGAATATTTAATGTAAGCCTAACCTGCACAATTATTGGATTCCAACTCTGGTGCCTCACAATATTGTCCCCAATTCTATAATTTACGGACGGATTCCACTGTCTGTCAGCTGAGTAGTCCGAGCCAGCGGAGTCTGCCTCAGCATCAAACAAGAACCTCCCGTGTCTGCCACAAGTGAGGGCTGCTGGGAAATGGAAACATACAAACATGCCTTTAGTGCTTAGAGTCAAATAGCGCTACTTTTTAGGTTTCGCGCCTAGCGTTGCACTGCGAAGCGAGACATTTAGTAGGTGAAAACGGGGTTTCAGCACTGGCCTAGGAATCGCACATGCTCGTGCGTGTGCGATTCCTTTTGTGCTACCTCATTGGCCTTTTCGTGCGTCTTTTTATTAAAGACTGCACGCAATTGGCCAAAGGCGGGCGCATTGCTCCGCCCATGGCCTATTGGTTTCCATTACGCACTTGGTGCGCATAATAGACACCAATAGGCCATGTGGTTTCAATTATCGTGCCCAGACACTGGTGTGATAATTGAAATCGCATGCTTCTTTGTTTTCCCTATCGCGTTCATTTTCGCGATTGTTTTCCTTGTTTCCTTTCCCCTCACACATATTGCAGTCCACGCCCTTTTCTAAATCAAACAAAAAAATGCTACCCACGTCCAGTCATCAGCGCATGCAGGTTTGGTGCTGCATATGCGTCCTTTCGCCCTATTAAATGATGCAGCAAGAGGCTGTGTAATTAAACCTTTTACATGGTATTCCCCCTTAAACATCCATTCACCAGGGTGGTGCATGCGCCTCGCTGTTTGTGGCCTGGTGGCTTGCTTCCAGCCAGAGAGACAGGTAGTGACCTCACTGTCTTCATACATGGTCTGTGGGGTCCGTGTCAGCTGCTTTCACCTTAGAAACGATGCTTTAGAGGCTGCTGTGTGGAGCCGAGCAGAGGTGTGTTAACACAAAATCCACACCGCTGCACCTTACGGAGGTCACGAGTCACCTGGACCAGCACTAGGGGTCACTAACCGCTGGGGTCACTGACAGGAAACGGTACTCTACACTACCTCGCCCTCTCTAAACGAAGTGCTTCAAAGCACTCCCGCTGCTCTGAGTGTGTTCAGCCGCAGCGCCACTTGTGCACAGTGCACTTGTGGTATTCTCTAGTGGCGGAGACCCCCCCCCCCCACACACAGACACAACGGGCGATATTTACTCCCGCAGTGTCTGATTGAATGTGTTGTGTCCGTATTTTGTTTTGGTTTCACACACACATATCAGGCAGCCTTTGTGAAAATAGTGTGATTCTGTGTGCGTGTGTGTGTGTTACTAACTCCCAAGCTTGACTTTAGAGGTTAAATTGAACACTATCTCCTTGCTAATTGGGGATCTCGAGCATGAGATACCATCTCTGTAGCTCCTTGGCTAAGAGTTTACCCAGTGTAGGCTGCGCAGCGCTATTGGTCACTGGACATAAGATGGCCGTTTCAAGGGGTCTAATTTGATGTGCCGTTACTCTTGGGAGGTTATGTGAGTGTGAACTGCTATGGTAGCTCTGCAAACTCGTTCATTACGGCTGCCCCATAAAACGAAAAATACCGCTCGTTAAAAATAACCAAGGTCAATGTGCGCCAATGTACGCTTTTGCGCAGAGGGGGCGGGGCCGTTCGTAAAATACATTTGGAAAACCCCTGCTATCAGCTACTCGAGTAAGCAATCTCTGCCTTAGATGATGCTCTGTCAGGGCGTGGGCCCTGAATGTAGTCGCCGAATGGCTATTAAATTATAAACATTATTTGCTGCGTGAAAGCCATATTGTAGCGTGATCTACATACTACACAAAAAAGGTGTTATTTTGGCTGACTTGTTTTCCTCTAAATTGTAATACCTTGGTATCATTAATGTAATATATTATCTTCGTTTCTTTTGCGCCTGAGGTTCGGTACTTTTAGGGATTTCGAAAACTGAGTAAAAGCACAGCACTAATTCGCTCTAAATTGTCTACTCCAAACAATAAGACAGAATATTTTCAATTGTAAGAGGGCGTTTTTAAAACGCATTACGGCTAGTTTGTCCAAACCCCTGCCTGCTTTCCAGGACTTTAAATTTAGACAGTCTGCATTAAACAACAGAAAACACAGAGTACTCTTTCTGTGGCATTTGCAAGCTTAATAATAACAAGCATTGGCATAGCCAATAGGTCTCGCCTTTGGGACCTTATAAGTGTTTAGCCATGCAACAGTTGATGTTGTTGCACCAAGGATATTGTGCTGCATAACTAAATACTTATAAGGTCCCAAAAGCGAGACCTTTTGGCTATGCAAATGCTTGTTCATTTATTGTTTACAAATTCATAAGTTCGGTTCTACATATTTGATTTGTGTCATTCTGGTCTTATTTTACTCCTAGAAACATAATCCATTTTTCTAGACCTGTGTGGAGTGTTTTTGTGGTGTGTTCATTGTTGCTGTGTGTGTGTGTGTTGCACGAATACTTTGGACATTGCCTCTTTAGATGGGCCTGACTTTTGTTTGCCGGGCTGCCAGGGGGTGAGCAAAGGTTATTTTGGAATGTGTATCTAGCTTGCCCTGCTTATGATTGGGGTCCCTACTTGGACGGGGTGAGTGCCTCTGCCAACTGGAGGATCCTGATCTGCATCCCTGCCCCTTATTTTTCCCCCCACCACTCTCGATGCACCATAGAACTTGTTTTCTAAGTTTTGTAATGGTCTACTTACTGATGTAATTATGTAACAAGGTTTTTTTTTCTCTATGCAATTATTTGTTCTTGTAACTGATGTAGCGTTTGTAACAATGCTAACCTCATGTAAAGCGCTCTGCTACCTCCGGGTTTAGCCAGCGCTATATAAAACTCTTCAAATAATACAATTAATAAATAATGTCTTGTTCCTGGGACGACGTCAGCGTCCAGAGCAACACAACATCTTCGGAAGACAGCTCAGCGGGTTAGTGTGCCTGCTGTGAGACTGGTGTGAAGTTTGCCTGCTACTCTTTCAGAACCTGTTGGCCTCTGGGTCGGTCAGTCACTCTGTCTCTCCGAGTCCCCGCTAGTCACAGGGGCTGGCAAGTTACGTGAACGCGGGTACGCCAGGGGTTTCATTAAATTGCGGCGCTGCCTGCGCACCGCAGATCGAAGAGTCAGCACAGACTGTGCACCCGGCGAGGAGCACTCGACTGACTCAGATTGAGTGCCCCGCCGTTCTGCCTACTTCAGACCTCTTCCTGCGGACGTGATGGCACTGGGGCGCCCTGGTGTGCCACAGTGACTCACAGCCAGTAGCATCGACTACTCAGAGGGCAGGACCCCCCCCCCCCCTCGGTAATTGGCAGCAATGAGAGAGAGAGAGAGAGTGTGTGTATGTGTCGTGCCAGCCAGGCACGACAGGCTGGGCAGATTTGTTACAATGTAGCGCTCTCTACCACTCCAGAGCTGAGAGCAGATGGATCTTGAACTATTTATTGAACTCAGCCCAGCAAGCAGCTGTTGGCAGCACGTCTGTCGGAGCGGCAGAGCCAGTGCACAGGCGCCGCTGGCGACGCGCGCTGGCAAGTGGCAAAATGCGTGACAATGCATTTCAGTGCAGTGATGCAGAACACCGCGCTGAAATGCGTGAGCGTCACACCAGATGCGTGATACTCGGCGGGACTGTAGTGGTGGATTAGTATTGTGAAATTTGAGTTCATTTGAATGGTGGGCATGTGAGTCTGTTAGATTAAAAAGCAAAATGGGGGGGGGATAGAAGAGGGAAGAGTCTAGAAAGTGTTTGTTGGGAGATCATAGTAAGATGAGGTTTGGAAATGAGTAAGAAGAGATGGACGAGGGACGAATCTCCAAAAATGGATTAGGGAGATCATAGTTGTAAAATGAGTTTTTGGCTGAGCCACAGGAGGGATAGGCGAGGGAAGAATTTAGAAGGGTTGTTTAGTATATCATAGTATTAAAATGAGGTTTGGGGTGATCAAAGGAGGGATAGATGTAGGAAGAACATCAGATCCAGCTACATTCTCTGTGTATTAACCCAGTAGAACTCTCCAGAAGGCTGATCACACTAACATTTCCTATACATGTGTGCATCTTGATCCTTGCACAGGAACAAACTGTGGCTCTGTACAGAAAAAACATTGTCACAGGCGTGTTGTGTTGTTCCACTAATGTTATAAATCAGTTGCCTTTTCAGCTGCCTCCTTAGCCAACTTCTTTCTGCTACTTTCTAGTTTCTTTCTGTGCCCTCTATCGCCACTTTACTCAATACATTCAATTATTTTTTTCAAATTCCATACACTCGTTTCCTTCTGCTACCATACCTTCCTTTCTATTGAGTCGTTTCTTTTACGTTTTATTACTTTCTGGGCTGTAGTTTCCCCTGCCTTTATTTTCTGTGCTCCTATTGTTATTTCTCAATGTTTTTTATATTCCAAATCTACTGCCAGACTTAATAGCCTCTTTCCTATATTCAGCTCCGCCTCCCCAGTATACCATGTGGTCCCCATTTACATGACAACCGTTTTGCCTCTGAAGCCTAGTCCATGCAAACGTTTGACGACTTTATGTTGTGGCAGGTCTTTCTGTCTCTTCATTAACACCTCTATTACCTCTTATCATCTCTGTGTTACTAGCACCCTCTCTCTCTCTAGAACAGTAATGTGTTGCAATTTTTGGCTTTCTATCTTTTGCATGCTACGTATGTAGGAAAAGGATTGCTATATGAACATGCGTAACTGTCAGATGAAGTGAACAATTAAAATTGTACACCTTATATAATCAACACTCATAAAATCATTCACTTAGATATTTCAAACAATTGAAATGCCAAGTAACTCAAACCAATGAAACCAGGAATGATCCTCAACTATTATTTGAATCTGTGCAGTGGAATGGTGATGACAACTCTAGACCAATAAAGATTGATATTTTATGTGATGATAGTGTTCCAAGGACTTGATTTGCAGTTTTTTCACACTTAAGTGGACTAAATTGTTTCCTTTGGAGGAATATTCCGAGATCTTTATTCATTGAATCAGATCGTTCTGAGATTTAGTTCAATTCAATTCAAAGAATCTTTATTCAAATTATAACAATTCATAAAAGCACATCTTATAACACATAAGAAAATCTAAGTCCCAAATAAAAGGCATACAAATTAAAGCACATCATTATTTACATTTCCATCGTTCTGCGCGCATAAACAGCAATCTTTAAAAAACTGCAAACACGAAAAATTATTTCCTCATTTTCAAGTGTTAACAGTGCCTGATAAGATTTGACCAAACTAATTGGTCTAAGTTTTTTAAAATAAGAAGTTAAAAACCATCTTGTGTACTTTGAATAAAAATCACAGAGAAAAAAGAAATGCAAATCATTTTGTTTACTTTGTCCATTACAGGGACAGCTCATCGTGGTTGTACTTTCCTGGTAACCCAAGGGGAAATTTAACAAATACCTAATAGTTCCAGCCCTCAAGCGACATAAAAGGCTTCTTTCCCAATTTGTCAGTTGTATCGTTAGGTATAATGCAAGGGGATATCTGGGTACTACTATATCCATGTACCTCGTAACTGTTGGTTTCTCTTATTCCCTCCTGAGTCTCTTTTGGGAGTACAGTACACTTAATGCCTCTTTTAGTTTGGATTTCTTAATTTTGCTGGCATGGGTAGGGTTAATAAAAATATTATCCATGCCTATTTCTCGCAAATTTGTGTGTATATAAGAAATCCACGGGATCTTCAACCCCCTATCACAGCTTAGACAATCGGTTATTATTTCTTGCGAAAGTGACGCTGATTTATTCATCCAGACCGAGTGCCAAAATAGCACTGGTCGGGAACTAACAAAATCTGAGATAAAATTTAGATTTAATTCATGGTGTGTAATAAAATTAGATGTAAAAATTGGCACGTTTAATAGTCTCCTACAGAACCGATTCTGCACTCGCTGGATAGAGATGCTGTTCCCAATGCCCCAAACTTCTGCTCCATAAGTTGCCACTGGGGCACATTGAAGTTTAAAAATCTTAGCAATCGCCTAGGTAACTCCCGATCTCTTTGGTTTGGGAATACTTAAAATTGAGTTTGTGGCCTTTGAGAATTTGCTCATGGCCTGGGCCAAATGCCCAGACCAGGAGCCATTCGCAGCAAAGGTCACACCCAAATATGGAAAGGTATTGGTAGCAATAAGTTTTTCTCCCCCGACCTGTATGGGGCTCAATTGTCGTTTGCCAGGGCCAGTTGCCATTATAAAAGATTTTTTAAAATTGACTCGTAAATCCAAGTCATCCATAAATGTGGTAAAATTAAGAACCAGATTTTGTTCTACATAAGTAAAACCTAGTTCTTTAATAAGTTGGATTTTGGTCAGGGACAGTGTTTCAGGATCGTCACTAACCTTCTTTGCCAAGTTGGAAAGAGAAGTAAAGCTTTTCCTGCAGTAGGCAGGGGTAACTGTATTTCTAGGGCACGAAAGATAAGGAAGCACCTTCAAGTTTCATGGAGGTGTATGGGACATTTGATTGTAATTCAGCTTGATGCTTTTCAAAACAGCTACACAAGCAGGAAAAAGCATGTCTCTTAAACAAATCAAAGTCGAGAGCCCCTTCCTTATATTTTAATCATCACATTGCAGATAATCACATCATTATATTTCAGTTCTAAATAAATCACGTCTAAACATCCAAAGCACAAATGCGGTAATGCAGTCCATTGTGATTATCCATCATAAACTTGCTTATCATCTGTCCGTAGTGATTGATCGCACAACACGTCTGTTAAAGCCATGTAGACAAGAGTATGTCTAATGTGTTTGAGGCAAGGTCTCACTCAACTCTACAAGGCTAGCTGAGGTGAATTCTCAAAATAACCAACCTACTGTGTCATGTATAGATCTTCAGATGGGGATAATTCAGTCAGTATAAATTGCAGATCACTTGCTGTAGCTTTAGCTCTGTTGATGGTTGTCTTTTATCCTTTTTAGGTCTCGCCCGGCTATCGCGTAAGCGATCGCTCAGCGAGACTTATGTAGGGGCTTCCGAAAATGCTCCCAAAGGCTTCCCAGGCGGATCGGGTGGCGGTTACGCGCACAACCACGCGCATTCCATTTGCCACCAGCTACTTCCTGCGCGTGCACCGCCTCACGCATTCAGAGAGATTTAGTATACGGCACAAGACCTTAGGAATGCGGTTTATGGCCAGTGCATGTGAGGCATTCAAGCGCGAAGCTGGCATCTGGCATCGGACTTGAAAGCAGCAGACTCCTTTCGCCAGAACTTTCGTTATAACTCACACCCCATATGCTCTTTCCCTCCCACCCTTCCTTTGATGTCCGCTTTTCTTGTTGTTTACAAACCACGCCACACACTGCTGCACGCCACACACTGCTGCACGCCACACACTGCTGCACGCCACACACTGCTGCACACTGCTGCACGCCGCACACTACCGCACGCCACACACTGCTGCGCACACTGCTGCATGCCGCACACTGCTGCACGAAACACTGCTGTAAGACCGGCCTCGTGGCGTGGGCCCTCCCAACCAGCAAGCTACCCTGCAACCGCACCGATCCTTGATGTCACAGACTTCCGGCCCCCATGGCCCAAGATCCCGATTGCCGGCCAGATCCCCAACACGCATGCCCGGCCGAGGGAGAGCGAAACCCCCCCAAACCAGACCGAGAGGCGCCGACCCTGTCACACCTCTGGTCTCTTCCCCGAGGGAGGTTTCGATCGACCACCAGGCCCCCAGTGAGCGGCCGCCTCGCCTGCTGGGTGTCTGGAGTCCCTCCCGGACCCACATGAACAGATCAAAGGGGCCGAGCGACAGGAAGCCCCGACACACCGCCCCAGGCACCCAGACCCCTCTCGGCGAGGACTTCGGACTTCAAAGAGGAGGGGGAAGTATAACAGGGGGTGCGGAAGGGACGGGAGGCAGAGAAGACCTGGACTGACGAGAGCCTGCTGACCTGGTCGCGGCTCGATCGCTCCCCGAACCGAAGAACTCTGAACCATCTGAGCCCTGCTGACGCTGTCGTGGCTCCCTGAACCATCTGAGCCCTGCTGACGCTGTCGCGGCTCCCCGAACTCTGAACCATCTGAGCCCTGCTGACGCGGTCGCGGCTCCCCGAACTCTGAACCATCTGAGCCCTGCTGACGCCGTCGCGGCTCCTCGAACTACGAACCTCCGGTGCCTGCTGAGTGACTCGCGGCCCGCTCCTCCAAGAGAATCGGCAGAGATTGCAGAGAGAAGCAACATCCCCTCAGCTCGAGGATTGAGAGCTGTGCGCCGGATACTCCGCAGAGACACTGATTCAAAGACTGTCCCGCTACCCCTTACCCCTCATCACGAGATCGCTGCCGCTTGTGGCACTAATTCTGCTCCAGCCTTCCGGATCATAAAGATCCCTGACAACCAACGATAAAGTCTATTGTCTTGCCAAGAATTACTGTGTGGTGTCCCTCTATCTGAAGAGAGTAAGCGCAGCGTGTGGGATCCTAGGTACGAGACCCTTCCAGGAAGGGCCTCCCCGCTCTTGCTCGGCCTAACTCTGGGAAAGGTGGGCCTCCGGGTGGTCAGGAACGTATTCCGCAGCCTCCCCAGAGAACGCTTTCCAACATTTGGTGGCAGGCGACGGGATCCGAGCCAACACCTAGAGATCGTGCAGTAGACGGCTAACGCACTACCCAGAAGAAATGGAAGGAGAAACTTCCCTAGGTGCCGCAGGCACCAACCCGAGCACGACATTCCGAGAGGACCAGTTGGAATCTTATACGCACCGAGAACTGAAACAATTTTGCAAAGACCTTGGAATCGCTACCACCGGACTAAGCACGAAAGAGGACTTCCAGCGAGCATTAAAAACCTGGGTCGAGGCGGGAACTCCCCGGACACAAACAGAAGGAGAGCCTCCTAACGAACCACGAAGCACCCCGAGGAGGAACGGCGCCCCCGAGGGGGGCCTATCCCCAGAGGAACTAGCGGACCGAGAAAGAGGTCGCAACCACGAACTAGAACTAGCAAAATTAAAAATCGAAGGAGAGCTAAAACTGGCCGAAAAGAAGCTGGCGGTAGAACAGTTACGCCTACAAGGAGAACTCGAGGAAAAGAAACGACAAAGAGAACACGAAGAAAGAAAACTCCAACTGGAGCACGAACGTAGCCTGAAAGAGATCGAGCTCAAGGCTAAGAATGCGGAGGCCAGACCCTCGGAAACCCAACCCCTCTCCTCCACCGTGGAACCAAAGGTCCACATCCCCAAAGATGTGGTGAAGGAATACTATAAGAACGACGACATCCAGCAATGGTTCAAAGCCTACGAAGTCGCCATGACCTCCCACAGAGTCCCGCAGAAAGACTGGGGGGCTGGGCTGTGGGGCCGGTTCCTGAGCGAGGGGAGAGATACCCTGCTGGACCTGCCCTCCACGGTGATGAACTCCTACAGTCACATGAAAGAGGCCCTAGTAGCCGGATATGGGCTCACCCCTGAAATGTACCGGCAACGGTTTAGAGACTGCAAGAAGATACCCGGTACCACCTGGGTGGAGTACGTGAACTTTTACAGCCGGGCCTTGGACGGGTGGATCAAGGGCAGCAAGGTCTCCACCTTTGAGGAGCTGTTCGACCTAATTGCATGGGAACACTTGTCCGCTAATTGCTTTGTAGAGCTGCGCCAGCACCTCCTGGACAGCAAACTCACAGACCCTCAAACTGGCCGTCGAGGCTGACCGGTGGGTAAACACCCGGGCCTCCCGGGGTCCCGTGGGAGACTACGGTCGCCACAGTCAGGGACCCCCCCGCCAGAGGGGCGGCGGGAATCAAGGCCGGCCAAGGGAACTTCCGGGGGGACCCCCGCTCAGCCCCCCCAGACGACAACCTCCGCCCTTTCCAGCTCCACCTCCGGCCAGCACCGGGCCACCGGGGAGGCCGGGAGCCCGCGTGAGGATCACCTGTTTCCGCTGCCAACAGACCGGACACTATGCCAGCGACCCTCAATGTCCCATGTACCAGCGAACCGCCACAACAACCCCGCCGGCTCGACAAATGGCCTCCGTAGCCCTGGGGGAAGAGATGGAAGACTCCGAAGAATGGGAACCAGCCGCCATGGCCTTGGTCTCCCTAGGGGACCGGGAGATGGTCCCCGGAACGTCCCTGCCCGCCAACACGAAGAAGTACCGACAGCAGGTGACGGTCAACGGTCACCGAGTCGAGGGCCTTCGGGACACGGGGGCGAGTGTCACGGCGGTTCATTCTCCCCTGGTCTCCGAAGATCAGATCCTGCCCGGCGCCTTTTGTCCCGTCATACCCTCAGACAATTCCGAGAGCCTCTGCCGGATGGCCCTAGTTCCCTTCGAATGGGGGGAGAGTCACCGGCAAGTTAAAAGTGGCGGTCCGAACCTCCCAGCCCGTGGACTGCCTCCTGGGCAACGACCTTGAGAATTCCCCGTGGGGACAAGTGGAACGAAGAGCCCATCTCGAGATGATGGGCCTTCCCGAATGGGTATGCGCCACCACGCGCTCGATAACTCTCAAAGTGCATTCCTCCGAGGGGGGGGAGGCCATGCCGCGGAGCACCGCCACCATCCCCAAGGTCCAGGATGCGCCACCCGAGGCCAACGACCCCCTTCCAGACGAAGCGACCGTTCCCGACGAGGGGTCCGTGCCTTCCGACCCCGAACCCCTGACCGAGCTCGGGGACCTGCCGGAAATGGCCCAGTGGCACTGCGAAGGAGGGCCCTCCCGAGAAGAATTCTGCCAAGAACAATCCACCTGCCCTTCCCTCATTGGACCCCGACAACAGGCCGAGGCCCAAGCAGCAGGCGACCAGACCGGCACCCACTGGGTATACTGGGAAAACGGCCTCCTGTACAGCGAACAGAAGTCAGCCGAGTTGGGATCGGCCCGAGTACTGGTGGTACCCCTGCGCTTCCGAAGTCTCCTCCTGGGCCTGGCCCATGATGTACCCCTGGCCGGACACTTAGGCCAAGATAAGACCTACCAGCGACTCGTCACCCACTTCTATTAGCCCAAGATGCGAGCGAATGTGGAGGCCCACTGCAAGTCCTGCCTCACGTGCCAGGCCAGCGGAAAGAGTGGGGGGAAGCGCAAGGCTCCGCTACAACCCTTCCCCGTCGTCAGTACCCCTTTTGAGCGGGTGGGAATCGACATCGTGGGACCGCTGGACCCCAAGACCGCCCAGGGCCACCGGTTCATCCTCGTCCTGGTGGACCATGCCACCCGCTACCCCGAAGCCATCCCTCTCCGCACCGTGACGGCCCCCGTGGTAGGCCGGGTCTTGATGGGGATCTTCTCCCGCGTGGGGTTCCCCCGCGAAGTCGTGAGTGATCGGGGTACGAACTTTATCTCCAGATACATGAGGTCCCTCTGGCAGCAGTGCGGAGTATCGTACAAGTTCACCACCCCGTACCACCCCCAAGGGAATGGCCTAGTCGAGCGCTTTAACAAGACACTGAAAGGAATGATCATGGGCCTCGAAGAACCCCTACGCCGGAGATGGGACGTCCTCCTCCCATGCCTCCTGTTCGCCTACCGGGAGGTTCCACAAAAATCCCTGGGGTTCAGCCCATTCGAACTGCTATATGGACACCCCGTCTGGGGACCCCTGAGCCTGGTCAAGGAGGGTTGGGAAACGACTCTCCGGGGGACCGCTCCGGATGTGTTCCGATACATCTTGGCGCTCAGCAACCAGACCCGGAAATTCCGAGACCTCGCAGAGGCGAACCTCGAGGCTAGCCAGGAAGAGATGAAGCGCTGGTATGACCGGAATGCTACGCTGGTCGAGTTTCAGCCGGGCCAACAAGTCTGAGTCATGGCCCCGGTGAAACTCTGCGCCCTCCAAGATAAATGGACTGGACCCTTCAAGGTGGTCGAGCGGAAGAGCCAAGTCACCTATCTCGTCGATGTGCAGTCCCCGCGGAACCCCCTCCGGGTTCGCCACGTGAACCGCCTCAAACCCCACTTTGTAAGGACGGAGTTGAGTTTACTCCTGGCCACCGACGATGGGGCCAAAGAAGACACCGAGCCCCTTCCACACCCCCTGGGGGCGAAAGAGACCGATGGTTCCGTGGAGGGGGTGAGACTATCAACCACCCTCACAGCCCAACAGTCCGACGACTGCCGCCAGCTACTAAGGCAGTTCGCTGACCTCTTCTCCCTAACCCCTGGGGTCACCAACTGGTGTGTCCACGACGTGAACACCGGTGACAGCCCGCCAGTGAGACACCGGGCCTACCGGGTCCCTGATCGGGTCCGAACCTGCATCCAGACCGAGGTCGCGAAGATGCTGGCCCTCGGGGCGATTGAATCCTCCGACAGCCCCTGGGCCAGCCCGGTAGTCCTGGTTCCGAAAGCGGCTACCCCGGGTGTCGCCCCCGAGCTGAGGTTTTGCGTGGACTACCGAGGACTCAATGCGGTCACCCGAGCGGACGCTCACCCTATCCCCCGTGCAGACGAGCTCATTGACCGCCTCGGGGCCGCTCGCTACCTCAGCACCTTCGACCTAACTAGTGGATACTGGCAGATTGCCCTCACCAAGGGAGCCAAGGAGTGCTCCGCCTTCTCCACCCCGGATGGGCACTACCGCTTTAGGGTGATGCCGTTTGGAATGAAGAATGCCCCGGCCACCTTCCAGCGGCTGGTGAACAGGGTCCTGTCCGGACTCGAGGGGTTCAGCGCAGCATACCTCGACGATATAGCGGTATTCAGCTCCCAATGGACCGAGCACCTCCAGCACCTCCGACAAGTCCTGCTGGCTCTGCGCCGGGCCGGCCTCACCATCAAAGCCAGCAAATGTCAAATTGGGCACGGCTCCGTAACCTATCTGGGGCACCAGGTGGGAAGCGGGCAGGTCGCCCCCTCCAGCCAAAGATCGACGCCATCTTGTCCTGGGAACCCCCCACGACCCAAACGGAAGTCCGGGCCTTCCTGGGCCTCACCGGTTACTACCGGAGGTTTATTAAGAACTATGGCAGCCTCGCAGGCCCCCTCACAGAGCTAACCTCCAAAACACACCCCAAGAAAGTACAATGGACTCCCCCCTGCCAGAAAGCGTTTGATGCCCTAAAAACCGCTATGTGTACGGCCCCAGTGCTTAAAGCCCCCGACTACGCCCAGGAGTTTGTGGTCCAGACGGACGCCTCGGAACACGGCATCGGGGCAGTCCTCTCCCAGTTCGACGACAAAGGCATAGATCAGCCCATAGCCTTCATCAGCCGAAGGTTGCTGCCCCGAGAACAGCGGTGGAGCACAATTGAAAGAGAGACCTTCGCAGTAGTCTGGGCCCTCAAAAAGCTACGGCCCTACCTGTTCGGAACACACTTCCGAGTACAAACAGATCACCGACCCTTGCGGTGGTTGATGCAGATGCGAGGGGAAAACCCCAAGCTGCTACGCTGGTCCATCTCCCTCCAGGGTATGGATTTCACTGTGGAACATTGCCCCGGGACGGACCACGCCAACGCTGACGGCCTGTCCAGATTCTTCCGCTTCAGCGAGGAGAACCTCCAAGTGGATGGGAAGTTCTCCCCGCCTTTCAGCTGGGGGGGGCACGTGTAAGACCGGCCTCGTGGCATGGGCCCTCCCAACCAGCAAGCTACCCTGCAACCGCACCGATCCTCGATGTCACAGACTTCCGGCCCCCATGGCCCAACATCCCGAGGGCCGGCCAGATCCCCAACACGCATGCCCGGCCGAGGGAGAGCGAAACCCCCAAAACCAGACCGAGAGGCGCCGACCCTGTCACACCTCTGGTCTCTTCCCCGAGGGAGGTTTCGATCGACCACCAGGCCCCCGGTGAGCGGCCGCCTCGCCTGCTGGGTGTCTGGAGTCCCTCCCGGATCCACATGAACAGATCAAAGGGGCCGAGCGACAGGAAGCCCCGACACACCGCCCCAGGCACCCAGACCCCTCTCGGCGAGGACTTCGGACTTCAAAGAGGAGGGGAAGTATAACAGGGGGTGCGGAAGGGACGGGAGGCAGAGAAGACCTGGACTGACGAGAGCCTGCTGACCTGGTCGCGGCTCGATCGCTCCCCGAACCGAAGAACTCTGAACCATCTGAGCTCTGCTGACGCTGTCGCGGCTCCCCGAACTCTGAACCATCTGAGCCCTGCTGACGCTGTCGCGGCTCCCCGAACTCTGAACCATCTGAGCCCTGCTGATGCTGTCGCGGCTCCCCGAACTCTGAACCATCTGAGCCCTGCCGACGCCGTCGCGGCTCCTCGAACTACGAACCTCCGGTGCCTGCTGAGTGACTCGCGGCCCGCTCCTCCAAGAGAATCGGCAGAGATTGCCGAGAGAAGCAACATCCCCTCAGCTCGAGGATTGAGAGCTGTGCGCCGGATACTCCGCAGAGACACTGATTCAAAGACTGTCCCGCTACCCCTTACCCCTCACCACGAGATCGCTGCCGCTTGTGGCACTAATTCTGCTCCTGCCTTCCGGATCATAAAGATCCCTGACAACCAACGATAAAGTCTATTGTCTTGCCAAGAATTACTGTGTGGTGTCCCTCTATCTGAAGAGAGTAAGCGCAGCGTGTGCGATCCTAGGTACGAGACCCTTCCAGGAAGGGCCTCCCCGCTCTTGCTCGGCCTAACTCTGGGAAAGGTGGGCCTCCGGGTGGTCAGGAACGTATTCCGCAGCCTCCCCGGGGAACGCTTTCCAACAACTGCTGCACGCCTCACACTGCTGCACGCCTCACACTGCTGCACGCCTCACACTGCTGCACGCCACACACTGCTGCACGCCACACACTGCTGCACGCCTCACACTGCTGCACGCCGCACACTGCTGCACGCCGCACACTGCTGCACGCCGCACACTGCTACACGCCACACACTGCTGCACGCCACACACTGCTGCATGCCGCTGCATGCCACACACTGCTGCACGCAGCACATTGCTGCATGCCACACACTGCCGCACACTGCTGCACGCCGCACACTGCTGCACGCCACACACTGCTGCACGCCGCACACTGCTGCATGCCACACACTGCTGCACACTGCTGCATTACTCACTGCTGCATGCTGCACGCCGCACACTGCTGCACGCCGCACACTGCTGCATGCCACACACTGCTGCACGCCACACAGTGCTGCATGCCTCACACTGCTACACGAAACACTGCTGCACGCCACACACTGCTGCACGGCACACACTGCTGCACGCCGCACAATGCTACACGAAACACTGCTGCATGCCACACACTGCTGCACGGCACACACTGCTGCACGCCGCACACTGCTGCACGCCAGTGACTGAGATTAATTCATGCATTCCATCCATCACCTTTTTGTATAATTCAGTGGGACTCCCTAAGTGTGATGGGTATGCCTAAATGTGGGTCCTTGCTCTCTGTGCCACTAGTACCAAGATGAACCCCACTGATGAGCCCCAATCAGGGTAAAACCAGCCTGGGTTTGTTAGTGTTCTTGTTCAGGGAGGATGTGGCCTGGCAGTTCAGGTGTGATTGTTCCTGTTGGAGCAGAGTCCAGACTGATTTGCACACAGCTGAGTCAAAACTGAGCAGGGATGGTGTGCAAAATAGCGATGGACTGGGATGCGGCCTCCATGCCACTGGAATCAAGCTATCCTGGCTGAAGAGGGGTGAAACCCCAAAAATTGTCACCCCAGGTAATTACGGTGGCAGAGATTAACTCAAGCATCCCATCCATCAATTTTTTTTTTTGTTTACTTCAGTTTGTGTGAGGTCAGCTAAGATTCGTTAATATTTCACCACTGTATAGATCACCTACTCAAGCGACCCCCAACTCTAGTCTAGCAATAATTCTAAGGGAAGACTGGGAAATGACTCATATGAAAATTGAAGGCCTGGGACCTATTGAGGCCATGGCCTTTCACATCAAATTCTCCAACAGATCCTCGATGGCGGGACTACTGGTTAACAGACCCCCCAGCACATTGGCCACCCACTGGCCAGCTCTATTCGATTGCATTGCTAACCTGTCCATACGTTACTCTAATTTCACCGTTCTTGGTGATTTTAACGTCCATATGGACAATGCAAGCTGCCCTCTAGCTAACCAATTAGAAGACTCCCTAAAGAGTTTGAATTTGGCGCAAAAAAATACTATCCCCCACCCACGCAGCCGGCCATATCTTAGACCTTCTCTTCACTAATGACCCCCCTTCTTAAGGTGGAAGAGTTGTTACCCGTAATATGGTCTGACCATATGATGGTCTTGTTTAGGCTTAGTCGGAAGCGTGAGAGTAACCACAGCAGACCTGTGACAGAGAACAGGAGAAATTGGAAGAAAGTTACGCTTCAATCCATGAAAGATGAACTACATAATACCTCCCCCACATTGTCTGGGAATCCTAATTTGGATACCTCCCGCGTTAATACATGGATCATTGCAGCCTTAGACAAATGGGCTCCGATCAGGTCATGCAAGGTGTTTAGGAACAAACCATCAGCACCTTGGTTCAATACGGAGCTCCGTAGCGAAAAGAGCCGATGTAAGAGACTCGAGCGAGTCTGGAGAAAGGAATATGAACCCACTGCTAAAGAGGCATATAAGGCAGCCCTAAAAAAATTCCATGCACTAAAACGTAAGGTGATGAGAGACTACATGGCTAAGCAAATTCTGAATGCTGACAATTCATCCAGAGAGATTTTCAGGATAGTAGAGGGCTTTCTGAAACCTCAGGCCCTAAAGAGTACTATTTCACCCTCTCTGAATCTCTGTGAAGAACTGGCCGCCTTTTTTCAGGATAAAATTTTGACCATCTACTCCACCTTTCCACCAACTGAAAATCAGGATATGCCACTGATCAGTACAGTGGACAGCTGGACAACCTTCCGCCGATTTGAGAAGGCAGCCTCTCTGAAGGAACTCACGAAAATCAAGTCTGGTTCTCCTCTAGATCCATGCCCGGCCAGAATCTTTAAACTTCTAGCTCCTCTTCTTAATGATACCTTGAACTCTCTCTGGAATACTTCTTTGGAAACAGGTATCTTTCCATCTGATTGGAAAAAGGCCCTGGTCCGACCTATTCTTAAAAAAGAGGATGCTGACCCTTCAGAACTAAAACATTTTAGGCCAATATCACTATTGCCAGCCCCAGCAAAAATCCTTGAAAAGGAAGTCCAGAGACAACTCTCAGACTTCCTTGAATCCAATAATCATCTACACGATTCGCAATCAGGATTTAGGGCTGAATATAGCACGGAGACTGCCCTCCTGGAACTCGCTGAGTCAATCCGTGAAACCCTTGATCTAGGTAGCTGCGCAATGCTGGTACTATTGGATCTATCTGCAGTGTTTGACACAGTCTCCCACAAGATTCTCCTAAATAGATTACTGCGGTTAGGAGTGACGGGGACCGTGTTGAATTGGTTTCAGTCATTCTTGGAAGGCAGGTCACAACAGGTCATTCTACACCCCCATGTTTCTAGCTCTAGATCTTTGGCGCAGGGGGTGCCACAGGGTTCGGCACTGAGTCCGACACTTTTCAATGTCTATCTTGCGCCCCTCGCTGCAATCATTGAGAAATGGGGTGTGCGAGTTGTCTCGTATGCAGACGACACGCAACTGATCTTTTCTTTTAAAGAACATTGTGACACAGCTTTTATCAATTTTAAGCAATGCCTATTAAATATCTCCTCCTGGATGACTGAGAATTGCCTAAAATTAAATACCGATAAGACTGAGGTCCTATTCTTTAATCAACCTACTCCTCCACGGACGGAGCTGTGGTGGCCAGTAGAGTTGAATCCACCTCCGATACCGGTAACGGTGGCAAGGAACCTAGGTGTCAGGTTTGACTCGCAACTGTCTGGCAAGGCTCAAATCATGCATATCTCCTCCCAATGTTTCTGGAGAGTGAAGACATTACGGAGATTTTTACTTTTCCTTCCAATGAACTGTAGGAAAGTAGTGGTGTACGCCCTTATCACATCCCAACTTGACTATGCTAACAGCCTGTATATTGGCCTCCCGGATTACTTGATGAGAAGACTGCAGCGTATCCAAAACTCTGCAGCCAGGCTATTGAGGAATGTGCCTTTACGATATCACATTTCGCCTCATCTACAAAGCCTACACTGGCTGCCTGTAAGGAAAAGAGTTCAGTTTAAAGCTCTCGTGTTGGCTCATAAAGCAACTAGAGGGGTAGACCCTCGCTATCTGAAACCGAGACTGCAGAAATATCTTCTGCCAAGAACTCTTAGATCCTACAATCAAAATCTTCTGATTACTTCACGGTTTAGAAAGGCTAGGACAGGTGGACGTGTGTTCTCCGTGAAAACGGCAATGCCATGGAACACTCTACCCAATGCTCTCAGACA
This sequence comes from Triturus cristatus, assembly GCF_964204655.1. Taxonomy (NCBI): domain Eukaryota; kingdom Metazoa; phylum Chordata; class Amphibia; order Caudata; family Salamandridae; genus Triturus; species Triturus cristatus. Next base: position 236,926,341 of record NC_140589.1, on the reverse strand, counting down.
GATTGATAAAGAACTCCCGTTTAGAAGGGCCCTGAAGACCTGGTTATTCGGGCTACCCTAGAGACTGCCGTATCTCTTGTGCCTGTAGGACGTTAGCGCCGGGACACTTCCGTTGGAAGTAGCTGTCGCGCTTTATAAATATATTAATAATAATAGTCTATGGGCCCGAATTAGATCTTGGTGGATCTGGTCCTGCCGTCGCTTTTCTGACGGTTTTCCCCCCCACCAGCTTGGTGTTCTGCTCGCTGTATTCAGATGTTGGCGGTTCCTTGGAGGGAAGACTGTCGAAGTCCCGCCGTCTCTGCCAGAATCTTCCTTCCTCGTCGTCGGCGCCATAGGCAGAAGCGGCTGTCTGAGGGAGTCTCACCAAGAATACGGTCAAGCCGATTATGATGTGCCTTTCATCGAGGCAACTGTGGTGGGGAAACCTCCAAACTCGTATTGATGGAAACGGAGAGAAAGAGATGAAAGCGTACCTTTTTTTGGGTTCCCACTTCTGTTTCTGTCTGGAACACCATTGTCCAGGTCCTTCCTGAGCTGCTGCTACTTGACCACAATGCTGAGCAACCCTGTTGTCACCAGAATCTTAGGTAGGCTTCTGTGTCACTTATCTCACTATCAATCATGTCTTAACATTAGCTTTTGCCTCAAGTATTTTTACTTAGCTCTTACCTGCAATTTGTTTGTGTCATGCATAAGTATTCATCTTACAACTTACTGTGGTAAAATGTACACACCTATATTGCCGTAAATTGTTTTTTTATTTGGTGGTGTTTGAGGGTGTTGTGCTTGTGATGACTGTGGGTGTATATACAATAGTGTGTGTTTATGTTGTTGGTGTGCAATGCTGTATGGAACATAAATGGCATTGTTTTATTGCTTGCACTCCCAAGTAGAAAATACAGCTCTCCCACATGCAGACACACACACGGCAAAGCAAGAAAAACTCCTGGAAAGGTACATCAAAAAGATAGTTTTCAGAATAAAGCGTGGGGTTTTATTTGTGCAACAGTCTCTAACAGGAAGACTTTCCCAGATGTCAAATGTAACAACATATAAATGTGTGTGTGTATAATAAATATATATATGTGTGTGCGCAAGCAATAATAACGCACTTACAAGCAAGCAAATGTAACTGTTAAATGCATGGAATAAAATACAAGCAGGTAATAATGATAATACTGGACGTCCACTGCAAGAAATAAACACTGTTAAATGTAAGTAATCAGACACACAGAATCAACGGAAAGCATGAAAAGATATATACACTAAATACATCAAATGATTATAAGTACTGGAGACTTAAATGTTGTCACAGACACATTCTCACAAATCACAATGCCAATAATCAGAGAAAATACATCGCCGGCTGCAATAACTTCATATTAGGCCACTCCAGACTTGGGGATTCACAGCCGGGGTCAAGAGACTCAGCAAGCCGCGAAATGCTACACTGACTTAGGTGCATCCGTCCTTCATTCAAGTTCCAAAATCTTTTTTCCAAGTCAACACCCCCAGTTTTATAATCTCAATGCACTAGAAGTTTCCGAGAGGATCTCCTCTGTGCTAAGGAAAATTACTGGATTTGGCCATTCTCCATGCAAGCATTCCAAAGGCAAAGGAGTTCTCACGTATTCGTCTACGATACCACATATTCCAGCCCCTTATCTTAGCAAAGCTTGAGAAAGTAAAAAAATCTCCAAAAGTACACAAAGCAATCTTGAATGTGAATATCCTAAAGAATTGGAGTGATCTGGAGGGCCTGCTTGTGTGCAAAAAATGCTAAAGCTAGACAGTCAGAATTCAAAATGGCATTAGGGCATGTCTAAGCCAATAGTAAAAACTTCATAAAACTTCCCAATGTATAACACAATGCACATTTGTGAACCACTGCATATAGCATCACATACTTCATTTCCCTATGTACAAAATGCACATTTGGGCACCACTGCCTATAACACCACTCCGAGACAGAGAAGTACATTCCACACCTTTCTCTCTCATGCTTTCAAATGCACATCCCACACGTTCTGTTCCGGGCAAGGCTGTTCTACTCTGTGAAAACACTCCCACTCTGCAGTTTTGAGGCAACACGAAATGCATGTTAAATGTGGAAATAAAACACAAAATATCAATTCAAACAATAGTACTCGAAGGGTCATCACGTGGTTCCAATACATGGGAGTGCCTCTGGCACTACAATTGTACATTACCTACATATACGTATTGACAGATTCACAACATACATGTGTAGTGAGATAATGATCAGTAGTACTTACCAGTTTCCACACCCCCATGGCCTCACTCCGTCAGGACTCCGCCACCAGGACACCGCCAGCACAACGGAAACATCTGACTTGGCTCGGCGATAGAGTACTGTTAGCCAGCTGAGAAGATTGCCGCCACGGCGGGAACCAGTCTGTTGATGCCACTTCTAAATACGGCTGGCAGACTGCCGTCAGCTTGACATAGTACTTATAACCACCACCGTGGCGGGGCAACAGTAGTCTCACTAATATCTAAATCGGGCCCTATATCTTTGTATTAATGGAACCTGCTGGCAACTGCATTTGAAGCTTTATCAAGGCCTAGAGGTATCTCTAAATTGGCACCTTACACTATTTAGAGTACAACTGTGATTGATTCCAAATTAACACGGAGCATGTGCCTCATTGGTTATGGTAAAAATAATTCCTATGACACTTAAGACTGCAGGGTTTGATTAAATTCAAACACTATCCATATGCTGGAGAAAGAATGAATAGCTGAATTTATACAAAGAGTAAATCTTCAATGAAGATGAAAATTCTGAAATTGTGCAAATTGGAATCCTGCAGCATGATGTAGAAACTCTTAGGCACTGAAGAGCAAGATTAAGGAACTTTTGCTTTGGAAGCATAAAAATACTGGGGCTCTTGCACAGAACAGCAAAGGAACTCTAGACAGTGTAACGATAGAAGCGTAGAAACACAGGAGGGCTTTGACATCAAGGTCGTAATTGAGCAAACTCCCAAGGGCATTGAACTTACGGAGGTGCCTGATGTCTGGTAACATAAAATATACATGCGGCCTTTCGCAAGGAAAATTCTCGCTTGGCGACCACCACAGGAAGAGGCACAGACTTCTCACTGTGCACCCAGGAAAAGAAGAAAGTTCACTTTTGAGAAGTTGATCTCGGATGAATTACAATTCTATCCGCAAGGGACAGAGATATTGCAATAAATGGAGTGTGGCATTCTGTATCTCTGTATGCTGGTGATGTCTTGTATTTAGGAGCTCTCCATAGAGGTCTAGGACCAACAATGCAAACTCTGTGAGAATTTGGCAAGCTCTCTGGTTTTTTTCGGTTCATGAACTACGTTTTAGTTTCTCTCATGTTTTCTCGCTTGAAACAACAGCTTCAATGAGAGCAGGAATGGCACAAGAGGGAATCAACATAGGTCAACTCACTGGAGTTGTCAGTAGGGTGAGGTAACCTGGCTAATGTCATATATGAAGGTCAGAAATTCGGATAGGGCATTCCATAGTTGGTCACATGCTGCGGTACTGCTTGTCAAAGTACAAAGAGAACAACCGTTGTAGTGTATGTTCCTGACCTACCATTGTAGTGCAAGCCAGTAAGGCTTCCTAGGATTTAGTAACCACCAGAACTCTAGAAAGAAATAAAGAGTCGGCGAATGTCTCGACAACTTACCCATTATAAGCATCTTTAAAAGATACTTTAAAAACATTGCAAATGTTGAAAAACCCCACAAAGTGAATGTGACCAGATTTTAGGACACAGTTGTTGAAGAAATACCTCAGAAAGATTCTGTCCATGCTTTGAAGAGTAGCGTCTCTGCTACACACATTAAATCCTTAAATTAACTTCACATGTTTTGGACTAATAGGCAAGACAGGACAATTGATGTTTTCCTCTCTGCTTCAGTATTCATGAGAAATCTGGTGACACTATATGAACATGAACATTGAATCCCATGATGGAGAAGTAAAATTCCAAGTACTTACTCTTTGTTCCTTAATTTAAGGATCATAAGGGAACTATTCTTGTAACAGCATTCTAAAGTATTGTTCTGTTTCTATGTGTATTACAATTCACGTGTATTACAATTCACAAAGCACCAGTAACTTTTCCATGTCAACTAAATAATATTTATAAAACGTAGTTTGCCTCTCAAGGCAGAATATATATGGTTTTAAAAGGGAATTGTTGTCCAATGGTGGAGGTCTCATAATTCTAAAAAGCTCTTGAAAAGCTGATTAGTAAGAAGAAACAGATCGTGTAGCACAAAAAAGGAAATAGCAGATTGTGATAGATCTGCATTTCACATTTATCCTTCTGAGAAGGAGTACAGATTGAGTCTGTGATAGCACAGCTTTGTGCAGAGTGGAGATAAACGACATTTTATGGAGACTTGCGAACAACCCATGAGTGGGGACTGTGATTAAACCTGCATTATGTTTTCTGAGCTACACATCAATTAAATGAGCATTGGCTAAGCCAATGGGTCTGGCATTGTCACCAGACTTTTAGCAATTCTTTTTTTTTATTTTGTCATGGTTTTTTGCAAAAGGTTCTTGTTCAGGAAGTTGCCAGGTGTTCATCAATTTAAAAAAATAACATCGAATAAAGACAACATTGTTTTTTTTTTGGTCTCAAGAAAGCACACATTCCCTTCCTCCCTGGCACTGAAAGGAACTACTTTGTGTGTAAATATGTTTATTGTGAAAGAGCAGCATGTCATAACTCCTAGTGAATCAGCCAATGGCTGAAGAGGGCTCCTTGATGCTTGCTTGAGTGCGTTGGATAAAAATGTGATTGGCATAACCGTAGACAAATGGATGAAGTGTGCCTGAAAACACCTTTAACTATTGCAATCACATCATTTTAGTAAAATCCAAAGGTGTTGGCTAACACAGGCTTAAAAAAGCCAATTGTTCTGCCAGCTTCTTGCCTTTGAGAAAAAAAGAAAGAAGGAAGAAAATCAAAAAAGATTGAAAGAAAGGATAAAAAGACTGAAGGAAAAAGGAGAGAAGGAACGAAAGTTAAGGAAAAAGAAATAAATAGGAAGAAAAAAGGCAGTAAGAAAAGGAATGGAGGCAGGAAAGAAAGATAGAAGGAAAGAAAAAACAAAGAAAGGAAAGCAAAAAGGAGAGAGGGAAAGAGGCAACAAAGATGGAAAGAAGTAAAAAAAAATGAAGAGGAAGGAAATATATAAAGAAAGAAGGAAATGAAGGAAAGATAAACAAGCATTGGCATAGCCAATAGGTCTCGCCTTTGGGACCTTATAAGTGTTTAGCCATGCAACAGTTGATGTTGTTGCACCAAGGATATTGTGCTGGATAACCAAAAACTTATAAGGTCCTAAAGGCAAGACCTATTGGCAATGCCAATGCTTGTTGCACTTGTTAACACTGTCTGGGCATTGGTTGCACCTCATTAGTACCAGTTTAATACCCACATATAGCAATAAGGAAAGGTGACCAGTCAACCTTTGTAAAACGCCCTCAACTGCGCTGCAACACCAGTTGCTGCATTGTTATTAACTTTTGAACAGTTTGAGCGGCAACATTTTTTTCTTTTTGTTAAAATCTGCAGATTATGCAGCAGATTATGGTTTATGTGGCAAAAGTGGCAGATCTATAATTATGTGGTGGCACATTCGATCGCATAATTCTGTTGCCCTGGTTATAGAAGAACAATCCAATACAGAATGGCACCAACTCTACCTGCTGGAGAAAGCGACAGTCACAGACATCAGGTTAACAGTCTGGGCTCTAGTGCCCTGGCATGTGGATGCAGGAGGTCCCCTCCACTCCCAGGGAGGCGCCCTCAGCATCCTAGCAAGCACAGCTGCTGCTCTCCAGAAAAGAGGTGGCCCCCACCTCTTTGAGGACACCGGCATCTCTACACGGACTCTGCTCACACTTGCACACTTAGACACTCCGGCGGATCAGGGAGTTCCTCTCTCGCGGCAGCAGTTCGTGGCATCCAGGCTTGGGATCGGGCACCCGTATTTGCATACTCATTTGCATATGTCCCGCAAGCACTGGAAGTAAGCTTTGTCCTGCTGTAAACAGTTGTGGTGTTGTATTTCAGAGGCCTCTGCTGGGACCTACAATCTCCGGCCCTATTCGAGGGTCTTTACTGTGTATAATTACATCACATTGCATTCGCTTTCGCTTGCCTGGCTTGAAATTGTCCTTGTTTGGACGCAGGTTGATTCAGGATCCCGTCTATGCACAGGCCTTGTCCGGTGAAAAAGCTCCAGTTAGTGCAGAACACGGCAGATTAAGTGTTTTAGCTATACTGTGTAATATAATCCCTTCACACTCCTGCTCTGCAACCAGTAGTATATGGCAACAATGGGGCGACCCTGTGTCCCTCAGAACCTGGGTATGTATATAATGAGCTGCAATGGTTCTGTCGAGGAGAACACAATTACTTTGAGGAAAATGATATTCAAAAGAAAAAGAAAGAATTGCTTGATACCTATTAAATAAGTATGACCAGTATAACATTTACATTGGTTAAATCATGAAACGCATATCAAATAACATTGGAATGCATATCAAATGACATTGGAACACAGATTAAAGCAAAACAACTACCAGTATTGTCACTGAATCCGAGGAAATCAAGGCCTTGGGGGTAACTGGCATAGTCTTTGTGGACAGACGTAGACAGTCCAAACTCCCTATTTCCATCATTAAAGCAGAGGTTTACATAATTTGACATTTAAACACACCGCCGGTGACAAATGCAGTGACCTTAAAGTCACAAGTTCGCATTCAGGCAAGGCAAGTTGACACTTAAATATTTCCGATGTGAGTAAATGGAGTACTATTAATTGGGCAAAAGCGACATCGGTTATGCACAGTGCCTAGTGCAGCAGAGGTGCGTTATGTTGCGCTATATAAAAAGAGCAGTATTAATATTACATGCATGTCACGTCTCGCTCACTTCAGGCTCCTTCTTACACATGAAAGTCAGAACGCCACAGATGACCAACTGTCATTGAAAGCACATACTGTTGGTGGTGGTGGCGGAGGGGTTGGGGTGCAAAGGTAAACTCTAAAACAACATTTGCCGATCAGCAGATGTGAGAAGTTGGCCTGATATGTAGTGCTCACTATTCTAGTGATCACTGTGTATCATTCCAAACGACCCTTATTGATGATTGGTTGTAAGTCAACCTTTTAGACCAGCTATCCTAGTAGCGTGGATACGAGCAGTCTTAGGCTAAACTCTAGAGGGCGTGTTAAGCCAGCTGTTTACCATCACATATACCCCTTGAACACCAAGTGAAAGGACACCACACAAGTTGTTATGAAAATAAAGGATATTTATTTATAACAAGACTACCCTGGCTCTTTATGAGTCAGGGAGCTAAGCACACTACAAAACTCTTAGGAAAATACTTCAGTTGCACAATTTACACAAGTGCCCGAGGGGCACGAGAAACCATCTACACTAACAGTGAAATGCGAATGGTTAGAGTCTGGAGATACTGATTCCGGAGTGATCCGATCAGTGGGACTAAACGAAAAAGGAACTGGACACTTGTAGAGCGAACCTGCGATGGAGCACCGAGATGCTCGAGTTACCTAGCCCGGAGGCTGCGGCTGCGTGAAGTTCGTCAAGATGTCGGGAGTCCTCGTGTAGTCTCAGGAGCCTGAAAGAAGAAGTTGCTGGCAGGCGACCAGTGACGATGTTCAGAGCGATCCAAGCCTGGATCGGTGGTGAAGGAAAACCTGAAAGCAGAGGGGACTCAGTTCTCAACCGCTAGCCAGCGATCGTGTGGGCACCAGGAGGGTACCGGCTGAAGTCACCTCGACCAGGTGAGTGGGTGACGTCGGACTCGGCTGTTCCTCGGACCAGGAGGCGCGGCGGCGACCAGGATGGAGGGCGAGCTGTCCCACGAAGGTGTCTGCTGTCGATGATGCTGGGCCCAGGAAGGGGCAGCGGATCTTGGCAGTGGCCACCCAGGCGGGGGAGTCAAGATGGCGTCGGGAGTGGACCAGGAGGGTCCGTGGTACTCCTCTGTTGAAGGGGAGCAAGAGCCAGTCTGGAGCAACCAGACTAGTGCTGAAACAATCGTGGTGCGTCGTGAAGAGGGCCACAAGCCGGTCGGCAAGTGGTCGAACAACGCGGTGAACAACAAGGAGCGGAAGGGCCCCCACGCAGATCTCGGGGATGCTGGGGAGGCAGACTTCGATGCTGGAGCTGCTCAGGGTTAGGGCTTCTCAAACCCTAGGTGCACTCACTCGAGGGTCCCTCGGTGGGCGTGCTAGATAAGCGTCGTGCAGGTTCTGAAGATAGCCGGTCCCGCAGGTCTCGTCACACCTACGGCTCTCAGCTGGGCTGATGAGGTAGGTAAAAGGTCAGAGATGGCAGGGACTCGGGTCTCGTCGAGCTGGGCAGTCTTGATCCGTAGGAGAGACTTACAGCAAACCGCAAGCGCTTAGATGGTGCCTGCTGGTGCAGGGTGGCTACTCCTTAGCCACAAGGGAGAGTCTTCAGAAATAGTCAAGAGTTCCTTTCGTGGAAAGTGGTTCGTGATTCGGAGTTATCCGATTATCTGATTATCCAATTTGGGAAGGGGACTCGCTCCTACCTTTATTCTAAGAGAAAGGGGCTGGCCCGAGACTAGGTTCTACCTATGGGTGGAGCCAGGAGGGGGGTGGTTACACCCCTATCCTTTGTCCGGCTTCGCGCCAGCTCAGGGGCTGGTGTGCCCCCGAAACTGGTTTGAGCCGGGCTATGCACAGTGAGCACCGGGGTGCCACTTGCAGTCACCTTCCTTTCAGCCCTGCCTACCTGGGATACACAAACCCTGTCTGGGATGGTGCTAACACCGCCCTCGACAGGAAACCCTTTGTCCAAGCTCCCTTTGCTGGAAGGTCCCCCAGCAGCAGGAGGTCAGACTTGTGTCTGGTGGCAGCATCCATTTTGTGATGCTGAGGCTTGAGTCAACTTTAACCGGGGTTCAAGGTTACTTCCATGTCGTGTCCCTCTAAAAGGGGGGAATGCTAACCCCGTCCCCAGGACTGGCGAGGGGTTCGTATTCCCATTCGTATGACACCTTACTCGACATGTATAGGTGATGCGATGCCAAAGTTAGCAAATAACCGCAAGGATTATAATGCCTTAAAAGTAGTTGGCCCGCGTCACCATGGAACGGCTATTAGGACTTGGTTCCGCAAGCCGTCGACGGGCTCAGCTCGCGCCAGAGCACCGTCGCACATGATTCCCTGCACTCTGCCTTCAGGATTGATAAGGCCTGCTATAGGAGTGACTGATAGGAATCCATGTGTCCATTTTAGGGTTTTAGGTGTAGGAATACTACACCTACAGCAACGGGTGATTACACCACGTGGCCCCAGCTGTCGTGCAGCCAGTTGTGTCAGATTTGGGCGGCCATTCCAGGGGTGGCATAATACATGCTTCAGCCCCTGGTAGGCCCTGGGTACACCGATGCCCTGGATACCTGTGGTATGCTGAGACAGGGACTGACAAGGTGGCCCAGTTCCAATTAGTGGATGCACCTAACGTACATGTGTGTTAATTTCGAGAGAGAACAGCTAGGCTGTGGGTCTGATTGGCAGGCCCACAGCCGGAGAAAGTCGTAAACCAATGAAGCAAAAGCAAAAAATCTGGGTGATCATAGGATTGCAGACCCTACTCTCCTACATGACCCCCCCCCCAAACTTTGGGACAATAAGCTAACCTTGACCAGGTGAGTCTTCTTGCTCTAAGTGGAAATACCTGGAGAGCCCATCTGCATTGCCATGATCAGTGCCAGGTCTATGCTCCACTGTGAAGTCCATCCCCTGTAGGGAAATGGACCACCTAAGTAGTTTGGGGTTTTCACCCTTCATTTGATTTAGCCACAAGAGGGGCTTATGGTCGGTCTGAATCTTGAAGTGAGTGCCAAACAAGTATGGCCTCAACTTCTTCAGGGCCCAAACCACAGCAAAGGCCTCCCTCTCAATAGCTGACCAATTCTTCTCTCTGGGGGTCAGCCTCCTGCTAATAAAAGCTATGGGCTGGTCATGACCATCAAAATTCAGTTGCGATAGAACAGCTCCCACACCCAGCTCCGAAGCGTCTGTTTGGACAATGAATGGTTTGGAGTAGTCTGGACTCTTTAGGATAGGTGCTGTGCACATGGCCTGCTTTAGGTCATCGAATGCCTTCTGACAGCTTGCTGTCCACTGAACTTTTTTTGGCATCTTTTTACTTGTCAGGTCGTTTAGCGGGGTCACAATGGATCCATAATTTCTGACAAATTTCCGGTAATAACCAGTCAGGCCCAAGAAAGCTCGAACCTGAGTCTGGGTGGTTGGAGGAGCCCAGTCCTGGATGGCCTGTATTTTGCTCTCCAATGGTTGAACCTGGCCTCCACCTACAAGGTGGCCCAGGTATACAACCTGTGTCTGCCCTATCTGGCACTTGGTGGCCTTGATAGTGAGGCCTGCTTTCTGCAGGGCCTCTAACACTTTCCTCAGGTGGACCAGGTGATCCTCCCAGGTGGAGCTAAAGACAGCGATATCGTCCAGATACGCCGCACAGAAGTCGTCCAACCCAGTGAGAACTCGATTCACCAGCCTTTGGAAGGTGGCAGGTGCATTTTTCAAACCAAAGGGCATTACCACGAACTGATAATGCCCACCCGGGGTAGAAAATGCTGTTTTGGGCTTGGCCTCCTCAGCTAACCTGATTTGCCAATACCCAGCTGTCAGGTCAAACGTACTTAAGTAGTTGGCCGAGGCCAACCGGTCGATAAGTTCGTCTGCTCTTGGTATCGGGTGGGCGTCGGTCTTAGTGACCGCATTGAGACCTCTGTAGTCCACGCAAAACCTCATCTCTTTCTTACCGCCCTGGGTGTGAGGTTTCGGCACGAGCACTACGGGACTAGCCCAGGGGCTGTCCGAGGGTTCAATGACCCCCAGCTCCAACATTTTCTGCACCTCTGTCTTGATGCAGTCTCTGACATGATCAGGTTGCCGATAGATTTTACTCTTTACGGGCAGACTGTCCCCAGTGTCGACCTCGTGGGTACACCACTTGGTCTGACTGGGTGTCAGAGAGAACATATGTCGAAAGGATTGAAGAACCTGTTTACAATCCTCTTGTTGATGTCCAGAGAGGCTGCCGCAAAAGACAACACCATCTACTGATCCATCGTCAGGGTTCTGAGAGAGCAGGTCCGGGAGAGGGTCACTCTCCTCCTCCTGTCCCTCATCTGTGGCCATGAGCAAGCCCATGCCCTCCCTGTCGACATATGCCTTGAGCCTGTTTACGTGGAGCACCCTGTGGGGGCTCCGGGGAGTTCCCAGGTCTACCAGGTAGGTGACCTCTCCCTTTTGCTCAATGATCGTGTGGGGCCCAGACCATTTGTCTTTGAGTGCTGCTGGGGCCACTGGCTCCAGCACCCACACCTTCTGTCCAGACTGATACACAGTCAGGACAGCCTTTTGGTCGTGCCAAGCTTTCTGTAATTCTTGGCTCGCCTCAAGGTTTTTAGACGCCTTTTCCATGTACTCCGCCATCCGCGAGCGGAGACCGAGCACATAGTCCACAATGTTTGATGCCGGCTTTCTGAGAGGTCTCTCCCATCCTTCCTTTACCAAACAAAGGGGTCCCCTTACAGGATGTCCGAACAGAAGCTCAAAAGGGCTGTAGCCAACCCCCTTCTGCGGGACCTCTCTGTAGGCGAACAAGAGGCAGGGTATCAGGACATCCCATCTCCGCCGAAGCTTTTCAGGTAGTCCGTGAATCATCCCTTTTAGGGTCCGGTTGAATCTCTCAACCAGCCCATTGCATTGTGGGTGATAGGGTGTGGTGAACTTGTAGTTGACACCACATTCCTTCCACATAGCAGTCAGATATCCCGACATGAAGTTTGCACCTCTGTCTGAGACGACCTCCTTAGGGAAGCCCACTCTGGAGAACACTCCAAGTAGGGCCCGTGCCACCACAGGTGCCGTAGTGGTCTTAAGGGGAATAGCTTCAGGATACCTGGTGGCGTGGTCCACCACCACCAGTATAAACTTGTGCCCTGATGCTGTCTGGGGTTCCATTGGTCCGACAATGTCGATCCCCACCCGTTCAAAGGGTACCCCCACCACTGGTAGTGGTATGAGGGGGGCCTTTGTCGTGCCACCTGACTTACCACTGGCTTGGCAAGTGACACAGGAGCGGCAAAACTCCTTCGTATCTTCGGACATGTGGGGCCAGTGAAAGTGTGGAACAATTCTGCCCCAAGTCTTATTCTGGCCTAAGTGACCTGCAAGGGGAATCTCGTGGGCCAAGGTGAGAAGGAAACCTCTCAGAGACAAGGGGATGACCAGCCTTCTGGTCGCACCAGGTTTGGGGTCTCTTGCCTCAGAGTACAGGAGTCCATCGTCCCAGTACACTTTGTGGGTACCCGTGGCGTTCCCTGCAGCCTCAGCAGCGGCCTGCTGTCTGAGGGGTTCAAGTGAGGGGCAGTCTAACTGTGCCTTCCCCAGGTCTTCCCTGGAGGGTCCCCCTGAGCCCAGAAACTCAACCTGACCATGTTCAAGTTCTTGCGGCTCAGTTTCCCTCAGTTCTTTAAGGTCAGCCTCCTCGGAGACTTGATCCACGACCTGGGGCAAGGGGGAAGGCGAAGCCTTACCCTTACTGCTCCTTTTCTTGGAAGGTGTCTGGTCCGTTCTTCCAGGATCCAGCACCTGTTCAGTGGTGCATCTTTTGGCCTGTGACCTGGTCACAGCAAGGACATGTGCTGGCAAACCTAACATTTCCATGTGAGTCCTCTGCTCCACTTCTGACCATTGTGACGTTTCCAAATCATTGCCCAACAGACATTCTACGGGGAGGTCTGAACTAACCACAACCTTTTTCGGGCCACTTACCCCTCCCCAGGAGAAATCAACAACTGCCATACTGTGATTGGTAGTGACGTTGCTGGCATTGGTCACTAGGTAACTGGTACCTAGCATGATCTGTCCAGGGTCCACGAAGTTAGGCGTCACCATGGTGACACTGGCACACGTGTCCCTGTAGGCCTGAGCCACTCTTCCATTTATCAAAGGTGTCTGTCTGTATTTGCCCAAAGTATTGGGACTGGCATCAGGGGACATATCCATATCCCCTGTACAGACAAGGACGGCCTGAGTGAGCGTGCCGACTAGGTCGTCACTCCCCTCGGTTCCCAAGGTTAACCCAACTAATGCCTTGGGAGGCGCACTACCACTGCTGACTGTACTAGGGGGCGCAGGTGCCTTAGGGGCTGCAGTGGCAGGAGTTTGCCCTCCTTTCTTGGTGCACTCACTAAACCAGTGAGTCTTACTTTTACAGTATTGGCACCACCTTTTTGACTGGCCTTCTTGAGTCTTCTTCTTCTGTGAAGCCTGACCCCCACCCTCTTTGGTTTGTTGGGGACCTGTCGAAGACTTCTGGTCATTTTGTTCGTTCTTGTTACCCTTTTGGTCTGCTTTCTTCTGACCACCCTGGTTCTGATTCTGGTTCTGCTTGACCCTTGTTCTGACCCATCTGTCTGCCTTCTTTTCCAATTCTTGGGGAGAGGTCAGATCCGAGTCGACAAGGTGCTGATGCAACAATTGGTTCTGACAGTTGTTTAAAATCTGTTCTCGCATGATGAGATTGTACAATCCTGTGTAATCAGTAACCTTGCTACCCAGCAACCAGCCTTCCAAAGCCTTAGTGGCACAATCGACAAAGTCAGCCCAATCCTGAGACTGAATTTTCTGGGTGTCTCGGAACAGCACCCGGTACTGTTCCGTGGTTAAGCCGAACCCATCAATCAGTGTGTTCTTCAGGACTTGGTAGTTGTTAGCATCCTCAGCTCTTGTAGTGAGGAGCTTGTCCCTTCCTTTACCTTCAAAGGAAAGCCACAGTATAGCTGCCCACTGACTTGGGGGGACGCACTGGACAGTGCAGGCCCTCTCCAAGGCAGTTATCCACTTGTGGATGTCGTCCCCTTGTTTAAAGGGGGGCACTATTTTACTCAGGTGTCTAGTGTCTATACCCCTGTCTTTCTCTCTATTGAGAACGCTGCCACCAGTGGAATCTAACCCACTTAATTTCTGCTCTCGGGCTAAGGCAAGTCTTTCTTTGGCGAGGGCAAGTTCTTCCCGCTCGATCCTCAGATTGACCTCCCGCATCTTCGCTTCATGCTCCCTCCTCTGAGGGGAAGTCATTCCTCTCTGAGAAGGGGCCTGAGAGACATGTGTATGAACCGATCTGCCAGAGCCTCTGGAGAGAGACCTAGCTCGTCCGTTCCCAAGGTTAAGCCTGCTTGAGCGTGGGCCCGGGGCTCCCCCAGTTCCATTCTCATGCCTGCTTAAGTTGGTCCTTGTAAGCCTGCCGACTACCACTGGACCTTTGTCTGCCTCGTCTCCCGATAACTCGTCCTCGTCCTCCTCCTCTGTGTGGAGGTCGAGGTCTGGGTCACCGAGGGTTCCCTCTAAGGGAGGCATGTTCCCATCTGCACTGGGGGGACCTGGGTTAGAGGACCTCCTAGCATCGTACGCCTCTAAGAGACCTATCAGTATTGCGATGGTAGGGTTAGAACCCTGGTTTAGCTTCCGGGAGGCACACAGTTGTCTCATCTCCTTGAAGCTAAGAGTTGCATATCGTGACACGACCTGTGGAGGGTCACTGACCACTAAGGGAGTCCCTGCAGACTCTCCGTGGACCGACATGCTTTTCTAGTGAGGTGTAAGTGTTGCACCTACCTACACTATGGGTTTACCTACTGATCCCTTGCTAAGAGTTGTAGTCAGGGTGTGCTAAGCCCTGTTACACTACAACAGCCGGTTCAGTAGAACTCGGAGTATTCTAAGTTAAGTTATATGTACCTGGGTACTTATGTGATCTTTCACTGCGATATTCTTAGGATACGTGTGTGGTAAAACAACAGCAAGCTCAAATCCCAACCGCTGCTCACCAATGTGAGAAGTTGGCCTGATATGTAGTGCTCACTATTCTAGTGATCACTGTGTATCATTCCAAACGACCCTTATTGATGATTGGTTGTAAGTCAACCTTTTAGACCAGCTATCCTAGTAGCGTGGATACGAGCAGTCTTAGGCTAAACTCTAGAGGGCGTGTTAAGCCAGCTGTTTACCATCACATATACCCCTTGAACACCAAGTGAAAGGACACCACACAAGTTGTTATGAAAATAAAGGATATTTATTTATAACAAGACTACCCTGGCTCTTTATGAGTCAGGGAGCTAAGCACACTACAAAACTCTTAGGAAAATACTTCAGTTGCACAATTTACACAAGTGCCCGAGGGGCACGAGAAACCATCTACACTAACAGTGAAATGCGAATGGTTAGAGTCTGGAGATACTGATTCCGGAGTGATCCGATCAGTGGGACTAAACGAAAAAGGAACTGGACACTTGTAGAGCGAACCTGCGATGGAGCACCGAGATGCTCGAGTTACCTAGCCCGGAGGCTGCGGCTGCGTGAAGTTCGTCAAGATGTCGGGAGTCCTCGTGTAGTCTCAGGAGCCTGAAAGAAGAAGTTGCTGGCAGGCGACCAGTGACGATGTTCAGAGCGATCCAAGCCTGGATCGGTGGTGAAGGAAAACCTGAAAGCAGAGGGGACTCAGTTCTCAACCGCTAGCCAGCGATCGTGTGGGCACCAGGAGGGTACCGGCTGAAGTCACCTCGACCAGGTGAGTGGGTGACGTCGGACTCGGCTGTTCCTCGGACCAGGAGGCGCGGCGGCGACCAGGATGGAGGGCGAGCTGTCCCACGAAGGTGTCTGCTGTCGATGATGCTGGGCCCAGGAAGGGGCAGCGGATCTTGGCAGTGGCCACCCAGGCGGGGGAGTCAAGATGGCGTCGGGAGTGGACCAGGAGGGTCCGTGGTACTCCTCTGTTGAAGGGGAGCAAGAGCCAGTCTGGAGCAACCAGACTAGTGCTGAAACAATCGTGGTGCGTCGTGAAGAGGGCCACAAGCCGGTCGGCAAGTGGTCGAACAACGCGGTGAACAACAAGGAGCGGAAGGGCCCCCACGCAGATCTCGGGGATGCTGGGGAGGCAGACTTCGATGCTGGAGCTGCTCAGGGTTAGGGCTTCTCAAACCCTAGGTGCACTCACTCGAGGGTCCCTCGGTGGGCGTGCTAGATAAGCGTCGTGCAGGTTCTGAAGATAGCCGGTCCCGCAGGTCTCGTCACACCTACGGCTCTCAGCTGGGCTGATGAGGTAGGTAAAAGGTCAGAGATGGCAGGGACTCGGGTCTCGTCGAGCTGGGCAGTCTTGATCCGTAGGAGAGACTTACAGCAAACCGCAAGCGCTTAGATGGTGCCTGCTGGTGCAGGGTGGCTACTCCTTAGCCACAAGGGAGAGTCTTCAGAAATAGTCAAGAGTTCCTTTCGTGGAAAGTGGTTCGTGATTCGGAGTTATCCGATTATCTGATTATCCAATTTGGGAAGGGGACTCGCTCCTACCTTTATTCTAAGAGAAAGGGGCTGGCCCGAGACTAGGTTCTACCTATGGGTGGAGCCAGGAGGGGGGTGGTTACACCCCTATCCTTTGTCCGGCTTCGCGCCAGCTCAGGGGCTGGTGTGCCCCCGAAACTGGTTTGAGCCGGGCTATGCACAGTGAGCACCGGGGTGCCACTTGCAGTCACCTTCCTTTCAGCCCTGCCTACCTGGGATACACAAACCCTGTCTGGGATGGTGCTAACACCGCCCTCGACAGGAAACCCTTTGTCCAAGCTCCCTTTGCTGGAAGGTCCCCCAGCAGCAGGAGGTCAGACTTGTGTCTGGTGGCAGCATCCATTTTGTGATGCTGAGGCTTGAGTCAACTTTAACCGGGGTTCAAGGTTACTTCCATGTCGTGTCCCTCTAAAAGGGGGGAATGCTAACCCCGTCCCCAGGACTGGCGAGGGGTTCGTATTCCCATTCGTATGACACCTTACTCGACATGTATAGGTGATGCGATGCCAAAGTTAGCAAATAACCGCAAGGATTATAATGCCTTAAAAGTAGTTGGCCCGCGTCACCATGGAACGGCTATTAGGACTTGGTTCCGCAAGCCGTCGACGGGCTCAGCTCGCGCCAGAGCACCGTCGCACATGATTCCCTGCACTCTGCCTTCAGGATTGATAAGGCCTGCTATAGGAGTGACTGATAGGAATCCATGTGTCCATTTTAGGGTTTTAGGTGTAGGAATACTACACCTACAGCAACGGGTGATTACACCACGTGGCCCCAGCTGTCGTGCAGCCAGTTGTGTCAGATTTGGGCGGCCATTCCAGGGGTGGCATAATACATGCTTCAGCCCCTGGTAGGCCCTGGGTACACCGATGCCCTGGATACCTGTGGTATGCTGAGACAGGGACTGACAAGGTGGCCCAGTTCCAATTAGTGGATGCACCTAACGTACATGTGTGTTAATTTCGAGAGAGAACAGCTAGGCTGTGGGTCTGATTGGCAGGCCCACAGCCGGAGAAAGTCGTAAACCAATGAAGCAAAAGCAAAAAATCTGGGTGATCATGGGATTGCAGACCCTACTCTCCTACAGCAGAGACAAACAGTGGAGCGCAGAAGCAGCTTAGAAATGCGAGTGGAAAATATACAAGCCTCAGTAGCACATGCAACCGAAAAATGCAGACGCGTTGAAGGGTCCAAACGTGTATACTCACATGCAAAAACACTCTGGGCATACATTAATGCTAACATATTTCAGTGGAGCAGACTGTACAAACAAGAGAACTCTTTGGGACGTGATCATAGAGAAGTGGCTCAGCAGCCATGTGGGCGTGGGGTGGGATAAGAAAAACAAGTGGGGAGGGGGGGGGGAAACATGTCCTGGATGAGCGAAAATTTCCCCGAGGGGTGGTGGTACAAGCGCTAAGAGGAGAGGAAGCTTTGTCGCTTCCAGACCGGAACAGCAGTAACAGGCCTGCAGCACGCACCCGCAGACATGAAAAAACAGATGGCCCGCTCAGCTGTTTCCAAGCACTCGTGCTTGTGGAGGCATCCACCTTGCGGGAGCGAGCAGCGCTAATTGGAAACAAATGGCCCCTGCGCGCGCCGCTGCTTGCTCCCGCAAGGTGGATGCCGCCACAAGTACGAGTGCTTGCAAAGAGCTTACCTATTCCAAAAGGTCATCTCCTCGAGCAGCACATGAGTGCTGCCTAGGCGAGACCTAAAAAGAAAAGCAAGAGAGAAAATAAAAAGCAAGAGAAAGAAAGCAAAAAAAAGGTGAAGACGCAAATAATTTCAAAACAGTGCTAGAAATTAAACATAAAGGTAGACTTTCTTCCTGGGCAAAGGTTGATATAGAACCATTAGTGAAATTGAGTTCAGAATAAACGTGTTCTGAGGCATTGCTCCATTATGAATTCACATGTAAAATATTGAAGTTTTATGTTTCTGTACTGCATGCATAGTAATAAGAGAATACATTAGTAGTAAACAGTTGCAAATGGAGGAAATCTGTTATGCTGTGAAAAGCCAGCAGTTCGATAAATAAAGGACACTTCAAAAGGAATTTACAACAGCATTGGCAGGAGACAGCAACTGATAAAGTGTGGCATGTGGCCTGTGGCCTGTGCTCACTTGCAGAAAGGTCCTGATTTCACCCCAGGTTCTAATCACAATGGCAACACTAAAGTCGTAATAAAGGAAAACCAAAAACACTGTCACTGATGGGAACTACCTTGTGTGTGGATGTGCTCCTTGTGAAAGGGCAAAATGCAGTCACTCAAAGTTCAGGTCACCAGTGGCTGAGTAGGCTGACCATTTGCCCCATGCTGTATGCTGTAGTGGGCAAAAGCAAAATATGAACGACATAACAGACCAATGGATAAAGGGAGATTGCTGAAACCCCTTCAAATAGGTATATACTACATATAATATTAGGAAAATAAGGGGTTTGGCTAACGCTAGGCGTAAAAAGACTGAGAAATGTCAATACAACTATTTTGCTTGTAGAACAATAATGATATAAAATGATTTGTAATGCAGATTGAGAACTTTTTTCAACATGCTTTGTTACTGTTATCCTGTCATGTAACTTTTTTTTTTTTATCCTAGAGCGAGACGTTGCAAGATGAGGGAAGTTGAAAAAATGTCATCTGTCAAACGAGACGACAGGTACATATGTTTATTGTAAAAAAAAGAATTTCCATCCCCAATCCATCTCAATGTACTTCTCATATGGGGGTTTCTCAGTTTAGATGTCCCCATTTGAGAATTTGGGACCCTCTAATAATGGTTTGACTCTTGGAACCTGGACGGTGGTAGATAAATTGAGAGCGGCTACGTTGGGTAATCCTTTCAAACAATATTTTTTGTCAAATCATGAAAGTTACAATCTAGTTTAGTCGGAAGTGAATGCCGTTTGACTTAGTGTGTGTCTGGTAATTTCAGTAAAGTATTGTCAAGAACTCCAGCATACTTTGTAAATGCAGCTACTGATACATTGCATAGTGAATGGGTCGAACATGCACTTGTCCTCCTGTATCAGTGAGTGCAGCCACTTTTATAATACATTTCTCTGTACTCACTATCACGTATAAGACCGTACAGAATGTTGAGAAGATGTAATAAGAGTTGAGTTCGTTTTTAACTGGAGCTAAACTTTATTATCACATCTGTACAACTCGCCAAATTACTACTAGATAATAATACTTTGTATTGCAGAAACGCTAGGTCTAGCCCCATGACCAATGCTTCCCTTAAAATCATGATTATGTCCAATCTGTAGTACATTGAGAAGTGGTCCCAGTACATATTTATTAAAAACCCGGAAAAATTGGGAAAGACATTTGAGAAAACATAAAGCAAGTCAGACAACCAAGCGGGTACACTGTTATTTAAACACAATGGACCAGAAGGATTTGTCTTACATAACATTGCATTATTGTTAAAAACGACATTAGTGCCCCAAAAAGTGAAAGGGAAGGTGGGGGTGGGGAGGGGGGGGTTAAAAGGTCAGTGTGATTGCATGCAGGATTAAAGGTATTCAGGAAAGTGCTGGTCAAGCGACCCTTATCTGTAGACAGACACAAATCGCTGGCTTCCACATGGAGCCACAATCAAAACCTCGAATGTTTAACAATTTCTATAAAGCCATGTATTAACAGCTATAGTGAATGTATTCAAACTGAGGCAGCCGCTGGCAGGTTCGAAGGTTAACAAGTTTTCATGTGTATTTTGTCCTTGGGACAAGTAGGCCCAACCCCCTGCAGCACAAACCCTTTGGCTTACAGTAACGCAATATGGATCAGGGAATGTCATTGTCTGCAGTTAAGGTAATATTTGTGTCCTTGTGTTAATGCTGTTCAAACTTGTATTTATGGTTCATTAATACAAAGCCTTCATTATTAGCCTGAGCGTTGTAAATAAATGTTGTAAGCTCAGACTGCACTACTGAGAGTGATTCCATTGTAAAAATGTGAACACATGTTTAAGTTTAGCAATATGAGGCGATGTTTAATGCACCCAGAATGCTTTCTGATTAGATGCAAATATTTCCAGAAGCTTGAATGTAAAGATTGATAAGTCTTTGCTTTCAGTAGGAAAAAAAACATTTAGCCTAAGTACTGTAAAATGTAAGTACCATTACTTTGCAGGATCATTTGGTAAAATGTGTTGATGTATGCTAGTATTTCCAAAAGTTATTCATAATGGAAAATCATTGTAACCAGTTTCAATAAGATTATGAGAAACATAAAAAATAAACGAGCATTGGCAAAGACCGCAGGTCTGAAATTGGTGGTTAGACTTTTGGTTTTGTCAATGTGTATCTTGTTTTGGCATGGATTTTGTAAAACCCTATTGGTGTGGGAGCTGCCGGGCCCTCACCATTATGACAAACATTGGCAAAAGCAAAAAAAAATTTTGGTCTCAAAAAGCACACATTGCCACAGTAGTTTCTGGCACTGAACAAAACTGCTTTGTGTGCTGATATGCTCCACGTGAAAGAGCAGAATGCCGTCACTCATAGTGAAGGCAACCGATAGACCGATTAAAAGTTTAATAAACGCAAAAGGTCATGGTTAATGCCAGACCTAATTAGGGGCCCAACTATTAAAGAAAGTCTCAAAAGTGCACCCATGGTATATGTCCTTGCATTAACTGCAGTTATACAACTTCAGTGAATTCACAGGAATTGACAGAAGTAGGCCATGAAATAGTATTTCTAGAAAATATTTGTGAGCTGCATTTTAGCATGAACAAATATGCATGTGTAGATTTGCTCATGCAAAAATCTTGAGTGTTTGCAAGTTCACTTTCCCTCCAACCCCCGAAAGAAGTTTCACATCTGCCATTGTCAGGAATAAAGTTCCAACCTTTCTCAGTAGGGAAAAGATTAAAGGATAGTTGGTGAAAACCCATAAAACATGCAAGTTAGTAGGTTTGAACAGACTCAAAAAGGCATTTCAACCCTGGAACTATTGCTTGCCACTACCTTCAGCCCCAGTATGTAGATCTGCGGAAATGTGGCAACATAAGGGAATGGCTACTATTGAAACCCTACTATGGTATGAGCCCTGGCATAATCGGAGAGGCTACATCAGAGCTCTTAAAAAATGATTTTACTGCCATAATTTGTCCGCGCACTACATGGCACAAAAGGAACACGTGGATTTTGTTATAGGACAAATAGATTTATGAAGCAACCAAACCCATGGACAAGTAGATGTTTTATTAAATTCCGCACCCCTGATTCAGCATATGGCCATTAAGCTCCACCCATGTTCCACCCATCTTTACAATTGGCTCCTCTTCCTGCCCTTTGTAAATGATGGCTTTTGATTCATCAATAGGCTTAGTAGTCCCTCCTTAGTATCTCCTTTTCTCCTTTTGTAACCTCCCATGAGGACTGGCCCTCTCACCGTGGTGTTACTCAGCATGTTTTATTTACTGTCTGTGGGCACTATTTTCTTAAATGACTTTCTCCTATCGCACACAGGACATGCTTTCCTTCAATCTGCAACCCCTTGTTTACAATTTTTGCTCGCTTCCTCTCCTCCTCCCTCCTCCCTCCTCCTTCTTTACTTGACCCTGCAAGTTTTACTTTTACACCCCCACCCTGCTTTAATTAGCACTAACATCCCTTCCTCCTGTTTCTTGTTTAAATTGCTGCTGCAGAAATGCGAGTTGTAAACAGAGGGTTTAGTAATGAATGAAGGCAGAGAAAGATTAAACTTGGAAAACACACAATTTGGGGAAACCCACATTAAATGTAGTTTTCCCCACAGTCACCTTTTCTTTCTTATCAATGAGAGCTTTGCAGCCATGATTCATATGTTAGAAACAACTTCCACAAAGGTGCAGTGTGGCGCTTTTAAAAGAACAATATTCTTTATAAAGTGTTCTGCCTCCTCCTCGGTCCGCAGAGACTGCTCAACAGTGAATTAAAGACACATACTGTCCAAAGCGCCCTGTCTCTGCGGACATAGGAGGAGGGAGGGCACTTTATAAATAATATTGTTTAAATAAAATTCTACGTGCTTTCTAAACACATATTCACCCCGCAGGATTTATATTTTAAACATAAACTAACAGGAATGATTGCTGTTTAAGTACAAATGAAAAAGCTGGGTAAAATGCATTCCATGTACTGACATTAAATGCATTTTTTCAAAGCTTTTTCATCTGCACGTAAAAAGCAAAACCGCCATTCTACCGGCTAGTTTATTTTAAAAATACTCCTGACTGGTGAATGTACTGTGCATGTTCTGTTCACCTCTCTGTGAAAGCCAACCTTGTGTCATTCTTAAGTAGAGTTTATTGCAAAGTGTTCACACTGCTTGCAAGCTTTTGTATGAGTGCTCCAGTAAGAAGACAACCCTGATAACATAAGGAGGAATCAAAGGCTATGTCTGTTTTATGTTACTATAATATGATACAGCAAGGAATTGTTCTCGAAATCATCCATTCCTTTTTCTTTTTTAACAAACAGTTATGAAATAATCCCAACACTACTAGCCTATCATTAAAATTATTTGTGATATCATCAAATGCTTTTTTTAAATTAATATGGGATAGTGTGCTGCTTTTGTAAACATTTTCCTTTTTAAACTCTTTATTTTCTAAAGCATCTACAATATAATTCAAAAATCCAAGGTACCTCAGGGACTGTAAACAGAGCATATTAAATGTAACCAATACAGCAGATAACCATACCATGACACATATGTTTCCACAAAAGGAATACTCCTTTACCTGAATAAAAAAAATAATCTTTCTGCTCACTCAAACTGTAAACATGGCAGCTTTCTATCTAGAAATTGTAGGAACGTTAACATAGTATTTCGTAAGCTTTTGTGCGATGTTTTCACTATTTTTAAAAGGAAGGCTTTTTTATATGTACTCCGCACTGCTGTAGCTAGACAACAAGCATTCAACAACATACAATTCCACAACACACACTTCAGCATCACACAATTCTACACTACATAATTAAAGTCCAAATAATACCTTTCAACACCACATAATTTAACGACATCTAATTGCACCCTACTCAATACCACATAAATACACCCCACAAAAATCCACTCTAAGCCACATAACAACAGTCTACATAAATACACTCCAGACTTGCCACATAATTCCATTCAACATATGTTCACTCAACACCGCACTGTTCCATACCACACTATTCAACTCTGCCCAAATCCATTCCACACAATTCAACACCAAACCACACAGTTCCACTAAACAACACATATATTCAATTTACAACTCAGAATTCAACATAATAGCACAAAATCAACAGCACACAACATAATTAACCTTCACTTCACAACAATCCACAACACAAAATACCATTCCACACAATTCACTCCACATAATTCCAATACAGTCAAAACACAAAATTACTATCCACATAATACAACTGCCCACCATGCCACATAATTCCACTACACAAATCCATGACACACAGTGCCGCAACTAACAATTGCAATCCAACCCACATAATTCCACTACACACCACATACATCCACTCCAATCCATAACACATAGGTAAAATATTTACATTTACAACAGCCAATACCTCGAACTCTTTCTTTTTTTAACACACAGATCTTGAGCTTAACTCCTACCTATATTTTATTTCTCGTCACCAAAAAACGCAAACCTACCCACACAATTCAACTCCACACATTTCCAATCTACACCACATAATTAAACACGAAACACATAATACAACTTAACAGAATTACACAACACACCACTGTCGTGTAGTTCCTATAAAACCTATACAGGATCTGCAAGTTTAGACAACATATACTGCCGGCTTGGTGTCTGAACTGATCCCACACGCCCCCACCTGGTATGTTGGCCTGTATGCCAGCTAGCTCACAGTGCCACTAGAAACTCCTCTTATCAAGGAGAGAATAGTTCCTGGCACCTATCGAACATGACAACCCTGATCCCTCAGAATCGTGAAAACCGTGCAATACTTTTCGCTCAGTCACTCATGCTCACTTAGTCTCAGAGATGTACACAGAATAAACGTTATGGACGTATTCACTAAGCATTTATTGAACATTCGTCATTCTAGTGTAAAATAATTGTGCTGAAACAATCATCAGACAGTAACAGATATAAATGATTAGAAGCACTAGAAAAGTGAAAGGATGGCAAATGTCTACAATTTTGTTATAATCATGAATACAGGCAGGTATATAAAATACATGACCATAAAATGCATACTCCTACTATGTAATCCTTACTAGATGTACCAATCATGTGTGTAGGTGTCAACGCCAAGAATCTGGCTAGGATCAAGTCCACCCCATTACCTAAAGTGAGATACTATGGGACCCCGTCTTGGTCACAAGTTGGACACCCCGCAAGGGATGTTCAGACCGCTGCGAGCTGGAGTATCTGTATGCAGGAATCTCAGAGTCTCGCGACAGTGTGTCGGCATGGAAGTCGTGGTCTCCTCCGACTATCTTAGCAAGATGTGATGTTTATATACCAGAGGGTATGTCTAGGGGTTCTACTTGCTGTGCCACTGTCGGACTGAGGATGATGTCGGGAGTGAACCTTGTACATAGTTAATATGTAGGAGATGATAGTCCTGCTGATTTTCTGAGAATCCAAAATCCTCATGCATAATGTATGAGCCTATTGTTCAGGGAATACTCCACGTTCTGTAAGGAGTACTGTAACTAAGTAAAGGGTCAGTCCTAGCAGCCGTCATGTATGTAATGCAGGGACGAATATAGGTGAAAGGTTGTCACGTTACCTGGGCCAATATTGGGGTACCAATATGGAATATAACACCACATATATCCAATCCACACAATTCCACATCATGCCACAAAATTCAACAGCGCACCACATAATTAAACTCCACTACATACCACTCCACAACACAAAATACCATTCCACTCAATTACTCTCCACAATACCGAATCCCACTCCACATAATTCTAGTATTCTCAATACCGCATAATTACTATCCACTTGATTCCACAGTACATCATGCCAAAAATCCACTCCACACAATTCCATACCACACAATTATACAACTAACTAATCCAATACAACCCACTTAATTCCACTACACCCCATAACACATAGGTAAAAGACACTGCCATTTACAATGCGAATAGCTCTACCTCAGACTTATGCAAGACTGATTGCATTTTTTGTTAAAAATATACCCGGAGTAGCATAAGTAAGGGTGCAGTACCTAATGTGGCAAATAGAGGCCCCTTTACAACACAATATTGACACCAAGTAACAGCCTGTGATGCTGCACCCTTACTTGCTTTGTGGATTTTATTTGATTACTTAAGCCACTGCTGGGATATTTTTTAACAAAAACAAAACTAACAAACATTATAATTTGCAACACCAATAACTCGAACTTTCAATAATGCGAGACCTAATGCATTGCAAATGCTTGTTGTGTGTGCACACAAGAATGGACAAGATTGCTCGTCTAGTCCATGGTAGCACTACAAAAATGGCAGTGGTCTGTTCTGCGCAATTTGCAACTTGTGAAACAGCACCTGTAAGTTGCATACAATAAGGCTGCTGATGTGTCAGTCAGGCGCTTCTTTTGAGATCATTAGTGGGAGTTTTTAAGAACTTTGATTGTTAGTGGGTAAGAATCCACCTACAGAAAAAAAAATCTTTGTCAAGGTGGACCACAGGCTTAAATTAGAGGCAATGTTTAAATTTGTTATGTAGTACTAAAACAGTAATTAAATTGAAATTCAGAACAGTAAAAATCCGAAAGTAAATTGGACTTCTAGAGAAAACATTAATAAACAAAACGACATCAGGATGTCAAAAATCCTATAAGGGAAACCAAAAATATGATTTTATTTTTAAAGTTTTAAAGCGAAATAGCACTAAGAATCACAGTGTACCAATGGTAGTGGTAGAACAAAACCTAGGCACAATTGGATACTGACTGCACTATAATCCACCTCAGGAGTGCATTTATAAATCACCATAGGTCCTCGGAGAAGGCACTTGGAGACTCACAGGGTGGCAGGCATGGCAGAGGCAAACGGGATAGTCCAGGCCAGGTCCAATTGCCATAGGTCAGCGAGGCAGTTAGAGGAAAAGGCCTTTGTAGTTTATTGTGTCTATAACTTAAACAGGGGTTCGCCCATTAGACCTTTGGAGCCCACTTCTTTGTCCTAGGTAAAAGAGAATGGCCAGTCCTTATGGACTTTTATCTGGTTGCAGACAGCAGGTTCACTCCTCTCCTGACCTTCCTCAGGTCCAGGAGTGTTCTGAAGTGGGTGTCTGGGGTTTCAGATTTATGCCACATTTATGCCTGAAACAATGTTGTGGGTGGGAATGGCCCATGGGGACGCCCTAACCAATGGGGTAAAAGTTATCAGGGTTAACTCTACCCACTTTGGGCATATTCAAGATGGCCAAAGTCTTCAGCAACTCAGAAGCTGGGCTCTGGGAACTGTGTGTGTTTGTGTGTGGGGAGAGGGTGCATTGGTAATCCCGGTGTCTTGAAGTCAATTGCTAGTGACCAACTGTAGGAAAGTGGGTTTCCGTTGCAGTAACCCCCCTACGTTTTGCCAGACTACTGGTGCATTTTTTCTTGGTGTGCCCTGGGTCCCTGCCAATCAGGTTCCCAGGGCCTGGTTTCTTTCCCCGGAACTAACCCAATTGGCATCTCTGGCCACAGGTCAGCCCCTGGTAAATGGTACCACAGGTACCCAGGGCACTGTGACCAGGGAAGACCTCTAAGGGCTGCAGCACTTATGCCACCCTTAGAGGCCCTGTACCTTTACACACACACACTGCCTTTGCGTGTTTTGGTGCAGAACAAAGTAAAGAGTCGACATGGCACACATCCCTGTGTGCCATGCCTACAACCCACTGCCCTGGCATAGATCAGTCACCCCTCTAGCTGGGTGCCCTATACCAGTGGTGAGGGTACAGGTGCATGAGCCCTTACCCTTACAGTGTCTAATCCCATTCTTAGTCATTGTAAGTGCAGTGCTGCCATTAAGAGAATATGGTGCTGGGAGCTTGTCATTACGAACTTCACAGCACCATAATGGCTACACTGAAAACGAAGAAGTTTGGTATCAAACTTCTCAGCCCATTAAAACCACACTGATTCCAGTGTGAGATTTAATGAAAAATGCACACAGGGCATCTCAGAGATGCCCCCTGAAAAACGACCAGCCTCTGGTGGGTTCCCTGACTGGTACACACCAGCCTGCCACCACGAGACATGTTTCTGGACCCCTAGGGTGGGAGCCTACGCTCTCTGAGCCAAGAAATAAAGCCTTTCCTGGGTGGAGGTGTTCACACCTCCCTAGGCCAGGAAGAGCCATCTGTGGCAGGGGAGCTTCAAAGGCCTGGCAGCCTTTGTAATGCGACCCTCAGCCTCTCCTGCTATCAGGAGCAGGCCCCCTTCCTGTCTCCCCTCCCTTTCGGCGGGAAGACGGGCGAGAAAAACTAGCCAGCCCAGAAGGTGTGCCCACCTTTGCCAACTCCACCCCTCAGGTGGGGGAGGCGAGGTGAAGCTCATTCTCCAGTGCTCGCCAACTTGCAGATGGCAGGCACTCCCCAATCAGGACTAGGGATTGTGCTCACTCCCCCACGTGGGGTGAGCACACAAAGGGTGTAGTCACCCTAAGGTCAGTAGCCCATTGGCTACTGACCTCAAGACCCCTGAAACACCCCTAAATACAGTATTTAGGGGACAGCCCTGAACCAAGAAGGCAGATCCAGCAAGAAGAAAAGAAGAAGGATGAAGAGCCATGCAGAGCTAACAAGAGGTGGACGCCCACTGACTTGGCCCCAGCCCTACAGGCCTGTCTCCCCTCGAACCTGCTCCTGTGAAATTCCAGCGTGTCCAGCAGCCAGCAACCTCACAAACCCCGTAGGAGCTGCCTGTCTTTACTTCCCAGACTGTTTCTACCGAGAACACCGGACGTGTTTAAACTGCAGCTTCTGGTACCAGCCAGAGAACGCAAAACCAGCCCACTCTGCACCCGCCGAACCTGGCCCGAGCTAGAGTGGAAAAACACCACGAGGAGGTCCCCCCCGGCGATTCTGACCTGAGATCCAGCGACCCCTGACCTGCCTCAAGCCTTCAGACGACGCCTGCAGCCTCAATCCAGAGGACCCCCCCCCCTACCGAAACCAGAGCGGGTAAGATATTCCGACATCACAAGGCACCCCTGCACCCGATGCCCCACGGCCTTGTGTGCCCAAACCAACGGTGCCTAACCAACCCACGACATCCCAACTTACCCCTCAAAGTGGTGGTCGCACCCAGAAGATCCTCGTCCCCGAGCCTGCAGTGTTTCTTTGTCCCGGAGGTTCTCCATTGAAAACAGGGCACCCGACCACAAAACAGCACCCTGCACCTGGCCGCCCTAGTGCCGCTGAGGGTGCACCTTTCGTGCTACTTTGGTCCCTACTTGCCTTGAACTTAACCCTAGGAGCTTTGCTCCCACAACCCAGTGGCCTGCTTGCCAGCAGCCACCAACCGGAGGCCCCCTATCCCCCATTGGATAACATTGAGCCTCAACACTCTGCACCCGACCACCCTAGTGCCGCTGAGGGTGCAACAACAGTGCATCACTGACCCTGAGAGACCCCTGAGTCTAACCCCAGAACCTTAACTCTCACAGCCGATTACTTACCTGAGAACCGTTAACCTGTTTTTCCTCCATAGGATAACATTAACACTCTTTCTCTAAAAAGTTTCTAAGTGTGGAGTTTTGAAAACTGAAAATATTCTTTAAAAAGCATGCGAATAACCAAAACGTAATTACATACCTGGTTCTAGGAAATGTACCACTGCTGAATCTAGATATCCATCACTGAGTTAGAAAAGTAACGTAAAAAGTAACTTACCTGCAATTTACTGAAAAAGCCTATTCATTCCAATGTACTGTATTTGCTAAGTGTTGCATACTACGGCTCCCCTGTAAATCAAACCAAGTACAATTTCTATTGCATTTTCAAACTGTTCTATATCTAGTGACGTTTTACTTAAAAGTATTTAATGCTTACCTGTACCAGGCTTGCTTGGTTCTAAAAATAAACAGTATATTTTTTATACAAACAACAGTATATTTTTTATACAAACACAATTGGCATTGAGTTCAGTTCTTGAGTGTGTGCATTCATTTGCTGACTGAGTGTGTACATCAAATGCTTAACACTGTCCTCTGATACTGCCTTACTGCTCGACCAAGCTACCACTTTAGAGAGTAAGGTTCTATCTAATTTTAACCTCTGCCTACCTTTGGGGACTCTTGGACTCTTTACACACTGTACCTCACTGTGGTGCAGTGTATATATAGAGCCAGTTTCTTACACCAACTGGTTAACCAGGCCCAAGATGCACTCCCATAAGGCCCGCAGGCTTCAAATCATAGACTCTATACACACTGTACCTCACTGTGGTGCAGTGTATATATAGAGCCAGTTTCTTATACCAACTGGTTAACCAGCCCCAAGATGCACTCCCATAAGGCCCACAAGCTTCAAATCATAGACAGAATAAACTGCTTCCAATAAAAAAAATGTATTTTCAAAGTCTTCAATTTTGTTTCTTTAATAATAACTTGAATGTATAAGTTTTCAAAATCCAGACGTGATGCTGCTCGAAATTTGTCCGTAGAACAGTATAATTCAAAGTCACGATAAGCAATAACATCCCACTTCTTCATGGACCCTATGCATTACGGTAAAAACCCTTTGTCAGGGGTAACTGTAATGAAATGATTGGAAACACTACCAGAACGATTCATACTTTCATGCTATTTGATAGTAGTTCAAATAGCATGAAAGTATGTGGCCAATGTCTGTGCCATTAAGTGTTGACTATGCGGCTGAACTTGCAGCTCAAACACACAATTACTGCGCATCCCTGAGAGAATACAAATTAAACAGTGCCAGAAAGAAAAACAATTGTGCCAGTCTACATCGTTTGCTACAAAGCATGACCTTAAATGATACTCAAACATCCATGCTCCTGGTGAACCAGCCTAGTTAGATGTGACCATTCCACAAACAATGTGTGTGCCCGAATCGTTAAAAGTGCTGAACCTACATGATGTGGTGAAAATTATATAAAAGAATTCACGTCGCTCCGATATTTGAAAATCAGGTGTGTTCGAAAACCATACCGTGCAAGAATATGACGTTAAATGAAAACAACTGAAAGCGCTGATATCTGAATATTCATGCTGACCGCAGGATGGTAGAAGGCGTGTCACAATGCAGTATAGCGCTAATTCAAACAAGCATGCTTAAAAATAAGATGAAAACAATATGATGTAAAAAATGTCCTCCCACGTTTAACACTAAAATCAAGTTTTAGGGAGTCCCTCTGCTCCCCACAAATTCAGTGACGGAACTCTAGTAAATTCAAAGCTTAGCTTTCATCAGTTAGACAGAGGATACACTCCTTTAAAGTATGCCCAAAATGTTATAGGTAAACCCAGCAGAGCTGTCAAACAGGCTGTGACTCTGTAATGTCAAAGAGAGCCCCATTGTGATTGGGTCCTAACTGTAGGGCTTCCCCCTTACCACACCCCGTCATGGCGTGGGTTCCACGGGCTCCGGGACGGCCTCTCCTGATTGCCACCTTCCAATGCGCAATGTTGGCCTTTGATTCAGGGTGCTCTGGTGTTCTAGTGCGAGCCATCTTGCCTGTCAGTGATGCGTGTTGACTCGTTTGAGCCACAAAACATATTTCAGGCAATTCTCTGCCATGTCGGTTTACTGATAACACCACATATGGAATAACTACTGTAGCCTCAATATAAATATTAATGTATATATCCCGTAGAGATACATTATTTCGCTGTTCTTTAAATTACTGGTAAGTACCATTGTTGTTTCATATGATTTTTATTTTTATTTCTTTAATCATATCACCTGCTAAATTGCCACTTCCTGTTTCTTTGCACTATATAAGGGATTCTCCGCCTTCTCCTTCTTATTTTCCTGCTCTTTGCCTTGTTTCTTGGCCTGACAGCTGCCTCTTGCGATAGTAGGCTGTTCCTAACAAACAGAAAAGACTTTCCAAGCATTGCAGAGAAGACTAGCTTTTGATGCTAACTGGCTGGTAGGGCAAAAGAAGAGCAATCAATCAATCAATCAAGGGAATTGTAAGCACGCTACTCACCTGTAAGGGTCTCAAAGTGCTGAGGGGGGGGGGGGGGGCGCCGCAGGTCTGTTAGCCGAAGAGCCATGTCTTGAGGGTATGTCTGAAGGTGTTGAGCTTCTGATGTCTGCTGGTAGCTTGTTCCAGGCTGCAATGTGAGAGAAGGATCCTCCGCCTGCTCTGGCTCTGTGGATGCTCAGGGTTTCGGCCAGTGCGAGGTTGGAGGATCGGAAGTTTCTTTTGGGTACGTGGAAGTTGATTCTGTCATTGAGGTATTTGGGTCCGTTGTTGTGTAGGCATTTGTAGGCGTGAGTGAGGATTTTTAATGTGACTGTTTTCTCCACGGGGAGCCAGTGGAGTCTTCGGAGGTGTTGGCTGATGTGTTCGTACCGGGGGATGCCGAGGACGAGTCTGGCGGCGGTGTTCTGTTTTGTCTTGAGTTTGTGGAGTAGGAGCTTGTTGATGTCGGCATAGAGTGCGTTTCCATAGTCCAGTCTGCTTGTGATGAGTGCGTGGGTGACCGTCTTCCTTGACTCAGGGGGGATTCATTTGAAGTTCATGCGGAGGGTGTTGAAACAGTTGGAGGTGACGGCGTTGACCTGTCGCTTCATGGTGAGTGATGAGTCAAGTACGATGCCGGGGTTTTTGGTGTGGTCTGAGGGGGTAGTTTGGCTTCCAAGGGCGGTCAGCCACCAGGTGTTGTCTCATGGTGAGGGGGTGGATCAAAGAATGAGGACTTTTGTCTTCTCGGCGTTGAGCTTCAGGCAGCTGTTGGTCATCCAGACTGCGACGTCTTGCAGTCCTTTCTGGAAGTGGAGTTTAGCGGTGGTGGGGTCTTTGGTGAGGAAGAGGATTAGCTGGGTGTCGTCTGCGTAGGATACAATGTTGAGGCCGTGTTGTCGGACGATGGCTGCGAGGGGAGTCATGTAGATGTAGAAGAGGGTCGGGCTCAGTGATGACCCCTGTGGGACTCCGCAGGTGATTTCCGTGGGATCGGAGAGGAAGATTGGCAGTTTGATCCTTTGGCTTTTTCCGGTGAGGAATGATCGGATCCAGTCCAGGGCTGTTCCTTGTATGCCGGCGTCGTGTAGTCTGGCGACTAATGTGCGGTGGGAGGCGGTGCTGAAGGTCGCTGATGGGTCGAGTAGGATGAGGGCAGTGGAGTGGCCTTGGTCCAGGAGGGTGCGGATGTCGTCTGTGGCGGCGAGTAGGGCGGTCTCGGTACTATGGTTGCTTCGGAATCCGGATTGGTACGGGTCAAGGACGGCGTTCTGTTCGATGAATCGTGTCAGTTCCATGTTAACTGTTTTCTCTGCAACTTTGGCCACGAAGGTGAGGAGCGAGATGGGCCGGTAGTTTTTGAGGTTGGTGGGGTCAGCTGTGGGCTTCTTGAGCAGGGATCTGACTTCTGCGCGCTTCCAGTTGTCTAGGAAGGTGCCTGTTTTGAAGGTGGTGTTGATGGTGCGTTGTAGTTTGGGTGCGATGGCGGTCACGGTGGAGTTGGCGAAGATTTTGTTGTGGACGAAGTTCCTCTTGGTGGTTCTGATTTGGTTGTGGTAGTCCGTCATGGCGTCCTTGTAGGTGGTGTCCTTTTCGGTTGTCTTGGTGTTTCTCCAGTTCTTCTCCAGGCGTCTGCAGGTGTGCCTGGCGTCTTGGAGATCAGTGGTGAACCAGGGCGCTGTTTTTTGGGGTTGCGTAGCGCGGCGAGCTCATTTGTGCAGTTGGAGATCCAGGTGTAGCGTTCGCTGGCTGCGATGTTGGCGTCGGATGCCGATGTGTGGGTGTCTCAGGTGAGGGTGGAGTTCAGTTGCTCGTCGGTGACCTTGCTCCAGTTTCTTTGTGGTGGGTGTGGGGCTGGTTTGGATGTCTTGGGTTTGTCATCGATGAAGTGTACGCAGGGGTGGTCGGTCCATGTCGGTTGCATTGTGTGCCCGAAGTGAACGCTGTTTCCTGCAGTGAAGATGGGGTCGAGGGTGTGTCCTGCTCTGTGGTTTGGTGTGGTGGCGAGTTGTTTAAGTCTGATGTTGGCGAGGTTGTCACGAAGGATGGTGGAGTTGGGGTCGCTAGGGTTGTCGAGGTGGAAGTTTAGGTCTCCAATGAGTATGTAGTTCATTGAGACGATGGCGTGGGGTGCGGTGATGGCGGTAGCGAAGAGTGTCTGCGGGGGGGTCTGTAGACGAGGGCTCCTCGGAGTGTGGCATTGGGGCTGGTCTGAATCTGGAAGTGTAGGTATTCGGTGGAGGGGAATGTTTTGCTGGAGGCGGTGAGGCGGAGGGTGCTCTTGTGGGCGATGGCGAGGCCCCCTCCCGGATGTTTGGGGCGGTCCTTCCTCAGGATCTTGTATCCGCCCAGGATGGCGGTGTTGATGTCGGAGGCGTTGGTCCAGGTCTCCGTGAAGAAGGCAATGTCGGGCGAGAGAGAGTCAGGTACCTTCCAGTTTTCCATGGCGTGTTTGTGCATGGATCGCACATTGAGGAGGATGCATCATAGGCTGTCGCCAGTGCTGGCGTTGGTGGTGTTGGAGGCCAGGGTGGTGCTGAAGGTCTGGCGGCAGTGGAGGCAGGAAAACTGGCCGTGGGTCGGGTGTGGCGTGGCCTGAGTTTTCCGTGGGTTGAGTGCGAGGAGGGTGGTAGCGTCGTAGCGATGGATGGTTGGAGATCCAGGGTTCCTGGCACTGGTCGCGGACGGGCACAGACAATCTTGCCTTAGGTCACCTTCGGCGTGCCAGCGGCGTGGCCACCATTAAGTAGGGAAGGGGGGAGGTACATGCAGCTGGGAGGCGGGGACGGTCAGGGGGCAGGAGTTGCAGGGCAGAGGCGGCGGTGGGAAATGGTGACCCAAGGAGAATTTGGCCAAGGGCACAAGGAAAACATCTGAGAGTAAGGTACCGGAAGTGTTCGAGAAAACACTGAGTGGGCACAAGGAGACAAAAAAGAAAAACGATATACAACTGAGGGGTACAAGGTGCAAAATACACTGAGGGGCACAAGAAGACAAAAGGAATGAAATAACATCTGCGGGACACAAGGCACCGTGACCGGGCATCAGGCAGGCACAGAGCAGCCTCGAACCCTACCAGGAAGAAGGTGTCAGAAGGTCAGAAGGCGGAGCAGAGCACAGCGGAGCTGCTGGGGAGTGAGCTGGCCTCAAACCAGAGGTCAGATGTTTTGCTAGCGCTCCCCCGCAGCAGCCGCCATTAAGTAGGGAAGGGGGGAGGCACGTGCAGCTGGGAGGCAGGGACGGTTGGGGGGGAGGGGTTGCCGGGCAGAGGCGGCGGCGGTATACGGCGACCCAAGGAGAATTGGGCACAAGGAAAACGAATAACTGAGTTAAAGGTACAGGAGGTGATAGAGAAAACACTGAGTGGGCACAAGGTGAAAACGTAAAACGAGATACAACTGCGAGGCACAAGGTGCAAAATACAGTGAGTGGCACAAGAAGACAAAAGGAACGAAATGCAAACTGCGGGACACAAGGCACCATGACAGGGCAACAGACAGGCACAGAGCGGCTTCGAACCCTACCAGGCGGAGGGTGTCAGAAGGTCCGATGGCAGAGCAGAGCACAGCGGAGCTGCTGGGCAGTGAGCTGGCCTCAGACCTGAGGTCAGATGTTTTGCTCTGTCCAAGTGTCAGCTAACATTTCACTGTGACAGGGGAGGCCTCTTTGAAGTGAGTCCCTAGTGGCATATGAACCCCCCCCCCCCCCCCCATCAGACCTGTCAGGAAGGATCTGACTCTCGAGCAAAGCTTGGCACATTAAAATAAGAGGATCCTCTCAGCCTCACCTGCATATTTGGTCAGGTACAGATGGGTCATCTCTACCCATTCAGGTCAGCTTATTGTTTGCTCATAGGAGCAGTTCACACCTCACCACAGGAGAACCAACAGTTGCCAGGCAGTTGGAAAGCACTGAAAGGCAGGCCTAAGAAGCTTTGGGCAGGAAAAAGGTAACTTTATTGGGTTTTATGTTTTTAAGAGTCCTTGACATATTTATGTAGCTGTTTCGTAGGAGGAGATAATATTTAATAAACTTAGCATTGTATCCCAGTGCTTTCCTATGGAATAGCCTTTGGGCCTTTTCACTGGAAGCGTAGACCGGAAACATCCATTACAACGCAGTCATTACAACACACTACCTTTACAACCCGGCTGTAACAACGCAACCGCCTTTACATCACATGCCATTACAACGCATGTCACTACAACGCATGCCTTACAACGCATTATAAGGTAAGTAATAGGGATTTGCTTTTGCTTTGTGGGAGCTGTGAAAGCTCCCACCAAGTAAAACCAAATGGGCAGCTCTTCACAGCTGCTGCCTCTTCCCCCGGCGGCCACGCCCCCAACCTTCTTGTACTTCATTGGCCTCAGCACCACCGCGACGCGGGACGCGCGCGGGACGGAGCACGGGGCGAAGACCGGGCAAAGAGCGGGCCGTTTGAGGCCGTTCGAGTACGTGAGAGTCCGGTCCGGGCCCCCCCTCTTTGCCTGTATCCAAAGGTCTTTGAACCATTAGTAAAATGTGTACACGGGAAACCAGGAGCAAAACTTCTTCACTAGCTGCATCCGGGGCTGTTAAAGGCCCTATTGACACTTACTTTGCTAAAGCTGGCTCCCTTTTGATTGAGGAAATCGAGGTTCTGGAGCGCAGAATCTCACAAGAAATAGACTGGGTAAGGAGGTCTTCAATGGGCCCTATGGCCCAAGCTAGAACCCCAGAAAACAGATCTGGTCTTCCAAACAGCCATAGCAAAGACCAGGCAACATGTCCACTCCCAGTCACTATTCCCACCAACCCCGAGCTCACTATTGAGGTCCCGAGTGACTTTGAGGACACGAGCCTTATGGCCCTACCTAACACCCAAATTTTCCAGCTTATAACCACAGAGAACATTGAGACAGCCAAAGTTGTAGGAACCAACTTAGATAGCAATAGGGGTACTAGGGAAGGGGCTATTCCTAAAAAGAAGCAGGGGCTTCAAAATAAAGAAGATCATAGGACCAAAACCCCGAAATCCAAGCAAGTCAGAGGCAAAAGGGAGAAAGGTGCTTCCTCTGACCCTATTGTGAATATATCAGGACCGCCATCTCCCCCTAGAATGATCAATTCAACCTCACTACCACAACTCAGCAGCAACGCACCATTAGACACTACCTCAGACGACATCACTTTAGAGGATATAGGCACACTAGTTAGGTCTCTGCTGAGCCCCCTTGAGGCAAGACTTATCAAGATCGAAGCTAGACTAGTTAGCATCGAAAAGGCAACCGTGCAACTTGCCGACTCAAGGAAAATTGTTAACAGTGGGACCAAAACAACAAGAGAGGGACCAGGACCAAAATCCACCAAAGGCAATGGTCCTCCCACAACAATAATTAATAAACCCCCACAAACTAATCCCAAACCCTCACAACCTGCACCAATCAACGCTCCGGCATCACTAGTTGCAAACAAGGCCCCTATCCCTACCCAACAAACGGCAACTGCTACCCCAAAATCAACCCTTCCACTGAAAGATAATATTCAGCCTCCGGCTAAAGCTAAGAGAGATCCTCCTACTACTGGAGAGAAACCTAATACTACTCCCAAACCTAAATCCATAAACCTCCCCCCCAGAAGCAGCACCCTACACTCTAGTTCTGGCGGGGGTTCCTGAACTAAATTCCACCACATTTGAATCCACCACTTCACTCAAAAACAAAGTAATCAACTGGCTCTCCGTAAACAGACCGCTACCGAGAGGAACTACTAGCGATATATCCATGGCTAGGAGGGCAACGTGGGTGGGCTACACTAAGAAATCCATTAGAGGTGACTGTATTCTGGTCACCTTCAGAGATCCGAATACAGCCGCATATATCTGTACCTGTGCTGCTGATGAGGATTTTGCGAGCATCATCCAACCACTACCCCTCTCATTTTTTTACCCCTCAAATCTGTATAACCTTGAGGACCACAGGTGGAGGTACCATCAGGAGTTGCTGGAGGGTTGGGAAAACTGTCACAGGGAGAACAACAACTATCCGTCACACAGGGAAAGACCAACAGAGCAGTTCCCTACATATGGGGATGAGGCCGGCTGGGAAACTGTCACAAGAAGGAGGGGGGGAGGTGGTGGACACAGGAGGGGAATTCCAGGGCCACATAGAATACACTACCCCGCCTATTTATCTACCCATAACCGATACAGCAGTCTTGAAATGGTAGACTGACATGCGGTTGATGAGGGGAGCGCAACTCAAATATCTCCCACAAACGAGCCCAAATTCGCCACAGCTGCTGATACTTATTTTTTAGCACCTGGCACAGTTGATCCCAGACAGGTCCCAAGCGTTACGCCTTCCTCTCCTTCCCCTGATAACAGACCCAAGGGTACGTTCCTCGTCTCCACAAATCCACGGCCGCCTCACGAGTGTACTACTACCAACTCGGTTTTTATGGGCACGGCCTCCACCCAACCACTAGAAATAACAGTGATTTCTTGGAATGTGGCAGGCCTTGCTAGCAAAATAGATTGCACAGAATGGGGTACATACATCAGATCAAAAAATATAATTCTTCTACAAGAAACTTGGGCGCGCGAAGAAACAGCATTCCCGGGTTTTGCCTCCTTCTTTAAAGCAGCTAAATGGGGGGGAAGGGGTAGGCCATCTGGGGGACTAACTACATGGGTAGCCACGGACTTAGGTTGCCAAGCTACTTATTTAGAGACCGCTTCTGATGATCTATTGGCTGTCTCACTCGAGTGGCCGGACTCATCGAAGTTGCTAGTAATCAATATCTACTCGAGGCCGGTTCCAATGCACAAAGAATCTGGCACAGTGGATGAGCTAGCCAAGCTCTTAGAAGGAATCCCAAGCGAACTTGCTTGCCTGGTAGGAGGCGATTTCAATGCTCAATACGAACCACTGCCTGGGCTACGTGATGGTCCTTCCCTGGAGGAAGATTCATATTGGCTTATACCTGAGACGGTGGCACCACCCCCACGGGCCTGGACTCCTTTAGCCCTACAGATAACTGCCCTCACCCTCAACCTTGGTTTAAGGGCATGCAACGGTCGTACCAAATCAGACACACCAAGTACCCATACTTTTAACAAACCCGGCAGCGAATCCAGATTGGACTATATTATGGTCAAACTGTTTATGTGGCCAGCAATAGTCGACTTTAAAGTCACCCCAAGATTAGACAGTGACCACAATTCCCTGGAACTGACTTATTCCCTGCCTGGGAGAGAGGCAATAATCAATGGGTCGGACAAAGATAAAACGGGCCTCCTACTTGAAAATAATCGTAGGAAGGTCAAGTGGGAGAAACTGGCCAGCAACCCAGAACGAATATCCCGGCTATATGAAAGGATAATCCCATTACTGGAGGATGCCTTCCAGCTAGGAACTAGGGTCTTAGACGATGCTACTAGAGGAGAGCTTGCACAAATACATGCAGGCATCCTCACCACCCTAGAGCAGGACCTATTCTCATCTGCAAGGCAAAGGAATGGCCCTAAACCGAAGACATCTTGGTATAATGCCGCTTGCAGGGAAGCCAAGGCCCACTTGCTACTTGCTATAAAGGAACACTATAACAAAGATGAAATCCGCGCCAGGAGAAGATCATATAAAATCCTCCTGGAGAACGCAAGGGCAGAATGGGACCACGATTACTGGGAAAACCTCACTAATGCATTAACAGCTAGAGATTCCCGTAAATTTTGGCGCGTAGTGGCGAACGGCACGGAGGACTTATCCTCCGCAATAGAGCCCAATATAGCCCCTACGGTATGGCAGACCCACTTTGAGGCCCTGTACGCAGAGGGTGGGGGTGAACAGAACAGAGATGGTCCCACAATTTCATTCTGTCCCACTAGGATTGTTTTCACCGAAAAAGAAGTGAGGGACGCCATTAAAGGGCTAGCTGCCGGAAAAGCCCCAGGACTTGATGGGGTGCCCGGTGACCTGTTTAAGCAGGAACCCGGGATATGGGCACCCTATCTTACACTAATATTCAATGCCATTGCGGGGGGACTGGAGGTGCCCGATACTTGGAGGGGAGCAGAGGTGGTCCCAATTTACAAAAAGGGATCCCCCTTGCTCCCTTCCAACTATCGTCCTATCAGTCTAATCGACATATCCCAAAAATTGTTCGGTAGACCGATTCTGAATCGACTGCAGGACTGGACCGAAGAAATGGAAATTTTGTCCCCTTACCAGGCAGGATTCAGGGAGGGTGTATCAACCATAGACCAAATCTTCAGGTTAAATCTCCTCTACTGGAGAACAGCTGCAATCGAGGGCGGCAGTCTATATACCATCTTTGTAGACCTACGTGCCGCCTTTGATTTGGTTCCCAGAGCGAGGCTATGGAGAGTCATGGAAGAGTTGAATGTCCCTACTGACATCCTGACAATCCTGATGAGACTCCACCACAACAACTACGCTCGCGTAAGGTGTGGCAAAGGTGGCAAACTAACCGAAAGGTTCCCCGTTCGCAGAGGTGTGAGACAGGGTTGCGTGCTCGCACCGACCCTGTTCTGCATCTTTGTGAACGGGGTTGTTGCCCACCTAAACAGGATCCCCAACTCCGATGCCCCAAAATTGACCGGCAGCAGGGTGCCTGCAATCATGTTTGCAGACGACACCCTGCTGCTGTCTAAATCCCCCATGGGGATTCAGCGCATTTTGGACGGTTTTCTAGACTTTTGTAATGATCGGGGACTGGAAATCAACCCCCAAAAAACTAAGTTCATGATCCTGAACCCCGACCCCCAGAATCGAGCCCCACCCAGGCTAGGCACAACACAACTGGAACGTGTGCACAATATTGAATATTTGGGGATCACGTTAAACGAACATCTATCGTGGACGTCTCATCAGGCCAAAGTGACCATCAAACTGGCACAGTTGGC
The DNA here is from genome assembly GCF_964204655.1 of Triturus cristatus. Classification (NCBI taxonomy): domain Eukaryota; kingdom Metazoa; phylum Chordata; class Amphibia; order Caudata; family Salamandridae; genus Triturus; species Triturus cristatus. The sequence goes on along the minus strand of NC_140589.1, from coordinate 236,885,815 downwards.
GGGTGGCACTATGCGCCTGGCGAACAAATCCTTTTATCGTCCACTAACCCCAATTATTCACATATATAAAACTCAAGCACGGGCGGGTGTCACATATGGGGGTGAGCTCTGGGGTCACACTCATCTCCCAAAGTTACAGTCCACCGAAAATAAATTCCTGAGACAGGTCACTGCCCTCCCCCAGAGCACTCCATTACTCCCCCTCAGATTAGATCTGGGAGTAAGACCAATAACAGAGGAGCTAGGTCTTAAACCCCTAACCTTTTGGAGGCGTTTGTGGTGCAGCCCCGATCTCTTAAATTACAGAGAGGAACTCCAGGAATTCTTGCAGCTGCGGAATGCCACGAGGATCCCGTGGCTGACCTATGTCAAGGGAAGGCTCGAGGATCTGGGCTACCCGGAACTATGGACGGATCCTTCCAACTCCTGTACAAAGATTTCAAAGAAGGTACTCGTGAGAGCATACTACGAACTGATGCTCACAAGAGCTATCAACGACAGCCGTGAAGGATCCCTGACACACTTATTCCTGAAAGCGAAAGACTCTTACTGTCTCGAAAGTACTCTTGATGCGATCTCCCCTCTGCTAACGAGGAAACTATTCTTTCAATGGAGATACGGATGCCTCCCTCTAGCATTTTTTACAGCGTCTTGGTCTCCTCGCTCCACCATAGCAACTTGCCCTGTCTGTGCTCATCCGAAGGAGGATGAAGTTCACGCTGTTTTCTTCTGCAAGGGCTACGAGAGGAGCAGGAAACGTTGGTTAGTCCCGTTACTCAGGAACTTGGGCTTCAGATCCTTCCAACCTGCCTATAGAGTCTTAAAGACAGATCTTTCTCCTATTGTTGTCTTTGCACTTTCAAAATTTTTAACCTCCCTGTGGTTTACTCGTAGTCGCGTGCTGAAAAGACTTGTATAACAGACCCCCTGATAGACTTTAGCACAGTACACTGTACCCTCTGTTCTCCTTTTAATGTATTTTAATGTCTTAACTATTGGATCACATCATGTTTAATACGTTTATAACTGTGTATATTTTGTTATGTATCTTTCATGATCTGTGATCGAAATAAAGATTTTTGAAACGAAAATGGGTATGTTCTGGGGGTGGGCACCTTGGGACATAGCAGGAGCCAGCCCTGGAGGGTGGCGGTCCCCAGGGTCATGCATGTCTCCTGAAGGGGGGCCGTGGGGCCCCCCTCCTTTACTTTTCAGGGCCGGCCCCAGGAAGGTGGTGGTCCCCAGGGCCCTATGTGGCTAGAATTGGGGCTGGGTGGCCCATCTTCAATTATTTATAAAAACTATTTGGCCCCTGGGAGGTGGTGATCCCTGGGGCTGGAGGGGTCCATGTGGTCCCCTATTTAAGTGTTTTTAGGACTGGGGAGGTGGTTGTCCATATGGGATAGGAGGTCCGCGTGGCCCCACTATCAATGTTTCAATAGCCCCGGGCTTATAGAGCCGATGGAGGAGGACCCCGTGCGCCCTCTTCTTTTTTTAATCAATTAAGCCCAGTGGAGGTGGTGTCCCTGGGGTCCAATGAGCCTTAGGAGGGTGGCCCCATGATTCCTCCTCCCCCTCCTTTTTCCCAAAAATGCCGCCGTGACCTGGCCCTATTTAAAACGAGCACAGTAGCTCCCGTTGTTTTATTTGTAATTTTTGCTGAGGATTTGCGGCTCTATCGTGTTTCCGTTGCAAAAGTTGTTTCAAAAAATGTGTTTTTGTGCCCAGTCGGAATGACAAGGGAACCCCAGGACCACAGTTAGTGGGGTCAGGGTATTCCTATCCTGATAACTTTTTTGTCTTGTTTTTTGTGTCACGTTTTTTCTAGAACTCGATTGAAGATGAGACGCAAGAACAGGAAGTGTTGGCAGCCAATTAGATTTCAGCTTGGGACTGTGGGATCCTCGGGAGTTCCACAGCCCTATGAACATAAATTAGTTAAAAAAAAAAAAAGTCAAGTACTACTGAACGGACTTACACCAAGTAACAAAAGGGGTTCTTTTTGGACCAAGAGCTACTTTTCTGCCCAATCTGGTGTAATTCCGTCCAGCTGTTCGGGTTTTAGTCGTGTAGAGGTTAATACTAGAAAAACACTTTTCAACCCGCCCCCCCTTTTTCCCAGGACCCCTTGACGGATTACCCCAAAACTTTCCATGCGCAATAAGAATCACTGGCACACTTTTTTCAAAACGTTTGTGAAGATTAGTAAAACGGCGCTAAAGATATAGGCAAGTCAAAATTATTTATATATGTATCCAGCAAGCACATCTCCTTCAGCCACGCCACCGGACTCCACTGGACCGACCACAGCTGCGTCCACTTCAGCTTCAGAAGAACTACGACCCACCACCACCCGCAACAGGCCCCCCGCCGGAGCTGGAGCAAGATCACCGCCGAGCAGCTCACCGCCTCCCTCAGCCAGAACACTCCCGCCAGCACAACGGACCACAACGAAGCAGCCAGCAACCTCACCAAGTGGCTGACCGCCTGCGCCGATGACCTCGCACCACTAAAGAACCCTCCCAGCAGACCCTGCAGCAAGAAAACCCCCTGGTTCACCAACGAACTCCAGGAATCCAAGAAAAACTGCCGCACCCTCGAGAGAGCCTGGCGGCATGACCAGACCACAGACAACAGAACCGCCCTCAAGCACGCCACCCGAAAACATCATCAGCTGATCCGCGCCACCAAGAAGTCGGCACTCAAAGAACGACTTGACAACAACACCCACGACACCAAGGAACTCTTCAGCATCGTCAAAGAGTTCTCCAACCCCAGCGCCGGATACAACGACATCACTCCCTCGCAAGACCTCTGCAACTCACTCGCCTCGTTCTTCCACCGCAAGATCGCCGACATATACAACAGCTTCGATGCACAGACAACGCACCCTACTACCGAACCAACGCCCGCCACCACCATCCTCTGCAACTGGACCCCGATCAGCACCGAAGACACCACCCGCACGATGAACTCCATCCACTCCGAATCTCCAACCGACCCCTGCCCACACCACGTCTTCAACAAAGCCAACGCCATCATCGCACCCCATCTTCGGGACATCATCAACTCCTCCTTCCACACCGCCACCTTCCCGGAGAGCTGGAAACACGCCGAGCTGACCGCCCTCCTGAAGAAACCAACGGCAGACCCCACCGACCTCAAGAACTACCGTCCCATCTCGATCCTTCCTTTTCCGGCCAAAGTCATCGAGAAGACCGTCAACAGACAGCATGCCGCTTTCCTCGAGACAAACGGCTCCCTCGACCCCTCGCAGTCAGGGTTTCGGGCCAACCACAGCACCGAGACCGCCCTAATCGCAGCCACCGACGACATCAGAACCCTGATCGACAACGGGGAAACAGCGGCCCTCATCCTCCTGGACCTCTCTGCGGCGTTCGACACTGTCTGCCACCGCACCCTAGTGAAGCGCCTCAGCAACATTGGAATCCGAGAGAAAGCACTGGAATGGATCATCTCGTTCCTCGCCGGAAGAACCCAGAGAGTCCGCCTCCCCCCTTCAGATCCGAGGACACCGAAGTCATCTGCGGCGTACCACAAGGATCTTCACTCAGTCCAACCCTCTTCAACGTCTACATGAGCCCCCTCGCAGCCATCGCACACCAACACAACCTCAACATCATCTCCTACGCCGACGACACCCAGCTGATCTCTCCCTCACCAACGACCCCACCACCGCCAGAGCCAACCTACACGAAGGGATGAAAGACGTCGCCGACTGGATGAGGAACAGCCGCTTGAAACTGAACTCGGACAAGACGGAGGTCCTCATCCTGGGATCATCACCCTCTGCCTGGGACGACTCCTGGTGGCCCCCGGCCCTGGGCACCGCTCCCAAACCAACAGACCACGCACGCAACCTGGGCTTCATCCTGGACTCCTCCCTCTCGATGACCAGACAAGTCAACGCCGTCACATCTTCGTGCTTCAACAACCTGCGCATGCTCCGCAAGATCTTCAGATGGATCCCCACCGAAATCAGGAAGACCGTCACCCAAGCACTCGTCACCAGCCGACTGGACTACGGGAACACCCTCTACGCTGGAACCACAGCCAAACTTCACAAAAGACTCCAACGCATCCAGAACGCCTCCGCACGACTCATCCTGGACATCCCCTGACACAGCCACATCACCGGACACCTGAGAGACCTGCACTGGCTCCCCGTCAGCAAGAGAATCACGTTCAGACTCCTCACCCACGCACACAATGATCTCCACGACCTAGGCCCCAAGTACCTCAACGACCGCATGACCTTCTACACGCCCACCCGCCAGCTACGATCGACCAGCCACGCCCTCGCCACCGTTCCACTCATCCGCAGAGCCACCGCCGGAGGAAGATCTTTCTCCTACCTGGCAGCCAAGACTTGGAACTCCCTCCCCACCCACCTTCAGCGAACCCAAGACCATCTCTCCTTCAGGAAGCAGCTCAAGACCTGGCTGTTCGAGCAGTGACATTTCTCCTTCCCCCAGCGCCTTGAGATCCTCCCGGGTGAGTAGCGCGCTTTACAGATGCCGTGATTGATTGATTGATTGATTGATTATACATATTTTGTTATAAAAAAAAAAATCCCCTTCAACCTTTGTCACATCCGAGTACTATGAACTCTCAAACACCCTTCTCAAACTTCCCCTCCTTTTAAGCCATTTCACCCAAGAATCAGGCACCCACTACCACTACTTTCTATGCCTACACTAAACTCTATTTAAAGCATAAGAAAAGAAGAGCACAAAACTGACATAACTAATTCACAAGGGGAAAAAAACACATTACTAATCGACAAACAATTGCATTGTAATCTTGGGTTCCTGAGTAGCGTGCTACTCGCTGCAAAGTGCTTCAACACATCGTCCGAGGTAGTAAGCGCTGTATAAATACGATTTGCCTGAAGAGTGCATGAAAATGCTCAGGGAGGCAGGACATCTTCGTTAGTTTCAGCAGGTCAGTCTCAAGCCTTACAAGAACAGCAGTTGACGCAATTAAATTGTGGCCAGTGCATGCTTGACTCCTGTACTTTGTGTTGCGTATGAATTGTTGTCTGGAAGCAGTGCACAAAAAGAGGGGCCAGCTGGAGCTGGGACACAAATGTCAAAATGTACTTTGTTACGTTTGTACCCTCTAAAGTTTAGGGCGGCCTTCAAATTTGAAAACACTGTTTGATTTAGGCCACCTACTCCTGGTATGGATATAAGCGGCAGCCTTTCTAGTGTTCACCTTTTGTTTCAAGAGGCACTTCACACCCTTGGTGAGGAAAGCAAAGAGCAAGGGCAGAAACTCTGGGTCTCCTCCCTTGAGGCATAAAGAATGTATTCTTAGGGCAGAGAAGATCCATGCTGATGAGCCATGTATGTATAGGTGTTTGTAGAGCACAAACCCATCTAGAAAGTATTGGAGTGTTGAACAATACCTGTAGCCCTGAATTACGATCTAGGATTGTTTCTAGGGAAGAAGGTGTTCATAGGTGGTGAGTATATCGTGTGGGGATGTGTTTTCTTAAGAGGTAGGTTGTCAGTGCTGACGTCTCCTCTTTTCCCTGCTTAGAAGAAGGCAGATTTGCTACAGTGCTGCTCCTTAAATCGAACCAACAAAGCGAATAATCTTCAGCTTGAGATCAGCGATTGTGGCACTTCCATTACACCTCGGCTTGGTAGCCCATCAACTATGTGAACCTCTACACCATGAGTGAACATGCTCACCCCCAGCGAACTACAGGTGATGGGGTAAATATTTTGGGTGTGAGAGACCCTATTGTGTCATGTCTCCTTTGGTGACCTGGAATGGTTCTAAGGTTAAGCATATATGGAAGTTTTCTCACAAGAGATTCTTTTACAGGAAAGTAAAATGTAGGTTGCACCAACCTGCCTTGCATTCATAAGCTCTTTTCTGGTTATTATTCCTTCTTGGAAATGTTACATGTATTTAAAATAAATAGCAGAGTTGTTAGTTATTTTTAACCGTCTAAATGTAATAGTAACCTTGCAATTTAATATTCCGTTTCAGAACTTCCAGGCAACGTTTTGGCAATTGGATGCAGAATAGTACAGTGCGAAAGCGATGTAATTCTTTCGTTGATTCTCTCTTTGAAGATGCTCATAATACTGATGATGTGCAAGCTTCAGCATCTGAAGTGAAGAGTCGGGTATGTTTTGATACCTTCTGCTTTGATTGATCATCTTCTGCTTGCAGTAATTGTTGTGCTCTCATGTAAATAGAAAGGGAGGACTTCTTTGTGTGTCGCATTTAAAAGGATCATTTACTGCCAAGTTCAGCCCAACGAGTCTGAGGTCTCCTAAAGTGGAGTTAAGAGTGTATTTTTACGCTCTGAGGAGTAAGATCCCTGAGCAGTGGGTACCTCCCGATCAGTGATATTTTGATGATATTTTCAGTTAGGTTTCAAGATGTTTTACACCTTTTGACAGGTAAAATGTTTAGGTCAAGCCTACTAGACAGCACATGCGCTTTTTGTTGTGAGGCATATTTTGGCATACCAAGAACATAGAAGGGTTTGTTATATACCCATTGCTTATCATTGGTTGGCTTTCCATGTCTCTCTCATTTCCCTTCTTCTTATTCGTGCCCCATCTCGTCAATCTTGTATTTGTGCCTCCCATGGAGCATTGCCTCTTTTCCATCACTTTCATTGGCTGGAATCTTTTGTTTTTCAAGCACTACATTTTTCTTTTATGTTGAGCACTCCTTGAGAGTGCATGTGTTTTTGAGTTGTTTCCCTTTTGTACATTTCCACTCTGCATTGCTCTCTGTCGACTTTCCTCTTTCCCTCCCCAGTGTGCTTCTCGCCATTGCCATTCCACAACCCCACTCTCTGTATTGCTTAACTCGTCCCTTCTGCTCTCTCCATGTTGCCTTTATGCCTGTCCCCCCTACCCTCACCCGTGTTTCTTACATGTTTGTAACAACACTCTTCCCCAGTGTTTCTTCTGCCTTTCCCGTGTTGCTTTGGACCTCAATTGTTTCCTTTCTTCACCTAGACCCTAGCTCACTTTAATCATTTAAAAAATAAAAAACAAGTTCTCACATTTTTTTAACCTTTTAATTACCGATCCAACTCAGGTCGATAACTAAAAAGAAAAAAAGTGCCTGGATCATTTTGTTGGATTCCGCATCAAATGCTTTTTTCCATTAGCCATGTTGCACAGCTAAGATCCATTGTCAACCCCAATGGGTCACAGTGGCAAGATCTATTGTCTTTGCCAATGCTTGTTCATTTTCTTAGATCTTGTTTTACTTTTCGTGATGTGATCATCATGTGATAAGAAAAAAGCAGAAAATGGTCCTCAGACCTGACATTTTATGCCTTTCTGATTTGCCTACCGACTGACCTCAAGGGTACCATCTTTAGCTGTTCTCCAAATGGCCCTGGGAGTAGAGCTTTGCCTTTTACTATGTCCTATGGTCAGTCCTGGCGCCCGAAATACATGGCCTTCATATCTGACCTGAAACCAGCCCTTCTGTATTGAACCTTATACTTGTGCTCATACGCAGCAAGGTGCATTTCAGTAATTGATCATTCTAGCATTAATGGGTCGAAGGGAGGGGGGCTGGGACAGATCTGAGCCCATTAGACGTTAAGGCTTTCCCTCCTGGAATATTGTGAGAGTAATGCCATGGTGAGAGTACTGATAAATTGACCCATGAATAGTTGTATTTTGAGAGATACATCACCCTTATTTTTCTCTAACAGTAACTTCCCTCTTGATTGTCAGTTCTGTCCAATGTAACATTTAGATCTGATGTGAAACTATGCACTGTTTTCTTTTCTCTCTTGTTACCTTCCAGTGTGTTTTGGCAGCTTTCAATGGGTTTAACCATAGTTTTCTTTTAGGCATACTGAATAAGTTGGCCGGAGTATTGGAGCTACTTTATAAATGGTTTGCATCTTTTTGATCTGACCTCATGCTCTGGTAAAGATAGGGTAGGTAGGCTTTCCCCTGCATGGACTGTTAAGGAGGTCTGGTATGTTGTTCCACAATTATGTGCATTACATCCAATTCTCACATGTTGCTAATTTGGCAAGCCAATGCTTTGGTTACAGCATCCAGTTAACTTCTGAAGCTGATATGCAGACCTCACCCATTCCTGGATGGGTCACACTAAACTAAGGTGGCAAGAAAAGTTGTGCACCTTTTGTAATGTTGTTGTGCAATTTTATGTTATTTAGGATTTTTGCAAAAATATAAAAATAAAGGATTGGCCCACCACTCAGGCACACCAGCTCTGGCACTAAAGTACACTCCTTTGCAAGTGGTTGTTTACATGTAATCTGGCAAAATACCTTCATTCACAGTCCCAAGACCGCCAATACGTGAAGTGGGCTGACCCACTGCCCAATGCTGTATGCTGTGGTGAGCATAGTAAAGTGTAAATGACACTTTGAGCACTGTATAAAGAAGGCTGACTGAAAGCCCATATATGTATGTAAATATGTGTGCATTTTAATGTTTAACTTTTTGGAAAACATGAAGCTTGTGAGACAGCTAAAGTGTTCTTTTGGACAGATCTAAAAATATATTAAGGTTGCAAGCCATCTAGTATGCTGCTGTAAGAACGTCTTCTAACACCCTGTATCAATACCTAATTACACCTGCTCGAAGACTAATCCAATGGCTACCTGGGCGAAGATTACAATCCTCACCTTGATGCACATCTCCATTGTCAAAGTCACTGAAAGGTTACATACAATCTAATCTGGATCTCCTCTTGTTGCTTAAAACAGCAATTTCCATCCCAGTAATGAAGGAGCCTAGTGCAGATGTTCTCTGAATTGATCCCTACTCTCTCTTCAGGCTACAATTCTGCAAGGGACAGTTAGTCACCAATTATCCATGTTCCTGGAGTCCGCCCTGGTCCTAGATTCTGCTCAGTCCAGTTTCTGAATGGCTTATGTTAAAAAGCAGCATTGGACAACATTCTGATTGCCTTGGATAGAGACAGCTGCTGCATCTTCGATTTTATTGGATCACTCTGGCTTTTCATTCCATCGACCATCCTGAAATCATAACAGGACTCCACAAGATGATGATTAACTCTCTGTTGCTCAATTGGCTCTGGTCCTTTTTTTGTTTAATAAGCAGCCTCTTTACCTCCCTTCAGTATTTTTTTTCCGTGTGCTCAGCTGTGAAGTCCCACGTTTACTCTCTCTGCCCTGATTAGGTATTTTGGGTTCTCTTTTTATGGAGGTGGTTCACACATTTGATCTTCTGCCTATTTGCCACCAATTCTAGGCTATCTTCTAGCTATCAAGTTCTGGAATCTGAGTCTTCTGTTTGATAAATCGATATCCCTTATACCTCACATCAATAAAATTACATCTACATGCTTTCTACTCTTGAAATCACTGAATATCCTCACCGTTCCTACACTCTGAGGGTAAGCCTATGGTTGTCCAAAGAGCGAGTTCCTCCTATTTGGACTAGATTTGCAACGTTTCTTGGTTTCCCTACATTTCCCGGGAACATCCCAGCACTCTAGTAACCACTACAGCGCTGGGATGCTCCTGGGTAGCCATGCGCTTTATATAAACCATTCAATTTCTAATATATTGATTTGAACTATACAGTATGTAGTGACTCACCTCATGCTTTGGTTACGCTCTCTCACTACTGGCTTATTCCATCTAGACAGTCTCTGGTTACGGTGAGAAAAATGATTTTCCTTCAGTTCTTCCTGTTTAGTTCACTGGGCAGCCTTTACGACTGGGCCATTTACCTTCATAACCAATTTAAAGCATCGGCCCAATCAAATGATCTTAAATCCTCTTCATCTGCCTATTGAAGGCACCTCGCTTTTTCCATACCCGCATGGAATATAATTCCTTTTCTTACAAATCCGCCACCTTCCGTGACGATCGTTCACTATCGCTCTGCGCTGTTTTATATTCTGTTCTTTCACAGATAACTGCTTAGTCTACTGTTCATGGCCTAATCTCTTTCCTCTCAGTATATGGGTTGTGGGTTTAGGGCCAGGACATTCTTGGATGACAATGCACTTTAAAAATACAATAATCAGTGTTATGGGGCTGGAGAAAACAGGCAGGCTTCACCCCAAAAAGCAGTTTGACCAACTCGACCTGTTTTTAAAGGAGATAACGATGTCTTAAAACAACGTTGTAGCATTGATGCTATTTCCTATTACAGTGTGTTTTTAAAACATATTCATGCCACATTGCTTTTTCTCTTCCAAATACTTCAAAAGAAGTTGTGAACCGCTCTTGCTTGGTATAGTTATAAATGATTCTAAATCAAAAATAAAGTCCTACAATTTGAATTTGTTTTTAGCATGCAAACTACTGAAAATTGGAAAGAGTGTATATTACAAATGTTAGACGTAACATAAATGGTCCTGTTCCAGATCCCGTATGATGCCAATCTCGTGCAAATGGGAGTTAGCACCCATATGGAGATTATATAAATTGTGTGCAAATCTGCACATCCAGTATTTTGTCCTGATCACATTTTACAAGGAAAAACTTTGTGGCATGTAAAAGTTCAACATAAGGTAACCAGTACTACCTTACCTGGTGCACACTTCACCAGAGGTCAGAATGAGGCCCTGAGATGCTAAATGCCTTCATTACTTAAGGTGTGACCAATCTGCAGTGTTTACATTTCTGAACCTTTTTAAGTCTAACAAATGAAAATACATTTTGGTACACCCAAAAGCATTTTCTTTTTTATATGTCCCTAAGCATGCATTATTGATCTCCTTGTGTTCTGTGTACTATAACTGCATCTGAAATGTACTTACTAAGGTTTTTTATTTCGGATGTTTTTCTAATCGTGGGGATTACACAATTGATGTCGTGCTTTCGAACCACTTGTATTTGTGTTAAAGTCCGTAATAACTATTATGTAATTTTAGTAAAACCAAATGGATTGCTGGAGAAGAATTAATGCTTGTGATTACTTTTTTAGGCTGATATAATTATTAAACTGTGGAGAGATGGATTCACAGTAAATGATGGTGAACTCAGAAGCTATACTGACTCTGCAAACAGACAGTTCCTGGAGTCTATGAAGAAAGGGCAAGTGACTTCTCTGTGCTGAAACCTTTTTATATAACCACTTTATCCTCAAGTTGTTTTTTCTGTGTTCCTTGAATTAATATGAGAATGTACTGCTCTGTGTAATGTTTCCAAATATGTAGATACATTCTTCTTATATTAACCCTGCCTGATGGTGTGGGGGTTTCATGTCAAGACTGGAGGCTAGCATTATGTTAGTGTTTTGGTTTTTGCTACTCCATGCATCTTTTAAAGCAAATGCTTAGCCAAACAGAAAATTCAACAATTAGAGCATTACAGTACTAATACACCCCAGTATGGCAGCCATTTTCCTCTTTCCATTGCTGCTCGGTATCCGTTAAGTACCTTCTTTAGATGTTTTCTTTTTATATGAGAACTTCTAAAAGTGATAGTATATTAAATCATTTTATCAGGATAAGAGTTGTTGTGGCTTTGTTAATAATCCCAATTTATAGCACTGTAAGATTAGTTTCTTTAGGTACAAAATGTGTAAGTTTTGGGTAGGTAGGCTGATTTTTGATAATAATGCGTTCTTCAGCTAATAGTAGTTCTATTTAAAAAAATTCCCTGGGACCTGATGCTCATTTAAACCATTCAGGAATGTTTGAATGCTTACTGTTGGATTTCTGGTAGCACGGGCATGAGTGAGTGCCTTGCAGGTAGGACACTTATGGTAGCACAAGGCCTGTCTCATTGGGCAGCCTGTGTGCACTAGATCATATACTATAGAGCGTGAAACAGTCACAGAGAACATGTGATGCATGATGTGGCATCTTGCTACTCCCAGCCAATTACTACTTTTTTACAGCTATGGCCTCATAAATCCAGGTTCAGAAAGACTTAATAAGGAGGTTAATACAAAAAAAGGTACAATCTTCTGTTAAGTTGAATGAACACTTGGATGTAGAAATTGAGTTTGGGTCTCTAGATGAGTGAGATATTAGGGAGAATAGGTTGTGGAAAAATAAAAATAAAGAGAAAGCAAAGTTGGAAGTCTTTGTCCTCCTTTAGAGTTGGTCAAAGCACCACTGAAGCAGTTTGCCTCGCAGCGCGCTGGTTGGTGTCAAAGGAGTTTCAGGCTCACCCGAATAAGCAGACAGATGTTTTTTGGATGTCTCTAGTACGGATTAGACTGCATATGTTGAGTATGTGTTTGACGTTTATGATGATGAAGATTGTGATTGAGATGGCAATAGGAACAAACCTGCACAGTGAGCAAATTGATTGTGAAGGAACCAGAGGGAAATGATGCATTCTCTGTCCTGAGATGATTCAGCATCCAAGAAGTGCAGACTGATGGCTTTTAGGTCACGTAGCAGAGTACTTTAATCTTTGGATTCACAGGCCTTTGGATAAAGAGGCTAAATTGGTTATGCGGGCGGAACGTTCACACTCTGTGATTGACAATAACGCTTGTGCCAGCCCAGACTTGGACCCACATCTGATTAGTTTCGGGTTAAGGTGGGTCCTGGTCCTATAAATTGTTTAATGAGGGCATTAAAATGGTGCCAAGATGGGCCTTTAGATGTGATAGGCCCTCTCACACAAACTGTTGACATGGCTGAAGAAGCCAAATCAAATGGAATGTCTGTTGTTTTTTAGGTTATGCAAATGCCACTTAAATTGCAGAGAAGGGAAATGCACTCCTAATGATGATTATCTGTAAATTAGGAAATTACGTAAAAAATAGACCGAGTGAGGACCCAAAGGCTCTACTTTTTTGGAGATGAGGTAGTGAAGGGTGTTGGCAAAATAGTGTCAAAGTTCATGGTTTTAGACAAGGCCCAGGCATCACTCACAAGTGTGTTTGGCGGAAGGCTTTTTTGACGGAGCTGGAGCAAGGAAACATTTCTGTGGCTTAGTGTTCAATAAGTCCTACTATCGGGCACAAGGAAGGGAGCCTTTAGGGTCTTCCTGTCAGCCTTTGGTATCTTCTCGCAGTAAGGGAGATCAGGAAGAGCAGGTCATTAGTCTACAGGAAGAGCCCAATAAATGCCTAATCGAAAGCAAGGTAAAAAAAACGTTTTTTTGTTTTCTTCCTTTCAAAAGTTAGGGAGACTGTTGCCACATTTTTGGGAGAGATGGAATGGATTGATGAAGGATCAATGGGTCCTTGGTGCAGTAAAAGGTTATGTTACAGAGTTCACAGATCTTCTGTATCAGGAGCAGATGCCAAGATTCTGGTTTCACAAGATCACAGTTTGTTAGTGAATTTAGAAGTTGAGGAGACGCACCATGTAACGAGGGCCAAAGAAATAGCACCTTTTGTGAGCACAATCTTTCTGGTGCAGGAGGATGACTAAGGTTGGTGTCTGCTGATAAATATACGCGATCTCAATTGGTTTGTGTAATACAGATGTTCCAAGATGGAGGGAATCCATCTGTTAAGGGATGCTCTTCAGTAGAGAGATTGGCTGATAAAGTTAAAATATCAAAAAGATGTTTACTTTGCAATTCTGATGGCGGAACAAAGCTGGAGGTATCTACAGTTCAGATGATCAGAAGTCCTGTTTCAATTTTCTTGCATTTCTTTTAAGTTAGTCTCAGCTCCTTGGGGTTTTACAAAGATGTTGAGACCTGTGGCAGCTTACCTTGGAGACAGCGAGAGAGAGGGGTGCATGTGATTATGTACCTATACGATTTCCAGATTAATTCTCAAGATCAAGTATTGGAAACAGACTCAGGCTTGTGTGAATGGGGAGCTCGGATGGATCTACAGGACACAGGAGCCAGATGATCTCTGGAGACGAGGCCTTCGCACATCAGCTGTTTGGCGGTAAAGGTAGTTCTTTATGCTCTGAAGTGTTTTGAGAGAATATTGGGAAGTTGCAGTGTTTTGTTTTAATGGACAGTGTGTCAGTAGTACAGTATAAAACCCATCTGAGAGAAAACAAGTCTGGAATTTGACAGAGGTAGCCAAGGAGTCATAGTGTTTGTCTGGAGCAAAGGATAGGTGTGAGGGCACAATATTTTTCAGGCCAGAACAACCTTGTGGCAGATAGGAATTCATGGTATTTAAGAGACTACAACAATAGAAGTGTCTATCTGGATTATTCAGAGGTTGCAGATGCATTGTAGATCTTTGGAAGTAGATCTGTTTGCTTGCACATTGACAAAACTGGAGAGGTTGTTCAGTTAGAGCTTGTTCCAGAAGCGGAGGCAGTGGATGCATTCAAACAGATTTGGAGAGATAAAGGGATATGCCTTTCCTCCTTTTACAATGATTCAGAGCGTTTTATTCATGATGAGTAAGATAGCTGTCAGGTGGCGTTAAAGACTCCCTTTTGGGTTAGCTCAACCGTGGTTTACAGGAGTGATATAATTAGCAGTGGAAGTTCCTTTCTTGAGTCTGTGGGCGCCGGGTGTATTAGTTGGTCCTGGCATGGAGGATCATCTTTTAGTGTTCAGTGGATTCCTGAACTATCTTGTTTGGAAGATCTCAGAGGAGAAACTCAGTTTGAAGGTCTTTTGAATGAGTCCCCGTTGGTTCTCTGAGAATCTTGGCCCAGGGAACAAGGAAGCATTATGTTAAAGCATGGAAGACCCTTGTTTATTTATGCATGGAAAAGGGGCGTGGATCCCTTAGAGGCTACTGCAGTGGAGTTATAAAACAATTCGGTCTGAATTCTTTGGTAGTTTAGTTGGGTCAAGTGTTAAAGATCAGCAGAGGCAGCAGGTCACAGATGATGGATGGGAAATCAATAGGGAAGGATTCCTTGGTTTGCAGAATTATGAAAGGCATCAAATTGTGGAGCCCTCCCAAAATGAGATACAGCTTTTTATGAGGTGTTAATTTGATTTTTGAAAAATTGGAGAGTTTGCCTTAAAATAGGTTTACATTATTGCATCAGTTGTTAAGCAAGTTGACAACTTTTGTTATACTTAATTTTTCCTTCAGAAGATTTGCTCATGCTAAAGTGGTAGAGGTAAGTAATCATTTTTACAGGCATGATGGGGTTTGTTTCATATTACACAGAGAACGCAAACAATGTTATGTTCAGTGTTTTACCCAAAGTTTTATGAAAATCCTCTGTTTTGTGTGGTTCAATGCTTAAGAATATGTGGTCTAAATGAGTGAATTTTTAGCCGGGGGGGGTAGATTGATTCAGTTACTATTATCTTGTGTCAGACCATACAGGCATGTAGTTCCCCTACTACGGTCAGATGACCCTAAATTGCAATTCAGTAACCCGTTACCATATCAAAATTTGGATTTGCGACTTCTACCGAATCGGTATTTGGAAGGGGAATGTTTAGGGCGTCCCTTAGAAATTCGTAATGAGATGTATTGTTTTCCAACCAAAATCTGATCGCAAAACATTAATATTTTACTGACTACACAAATGTAGTGATAACCCATTCGCAAATGGGAAGGGGCTCCGCAGGGACTGCTTCCTCTTCTTGAATGCTGACGATAAAAATGTTTGAGTTGGCAGGGTAGTATTAAAAGTTGTTACTTAAACTTTGAATTTGTTTTTTTAAATGCGCCCCATTTTCTTTTAAGAAAAAGAGTATGCACTTAAATAAAGATTGCTTCATTTAAAAGCAATCACAGACATGGTGGTCTTGTGACTGACTGCGGCAGTCCACCATCCCTGTGATGGCAGCAAATCGTAGTGGGTCGCAATTTGTGACCTACCTCATTAATATTTATGAGGTAAGTCAAAGTGCAACCCACAATGATTCAATATTTTGTAAACCGACCTATCAGTAAACAGGTTGGTTCACAAAATACCACACTGGTTGCAAAAATACTTGTCGCAAATTGCGACCATTATTTTGCGACCAGTGCTCCCTACATCTGGCGTTAGAAGAGATCCTTGTTAGGTCTCTTTAAGATTGTCTGCCGTTGACATATTTGTTTCATTATGAATTTTTCTCCTTGTTTGGCAGAAGAACAGTGAGTCCAGTTTATTATTGATGAATGAATGACGTAACCTGTTGAGAATTTAACTTTCAAACACTATTTATGCTGTAGTTAGTGCCTCGGAGCAGATATAAAGAGGAGGATGGTTGCCAGGCTGGAGTTTATAATGACTTTAGTGTCTTAATTCTGCAAATTTTATTTTCGGCTAAAGGTTTACTTTAAGAAGCTGTTTGAAGTAGCAATAAAAAACTAATGCATATTGCTAACCTCAGAGTTGTTAATGAAGTCCGGATTCTTCCTACATGTTCCTTTAGAAAATCTAAATTACCTTCCACTGTTGTAAGACACATATGCTTACGTTTGTGCTGAATAAGTAGATTTGTGCATATTGTTATAGTTCGGTTTTTTTATAGGTTAAGGCCAATTTAAGTAGTTCTTTTTATCTGCTGGGCAGATAAACTAAAACACTTGACAAGATCGCACTAGCTGTTCACTCAGATTCTTTAAAAGCCTAAAAGTCCTCCTTAAATCTCTTTTGCTGAAGAATAAATTTCATTCGAAATTGAGAAAAAAAATCGAGCATCACGGTGAGCAAAATTCCTAAAATTTAGAAAGTCTTTGCATTAAAATAAGAGAGGTACGTTTTAAGTAGTTTTATTAGAATGAATTGGAATGTATTTTAAAGGAGAAACCAATTATATAATTAGATCCATTCCCTGGATATGACCATCAATTCATGCACAAATGGTTTGATATGGAAGTTCTGTGTTTGACTTAGAAAATCTATCCCACCCTACCCTGCCCTAATTAGCCCTCATTTCACCCACAGTGAACTTAGCGAGTATGCAGTTCCATTGGACGTGTACTGTGTTTCTCTTTGTCATTCATCAGTATGTTGCTGTGAATTATTGAGGGTGGCTACTTTCCATTTGGGACAGGCTTTGCAGTGATAGACAGTGGTTGCAGCAGAATTGATAGTCCAGGCGCACAGGACATTTTACGTGTAACAGTGAGAAGACTGTCTGGCTCTCTCTGGCTTAAAGTGTGTCCAGTCTCCAAAACTGTGTTCCCTCTCATTTATGTGTGGGTCATACATGGAGCCTATGTGTGTGTGTGTATGTATGTATGTAGTGTGTGTGCCAGAGATGCATCAACAACGAGGATGTTGCTCAGCAGGGTCAAAATCACCAAGATTAAAATCCATTGTACACAAGAAGCCTGTGCCGTATTTCAGTGAGGGTCAAACACACCTTTTAATATTCTACTTCTTAGTCTTATCTAAAGAGCCTAGGTACCAAAGAGGTCTTATCGTGTTTGAACTACTTTTGCACATCATGGAAACTGACCCATAGTTAACCATCATCCTTATTCTATAAATAAAAAGGAAGGAAAGGGATCGCATGAGCCCTTAGTGAAATTAGGTACAGCCTGAATCCCTGATGTGGATTCACTACAGTGTGAATCAGTGACCTCAATTCCACAAAGATGAACCGCCTACCAGCTTAATCAAATATACATGATATCAACATGGCCTTTTTCTCCGTTGCTGGCTCCTTCAACTGCTGTCCCTACATGTCAAAGTCACACTGATGTTGCCACCTTATACTCCCTGATTGTGGTGTCCGTCAGTAACGGGAAGTATGTATTTCAGAAGAATGGGTTCTTGATCTGTGCATTCCATTGTTCTTGAAAAATTGGATTAATAGTTGTCCGACAGTGTTTATTTTTGTATGTTTCGAAGTAGGTGGGAATATGATAAAAATATTATTGGAATCAATCAACAAATGAGCAGCAAAGATGACAAGCTACTGCACAAATTAGTTTGAAGATGCCTGCATCCAAGGGGACCCCAGTTACTGGTGAAGCACCCTCCGCTTTTGCCAGATGTGCCAAAATATGCTCGTTGGGTTGTCCAGGAGCCTAAAAGAGGAAATGTACTGCATTATCTCTTTTAGAAAAAAAATTCCCAAAGAAACGACAACCAGAAGAGTTCATCTGGACCTAGGTAGACGTGTCTGCAATTTTGCACAAGAGACAGATTCTCTCCTCTCTGTAACCGTGAATAGTAGTTTTGGCATTACCAAAGAAGCACAAGAATCCCTATGCCTAATAATCTCTTAGGATTAAAATCACTACAATCTGGGAGCCTGTTTTGACATATCAAGGAAGCAAAATAGGGGTCTAAAACATCCCAAAAATATTTTTGGCAACATGTCTTACTGCCTTACCATTTAAACACTATCCCACTAAATGAATATTGATTCCACCCACTCTGTGCTAACGTCATCCGGAGATAGCAGAACAAACTAGTTACAAAATAGTTAACTATTGTGAATAAATGCAATAGAGCAAGCAGGCGGAAGAAACCGTGACTATTGTACCATTACTGACCCATGCTAGAAAATTGCCTTCGACATTCTGAAATACATAAACCTAACTTTACTTGACTGTGTGCTGCAGAAATAATAAACCGTGAATATACAGGGTGAGCCATCCATTTTGAAAAAGATGGCGATGAGTCCTAACAAAGGCCTAGGTAGCAGAAGCTACATTTTCCTGGCTTTAACGGGTCACAGCAAAATTGTTTTAAAGGCAATAGCATCATATATGTGTACAAATGTGAACTTGAGCGCAGATCCACATTCTGCATAACGCTTATAATGCACAATTTTATTAAATGCACAAAAACTCCCACAGCTGTCTGCAGCTTGGAAGATGATTCTACGCTTACTAAGCTACCTAATGCACAGGGAGTTTTACCTAGGAGGAAATATATGATCCTGTATGGGCCTGTAGTTACTGTGTTGGCATTTCCGAGTTTTGGTTTGTAGAAAGTTTCATGTTTTGGGAATGTAGGGGGCAGTTTTACAAGGTCCCTTTCAGAAATCATTGCAAACATTTCACTTGGAGTGGACAGGAATGTCCCCTGCATGGGAAATAGATGTGTTCCCATGACTCGAGTGCCTGACCTCATATCTGGTATCCTTTCTTTATTTTGACCCTGGCATCGTGCCAACCTAAGCTTGAGGTCTGAGGCCTAGCCTGTCCTGGGTTATGAGTGGTCCTGGATTTGTTCTGTGACCTGGAGGGTGCACCAGGTATACCCTCAGTTCTGAAAGAGGATTGTTGACCTGTCGGTGAGCTCATTACATAGTGCACTGGTGGCATCATACTGCCCTTGTTTAAGATGGAGGGTGAGGGATGTACTTCCAGACAGGGTGAGTGTATTGCTCATATTCCTGTAGCTGGAAGGACAAGACCTAGACGATGAAGTTGGGGGAATAGAGACGAGGCACTCTTGGTCAGCAAGGAGCTGCTGATTAGTCTTCCATAGCACTGACATTTGACAGACTGTAGACCTCTCACGACATTTTACCTCTGCTGTGGGTACTTCTGGATGAAGGCAGCCCTACCTTTAGAACCATCACTCTACACAAAGGCTATGTCTGGAGAGAATGC
Organism: Triturus cristatus; assembly: GCF_964204655.1. Lineage (NCBI taxonomy): Eukaryota > Metazoa > Chordata > Amphibia > Caudata > Salamandridae > Triturus > Triturus cristatus. The sequence continues at coordinate 236,866,424 of NC_140589.1, read as the reverse complement.
TAGAAAGAAGAACCAACCCAAGCCGGTCCTGTAGGTTGAAACAGTGGATCCACATCTTCTGTCTGTCAGTTGTACATAAATCTGGGACCCAAATGAGTTCTAGTTCCAAGTGCTGTATGGCAAAGGAAGGGAATGATCTTCAGAGTACTCTGTGCAACCAAAGCTTGTGTATGCCTGATAGCCAGTCACTCAGAAGTGAGAGGTACATCGCCTGAAGTCTGGATCTCTTTCTGGAGAAGCTGTGTTCCGAAGCGACTGCCTGCGTCCTGAGAGAGGAGGGGAAAAAAAGCTTAGGTATCCCAGGAGGAGTGATAAAAGGGGAGTGGCATAGTGCCCTCCTGGAGGATGACCAAGTGAAGCCTGAACGGGCACACAACTAAACATGGCTCTGCCCCGATGCCGAAGAAGGTCCAATCATGACTGCCGGTGTGCTGCTGCTTTCCCGAGTGTGCCGGCATGCCATTGGAGCAGTGGGCAGCTCTGAAACAATCTTTAACGGACTTACTCATCCCCTGAAGGGATAAGACTGCAAAGACTTGCAACTGAAGTTACTCCCATAGTGAAAGCCTGGGGAGGTAGTTTGTCAGACAGTGAGTGGGGGGTAGGGGGGTGTGCAGTACCTGACAATGCACTATTCAGAGACACTGGCATGTTGGTTATTGTAGTGTGCAGTATTGAGTGCAACTGTGAATAAAGTATTTTCTTTCTTGCAATGATGAGCAGTGGGCTGGACATTCACTTCAGTCGTTTGATTGTTGAGCTATGAGCTCCAACCCTTCCCCCCACAACCTACGTGAGAAGCCTAGAACTGCTCAACCTTTCTACCTGGAAAGTCAAGTGCAGAAAGGGTTTTACTTGACCCAGTTTGCAGAACCATAATAAGACTTACCCTGGGACATCAGAGGCAAACAACCAAATCTCCCATGGTTGCGGCATAGTAGGCCCTGAAGAGGGTCTTACAGGCCTAAATAAAAGGGTGTCGATTTGTAATTTCTTATTGGGGTGAATATGACATTATTACTTTGCAGGAATAATTTCTGAATTATGACTATCAAGTCTGCCTTAAGGGCAAGTTCTATCCCACAGTCTTCTTTTATTTGGCGCCAACAACACTGTGGAGTAGCCCTTTTCCTCCACAGTTCACTGCACTTGCTTGCCCTGAAAATCAAAAAAAAGATAAGGAAGGGAGGTTCCTGATGGTAGTGGGTTGGATGCACATCAGGAGGATAACTTTAGCAACTATGATTGCCCCCAAGATGGGACAGGATGCTGTTCTTCACAGATAACTCTCTTTGTTGGAGGGACTGCCGAAGTAGTAGATCAACCTGGTATCCTTCCCTCTCATTTGGCTGCCTTGTCGAAAGATTTAAAAACCTCTCAAATTCTCAATTACAACAGGAGAGTTATCAGTGGCGGGGGCAAGCATTTTACCTTCTTTTTCCACGTCCACAGAACCACCTCCAGGATAGCTTATAGACTTATCATTAATAGTTTACTTCAATCCAACTAGGACCCACATTTTCACAATATTGATTTCTGAATCTAAGTTGATTACTAATTTCCTCGCCCTAACCAGATCATGACCTGATGAAGGTAAATGAAGATTTCACTCAGCCAGGTTACAAGATTCCGTATCCTGCTCTGAGGTTTGCACTCAAATGGAGGAATATTTTCATTTTAACGATACAGGGCAGGTTGGTGTTCCAGGTATCTAGGATGCCTTTAAATCGGTCATGAGGGAGAAATACCTGGGGATAATGGCTGGTTTAAGTAAAAAACAATTAGGGTGCAAGAATTTGGAACCCTGGAAGCAGCCTTTAAAAAGGCAAAGGAGAAACAAAAGGCTAAACCCTCCCTAAATCTGTTTAACATAAAGTAACAAGAATGAAAAGGTCACTAATAAGTGATTTAATGAGCCTGTCAATAAGGCACCGCTGATATTGAATGGCAAAGATTCACCACATCATCTAGTTTTTTAGACCATTCATGTGTTAACTATTGAAATTAAATTCAGAGATATTTTTGTGGCACACTGTTGTTTCTTGTTAAAAAAATCTTATAAAACAAAAGTTAAAACATTTTTCACACTAGTGCAGCTTAATCTCTTTTTGACCTTTTACACATTGTTTTCTTTACTTATCTGCTTACAGTGTTTACTGGTAAATCGTAAATTTCCTTTTTAGGATAGTGTTAATAAAAGAGACATTTTATATTTCAGCGAACTACCTCCCGAGTTACACACTGTTTTTGGTAAAGATGAACTTGATGTGAAGTTTGAAGATAAGAAAGATGAAGACTATGCATTAAAGAAGCCCATGTTTTGCCCATTCTCTGGACATGGGTATAGGCTTGGAAGGTGAGAAGTCTGACATTATTTTTTACATTCCAGAGTCTGTTGGAGGTTTATTTCCCATGCCATTCTTCATTAGTGTTTGTGCAAGGATTTCTAATTGATATTTTTGGAGTTCTAATAAAATTGTTGTCACTTTGATTATTTTTATTGTTGTGCTCTATATATTGGATTTTCACCAGAGTGTTATGAAATGTGTACAAAAAAGCATAAAGGACATCAGAAGGAAAGTGTGAAAGTAGATAGTGAGAAATAGCTATTTCTCATGTACTCCTCTACCTGCAGACACCTTACCCCATGAATCTTCCCAGACATCATGCATGTGTCAGAAGAGTTGAAACAGTTCTCCTGTGTTGGCAGGTGGCACCATGTCTCCCACTCGACACCTGCATCTCCCTGGATGTACCATCACAAAGCTGTATTATGCTTAACCCCAGTGCTTTGACGTCAGTTCATTTTATTCCACACCCTTTAATGTGGAAACACAGTTGACCTCCATTTCTGTAACTATTGTTGGGGTTTTGACCCTCCACATGCCTCCAAGCCTGTTTCAAATTATGGTATCTTCTCTGCAGTGTATATTGATGGCCAGGAGAGAACTTCTTTCATGCCTGGAGTCACAAAGAGTAATAGAGTCGGCACCTTGCCAGGTCCCATTCCCTGGATGGACATAAAGCCTTGTTCCAGAGGAAGCCCTTCATTCCAAGGTCCAAACATGTATCAAATGTAGTTCTTCTTTTCATCTTTACTTTGCTCCCAGCTGTGGGACAGGTCTTACGGTTTTGCGGGCATGTTTCCAGACTCTGTCCTCTACATCAGCTTCAGATCCATGTCCTGCCTTTGTGTACATGAACCTGACACTGGTACCTGGCTTCTTGTCTAGTGGTTCTGGTTCCACTTCTGGCTCTTGGTGCTAATCCCCTTCAAGTGGTGGCATTAACCCAGACTTTGTTACATTACTCTGTCCTTCAGCCTTCTCCTGTGCTCCTTCAGGACCCAGAGTGCCTGGGGCCCATTGATTGTGCTCCTACCGTAACCCTGCATCTTGGCATTTTTGACTCTGCTGCTACTTATGTGCTGTCGAAGGCCTTGCATCTAGATTTGGTGATGACATTAATGTATTCTACGGTACCAGCGCTGGCTCCATTTTTTAAACACTCTGGGTTTGGCCACATTGTGGGCACATTGAACACGTGGAAGGTCGACTGTGGTCTTCTGAAGGGCCTTGTGGAGGCTTCAATCAAGGGCTTTTGTGCACAGATCAGTAGTGAGCGAATAGAAAAGCTCTCAGTCAGTCCAGAACTCCAGTGGTTTAAGTGCTAATCCCGAGGTTGTCTTTGCTCTTCCGTGGTCTCTTTGGAGGATTTCCTTCTTTTAAGGTTGTCTTGGGAAAGGTGACCGAGCTCTACACTTGTCCTTGCAAGTTGCAGAGATTTTGACTGAAATTCTCTAATCTGACTCCTTCATTTTAAAACCCCTGTTTCCTTTTAATGGGGCTCTTTGGAATGTGTTATGCCCACTTGGGTTAGGCTAGATTCTTTGCAGGTTTTTGACTATCAGTTTGCAAGTCATCATGGCCCAGCTCCAGGTGACCTGTCATTTATATCCTCTCATCCATCATCTGAGTTGCTGCAGCCGTGGGCCTCTGCTGTTACAGGAGTTATTGCAGGCGTCCTGGCCCCACCCTATGTTTCAGTGTGAGTTTCAGTGGATTGAATCTGTAGGGAAGACGTTGTTTTCATCGGCGAGCCTGGCTCTTCTGTCCTGCAGCTCTTTAACAAAAAAAATGGCACAAATGGTGGTTCATATTTTTTCAGTACCATGCGAGAGGAACAATTGCCAATGTTGTTTTGGATTTCTTTGGAGCAGCTTGACAACTTCTTAGGTCTAGTCTTTACTCTGTGGCTTGTCACAGGGCTGCTCTGTGGTTCTTCTTAGACCTGCTTGGTTGTGCTTCTTGAACTGTCCTGGAGATGTTCAGGGATCTATGTTGGATGCTGCCTTTTATCGTTCCCAACTCTTTGACAAACCAGTTTCCCTGGTCATAGATGGAATTACACAGAAATGCATCATTGACCAATCTTGGATCTTTGGAACCTACTGCAAGTGTCCCCCATAGGTGGAATGAGAGGTTCAGAAGCTTGTGCTTAAAAGTGTCCTCATCAGCTGTACATGCATACCCGTTACTATGGAGCATGTTCTTCCTTCAAAGGAGATTAAGACCTGATACTGCAGTTTTCCACTTCTTATTGCCAAGATTCCTCTGTCAAGCCATTTTAATTTCTCCTCATGAGAGTAAGTGTCTGAGGCAGATTTCCTTTCTTTTGATACCATGTCTTTGAGCCAATGACAGACGTTTTGCAACTTTTTGTTGACTTCCTTTGGTGTGTATGAGTCATGTCAAGTAAGAAGACGTCTGGGTTCAAACCGTGTTGTGCCTGTCACAGCGCCATGTCGGTCACGGACCCCCACTTAGTGTGTCTTAGGTGTCTAGAGTGCGACCACAACTCGAAGTCGTGCTTTGACTGCCGGACCATGGCGCCAAAGGCTTTGAGGGAGCGGTCCCTAAAGGTGCTCGCGGCCCGGCACCTCTCAGAGATTGCCTCATCGGTCCAGGTCCAGGTCTTGGTCGAAAGGAAGGTCTGAGCACCGCTCCGGTGAATCCAAGTCCTCTTCGTCAGGTAAGAGGCATAACAAAAACCACAAGAAGTCAAAGCATGCTTCGACTTCACCCCGCCCGTCTCATGACGCGGCAGAGAAACCTCTGCATTCGACGCCCCGCTCCACGGAGCTGGAGTCTGGGTCAGCTCTGCGCTTCCTTGCCTTTCCGGGTCCGGGAGTGACCCCCGCCTAGCTTAAAAAGTTTTATGATGCCATGTGCGCCATATTCGGGCGGTCTGACCCTGCCGGCGCGCCTTCGAGCTCCGCAGGCACAGATAATGGAGGTGTCCCAGTGAGTTCCGCGGCTCCAGCCACGGCCTCAGAGTGGACCCGTTCCCGGGTCCGAACCGGCACCGGTCGCACCTCCACAGTGACCTTCCCTTGCACTGCATCCAGCGCCAAAATCCTCTGAATCGCCGGCACCCACCGGTGGGACACACCATCCTCATACACGATGTCATGGAGCCGGTCGGGCATCCTCCTATGCTGAGATCGGTGCTGACGGAGCTGTACGGTTGCATGTCGTTCAACCTGCCTTATTCTGAAGGGTTAGGGCTGGATGAAGAGGATTAGGAGGGGGAGCAGGATCCCTTAGAAATTCAGCACCGAAAAGAGATGGACTGGTATGAGGAACTGAGTGATGCCAGTGGTTAGGACACCTCCCCAGACTCTGACATGCAGTCTCCACCTACCTTGGCTACAGAGGAGGGGGCATCATTTGCTATGGTGGTGCGTAGGGCTGCGGAAGTCCTGGAACTGCAGCTTCCTATGTTGGCCGTCAAGACTAACTTCTTGACAGAGGTCCTACAACCTGGGGTCTTCAGCTCGGAACCCTTGCTGCCTTTTAATGAGGCCTTAACGGACGTCCTTCTGTGCACCTGATCTGAACCCAGCACAGGGGCTCCTGTAATAGTGGGTGTTCAGACCACTGAGCAGTGTTGCAAAGAAAGACTGTACACATGACGTATTGCTTAAGTGAAATCCAATATAGGTTCAAGCAGCCTTGCATAAAATCTGCCACATCCATGTCATTCTGGCATAGTATTTTAATGTGTCTGATGACCAACTTTTATGAAGAATGCTACTTAAAAAAGGATAAGGTTCTCGTCGATCCGAAAATAGCAGATCATTTTAAAAAGCAAATTGTCTTTATATTCTGTAGATTCATTTGGAATGGTGATCTTACCAAAACCGTACTTATCTTTTTTTTATCCTAGTGCTACACCAAGCATTATTTCTGCTGGTGGGATTAATCATGATGAAACAGATGAAATCCACAGTCTTCCACCAGTGAACGTCAGTGATTCGGAACCTGCCACCCATGTTCAGATCTGGTTAGCTGATGGCAAGAGAGTTGTACAGAAGTTCAATACTTCTCATAGGTGACTACATCTCACAATCCTGCCTTATTGTCGGACAAAATGCAACACATTTCTGTATGTTGGAGGGTTGAGAAACACCTTTACAAATGTCTTATGTGCAACATTTAATAACTCATAATGTGTTAATCAGTCTTGAAGTGAACGTATATAGTGACAACATTTAGATCAGAAATTACATAATCTTGAAGAATGGATAGCCTTTATTGAAGTTTTAATTATTTGAGAGGCAGAATGGTTTTGTACCCTCTAAAAGGGAGATGCCTTAGTTCTTGCCCATAGACAAAGTAACCTTATGTGCCACTTGAGTTTTAAAATACAAAGAAAATGTATTTCTGTATCACGCATGATGTTTGAATGACTACAGCATAAGACAGGAAGGGGTTTAACTTGGTAAGTTAGTTAAATATCACTTAAAGCATAGTACAGCGAATAGACTGAGGATAGTGGGAGAAAGGAACTGCAGAAAGAGCCCTGAGTTTCAAGTCTATTAACAAAGTGGATATCATGTGACATAGTGTAGTTTGAAAAGATGGCTGGTCCACCCCTTGTGCAAGTGAATAAGGGAAGGAGGCTAATGGTTCTGGATTGGTATGGAGTTCCAGACCCTTACTGCATAATAGGTAAACACCTGAGGCCTGCTCTTTTCCTTCTGTACTTTTTGTTTCAAGGTTCGTTATAGTGGTGATGCGCTGTGTGTTGTTGAGTCAGTACTTATTTTGATCACCATTCGTTTCACAGCTTTGAATGCGTGTCTAGGGTCTTTGCTGGGAGGAAACGTACTCAAAAACTACACATCCAATTTTTTATTAAAGTTAAACATGTCGAAAAGGCAATTTGAGCAAACTTGTCCCAGTTGCTTGATATGCATTATATACATTTTAAACACAAGTAAGTAATTGCATTGAAGAGCAACATTTGGGATTCAAGAGCTTAGAGGAAGTTTGCCATCAAGTAAGCAATGCCGTTGGCAAGGAAGACAGCGGATGAAAGAAAGGTGCATAAAAGGCCATTGTGTACTTAATGTGGCTGACCGTGGTAATGCCAGTAAGGCTGGATTGCTGTGTTTTTGCAGAAAAACAAAATTATGATTCATTCACACCTCATTTATGTTTTTGTTTTCCCATAGGATAAGTCACATCAGAGATTTCATTGAGAGAGTTCAGGGAAGCCAAGGACGTGTCCCTTTTACTCTTACAACATCTCCTCCTCTGCAAGAACCCTTGGATGAGACATTAACTCTGGAGGAAGCTCGGCTTCAAAATTCTGTTCTTGTTCAAAGACTGCAGAAAACCGAAATCTTCACAACCTCTGGTCCCTTGCAGTTTTAAAGGCTTTCTTAAAATTAATTGCTGCTGTCTGCCTTCATGGCAGCTAAAAGATTATTAGAGGACAATCTGTCTGGAAAAAATGTTGAACTTGCCATGAAAACAATCCCAGTATTAACAATTTTGTCTTTGTAACACCCGCTGGAACAACAACAATTAACACTAGTGAACATCTGATTATTCACACTGTGCGTTGTCCACAAATCCTACACCCAGTAATTGGTAGCACGGTGCAAAGCTGCACTGTTATTTTAAACCATCTTCAAAGAGATTCATTGAAAGTTCTGCTGACAGTGATCGTGGCATTAGGGAAATTAATTTGGTGCTATTTGTGTTTATACTGTGAAGCGCTCAGCAACAAGATCTTTCAGTGAAAATATTCTGAGAAGACAAATGCAAACCAAAGAATCAGAAAAATAAGAGGACATAATTGGCAAATGCGAGAGAACATCTTTATTCTTTGCCACCAGAAATCAGACTTGACCGTATTTATATTTCGAAGTGTGTGTCCGTACTCCGTGTCTCCCAGACACGTTCCATCGTAGACTATGCATTTTCCAGGTTCAGCGAGAGCGAACATTGATTTACCTAAGGCACAGTCCCTGCACTCCTTCTCAAGTAGCCAGCAGTAGGTAGCTTGGAAGCATTATCCGAGAATTTTTCAAATTTATTCCACATCAAAATGTCTAGTCCCCCCCCACTTGCATTACTGGGGCTGAAGGAACAAGTTGTTTATGTTATTAATATATTTCTAGCTAAGCTACATGAGCTATACTAGATACTACATGGGCACAAGTTGGTTTCCTAAATGCCTAAGCCTGCTCGATGGTATGAATAAATCACACACACATAAAAAATACCGCTTAGATTGAAAATTGCCTAGATGCCGAAAGTCGGAAAGATAAATTAATTTAGTTTGAAAGTGTCCCATATGAAAACGGTGTATGTGACAAAAAAAGACCGCAGGTCCTAAGAGAAGATCAAATTAATGCTATGATAAATATTGAGAAGTGTTTTATGTTGATTGATTTTAAATAATCCTGCTGTGTTATTAGTTGGGATCTACTCTTTCGATTTTTTTATTCACTGATGATTTGGTCACTTTTGGAATAGTTTGCTCATTTGATACAAGGTGTCATAACTAGGTCTATTACATTTCCAAGGATAGTGAGCTTTGTTATTTCTTTTCCGATATGCCTAATACAGAGCTCATTCACTGCTAGGATATGTCTGAAGTGCATGGCATTCAGGTCCTACATTCAATCAATCAATCACGACATTTGTAAAGCGTGCTACATACCCGTGAGGGGTCTCAAGGCGCTGGGGGGGAGGAGGGGGAGGTGCTGCTATTGCTACTGATCGAAGAGCCAGGTCTTGAGATGTCGTCTGAAGGCTAGCTGTTCCTGGGTCTGACGCAGGTCTGTGGGGAGAGTGTTCCAAGTCTTGGCGGCGAGGTAGGAGGCGGATCTGCCGCCTGCGGTGGTTTTCCGGATGCGTGGAACTGTGGTGAGGGTGAGGTTGGCAGACCGGAGGCTGCGGGCGGGGGTGTAAAAGCTGAGTCGGTCGTTGAGGTATGCTGGTCTGGCGTTGTGTAGGGCTTTGTGTGCGTGGATGAGGAGTTTGAAGGAGATCCTCTTGTTGACGGGGAGCCAGTGCAGGCCTCTCAGGTGGGGTGTGATGTGGCTGCGTCGGGGGACGTCGAGGATCAGTCATGCTGAGGCGTTCTGGATGCGTTGCAGCCGTCTCAGGAGCTTGGTTGTTGTTTCTGCGTATAGGGCGTTGCCGTAGTCCAGTCTGCTGGTGACGAGGGCCTGGGTGACGGTTTTTCTCGTGTCGGAGGGGATCCATTTGAAGATCTTGCGGAGCATTCGGAGGGTGTTGAAGCAGGACGCGGAGATGGCGTTGACTTGCTTGGTCATGGAGAGGGCGGAGTCGAGGATGACCGCTAGGTTGCGTGCGTGGTCGGTGGGTTCTGGGGCTGTTCCTAGCGATGTGGGCCACCAGGAGTCGTCCCAGGCTGATGGGGTTGGGCCGAGGATGATGACCTCCGTTTTGTCTGAGTTCAGATTTAGCCTGCTGTCCTTCATCCATTCGGCGTCGGCCTTCATTCCTTTGCGGAGGTTGGTTTTGGCGGTGTGGGGGTCTTCGGTGAGGGATATGATCAGCTGGGTGTCGTCGGCGTAGGAGATGATGTTGAGGCTGTGTTGTCGTGCGACGTAGGCGAGTGGTGCCATGTAGATGTTGAACAGCGTCGGGAAGATCCCTGTGGGACGCCGCAGATGATCTCGGTGGTCTTGGATTGGAAGGGTGGGAGGCGGACGCTCTGGGTTCTATCGGAGAGGAAGGATGTGGTCCAGGCCAGGGCCTTCTCCTGGATTCCGGCGACGTTGAGGCGTGTTGCTAGGGTGCGGTGGTAGACCGTGTCGAAGGCTGCTGAGAGGTCCAGGAGGATGAGGGCGGCAGTTTCTCCTTTGTCCATCAGGATCCTGATGTCGTCGGTGGCGGCGATGAGGGCGGTCTCGGTGCTGTGGTTGCTCCGGAAGCCGGACTGGGACGGGTCCATGATTGTTGTCTTCGAGGTAGCGGGTCAGCTGTCTGTTCACAATCTTCTCTGTGACTTTCGCCGGGAAGGGGAGCAGGGAGATGGGCCAGAAATTCTTGAGGTCCTTGGGGTCCGCCTTGGGTTTCTTCAGAAGGGCGTTTATCTCGGCGTGCTTCCAGCTTTTCGGGAAGGTTGCTGTTTTGAAGGAGATGTTGATTGTCTTCTGGAGGTGGGGTGCGATGGCTGTGCTGGCTTTGTTGAAAATGTGGTGAGGGCATGGGTCAGATGGGGATCCGGAATGGATAGAGTTCATGGTCTTGCTGGTGTCTTCGACGCTGACGTTGGACCAGGAGGTCAGACGACTGGTGCGGGTGGGGGCCTGCGAGCTGGTAGTCTCGGCGGTGGGTGTGGGGGTGTTGGTGTTGAAGCTGTCGTGGGTGTCAGCGATCTTGCGGTGGAAGAAGGTGGCCAGTGAATCGCACAGGTCTTGTGAAGGTGGAATGTCGTTGGTGTTGGAGCTGGGGTTGGAGAGTTCTTTCACGATGCTGAAGAGTTCTTTGGAATTGTGTGCGCTGTTGTCTAGGCGGTCCTTGAAGGCGGTCCTCTTGGCGGTCCTGATGAGTTGGTGGTGTCTGCGGGTGGCGTTCTTGTGGGCGGTGTAGCCAATCATAGGCGAACAAAGTGATCACAAAGTGATCACAAACTGGAACCTAGGCTCATCAGGTGTTGGAGACGCCGAAAATCTTGCCTGAGCCAGTTGAGTTCAGTTTGTGAGAACACGGGAACAAAGAACTAAAAGCATAACGAGCAATTGACAAATGAAACAAGAACACAAACATCAAGCAAATTTAGCATAATCATGCAGAGTTTACCCTATGGGTGTTTGGTTTGCAAGAAGTCACATGGAAACCCCATATTCGTGGAGAGGATCTTAGCAGTGGCCAGAGCTGTTGACTCGGGAGCTAGGGATCCGGGTTTGCGTCTCGGCGTTGGCTCAACATCCTGTGATTCTGGGAAAATCACCCAGTCTCCCCCGTGCCCATCGGCAGTGCCTGGGTATCCTCACGAGTGAAAAGCCGCACTATATAAATTAATTAATTAATTAGTACAAATTAGTTTGATATAAAGACACACATTGTGGAACAGGAGTTGGAAACTTATCATTGAACCCTAAAGCATAAGGCTCCATCTGAAGGGTACAATCAAGGAATAAGTGGTTTTGTACGTTGACATATTATCTTGTCGAGCCGAAAGTAGTTTATACTTCCAGTCACAGAAGGGAGGCAAAAATAATGCAAACAAACACACCTCAGCACGAAGCATATTAGATGCAATCGTTTCCAGTCTGCTGAGTGAAGACGTAATGTAATGAGCACAGCTTACAAAGGTTGGCTTTTCAGGTTGTTGAGGGTAGATATGGTGCTGCCTGACGTACAGTAAGATTTGACTTAAGCTGTCCTTCTTCAGGTGCCCTAACATAGGTGAGAATATGTGACACACCATTGTTCACCCTAACAGCTAGATTACTGCTAGTTAGGACAATTGTGGTGCATTCCACTGATGAAAAAGTCTTAAATGCCATCTGATGTGGTGCGTCTATGTTATTCCCTGTATTCCCTGGGTGTTGCTTTTACTATAAATGTTCTTGTCATTCAGTGAAGGAGCGTATGTGTAGATATGTGTCCAATTGTGTTTCATGATTAATAATGTAATCAGTGAGTCCATCCTTGTTGCAGGACTGCTGTCAGTAAGTCCATCCTTGTTGCAGGACAGAGGGAGGTTTGGGCGGTACTGCTATGTTCTGTCAGTGCAAATTTTCTGTAGGGGTAAAGAACAACTTAATCTTCTTGTGTGAGTGGTTTGCAGCGAATGGTGATCTCCAGGGAATGTAATTACTGTGGCGCAGGCGTGTCCAGAAAGTAGTCAGGCAATTGCATAAAACGGAGTCAGATTTTTATTTTTTAAAAATACATTTTGAGCCATATTTACCATTATTTCACGCAGCGCAGCAAGCCACCATGCTTCGCTGGTGCCTTTTGGCTGCCGAGCGCAAATGCAGGCACCTTTGCACCATGATGAAAGAGTGCCTGCCTTGCAGGTAGGATTGTTTTTGTGCAGGAAGGGACACTTTCCTGCACAAAAATAATCCTCTGAGGCATTTTGCTCTTTCTATGTACACTGCAGAATGCAGCACACATAGAAAGATGAAAAAACTTGGAGAAATAGAGATATTTGGAGTTGTTACGCATCACCTGGGGAGGCGTAGCATTTTGAAGCATTCCCAAGTCTTCGTTCTACCAGCAATGGTGAATCTGCGAATGTGCCAACATTCATGGGTGGATGCATGGAAATATCCACGTTCCACCCATGGAAAGCCTCCCTCGGGCAGAGTAATGCAACGCAGAGATTTTCACTTTGTTGCGTTACTTCAGATTTATCAAGCCATGCAGGGCCACGCAAGTTGGCCATGCGTGGCTTGAGCTTGAGCCCCCTTGCGTAGTGCAAGGGTGACGCAAAACTGTTTAGAAATATGCCCCTTTATCTGCACAATTATCCCCTTGTTCTTGTATAAAGTATGTATGCAGTATACAGCACATAGATTTGTGATAATGCCAAGGTATCTTGAAACAAGACCAGTCTGCAAGAGGAGGTGGTGCCTACAAAAATTACACAATATTTGAACGAGTATAGTCAGACCCCCAGGATTTTGCGATTTGCAAAAAATCGCGAAATCTGCACTTTTGTAAAAATGCTGCAATTTTTACAAAAGTGCCTGCAAAATATGTTTTAAAAAAAATGCTGTTCACCCTCTCTCTACTGGCTCGGGGCTGCCACTGAACCAGTAAAGAGAGGGTGAGCAACAGGCCAACAGGCAGCAGAGGTGTTAAATGCCTCTGCTGCCTGCCTTTGAAATGCAGCTAGCCCCCTCCTGAGCAATTAGCCTGCCGCCTCACACGTTTGTGTGCCCCCTGCGGACTAACACCTAACCTTCCACGTCTCCTATTGTTTTTTATTTTTTTTACCTATTCTCGACCTTCTCTGCAACCACAACCCACTCCGCGCCCCTCCCAGCCCTTCACCCCTCCTGCCCTGCACGCATAAGTTGTCTGATGCCAAAAAGATCAGGTTTTGTATTGTAATCTGCTCTCTGGTATCAGACACCCTCTGGTTCCAGGCTCTGTGCTGCTGGAGTCTGCAAAGTTACAGACTGTGACATAGCACATTCTCCAGCAGTGACAGAGCACAAGCCTTTGGTATTTTTGTGGCGGGCACATTCTTTGCCCACTGCAAACATATCACGCATTTTGAAACGCACATTTTTCTTTTTTTGCCGCAAAATTTGCCACTCAAAGCCGCAAAATCCTGATGGGTCTGTATAGTGAACTAATTTATACCAGTTGATTACAAACTCTGATCGCTCTACACAACCACTAGAAGTGTTCTGCAAGTGCACAAACCAAAATCATAAACGGTGATAAAATGTGATGCAGGACTTTAGTCAGTGAACCAGACTTTACTTAACATCAATCTTTCTCTGAACTGGTCTTCACAAGCACCAAACTTCTTCCAACAGTGGTTTGTGCTGATTATGCAATAATACTGTAATAAGCAGATTTTTCATGAAGTTTATCTCTTGTCATGTAGTCCACAAGGGAAAATGCTGATCTCAAGATGTTGATTATCTGTTGTGTAACAAACTTGCGTGAAGAATTAAGTCTTGTTATAAAAAAAAAATCAATGCATCATAATTCTGGCAGTCTACAGTGGCAGGGCTATCCTTTAACTACTGCTGGACTAACTATCCTGCTGCTCATCATTGGACACAATTGACCCTTTTACTGTTTCCAAGAGGAGGTCCTGAACATCTTTAACCAATCAGTGCGGCAGCACATGAGATTGATGTCTTAAGAGCTGATGGGTAAGTCCAGACAACACAATTGTGCACTTGAAAATATTGTAGCAGCCTTATTCACCCATACTCCTTATGCATCTATTGATGGTCTCTGAGGTGACGAGTGCTACTCACTCACCCTTAACTATGCACATTTTATAAAACAGTCGAACGAGCAACCATTTTGTTTGCCTCCAGTGTTCACTTTATTGGCTAATTTTTATGCAAGCCTACAAATGTCTCTAAAATCATTTAGTCTTTTTGTGTAAGGTAAGATTTAACTTCAGTGGTGTTAGTGTAGACCAAAAAACGTCATTTTAAACATTTGAACAATATGTAGAAATTGAGTTGGGTATGCATTTAAAACAGACACCACTACTACTGCATCTTTGATTAGTCTTCTAGCGTTATACCTTGAACTATAACGCTGCTAACAAGAGAGTGGCTGCGTCTTTGTAGTTCCACTGTAATGATACAGATGGTCATTTCCAAATAATCTCACTGTGGTACTGATGCATAAGCTTTTTAGGAGTGCATTTTGTATTTGGTGAGAATTTCCTTGTACTTTTGTACAATAAAGATATAATCAGATCATCTGGAAAAAATGAGCTTTGCATAGTTCATTTAAAAAAAAAATCTAAACCTGCTGTTTAGAATTTGTTCTGATGTCACTTTGGGGGTGCCTGCACCAGTGCCTCAAATGCAGTTTTTTCCAGTTGACTTCTGAGTGGCTTAATTAAATCCGGTTTTATTTACTCGAAGTACTTGTGTATCTTTGGGAATGTAATAGATTTATTATAAATCAAGGATCAGTGTCGTATATCTCAGTAGTACTTCAAATGTTGTCATGTATGTAAGGCACATCCTCCCCCCTGTATAAGCAATATTTCTGAGTTTGTATCATAAGTATGCTCAACTTAAATGGAAAGTGTTTCTTTGGTAAAATGCTGAAGGTGTGGGTAAATCTGAGCTAAAACTGCAAACACATGAATAAATGAATGGGGAGGGCCACATACTGTTCTGAAATGTCATATAAAAACACTGATTCAGTTGGAAAATCCCAGCTTTGCAATATTTTGAAGGTATGATTTTGCACTAATTCTAGCTGACTGCCATGCAATTCATGATGTAATTGAGTGCCAGTTTGGTAACAAAAGGTTTTGGCATGGAATGGCACTATGAGTTTAGGTAGAGAGGGAATATAAGGTAGTACTGCATGTCTCTATCTCACCCTCTTATATTGAAGCAGTTGCCAGTGGTGAATGCATGGCCTTCCATTTCTTGGGAATATACGTAATCCTGCAAAAGCACTGTGACCTTGCAAACCACATATTTATGTTTGTGACAATATTTGTACTACTCAAAGATGCCTTGTTTACTCCCCTCTAGAGGTACATGTGGGCATAGACCAGCCTTGAAAGCAGGAGTTTCAGCATTAAATAAAACCTCAGGTCTTCTGTGTGGCAGTGTTACACAACCACACAGTCCATAATGCATGCTCTTTTATATGGATGTTCTGTTTCCTTTGATTGCATTTAAGTGGTTTCTACGAAAATATGATTGCCAATAAATATACTCTAATGCAAATACTACAGAATTCATATGTTTGTTGTGATGCCTCCTAATTGATTTCACTGAATATTTTTTTTAGATACTTTGAAACCCCAGTATACTGATTGACATGAACATCTCTCCTGTGATTGCTGCCAATTTTCTTGTGAAGTGTTGGGTGGGATGAGCATAGCCCGGCTGTATATATGTAGCATATCGGTCATGCGACAAGCACTTGACCCATCAACACCAATCAGACTACAGGGTCGTTCTTATGAATGGTATAGACTGCCGGGGCTCCATGGACAAGACCTCAGAGTTAGGTAGCAGCCGTAATCACCTTACAAATTATGATTCTGCCAAGGTCTCTCTGACCCACAACAATGGAGAGTTTGTGGCAGTATTCAGTATCAAAACAAAGTCATTTTCTATTCTTTTATCTTAACACTAATCCGAGCCCTTATATAAGGCCAGGTCTACCCTTTCACTGCCTTATACCTTAAATTTCCACTTCAGTTTGTACTTAACTTATTCCATGTATTCTGTTTTCAGGAGTGGTGATTTCAATGTACCGCCCTCTGTTTGTAAATTAACATTGATGTTATTAATTTTAATGTGGGAACACAGTTTTAGGGAGCCTAACCCACTACAAAGATCCTACATCTGATGGCTTAGACTGTCATTGAGCTTTTGCTCACTAATGTTCCCCATTTTTGACCCATACATGCCATGGATATATTTACACTACCCAATATAATTTGAACACCTCTTACCCACTGTCCATAAAAGGCCAGACAAAACTATCATTTTGTAATCTTTTGTTTTTAACATCCTTATGTATTGTATTATGTATTCACACATACAACATTCAGTGGTAAATACCTGTCTCTTACAACCTGCAAACAGTGTCCATTATATGTACTCTCATCATTCAAAAGATAATGTTCATGTGGGGTAATCGCATTGCAGTGCTCTTCAATCAAATCCCCCAATTTTACCCCGCCGAACTCCCCCATCCACAATTATCCCAAAAGGGGCTTGGGGAAGGGCGGGGGTGTCCCAGGGGCCACGCCACCCCCTAACCATCTTCCTCCAGTGAGGGGGCCATAGTGGCTGTTCCCTGTACCTGTTCTGACTCTCCATCCATAGGAGTGCGGCTCCCCCACAGAACTCCTGCCCGCCAAGCCTTCCCCCTGAGACAAATCTACTCAGGGTCCACCAAACTGCACAGTAGGTTGGCCCAGTTCATGCAATCCTCATCCGTCTTCTCATCATGGCCTGTGTTTGCCATCCAATAAATAACAAATCGCTGTTTAGCCAGGAGGAACCCCATTTGCGCAAACTGTCTCTGCATCCACAACCTCAGCCCAATATGACAACCTAAGGGCACCTCCAGCTCATATGCAGGAAGTCAGCCTGATCTGTTTTGCATCTGGGGCATTCGTGGGTTTGTTGAGGGTATATATGACGTAACCTCACAAGCATAATGTTGGTTGGTGCAAGGAAGGACCCAAAAATGCTCTAGTTTAAACCGGACATAATTAGATACCTCCATAAACTGGGTGCACGCTCATCCCCATTCACCGTCTGTCAGCTTCTCTTGTAGGTCCTCCTCCCAACCATGTTGCTCTTTCATAACTAGCTGCCACCTGTTTTGTTTTAATGCCACATAGAGCCTGGAGGCAGTCTTCACTTGGAATCCCTCCTCCAGTGTTACCGTCCGTATCCGTGAAGTCATTGAAAATGCAGGGAACCAGTCAATTTTTCTCTAATCTTCCTAGTAAATTTAGCAAAACACAAAATCTGTCCCATTCCCACATCAAAAGTCTCCTAGTCCTCCTAGAATGTTATACAAGTGTGTCCTGGAAATAGATCTCTTTGTGTGGTGCACCCTTCCTCTATCAACTACTGCAGGGACATCTCACATCCGATGCGTATAAATGTCTAAATCCATTCCAAGGAAAGGTCTCTGGCAAAGGGCAGTGCCTTCAAGATCCACCTCACCACCGATTCCCACGTCCTAGCCACTTGGCACATTATGTAAGGGCATTCAGTCAGTTGGCGTGCTCCTACCATATGGCAGACTGGTAAATTCTCGAAACCCCCTTCATCCCTGCAAGCAGTCTCTTCTCCCAGTTGTCCTCTGGTGAACACCAACGCACCACATGTTGAAGCTGAGTTGCCATATAATAATACAACTCCGGTTCCGGAAGACCCAGCACCCCCTTTCTCAGGATCCAGCTTGAATACCTCTAGACCTACCCTGCTCCTTTTCCCCACCCAAACCAGTGACACCAGCTGGCTGTTCAGTGTCTTAAATATCATATCATTTTAGCAACCACTTCTCTGCCAGTGGTAGCCAAGGGCAGGGTATTCCAAAAGCATACCGAGGCCTAGAGTCCATCCACCACTCTGTACATTAAAAGCTAACTGCTGTTGGGCTGTGTGCACCACCTGGATGTCCAAATAGTGAAACCCATCCTCCTCCCATCAAATTCCCACCTGTGGCAGCTCTTCCATCGGGACAGTGTACAGCTGGGCCTGAGGTCTCCCCAAATATCTGAAGCTCTGCAAGGAATACTGTGGTTGTGCCAACTAAAGAAGTATATCATCCACATATAACAGTACATGTGTGGTGTCCCTCCCACCTTCATGCCCCACTCGGCCAATGGCCCTCGCAGGAGAATGGCCAATGGCTTCACTGCCACGTCGAACAAGAGTGGGGAGAGTAGGCACCCATGTCTGATCCCCCCTCTGGATCTCCCAGCTGCTCGAAACATACGCTCACTTGCGCAGTAGGGTGTGAATATAACACAACAACTCACTGCAGGAACTTAGTTCCAAATCCTATCCTCCGAAGAACCTCCCTCTTATACCCCCAATCCAGTGTAAAAAAACCTTTTTCCATATCTAAGCCCAAAAGCGCGCCCTCAGAATCCAACTTTTGCAGTATATGGCCAACATGCGTTAACTGTTGAATATTCATCATGGTACTTTGTGTCGGTATAAACCCACGTTGGTCCTCGTGCACCATAGACCCCATTATGGGCTTGACTCTGTTGGCTAATACTTTCGCTAACACCTTGGCGTCCGTGTTTATCATGGACAGTGGGTAATAGGATCCTGGTACTACGGGGTCTCTGTCAGGCTTGGGCAACATTATTATCACCACCTCCCTCATAGACTGCAGGAGTTGGCCCACCCTAGGGTCTCCTGGAATACTTCTAGCAGGCGCACCGACAGCAGATCAGCAAAAGCGGATTCAAACTCTGGCAGGAACCCATTCACTCCAGGGGTCTTGTGGTATGGCAGGTCACGTATTTCTGCTCTGAGTTCCTCAACGGTATTATCCGCCTCTAACACAGTCAGGCTGTCATCAGGCAGCCTGGGGAGCGCCAGTACTGCCAATAATCTTTGAATAGGTAGTTTGCGACCCTGTCTAGGGCGTTTGTATTTCTCCGCTAAATATGAACTCAGGTAATTGTTTAACACCCTCTGAGTGAAGTTCATCATTCCATTTTCTCCAGCAAGCATCAAGATCATGACCATGGCTTATCTCCATCCCTACGCATCCACTGTCAGTAATCCCTCCATGGAAAAAGCTTGACCTCAAAAACAACGCAGACTGGTCCTCATTCAACCTCTTCATCGAGGAATCTATTCTAAAAACACTCTCAGCCTTAAATCCCACCAATCACTTCTCTGACCCACTCCCAGCATACCTCCTAAAAGACTTCATGCCTTCATGCCTCTATGGACCAGGATTGTAAACACCTCTCTGCTGCAAGGAACCATCCCAGACATCCTCAATGCTGGTCAGGTTTCCCCCATATTAAAAAAAACCATCGGCTGACCCAGCAGACCTAAATAACTATTGCCCTATATCCAACATCCCTACACTGGCCAAACTATTAGAAAAATGTGTTCACACGCAACTTACCTACCACATTGATCACTTCAACCTGCCCGATCAATTCCAATCTGGCTTTCAATCAGGGCACAGCACCGAATCTGCCATGACCCACAAAATTGACGACGCATTAAAAATACTGGACCAAAACAATTGTATACTAATCCTGCTGGACCAATCCTCCGCCTTCAACACTGTCAAACACGACAATCTATTAGACCTCCTGAAACTTAGAATGGGACTATCTGGAACGGTTCTCAACTGGTTCACTTCCTTCAAAATAGAACACAAAGATTCAAGACCAATCAATCTTTATCCAAACCCACTCCAGTCACTCGAGGAGTACCCCAAGGATCTTCACTCTCCCCGACACTCTTCAACTTGTTTATTGAACCACTCACCGAGCTTCTCAACTCATCAAAGGTCCAATACTACTTGTATGCAGACGACACACAACTACATTAAGGTACACTCACTTGAGGACATCAAGTCCCTCAACTCAACGCTCCAAAAAACACAGACCTGGCTGGCAAATAACCACTTAAAATTAAACACCTTAAAGGCAGAATTCCTCCTAATAGCGCCCCCCAGCCAAACAACCACCATATTGGAATGGATGAAGCACTTAACAGCACTCGATGGCCAACCGCTCATGTTCGATTCTGCCAAATCGCTAGACATACCTCTGGATAAGCTAAATATGCAGAAGCACATCAGCGCAGCAACTAAAGGAGCAAACCTTCAAATGAACACCTTAAGAAGACTGAAGCCCTTCATCCCAGCCATTGACTTTAAACAGGCAGTCCAAACTCTAGTAATCCCCAGAGCGTAATATGAGAGTGTCGCTCTCTGTGGACTTCCCAAATTAACGACAGCCCCACTAAGAGCATCAATCAACACAGCCGCCAGACTAATCACAGGCTCCAAAAGGAACTGTCCCATATCCCCGGACTTACATACCCTTAACTGGCTACCCTTTGATGCCAGAATCCATTTGAAAATCGCCTGTATGACACACAAGGCATTGCATCAAAAAACACCACGATACCTTGCAGAGAAATTAATACCATCTGGTGGGAACAGAACCAACAGGAGTTCTTATAACCTTCTACTGGAACCACAACGATTCACCAAGAAGAAAACTGCTCCTTCTCAGGGATGGCCCCTAGGATATGCCTTACCCATAAAAACAAGACAGAACCCTCACGCGGCATCCTTTAAAAATGAAGGGAAATCTATTCTCCTGGCCAAATTCACTTGATTTATTAGATGCAGGCTTGTAGATATTTGTTATGTTGGAACAGTTACCATTGTTTGACTATTATAACCAAGAATATTTGTATGTATATTTCAATTTCCTCTATCTCCTTTAATTGTTGTAATGCGCTCTGATACCCGCAAGGGTCTTGTCCGCGCTATATAAAACCTTCAAAATAAAAATAAATGAATAAAAAAATCAGCATGGTCCCTGTGTCTCCAATATGCTTTGTTAGTGCCAAAGTGCCCCTGATCGACCACCCTGCCTCCACCTCACATCTCTGCAAGCGGGCCAGTTCTGTTTTTTGGTCCTGGTGCTCCTTCTGCAGGTGAGACTCCCATATACTTTCCTAAGGCACTCCTACCTAAGCACTCCCTTAAGGGAATACCATTTAACTGCCTGAGTCGGGCAAAATACCCCTCCAGGACCTTAGTTATGTTGTCCAGAGAAACCGCATCTTACAGGGTCTCTCAGCAGAATTCATGTCTAGTGTAGTCCTGAGCCCCCAGACGTTCCAGGTGATAATCCTTGTGCTACCCCATCTACTGTCTTACCCTTGAACAGACAATCTGATCCAGTGAGGACAAAGCCCTGGACCCTATTTAACTCCATACTAGGCCTTACCAGCGCCCCAACATATTTTACTCCTCTGGATCTGTACCACCCTGCTTGTCCCTACTTTTTGACACAGGACTACTCCGGCTAGCACAGCACAATGCAACTTCCCCCATACCACCCTTGTCCAAATCTCCCCATTCCCCCCAGGTACACATATCCAACCCTAACAAAATGTTTCCCCTTATGGTTGCAGCCCATCAGTCACCCCCGCTCCCCCCCATAACTACACTGGAAACTCAACTGCTACTTATAGTAGCGATTGTAAACTGAACCCTATGTTAAGAATCTCACACCAAAATAAAAGAATAGGAGAGCACCAGTGCACCCTTAGCCCAAGGTGATAGACCTATCACCCCATAGCAGAGAGCAGGTCTGCCCGGAGTCCCTAACTTTAACTGATAGAGTACACCCAGTCTTAAAGAGGTCAAAAGGTGTCCTTTATGCTCTGGTTCGTAGTGGCTGCCTTCCCCTGTGCATAATAGAGATCATGGTGCCCTGTGGCTCCCCTTGCAAAAACCTACAGGCCCCCATTACAACACGGGTGTTGGTTGGCTGCCAGAAAGGTCTTCCGTTGGGACTGTACCATCCTCGTAGAATCTGGGAAAATCCCTACTGAGGTGCTATTGAACCTAGGGTCCCCTTTTGTCCTTCTTAACCACTCCTGTCCCTATAGTTAAGGATGCGTGCTGTCATCGCTTTCGGGGGATCCTCCGGTGGCAGCCGTGGCATCAACATCCTGTGTGCTCGTTGAACAACTAAAATGTTCAACAGGGGGCCAGGAGCTACGGTGCGCTTTAATCAGTCCTCTAGGAAGATCTCTGGAGCTAGATCCTCAGGCCCCTCCGGGAAAAGCCACAAAGCACAAGCCACATCTACCTTCTGCATCCTCCCCGCATTCCTCCAGAAACGCAGCCGGGCCCGCAAGAGTGAGAACTGGTGACCAAAGGCCTTCAGCCTCCTTCGTAAGACTATTCATCCTCCTTTCTGTCATCAGGGAGCATTTGTTGACTTTATCAAATCTGCTCTCAGCAGATTTATCTCTGTTTGGACTGCTAGATAGCCTCTAGTATTCTTGCTTCGGATGTCTTTCTAGTGATTCCTCTTTGTTGGACCTCAACTGCCATTTGCTCCCCCTGCTCTGTCTGTAAATTGATCCATTTTTGTTTGCTATGACACCCTAGTAGCGCTATCTTGTACCATCATGGAGCCCCATAGTTTAATCCCGCGGGGAGAAGCCAGTCCATCCGAGTTGCAGAGCACCTACACTGGGGCCTGCTGTTCTGTCTGGCGGGAAGCACCTGTTGTGCAGTCTGTCAACTTACACTTCCAACAAACTGCTCTTAGGCCTCTCCGCAGCAGAGCGAGCAAGCAAGCACAATCGCACCTGCCAACCCTGCCCGTGCCTCACTCAGGGCATTAGCCGCACGGATCCACCACACTGCACACACTGCACCAGCTGCACCATGTCCCTTCTGGGGGGGGGCAAAACCCCCTGCCCCCACTGAGGCAGGCATCTCCTTATGGCCAGTGGGGGCGCCTCTAGGAGCAGGGGGCACCTGTGATCCACACCTTTTCCTGGCCAGTACCAAGTCGGATCTGGGGGCCTCCCGCCATCGATGGTCTCCGCAGTGCCGTGCTTCCCCTTACCAGGCCTCTACTATTTACCCGCTGGCGGGACACACCATGATTCTCCAGGGCCAGGTGCAAGCCCTACCCACTACTCCGCTGTCGCAGGTGCCTGCCTCCGCTGTGAATCTCACACACTGAACGGCAGGTCCGACCTTCAGGCTACTCTTCAGGCATTTCAAGTTCCCAATACGGCCTGAGCACCACCAACTACCGTTTTGCAAGCACTGCATCCAGTAGGGTCTCCATGGGCAGGGTCTGTCCAACGCTACCCTAGATCACTCCGTACATCTCCAGGGGGGCCTCCACCACCGCGGCCCCCAATCATGGAAAATTGCCCCGCTACAGACACAGAGATCCACAGGATGTCGTAGAATCTGACAGGGGGTCCGGAGACTCCGCCTAGGACATGCTATCGGCCATCTTGTTGGGCCACGCCACCATAATTTTGGAATCTTAAATCAATTATCCTTTGTTTTTTGACAAAGAAATAAGAGAGGGTGATGGAGAGATGCCAAAGATGGCGGACGCTGCCTGAGGACCTACGTTCCAGGCAGGGCATGCCTTCCCTGGCCAACATTGTAGGGGTGGCAGGAATCTCTGCTCCTAAGCTCAGCAGATCACCCCTGGGGTGCCTCTCGGGTGGAGGTGAGCTATTTAACTCGTGCCGGGCACAAATTCTGAAGATCCTCAACGAGCGACCGGCCCAGAAACTTTGAAGGCAGAGAGGGTTGTGGCACCATGGCCTTGACCAGGGCAGAGTGCCTTGGCAGTGGGCGTAGCCTGCACCTGGTGGCTCATGTGTGGTGCGTGTGTGTGTGGCCCTCTCTGAGACTTGGATTGCCGACAGTGGTTCCTGAGGTGGCCGGGCTGGTGCGGTTCACCCACGTGTGGAGATGTCGCCCGCAACAAGACCCCAGTGAAGAAGCCCGAGAGATGCATATGATTGAGGGGGCTCTGTGCTTGGGCCCTGCTAGGTGCGTCCTACACTACGATGCCTGTAGGGAGTTCCTTGGCCCCCCTACCTCTCCAGAGCACCTGAAAGTAGTGAAATAAAGGATGAACCCCTGCACCACACTTAGAACTGCTACATAATTGCAGGGGGTGAAAGGAGGCCGTCCGCCCCATAGATGCCTGGCAATATGCACAGGGGACATTTTGTCTCGAGGAAAGCACGCTATGGATACTGAGCTGTAGACTCGCCCCACTGACCCTTCTAACATATTCCTCAACGTTGTATTCCCCGCTGCTGACAAACGGGCTGAATTTGGAGGAACCTGGTCTGTGACTAAAGGGGTCCTTGGGACCACTATCTAGCTAGAAACAGGAGACCAGCACCATCTACCCACATGCACTTCAGCAGCACCCCCAGTGGAGCCCTAGCCCACACATGGCAAAATGTAGGCAAAAAAAGGAGCACACCAGCAAAGATTTCCGGAAGCAACCCAGAAAGCAGTCGACCGTCATGACGTCGGTGATGGAGAGCAATGGGGTCTCCAACAGCTTAAGACAGTGCCTCCCTCCAAGGAACAGAAAATCACTAATGACTTTTTCTTCCAAACAGGAAATTAAAGATGAGATACAAACATTAAAATCTGCTCAGTGATCTTCTGGAGGTGAAAAGCGATATGACGGACTTGAGTAACAGAGTCGGGTTGCATAAGCAGATTGATGACTGCAAGAGGCTGCAGCAACGCCTACTAGCGCTCGGAGAACAACATATTTTCTTGAAGGAGAAATGCGAATACCTGGAGAATAGGTCACGTAGAAACAATATAAGAATAAGAGGAATCCCTGTAGAAGTGCTGCAATATGAGCTCCCCACCTATGTGCAAAATCTCTTCAAAGCTGTACTAGAAAATTCAGAGGATGTCCCCGCTATGCCTTGGCAGAATACATAGAGTCTGCCACCAGCTCTCCTTTCAGAGTGCCCCCCTGCATGTTCTAACCAGAGAACGCCCCAAGGAGTGGTAATGACGTGCCAGTAAAATAGTCTCTGTTTCTAACGGCTTGACTATTCAGCTTTTTCACGGCCTATCCCCAATTACGAAGGCTAAATGTAAATCTTTCAAGCCAGTCTTTAAAGACATACCCCACAGATGGGCCCACCCATTTAGACTTGTTTTTAAATGGGGGGGTTGGTTGCTCTTCTTGCGTCATTTGGAAAAGCACGTCAATCAATCAATCAGGATATATAAAGTGCAGCAAGTCACCTGTGAGGGTGCTGGAGTTGCTGGCTACTTTGCGGTGCTCTGTTAATTCGAACAATCATGTCTTGATTCCTTTTCTGAATTTCCCGAGTGATGCAGCATTCATGAGGTGCAGAGGAAGTTCGTTCCAGGCTTTGACCGCTGGATGAGAGAAGTAGCGTCCTCCGATATTGGATCGGTGGATACGGGGATGTTTGCGAGGAAAAGGGAGGCTGATCGCAGGTGTCTGGTTGGTTGGTGGAAGGTCATATGTTTGTTGATATATGCTGGTCCTTCGTCGTGCAGGGTTTTGTATACGTGGGTCAGCATCTTAAACTGGCATCTCTTCTGGATCGGAATCCAGTGTAGGTTCTTAAGGTGCAGGGTGATGCGAGTCCATCGGGGGAGGTCAAGGATGAGTCTTGCCACTGCATTTTGTTTTGTCTGTAGTCTCCTAAGAGTGTTACCGTAGTCCAGCCTGCTGGTAACGAGAGCTTGAGTGATGGTCCTTATGGTGTCCATTGGGTGCCACCTGAAGATCTTATAGAGCATGTGTAGCGTGTGGAAGCCGGTGGACGAGACTGTGTTGACCTTTTTCTGCATAGATAACTTGCTGTCCAAGATGATACTGGGGTTGCGGGCGTGGTCTGTCACGGTGGGAGAGAGGCTAAGTTCACCAGATCACCAAGTCTCGGTCAAGGCAAGCTGTTGTTCCCAAAGATGAGGACTTCTGTCTTGTCCAAGTTGAGCTTGAGACAGTTGTCGTTCATACAGTCGGCGATGTTCATCATACGTCTGTGGAAGTTGGTTCTGGTGGTGGAGGGGTCTTGTGTCAGCGAGAGGACAAACTGGGTGTCATAGGTATAGGAGATGATGCCGAGTCCGTGGGATCTGACAGGTTTGGCCGGTGGGGTGGTCATCCATATTTTGAAGAGGGTGGGGTTCAGGGACGATCCTTGTGGGACGCCACAGATGGTCTCCTTGGGTTCCGAAGTGAATGGTGGGAAACAAATTCTCTGGGTTATTCGGTGAGGTATGAGGTGATCCATTTGAGGGTGTCTCCCTGGATTCCAATCTGGTGGGGTCTGCTGATCAAGATGTGGTGGGAGACAGTGTTGCAGAAGGCTGACAGATCCAGAAGGATGAGAGATGCTGTTTAGCCACAGTCTAGGAGGGCCTTGATGTTGTTGGTGGCTGCTCTCAGGGCTGTGTCTGTGCTGTGGTTAGCTCGGAATACGGGATTGAGAGGGGTCCAGGAGGTTGTGATGTTCCAAGTGTTTGGTGAGTTGCTGGTTGATTGCCTTTTCAATAACCTTTTCTAGAAAGGGGTGCAGGGAGATGGGCCAGTAGTTCTTCAGATCTGCTGGGTCAGCGGATAGTTTCTTCTGGAGGGGCCTCACTTCAGCGAGTATCCAGTCCTCATGGAGGGAGGCCTTGGTGATGGAGGTGTTCAGGACTTTCTTGAGCTCGTCGCCAATCGGCTTGCTACCTAGGTTGAAGATGCGATGGGTCCATGGGTGCTCCTGAGTGTACGGAGTTTATGATGGAGAATGTGACTTGAGTTGATAGAGGGTCCCAAAGGATGAGCAGGTGTTAGAGGTTTGTGTTTGTGGATGTGAGCAGGTTAAGGCTGTTGGCGACAGAGGGTTGGGGTTTGAAGTTCTTGTGGATGGCTAAAATCTTGTTGTAGAAGAAATCTGCCAGGGTGTCACACAGTTCTTGGGAGGGGGTGATGTTGTCAGTGGCTGCGAGGTTGGAGAACTCCTGCATGATGGTGAAGAGCTCCTTGCTGTGGTTTGTGCTGGTTTCTTGCTTGCTGTTTTGAAGGTGGTATGGTCCTCTGTTGTTCCGCTAGTTCGCCACTTCCTTTCTAGTTGCCGGCAGTTGCGTTTAGAGGATTTCAACTCCACGGAGAACCAGCTGGCTCTTCTGGCCTGTACTTTGGGTTTGGCCACCTTGGTGGGACGATTTTCTCGACGCATTCTGTGATCCAGAGGGAGAAATTCTTAGCAGCCTGTTCTGGGATGGGTGATGTGTCTGGAAGGTGGGATTGAGAGCGCAGTTCGACTGGTCTCCTGATATTTTTTCCCAGTTTCTGTGTGTGGACATGGGGGGCGTTCTGCCAGTGTTGGTAGATCCTGAGATGGTGAAGTGGATGCTGTAGTGGTCGGCCCAGGTGAACTGTGATAAGAGGTTGTACTTGGATCTGTTGCCGGGAGTAAAAATGAGGTTGAGCATGTGGGTGGGTTCGGTGACAAGTTTTCAGAGGCCGATCTTGCTTATTCTTTCCAGGAGGTCAGTCATGTCAGTGATATTGAGGTGGAAATTAAGGTCACCAAGGAAGATGTAGTGCTCAGAGTCGATGGCGATCGGGGCGATGATGTCAGAGATGGTGCTGCAGGAGCTGGGACATGGTCCCCGTGGTCCGTATACGAGGATGCCTCTGATGGTGCTTTTTCTGTCGATGTGAATTTGGAAATTAAGATGCTCCATTATTAGGGTTGAGGTCGTCTGAGGAGGTTGTGCAGTGGACGGCGTACTTGTAGATAATGGCAATTCCACCTCCGTGTTTGTTGACTTAGCCCCGGAGTGTTATCTTGTGGCCTTCAGGTGTAGCGATATCTGGTGCCAAGGCATGGTTCAGCCAGATCTCTGTGAGGAAGATGATGTGAGGGATGAGATTGTGTCCCAGATCTCTGTGGCGTGTTTGCGAGTGTGCGGTGAGTAGAATGCATTGGAGTTGTGCTGTGGCGGTCTCGGTCGGCATGGTGGGTGCAGTCATGTTTGCGGTGTCTTTAGCGTTGTTGGTTGCTTCGGTGTTGCAGGTGAAGTGGCAGTGCTGGCAGGAGAACGGTCCTCTGGTGGTGCGTGGGGATGTGTGGCAAAATTGTTGTCGATGGGTCCAGGGCTCGGAGGTCTGTGGCAGTATAGCTGCATGGGGTAAAATAGTAGGTCTTCCAGCCGATTATGCTGAATCGATGTAACCATCTACCGAGAGGAAATGGAGGAACAGAGGCTGTTGGGCCTAGGTCACCTACAACAGAAACCACTCTAACCCAGATGACAAAAAAATAGTTGCTGGCAGAAAGAGAGCCCTGACACATCTCCAACAAGCTACTGCGGGTAGGGAGGCTCTTCCCCATGTGCCGGATCCCCGTACCATACATGATCTAGCCTGCACATGTGATTCTCCAATCTAGGCTTGTCTGTGAAAAGGTTATTCGACTTACTCCTCACTCATTGGCTGGGGGTGGGTCCCTTGTGGAGGTAGAGAGTGCGGTTTGTACCCCTTTTCTTCCTTTTGCTGTCTAGTGCTGGTATGGAAATCGCAACAAAGTTGCCACCACAATATGATGGCTATCCCTGGCCCAGCGGGCTTTGGAGTCACCACTGTATACTACTTGTTTGATTCCTTGTAATTTGATGTTCTTTGTTCATTTTTGAGGTGTTATTGTTTGGGTGGGTAACGGCTTGCTTAATCTCATGGAGCATGCCAATAATCACCCTTGGGTTGCACTATGACACCACAGCTTGAGGTGCTTATGCGCTTCACCGCAGCTCAGTGCTGCAGACCTCGTGGCGTTACTGCCACTATCACACACATACTGTGGTCATGCCCTAAACTTAAAGTGTTCTGATTGTCCATTTATACCATCATAAAAGATATTGACAGATTAGACCAGGTGACTAACATAGATTCTGTTCGTTGGACGTCTCCTTCGATTGCAGTCACCCACTACACTCCACACGGGAAAAATTGGTTTTACCCAATAGAGAACTTTAGCGGCAGTGACTTTGGCAATTGTTGGCCAACAAGAAGACTCTTATGACTTAAAGGAGGATTGAGACAAGTTCATGTTAATATGGGACCCGAGCTTCCACTATTTGAAAGAGAAAATAGAAACCTCACAAGACCACGAGCTCTAAGACTAATAGACTTGGAGAATCAATACAGTGATTGACCTCATTGTCTGTCACTAACTGCTCGTTAATACATCAGCAGTGCCCTGGACGAGCCCCACAGTAACCCATTGGGGGGCCCAGTGTTACTTCTGTTACGTTTTTTCTGTTATTGTTTTTCTCACCTGGTGGTAATGTCCACTTATGTGTTGTCCCATTCAAACCCAATTAAATACTATTGAAACATAAATTAAATAGGAGAGAACTGCTATAGAAAAATCCACGCATGTAATTATAGCTAATATGTCTTCTATCATAGCTAGAAATGTGTGAATAACTCCCAAACTTTGTATGTGGTACACCAATGGCCTGGTTAAATTTAGTACAATTATATGTGCACTTGCATTCAAAAGTAGTCCCCGGTACAGTTTTACAAAAAATATTCACAAGCCTTGGCAAAGTCAAAAGTAGGTAGTCAATGCTAGACCTATTGGCATTGGCATTGCTTGTCATAAAATATTACACTCTCAGTGCATGGCTTGACATTTGGGGCAGTGCGGCTGCCAAGTGGTGTACAGAGGACTTTCTGAGGCAGACTATTAATATTGCCCTGGATTTAACTGGAGCTCACGCCTTATGAAACTGGAATCACTCACGGGAGAATAACGCTACTGTAAACTTGCAAGACCAAATGCCCATTTGGGACTTTAGAATATGTCAGTGGCGCCTACTTGAGCGAGCCGAGGTCTTCCTAATGTAAATATGACCCATTGAGCATATCCTGAGTGAGACTTTGATGGTCGCGTGGATCCAAGTTAGTTTTTCTATGCTGGTTAAAATACAGTGAAGGGGCAATATATTGCAAAGGAATGGAGGATTCGAGGAGAACTTTATAGAAGTTCCTTCAGAGACCGGATTACAAAATGGATCAAATAAAGGGGCATAAAATAAGTGGTGATCACCTTCCCAACCTTAATATCTGCACATCTTTGCAGATTCTCTCTTCCCTTCATCATCCACAGTAAAACCCATGCAGATGCTTTTCCATGCACTGTATTCTAGAAACGCTGGTAGACGTCAGCCCTATGTCCAAATTGTTGGACAATGATGAGTGTGGAGCACTGATGACCAGACCGGAGGAGCAGGTAAGGATTTCGTGCAGAAGGATTTTGAAAATTAAAGGGTGTTGGACAGTGGAATGTGTGACGAAGGTGTAGCAAGCAGGGCAGTAGCTTATGAAAGACAAGGGTGAGTGAGGAACAAGAGAGGGTCAGATTGTGGATGATGTGGGCCAGGAAGGGCTGATAAACCTGGAGGTAGAGAGGCAAAGGAGTAGACAAAACAGATACGTGTGCAGGGTAGAAGACTGCACATGATTGGATCAGATGAGTGGGAGTGAATGATGTGGCATGTTGGGGTGGGACCCAGAGAAGCAGAAAGGTTTTGGTTAAGTAGGGGTGTGTCTGCGGAGGATACAAATTAGAGGGTTGTAGAGAATACGACATTGTAATGGATGACCCTTGCACGCTACGCCCACATCACCTGCAGATTTATCGTGTTGGCCATCTTTGGACCACCAGAATGATTCTGGAAACATTTATTTAGAAATACCAATCACTGTAGAAGCATTGATTGGTATCTCTAGACTTCCAAGATGCGCATTTCTACATTCCCGAAAAAGTGTATCACAGACAGCATTGTGGT
Organism: Triturus cristatus; assembly: GCF_964204655.1. Classification (NCBI taxonomy): domain Eukaryota; kingdom Metazoa; phylum Chordata; class Amphibia; order Caudata; family Salamandridae; genus Triturus; species Triturus cristatus. Next base: position 236,835,516 of record NC_140589.1, on the reverse strand, counting down.
TGCTTTTGATTTGAGATAATTATGGAATTGTAGAGCATCCATTTGACTTTTGGCAGCACTGGGAGTTTCAAAAGATGCGGGTAGTTGTGGTGGGTGCACCTTCTTTGACAGGGCATTCATCATTGGCCATGCCTAGGTGATCAAAGTGGGCTCCCCTCAGTTTTCTCCAAAATAAGACAATACTGTCACTCTTTTCCAGGTTTCAGTCAACGAAAGCAAATCTTTAATTTTACCAGCACAGAATCTGAAAATTCTTTGGAACAATCCTAGCTAAGAGGACAGTTGTTGGTTTTCCTCTGCTATGAACACTCTAAGGATGATCTCTCTTTTCACACAAACCATGTCTGTCAGTCAAGGTCTGTGTTACATGCAATGGATCCCAAGTCATCTTGCAATTTCCGTGTCCCTCAGGCTACAGCTATTTATCCTGAGCTGTGCCAAAGATGGATGCTGCTCTTGCGAGACTGGCTCTTCCTGCGGGTCTTGCAGCGATCTATAACGGCAATTGTTGCTGTAAGACTGTCCGTTCCTACAAGCAGTGTCAGTTGCCCTATGAGTCTCCCTCTATACAGACACTTGTATCCATGGTTGGCTGAGGGTGATCGTGGAGAGGATTACATAGCCGAAGGCATAAGCGCAGATGACTACAAAGGAAAAGCTAGGACTGGATTGAAGGCACCACTGGAGCACGACCAATGAGGACACTACAGGTGTGACTAGAGGAAGAGTGGCACATAAAGACCCTTGTGGCACCAAGAACTGTTGTAACCGATATTTCTTTTGTGGGTGTTGATGTTGAATACAAACTAATGCTAGATGGTCAGTACATGACCTCAACTCCGTAATAATATTTTAGTGGTGAGGTTAGACCACAAGTCATCCTTGCAAGATGAGCAGGTTCAGATCATGACATACAGTACCACAGCAATGATTTACATAAAAAAATCAAGATCCTTGTGGGTGCGATGTATTTGCAGTTATGGATTTCTATATGAAATAATGTTTCTAAGCTTTCGCGGTTGGGGTAGCCACACACTGATCTGTATGTTTCTTACGCCAACAGAAAATACAACTTTTTGTTTGATGTCATTTCCAGCTGGAGGGTTCTTTTGAGATGTAATTGTGTCGGTCATTTAGTCTTCATTATATTTTACATCCAATTCTGTTTTTCCAGAAGGTGGTACAGAAACTTTGTCAGCACAAAGTGCATGTCAGTTTGATAGTCCTGGAGAGCACCAGGTCATCTTTGTATTCATACTTTATGAAACATGCTTGTAACTTGGGAAGATATTCTTACCCTTGTATTCTGTTCCTCCAGAATTGTAGATATTGATTAGCAAATTGGAGAAGTCTGCTGTAGCAATGCACTCCACTAGGGAAAGAGCATTTGCTGAATAGTTCCTTTTGCAGTTCCAGCCTGAGACTTGAATCTGGTTCTTTCTTTCCTCACTGGACTGTTGTAGCATCACTGGGCCTTTTCGATCACTAACCTTTATCTCTTATCACTCACCTTGGCTCTTATTCATGTGGTCCTCCAATGGATTTTGTTTTGTGCTGTGAGGGGTCGGACATAGGGGATACAACTCCAGCTATCCAATGAGGACCAGGAATTGTGTAACTGACCTACAAACTCATAATTAGGTTCAGGTAGATAACTCTCAGAGCTAAGCTATACAAGTAAAGTATTTTCACTGCTCGACCAAATCTGAACAAATTCAGTCGAACTATGATCATACAAACCAATAATTCAGTTAGAGCTATGCAGAATAATAACATTAGTATCTGCTGTCCAGAAATCTCTCTATTAGATTTCCCTCTAATCATTAATAACCCAATTGGAATTGAAGAGTCAATAATTGGAGATAAATCCTGAAGAGGGAGAAACAGTATTTAGTTAAAGTTAGAATTTTATCATGATTATTAAAAGAAGTGAATACACCATTCTCCAGTATTGTATCTTTTATAGATTCACATGCTTGAATCTTCCCCGTTGTCATGGTGGGAGTCCCACAGTAACAGTAGAAATAGCAGTACTGAATACATTACATAGACCTCCATAGAGAGAAAATTCAATTGATCACTCTGCCAACCTCATTTTATAACATCCAAAGTCCAGCCAATCACAGCAGAGACCTCAGAGTAATCTTCTCCACAGAGCGATCACACCTCAGATTTCTTACCGCACGTCGTGTGATTGGGAGTCTCTCTCAGTTCTGCTTAGTGACAGTTGGCTTTTTCAACTTTTGACCTCCAGCTTCCAGCTCAAGGTATTTCTTTCTGTGACTTTCACAATACCAGATAAAAAAGGGTTGTTTAGGCCCTGTAAAACTTGTGGGAAATTTAGACTTTTCTCAGAAGATCCCCACAAGCAATGTCTCTATTGCCTCTACCCTGACCATAAACCCAGGGAATGCAAATACTGCCGAACCTTCTCAGCCAAGACCCTCAAGGATAGGGAAAGAAGACTGCTTCTCTGGCTTCAGAAGAAAAAAACCTGTTTCTGAATCTGGCTCTGACACCAAGGAAAAGCTCCATTCTTCCTCCAGGAAAAGAAAAGAAGGCAGCTCCTCTTCTCACCAAGTGGACTCCAAGAGATCCAAATCACAGGAGCAGGACAAATCCGAGGAGAAACGCCACAGAAAACAGGTAGAAGAAACTTTAAAATGATTTTCTGCTCCAGTCTCTGCTTCTCTAACTCCTGTGAGAGATCTTCCTTCTCATCCGTCCATGGCGTCATTGTCGAGAGCTATCTCTGTCAGTAGACCTGAGGTGATTTCTTCACCTTCGACTGATTCTACAGCGACAACATCGACAGTCACAACGTCGACGGCTGCTGAGTTGACGGGCCTGCAGTTGACTTTGACAACGGCGTTATCGTCGATGAGACCATCTCGGTTGACGAGACCGTCGACAAGTCTTCCACCGCCAATGAGAATCTCTCCGTCTACGACCACTCCGTGGACGACGCTGTCCTCCTTTTCGCAGACGGTGGTGGTATCAGCATCGACGGTACAGTCGACGAGAGAAAAAATCCATTTGGGACACTCAAAGATACAGGATTTTTCAAACCTTTCTCCATTGCCTCCAGCACGTTTCCTTGACTTTCAGAAGTCTGAGGATGAGTATGTTTGGCCCTGCTTATAGTCCTCCTCAGCTAAAAGTTAAGTGTCAGGACTCTGATAAATTATGAGGACTTGGAGGACATTAATCCCTCCTCTTACATTGCAGGAGAGTACTCATTCACTGACACAGGTAGCCAGAATCTTTTCAAGAGCGTTATCTTTATGACAAAGAGGATACTCGCCATTTTAGGGAACCATCTATTAACGTTCCAGTATCGTTGGTAACAGACTTGCGTCACATGCTAAATGATCACTACAGACACTTTCCCGAGGCAAATGCTCCGCAACATCCTCCGCCTCCTCAACATACTCCGGTAGAGCACGCAGGACAAGTAACTCCTAGGCCCATAAGGGAAAAGGTTTTGCCTCCTCTTATTGTTATTCCTGACGTTACACAAAATGTTGACAAACAACAGGTAAAGGAAGGAAAGATACACACCGATGTTGACACCAAGGACAAATGGGATGATTACTTAGTTCCTACACCTTAATCTCCTATCCCCCTCCTATAGACTTTCCCCCTACTGACATCGGGAGTTTTCATGACCTTCTAGAACGTGCCTCGGAGCGCTTTGATCTACCTATGCCAGTTAAACAAACCGAGTGTTTCTTGTATGACTTTAAGCCAGGCACTCAACGATCCATTAGGGCAATTCCCATAGTGGATTACTTATGGCAAGATGCGGACACCAGCTTCTATCCCAGTGGTAATTCTGAAACTGGACAAAAAGTTCAAAGCCCCGGATAATTCCCTCACATTCCTCGTCGGTTTATCCTAGACCGGATTCTGCAATCATGCAGGCTGCACAAAGAAGAGCTAAAAACCCGGCATCTCAGTGTTCTGCACCTCCGGATAAAGAAGGACGCCAGCTGGACAACATCGGCAAGAGGTTTTTCGCCCTGGCGGCTACCTTTATAAGAGCCTCCAATGCTGTGGCCATTCTGGGAAGATACGACCGACAGATGTGGTCGGACATCTCTTCGATTTTAGAACATCTTCCTGAAGATAAGAAAAAGGATATCATATCGGAGGGAGAAGGGGCTTTCACTGAAATTATAGAGATCGCTACGGATATCTCTTTTACTTCTTTTCGTCAAATGGCAGCATCAGCAGTGCTGAGTTGTCAAGGGTGGCTAAAGGCAACTAGCTTCTGTCCTGAGGTTCAGGCTAAGGTGCTAGATATGCCTTTTGACGGCGAATGTTTATTTGGCAGTCATATAGACAAAGCCCTTCAATCTATAAAGAAGGTCACAGACACTGCTAAATCCCTAGCAACGCTACAACAGCGTCATTTCCAGTCCTTTCAGGGCAGAGTTCGAGGGCAGTATTCACCCAGACCGCAGTCAAAGTACCTATCAGGCGAATAATCAACCTTTCAGGTCCAGCGCTACATCGTCCTATTCATGGCCCACTGGTCGTAAAAGGCAGCAATCTGCCGGAAGATCGTATGATTCAAACAAGAGGCAATGAGTTTCTCCAGGCCCCTGCCACTACAGTCCCACAACAATTCAAGCCAACCTGCTCAAACTTCTTACAAAATTGGATGTCCATCTCGTCGGACAAATGGGTTTTTGATGTCTTTCGTCACGGTCACACCCTAGAGTTTGTACAGTATCCTCCAACTACTCTTCCGAAGGTACCACATCAGCATCTGACTGAGACCTCAAGAGGGATATAAAAACTCTTCTTTCCAAAAAACCCCATAGAAAAGGTACCCTTACATCAGCGCAATTGGGCGTTTCATTCCCACTTCTTAATTAAAAAGAAGACAGGAAAATGGAGGCAGGTATTGGACCTCCGGTTACTGAACAAATTAATCAAAAACCAATCTTTCAAGATGTCTCTGCAGGAAATCCTTCTTCTTATGGAAAAAGGGGATTATCTGTCATCTCTCAATCTTCTCGATGCTTATTTTCACATCCCCATTCATCTGAAGCATCCAAGATATCTCAGGTTCGAAGCGGCAGGGTGCCATTATCAGTTCAGAGTGCTTCCTTTTGGTTTGAAATCGGCCCCCAGGGTCTTCACAGAATGCATGGCTCCGATAGCTGCCTTTCTGAGACGTTCAGGTCACCAGGTATTCCCCTACCTGGACGATTGGTTAATAAAAGCTCTTTCGTTTCAGGCCGCCAGGAACTCTACTCAAACTTGCTGGAATCTTTTCCAGTCTCTTGGTCTTCACCTCAATCTAGAAAAGTCTTCTCTCATTCCTTCCAACTCGCTGACTTTCCAAGGAGCTCGCTATACAAATCTTGGCAAAGCCTTTCCGACTCCAGAAAGGGTCTTGTGTCTCCAGGAAATTATGACACACCTTCTATCATCAAAAAGGTCAGTTTCTGTAAGAAGGTACAAATTTATGCTGGGAATGATGTCTTCATGCATTCAACTAATTCCCAATTGTCGTCTTCGTATGCGTCCACTGCAGGAGCAAGTGGACACTCAATAGGTTCAATCCAAGGGGTCATTCAACAACATGATTCTAATCTTGATGGCTATGAAAGTTGCAATGTCTTGGTGAAGGACCAAGGAAAACCTTTCTCAGGGTCTGTCTCTCATTCACCCAACTCCTCAGTTCGTGATGATGTCGGATGCGTCCATGGAGGGCTGGGGAGCTCACCTTCAGGTGCACAGGAAATGGTCCAAACAGGAATCGAAATGTCACATAAACCTTCCTGAGTTAAGAGCGGTGTTCTTGGGCCTCAAAGCATTCTTGCCTCGGATTTGGGGATTTCCAGTTCTGGTCCGGACGGACAACGCCACCACCATGTTTTATCTCCAGAACCACAGTGGCACGATATCTCAGGCTCTCTCTCTTCAAGCGCAGGAGATTTGGGAATGGCTTCTCCCCAATCAAATTTCACTTAGAGTGGAGCATGTGCCAGGGGTCCACAATCAGTGGGCCGACTCTTGCAGCAGGGTGTCCAAACAGTGCCACGAATGGGAGCTCAACGACCAGATGTTGCAGATGGTCTTTTGATCTTGGGGCTCCCCAACATTAGATCTGTTCACTATGTACCTCAACAAACAGTGCACCTTTTACACAAGCAGGACTCCTCAGCTGGGATCGTGGGGAGACGCTTTTCTGCTCTCATAGACAGGAAAATTTGCCCTGTTTCCTGGAGTTCTCCAAAAAATAAAACGTGTGCTGTGCCGCATCGTTTTCATCGCTCCCAGGTGGGCAAGGCAATTTGGGTTCTCAGAGCTACTTTGCCTATTAGAGTGCTCTCCAATTCTCTTTCCTCCAAGGGATGATCTTCTTTACATAGACAAAGGGCAAGTGATTAATGCTCAAATTCCCTCTCTTCACTTGTCGGCTTGGCTCCTCACCTCATTGAATTTGAGAATTTGAACATACCCAATGATTGCAAAGAAATTTTACAAAATTCTCGAGCTCCTTCCACACTCAAATGTTACTCTGCAAAATGGAAACGGTTCTGTGTGTGGTGCTGCGCTTATTCTTTACATCCACTTTCATTCACACCGAAACAAGTATTGCCCGACCTCTTGCACTTAGCCAAGGCGGGACTCTCGCATTCTTCCATTAAGATCCACCTTGCTCCGATTTCTAGATACAGACGATGTCTGTATCAACCCTCGTTGTGGTCTTATAGACTTAAGGAATTTCTGAAAGGCCTATTCAGGACCTACCCACCGATGAAATCCCTTCCATGTGCTGTGGCAATTAAATACGGTCCTGTCACAACTAATGCGTTTCTCATTTGAGCCAATACACTCTTCTGGATGGTGGCCTTTCTCTTGGCCATTACGCCAGGTCCAGACGTATCAGCGAAATCCAGGCATTCACTATAAAGGAACCATTTCTTCAATTTTTTGCAGACTGGGTTATTCTACATACGAATCCTTCTTTCATACTAAAAGTACCATTGTCTTATCACCTCAACAAGCCTATAATTCTGCCTACATTTTTTTCAAAGTCCGTCCTCGGTGGCGGAAAAATCTCTACATTCTCTGGACATCAAATTGTGTTTGACATTTTATCTGCGAAGGACAAAATCCTTTCATAAGTCTTTCAACTGCTAGTTTCTTACTCTGCACCCAGGTAGGGGCTCACCCTAATTTGGGCCAGTATTGCTCGCTGGGTTACTTCAGCTTTTGTCTTCTGCCATGAGAGGGCTGGACATCCATTGCCTGCAAGGGTGCAGGCCGATTCGACGAGAAAAGTCGCAACTTCTTTAGCCCTGTTTGCAGGGGCGTCTCTCCCTGATATATGCAGGACAGCAACGTGGGCGAGGACGCAGACATTCACAAAGCATGACTGCCTGGATGGTTGGCGGAAGGCAGATCTAGCCGTGGAACAAGCAGCTCTTCGCCATCTTTTTGCCTAAGGTAAGAGGCTTGTAGCCATCCTGATTTCTTTACTTATTTTGTTTATTCTTGTATATGTATTTGATTGTTATTTCTACTTACATTAAGAGAATTCTGGTTATATATATATTTTTTCTTTGTACTGTCATGGTGGGATTGTTGGCCTTCCCGCCTTCATTTTTTACTTCTATTTACATATATACTGCTCTTTATTTGGATTCAAGAATTTGAATCTATAAAAGTTAAAATACTGGAGAAAAAAATAAGTTGCATACCTGTACAGTGTGGTTCTCCAGTATTGATATATTTTATAGATTCACATGCGACCCGCCCTCCTCCCCCGTTAGGCTCACCATTCTACCTCAGATTAATATATATATATATATATATTTGCACACTTGTGCTCGAAATCTGAGGTGTGGTGGCTTTGTGAAGTGGGTTACTCTGTGGTCTCTGCTGTGATTGGCTGAACTTTGAATATTATAAAATGAGGTTGATAGAGTGCTCAATCGAATTTTCTCTCTATGGAGGTCTATGTGACGTATTCAGTACTACTATTTCTACTGTTACCATGGGACTCCCACCATGACGATGGGGAAGATTCAAGCATGTGAATCTAAAAAAGATATCAATACTGGAGAACCACAGTGAACAGGTAAGTAACTTGTTTTATATCAACAATTTAAGATCTAAGAGTACAAGATAATCAAATCAAATTTTAGGTTTGTCATTAATTACCATAGCTTTGAAAAAGTTCAGGATGGGACATGAACAATGACAGCTCAAAGTACTCTACCATGAGAGGGAAAGGTTTGGGAATAGTGCACACAGCATATACGTCAGCCAAAAGGAGAGGCAATAGAGTCCGCAAGGAAGTTCCAAAAGTAAGAAGAAGCGATGATTGAATGTGAAGTGTAGTGAGATGAAGTAGTGTACTTTCCCTCACATCAATGTATAATATATTCCTCAAGTTCTGGGGTGACACCTACTTGGTCACCACATCTGGTCAGACCACTCAGTCCATTGGTCAGTTTGTATAGGCTGATTGTCATGCAGCATAAAGAACACACATTTTATAGCAAAAAGGTGGTGATCATCACGTAAGTTGTTGAACCATCCAGAGTATATAACTTTGGTTAGAAATTGGGTCTCTCGTTGGCAGAGGTAGGTACCTTTGTCCAAGTAGGGAACCTTCTTCCTAGTCAGGATAAGGGGGATACACTTCTAAAATAACCCCTGTTCACCCCCTTAGTAGCTTGGCACGAGCAGACAGGCTTATCTCAGAGGCAGTGTGACCACATACAATAATACAGTGAAAACACTACAAATGGACATCACACCAGGTTAGAAAAATAAGGAATCTTCATCTGAACCAAAACGACAAAAAATCCACACTACAGTAATATAAATATGACTTTCATATGGTAGGAATAGTTCCGCACAAAACAAATTGCAGATGCAACACGTTTCACACAAAGTACCATGGATGCGAAGTGCACCCAAACAAAAAGGGTTGCAGGTTCCTTGCTCCGGGGAGGGGATGCGTTGGTTCCTTACTGCTGCGCAGGGGAGGTGATGCGTCAGTTTCTTACTGCGTGGGGAGGTGATGCGTCGGTTTCTTATTGCATCCTCCAACAATGTGACAGACCTGGCGCCACGATGCGACGTTCCGGGATGATGTGTGGGTTCGTCGACTTTGGAGTGCAGTTTTTTTCCCGAGCTGTGGCAGGCACTGCGTCAGTTTCTTCGGCGATGAATCAGAAACAGGTACGGATGTGTCTCGCTTCTCGTCGTTGCTTTGCTTTCTCAGCTCCCAACAGCCAGAACAACTTCTAGAGGCCCAGAACAGCTACAGGCACCTCTTGGCAGGTCATAAACAACAACAATTAGACCTAATCTGCTCAGGCAAAATCCTATTTACTTCATGAGTGGGAATGGAAGTTTATTTTCTTCCTCAACAACAACAACCCTTCAATTGTCCCTACTCATAATTACCCTGTATCTTATTATTAAAATAACCTACCTAAGAGTCAACAGGCACTGTGTTCAAGAGAAAAACCCCATACTTTAACAGGTGTATATAACATACAAATGTACACCAATGTGAAAAAATGTGAACAAACGAGGTAGCACCTCACGTGCGCACCACCAGGGGGGCTTGCTGGTTAATTATCACCAGTTATGCCCACGTTTCTCATCATAGGTTGCTACCTCGTAAAAACAAAAATAATTGGTGTCCAGAAAACCAGTGAAAACGGTGAACGTTTGTGTAAGATTGACACAATTCAGCCCGAGTGATTAAAATTGAGATACGCCACACAGTCACCAAAGAGCCACTTTTATTCTAAACTTGTGGGCTTATTCAAAATAATAACATACTGCATGTTTGCAGACCAAGTAATGATGGGCCGACATGTTTCATTGCCTGTCAATTGTAGTGGCAATTTCTTCAGGGCGAAAGGACTTTGTCCACCTTTTCTGGACCCTTATTATGAACACACAGTGACTGTTTGAACAAAAGAAGGTCCATTAAAAACCCATCCAGTCAGTACAAAATTCTTATTACTGCATTCAACCTGTATGTCTTCGCACCCAGACATGTATATTTACCCGGTGGTAGCCAAAGCCACTCGTACCAGCTAGCCACCTCGTCACACAGGGACTATCTACTCTTAATAGCCCTGTTTCATAAAAAAGACACTTATGTTGTCCATGTTCTGCAAAGATAAACAGGCATTAGCGACTTCATGTGAAGCAGTTTTATCATCGAACATTTTTGTGTATGTAAAAATACATGCAACCGACTGTTGTCTCTTAGGTTGGTTCTTTTAATAATTAGATACAGGGCAATTATGAGTAGGGACAATACTTATAAAAATTGAAGGGTTGTTGTTGAGGAAGAAAATAAACTTCCATTCCCACTCATGAAGTAAATAGGATTTATGCCTGAGAAGATTAGGTCTAATTGTTGTTTATGACTTTGAGTGGAGGGCGACCTAATCTGATTGTTCCCTCTTTAGCTCCTTATTGTATAGAAGATTTATGTACGGTGGCTCAGCCGTGAGAGTTTTTTGTGAAAGGAAGTTTTTCGCACGTTCCAGTCAGTATAGAATAATTAACTGTTTTCTTGATACCCACTGACACTAGTCTGGTACATTCGTACTAGGTTCCCTATTAGGTTTGAGACTATATAGGATGGATAGACATTGTTTGGCCTTTTCAGATGACCAGATAGCTGCCATTCTGTCAGGTCCTTCACACTTCCCTGAGGCATCATTGGCAAGCTCCACATCAGCTAGGGAGGAATGGGAGAAATTGAGTATCTTTAAGAAAAAACAAGTAAGGATAGCCCTGCATGGTGCGTTGATGACAGAATATCTTAGAGCAGGTGCAAGCCCCAGCAAGCCTATTGGTGCGGATTAAACACAGAATTTTTCTGGAAGACAGTCAGTTCCGGGTCGATTGGAGTTATATTGCCAATAAATGTACCCAGGACTGGCTGATCCTTATTATTAAAACTGCCAAGAGGCTCAGCGAAGAACTCCTCAAAGAGATTGTTGATTCGGAGGAGAGAGTATTAAAAGAGACACCACTCTTACTGATACAAAGGAGCAATTGGCAAGGATTCAGGAGGACTTGTCTTATTATAAAAATTATATGACTAATCAAAAAATAAAAGGCTTAAAACCTCACCTAGAACGGTTTACCCACGCATGGGCATTTCCATATGTTGAGGATAGCTATTACCAACAAGGAACTGAACTAAGACAACGGGGTGACCTGGCAAGGGGAGGGAGACAACCAGCTAGGCGTACACCCTACAACTGGACGTTTGATAATACTTCCAGTGAAGAGGACGAGGCAGGAGCACAAGCAGACAAAACCAACAGGGTTAGATTTAACCATCAAGAGCAATCTAATGAAGATTTGAGAGCATTATTGCACTCTTTTTTTAGGACAAAATCAGAGAGGCCACAGAGGGGGTGATCAAAGAGGCAGAGGACAAATACGACAGAATCAGGATCGGACATGGCAAACCTTCTCACCGCGAATTACTCGCAGCCGGGGGAGGAACCGACTGTGAGTAACATTATGGTGAATTTGTCTGACCATGTGCTTACATCAAATGAACTTCAGGTATTGAATAAAGGGTTGGGATTTGTTCCCACCCCTACACATGACGCTTTTAAATGTCTTATTGAATTTCAAGAAACTATGGGAGAAATTAAACTCAAAAAGTTATTTGCGAATAAAACACAGGATCCCCTGTCTCTATTCTATACCAACTTACATCGGCTGTCACAGTTTTGCCCTCCCTCTTCGAGTCTAGCTCCGGAGATACTTGTGTTTGAACATAAAGTATTAGATGAGATCACTTTCCTAGAGCATACTGCACAGCATCAAATTTATAGCAACATGAGCAGAGATGATTGGTGGGCAGTTAGGAGTCTACAAGAGAACCCTTTGATCACTATAAAATCAACGGACAAAGGGGGTGCAGTGGTTGTTATGAATACCACTGACTATGAGAATGAAGTTATGAGACTGCTAGGTATGCGGGAAAATTACAGTCCGTTGCCTCGTGATCCTGTGAATGAATTGCTGGAAATTATCAAACAGCTTGTAGGCGAGGCAAAAGAGAGAAAATGGATCACTGTTAAAGGAGCCGAGTTTTTGGTTAATTCTAAACCAAGAACTCCGGCTTTCTACATACTACCGAAAATACATAAGGCCCAGCGGCTCCCGCCGGGTCGCCCAATTGTTTCGGGCATGCAGTCAGGCCTTGAGCCCTTGTCACAGTTTGCCGATTTCTTTTTAAGAGAGTCGGTTATAAAACAACCTGCGTATGTTCAGGATACCAGGGATGTCCTTAACATCTTGGAGGACATACATTTTGATCCACAGTGTGAGTTTTTGGTGACAATTGGCATTGAGTCGCTGTATACTTGCATACCCCAAGATGCCATGCTGGTGGCAGCAGCGCGTGCTCTTGGGGAGCTAGAGTGGTTTTATACGACACTCCACAATCCTTTGTTTTACAGTGTATTGAAATTGCTCTAACTAGAAACTATTTCAGTTACAAAAATTACCTTTTTCTGCAAGTCTTGGGGACTTCTATGGGCGCGACTTTCGCGCCCAGTCTGGCCTGCATCTATGTGGGCCAGTTTGAGGAACACTGCATATTTCATCTGTCGAGTCCCTTCTAGAGGAATATCCGCCTCTGGAATCGGTATATTGACGATGTTTTATGTATCTGGTCAGGCACTGAGTCAGTGCTGTTTGAATTTCTGAATTGGTTGAATACCTTAGATAGCAGTCTTAGGTTTACTTGGTCTTTCAGTAACCAAAAAGCATTATATTTGGACTTGGACATAATAGCGAGTAATGACAAACTCTATACTACCGTGCATCAAAAGGCAACTGATAGGAATTCACTGTTGCACTACAATTCATTCCATCCTCGGGCACTTAGAGATAATCTGCCTGTAGGGCAGTTTCTGCAGTACCTCAGGAACTGCTCATCCACGAACGACTATGTACAGCAGTCAGAGGTGTTATGTAATAAATTGGTGGAGAGACAGTACCCCAGGAAGATAGTTAAGAATGCCAGAAAAAGGGCTTTGAACACTCCACGAAGTGTGTTGTTGGAGAAAAATGTAAGATCTAAAACTGATTGTCTTCCGGTGGTTATGACTTTCGACCCTTTGGCGAGCAAGATCCGTCTGGCCATTCGGAAACATTGGGCCATACTGTCAACTACGGATTTTAATATGCCTCAACCTAGATTTTCCTTCAGGATGGCGTGTAACTTGAAAGATAAGTTGGTACATTCTCGCCCAAAACCGTGCTCCAAAGAATCCACACTCCCTGCTGGACATTACCCATGTGGGTCATGTTCGGTTTGTGATCTGACGAAGAGGACAAATAAAGTGGAGTTACTTGATGGGAAGGTATGGCACTTGACAAAGTTTACAAATTGCAATACAGTGAATGTGATTTATCGGCTGACGTGTGTATGCGGTTTACACTACATAGGGTTTACATCCAGAAAAATCAAGATTCGCATTCAGGAGCACCTCAGTACGATCAGAGCAGGGAATCTCCCGACAAGGCTTGTACAACACTTTTAAAATGAAAATTATGATGCCAGGTCGATGACGTGGGTTGTGCTGGAGAAAGTGGTGGGAGACACCTTTAATATGAAAAAATACTATCCAAAAGAGAGGCCCGTTGGATTTTTTTTGAGAAAGCAGATCAAGTGGGGTTGAACGATTATATAGATTGGAATAGGGTCAGTATCTGATCCATTATATCATGGCTCTGATATTGATTGAGAATAACTGCTCCCCCATTTTTTTCAGTAATAGGTGTCTCTTTGAGAAATCACGCCAACAATTCTCTGCAAATGTGTAGCCTGACTTTTCCCCGGTTGTTACTGTTTTCCCAACAGAATTAGGGAACATACCGTTTTTTCAAAAAAAGCTGCTTAGTCTGTCCCCTTTAATATTCTATGACAGGGAATGATTCTGTTGTACATTGTGGGACTTTAAAATACGGCTTTAGTCATTCTGGTTACATGTGCATTTATTGAATGGTACTGATTGTGTCATCAATAAATGAATGGCTTCAAATATTTGATGTGCTGGGTGTTAATAAATGTTTTTTAGAAATTTAACACCCAAATTGTAATAGGATGGACCATGTTTGGTATCTGTTTTGGGTCACTTTCAGAATCGGTGCTTTGGTTAATAGCACCATTCTAATATGGTGCTTTGATTTCAGTGCCGATCACGTGGCCTGCAAATGAGGCATCTCCCTGGTGTTTCTTCCGCCACATTTAAATGAGGCGTCCGCGTCTGGGCATTGTGCTGGAACGAGACAAAGCTCACTGCTTATCAAGACGCGGTAAGATTGTTGGGAGTTATACGTGAAGGTATCGGTTGCCTTTTCGAAAGACCGTTTCCCCATAGATGTTTAGTCCGCTATGTACTTGGAAAGAAATTAGAGCGCTGTTGTGTCCACCGTCTTTATAATTTTGGGAGACATAGATTGTACAACGGAATCGAAGCGGGAGTTACTGGCTGCATTAGACTGTTTGTAAGATGCATGCTGGATGTGTCACAATTGGAAAGTGTTTGTGTCCCAATTTGAGCAGCACAGTGGGATGGCAACTGAGGCCACCGTGGGTGTTTGCTCACATTGGTAGCTGACTGAAAATTCTGACATGAATACATTGGCAGGCTGCACAGTTAACGATTGAATCTGAACAGGGTCATAGATTGATTATAATGGCTCATAGTCGTTGCATGTATTTTCACATACACAAAAATGTTCGATGATAAAACTGCTTCACATGAAGTCGCTAATGCCTGTTTATCTTTGCAGAACATGGACAACATAAGTGTCTTTTTTATGAAACAGGGCTATTAAGAGTAGATAGTCCCTGTGTGACGAGGTGGCTAGGTGGTACAAGGGGCCTTGGCTACTACCGGGTAAATATACATGTCTGGGTGCGAAGACATACAGGTTGAATGCAGTAATAAGAATTCTGTACTGGCTGGATGTGTTTTTAATGAACCTTCTTTTGTTTAAACAGTCACTGTGTGTTCATAATAAGGGTCCAGAAAAGGTGGACAAAGTCCTTGCGCCCTGAAGAAATTGCCACTGCAATTGACAGGCAATGAAACATGTCGGCCCATCATTACTTGGTCTGCAAACATGCAGTATGTTTTTATTTTGAATAAGCCCACGAGTTTAGAGTAAAGTGGCTCTTTGGTGACTGTGTGGATTATCTCAATATTAATCACATGGGGCTGAATTGTGTTATTTTTACACATACGTTCGCCGTTTTCACTGGTTTTCTGGACACCAATTATTTTTGTTTTTACGAGGTAGCAATCTATGATGAGAAACGTGGGCATAACTGGTGATAATTAACCAGCAAGCCCCTCTGGTGGTGCGCACATGAGGTGCTACCTCGTTTGTACACATTTTTTTACATTGGTGCACATTTGTGTGTTATATACACCTATTAAAGTATGGGTATTTCTCTTGAACACAGTGACTGTTGACGCTTAGGTTGGTTCTTTTAATAATAAGATACAGGGCAATTATGAGTAGGGACAATACTTATAAAAATTGAAGGGTTGTTGTTGAGGAAGAAAAAAAAACTTCCATTCCCACTCATGAAGTAAATAGGATTTTTGCCTGAGCAGATTAGGTCTAATTGTTATTGTTTATTTTGAGAGGAGGGCGAGCTAATCTGATTGTTCCCTCTTTAGCTCCTTATTGTATAGAAGACCTCTTGGCAGGTCACAATTCCCAGCAAGGAAGCTCAGGAGAGCTGGGGGTGAAGTCTTTGTGTCCCTGAGACTTCAGAACAGGAGGCAAGCTCTTCTTTAAGGCCTTGGAGATCTTCCTCAAGCAGGAAACAGGAAAGCCCACAGGGTTACCGTGGACCTACCTTAGGGGTGACTAACATACAAGAAAAGGGAAAGTTAGGGCCTGGCAAGTGGGTGCATTTGACAGGTTGGCATTGCAGTACCAAACTGTGTGCAGACTCTGCAGTGGCAGGTCTAACTTACATTTACAGGCTGCTTATGTGGGTGTCACAATCAGTGCTGCAGGCCCACTAGCAGCATTTGATTTACAGGCCCTGGACTGTACTAGGGACTGACGTGTAAATCAAATATGCCAATCATGGAATCATCAATGCACTGCAAGACCTGCACTGGCTCACTGTCAACAAGAGGATAACCTTCAAACTCCTCACCCACGCACACAAGGCACTCCACAACACCGGACCAGCGTACCTCAACAGCCGACTCAGCCTCTACACCCCCACCCGCCAGCTCCGCTCCGCAGACCGCACCCTCGCCACCTTCCCCCGCATCCGAAGAGTGACCGCCGGCGGCAGATCATTCTCCCACCTCGCCGCCAAGACATGGAACACCCTCCCCATCCGCCTGCGGCAGACCGAAGACCTTCTAACCTTCAGGAGACTTCTCAAGACCTGGCTCTTCGAACAGTAACAGCTCCCCCTCCCCTCCCAGCGCCTTGAGACCCTCACGGGTATGTAGTGCGCTTTACAAATGCTATGATTGATTGATTGACCAATCCATAGCAACAATTGACAAAGGGAGCACTTGCACTTTGGCGCTGAACAGCAGTGGCAAAGTGCCAAAAGCATCTAGACCAGCAAAACAAAGTCCAACACACAGCAAAAACACATTAGGCAAAGGTAAAAATTCAGGGGAACCCACGATAATAATGCCAGGTCTAACAACTTTCAAACAATAGCCCCTTTGCAAAAGCGCATGAGTGAGTTCAAGAGGACAAGTTTCTCACGGCAGATGTTCCCAAAGTAGCAAAATTGTTGCAGACAGTCCTAGTATGCAAATGGGTACTCTCCCAATCAGACATCGTTTCCCTTCAAATTGTAGGTTTACAAATCCTCTCCATGATACCAAAAAATCAAGCAAAGTAAGGAAAATGCAATCCTTCGTTAAATTTGGCTCATGGAGCATAGAATATAAAATAATGGGAATAAACATTTCATTCATAATCTCTAGAACTGTATATATTTCTTTCAACTTATTTGCATTCCTAAAGCCTTTTAGCTTTGTTGTAAATGAAACATGCAACTATGACATATAACTGCATTTTCAAAGTACCAACATATAAAATTATTGCAAAACATAAATTATTAATATCGTTTCTAGTGATTCATATTAGTACACATATGAAGATTATTCCCTAAACGTTTCACAGCATTTGGTTTTAATATAAACTTGCAGCAACTTTTTCTCACTTGGTGCACAATTTCACGTGTGCAAAACATGGAGTTTAGGATAAGTCTCAGAATACACATAGGGCCTCATTATGATGTTGGTTGATAAGCCTCCCAATGCTCGTCGGAGGCTTATCGACCAACACTGTAGGTTTACAGTCCGACAGCCGAATTTCAATGTCGGCGGTCGGAGTGTAAATCGGCCGGTCAATTCAACTTTGCTCCAGTGGGCTCAAGAAGCCCGTCGGCCAGTCAGATATCTATCATAATCCCCTACAGACGGCATTTGCGTCGTTAGGATTATGATGTTGGTTTCTAACAGCCTTTTCATGTTGGGCTTTCCGACATGGAAAGGCTGTCATAAAGCGACTTTGTGGGCCCCTAGCAGGGCCCCCATCCATCTGCGGCCTACGATTGTGGCCCCGGTGGGCACCTATAGTGCCGCCTGAAAATCCCTGCACCGTCTGCCACACGAGATGACAAACTCCTATTTCTCTATGGGAGCTTGTGCTGCGGGCACTCCCATAGAGAAATGGGAGTTTGCGACCGCACCATGTGCGGTCACATTGTAATCCCGTGTTCGGAATCGCTGACCTACAATCGGTTGGTTCCCACACCGAGACGGTGTCGGTCGGAGTTGCCTAATAATATGGCCCATAATGTCATCTAGATTACATTAGTTTTCATAAATTCTTCACACACATTATTATTACGAAAGTGCAATTAGAAAAATCTTTGACTGTGTGAATTAATCACTTAACATCTTCTATTAACGTTTTGAAAAGATACACCAATACTAGTAAATAGAGTACAATCTGTGTTATTCAAATGACTGTTTTTCATCTAATACACTCTGGTCTGCATGTTTTTCTGGTGCAGTAACTAAGCCTTCTCAAGATATTTCTCATGTTTCTTCAATGTATAGTTAGCACAATTGGTGTAAGTTTCATCATTTTTCTCTCAAATGTGTCACAACCGGTTTTATGTGTCAGTTACAAATTCCGCAGCTTATTTGCTTTATCAGGACATTCACGTGAGTTTGCATGCATTCCATTGGAAATATTTGCCTTTTACAGCTTCCTTTTTTGGTTTTCACTTCCGCTCTTTTAGCAATATTCTCCAAAGATAATTTATTTTGAGAATACCCATTGCTATAAACCAAACTACCTCTGAGAAAAGGTCTGTACTACAACTTATTCACAGTGGGTGCAGATGGTATCAGACACTGCTGAAAAGGAAGGCATTCCTTGTTCAATTCCCTCTAGGGCGGAGTGGAGGGAGCTATCAGGAATAAGCTATTCGCGCCCCTTGTTGTTTATCAGAATGTTAGTGGGGCTAAACAAGTATGCATGGAAGGCATGACCTCAGCCCTTTAGTAAGAGAATATTTATTTTGCTTCATGTGCATTCTGGGAGTAAGCCTGTGATCTGTACTTAGGGAAAAACCTTCTGCTACTGTATTAGGCAAAGAGCTGGATGCATTTTGCAGCCTGCACTGCTCCAACATCTTCTCTTGGGTTCGCGAACATCTTACTGCAGGAAGATACCTGATAAATGGACTGAATCAGTGAATTTCCTGTGGTGAATGCACTGCTTCCTTATATATCTCCTCTTTTTTTTTAAATATCTAGTGAGGGATGACTTCATGGCAATGGGTCATGAATTATAATTGAAGCTGGGATTGACTTCCATGGCCCGTGTCATCTGCATTTGCTTCTTTTACTTTTTTAATTGGGGTACCTCCTCGAGGCACTGCTTATTAGGTCTTGCCTAGACAGTGCATGCGCTGTCTCTTCGAGACATTTTGTTTACTGTCAGTGACTTACAGCCCACCCATCACTTACCATTTGTTAGATTTGTCGCTCTTATATCCCTGCTTGCATTTGGTCAGCTGGTGATGGCTTGCTCTGCTGAACTGTCCTATGGAGCATGGCCCAAGTACTGGTGACCTTCCTCTGTTTCTGCTGTGGTAGCTACTTCTTTCTTTAACTTTAACCAGCCTTTGCGAGTGCTCCTAGGCCATCCTGTTCACTCCTGTTGTAGTGCCCTTTCCCCTCCCGCCCCATTGCTTGTTTTTCAAGACACCATTTCCCTTTTCACAAACATTCCTGCATGGATCCTTGCACAAACATAATATGTTGCCCAATACTTTCTATTTTTGGCATTCCAGTGGCTTATGTATACTTCACATTTTGTCAGTGTCCTTTGCACTAATTCTGATAAGCAGTCGGGATATTAAATAAAGGCTCTTCGGCTCACAAAATGTTTTGTTCAACCTCTTTCTCCCTGATAAAGTTGTACGAAGAAAGTGCCTGGTGGCCGTGCCTCGTTTATGACTCACTTTTGTTGCAAGTTGCTGTGTTTGCTGTTTTTCGTGGAAGGTGCTACAACAACATATGTCATGCCTTGTTGCTGTACACACCAGGCAGTTGCCTCTTTTGTGTGTAGCAGCAGAGTGCCCAGAGCCAAGCACTTCAAAGCTTCCCACCTATTCCAATGTGTGTACATTGTCCTAAAGAGGCTCATCCTTATTACCAGCAATAAACAACTACTGGCAGCAGCGATGGTTGCATGCTTTTTATTTCCCTTTTTCCGCGCAAACTTTTCAGGAGAGATGCACTTGGATCACTGGTGGACACGTAACTGAGCGAGGGGCCACACGTTTCTTTATTCTTTACAGGTAGGGCGATGGGGATAACTCAGTGGGTGAATGCATCTCTTGCTGAAATCTGCACTCAGTCTACAGGGCATAGCTTTGAATATGGCAGGTCTGGCAAGTATTTCCACCCATCTATGTCATTACTGAGAGGACCAAGCTTGTATTTACAACAAGCATTGGCACAGCCAATAGGCCTCGCCTATGTGAGAGCTATTGGCTTTGTCAACGTTTTTTCTTTGATTTAAAAATCAATCCCTGTGTATGTCCCGATGCCGTACAGTCCTGCCAAAAGCAATTGCAAAAGTCAATAGGTCCCAAAGGCAAGAACCATTGGCTTTGCCAATGCTTGTTTTAAAGTTCCTTTGGGGTCCCCATCCCGAGGTGTCTTTATTTTTTTTTTATAACTTTTTTTTTTAAACAGATTTTATTTGCCAAATAACAAATATATCGCAGAGCATTGTAGCCCAGCAACTCGTGCACAGAAAATGTACATAGAAATGAATTTGACACTTTCTAGAACAAATAGGACAAATTAATAGCAATATAGTTGCAATATTAACCAGAGAAATAAAAAGAAACAAACCCCCCGTCGCACTCACGCCTACCCAAAGCAGCACCAGAGAAGAACAATCACAACTATCCAGACACAGCACACTTACATCTACGGGGCAATATTGCATATCCCCTATACTGGGAGGGACGCCAAGTCAGTTGACCTGGCTACTGAAACAGGTTCCAGCTCCAGGCCACAATATTCTGCCCATCGCCGCCA
Organism: Triturus cristatus; assembly: GCF_964204655.1. Classification (NCBI taxonomy): domain Eukaryota; kingdom Metazoa; phylum Chordata; class Amphibia; order Caudata; family Salamandridae; genus Triturus; species Triturus cristatus. Next base: position 236,814,847 of record NC_140589.1, on the reverse strand, counting down.
GAATTTATAATGCTTAAGTGGGCACCCCCTGGCCACAAAGATAGGGATCTCCAGCCCCAGACAGAAATCCATGCCATTTTTCCACACAGATACTGAGGGTGCCCTCTGAGCCTTCCACGCTTTAGCAATGTCCCGCTTTGCCAAGATGAACCCCAGTATCATAAGATTGCGTTTGTATATGTTACCTCCTATATCATCCATGACATGCAGCGGGACCAGCTTTGGGGAGCTGGGGAGGTCCCATCCCAGTACCTCAGAGAGGCACGACAAAACTCCCTGCCAAAATCGTGCTAGGGCGGTGCAGTGCCAGATAGTGTGCAGCAAAGTACCCTCCTCATGCTGGCATCGGAGACACACCGGGGAGGCAACCAATCCCGCCCTCCAGAGCCTGACCCTTGTGAAATAGACCTGATGGAGATACTTAAACTGTATAAGGCGAAGACTCACAGCTATGGATGCCCCCCGCAGTGAGCCAGGGCCTCCACCCAGTCCTCCTCCTCCAGCGGGCCTATGTCCTCCTCCCTGAGACGCTGCAATGTGGGGGAGCAATGTGTGACCAAGGACTGGTAGATCTTATAAAGTTTGTGGTCATGGAGGTCCCCCATAAATACCTTTGCCTCTATGGGACTAAACTCAGCCAGGGACCCCAACCCCTCGATATACGGGGTGATAGCATGTCGGTGCTTTAGGTATCTGAAAACGTGTTTTAGGCATTTGAAAGTCCTTTTGGAGGTCCTGGAAGTACTTCAGAACCGATCCCTGCATGACATTCCCAAGAGTAGAAATACCAATATGGTCCCAGCCCCGAAACCCGGAAAGTGTAGCCAGTTGCGGCAGTCGCCCATCGTGCCAAAGGGGAGTCTCCCGAGTTAGCCTGTTCCACCACCCAGTCCTTCGCAACGTCTGTCGCCATATTTGAAAGACAAGTTTCGTAGCCGGGGGCAAGGAGCTGCGTAACGGCGCGGAGTAAAGTATAGCATATAGGGTGTGATCCCCCATACTAAGCAAAAAAACACAGAATACTCTACCCCTATGATTAAAGAATGTACAAAGTATCATGTATCTAACTCCAAAAAGGATGACACTCAGGTAGGAAAGAGAAAATGTGGCATCCAAACACATAAAGTTACCATAAAAATGGATATAAGTATAACAAAACGCAAGACGATCAAAATAGAAAAAATATTATTTCCTTTTATTTAGGAATAGATTAGGAAATTTAATTAATTTGTTTATGTCACTTTGCAATACATCAATAACATACAAAACATACTAAAAATTAGTACAGAAAGGGATATAACACATGTATGAATAAATAACAGGTTCCCAAACCGGGGGGGAAAAAAGGAATAGGGGGACAGTTTTTAATCAAACAAACATGCATTCAAATTCAAACAGCTCGCATTCATACAACATCACAAAATTCATTCAGCAAAGACCAAAAAACTTTCGTGGACCCATTCCCAAAAGGTGATCCCAGGGGACTTTGATAATTAATCAAGATGGTCAGAGAAAACTTTTATCAAAGTATACAAAAAGGTTCGATGGGGGAATTGCAGGCCCAATAAACAACGCCGACGCGCGTTTCGGTGAAACAACTCCTAACCAGGAGTACCACCTTCTTCAGGGCGTGACAGACAAACCCCCACAGGCTGGGACCTATAGAGATAAGAAAAATAATAATAATAAAAAATAAACAATACAAATGAACAAAAAAATAAATAAATCAGATGTGCACATGGACAAAAAAGGAAAAAGTGAGAAGGGAAAATTTAATCACTCCCAGACATAATGCAAAATGTATGCCACATAACACAAAAACAAGGAATAAATAAGCTCCAAACTGAGTGTCAAAACCTTAAAATGGAAAACTATAATTTTCTTTGTAGAACTGTTTCGTTCGAACATAGACTAACAAATATGCAAAAGTACAAATATACACATATACATACATAAATATAGGCACCTAGAACAACAATAAAAGAAAACGTCAACAGAAAAGAAAAGATGTAGAGATACACAGAAAGCGCCAATATATCAAACAAACACATTAATAACTCTTCTGCAAGAAATCTATGCGCAAAGATGGAAAAACAATAAGGCAAAGAGATACAGACTCAAAGCCTCAGAGGCACGCAAGGAAGGTGCACGAATAAGCGCTTACCTGCGTGAAAAGCACAAGAAAAGGGCCAAAGGTTTCCTAGCGGTAATGCTCTAAAGTGGATCTCTCCAAATCTGAGTCGAGGAGAAAAATAGACAGATGGAAAACCTATGGTAAAGTAAAAAGAAAAAGACGAAATAAGTGACATCCGCTCAAAATCCACAAACGTCGATTCAAGAATGCTGTTCAAGAATTAAAGGCTCAGAATAGCCTCACAGCCCTGCTGGGGAAAGAAAAGGTAGGTAAAGAGTCTATCGAAGTAGTTTCCCTAAATTCCAAGGGAGCCGAAAGCAGAGCGGGAAAGCATTCACCCGCTAGATACAAACAGTTCTGTCCCTATTTCTCCCGTTTATGTTCCTGGAACAGTCGTCAAGAAAAGCGGTTCGCGTAGAACCTAGGAAATCGAAAGCACACAAAGGCAGAGGCGTTAGCACTGCACGCACCTTCAAGGAATGTAATATCAAGGCAAAACGGAAAACAAGACAGTATATTCAATCAAAAAAAAGGAAAGCAACATATTGCGAGGATTGCAATTCGCAGCCGGTGTCAATAAAGAAAACACCTAGTAAAGAGAGATCAGCTCACCTGGGTCCAAAGGACCTTCCGTGGAGCACACTCCAACGGATAAACAGAATCAGGTTTTCTGAGGCGTTTTCAAGATAGATAGCCAAGACGGTCGGATCGCTGGAGGACAAATGGAAAAATAAAAATAAAAATAAAAATAGAATATCGCCCAGAGAAACAGCGTGGTACACAAAGCCACAAGGATATCAGATAAAGGATATATATGAGAACGCCGCACTAGAGGTCTCTCAAAGATTACCTTAATGATAAGGTCCTGATGTCAGCGCTCAAAACGAACACGGTCCAAGTGGCGAATATCGCGAGGATGATTGCACGAGAAAAAACCTTGTCGGAGGACAGGTATTTAAGTCCTCCGAGTAGAAACCTCACAGCTAATCTGCCAATCAAAGCGCGAGGCAAAGCAAATTTGGACCAGACGAAAATTCAGGAACATATAGACCAATCAGAGAGGCTGTAAGCGGACCATGACGGAATAAGGGGACATCTATTGGTAGACAGAAAGACGAGGATATAACATACAGCTGAATGACCACTCAAAAAGCCATATTTTTTAAGTAAAAAAAGTGTGTGCAACGCAGGAATCAACTAGACAAAGGGCCAAAATAGCGGTCCTAAGAGGCGTATGGATGCCGGGGCAAAGTAGGAATAAAAGGAAATAAAAAAAGAGATCCAAATGGCCAAGCACAGATGCGAAGTACCGCAAAAATAGGCGAGGAAAAAACCAAGGGAAAAACAAGAGACATTCTTTAATAAAGGAAAAAAGGTTAAAACAATCAAAAAAACAGAAATAAAAAGACGAAAAAGAGGGAAATGATTAAATAAGATAAAATAACATGAAACAAAATAAGAATAAGATAAGAATAGAAAATAAAAAATAGAAAAATCAAAAAATCAGCTGTAGAGTTCAGGGATGCAGGTAAGCAAAAAAACTCCTACATGATGGCATTTTCCCATGGAAGGGATTCATTGAGGCCTCTGTTCTTCGTATCAAGGACAAAAATCCAAAAAACTTCGCGTTTTTTACGCAGGTTGTCTGGATTCGTGCCCTTTTGGGCTTGTACTTTCTCCAATATAGTCCACCGTAAGTCTTCCTCTTTGTGATTCTTTTCCGCCCAATGTCCCACCAAGGGAGCAGCATGCTTGAGTCGTCTGATATTAGATTTGTGCTCACCAATGCGTACTCTAACCTCTCTCGAGGTTTCGCCGACATAGGTCAATGAGCAGGGACACTGGATCGCATAGACACAGTTAGATGTTCTGCAGTTGGTTATCTCTTTGAGGACAGCAGTGAAACCATTTGTACAAAAGGAAGTGTCAACAATGGCATTGGCACAAGCATGGCATGTGCCACACTTGTGGTTTCCCCTCACAGGGGAGGTTCCTTCGATTGACCGTTGTAGCCATGTTCTCTGGTTAGGGATCTTAGCTTTAACCAGAAGGTTCCTAAGATTCTTATTCCTGCGGAACACAAAAACTGGTTTGGGCATGGCTGATGATTGTTCGCCCAGGTTTAGCAGATGCCACTCAGAGTTGACGATCTGTCTGATCTTGTTATTGAAAGGGGAATGTTTGGTGACACAGACAAGTTTGTCCATAGATTCCTGGCATTTACTTTGAAACATGGATTCCCGATTGTAGAAACGAGCTCGTTTCATAGCGTTCCTAACTAGCCTCGGAGGATATCCTCTGTCAATGAACTTTTGTTTCATGTTTTCTGCATTGCTGAGATAATCCTTGATGGAAGTACAGTTTCTGCGTAAACGCAGAAACTGACTGAAAGGAATCCCATCCTTCTGGCTCCTTGGGTGGAAGCTTTCAAAATGCAGGAGGGTGTTTCTGGCAGTCGGTTTCGTGTGGAGGGACACCATCAGTTTGGAATCATGGTGTTCCACCCAAACATTCAGAAACTCGAGTCTAGTAGTGCTGAAATGGGCAGTGAACTTGATGTTACCGTCAGCCGCATTCAGCCATTCAATATATTCCTCCAGGGAGTCCTGGTTGCCGGCCCAAATAAAAAAGACATCATCGATGTATCGCGACCAGTGTCGCACATTCTCAAAAAATGGTGCGACCTCATTAAAGATGTTGGATTTCTCAAAGTCACCCATGTACAGGCAGGCAATGCTCGGTGCGCATGCCGCCCCCATGCTAACACCTTGCACTTGTTGGTATAGCTGCCCGTCAAACTCAAAGAAGTTCTCTTCCAAGACAATCTCCAGGCTTTTGATCATGAAGGTCTTGTTTGATAATGATGGGTCAGACTGGATAATGTTGCTGACTACTCTGCCTGCCTCTATCTGGGGAATATTAGAATATAGAGATTCAACATCCAGAGTGACAAGGAATTCGTGCTCGCAGTTGTAATCGAGTCCCTCAATTTTGGAAATAAAATGCCCCGTGTCTTTTACATAAGACGGCAGATCGCCCACCAGGGGCTGAAGGAACCTGTCAAGATATTTCGAGAGAGGCTCCGTAGCGGAGCCAATCGTTGAGACAATCGGTCTCAGAGGGGGATCAAATTGGTTCTTGTGGGACTTAGGCAGGCCGTAAATAATAGGAATGCGAGTATAGGTAGGTGTGAGGAAGAGAGCTTCAGACGTGCAAATCTCCCCTCTTTCTACTCCTTGTTCTACCTCCTGCAGAATACGTTTTTTGATTCTTGATTCAGGGTTAAGAATGATTTTACAGTAATGTCTAAGGGAACTCAATAGCTCAAGCATCTTTTCCTTATATCTTTTGGTGTCGAAAAGGACAATGCCGCCACCCTTGTCGCACGGCTTGATGGTAAGACTGCTGTCGTTTTTAAGAGACATAAGGGTAGAATTCTCATCTTTGGAGGTGTTAAAAGAGGGAGCAGGAACAAACTTGATAGATTTCTCAATTTTACTGATAACAGCTTTCTCAAATAGTTGAACTTCCGTGCCCAGCATGTCCAGCCCCGGGGTGAAACTTGAGGGAGGTTTTAATCCCGATCGGTTTTCGTTAAAGTTATTGGAGTCCTGATTCAAAAAGAACTTTTTTAACCTTACTTTGCGGAAAAAGGCATGCATGTCCTGAAAGAGTTCAAACTTATTTATCCTCGTTGATGGAACGAATGATAAACCCTTCGAAAGAAGTGAGACAACGGTATGGTCCATAATATGAGAGGATAAATTGAAAATAGGAATAGTATTCAAGTTCTCCAGTACTGCTGTTGGCGGGTTTGAATGTACCTCTGAGGTTGTACTGGGTCCTGGTAATGACCCCTCTGGTGAAAGCCCTGGGAACGATTTTGAAAGCGATTTTGATACCTTGGACGGTAGTTGCCTCGGCGGTTCCCTAAAAAACGATTCTCTGGGGCAGACCGTTCAGAGATGTGTCCCTGTGGAGGATTGCTATAAGGGGAACCCTCGCTGTCCGAATCTGTTGTATCCGAGAAGGTAATGACCCGTTTATTACCCCAATTAGAGTGATCCCCCATACAACTTCTCTCGACCGCGTAGGCTGGATCAGCCCTATCCCCATACCACCACTCATTGAGATCTAATAGGTGGGAGGCCATATAATAGGACAGGATATCCGAGGTTGCCAAACCCCCACAATACATGGACCGAAAACACATCCGCAGGGCCACCCTTGCCCTTCCACCAGCCCACAAAAACTGACCCAGGGCCGCATTAACCCGTCGGAACCATCCGGGAGAGAACGGATAGGGATGATTTTGCAGTTGGTAAAGGAGGCGGGGAAGCGACACCATCTTAAAGATGGCCGACCGGCCATATATTGATAGGGGCATGTGGGACCAGACTTTAAGGTCCTCGCGCACGCGATCCCATACAGGAGCTAGATTCCTTTCCCAGGAGATGATTGATGAATCAGATATGAACACTCCTAAGTACTTCAATCCCCCAGAGGCCACCTGGACAGAGGAGGCTCAGGAACCAGGACCCACCCCTCCCCCAATGACCCATAGAGTAGATTTGCAAGGGTTCATATACAAACCTGAGGTCTCCCCAAAAATTTTCATAATGCACAGAAGGCGCGGTCCCGTCCTATCTATATTTGTGAGAAAGAAGAGGACGTCGTCCGCATACAAAGCAATGCGATCCGACAGGCCCGTCGCCCACTCCAGACCAGTCACTTGGGCATCAATCCGTACCCAGGATGCTAAAGGTTCCATCGCTAGAGCAAACAAATAGGGGGACAGCGGACAAACCTACCTAGTGCCCCCACGATAGAGAACGTGGAGGAAACAAAGCTTGCCACTCGTACAGAAGCAGTCAGGTCTGTATATAGGAGAGTCAGATAGGACAAGAAGCGCGGTCCAAAATTTAACCTACGGAGGAGAGCGAATAAATACACCCAGCTGAGGGAATCAAATGCCCTATCCATGTCTGCAAGCAATAGCGCAGCCCGCTCCCCCAACCCCTGGACGGTTGCCACTGCAACATGGGCATGTCGAATTTGTGGCGAGTCGCCCGCTGAGGTATAAACCCGGCCTGATCGGGATGAACCAAAGATGTAATATGAGCACAAAGGCAATTGGCCAGAGCCTTGGCCAACACCTAGGCCTCCACATTGAGAAGAGATATGGGGCGATACGACGCATGTTGATCCGGTGGTCTTCCGGGCTTATGGATCACCACGATCTCCGCGTGTCTCCAATCACGAGGCAGCTATCCCCGCTCCCTGGCCTCCTCAACCACTCTACAGAGATGAGGTCTCAATTGCAGAAAATAGCGTTTAAAGAATTCACATGGGAAACCATTGGGCCCGGGGGCCTTCCCGGGCTGCATCTCACCCAGAACCGCACCCAGCTCCTCCTCTGTGAGCGGGAGATCCGGCTCCTCGCGCACATCATCGGAGATGGTCCTGGGTGGCAAATCATAGGGATAGCGACCTACTACCGCTGCAGGAGGCATTCCCTAGGGGCATAAAGGTCTACATAATACATAGCAAAGCTTTTGGCAATTACAGAGGGGTCCAAGAGGGTGGCCCATCTGGGCCCAGAATGCCCGGGAGCGACTGAGAATATAGCGACCTCTGACACAACCTATGCAATAATTTGCGGGACTTATCCCCCCACTGGTAGATCCTACTGCGGGTCACCAGCCACGCCTGCCAAGCCTCGTCTAACAGAGTATGGGCATATTCCTGCTGCATCAACAGGAGTTGGTGGCGAGCCTGTCGATCGTAACTATCCCCACTGCGAGATTCCAATTCCAATAGCTTTACCTCCACCTGAAGGAGGAACTCCCTACGCAATCTGCGGGCCGCTGCGCAATATGAGATATTCACACCCCGAAGCGTTGGCTTCATCGCCTCCCAGAGGCAGTCCGCCCCCTGCTCCATGTGGGTGGTTTCAGTGCAGTGCACCTCATGCTGCTGCTTGCAGGAGGCATGAGGTGCTACTTCTAAGCGGGGTTTTGCCTCAGAAGACCTAGACGCTGAGCCGTACGCGCCTGACCTCAAGGCGCGGACAGTTCCATTGTCAGAGCTGCAGTTGTTCTGAATGCAGTGTTTAAATGTTCGTACCTGATAAAGCTTGATCGAAAAACAGCTTCAGCTGTGGGGCCAAAGAGCCTGGTTGCAAGGTGGCGAATTTCAGTCTGACTCCTCTTACCCAGTTTAGACTTCATTAGTCGACCGCCCTTGCCTAAGATGTGCAGACTTCTCTGGGCTGAAAAGGGGCTGGACAACATGGTGGAGTACATGTCACTGAGTTAGTAGGGGTTCATCTGTCTGTATTAAAATGAAGCATTCGGCTCCCATGTGCCAGTCTTCGTGGCCTATCAGCTGATAACTGAGCGAGGTGCCCATTTCAATGCCAAAGGCCTCCTGGTGCCTCACTGGGAGGTGTTACGAGTGGGGCTGTCTTCATGTCCTCTGCAGACTGCACAAGGGAAAACTACATTCCTTGGTAAAATTGGGATATAGGGATGTTCCCTAATGGCCACACAGGTGAATTTTATAAATGCTATGCTATGCTGAACTCTTTGTATGAGCAGGATATTGCATGACACAGACTGTATGACCCAGGTGAAACTGCATTTGTACCCCTGCATAAAACACATACATCTACCTTGACATGCGCAACAAATGGGCCGCTTTCCATGATGGACCCCGACTGCTGAAATTCTAGTTCGCTGGTTCTTGCCCCAGAACGGTCTGGGTTCTTTATGAGCAGACTGACTCCCTTCAACTTGAGCATATTGTTGTCAAGATTATATGAATTATTATAAATATAACAGAGTTCATGTTAACCTGTTGTTATTATATAATAACTTTATTACATTGTAACTAAATTTGATCAACCCTGATGTTCTGTGACGACGGCACTTGATGTTGACAAATGCTATCAGTTTAGGCGAATGGGCCTTTGCAAAGCTTGTGAAAATTGGTGTGGGACATCAGTTTGTTAACATTAGGGAACCTGCTATATCTTGGCCCTTTTGGTTCACTAACTGGCTTCTTTCTGCTTCCTTCACTCTCAAAAGGAATATTTTTTATCAACCCTTTAATTGGCTGAAACAGTTGAACCTCCAATCTGAATGTCAGGTTGTTTACAACAGAAGTCATTGTCTTACGGTAAGTACATCGGGAGTACCTTTACATGAGGCGGTTTTACACTGGGGGAGCCTTTCCTATACATCATTAAAGGTAAGTGCTAGAATTACTTTTAAAAAAGTACGTTAATATTATTATGCATTTATAATTTTTTAGGGGGCGTGGTTTGCAGCCCAAGATGGTGGGCGCTTAAGCGACGAGCTCCGGGCCGGGGCTTCCCATTCCAGCAAGTATCCGACTCTCCCTACCTTGTCAGACGGTGGACAGAGAGCGGCTGACATATCCAACCGGCAGGGTAGCCTCGACTGAGTTTTCCAGACGTCTGGACCCCCCTGGGACCGGTCCTTTAGACGGCGGTGATTTCTGGTCTTCCTGGCACCTGCTGAGAGCCGGGAGCCGCAAGCTTTCCTGTGCCCTGGCGGGCTGTGGGAGTTGAATCCTGGAGGCGGAGCCCACGCGAGACCCCGGCTCTGGGCCCGGACTCGGCCATAGTAGCTGATTCCCCCTGAGTGGTGTTCTGCCCGAGAGTGCTGGGGAGCGGGGGGCCCTGCTGCCGCCTGAGGCGACGGGTGATGCAATGTTGAATTGGTGCTGCTGTGGCCGATAGACATAGAAGCTCCCCTGAAGAGGCCTCGGCTGGTCGCGGGGCCGCGTTGCGTCGTGGGACGGTGGCGGATCATCGGCAGACCTCAGCTGTGCTCACCGGACATTGTGGATCTCAGATTGCTGGTGAGGCTGCGGAGAGGTGGACTGTCGCAAGTTGGTTGGTGTGGCCCCCCCCTATCCTGTCTCCTAGGCTGGAAGTTCTGGAAAGACGGCGATTATATACCTACAGGAGCCCTGTTGTTTCACATTGCTGCGGTGGTGCCCTGACTGGTCCGGTGGTCCCTGGCATGGAGATATGATCAGGGGTGAATTGGGACTGGCATGCACCGGTGGTTGGGGCCCTCCATTGAGGTATGGACACTGAGGATACCTGGCTGCGCAAAGGCCTGATTCGTTTTGGTGACACGGGAGCTGCATGAGAACCTGATTGAGGCCCTTTCCTCTATCTCTGGACTGGTGCGCTGGAGGGGGCTCACTGTTCCACAGGATAGCGACTGCCATAGCCTGCCAAGGTACCTGGGTAGCCCCTGTGATTGATTTGAGTGGCTTCCTTACTACTGCCTCGGGTTGTTGACTGGTGGTGGTCGCAGGTTGTCTGGTGCAACATATCGCTGGCTGAGGGGTAGTCGTTGATATCCAGTTGCTGCTGGGTGCTCGTTACCAGGCCTTACCATGCCGAAGGCTGTGGGAAAGGGAAGGCCTAGGGCAACACCACGGTCCGGGAGAGCAGGGTCTCTCTCTCCGGCATCGGGTAACTCTTCTGCCATGTCCCGTCAGGCGGAGGGGGCTGTGGAGACCGACACATCGGGGGACAAGCTGGACATGATTCTGCGAGAGATTTGAGATTCCCGTTCTGTATTGGAAGCGCAGCTGGGCATAATCTCGGTGGATGTCAACTTGCTAAAAGATGATCATAAGAAATTGACTGAGAGAGTTCGAACGACTGAGCAGAAGGTAGACACCATGGGACCCCAGGTATAGGCCCATGAAGAGCAATTACAACATATGCGTTAGCAGATTGATTCCCTCCAGGCGCGGACTGATGATGCGGAAGGCCGGGCACGCCGGAACAACCTCTGAATAGTGGGTCTGCCGGAGGGGACGGAAGGATCTATGGCCTACGGAATATATTGAGAACTGGTTAAGGTCTGCTGTGGCCCCCACCGGATTATCCACACATTTCACAGTCGAGAGGGCGCATCGGGTCCCTATACGTCGTCCACTACCAGGAGCTAACCCACGTCCCATCCTGGCCAGGATTTTAAATTACAGGGATCGAGATCATCTACTGCAGGTGGCAAGAGATAATGGCCATCTACAGATTGATAATGCCAAGATTTCAATATTTCCGGATTACACCTTAGCAGTCCAACGCAGAAGATTTTCCTTCATGGAGGTGAAGGCACGTGCTCGAGCAGCGTGCCTGTCATTTGCTTTATTGTTCCCTGCAAAACTGAAAATCCTATATGAGCAGCGTTCCCTGTTTTTCGATACCCCTGACGGTGCGTGGGAGTGGCTAGACAAGACGTTCCCCGATGTACAACCTATGAGACGCATGGACTCCTCACTGCCCAAATCGCAGCGCCCCCCTCGGAGGCGTAAGAGGGGTCTTCTCACACAAAGTTTGATCTCCGACTCCTTGAGTCGTCAGCAGGTACTGGAGGGCAGGCGAAGGGCTCTACACACTGCCTTAACTTTTCGCACCTCTCGCCCTGATATCAGCTCTAGCCCATCTGAAGGACTGAACACAGACACTGAATCTGATGGTAGCGTTGCACTGTTTCCTTCTGCGACCTCGCGACTCAGCAATGATCCTCTAGCCTCGGCAGACTCTTAGTTTCTTGTCTTAGGACTTGTGGGATATGTTTAGCCTTTTGTTGTTTTCCTGTCCGGATTGAAGAGCTATAGTACACTACACGCGCCTTTGCCTGTCGGGCAGAGCATCATAGAACATGTATGCCGTTACGACAGGTGGGAACGGATGAGTAAGTTCCCGGCCCACGTTTTGGGCGCTCTCATGTGTGCCTAACTGCTTTTATGCGACTGTTAGTGGTGTTAGCGACCTTCCCCCAAAGGCGTTAGCATTTGTTGTATGGGAAGTAAGTTAATTTTGGTTGCATGGTTTGGTCCAGGGGTACTCACAAACTTTCTGTCAGGGGCCAAAATTACAGAGTGGTTAGTGGCCGAGGGCCGCACTGGTAGGGGTGGAGTCAGTGGGGGAGGGATCAGTGGGGGGCGGAGCTAGAGTAAAAAAAAACCTTTCAAAACATTAGACAATGCTGTATTTCACAATCAGATGCAACTACAAAGAGCACAATTTGATAATACATTTTTATTTGAAGGCATGAACTACATAAGAAACATGCTGAATCTGCGACGAGGGTGACATTGAGCAGTTTGGGTGTGTTATGCCGTTGAAATCACTGGAGAATAAGCATTTTACAGGGAGATGCTCCCGTGTAGGGGAGGTGTAAGGGGTCATTTTGATTATTTGAGGTATGCCACCGAGTCCAATGAGTAGGTGACGACCTCCAAATGGGGATGAATTGACTGAGAGATACCAACTCTACCTCGAAAGCAACTCAGTTTCAGGAGAGAAGATGCTGCGCTCCAGCGTCTACTCGGATTTGACTAAGCTCGGGTTTTAACCTAGCCTCTTTTTACCGCTCCATAAACATCTTTAACCCCAACAACCCCCATCCACACGCACCTCTCCTCAGGCACTCTTCCAGGCGACTACGAGGAATCCTTTTAGCTCCGCCCCTTCCGGACTACACGCCTCTCTCACTTTCAATGGCGGTGCGTTCCTAGCCTCGCGCTGAGGTCTCTTCGTTGCACTAACTCACAGGTTCCGTGTGTGACTCGGAGGCAGACAGGCCAATCAGAGGCAAGCAGTAAGCAGAGACGATCGGCGCAGGAGGAAACGTTGTGAATACATATTCAAGCGTATTCACAACGTTTGCTCATGCAGCCATCTTCCCTGTTTACTCCAAGGAAGGAACTGAGGCATGTAATCGAACAAGGTCTGCGGGCCGCCAATGAAGGCCAGGCGGGCCGACAGCGGCCCGCGGGCCGTGCTATGAGTAGCCCTGGTTTGGTCGAACGATGTTTGGGCATTGGACCCAGTATTGGGACTTTGTTGAACTTGTTGTAACTATGCCGCATGGTCTGTGGGTCGGGGGGTTGTGGGTGGGATTGGGTGGGCGGGGCTGGGATCCGGGGGGTTCCTTATTCTATTTGATGATGCCTGCTGTTAATTCTTATACCTTGGTTTCGTGGAATGTGCGAGGTATGGGTTCCATAGCCAAACGACATAGAACAGCTGCGCAATTGCATCGCTTTAATGCCCACATAATTTGTTTTCAAGAGACTCATTTGAAAAAAGAAAATGCATTTATTATTTTTGTATTTTAAAATTAATGCATTTTTTCTTAATTATTCTAAGAGGTATTCTATAAAGTTTATTAGTACTACTAATAAAAATAATTTTTAATTGAAGAATGTTATTGATTTCTTTTTGGTAATATTGTTGCTGAGCTTTAAAGACCCTTACCTCCCAAAACACTGACCACTAAAAATACCATTAATCCACAATTTGGAAAACTAACCTGTGCTAATATCAAAAAAACTAAAATATAAAATATATACTGTATAAAAATAAACATATTTATGAAAACCTTAATTTAATTTATATTCATATATTTTTTAATCAATCCACCTATTATCATTCAGTGGTTTAATATCATTTGAATTTAATGTTTGTGTGATTCATTTTAATTATAAGTAATTACATGTAATAATTTTTCATTTAAATGATATAAACATTTATTAATACTACCTCTATTATGCGTGTGTGTATGCGTACGAAATCCTGTGATGTCAACGGATGTTGGTGCATCGCTAATAATGTCAGTATTAAGCTACCAAATTGCAAAGGAGGGTTTCCCCGTTCTGTTTTTTACTCCTATCTAGGACCCTCTTAGGAGACAATTGCCACCTTTCCACGTGACTGCTGGGAGAAGTCGCCATTTCTTTGTAAAGTCATGAAGGGGGTCAACAAACCTTCTCAGTATTCAGTGTATATTTGTTGTTGTGGAGCATTAATGTCTGAAAGTGTTGTCAAATACCAAAGTTTATTAAAATAATGTTGTAAGTTTATCCTTGTACACTTTATTGTTCCAAATGAACCACTGCTAATTGCTTTGACTATTTTGAAATTAAGAAAGGTTAGCAAGTGAAAAAACATAAATTGCTGGTCATTTTTCTGCTGAAATAGTGCTGAAAAAATCTCATTTAATGACTGGCCCTGGAATCTGCAACGTGGAATTAATCCAATGCATGACGGGTAAGAAACACTTCCCCTGCCAGCCCCACCACGCTGTTAAAACAAGCATTTTTGACCCGGGGCGTGTGTAAGCACAAAAGCACAAGGCGGGACAGAGCAACACCGAGATCAGGGGTGGGTGCAAAGAAGCATAGGGCAATGTAGAGCGGCAGGCCTCGGCCTCAGTTAATCAGGGACACCCAATTAAAGGACACAGGACACTGGTATGCGTTACCTGGCCGCTCAAAAGACCACGTGCGGTCTGGCCCACCTTTATTTATCCCCTCGGGACGAGCCCACCCCGAGGGGCGTGGGGATGCGTGTATTAGCGCAACATAGTGTAAGAGAGCCCGGGTGGCTCTCTACATCCCTTTCTTCTTTTAGTGAACTGTCCCCTCAGACACCCGGTCAGGGTGAAGTATACACATAGTCTTTTAGTCTTTGACTGGGTGCAGGATTAGGGCGTAGTCCATATCGTTGACTCCTGGTGGAGAGGTCAGGGGACCTATCCGGCGGGGTAACTCCAGACACCCTGGCCCCGGGACCCCAATCCGTGAGTCTCTGATGGTCTCCTTCACCGGGGGCCGCCGGCGGTCCGCCTGGCAGAGGTGACGCACCCCCGCTGGGAGACGCCGGGGCACCACTCTCCGCCACAACCCCTGGTGACTCGAGCCCTTCGCCATCCGTGACGGCTTCGGGGACCACCTTGAAGCTTGACACGTTTCTGGTGACGGTCTGGTGTCCTCTCCGCGCGGTGACCATGGTCCCTCGCACCTCAGTCATGCCCATACTTCAGGCTCGTAGGGGGTTCGGAACTTCCAGTCGGGGTGCCGATCTTTGATGACCACTTGGTCCCCGATTCGGACCGCGATGTCCTGGGCCCTGTGGGCCTCGCTCGCCTTCCGGTTCGTGGCCTCCCTCCGCGCATGAATGGCCACTCCGTCTCTTTCCACCGGGGCCCAGCCTGGATCCGCCGGAATGCTGTCTCGTGGGTCTCGCTTGAACAGGACGTGAGCCGGAGCGCACTTGGTGGTGCTGTGGGGGGTCTGACGGTACACTCCTAGAAATTTTACAGCGCGGGGATGCCTCCGGGTCACCAGGCGATTTACAAATCATTAAATAAATAAATAAATAAATAAATAAATAAATAAATTGATCTAACGCTGCTTCCGGATCCTCCTTGTTATCCACGGCGATCCGCAGCGCTCGATTGAGCATTCTCATCAGCCGCTCCACTTCCCCGTTGGCTTGAGGCCAGAGGGGGGTGATTTTCCGGTGTCGGATCGCCAACCGGGCCAGGTACTCCTGGATCTCCCGCCCCTGGACTAGGGGCCCGTTGTCCGACTTGACTTCTTCGGGCAACCCCATCGTTGCGAATGTTCTGTCCAAAACTTTCTTAACATGCGGGAATGCAGTAGACGGTATCACCTCCACTATCGGGAACTTCGAGAAGGAATCGACCATGACCAGCATGTGCCTGCCATCCGGGAAGCTCCCAAAGTCAATGCTGAGATGAGTCCACGGCGTCTGACTCGCTTCTTCTGTGATCACTGGAGCTGGAGCCGGATCCCCTCCGGTGATTGTGCAAGCGTGGCACTGTCGGACCATTTCGTCCACTTGCGTATCCATCCCTGGGAACCACACCTTGTCCCGCAGCCGGGCCTTAGTCTTGGCCATTCCTTGGTGGCCCACGTGCGCAAGCGCCAGGATTTTCTGCTGCAGGCTTTCTGGGACTACAATGAGCCGTCCCCTCAGCACGACTCCTTCTCCCCCTATGCTGAGTTCGCTCCTGACCTGCCACAGTTGCTGTCGAGTGTGACTGACCTCTGGGCGCAAGGCTCGAGCCCCGTCCAGGAAACGGGCCCATCCGTTGTTGTCTAGCGCCCGGCGGACGCGCGTGAGGGTAGGGTCTTCACGAGTGGCTTGCCCGACCTCCTCCAGGGTCATGGCTTTCGGGCAGGATCCTTGCGATATCATGCTGACAAAAGCCTCTGTGTTGCACGTGTCTTCCGGTGTGGCAGCTGAGAGGGTTGATCGCGGATGCCGGGACAAGTAGTCTGCCCGATTGTGAGCCCCCGGCCGATAGATCACCTTGAACTGGTACGCCTGGAGCTGCACAGCCCAGCGTTCAATCCGCGGCGGTGCCAGTCTCGACGACCCCGTGAACAGGGGAAGCAGCGGCTTGTGATCCGTCACGACGGTGAAGTCCTGTCCGCACAGGTACAGGTGGAAGTGCTGGCAGGCCCATTTGATGGCCAGCGCTTCTCTCTCTATCTGGGCATACCTCGTTTCAGTGTCGGTAAGCGCCTTGCTGGCGTAGGCCACTGGCTTCCATACTTCGTACCCATGTTCCTGCAGGAGCACCGCACCGAGGCCCACTGGGCTGGCATCCACCACCAACTCTGTCTTCCTCCGGGGGTGGAAGTAGGCCATGATTGTCATGTCCAGGAGCCCCTCTTTGATCTCTTGGAATGCCTTGTTGGCCGCCGGGGTCCACTTCCACGGGTGATCATGGCGCGTGAGGGCGCGTAGTGGTTCAGACATCGCAGCTAGCCTGGGGATGAACCGCCCACAATATGTGGCCATCCCAAGAAAGCTTCTTACCTCCGTGGGACTGCACGGGGTGGGTGCCGCTCGGATGGCCTCCGCCTTTCTCGGATCTACCAGTAACCCCTCACGAGTGAACGTGTATCCAAAGAAGTCCACACTGTCTTGGTAGAACGAGCACTTCGCCTTATGTAGCGTCAGCCCGCACTCGGTCAGTCTCCGGAGTGTGGCCCGCAGGTGTGCGTGATGCTCCTCCAGAGTGTTGGAATAGACTAAGATGTCGTCGCTGAGGTTTATTACGCCCTGTAGACCGGACAAAGTCTCTCGGATGGCGTTCTGGAACACCTCTGCCGCGGAGGAGACACCAAAACTCAGCCGCTTGTACCTCCGGAGGCCGACATGGGTCGAGAAAGTGGTGATGTATTACTGCTGGGATCTAGTTCCAGCTGGTGATACCCAGCGTTTAGGTCCAGCTTCGAAAACCATTTGGCCCCGTTGAGGTCCGCCACGATGTCGTCCATCGTGGGGTTGATGTGCCGCTCCCTCTTCACTGCGGTGTTGGGCAGCCGCATGTCCACACAGAGTCTGATGGCCCCTGGTTGCTTAGGCTTGGGCGCCACGACCAGCGGGGACACCCAGGGAGTGGGGCCGGAGACTTTCTCGATGACATCCAGCTCTTCGAGCTTCCGCAACTCCTCTTCCACTTGCGGGCGCAGGTTGAACGGCACCCTCCGATGTCTTAGGGCTACCGGCCGTGCAGATGTGTCTATGTGCAGCTTGAACTTCTTGCCCTTCAGCTTTCCCAGGCCAGTGAAGAGCGCTGGGAACTCTTTGAGTATGTCCTCAGCATGGGATTCGTGCACCTGGTTCGCAAAGAACACTAGCCCCAGGTCCTCCGCGGTATGGCAGCTGAGCAGCGTACCTTTCTTGCCTTCCGTGACATGGAACTGCGTCTGGGTCGAGTATCCCCCGCTGGCGATGGTGGCATTGATGACGCCACAGAGGGGAAGAGGGTCCATCCCTCCATATGTATAAATCCGCGCCCTCAAGTGGGGTCTCGGCGACAGACGGTCGTATTGGTCGGAGTCCATCACATTGACCAACGCCCCTGTGTCGATGAGTGCCTGGACTTCGGTGTCTCCTACTGAGAGTGAGCACATGGGCGGTGGCCTTCGCCGGGAGCCCGTCCTGCTGACGTATGAGACCACGAATACCTCGTCGTCCTCGACCTCGTACATCGGGGCTCACGACTGTGGCTGACGATCCCTGCTTGGCATCAGGTCATCCTGCGAGATCTGGCGCTCTTGCTGTGGCTCGAACCTGGGTCTCGACGACGGTTGTCGGAACCGTCCACCCCGGCATACTCTGGCGTGGTGATTCATCCTCTCCACAACGGGAGCACACCTTGCCTTTGGCCCCGCAGACTGCCGTTGCTGGGTGGTCGTCCCCACAGTATCCACACGAACCCCCAGTCGCGGGTTTGGGCGCTGGGCGAGGTGCGGCTGGCCGCCGTTGTATCGCCTCCACCTTTTCTTCTTTGATGGGGGTGCTCTTGACCTCCGGCCCTGCAGCCACAGGCGCGTGGAGGGCCGCCTCCATTTCCTCTGCCCGGGCATCCGATAGCTCGTGGGACCGTGCTAGTACTAGTATTTCATCTAGCGAGATCCCTGGCTGCTGGAGAATCAGCTTTCGTAAGAGTTTGGAGCGACAGCCCAATATGATCTGATCCCGTATCTCTACTCTGGTCGGTGAAGGGGCACATGCTGGCCAGCCGGCGCAGCCACGCGTAAAACATGTCGACCGATTCGGCGTCGGTCTGCCACGCACTTCGGAATTTAAACTTTTCGAAATCCGGGTTCAGTTGAGGATCAAAATGTCTCTTCAGCGCAGCCACCGCTGCGTCATAATCATCATCGTTCCCGGTGTTGGGAAGCGTGTCAAACAAGTCATAACTTTCAACCCCTCCATAATATATAAGTAGTGACCGCTTCACTGTCCCATCAGTTTCTCGGGTCCCTCTGAAGTAGTGGTTTAATCGCCCCACCCACGCCTTCCATCGCGGGGCGGCAGTAGCTTTCGCTAAACGGTGGTAGGGGCGCCACCGCGTTGTATGTGACCACCGGTGGCAGTGGAGGGTTGTTACCGGCCCCTGCGTTGGATCCGCCAGCTTGAGGTGCACCAGCGCCTGCCGCTTGCCCAGAGGACATCTTGCAAATGTATTGGTGGGGCCTAGGGGTCTATGTTTTACTTCTTCCAGGGCTTCCTGGCCCCGTGCGGTCACTTTTCCCTTGCTGCGGAGGCTTTGCCAAGGCTTGTTTACTAACTGTTGTGGGTCTTGGGTTTACCAACTCCCCCTTCTTTTAGATGCTCTGCCAATGCTTGTTTATATCACTGTTCTGGGCACTGGATTTGCCAGTGCTTGTTGCTCATGGGTTCCTCCCCCTGCTTTCAACTTTGAATTTCGGCCCCCGGGCCTCGATAGCTGCACCACGCAGCAACGCGCACAGTTCAGGCAGGCAGGGGAGAGGGCAGCCCTGTCGAGGCCCCCTCACACGATCGGCCGTAGCACTCCAGGCCAGCACGAGGGATTCCCTCAGAGCGTCACGAGGTGGGGCCGGGGCAGAGCACCAATGAGGCGCCGGGGCAACCACTCACCCTGGACGAGCGCGCACAGCGCTGGGGGCATCCGGATCACGGAGCAGCATGCGGGTGGGCTCCACCAACAGCCGGTCACATCGGGAGGCGGTCCGCCTCCGACACCACGCGGGTGGGCTCCGCAGTCGCCGGGATGAAAGCAGGTGAGCAGCGGGGGCGTCAGCAATGCGGGTGGGCTCCGCACGCTCCCCGCGCCGGCATACAGGAAACAGCACGCAAGGCACGACCGGCCTCGTCGCCAGTGTAGAGCGGCAGGCCTCGGCCTCAGTTAATCAGGGACACCCAATTAAAGGACACAGGACACTGGTATGCGTTACTGGGCCGCTCAAAAGACCACGTGCGGTCTGGCCCACCTTTATTTATCACCTCGGGACGAGCCCGCCCCGAGGGGTGTGGGGATGCGTGTATTAGCGCAACATAGTATAAGAGAGCCCGGGTGGCTCTCTACATCCAAGACATAGCAACAGAGTGAAGTTGGAGGAGGCACTCTTGGGGAGAGGAGTTGACCTAACAGCTATACGGCTAGGGCGGTCGACCTCGAATCTGGGGAACTGGGTTCGAGTCTCGGCAATGACGCTGAATATCCTGTGATTCTGGGCAAATCACTTAATCTCCCCGTGCCTAACAAAAAATTAATGTGTCCTTATATAATGCAACTGGTGCTATGTAAAGCGCTCTGACACCTGGTACTTTCCATCAAGCTTGCGCTATAAAAAACTCCGTAAAACCAAAAAAAACACTGTGGAACAGAGCAACACGGAGACGGGGGACAGAGAAGGACACAGGGAAGGACACAGGGGAGACATCTGCAAACACACTCACTCTCGAAGAGTGCTTAACTGAAAAGAAATAAGTAGCATCAAGAAAATTTGCAGTATAAGGACACAGTGATTTGACCAGCAACATACAAATGGGGATTCCTCTCAGAGACATTAACAATGGAATAAATTGATTGGATATGAGTGTACCATTAAAAATAACCTGAATTATTAAAAATAACCTGAATAGTCTCTGACACAGGTCCAGAAAAGGATCTCCTACAGGACGGTTCTGTCTTGAGTATGAATGATAGTATGAGTGCGATGGTATGACAGATGAGAATGCAGGTGTGTAGTTTTAGTGTGGGGTTACCTTTGAATTTGATGTTCATTATTTGAATCTAAAAACTGAGACATCATATTGTGGACATGGCTATTCATAATCTGGCAATTCCCATGTACTTGTGCAATAATGATACGCAATTGTAAATAGTGTGTTTTATGAATAAGTATTTTGGTATATATTTTTTATATTGAAAAAATTCTTTGAAAAAATAACTGTGTATATATGAAAAAAGAAATATAATAAAATGTACATTTCTGAAATAATTCCCTGTGTGTTACACTGAAGGTGGGGATTGGTTTAGGCAATGAGCCATAGGAGGCCACAGCTAAAGTAATATAGGTTGGATAAGAGGTTCTGTTCTAGTATAAGGACACGGTAATGCATCCATGCTCCAGGGGAGGGACAAACTCACGATGGGGCAGTAAAGCCCACACAAACTATCAAATAAGAAGCAATTAAATGAGTTTTACAATGAGACCAACCAATGGTAATGAATGGGTTGACTTTAAGCCCATTGTAAACTAACAAGACCGGTCATATGGTTAGACCGGCATCTCCTCACTCATTCTCCTTGTCCCCCGCCTCCAGATGACTCATAGCCATCACACCTACTTAAACTGTCTCTTATGACGTCCAGCCCAGGCCTGGATCGGGATTAAAACTCTTTGAAGGGGGATCACAAATTTCAGACCGAATTATATTGTTACTTTCACTCTTCTTGTTTAAATTAATGTCATTATTTTTAAATGTAATATTAGAGTATGCTCCTGTATAACCATCCTACTACCTAAAAATAAAAAAGCACTGGCAACCTGACCAGTTTCGAAGCATTTTCGTCTTGTCTGTGAGGTATTTCTCGAGTACTGTGGCATAGTGAGCGTGGGACCGATGTCTGGGCATGCCTGCCAACCTTTAAGTGTTTACTGCAACAAACAACAAGATGATGGAAGAAATGCTTGAATTAACGTCAGCCACTGGTGGTGGCTCTGGCTGCATCCCAGTCCATTGTTTTTCATGGCATGGGCAGCGTATAAAGCCCAGGCTGGATGAGAAGGATAGTATTAGGAAGGTGAAGGAGACTGCCCGGAGAGTCCTGCCTGTCAGCATTTATTATGCAAATGTGAATGCCAGGAGACTCAGGGGCATTCCTGAAAAAGAATGTTCCAGAATTCGAGTCGCTCTTGGAGAAGATTCCAGTTGAGGAGAGCTGATGGATGTGTTCCATGGGTGAAGGCGTGCTACTGTGGATAAGAGGGCACGATTGGAGTAGCTGCAGAGTAACCCAGTGTTGGAATATTAGGCCTCCCTGAGTGGCTGACGGACTCCATGACTGCCTTTTCGGATTCTCGCACTACCACCGGCCAAAAGTACCTCTCATATCTCCAATCATAAGTTACTGGTAAAAACCACCCCCTCCACGGGTCAGCACCCAGTGCGGCTGCACCGGTCTCACTGCCCTAAAGCCGCCCCCGTGGATCAGCGCTGTAATGAGAATCTTAAAGAATCCCTTGGTTAGGTCTCCCAGCACCCCAATGCAGGTTAGCGTCACACAATAGCAGTTGTGTTGACCCGCAATATGGGGTGAGTCAATCCACAGGTGAGTGCAGGGTTGGAATGGGATTAGAAATCGGCCCGGGCACCCTAAAAAAAAGTGGCCCACATTTGCATATTGCCTTTCCGCAAAACACTGCTTTGGCAATTTTTTATAAAAGGGGGCAGGGGGGTGTTAAAATAATTCAGGGATTCGTTTACACTGGTGAAGCACACCTGAAAACAAGTGAGGCCACTGCTCAGCCCCGCTGCTCCCGCTCAATATGCATATATATATTAATTGGCCGGCCCAGCAAGAGACAGGGAGTGCCGCCTCTGCCGTTGATAAAAGGGAGGTGATGGACGCCCATCTGCCTCCAGAAAGGCCACTCAGGCACCTACTGAGCCGCGGGGCGCATTGAACAAAGCAGAAACCGCCCAAATTGGCCCCAGGGCTGCTCAAAAAAGCAGCCCAAAGTTGGAATTTGCACACCGGCCCCTCGGGCATTGCCCGAGTGCCCGCATTACCAACCCGACGCTGGGTGTGTGCCTTATTGTGTCTGATGCTTTCCTCCTGGCTTAGGAGATGTTTTAAGCCGGTAGATCCACGCTAGAGGGTTACATGCCTATAGTTGCCATTCCCACTATGCATGATGAGGAGACACCAAAGCTGCATGTGTTCATGGATTGTTTCCTGCACAGAGGGTGCAACTTGTCCTATTATTGGGCATTTGATGGCTGACATTATTCAGGCCTGTTATGGCAGCGTGCGTCAGTGGAAGGCTGGGGCCAGGACGGTCTGAGATGTTGCATTCAGGAAGGTTTCAGTGTCGATGCATATGAAGAAGTTGCGCTAGAGACGTTTTCAGGGATGGGTAAAGTGGGCCACTTTTCAAGCCCCCCCCTGGGAAAGTGATGTGTCTCTCTATATTCCCTATATTTCTCCATCTCAACATCTGCCCCTCTTTGTGCCTACCGCTACCTCAGAATCTGCCTCTTTACCCATTGTCACAGAAGGATGCTAAGAACCCAGCCAAGAAGCGTTTTTGTCTGTTTGGAGTTCCTGAAAATGTAAAGCATCGTTCAATATTGTTTGGCAGAAAATGGCTAATTAAACTCAAACTGGTCTGAACAGGGCGTACACAATATGTTTACCCTGGCCTTGGCCCCATAAATCTTCAGATGACAGTGATCTTACGACAGTGAGTTTCACGAATTTACAAGCTGTGTTAACACTGTCACTGTCGTATTTTCTATTTACGCTTCTTCCCTCTCCAAAGTCAGTGACCCTCGGTGATAGAAGTGAACGCATGGAATAAAAATACGCCACGCATCCTGCGGAACGTGCCTCCTCTCGTGTTTGGAACGGCATGTCACGCTGCGTGACTCACGCAGAAATACTCTTTTCAGAGGGTGTGAGCAGCAGTGGGGTCTGTGTGACTCCTCCTCCTCCACGTGCCTGTCCGCGGCTGACCCGAGCTAGCAGTCAAGCAGCAGCAGTGCCCCGCACAGAGCAGCCGGAGTGTCACCTGTTATGGTGGGTGAACGAGGAGCCGAGGAGGCGCCCAGTGCGCCTGGAAGCCCCTCAGCCACGAGTGAAGCTAGCGCTACAGTCCTGCTCCACTGCAACGGGACCCACAAGGTAAGCGCCAGGCAGGAGGATTTTCTACCACATCGAAAGTCACAGGAGAGTGGTGTTTTTCTCTTTTCGGACTAATTAATTCTATTGATTAAAACTGTCCACATGACAATAACACAATATACACGTACACATTTTCAATAGAAATACAAAATAAAAGGAATTATTTGCTTCTGAGAGCCGGGGGAATACGGACCTTTGTGTTTTTTCTTCTTTTTTTTCAGGATTCCGCCTGCCGTTCTTATCTTTCGCTTGCAGCTTTTTCTTTCCGCTAACCAAGGGGCTCTTTTACTTTTCTTGCTAAGAGTGGTTTTACTGCTGCGCACACGTCTCTGGCGCTGGGCCTGGCTGATAAAAAGCCACGACTGACAGTTGTGTGAAGAGGCGCATCGCAGCACTATGTGTCTTTTCTGCTTGTCAGTTGCGGTCTATTTAGGAGTGCTATATTCAGAGCAGGGTCTTTTGCCAAGCATCATGTTTAAATGTTTTTTGTATCGCGCTGTATATGCCATATTACAGCTGCTTCGAAGCGCTGCGTGACATAAACTGGATCGATAGATACAATGCAGCAATAACGCATGGAAGCTTGCAATCACTGTATAATAATGTAATTTATTGCTGTGACATCACTTCTGATCCTTAAAAAGAAAATTGTATCATTGCTGTACGTCAATACGGTATAACACACAAGATGATGGACGGAATGTTGCACATTGGCAAAACATTCACCCCCAGCCACAGATCTGGGTTTAATCCATCTTTATTTTGCTCACCACGCCACCATGACATGGCCATATGCAAATCAGTCTTGACCCTTTGCCTCATGGGAACAGTCCAGCCCGAACTGCCAAGCCATGTCTTCCCTGGACCGGAATCAAGCATCCTAGGACCGGTTTCGGGGTTTCACCCCTCTTCAGCCAGGATAGCTTGACTCTAGTGGCGTGGTGAGCACGGGACCCACGTCTGGGCATACCGTATTACAATATTACACAATTACAGTATAGCTGCATTGTGACGTCACAGTACCTACTGCCAAAGACAGCAAGAAAGACATTTTCCGAAGCACAATTGCAGCTGCTGTTTAAACAATGAAAACGAGCACTAACCTTTCAGCTTTCTCCAGAAATCTTTCTACTCTGGCAAGTCACTTTTATGAGTAGATTCATTGCATAGTGGAGTTCAATACAATCAAGCAGCGACAAGGCCAGTAGGTCTGGCCTTGGCGAGCATGTGGTTTATTTATTTATGTTTACAAACATTTATTATGAAAAATCATTTAGCAAACCTATAAAAAAAAACTAAAAGTAAGATGAACCCAGCAGCCTAGGTACTGATGTGCACTTCTTTTCTGGTGGGCGTGTACAGGTGATCAGGCAAAATGCTGCAAGGGAGTCAAGGGATGAAGTGGGCCGACCCATTGCCCCATGCTGTATGCTATACTGGGCGGAAGTAGCATGTGAATGACACTTGAATAGACCAATGGAGGAAGACATCTCACCTAACACCCTTGTATGTATGTATGTGTACATACATGGGGTTGGCGCAACACTACATACATGGAAAATGTGAGGATACCGAGACAGCTAAAGTTGTCTCTAGACTACGCCTAAAAAGCAGGGATCTACCTGCAGGTTGCCCACATATAGTTTCGGAAGTGACCTATATTTAACTGTTTAACATATATGTTTGCAAAAATAATTGCAAACTGCATATTGCTGCCTTCATAGTTAACAGTATACATTCCACATTCATTTTAATACCTGTATCCAGAAGCTGCGTTTCATGAGAAGGGGTAATGGGCCACGGCTTTCGGAGAGGGTGCTGACCTGTTTTTGGCTATGTATTATGAGAATAATATACCCCTATATTGCGTGTAAAAAGTTGGTCTGAACAAGGCATTTTCACATTTTTCCTGAACTGAGAACAATACATTTCAGAAGGGAGTTGGGCTATAGTCGCGTGCAGATACCCTCAATTGTTGCAGGTAAAACAGCTTGATAGGTTAATGCGCCTACTGCGGAAATCTGCTTGCAGCTTCCTAGCTTGATTCCCAGAGATCCCAACTGTGCATTTATTTCTAATTTGATTGGTTCAATCCGTCCCATTTAGTTGGAGGAAAATTACACATTTTTAGCAGTGCTAAAAAGCCGCAAACCCGTGAAATGAAGCGGTATATTAAAATCAATTATTCCGGGTATGCATCTTCATTGATGGATGGTTACGTGAACAGGCAAGGCACCCGGGTGTAGTAGGGGGGTGCTGCACTGACTTGGACATTACTCCTGAAATATTTATTTATATAAGGATATCAGTGGTTTTAATTAGCAATAGTGACGCTTCGCAGCGCCACGAAGCAGGCTGCAGGTTCCTTCTCGTGAGCCGGCCAAGCGTCCCTTATTTGGTCGCGGCGCTCACTCCGCTTCACGGACGAGCAGGCATGGTTCCCACAATAAACGGTGCTGTTCTCGCGTGTTTTTGGGAGTAACGGAAACAAGGGTGCAGCTTGCAGCGCGAGCACAACTGTGTACTGTACTAGCCGGAAACAAAGGGACAGCTTCTGGAATCCCAACCGGTCCAGTGGGGGCTTCAGGCCGCACTGTGCACGTGTTAGGAAATGCTCATACAAAAAGAAAGGACTCGTCTCTATCAAAGGGCGGGAGCTTTATGCTTTTGGCGAGAATTGTTGGGCTATTCCATAGAGTTTGGAACATTTCAGTATATATGATTCTCTTCTTCCCTGTTTCTTTGTTTCCCAGCCACATTGTCTCATTTCTGTGGCTTGTCATAGACACACTTTCAAGTTTGTTGATCTATCATCGGTGTTCTCGCGTCAGAGACGTTTTAAGGCATGGGTAAAGTGAGCAATTGCCCAGGGCCCCTATCGTCCAATGGGCTACCTGAGAAGGTGACCTTTCTCTCTATTTGACCTCTGGCTATTCGATTTCTCTAAAAACCTCTCTCTTCCTACCTTTATCACCATGAATCTCTATCCAGTGCCATCTTAAGAGTTCTTGGGTCTCTTCAGCTGCTTTTGTGTGACCCTGTTTCTGAAAGTTTACCATATAATTCAGCGCTATTTGCATCATGGAGG
Organism: Triturus cristatus; assembly: GCF_964204655.1. Lineage (NCBI taxonomy): Eukaryota > Metazoa > Chordata > Amphibia > Caudata > Salamandridae > Triturus > Triturus cristatus. The sequence continues at coordinate 236,788,059 of NC_140589.1, read as the reverse complement.
CTTGAATTAGTGGGAAATGGGTAATTATCGTTACCTTCTGCTCACTGACTATTGCCTTCAGCATCCTCTGTTGGGTCGTTCTCCTCAGCCTGTTCCACCTAGCAGACATGAACACTACATGCAGTACAGATTGGATGTCATGATCAATCTGTGGGCAAGTCAACCTTGCCCTACTTCTGCATCCTACCTAACTTTGTTTAATTCCAGAAGGTTGATTGTTGCCATGGTAAATATTTCTGCATTTCCTTGTTATTTGTGTTGCCAGGCACTTAATTTAGTTGTCCTTCGAAGATTACTTTTACAAGAAACATTTATTTGTATTTAGTTTAGCTTCTATTTAGCCCATTTCTTAACCGTCCAGTTCTTTTATCACCATTATTTTATGGCGTAATCCACGTGGATGTGAGCGCAAGGCGCGTCCGTTGCTGACTTCCTCATTCTTATATCTATCATTTTAAAGGCCCACAGCTCCTGGGGAGGGTGAGGTGAGATCCTGTTTGAAGAATGTTTGTTGAACTGTCCTCATTTTCTGACGAATGACCGAGAGTCCCAACATTTCTGCACCATGTTCTAAAATTCCTCCATTTATTTACTGGAAAATAGTTTTTTTTTTCAGTTGGGTTCTCGTTCAATTTCCACACTTCCAAGAGAACGTTAATTTGCAATTTATGACTGCCCATGCCATGGGTACTCGCAAAAATGTGCCCAGGGGCCACAAAGTATGGTCTGTGGTGTGACCGAGGGCCTCACTGATGGCAGCAGGGTGGTGGCAGGGGGTCTGGGTGGATCAGTGATTGTGTAAGGTGGTCTAAATGGTTTTTAAATAAACGTGCAAGCAGTTCTTTGCAGGCTAAATAAAGTTAAGTGGTGCAGGACACCACCGCAGTTACTTCATAACTCAATTTAACCTGCAAATAAATGTTTGCCAGTTATTGAATTTTTTTCTTCATATTAGTGCTCAGCAAGTTCTCACCTGCCCATCCTGCTGTTCACCAAAGGGGGCTGCACGTAAAGGTCAAGAAGGTCGCAAGCGGCCCCCGGGCTGTACTTTGAGTATCACTGGCCTAAGCTATTCTTGCAGCTTGTGTGCTGTGCTGTGTCCACCTGACTTTACCTCATACTTTTGATAGATACATATGAGTAGCACTTCCAATGGGCATTTTCTATTTAGAGGTTTGGCGTGACTGTGGTCCTCAGATCGAATTTTGGACTTGCTTAAATTTATCTCCATGTTATTGCAATAGGTAGATGTCACATCCAGAATCAACTGAAGTGCATTTTCAGTGCAGGCCAGTATCGGGATGTTCTGTATGATGCACATGTTTCGTGTGACTTCTTGCAGGATCTCCCACAGGTTCTTGTTTTACAGGTTCAATATCAAAGGGCATCATAAGTACTCTTTCCAGCACCTTTCTTGATGTAGAATGACATTTATCATCATATTTCTTGAGGTTTGGATAGGTGAACTCTCCATTTGTGGTCAGTGAAAATCCCTAGAGCACGATTATACAGATGTAAGAATGTGGATTTATATTTTTGGTCTGCGGTCGCCCACCTCAATGAATAATACCACTACATATTTACAGGGTGGACTTCAGTCACTAAATTAACCTGCGCTGAACGACTTAGTAACTATGGCACAGAGGAGACTGGCTTAACTTTCGGCAATGTGCAACGAATTCTATACAAATCAACAGATTAAAGTACATATTCTGTAATTTGACATTTTCTTGAATTCAGCACAGCCAGTGAAAATAGCTTTTGGCACATAGTCACTGGAGCAACATGTCTATTTTTATTTTGTACATGTTCCATCTTTAAATATCAGGCACCCTACCTTGTTGGGAACAAGGTTTATATAAAGTTGACTTATTAATATTTAAAAGCAGGGTTTCCTGCCGGTTAAAGTGGGTTATTTTGAGATTCTGTGCAGAAGGTTGTAGACTACTGCACTAGTACACACAAAAAGAAGGGGTGAGGGTACGGACTCATCTACTCCGAACCCCCTGTCAACACTTAATACACCAGAAGGAGTAGGGAGAAATAAAATGTTTATATCTCGTGATGGCATGTGCTGTGTGTGCTAATACTGCCCTCACTCACACAAATGTGTGACATGCTTCATCATAGGACTGCTTACAATACATACCGGCGTAGACATGCGCGGGGTGGAGCAATAGGGTGGGGAAGACAATACAACACAGAGAAAAACAATTTGTTTCACAGTGACTGAGAACGACGGTAGTGAAAGTCCAGTGGTATGTGAGTTAAAACTAGCTCGGACGTGTTGCTGTGCCTCAGACTTTATTCCTGCACCCTCTAGCCAAGGTTAAAAATGTGAAGGATGGTGGTGACTTGGAGATGCTGTGTGCTCCTAACACCCCTCCTTTACTGCTAGGTGGTCGACATGTTTCGGCTATATGTGTGTGCCCCACATGTAGGGTCATGCCGGCCTTCCTCAGTACTCTACCTGTCGAAAGTATATTGATCTTCTCACCTCCAGTTGAGATAAGAGAGTGTCTAAAAAACAGTTCTTCTGTGTCGACGGATTTCCTCTCTCAAGTTGTAGGATTACTAAAGAAAGGGAATACAAGAGAACACCAGTATAATGGAAGAGTAAAGAGAAGGAACAAGCTGTTAGGAGTAATCTTCTCTTCAGTACATAATACGCTATGTGTCATTCATTCCCCACGAGAATTCAATAGTGCCTTAACCTACTAAGTTCATGTGTGTGCGGAAAGTGGAGGTACAATAACCTCATCCGGTAAATAAATGTATCTACATATAAAATATCAGCGTTAGCATACATCCTGCTATAGTCCAATCCACTGCCCGAAAGGGGGGTCCGGTGTGTGTGTACTCACCGAGTTTACCCCTATTTCAAGTTACAACTGGCAGCGGGCAAGGAAAGACCCCCTACAGTCACACTCTTGGTTGCAGGAGAGAGAAAACACAAAATTACAAGGAGAGATCGTCATGTTAGTTATCACAGAATGGCACGGTATAGTGCAGGATAATAGTAATAATAAGAAAAGACCACAAAACTTGACCTCCAATTTCCTCATATTACGCCCAAAATGAGTGCAGGAATATCCTGGAGGATATCCTGTTCGAGGAGGACTGACACTATCAAACACCTCGTGCCTTCATCTTAAACTTAGCAGAAATAGCTCTAACTAACAACTACTTTGAATTCAAGGGGACCCTCTACCTACAGACCCACAGGACCTCGATGGGCCGTACCTTTGCCCTGAGCCTGGCGGGTCTGTACGTGGGTTCATTTGAAAGAACCGTGATTTTTGACCCACTATGCCCATGGACTGAGAATATTAGATTGTGGCGTCGCTATATCGACGACATGCTTCTAATATGGAGGGGTGTTGGACCATCGATCACTCTATTCCTTGATTGGTTAAACAATAGGCACCCCCTACTCCATTTTACATCAACTATCACTAAGACAGGTTTACCATTCCTGGACTTGATGATTGAACCTAAGGAAGACAGATTACAGACAAGAGTCTATCACAAACCCACAGACAAGAACACCTTACTTGCCTATGACAGCTTCCACCCGAAATCTCTCAGAGAGAATTTGCCAGTAGGCCAATTTTTCCGGCTTAGACGAAATGGTACAGAGAAATCAAGTTTTAAACAGGAAGCGACCCTCCTCGCTAACAAACTTTTACGAAGGGGATACCCTGAGTGCACCATCAAAAAAGCCAGGAAGAGAGCCACAAATACCAACAGGGAGAACCTCTTAGAGACAATTGTTAGAGCCAGCACTAACAAACCAGTGTGTGTTACTACATTCAACACATCGTCACACCTGTCAAGAATTCCTGTCATGCGAGGGGAGGAAAACGGTAACCAGCGAAAACGGACTACATCTCCCAGGATGCTTAGCGGTTGAGAGGTTATGTAAACAGGAGAGCTGTTACATAACTCAAGGAAAACACGCCCTTATGTAAACAGGAGAGCTGTTACATAACTCAAGGAAAACACGCCCTTATGTAAACAGGAGAGCTGTTACATAACTCAAGGAAAACACGCCCTATAAAGGGAGGAACCGGGAGGTACAACGCTGTCGGATATTGTGTTTACACCGACGTACCTGCTTAGTGAAGAGCAGTGTTCCAGAGTGGTGCTCCAGTAAGGCAAGAACGGAGGTAGGTCGAGTCGTTACTCCCTGGGCCGTGTCTTGCCCCATCGTCACCTGTGAAGGACCCGGAAGCTCTACCGGATAACCATTGAGCTTCGCTTTTTGACTCGGCTGAGTCAAAGCGCAGTGGCGCTTTTGCTGGTTGGAGTCGTAACTCCCAGCCCGACCAGAGATACAGGGACTGCCAGCTGTAACGCACACCAGGAGGTGTTTGCCGCGTTACAGACTCGGAAGTCCACGGGATCGATCGAGCGGCTGCTCTCGGTTCAGTCTTCTTTGCTTGTGATTGGGGTATCGGTGACGCATCACCAGGAGGTGACTCCGCGTCCCGGTGCAGTCTGAGGAAGAGGTTGAGCGGCTGCTCCCTTCAGGTAGAGACCCCGGCTGGGTGTTTCCCTGACTCCTCGATTCTCCCCAACACTCTTCGTGCCCCTCACAGCCTACCGATTGGCATTGTCGGCCATTTCATTTCTGCCCTCTGTTGGCATACGCCGGGATCGGCGTATATGCAGAGGACGGTTAGGACCATCCGTGCTGTGGGCTGGTAACGTACTTAGCCTGGAGGATTCCAGTGACTATAACCTTTGTTTATTCCTTGTATTATTTTTGCCTTCATTAAAATAACTAAACCTTCACAAGTGGTTGCGTTCTCATTATCGTGTCTGTTAAACGATCCTGAGACGTTCAGGGTGTTACAACACCAAATCAGAAAAGTGATATTGAATACTAGAGTATTCTTACCTCTAATGGGTTGAGTATAGAGAATCCCCTATTCTCCTTCAAACGAAGTGCAAACTTAAAAGATGTTTTAGTACATACCAGACCGGGCCCCTCCAATCTAGGGGACCGTTGGCATTAGGTCAACTGTCTCCAGTACAAGGCCATTCTAGGTGTGGCTCCTGCAACGTATGCCATCTCACTAAATAACACTAAATCCATTGATGTGGGACTTACCTATCTGTGGGAACAGAGGTCACAAACAAATTGTAACTCGGAGGACGTAATGTACCTCATTACCTGCCCATGTCGCATGCGGTACGTTGGCATGACTAACCACAAGGTTAAGACACGCATCATGAAACACCACAGCACAATAAGGTGCATGAGAGCCAACACAAAACTGACCGCACATTATCTGGAGAAAAACCACACCACCGAAGAGTTAATGTGTACTGTCATTGAGAAGCTGAGATTTAACACCACCAGTGGGCATAGAACAAGTTGATAGAGGAAATCCCTCGACACGGAAGAACTGTTTTTTAGACACACTCTTATCTCAACTGGAGGTGAGAGGATCAATATACTGGGACAGGTAGATGTGAGAAGTTGGCCTGGTATATGCTGTCCACTAATTAAAGTGGGCACTCTGTACCAGTCCAAACGACCCTTATGGTGATTAGGTTAAAGATAACCTTTATGAAAGCTATCCTAGTGGTAGCTATGGAGAGCAGCCTTCAGGCTAAGTCTTGAAGGAATGTAAAGCAGCTTGTTTTACCAGATCAGAACCTCCTGAATAATCAAATGAAAGGAGAACCACACAAGTGGTATATAAAATATATGTATTTATTACTAAACACTCTCTACTAACCTCTTTATGAGATTAGAGCACAAGGCTACTTAATCAATAGAACAACAGTAAATAGCACAATACACAGCGGGCTCCAGGGGGAGACCGAACCATATACTAAAAAAATGGTATAACAACAACGACTTCACTAGACACAGTGCCTAGAGCACGTAGGATCACTAGGACCCCAAGGAACCACCCAAAGGAGTGACAACAGGGAGCCCACGGAAGACAGGTGCAGTGGGGGAGCACACACGCGAGCTCCGTACAACTCTATGGGAAAGTCGCGGTTGGAAAATTACAGTTTAAGGACACTTCAGAGGGGACTTTAAGCAAACCCTTTGGAACATACAAGGTTCTAAGGCCAGCACCCTTGTGAGTACCGAGGTACCCGTGTTACCTATCCCAGAGGAGCCGGGTGCATAGGGGTCAAGTGGTGTCGGAAACCCACGTCATTTTCAATGGCGTGATGCGAAGAAGTGCTGCTGCCGGGAAGATGAAAAGTGTCCGGTGAAATCCAAGCCTGGATCCGAGGTGAGAAGAACCTGAAAGCAGAGGGGACTTAGTCTGGGTCACTTCAAGGTGACCAGGGGCTCGGTAGGCGAATGCCCACCGGTGTCAGGTGCTTCAGGTGTGAAGATAGGATGCTTGACTCTGCAGCCACGGGGACCAGGAGGCGTCGACGATTACCAAAGTCTGGAGGTGAGCTGTCTCATGAAGGATGTCGAGTACTGAGGGGGTCAGTGTCTGGATTGAACACCAACAAGCCTTGGCAAAAGCAAACCACGCGGGCAGAGGAAACGGAAACAAGTTACGGTGAGGAACAGCAAGGTCCTAGGGACTCTCCAAGCTACGGGAAGTCAGGGCACGTCTGGAGCAATCAGGGAAGCCCAAGGAAATTCAAAGTAACTCTCGCTAGGACCCACAGGCCAACGGACCAGGGATCGCAAAGGGACCTCGAGCTGAATCACGAAGTACCAGCCCACGGAGCACTCGTGGAGTGGAGGTCAGAAATCTTCAGTGTCAATGCTGTTCGGGGTCAGGACTACACATAGCCCAATGCACAGCCTCAGGGATAGCCAAAAAGCATATGCAGCTGCAAATGTACACGGTGCTCAGGGGTTCGGGTTGCATGGTCCCCACGAGGGATACTGGTCTCAGGATTGCTGAGAGAGCAGATCGACCTCAGAGACGCTCGGGAACCCACCTCCTGTTTTGCAGAAATCTTTGGAGTCCCCAGGAGCTCGGGAGATGCAAACTGGTCAGATACATTTAGGTGACTGCTGCTGCAGGGGAGTAACTCCTTTACTCCAAGGGAGATTCTTCTGTCATCCAGCGAAGTGTAGACCGTCAAATTACTTGGTTTCTGCTTGCAGAGTTTAGTCCAGGTAAAATCTAAAGTCCTGTAGTCAGGTCTCCTACTTTATACCCAAGGAAGGGGTTGGACTAACTCTGGGGACCCACCTAGGGGAGGGTCAGGACAGAGCGGTGGCTACACCCATGTCCTTTGTCCAGTTTCGCGCCAGAGAAGGAGCAAATGGCTCCTGCAACCGGTTTGAGCTGGACTATGCACAGGGATACCAAATGTGCCCCCAGTGCAGACTTTCTGGCACTCTCAGAGTGCACCCACCCAGGCCCAATGCACTAAAGCCTGTCTGGGAGATGGTCACACCTCCCTGTGACAGGAAACCTATTGTCAGGCCTTCCTTTGCTCAAGCGTGGCTCAGCAGCAGGAGGGCAGACTCGTGTCTGTGGCTGGCAGCATCCATTTTGTGATGCCCAGGTCGAGAAAGCTGGTACTGGGTGTACCGGTGTTTCAAATAAGTCCCTCTTGACGGGTGGATTCATACCTCCCCTGCCATTTACTGGTGGGGAGGTAGGATTCCAAGGTGTTTGACACCAAACACAACATATTTCTGAGCAGCCATTTTAAAGTTAGCATTTACCGCGAGGTTATAATGCACTTAAATATATATGGTTGGCTGCATCACAGACAACCATGGAAAATAGGTTCCGAAGGCTGCAGAGGGGCTCTGCTCATGCAGGGGCACCCTCTCACATAAAACCCAGCAACCTGCCTTCAGGATTGATAAGGCCTGCCATAGGGATGACTGATAGGTTTATATGTGCAATGATTTAGAATAGATATAGGTAACCTATATCTAAGTAAGGGGTGCATGCACCACCTTACACAGGCTGCAGTAGCAGACCTGTGGTGTCATTTTGAATGGCCTCTCAGGGGTGGCACAATACATGCTTCCGCCCCTGGGAGGCCTCTGGGGTACCTATGCCCTGGGTACATGGTGTACCATATACTAGGGACTGATAAGGGTACCTCAGTATCCAATCTGGAGTGTACCTAAAGTACATGTAATCAATTTAGAGGAGAAAGCAGATAGACTGGGGTCCTGAATAGAAGGATCTCAGTCAGTCTAAGTCGAAAACAGTGATTCATCAGCAAAAAGTGGGGGTAACTATAAGAAGCAGATCCTACTCTTCTACAGTAGAGTCCTGAGGAAGGCCGGCGTGACTCTACACGTGGGGCACACACAAACGGCCGAAACAACCACCTGGCAGTACAGGAGGGGTGTTAGGACCACACAGCATCTACCTGTTACCATCATCCTTCATGTCTTTAACCCTGGCCGGAGGGTCCAGGAATAAAGTCTGAGGCACAGCGACTCTTCCAAGCTAGTTTTACTCACATACCACTGCACTTTCACTACCGTCGTTCCCAGTCACTGTGAAACAAATTGTTTTTCTCTGTGTTGTATTGTCTTCCCCCACCCTATTGCTCCACCCTGTGCATGGCTACTCCGGGGTGTATTGTAAGCAGCCCTATGATGAAGCATGTCACACATTTGGGTGAGTGAGGGCAGTGTTAGCACGCACAGCACATGCCATCACAAGATATAAACATTTTATTTCTCCCTACTCCTTCAGGTGTATTAAGTGTAGACTACTGCAGTCAGGCTACACGCGTTAGGCCTGAAGCCATGAACACCCACTAACTAAGCAAACAGCCCATTCTTCCTCCTACCCCTTGCACCTGCTAGTTCCTCTCTCCATTCATCTGGCCTCTTCTATATCATCTTTCCCTGCCACTGTACAGCGCTTGGATGCTTTGTAGCTGCATTCAAGTTCACCGTTATAGAGTCACTTGAAAAAGAAAGTAATGCCTCTTAATATAATCTAACATGCACACCATGTTCTAAATATTGTTTAAAAAATATTGCCTCAGTGGGGTTAATAATAGAAAATCTGCACCTAGTGGGACGATATTTTTGGAAATGATACTTATATCAGACAATATTTTTGTATTCAATAGTCTTTCATTCAACCATATGCCATTCATCTAAGCCCTACCAGGCCCTAATAGTAGCTAGATTTAACCACAGTTCACAAATGACACACACAACTTTCACTTCATCTTTATTTGTTATGTAAAAAGTCTGCCAACATCAGGAACATTTGGAACCCACTTTACCAGCTATAACTTGAAGTAAATGTTTCCTGAAAGAGTTTTCCAGTCTCTCACATTACCTTGGGGGAACTCCGTCCCACCCTTAGTAAACAAAACAACTTATGCTTGGTGATGTTGAGGGCATTTGTTTAATCACCACACTCTTTTTGAGGTTAAGAGATGGTCTCAGGGGCGGCACCTCCACTAGGGCGGAGGAGCGTCACCCCACGGTTTCTCACAGTGCGAGAAAGCCAAAACATAAAATGGTAATAACTTAAAGTTATTACCATTTTATGTTTCCTTTGTGCATTGCGAGCGAGTGGGGGGGTTGCTCTGCTCTATGAGCAGGGGAGGAGTGGTTTGCACACTCCTGAGTGCGCAAAGACTGTTTGATCGGTCCTCTTGGGCCACCCAAATCAGTCATGCACACTCTGCCCTTTCTCCATGCAGACTGCATAGCAGCCCCTGTCTGGGCGGCGTCCCGACGAATCACAACACTGCTTGCAGCGTTGTGATTGGCTTAGGGGAGGGTCCGGAGGGAGCCTGGCTGGTGCTACCTGTTTCTCTGTGAGGCAGTAGAGCAGGAGCAGGCGCTGAGAAGATGCGGGACCCGCTGAAAGGAAGGTAAATATAATTTTTTATTTTTTTTATTTACCCGTGACCTCCCGCAACACTCTCAGTGAATCCTCCTCCCCCACCCACGACCCCTCGCGCCTACTCCCCACCCATGAGTAATGCCGGCCGCGACTGGATGGACTTTGGACATTCCAAAATTTGGAATGGAATATTTTCCTTTTCAGCCATTCAGTTATAAATTTACTGTTGGGTTTAGAATTATTGTCATATTTCATGATCCACTTTTAGCAATGATTTAGCTGAGAAAAAGGACGATGATGTATTCAACCCAGATCTGGGACTGGGGGTGAGTTTCTGAAAAGTTTCAGTGCTCTGTTCATTATCTTTTTGGGTTTGCTTTGTTCGCCCTAAATTGGCATGATATGCCCAGACGTGGGACCCTTGCTCACTTTGCCACTGGATTCAAGCTCGCTTGGCTGGAGAGGGGGGTTATCCTGAAACCGGTCCCAGGATGCTTTTTTCTGGTCAAGGGAAGACCTGGCTTGGCAGTTCGGGCTGGACTGTTCCCATGAGGGCCAGGCTCAAGACTTATTTGCAGATGGCCTGGTCTGAACTAGGGTGGCAAAGTGAGCGAAAGAATGATAAGGGATTCAACCCAGATCTGAGACTGATGGTGAGTTTCTGAAAAGTTTCATTGATCCGTCCATCATCTCTTTGTGTTTGCTCTGTTCACCCTATGTTGGCAGTGTTTGCCCAGACGTGCGTCCCTTGCTCACTTCGCCACTGGATTCAAGCTAGCCTGGCTGATAAGGTGTGTTACCCTGAAACAGGTCCCAGGATGCTTGTTTCCAGTCCATGTAAGACCTGGCTTGGCAGTTTGGGCTGGACTATTCCCATGAGGGCCAGGCTCAAGACTTATTTGCATATGGCTGGGTCTGAACTGGGGTTACGAAATGAGCTAAAGAACAATGATGGATTCAACCCAGATCTGTGACTAGTGGTGAGTTTCTGAAAAGTTTTAGCGCTCCGTCCATCATCTCATTGTGTTTGCTATGCTGTACCTGTAAGGCAGATAGTATAACATATTTCTCCACAATGCACTGTTACTTATGGGTAACACAATGATTGTGAGGCACCCATGTCCTGCAGCATCAATTCCCAAAGCACCCTCGGCAACAACCATGGTTGATGGGTGGTATGCGGCTCTTATGGTGATATAGAGTATTTGTATTTTGACAAACATGGTGTTGTGCAATATAGTCAAGCAACTGCACTTTGGTCTCATATGTGCAGAGACCATTGTTCCAAAAGTTTTGTGATAATATATATAGGTGCTGTTTTGTGAATCGAAACTGTCCTTCAATGTTCTTTCTGAAGAGGAGGTTTATTTTACCGGTTAACTGTCCATAAAAGTAATTTCCTAATGGTAGAATCATAAACTCCAATGATTACCATGTTGACAAAGGCCTTGTATATAACTTGAGGGTTTTTGCAATCTCTGTGAACATCATATAGCTACATCTTGGGTGGATGTGCTTGGGAGCCCTCTCCTGAGTAAATTTGCAACTGTCTTTAACTTTCTCTCTATTTAACAACTTGCTTGTTACCGTCGGCTAAATTGATTATGCTAGGAAACATTGAAGAGGATAAGTCAGAATACTTAATTGATAGCCTGACTGAGAATCACCAAGGACTGGTTCAAATCCAAATCTCCATTATTCTGCTATTGGTGAAACTGCCTTGTGGACTGCTGTGGCCTGAAGGTGTTTATTTTGGCAGGGAGCAGGGATTGGAGCCAGATGGCTCAATTTTGTACAGCAATGAATGGATTCATTATTAAGTAGTGGCTTTGACATAGCTGCATTATCTTCTTGTATGGTTCACGTTGCATCTTTTGTAACCTTTGATGCTAAATGACAGGAATTCCATCTTCTGTACCACCTTGTCTTAATAAAAACAGAAACAACTTACTCTTCATTTGTTAATACTCGTTCCAAATAGCAACTTTATTTTTCAATTTTCAAATTTATGATGAGCTTCATGTTGTTTTTGCAAATGGTTATAGAACGCTTCTAAGTCTGATGAGCAGAAGTGATTCTTTCCCTTAAGTAGTCATAGATATCTTTTGACGTACACATGATGTTACCACATACCTATATGTTCGAGATCAAAATAACAAGGTTTTTGATTTTATATATAGATTGTAGCACATCATACTGATCAAGTAATCATGTGTAGTTGTTTTGCAGCTGATTGTTATTACCTTCCCAATTGATGTGGAAGCAGTGTTGGTGCATATTAGACCTGGCACTTTTTTCAGGTTTATTCCCAAACGTTTTGTCTCCTATATTTCCTGTTTTTGTTTGCGTTCGGATTCTGGGCACCATACCACTGCTGATCGGTGCTAAAGTGCATATGCTCTCTGTGTAAATTGTGATTATGATTGGTTATCCATGATTGGCGTATTTGATTTACTAGTAAGTCCCTAGTAAAGTGCACTGACTGTGTCAGGGCCAGCACTGGTTGGCCACCCACATGAGTAGCTCTGTAAATGTGTCACCTCCCCTTTTCTTACATGTAATGCACCCCTCAGGTAGTCCCAAGGTATCCCCATGGGCAGGGTGCAGTGTATGTGAAAGGCAGGACATATACTGGTGTGTTTTACATGTCCTGATAGTGAAATACTGTGTATTTCACTTTTCACTGTTGAAAGGCAATCTGTCCCATAGTTTAACATGGGAGCTGCCTTGTAACATCTTACAAGTGTCACTTTCCATTAGGACAAGATAGAGAACTTGAGTTTAGGCTTTCTGAACTCAGAATTTAATAACACACCTTTTAGTAAAGGTGTTTTTTTAATTGTGTGTTTGAAAGCTGGACCAAAGAGGCCAGGACTGGTTTGGACTTGACTCAGAGATCCTTGCCACAAAGACAACAATGAGAAAATGGGGTATAAGTTTGAGACCTTAAACCCCAGGACTTTAGATTACTTCTGGAAACAAGAGGACCCTGACAAGAAGAAGAGCTGAAGAGCTTGCTGCCTATGCCAGTGCCCTCTATGGTCTTAGCACCCCTTCACTGGCACTGAAACCTCATTATCACTAGCACCTCCCACATCTACTCCTGCAACTATGATTTCCCTCACCATCTGTCACTCAGTGGTTAAGTGTGAGAGTCATAGGTAGTGGTTCCCTGGGAACCAGATGGGATGTCAGTGCTGGTGCAAAAACATAGTAAAAGACACAAGAAAAGTGTTGTGTGCCTGTATGTAAGTAAATATGGAAACAGTTCATATAATATTGTTGGGGCTAGAATGTCCCTTGCATGGTGAATGGGCATGTACCTCTGCTTGAGTAGCCGACTGCCTATGAAGCTGATATTCTGACCTTTATTTTTGACATGCCGTAACAGTAATTCAGCATGTGCACAGAAACCCAGGTCTGTGCATGATAATCTGTGGTCCAAAACCTATCCTGTGACATGAAGGCGGCGCACCTTCATAGATACAGTGAATGGTTGTGGCTTCCCTGGATGTATACAATTCTTTGTAATATATAGTTTGATGAGGCCTTTTTCTCTGTCAGTGAGAGTGTGGTCTACTGACCTCTGGTGTAAAGTTCCACTGTTATTTGTAACCCATAACCTTACACCGACATCTTGTGTGAATGTCGAATTCATGTGGGTGTTCAGTGAGTGTGTGATACCAGTATGATAGCAGGACTCCATATGCATGTGTCTGAGTACCGAATCCAGTGGGATCCATCTTGGATGACCTTGGTTTGGACTGGCAGAAGATGGAGGAACAGAACCCCTTCCGCAGACTGTGGGAGTGTATTGCCTGCATTCCTGTGGCTCGAGGGTGGAGATCCAGACATTGAAGTGAAGCAATAGAGATGGGACTACCTTTAGAAATTCCCTGAAGACCTTGTTAGCTAAGGGCTGCTGATTGGTTCTTCCTCAGCAATGCCATTTGGTTGATGGTAAAGGTGAGGGGTAGGATTTCTGTTGTTCAAGGTGTGGGAATTTCTAGGTCAGTCTTGCACTTTTTTGTATTCCTGGTTACTGCTTCAAGAAGGCTGATGATAGTCAGATACAGAGAGCTCACTCTTCATTGTTCCTATGTCTTGGGTACTGCTTGCTTGGAGTCAGACCCATTGCTGCCTGCTGTGAGAAGCATCATTTTAAACAAAGGCTGTGTCTGGAGAGCAGCCTGGAAATGAGATTTGAAGAAGAAAAAAAAACGTTTAGAAATGTGAAACTGTAGATCCACATCCTCTGCCAGGAAGAGCGCCATCCAAACCACTGGGAGTGCTCCGCAGATTACTAGGACCGCTGGTGTCTTCCTGACAGCCACTTAGTCAGAGGTGAGGAGACATCACCTGAAGTCTGTACTTTTAGCTGAAAGAGCCGGGGCTCTGCTTAGTACCTCAAAGCCTGCCTGCCTATTTAGAGAGGGGGAGGAGTCTGCTTGCCCTGCAGGGGGAGAGACTGACTAGGAGGAGAAGCACATCATGTTCCTGGCATGTAGCACAGAATGTCATGACAAGTGGACAACTTGAGAGAGCGAAGCCATGAGTGTCCTGTGCTCTGAGTGGGGCTCCCTTGGTTCGTGCTGAGAACTGCACCCGAAAGACTATATAAGTTCAGCAACCATTGTGTCTGCCTGGTAGCTGCTGTGGCCAATGGTCCGGTGCTGCTGCTAACAGAGGAAGAAGCCACATTGCTGCCAAGGTAGAACTGGCCAGGCTGAGAAGGCTGCAACTGCAAGGGATGCATCCTCGCTGACCGATCGGCTTGGTGGAGGCCACAGTTACCTTGCCATAGGACCTGTCTGCATTTGGCCATTGGTGGGACGCAGCTGCCAAAGAAACTGTGGCCACTACGATAGGACCCCTTCTGCTGTACTCTGTTCCAAAGGGAGGCCCCTAAACAAGTTGAAGACACAAGCTGCATCCCACCTTCCCGCACTAGGTTTGAAGAACAAACAAGCAGGTCACATGGGCCTCCGCCTGTGGTCAGAACCGAAAGACTGTAACAAGTGACAAACACTTGAGCGCCAGGTCATAAGACTTCTCTGACCACATCAATAACAGGGGTGAGAACGAGCAAACTAATAGCTCATCTGAACTAGTGGGGTCCGCATAAAGAAATGTGCACCTGTACCAAGTTCTAACTTTGCCACAGAATAATTGATAAGGTCACCTGGGTGGGAGAGCGTACTGGACAGGTGGGTGTAGGCTCCTCTTGAGACCGTAACCAGGGGTTCCACCCTGTATTTACTATTCAAATTGCTTTGTTCAGTATTTACTTCTGCTGTGTAATTAAAAGTACATTGTTTTCCATAAAGAGAAGCACTGGGCTGGATATTAAGTTATTGCGTCTGCTGGAAGCCTGTTGAGTTGAGCCTGTGACTGCTCACCCTCGCTACCCTGAGAGTCAAATGCAGAAAGGCTTATACCTGGACTTGTTTGCAGAGCCATAGAAGGACAGATCTCAAGACACAAGTGGCAAATGACCTCGACCACCATAGCTGGGGCCCGACAAATTTTTAATCAATCAATCAATCAATCAATCAATCAATAGCTTTATTTCGATAACATGTATCATAAAAGCATTGTTCGACAGTTGTACAAAAAGATAAAAAAATTAATCTTTGGATACAAAATGTCAATTAGAATGTAATGACACAGTATATTAGACATTATATTATACTACAGAACATTAAACGCAGTTATTGTTAAAAGCATTTGTCTAAAATGTGTGCATACCAATTTCCCAGTGGCGGTCCGTCCATTGGGGGCGTTGGGGCGTTGCCCCCCGCCCCCGCGCCTCGCGCCCGCAGCTTCCTGTGTGAGGAAGAACTGTCAGTCAGTATGATGTTGGACCGCCCACCCCCTTCAGAGTCTGAAGGGGGTGGGCGGTCTGGCGTCATGTTGACTGACAGGCAGCCAGCAGCACACAAGTGCGCATGAGTGGGTACGGAGGGCGATTTTTGCACCGTGCCCAGTCATGCTCACTAGTGTTTCCCGAGTCTGGCGCATGCCCATTAGGAGAGCGAGGTTGAGCCAAGGCTCAAACCTCGGTCTCCTAATGGGTAGGCGGGCGGAGCGTAAGCCTGCTCTAAGCCAATCCCGGTGCTGCTCCAGCACCAGGATTGGCTGAGAGGCGTCTTGCAAGCCAGCACTGATGGGCTGTTCGTTCCAGTGAGTGAGTTGGCGCCAGAAGTAACGTACCTGAGGCGGCGCGGACCCGGACTTGCTCAGGACAGGTAGGATTCTATTTAAACCCCCCCGCGCGACACCACCCCCCCGCGCGACACCCTGCGCGACACCCCCCCCTCCCCTGCGCGACACCCCCCCCACGACACTGGCGCTTGATGTCTACAGGTGTCTCCAAGATAAAACTAAGGATATTTGAAAGGGTTCATCACACCCTTCTCTAGGCCCTGACCATCTCTGAATGCCAAGGCAACAGCTTCAGCCTACTGGCTTTAGTTACTTTCCTTTAACCCCTTCGACGCTCATGACGGAGCGGTTCCGTCATGAGCGTCGGTTGCACTGTGCGCATGACGGAACCGCTCCGTCATGGCCCCGCCCGCGCTCAGAACCTTCAGCACCGCGCGGAAATCCGCGCAGCGCTGAAGGGGTTAAAGCACCCCTACTTAAAAACGAAATATTACGTAACTACAGGGGTGGGGTGTGTGGGGGGTGAGCTGGAGGGTCACAGGCGTTCATTCAGTGAAGCGGAAATGTTTCCTATTATTTCCCTCTGGGTTTTTTGGCCATTTTCGTCTAATTGTAATTTGACGGAAAATGGTAACAAGAGTAAGTAAAAGCGATTAATATGAAATATTATTAGGTGCGTAGGATCCCACAGTTGCAAATATTTTGTTAATTTCCAGTGTGCTCACTGGGTCAGCTTCCCTCTTCCATCAGAAATCTGCATGTCTGAAGGTCCAGTTAATGGCGTTGAGTGAAACAGCAAGCTGCCAGAAGGCAATACATTTTTAATGCGTGACTTTTTTTTCCTCTTCCGGCGTGTGGTTTGGTTGAGCTGGGGGCTGGAGAGGGTCATGTTTATAAAAGTAAATAGCAACCCGCGGTGGGAGATTCACGCCTCGGAGCCGGAGAAGACTGGTTCACTATTTCCAGGTTTGTTCCCATACCTGGCGTGCCACGCAGTTTGGTGCTTACTTCCCCTCAATGTTAAAGAACAGTAAATGTTTTAGCACCCAGGCTAATGTGCTGCACAGCTAAATACATATTAGGTCCCAAAGGCGAGCCCGATTGCACAGCAAATGCTTGTTGTTTTTACTTTATAATTTCCTTAGGGTTGTCTTTGTGTTTAGAGTCTAACGCGATGGGAGGACACTTCTGAAGTGAACACAGGGCACATTCCATCTTTATCAGATCCCATCGCCTACCAATGCTGCTGCAAATTCCATCTGGAGTGTTTTACTTTTCTGAATGCTGCTACTTCACAGCATGCCAGATGGAATCCATTTAAAACTGTCTTTCTTTCTTACTTTCTTCCTTCTTTCTTGCATTTTTCCTCTTTCCTTCTTTCTTTTCTCTCTCTCTCTCATTCTTCCTCTCTTTCTTTAAGGCAACAGACTTGCATCTCAATGCCAGACAAATTGACTTTTTTGATTACATGCATGGCATAGTTACTTAAAGAGGTTTTCATCCAAAGCTCATCCATCACTCTATGGTAGGCGACATTCACATTTTCCTTCCGCCCACTCCAGTATACATTAATGGGTAGTTACATTCAGTGCCAAGAGGTTCTATGGTAATGCGTGTGTTTTTCCCAACCCAAAAACGTTTCTACGTGTAGCAAATGATTGTTTGGATTGATCAGGGTCTGGGTTATTCTCAAACAAAAAATACAAGAATTGTAATTTTTTTAAAGCTAGTTGGTGCTTATGGAAGAAGATCTGGTAAGGTCACATTAGAAATAGGTAAACTTTTTACTAACAGATAAGTTCAATTTTGTTTTATGAATTAGTTACTGAGGACACAGAAACGAAGGCCAATTGCCTTAGGTAAAATCAATTAATTGAATGTACAATTTGAGAAGGGCATTTGCAACGAACTATTTTGCTGCGTAATGATGTATACGATTGTCTTCACATCACGTTTATGTGCAAAAGGGTGAATGTTATATGTATGTGTTATTAATTTGTATACTTTTGGTAGTAGTAAAATAATTGTCGCTTTATATTCTATAATCCGATTTTAAGGAATAACCGGAATACATCCAATACATTTTTTGTGACCTGCACTGATTTTGACAGAATGTGAACCTCAGTTGAACACAGAATGCTAGAGGAGTGCAGCATTAATTGTCTCCAACAAGTGACTGACGGGCACCCAGGCATCTTTCTCTTTGTTAGGTCTCTGCCTCTGGTCAGGCTGTGCAGGGAAGGGGAATATAGATAACGAGATCGATGGGAGTCAGTTTATGACATGGACGGATGCCTAGAGCGGATAGGGTTCATGGAAAAGTGACCGGGACACAGCTGGGGTGGACAGGACTGGACAGCACACCTTAGAAAAGCATAGCATGGAGAGAGCACTGGATGAGGAAAGCACAAGAGCCCATAATAAAAAAAAACACATTATTTTGTAGTAATATCATGCACATTTCTTTAAAGCAGGATGGTAGAGTGCAGGAAGGGACAGCACAGGAAGGGTGGCAACGAGGTCAAGGTGGCTGGGAGCGATGGGGAGAAGCCCACAATGGGAGAGAGCACAGGCAGAGGCTGATAGCATCAGGGGAAGGAGCATATTCTGTGGCATCAGCCCAGAACGGCAGAGACACGCAGTGTGTGAGACTGGAGCGCAGGATAGGCCAGGACACAAGAGTGCAGCATGTGGCAGTGCAGAACAAGAAAAGGCAACTCATGAGAGCAGAGGAAGGAAACCCCCACCACGAGGAGGATGAAGGTGCCGGGCCTCCAACTCCCGCAGTTGATGTGATTATTTCAAAAAGTTCTTTATCTAATGTGTTGAGACTTTTTACTTTGCTCTAAGTGCTCCAGTATGAGCCCACTGCAACCTGAACTCCTAAAGAAACATTTGTTTTGTATAGATGAATATTTTGTCAGATAAGCAAATACATATTTATGACATTTATGTGTTGTGCGTGAGTTTGTGTCTGTGGGTTCACACATACATATTTATTGTACGAGCAGAAACGTTACTGAATATATCTACATATGTTTTTGTCCACAAAGCACATGAATAACGGCGTCTTGTGTCACATGCTCTGTTCATTAGGAGACCTACTGCCGTTAGGTTAGTGGATGTTCTTTGCTTTTTAATGAACCCTGTCTGGTTCTTTGGCAGCCTTTTTGCCTCTGTCGCCCACTCCTGTAGATCTTGCATTAGTAACGTTGACAAAAATTAGAGGTCCACATTGCGAAGTGATATCAACCTGTAGTTACTAAGGGATTTGGCTAACCCGCTCTTGAAGATGCGGTGGATCACTGAACCCCTCCAGCTTTCCAGTATGCTTTCCGTCACCAGTATTAGCTTGAAAATTAAATTCAAGAAACTAGTCCAGGTAGTGTCGCTGTGCAGTTCGTTTCTGGGTTCACCGGATCCTGTGTGCTTATGCTATGATCGAAATGATGATATTATTTTATTGTCCAATAAATGTGCCGCATGGCGTGTTAATCTTTTGCATCCTCCCCGTTCGATGAGATGTTGCGGTTTCTACATGTTTTTATATTTTTGAGAACCACAAATCTTTCCATTCAATATAAACGCATGTATGTAAGCCTATATAACCCTGTCCTGCTTAACTGTGTTCTGCTCACTGTCATTATTCTCTCAAAATTGTTGACACACTGACAGGCCTTGGGTGGACTGCTTGAAACTGCAAAGTAGATAACTATGCATCAGGGCTAATTATTTAACATTTCAGAGGTTTGGTGAGTTGAAAAAGCATCTTGTGGGTATATAGTTCCGCCACACTGACTTTTGGTGCCTACATAGTGACCATCCAGGGCAGAGATTTTTGTTGTTGTTGCAGTTTTTATAGCTCAATCTCGACACAAAGGTATGTATTGGAGCAATTTACATGAGCAACAGTTGAATTGCACAAGCACGTTCATGTTGTTTTATACCATGGCATGTGGAGATTAAGTGATTTGCCCAGACTCACAGGATGTTGAGCTGCCACCGAGACTTTAGCCTGGTTCCCTGGATCCAAAGTTGGCAGCTCTGGACATAAACCACATCCTCTCCCTGTGGCGGCTCCTTCATTGGGGTGTGGGGTTGTAAAACTAAATTTCTCGGGGTTTGAACCCCCCAAACTCCCCGTAGGTGGTTCAGGCTCGCATGCTCGCTCGCCGCAGTGAAGTACAACAATTGTTTTACGGCCACCACTTTCAAATGTCACCAGCCGCCACTGCAATTTCCACAAGTTCATTCCATATAATACACTCATAGATTAAAAGAAGTGTAAAGAGAATGGTAAAAATATGAGATCAGCAGAGCAAGGTAATGTAAAGTGAATATGCTTGATCAGTCTGAAAGATTTTCGTGAGTTATGACAATGTACCAGTAAAAACCAAGTTCCGGTTGACTGCGGCATCGCGTGGTTTTATGCCTGCCTCAAGTGACACACAAGGCCTATGGATTGGTCACCCGGCGCAAAGCTTTGTGCCTGACTGACCAAGCGTGGCCTAAGAATTTAGCTACCCCGCAAGAGAAGAGGACGCTTGGGTCAGATTTCAGGATGCTCAGGGCAACCCTGTGGGCGCGAGTGCCCATGTTTCTGCAGATTGATTTTAGCCATTTAGACCTTACGTTGTTGTAGGCTGGGCAAGCAAACATGACATGGGCAACACACTCCAGCGGAGCTTCGCAGCAAGGGCAACCTTCTGTTGTAATCTTGGTTGAGTGCCACTTGGATGTTGAAGCATTAACAGGGAGCGAGCCAAACCTAAACTGGGTATACAGAGCCCTGTCCCGTGGAACCTGAATTACATCTAGGCAAGGCTCGAGACTTCTAGTCTGCTTAAAAGTAAGGAATTTGTCTGTTAGTCTCCCCATATTCGACTCGCTGAGCTCCTGACTATTAATCCAATGAATATTTTATTCTTACACTTACACATCATAAACACACAAATTGCTATCATTGTGAGCATTCTCGGTCCTCTTCTCCTTTAACAAAGTACAGCTCACAAAGGAAACGGGAAGTGAATGAGAGCGCAATACCCTTCCAAATTCATGTTCAGAATCTTAATTCCAACCTGCAGCTCCAAATCGCCAGGAATGTTCCTGAAGGATTTGTGGCCACTGACTATCCAATCAATTCCCCAAGGAATTCACACATTGCACCAAATGACAAACCACACCATCTACAGATTATGCAGAATCCCTCAAATATTGTTAAAAAAATGTGTTTAAAACCAATAAAAAAAAATCTAGGTTGAGTTCAACCTTAGCAAGAACTCCCTACACCTATGTTCCCCACCACATCTAAAATGTAACTGCATGACTAGAAGTGTGCTCTTGTGGTATAATTCCACTGGGACGGAAGCCAAATCCAGGTCCCATAATGCACTGGGCTAGCCACCATTAAGGACATTCAGTGTGAAACTCCTGTTCAGGCATTCATATTCCAAGATAGTGTAGACCAACTGATATAGCTATTCTGGGCTAAGTTCCACATTTCAGTGTGTGCAGGAATACTGATGAAGTATCTCAGCTCTCGAAACCCAGCTTTGACATGAGCAACACTGCATGTATCAGTAATTTTCGGATGTGGGATATCACAGAAGTCTAAGTTACTCCCTAAGGGTGCCCTAAGAAATGGTGATTTCACATTTTTCACCTGCTTCCATCAAGGAACTATCACTAGCTTTTAGCTAGTGAAATGTCCTGGGTGTATAGTCAATAACTGAGAATATGGTATTCCTTCTGTAGTTCCGACTCCGGACTCATCCAGAAACACAGTTACCACCTGTATCAGGATTTCCTCCAAACTTGGAATATGGGCTTACTTATACCCTACACTTGACGCATACCTAGTGATGAGTACCTCAGGAGCTCATCAATACCTTTGTGAATTGGTTCCAAAATGCCAAACTCCATATTAGTAAAAGGGCAAACAGGGAACAGTCCCTTCTAAATGTAGCATGAATATTCCCACTTTAGTATTCTATTTTATATGTTTTGGGCCCATTAAGAGTATGAGTAGTAGTATACAGCAATACTACTTCAGGTACTCATTAATGGTTTTGTAAATTGGCCTTGAAATGTCCAACTTCTTATTAGTAAAATTACAAAGAGGGTACATACTTTTCTTTTTGAACTAAATTTATATGAATATTCCCATTTTATTCCCACTTTAGATGTTTTAGAGCCAATTCTCAAAGGCATTTATGAGTATGTGAAGTTGTACTGAAATCGTGTTTATTTCAAGCAAATTAAAATTGCCTATTTCTAAATCACATTAGTTCAAGAAATCAATTAAATTGTACGAGCAAAAATAAATGGTTGCTCTGATCTCCTCTCTAAAGCCGTCCTTGCTATTGATCGATTTATATTACATCTCTAAATGCAGTCAATGATGTATAAAACTTAAAAGTGTACTAACAATTTAACGTTTTCATTTTTTTCCAGTCGAAGACGGGAGAAAAGCTTTCAGTCTACAGCAAAATATGTTTTGCTGTCGGAGGATTCCCAAACCAGGTGGCAAGCAGCGCCTCTGCGTTTTTCCTGCAGATCTATTTATTAGATATAGCACAGGTCAGTACCATAGCATTAAGCTCCCCAGGGGCTTATTTGCATATTCTGCACCGTCAATTTCACTAAATATTATCATTTTGCTCTTCGCATTCATGGATGCGTATGACTGCCAAATTTTAATTATTATGTTTAACATCTTCATTGTTCTCATATCTAACTATTTTTCTCAGGATTATATACTTGTTTTCTTGCATGTTTTAAAAAGCGCTAACATGGCATCTGGGCACTTTGCATCACTTGAGAATCAATAGGCTGGCAGTGTTTGCCTGCTATCACTGGGAGAATTGAATGAGCACCCAGTTGATGTCTTGGGTTTCAGCCATTGGCAGAAAGGCAGAGTATTTTTTTGACTGGAGATGGGCACAGATCACCTGTAGAGGGTGGTTCTGACACTCTCTGATTGGCTGATTGGTGGGTACTTGACTGGAAATTCAGATATGGAGGGGATACTTGAGGAGGTGATAACAGTTTTGGTAAATAGCATGGCGAGGTTGACCAACACTTGACCAAAGGGAACTGGTATCTTGAATCAAGGAGCCTAGTCTTAAATTCCATACCTGACCAATAGGTGGCCTACACCAGCCAACCGGCATTGGCATATGCAAGAGAATGTTATTGGGGTATAAAACTACATTCCTGAGAAATGAAGACCCAGGTTTACTATAATGTTGCATTGGGGTTGCATCACTGTTGTAATGCAGCCCCAAGGCAAGAATCATTTTTGGCATTTACTAAGCCACAGAAAACCACTTTGTGTGCCTTTGCACAGTTTAGTAAATACAAAGTAAGCAACACATAGCACAGCATGCTGTTACTTTGCATCAGGTAGGCCTTACATGGGTGGCGCATGGCATTCCTATAAAACCACCCATGTCTTCTTATGCAAACCCAGATTAACAGACTTGTAAACCTGGGTTTGTGCCAAAATGGTGGGCCTACTCGACAGAGGCACATATCTTTATTTCTCCTCGCCACCTCTTCTTTCCACATTGACTACTTCCTGCTGCACACATGGAGAGAGGAAGATGTCTCTTCGGATTGTTTTTGTGCAGGAAGGTAGCCCTCCTAGCACAAAAAACAATCGTGCCCTGAAAGCAGGCACTGTTGCACCATGTGCTAGTAACTACAAGGTCTGTCTCCTCCTCAGTAAACATGCTACTCTCTTCCTCTTCTGGAGTGCAGCCTGCACCCTTCAGGCAGAATGTAGTGGCTGCAAGATCTGACAATGGGAGAGGAAAACATGCAGATCCTATGGTGTGGGCAGTATTTATGTTGTTGAAAGGGAAGGGTGTCAGGTTTGTAAGATTGGTTTCAGGTGTATGGTTTCAGGTGTATATAATTATTTTATTCCCTTCCATGTGGAGGTCTTCGCCCTGAGTGCGGAAGTCCTGAAAAGTTTACAGGGGTCTCCTTCCTGAGTGCAGAGGCCCCACTAAGTGTGTGGAACCTAAAATACAGTTGTGAACGTACTAGTAATACCTTTACATTTTTTCTCACTCCGCCACCTAAATTGAGAGATACATGCAAGTTTACACTTTGTAGTAAAGTTACACTCGGAAATTGTGACTTTCCCCAAGTAACAAATTAAAAAAAACTTTATTTAAATTATTTTTTAAATAATAACAGCACGGTTTAATACAGTCTTCACCATATCTTCAAACAGTTGATTCCAATTAGTGGCAGAGTCCCATGACACATCTATAATGCATGATTTTCTACAACATAGTGTGAGAATAACATCTTACATATTTACCATATCACACAAATCTCAACTTTACGTTTCGCTGTTGCTATCAGAGGTATCATTCTGATCATTCACATTTCCCATTAGGGAAGTTCCCTGCATAATTCTCTCCAGAGAACAATGTCCTCGGGCCCCAATTAGTAAATTAACTACAAACTGTAAGAGTAAACTTACACATGTAGATTTACTCATGTGTAAGTTTACATTTGTGAATAGCCCTCTAAGATTTCATCGCACAGGCATCCGTTTCGAGAAAGGAGCCAAAGTCAGTAGAAGGATGTTTCTAAAGGAACAGAAAATAGGTCTATTCAATGGTTGAGATCAGGAACCTGGACATGTGAGATGGGTACCAATTATCAGTCTATATCAATAGCCACCTGAGAGAAGTCTGGGCTTTCTCACCTGTCCAGTCTTACAAAAGTGGCTTATGCTGTTCTGAAACGCAGCGTTTTGCTGACTGGTTGTCGAAATTGCATCCAAGTAAGTCCACTTAAAAGATATATGTTGCCAAGGAATATGTTCATGTTAAATGTGTTTTCGAAATGTGCACAATATGAGCATTATTTAGGCACATTGAAAATATAATATGATATTCCCAGCTGCAAAGAAAAGTATCCAATGTTATTTGAAAACGTGGAGGATTTAAAAAATAAAATCCCAGTGTATTTATAATCAGGCAATGTATTTTAAATTGTGGGCGATTCCCTGTACTGTAACACTTGCTTTGATCTACTCCTGCAATGAGAAAAGAACTATTAAAAGGTAGAGGATTAATTTTATTTTCTGAGGATGATGTTTTGTCATTAAGCAAGAATTGTCAGGTGTGTTCATTGTAAGAGAAACACAAGTGGTTTGAGAAGGCCTCATGTTTGTTTTCAGAATTTGGCCATATCCTTTATTGCAAAAACTCTACATTAGTAGTCATTGTTTTTAAGTGTAGTTCAAAAGTTAGTAACCATTGTTTGTATATGCAACAAAACCGATTAGTAAAAAAACTATTTAGTCAATATATTTGAGCAAAGTATATATGAATAGTTATGTTTATTAATTAAATTTGGAATTGTTTTTATTAATTAACAATATTGACATAGACAGTTTGTTCTGGATGATTGAGTGGAGAAGGGCCAACATCTGTATACATTGGGCCTATGTACATGGTTTTCTAACCTGTGCTTGAATATGGAGTTACAGTCTATACACTTGAGTGACTCTTGAGTGACTCAAATGCATCACTTTGATAAACATCTGCACTAATATCTGATAGGGGCATGTGTCGATATTAAATGATGAAAGAACAATATAATAATTTTTCTCTTTGTTCTATCTTGAGGTCTTTAAGTCTTCCTTTATATCCTCCCTTTGGGTTTCACCTACATTTGTATGATCCCCAGGGAGATCTGATATCCTCATCACTTTCCCTCTATTCTAAGCTTCCCTTTCTCTCGCTACACCTTACAGGAAGTTTACAAGAAGTGCTTTCTTTAATAAATGGATGAATATTTAATTTATTCTCTAAAGCATTTCAGTCTAGGTGATCACAAAGCAGGTCTTTGGAATAAAGTCTACTGTCAAATCCACAATCTACAGATACTCTATCAACACAATTCTGCTGACCTGAATTGCTCAAATCAATACTGATTATATTAACAACGGTCACAGTTTATATGGCAGTTACCGCTGACCCTAGTTCAAAATGAATGCTGTTGCTTTAAGCAGACACACAGAGGATTAATGAGAGAGATGTGACGAATCAATTTTGTTTCATTGAGTTAATAGAATTGGTTAATGCAGGGTTGTTCCTCTGCTTAGGCTGCATAGACGGTCACCCATGGGGACACCAGATAGAAGGCCATCACTGGAGGAACCAATGAACTAAGGTCTAGCTAATGAATACCAATGAAAGAGGGTTGCCGGGTTACAGCAACATGTATCTTGTCTAAGGCATCAACAAGACCTTATCCTGGGTTTAAGCTTATGATCTTGTCAAAGTCTTTATCCAAATACACAGAATGAATATACTGAAGGGGCCTTTTGGTGATATCCCTAGGAGATGCAGGACAGGCAACGTTTGTGAAACTGATCTAATGCTAAAGGTACCTAAAAACATGTCCTGTAATGTCACAAATAAAAAGGAAGGATCTGTCACATAAATGAAAGAATAATTTAGAAGCCTTTCTTGCATGCTCTGAAAGGAGATATTTTGAAACTTTGATGCATCATGTTAGTTGAACTGTATTATGCTGGTTGAGTGTTGGTTTCTTTTTTTACCCTGTTTAAAAGCAGTTTGTTATTTTTACCTTTCAGATTTCACCCTTTGAAACCTCTCTGGTGATGTCAATTGGGAAAACCTGGGGTGGAATTACAGATCCTGTGGTTGGGTACCTCATTAACAAGGGTAAATGGACACAAATTGGTCGCCTTATGCCATGGTAAGTTCAATGCCAAATGTTATTCTGCTAAATGTAAATCATCTTTTCTTTTCCATGATTCGGAGTACATAAACAAAAAACATTTTTAAGGCTTAGTGACTTTGAAGTTGGTCTGCATCAGCGGCATCTCCTTCGCTAAGGCAGAGGACTGTCGTCCCATTGCTTCAACTGTAAGCTGAATACACAAAATAAAATGATAATAACGTTCCGTTATTCTCATTTTGTTTTTTGTATTCAGATGTCAGTTGTTTGGTTAT
Source organism: Triturus cristatus (assembly GCF_964204655.1). Taxonomy (NCBI): domain Eukaryota; kingdom Metazoa; phylum Chordata; class Amphibia; order Caudata; family Salamandridae; genus Triturus; species Triturus cristatus. The sequence continues at coordinate 236,761,097 of NC_140589.1, read as the reverse complement.
TATCATTTTGTTTTTTGTATTCAGCTTGCAGTTGTTCGGTTATTATCATTTTGTTTTTTGTATTCAGCTTGCAGTTGAAGACAGTGTAGGTTAGGGAGGGCGGGGCTGGGCTCCCCGCGTCACAGGGAGGAGGAGTGGTGGCTGCACCTTAAGTGCTCATGACAGTTTGGCTGTAAGGCAGCATGGTGAGTGGCCAGGGGATTCTTGGAGGCTGTGTGATTCCTAGTGCAGAGAGGAGGATGGAGATAAGGCAGCGGCCTGCGGTACTAAGGTAAGTGCTTTTTGATATTTTTTGAATGAACACCTGCATATGCAATTCCTGGGCTCAAGGTTATTTATTACTAACTTGATATTGAACAATCTGTTAAGAAAAAATAGTAAATTGCAGCCAATCTAAAACACAGCTGTGGTTAACCAGAAAGTTTTATGATGCACATTATTTGTTCATACCCTGAGCCAGTGGTTCTTAACCTTTGGTCCAAGGACCCATGGGGGTCCGCAACACCTACTCAGGAGGTCCGCAAATGGTTCAAAGAATTAAATAATATTAAGATTAAGACAACACAAATAATAAAGTGTGTACAAATGAGGAAGCAAATTTGAAAACTTTTCCTATCTTTCATTGTGAATTAAGCAAAATATTTAAATATTCGAGGTTTTGTATGGCATATACTTGTTTTTATATTTTTGTATATTGTTATGAGGTACAAATCATAAAAATTGATTGGGCTGGGGTCACCGGCTTCCAATAATGACTCAGTGAAGGTCCCTGAATTTCAATAATGACCTAGTGGGGGTCCACAGTAGTCAAAAGATTTAGAACCGCTGCCTTAAGCTATATACTTTCTGCGACTCAGTATGATGCACTGTGAATAGGAGGAAATAAGATATTAATGACTCTCACTCTAAGTGGTGATCATCCTCAAAACACAATACACAATAGAATTGACTTCCCATGAAACGAGATAGATGGATGCCATTTTGGCAGTTGTGAAATTGTTGCATACTTAGAAGATGGAAATCAGATATATCACCATCTGCGAAGAATGGCTAGAGTCCTTAATGACCCTGGCTAACATGAAAGAATGATCTATAAACTAAATGACCAGTTGCTTACATCTGGGACCTGTTTCTTCGAAAACTAAAAGAGCTGTATGACACCAGTGTTTAATTTGAGCCGGTGGTTTCCGGTGCTCAGCATTGGCACTTAATCATCACCACCGACGCTTTTCCTGAGCACCAGTTAAGGACACATTAATTTATAGGGAGATTAAGTGATTTGCCCAGAATTACAGGACGTTGACCCGATGCTGAGATTGGAACCTGGTTCCCCAGCTCTGAAGTCTGCAGCTCTGGCCATTACACCACATCATCTCCCCACTTACATGGTTAGTAGTTGGTTCTATATTAGACGGTGCTAACAGGAGAAATGGGCTTATTTTTAAAAAAATTAACCACTGTATGACACTGGCTTCAAGAAACTGGCAATACACAGACTCACAGGTAAAGACGCTGAACACAGTATAAATCATGTTACCTACAGAGTCAGACATGGCTAACATCTCCATAGCCAGAGAGATGAGCCATCTAACAAGAGAATATGGGTTCATAGCTAAAACTAAAGCATATTTTTTCCTGTTAATGTCCAAGAACAAGAACTATGTTATACTAGCCCGAGGACTGCATCAAAATGTATGCTTGGACTAGCTGGTGAGTTATTATCCTGCCTGAGCCCGACTCTTTTTATATACATGGCTCCCCTGGCAAGGATAGTCGAGCAGCTGGGATTTGAGATCATCACATATGCTGATGATACTCAGCTTATGTTTACCATCGGTCCAAATCCAGAGACAGAGAAAATCCGCTTTGCCATCGGCATGCTCGCTATCTCCAATTAGATGACAGAAAACTGTCTTCAATTAAACCCAGAAAAAACGGAGGTCATGCTAATGGGAAAAGCCTCGGACATCTGGTCGGACAACTGGTGGCCCTCTCGATTGGGTACAGCTCCTGTGCCCAAACAATCTGTTAAAAATCTAGGTTTAAAGTTGGACCAGGCTCTGACCATGAAGGACCACATTGCTGCCACCACCAGCTCTTGTTACTACAGTCTTCGTCTGCTTCGAAGAATTCTCCCCTATATGCCTACCTCCCATCGCAGGACCTTAGTTCAGGCGATGGTAATTAGTCGCCTGGACTATGGAAATGCTTTGCTGGCCGAAGTGGGAGAGACCCTACTGGCTAAATTGCAAGTAGTACAGAATACCGCAGCTAGAATGATCCTCAATTTCCCTGCAGGCTCCCCCTCTACTCCGTTGCTCAGGGAACTGCACTGGTTATCACTAAAAAAAGATCCTTTTTTAAAATTCGTTGTCTAACTTATAATGCTCTGAAAGATAGAGGGCCTCACTATTTGCAAAAAAATCTTGTGAAATATTATCCCGGCAGGAAACTTAGATCCAGCACACTAGGCCTCCTTCAGGTCCCCCGAATTCACCTGACTCGCACAGGGGTCCGAGCCTTTTCATATCTTGCGCCAAGATATTTGAATGAGCTCCCTCTGGCCCTGCGTCAAATCTCCAGCTATTGTAGTTTTAGAAAACAGTTGAAAGCCTTTTTGTTCTAATTGTTTCCTCTGATTCGCTCTGGTTTTTTCAAATCCTCAGGTAACTACTTTCTAGGCAGCGCCGAGATGCCCCAGGGTGAGTTGTGCGTTTTAGAAAATAAATTAACATAACATATAACATAACTGTGACAAGCATCAAAGAGGCAAAGTGCTGGGCATTCAAACAAACGCGAAAAACTGACACTTTGAGAAAACTCTGCCACTTATTGAATTGCAAGATTTGCGATCAGTAAATGCGTTTGTACATCTGGCCTCTACTCCTTTGAAACAGCACTTGAAGATGTGTAATGTTAAGCTTACACCCACACAATCACAAGCATTCAAACACACAGTCACATATTCAAACATACAAATACGTTCATACTCCCAGCAAAAACTGCTAAACATATGAAAGGCATGCACAAGCAGAAGCACACACGCGCTCACTGATGTCGCTGCGTTATACATTTGAGCGTTTACCTTATGCCAATTGTAGATAGACTCACTGCCATGCTTCTCTTACAACATTTGGGAACTCCCTTTGATACAGGTGTGATAATACGTTTGAAGAAAATCTTTGGTGGACTCGCTCAAAAATTAGGCGAGCTGGCAAGTACCAAGCCATGACGTGCTCATCAGTGTCAGTAGATGCTCATTTGGTGACTCCTCTGACCATCTTCATTTGACCACACACATTTCAGTTAAAAGCAAGCAGTCTTCAGGGCTACATCACCAAACAAGAAGTACTTTAAAACGCATCTAAAGTGGACGTTATGTGTGACATCATTGAACTACTCTTTTCACTTTAGCTAACAGCAGTTTGCCGGCTGCAACTGTGGGACTGTACTTATTACTTTAAAGTCCCACAATGCACCCAGCCGTTGACCGAATAGCAGGATTAGGTGAAGGGGTCACGTGTAATAAGGGTGTCACGTGGCTGCTGTGACCGTTGTCTTATGCACGTGCAGTGGACAGAAGAAAATAGTTCCTTTATCACTAACCACTACCAAGATTAGGAATTCCAGAATGTTCCATTGTTTCATGATGTATGTTTTGGTTTTGAGGCCTATTGTGACATCATTAGCCGTGTGGCTCCTTTAAAAGTTCAAAGTTCGACATCTAGGGAGTACACTGCTACATTCTCAACAAAGTCAAGTCCAGGTGTGGATATGCTTGTTTTCAACAGTACCTACGTTTTAACTGCAAATGCTATGTTTTTTGCCATTTTTATGTATGACGTTAGGCACATCCTTTTGATTTTACTAAAATTATATGTATAATAAACTTACTAATAAGGGCTTTTAGCCAGCCCTATTCATCCAGTGCTCTGTTATTGCTCACTTGCAATTTGCTTCCACCCAGTACATCACAAAGAGGGCAGTGGGTCAGCCAGCTTCAGCCATTGGCTAAATTCACTGTAAGTGACAACATTCTGCCCTTTCACAAGAACCTCCTCACACAAAGTAGTTCCCTTGAGTTCTAGGGAATTATATGGCATTTTGTGCTTTTGAGAGCAAAAATTATTTCTCTTTTAGCCAATATTTTGACCTTTTTGGATTGATGAAAAACCCAACAGCTTCCCCAACAATAATGTTGTGCAAAAACCATAACAATACAAAACAAGGATTGTCAGAGCCTAAAGCCTGTGAGCCGATGCCAGACCGATTGTCTTTGCGAATTCTTGTTTAATGATGTGAATTATATTTTTATAATATGTGTCAAAAACAGTGTTAGGAAATATCTGGGTTCTTTTATACTCGTTGGTTTGTGACATCTCAAAGGTGTTTCACATTCAACTAAGATACTGCTTCAGTATATGAATGAACCATGCTTCCTCAAATTATCGTAAAAGGAGTGTGTTTCAATGGTCATGTGTGACATAGTTGTCACAGAACTATAGCTCTAGCAGCTGTGCTCCTTTCTGTCTCTTGCACATGACTGAAACCCAGTTATAACTGGATGCTACAAGGGTATCTGAACAATGAAAGGAGATGCTAAAAGTCTCACATGCAGCACCAAGAGCAGGGATACCGAAAGCTCTAGTTGAACCCTCTCTTTAGGTGGAAAGGTATTTTGTGGCATACTCTTAGATTTTTGAGTGGGTAGCAGCCCTACTTGGTTGTTTCAGTTCTGCAATATCACGGAGGGCCATCAAACTTACAGACTCTTAATATTTATACTTCCAATAAACTCCTAATGTGGCACTGACCAAGGAGGTAGTTTGAAACAACACAGTTTCCCACCCTCGTGCACATGTTCACCCCCCAAATTCGCCTACTGTTTCACTTTTACCTTCCCCCTTACTCAACCCCAACATTCACTGACTTATCCATCCACACAGGCCCACACAAACACACACATAAACTCGCTCACCAGTTGACATGCACCGCCACTGTTAGAAATTGAGTTTCTGGTTGGCAGAGGTATGCACCCTGTCCGAGCGGGAACCACAATTCTCATTAGGGTAAGTCATAACCACACCCTAAATTAAAACTGTATTCACCCCCTGGTAGTTTGGCACAGAGGAGCTTAACTTAAGAGGCAATGTATAAAGTATTTGTGCAACACTTAAAACAGTAAAACAGTGAAAACACCACACACACAGATACCATACTAGGTTAGAAAAATAGAGCTTAATTTGATAGATGAAACAAGACCAAAACAACAAAAACCCAATAAGTAGAACCAGAGTTATGAAATTTCAAAGAATAAACTGAAATGTAGTGCTTAAAAGCATAAAGCGCCAATCAGAGCTATCTGGTCGCGTTAGACCGGGTCAAATCCAAATGTTCTAGGTGACTACGATGAAGCGCAGGTCAGATACAGGGACAAGCCTTGGCCCACTTCAAAGTACCCTATTTGCGTCAAGGACGATGCGAAGAGCAGGGGAGGTGATGCGGCGTCATCGATCCTTAAGATAGAGGCGCTGCGTCGGCTCTGAGCTGCACAAAGTCGGAGATAAAGGCGATACCTCGTGCCATTGGCGATGCCCTGCACCCGACACTCGCAGCAGCGGAGATGCATCGGCATCGATAGAGATGCGCCAGTTTTGAGTGGTGCAACAGCATTGATGCGTGGATTTTAGCTAGAGCAGCACTTTATACCCACTTCCAAGGGTCCAGGACTGGATTTGCATCACTTGGCAGGGCAAGACTCTCAAATGGCCAGGTTCTGTAGCAGGTGAGCTGAAAGTCTTTTATGTCCCTGAGACTTCAATCAGGAGGCAAGCCAGCAAGCCCTTGCAGTTAGTCTGGTTCTGAGTTTTAAGTGAAGTGTGTCCAGTCCTTCTCACCCAGGCAAAGAGGGCAGCAGGTAGCAGGGTAGCACAAGAAGAAAGCAGTTCTTACAGAGCAGCAATCCAGGAGAGTGGCAGCCTTACTGCAGCACAACAGTACTTCTTCCTAGCAGGATATCCACAAGTCCAGAAGTGTACTGAGTTGATAGGATCAGAAGTTCACTTTTTATAACCAGTGGGGCCTTTGGAGTGCGGGAGACCTCAAAGAAGGGCTTTGAAGTGCACAGAAGAACTCCCTTTCTGCCCTGGCTCCAGACTCATTACAGGGGGGTAAGCAGCCATTTGTGTGAGGACAGGACACAGCCTATTCAGATGTAAGTGTAAGGTTGTGCCCAGCGCCTCCCTTCCATCCTGCCCAGTATGGTCCATCCGGATGTGGCTGGCCCATCAGTCACGCCTAAGTTCCCTTTGTGTGTGGCTGTGTAGAGGGAATGCACAAAGCCCAGCTGTCACCCACCCCAGATGTGTATTGGACACAGGCTGCTGGCACACAGGGCTAAGAGCAGAAAAAAGGCGTCTTTCTAAAAGTGACATTTTTAAAATTGTAATGATAAATTCAACTTTACCATTAAAGAAGATTTAGCATTACAATTCCATGGGTACTAAACATGACAGCTCTACTAACACATGGCCCATGGGGACATTGTCGTTTTTCACTAACTTAGCATGAGCACGTTGCAGCTTGCCTTCTGCTTTGCACACGTTACTTCACGTCTTTATTTTTTGCAATAATTTCCATGACTGCTTTCACATGAGAACTCATCACTGTGTTCACTCTCTGCATGTTCCTGGGATTTTGACTGAACATTATGTGCAAGGTCGAACAACAATGCCCCTTGTTATTTTGTTCTGGCTAGTCCTTAGACAAAACATACTGATGCAGCTGTTGTTTGGACAGTGTACTTGGGTTTTTAGTGGGGTACACGAATAGGTGACACACACTTGGAGAGGGACCTTTCCAGGGAGAAGAGCGAGACAGCACCCATGATGTAGATCTACCATCTATAGGCTAAAGAATGGGGTCTGCTGACAAAGCTCAGAGATCTTCCATTATACAACAATACTTCTTCTTAGCAAGGGGAGGGAGGTTAGGCACTATAGTCCTTTCTCCATTGTCTTTCTATGATATCTCCCTTCATGATTTATGGACTAGCTGCTATGCTGACAATATTTGTACTATGCATTTTCCTGCTTGTTGTGGCACGTATACTGCATGTTAGGGTGCGTTAGTTAAAATAAATATTTTAAACTGTTTTGTTTCTCTGTCAGATCTTATTGTGGACCAGTACAAGAGAGTGAGCGAAAGGGTGTGTCTGGTTACCGCAATTCCTGAGAGATCTGGGAGTGTTGTTTTCTGGGGTGTCTAATTATTTGCTTCTCTGTGAGTGAGTAGGAGAGCATGTGAGACACTATAGCTAGTTGGACCTGGGTTTGTAGGTACTAAGGTGGTGGGAAGACCCAGTCCCCATACACTAAGGTCCCATAATCTTGTGCATAGTTCTGTGTTTGTGCAGAATCCCTGCAACATGGCACTACCAACGTTTGGTCTGGTACTTATTCGAGAGATCACTGAGTAGCGCATGTGCTTGTCCACAATCCCCTCACAGCGGCTACTGTTGTGTGAGGGCTTAGCCTCCTATATTCATGTTTTTTAGGTTTTTCAAGTTTGAAGTTTAAAAGGTTTTGTTTCTCTTTTTGACCCGATTTTGCGCTACTGTTCTACTGGTTCATCCTTTTTCATTTTTCCTATTGCAGTCGCTATTGCGGCACCTAACCACGCGGCGGTTACAGCATTCTTGACTCAACGTGGAGTCCCTAATGCGGGGGCTAATATTATATTTGTTGTTGAGGCACATGCAGCTTACCGCTTAGAGGTTTTCTATTCTTGGGTTACATTTCCAACAGTTGATGGGAATTATAATATCTTTCATGAATACACTCCAGCCGCGGTTCCCCTGAATTATCGTCCTTATCAATTACTTTGAAGTTCCGTGTACAGCCTGGGAGCATACCATTCGGGTTAATGGCGCCTTTCCTCACCCTGTTTCTATGGTCTGTTTAGGCCCCTTATCGGTCGACGGGGCTACACGGCCTGTTTCGGCTGGTTTTAGACCACATCCAAATTATGTTATACTCGCAGAGCTACTTCAGTTATATACATCATTGATTCATTAACATAAAAGTGTCATACAATGTCACGTAATATTCAAGTGGCTCAGGCTGGAGCCGCTCCTCAGCCACCTCGACATGGTGGTGGTCTTGTCATTAGTCCCATTATGATCAATTCAGTGATGGGCTAGCGTCCTCAGAATAGAGATGATTTAATATATTGGCTTGTAGAAAACTTTGAGCAACTCAAGGCTGTTTTTCGACAAACTACTCATGTTAAGAAACACAGGATCCTTATGATGAGTTTACCGAGTGATATTGTTCCCACTTTAGTTGATTGCACCACCTGGGGGACGGTGTTTGCTGCGGTGTACACACTGTGCATTGGCACCCTCTGCATGAGTGGTCTACCGAGCGTCCTGAAGAAGGTTCAAGATGAACACAGGGCTGGTCCAGCCCTGGAATTGGGGATGAGATTAGTGGGCATGTTCCCTATAGTCTCCAGTATGATTCTGGGTAATGTCAAAGGTGAGGCAGTTAGCTTACAAGTACGTCAACGCCTATCGGCTGTGGCGGACGTTCACCGGCAGCGGCAGTTGCCGATCATTATTGCGGCTGTGTATACATCATGGGGTCGCAATAGTTTGGGAATAAAACCTTATACTCAGGTACAAAATAAGCCCCCTCCAGAGAAGGAGGGTCATCCGGTCTTTCCTAAAAAGACATGGAATAAAAATCAGTGGCAGCAACAGCAGAAGTTTGGTTCTCGTGCTGGTTCGCCACCACAGGATGCTTCTGAACGTACATATGATTTCCGTGACAGCTCTAAAATTAAAACACCCAAGAGGTTTCAGGTTCCTGATCCTCATTCTCCTCGTCCCTTTCAGGAATGGTCAGATCAACAGTTCGGCGGGGGCAGATGTCAGGATCACAGAGAAGGCGAGTCTGCGCAGCCACAGCGTGACCCTCAGCGCCAATTTGACATAAAATCCAAACCGGAGGGACCACCTCAATATCGTGCCCCATTTCAGAAGAAAAAAGTTGCCGCTTTGACTGCAAAGTATGCCTCAGGCGGTGAGAGCCCTGCTTCTCGATTGGACATGGGCGGTAACACTCCTCGACAGTGCGGCAGAAGTTATCATAGTGCGGGAGGCCCTCCACCAGTGTCTGGAGGCGAAAGCAACTGACACGTTCATTACAGTGGAAACAGTTGCACCCCCGATAGGCTTTATGAGATAGGCCTCCAGATTGAAGGTGATAATAAACGCACAATCAAGGCGGTCTTTTGGGACAACCTTACTACTTCCTATGATGTATTGTTGGCGGAGGATGATTGGCCTCCCCCATTTGTTCTTGCTTTTTCTAAAGGGGAGGATGTTATTCACCCGAGTTTTTTGCATTATGTCTCGGAGGAGGCTAAACAAGCTTACACGTCGGAGTGGGTGCTAGCGCTTGCCCCAGCAGTGCATCTGAATCAGGTGGGTTGAGATTTGGATTCGCTGGCACATGAAATTCCTTTGCTGTCAATGCCACAACCCCAATCACAATATTCAATTAAGCGAGACGCAAAAGCGTCCGTAAGTGAAATTTTGGTGCAATTGGAATATCAGGGTGTAATTGAACCCTGTGTTTCATCCATGAATAATCCTCTTTTTCCGATAATGAAACCGTACGGTTCATATCATATTGTTTTGGAGTACTGTCATTTGAACAGTCAGTTCGTATCTTTGCAGTACAGAACACCCACAGCTCTCTGTTAGTAGATACCATTGTTCGTAAAAAATATAAAACGACTCTTGATATCTCCAATAGTTTTTATAGTCACAATTAGGCCTGGGCTAAAATTCCGTTTCGCTTGCGGAAATTGCGATAATTTGACATTTTCGCGATCCGCGGAGAGCGCGAAAATGTAAAAATTTCGGCAATCCGCATTTTGCCGGAAATTTTTTGCTTGCTCGCGCTGTAAAATAATACATTCTCGCGTGCGCGCGATCGCCTTACCTGAATCCCCGCGTTCGCCGACAAGTTTTCCCGATCCGGTTGCGTTCTCCACGAGATGTTGGATTGTTGGTAGCCATTTGCGCTGTCTCGCGACAGTTCGCACCCGCAGTAACATCCTTTGTCGCGCGATCACATCTTTCTTTTCGCGATCATGCACCGCGAGACAAGTGAAAACAAGATGGCCGCGCCCGTGAGCAACCGCATGGGTAAGTTGGCGAGCCGCGACCACGCAGAAAGTACCGCGAACGGGCGGGAAAAAAACTTCCGCATCTTCACGATATTTCCGCGTGTTTGCGGAGAATGTTAACATTTTCGCGATAATTTGCAAAAGTGAATTTCGCAAATTCCGCCCACCCCTAGTCACAATTTGGCTCTCGATAGCTGTGACTTGACAGCCTTCAGCGCCCTTGGCAATCATAAAAGGTATACGCACTTGCCTATGGGATATAATAATAGTCCCAGCGCTTTTGCGGCACGCATAGTGTCTGTTTTGCATGAAATTGACCCTGATGCTTTCTCATACGTCGATGACATTTATTTGACGGATGATGAATTGATACTGCATCTTGTGTGCGTGGACCGCATCATAATGTCTTTTGCAGACTTGTGTTCAAATTCACATTTGCCAAGTCGCATCAGCATTTTTTTTTCTGGGTTACGAACTCACCAATGAAGGTAGGGGGTTGGCCCCCCACTTTCTGGAGAAATGTGTTCAATTGCAACCTCCCTCCAATCTTAAAAAATTGCAATCTTTGCTGTTTTCATTTGTTTGAAAGGCACCCGTACTGTGATCCTACCTCCTTTACCTGGTCATAGGGAGAATTGTTTGATTTCAATCGAACATGTCAAACTACACCATATGGCCAATACTGAATAGTATGTCTACAAGCATTCCACGTCGAGATCTTTCACTGAATCCGATGGCTTCTGTTTTTTGACTGCTCCCCAGCAAACCGAAGGGGAGATGGTAACTTCAGTTGATTTATTGCCTGTTTTTCCTTCTACATCCACATCTGTGGATATTGAGAATGCTTCTCCTCCAGTTGAAGTCATAATTGACATTCCAGAGAGAACCATACCTGCAACATCCGATGCAGCATATCCCCCATTATTTCAGCTGGAGTCCAGTGGTTATTATATGGACCGTAATAGCTTTTCCTTTAACACATCTTCTTCATCATCTTCTGTGCCGGAGACCCCTACCCGTACCAGTGTTTTCATCTCCTGGTTCAAAAACACTTACTTGGTCCTGCCCTGGACATATATCTGGATGGTGCTTATGATGATGTTCCTCTTCATGTGGACCGGATTTGTGACTGTGTTTTTCTTACTCATTAATGGCCATTATTGACCTGAACGCTCTGCTTAGAACTTTGTTGACACAGTCCTGGCACCTCATACATCGTCCCATATCATGAAAAGAGACTAAACCCTTGTCAGTATATCAGTGCTCCCTGTTGTTGATGGCATTGTCTGGGATAAAGTATCATACGATATCCATGGCCCGGCTGAAATTTTTAACATTGCATTCGTCTTCCGCGTTTCCTTGAGAGATGTGTTTTTTCCCGACATACATTCAGATGACTGCGATGCTCATGCCGTTCATTCATTGTTCTCTGATTTAAAATATTATGCTGCATTTGACACTGAAAATGTGTATTTGAATTTGGCTAATTGCGCAGATTAATTTTGTTATCAACATTTTGGCCATCATTTTTTACATAAGACCAAAACACAGAGCTCCTTTTTAAATCATACCCAGGGAAGTTCGAAGACCCAACAAAGTAAATTTGTTTATTTTTCTGTGTACAATCTCTCTGACTCACAGTCCAATTTTTATAAATTGAAGATGCCGCCTCAAACTAAATTTATGTTAACACAGACTAAACTAGTTTACTACGTGTCCTTCAGGAAGGATTTGTCCGTGGAGGGTTATGAGCATTGGAAGGACAATTGAATTAAAATCCATTTGGGGTACTAGAGATTGGCAAGTGCAGGGCACTGAAGCTTTGCATTGTGCATGTCATGATACCGTCTAAAATATTATTTTTAAATGACACGGTACAACAGACTACTTGTTTTGGTTTAGCCAAGGCCAGCATTCTAAATATTCCCTCCTTTCCATTATTGGCTCCATATGATACATGGCAAACACACACTAACTAAATAAATCAAATAAACGTGTTAACACACACCTCTGTGTACATGCCTTTTCTTCAGTGAGTGAAACTTGCTGACCTCGTTTGCGTGCACACCAGAAAGGGGTTGCCTGCCCCTCAAATATGAAATGTGTGCGAGTGACTATTCACCCGGTATCTGATTGCACAGCGTGTATTAAAGTTATTCACATCATCAAATATCGAACAACCTGTCTATGCAAAGGGTCACCACAATTAAGCAATGATGCATTTACTCATCTGACAAGTTTGTCAACCTTTATTTGGTTGCAAACATTCGTTTTGAAATTAAACTGTACATAAATGATTTTAACACAATATGACAAAAATACATGTAGCATAAGATTCACACTATTCATGTAACAAAATGAATTATTGACCATCCAAAGAATAGTGAAGCCCAATGCATTTCAGGATCATCATATCCCTTCTTCAGGGGCCTCTGAAAGTAATAGTAATGAGCACTCTTAATATGGCACAATGATGTAAACTTGTAATGTATACAAGGTTAGCTACTTGTATGCCAGAGATGTACATAGACATGGCAACGATGAAAAAAGAAAAAGAGATTTGTGTGTAAAGTTAGTACCAACCACCATAAAGCAACCAGACAACACAACTGTGCCAATTGGTAACAAAAAACCACAAATGGAAAAAAGTGCAACAGCAACACAATGCCTGCCTCAACTTGCTTAAGCGCGTGCCATGAAATATGAACAAATAGTGTAGCTAGAGGATACATACCCGTCACCACGGATGCAAAATAGATAAAAGAAAAGACTTACTGGATAGCTTAACCAATGAATCGATGACCGTGAAAGAGATACTGAAATTTCTTGGTCTATGTTCTGCAAAGTATTAACAAATATACTGACTGAATAAAAACTGGAATGGAGTTGCTAACGAGTACACTCAATTGTAAAAACTGCCTATTTGTTCACAAGACTGTTTACTGCTGTAAACGTGGAACCTTCATCCCAGCTGATGCAATCGAAAAATTGCTAGACTCTCTCCCTAATTGAAAAGAAAACAGCGAGTCAACTCTATGGCTTTCTAAGGGATTGAAACTGTCAATGAAGATCAAAAAATGAAATGCTGAAATTACCTTCTGTCTTATCACACACTCTAAATCCCAAAGTGATCCTCATGCCCTGATGGTTTCTATTAAAGCAAACCCAAAATTCATAATCACAACATTGTTACACTAGCATGAAAACCACTGACACTGACACTCTTGTGAAATACACTTACCTATATTTAAAACATGGTGTGCCCTCGTGCATAGAAGATAACTGAATAAAAGAAAAAAACAAAATGGAACTGTCACGTAAATATCGGACTATTCACCAAGTCCAAGACCACTGCCACTCTCATGTGAATCCTCTTACCAGTCTGAATCATGGACGAGTCCGACGGAGGATAAACTCTCTTTCGATTCTCCAAACAAACGAGATCATAGAGACATGCGAGAATTTACATACACACTAACTACACAATTGAAAACTTAGCGATCTTATTTCAAAATGGCACACTAAACTCCTCCAATATTGACCTCTTGGGATGATTAGTGTGGCCGACAACTTCAAATGCATGTCAATTATGTTTTTTGAATACTACAAAAGGTTTTACATAAAGTAGACCTGATCCATGCTTCCTACATTCGCATACAGTTACCACATACTCAGTGGGTAAAATATGTCAGCAATGGTTACAACCTTCCACACTGGCGTCTGTGAAACAACATCTAACTTATTTGTCAGGTGACAGCGATTTGGCTGATTTTCTTTTAGGTGTCCCCTCGAACAAAACGTTTTATTTATTCCGCATGTAATGACATTTGGAAACTGTCACAGATGGAAACTGCTGTGCGTCTCCGCCAAATTGACCAGGCTAACTTAGAAAAAGTCCTTGCAGTAGTAGATAATAACATTAATACGCTGTCTTCCCGTATATTAACTTTGGATAATATTTTATAATCTGTCATTGACATTGTTCAACATGAAGTGCCTGTTTTGTAGCATGGCCAAAATCAGTTACGTTCTGTAATGCAGTTTGCTTGGAAATTGCAAACTCACAAAACTGGAAAAGTGCCATGGGATTATTTGAATGCCTCTGCACTGTTTTTGCCATTTAATTTAACTGATAAACAGATATTAATGTCCATGAAAGATGCCGCATACACATTGTTACATACTGAACAATTAGAACACTTAGCGTTTTCGGTGGGCAAGACTGATTCAGCTGTGTGGTTAATACATGGTGTTATTTCATTGCCTATCTCCCTTTTTCAGTTCACAGAGTGCATGAACCAAAATCCCGTTGGGCGGTATGAGCCCCTCGTCAATAATTATATTCACAAATTATGGTTGTTACCTTTCGCGCAGATAAGGAAGTTTTCCTTACAGAGGAGGACTGTGATTCCACAGAGGGACATTTTCTACTGTGTAAACTAGTTAAGCTTCATGGAGCCTGTAACATTTCGGCCCCTAATCTGGCTTGTTTTTTGAGAGGTACCCCTGTCCCAGCTATTATTCTTGTATTAATTTTGCTTTCAAACGGTAGTTATCTTATTTTGAATAACCACGACTGCTGCGGCTTGAGAGCTGGCATCACGTATACAGTAGCTGTTTCTCAACGAGTTACATGTTGCAGCAATGTCCTGTTTCCACCCCCACACTGGATTGTAGATAGTTCACTTTGGCCTTCCATTCCAACTTTGAAAACAGATTTCAACAAGCTAAGCAGACTCAAAGTGCTTTTGTTTCAACAAGAAGTTACTCTCACATCAGGTCGAGAGACCTTCGAATTGCAGGTGGCGAGAACCGCAAGTGAGATACACTCGCTGCTAAACACAAATATCCCACTTCATTTTGGAGAATTAATACACCAAATATTTAATGCGTCTGATACGGAGGGCCTTGCTCACTTTTTAAACTTGTGGGATATGGCCTTGTTTCTTCCTTTCAGACTATTTTTGGAGTAATTCCGGCCTTTATTCATTCTGTTTTTTCCAGCACCTTCAGGGGGTTTCCCCGGGTGCACCTGTTGGTTTACGGCATGCTGGTTCTCCTATTATTGCTTTGCAATGGATGCTCGATCTGTGTAGCTGCCAAACCCGGTCCAGTTGCAATTGTACAGTGATTGAATGCAGCAGCTCTTTGCTTCTATGCCAGTGAAGTCTTTTGCTATCGACTACTGGCTGACCTTCCGGTATGCCTACTTTACCTGCGTGCAACCTGTGTTCCACTGCCTTCGGTACCCTTTTCAATGGGCCATGGATGTCTGCCTCTCCAATACCAAACACGCTGCCCTGGAATACGATCTATTAATGGATCCATTGAAGGCCCAAGACCAGGAATGTGCCAGGGGTAGGCGTTTGGTGTGCGACCCTCTACTTGGACCGACGGCAGACTTGATGACCTGTGCTCTTGCGCAGCACCTCATAGACAGCAGTTTCATCGAGGTTAACACAGGTTGCCCTGAGATGCTCCTAACGGCCTCTGGAAAATGGAACATGTGTGCTCATTCGACCTACTAAGCTGGAAGGCCAAACCTTTTTACGATGGAAGGGACAGACAACATTTTGGAGTTTAATGGCATTCCGATTTTCCCGCAACATATTTGTCTCTGAAGACTAACTATGATTGGATGGCGTTTTTGAGCGCCCGATTGTCAACATTCTTTGGGACATTATAAACATGCAATAAGAAAAAAAATATTTGGTCTTCGTAATTATATCACGTGGACTCCGACTGAGCCCTTTGCCTCTGTTTACCCCTGATTTTAGTTTTTCGCAAATGGCTAATTCTCTTCAAGGGGAGGGTGTCACGTGGGCCATGGGGACATTGTCGTTTTTCACTTTCTTAGCAAGAGCATGTTGCAGCTTGCCTGCTGCTTTGCACACGTTACTGCACATCTTTATTTTTTGCAAAAATGTCCATGACTGCTTTCACATGAGAACTAATTTTTGTGTTCGCTCTCTGCATGTTCCTGAGATTTTGACTGAACATTATGTGCAAGGTTGAACAACAATGCCCCTTGTTATTTTGTTCTGGCCAGTCTTTACCCCTTAGACAAAACATACCAATGCAGCTGTTGTTTGGACAGCGTATTTTGGTTTTTAGTGGGGTGCACGAACAGGTGACACACTTGGAGAGGGACCTTTCCAGGTAGGAGAGTGAGACAGCACCTATGATGTAGATCTACCATCTATAGGTTAAGGTATGGGGTCTGCCTACAAAGCCCAGATATCTTCCATTATATAATAATACTTCTTCGTAGCAAGGGGAGAGAGGTTAGGCACTATAA
Source organism: Triturus cristatus (assembly GCF_964204655.1). NCBI lineage: Eukaryota > Metazoa > Chordata > Amphibia > Caudata > Salamandridae > Triturus > Triturus cristatus. The sequence continues at coordinate 236,744,602 of NC_140589.1, read as the reverse complement.
TCCTTTCACCATTGTCTTTCTATGATGACATCTCCCTTCATGATTTATAGACTAGATGCTTTGCTGACAATATTTGTACTATGCATTTTCCTGCTTGTTGTGGCACGTATACTGCATGTTAGAGCACGTTAGTTAAAATAAATATTTCAAACTGTTTCGTGTCTCTGTCAGATCTTGTTGTGGACTAGTACAAGAGAGTGAGCAAAAGGGTGTGTCTTGTTACCACGATTCCTGAGAGATTATGGATAGTTATGTTCTGGGGTGTCTAATAATTTGCTTCTGTGTGAGTGAGTAGGAGAGCAAGTGAGACACTATAGCTAGTCGGTCCTGTTCGTGGGTACTAAGGTGGTGGGAAGACCCAGTCCCTATACACTAAGGTCCCATATTACTGAGCATAGTTCTGTGTTTGTGCAGAATCCCTGAAACACTACTTTCTTCCAATTTGGAAATTAAACTTATTAGATGTAACCAGGAATCCCCATTGTTAATCTATGGGAGAGGTTGGCCTCACAGCAGTGAAAATCTAATTTAATTTTGACATGTACAACTTAAAAGTACATGTCTTACCTTTTAATTACACATAACCCTGCCCTATGGGCTACCTAGGGCCTACCTTAGGGGCAACTTATATGTAATAAAAGGAGAGTTTAAGTCTTCGCAAGAGATTTTAAATTCCAAGTTGACATGACAGTGTAAACTGCACCCAGAGGCTCTACAGTTGCAGGCCTGAGACATGTTTTACAGGGCTACTTAGGTGGCACAGTCAGTCAGTGCTGCAGGCCCACTAGTAGCATTTAATTTACAGGCCCTGGGCACATGTAGTGCACTTTACTAGGGACTTATAAGTAAATAAAATATGCCAATTGTGGATACGTCAATCAAACCATCCTTAGGGAAGTGGGCACATGCACCTTAGCACTGGTTAGCAGTGGTACAGTGCCCGGAGACCTAAAATAAACAAAACAAGATCAGCAAAATAGAAGGCAGGTGGGCAAAATGTTTGGGTGACGACTATGCCAAATCTGACAGGTCTAACAGCCACTAATAAAAAGAGCAGCCTCTTGGATTTCTCACAATTTGTTTGTACTTTGGTACATTTCGTTTTTGCTTGTACCTGCCATGGCATTCCCTGATATATGTGATGCTGAGACACATGCACCATGACTCTATATTGTGTAGTTTATTTGATGTGCCCTGTTTTACTGCATGTGATTATGTTCACCTCTCACCAGAGGGCAGGGGTTGGGAGTTCAGGCAGAGAGGTCTTTGGAATTAGCATTTTTCATGAGGCAGCTCGTCCTCTCCAACACAGGCACATCATTGCCTTTATTTCATGGAGGAGAGTAGAACTGCACAGAAAGACTGATCATTGTTTCTCCAAAAGCAGCCACATTTCTCTGCCCTGCCTTGCTTTTATTTTACAATTTGAGCTTGCCCACACATCAATGTGCATATAAGCGATTACTTCTATTGGTGGAGTGCCTGAGCTTTCAGGAGGATCTTTCTTTTTAAAAGGATTTGTTTTAGGCTCTTTTGTTTGTGTTGTAAATTTAGCATTGAATTGAGGTTGAATGGGCTCTGCTCAGAACAAAGGGCTGTCCAGAATTAACCAGTGTGAAATCAGGGTCACGTGCAAAGAGAAATACTTTTTCCAAAACATGTTGGTGACAATGCAGTTTGATGCAACTTACTTCCCTTCAATTTTACCTCCAATTTGCAATTTCTTACTAATGATTTACCGACTTCATGTCTGCACCGCACCTGTTGAAGAATAGGCAGACAATTCTTTATTGTTTGATTAATTAAAATCTTACAATATTTCCAATACCAAGACATATTTAATGAATATAATACATTTAAAAATAAAAAAACTATTATAACCTAAAAATTTACTTTTAAAAATTATTCATAAAAACGTTTTGTTTTTTTCTATTTTATACTCCCAGTTTTACAGATGCAATCTTTAGGAACTTTACAAAGGCAACGTTCATGACTATATCATTCGAATGAAGACAGACTTTAAATGCCTGTCTACATGTCCTTGTTCCACGCATGTTAAAATGAGGTTTCAGTAACGTGCATCTTTCATTTCGGAGCCCTGGACAAATACATAAAAGGTGGACAATATTCTCTTCTCCACTTTTACAAAGTCTGCACAATGTACCGCTACTAGTTTTTTTCCACGGAGGGACATGACTAAGGCCAGGTAAAATTCCAAATCTTGCTCTCATAAGACATTGTTTACTTTTTTCAGACCAAGGTGTCTCCAAGTATTCTTGTACTTTCTTCTTTTTGTATCCGTTTATTACTGACCATGAGTGTTTTCTTTTTGCTAGTGTATCTTTATCATGTATAAGTGAAAGGTGATTAGTTGTTCGATTTACTAATTTTTTAAAGGATCCATTGCTTATCGTGTTATTCCAGGTTGGCATTAATGCAAACTCTTCTAATGCATCGTTGAGATATTTCCTTACAACTGATTTGGTATTCTTATTTATTTCTTGCCAAAGTAACTGAGATATATGATTATCATGGTCATTTTTGATCCTGTACCACGTTTTAATAAATTGGCCTTTTCTTGCAATAACTTGGTTAGTTAACCCGAACTCCAGTCTAATCTGTGCTGGGGAAGCATTATTTGGGAGATAGAAGAGAGATTTATATGTTTTTGAAAGAACCTTATTTAACAGTTCTGCATCCGTCCCCATTAATGCCTCACTACCATATGTTATTGTTGGGAGCAATTTAGCCCCTATAATTTTCAAAAGCGGCCCATACGTCAGAGTTCCAAGCGATTTCTGTGCTATCTTGAATGCTGCAGTTAGCGAGTTAGCTTTCCTTTGTATGTCTATTTTTTGCAATTGATAGTTTCCATTCTGGTCAAATAGTACACCCAGATACTTGTACACTTCTATTTGTTCCAATTGTGTGCTTTTCATATACCATTTATTTTTTTGTCTCAGTTTTATATTCCTAGTGACCACCATGATTTTTGTTTTGGATTCATTTATTACCATTCCATTTTCTTGTGCATACAAAACTGTTCTGTCAATTAAACGCCGAAGACCTATTTTGGTATGGCTTAGAAGAATGGCATCATCTGCATACATTAGGTTAGTTATCAGCTTGTCCCCTAGCTTCGGAGGATGTGCATTGAGTTCATCTAGGTATCCTGATAAATCTCCTAAAAATAGATTAAAAAGTAGGGGAGCCAACATACATCCCTGCTTTAACCCATTTGTTGCAGGAATTTCCTTAGTTAGTGATCTGCCGTCCCCCATCCTTACTTTTACCCAGGTTTTATTGTGTAACAGTTGAATCAGTCTTAACAGTTCAAATGGAATGTTTCTTTCAATGAGTTTTTTCCACAATAAATTCCTTTGCACACAATCGAAAGCAGATTTAAAATCTACAAAGCACAGATAGAGGGGCATTTTTTCTCTCAGAGATTTTTCAATTAGTAGTGCTAACGCCATAATGTTTGTCATTGTTCCCAGTCCCTTAATAAAGCCAGTTTGATTCAATGGTAAGATCTTATTTTCTGCTACCCATTCATTTAGTCTAATTAATAATATTCCTGCGAAGAGTTTGGCATCTGTATCTTGTAGTGTGATGAGTCTATAGTTCTCCGCAAGCGCCCAGTTGCCTTTCTTAAATATGGGGGAAATTAGAGATCCTCGCCAAGACTCAGGGATGTTACCAGTTTCTATAATTTTGTTGAATACCTTTTCCAAAAAGCTCGACCAAAAGACTGGGTTTTCTTTGAAAAGGGCAAATGGTATCCCATTGGGGCCAGGTGCCCCATCTTTCTGCTTCTTTATTAGTTTTACTAATTCTTCTTTCGAAATTATAAATTGTTCTTGTATCTCATCCCATGCTGTAGAGCTCTCTATTACGTTCTCAGTCATTTTAGCAGCTCCTTGCTATTTAGATGTTTTTCAAGGAAAGTAACCCATTCTTGCTCAGTTAGGGTTGATGAGACTACCAATTTGCTCGGCCGTACTAATTTGTTTATAATATTCCAAAATTCTCTTGCGTTTGCTTGTTTACTTGCATGAAATAATTTGGACCACATTTCTTGTTTTGCTTGGTATTTCTCGTTCCATATTAGCTTTTTCAAGGATTGATATAAAGCTTTAAGATTGTTCAAAATTTCATCATTTGTTACTGTGGTTTTTATTTGTCTTCGTATCTTATTTCGATCTCGTTTTAATTTTGCTATTGTATACGGAAGATTCATATATGAGTCCTTTCCTTCTTCTTTCCATTTTGCAATCCTTTTATTGTAGTTAACCTGGGTTTGGGGTTTCACTATTTTCTTAGTGAATTCCACCCACTGTTCAATTGTTGTTTCTGTTGTATTTTCAGTAAAGCAGGTCTTAATAATGTTCTCAACTTTTTCATTCATACTATCCTTATTCAGTTTAGTCCAAATTAGTATTTTATAGTTGATAGTTCCAATATACCCCGGCACAGTATGATACGGTTGGTTAATATTGTGCCTAATGTTAGTATTTATTATCTGCTGACAGTGATCATTATCTCCAACTTTAAGTAATCTATATGAATTTATGTTTTGAAATAAATTGAGTGAAACCATTGTATAATCGATCCTAGTGCTTGCATTGTGTGCAATATAAGTATGTGCAGGGGGTATATCCTCTTTAAATCGGCCATTAAGGACTCGCAATCCCAATGCTTCTATGTCCTTGATGAATGTTCTACCGATTTGATTTCGTGCTTGGCTATATGTGACTCCTTGATAGTCCTGCTGTGGGATTGACCACTGAAGGTCTTGTAATTGTGAGACATCATCTCTATTAAACGGTATTAACAAGTTAAGATTAAAATCTCCAGTCATCACATAGTCCACCAATGGATTTTCTAGGATTAGTTCCAGTAGTATGGTATTAAGGGTTGCGCATATGGTTGCTCTACTTGTTTTTGTTGGATGGATATATACATTGATCATAATCAATGACATATCCTTTTGATCTGAGTTTTTATATTTTAGTTTAACTATAAGTATGTTTTTACTATGTGTAGTAAGTTGCTCGTGTTCAGCTTTTATAGAACTAGAAATAAAAGTTGCTAACCCCCCAATCGGGCGTCCATACCAATGAGTTTTACTTGCATTTTCAAAGTATCCAACATAATCCTCTAATACAAAAGGGTTTGTTTCCCAAGTTTCCTGAAGGAATAGAATGTGACAGGGTGATGGAATAGACCTTATTTGTGCATTGGTAATCTTTGCCCCTACTCCGTTTATATTCCATGAACACATTCTCAACTCTGTTACTTTAGTTGAGGGGATTGGAATATTATTCCTTCACTGTTCTGTATTACTATGCAAGGCCTGTGCAATCCATTTTTCGTTTATTCGTATGGATGTTTCTATTATGGAAGGTGGTGATGCCTCTCTTGATGTGCTTGTGGATCTCCCCCGGGCATTCCTTAATACTGTTCCTTTTTGAATGATATTTTTTTCTATTTGGAGCAGATTTGATTCACTAATAAGTGGAGTAGGATAAACTTTCGGCTCCTGCTTTTTGATAATTATTCCCCAGGCCTTGAATGTTGAAAACTCTTTTAATATTTTCTCTGCTATTGACATTGATTTTAATGTGACCAGGGTCAGTTCTTTGGTACTGTTCTCGTCGGCAATAAATTCAATGGAATTAATATCATCGTTCTTGATGTTGACTAAAGCTGGAATTGATTTAAATAATCTAAGGATATTCCCTCTGTTCAATGTGTCATATCTACCTCTGGATTCGTATTCAGGTTTAAATATAAGTTGTATTTTCTCAGCTGCCAGTAGTTTTTCTTTGTGTGTATCTTCCATTATATAATTTGTTCTATGTCTGATTAGTTTTTCTCCTTTCCGTTTTTCAATTATCAAGTGGTCCCAGTATGGTAATTTAGTTTTGGGCTCTATTGTTCTTTCTATACTCAAACTTGCTACCTCATTCCTTTTGACTTTCAAACATGCTTCTATATTCTCATTGTGATACTGATGTTGTTGATCACGGGGATTTATAGTTGTTGTTATTGGCATATCGTCATTTATTCTATTATTATGATCGTATTTTAGATTATCCTCTTGGATTCTATCTTCTTCCTTTATTGTTTCTGTAATTAACGGTGATTTAATTGTAGTCATTTGTTTCTTTATCATTACTTCTTGTCCTTTTATGGTTGTTTGTTTCAGTAATGATTCTTTTACAAATAATGGAAATACCTTTTTTGGTTCATTTTTCGTTATTAGAGTAGTTCTTTCTTCCATTGCTTTTTCTTGTTGTAATTCATTGTTTTTTAATGTACCATTCATTTTTGTTGACTCCTCATACTTATGATTATTAGACTTTTGATTTTTTCTTGCTTTGCGTAGTTTTTTCTTTTGTCGTTTTGACATAATATAACCGTTTAGGTCTTGCTCTTTACAGTCATAGTCTGCCTTCTGTGTTAGTTATTTCCTCTTGTGAGTTGTCCCTTTGTAGAATTTCTTTTGACATATCTCTTTCATCATGTATGTTTTCTTTTTTCTGGGGGATCCTCAATGTTTTTATCTCTTCCTTATCCACTTTTAACATACAGTTCTTTTCTTCCTTTTTTTCTATTTCCGTATCTTCCCCTTCAAATTTCCTTATATTCCCTTCCTGGGTATTTTCACTTTTTATAGCCTTTTTTGTATCTTCTATTATGGTATGCAAAACATCAGGTATTGCTAGAAGCTTATCCATAAGGGGAGTACAAATACATTCAATGACATTTTTTTGTTGTTCTTTCTGGACTCTAGTTATCAAATTATTTAGTTGTGCAAGTTTGTTATCTATCCCTGTGACTGCATTTGCCATCATTGTTAGTAAGTCTATCTGAATATCCATCTTGTTCGATTGATATTTTAGTGCTTCTAGGGTTAGTGTCGATGTTTGATAGAAGATGTCCCAATTTATTCCAACATCCGGGATTACTTTCTCTTTCAGATCACTATCACTATCATTTAACCTTACGTTTTTTTGTTCCGTTCTTAGTGGATAATCCGATGTATGGTTGGTATTTGCTTTTGTGTATACATTATCAGTTATTTTATTAGTTGATCTGGTCTTAATTTCTTCAACTGATAACTGAGGTTTTTTCTTAATTTCCACATTTGCTTCTATCGGTATTACTAGTCGCCTTGATCCCATCATGCCACTTTTAATCTCCTGTATATCCAATATTTCCAAATCATCTAATCCAATTGGTTTTTCATTTTTTATATCAGGATGGATGGTTATATTTAGAAAATCCTGGTCTGAAATTTGAAATTCCTGCTCCTTCCTTTTCAGGTTGCAATCTCCGTTTTGAGGAGTACTTTGGATGATTTGCCTACTATATTTTTCCGTACTTGTCGTACTTATCGGCTTTATTGGAGTTTGTAGTTTATCGTTTATAGGATTTCATAAGAATTTGTTACATGTTTTCTTATTTTTATATGGTATCAATACAGGTGAGAGGTTGATACAATATATCGCATGGCGAAATATTGCATCCATTATATCGGCAAGGTAAGTAGATGTGGAGTTGAGAACAGTAAATCTATACTTCCATATAGTTATGTATCCAGACAGTATAGCGGTAGGCAATGTAGTGGATGCAATCATTTTTGTAGGTCAATATTTGAATACGATATAGTGACATAGAACCACCAATATGCTTCATTTGGGCCACTATTGAGCGACAGGCACTCAAATAGGTTATTTGGTTTAGAATTTAATTGAACAGAGTATACTTTATATGTACAGCTTGGGTAGTATTCTAATAGTCAGTGCTTAATTTGAGCCGGTGGGTGCCACTGGCACTCATTTTGGAGAACATCACTTATTTTCCCTCACCAGACATTGATGGAGTACAAGAGAGGGAAAAACAAACACAGGCGAAAGAAGGAGGAAGAGAAAGACGGAAAACTGTCACAGGCAGAAAGCAGGAGTGAGATAAAGGGGCAGGAACAATGCAGCCTTGGTATTGGTGCGCCAACGTTTACAATAAGATAGGCCCCAGGATACTGAGCAGAGTGGCGCGCACCAGCAATAATTCTTTCATAAATTAAGCACTGGATAAACCCATCAATCAGTTGTTAGTTAAGAAAAAGCCCCTAAGGAAGTCTTTCAGTAGGGTCTTTCGGGGATAGTCGGTAGCCAAGTTTACTAGGTAGTTGCACTGTGTATTGATCCTGAAGACAGGAGCATAGCTATCAATAATGCAGCCGATGAAGCGGCACAGAGGTAGGGGGGTAGTAAATTGCTGCCTGGACAGATTTTGTGAGTAATGTTTTTTTTTGTAGTTTCCTTTTGTTGTCACTAGGTCTTGTTTTGATTTTTAGACTTTGCCTGAGGAGTGAGGACTGTATTTTTGCTTGAGCCTTATTTACTCTTGCTGTAATGGAGGCGTGATCGTCAGCACATGTACAGCCCTGCTGGTCACCTGAGTGCGGTTTTGTCAGGCCTGGTCCCCTGGCATGTTATTAGGGTTGCACTTTATTGTCATGTATAAAGTGTGAGGGCAAAAGCGCTGATGGGTTGTTCAGTAAGTAGTCCCTGTGCCTCTATCACTTATTTTAGTTTATTAATTATATTTCCCAAATGATCATGTTCGCCTGTGGGAGGACGTCTCTACCAGTTATTGTTTATATTTTAAACTAACCTAGGAGAGAAGTAACTACTCTTGCCTCCATTTTGTTTGACCGACCTTGTATTGTGATAACCACTACAACTTTGCTCAAAGGGCCTATAGCCATTGTTTTATTTACCCTTTAAAATGAATTAGGAGAAGGTTTATTAGCACCCTTTATCGAATGTTGGGAGCTGCTCAGCCAATCAGAATTCTCCCTGTGCAGACCATAGCAACAGTTACAGGCAGTGCTTAATTTGTGTAAATCAAAGAGCCACTGCAGCGCGTCCCACCCGTTGCCTCTACCAGAGCTGACTATGACAGCACCAACGCTCTACTAATAATCACACGCTTAAAAGTGTGACAATTCCAGGTCCCCAAAGCTATAAAGAAAGGTCTTGGCCTTGGTGGTAGGTATCAGTAATTATTGTATTGTATTAATAAACAGCTGACAATTAAGTGCCGATGCCAAGCACCAGAAACCACCAGCTCAAATAAAACACTGGTTACAGGTCTGCAAAGAGAGCATTCAGTGGTTGCCAGGCCAGCTCCATGTCCCTCCAGCATGCTCTGCTTTATTACCCTTCCCATCTGCCCAGCAGTGAATTCAGGCTCACAGGTTGATGGGGGAGGGGATAATTTGCCCCTTGGCAGCTCAGGCTCTTTAATCCCAAACTTCTGTGTATATCGAGCTGTTCTAGCCCCTCAAAATTGCTGTGCACTCCGAACAGGAACCTTAGATCTCTGGGCACTTTCTTTTGTACCGCTTTGTTTGCCATAAGTTGGCAGGGTATGCTCAGACGTGAGTCCCTTGCTCACTTTGCCACTGGATTCAAGCAAGCCTGGCTGAAGACGGCTGAAATGCCAGAAACCAGTCCTGGGAAGCTTGTTTCCGGTCTAGGGAAGACATGGCCTGGCAGTTCGGGCTGGACTGTTCCCATGAGGCACAGGGTCAGACTGATTTGCATATGGCCATGTCTGAACTGGGGTGGCAGAGTGGGCTAAAGAACGGTGATGAATCAAACCCAGATCTGTTGACTGGGTGTGAGTGTTTGATTGGTTCTGATGCTCCGTCCATCAGCACCCCCTTTTGAACCGCTTTGTTCACCATAAGTTGGCAGGGTATGCTCAGACGTGAGTCCCTTGCTCTCTTTGCCACTGGATTCAAGCAAGCCTGGCTGAAGACAGCTGAAATGCCAGAAACCGGTCCTAGGTATCTTATTTCCGGTACAGGGAAGGCATCGCTTGGCAGTTCGGGCTGGACTTTTCCCATGAGGCACGGGGTCAGACTGATTTGGATATGGCCATGTATGAACTGGGGTGGCAGAGTGGGCTAAAGAACGGTGATGGATCAAACCCAGATCTGTTGACTGGGTGTGAGAGTTTGATTGGTTCTGATGCTCCGTCCATCACCACCCCCTTTTGTACCGCTTTGTTCGCCATAAGTTGGCAGGGTATGCTCAGACGTGAGTCCCTTGCTCACTTTGCCACTGGATTCAAGCAAGCCTGGCTGAAGACGGCTGAAATGCCAGAAACCGGTCCTAGGAAGCTTGTTTCCGGTCCAGGGAATGCATGGCTTGGCAGTTCGAGCTGGACTGTTCCCATGAGGCACGGGGTCAGACTGATTTGCATATGGCCATGTCTGAACTGGGGTGGCAGTGTGGGCTAAAGAACGGTGATGGATCAAACCCAGATCTGTTGACTGGGTGTGAGTGTTTGATTGGTTCTGATGCTCCGTCCATCACCACCCCCTTTTGTACCGCTTTGTTCGCCATAAGTTGGCAGGGTATGCTCAGACGTGAGTCCCTTGCTCACTTTGCCACTGGATTCAAGCAAGCCTGGCTGAAGACGGCTGAATTGCCAGAAACCGGTCCTAGGAAGCTTGTTTCCGGTCCAGGGAAGGCATGGCTTGGCAGTTCAGGCTGGACTGTTCCCATGAGGCACGGGGTCAGACTGATTTGCATATGGCCATGTCTGAACTGGGGTGGCAGAGTGGGCTAAAGAACGGTGATGGATCAAACCCAGATCTGTTGACTGGGTGTGAGTGTTTGATTGGTTCTTATGCTCCGTCCATCACCACCCCCTTTTGTACCACTTTCTCAGTTACACCATCTAGATTTGAAAAAGCTAGATGGGGTGGTAGTAGCTTCATTGTAGGAGCCACCAAACTCTGGAATACCCTTTCACTCCATATTAGATCTTCATCCTCTCTGCCGGCTTTCAGAAAGCTTCTTAAGACCTGGCTTTTTAACCTGTAATTTTATTTGCAGCATGCTCCTGTTTCCACCCCTGCTACTAGCGCCAAGACACCCTTGGGTATACGCAGTGCTTTATAACTGTATGTAACATAACATATCATAACAATATGACTTAAACCATTGTCAAAACCGATAATTCACAAAGGCTAAATCTACTGGATTTGCCCATGTTTATTTCCTATTGTTTAAAAAATCATTGCACCGTTCCTGATGGTAATAATAATGATTAATAGTTTACACGAATATGGTAAGTCAATGAATAGTATAAATAAAGTATTTATTTTTGTTTATACTACAGTCCAACCTTTTCCCACATCTCTTTGTGTTACAGGATGATCGGATGCACCCCTTTCATGATTGTGTCCTATTTTTTCCTGTGGTTTGTGCCTCCTTTTGTCACAGGACGTGTTTTCTGGTACCTGGCCTTTTTCTCCCTTTACCAGGCCTTGACTACGGTAAGTGCAGCTACCATTGTCATGGGAGATTGCACCCTAATTTTTTTTATATATAATATTGATTTTGTATCGGTAAAGTACTGTGCATAGACATATTTTTGCATTATAATAGGAATTTGTAATTTTTCTTAAATTATAAAGTGCACTAACAACCTTGTGACATGTTTGTGATATGTAAAACCACAAACATAAATACATATATCTGTACAGCATCGAATACGATGTCAGAAATAGTTCCAGGAGAGCATGGCGGATGCCCAGGGCATCTTATAGGTGGATCCAGGGCCAGCCTGGATACCCAAAGAAGCCCTGGCAAATTGTGTCAGACCAGCCCCTCTCCGGGGCATAGCGAGAAGGCCTGACCACTACAAGGAGGGTTTGGGGAGAGGGATTTCCCTCGAGGCAATATGAGAAAAAATTGAAAAAATGGTGCATTCTACCACACATTTTTCATTATAAATTCAATCGTGTTAGCTATTAAGGCATAGTAAATGATGACAGTGCACCAAGATACCCAGTCATATGCACAGTCATTTTTATGGAAAACACAAAAAATAAGATTTAAAGCATTAAACATGAATTTAAATATAACATAAGTGCATAGGTAAGCACAGCAAAGAAGTTGAGAACACAATGAAAGACCATTTTAAGGGATGGTAGCATCCTCCATCCCAAAAAGCAGGACAGCAGGCTCTGCTTTAGAGTTGGTGGCGCTCAGTGCGACAATATTTTTGCGTACCCCCCTTAATGACCTCCTCCATAGATTTTCTCACTATCACTCGCCAACAGTGCCCCTCCTCTCTCCATAGTCCCTCTCTCACATGTATTTAATTTGTTTTATAGCGCCTCTCACACCAGTGAATGGTGTCAGAGCACTGCATTACACACACATACAGAGATAATGAATAATACATATGTAAACCAGTGCATAGAAAATGTTACATAAGACAGAAGAGACTATAAGGTGTAGTGCTTAGTCTGGAGAAGCACAAACTCAGGATTCAAAACGTAACGCAAACGCAGTAGTTAGAGTTGGCTTTACTAGTAATAATTTATTTCTACCCCAAAAAAACTTTTTTAGCAACATTAGGACAATAAAAGACTGGGGTGGAATATAGACTTCTAACCTCTACCATGCAGTTTGCATGCAGCTCTTTAATGGCAGTTCATGACTCACTGTACTATATTATGATTGTAACTTATGAACTGAAAATAAAAAAAGGATCTCTATGACAAAAGCTGTAACCCACTGAGCTAGCCAAATAAAATACAGTTCTGTGATCTGCATGTACATGTTCTTTGCAGTGGGCATGTTAACCCTCTGCATTAATTTAGATGAGCTAAAACTGCCTCTGGACAAAACTCCAATCCCTCGCCAGCAAACACATTAATAACCAAAGTTATCTTGACATTTTTATTGATGCCTCAAAACCGGTGGATATAAAGTGAATTCTGCTGTTTATACCAATAATAACTTGCAAAACACAGTGCCCCCAAGCTCAGCAATAAACCTATCCCCACCCTTCCAGCCTCTTTGGGAAATGCCCAATGCCCGGTATGGTCAGTCCGGCATTGGGTGGGTCAAGGCTTTAAGAGATGCTCATTTGCATTAATGATTCACTACGATTCACTAAACCGGATTGAGATTGTACAATAAATATTGCAGTCATGTTGCATGTGTCGCTGGTGTAGTTTTCAGAGTAGGTCCGCTCATAAAGAGCCTGGTGTGTGCCCTTGTATTTGGCTTTCTCTTTCCTTTAACTTTGTTAATTTTTTAAATTTTTATGGTTTATTTCAGTGTCTGTTGGTTTGCATTTTACTGTTAAAATCTGACTTGACAGTACAGCTGTCGACAGACCCAGGGATTTAGAGGGGATGAAAAAACTGGGGGTCTCTCAAAGGTGTGTGGCCTACGTGCTTAAGGGCGTGACTTAAAAACATGAAAGGTAAAAATCTGTGCTGACCATAGTGTGCTGCCCGATTGTTTTGTTGCCTGTTTCTGTTATTGCATTCTAGATATATAATACAACTTACATTACACTTAAAACAAGCCAGGGCTATTGGCTTAGTCAATGGTTGTTTGCTGCATAAGATACATGAGTAATAACAACAACTTTGTTGTAAATAGTGTTGAAAATGCTTCAATTCTGAAATTATGAGACTGTGAAATAACTAGAACACTCAAACAGGAATGCTAAATCAAACTCTTTGTAAAATATTTACTTTTATTTATTGTGGGCTTGAAAATGTCTGAAACCTGCTAGTACTGGACAGCAGCAGTCCATGCAGCAGCGTTATCAGTCTCCAGCAGGTAATGACTGTATAGGGGTTACTTTTTAGAGCCTAAGCTCCGCCCACCACCCCTCCTGCCCCGTTTTGAATTCCCGCGACATTCGCTTTTAGATCATATCTTCCGATTAGCTTCTAAATCATGGCAGCATGCCAGTCTCGGATTGGCAAGGCGGGCAATCGGGCATCCGCCGATGAGCCTCTGGCTGAGGCCAGTTGGTGGGCCGGTTTTTTGGTCTACTAAGGGCTCCACCCATGGTGCACGGTGTGAAAGACTGTTGTTACAGCCTTAATAAACATGACCCCATGCACATGAATTCAGGCCAGCAGGCTGATATCAGAGGAAGAATGACAATGGGCTGCTCCTGTCACAGCCCATTCTCCAGGCGTGACAGAGTTTGCAAGGAGCTGCTGATGGGAAGCCATTAGCACTTACTTTTCAGGGGACTGCAGCAGGGGAGAGGACTGGAGCATCGGGTGGTGGGGCCAGTGAGGGCCAGCGATCGAGCATTTACACATTAGCATTACGAAGGGTGCAATGTGTGAACTTGGGCCACTTTTTATTTGGTGGCCCGGGCCGAATTGTGGTCCCAATCCAACCCTGCAGCATGCATAACAAAGGAGACTCTTCGAAGTTACATCAAAGGCTGGTGATGGGTGATACTGCCGCTGATGAGAGCAAAAATGGAGAGTCCGATAGGGACCCGTCTCAGCACCTGGGTGTTAGGACTGCTGGTGCTGAGCACCGACAGAACCCATCCAAATTAAAGCCCTGGACAGACCTCAAGGAGAGGCAGTGTGGCCTAGAAGCCAGAGCTGCCGACTTTGGGAGTGCAGAGCCAGGTTTGAGTCTCTGGCAAAAACACCCAATGCCTTCATGCCTAAAACAAAGTGTGATCTCTTCTTGTTCTCAGCTAAAGAGCTCTGATGCCCTTTAGCAACTTGTGTGCTACATAAAACTGAAAATAATAGATTCTGTGATTTTGTGTGTTATGAAGCATTAGAGAGATGCTTTGGATCCACCCAGATGACGAGTTTCCCTTCTGCAAGATTTTAATAGGGCAGAAGCAGTGTGCCTCTGCTGAAAAAGAGTGCTTATATTGCACAGATCATTCTCAGAACAGTAGTCGTGAGTTGCTTTTGGTGGAAAGCCAATGATAAAGGCTGTTACCCAGGGCCGGACTGGGAACCAAAACCGGCCCTGGCAAAGTGATCGGCCGCCCCCTCCTGGGGCTTAAGGGTGCCGCGGAGCTCTTTGCCAGGGCCGGTTTTCGGCCAATTTTGTTACAGGGCCGATTTTGCAGCTGTGCTGCAAAAACGGCCCTGTAACAAAAACGGCCCCCGGGAGCCCAAAACCGGCCCCCACCCGTGCGGCGCACCGGGGGATTGCCCGGTGCCCGCTACGGCCAGTCCTGCCTTGCTGTTACCTTCTTTGGATTAGTGGAAAAATGTATTTCAGATGCCATAGGCCTGGTCTGTTTATTATGAACTGCTATGACAAAGGTAGTGGGCCTGACATATTTACTGTGAAAAGTGTGAAAGCCTGTTGACAGAAATTTTGTTACATGAAATATCACTAAAATACCTTAGTAAGCAAGGGTTATGTTGCTGTTTATCCCCTCAGGGTAGAAGATTTGCACTGTGATATTCCTTGTTAGGCCGCTTTAAGAGGGGTTGCATATTGCTTGGTCTACTGTAATTTTGTATATGTTTGTCATTTTTTGATCGCAAAAGTTGTGGGTGCCTTGCAACAAATTGAATGCTCAGTACAGTGGGCCTGTGTTGGCTATAATGACAAGCCAATGAAAACGGCTGTAGGCCCAATTGGTTCATTGGGAAAAGCACTCTTTCTAATTCTTTATTGGATGGAGGATCCATTCCATGCTCATTTTCCAAGGGCATGCTGATAACCAGTGCTTAATTTGTAAATTATTAAGTGCCAGGGCTCTGTTCAGGAGGCCACTGCAGCTTACACCACCCATCGCCCTGATCATTGCTGCCACAACAACTACTAACCATCTCTCTCGCATGTAAATGCGACAGTTCAGATTATTCCAGTCCCCAAAGCTAAAGGAATGGCTGGGGAGGCAGGTATTAGCGATTGTTTTTTTTTTTTTTTTAAAAACCTTTATTTCTTCAAGAATATGGACACAGCTATTCAGCCGACAACCCGGAGGTTCGGCAGCTTCATTAGGAGAGTATAGAGAATCGTCCAATTAGCGATTTTTTTAATGAATATTGTTTTCCTAAACAACTGTTATACTGCTCATCACTAAATTACATGAGCGCGCCACCTTGTGGCTGACTGCCCTAAGAGTGGTGTTTACAATTAGGTGCCGGTGCCCAGTACCGGAAAGCACCAGCTCATATTAAGCACTGCTGATAATTTTCTTAAAAAACAGGGAAACCTCCTACTGAGCCCTCTTCGTATAGACCAATAACTTTGCTCAATTCAGATGATAAGATCAATACAAAAATATTGGCTAACTGTATAAAATATTGTCACCGCCAAACTTATTCAGAAAGATGTGAGAAATTTTATTGTCTGTAGGACTTTATGCGCCAATGCACATTATATGTCAGAATTTATCGACATTGTTACGACAGATAGAATTCCAGCAGCAATTATTCTGCTGGATGTGGAAAAACCTTTTGACCTCATGCTACAGATTTTTGTTTGGAATATTAGAGAAATCTAAGTTCCCTCGCAAACTTACGGGGTTATTATTCACTCTGTACAAAGATACATCTGCACAAGTAATCGGCTAATCAAATTTTTCTTCATAAATGCACCTGTCAGGGTTGCGCCTTCCCCCCATGCTTTTTGCCCTTTTTATCAGTAGCCCACCACATTCATCTTAATAATTCTATTTCTGCACACCTGTCTTAAGTCTCAGTAATTAAACTCTATGCTAATGACAGTGCTCTAAACTAATATAAATTTGTCCATTCAAGCTATAAAAACATACACTACACTGGAGGGTTATAACATTAATGAATAGAAGACTAAATGTCTTTTGCTCAATACAACCCCCAATATTCTGGCATTAATATTAAAAGAAAATTCTAATAAAAACCCCAAAGCACACCTAGGGGTATTGTTTTCCGAACAGCCGGGGAATTTATTTCTTAACAACTACATTCCACTAATGAAAAAACTTTGGAAATTCTTTCAGTCTGGAAATCTCTTCCTTTATCAATTATAGGGAAGATTGCGCTAATTAAGATGTTGACTGTACCTCTATTTTTTTTTTTTTACTTTTTCTTGTAAGTCAGATTTTATTGTTATTGCTAAATTAGAATTATCCATGTTTTTTTTTTTAATTTGACACCAGAAGCATCTGTTATTGAAAATAAAAGTCTTATAATTATGCAAAAAAGATGGCGGACTTACTCTCCTTGACTTTCGCTTACATTACATGGCATCTTATAAGTTCCTTGGTCTGACCATTTTTATATTCCTTTTTCGTTTGCCAAACAAATCGCACAAACACCCGCAGCAGTTAGTGCGATCTCAGGCAGTAAATGGCCTAGGGTTGTACCAGTAAACTGGACCAAGGGCCATATGTATGTAACCCCCCTTTAGCGATTCTCAATTTGCGATTTTTGGCGAATCGCAAGTTTAGAATCGCAAAACGGGATGTATATAAAAAATTGCAATTAAATAGCGGTTCCGTAAAAATTGCTATTTAATTGCAAGATTTCAAATAGCGATTCCTTAGCTGAAAAAATCGCACATTTGCGAAATTTGCAAATTAGAGAATCGGAAACTCAGGTGCAGCATGATGACATAACAACCAGGAAGTGTGACTATCCATGCTGCACCTGAGTTTCTGAAGCACAGTGTGAGAGAAGGAGTGGAGGTGAGGGAACTCTGCAGTGCAAGAACCAATGGCAGACACTGGAGACATGGCCAGCCAGGACAAACAGCAGCAGGGGGAAACACCCAGTAACAGAAAACATAAGTTTTTTGAAACTGAACTGGAGGTCCTGATACAGGAAATGCTGATAAGCCACGAACTGCTCTTTTGCAATAAGTCCCTGCGGGTGCCGGAGACACGCAAGCGTAGGATCTGGTCGGACATCCAGCGCAAAGTCAATGCAGTAGGTGTCACCCACAGGAGTGTGGAAGATCTAAGAAAGCGCTGGTATGATATGCGCCAGCGCTCCAAGGAAAAGGTGGCTGCCAGGTTGGAGCAAGCAAAGAAGACTGGTGCTGGGACCTCCACCGCCACTGACTCCACACCACTTGAGGAACTGGTTGAGGGGACCCTGCTACCAGAGAGTGTGATTGGCGTGTCCGACCTGGACAGCTCCGACCCCCCGGCACCAAGACAAGGTAAGAAGCATGCCATCACCCCCCTGATGCCCCCCAACTACCCTCACACACCCAGTAGCGACCCATGGGCAGAACAAAACAAAAACTCCAGTGCAGGTACCCAAGCACACACAGCAATGCATTATGGGAGATGTAGCCACATGCACATTACAGTGGTTCATTTACACCCAGCCAGTCCCTAACAGCATATGCACATCGGGAAAGTCAAAATACAGACAGGCAGTACCCATGTAAATCCAAACAGTGAAATGTAATACATGACAAGTACAAATATGGACAGAAAATTAATGTGTGCATTTACGTCCACAGCACCATCAGAAACACAGGAACTAGTCAGAGGAGGAGAGGAAGAATTACCAAACCCAGAGGCACCAGGGCAAGAGGATGAAACGGAGGAGGAGGACAGCGCAGTAATCCCTCCAAAACGCCGCAGGCGTATTGTAGTGCCACCACTGCCCCCATTGGAGGATGAAGGCCAGGACACAGTTGGCGATGTACAACCAGTCCCAGCACAGCCAGAGCCACAACACCATGCTGATCCGATCCCGCCAGTTCCATCAAGGCGCAGGGCACGTACATCCACCAGTGGAGCAGCCCCAAGAGAGGACACAGTCTTCGGCGGGCTGGAGGGCCAAATGTTGGCGGTACAGCGCCTGCAGGCAAAAAACATGCGCTCATTACAGAGGGAGGTCAGGGCTGGCTTCATGGGCTTGACGGGTGCCCTGGAGGCGGAACTGAGGGCAGATTGTGCTGCTAGGCACAGGGAGATGCAGCGCCTAGACCTGTACATACGGGCAGTTAACCGGCTGTCCTCAGCAACAAATGTGCTGTCAAGGCGAAGCATATGTATGCAGCGTGAGGTGGCACACAACAGCCAGGACGTGGCAAGGGCCCTGGTACAGATCACATCTGCTGTGGATGAGCTGCGGGCAGGAGCCGCATCACCCCCCCGGAGAGGCGCCGTAGTGGGCGTCTCAGCAGAGCTACTGGGACACGTGAGGAGGGCACTGTGCACCCCCTGCCAGGGGCTCCGGCACAACAGCGCCGCACTTGAGGTGTACTAAGTTGGACCAGGAGTTGGGTGCCTCAACCCAGTTCACATGGACACTTGCTCCGGATTGTGCAATCGCACTGTGATAATAACATGTGCTGTGCATTTGACTATACACTGTGGGGAACAAAGGCTGTGTGCCGTCATTTATCCTGAAGTTAAGGAAATAAAACACTGCCTCACAACTGATATTTAGCATTGTGTCATATATTCTTACCTAGAAATAGTTGCGTGTAATCTCATCTCGCCTCTGGCGCCCAGCAGCTGCACCAACTACACCGACTGGCATGCGTCCTGGTGCTGGCCCCTCATCATCGGATGAATCCGATTCACTTAGCTCCACTGGGGTGCCTTTCCTGGTGGCGATGTTGTGTAGCATGGCACATGCTACCACTATCTTAAAACAGGTCTGGGGGCTGTATTGTAGTGCCCCTCCACTCTTATGTAGGCATCTGAATCTGCTCTTGAGTATCCCGAAGGTCCGCTCAATGGTACATCTGGTTGCTATGTGGGCACTGTTGTACCTCCGCTCCCCAACGTTGGCAGGATTCAGGTAGGGAGTCAGAATGAAGTCACGGACCGCATAAGCACTGTCACCTGTGGGGTGGGAGGAATATAGTTAAACACTGTCCTGACAATGCTATCCTTTACTAGTGTGTCCTTTGTACAAATGCATTTACCTAGTAGGTATCCCTCACCAAACTCCCCACTTGTGAGTCGACGGTGTATCCCACTGTGGCGGAAGATGAAGGCGTCGTGCGTGCTGCCTGGGTATTTTGCGACAATGTCGGTGATGATGTGCTTGGCATTACACACCACCTGTATGTTCAGGGAATGGTAGGATTTGCGATTCCTGAACACATACTCGTTCTGTGAAGGGGGGATATTGCGACATGTGTCCCATCTATGCATCCAATGACGTGGGGAAATTGGGCTATTTGATAGAACTCCTGCTTGGTCTGGTCTAGTGCCTGTGGTGTGCTGGGGAAGTGGATGTGGTGATGCAGCCTCTGGAGCATGGCATCAAGGAACTCGTGGAAAAAGCGCGACAATGCACTCTGTGAGACCCCTCCTGCTGATGCTATCACCACCTGGAAGCTACCTGATGCCAAGAGGTGCAGTGAGCACAGGACCTGGATGTGGGTGGGGATGGTGTGTGTCCTGTGTGTGCGGTGTTCAAGGATAGGTTTGAGCTCCTCAATTAACTCAAGGATGCTCTCTTCATCCAGCCTGTAGTTTGTATGGGTCTCATCCTCAGTGCACTGGAACAGGGTTATGCGCGCACAAAAGATCCTCTCCTGGCGTCTCTTCCTCTGTGCCGCAGCTCTGATTCGCAGCCTCCTGGCTATCACATACAGCCCAGCCATTGTGGAAAAATCTGTTGCATTGTGGGCCTCCTTAAATAGATTGCACCTGGTTACCACCTGGTCAGACTTGGTGGTAATTGTGATTCTCAAATTTGCGGATATGATGAAATCGCAATTTGCGATTTTTTCATACATTTCATTGCGATTACCAAAAATGCGAATTTTCAAATTGCGATTTTCGCTAGGTGCAAATCGCAATTTTGGAATTCGCACCAATAATCGCAGACTTTCTGATTCGCAGTGTGATTAATCGCTATTTTAGCGATTTCTTATATTTGCGATGCTTGAATGTCTCATACATCGCGTTTAGCAAAAGTTTTGTCGCAAACGCAGTTTTTTGCGATTCGCAGCATTTGCGAGTAAAATTTTGCTTCATACATATGGCCCCAAATGTCTTGAGTCCCCCATTCCCTCTCTAAGAAGAGACACCAATGAGGCACACAAATAATGGATAGACTGGATCAATTATTCAGTAGATCATTGTTTTCAGAAACCCAGAAAAACAGTACCATTCAACCCTAAAAAGCAGCATGGTTTAACAACCAGCCTGCAATTCAAAAAAAGAATTGCAAGAAACTCGAAATGAACTGGAGGAAAACTTTTGCTCCAGACCTCAAGCTGATATACAAAAGAGCCATCAGACAATATCACGATGACATTAAACTAGCACAGGCATAATATTACGAGGAGAAGAGAAACTTGGCCTCAAACTCCCCCAAAGAACTTTTTAAATTGTGAAGTCACTCACCACGACTGGGCAAGACATCCATCTGCCTCATTCATCTAAGGAGAGATGTAGTGAGCTAGCTACTTTTTTCAATAATAAAGTAGAAAACATCATCAACTCACTACACACAAGCCCTGTGGATGGTCCCGAAGGTAGGGAGGCAATCTCGGACTCAAAAAGCCAATACCCTAACTCGGACCAATCCAGCCCACCTTGTTCTACAGTAATGGGTTCCTTCCCGTTAATTGATAAAGAATTTACAAGATTATTATTAGGCAAAATTAAGTCTGGCTCTTCACTTGATCTCGCTCGCCCCCCCAAAATCTTACTTCAGGGCAGAGATCCTATCTTATCCACGATGGCAGACCTCCTTTCACTATCACTGAGCACCGGGTTAGTTCTATAGACATGGGAACAATCCAATGTGAAGCCTCTACTTAAGAAACCCCAACTAGATCCTTTGGTACTGGGGAATTTCCACCCCATATCACTACTACTCATTTTGGGTAAAGTGATAGAAAAGCATGTCAATAATATCATTTCACAGGTCCTGGAGGAAAACAATATCTTGCACCAGGCACAAATGGGGTTCCGTCCAGGATATAGCACAGAGTCAGCCCTTTTAATTATAACTGACAAACTAAAAATTATACTAGACCAAGGGGGCTCCGCTGCCATTATCCTACTGGACCTAAGTGCGGCTTTTGATACTGTGGACCATAGTATCCTAATTCAGAGACTAGGCAACATTGGGATCCAGGACCAAGCCAAATAATGGCTTACCTTATTCCTAAGTGAAAGGTCGTTGTTAAGTGGAGATCCAGGAAGCAAGTATGAAATAAAGAATGATTTATTCCGGTATGAAGTTCACCCACGACCACGACGTCCTGCTGCTGTCATGGATTCCAGCACAAAACTACAGTTGCTTGGAAAACCGGTAAGCAGTGAACGGCACGGAGCGTGGAACACATTTTAATCAACAACATGTTGACACACGAGATGATTGTGCGCAAGAGCCTCGTTAAAGGCTCCATGCGCTGCAATCATCTCGTGCATGTAACCATGACATCACTACAACATCTTTCCCCTTAACAATTGAAAATAAGAATTACATATCTATTAAAGTAACAATCTATCATAAGTGGAAGTAAGATTACAATATGCAAAGTAATTTTTACATAATCAGGATGAGTAACAAGAACATTAAATTATTCTAGAATATAATCTTTGTACTTCTGTGTTAACGTTCTTGTGCGAGTAATGTTTTTCCCGCACATTGCTACCTCTTTGTCACTCAAATGTGTGGTTGTAGGGCTAACTGAAGAGTGTGCTTGAAACATAAGAGAAGGGGCGGGTGTAACTAAAGTTTCTACGTTTTTAAATTTTGTAGGAACCACGTCTTGTAACCAATTGTAGGATTGTGAATGACCTGCATTTAATCCATAATGGTTAGAAATGATGTCAGCTTGAGAATTGGAAATTAAAACTACATTTCTTTTGTTCCACCACCCTTTGTTGAATAAAAAGGCTGAACCCTTAGATACTTTGCAAACTTGAACTGGTGCGGAAAATTTCGGAGAACCCTTCACCACCTTCTTGGGCTTTTTAATTAACACCCATGTTGACACACGAGATGATCGTGCGCATGAGCCTCTTTAAAGGCTCCATGCGCTGCGATCATCTCGTGCATGTAACCATGACATCACTACAACATCTTTCCCCTTAACAATTGAAAATAAGAATTACATATCTATAAAAGTAACAATCTACCATAAGTGGAAGTAAGATTACAATATGCAAGAAACCCGGTAAGCAGTGAACGGCGTGGAGCGTGGAACACATTTTAATCAACAACCTGTTGACACACGAGATGATCGTGCGCAAGAGCCACGGTAAAGGCCCCATGCGCTGCGATCTAGCTCTTTACCAACGTCAAGGAATTCTACAATCCCACAGCGGCTAACTGTGACATCACCCCATCCCAAACACTTTGAGATGCCCTCTCAAACTTTTTTGACCTAAAGATTGCCATGATCTACAACAAATTCGACCATTGTGCTGGTCCTGACAATATCTCATCGGAGAGCCTGTCAAAGTAAGTGTAAAAGAATTCAGACTGTCCACATCCACTGTGTATGACCCGCTGCTCCCCTCTAACAATAGTGTCCAATAATTTCCTAATTTCTTCTTTCAGAAATTGATATCTTGGGTGCCCCTTTCTTAGAAAAGATAAATAAGAACGTTGCCAAACTATGGTCAATCAATCCAGTGTATTGATGGGTTGGGTCTTTGAGTCCCTCTTTGGAAACCTGCAGTTCACAGCTGCACCATGTTGATAGCTACCTCAAGTCACCGATGCAGGTGGGATTGGGACATTGAACTGGAAAAAGAGACAAAGGGTCTGATTACGAATTTGTCAGTCCATAGGACCGCCAAACCCACTGTGGTGTGGCAGCTACCGCGGCACCGATGGTCCGACAGCCGCATTTTGTGTTTGACAGTCAGACTGCCACAGTGTCCGCTGTAACCACCAGGAAGCCGCCGTTCCCCAGCGGTGTTGCAGGGGTGTGAGGCAGTAATGTGCTGGTGGTGCCATTGCGGCACAGCCAAGCATATTACAAGTTTCCTCACTGCTAGCCTTTTCATGGCGGTGAGTCCGCAATGAAAAGGCTGGCAGTGATGGAACTAAGGGGGCCCTACAGGGTCCCCTGTTGCCTCGGACAATGTGATGCATGCAGGGGGGCACATGGTGTGCCGCCCTATCTGCAAGCACCCGTGTAGCAGAATAACTTCACAAGTGCATGGTTGAATTCTACTATATTTAGTAGTTTATTCTTCAGTTACAATGCATATAATTAGGCCCACAAGAGGAACGCTCATAATGAGATGATAACTCCTCGCGCAGGTTTCCATTTCATACACTAACATTCTAATCAACAAGATAAATACTACCAGCAACATTCTAACATACCCATACTTCAGTTATGACACAACAAAGCAAATATACATATATAATGAAAAGAAAAAAATTATACAATATGCATTGTGATGATCAAAATAGAATATAATCTTTAAATCTTGCAGGTACAACAACCTTTCTTCTTTCTTGAACATTTGTTTCTGTAAAATTATCCTGTAATCCAACATTGCTATCATTATTTACATCACCCGCAATAGACACATTACTTGCATCATTATTTTCTTGTGTTTCTCGTAAGGTTTCATCAGAAATATGTACATCAAAAAAATCATTACAGGAGTTATCCATTTCAGTCAAAAAATTATTCTTGGCCCTGTTTGAGTGGTACTACTACACTCCAATCCAAACAAGCTTTATTCAACACTTTAGTCATAAAAGGGTGGTACTAGAATAATGGATTATACACACTGTCAGGCTTAATTATAAAACTTGCTTATGGAAATTACATCAGAACATCATAAAATACTAGGATTCAATAAAACTCTAAAAACATTACTACATACTTTGTAGCTGAAACCTTTGTAAAATCTTAATCTAAAAACACAATAAGATATCCATAGAGCTAATTTCCGTTAAAAAGGAGTGTAGTCCTAAATCCCCATGTACATGTGCAAAACGTGCAATTGCGGGTACTCCCCATGTTATGTGGATAGCAAATTAGATCTTGTGGTCCATGACCACCCTAAGAATTTTGCAACTGCTACAATAATGGGGGTTGTCGTATCAGTGTGTAAAATTCTTTCGGCTTCTTCACTCCCTCTTGTGCCCAACCTTTTACAAATTGGCACCAGCCATGTGCGTTGTGGGGCATTATATGCTGGACAAGCAAACAGTAGGTGTGCCACCGAATCCACATGTACCTGGCATATTGGACACTTGTTATTGCCTTGTGTCACCCATCTGGCAGTGAATGCTCTTAGAGCCAATGAGCCCACCCTAAGCTGAAAATAAAGCTTTCTATCGAATGGCTTAGTTATTGTATCCCAGTATTGTTCAAATCTCGAGATGTACTTTATTTCTAGAAAAGTACCTGTAAGAGATGCTGACTCGCAGATTCTCATGGTTTTGTGCATTACCATTTCCCAATATTTTTCTTTTAAAACTTTTTTGTGGGGGAAGCGAGCAGTACCTGGGTCATCCCATAGTGTTGTCAGGCCAATACTTCGTAGGGTTTCTCGAACCTCTCTTAGCCATTTAATTTAATGGAAGTTATCAGTCTTAATTATATCCATAAAGCCTGAAGCATATGGCATCAATTCAGGTGTCGTCCATAATCTGCGCCAGTATAGTAATGGACATAATTTAGCAATATCTCCGACGGGCTTTCTCCCGAGATCGTGGCGTAGGGGACACATTGGGGTGCTTTGGGGGAGGTTAGTAATCTTACGTAGGAACCGATTTTCTACTATGGTCAGTTTTGTCAGGTTCTCGCACCCCCATAGTTCTGCACCATAGAGGGCTGAGCTGACCACTTTTATGCTATAAACCAGCAGCACCGGGCTAATTGGTTTTGTGAGTGAGTTATTATACTCCACTAGGAGCGCTCCCACCAATTGTCGATACTTTAGTGTCGCCAGGTCAGTTTGTTGGTTCCATTTTAAATCACTCCGTATATTAATCCCCAGGTAAGTAAACTCCTTCATTTGCTCCAATGGACGATTGTTCACTTAAATACTACCTAAAAAAGTTCTGTGTGGTTTAAAAGACATACATTTTGTTTTCGACACATTAATTTCCAGACCCCGCTCAGCGCAAAAATCCTCAAAAATGATTAGGGCCCTGTTAGACCTGTCAGCCCTAGGGTGGTCTACCCGTTTTTCCCTTGTCGCCTCATTTTTTTCCGCCATCTTTTTGTTGGCCCTAGGTCTCTGGGCGCCTTGCCACTGCTAAACAGTGCTGAGGTGCAGGTGCTCTCTCCTAACAACATGGCTGCCACAGGCCCCTGCTACTGCGGAGTGGCCATTGCATACACATACTAGTAGTCAGGAGCAGGCTGGGACATTTGGATACAGTATCTTTTTCCATCCCGCCTTTTTGTCCCATAGACTATTATGTGGAAGCTCCTGGAACCTTCCAGCCCTGGGAGGGATTATGCTTTGCCGCCTTTGCAGGAGGGTCACCTGACCTGGGGGTATAAGAGGAAAGGAGGGAAACCTGACTAGTCAGTTGGGGCACCACTGGACCTGGGGGAACCTCTGCCGGAGCGTAGGCGGTTGGGCCTAGGGGAGAAACCTACACTACTGGGACTGACTGAGTCTAGGCCCTGCTGTTCCCAAGTTAGATGAGGGACTCTGCCTGCCTACTGATCTTGTCTGGTGAGGGGGCAACCCAGGGGACCATCTCTAGTGTGCTGCAGAGACCCACCCTGCCTCTGATGCCTGCCAACTCAACCCCCTTCTTCCCCCACTAAGCCTGCCAGGGGAACCTGCCATCTACCTTCCCCCCCTCTGACAAGTGCTGACCTGGACTGCTGCTGTGGGCTCTACACAATTGCCGATAACGCGCTGTGCCCCCAAGCGCTATGCTGCCAGACCTGGGCCCCTGAAGAAGAAGCTGACTGTGATCAAGCGCTGTGCCTACCCAGCGTTGTACTGCCGGAATTGTGCCCCCCTGAGAGGTAATTTGCTGGTGCTGCTCAGCGCGGTGCCTATAAACGCTGTAAACTTGTCACCGCCACCGCCCGGGAGGGGGCTGAGCTGCCACTGTGTCCCCGCATGAGATGAGCTGTGCTTCATAAGGGCTGCGGGCCCCCGATCACCGCCGCCGCCTGGGTACACGTGGTTGAGCGCTGCGCTGGTGGGGGGGCGCTCACCGCCAAAGCTGCCACCGTGGGTCCCTGCCCCGCCGAGGGAGAAGTGCTCACCTGCCGAGGATCACCGCCGCGGCCCGGGCACTGCGCCGCTGACGTGGGATCTGTGGTGGGTCGCCATTGCCAAGAGCGCCTAGGGCCTGAGAGTCACCGCCGCGGCCCCGGCGCCTGTTGTCTACCGCACTGCCCTGCGTGGAAGCTGCCGCCGCAGTCCTGGGAGGGTCGCCGCGGCAGCGGGTAAGTCCGCACTAGGCCGGGGTGTGACGTTGTCTCCCGCACCGAGAGGCGGGCGCGGCCCCCATTGGCTTGGGTGGTCGCACCTACGGAGGGCCGCGACCCGATTGGCTCCCGCTGCCCAGTCACTCGAAGGCTGGCTCCTGATTGGCTCCTGGGCCCCGGGCTGTAGGGAAAGCCTGGAGCCCCCTGGGAACCCGGACAGCGGAGCCGGAACACAGAGAAGGGCTCCGTCGGCCTAAAGCGTGCTCCTACCCCTGGGTGCAGCTTCGAGTGAGGAGGAAGCCAGGCCGCCTAGGGGTTGGGGGAGGCACGAGGTGAACGCTAGCACCGAAGTACCCGGGAGCGGCCCCGCGAGCCGCAGCGTGACTGGTGAGTGCAAGAGGAGCTGGGGCCTGCCATCTACTTTCCCCCCTTGTGGTAACTTCCCCGGCTATGGGGCCAAGTGATAACAGCCGGGGCCACACCCCCTGAGGGGTGGTGCCTCGCCGTGCCTCCCCCAGGAGAGTGGAGTGGGGAATCAGACGCGCTGTGGTTGCTCGACTGTAATAACTGTACCTTGCACGTACCGGACCTGGTTATCAGAATGAGTTAACTGTTACCTTGGAAGTACCCGCACCCGTCCATTGAATGAATTAATTGTTGTCATGAGACTCTGGGTGCTATTCACTTGATTCATACCTGTTCTTGAGCTTAAACTGAATTAATTGTTGCTGTGACATGCCCTGATTGATTTACTGCAATGAATTAATGCTTGTCCTAGAGTGCACCGTCTCATCCAACTGAAGGGGCTAGTTGCTGTGCTGCGAATATCTGCTTAAGTTTTGGAATTAATTGACTGTTCTCCCAAAATGCACTGTTCCATTTAAATGCAATGAATTAGTTATTGCTCTACCCTGCATTGCTAAATGTAACTGAATGAAATGGTTGGTGCTCCATGATTATCGGATGCCGTTACCCAGATAAATTTACTGTTACCTTGCTAAGTACCCGCATTATTCCTGAAATGAGTTGATTCACCCTGATTTGAAAATAGATAAAGTATCTGGTTTTTACAAAACAACCTGTTGTGGCTTCCTTCATTGTGTGCGCATGGCTGAATCTGTGGGAGTGAGTGCTGCACCAGTGCTTTACACATTGCCTTCGGGTGCCTTCCTACCTCGTGCCAAGCTACCGTGTCGGAATTGGTGACCCCAGTTCTAACATTGGTGTTCAGCGGTGGGATTGGGACTTGCGCTTGTGCAGCACCCTACAGGGATTCAGTGTGCGCCGCAATTGGACACCTATCCTAACGCAAGCAAATTGCCCTTCACTGTCCGTTTGAGTATATAGGCTCCTGTTGTGAACCTGTTGCCTACGCCCTAGTGTTTTCCCTTGAATTGTCTGGGGCCCCACCTGTCAGGATGGAGATCGAGCTGGCCAAACAGGAAATGTATATGGTGGCGCAGCTGAAGGAGTTCTGTCAGGGGATGGGGGTGTCCGTCAGGCGAGGCGCCAAGAGAGAGGAGCTTCAGAAAGCCTTGAGGGCATGGGTATTGGCTAACCCGGGAGGGAGAGGGGACGAGGGGCAGGGGGAGCCGGGCGCTCTGGGGGAGCCGGGCGCTCGAGGGGAACCGGGCACTCCAGGAGAATTGGACCTACTGCAGGTTGACATTAGTGACAATGTTTTGCCAGGGAGACGTTCCAGGGCAGGCAGTAGTGTGTCAGCAGGGAGTGTGTCGGTGGAGGAGTATGAGGACAGGAGGGAGGAGAGGCAATTGAGGTTGGAGCTTGCTAGGATGGAGAAGGAGAGAGAGGAGAAGAGGCTAGCCATGGAGGAAAGGAAACTTGCGCATGAGCTGAGCCTGAAGGAGTTGGAGTTGAAAGCATTGCAGCTGGGGGCGCAAGGCAACAGGAATGGTGGCAGCGTACCCGCTGAGGTTCCACGAGAGCATAAGATCCATCCACCGAGGGAGGTGGTGGCCAGTTTTAGTGTTGGGGATGACGTAGATAAGTGGCTGGCGGTGTATGAGGTGTCCTCGGTAGCCCATGGGGTGCCCGAGAGTTACTGGGGGGGTAGTCTGTACCGGTACATGCCCCCCGTGGCGAGGGACACGCTCTTGGGCTTAGACAGAGAGGATCAAACTAATTACCCTGTCATGAAGGAGGCCCTGCTTAGGAAGTTTGGTCTAACTCCCGAGAAGTATCGCCAAAGGTTCCGTAACAGCCATAAGCTTCCCACACAAAACTGGGTGGATTTTTGCGATTATGCACGTAAGGCCTTAGAGGGTTGGGTGCGTGGCAGCGAAGTGAGCGACTACGAGGTGCTGTACAATCTGTTTTTAAGAGAGCACCTCCTCGATAAATGTTTTCCAGAGCTACGTCAACACTTGGTAGACTGCAAGCTGACCGACCCTCGGAAGCTTGCGGAGGAGGCAGATACCAGGGTTAGCACCCGGGTGTCCCACAAGGAACCCGGGGGAGACACCCAGAAGGGCGGACAGGGCGCCCCCCAGAAGAGAGAGGGGGGATAAAAGGAAGGAGTTCTTCAAAGGCCCCCAAAATAGACCTCAAAGGAAGGGGGTAGGTTCCCCACCCCATTCTGGATCACCGAAACCCACTTACCCTGACAAGAGTCAGCAGCCCAGAACTGTCCGGTGTTACGAATGTGGTGAGGTTGGGCACTACAAGGGGGATCCCCAGTGCCGCAAACGGTCCCCAGCCCCCACAGGTGGTAAGAGCCCCGGAGTGGCTAGTGTAGCGCTGGGGGAGGAGTTGTCCCTAGATTAGGGGGGTGAGTGGGCTGGCTTGACCCTGGTTTCACTGGGGGATAGAGAGATGGTCCCAGTGACACAGTTGCCCTTGAACACCGCCAAGTACCAGCAGAGGGTACGGGTTAACGGGGAGGAGGTGGGGGCTCTGAGGGACACGGGTGCAAGCATGATGATGGTAAGACGTCAGCTGGTGTCCCCGGAGCAGGTGATTCCTGAAGTATTCCACCCGGTGGTAATGGCTGATAACAGCCTGAGCCATTACTCCGTGGCCCAAGTTCCCTTTGAGTGGGGAGGAGTCTCAGGTCAGTTGAGAGTTGCCGTCAGCCCTGCCATGCCAGTGGATTGTTTGCTCGGAAACGATTTGGAACATACCGCCTGGAAGGAGGTGGAGTTCAACGCTCATGCTGAGATGCTGGGGTTACCAGGATGGACCTGCGTGGTTACGAGGTCCATGGCTGCCCGGCAAGGAACTCAACGGGTTGGAGCCTGGAACAATGGCCCAGCCCAATGCTGGCCAGGAGGACATTGTGGGAGATGCCCCCTGTTAGATGGATGGGGAGCCTGCGGAGGTGACCCCGGAGTCCGCAGAGGTGGATATTGTTCCAGTGGGGGACTTGCCGACCCCTGCAGAGTGGCAGGTGGAAGGAGGGCCTACCCGGGAGGAATTTTGTCGGGCACAGAGGGAGTGCCCCACGCTTGAAGGTATGCGGCGACAGGCCGAAGCCCAAGCGACGAACCAAGAGACCGGCAATTACCATATTTACTGGGAGGATGGTCTCCTCTACAGTGAGCCTAAGGCTCCGGTGCATGGGTCATCTAGGGCCTTAGTGGTCCCCCCAATGCTACCGGGCCTTTCTGCTAGAATTGGCACATGAGATACCACTAGCAGGACACCTGGGCCAGGACAAAACCTTTGCTAGGTTAGTCCCGCATGTTTACTGGCCCAGGATGCGAGTCGCCTCTGACACCTTCTGCAAGACATGTAAGACTTGCCAGGTGAGTAGCAAGACTGGGTCCAAGTTGAAGGTCCCTCTGGAACCGCTCCCAGTTGTCGGTACCCCTTTTGAGCGGGTAGGTATTGACATTGTCGGGCCGATGGACCCGCCGACTTCTTCGGGATACCGGTTCATCTTGGTGTTGGTGGACCACGCCACCCGGTACCCGGAGGCGATCCCTCTGAGGACCATCACTGCACCTGCGGTGGCGCGGGCCTTGATGGGGATTTTTACCCGTGTGGGATTCCCCAAGGTTGTGGTGTCAGATAGGGGCACTAATTTTATGTCGGCTTACATGCAGGCCATGTGGAAGGAGTGCGGAGTGATCTACAGGTTCTCCACTCCTTACCACCCCCAGACTAACGGGCTTGTAGAGCGCTTGAACAAGACTCTGAAGGGGATGATCCGGAGTCTGCCTGAGGACTTGCGACGGAAGTGGGACGTCCTCTTGCCCTGTCTGCTATTTTCCTATCGAGAGGTGCCGCAGAAGGGAGTCGGGTTCAGCCCCTTTGAGCTGCTCTATGGCCACCCCTTTAGGGGGCCCCTCAGTCTTGTGAAGGAGGGGTGGGAGAAGACTTTTACGAAGCTTCCCCGTGACGTGGTCAGCTACATGCTGGCATTCCGCAGCCAGATGGCCAAGCTGTGGAAGGAAGCCTCAGACAACCTGGAGGCTAGCCAAGCCATCATGAATGAGTGGTATGAGCGCAACGCTCGGACGGTGGAGTTGGATGTTGGACAGAAGGTGCGGGTCTTGGAGCCTGGAGAGCTTAGTGCCCTCCAGGACCGGTGGACTGGGCCGTACGACATCGTGGAGAAGAGAGGCCAGACCACTTACGTCATTGACCTCAAGACCCCCCGACTACCCCATAGGGTGTTCCACATCAACCGCCTGAAGCCGCACCACGAAAGATCGGAGCTTGCTCTCCTCATGGTGACGGATGGGAGCGAAGAGGAAGAGAGTGAGCCTCTTCCGGACCTTCTGGCGACTCAAGAGAAGGATGGATCAGTGGAGGGAGTGGTTCTCTCCCCATCCTTGACCCCTGAGCAACAGAGGGACTGCCGCCAGGTCTTGGAGCGGTTCACCTCGTTGTTCTCCCTCACTCCTGGGATCACGCATCTGTGTACCCATGACGTGGACACAGGGGACAGCCCACCCGTAAAAACTAAGTCTTATCGGCTGTCCGACTAGGTCAATTCCAGCATCCAGGGTGAGGTGGCCAAGATGTTGGATCTGGGGGTGATTGAGCCTTCCAGCAGCCCTTGGGCTAGTCCGGTGGTGTTGGTGCCGAAAGCGGACCCACCGGGCACCACACCGGAACTTCGGTTCTGTGTGGATTATCGTGGCTTGAACTCTGTGACCAAGACGGATGCTCACCCGATCCCTAGGGCGGATGCCCCCAAGCGCTATGCTGCCAGACCTGGGCCCCTGAAGAAGAAGCTGACTGTGATCAAGCGCTGTGCCTACCCAGCGTTGTACTGCCGGAATTGTGCCCCCCTGAGAGCTAATTTGCTGGTGCTGCTCAGCGCGGTGCCTATAAACGCTGTAAACTTGTCACCGCCGCCGCCCGGGAGGGGGCTGAGCTGCCACTGTGTCCCCGCATGAGATGAGCTGTGCTTCATTAGGGCTGCGGGCCCCCGATCACCGCCGCCGCCTGGGTACACGTGGTTGAGCGCTGCGCTGGTGGGGGGGCGCTAACCGCCAAAGCTGCCACCGTGGGTCCCTGCCCCGCCGAGGGAGAAGTGCTCACCTGCCGAGGATCACCGCCGCGGCCCGGGCACTGTGGACGCGGAGGCGCCGCCTGCGCCGCTGACGTGGGATCTGTGCTGGGTCGCCATTGCCAAGAGCGCCTAGGGCCTGAGAGTCACCGCCGCGGCCCCGGCGCCTGTTGTCTACCGAACTGCCCAGCGTGAAAGCTGCCGCCGCGGTCCCGCGGTCCTGGGAGGGTCGCTGCGGGAGCGGGGAAGTCCGCACTAGGCCGGGGTGTGACGTTGTCTCCCGCATCAAGAGGCGGGCGCGGCCCACATTGGCTCGGGTGGTCGCACCTACGGAGGGCCGCGACCCGATTGGCTCCCGCTGCCCAGCCACTCGAAGGCTGGCTCCTGATTGGCTCCTGGGCCCCGGGCTGTAGGGAAAGCCTGGAGCCCCCTGGGAACCCGGACAGCGGAGCCGGAACACAGAGAAGGGCTCCGTCGGCCTAAAGCGTGCTCCTACCCCTGGGTGCAGCTTCGAGTGAGGAGGAAGCCAGGCCGCCTAGGGGTTGGGGGAGGCGCGAGGTGAACGCTAGCACCGAAGTACCTGGGAGCAGCCCCGCGAGCCGCAGCGTGACTGGTGAGTGCAAGGGGAGCTGGGGCCTGCCATCTACTTTCCCCCCCTTGTGGTAACTGCCCCGGCTATGGGGCCAAGTGATAACAGCTGGGGCCACACCCCTTGAGGGGTGGTGCCTCGCCGTGCCTCCCCCAGGAGAGTGGAGTGGGAAATCAGATACGCTGTGGTTGCTCGACTGTAATAACTGTACCTTGCACGTACCGGACCTGGTTATCAGAATGAGTTAACTGTTACCTTGGAAGTACCCGCACCCGTCCATTGAATGAATTAATTGTTGTCATGAGACTCTGGGTGCTATTCACTTGATTCATACCTGTTCTTGAGCTTAAACTGAATTAATTGTTGCTGTGACATGCCCTGATTGATTTACTGTAATGAATTAATGGTTGTCCTAGAGTGCACCGTCTCATGTAAATGTAAATGTTGTATACTTGTAAAGCGCACAGCTGCCCCAGCAACGGGGCGTCCCGGCGCTGTATACCGCTGGGGAACCCATCCTGGCTTTCCCTGTGAGATGGTCCCTACTGGGTATCTCCAAGGTGAAGACAAGTATCCCCGGCGCTGATGGGGCCGTATGTGGAGATTAAGCAAGCTATTGCCCAGAGTTGCTGAGTGGGATCCATGATTAGAGTAGGCACCGAGGCGAGAATTATCGAGTCCGCTGACCTTGGCCCAAGACCCTGCCGCGTCGGGAATCGAACCCTGGTCCCGGACCGACCTCTGCTTCCGGGTCTGCCGCCTCTAACCAGTGAGCCACACCACTCCCCAACTCATCCAACTGAAGGGGCTAGTTGCTGTGCTGCGAATATCTGCTTAAGTTTTGGAATTAATTGACTGTTCTCCGAAAATGCACTGTTCCATTTAAATGCAATGAATTAGTTATTGCTCTACCCTGCATTGCTCAATGTAACTGAATGAAATGGTTGGTGCTCCATGATTATCGGATGCCGTTACCCAGATGAATTTACTGTTACCTTGCTAAGTACCCGCATTATTCCTGAAATGAGTTGATTCACCCTGATTTGAAAATAGATAAAGTATCTGGTTTTTACAAAACAACCTGTTGTGGCTTCCTTCATTGTGTGCGCATGGCTGAATCTGTGGGAGTGAGTGCTGCACCAGTGCTTTACACATTGCCTTCGGGTGCCTTCCTACCTCGTGCCAAGCTACCGTGTCGGAATTGGTGACCCCAGTTCTAACATTGGTGTTCAGCGGTGGGATTGGGACTTGCGCTTGTGCAGCACCCTACAGGGATTCAGTGTGCGCCGCAATTGGACACCTATCCTAACGCAAGCAAATTGCCCTTCACTGTCCGTTTGAGTATATAGGCTCCAGTTGTGAACCTGTTGCCTACGTCCTAGTGTTTTCCCTTGAATTGTCTGGGGCCCCACCTGTCAGGATGGAGATCGAGCTGGCCAAACTGGAAATGTATATGGTGGCGCAGCTGAAGGAGTTCTGTCAGGGGATGGGGGTGTCCGTCAGGTGAGGCGCCAAGAGAGAGGAGCTTCAGAAAGCCTTGAGGGCATGGGTATTGGCCCACCCGGGAGGGAGAGGGGACGAGGGGCAGGGGGAGCCGAGTGCTCCGGGGGAGCCGGGCGCTCGAGGGGAACCGGGCACTCCAGGAGAATTGGACCTACTGCAGGTTGACATTAGTGACAATGTGTTGCCAGGGAGACATTCCAGGGCAGGCAGTAGTGTGTCAGCAGGGAGTGTGTCGGTGGAGGAGTATGAGGACAGGAGGGAGGAGAGGCAATTGAGGTTGGAGCTTGCTAGGATGGAGAAGGAGGGTGAGGAGAAGAGGCTAGCCATGGAGGAAAGGAAACTTGCGCATGAGCTCAGCCTGAAGGAGTTGGAGTTGAAAGCATTGCAGCTGGGGGTGCAAGGCAACAGGAATGGTGGCAGCGTACCCGTTGAGGTTCCACGAGAGCATAAGATCCATCTACCGAGGGAGGTGGTGGCCAGTTTTAGTGTTGGGGATGACGTAGATAAGTGGCTGGCGGTGTATGAGGTGTCCTCGGTAGCCCATGGGGTGCCCGAGAGTTACTGGGG
The DNA here is from genome assembly GCF_964204655.1 of Triturus cristatus. NCBI lineage: Eukaryota > Metazoa > Chordata > Amphibia > Caudata > Salamandridae > Triturus > Triturus cristatus. The sequence goes on along the minus strand of NC_140589.1, from coordinate 236,709,318 downwards.
GGGTGGTCTGTACCGGTACATGCCCCCCGTGGCGAGGGACACGCTCTTGGGCTTAGACAGAGAGGATCAAACCAATTACCCTGTCATGAAGGAGGCCCTGCTTAGGAAGTTTGGTCTAACTCCCGAGAAGTATCGCCAAAGGTTCCGTAACAGCCATAAGCTTCCCACACTAAACTGGGTGGATTTTTGCGATTATGCACGTAAGGCCTTAGAGGGTTGGGTGCGTGGCAGCGAAGTGAGCGACTACGAGGTGCTGTACAATCTGTTTTTAAGAGAGCACCTCCTCGATAAATGTTTTCCAGAGCTACGTCAACACTTGGTGGACTGCAAGCTGACCGACCCTCGGAAGCTTGCGGAGGAGGCAGATACCTGGGTTAGCACCCGGCTGTCCCACAAGGAACCCGGGGGAGACACCCAGAAGGGCGGATAGGGCGCCCTCCAGAAGAGAGAGGGGGGATAAAAGGAAGGAGTTCTTCAAAGGCCCCCAAAATAGACCTCAAAGGAAGGGGGTAAGTTCCCCACCCCAATCTGGATCACCGAAACCCACTTACCCTGACAAGAGTCAGCAGCCCAGAACTGTCCGGTGTTACGAATGTGGGGAGGTTGGGCACTACAAGGGGGATCCCCAGTGCCGCAAACGGTCCCCAGCCCCCACAGGTGGTAAGAGCCCCGGGGTGGCTAGTGTAGCGCTGGGGGAGGAGTTGTCCCTAGATTAGGGGGGTGAGTCTACTGGCTTGACCCTGGTTTCACTGGTGGATAGAGAGATGGTCCCAGTGACACAGTTGCCCTTGAACACCGCCAAGTACCAGCAGAGGGTATGGGTTAACGGGGAGGAGGTGGGGGCTCTGAGGGACACGGGTGCCAGCATGACGATGGTAAGACGTCAGCGCTGGTGGGGGGGCGCTAACCACCAAAGCCGCCACCGTGGGTCCCTGCCCCGCCGAGGGAGAAGTGCTCACCTGCCGAGGATCACCGCCGCAGCCCGGACACTGTGGACGCGGAGGTGCCGCCTGCGCCGCTGACGTGGGACCTTGGTGGGTCGCCATTGCCGAGAGCGCCTAGGGTCTGAGAGTCACCGCCGCGGCCCCGGCGCCTGTTGTCTACCGCACTGCCCTGCGTGAAAGCCGCTGCCACGGTCCCGGGGTCCTGGGAGGGCCGCCGCTGCAGCGGGGAAGTCCGCACTTGGCCGGGGTGTGACATCGTCTCCCGCATCGAGAGGCATGCGCGGCCCCCATTGGCTCGGGTGGTCGCGCCTACGTAGGGTCGCGACCCGATTGGCTCCAGCTGCCCAGCCCCTCGAAGGCTGGCTCCTGATTGGTTCCTGGGCCCCGGGCTGTAGGGAAAGCCTGGAACCCCCTGGGAACCCGGATAGCGGAGCCGGAACACAGAGAAGGGCTCCGTCGGCCTAAAGCGTGCTCCTACCCCTGGGTGCAGCTTCGAGTGAGGAGGAAGCCAGGCCGCCTAGGGGTTGGGGGAGGCACGAGGTGAACGCTAGCACCGAAGTACCCGGGAGCGGCCCCGCGAGCCGCAGCGTGACTGGTGAGTGCAAGGGGAGCTGGGGCATGCCATCTACTTCCCCCCCTTGTGGAAACTGCCCCGGCTATGGGGCCATGTGATAACAGCTGAGCCCACACCCCCTGAGGGGTGGTGCCTCGCCGTGCCTCCCCCAGGAGAGTGGAGTGGGGAATCAGACACGCTGTGGTTGCTCGACTGTTATAACTGTACCTTGCCCGTACTGGCCCTGGTTATCAGAATGAGTTAACTGTTACCTTGGAAGTACCCGCACCCGTCCATTGAATGAATTAATTGTTGTCATGAGACTCTGGGTGCTAATCACTTGATTCATACCTGTTCTTGAGCTTAAACTGAATTAATTGTTGCTGTGACATGCCCTGATTGATTTACTGCAATGAATTAATGGTTGTCCTAGAGTGCACCGTCTCATCCAACTGAAGGAGCTAGTTGCTGTGCTACGAATTTCTGCTTAGTTATTGGAATGAGTTGACTGTTCTCCCAAAATGCACTGTTCCATTTAAATGCAATGAATTAGTTATTGCTCTACCCTGCATTGCTAAATGTAACTGAATGAAATGGTTGGTGCTCCATGATTATCGGATGCCGTTACCCATATGAATTTACTGTTACCTTGCTAAGTACCCACATTATTCCTGAAATGAGTTGATTCACCCTGATTTGAAAATAGATAAAGAATCTGGTTTTTACAAAACAACCTGTTGTGGCGTCCTTCATTGTGTGCGCATGGCTGAATCTGTGGGAGTGAGTGCTGCACCAGTGCTTTACACATTGCCTTCGGGTGCCTTCCTACCTCGCGCCAAGCTACCGTGTCGGAATTGGTGACCCCAGTTCTAACAGGCCCGTTGAAGGCCACTAGAGGTCTTAGAGATCATCAATGTGTCATCCGCGAACATTAAAATAGGGATTTTTTCACTTGCTAATGTCGGGGCATCAGTGTTAGTAGATTCCATGCACTTCACTATTCCATTGATGAACAATGAGAATAGTGCAGGTGCCAATACGCAGCTCTGACGCACACTTCTCTCTACTGGGAAGGCACTAGTAACCATTCCCTGGGTGCCCCATGAATTTTGACATAGTTACCCTCATGCATTTTGATAATGAGTGTTAACATTTCAGGAGGCATCCCCAGTTCCTGTGGGATCACCCATAATTTGGACCGGGCAACAAGATCGAATGCTGATTTTAGATCGACAAAGGCAGCATACAAGCTGCCTTTGCCCAGGACCACAGTCTTCCAGTACAACAAAATAAGACGAAACACCTGGTCTATGGTGCTAGTATATGACCGGAAGCCAGCCTGCAGGGGGCATAGAATATTATATTCCTCTATCCATTCCTGGATCTTATTAACGATTAGCCTCCCCATTATCTTTTGCAGAGAATCTATTAGACTGATTGGCCTAGAATTACCTGGCTGTGATTTGTCCCCCCTTTTGTAAACTGGGATAATTTCTGCCCCTTTCCATGAATCAGGTACTGGCGCGCCCTTGGCAACCGCATTGGCCAGCAATAGGATGTACCTACACCATCTTGTTTTATCATAGAGAAACATATTGGCAGGGACGCCGTCAGGACCAGGTGCTCTACCACCCGCTATAGATTTAAGTGCTATATTGACGTCGTCACTACAAAAAGCCTCGCCTAGGTACAGCAAGTGAGCGGGTTCGGCCCGATTTGTTTCAAGGGGGCTGCAAGCATATTGGGGTTTGCAATGATTGACCCAATCTTCCTGCATTACATGGTTTTGTGGTTGTTCGGGTTGCCCTCCTCTATCCCACTTTACTATATTCCAAAAGTGTTTGCTGTCATTCGAGGCGCAAGCCTCCTTCATGTCCTGCCGTCTTTTCTCATCCCAGTTTTTCTTGACTTTTTTCTGGGTATTCGTATATGTCTGCCTAGTTACTCGCACTGCGGCGGGCTCACCCACTTTAATAGCTTTCCCAAGTGATTCCCTTGCCTGTCTACATTCCTTATTAAACCAACGTGGGCCTTTCTGGTTTAAAACTTTTTTAGGCTTACATTGTTTGATAAAATAATTGCGCAGAACGGCAAAGAATTTATTATGGGTCTGGGTGATAAGCTCTGGTGCTTCAATAGCAGCTGTACCTAACTCTAGCTTGGTTAGAGCACAATCAATTTCCTTAGAGACACTATCTAAGGATTCAGGCTTTTCTACTATCTTCACCCATTTTAGGCGCCTTAAGTCGTTAGTGGGGATATCATCACTGGAAAGCAATTTGCTCCCCCTTTGTATAGGTGCCCCTTGCCGTAGGAATCCCATAGTCCAACACAGAGGATTGTGGTCGCTCTCTAACCGTTCTCTCACAGTCATGTCACCCAGGGCGTGCCACAATTTAAGGCTAATTAATATGTAGTCTATGCGACTGGCGCTTAGTCCATTATTGAATTTATTAGCCACATATCTGTCTGATGTAGACCTTCCGTTTATCGCCCGCAGGCCCCTTTCCAGGCAAATAGAGTTAATCTGGATGGCCACATCTGTCCATTTTTTATGGGTGCAAGCTCAAGCTTTGGGACTCCCCACTGTGCATCTTCCACTTCTGAGAATTGCCAATCCTCATTACCAAGGGATTCAAAAGTCGAGTTAAAATCGCCCGCAATTCTAAAGTTAGTATCTAGTGATTATAGGTCGAGAAGGTCGTCGAGAGCCGCTGAAACTTCTGACTTCCTCCCTCTAGTTCCCCTCACATAAATATTATAGATATCAACGTTCCCTTGCGGTCCCATTTTCAGTCTTATGGCCTGGATGTCATTATTCTCGGTCGAGGGCTCATGAATAATAGTGCCTAGTTCTTGCCGGACCCAAATTGTCAACCCTCCAGAGGGTCGAGCTTTTACCCCTCTCAGGGCCGGAATATGAAAATTGACATAGCCTGCGCAGTGGTGTGATGCTCCTAGCCAAGTTTCTTGAAAGAGGCAGATATCATAGGTATTTATAAAGGCATGCCAATCGGGGGATGTCTTAGAGCTCATCCCTGCTATGTTCCATGACAATATGGTTCCCCTTTGGGAAGTATGGCAAGTTGATCGTTGCTCATTTAGATTGTTGTCACACACTGTGCCTCTATCAAAAGTGGAGACCCTGTTATTGTCCCTATGGGCTCACCAACGACTAGACTGGGGAGGATGGAAGTAGTAACAGCACGTCCCCTATTAATTATTGAGACTTCAATTGATCCCCGCTGTGTTCTGGTTGCTCCTCTGAATCAATCATTAATTACCAGCCTAGAACGTCCCAACTTTCTATTAGGCATCTATCCAACAAGCTGTCCTATTTGGCTACTCAGCAGCGATCGTCTAAGCTGAATAGATGACAAATCAGGGGAACAGGTTTGAAATTCGAGAGCAAAATGATTTTACACAAAATCCTGTCTTCTAAAGGTAAGCTCTATGCGGTCTGCCTGGTGTAGGGGGAAGTAAGCCTATGCGCCTTGATTATGTCCTCCCTGATCACTGAGCGGCATCCCCTTACATGTCGTATCCAGTGGACAGCTTTATTGGTCAGGGAATCCGTGTTTTCTATGTCTTTAATGGTGTCATACTTGGGTACATTCACCATATAAATTCTATGAGTATTAGTCACCTTGTCTACATTCCGTTCCCCCCGCCCAATTAGGGTGCTGCACTGTGGATGTTGAGATTCGGTAGAGTGGGCATGTCTATCATGTATTGCCTGATCCCTTGGGGTTGCTGCTCTGTGGAGGTTAGAGTTGCCTGGGTGGGAATATGTCACACGCTTTGACATGGATGATGACGATATGAGATTTTTGGGATGTTTAAGATTAGTCATCTCAGTGGGCGTAGAACTACCTTCGTGGGTACCACCCCTAGAAAGGGGGCTGTTATTCTCTCTAGATTAGTTGACTCCCTAGGTAAAGAAGGATTACTCGCTATTTTACTTGCACATGTTTTACACGAAGGTCCCCTTTGCGATAAGATCCTCACCATAGTTGTAAGGTCCTCTAACATTGTTTTCTTATTCCCTATTTCAAGCCGAAGTGTGTGGACCAGATGGATCACATCTTGGGAGTCTGTGTTAATACTTATGTCTGCCCCGATAGTACTGGCTGGTGTTGACTTAGGTAGTTTGGGCCACTCTCCCCCCTCTGCGTTCGTTAGGGTGGAATACCTGTTCGTACATGTGATTATGGGGTCAATAAGTTGGGCGTTACCGTCAACTAGCCTAGGAAGGCTAGTAGGTGAATCGTCCAACCTCCCTAAGCCCTGCTTTTTATCAGCATTAGTGTTAGTAGGCCCTTTTTTCCATGCTTTAAGAAACATGGCGGGAATGGCAGAATGGCGGTTTGGGCTTCCTTCCGTGATTTGTGTAGATCTATGGGGAGATTTATCCCTATCTAGTTGCCCATTTGGCTCAGCAACTAGTATCTCCTCTCACTCACCGATGAGAGTATAAATGCGATCTAAAACACAATTACTACCAGCATGTTTAACTACTTTCCTGGCCTTTTTCCCTTTGCTACTTCTACCAATACCACCACCATCTCCTCCCCCACCCCCACATCCTTCCATCGTTTTTCCTTTCCCCATTCTTAGAAACTATAGGACCAGCCCTTGGTAGATCTCCACAGACTCTGTTGTGTGGGCTACAACCATACATTTTATTTAAATAAAAACGTCAATTAATATATAAAGGTCCTTCCAAATAGTGGCAGAACAAGATGCTGTGGAGTTCAAGCTCCAACTTTTGGCTTCTGTCTTGCTTTGGGTTGGAATAGCGAAAAATAGGAGGAATATTAAGGCTCAGTACCTCGGAGTCCGTAGGGGTCCATATGACAGGCCATGTCCCGATGGCAGGTGAAAGAGGGGTGGCCCTACCCTGCCTCTTCCTGTAAATGACGGGCAAGGACGGGCCGCGGGGGGAGAAACAGGGCGTTTTGTGCGTTGGTGATTGAAGCGTCTCCCTCTCACTCGCAGCACCTGTGTAACTGGGGTTGCACCCTGGGAGATGTAGTCTCCTTCCAGGGTGGTGGCAGTGGCTGCGGTGAGGATGCGGCACTCAAGGACCCTGGGACTCCTGTCCCACCAGGGTAGAATCGGCAGGGCACAGGGCAGCGAGAAAACCAAGAGGCAAGTGCACAGCAGGCAAGACAGGCACTCTTATTCCACCATCCCCTATTCTTCAATAAGACTGAACTCTCACATACTTTCTAATCTTGTAAGGGAGAAAACAACTTTGATTCTCCTTATTGTACTCTAAATGGTTTCCTCACCAACACCCAGTCTCCTACTAATAAATGTTTAGTTTTTGCTCTGTGTAATTTATCATAGTACTCTTTATCTTGTCTTTCTTTAATCCTGTCCTTTACATTTAAACTTTCGTCCACAATCTCTGTCACATAATCTTGTGTCCTAGACACAGAAATTTTTGGTGTTCCTGGACATATTTCGTGGAGTTTCGCTACGCAGAACTCCGCAAAGTGACCAAAAAACTCCACAGAGTTCTGCTAGTGGCGGAGTGCAGTGCAAATTGACGTTTGCTGATCTTCCTGCCACTCGGGTAGAAATGCTACCCAAGCGGAAGCTCGCGCTCGCCAACTTACCGTTCGCGAGCGGGGAAAGAACTCTGCTGCACTACGCAGGCTGAGTTTTCCACACTTTGCGAGCTCCGCAGAGCGTGGAATGCAGAAAACTCCCCAAACTCCGCGAACTGAGTGGAGTTCACCACCCAGGCCTAACGTATGGCCTACTCTTCCCCTCATCATAAAGAAAGGAGGGAAATCAGTGACTGAATGTGGGGTATTGTTAAAACTGGTAATTTGTTTCCTCAAAAATTCCAGCAAACCACTAGTTGACAGATTATAAATGTTATACCTGCTGCTCAGCCTGTGTGTCTGTGGAGTGGAATGTTGGTGTGAGAGCTGGTTATGGAATGTTGGATGAGAGAGAGTGTCAGTTGGAGGAAGGGCTGAGCAGCAGGGAGGCTGCTCCTAGTGGGGCTCAACCTTGTAACATCCTACTTGTAATAACCCTACATGGCAAACTACCTGGACTGCCTATCTTCATTACAACACATTTTGGCGAATATCTGGAAAAGAACCTGCGTGTGTCACCTGATGGACTACTGAAATTTGAAGTCTGAATAAACTCAAAGGTAATGAACCTCTTTAAACTACTAGTTACGGATTTAAAAGCATACTGGCACTCCTGAGCTCCACCAGTGACCTGTCCATCGTTCTCCCCAACCTTAGTGTGCCAGTTCCTGCTCTTCTTTCCTTCTCCCTCTCTTGCTCCTTAAGGACAGTGGTCCCTGTTCTGCTACTTTGGGGACAGTGTTTCCAGTAGTGCAGTTTCCCAGATGAGTGACCTGTTTTTGTTGCCTGCTTGTCCCGCTTCTTGCCTGCCCTGTTGCCTTGGATGAGTTCCCAGTGACTTGCTTTGATGTACTGTAGCCTTAAAGGATATGACCTTCTGTTTCTGGCTTCTGGTTACACCCACTCATGCCATATTTAATTCAGCTGCGTGCCCTCAGCTATTGATTGTTTGCCTTGTTGCCAACCTGACGTGCCACCGCCTTGAAGAGGCACACCACCCCTGTGGAATCTCTTTTCCCATTTCAACTTGTTTCGACTCATTGGCACCCCAGAGTCGTCAGGATCAACACACCCGTGATATGGTACTTTTATTTAATATGGGGAGGACTCATACCGGTATTATGTATGTATGCCTTGAGGACTTTCTCAATCTTTAATTTGAGCCTCTGCCTCTAACTTTCCCATGGCAGTTGAACCGCTGCTTTACACTTCAAACCTGCCTCGAGCTGACATGCAGAGCGCGTGCAGCCTTACCTGCATGGTAGAATTCTGCGTTATCTCCCTGGTTCCCCGCACGTTCCTTTTTCTTTGATGTCTATTGCTGCTTACAGACACCCTGCAGCACAGACTTGCCTTGAGCCACTCTGCTCTGCTTCTGCAACGTGCCGCCATCTTGGGTTTGGAAGCACCATCGTTGCAGCATGCCTTGCCCTCTTCTGTGCGTCTTCTGCCAACCATGTTTTTTTCCCATTAAAGTTGTACGAAGCACAGCTCCTTGTGCTTTCCCCTACGTCATGGTGAAAGCTGGAGTGGATGATTGCGGTGCTTGCCGCTGCTGGTTTTCGGTGATGCTTTTCCTCTGTCATGGTTGCCGACATGGTGAAGAACTACATTCTCATCAACATGCTGACAAACTTTATCTTGCCATTGGAGGAGTAAGGTACTGTGGACATCAGCATCTACATACGTGCATTGTGTTCGTGGTGAATGTAGGACATTTGCATGTTTGGAATATTCCAGCAACATACTGTTTTTTTTTCTTCCGTTTTTTTGTTGTTTCTCACATATTCTTCAAGCCTGTGCACGTTTTCCTTTACTGCAGACCACGGTGACTACTTTATTTGCTTTAATTTATTGTTTTTAGGACAGTGTAATGCTTCTTGTGAGAGGTCGCTTAATGATAGTCAACATCTTATCACTTATGCTGTGCTTTATACATATACTTGTTGCATGCATGTATTCACTTGTGGTCCACATTACTATGTGATTGTACCTTCTTACCATGTGATTGTACTTTTTTACCTTATAATGTTTGTGTGCATTACGCCCCTTTCTCTCGCACGTCAGGGTTTGTGCTGTGTGTGTTTTGGTTCCACGTGGACTCCCTTGCCACACATCACAACCCAACTTTATGTTTGGGTGGAGTTTTTGGTTGGTGACTTTTCTGCTTGTATTCCTGGATATGTTTTAGGGTGAAAGTTTATTCCTGCTTGTTGTTATGTTGGTGCAGTGTGTTACACCCTTACAGCTTCCGTGTGGAGCGTACATTTCCACACGTCACAACCCAGATTTTGGTTTGGGTGGAGTTTTCGCGTGGTTTTCTTACAGGTTTTGTAGGAGGGTACTCTTCCACACGTCACAACCCAGATTTTGGTTTGGGTGGAGTTGTTGCTTGGTTTTCTTACAGGTTCCGTGTGGAGGGTATTTTCCATACGTCACAACCCAAATTTGTGTTTGGTTGGCGTGTATGCTTGTCTTTCTTCAGGTTCCGTATGGAGTGCATTTTCCACACATCACAACCCAGCTTTCAGTTTTGGTGGAGTTTATGGTTAGTGACCGGTGTTACGTGACTGGTGTGACCTTTACGAGTTACGTGTTGTGTGTTTCTACACATAACTCCCCATTTTTTTTGGGGGGGGGGAGTACTGAATTCATTGTATCTGATTGATGTATCCTGTTGCGCCTTTTAGTTGGGACCCTTCTTACCCCCTGTTGGCCTGGCCAGCCTTCTTGTTTGTTTTTTTGGTTTTAGTTTGTGTTTTGATGGCGTGGTAGTGTATGTGTTGCTTTGGCTTGGTTTTAAGGGAGTGTGGATTTTGTTTTTGTTTGATAAAGGGAGTAGTGGTGAGTGTCAGAATTGCTGGATTGCGTAATCTTTTACTTCTTCCATATATCTATCTTTTTACTATTTTGTATACATGTATTTCGCCATCCACATATATTGCATGTTGCCCCTGTCTTGCATATAATTATTTTTGCCATCTTATACATGCATCCATTTTTGTGATTCTTTTGCTGTTGATTTTTATTGGTAATAAGAAAGAGAGATGTGTTATACCTACTCAGCCTGTGTGTCTGTGTAGCGGAATGTTGGTGTGAAAGCTGGTTATGGGATGTTGGATGAGAGAGAGTGTCAGTTGGAGGAAGGGCTGAGCAGCAGGGAGGCTGCTCCTGGTGGGGCTCAACCTTGTAACATCCTACTTATAATTAACTTACATGAAAAACTACCTGGACTGCCTATCTTCATTACAACACATACCAGTGTTTTTTCTTGCTTAATACAATATTTATGAAGGAAATCCATCATTTTTTTTTACGTCAATTGAGGTCCTTTATCTGATACCAAAACAAGAGGGATTCCTTCTGTTGCAAAAATTCTTTGTAAAAACTCAACAACAATATATGTGGTCAAACTGAAGCTAAATTCAAAATGCACCCATTTAGAATAGTAATCAGTTAAAACTATCAAAAAGCGCATATCTTCAGTCAAATAATGTAATGGACCAGCAAAATTAATGCCTAATTTCAACCAAGGTCCTTCTGGAACAACAACTAAATACAGTTCTTCTTTAAAGACTTTCCAATGCTTGTCTGATCTTACTCTTTCTAAACACTTATCAATACTTGAATCAACTTCCGCATCAATATCTGGCCACTAATAATGCTTCCTTAATAGCTTTTTTGTGGCGGTAGTACCTGAATGTCCTTCATGTGCTAATTTTATTTATCTTGCCCTCAACGTGTAAGGTGGAACAAAAACATGTCTCATAAAGAAATCATTCTCAATAGTCAATTCATCTGCAACTTGTCTGTACCTTTTTGACGTGTTTGCTAAATTCCTGTTCAGTGGTCAACCTTTAACTACATATTCTTTAATTTGATTCAGAACAACATCTTTTTTCATAGCTTCTATCCATTCATTATTAGAAATTGAACCATCGCAACCACTAGTAGCATCATTAACAGATACAAGGCATTCGTGATCAAGCACGTTAACATGTTCATCCTCTTCTCTGATTGGTGACCTGGATAACCAATCAGCTCTTTTGTTAAAGCCTCCAGATATGTGTCTAACTACAAAGTTATATTCTTGCAGTCTGGACATCAGTCTGATTAACCTTGATGAAGCAGTAGCCGTTCCTTTAGAACCTTCAAATATAAACAAAATTAGCTTATGATTCGTTATTATTTCAAAATCTTTTCCCCATAAATAACTTCTTAATTTTTCCACCTCCCAGACACTCGCTAAGACGTCTTGTTGAATTATACTTTACTTTTTTCTGCATCAGTCAAACCTCTTGCTATGAAGGCTACAGTATATTCCTTGCTGTTGGACTTGGCCCTTCTGGCAGGTTCACCCCTGAACTTTTTTTGCTTTTTACTGGTGACTTGGTGTGGTGATTTTTTGGGTTCTGCGCACTTTCCCTGTGTCCCAGGGTAAAGTGCGTGCGTGCTCTGAGTGCATGTGGTGAGATAGGCCTGCCCTCCCATAGGAATGCATGGGGAATGTATGTGTCCCTAGTAGTTCCTGATGCGTGGGGTGTGCAGGCCCGAGTTTGGTATGTGCGGACTCGTGGGAGTGAATGCTGCGCGATGATGTGTGCGGCGTGCATGTACCTAGTGTGGAAGTGCCACTTCTAGAAGTGGGCACTTCTGTGTGCAGTGTGTCTGTCGCATGATTGGCTGGTCATGTCATGTGACGGGCTAGGGATTCCCCAGAGTCAGGATGAGTCACCCAGTGGTGAATGGGGAGATCAGCAGCTAGATGGGTGGGAGGAGTACACCTGGGTCCTGAATAGGGCAGGGTTTTCCACACACAATGCTGGCTCCGCCCCCTGTGGTGCGACTGACGACCCTAGCCCTGCCAGTGAATAGAGTGAGGGGCTGAGCACATCAAGGGTGCTCCCCAACCAGCTGCGACTGGTTTTCCCCCTCACCCTGAACCAAGAACAAAGACTTTTACTGTATAAAAAGGGGCTGTGTCCCCTTACAAGTTGTTCTCTGCCAGGATCTTACCTGAGGGGGGGCTGCTGCTGCTGCTGGACCAGAGGACCGCCACCTGGACTACCTCCCTGCCCGGAGGCCCAGTGAGCTGGCTCTGGGTCCAGCCTTGCCCCCCACCCCTGCCCTGCTGCATGCAGGGAAGAACTTTGCTGGACTTTGTGGTGCTTTTTAGGCTAAAGCGCTGGGAGTGCTCTATCTGTGTCCCTAAGCGCTTGGAAGCGCTTTTATTTTCCTTTAGCGCTCAGGAGCGCTTTATTTCTAACAGCCGGTGCCCACCCGGCGTTTGCCCCGTCTGTACAGATTCTGAATTCCCCTGGCAGGTGCCCACCCTGCCAGGGACATTGCCGGGGTCGTTGGCGGGTGCCCACCCCGCTTATTTGTCGTAATTCCACGGCGGGTGCCCACCCCGCCGTATATTTCATATCGCGAGGGAGCCTACCCCTCTTATTGCTGAGAGAAATCACCGCCGCGGCCCTTGGGGGAACCGGAAGTCAGGCGGCCCGTGTGGGGATGTGGGCGGGACGTAGCAGCAACCAGGAAGCGGACGGGAGCCTACCCCGCGCTCCTGTACCAGGTGATTCAGCCGGAAGCCGACAGGAGGCCAGCCCGCGCTCCGGTGCCGCCAGAAGATGTGCCGGGTGAAGTCTGCAGGGAACGAGCCCCGCAGACCGAGTTCTGCCTTCGCCACCTCTCCCCCAGCCGGTGAGTGAAAAAGGGAGTCCGGGTGGGGAGAGGCGGGTGCAGAGCGGCCCCGCTTCGCAGAGGCCGCTCCAACGGGACCGCAGCGTTGGTCTCCGAGCGTGAGTGGCGCTCCAACGGTGGGGGCCATTGACGCTGTCGGGGGCATTAATTGTTAACGAGTCCCCTGTGCGGTCTCCAACGGTTGGGGCATATTTGTTGTCTTGAGCCCACGAGGCTCCAACGAAGGGGCCCATTGTTTGTTAAGAGCCTGTGAGGCTCACGAGTCCCCCGAGAGGACTCCATCGTTGGGGCATTATTACTTTAGAGCCCAGAGGGGCTCCAACGTTACAGGGCATTGGTTGTTTAGAGCCACGAAGGCTCTAGGGGGCATTTCATTCGTTTCAGAGCCCTGGGAGGCTCCAACGTTGGCCCCAGCATTTCCCCAGTTGCCCAGCACTTAGTGGGCAACTGCCACGTTTAGGTGGTGCTTTGTGCGCGCAGGTTTGCGCAGCCTGCGCCGGCGCGCCCTGACTTTCTGGACGCAGGGCGTCCTTGCCCCTTCAGGGCCAGTTGGCCCAGGGATTGCCACAGATAGTGGCTAATGTGAGTTTTTGCGCCATTGTACCTTTCCTGCACCTCTGAATGTGTTTATGCCTCATGTGCTTTGCTTTACACCTCTGAATGTATTTTATGCATCCTGTGTTTATGTGCTTAGACCCCTACAGGTAGAGTGATACTTAGGTGGTTGTTTTTCTCCTAGTACAGGTGATGCTAGTGAGGTCCTGATTCCCTGCGCAGTATTTTCCTAAGGTGGTTAGGGTTGCGTAGGTGGTACTTACCTGTTACCAGTAGTTACTGGTTGTGTGCTATATATTCTATTTTTAGTGCTACAGTGATTGTATGTGCTATGTTCTCAAATATTATTCCTACGTTCTAAGTGCTATTTCTACAAAGTGCTAATTCCTGACAGTGGTCCATGTGGCCCTGTCCCCTGTATATATAATCCCTTGTAAATTCTGCCCGTGCCTGTTGGCACATTGTAAAGTGTGTGTTTTTATCTAATGTGTTGTGTATAATACAAAGGTTATTTTTATATAATACCTTGTGTGGAGTTTCCTTTGTGGTGGGCCTTGGGTGTTGTTGCTGGGTGCGCGCGCAAACGCTTTACACATCGCCTCAGAGATAAGCCTGACTGCTCGTGCCAAGCTACCAAGGGGGTGAGCAGGGGTTATCTTTTGCGTGTACCTTCCTTGCCCTGACTAGAGTGGTGGTTTCTGCCTGGCTTTGGCGCAAGCCCTAGCCAACCAGAAATCCCATTTCTAACATTGGTGATCAGCGGTGGGATTTGGACTTGCGTTTGCGCTGTACCGCAGCGGCAACTGGCCACACTACAAAACTCTGCATTTAGATAAATCACATGGTATAGGGATTATTGTTCTAAGTTTGTTTTTAATTGTCATTTCTTTGGAAAAGTGTTTTTGTGCACTGTGAGTTAGGTGTCCCTAGCTCGGGAGGGTAGATCATCCCCCTTAGTGCATTGTGTTTCTGGATTCACCAGAGGGTGGGATCCAGTGGTGGCAGCGTAATAGTGTCCAGTACATTTGTCCCCCGCCCTGCGCCCAGAGTTGGTACCTGTGTCACGTGGTGGTCAGGTTGAGGAATCAGGGGTGGTAGAAACTGCCTTACCAGTCCGAGGGGAGGGTTGTGTGTGGATGAATGGTGTGTGGCACTAGGCAAGTGAGCGTGAGTTCTCTGGGATAGAGAGCTTGCTGAATCCTTTGTGAATTGTGTACTCCTGTGTTAAACACAGACCCCTAGGTTCCCTGTGTGATCTTTTCTCTAGAACGTCTGCCAGAATGGAGCCTGCTTTTGATCCCAGTGATCAAGTTTATTACGGTATGCAGGAGTTGGAAGGGTTCTGTAGGGAGAGAAACATAGGGGTGAGAGAGTCAGACACTGTGTACGAACTGAGGAACCACATGATTGGATGGCAAACAGGTGAATGGGAACGTGAGCGCAGGGAGGAAGAAAGGGCCCAGGCCTCACACCTGGAGGGTGGTGGGTCTGTGGGGAGCCCTGAAGATTCAGAAGGAGATGACAGTACCTGGACGCCAGTAGAGAGTGAGGACCCCGTAGGTAGGGAGTCCCTTGCTGGGTCCAGCGTAGGAGATAGCGCCTCATTCCTTTCCCTGTCCCCTGAGCACAGTGGTAGTTTTCTGGATTCCCCAGTGAGGGTGGAGTCCAGTGGTGGCAGCAATATAAAGTGCAGTATAGAGAGTCCCATTTCCAGTTCCCCGAGTATGGTACCTGTTTCCCAAGAGGAGGAGTATAGGTTGAAATTCAGGGGCAGTAGGAAACTGTCTCACCAGTCTTGGGAGGAGTTTTTGGAGGGATGTAATGAGGCACTGTCCGATTGGGTGGAGCAGTACTCGGAACGTACTTATAACGGCCTGTATGATCTGGTTCTCAAAGAACACCTGCTCAGTTGTTGTGTGCCGGGGTTGCGCCAACACCTGTTGGGGTGTGGATTGTCTGAGCCATTTGAGCTTGCAGAAAAGGCAGACCATTGGGAAGGTGCTAGAGGTCCTCTAGTGTCATTATTGAGTGATTCCAACAATAGTGGGTCAGAGATCCTCCAGCCCAGCGTGGTGGAGGAGGCTCAGTGTAGCCCAGCTAGGTCCCAGGATAGCGAGGAGGGTGTAGGGGCTCACTGCCTGGCTCAGTGGAGCAGGAGTGAGGGGGTGACCGAGGGTCCCCAGACGCCCGAAACCCTGCCTCAGGACTTGGATGGTTTCATGAGGGAACACCAAGTTGGGGACCTAGGCTGTCCTGTTAGTCCACTTGAGGAAGATCTCTTAGTGAGTGGAGGACCTGGAGCGCCTGTAAACAGGGCTCCTGTGGTTCTGGAGTCTGGCAGTACCGCTGCGGTAGGGAGGGTACAGGAGTCCAGCGTGAGTGATTGGGGGATGAGTTCCCCAGTGGAAGAGCCGGTGGGTCAGGGACTTCCCAGTTGGCCTAGGATCCCGTGTAGTGACCAGGGTGACACCACTTCTGTTCTGGGGGATCTCTGCGCACTGTCAGGTGGACAGGGGACGGGAGATCAGCGCCAGACAGACAGTCGCTCGACATATGTGTCATTTGATAGCCTCAGGGGGATGGAGTGTAAGTCCCCCAAAGTCCTGGAGTGCCAGGCGATTATTCCACCAAAGGTTCTAGGCCGGAGGTTGGAAGGCCAGGTTCGGGATCGGCCTGACCTGAAGGGTGGGACGTCTGTAACCAGCGTCCCGACCAGTTCTTCTTCCAGAGGTACCGCCCCAGTTGGTAGGGAGCAGGGCTCTGGAAGGGGGTGCAGAGGGTGGGAGAGCCCACCTCTGCCCCCGGTACAACCTGAGGGGTTAAACCCTGGGTTGGAATGGCGTTCTAGGTGTACCCCTCGCCAGAGGAGGAGGAACCCTAGGAGAAGAGGTAGGGGGAGGAGAGCCTTCCCTGAGACTACTGGTCCGCCTGAGGGTGTAGACCCTAGGCTGGAGAACCAGTGGCAGTCTAGTCCTGTCTTGCAGAGAGGAAGAGTGGAGAATGGCCGCTATGTGCCAGGGGTTACTACCCCCCACTCTGTGATTAGGCAAAGACCGGTGGCACCTGGGTGGCCTAGGGCCTGGTCTTGGCCGCGGACAGCTTGGGAGTACCAGTGGGGTAGCCCAGTTGGTCCAGACAGTGGTGTTAGAAAGAATTCCATGGGTTCACCGTGGCGTAGAACCGGAGGGTGTCCCTGCAGTTGCGGACCCGCGTCCGTGTTCTATCGCCCCAAGCAGGGAAGTCCATCACGGTGGTGATTGGGCTGCCCTGCGTTTTGGCTGGAAGGGGGTTGTGTTGGACTTGGCCCTTCTGGCAGGTTCACCCCTGAACTTTTTTTGCTTTTTACTGGTGACTTGGTGTGGTGATTTTTTGGGTTCTGCGCACTTTCCCTGTGTCCCAGGGTAAAGTGCGTGTGTGCTCTGAGTCCATGTGGTGAGATAGGCCTGCCCTCCCATAGGAATGCATGGGGAATGTATGTGTCCCTAGTAGTTCCTGATGCGTGGGGTGTGCAGGCCCGAGTTTGGTATGTGCGGACTCGTGGGAGTGAATGCTGCGCGATGATGTGTGCGGCGTGCATGTACCTAGTGTGGAAGTGCCACTTCTAGAAGTGGGCACTTCTGTGTGCAGTGTGTCTGTCGCGTGATTGGCTGGTCATGTCATGTGACGGGCTAGGGATTCCCCAGAGTCAGGATGAGTCACCCAGTGGTGAATGGGGAGATCAGCAGCTAGATGGGTGGGAGGAGTACACCTGGGTCCTGAATAGGGCAGGGTTTTCCACACACAATGCTGGCTCCGCCCCCTGTGGTGCGACTGACGACCCTAGCCCTGCCAGTGAATAGAGTGAGGGGCTGAGCACATCAAGGGTGCTCCCCAACCAGCTGCGACTGGTTTTCCCCCTCACCCTGAACCAAGAACAAAGACTTTTACTGTATAAAAAGGGGCTGTGTCCCCTTACAAGTTGTTCTCTGCCAGGATCTTACCTGAGGGGGGGCTGCTGCTGCTGCTGGACCAGAGGACCGCCACCTGGACTACCTCCCTGCCCGGAGGCCCAGTGAGCTGGCTCTGGGTCCAGCCTTGCCCCCCACCCCTGCCCTGCTGCATGCAGGGAAGAACTTTGCTGGACTTTGTGGTGCTTTTTAGGCTAAAGCGCTGGGAGTGCTCTATCTGTGTCCCTAAGCGCTTGGAAGCGCTTTTATTTTCCTTTAGCGCTCAGGAACGCTTTATTTCTAACAGCCGGTGCCCACCCGGCGTTTGCCCCGTCTGTACAGATTCTGAATTCCCCTGGCAGGTGCCCACCCTGCCAGGGACATTGCCGGGGTCGTTGGCGGGTGCCCACCCCGCTTATTTGTCGTAATTCCACGGCGGGTGCCCACCCCGCCGTATATTTCATATTGCGAGGGAGCCTACCCCTCTTATTGCCGAGAGAAATCACCGCCGCGGCCCTTGGGCGAACCGGAAGTCAGGCGGCCCGTGTGGGGACGTGGGCGGGACGTAGCAGCAACCAGGAAGCGGACGGGAGCCTACCCCGCGCTCCTGTACCAGGTGATTCAGCCGGAAGCCGACGGGAGGCCAGCCCGCGCTCCGGTGCCGCCAGAAGAAGTGCCGGGTGAAGTCTGCAGGGAACGAGCCCCGCAGACCGAGTTCTGCCTTCGCCACCTCTCCCCCAGCCGGTGAGTGAAAAAGGGAGTCCGGGTGGGGAGAGGCGGGTGCAGAGCGGCCCCGCTTCGCAGAGGCCGCTCCAACGGGACCGCAGCGTTGGTCTCCGAGCGTGAGTGGCGCTCCAACGGTGGGGGCCATTGACGCTGTCGGGGGCATTAATTGTTAACGAGTCCCCTGTGCGGTCTCCAACGGTTGGGGCATATTTGTTGTCTTGAGCCCACGAGGCTCCAACGAAGGGGCCCATTGTTTGTTAAGAGCCTGTGAGGCTCACGAGTCCCCCGAGAGGACTCCATCGTTGGGGCATTATTACTTTAGAGCCCAGAGGGGCTCCAACGTTACAGGGCATTGGTTGTTTAGAGCCACAAAGGCTCTAGGGGGCATTTCATTCGTTTCAGAGCCCTGGGAGGCTCCAACGTTGGCCCCAGCATTTCCCCAGTTGCCCAGCACTTAGTGGGCAACTGCCACGTTTAGGTGGTGCTTTGTGCGCGCTGGTTTGCGCAGCCTGTGCCGGCGCGCCCTGACTTTCTGGACGCAGGGCGTCCTTGCCCCTTCAGGGCCAGTTGGCCCAGGGATTGCCACAGATAGTGGCTAATGTGAGTTTTTGCGCCATTGTACCTTTCCTGCACCTCTGAATGTGTTTATGCCTCATGTGCTTTGCTTTACACCTCTGAATGTATTTTATGCATCCTGTGTTTATGTGCTTAGACCCCTACAGGTAGAGTGATACTTAGGTGGTTGTATTTCTCCTAGTACAGGTGATGCTAGTGAGGTCCTGATTCCCTGCGCAGTATTTTCCTAAGGTGGTTAGGGTTGGGTAGGTGGTACTTACCTGTTACCAGTAGTTACTGGTTGTGTGCTATATGTTCTATTTTTAGTGCTACAGTGATTGTATGTGCTATGTTCTCAAATATTATTCCTACGTTCTAAGTGCTATTTCTACAAAGTGCTAATTCCTGACAGTGGTCCATGTGGCCCTGTCCCCTGTATATATAATCCCTTGTAAATTCTGCCCGTGCCTGTTGGCACATTGTAAAGTGTGTGTTTTTATCTAATGTGTTGTGTATAATACAAAGGTTATTTTTATATAATACCTTGTGTGGAGTTTCCTTTGTGGTGGGCCTTGGGTGTTGTTGCTGGGTGCGCGCGCAAACGCTTTACACATCGCCTCAGAGATAAGCCTGACTGCTCGTGCCAAGCTACCAAGGGGGTGAGCAGGGGTTATCTTTTGCGTGTACCTTCCTTGCCCTGACTAGAGTGGTGGTTTCTGCCTGGCTTTGGCGCAAGCCCTAGCCAACCAGAAATCCCATTTCTAACACTTGCCATCCACTACCTGGCCGAAAACTGACCCTAATCCTATGCCACTGGCATCTACTGTGATGATATTTCTGCCATCAGGATTATAAGACTTAAGTGCAGGTGCAACCAATATAGCTTGTTTGACATGTTGAAAAGCCTTTTCTTGATCACCACGCCATTCAAATTTTACTTCCTTTTTAAGTAATGTCATTAGACGTTTTACCAAAATGGTATAACCTTGGATGAATCGTGCATAGTACTCACTCATACCAAGAAAAGACCGCTACGAATCATTGTTCAAAGGTGTAGCTGCTTCCCTTATAGCTTTACTAGATCTACTTTTGGGGTAATACCTGCGGAGGATACTGTGTGCCCCAAATATTCAAAACAAGTTTTCAAAAATGTACATTTTGATTTGGTGACAGTCATACCTCTACTCTCCAATAATTCCAAAACCTTATTCAAAATGATATTGTGATCACTAATAGTTTTAGCATGAACAATGATGTCATCCTGGAAAGTTTGGACTCCTGATAAACCATAAAATAAGTGATCTATTCATTTTTAGAACACCCTGGCAGCCAACGCCAAACCAAAAGGCAGTCAGACATACCGGGATGCTCCAAAAGGTGTCACGAAAGCGGTTAAATCTTTCGAACAGTCTAATAATTTCACCTGATGATAAGCAGATTTAAGATTTTAAGAAAAATACTTGATACCACGTACAGAATTTAACATTTTATGAAAAATACTTAATACCACTTACAGAATTTAACATTTCTTGTATTCTTGGAAGTGGATGACAATCCACTACGATATTCTTATTTAATGACCTTAAATCCGCACACAATCTAAGTTCACCATTTTTCTTTTTAGTAATAACTATTGAAGAAACCCACTCTGAAGAATAATTTGGTTCTATTACATCATCATTGCATAGTGTGTCTAAAAGTACTTTCAATTCTTTCCTGACTGACAGCTGTACATGGCGAACTTTATGTGTAGCGGGTATAGCATTATCTTTCAACTTAATATGATGGTCAAACCCTTTCACACAGCCAATATTATCAGAAAACACGTTACTTTGTGTTTCTAACACCTTTTCAATAGATACACTCTTTTCTTGCTGGTCCACATTAAGAATAGACAGATCCCTTAATACTATGGGTTCTTCTGGACCTGGTTTGAGCAGTATTCCAAGTTTTGCAAGATCTTGCCACCATACTATATCTCTCCCTCTTACTGCAACATACATTTTTGTCTTAATAGATCGGCCTTTAAATTCTAAAATGTCATTAAAATAGCCTAACATGTTGAACTCACCAAAAGCTTTGGGATTGACACCTGAGTCTAATAATTCCATATTCTTCCATAATTTATTAAAAGTATGATCTGCTAAGATTGTTATTGGAAAACCAGAATCCACCATTACAGATAATTCCATTGTGCCTATGTGTACAATGCCTAATGGTCCTTTACAATCACCTTGTTTTGAATCAACCGTTAAAACAATATTTGAACAGATCTCCTCATCAAACTCATCTTCTGAGCAGACTTTAAGTGTACTCAGAGTTTCAGGATTTCTACAAACAGCTCCAAAAAGTCCCTCCTTTTGACACTTCGTACATTTCTTGCCAACTGCTGGACACCCCGAATGATTAGCTAAGTGATTTTTTGAGCCACATCTATAACGATATAGAGTTCTCTTCTGAAATATTTTTTCAAACTTTGTTTTTCCTGTGCATGCGAAGCATTTCTCCTACTTTTGAAATCAGATTTATTTTCTTGTACAGTAGAAACCAATTGATTTTGTGTATTAACAGTACATAATATTTTAGAGTAGAGATCTTTGGCTACGTCTATAACTTCGGTAAGTGTAGGATTTCTACAAGCTAAAAGTCTCTCTTGTATTGTCTTTGAGTGACAGTGAAATATAAATTGGTCTCACAAATAAATATCCATCATGTCCCCAAATTCACAAGAACCTGTAAAAATCTGCATTGTATTCGTCAATGCTTTCATGTTCCTTTTGTTTCCTCATATTAAAACTGTGCCTCTCTACCATAACATCAGGTGCATCAGTAAATTGTTTCTCCATTCTCTTAACCACCTCCTGGTATTCATCTAAAGGAACAAATTGCCCTGGTGTTGCTTCAATTTCAGATAGATTGTCAAAGATGTATTGATCAGCTATACCTAACAAACCATACATACATGCTTTATTCCTATCATGATCAAATGTTTTACTATCAATAGCAATTAAATAACTTTTAAAGAATTTGTGCCATTTTTCATTACTGGTTTACCAGGTGTTTGTAGAAAGAGAGGAGGTTGATCAAACATATCAGAATTGGCTATACTGATAAATGCCAATATGCTGAGGGAAAAATAAAGAAATAAATGATATGCTATGTCAAATCGTTTAAAAAAACTAAATGTGCTAATAATTTCCAGATTCAGAATGTAATTAGCACGACGTTCAAATAACAGCCAAAAGATGGCAAGATAAAGCAATGAGTAACACAATAAACACATTTTAAGATGTGTGAATCACCTTCATATATATAAATAAGGAAAATAGTATCTGCAGTTAGGTGTGCAAATCACCATTATATATATATAGAATAAACAACTTTGAAGGTGTGCGAATCCCTGTTATATATATAAAGAAAACTGTATGTGCGATTAGGTGTTCGAATCACCGTCGCGGCTCTCCAGGTCAAACTTGACTGACCCAAACTCAGGCACATGCTGATAGAGAATGAAAGAATCTTGCATGATGCGTGCACTTAAAATAATTGCCACCAAAGTTCTCAGCCAAAGTGTAGCCGACAATGGAGCACACACACTAGACTTTCTGACGTTACATCAAGGTGTAGCCTTCAGAGTGACGTGCATGTACTGTGATGTTGGATCTCTCAGACACATCCAACAGGAAAGCGCAGAAGAAAAGGAAGCTCTGTGATGTGCCTGTTGCACGTTTAATGCCCGCAAACAGTGCGAGCAAAACTTTTAAAGTGAGCCGTAAGTTAACTGCCAATGTGCCGATGTCGGTAACCTTCCTCATTCCCTGTGTCTCTGCTATGATCGCTGATCCGAATGGCCAAATTGTAGTAGAATAACTTCACAGGAACACGATTGATTTCTACTATATTTCACCACTAATGGTTTATGGGTTCCGGAGAAGCGTGCTACTCACCAAAAAAGAGCTTCAAAACCCGATCAGGGGTAACAAGCGCTATATAAATGCAAACCTTTTTCCCTCTTCTATCCCTCCGCTATGCTTCTGAATCCAAATAACTGACTAACATATCCACCACTCAAATTACTTTCATATTTCACTATACTAATTCAACACTAATCCTTTATGGGTTCTGGAGTAGCGTGATAACTCGCTAAAAAAGTGCTTTGATGCCTCGCCAGGGGTAGTAAGCGCTATATAAATGCAATTACAATACAATACAATACAATATTTAGCAGTTTATTCTTCAGTTACAATGTATATACTTAGGCCCACAAGAGAAACGCATATAGTGAGATGAAATCTCCTCAGGCGTATGTTTCCATCTCACGCACCAACATCATAATCTACAATATAAATATCCCCAGAAACATTCTAACATTCCCATTATGAGCTCATACCTACCATTTCATGTATAAACCTAATACAACAACCCCCTTTCCTACACGGCATGGACTTTATAGTTCATGCTATGCAGTCCTTGTGTGCATGAATGGGCTTTGGCATTCCCATTGTGGTGCGTTTTTAATTGGCACTGCCGTGGAACACCAAAGAACCACCTGCCAGACCAGGAGAGAACTCCAAATCTGGTGGGTAACCTGACAATGACTTTGGCCGTCTTCAAGCGAGGAGCTGGCGTGGCCTGCTCCAGGACCACCAAACTCGTAATCAGGCCCAAAGTTGAGGTGAAGAGGGTGTCACATGTATGTTCTGGTAGTGGCAGGCTCTTGAATGCTTATACTCAGAAGAAGAGAGCAGTCAGAAATGTCAAATTGACAGGGGCGTCCGGCACAGCTTGCAGGTGGAGGGGTGGGTGCGGGGGGTAGAAGGGGCGGCGCGGGCCGCTTTTTAAAAACAAAATTTACCTAGCCGCCGCCGGGTCCCGTGTCTTCTCTCCTGCTCGCCTGTGTCTGACTCCAGGTCGGAACAGGAAGCAGGCAACCAGGGCCCCCCCTAAGCCAATCACACTGCTACAATGCAGCGTTGTGATTGGTCTGAGCGGGCTGGAGGGGTGGGCATGGTCTCCATGCAGGCTGTAATGCAGCTTGCATGGGGAACAGGGAAGTGCGCATGATTGTTTTGGGCGTCCTGGAGAGGGCTGACCAAACAATCATTGTGCACAGGAGTGTTCTACCACTCCTCCCCTGCAGCTCCACCCCAGCCCCTCACACACTGCCACAGCAGGAGGAAAAAATAAAATGATAATCACATTCCGTTATTATCATTTTCTTTTTTCTTTTCTTTGCTGCTCCTGGCAGTGGAGCAACACTCCTCTGCCGTAGTGGAGGAGCTGCCACTGCAAATTAGTTGATGATGGCATGAGCTCAGGGTTTCACAAGATGTCCACTAGCCCAAAGGAGCATAATAGGCACAAGGGGAATGGGAGAGCTTATATCAAGCACTGGGGAATGCAAAATATTTCAAAAGAGATCATTTGAGGGACATGAAAAATACAAGAGAGATCACTGGATGCAAAGGTAAAGCAGAAGAGATTGAAAATAAGCTATACAGATCATAATTGGAGACACAGGGGAGGTAGCTTTTGTAAGAAATTGGGTTATTAGTTGAGAGGTGTGGAAGCCCCACTCAAATAATCAACACAATCTTTGTTGGAGTGAACCACAAACGTCAATTAAATAAACCTCTGCTTAACCCTCTGGTAGCTTGGCACAAAAGCAGTCAGGCTTCACTTAGAGGCAATTTGTAGAGTATTTATGCAGCACCAAAGCAGTAATAAAGTGAAAACACTGCAGAAGAAAAATCCCAAACCAATTTAGGAAAACAGAGGACAATTTAATAAATGAAACAATGCCAAAACAACAAAAGTTCAATCAGTAGAACCGCAGATATGTTTCAGGTAAAAATTGTGGCAAAAAGTGCATAGCACCACTCACGGTTATCTGGTTGTACTGGACTGGGGCAAAGTCACAAGTTCAGGCCGACTGCGATGGAGCGCAGGTTAGACACAGAGACTGTCCCGCTGAAGAGTTACCTTCGCAAATCCGCACGAGGAGCTGCTGTTTGCGTTATCCGAGCGAGGAGCAGGTCAGTCGGGCATTGCGAACGATTGCTGTTTCGGCGTGAAGAGCTGATCATCGCTGGAGATTCGTGTTCGACATGAGCTGTTGCTGTCAGCATGAAGTGCAGATTTTGCTGAAGCCTCACGCTGGAAGTATTGCTGGAGTTTTCCACTGTCAGGACATGCAAAACTTAAATACAAATGGCCTACTTTTGAAATACCATGCACCCTGCCCTATTAGGGGTTAGGGGCTACCTTTGGGGTGATTTTTAAGCAGGGGAGACATTCTCTGTGGCCTCAGCGATGGATCTAAAGAGAAGGCAAGTCAGTCAAAAATAGAGGGACCGTATTAGGTCAAGTTATTGTAATAGCGCGGACACGTCTGGCCTTTTTCAGTAATCTGTACTTTAGGGTCTTGTGTCTCCTTGCTGTTGGGCTGGCAGAGGGCTGCCAGAGGGACTTCCTGTCCCAGAATACTCAAGCCTCCTGGAGGAGGAGAGGCCGCCCGCTGTCTCCTGCCGCCACTAGCACAGCAACAGTGCTAAAAAGCGCCTTCCAACACTAGCGGCGCGGGTTTTGTGTCTTCTTGCTGTTGGGCTGCCAGAGGGACTTCCTGTCCCAGAATACTCGAGCATCCAGGAGGAGGAGAGCCCTTCACAGCAGCATCTTGCCACACCTCACCTGGGGACTTCATCCTCCAACAGCCTTTACGCCCAGGAGGCGCCAGCATGTTTCTTGCGTGCCAAAGGCACATAAATCCAGCTCGGGGCTCCTGCGGTGCGGGAGCGCCTCACAGCTGCATCTTGCCACACCTTGCCTGGGGACTTCATCCCCCAACAGCCCTTGTGCCCAGGAGATGCCAGCGTGTTTCTTGTGCGCCCGAAGGTGCATAAATCCAGATCAAGGCTCCCGCAGCGTGGGATGTGCGTGAGCGATCCCGGACTAAAGGGCGGGCCCATCTGCGCCCGTCAGCAGCAGGGAGAGGCAGGGCAGGGCCCCCTCTCTTGGCTGGTTGGACTCTGATAACTGAACAATCTCCTGATCAGAGCAACTGTAAGCTTTGTGATACATACTATTGGTTCTATTGATACCGACATACTGTGGCTACCATTATTATTTTTAGTCCTCAACGTTACGGATATAAGTAACTGTGTTCCGCGTTGGGACTTGCTTTACAGAAACTCAGGGACTGGCTCAGGTTAGCTGGTGAAGGAGGTTACTGGTGGAATCGCCCCACATACATGATGGTCTGTGGCGGGGTCTGAGGGCTGGTGCTGCCACTGATATTTGCAGTAATAGCAATGGGATTCCTTGTGGGTAGATCCCCTTGAAACGCCGCCGGTCCTCCGGGATGTCGGCTAAATGGCCGTGTACGTGTAAACTGCACCTCCCTCTTCCCTCCCCCCCCCCACCACCTCCTGCGGATCAGGGGGGGTAACACATGGCTATGTGACTTCCTGCTGTGCTGACCTGTATGTTTACTTTTTGTCAAATAAAGGTTTTTGAAACAAAAAAAAAAAAAAAAGTAACTGTGTTCCATAGATTATGGGGATAAGGAAACACCCTAGTTCTGCGCTAGCTAAGTCCCTTCCAAGATCTCGGCAGTCAATTATGAACTACATCACTGGGGCTATGGAGGCTATCGAAAAACAGATTTTAAGCGTGGAAGAAACTCTGACTACATGCTCAGAGGGTGGTCCTAATCTACCAAGTCTATGCTCAACTCCACCAACCGCTGCTCAACCCTGCAACCTGCAAACTGTAGGGTCAGTTAATCTGGATAAGGATGAGATCACTCAGAATTCCACACCCCCAGACACTTTGATCTCTCAGCCGCCCCTCAAATGCCTTAAAACACAGAGGAGACACAATGTTGACTCTGCCACAGCTTCTTCTGAAGGGACAATAAAAACCAAAAAAAAAGGCACCAGCGCAGAGGCGAGTAATTATATCCAAGCCCGCGGGCGATGACGATATCCTACCGTCAGTGACTTCTTTGAATTGCACATCAATAGCAGCATCCATTCAAACCCTAACTGAACTAGTCAGGACAACTTTTTGTTCCATTACGGACAGACTTAAATCAATTGAATGAATGAGCCATGCAATCTTGTATAGAGCGTTTGGGTTTTGCCAATTTGGGGGTGGGGTCAATTGAACACTCGAGTAACACTGATTCAACTCCAAGTTATTCTGTAATCCTCCCGTTACACCAGACTGCCCTGGGGAATTCCAAGCCACCCGCCCGCTCTGTGCCAAATCCTGTGCCCCAGCCTCAACAAGTAACAGCTATAGAGAATGGGATTTCTGATAAAAGGTCTCTACCTAATTATTCGCTAAACAATCATAGCACAAGAGCAGTTCTTGCCCCTTTTCTGCCTACCCATGACAGATTAGATCTTCCGCCCGTTGTGACTCCTTATGTGGTTATCCTGGCCACCATCCTGACTATATGTGCACCCACTGAAGAAGCATGGGACTCGCTAAGAAATAAATCACTTAGTTGGCTGAACAATAGAGTCGGTTTGGGAGGGGAGCTCCTCACAGATTTTAAGATGGCTAGACGTATTGGGTGGGTTGGAAGAGGTCCTAAAGTACAAAAGGGGATTGTGTGGTGCTTTCTTTCAAATCCCCTGAAATAGTTACTGATATACTCATCAAAATTGGTTCATCATTCTTAAACCCAAATCATATCTCAGTTGCCTCTGGGTTTTTTTTTACCAACCTCCCCAGCGGCCCCTAATTCAATCTACTGTACCCATTCTATATTCTCCCTACCCACAACCTTCACTCCAATCATTCTCTAATGCAGAGTATGCCCATTCTTCCATGTTCCCCATTGCTACGTCTAATAGGTTTGACTGCCTCTCTAATCCCACCAGAGTGGATTGACTGAAAGCGGACATACCGAACGGTGATATCATCGGTGGTTCCGCCACTACAATTGTGAACCCGGACAGTTGATTTCAGATAGTTGATGCACAGACTAAATCATTACCAGAGGTAGATCATATTCCTTCAAGATGCGTAGAAAAAATGAATGTATTAACAATGATCACAAATGGTAGCCACCCACTGATAGAGGAGGACCTCTCAAACTCAGAACCAGGCCCACAAAAAGTTGAAAGGAGCCCTAAAAGAGACACCTAGAAATGCCATGAAAGTACAGAATTGTAGGCGGGTCTACAGGCTAGCTTTAAACAACCATAAGAAGGGCCTCAAAGAGGAGGCCTGGGAAAAACTGTACGTGGCAAGCCAAATAAACGACACTACGGCATTCTGGCGTGTCATAAACTCCTCCTTCTTTAGTGATGCTGACAAGCCTAGAATCGAAGTTGCAATAACTGAAGAAGAATGGGTAACTCATTTTTCTAACCTATATTCTGGTCCGATTGATAGCAGTCGAAATAGCTCTGCTCCTGAGTCGGCTGCTGATTTTACCAGGTCTACATTTTTGCCTATAAACTTTGGGCTTTGGGATCAAGTAAGGGAGGCAAAGCACCTGGGCCCTACGGCATCCCAATTGACCTTTTTAAAACAAATATTGAACTCTGGCTCTCTCTTTTGACTCTGGTTTTTAGATCTTGCCAGATCCCACATTGTGCCAATATTTAAAAAGGGAGACCGTAATTGTCCCGCTCACTACAGACCCATCTCTTTGCTAGACTTTTTAGTCAAAGTGGTAGGTTGCATACTTTTATGCAGATTGCTGGAGTGGGCGGTTGCTAACAATATCACCTCGGATTTCCAATATGGGTTTCGCCAGGAAATCGGGACCATGGAGCAAGCCATTAACTTGAACATACTGGTGGGCAAATATACACATATTAAACGTCGTAACTTGTTTTTAGTTTTTGTGGATTTGTAATCCGCATTCAAATGTGTTATTCATCACAAATTATGGTCTGTCATGACTTCAATGGGTATAGATATTGCTACCTCAGATATCTATACTCAACCGGTTCTGCTAAGGTCCGCTTTGGGATGAGTGGTGAATGCACACGATCTTTTGACATCGGAAATGAGGTTCATCAAGGATGCGTATTCGCTCCTTTTTTATTCAATCTATATATTAATAGCTTGGGTAGCACCGTTGCGAATGCCTGCCCCGACCTGCCCCAAATTGGACATCGGCCTATACCAGTTTTACTCTACGCAGACGATGCAGTGCTTATGGCCCGCACTCCACTGGCTTTACAGCTTCTTTTAGACAACTTTGTACATTTTATGGAGAATCTGGGGTTATTAATCAACAATAGTAAAACCTTTGTCGTGAAAGCAGGCCGAAGACTAACCAAGTGGCGTAACATTTCAATAGGAAAGGCGATTTTACCACAAATGCCCTCTTTTTCATAGTTGGGGATTTTATTTGATGGTGTAGGGAATTGGGGAAATGTGGTAAGCTCGAGAAGGATGCAATTTCGTAGATCAATTACGTGCCTGTACAATTTTTCGAGGAAACTGGGATGTAAACTTCCTAAAGAAATGTTAACCATCTACACTGCCAAATGTCGATCAATTTCAATGCATGGTTCTGAGCTATGGGGGATGTAAATGTGGACTTTTTACAGGTGCTAGAAAACGGTTTCAAAAAAATCTCCTTGGGCTCCCAACCAGCTGTTCGAATTTTGTGTGCCACTCGGAACTGGGAGCAATTCATTTAGCTGATTTGATAAAAGTGCAGCCAGTGCTCCTCTGGCACAAAATTTGACCTTTTGTTTGTATGGATTTTATTTGTTTTATTGCACAGGACTGTTGTGTTTCGGAGCTGAAAATTCCATGGTTAAATTTAATCAAAAAATGTATGACTGATATTAGTCATCCTGAATATTATGATAACCCTGAAATCCTGAAACACATCACAAGGAAATCACTATAAACAGACTGTCTAAACCTATTGGAAGATGCAAGATTATCGGTGGAACTGGTCAAACCAACTGTACAGCACAACCAAATGATTTTGACCTGTTTCTCGATTCAACCATATTTAATTAATGTTCTTAATCCCCAACATAGGTTTATTTTGAAGCGTTTCAGGCTTAATATCGTTCACCATTTGACAAGCGTCCCAACTACTAATAACTGGTCACAACAAGTAATGTATTGCCCTTGTGACAAGATGTCCGAACAATCGACAATTTTGTAAGGATTTGAGGATCTCTTTTATCAAGCATCTATTGAAATCGCTACATTTTAGACAATGTAGGCCGGCATATTTATATTTACAATCAATCCCAAATCTGTATTCATGTGTGGTATTAGCTAGATTCTTGAGGGCTGCTATTTTCAGAAGGAAGTTATTCACTGCTGTGTGCTAAATTGCACATGCTTTTCATCTGTACACTTATCTTTTAAAATGCTTTTTTTAAAGTCTTTTAAATGTATTGTTATGCACACTTTTATGATTCATTACTCTGAATCGAATAAAGATGATTATGATCATAAGCAGGGCTACTGGAATTATGCGTTTGTACAGCTGCGGTGCTTGTCGCATTTGCCACATAATCCATCACTGGCTGCCTAATCTCAAGACTTTAAAAAAAATTGTGTTTCTAGCTCAAACAGTTCGAAAGTTCATAAAAACGAAGCATCACCTGTTGCCGCACAGTGAAAGGTCCTTTGCAAATATTGTCTAGCCACCTTTCTGTTGCTTATTTCTATATTTGGGTGTTTAACTGGTACTAATGAGTTGCATCGACCGCCCAGACAGTGTTTACAACCAATAAAATAACAAAATAATGAAGTGATACTACCAAAAAAATGTGCTGCATTAAGCTGCACAATTTGCCTCTCTTATTGCTTAATTTACTCAACGCACCACATATTTTGGCTCTCCTCTGCCGCATAAACCCAGTGACCTTGAATCTAGGTATTAAAAAGCAAGGATTATGCCTGGCAAAAATGTATTTTTGCTGTATCGAAAATGCAGTTTAAAACTGTACTACAGGCTACAGTGGCCAGACTGGAGACATGTTTTACGGTGCTATTGTAGTGGGTGATACAATGAGTGTTGCAGGACAAGGATGTCAGGTCTAACAACTGGAGAGGCAGGGGAAATCAATGGAGGTACAAAGGACATCACCGAGGCAGAGGCGCATGAGAAGTAGCAAATATCAGAGCAAACATAGCAGGGGAGAGAGAGAGACCACTGGAACCTCAGGGGAGCTCCACTGAGGTACAGGGGGAGTGGCAGAAATTATAGACGGTGTCAAGGTAATACAAGACATTCTACTGGAGGCAGCGGATAAAGACTGTGGATATATAAGACACAAGTGAAAGGTGGGTGAGCTCAGCTGAGGTACGGGACATGTACAGGAAGCACATAGGAGAGAGTTGGAGGCAGAGGGGAAATGCAGAGGAAGTGACTAAAGGTACACAAGGAAACATGACTTATCATTGGAGGCGCAAGGAAAGCGCTGGATAAAACACTTCAGTTGCAGGCAAGGCCAGCTGAAGTTTTGGTGGGTGGCAAATGCAAAAACAACAAGGTGATGGATGGAATGCTTGAATTAATCTCAGCCACTGGCAATCGATTGGGCCTGCATCCCAATCCATTGTTTTTCTGTCCACCAAGGGACCTCAGTTTGAACCCAGCCATATGCAAATCAGTCTTGATCCTGCTCCTCATGGGAGCAGTCCAGCCCAAACCTCCAGGACAGGTCTTTCCTGAACCGAAACGCAAGCAACCTAGGACTGGCTTCGCTCTAGTAAGAGCTCTTCAGCCAGCTATAGCTTGGTTCTGGTGATACAGTGAGTCCGGGACCCATGTCTGGGCATACCCGGAGCACTTAGGGGGAGAAATGCAAAAACAATAAGGTGATGGATGGAATGCTTGAATTAAACTCAGCCACTGGGAATTCCTCAAGGTTGCTTCCCAATCCATTGCTTTTTTGTCCAACATGCCACCTCAGTTTGGATCCAGGCATATGCAAATTAGTCTTGACCCTTCTCCTCATGGGAACATCCAGCCCAAACTGCCAGGCCAGTCCTTCCTCAACCGGATCATAAGCAACCTATGACCAAATTCACCCTAGTTAGGGCTCCTCAGTCAAGTATGGCCTGATTCTAGTGGCACAGTGAGCCCGGGACCCATGTCTGGGCATACCATCCGCACTTTGGGTGGCAAATGTAAAAACAACAAGGAGTCTGGATGAAATGCTTTAATTAATCTCAGCTACTGCCAATTTCTCGGGGCCACATCCTAATCCATCATATTTATGCCCACAATGCCACCTCAGTTTGGACCCAGCCATATGCAAATCAGTCTTGACCCTGCTTCTCATGGGAACAATCCATCCCGAACTGCCAGGCCAAGTCTCTCCTGAACCGAAAGTGGGTGATTACCCCGAAACTGGTACTAGGATGCTTGTTTCTGGCCCATGGGATAATCTGGCCTGTCAGTTCAGGCTGGACTGTTCCCATGAGGAGCAGGGTCAAGACTGATTTCCATATGGCTGGGTCCAAACTGGAATGGCGTGGCAAGCAAGAAAACTATGGATTTAGGCCCAGATCTCTGACTGCGGGTGAATTTTTGACATTATTCAGCATTCCGTCCATTAATTGCTCTTTTTGCATTTGTCACCACAAGTGGGATGGGTATGCCCAGACGTGGGTCCCATGTTCGCCTTGTCATTGGTTTCAAGCTATCCTGGATGATGAGGGGTGATACCTCAAAACCGGTCCAGGGATGCTTGTTTCTGGTCCAGGGAGGACCTGGCATGGCAGTTCAGGCTGGACTGTTCTGCTGTGGGGCAGGGTCAAGCCTGATTTGCATATGGCTGAACCCCAACTGGAATGGTGTGATGAGCAAAAGAAATGATGGATTTAAGCCCAGAACTCTGTACTGGGGGTGAGTGTTTGACATTGTTCAGCATTCCGTCCATCAATTGTTCTTTTTGCGAAGGTTTTGTGGAGTCCTTTTCATGGAGGGAAGTGGGGCTCTCTCTCAGTATAATCCAGGGTGAAACATTACTGAACATAAAATTAAACTTGGGTAGTATACATCAGATTCAAATTAAAACAATCTCTGACAATTTGCAGATGTACATCAAGTTGCCTGTCCTGTCATTTTCATGTTTAGGATAAAATGTTCGGATGGTTAATTTGAGTGTGCAAACTGCAATCCACTACTATAGTATTGATGTTCAGTGTAGGTCCAGAAGGTCTCAATCTGTGTGACATTTTCAGGATAGTGACTGCCTATGGAAAACAGTATAATTGGTTAATATGTGCATCCTGAGAGTCAACCATGAATGTGGCACTCCTGGACTTACATTGCAACGCCCCATGCTAAAGAATGTTCTAAATATTGTCTCCTAGTTTTTCTATCTTCTTACACATCTCAATAACTTATCCCTGTGGTGTCAGCTACCCTCAATGCAGAATTCTATAAGGTGTATCCAACATAAGGCCAGGATGGCTAGAGATCCATGTCAGCTTTTCAGGATGACCACGTAACTTAAATGAGCATTTAATGGACCTAGATCGAGCTCATTTGCATTGTATTTGACCTGAAATTCTGATAATCATTCAGTCCTCTTTGACCTACGTTGAGCATCTCTTCTAAATGCACTCTCCTGCACCCGCTGCACAGTGTTCATCTAGTGAACACAAGCACACAAATAGCTTGGTAAATAGAGAGATACACTGTGTACCATGCTGTATGCCGAAGGTGAGGATGGCGGATGTGATAAGCTGCTGTCATAGTTCAATGCCACTAAGCAACACTACTGTGCCACTCAATGTTTGCAGACGTGGGTACAATTTTGAAAAATATCTAGATTTTTTTGTCTTGCAACAAGCAAGGTTTGCTTGATGAGTGTTCAGTTCCGTAGAGCATAATTTAAAAATATGACATATGCACCTACCACTTACGATTAAGATATTCATAACAAATAAATCTGCCTTTATAAATGGCTTTCTTGCAACACCCATGAAAATCAAAGCACAGCCCAGACACATTTCACTATCTCATGATGTGAAATATGCTAATTGGTTCCTCAGTTCTCTTCTCCTGCCTTATTCTTCCTCTACTCTTTCAAGGTGTACATTTCTGTGGCTAAAGAGTGAGCTCTGCTGAGTATGAGAAGTGGTGATGGCGGTATACACCTAGGGTGAGGCAGAGGGAAGGTAGAAAGAGGTAGTCAAAGTGAGAGCTAGATGTAACTGGTTGGAAGGGCCAGGTGCTGAGAGGATTGTTGTGAGGGAAAGAGAGAGACAACGTGGCATTTTAAGAGAGTGAGGTAGAGAGGTAGAAAGCAAGGGGTAAAGGTTAGCAAGACAAATGAGCTGTAGAGAGAAAAGAGGTGATTTAGAAAAAATAGATGAGGTAAAGACTGAGATGTGAGGTTGATACAGAGATAGAGATATAGAGGACGAGGTAAAGTAAACACGTGGATGTTAGCCTGACTCACTTCTGGGATGTCACGCCGCAGATTCCTCAGCTGTAAAGTGTATTTGGTGGTCCCCAGCTCAAGGATGATGAGTCTGCAGAGGAAACTGAACAGCGGCGGCTGCCATGGAATAGTACGGGTGGGCAGAAGGGTACCTACCTAGCTGCCAGCCACTGCCTCTCCTCCGTCCTCTTCTGAAAATGCACGGACACACACATGCTCTCAAACTCCCCTAAGCCAATCACGACGCTGCTGTCACCAGCATGGTAGCAGCCTCATGCTTGGTCTGAGCGGCCTGGTTTGGCACTCAGACAGGGAGTGGGAGACTGTGCATGTTCTCCACACGGCTGTGCAATACAGCCGGGTGGAGAAATGCTAAGTACGCATGTCTGTTTGGCCGGCCCAAGAATCCGGCCAAACAGTCATGTGCACTTAAGTGCACCAACCACTCCTCCCCCTTTTGGCTGTGACGACAGCCCAGCCCCTGCCTGCCTCGTCCAGTAAGGTAAACGAAACTGCCTCAGTATGGAAAAATAAAAGGATAATAGGACTGTGTTATTATCATTTTTCTTTTTGCACTGCTCAAATGGCAGTGGGGCGGCCCTCTGCCTTAGCGGAGGAGCCACAGCTCAAACTGAAGCCAATAGGACTTGGCCTCTCTCGATCTGTCTGGGTGCAGTGTTTGGGTTTTGTAGTGCTGCGGCTCTGTGACCGAGGGCGATGCCTAGAGGATCCATATGCCCCCTGCAGCTGCAGATAATGTCACCCTAGAAGAAAGCCAACAACTTTGTGCGATCTTTAGTCTTCCTCAGGTAGGCGCTTCTGTGAGCGTTCTGGTGAAATAGCTCATTGGTTGCGGTTATACTGCAGATATCTATTTGTAACCAGCGGGTTTTGGGTTAATTTGCCAGCAGGGCCAGTTCATCCTAATATCCTTCAGGGGATCAAAAAATGTAATGCCTTTGAGCTGGGAAAAAAACTCGAGCGGTGTGTTCTTCATAAATAATACAATTATTAATGTCCCTTTTCCCTTCTCTGTCAGTATCTGGCTCTTGGGGATCCCCTGTTTCTCAGGGGTCACTTTGCTGAGTGAAAGTGTTAAATTATTGTTGGTTGTGATTAGGGTGCGCACATTTCCTACAGAGTTTACACTTTTGTGGAATGTTTTCTTTGTTCCACACACTGGTCACTCGAGTCAGAGGCAGACTGCCTCGTGTGGCTAGGGACTGAGAGGCAGGTGACTCTAAAGCCTGCGAGGATATGATATTGTAGTTGTATTTGTATAGTGCTTACTACCCCTGACGAGCCCTTGAAGCACTTTTTGGCGAGTAGCACGCAAATCCGGAACCCAAAAAGGATTAGTATAGGGCAAAATGATGATGAAGGGATAGAAGAGGGACTGGTCTAGAAAGTGTTTATTGTGAGATCATAGTAGTAGGAGGAGATTTGGGATGAGTAAAGGAGAGATGGAGGAGGGAACAGTCTCGAGAAATGTATTAGGGAGATCATAATAGTAAAATGAGGTCTCAGATAAGTCTAAGGATGGATACATGAGGGAAGAATTTAGAAAGTGTTGTTTGGGAGCGCTTGGTAGCAAAACAAGGTTTGGGGTGATGCAAGGAGGGATAGAGGAGTGATGTCTAGAAAGTGTTATTATGAAGATCATAGTAGTAAATGAGGTTTGTGATGAGTGAGAGAGTGGAGGTATAGGATATTAGGATATATTGAGAGAGGTATATATTGAAACTTTGGGTAGTGCATTTGAGAGACTCAATTTGTTTTCTTTTTTACAGTAGGAGTAAAGTATTAAATAGATAGATACATAAATACATGGAAGGTATACATGTATAAGGAAGGTAATATATCAAGATTTAAGTTGTATTTAATAAACTCAGACTTTCAAGTGTGGCTGTTCTTTAATCTAATTTATCTGTGTGTTCTTTTCTTTTCTATAATTCAATAGTGAAGTAATTGTAGATCAATAGTTATGATAAAATGTACATAATGTGATAGATAAATAAACAGAGAACCATAAGCATCTGATCAAATAACTTTTATAAAACTATGCAGCAACCTATATATATATGTATGAGCCAGTCTGTGGCAACCAGGCTCTACCGATCCCTTGTGCTGCAGCATTGCAAGGTGACAGAGAGACTGTTCACCAAGCTGGTGCTTCTGCTAGGCTGGTGGAGCTTGGGAAAACTCTACCCTGGGCCAGCCAGCATTCTCCCAGCCGGCAAGATAGCTCAGTGAGTGAGCAGCTGCAGATGACATATGCATAACATTGGTTCAAATCATGGGAGGGCTAACTCAGCTTTTCATCCTTCTGAAGGCTATACATTCAGCAAAGATTGCACTGTTATTCACATCCCTCTCAAACTGGAAAACACTGCGACATACGTGTGCAACTTGCATAATATCGGCTGATATCGTGGGAGGACTAAACTCATCCTTTCATCCTAGTAGGGGGCTATACATTGCGTAAAAATTGCACTGTTAATCACAATGCTCTGAAGTTGCAAAACATGAAATAGCAAACGCTTCTTAAAACTACACATCTAATCATTAAATATAATCTCTTCTTACTAAAACATTCGACAGTGATATGCTGATAAATTCAGAATTGCAAAATGTTTTCTATATTATGTATGTATATATTTTATGCAGCCTTTCCATCACTTTTGGAGTTAATCACTTCGGGCACGTGGGGCGCTCTCGTGTGACAGTCGCTGTTAGGATATTTAGGAAATGTGAAAGGCCTAAGAAAATAATACAAGTGTTCAGTTTTATATTTTAAAATGTTTCTATGATGTCACACTATCCCTTGGTGTTTGATGCACTTCAGAAGCAAAACAAGTTCAAAGAAAAATATGCAGAATAAAAATATCAGCAGATATAACCAGCACGGGGGGGCCTAATAAGAAAGGCGGGGTGGAGTACGGCTACAGTAAAAGTAGAGAAAGCCCATCACTTGGTGCGCCTTAGTGGGGGACTGAAAGATGACCTGCGCATGTGGCTGTCCTCCCTGAATGAGTTCAATGCGTCTCTGTTGTGGCGCACGCCGTGGTGCCGCAGTCGGCAGCTTCCGCTGTTCACTGATGCGCCTGGGAGAGAGTGGTTTGGTGCCATTCTAGGCAGAGAGTGGTGTGCCGCGAAATGGCCTAATGCATGGAAGAAACATGGGCTTACAAAAAACACCACTTGTTTGGAAATGTTTCCAATGGTTTTGTCACTACATCTATGGCCACAAGAAGCTAGCTAATAGGAGGACCACATTCTGGTCGGACAATATGGCTGTGGTGCAGGCCGTTAACTGCCAATCTGGCAATTGCCCTGTCCTGGTGGGGCTTCTGAGGGAACTGGTGAAGGGGTGCCTTTTGAGGAATATAGAATTTTGTGCTAGGCATGTCCAAGGGGTGAAAAATGTGGCTTCTGACGCTCTTTCTCGTTTTCAGTGGGCAAAATTCCAGGTGAATTACCCCCAGGCGATGGAAGAGATGACACCCTTCAAGGCGGAATGGTGGTACATGGTTCAGTGGAGCAAAGGATTATTGGCCTTGGGAGAATTATCATTGGCACCTGGAACACGACCCAGATACCAGGCGTGCTACAGCACGTTTGTGTCAGTGACCCATTCCCTGGGATCAGGAAATGGCCACCACCCTGTCGGAAGACTGCAGCGATTTGTGCTGTGGGCTAAAGACAATGGGAAATCACACACATGGGCTTCGAGACACCTGGCGGCAATCGCCCACTTTACGCAGCTGAAAGGGGAAGCTGATCCAACGGCAGGTTTCCTGGTAAGGGCTGCACTGAAAGGATGGGCTAGGCAAGAAGGAGTGAAGTCACCAGGCCAGAGGGCACCCATTGATATGAGCATGCTGAAGAGGATAATGGGGGCACTCCCTGTCATATGTATTTCACGATACGAGGTGCTGCTATTCTCCACCACATTTTCCCTAGCCTTTTTTGGGGCCTTCAAGACATCCGAACTAGTGCCACAGGCAAATAATGACTCAGCTAATAGGGCACTAAAGTTGGATGACCTTAGAATGGGTCAAAATGTGGCTGAACTGACAGTGAGGCAGTCAAAAGCGGATCAGCTGGGGAAAGGCGTAGTAGTCCGTTTGACCTGGCTCGGAGATTCCGAGTGTTGCCCAATATTACTGCTCGGGGCTTATATGGAGTGTCATCACAAACAACTAGGGTACTTGCTGCTTCTCCAGGACGGCCAGCCTCTTACCCAATTTCAATACAGAAGCATCCTCAGTCGGAGATTACAGAGACGGGGTACCGTGGACAGAGATGGTCAATGCATTCCTTCAGAATTGGGGCTGCCACAACGGCATTTAAGGAGGCTTTGCCTCCTGGGGCGATAAAGAGCATTGGAATGTGGCAGTCAGACAGATACAAGTTGTATTTCTGAACTGGAGTCCATCAAAGGCCGTCGTCGCAACCTCTGCAGTGTCAAAGTACACCATGATTAGTTGGGATCAAAGGGTAGCAAGAAATCCTCCAAAATACTGTATAACCTATGCCTGGTTCTACCCTTGTTTACGCGGTGACTGTCACTGTGCTGAAGCATTGTTTGTGCCTTAAATATTATGTGTCGTAATGTTTACCTTCTTGTTTTATTTAGGACCTAAAACAGTGTGGGGGATGGGTCACTATTTTGTGACTAGAGCGTAACAGTGGGCCAGAGACAGGAGTTGGACCCACGGCCAAAGTAACGTTGAAATGTCCTGGATGGGAAGCCTTGGGATGAGATGGGCTATGCTGGAACCTAAGTTTCGCCAGCTGGTGGGGAAAAAAGGGGTGAAGCCAGACATTCTGATAATCCCTCTGGGGGGGGGATGATCTCATCTCCTGTTGTAGGGGCCCCCACGTGTGCAGGCCATGCGACAGAGTCTGACCAATATGGCTACTCTAATGGGCGGGAGCAAGATTGTTTGTCTGGAGATCATCCCACAAAGGGTGTGGGCGGGAACCAGATCACCTGCAGCCATTGAAATGTCAAAGCGGAGGATTGATATGTCCCTACAGAAATTTACTAAGCAG
Organism: Triturus cristatus; assembly: GCF_964204655.1. Taxonomy (NCBI): domain Eukaryota; kingdom Metazoa; phylum Chordata; class Amphibia; order Caudata; family Salamandridae; genus Triturus; species Triturus cristatus. The sequence goes on along the minus strand of NC_140589.1, from coordinate 236,670,276 downwards.
CATAGATTGGGTTTCATCAGGCATAGCTTGCTCAGTAGACATCTGAGCCGTAATTTTGCACCAGATATGGTACACCTGTCCGATGTGGGTACAGATATTTCCCTGCTGAGCATTGGGGATGCCATGAAAAGGGCGGGCTGTACTTAAAGGAAATGTGAGGGAAGCACAGGTGGGAGGCCTCGGTTATCGCGAAGTGCCGCCCCTGAGGCTTGGCGGAGTTACAGGGCAATCCTAAATCTTTAAACAACTAGAATGCCTCATGGGATGACGCAACGGTGCTCCTTAAGGGACAGTTGAAATCCTGAGCAACTGTGGAAACTGTCCGGGATCTCACTCTGACTTGTCAGGAGCATGATACAGAGTAAAGAGTAGGGTCGCAACCTACTGTAAAGAACGAGCTGTAAAGAATCTAACTGAGTTGGTGTGGAAAACACCATCAGGACAGCTCTAGCTTTCTCAGGATGGGTTTCGGCCGTTCAAGGAACTCATCATCGACACCTGGATCGCCCGTAAGCGAACTCAACCTGTGTAATCAATAAACTTGCGACACAGTTTATCCACAAAAAGTGTCTATGTAATTTATAATGTTGCACGCACTTTATTGTTGTAATTTCAGAGTCCTCACATTCTAAAAAGGCTATGGGTAGCAACGCTAAACCGTGTTCGCATTCTCTTTCAAGAGTCCTCCCTCGGTTGCACCCCTCTACCCCAGACATAGCCTTTGTGTAAACCGATGCTTCTCTCTGAGGCTGGTTCCAAGCAGCAGCACTCACATCAAGAGTACAATGAAATGTGAAATCTCTACACAGCTTTCTTCCTGAACCAGCAATCATGGACAGACAAAGGAGCGTGATAAACTGACCTGACTTCTGATTGTCACCTCTCGTTTTTCTGTCAAATGACACTCTCAGGCTCCCCATGCCTACACATCTCCTCTCTCTCAACACAGTCTACTGTGTCACATGCCCTTGCCTTAATATTTATTATTGCATTTCTGCAAATTGTCTGCATCTCATTTCAAAGATGGCAATAAACTTATGTGTAAGTAATACCCCAACATGGCCTCTAGCTCATTTACTAATCCAACCAACCATCTGCATCAACTCATAAACACCCTACTAATGATCATACATAACTCCTATTAATTTCATTTACTACAAATAAATGTAAGCGAATGCACAGAACAATTTCCAGGAGGCTACGAGAGTAATACCTATATGAGGATGTGGTCTAACGGCTAGGGCGGTCAACCTCAAATCTGGGGAACCGGGTTCGAGTCTCGGTAATGACGCTCAGCATCCTTTGATTCAGGGCAAATCACGTAATCTCCCCGCGCCTAACAAAAATTAATGTGTCCTTGTGTAACGCAACTGGTGCTCATGTAAAGCGCTCTGATACCTGATACCTTCGGGTCATGTTTGCGCTATATAAAACACTGAAACCCCCCAGCCCCCCAAAAAAGACCAACCAAATAACCATCAATAAACTCTAACCATTAACCTTGGGTTCCCAGAGCCACATGCTGCCTAGTGTAAAGCACTTCAATGCCTTTTTCGGGTAGTAAGGGTTACATAAATTCAATTACAATTACAATTTAACTCCTCCTATTTGTTGTGCATGACGTACTTTTGTAATAACATGGTGCTAAGTACTGACCAATCCTTTTGTCTAATCTGTCACGCTTGTCACATTTTACCGTAAGTACATGATGCTGTTTTAATGTAGGCTCGTAATTTCTTGTTTTTTTAATGTATGCACGTTCATAAATTGAATAAATACTGTGGTAAACTAATTGTAGACATATAGCCAAGGCATAATTGGCCTTTTCTTGCTGCATGATTTACTTAACAGCGCCGCATAATTTGTCTCTCTTCTACCGCATATTTCCAGTTGCCCTGCTTATATCTTTGATATTCAAATCTTTGAGAAAGTCGTATACGAAGAGATGAAATATGTGTCGGTAGCTTTGCTTCCATACAAACAAGGAATATATGAGACAAATTAATTGACCTATTATGATTTGTTGGCTATAGATTTGTTCAACATAAACAATTAATTAAAATTTCTGATCAAATATTTGATTTTTTTCTCATACTATGAATGTAAAAGTGCGGTTAAGAATTTTCCTATTATAGCATACTAAACTATTGATGTGCTATCCTTCTTTGCATTGACCTTCCAAGTAACACCCTGGTCAGACACTAATAACACCTGAATCCTTCTTGAAATGGCATTCTCTCCTCCTTCCTTATTGAGCAACACAACAGTGGTCCTGCCAGCATTCTCCTCCTCACTGTACAAGGTGACCAGTTGTCCAATCTGGTTGACCTGCCTGCCAATTTATCAAGCATCTCCTCCCTCTCCTTTCCAAGTGGTGATCATGAGGCATTGCAGCATCGATAGCTTTAAGGATAGTTCTAGCGGTCCATCATTCCTCACCAGCGCCTTTCAGATCCCAGCAGTAGCTCCAATCCAGAAACACATCACTGTAATCTTAAAAGCCTCCCTTTTTAGCCCCAGGTTGGGAGCTTTATTCATGTATTTATCTCAGATATCTTGGTCATGTATCTTGGCCATCAGTTTTGAAATGTTCCCATGTTCAATAACACCATGGTGTGCAAGCACAGACCTCTACTCATCCCTGCTCATACAGTAGTATCGTGTAAACCCTGTGGCACCGCTTTAGAGCTGTAAACGATCAGCACAAATAACTTGTAATTTGTTCATGTAACTCGTCTTACTTAGGATGATTGGCTTCTATTTCAAATGAATGCTTCAGTCATGTGGCTAACATGTTTGTGTGTTGTCATTACATCCTAGTGCTTCCATGTACCCTACTCTACTCTCACCATGTTTCTCAGCACAGACCAGAAAGAAAGAGATTCAGCAACTGCATACCGTGAGTCCACTCCTATGTCCTTATGGCCTGTGTGCATTGCCCGGGGGTTTATGCAATATGCTGTAACTTGGAGACAATAATTACTGTATTTACTCCTGGTGTTTACTTTCTTATGAGAGGCACGTTCTGACGTCAGAACACACCTGTTAAAGAAAATTGTATACCTACTCATTTGTAATTGTAAGTGCATTTATATAGCGCGTGCTACCCCTGACAAGGCGTCAAAGACCTTTTTCGGTGAGTAGCGTGCTATTCCGGAACCCAAAAAGGATTTGTCGTGAATTAGTATAGGGAGATATGAAATTAATTTGAGCCGTGGACATGTTAGTTTGTTATTTGGGTTGAAAAAGGATAGTGAATGAATTATTACAAGTGAGTAGTGATATCATTGCGCTCTCGCTGTGCTTGTTGTGGACTTTTCTTCTAATCACCTCGCAACCTCACCCACCATGAAAGGAGAGGGGCCTGGTGCATCTTATAGTTGCAGTGGCAGCTATCCATCTAATCCTACAAAGCACTGGCAATGGCAAGGCCAGCTGGCTTCCTGCCCGTGCTACCGTCTTCTTCTGCTTCATTCCCACTTAAAGAAAGTTGGGGAACATTGTAGGCCATCAGAGTTGGGGCATTCTATGTTAGTCTTCAGAAGGTCCTGCCTGTTTAGCCATACCACCCCGCTGACAAGCACACACTACCACTACTTTAAAAAACTTACCGCTTCCCCTTTTCAAATCCCCTCCTATCATTCTATCCCTGTTACAAACTCTACTAAACACAGACGAAATCAAGAGCACAAACATAACTACTAATGCACAAGAAATAAAATTATACTAAACTACTAACTACTAATCTCGGGTTCTGAAGTAGCGTGTTGCTCACCAAAAAAGCGCTTTATTGTCTCATCAGAGGTCGTAAGTGATATATAAATACATTTACAATTTACGTGGACAGGACATCTTTAGCTAGCCCAATGCCCTGATTTAATGCTGCCTCCCTGAGTGCAATTTACTGCTCCGCACTCCACTGAAAGCTGGAGATGGACCATGTATAAAAAGCAACATGGAAATTTGAAGGGTGTGTGACTACTACATCCACGTCTGCTGTTTGACTTTTTTTAAGGAATAAATTACAAGTCACAAAATCCGATGAGAAAACAGACCTGGATGCCTTACTCACGCCTTATCTGGGGAACTAGTGAGTTGCCTTGGGAGAGGTGATGGAGAAGTAGAAACACACTTATTAAGGTAAAAACACACCCAAGCGGCACATGAAAAAGTGTATCACACGTCACCTTTGAGTTCAGTGCCCTCATATAGGCCCACGGCCTGTTGACTTGTGCCTTTTGAGGGTCACAAAACTCCTTCATCACAATATCCTTATAGTATACAGATTATTATACGTTATTCCTTATTTTATTGACTGTCAAATGGTAAATACTTGGCTGTGTACCCATGATTAAATCAGGTTTAAACTCCTTCACTCTAGAAAAGAATATATTTTTTAAATATCCATCAAAGAGTTCTTTAATACTTTCTATTAAGAACCTATGTTGGAGTAGTGCAAAACTGTTGCCCCAGAAGCTTATGTCCTGCTGTTTAATCACGTCTATAAAATGAGGAGAAATATGTCCTGTTTCCAGATCTCATGGTTTAGCAAATCTTGTGCTTCTGTGAAATTCAAATGCTGTCAATTGCTCTTGACACCGCCTCATAACATAGGTACAAAGCGAAACAGAATTACTGAGATAGTTCTTATCATCATAAGGTAGAGGAGGCTGAAAGTGAGCCGAGGTTAATGCGGGTTTATCAAGTGTCCCAAAATGTAACAGTGAAGTGTGCTCTTTACTAGTCTGGCCTCATGTTCTGAATTCCTTGTCCATTTTGTGCTCTGCTGCTTCTGTTCCGTGACATTTGGGGGTATTTCCTCATTATCATTGCTTTATGAAAGAACGCATCAAAAGGTCAGGGGGACGTGCCTTACGTGGATCGTTGTTGTACCTATCTCGTAATGCTGTAGGCCCTTACTAAGAGTTTGCTCAGAATAGATCAGAAGGGACATATGGCACCAGTGGCGTAACACAAAATGATGGGGCCCCCAGCAAAATGTAATGAGTGGCCAACTCATGTCCCAGATCGCAAAGATATTCATTGGTCTTGGGCTCAATAGGGTCCCCCTGGAGGGTTGCCCCCCCACTTTGCGGCAGGTGGCCTGTTTGGGAAAGCAGACTGACTTTCCAGAGCGTTTACCCATTTCTTAGTCCATGCCACTCCACACATTCTGCAAGGCATGAAATGGCATGGCTTTGGAAGGTGAGGGGACCCCCCTCCAAAGCAGAACAATAAATGAACTGCCTAAACAAGACATAGAGCTCAAACCTTGATTGTCCTATCATCACTGAAAGAAATTATAATAAATGAGGAGGGAGAGGAAAACTTCCCAGAACAAGGACCTACAACTGAGCCTGATTCCGTCCTGCCCAGTGAACCTCCAAGCTAAAAACCAGAGGCAGCAATCAGTTGCTAAACACCATTTTAGGAACATGAGAGGAAAAAGGAGAAACCACTCCAAACCCTTCATTAAGAATTGAACAAGAATACCAACGTAAAATACCTAAAGTTAACAGCAGGAGGGTGGAAACCTTGAGTCTGAGGCTCTGAATCTGGCTGTACCACCATCACATTTACACAGAAAACCTGCACCAATTAATTTGTTTTAAAAACACCGCAGTCAGGGATGGAGGTCTCTGCATGGTAAAGTATAGCGTAAATGTAAACAAAACTATTTAACTAAAAAATAAATATAAAAATATTTTATGTTAAATATTAATGTACATTCATTTGATATATTTACTTTAAATGTAGACCAAATAGGAAAAATGCTACATTACTACCAAACTAATTTTGAATTAAACTTTAGTGAATGGCAATGTAATAAATTTAAATAAAATTAATTTATTTTCTGAAGTTTAAATACTAAAAATAAATTCCCACATGGAGAAAAACATTTGTAATGTACATTAATAGTTATCCACTGTGATGTATGGAAATAATTAAAACGAATGTAATTATGTTTAATACAATTTAATGTTACATTATATTTATTATGAAAAAAGGTGATTACATATTTTATAATTAAACAATAAACAGTATATATTATTCTTACATATTTTTCAGCATTAATTTATAATTATTTATATTTTTAACTATTTCAAATAATCTGATTTTATTTAATATTATTTCCTATTGGGCTTTATTTTAAATCCCCACCTCCATTATTTTCAATGGCAGGGTGTTGCAGTACCAGTGATTGGCCATGTAACTTACAAAAGTCTAAGTTATAACAAAAGTGTAAGTTACATGTGTAAGTTACCACAAAATTGTAAGTTATTACAAAAATGCAGTTTGTGAAAAGCACTTTGTTGTACGTTTTGTAGTACCACTGCAGGACTACAAAACTTACTACAAAGTGCTGTTTTTGAATCAGGGTATAGATGCTTTCCCTTTTTGTAGGACTTTTAATATTACGAAAAATCACACATTCTGTAACCTATTACATTTAAAAAGTTGAAAAACGTGAAAATCTATGTAGCAAAGTTAAGCTAAAGATACATTTTAGGATAGTAGAGCAGAACTCATCACATTTAAACAGTGTATGTATATGTGATATTTTATACCATGGACCTCATCAAAAGGCAGCAACTGTACACAATCAAAAACAAGCATAAAATCAACAAGGGGTTGGAGAAGTAGCTGGTTTATGGACTGTTAATGCTTTGTGACTTAGTGTTCGTTAAAGCGGTAAGACTTGGACTCTTCCCTAAATTGGAGCTGCATTGTGGCTGTCCTGGTAGAAAGGGGAATGTTGTTCCAGGTCATGGTTTGTGGTTTTGATTTCAGTACAGAAAACTCAAAACAATCTAACATTGAATACAGAAAATCTTGTTAGTGTACATTGAATTACATCTGATATAATAATGTGCTTGCCTCTAGGAATGACTATGGAAGTACTTGGTACTTTAATTGGGGCAGCACTCCAAGGACAGATTGTTGCAAGTGCTCACACTTCTGATCATTGCATCTTAAATAACATGACTTGGAATATGACTGAAAATGGCACAGACCTGCACAAGGAGCCGAATGACAGTGGATTTCTACAGTCACCAGCCTTTCAAGCTCACGCAGTAAGTATCTATAGCTGTGTCCCCCAGTGGCTGGCATGTCTGTGTGCATTGGTAATACAGTATAGAGAAGCAACAGAGCACTGTGCATTGCAGTAGGGTATAAAGGACTAAACCCTAAGTGAAAGAATCAGTTAGCATTTATGCATAATAGTGAGTGATGGAGAAAATTGAGAGTTAAGTTATTCGGCATAGGTTTGGAGGGACCAAGAGGGATATTTTCTAAGGTTGATAAGGTGCACCTCCATGAGGTGGGTTTTTCACTTCTTTCTGAACTATAGAAGTGATAGTCAAGCCTGTTTTTAGGGTGACGATTTTTAATCAGTTCTTATAAGGAGATGCCATTACTTCTGGTTTGCTCATATTTACATTTCTAGAGTTCAAGGCAGGTGATGTTTTGATTCTTTTCTTTGGCCATTTGCAGTGGTTAGTTTTACTCATATATTGCTTGTTCTTAGTATATTATGGCTTTAGGGTAGTTCTAGCTAGGTCACCAGGGCAAGGTATACTACCAGAATACCAAGTTTTAAATATTGTTCTACAAAAACATCATAGCCAGAATATCGCCTACAAAACTCTAACTCTTGTAAAAGTAAGTATATATATATATAGGTAAGTATAGATTTACTATACTTACTTGACATACATGTATCTTGACAATATATACAGTACACAGGCAGATGCACAAAGTGTAGTATGCAATTTGTTACCATTGTTGAGTGAGAGATGGGCCATGACTCATGAGAGGTGAAGCATCGAGTAGGTCTTGAGGCCCCTGAAAAGGGCTAGGAACTGAAGCAAAGTCAGGTAAGACACCTTAAAGTTGCCATGGGCTAAAAGGGAGATGGAGCTACCTGACATGGAGTCATATTAAATAAAGTCCCAACTGCAGTGCAATGACTAGATGACAACAGTTACTGGGAGAACAGTCTACAGCAGGGGACAAAGGAGAATGTCCTCATAATGGGTAGGTATGAAGTAGGACACTTTCCATATGCGATTAGACAGATGTGCAAAGCATGGGACATAGTGGTGAAAGTCTTTATGAAACCTCCCCCATTTGTGGTCCGGTTGCATTTGTGGAGTATCTATCCCTTTAATCAGATGAATTACATTACAATGGGGAACAGCCATTACAACGCGTGTTTTACCGCGCGTTGCTATTACATCGCATGCGTTACAACGCATGCGATGTTACAACGCGTGGTAAAACCACACATACCATTACATCGCATGCGCTTTTACAACGCATGCGATGTAATGTGGCGGCTATCCAAGTCGTTGTGAGGAAACTGAGGCTGTTTCCTCACAACGACGTGGACCTCTGACGACGCAGGAAGCAGGAACCGGGAGCAGAGACGGCGATGCTGGACCCACGAGGAAAGAGGTAAGGCTGATTGTGCTTAGGGTGGGGGTAGTGGTTTAGGGTAGGGTCGTGTAGTGTAGTGTAGGGGTGGGAGTAGTGTGGGTAGTGTAGTAGTGTTTTAGGGTTTAGGGTAGTGTAGGGGTGGCAGTAGTGTGGGTAGTGTTGTAGTGTTTTAGGATAGTGTAAGGGTGGGAGTAGTGTAGGTAGTGTTGTAGTGTAGTAGTGTTTTAGGGTTTAGGGTAGTGTAGGGGTGGTAGTAGGTTGGCTAGTGTAGTGTAGGGGTGGGAGTAGTGTGGGTAGTGTAGTAGTGTTTTAGGGTTTAGGGTAGTGTAGGGGTGGGAGTAGTGTGGGTAGTGTTGTAGTGTAGTAGTGTTTTAGGGTTTAGGGTAGTGTAGGGGTGGGAGTAGTGTGGGTAGTGTTGTAGTGTAAGGGTGGGAGTAGTGTGGTTAGTTTTGTAGTGTAGTATTGGTTTAGGGTAGTGTAGGGGTGGGAGTAGTGTGGGTAGTGTAGTAGTGTTTTAGGGTTAGGGGTAGTGTAGGGGTGGGAGTAGTGTGTTGTGTAGGGGTAGGGTTGTCACTTACCTTGCATACTTTTACCACGAGTATAGCTTTACCACGCATGCCTTTGCGTTGTAATGGCATGCGTGGTAAAGGCATACTCGTGGTAAAAGTATGCGATGTAATGACATGCACTGTCATTGACATCGCGTAGTAATACCCGCGTTGTAATGGCACGCGTGGTATTAGTATGCGTTGTATCGTCATACATCCCATTACAATAGCATGTTGGATGGAGGACGGGTGCGAGGTTTTTGGAGATCTATACCCTGGGGCACAGGCTTGTTTGTGGCTGCAGAGGCACAAGATACTTTGGGAATTAGAACAGGACAGTCCTTACAATATGCATGCACAGGCTGAATTTTGCGGACAATTCCTGACACTACGGAGCCTACTCAGACAATGGCTATGATGCTAACACTAGTACAGAGCAGAAGATTATCAGCTAATATCTATTGAGCCCTTAGGATAGACAAAGAGGGAAGCACTGTAACGACTTGGGAAAAGTGGGTCACAGACTGCAACAAGCCGCATATAAACTGGGCATTAGACAAATCATGCCAGTGGGTTAAAAATAAATCCAGCAATATATGTTTCAAGTTGGTTCAGTTTATCATCATATCACCTACTTGGCATCACTCACATTAAGTAAGATTTACCCTGAGTGCTCCCCCTTCATCCCGCAATGTTGAGGAGAAAGAATGGACTTCCTGCACATGATGTTGCGATGACCCTTCGTTGAGACAGAAAAGTCACACGCATGGTAATGGACGTGCATCCCTGCCATAAGTGCTCCAACTGCACCAACCGTACGGATGTCTGGATCCCTAATGCAGATTTGTATTGTCATGATTGAACACAGAACATGTATGTGCACAATGACATTGGCCTGTCCCACGGATTGTGTTCTTTTTAGACCAGCAGGAGTGCCCAAAGCACTACTCTCATAGTGGTGAAAGGCTACTGACTTTACCAGGAGTTAAGCAGAACAAGCGCATTGGTGGAGGCATACCATGTAGTGATAGGTAAGATTGCACAAATCGTTTTTACCTGAGTCAGTGGAGTGCGGCCTAGGGACTCACTTATTTTAAAGTTCTGTTGCTGTGTGCATAACTCACCCTTGGCCTACATCCGGCTGGTGTGTGGTGCTGAGCAGTGAATTTGTGGTACCCATGTGCTGGGTGTAGGTGTGCCTGTGAGTGGTACAGTACATAAATGTGTAGTGCTGTGCAGTGCTTATATACTATATGCATATATCAGGCGTATGTGTGCCTATGAGTGGTATAGTACATAAAGGATGTAGTGCTGTGCAGTACATGTATGCTATATGCATGTACTGGGTGTGTGAGTGCCTGCCAAGGGCACAATACATAAAGGGAGTAATGATCTGCAGTGCGTATATGCAATATGCATGTGTTGAGTGTATGTTTGCCTGAACAGGGTACAATACATGGAAGATGCTGTGTTCCATTTTGGGAGACCCATGGCTGAATGGAGAAACATGAAGAGAGGACGTTGAAGAATCCCCCCAGACAGATTTGTGTATTCCTGTAAGCTGGGTGGGACACACTGGGGAAAGGAAGAGCCAGACTCTTTAGTAAACTTCAAAGGGTGCTCTTTGATTCAGAGACAGAGGTCACTGCCAAGAAGAAGGTGAAGGTCAGAAGTCAAGCAGTCAGTCGGGCTGTGCGAGGAGGAGAAGCTCTGCAAGAGTTCTGCCTATGACCAGGACTGGGGGCTAAGGCCTGCTGTTCTCCCAGCTAGGTGAGTGAACATCACCCAGGGAATCCAATACCACCTTCCCTGGAGCCTGCTTGCCAAGACCAGTGCACCCTCTGAGAAAGAGGAGAGCTTTGGAGGGAGTGAGGCCTGTGGGGGTATCCCAGCAAGTGGATCCCCATAGTGAGGTGTGAGGAGACAGCTGATGCACCAATTGGGTCATTTCCCCTGTGCAGTGAAAAGTCAGCGATGAAGATTGCTGCTGTATCCATTTGGCAAAAACCCATATGCGGTATCAATTCAGCGACCCCGTATGCCATGTGGGGCCGCTATGAAGATTGTTGCTGTGCCGATTGGGCTGTAGCCCGTTGTTAGAAGGGCGACCTCCGGGGAGTCAGATGGTGACGGGCTGACCACCTCGAGAGGCACCGTTCCGTAAGGAAGCAGCCGAGCGCCGCTGAGAAGCCTCTTGGGCGAGGTCCTTCTCCTAGGATCGTACAGCCAAGTAATCCCCTCCCACCACAAAGGGACACAACCAGGGTATCGATGCTCACAAGTCGTTTATCAGATTTGAGGGTAGGTCTCCGTGGCAATATTTACAGGCGGATCAAGGGATCCAAAAGAGTCTCAGGGTTTGGTCAGGAACGGGGGGTAGCGGGACAGTCTCAGTATCAGCGCTGGGCGTCGTCCGCCGGGTTCGAGGGGTCGCTTCGGTGAGGTCGAGCCGCGACGAGGTCAGCAGGGCTCCGGTGGTTGCTTCAGTGAGGTCGAGCCGCGACGAGGTCAGCAGGGCTCCGATGTTCCGTGAGGATCTTCTTCTCAGCAAGGGGGAGCCGCGACGCAGTCAGCAGGGCTCGAGTTTCTCGGTTACAGGCAATGAGTATCTCTCCGTAGGGTCAGCAGCGATCCGATCAGCAGGGCTCTGGACTCCAGGATACAACTACTGTCCTGGTTGTGGGTTGCCCCAGATATATGGCTGGAGCCCTTTGATGTCCGGACCCTCGCGCCGGGGGGGGCCGGAGGGGCCGGGATGAGAGAGTCCAGACACCCAGCCCATCGCCCAGGGAGGCCGGGGGGCGTTCGGACCCAGGCGTCGGGGGCCGGCGGGAGGCCCCATCGAAACTCCCCTCCTCCGGGATCTGTGGAGTGGCCACTCGACCCCCTTGGGTCGGGTCTTGGCGCCTTGATGTTGGGGCTTCGCAGGGACCGAGGCCCGGGCGGGCTGCGTCGCGAAGGCTGGTGCGGGTAGCGGGGTACAAGCTCGGGGGGCCCCGAAGGGTTGGGGTTGCCCCCGTTTGGTCTGGTAGGAGGGTTCGGGACCACGCCACAAGGCCGGGTCCAACACCCGTGTGCGGTAATAAGTCAGTGACCCCCTATGCCAGGAGGGGCCACCGTGAAGAGTACTGCTGTGCTAATCGGGCTGGCACCCATGCGCAGAGAAGGAACAGTGACCCCATATGCCAGAGGGGGCAACCAAGACCAAACAAGATGTGTGGTCTAGTTGAGACCATCAACGGAGGAACAAGACCGCTGGGGGTGACCTTAGCAGTCCTGACAGGTGACAGAGGACCAGTATCAGGATCATTGCACCCATTCTCAAGGAGGGAGAACTTGTGGATCCAGCAACTGCAGCTTCAGCTCCTACAGAAGGGGAGCGCTCATAGGCACTGGTTGGTTGGATCTTGCTGGCGTGGGTAAGACTGATTACAGGCCAGATGGCCCTAGAGGAACTTGCTGGATCACTGTGCTGCATGAGTGGCATGGGAGACGGAGTTGGGACATGAGCTGACAGACAAGCAGTGGGAGTACTGCTGCGCACAAACTGGGCGCATCTCGGCAAGTAGCCGCTTACGCATTATTCATTATAAATTTTTGCATCGTATATACTATACACCAGCAAAAATGCATAGGTTCAAATTAAGGGACAATGATCAGTGTGATAGATGTGGTAGTGTACGGGTGGACTTCAAGCATAGGAATGCAGCGACATTAATCAATACTGGCAACAAATTTTCATTGCACTCACACAAATGACATTGTCGCTGATACCGGCATCCCCACTGCTGGCTCTTCTAGGGCATACTGAACATATAGCCGCTGGTTGTAGGAAATACCTGGCACTAGGACTATTCCTAGCGAAACGAAGAGTTGCCTGCATGGGGAAGGGGAAGGACCCCTAAATTCAAGGATTGGATCTGAGATCTGGTATTCTGGCAGGAACAATCCTTGACATATGCAGAATTACTCCCACTGTCATCACACCCTAAAGATATTTGGGATCCACTAAAGTATTACTTAATAACACAGCTGCTGACTGATAAATAGATACCCAACATCAAGAAGAGATAGGCTTTACGCAAATAGGAAGGATAAGGATTGGAGATGGAGCTGAATCCGGTTCAACGAGACGGCATGCACCCCAATAGGAGATGGTTCTATTTGCATTTACTAGTGAAGTACCTATGCTAATGGGCACCCATGCAAAAGATACTTGTCTTTATTCATAGATGGAGAAAATGTACAATACAAGATTTAAATGCTAGAATCAAGTAGGCAAGAGATATGTATTTACTAGACTGTGTACACAATGCGCAACACATGGAAAGATGAGATGTGTAAGAAGGCATGGGCATTGAAAATGCATGTATGATATACGAGTCAATAGTGTACTGTTATTGTACTGTTGATTGTGTATTTGCTAAATGCTAATAAAAAGAATTTAAAATAAAAACAAAAAAAAGATTTCCTGCAAGAAAAATGGACCATCTTGATGTAGTCCCTTGTGAACCCAACAAAGCGCTTTGAACTGAATGCGTGCCCCAATGGGAAGCCATTGTAGTTCTCTAATGGAGTTGGAAACAGAGCAGAATTTTGGTAGATTCAGCAGAACTCTCGACGCCACGCTTTAAAGAGTCTGAAGTTTATTGAGAAGACATACTTGGCTCTGTTGACATTGCAAAGCTTATGGCTATGTGTAAATCAAGAACATTGAGACACTATGCAAGCATAAATGTACATGGAATGGGAAATGTCAGAATTATTAAATAAGTACGCTGTATTTGTAGCCTTGTTATTTCCCAATATTTGAGGCAGTGTCCCGTCTTTACCAAGACAATGGGTTTATTGGATACAATCGGACATTTATGCAAAGTGAGAGGAGTAAACATTAAGTGTATTCAACATGGTCTTCTGTTATTGTTTAGAAAGCTGTGTACATGATGGCTGCCGGCATCATCGGGGGTATGTACCTTGTGTGCACGGCAGTTTTCTTCATTGGCGTGAGAGAGAAGGAAGGTAAGACATGATTCCATTAGAGGTGATTGGTGAGTACTTGCTGTTGGCCAACATTTCTCAACTTCATTTATTATTTTGTTTCCTAGACCCTTATGCCAAACGCCCTGGGAAAGTGATTTCATTTTTTAAAGGCTTCAGACTCTCCATGACCAACAGGCCATACCTGAGCCTTACAGCTTCGTTTCTCTTCATCTCAGCTGCGGTACAGGTAATGTGCTATCTCTCCAGACAAAGTTTAGGTCTAGCTTAATAATGCAGCTGTCTGCATAACCTGCTGTTACAGTTCTTCAAATAATACATAGAGTGTGATTTGCTTCTGCCCTGAGAACTATTTCTCTCCCACTTCATGCTATTGGATGTTTTGTATATCATTCCACCGCCCATGAAGTAAGTGCTTGAAATGAGTACACGATCGACTAGTTTACAGCTTAAAGGTGAACTGAATTATCACACATCAAAGGCCAGATATACTAAGATTTAATTTGCGGAAAGCAGTTGCTAAATGTGAGCTGACTTTTTGCAAATTTACCTATGTACTAATAGGGCGGTTCACAAAGAAACGGCTTGCAGGGGGTTTCAGAATGACTTGCCTAATTAATATTCATTAAGCAGGCAGGGGTGTGGAATTCCTATAGCCCAACACCCAGGACATATTGCTTGGGGTCAAGGACAGCAGGTTTGAATGTTTATTTTGTCCTTAGGACAAGTAGGTCCAACCTCCTGCAGCACAAACCCTTTGGCTGCCAGTTTACAGTACCACATCATGGATCATGAAAGGCGTTTTCTGCTATTAAAGTAATATTTTTGTCCATTTGTTCATGCCGTTCAAACTTGTATTTATGGTTCATTAATGCAAAGGCCTTTATTATTAGGATGAGGGCTCTAAGAAAATGTAAGCTTGGATTGCACTGCTGACAGTGGCTTCAGTATACAAATGTGCACCCGTTTGCAAAGTTCAACAATATGAGGCTACGTATAATGTTATGTTATGTTATGTTACTGCGATTTATATAGCTCCCAGAATGCTCTCTGATTAGATGCAAATATTTGAATAAGCTTGAAAGCCCTTTGTTTTAAAGCACACTTTAGTAAAATGTGTAGCTACATGCCAGTATTTCCAATAAATATTCATTAGGGAAAATCACTGTAACCAGTTTCCACACGATTATAGAAAACCTGAAAATAAACAAGCATTGGCAAAGCCAATTGGTCTGACCTCAGTGGTCAACCTTTTGGTTTTGTCAATGCGCATCTTGTTTTGACATAGTTTCTGTAAAACTTTATTGTTGTGGGAGCTGCCGGGTCCTCGCTATTATAACAAACATTGGCAGAAAGCAAAAATATTGTTGGTCTCAAAAGCACACATTGCTACAGTAGTTCCTGGCACTAAACAAATCTTTGAGTGCCGATATGCTTCATGTGAAAGTGCAGAATACTGTCACAGTGAAGCCAGCTGATAGAGTAAGAGACACACTTTTAATTAAAACAGAAGATCTTGATTAACACCAGATCTAATTAGACGCCCAATTCTTAAAGAAAGTTTTAAAGGTGCATCTATGGTATATGCCCTTGCATTAATGCAGATTTACAACTTTCATTATTTCACAAGAATTTAAAGAAGTAGGCCAGGAAATCGTACACCTAGAAGATATTTGTGAACTCCATTTTGGCACGAGGAAATATGAATGTGTAGATTTGCTCATGCGAAAATCTGTTGAGCGTTTACAAGTTCACTTTCCCTCCAACCACTTGTTTTCAACATTGGAAGAAGTTTTACTTCTGCCCTTGCCAAGGAGTACATTTCCAACCTTTCTCAGTATGGGAACCGAGTAGAGAAGAGATGGTGAAAATCCATAAAACGTTAGTACAGTGAAAAAAATAAATACTTTATTTGATTTAAAAAAAAAAAATGTAATCATAAAAGCAGAACATACACACCACACATATACAAAAAAAGATGATAAAAATGGGCAAGAATTATATTAAAGTTCAAATTTTTAAAAAATATATAGCGGCAGAACGTTAATGATGTGACAAAGAAATAAGTGTTAGAGACTAAGATGGGAGCCCGGGGTTATAAGGAAACCCAGAGAACGTAAACATTTAATTAAAACAGTCATCAAATAGCAGTGTTGATAAAAATCATCGAAGTCACATACCCTGAAATTGCAGGTGTTGAGAGCACAGGAGAGACCAGAATGAAGTCTTGTAGGTCTACAGTTTTGTTTTAGACACCTGTGACTCTATTTAGAATTGTTACCGGGCTGCAATTTGCTGATTAAATTTACGATATACATGATAAACAAAATAGTAAAACTTATGTTTAAAACTGTATTCTCTGGGTTCAAGGCCGCAATAATTGCCTGCCTGCAGGACCGAGCTCCCAGTCTATTTCATTCTGGCCTCAATTTTAGTCTACGCTGAGTCAGGAGAGCGGGGCAGTGGCATGTAACATGCTCCATAGATTCCACCGAGGCCCCACAACCCCTACACTGTGTGCCAATATCAAACCACAGCAAAGACTCAAGGGAACCGGCTTCCGCCCGCCTTAGCTTATGACACAGATTTAAGTAGGCACTTATGCTGGAAATTTCATAATTTTGGAGGCCCAGTTCTAATCTGTGCAGCGGAGGCAGATTTCGGCATGCGAAAAACACTTTTATAGATCTTAGTCACGTGTTGATTTAATGTTGTGCTGATTTTACCCCTGAAAATTTCAAGACCATATGACAACGTGAGGCCGACTTTAGCTTTCATAACTTCCATCGTTGGGGCCAAACTCGGACCCATCAGTTTTTTTGAGAGTTTTGAAAAGTTCAATCGGAGAGCTGTGGCTTTCAATGAAATGTCACTACGATGCTTGGCGAAGGTGCCCCTAGAGTCAAAGTTAACCCCCAAGTATTTATAGGATTTTCCTACGACAAGACTGGAATTGTTGTATGACCAGTCACCACCTCCATAACGTTTTCTACCGAATATAACCACTTGTGTTTTCTTTAAGTTAACCTCTAGGTTATTTTTAACGGTATAACTATGTAGTTTGTTTAACAATCGTTGCAGCCCTACTCAGGTGAGGCTAAAGAGGACAAGATCATCAGCATACAGAAGGTTACTTAACTGCACCCTGCCGATCTTGGGGGGATGACTATTTGTCTCGTCCAGATCAGCTGAGAGGTCGGCAATAAACAGGTTGAAAAGCAATGGGGCTAGCACACACCCCTGTTTCACTCCTCGTGTTGTTAAAATGTTTCGAGACAGATGTGTGCCAGTGCCAAGCTTAACTTGAATCCAGGTGCTGGAATATAGTTGAATAATAGCCTCCAGTAGTTTGACCGGGATTCCCCATTTCATTAACTTTCCCCAAAGTGCCTCCCTAGGGACCCGGTCAAAGGCAGCTTTAAAATCAACAAAACAACAAAAAGCAGCTTTGATGAAATAAGCGATTTGTCGATAAGCACTGATAATGCCAATAAATTAGACAAAGTACCTGAATTTACAGTAAAGCCCGTTTGGTTTTTTGGAATCAAGCCTTTTTGGTTCGCCCAGGCACTCCATTCTTCAAGTAAAATGCTCGCGAAGAACTTTGCCTCATTGTCCAGTAAGGCTATCAACCTATGGTTGTTAGGGGACGAATGGGCGCCGGACTTATATATTGGGTGAATTACTGCCCCTCGCCATGAGTCTGGTATAGTTTAACAGCTCAGCACAGATCTAAAGAGGGTTGATAATTGTTGTGCCCAATAGGGAACATTTGCTTTGAACAGGGCCTGTGGCAGGCCATTTGGGCCTGGTGCTCCATCCGCTCTCGCTTTTGATAATATTTTGTCCAGCCTTGCTTGAGTAACGGAAATCAACTCACATTGGGGCTGCGTCAGCTCTTGGGGATTATCCTGGTTCTCCAAAGACCCATCTTTAGACGTAAAGGAGGTGTTTGTTACTAAAAAGTCTGCACCTTCATTGGCCTTAAAGTGGTCGGACAGAAATGTAACCCATTCTGCCTCAGCTATGTTTGCACTCCCCTGTCTGGTTGTTCCGTTGAGTTGTTTGTTCAGTAATGCCCAAATTTTCTTGAATTACGGTTTTTGCTTTCCCAAGAAGTTTACCCCAAAATTGATCAAGATGAAGTCGTTTGTCTTGTTTAGATGCCTGTCTATAGTTTTTCTGAGCAATTTTATAGTTGATCAAACAGTCATTGGATTCTGGATGCCTCCTGGTTGCCCGCAAAGCGGTGTTTCTGATCTTTTTTAATTTCATGGTTTGACTTGATATAAAAAACTGGGAGCTACAAGTAGTCGTATGAGAATGCGAATGCGATGGAAAAAGGTTTAACAGATGATGGCAAAAATATGACCAATCAGTGATATGAGAAACTGTGGGGTGGAGGCCTCCTAATGTGAAAGACAAACATTCCTTCTTGATGTTGATACTAATTTCATAGTTCCATCTTAAGTGTTTCACATTTTCTGAATGGACTCCTTTATGAGTTAATGGGGCGGTATTGTGGTGAACTGAGTTAATGTTAATGGTGACAACTTGTGGTCGATGGTCGCTCTCTGGTCGCGCTTTGATACTGTAGTTTTCCAAGTGAGAAAACATGGCTATGTTACAAATGGTGTAATCTAAAAATTAAAACTTTCGTCCATTTGTCCATGACCAATTTGGAGGGGTATCCAGCGTGAACCTGCCGTTCATTACAATGAAACCTGCACTAAGGAGTTGCAACACACAGAATTCCCCCAAAGCACAATATGAATAATTTGAAGGTTTGGACTGGAGTTTCAATGCTGACAGAGACAATGAAGGGAGATCTTCCAGATCCGACGGGTCTCCCTGAAACAAGTTGGTATTAAAGTCCCCGGTAAGCAGACAGTCGGCGTCGGGAAAACCCACAGCCAGGTTGCTCAAAATATTAAGGAGGCGATTTAGGTGAAGTCGTTTGGTCCGGGCGCTTGGATTGATGTAAACATTAAGCAACAATAGAGGTCGCTGTTGTCTCCACGAGCTAACTTTAACTCCAAGCAGCCAATCCTCGTCGATGTTTAATAGCTCTGTTGGGCCCTTTAGGCTGCATGAGATGTAAATAGACAATCCTCCTTTGGGGCGACCATAGTTGCTGACTCTGACAGCTGGTTTCCAAAATTCAATAAATCCATCAATAGGACAACTACAAGTGGCCCATGTTTCCTGAACCGCAATTAGATCATGGCTAAGAATAAAGTTTCGGGTCTCTAGTGAGGACATTTTAAGGTGAAGGCCACTAATGTTCCATGAACACAGGGAGAGGCACGGCTCCGGCTGATGTTTTATACAATTTATAGGGTGAGGCTGGGGGATGTTAGCTTTTACAGCCTCCAAAGGATTAAGTTCTAACAAGTTTTTTCCAAATGGTCAGGCTGAGTTTTTACACGACAAGGCTGCTGGTAACCACCCCCAGTCTTGAGTTTCATTGCAATTCGGGAGCACGGACCATGGATTTCCTATTGGGGATGCGACTCCTACAGCATTTTTTAAAATTGAATATGGTTTACTTCTATCACTGGTCAGGGTCCGACACAGGTGTTATAATGTTACTCACTGTGTTTGCTCATGTATTTCTATGACATCTGTGGGTTCTAGAAGGGTGACAGCTGCTCTGACTTCATGTGGAATTGTGGAGGAGTGGAGCCAGAGGCAGTTGGGTGGATGAGCTGTATTGAACCTCTGTTCTGAAAATAAATACTATGAAGGAACTACTTCTCTTCCATGTCTTCATTGAGAAAATGTACTTTTTAACACTGGCGACGACTGGGATCTGAAACAGCTCAACTCCAAGAAAGGACAATTTTTTTTTTTTTCTTATAATTCTACAAAGAAAGGACTTAACATCTACCATTTTCTACAAGGAAAAGTTAACCTCATCTCTTCTCATCTCATCTAGGCGAAAAGAACTTTCTGCGCATTCTTCAGTGAGTAGTAAGACTGTTCCTTAACATTTATGGCTCCTTTCTGTCTTAAATGTCCTGTAAATAACTGCTAAGTGCTCCCTAATTAACTGGGTGGATGATTGAAGAAACGTTTTTGTTTTAGTCCAAACGTTAATGGATCCAGCCTGTTAACTGCGCTTTCATCGAATTTGTGAATTTTTCTTCGTGTTTTTTTTTTCTCTCTTCTCATCCCCTCGCTAAGCATAGCGTCAAAGCCCTCCAATAGCCTCTATAACGTTGCATTTTCCGTATTTTTCTACATTTTATGCACATGTACAGTTGGTGGCTTACTTTTGAATCTGTCCCCGAGGTTTTGCTCGCGCTGCGAGACTCGCGCTGTGGCACCTCTATGCTCGTTGTCAAGGGAGCATTGTTTGAGCGTCTCTGCTTTCGCCATCTTCTGTGACACGCTCTTCTGTTACGTCGGGAAGTTCACACGCCTCCCAATGCGACGTAACCAACGCGACGTAATGGATCTTCAGGAAGTTTATTTTGGTTGCTGAGCAACGAAGCTCAGACGCGAGCGATCCGCAACTCTTCGGCGGAGTTTGGTTGCTGAGCAACGAAGCAACACAGGAAGCGTTCTACTACTCTTCAGCAAGACGACTGGCGAGAATACATTACGGTTCATTTCATACTGATTTCCCACGCTGATGTGCACAGCTTTGTGCTCACAGCTTCTTTGTGGTTGTCGATCCACAACTCCTCGGCAGAGTGACTCTCAAGGATATATTCCATGTTATTTATTGCTGGTTACTACGCTGATGTGCACAGCTTTGTGCTCACAGTTTCTTCCTTGTTTTCCACATGCAATATTCACACTGATGCGCACAGTTTGTACAATTTTAAGTCTTAAGGAGACCTGTTCATTCTTTCTACGTTCTGCACGCTGATGTGCACAGCTTCATGTATCTTTTAAGACACGTTTTTTTTTTCTTTTTCAACGCTGATGTACACAGTATAGTGCTCTCAACTTCGTTGCTGGTTTTGTCCTCTGGTCTTTATTGAAGTTGATGTGTAAGCAAATATGGGTTTTACAGTATTTGTGTTAGACATACACAATATTTACAAGTAGTTTTTTTTTTACAACACACAACCCGTTTACGTACATATCATTGTTTTGTCTTCTCTTTCCACTTTATTTTGCATTGGTTTTTTTTCTCGTCCTTGCAAGGTCAGCTCAAGGGTAGTCATGCAAAACGTCACTGCTGCTCCGTTTTTTTTGCAGACACCTGGTGATCCTCCAATAAAATGGTCAAAGTGGAAAAAAGTTTTCGAGCGATATGCTCGGGTTTGTGGTACCTCCCTTAGCATTGAAAGGAAAACAGCCTTGCTTATGCACTGTCTTGGGTCTGAGGGCCAAGATGTTTTTGACCACCTTCCATGTGTCCCTACTAGTGCAGCTGCTGGCCTCAATGAGTTTGAAATCTGCATGTATAAGTTGGACTCTCACTATTTACCCAAAGTCAGTACTATACTAGAACGCTACCATTTTGGGAAACGAATGCAGAAGGAAGGGGAAAGCATTGAAAATTATGTCACAGATTTGAGAAGGTTAGCTTCAACCTGTAAGTTTGATACGCTTATTGAGGAAAGAATTAGGGATCAGTTTATGTTGGGCTGTGTGTCTGAAAAAGTGCGTGATGAGTTATGGTTGAAAGATGAGCCGACCCTTGATGAAGTTCTTGTTGTGGCTAAGAGAATTGAACATTCAGTAGAATGTTTAAAGGAAATCAAAAAAGATCTTAACAAAGATGTTTCAGTTGTTAGTACGGAGATGAGTTCTGTTCCTGATACTAAATTGAAAGATACTAAGACAAAGTTTCAAACCAAAGGTAAACAATTACAGAAACCTCGCATACAGTTTGATAGAGGGAATAAATGTTACCGCTGTAACAATACTGGCCACTGGGCGAATGATAAATCATGCCCTGCACTAAACGCTGTTTGTAGTTATTGCAAGAAAAGAGGACATTTTGTTGTAGCTTGTAAGATCAAATCTTCCAAGCAAAGTGTCCATGAAGTAAACTATGAAAGTTCTTGTGATCAACATGATTTTGAATGTGGCCAAATTGTTGTTCAGATAGGGGGTGAGGGACCCTTGGATTATATTCTGGTGGAAGGTAAAAGAACAAAAGTCTTATTTGATTCTGGCGCAAAGATCACAATTGTTTCTTCAAAATTTTTTGATGATTATTTACGTCAGAATGTGAACTTACTAAAGGCAGATATATACCCTACTGCATATGGTGGAGAACCCATTGATTTAAGGGGGTATTTCATTGGGTTGATAGAGTATGAAGGTCGTTACACTTCTGGGAAGGTGTACGTTTCTAGAAAGGGTGATAGCATCATCAGTTGGTGGCATCAGAAAGATTTGGAGGTTATGTTAGATCCAAATAGCACTCCTTCTATAATCCTTAAAGAGAGAAAAGTAGTGGAATCTGTAGGTCATACTTCTTCTTTACAGTCTCAACTTATGGAAGAGTTCCCGCGTGTTTTTGGTAATCAGCTTGGGTGTTTGAAAGGGTATAGCCACAAGATAAAATTAGTCCCGGGTTCCATTCCGGTATCTAGCAAGGTACGCAATGTGCCATTTAGTGTCAAGGATGAGATGTTGAAGGAATTAGAAAAGCTGAAGTCACAGGGTATCATTGAGGAAGTGGAAGGCACTTCTTGGTTGGCTCCGGTTGTGGCCGCGAGGAAATCTGATGGCTCTCTAAGATTATGTGTGGACCTCAGACAACTCAATAAGTGTGTACTTGTGGATAAATACCCGTTACCTAACATTTCTGAACTTCTAAGTATGGTGCATGGGGCCAAAGTCTTCAGCACAATTGATTTAACGTCCGCTTACCATCAGATCATGCTCGATCAATCTTCCAGGGATCTGACTGCGTTTGTGACACCTTTTGGAACATTTAGATTTGTGAGACTCCCGTTTGGACTAGTATCTGCTGCTTCTGTTTTTCAGAGGGTTATGGAAAAGATTCTAGTTGGCATACCTGGGGTCTGTGTTTATCAGGACGATATTTTAGTGTATGGGTGTGATGAATCAGAACATGGTTCGAGAGTTCGTTCTGTGCTGAATGGTCTCTCTGATCACAATCTTACCATCAAGTGTGAGAAGTGTAAATTTGGTCTGGACAGGATTGATTATTTGGGTCACACGATTACTGCGGATGGTGTTACTCCTAAAGCTGAACTTGTTAATACCATCAGAGACCTAACTCCACCGTCGTCAAAGGAAGAGCTCATGCGTTTTCTAGGTATGGCGGAGTATTATAATAAGTTCATTAAGAATTTTGCAGAAGTCACTTATAATATGAGGAATTTGCTTAAGAAAGGCGTCAAATTCTTGTGGGATCAGTCGTGTGATAATGAATTTGTTGAATTGAAGGGCAAATTACAAGCTGCTCCTAAACTTAGGAATTTTGATCCAGCTAAGTGTTCTATTATTTCTACGGACGCAAGTCTCAAAGGGTTGGGTGCTGTTTTGTATCAAGGGGGTACCAATCCTGACAATACCATAATGTTTGTTTCTAGAAGTTTGAAAGGAGCGGAATCTAGGTACTCGGTGATTGAGAGAGAGGCGCTTGCTGTGTATTGGGCCATTAAGAAGTTTAAAAAGTTTCTTTGGGGCAATTCGTTTGTGGTAAGGACAGACCATAAACCCCTATGTGAGGTGTTGACTAGTAAAGGGATTCACTCTATTTCACCAAGGATATCTAAGTGGATTGTTGGCTTACAGGGTTTTGACTTTACTGTGAAGTATGTTCCTGGCTCAGAAAATTTTGTTGCTGACACACTCTCGAGGCTAGTTCCTTTTAACCCCTCTGATGGTCAAGATGATCCAAATTTTGGTCGACCTCATGATTTTGTGTGTGGAATTGACTATAAAGTCATTTCTCAGAGTCAGTGGTCTGCTGCTTGTCGTGAGGATCAAACATTTCAGGATATATTTGATCTTATTCGTGTTGGGTGGCAGTACAAGGAACAAGGGGGGCCATTGGTGAAAGACTTTTGGTCAGTGAGAGATCAGTTGTCTGATTGCCAAGGGATATTATGGAGAGGTCATAGACTTGTTCCCCCTGTGTCATTAAGGAAGGAGTTATTAGATCTAGCTCATGAGGCACACCTGGGTATTTCTAAAACTAAGGAAAGGATACGGTCTACCTATTGGTGGCCTGGGATGGATACTCAAATTGAAAGGTTGGTTAGGGAATGTGTTCAGTGCTCACTCAGTGAGAAATCTTTAAAGATCAGAACTCAACCGATGGTGAAGAGATCACGTCCGAGTGGTCCGTGGAAGGACATTGCTCTGGATATTTTGGGTCCTGTACATGGGGATGGTTCTGATACCTTTGTCATTGTGGTGATGGATTTATTTTCAAGGTGGCCAGAGATTTCTTTTGTAAAGAATATTAACACCAAAACTGTAATTGACTTTTTGAAAGGCATAATTTCTAGAGAGGGTATACCTGAATCTCTTTTGACTGATAATGGAGTGCAACTGGTGTCCAAAGAGATGGAGGATTTTCTTACTAATTGTGGTATTGTCCACAAGAAAGCTGCTCTTTATCATCCTGAATCCAATGGGACTGTTGAGAGATTTAACAGGGTAATAAAGGATACAATTTCATTAGCTAAGCAAAATTGTCTTAACTGGAGAGAGGAAGTTTCTAAGAGAGTTTGTGTATTTCGTTTTGCACCACATTCTACTACTGGTAAGTCTCCTTTCCTTTTATTCCGTGGTAGGCAACCTGATACATTTTTAGAACCTCCATGGGTGAACAAATTTCTGGTAGACAAAGGTGTGACTCCTGATTTAAGCTCTTGGAAGAGCAAGGAGGATCACATTTGTCTAAAAAGCAAAGAGAATTTTGATATGAGACATGCGGTTAAGCCCACTAAGGTGAAGGTTGGTGATTTTGTAAGAATCAAGAAACCTGGCTTTGGTGATTCTGGTTCTAAATTTTCGAAACCTTTTAAAGTGGTCAAGATTCTTGGCAATGCAATCAGGACCTCTGATCATAAGGTTTGGAACCTCAGCAGGGTTGCGGTGTGTGGTGATTCTACTCATGGGGTTGTTCCATGTGACAATACTGGTAGAAAAGGTTTTGTGGATGGTCCTAACAGGCCTAAGAGAGTTATTCGTGAACCTTCATATTTGAAGGACTATGTTACTTGATTGCTATGTCATTACTCTTATGTTTAGGTAGTTTTTTTTTTATTTGAGGGACCCACGGGTCTTTTACCTAATATGTTTTAACTTTTACATTCATGTAACCCTTTGGTACTTTAAAGGGATATGTTATTTAACTTTTGTTTTACTTATGTTTTTTTAAGTTTTGTTGTGTTAGTTGACGGAGGGAGATGTGTTATAATGTTACTCACTGTGTTTGCTCATGTATTTCTATGACATCTGTGGGTTCTAGAAGGGTGACAGCTGCTCTGACTTCATGTGGAATTGTGGAGGAGTGGAGCCAGAGGCAGTTGGGTGGATGAGCTGTATTGAACCTCTGTTCTGAAAATAAATACTATGAAGGAACTACTTCTCTTCCATGTCTTCATTGAGAAAATGTACTTTTTAACAACAGGCTTATCTGAGTGGCCGACTGCTTGGCTAATGCAGTGGGGATAGATTTTGATTCCCCAGGACCGGAAAATATCTTTACAGGCTAGAAGTACTCGAGTCCAAGTAGGAGATTTAAATGTCACCAGGGTAGCTTCGGAGGGTTGCGACCCTCTTGGCGGAAGGAATTCTATATATTCAATGTCTTCTGAAGTCAATTTGTCAAGGCCCAGAACTCCTTTTGATAGTTTGATAATATTTGCTCTATTGAGGACATCATGTTGACCTTTTGATTTATATTCAGGGACAAGGAGGATTTTAGAACACTGTGAATCGCTGGCAGTAGTTGATTGACAGTGACCCTTGTCGTTTAAAATATTTTTCTCAATTAAAGGATCGGGTGCTATTCCAGAGTGGGACAAAGAGTCATCCCGAGGCCCTTCCGATGTTATCAAGGAGTCCTTGGGTAGCATTGGAGTACTTTTGAAGGATACTTTTGGTGGGCAACCTCCAGTACTAAATGGAACAGTTTGAGTGCGAAAGTAGAGAGTGGGTTGGGTAATTGTTTCAGATTGCGGGTTTATGTTTGCTGCTTGTATTTGGGCAGTTGCTTGATCCGTACCATTTGAGAGCTCTTTTGGTTTATCAACGGCCGCAAGTTCATGAAGATTTGACACAGAGCTTCTTCGGCCGGAAAGGGAGTTAGTTTGAACCTGGAGCTGTGCCAGAGTGGATTGCTGAACATTTGGCGTTGAAAGAGCTATTGTAGTCAACTGGTCCTGCTTTGTTAGAGTAGGATTCAAAACTCATTTATTATCCAAGTTCTTGAACAATGGAAACAATTTGGGAGGTACCTCCACAGGTTTTGTTATTAATTTATTTCTTTGTTTGCGTTGACGTTTTTTCTCTCTCTTACTAAGAGGATGGGACGATTGAGAGATAATCTTAGGATGAGGCGAGGCCGAGGTGAGTGATTTAGGGTCCAGGTCTGCCTTGGGGGGATCGACCGCTTTAGTTGAGCAACTCACAGTTTGGGGACTCAGCAACAATGGTGGTGTCTGCTTGACCGGCATTGTCAACCCTTGGACTGTGTGGTGCAATTTAAGTGCTTCAGGGGGTTTTACCTCTTTGTCTTCTAAAATACCGTCAGCCCTTAATATCGATGACTTATCGTTTGTTTTGATGGGGTCTATACCCTGTTCTTGTACCCGAATTTGATTCTTGCTGGCACTGCCTCTTGATAGTTGTTTAACTTCATCTAGAACACAGGTTAAAAAGGCTGGAAGTGCTGAAAGGCTGTCAATGATGGGTGAACAACAACAGACTGACTGGACCAAATTTGAAGATGACTGAGCCCTTATTATTAAATTGTTTAAATTCTCTAACTTATTGTCAATGCCTGCTGTAAACAAGGCTAAGGTATTCAAAAGGTCAACCTGCAAGTCCAATTTGTCAGAATGGTAATTTAATGCTGTAACTGTGGATTGAAAAGTTTGCAGCAATTGTGGCCAGATGATTGACATAGATGTCGGGGGGCGGCCTGAAAGTCAGATTCTAATTTCAGATCAGAAGATTTATCTGAGTCTTTAAGAAAGAAAGATAGGTCCAATAACGACTGATCGTTTGGGTCTGTTTTAGCAGATCCTTGTTCGGGTTTTGTAGAAGCTGTGGCTGTGGCTGCAACTGTAGCTGTAAGTGCTACTGAGGATGCTGCTATGTTTAAAGGCGTTTGCAGTTGTAGCGGTGCAGCGTTCTCCTTTGGAGGCCTTTCCCGTTGGATTGCGGTAGAGCTAGATAGCCTGAAACTTGACGGTTGATTATTTTGTGCAAGCCAAGGGCTTCAACACAATTGTTGTGGAGGCTTGGACGTCAAAATGTCTGACTGATGTAAAACAGCATTAGGTTTTGATTCAGTTGTATCAGGCGATATATGATTTTTTAAAACAAGGGACATACAGCTTTCCTGTGGGGAAAGTGGTTGACAAAAAAAGGACTGCTGGGTGACCGAAAGGATTGCCGTAGGAGGCGTTGGGGTCATTTTCAAGCGTCCTCTGGTGACCTGGCACTAGGATTGGTGCTGGGGGTGATCAATGACGATGTGATTTTGCTGGTTAATGGTGTGTGGACGGTTACCTCTGTTATTTGTTGAAAGTTGCCAGCCTTGGGCTCCTCCGTTGTTTGAGAAGAGTTAGGGGGCTTGAGTGGTCGCGGTGTTTTTTTTTAAAATTCCAAGATCGAAATAGGTTGGATGGTCTTGTGGCATGACGAAGAATTAAGGACTCTGTTACCGACCGAGTCTTGACCAAGAGGGGAGGGATTCGACAAAGCAGATGGGGGCGTAGTCATAGACTGATTAAGAGTTCGCACAGCGGCTCCATCTGCCGCTAATGCCAGCTGTTTTATTTTTTTTTGTTTCGGTGAGTAGAGCACCTTCCTTGTTCTCCCGGATCTCATCACTCCGCTTGGTGTGACTACGTCGCCCAGGACAGGCCGGAACTGCTTCTGTTAGTTCTACTATAGATTCACAGGAGTTGTAGCTGCGAGCACTACTTCTTGGACATCCCCCCTTTCATCCACCGCCCTCCTACTCCCTGCCCACGGTAACCTGCCTTATGGCCCCTGTGGCCCCTATACCCCAGCCACCCCAGTTAATACAAAAACGGGGCTAAGGTGGTATGTGAAGTGTATATAAGGGTCCCACAAGGGGCAAGCAAGGTCAGGACGAGGTGTGGGCAGGGTTGTTGGTTGGACGACGGACCAGGGGGGAGCGAAACCAGAGAGAATAAGCCCAGAGCAAGACTGGGGCAACATGGCGCAGAGGTGGAGCAACCAGGGCTGGAGCCAACCAAGCCTAGGCGAGTGGGTAAGGCGAGGAGGTCTGGTGACTCATGGCTGTGCAGGACAGTGCGCGATAGTGGCCACACACTATCCACTATCCACTGGCCTGGGCACGGTGATAAAAACGTTCAAAAGGGAGGGGGCTACGGGCTAACTCTAAACCAAGGAGATGCTAGTAGGTGACGGCTGGCATCTTGGGGGCTGCAGGGGCTAAACCTACAAGAAGAAGCTGAAAGTCAGAGACTTACTTTCTTAGTGAGCCTCACCAGCTCCCACTGACTCCTGCCACGGAAATCCGAAGGAAAGGACGTGGGACCCCCAACAGCGTTATCCCAGCGCCATCACCGCCTCCATACCAACTCCAGGCAGAGCTTTATTTTTCCGCCTGCCACACGGCCGCAGCGGCCAGCTGCCACCAACGCCGCCTCCAACGCGTCACCCGAACCTGCCTGCCGCCAGAGGCTCCGCCCCCTCGCATCTCACACCGTGCACCACGCACAGCTCCCGTCTTCGTCTCTGAGGCTCGATTCTCGCGTCAGTTCGCGTGCCTCGGTTTGCACAGATTCAAAAGTGCATTACAACCCTGGAACTATTGCTTATCGCTACCTCCAGTCCCAGTATGCAGATCCGCGCAAAGGTGACAAAATAAGGGAATTGCTAGAAGTCAGACTTTGAGCCTTGGCATAATTGGAGACGCTATTATCAGAGCTTCTATATAATGAGATTGCCACCATAATTTGTCCCCGCATTACATGGCACCAAATGGACAAGCAGATTTTGTTACAGGACAAGTAAATTTAAGAAGCACCCTGCCCCATGGACAAGTAGATATTTTATTAAATTCCACACCCCTGAGCAGGGTGCAATTTGCAACCAGCTGTAATTAGCCGCAGTCATAGGGATAGTCCCTGTGATTGCATTGTAAAGTGGAATTTATTTTTAAAGCAGCCCGTGTTCCTTAGAAAATAAAGGTTTTCTGTTTTGGAAAATTTTAGTAGGAGCAGGCAGTGGTACCCTTAGCCACAATCTACTCCCCTTTCAGATGCAACCCCAATTTGCAAAGGAGAAGGTATCCAAAGGGACCACTTCACCATTTTGAATCAGTTACCACCCCAACTTGGGAGTTGGTAATTGATTAATGGTTTCTGTATGGAATTGTGGTCACAATCCATAGATCTACACCATACTGACTCGACTCGCAATTTGTAAGGAACGCTCCTTCCCAATTGCAATTGAGTATGAGTTGTAAATGCCTTTTTGCAATTCAGAAAAACTTTTCCAAACTGCAAAAATGAGGCACATACATAAGAAAAATAGATTTTGCTAGATGGAAATCCTCGAAACCCTCATGCGCGCTGGCCTGGAGGCCCTCCCTGTGGATGTGGGACAAGGCAGAGAGTGTCGCATTGCATAAGGAAGACACGTTAGGCCTTCGCAGAATCCCCAGAGCAGCAAACTGGGATGCCATTCTGCCCAACCTACAGAATAAGCGGCAAACAGACACAGACTCCCTAGATCCCACAAACATTACAAGACAGGGGTCGGGAGAGCTCATTAATCTTATGTACAACTGGTGGGGAGCAGTGGTTGGGTTCAGGGCCGGGTGTGCACCTCCCATTATAGATT
Source organism: Triturus cristatus (assembly GCF_964204655.1). NCBI lineage: Eukaryota > Metazoa > Chordata > Amphibia > Caudata > Salamandridae > Triturus > Triturus cristatus. Next base: position 236,640,265 of record NC_140589.1, on the reverse strand, counting down.
TAGCACTTGATAACAGCTGGATTGGGGTCGCAATTTACACAGGCACCTTTTATGCTCGGAGTCCAAGGCCACATTAGTTTGGCTCAATTTTTTACCTGTATTTTTTACTTTGTCCCATTCATTATCTCCCGCCTCCCACAACTAAAACATCGACCTCGAATTAATACACTGCTAACAACACGCGGGGAGGGTCCTAGACATGACAACTACCCGTTGATTGCGATGTATTACTGGCTAGGACACAAATGATACATCAAGCCCATATAGCACTGTGTGCTTATCGCTGTCAATATGTTGGAAACCGATATGTGAAATTGCAGCTGTTCATCATATGTGCGTGAATAGTATACCAGGAACTGTAAAGCCTATGCTGTAATTGTTTAATCCTGTTAATGAAAATAAAAACTTATAAAAAAAAATAAGAAAAAGAGTTGTTGCTATCTCAAGCAATGTTATTTTGCAAATTGCATGGTTTTGGACTTTTCAAAATTACTTAGTTCATATGATCCAAATTCTTTATCTCGTAGATCTATGTAAAATGAAATATATATATATATATATATTTTTTCTCACTGCAGAAGATTTTTTTTAATGTGTTAGTCGGGATGCATAATGTAAGCTGCATCTATTGGTTTTCCCAATGCTTCTTATTGTCAGACTGAAAGACGCTGCTCACGGCTGTATTGTAAACTCTCACTGATTTGTAGCTTGACTTAGATAATAGTCAACCTAAACTTATACCGACATAAGAATAAAACAATATACAAATCTGTCGACAGGATTCGATCTCTAACTAAGTCCTCTAAGTGAAAAGCAGATTTGAAGAAAGCAACCCACATGACTGCATAAGAAGCAAACAACCTTCAAAACATGTTTTCTACACTGTTATGTTTGTTCAAATTACAAGGTGACAAACGTACAACATTAGTGGTCTCCGACTGCCCAAAAAATGCCATGAAAATATTGATGATGAATCTTTGGCCACCAAACTCAACCGAAAATTGGTTGATTAGAGAATGTGTTAGCATATAAAATGTGTTATATATCTGACATCTGTTCCTCTGACCATCATATCACCCTGTCTCCATGGGTGGTCTATGTAAACTTGACTCTAGCCATGGCCTGGGCTAGGCCGCTCCCATTCAGACATGTGTCCAAAGCACCACCCGGCCCAGAAGGAAGAAGTTCTTGAGTACCGTTGGACTCTGCTGTCACACTTCAAAATGGTCAACAACACTTTGTAAGGGCCACCATCCGGACAGGTTTGGTGAAACCAGAGACGCTGGGGCATGTGTTCTACAACTGGTCATGTAAATAAACCTTGACAGAGACAGACCAAAGTTAGACAAACATATTCTACTTGGCTGTTTCATTGCGTTATTGTTATTTTGTTTTTCATTTGGTGTTAGCATGCTTGATTTTCAGTTCTCCACTCCTCATCATTTGATGTTAATTATGTTATCTATGTTTCATGTACGTTACTATTCATTAATACCATTGTTGTTGTTGCTTATATTGTTGATTGCATGATATTGGTTATCTTGACTTTCATCTGTTTTACTTCACATGTTTTACTCACCTAGGATGTACATAAAGGGCTCATTATGTGAGCTTTCTTCCATTGAGTAGCATCTGACTGTCTTTAAAAAAATGAAAGAATTTTTTTTAGCAGCCTTGATATCACTTTTAGTATTGTCAGTCAGGACCAACTGATCACAGGAAGCAGCTAGTATTAGAGGTAATACGCACGTGTACATTCCAGGCTTTAACAGGTAATAAATATTGCATTTTACACTCTTGTCTCCTGATGATTATGTCTAATGATAACATTTAGGTCCTCATTAAGAGTTAGCCTAACTTGGGTGTGGAGATACTTACTGGGAAAGTTGGGATCCCTGATGGAGTGGCTAGCAAGCAATGGATGAGCACGTGCCTTGGTGGATATCTCCATCGCCACCTCATCCGACCCGTTGTGCACCAGGTCCTGCCTGCCGATTGTCTCGGGCCGACCAGGACTGGGGGATGCAGAACAGTTGGCTTGTGGTGCCCCTACATGGGCTCGGCTTTTCCTCAGAGCATCTAGGATCCTACCTGTGGCGCAGGCAAGATGGCGGCATGATGCAGGGCCACAACTGGTGCTGCACTTCTCCTCAGGGAGCGGCTTATTAAGGTGAATGGGCTGTGTCGGCTGTCTGTGCCAGAAGCAGCGGGGACTGGAGAGAGTCCCGGAACATCTTGCGACTCTGTGTGGCCGATCGGGCTGTGAGGAGAGGTGCCAGGCCGAGGTCATATTGCATTAAAGTCCTACAGAGGGCAAGAGAGTGCCCTGGATGGCCTGGCTAGTTCGTCCTGCAATGTGACAGATGGATGTCTTTGCACCTCTACTGCTGAGTTGTATCTAAGGCGGACTGCCCAGGGCGAGTGTGGGTAACTCCAGCCTGCCTGGCTTGGGTTTACATTACCTCCCAGAGGTTTGGAGGGTCTCCATTGATGACTGGGTCATGTCTGAGTGATGCAGCTGCCTGAAGGGGCTGACAAGTTCCCCCCTTCACAGTCCCTGACTGTGGAAGAACCAGGAGTGGTAATCTCCAGCCCCCCTCCCATCTAGACACTACTTAGGTTCTCAAACTGGTGGGTGTCAACTAGAAACTTGTAAGACAAGGTGCACGGATTATCCACAGACTGCCCTCTGGAGTCATTTCCCCCAAGTGGATGTTGTGGACCTGCTTAGCTGCATGATGGTCCCCATCGGTAAAGGGACATAGACTAAACCATAGCTATGGGGTGGCTGAAGCACTGCGAGGAGTGGGTGGGTGACCCTGAGTGACGTTGTGTGCTTGGAGGGCACAGAGGGGGGGCGTATTATTTCTTGGTGGGCCCAACGGCTGTGCTTACCTCAGCAAGCTCTGCCCTAAGTTGCCATGGTATTGTTGGAGTGCAGACCACCCAGAGCGGCTGCACAATCGGAACAATGGTACGACCCAATAGTGAGAAGGGTCGCGGCACTGACAAATCGGTGGAGGTGCTTGTTGAAGGAACCACAAATATCAAAGGAACTCTGAGATCTGTTGAAGTGACCCTGGAGGGTTATTCTGAAAAGTTTGACACCATCTGCAAATGATTCTCGACACTAAATATATACTTGAAAACAAGATAGATGCAGTGGCCATAGATGTGGACCTGCTCCGGGCTGATCATCGAAAACTGGCAGAAAGAGTAACGCAGAATGAATTTGGACTCACCTTGGTTCAACCTGCAGTACAGGAACTATAGAAGAAGATCAAAGAACTGTCCAGTGCAATTGATACATTGCAAGGTCGGGCATAAGATGCAGTGGGGAGCTCATGCAGAAAGAATGTGTACCTGATTGAGATCCCTGAATTTATAGATTGTGCTTCTTCAGAGGTATTTTTGGAGTAATGGTTGCTGGTGTTTGATGGCAACCCTCCTAAATGTTTTCAGGTGGAGTGGGCACATAGGGTGGCGACTCACTCACAGGCACCAGGTGCGCCACCGTACCTGACAGCATGCGTCTGTTGAACTTTAGAGACCGGGATGCCATTCTCCACCGTGCTTGGCAGCACAGACCTGAGATAATCCCCTGAGTCATATATTTCTTGACTATATTTTGGAGGTGCAGCTATGCAGACCTGCCTTCCTCGATGCAAAGCAGGCTCTTACATGGAGGGATGTGAGATTATGCCCTTCGCTAAACTATGAGTGATAATGGATGGTTCAACATATTTCTTCACCTCACCGGCAAATACATCTGTGGCTATCCAGAAGGTCAGCCAAACCGAAGTGGTACAGAGGTGGTAATGACTGTGTCACAGAATGAGAGCCAGGGCGGTGTCAGGCAGCCATCCATCCCCTCAACAGGCAGCGCAGGAGAGGGCGAAGCTACTGATAGATGTAGATTTTTAAGTATAGAGATCAGGATGGACAGGTGTTGGACTCTGAACACGTTCCTGAGGAGGACAAAGAGGACTCAGATGGCCTCTCAATGTCAGAGATCATGGGATCTTGCCCTGAGCTCACCTCTATGGGAGTGGACCAGATGATGTGAATATGTTGGAGTGACCTGAACTTAGGGCACAGAACTAGTCAGGGAAAACATTGTAATCTGTATTGTTTGATATATGGGACTCTAGGGTGGTACGGGGAAAACTATTTATGTTGCTGTGGTAAATGGCTATATGCTGCACACTTCACTGTTTGACTGACTGGTAGAGTATTCAGTTGTATGTTTAGTTGGGGCTTGGGGTGGCGAGGTAGCTCCCGAATCCTCTGCCGATTGGGTGGGAAACTGCACCCTCAGTGCAGAGATTCATGAAAGTACCTTGGTTGTTTGGAGTTATGTGTGAACATTTAGGCAGACACAATACATGCTGATTGAAATAGGCCCCCCGGAGGGGCAACTTCCTGCACAGATGGCTTCACGAGGTATTTGGATGTCTCAGATGTGGACAATCATTATATTAGACAAATAGGTGCTCTAGTGTGGCTCGCCTCTATGGTTCTGCATAACACTACCATTTATTTATTTGGAAAGTTTTGTATAGAACGAACATGACCCTAGAGGGTATCAGGGTGCTTTACAGAGGAATTTGACACATATGAGGGGGGGGGCAATCGTGGCAAAATCATAGCAAAAGACAAAAAAGAAAACAATAGTTACGTGACGACATTATAGTCAAGAAAATAGCAATAGTTACATACCGACTTAATGGTGTGCACAAAAAATAGTCAGTAGGCAAAGGCGAGAGAGTAGATGTGGTGATTCAGGCCCCCACTTAACTTCAGGATAGGCAAGTGTTCACCAGTAGCGCTTTCATTTCCATTTTGAAGGACAGTGTTGATGGAATCAGTCTCATTTCCGTTGGAAGGGAGTTCCATATTCTTGGGGCGATTCCTGAGAAGGAGCAGTTGCAGGTTTTTGTTTTTTTGAATTTCTTTGATTTAAGTAGGAGTGTGCTGGAGCTCCTGGAGGTACGGGCGCCACCCGACAGCTCAAGTTTTTTTGCAAGAGAGAGAGGCGTGTTGCAGTGAAGGGCCTTGTGGGTCATGCAGGCAAAGTTTAGGTGTATCCTTGCTTCGAAAGGTAGCCAGTTGAGAGTTTTCAGATCCAAGGAGATGTGGTTGTACTTTTTGGAGCCTGTGATGAGCCTCGTGGATGCATTCAATGAAGCTCTGAGGGGGGCCAATCTGTATTTAGGCAGACCGCAGAGTGTTGCACTGCCATATTCCAGACGCGAGATGACTAAAGCTTGTACTGTGGACTTGAGGTCATCAGGGGGAGGTTTTAGTTTCCTTAGGATGCTCAGTTTGAAGTTCGCTCCTTTGGTAGAGGCATTAATGTGATCCTGCATGCTCAAGTTCCTATCCAGCACTATACCCAGGGATTTCGTAGAGTCAATGATGTGTGGTGTGCAGTTGAGAGCAGACAGATTTTTTATGTATTCCTCAATGATGAGTGCTTGCTTGGGCAGGGAAATAAGGTGGAATTCCGTTTTGAGGGTGTTTAGTTTGAGATGGTTGAGGGTAAGCCAGTTAAGGGTTTTGTGTAAGGTTCTGTTGAGTGACTTGATATCGTCAGGCGAGAAGATTTTCATGTACAGCTGGGTGTCGTCTGCATGCATGTGGTATTGGATGTTAGATGCTTTGAGGATTTCGGTGAGGGGTTCAATAAATAGGTTAAAAAGTGTGGGTGAGAGCGAGGAGCCTTGGGGGACCCCCAGGGTGTACGGAATGGGATGGGAGAAGGATTGTTGTATTTTAGGACTCTGCACACCAGTGCTTAATTTGTAAAATATTAAGTGCCAGGGCACTGACCAGGAGGCCACTGCAGCTTGCACCTACCATCGCACTTGTCAACGCAGCCAAAACAACTACTAACCATCAGTCTCGCATTTAAATGCGACAGTTCAGATTATTCCAGGTCCCCAAAGCTAAAGGAATGGCTGGGGAGGTAGGAGTTAGCAGTTTTAATGTATATTGCATTCCTAAACAACCCTTGTTTTGCTCATCTCTAAATTAGATGAACAGCGCCACCATGTGGTAGACTGTTCTAAGGATGGTGTTGATAATTAGGTGCCGGTGCCGAGCACCGGAAACCAATTAAGTGCCTGTGCTGAGCACCTGAAAGCACCGACTCAAATTAAGCACTGGTGCACACTGCTTCACTGGACCTCATCTCCCAGGGTGCCCTTCGCAGCAGAGGGAGGAGGATTTTGCCGCCATCGCGCTTAAAAGCGCTCTGCAACAGCGCGCCGCGGGACGCGCTCACCTGGTCACTCAGCTTCAATGGACCTCATCTCCCAGGGTGCCATTCGCAGCAGAGGGAGGAGGAATTTGCCGCCATCGCGCTTAAAAGCGCTCTACAACAGCGCGGCGCGGGACGCGCTCACCGGGTCACTCAGCTTCACTGGACCTCATCTCCCAGGGTGCCATTCACAGCAGAGGGAGGAGGATTTTGCCGCCATCGCGCTTAAAAGCGCTCTACAACAGCGCGGTGCGGGACGCGCTCACCTGGTCACTCAGCTTCACTGGACCTCATCTCCCAGGGTGCCATTCGCAGCAGAGGGAGGAGGAATTTGCCGCCATCGCGCTTAACCTCTTCGGTGCCCATGACGAGCTGGACTCGTCATGGGCCGCGGTTGCGCTGTGCCCATGACGAGTCCAGCTCGTCATAAACCCCGCCCGCTAATGTAACGGCCGGCACAGGGCGGGGAAAGGGGCGGGCACTGAAGGGGTTAAAAGCGCTCTACAACAGCGCGGCGCAGGACGCGCTCACCTGGTCACTCAGCTTCACTGGACCTCATCTCCCAGGGTGCCATTCGCAGCAGAGGGAGGAGGATTTTGCCGCCATCGCGCTTAAAAGCGCTCTACAACAGCGCGGCGCGGGACGCGCTTACCTGGTCACTCAGCTTCACTGGACCTCATCTCCCAGGGTGCCATTCGCATCAGAGGGAGGAGGAATTTGCCGCCACCGTGCTTGAAAGCGCTCTACAACAGCATGGCGCGGGACGTGCGCGGGCAGCGCCCGGGCCAAGGGCAGGCCCGTCTTTGCCCGTCTGTGACCGGAAGAGGCCGGGCCGGGCAATCCCCCTATCATCTGCAATGGGTAAGCGAAAAAATCCCTGTAGCCAAGCACAGAGTGGGCTAAAAGCAAAAATGCCTCGCAAATCACCCTCGATAATATCTTATTTAACCTCGGCGGTGGGGGCCCTGAATAAAGAAATCGCTAACGCTGAAAAGGAGTTGGGTCTGGGCTCAAGCGCAGAATTAGAGGAACGGATTACATGTCTTCCCCCCGTGACTGCTATTCTCACCCCATTGGACCCCCTTGCTTTGCCCCCCATTTCAGTCGGACAATCGTGTTCATTATTGGGGGCCGCTGCCCCGTCTGGGATTCCGGCCTCTGCTTTTACCGATCTTCCGCTGACTGTGGAGGTAACTGCAAAAGGCTTAACCCCAGGCCCCAAAGGGAAAAAGATATCCCGTAGAAAATCCTCTAAACGAGCGGGGAACACAAATAAGAGCCATTCTACACAAGTCAACATTGCGAGTGAGCCCACCGCTCAATTAGTACGGGATGCAATCGAAGAGATGTTTACATCACAATTGGAACTTGCACTTGCTAGTATCGCCAAAGACATTATTGACACTTTGAACACTTGTGTCGCTGGGATATTGGCAAAATGCGAACGTATTGACTCCTTTTTATATCCTCTATCCCAGGTGCAACTAACGTGCCTAAACCCATTATAGATTCCAGGTTGGTCCCAGGTATAGCCTCTGGGGACGGCCAACCTCTTCCCCTATTTCCAGGAGATGGGCTGGCCTCTGGCTTTTTGGGGAATCATGTGCCTCATTATGAGAATCACATTCGTACCACCAGTCGTTTTAGGGACCCTTTAGCGAAAATTCAGTCTTTGGTTCCCAGCGGGCTCCCACTTGCTCAGGGGGGGCTCGCTGGACCAAGGACTAAGGCCCTTAACCTCCCCACAGAGGCTGGGCCATTGGTCGCAGTCCTGGTTGGGGTCCCACCACTTGGGATTGATGTTAATGAATCCACCCAGGACCTGATGGGAAAAGCTAAAAAATGGTGTGATCAGTACTGCTCGGGATAGTCTGAGATCTCATCTAGTATTATAATGGTAAGGAGGGTAGATTGGGTGGGAAATCGCCCCAAGCAAGTGGCTGGTGATTGTATTGTTGTTAATTTTAACAATAAGTACGTTGTTGATAGATTGTTTTAGGATGCTTCAGCGCTGGCGAACGGGGAAATTAGAGCCCTCCCTTTGGGCTTTTTTTATCCCCCGGTTAGCCGACCATTCTTGCTTGACAAGAACCATCCTGACCTTTATTTGAAGAGGCAAATCCAACCTCCCCAACGCCAGACTGAATTCAAAACCCCGGATTGTTGTTTAGTAACCACTAGTCCTGCAGAAATAATTGTTCCACATGTAACTGTCGGGGATTCTGGTCATGAACGTGGGAGTATAGCTACATCTAATAGATTTTTCCCATTATCCCAGCTAGAGGAGAATGATTGACTACCATCAACATCTGATTGCTCTCTGAATCAGGGTCTTAATCCAGTGTCCCTAGTTTTGAATATCCCCCATAACTGTAAGATCATTAGCTGGAACATCGCGGGGCTTAAATCTAAAAGGGATGATCCTAGATGGCTAGATCGTATTAAAAATCACGATCTTATTGCCTTCCAGGAATCATGGGAATGTGAGGGTAATTTTTGGTTGGATGGATTTAAAACATTCCATTTACCCGCTCGCCCTTCTACGGCGGGCAGAGCTAAGGGGGGCTTGATATTTTTATTTTCCTTAAAGTTTAAAGGTTTAACAAAGCAGATTGAAGCAAGCTCCCATAATTGTTTGATAGTGGAGCTAACTACACCCAACCTGCCCAAATTACTATTAATTAACTTTTATAACTCGGGGGAATGTTCATCTAGGAATGAACACCTACATTCTTTAAAATGTTTTATAGAAACTTATAGGGCGAAGCAACTTACTTCTTTTCAAATTATCCTTATGGGTGATTTTAACATTCATCCCTGCATTGAGAATTGTCGCGTTCACGATGATTTGGGCCCTGAACATTCGTCGCCACCGCACTTTGAGCATTCGTTAATGGGGGAGGCTTTGGAGGATGTCCTCGCGGGATCTGACCTTTTTGAACCCGGCTTTAATGATCCATCTGACCGGGTCCCGACATTCAAGGCTAAGGGACGGGACATGATTATTGACTATATATTTTTGTCTCCCACCATGTTATCTAGTGTAGTGTAGTGTTTTAAAATGCTATCCAGTCTGCTTTTAGTGACCATAACCCAGTAATCTTGGAGCTATATATAAATACGGGTTTTTTGACGCTTCTTAGTAAGACCTCCTTAGTTAATCGAATGGTAACATCAGATCAAGGGAGAAGGCTTAAATGGTCAAAGGTTACCCCAGATTCCTTTTGTTCTAATCTCTGTCTGAAGGTTGAACCCGATATTGCTACTTGTACGGATAACACTTCTTCGAAAGCTGAGATTATTTCAGCATTTGAAGGGATCTGTGGTCAGGTCGCCAAGGACCTGACCGTCCCCTCTAACTTTAAACCTACAATTGGTGAAAGGTGGTTTGACGTAAATTGTTCCAGGGCTCACCAAACTTTAATGCTAGCACTGAAAACAACACCAAGAGACAGCAAGCAGATAGCTATCCTTAGAAAGCATTATAAGTCTACATTACACACTTGTAAAAGTAAAATTAAATCTGAGGCCTGGAACGCATTAATGTCGGCAGAAGTCCTTAAGGACAGTTCGAAATTCTGGGCCATTGTCAACACCCCCTTCTTTACGGGCCTAGGGAACGACAGCTTAGACACTAACATCCCAGAACAACAGTGGTTAGAGCACTTTGAGTCTATTTATGGATCAAGTGAGACCCAGGACTTGTTCCCTTTTTCAGATAAACATGGAGAATTCTCTACTTTTGTCTTCAATGTGGGAGACGTTGAAAAGGCTATATCGGAGACCCTCATTAACAAGGCCCCGGGTCCTGATTGTGTTCCCGCAGACATGTATAAAGGTGAACCTAAATTCTGGGCTAAAATTCTTATAAACGTTTTTAATGCTTCAGTTGCTCAGGGGTTTCCAGAATCCTGGTCACGGTCTACCATTATTCCAGTTTTCAAAAAAGGTCAGAGAGGGGATCCACGATGCTATAGGCCCATATCTCTGATCGATTCTGCCGTTAAGATTATGGGTAAGGTGATCTTGGCAAAACTCTCAGACTGGGTCAATGACAACGGGGTGTTGTCTAACCTTCAATATGGTTTTAGGTCAGGTAGAGGCCCTACGGATCAGTGCCTCAACCTACATTTATTGGCTGGCAAGTATACAATAGCTAAAAAAGGTTCCCTGCTAATGGCTTTTATGGACCTCAGCAGTGCTTTCGATCTGGTCAACAGATCCAAGCTGTGGTCCATCTTACTCGACATGGGCATTGACCCGTGTCTGGTCCATTTCTTAGCAGATTTACATCAGAACCTCTCAGCTGTAGTTAGAGTTACCCGGGATGGTAAATGTTCTAGACCTTTTAAATTGGTTAGAGGAGTCCGACAGGGGTGTATCATGGCGCCGTTACTTTTTACTCTTTATATTAACGCCCTAGATAGATCCCTAGATAAGGCCAGTCTGGACGTTCCCCGTATAGGAAATAAGTCAGTCCCGGTTCTCCTCTACGCGGACGATGCCGTGTTATTATCACGGACCGCTGTAGGGCTCCAGAGACTTCTGGATGCATTTGGGGCCCATATGAAATCTCTGGACCTGGTGGTGAATATGTCCAAATTACATGTTATGATAACCGGCCAACGACCCAGAAAAGACAGAACTTTTTTCTGTAATGGAGTAGAGATTTCCAAACTGTCCTCTTTTACGTATCTGGGGGTCTTGTTCGATGAAAGAGGTTCTTGGGTCCCTCAATTTAAAGCCAAGAAAAATGCAGTAGTTAGGTCAACTTCAGCACTTCTGGGGTTCTCAAAGCGGTTGGGAGCCAGACCTTTTGATGCCATTCTCACCATTTATCGCTCTAAATGTCTGGCTATTGCCACATATGGTGCTGCTATCTGGGGTTATAAACCTGCGACAGGGGTGCAGTTGGCGGAAAATAACTTTTTACGCACACTCTTGTCTGTGCCCCAATCATCCCCCACATTTTCTATTCATCAGGAACTAGGGTTGGGGTATGTGATTGATCAATTGAGATTGGCCCCATTAGTTTGTTGGATTAAAACATGGCTAAATCCGGAGTTGACCCTGAACCATGATATATTGCGGGATTGTGTTGCCCTGGATTACGCTAGTAATATCCCATGGCTGTCCTATGTTAAGTCTATGTTTTACAAACTAGGGCGCCCTGAAATTTATAACACTCCATCAAGGATTAAAAAAGAAGATGTAAATTGGGTGAAAACACATTTTTTAACCTCAGTAATGTTAGAAAGGGAGCAACTAGAGTTACAAAAACCCATGGTTAAAGCCCATTACTTAACCATTTCCACTTTATTGATTGAGCCCTATTTAAGTGTTGTGACTAAACCTTACCACCGTTGGCTCCTGACCAGATTTCGTTTTAATCTAATCCCCCCTTTGTTGGGTAATTATTCTGGTTGGTGCAAATTAGAGGAGATGGGCCCGTGCCAGTGCGACAATTTTTCTACACAGGACACTATGCACTTTATCATGTTTTGTGACTCTTACAACGACCTACGGAGGAGGTTTCTAGTCCCTCTTTTGAGGGAAAAGGGCTTCTTCCAGGTTAGACCAGCCCTTTTACACCTTCAATTACTGGATGATGTTAGGACTATTTTTTGTGTGGCTAGTTTTCTTGTTGCTGCTGTTCGCCACAGAAAAAAAAACATTGCCCATGAACAATTTTGAATGAATTTTAATTGGTTTGGTATTTTAACTAGGATTGCGATACCTTCTCGCAGATTGGATCTTCTAAGCTATTTTAATTTTCTAACTTCTATCCCTTTTTATGATAATATATCTCTTTTTATTCTTGTGCACTTATGCATTTTACTTTTATGATTTTAATTAATCGAATAAAGTTGCTTTGTCTGTCTGTCTGTCTGTCACTGGTGCACACTTTAAAACTGCTAACCTGCTAATTACCTGTGCTCTCTCCTTCAAACGTGGTAATATAGTCTTACTCCCAGTTGACACATTTAATTTACTTGAAAGTCCCTAGTGAGGTGGAACTACATTTACTAAGGTTCTGTAAATTAAATGCTACTAGTGGGCCTTCAGCATGGCAAATTTCCATCCTGAATTGCTGATCTCCTCAAAATCTGTAATATCAGGGCAAAATTAACCTAGCTGGAATTTCACTGTAGTTGGAATGAATGGCTGAAAATCATCCTTGTGAAATAGGATCACTTAACACCGATACATAAAATGATTTGATATCCTGCTAATATACAGTGCTTATCAACCAGTGTTCTAATACAATACAATCATATTCTGGGGAGCTGAAGCACTTGGGCTATGGTAGGAAAGTGATTGATGTCTTAAGGTGTGTTATATTGTATTGCAAAATATGTCACCTAATATCTTTGTTTCTTTATCTTGTTCCTTTGGTTCACCAGCTTGAACAGAGCAATTTTGTTCTGTTTTGCACACATGCAGGAGGGCTTCAAGATCAATTTCAGAACCTAGTACTGACCATCCTGGTGAGTTTTTTTTTTAGCGTGATCTCAATATCTTCAATAATCCTGGTCAGACTGGGATGCCAACAGTTCTTCTGCTACAATGCACCAGTACCATGGCCTGCCATTGTCAAAATAATGGATTAATTGACTGAGCTTCACCATAAAATTAATCAGGTTATACTAACACCATAGGACAGTGGGACATTGAAGTAGATCCTTCCTCACACCATAAGGATCCTCCAGGTGTGATCAGTTTAACCTTAGATTACATTTTTCAAGTGATGGTCATGTATGAAGGGCTGCATGTTGAATACTGTGCTGTAGTTTGTTTAGGTGTATAGAGCTGTATCCTGTTGTGTGTTGTTATATGTTCTGGTAGAGATGAGCTGTGAGCTCCTGACTAGACTCTTTCCTACACTTTCAAAAAGCCATCATGACAACAGCTTAGGAGTACATGAAGTAAAGCAAAGCTTCCACGGTGGTAAATGACATCGCCGTGAACTAAAATCCGCAGACATAGACTGGGAACCAGGGATTTGCTTGTATACTTTACACTTTTTCGGAGAGTAAGTCAGACTCGCGCACAGAAAAAAAATCAAAATCGTGCACAAGTAATTTAAAAGTGACTTGTATTACTTTATTCCTTCTCAGATATCTGCCGTTTTGAGCATTCCATTTTGGCAATGGTTCCTGCAACGATTTGGAAAGAAAATGGCAGCATTTGGAATTTCGGTAACTTATTACTTTTATATCCGCATTACTTTTTATGTCCTCGTTAATTTTATATACCCTCTCTACACTCCTTACGCTGGTCAAGGTAGTGCTGAATCCGTTCATGAGCAAGAGAGAGAAGTCCACAAAATGGGGAAGGGAGGAAGAGAAAAACAGAAAAAAGTGACAAAGAAAGAAAGCAAGGAAAACAAGCACTTGCAATGCAATAGGTCTCGCATTTACGCAGGTTTAAACTATTGGGATTGTAAATGACAATGCCTATTATTTTTGTTTAGAATGCCAATAGCTTAAACTCATGTAAATGCGAGACTATTGCATTGCAAATGCTTGTTAAAATGTGGGAGAAGAAAGAGGAGCCTTACGGTGGTGGGGTCGGGGTTTTGAGCCCCATCACTGCTTCTCCAGGCCCCGTGGGGTCTTGGAGGGGATGGGGCCTAGGTGAGGGAAGGGGGACTTAGAACCCAGGACAGCTTGAGAAAACTCCTATCCTGCCCCAAAAATATTACAAAGGCTTCCAACGCTGCTACCAGTGTCCAAAGGAGCTTGCTAAACTCCTGATAGACATGAGCTGCACAGAGCCTCCTTGCACGAGCTGGAAACTCACTCTGTGCAGGTTTTCATCTCACCTTGTGTTTACCGTGTTATATTGACACTTCACCAGGAGACTGATATCATATGACATCATCACAAACATGCCATCATCAAAAGAAAAATAATATATACGTATGAAAAATGCAAAGTTAAGTTGCAGCTCCAATTGAAATTACTTTAGCCTAAAAAAGCACAACTGGATTCAGTGAACAAATATGTGCCTTGGCTTGAAGGTAACCATTCTCCTGGATGCCACCATGAAATCTATAGAGGTCACAGCCCACTGCTTCCCTTCTGAAACATTATCACCAGGCAGGAATACAGCCATGTGCGGTTGACCCGGAAGCAGTTTTAATTAGAGCCGGGGTTGAAGGTGGGGTCCACCGTCCACCAGTGCTCATTTGGAGGGCCCGACTTTGACGGTGAGAAGGGCAGAAAAGGGAGACAGATGAATAAAGAAAACATAGGGAAAACAGACACAAAAGAAGACAAAAGGCCGAAAAAGAAGCTGCAGAAAAGAAAAAAGAGCCTGGAGTGTATGACGTGGATGAAAGGGGCATGAGGTGAAATCAGGACCAGACAGCCTCGGTGTTCACAGAATGACATGTGTCAGGGCCAGCAGCCTGCTTCTAAGAAATACTCCCGGCCTGACACTTTTTCTTTCACAAGTTACTCACTTCCCGGAAGTGCAGTGAACTTCCAAGAAAGAATCGTAGCATAACCGTGAAGGAAGGCCATTAATGGCTGCCAAGGTCACATCAGGAGTGAGTCACTTTAAGCTTCTCTCTATACTCATCCTTGCCCCCTGTGGGGGTGAAGGTGATAAGAACCCCTACACTTATCGAACGTTGCATAAAGAGCATCGTTTTATTTCACGTGCCTCCCTATGACGTCGTCCCTCACATCAGCCAACATATTTGGGATGAAATATTTTCCAGTGCTGCCTCTTCACCTGGTTTGACCAGCCGCGTTTGTCAGTTTGACACTGATTAATATCTCCTAAGAAATGCAAACGTTTCGTGTCTGGGAGGCCCCTGCCTCTGGGCTTAGACTTCATGTCATCATCACAGACAGAATCTGCCAACGGGCAGGATTAGGAAGCAATAGTTTAAAATACAGTAATTTGCCATTGTGAAGAACTGAGAGTCATCTTCCCACGTGTTTCCCTCCAAAAACCATTTCCAGATGACAGAATCTTTACTTTTCATCGCTCTTCTGGAACCGAAAGGACGGCGATGACAGATATTTACTAGCTTTGGAAAAGACAAGCCTGAAAGCGTCCTGCGCTAAAGTGAAAGCGCGCCAGCCCTACATGGGGCAGGAGATGTGCACTCCGTACGCGTGCACATCTCCTGTCCCCCTTCGGCAGAGAAACCGGCAACAATAGGTCTCGCCAAGGCATGCAGCGCATGCGCTGCGTCGCTAGGCAAGACCTAAAAAAGATCCTAAAAGAGTGAAAAAAAGGCACTAGTATTGTGTGATGTTGGATGAAAGAGGCCTGAAGTGGAATCAACAGTAGGCAGTTTTGGTAGTTGGCATACCCGCCATTAGATAGTGCTGGCTGCGGACTTCTGAAAAAAAATTGGGCACCGTCATATATTTCATATTTCCACATTTCTTATCAGTTCGAATTTAGCTATTTATCGACAAGTACAACGATTAAAAACAAAACACATAATGTACAATTAAAATTCTTAAAAGGACAGACTGATAACATTCATCGACAATATAATATCAATAAAAACTGAAGTCATAAAATGGTAAAATAATCTGGCATCGATGGACTTTTTTAAAGTAAAATACATGAACGGCCATATTGGTTAATTGGAAACTGCCTACAATTCAACAGTGCTGAGATCTATATGGAGGCTATGATCTTCTGCCGCATTGACCATGCAGACATATTAAATTTAGCCACAGCAAACACAACAATTGCCCTAGTGTCACTTTTGCATATTCTTAGGGAGTTAATAGGGTCACATAGCACAGATCCCGACACATTGGTGCACTCCACCTAAATCTTGACCTGGAGTAAGCCCTTCAGGAAAATAAAAAATGCTTCTCCGACTCATCTGCAGAAGAACAGGCTAGGCAGAGTTTCGATTTGTTAGTCAACAAAGTCCAAGATGAAACATAGGTAGCTATTGGAAGGATGCCATGGCGAAACTGCAAGAAAAGAGAGTGAGGCTGAAGTATAAAATCCATGGCATCCTCTAGTTTAAACATATATTTCTGCATTAAAAAGTTTTCAGTCCTGCTACCTAGAAGACCGTAGGATTCATTGGAGGTATAAAGTTTGTCCTATATGCTCGTTTGACAGTACCCCTGGTGTTGCTATTGATGGTTAGGGGGCCACTCCAGAGACTTCGTAACCACTAACTACTGAAAATGAGTTTAATATACGCCGACCAGGGGATTTTGTACGAGTCATTCAGGGCTCTATTCTTACTTAGGGCTTCTCTATGCAGCTTTAGCACTTCTATTGACCAGGCCTGAAATCAATACATTGTGGATAGCAATCCCGCCAATTCTATGAAAGTTTTGAGTGCAAGGTCCAGTCTGGGTGGCAGGAGAGGTGTCCTGTGCTCCAAACTAGCAACAGCCCTTATAAAATTGGTTTTGTCTACACCGAGTGGAGAGGAGTTGCAGTGGCCTCACAGGTAGGAGCCATATAATGTGGTACTGTTAACCTGGGCATTGTAGATCGGAATCACAGGGGAGAATGGGCGAAATTAATCTCTTTTTACAACCCTCACAAGGGCAGATGCTCGATGTATGATTATTGAATGACTCTTTTGGATTTGGGGTTTCCAAGACTTTTTGTTCTACAGTCTAATTCCCAAGTAGTCGAATTTCATTAATCTTAAGGCTGCTCTAATGGTGCCTCCCAGTCTCTTCTTTTAAGGATAGGCTATAAACTTGTTTTTCTGAGTGTTTATCTCTAGCCCCTACATTTCACAAAAGAGCAAAAAACATTCCATGAGTGTCTGAAGCCCTGAGCCAGCACCTTTTTGTTGCCAGTGATGGTGAGTCATTAACAAAATTTAACAGATAACCAATACATTTGTTTATAAACAAAAGAAAAAGAGTGGGTACCAAGACACAGCCTTACGAACTCCTTTGGCTACATTGATCTTATCTGTTAGCTCCCCATTGGGGCCCACCAGATCCTAGTGCAATTCCATTCATGCAAACACATAATTCTGTTCAACAGATTACCCGGGAGGGTCATGTCTGATAAATCCTCCCACATCTTCGCTCTTGGGACAAAGTCAAATGCTGCACGTAAGTCAATGAAGGCAACATTGAGAGTACCACCTCCTATATCCACTGTCTTCCATTCAGTCAAAATTAGCCTAAAGACCAAATAGATAGTTCCTGTCTGTGGCCGAAATCTTGCTGTTAGATGGAATATAATGATATTGTCCTCTAGGCACGATGTAAGTTGTCCCAGCACTTGCTTGCAGAACACCTTCTACAAGTTATCTAAACAGATGATAGGGCGATAGTTGCTCAGGAGGTTGCAACACCCTTTTTTGTGGATTGGCACAATTTCAGCTCCTTTCCATATCAATAGGTTGGATGCCCCTGTGGTTGTGGCATTACAGACAGTGTTAATAAATTGCACCCAAATTGAAAGATTGGAACAAAACATATCTGAAAGAAATCTGTCCAATCCTGGGGCCTTACCTTGCCTTTGTGAGCAAATTGCATTAAAAGTTTCCTCAAGGGAAAAGCTAAGTGACAAGCTTTCTTGATGAGGGGCACTATATGCCGGTCAAAGGTTTGAGACCAATTCTTGGTTGCCTGTGTAGAATTTCAGTAGAGGAATTTAAAATGCTTTCTATTCCCTTTGCTGTATGAATGACTTGGGTTGACTAACCAAATCTTTGGCTCCATGGATGACTGTCTGCCAAAAAGTGTTCGAGTCCTTCTTGGATGAGGCCTCTAGAAGATCTCCCCAGATAGATTGTTCCAAAGCTGCCTTGGCCAATTTAATCGTCTCCCTACATACTGCTCTAGACTCTCTAATAGTAGTCCTGTTGCCTTGCTTTCTGGTACTTACTAGATTGCACCTTGCCTCTCTGCATGCAGCTCAGAACCATTCCTGGAATTTTCGAATCTTGGAAGCCTGCTTAAAGCCCTTAGTAAAGTGATGTTTTAGATTAGAGAATAGGAGGGTGTGTTCACGGAGGATGGAATCCGAGCACTCCCACTTGTCAAGCATCTTGTCCATGTGGGTAGTCACATTGTCGCAGATGCTTGAATTCACAACCTCGAAGGAGCATAGTGCATTCCATTTGATGTTCCTGCGATCATTAGCTACTGCCAAGGTGTTATCGCTGGTCGGACGTTATACAGGATATAAGAATACATTCTATTAAAATCAGGGGATCGTGCTCATTGTTAACTCTGGGCCTGGCCACCATATCTACCATTGTTCCCCAAATACGCAGGTCTAAGAGGATATTATCTATGGAGATGGATTAATTACCTCTACTAAATGTTGGAGTCAGATTTAGATCAGCAGTAGAACAGCCCTTGCAAGCATGTAACCCATGGGTGAGAGAAATATCCACCATCTGGAGAGCAGCCCTAGACAAGTAACTCCTAAGGGAAGATGTTATCTATGGGATTGTTCCATACCACATTCTCATCTACGTGCAAATCTTGTGCTATGTTATTGGGCTCAAATGTTAACTTTAAATCCCCTGAAATTATGATATTATGTGTTGTTGCATACATAGATAATATCTCATCCAATAGGACAGTGGGTCTCGATTCTTCCTGTTTATCCGAGCTTCTATTATATATGTTGATTAACAAAATGGAAGCCCTGATAGGTTGAGTTATGACAAGCCCCTGTAGATCAATCGAAGGAAAAAAAACTCTGTGGTAGTACATTTCAATGTAATGTTAAAAAAATGAATAAGCCACCTGAGGGTCTCCCTGCTGTGGAGTTTCTTGTGGGGACAAAAAAGCTTTTGAAATCATTCCTAAGGGTGTTTTCCACTGCCCACCTCTGTTAAAAATTTAAACACTGTGGTCGTCGATGAACTTCCACAACTCAATATCCCCCAGCTTTGTCTTAGTCCCCCTACATTCCAACTGAGCAATGATACTGGTCTAAGATAAGGTTCCTGTAATATGAACATAGAAGGAGAAGAGACAAAACTGGAAGATAACGTCGAGTTGAGGGAGCCCAATCAGTTCCTGAAGAAGTTTGGGCAAATGTAGAATAAGTATTGGGTCTTGGAGCCAACAAGGAAAGCCATAACAGAATGGGCTGTAATGTTTTCCCCATTTGGTTTACAAGCATTAATGCTAGGGGTCATCACCTCTCCTTCTTTAGATTCCAGTCCACCATCAGGTATATCAATTCCCACGGGCAATTTGCTTTGTGTGTAAACATTGACACAAGTTTCGGAGTCAGCCTGGCCATTCGCAGGCATTCCAACATCTGCGACCTAGCTATTAAAATCGAGTGGTATCGAGGCTATTTTAACTTCAGTAATGCAGGAGTGATTTGTTGAATCCCATTGGTGGAACCGAACCAGGGAGGAAATGAATTCAGGTATAGACTCTTATCTATAAACAGTCCGTCATTCTCAGTTAGACTGGCAAGGGGCATGAAGGTCGGCAATGGGGATTTGGAACTGAATTGGCATAGGGCTCTTGTGGTGTAGATTGTACAAAGAAATATATTGAAGATGGTGATAAAAATAACCCATACCATACTTATCCATATTAGTTAGGCCATACTTTGAGAACAAGCTCTGTGCAATCCTTGGGTGCCGGAAATTAATTATCACGCAGTGGCCTTCTAGGTTTTTCTCTAGCAGGCCCACCCATCCAACCCTACGAACCATCAAGATATCATAAAAGTTTAAGACGGGGACATCCATTTTAGTGTGGAGGCAATGTAAAACCTTATTTCTGAGGTGGGAGAATGATTTGGTTGCATGTTGGGACAAGATAGCAAGTTATCTTAATTTCACTCTGTGTTGTGCGCCCCTGCTGACCGTTGTTTTGTGTCTTCTCTATTGGACTGCCTGCCATTTAGCTACTCCTCGCCCGTTCCTACCGAATTCCTCTTTCCCCCTCGTCCCCCGTTCCCACCTCCCAGCTGCACGTCCCGCCCCCTTCCCCTACTTAATGGCAGCCACACGCAGCGGGCGCGCTGCTGGCATGTCGAAGGTGCGCCTAAGGCAAGCCCGTCTACACCAGTCCGGGACCCAACCGCGACCAGCGCCAGGAACCCTGGTTCCCCTGGGCCCCACCTCTACGACACAACCACCCTCCATGCACTCAATCCCAGAAGACACGCCGACTCCGCAAGATCCTCGTCAAACACCACCCATGGGCAATTCTCGTGCAGACTCTGTCACAGATCCTTATAAACAACCGCAATGGACCGCACTCCGCTAGCCCCACAGATCCTTCACCATCGACAAAGCTCCCACTACCGCCGAAGGCCCACCTGATGCAGGCACCGCCGAAACCCTGACTTGCATCCTCCTCAACATGCGCTCCCTGCACCGACGCGCCGTAGAAATCTGGGACATGATCAACATCCTCTTGCCTGATGTCAACTTCTTCATGGAAACCTGGACCAACGCCACCTCCTGCCCCGATATCACCACTGCCATCCCGGACGGCTACAAGATCCAGAGAAAGGACTGCCCACACCGCCCAGGAGGAGGACTCGCCATCGCACACAAGACCCACCTCCACATCCAGCATGAGTGAACCCCACTCCAACACAGAACCCCTCCACCTCCAGCCCAGCCCCAGGACCACGCTACGCGGCACCCTCATCTACAGACCGCCCGGACCTCGCACCCAGCCCGCAACCACCATCACCGAGCTCGCCGCACCCCATACTATCACCTCCACGGACTACTTTCTACTTGGAGACCTGAACTTCCACCTTGACAACTGCAACGACCCCGATTCCGCCACCCTCCTCCACAACCTCGCCAACCTAGGACTGAAGCAGCTCATCAACACGCCCACCCACAGAGTGGGTCACACCCTTGACCCCATCTTCACAGGAGGAACGAACATCCACTTCAGCCACACCACCCAGCCCCTCTGGACGGACCACCACTGCGTCCACTTCACCATCAACACCACCACCACACTCAAGCCCACCCAGCACCAGCCACGACCGAACTGGAGCAAAGTCACAGAGGAACACCTCAACACCACCCTCCGTCAAAACCCCCCCAGCGCCACGACCGACAACAAATCCGCAGCCAGGGAATTTCACAGCTGGATCTTCTGCTTCGCCGAAAAGCTTGCACCCCTCCGCCACCCCACCAAACAACGCCCTCTGAAGGCCGCTTGGTTCACCACAGAACTTCAAGAAGCCAGATGCTCCTGCAGTTACCTAGAGAAAACCTGGCGAAACCAGAAAACCACGGAAGCATGTAACAACCACAGGAGCGCCCTGAAGGAATACCACCAACGCATGAGTGACACCAAACGGACCTTCATTAGAGACAAAGCCCAGACCAACGCCAAGGAACTGTTCAACGTCATACAGCAGTTCGCAAAACCCACCAGCGAAGCCACGGATGTAACGCCTTCCCAGGAACTCTGCGACAAGCTCAGCTCCTACTTCCATCTGAAGATCAAGGTCCTCTACGACAACCTCAGCGAACCAGTGCCGGACACCACCCCCTACCCACCGCCGCCAATAAGCCGACTATCACGACCTGGGATCCCGCTACCGTCGAACTCATCACCGCGACCATGAAGAAGAATCACTCAGGAGCCCCCACGGATCCCTGCCCACCGCACGTATTCCACAGGGCCGCCGCGGCCATTGCACCCAAACTTGGACGGACCATCAACGCCTCCCTCAGATCCGCCATCTGCTCAGACGACTGGAAACGGGCAGAGGTGAAACCCCTCCTCAAGAAACCTACGGCCGACCCAACGGACCTGAAAAACTACCCGCCCCCATTTCTCTTCTCCCCTTTGCGGCCAAAGTCACCGAGAGACTCATAAACGCCCAGCTGACCGCCTTCATCATAGAGAAATCCAACCTAGACGCCTCCCAGTCTGGATTCCGCAGCAATCACAGCACCGAGACCGCCCTCCTCACCGCCACTGACGACATCCGCTTACTACTCGACCAGGAACATACTGCGGCCCTTATCCTTCTAGACCTCTACGCAGCCTTCGACACCGTATCACATCGCACGCTCGCAGTCAGACTTCACGATTTGGGGATACAAGGAGTCGGCCTCGACTGGACCCATTCCTTCCTCTCCGGCAGAACCCAGAAGATTCGACTCCCTCCCTTCCTCTCCGAACCCACTGAAATCAACTGCGGAATACCCCAGGGATCATCACTCAGCCCCACGCTCTTCAACATCTACATGGCCCCCCTCGCCGCCATCGTCAGACAGCATGGGCTCAGCATCGTATCCTACGCCGAAGACACCCAGCTCAACCTCTCACTCACAAAGAATCCCGAAGACACCAGACTCTGCTTCCAGGAATGAATGAAGAACGTGGCAACCTGGATGAAAGACAGCTGCCTGAAACTCAACTCAGAGAAGACCGAGGTCCTCATCCTCGGACCCTACACCTCCGCCTGGGACAACACCTGGTGGCCCTCTGCCCTCGGGAACCTACCCACCCCTACAGACCATGCTCGGAACCTCGGCATCATCCTCGACTCCTCCCTCTCCTTGAACTGCCAGATCAACACCGTCGCTTCCACTAGTTTCAACTGCCTTTGCATCCTCCGTAAGACCTTCAAATGGATCTCCCCTGACTGCAGATGGACCATCACCCACACACTCATAACCAGCAGACTGGACTACGGCAACACCCTCTATGCCGGAATCAACAGAACTCTTCCACACAAACTCCAAACCATCCAGAACGCCGCAGTCAGACTCGTCCTCGGGGCACCACGTCACGAACACATGATCCAACACCTACGAGGCCTCCACTGGCTCCCCGTCGAGAAGAGGGTCACCTTCAAACTCCTCACCCACGCCTACAAATCCCTCAACAACATCAGACCCAAATACCTGAACGAGAGAGTATCCTTCCACGTACCCAAGAGGAACCTCCGCTCCGCCAACCTCGCCCTGGCAGAGGTCCCCCACATCCGCAGAAACAGAACTGGCGGGAGAGATTTCTCCTACATCACGGCCAAGACCTGGAACGAGCTCCCTGTGAACATGAGACGCTCCCCGACCTGGCACATGTCTAGGAAGGACCACAAGACCTGGCTCTTCAACTGATCTGGAGCCGCTCCCCTCCCTCCCCCAGCGCTGTTAGACCCTCACGGGTGAGTAGCACGCTACATAAACCCCCGATTGATTGATGGGGGAAACAAGTCATTACTACTACGTAAGGGCAATCAGCCAGGGGCAAGCTGATAACATCACTATGTGAGGGCTGCGATAATGCAGTTTGATTCCCTTGACTGACACTTGACCCCCAGATGACCTGTCTTGTGTGCAGCGATTGGCCAGATTATCTCTAGAGGTAATAGTACCAAGCACCAGCGGCCTCCCAGTACTAATTACCCATTTGCCCTCATGGTGTGCAACTGGGAGAGAGGGTAGGGGGCAGTTAGTCTCTCTCTCTCTCCTTTATTTAGAACTGTTGCCTGAAGAAGCAGAATTATATCCCTCCAAGTTAGTAGGTGCCAGTGATAAAGTACCTTGTGTTACTTTGGGGGAGGGGTGTGATCCAGCGGGTTACCAGCTTGGGTTAATACTTACACACCACAAATACTCACCTGGGCCCATAAACTTTCATACATAAGCTTATAATACCGCTGGGGTAAATTTTGATTTACCTGCAATATTTTGTTATCTTTACCCAAATCTTACCAATCCAATCTCCTTGACAATAAATTTCCTCTGGTCAATTAATCTAGTAGCTAGTAGAATAGTTAGAAATACAATTTAAGGTTTTCTTCAATAACCACAGACTCAGAGAGTTTTAAAAGTGTTATCTAATCAATAATTATGTGAGTCAAAGATCAAATACATGTTAACATCAGTTTCATTCAGGAGGAAATCAAGTTTAGTTCAATAATAAGTCTCAATTGAGTATCGTGATGACGGTACCTGAAGAGGGAGAAAACAGAGTGCAGGTACAAGGACAGATTTCAAAGAATTATAGTTACCTAAGATGATAGATGAACCCAACTCCTTGAAGATGAGTCAGATGGAGTCCACCGGACAGGTGGAAGATAAAGGATAAGGACAGGTTTAGGGCCGGGAAGGTGACCTCTTCTAAGTGCAACGCCAGCGTCGCACCCCTCTCTGGCACTACTCTCCTCAATTTATTTTCCGCGACTCCCCTTCTAGATGATTGGATTCTTCGATTGGTATTTCAGTCTCTCGAGCAGGGTCTCTGGCATCTGCAGTCTGCGTAGGGTCTGGGACAGCGTCTCCGACTGCATAGAGTCATTGACGGATCTGTGACATCTAGCTAACTAACCTACCTCAGTTATACTATTCTGTGTTCATGTACCACCCCAAATGTTTCAATATCGTGAAAACCCCTACTTCTGATTGGACAAGGCAAGGAGGTGAGGTCATCACACCATGCTAAATGTAATATTTTACTATAGGTTCATTGTTCAATGTTCCCGCCTCTTAATTACTTTCCTAAAGCTTTATTCCCACCCGTATTTTCACATTATGATCAATACATTTTATATAAATTGTAATTTTTGTTTCCTCTGTCCGGGTCGATGAGTTAAGTATCCAAGAGATTCTTACTAGTGCGACCTTGGCTAGGTTTTAATGGTGTCATCATAGTTCTGGGCAGGGTTGAGTGCGCTTGCGCATAGGTCAGGTGGGGTAGGGATTTCAGTCACCCTCTGAGGCCCAAATACAAACTAATAATAAAGTCAGAGAAAGACATGTTAGAATATGAAATAAATGAATTCGCTGTATACCACTTATGTCTACTCTAATCCCATTTACTTATATATATCGTTCGCATTAGCAATTTAGTAGAACTTGCAAGGTTTAGTTTTAAGCAAGGCATGCACATTAACATGTGACTTTTTAAGTGGCCATATCAGAAGGTATTGCGCAGCTGCAAAGTTTTCCCTCCAAATATAGAATACGTCATACTACGTAGATGCAGTAGATGCATGCGCAGTGAAATTCCCGTGTTTTGTCACCCATTTTAGTGATACTTGGGTTACTGGGTAGTAATACACATAGGCAAGCATCCCCTGGATTCAGTGTAATGTGTGTAATGCAATATTAGTATTTACAAAACAGGTTGATTACAGTGTAACACGTTATTTGAGAAGATTGCATCCAAGCAAGTTTCTACTTTACAAAGCCTTGCTCCATCAGGTGTGTTGACAAGGCACGGGTAGTTTGTGCACCCAATTTCCGTTCTCTGGCCTCTAACCTCTCCTCGAGTGGAGACAGAAGTGAATTGACGGATGCAATGGGTTTTCCCAGCAATCGTTCACAGAACAAGTCCCCGTGGTCAAATAGCAGAGGCTGGTCAACAATAGTATTCTGCACCGCCGAGAAGGGTCCTGATGAGCTTATGGCTTTGGGTTTGAGAACAAGAAGACACTTTTTGCGTTTAACTCGAGGACCCATGTCTGAGAAGGTACTTGTTTGAAGTGGGAATGACATCAAAAGGATTTGACTCTGTTTGATTTGTAGGGGGCATAAATGGGCCAGGGGCAAGGATTGGTAAGGGGCTGAGCTTTCCAATGGGGGGTTGTATAAGACCAGGCAAAAGCTCAGATGAGAGATGTTCTGTCAATTCTATTTCTTCGTTGATTACTCCCACAGCCCGCGGGTTGAGCCGTCAAGTGAAGAGTTTAGATGTGGTTTGGGCAAAGATGATAATGCTTTATGTTTCCCCATAATATACCAGTTAAGGCTTTGATAACACAATGGGTGGGGCAATAGAGTGCTGCAACAGCTCAAGACCCTATGGCAAAAGACCTAACTATTCTTGCCAAAAGAAAAAAGACCTCTCCCTGATGATCCAGTTCGCACTCTAATTGAGAGGGGCAAAGGGACATAAACCCTACTACGCGCGGTATGAAGTACAATTCTTTGCTTGGGGTGTAGAGATAGGATGTCAAAGGAGCGGCCTTTGTGTGTCCTGCACTGCGGTGGACAGGACACACTTGTATAGTACAAAAGTCTCATGTGCCCCTCCTCCTCAGGGCGCTATGCTTGCTGGAGCTGGAAGTTACCAATAGGCCACAACAGCAACGTCGCCTTTTAATGAAGCACACTTCACGAAAATGTTTGGTGAATAAATAGATATTTTTTAAATCCTACAAGAGTAGAGTCGGAAACTAAAAAGCAAGTTTTTTTTTAATGTATTATTACCTTTTTCACAATTTAACAAAAAATGATTACATTAGCATTGTGTTATGCATCAGAGACTATGCAAAGGACCTTGATGATATATATCTTCAAGGCGAATAGGTGTGGAGTTAAGAATAATACATCTATGCTTCCTCCGTTCCTACGTGTTCTGCATTTTGCTCCGCACTATTGTTTTAACCTGATATTCTGGGGGTAGATATTTAGTACTAGACCTACAAAACACGTATCTCTTTAGCCTCGATCTTCCATAGTTTAATCAGTGCAGATCGAAAAACGTATTCCACCCACTTAAAGAAGGGAGGTAGAAAGGAATACAACATGAATTGTGTCATTTCTCTTACAAGGATCACTCTTGTTACAGAAATTGTTATGGCTCATTAAGTTGTTTTTGCACAGCAGCGCTTAGATGGTCGAGTTTGCATTTTTTTCTGTCCTATGTGGATCGACGGGCCAACAGCCAGGGCACCCTCTATTCCACATTCGGACGGAGCGCTGTCGAATACTTAGACCTGTATTAAGGTCCTTGCTAAGGAATCATTTTTTAAGATAAGTGTGAAGACAGAAAATGATAGAAATTGAAAGTGCATTTTCAGGTGCTGGAAAAAAAAAATTGCACAGACTAAAATGTAGGTACTTATTGGAAAAACCTCCATAGCTACCATAATTATTAACCTCCATTAAAAAATTGGAATTACCAAGAAAAATATCGTGCTTTACAAAAATCAGTGACATAGCACAATATTCTAGCTAGCGCGGAAGAAATATTATCATTCTGGTGAGAAAGTATAACTTAGATCCATGCTAGGCAGGCCTTCTGTGCGAGCAGTAGAAATACAAGGGACTGTAAAGCAAGTTCCAAGATGTGAGAAAATCCTCTATGGGCAGTAGTCTTTTTTTCCTGTGTTTTAAAAAAGTAATTTGTCTCTATTTACTGTATGTGTTTAAAGTTCTCAAGACTTTTACATCTATAGTTTTGTTTCAGAAGGTAAGTTCTACTGTAGGTCCTTTTGACAATATATTTTCACAAATCAGCCACAGTCTTGATCTGAGCTCTGACTGAGCTCCTACAAAGCCCAAGTGCTTTGACTCATAAAATAAAAGATCTTTTCTGTGAGGAATTGCTGATGATTGTAAATTAGCTCAAATCTGTGACGTTTTTAACTTAGTAATTAATGGGGAGAAACTGTCCAGAAACTTTCTCTTGCCCCAATTATCGCTCCACAGACTTGAAAGTTTAAAGAGTAAGTTCATTAAGGTAGATGCAATAGTACAATAGAACTAAACAACAAAATGGGGAAGGAAAAAATGAGGGCGGGAAATATATTGTTGATATACATCCACTTCACAGAGTTTAAACCAAGCAACCTGGTGATCAGAACATAACAGGATGCCTCCAAAGTTTTTTGGGTAGACTTGCAGGTTGTCTTACTCCTCTGTGAGTGAATTGATTGTTTTAATAGGTCGGTTCGCAAAATACAGAATCACAAATTTCAACTTGCTATGATTGGCTGGAATCAGACCACCATGTCTGTGATTGCTTTTCAATAAAGATTTTTTTTTTACCTTTAGCCCGTTTTCCTAAATAGAAAACGGGATGCATTTAAAAAGGAAAATGACATTTTTCACAAACTTGTTTTACTAGTAAGCAGTGGCACCGTGGCCCATTGCCTACTTCTAAGAAATATTTTTGTAAACCTTCACAAATGGGAAGGGATCCCATGTGAGGAAATAATACACTTTTACTCTAGAGAAGCTGTATGGATGTAGAATTCAATGGAGAAAAGGTGAATATGCTACTGAGTCCTGGAAGAGCTATATTCAGAAAGGAAAGAACAATTTATTATTAAATACGGAATCTCCACTGTAGAAAACTACTGCCCAATCAGTTTATTCTGAAAACTATTCACTTTTAAGCTGCATATTGTATTTTAAAGAACTGTTTCTTCTTCTATTGTGTTTGTGATTGGATGGCATTGTCTAAAAAAATATGTATCAGAAGAACGAGAAAAGCAATAGAAAAATGTAGCTTTATCTTAAACATGTATATATTACTTAATGAGTACATTTTATATAAAGGTAATGGAGAAGACTAATTTATAGTTCAAATTTCCCTTGTCTTTAGTAAGTGAAAATGCTTATAGCTGCACGGGTGACCAGTTACATTAAACTTATCGCTCATGAGATGTAAACATCACATAGTATCTGGTTCGTTTTATCTGTGACCTGCAACTGTGTTCAAAATAGCCCAGGGCCACTGAAACCGGGGCGCTGGCCTACCTGGGGGGACTTAACACTCAGCATGTCTTCGAACTCTCCTTCGTCAGAACACACCTTACCACTCAAAACCTACAGGGGCCTATTTAGAAAGGCATTTCGGACTACGTAAGGTAGTACTCCTGCAGTACTCTTTTATGTACTTTCCATGTTTTTATGAATTGACCATAAAAAATCTAAAATGAGAGTATAATAGAAATTGTCAGATAATATTCGTGTAGAACTGGTTAAAATGGAAAGGACTGCGGCCTCTTAGTACTTTTATTAGTACTGAGTTGGAGGTTTTAGGAACAATTCACAAAGGACTGGTCTTAGAATATTTAAAAGAATTCTAACATGCCTCAAAGGCATGTTAGAATACTTAAGAGAATACTTCTGTAGTGTTACCTGCTGCACTCATAAATGTTCTTTTGAATTTGGCGGGTCTGGTGGTTTAGTGAACTAATGCATTCACTCTAGAAACCTGTGTTTGACCTCATGGCCACAAGTTCAAATCCCAGTGGGGTGGGCTCAGCCTTTCATTCTTCCGAGGTTGATAACAAGAGTATCATTGAGCTGAGCAGTAATAAACACCTCTTATTGAGTCCCAAGGGAAGAACTTGCATTTTACAATATACAATATGCTATTCTTTTCTATCCTTTCCTTTCCCTGACGAAATTGGTAGTGGACTTATTACTCCATAAGTGCATTACAAAACAGATAAATACATTAATCTATAATGTATACAGAGCTAACTAAATTGTAGTCAAATGGTAGTGATGTTTATATGCACCATTGGATTACATTTCACTATGTTTTTTTTTTTTAGTAATGCACCCTTAGTTCTTTCTGTTATATTTGTTGTTTTAAATTAATAGTGCTGAAGGAAGTTCATGTTGTTTCTAAATTAAAAGCAAAGCATTGTTAGTAGCTATACAAAAGTATGTTAGGACTTTTTAAAATAAAGCTGTTCTGCTTTATTAGATTTAGTGCGTACATGCTGGTTTATTCATTGGCCATCTTTCATTAATGACTTGCAGATCTTTTCATAGTCACATTCGGGTGACCGAAGTTATTACATATGAACTTCAAACACCAACAGTGAATCAGTGCATCAGGAAAACTGTGCCAGTCGCATCTTTCAGGCATACTCCTAGGCAACTACTGTGACTTTTTTGATTGTAGACATTTCACTGATGTACACTGTGGAATTGCAATGCCACAGTGCAAAAGCACATTTTCTTTTCACAAGGAAATAGTTTTTTCCTGTGGCGAAGCCCCTTCCTCAAAACCCCCTTGAAGCATGGGCATGTTTCATTTCTTTTCACACCCTGGGTAGAAGTTGAAGTTATATCAATCTGATGTGTTTGTGCATGTTCACAAATTTACAAGGCAAATCATGACTTGATCATTCCACTCCCCGCTGTGTGGGCATATTCATGCCCAGTTTTAGGCAACTGCGTGTAATACTACACAAGATTACATGGATTGACACCTGATCGTTTTCTTATTTATTACTTTTTACTTTGTGAATCTGATCGAATGTGTTCACCTCAAATTGTAGCTATGTATCAATAAATGTGTAAGTAGCATTCATCCCTAAATAATTTTTGTAATATTTATTTAACCAAAATAATGTCTTAGCGAGTTTTCATGGCAAATATTTGCAGCCCATTCATGTCCGCTTTTTCTGATGACAATATATTTGGCTAATATGCTACATGCAATTCTAAGTCATATTTTATATCTATATATATATATCTATATTTATATATCAAAGCTCAGTTTTTCTTCATTTCCCAAAAATAAAGACAGCACTCACGGGAGCAGTTGCTTAGATGTATTGGCAACGCAACAGACGCGTTTCGGATTACTCCTTCATCGGTGTTCTTGAGTCACACTGGAAGCCGTCATTTTAAATAGGCAAATCGTTATATGTGTAACATTGAAAAAGGACAACCTTCCATTTTGCATTATAGGCTCCATTTTAACATGGTTTTAGTTTTCAAATGCATATTGACTGTAGCACCAATGCTAATATAAAACCAAGTAATTTACAATCAATTTGATATATGCAAATCAATTCATTATGTTTCATCATCATACTATTATTAATATGATGTCCCGCCGTATATCGGCAAAGGCTATTATACTGTAAATCGACATGTTGTCTAAACATAATTCATTATGAACTTTTGTTCTTAAGACGTGTTTCGGCATAATCCATTACAGTGTTGCAGTAAATACATTTCATAATTTTTTCCATTATTAAAAAAAGTCAGCCTTATTATTTTGCCGTGTATCAGCCCTTGTTCACATCTTATGATATTCCTTCATACCTTCGGATTAATTCCCAAGGTGTACTGCTAGTTCCTCCCCACTAGTCAACCCTTTGGGGGCTCTTGTTTGCAGATCAATGATATAACGAGACTCAAGTCTGCGCAACTTTAAAATTCTGTCGCCTCCCCTTATATGCACAGGTACATGGTCAATGACAAAATATTGTAGCAGATCCCTGTTACTTTGGTGTTTATTGGCAAAATGCCTGGCCACTGGATAAGAGAAATCTCTTTTTGCTATTGCTCGCATATGTTCTAATATGCGGATTTTAATGGGATGAATTGTACTGCCTATATATCTCAGTCCACATGGGCATACTAGGCAATAGACCGAGTAGGCAGTGTGGCATGTCATGAATTTGGTTACAGTTTTAAATTTTTTGACTCACCGGTATTTTGTACTTTAAGACCTTTTTGCTATTGATACAGGCCTTACATCTTCCGCAAGGGAAAAGGCCCTTCATTTCCTTGATTGTGCCCTTCTTTTGTATATTTCTTTCCAAATGGCTGTGAACCAACATTTCCTTCAATGACCTAGCTTTCTTAAAAGTCACTAATGGAGCTGATGGTATGTCTTTCCCAATAATCACGTCTGTCTTCAAAACATGCCAATTCCTTCGGAGAACATTCCTTATTGAATTTGCATCTTCCGAATATGTCATAATTATTCAAAATCAGCCATCATCCTTCTTCTTTGGACTCTTATCCTTTACTTCAAAAATTTGATCCATCAGATTGTCTCAACTTGTCTCAATGTCTCTAGCAACCCCATGTTATATCCTCTAGCAGAGAATCTGGCGATGCTTTCTCTGGCTGCTGACTTAAGATCACAAACCCTAGTACTATTCCTCTTTAATCTGAGGCATTCACCATACGGTATACTATGGATTAATCTAGGTGGGTGACTGCTTGTGGTGTGGAGTGTGGAATTACCCGCCGTCGGTTTCCTATAAAGTGACGTGCATAATTTGCCATCTATTATGGAAACCCTTAAATCCAGATAGTTCACTGCCACTGAACTAATTTCTCCTGTGAATTTAAAATTCACATTGTTCTGATTTAGATGTTCAATAACTGCACCTGCCTGTTATGCGGTCCCCTTCCAGACCAAATTCAGATCATCTATATATCTGTACCAGGACACAATTTCCTTCATCCATACTTCATTCTCAGACGACCATGCCACCCGCTCCTCCCACCAGCCTACGAATATATTTGCGATTGCTGGGGGCGAAGTATGTGCCCATGGCCGGCCCAGATATCTGTCTGTAATACTTCTCTTGAAATAAGAAGATATTATTAGTTAGACAGAATTCGATAAATTCCATGAGCATAGAGTTGTGTTCCGCACATTTCAATGGTCTTTTACTCAAAAAGGTTTTCACAGCCTTGAGTCCATCTTTATAGTTTATACAAGTATATAGACTTGTGATGTCCAATGTAATCAGCTGATATGATGGTTTCCAATTCAAATCTTGTATGTGGCTTATGAAGTCCTGCGTGTCCTTTATATATGAGGATAGTTGCAGTACAAATTGAAACAAAAATTATCAACAAATATTGAAAGATGTTCTGTCAGACTGCCTTGGGATGATACAATTGGTCTGCCTGGTGGATTTTAACTGTCTATATGTATTTTCGGTATATGGTAAAAAGTTGGTGTTACCGGATTTGTGTTACGGAGGAATAAATATACATCAATTTCCAGCATTGATTTGTTGTGTCACTTTTTAATCAAGGAATGATATTGCTGGATACTTTCATTCTATCCTTCTCTTGCCGTTATTTCATAGTGTCTTTAATCTGACAATTGTTTTAGTGCTTCCCCATATATTGCTCCCTTGTTTGTAAGATGATGTTGCCGCCCTTGTTGAGGGTTTGCATATTATTGTGGTATCCTTCAACAGGCTTTCCAGTGCTTGTGCCTGTTTTTTTGTTACAGTTCCTCTTTTAATTGGATGCTCGGTCTTGACTCTAGATTTCAGTAAGTCCTTAATGACCGCGTCTGAGAAAATGTCAATCGCATCTGTTGGCATTTGTGGCATGAACTGTGAGGTTGGCTTGAAAGGACTTGCAGCCACTTCCTGCTCAATTCCCAGTCATATTGATCTTTGGACAATATCCTGGGTGTCATTACTTGCCTCCTCTTGTTCCAGGTGTAAGTCATCTAAAATTTCTAGAGATGCCAGACCGTATACTGCTAAAATGTCAGTCACTCTAAATTTTTGTTTTATCATCCGTGATTCGTGGATAGTTGGTTTCAATGTGAAATACTTATACAGTTTGAGCTTTCGAATAAATTTAAAAAGATCTATTCTTGTTTGAGTGTATTCCATTTGATTACTAGGGCAAAAAGTGAGTCCTAACCTTAACACCGTCTCTTCAGTGGCTGTAAGAGTTCTAGGTGTCAGGTTAACTAGCGTCAAATTCTCAGTTCTTACCTCCATTTGTTCCCCCTCTTGCTGCGTGTTACGCGCTGGGACATGTTGCCTCTTCCTGTACCAGACCCCTTCTGGTTTTGCGGTGGTACCTTCCAGTGGCTTGCTTTTGCAACCCTTTAGCCAAGACTTGCAGATCAAGTGAAATTCCTTGTGAAAAGGATTTTTCTTGCATTTTTCCCCTGAGGTACTGGCGGTATCATCACCTCTGGCGGTTCATTCTCCGTCACATCTGACTCAGATGTTTCCACTCTCATTGTGGGGAGTGATCCTTTCTTCATGGACAATTCCTTCCTAGGTCCATCAAACTTCTTCGCAAAGGTCAGGCTGACTTTTTTGAATAATGGAAAAAATGTTGAAATATATTTACAGCAACACTGTAATGGATTATGCCGATACACGTCTTAATAACAAAAGTTCATAATGAATTATGTTTAGACAACATGTCGTTTTACAGTATAATAGCCTTTACCGTACCGATATACGGCGGGACATCATATTAATAATAGTATGATGATGAAACATAATGAATTGATTTGCATATATCAAATTGATTGTAAATAACTTGGTTTTATAATAGCATTGGTGCTACAGTCAATGTGCGATTGAAAACTAAAACCCTGTTAAAATGGCGCCTATAATGCAAAACAGAAGATTGTCCTTTTTCAATGTTGCACGTATAATGATTTGCCTATTGAAAATGACGGCTTCCAGTTTTACTCGAGAACATTGACGAAGGAGTAATCTGAAACGCGTCTTTTCAGTTGCCAATAAATCTAAGCAACTGCCCCCCTAAGTGCTGTCTTTCTTTTTTGGAAATGAAGAAAAACTGAGCTTTGATAGATATCGTGGGTGCACCCCCGCGACACAGCACCTGGCGGTCACCAGTAGTTAGTTCTTGTTAGGTCTGCTTTTCAAAAGACAGAGTGATTTTTGGTTTGCCAATAACTTTGACGAATCTTCACGAAACTTTGCTAAAAAAAAAGTTCATCCTCTTCAGCTCCTTCCTGCAAAGTCTCGGGGTGATCCGTCAAGCGAGGGCCAAGACGAAAGGGGGGTCCCATAACTTAAAATCTCTATGCATTTTTCATACACTTCTTTGGGACAGGTTATAGGAAAAACTAATGAATGGAATGACACCAAATTTATCAGGATGCTAGATCTTGGTCCGCTGAGTGTGCCATTTGTAATATGGTGCAAATCCGTTCAGTAGTTTTAGAGATATGAAGGGTAAGAAATAAATGTGTATTTTGGCAGGTGGGCTCGCCAGAGTCCGGCTGACGTCCTGCAAGAGCAAAAAAGAAAAAATGGAGGCCTGTGATTGGTCAGGCGGACAATTTTTTCCATGAGTCTTCACAATGTCGCAGGAGCATCTCGCAGGAGACTCTCAC
Source organism: Triturus cristatus (assembly GCF_964204655.1). NCBI lineage: Eukaryota > Metazoa > Chordata > Amphibia > Caudata > Salamandridae > Triturus > Triturus cristatus. The sequence continues at coordinate 236,605,426 of NC_140589.1, read as the reverse complement.
TCTCGCAAAAGCAAGCGCTCTGATTTAACCGTACATTGCTGTTTACTGTCATTAATTGGAGGTGTTGTGGTTAAATCTTTTTTTTTAAATGTTAATATGTCGCAAGACTCTCGAGGGATCGTGAAAAGTAGGAAGGAGTAGGTGATGTTTAAAATTCACTCTGCTATGCACACTTGTTACTGTATGAAGGATTCTTACTAAAGATGATGTTTAACAGACTCTACTATTTATACTCATGGGTTTGAGAAGAGTTGTGAGTATAGTTAAGGCTCATCTAAACATCCTACTACACACCCATCATCTGAGATAGAGGTCTGAAAGGAGAGCCCAGTCCCTCCCCACACCCTACTACCCACACCGATCATTACAGAGAGAGGTCTTAGCAGAGAGGTCAGTCCCTCCACACACCCTACTACGCACACCCATCAGCTGAGGGAGAGGTCTGAAAAGAGATGGCAGTCTCTTCCAAAGGTTAAAGTAATGTTATAGTTAGTGGTAATAAAAATATATTTTTTCGTTTAAAAAACCTTAGTAATTTACTGAAAAAATCCAAAGGTTAAGGAAACATTATAGTTAGGTGAATTTACAATTGTTAATGAAATTAATGATGGTGTTTGATATGTCATTAGTGATGTCATAAATGATGTCATAGAACATGCCATAAGTGATGTCATAAGCAGTGCATGGCAGGGGTGTAAGTTACAGCTAGTGCTGCTGTCTATAACAGGTGAATCTGTGTGTTTTTCTTTTTTTTGTTCAAAATGTTAATGTTCACACTGACAAATTCACCTAACTATTATCGTTACTTTAACATTAGTTTTTTTAAGTGAATATCTATATATCTGTATCTATATTTATATATATGTATATATATAAAAAATCAGGTAAAGTTATTTTGTGTACAGGGACGCCATCTATTTTCAGCCTTGTCAGACAGTAATCTGCTAGTGTTTTCATGTGAATGCGTGTGGTTATGGGTGCATGCCACAGTTTATGTGCTTCCCTTTTGTTCTTCATTCTCTCAGTGGATGATTCCATTTGCAGTGATGCTGGTCACCATTCCCAGTCTGACCGTGGCGTACGTGGTGGCAGTGATTTCCGGCGTGAGCATTGCAGCATCTCTGCTGCTGCCGTGGTAAGAAGACTTAACCAAGAGGCATGAGAGGGCGTGTTTATTTAAGGAATTTAACAGGTTTATATAGTATCAAAACATGGAACCTCGTGATAAGGTTTCTCATTGTAGGAAGTAACATGCTCATACGAAGTGTAAATGTGAATTGTAGTTTTACGTGTACAAACAACCCCTCAGTTTCCTTTCCTATTTCTCGTCCCCTTTATTGTTATCTTACTACCTTATTCGGTTTATTTGTTTAAAACTGGGATGGTGCCTTAAATTTCAAACAACTATCACTTATTTTTATTTATTCATTGACAAATATATGTTATGCTTAATACCTTAATGCTTATGCTTAAGCATTTCTTAATGCTTAATAATTATATGTTATGCAAATACCTCATTGTAATGTGTGTAGGAAGCATTAGGTCAGCAGAGCAATGCCATTTCAATTTGAAGAACATGTGCAAACCAAATTCAGCTTCTAATCTTAGGACTAGAAGTATCAAAAGACTGGTTCCATAAAGCGGTCCCAAAGTGCGCACTGACATTGGGCTACCAGTCCTAAATTTTGCAATGTGAGCTTTGGATAATAGGTCGCATCACAAAATCACCAGTCACAGTAGGCGACAGAACAGCCTCTCTAATTAATATTAATAAGTCAGGTCACTATTTGTGCCCCACTCTGATTGGCTACAAACACAGGAATGGTGGTCTGCAAGGAACGGCAAAGCACCATTCTGGGGTTTCCACTGCCTAATAGAAACCTTTTTCTTTTTCCCCTTAAAGGAACCAGTGCTGTTTAAAAAATAATTTTAAAAAAGTTTAATGTTTGTGAAAATGATGGGTTGAGCAGGCAGAGGTCTTAGGCAGCCTTAGGCAGACATGCCACATCAAATAGTCACGCATAAATCGACAAAAAGAAATGTCACTTTGTATGGGCCAGGAAAGTCAATCCCAAAATATTTATGCTTAAGGACTCCTTTGCCAGATTAAGACTTGTATGAACCAGGGAAGAGCAAAAGGACTCTGAAGAGGGGTCTCAGTGCCTATTTGTTCAGACATCAACGGTGTTGGTTCTAAGTAGGTGTCAAGCAACAATTAGGTCTGTCATTATCAGATAATGTAGTTTGGTTGTTCTATTATTAAGAAAGGGCTACAAATTGCAGTTAAAGGCAACCTGAGTGATTCAAACAAGAATTTAAAGAACTATAACATAGAAATCTACTCTACTTGCTTGTCAGGTGGTTATCTACCAACAATGCTAGAAAAACAAGTTGTAGACAGCACATGTTCACTAAATAAAGAAGCACTTTGGCTTATTATTACCCAGAGCCAAGTGTAAAAAGCAATTACATGATATTCTCACCAATTTAGGTAGCCCTTTTTATTGAAGTAAAAACATATAACTTCTAAAAAACACACGAGATACAACTCCTGGCACTGTCATGCCCATGTCTCAGCTACAAGCCATCTAGGCAAGAAAGTGTTTTCCATCTCAGGTGTACGTACATCCATTCGCATATATCCACATCTACATCCACACAAAATGGCATCAATGTCACATAATGGGGAAATATGCTTCAAAACATAACACCACCTGCAACCAAGCAATGGACAACAGTTCACCCCCAGCAGAACAAAATGTCTTTAAACAGACAGCCATGCATATAATGCTTCACAAAGAATGCAGTTGTCTCCAGCCTTGAAAAGAGTGAGGTGCATACTCAGGCAGAAGCAAAGGTGAAGCCAGAAGAGTTTTAGAGGTGTGTCACTTCATCCTTGCTTCACTTGGGACACATAGTGGAGATGCTGGACAATACGACCAGGGCCTCTCACCTGAAAGATCCTGGATATTCCTCATCTGCCAGATGAACAAGATATTGAGGTCTTTCAACAGCCTCTGTCAATGGAGGTGCTGGACCACCATGGTGCCACACCATTGGAGATCCATAGGGTTCCCAAACTGCCGACAATAGTCCCAGGAACACCTCAAGCTGTCAATTGTACAGCGTCTATACTCTGACGGCTGACATACAGAGGAAGTGGGTGCAGTGTCTTCCAATCTAAATAGGACAACACACAACAAAGGGGAGAACTCCAAGTCATTAACATTATGACTTGATGCCTCATTTTGTTTCCCAGTCAAATTCAGGGTAACTTGCAAGAGGAGTGTTTATGCCTTCATGTATCCTCAGGCTGCAAGGAACATTATGGAGAGCAAGGGACTGTACTGCCGGGATGTGGGGGTTGCATTAAGTGAAGCAACAGATGTGTACTAAAAATTCTCATCAGACTCAGTGACACTAGAGACGATTGTGCTTGTGATTGTATTTTTGAATAGGGATAGTTACTCCTTCCTCCTCCCGTGTTCCGCCTTTGCCTTTCCATTCTCAACCGGTAGTGAGCATGTCTATTAGTCTACTGTTGAAAGGCTATTTACAGTCGTTGCATTCTGTGATATGAGTTGTGGTATTGGACCACGTTCCGTGGAATAATAATACTTGAGGAATGTTATTCCTCTGGATTTTATGCCATGTATGCAACATTGAAACCTAAAATTGGGGTTAATAGGTTTATAAAACCTCTGAAGATTATCACTGTGGTCAAGCTAGTCGAACTTTAGCTGACTCTAATTATTAGTGATTCAGTGAGGCACTGCTATTGTAGTGTTGGGATTCATCCCATATGTGGCAAGGGTATGCCCAGATGTGGGTCCTGTGCTAACTGTGCCACTGGAACTAAGCTGCACCCGACTGAAGTGCCCCAATCAGGGCAAAACCGGTCGTTGGTTGCTTGTGTTCCAGTTCAGAGAGGACCTGGCTTGGCAGTTCGGGCTGTACTGTTCCTGCTGGAGTAGCACCAAGATTTATTTCCGTATGGCTGGGTCCAGTCTGAGGTGGCCTGGTGGGCAAAAGAACGATGGGTTAGAATGCTAACCAGACCGATTGCCAGTGATTACCTATCCTTGCCACTGTTATGTGGCAGGGATAGGTCCAAGGGCACTCCTTATGAAGACATTGAGCTCAAAACCATAAGGCAAGGACTAATATTCAACATGTTATCAAATACAATCCACATAACTTGTGCATGTATCTGATCTATAGGTATAGTAGTGTAGTTCCTATTTCCCTTATAGGCTCTGCGCATTGGAATAATATACACTATAGTTCTTGCATAGGACTAAGGTCAGTATTCCCCTATCGAATACATTAAAATTAATTACTTGTGTGTGCCAGCTAACTCAGAGGTCACTAGAAACTTCTCGAATAAACAAAAAGGGATTCGTTTCTGACAACCGCATAAACAGGACAATTTTGTTTCCCTTAGAATCGGAACGCATCTCAGAATCGTGGAAACAATAGATAACAGTTTCACTCAGTCAATCTTGCATGCTTAGTTTCTTCAGAGCTACACAGAAATAGATAGACGGGCGTTTCAATAAAAGGGTTTATTGAACAGTCTTGTTTCTCGTGTAAGAGATATGAGCTGTTACAATCATTAGACAGTAAGCAAGATATAATATGCACAGCGTAAGCAGTAAGAAGAAATAATACTGCAATAGCATTGTCTTTTAGCTATGACATATATTCATATATACATACATAAATAACACAGGCTAAAAAGTGAATACTCGTCTGATGCTTCTAAATAGTTATACCACAGTGTACCTAACCTAAGTGTAGTACGAGGTAAGAAATAGGTGCTGTTTTCTATAGTATTGTATATACTAAGTTTAGTATGCCAAGAGTCCCTCTAGGTTCTAGTCAGCTCCATACCTTAGAATGAGAGAGGTGGGAATCTCTTTCCGGGTCTCAAACTCTAGCACCCCGCGAAGGGTGTCAGAACACTGCAAGCCGGATTCTCTGTGAGCAGGGATGACAGCATCTGGTCAGTGCGTCAGGCCGGGATATGGTCTCTTCCAAACTTGCCGTGGTGAACCGTGCAGTCAAGTCGTGCCGTGGTTTGCCAGGGTAAGGAAGGTATATTTATACCTGGAAAGTGCTTAGGAATGCTAGCATTGACGTAAAGTCGGGCAGAGGAAGACGTCATGGATGAACCCCTAAGGAATAGTAGTTCATGCATAATAGATGAGTTCTTGGAGAAATCAATAATCCTAGCTAGGGTAAGTCCCGTTCGGCTTAAGGGTCTGGTTTCTAAGAACTCGTTGAGACGTGGGATGAACGGATGTAGGTGACCATGCCTGTATTTGGATAGCATGGCTCATGCCTAAATAAGGACTGGGTTTCTATACCTAAATAAGGGCAATGCAAATTGTGCCTATATAAGGACATAATTCAGGGAAACCTATATACGGGTATCTAAATCGAAACACAACACCCACTGCATTGATGAATGATCGATATCACTAAATGCTAAACATGCTAAAAACATAAAATTGAGTATCACATGTTCACTAAAAACATTTGTAAAAGCATACTAAAAAGAGTCCTTGTTAAAAGTGTGCTACACATGAAATGCAAAGTTGGTGTACATATCAAAGAAATGTTTCATTCTAAGCATATATTTACAGTGAATGCTAAGTGAATGAACTGAAATATATACACATATGTAAAGAAATGGTTCAGTTTTACAGAAAGAAAATAGTTCAGAGCCATTTCATGTCATGAATACATAAATGTGGAAAAAGGCGACAATGTGTCCCTGGAAGTGTTTCAAAGAAGTCTGTTCTCTATGAAAAGTTCTACTGTAAGCAGAGCTTTTAGCCATAAAAGAAAAAGTCAATATTCACAAAAGTGTGATCTTAAGAAAGTTCAAAATTTTGTCTTTTGTTTTGAAAAAAATGAAGGCCGAATTCATAGATTACATGGTACACTGTGAGCCAAATCAAAATTTATTTGAAGATGCTGGGGAAAACATGAAATCCTCTAATCCAGTAGACAAAAAGTCGTCTATTGTTGTAGGTGATAGGCCGATTACCTTGTTTAGAAGACTAACTGCACATAGATGTGATGCATCATCAGTAGCAGTGTTCGTTGATACCTGTGTGCCGGTTGATCCATCTCGTACCTCAGCAGTAGCATGTTGTGTCTGTGAGATCTCAATGAATGCCGTCATAAGGATCGGTAGCCTCTGGGGACAACACAGAGCATGGGCCGTTATCGGGTCCAGCAGAGTATCGATGTCCGTTGGCACGACTGATGGGAGTGTTAGACAGATGTCTAGCACACATTCTTCACCGCAAAGCAGGCAGCGTAGAACAGGTAAGATGCAATCTTGCCAGATTGGTCTGAACGACAGAAACCATGTGGTATTTAGTTCTCGTAGACGAGGTAAACCCAATAGTTACACTATGAGCTCACAACACTTCCTTTCCAGGAGAGCATTCTCCAAGGTGCCGGGAGTGACGCTGGCGGATTGACTTGCCATAGCGTAGCAGAAGGAATAAAAACAGGATTCCTGCAACGAGTGCTAAAATTAGCTGCAGACCACCAAACACCGAGTGCATGAAGTTTGGAATGATTCCGAGGACTGCTTGAAAGGTATTAACAGTCCCGAACATACGGTCTTAAATACATGCACAATACTGCTCGTATCAGACATATTTAAGATACGTCCCAACATTTCTGTGAAATGTGTAGGGCAATTTGTCCTTAACAGAGCCTGTATCTCAGCCGAAGTCCTTGCGACTTGTAGATCATAGGTTTCTTTGGCCGAGGTCAAAGGCACAATTTGTTGTAAAAGAATGGCTTTTATTCTGCTTAAATTATCAATTCGTATGGAAGAGATGTTCAGTGAAGGCCATAAAGATGACTCCCTGACTGTGTCTGTTTGGGGGAACAAGGCTTGCATACAGCAAGTGACCCTGGAAGTAACCGTTACTAGATATGGGATACCTGGCAACTTAAACATCAAAAGGTAATGAGATGCACACCATGCGTACTCTATATTTTAAAGTCATGTCATCTCTTTCAAACTGTGCTGGCGTGCAAACTTGATTAGCGCTCCGCCCAATTGCGCTCAATGTAACAGAACACATTGGCACCTCTTTTGGTGCCAGTTCAAGCTGCACAGCTGTGCAGCTTGAACTGGCACCGAAAGAGGTGCCAATGTGTTCTGATACCTGGCAACATGCCACAACAGCTCTGATCATTCAACATGAGGTAACTCCCATTTGAAAGTTGTCCAAACGTTGGATTAATCACAGCGGCTGGTGAACCTTGCAGGTGGCAGGATAAATTTGCAGTGGAACCGCTACAGGCCTGTGTAAACTTATATCCCGACATATGAGTGAACCGCTCAGTGCATTTTCACAGTGTGTACCGCTAATAAACACTTCACGCCCCCCACTCCAACATCTGTGTGTGTAAGGTAAATCCCAGGATGTACTGATGTATTCTTTACCCAACCTTTCATATTTGTCTACTGGCATGTGTTTAAGGCAATACTGAAAATGGAAAGTTGTAACAGGCAGAGTTATTTTGCCATGTATGATCCATTCGGTAGCTGGTTTTTCTGCTACTGTAAATGGCAATTTTTCCAGTTTTTCAATGCTCCCTTTTGTGCCAGTTCAATCTTTTTTCAGTGAGATTGTAATCAGAAAACAGAGAAGAAGTGTTGATGAAACGCCAAGGCACATAGCCTGCATGCAAGTTTTGTAGCGTCCAGCCTAATGACAGAATAGAACGTAATTGAGACTGGCCTTGACGCAGCAGGACCAAATCTTGTTCCACGATGTCTATAGCAGAGGATACAATGTTGCCTAATGAATATATCCTGGATGACAGAGTCATTAACCCATTGTCGACCACAGCGAGAGATTTCTCTAAAATAATACGACAAATTTCTCGTATTCTTTCTGCAGCGTCTGCTTGGGTAACCTACCATATTTCATTATAAGCAGCATAGATGCCGGCATATGTGAAACGTTTTTGACGCGGTTTTCTTGGACCTAGCAAGAATTCCCTAAGGTCTGCGTCTTCTTTAAGTAAAGATAAGTGTTGTTTCAAATCCTCTTGTGTAGATGTCTTTAGCCAATCAAGGCATAACTTTCCTACACTGTATGTTGTTACTATCCTTGGATGCTGTCTTTGAACATAGCGTGGGTCCGGCCTATTGATTGTTAAACCTTGTATCTTCTTCAGGAATCTTTCTTGACAGATTTTTGTGTCTGTGGGCCAGAGCAACAATTTTTTCCATTCGGAATCTGATCTGTTGTTTTGTAAGATAGTATGTACATTGACCACCCCCTGTGTAGTGCTATTACTTGCAGGTGTAGGTATGGACGGTTTGTTCATGTCTTTGATCTTGGCTAACCCAAGGCAAGATGTTTGTTGGACAGTGTCATTCAAAAACATTATCTGCTGTGGGATGATGCAGGCTCTAAACAAAGCTTCTATCCCCTGCACTTGCCAATCTTTTGTACCCCAACGGATTTTGCGTCAATTTTGTCTTTCCAAAAGTCAAAACCCTGTCTAGGCAGTTGGGCAATAAAGGCTGCAGAATAAATTTGTTTCGTATTGGGTAACATATTTTTCATTCCCATTTTGTTCACATTTTTAAAGTAGAACGTTTCTGGATTGGATGTATTGTACCCTGAAAAATATGGAAACTGCATTTCAAACGTTTTTGAGCTACCCCTTGGTGGTGTAGAACAATGTTCCCATTGGTTATACATAAATACATTTCTAGGTGTTGCAGATCTATGCAAGAAATTATAGTGGTTGTAACAATAAAGCTGTTCATAGTCTGTTGAACCCTCTAAGTATTCATGGTTAGAGAATGCAGCAGATCTTTCTAGATCAGACATCATGTTATTAACAGTCTCAAAGTCCCAATCATCAGAATAGGTACTGGAGGTAATAAAGTCACTTAATGATATCTTAAATAAGTATGGAATCTTCAAAAGTTCTGACGGACCGAATATATCATAATCCGTTTTGTCCTAAACTATACCATCTTGTATAGGAACAGCTGTGATGTTCACTGCTGACAAGTCTCTTGCATCACGATGGGATGATTTGTGTGGTTTTAGAAGTAAGTTCACATTTTTACTTCGTGTGTCCAAATGAATATATCTTCCATTTATCAGCATGCTCAGAGTCATTACTAAAGCTAGCCAAAGCAGTAAGAAAAATATTCCAGAAATAATCCATGGTGAAACCAGATAAGTCTTTTTCACGTGATGAAAGAAGTCTTGTGCTTGTTCTTTGAAAGTTCTTTTGGCTGGCATCGTTTCAGGTTCGCTGGGATCCTCAGCAAACGTATCAAAGTTAATGAAATAGCCAGAAGCTGTTCTGTCAATGGTTGAAATTGCATCAGGATTTGTTGAAATCGCTGGAACCAGTTGATCACTCGCTACGTTGGTGTAGACCAGTGTATCAGGACAAACTGTTATTTGAGTTTCAAGAGGAATAAGTTCCATAGCATTGTTGCTTAGTCCTTCATTTCTTACTGTTGGATTCTCAATGGTGATGAGTCTTTCAGTTTGAACCTCTTGGATAGAATCTAGAGGAGTGCGTCTGCTTCTTGGTTGGAGTCCACATGGCCTACTGCTTAGTATCGGCCACATAGTGTGGTTTGATGAGGTCGATGGACACAAATCTTTTCTCCTTTTTTCCAGCAAGGGGCGGCAGAAGTACTGTTCATGATCCGTGGATTGCTAGTACAGGTACTGGTTGTCTGTAAGAAAGCCCAAATTCCTTCTTGTCCGCGATCTTCTCTCTGACTAGATCCCCAAAATTTGGGATCCAGACAGGCCTTGCTGGGACGGCTGTATTATCCCCAGTGGTGGTTGGCTTCAGGAACACATTGCTTTGTTTCGATCTTAGTTCATTTAAGTCCTGTAAAACAGCCAAACGATCTTTGATATCAAATGGTTTATTTTCCACCACTGTGCCTTTACATTCGACATCAGGAACCCACATTCTTGTCCCAAATAGGACCTCATATGGAGTGACCCCTCCCTAGAGAACTTCTTGTCAAATTTTTTAATGAGCGTTGGACCCCATAAAGATGTTTAACTCACTCATCACCCGAACCTAATACCCTAGCTGTTATAGACCGCTTTATGTCCCAGTTTTTCCTTTCCACAACCGAATTTCCCTCAGGATGGAATGGAGAGGAGTACCGCAATGCAATGCCCAAACTGGCCATGGCTTCTTTGTAAGCCTGAGAGCTAAACGCAGGGCCCTGGTCAGAGAGTAGCATGCCTATTGCGTATGTGCCGATAAAGACTTGCAAATCTTTTATAACAGTTTGAGCGTCAGCCGAGCGCTGAGGCCACATCCATAGGAACCTTGAGCACGAATCTACTGCGACCATGATATATTTATAGTTACCATCCCTTTGCAAGGGACCACAGTGATCCAGGTAAACACACGCTAATGGTTTATCTGAGATTAACAGGGGCGTCTGCGCAGGACGTTTCACTGTAGAGACTTTCATCTTTTGGCATATTTCACATTCCAAAACATAGTTCTTGGTCTGTTTCCTAATGCCAGGCCACCAATATCTCTGTTTTAATAACGATACTGTGGCGGAAACACCTGCATGGGCAGAAGCTATCTCCTCATGTGCTGCTAGAATTAGTCCTAATATACGTTCCATGTTTGGAATTACCCTATCCCCCACTCCAGGGATTCGAGCAAACAGAACGTTGTTCGCATCAATTATATATGAGTGAAACATTTTTAGGTAACGCTGCATCACTGCGTTTGCTTGAAGCATTGACAGCCAACAATATCTCACTGTTTATTTTTGTTTTTGAACGAGTGATTGCAGCTATGGAAGCCGTTTGCACAGCCCCCTTTGCGGCTTCGTTAGCCAATGAATTCCCTGCAATGTGAACGCCATCACATTGATGACTCAGCGTGTGTATCACATGAGTGTTTTGTAGTCTGTCTCGCAACTGAACTACTTGTTCCCAAAGCGTTTTATGCTTGATTGTGCCACCTTTTGCATCTTTGGAACCATTTTGAAGCCAATTCTGTAAATATTCATTGTATGATTGTACACAGTAAAAATAATCGCACACTATAAGTGTGGGGAATTCGTGATCTATATTTTCAAGTGCCAATTTGAACGCTTGTAGTTCAGCTCGCTGAGCTGTACAATCTCCTAGAAATTCTGTTTTAGTGACCATCGGTCGGAATTTACCATTGTGCATACGACCTTTAACGATCGCGCAGGCTGCACTGTAAGCTTGTTTACTCTCCGTAGCGGGTTGTGCTGATCCGTCAGTATAAATTATGAATTATACTGGTCAAGAGGGAGAATCTCAATAGGCAGAGGACATTCGTGTTCATATTGCAGGAATGCTTGTGTTTTTAAATAAGGATCAAAAACATATTCAACATCTGTTGCAGCAAGAGAATTAACCCATTGTATCCATCTTGGGTGTAAAACTTTTACATTCAGAATGCTCGCTTTTGTAACTGCCTCTAAGGCTGGTACCGGAGTCATGGCAATAATTTGTTTCCCCTGAGCTAGAGCTCTTTCTTTTGCTACAGCGGTTTGAACTGCTGTTAGAATTTTTTCTGTCGAAGTGAATCGCATTTCCGCTAGTGTGTACAAATGTGATTTGTATGCAATTGGTACTTTTTCACCTTCATTAAAAGTTAAGTAGGTGAATCTGCATTGACCCGAAATTATTCGTATGACTAAATTGCGTGTATTTACGCATGTTTGTAAGTGATTTGTTGCTAACAAGTCAGCTTGAAGTGAACGCAGGATTTCTTTGTGGTCTTGTGTCCAATCTTTGATTTTGAAATCAGGTTTGATTAGTTCATAAAGAGGTTTAACTCTTTCTGCGTAATTTAGAATGTAAGTTCTTCCAAAATTTAGGAAACCTAGAATCGACTGTAAGTTTTTCTGCGTTTTTGGAGGTTGGAGCAGCGCACACTTTTCTAAAAGGTTTGCTGCCAGGCTTTTGCCTTCACTTGAAAGTTCATATCCTAGGAAAAGGACATTGAGATGGGCAAATCTTGATTTTTAAAAGTTGAATTTATAGCCCTCAGAGGCGAAGCCCAGTATAATGGTGTTCACCCTGTTCAAGTGCCTATCCAGGTCATCGTCTGTCAGATAGATATCATCGACATATGACATTGCCTCGTCATCATAAATTTGTAGTAACTCTTGCTGAGAATAGCCCTGGGCTTCTTGAACCCTTGTGGGAGTCGACAGAAGTGACGCTGGGTCCCCATTATTGGGAAAGCTGTCAAGTACCTACTTTCAGGTGCTATGTTTTGACAAAAGAAACCATTTGAAATGTCTAATGTTTTTTTATATTTTTTATGCACAATGTTATTCATTAGTACTGTACTGTGTGGATTTTGCACAGCAAATGTCTTAGAACAAGTGATCAGGTGTCTGTAATCCAAAACTAGATGATATGTGTTGTCTGGTTTGGAAACAGGAAACAAAGGATTGTTTATTGATGAGGTGCATGTTTCAATCACCCCTTGGTATTCAAGTTGATCTAAGATCTCCCTGACCTGTTTTTTAGCTTCTTGCTTAATCAGGTACTGCCTTTGTGCAGTAGCTTGACATTTTAATTGGATTTTGTGGTGAGGTGAGTCCTCATCTCATCCTACATGATTTTTGTATAATGCTGGGGCCTGGGCTACTGCCCATTTCCTGGCATAAGTATATTTTAAATGTATAGGAACATGGTTGGGGAAGGCTGGCATAATGATGTCTTCGCCATGTTGGCACTCCTTGACAAATTCTGGTGGCCAGTCTTTTTCTGCTAGAAGAATGTCATAACCCCTTGAAAGTTTTTCCCAAAAGAGTGCTTTCACTTTTCTTGGTATGTCTCCCTCCATCGGGAGTGTTATTTCATATAACTTTTGTGGAGAACTAACCCTGGTGTCTACAGTTTCAACTGTTATGTATTCATTCAAGTCCACTGTCTCCAGAAGTTCCTTCAGGCTCTGGTGAGGTATTGTTACTTCTGCTGCACTGTCCAGCATTGTCTGAGCCTATTCTCTGTTCTTGAGTTGTGTCCTCAGGATTTTCGGCATGTCTGATCTTCAGAACTGCTACCTTTTTCTTGTGGAATTGAGATTTTGGTTTGTTTTTCTGAACGTGTTGATCGTCTCTGGACTTCACGCGTTCTTCTTTGTGATCTGACCGTCCTCTTCTTTCGGATGTCTGTGAAGATGTCTGAAAGGTACGAGAGGAAGGTGTATCAGTATCTTGATACCTGTCAGGTTTTTTCCAATTATCCCTATTTCTGAGGTTGTACCTCCTGTCAGAGTGCTCCTTTTGAGGAGACCTACCTCGGGATTGAGAATGTTTCTCTTTTGAATGTTGTTTTTTGTTTTCCCACTTCTTTTTAGAAGATATAGGATTGTGTTTAATTGAGTCCTTTTCATGACCCTCAGAAAGTTGTGGTTTAACTGGTTTTCCACCTAAACTGCCTCTGCCTAATTCTTCATAGGATTTTTCTATTATTCTGGGTAGTTCATGTTGATGTTCTGTTACATCAAATTCCCTTAATTTCTGGCGGATCGCCACTGATGCTGCCTCCCCTTTAATATTAAATAATATTATTGTTGAGACCTGGTTGACATTTATCAGAAATGTCATACCTAGGTTCAGAGCAAGCTCTGCCCCGTATTCATTTTGAATTTGTTTCAGGACTTCTGGTATTACCGCAATTGACGGAACACCATGTGTTTTTGTATAGATGGCAGGAAAGACTGTGCCCCAAGTGGTGCAGTCTTCCAGATGTGGTGTGATCCCCATTAGTAGACAGATTGTTAAGATTCTGTGTTTCTCAGAAGGGCTAGTATTAGGAAATACTGCTTCAATTTGAGTAATTTTGTGAGCTATCCAGAACGGAATTTGTTCACGTTTTGTGGGCATTTTACCCATGCTAAGTGTAAAGTCTGTGGAGTAATTTTTTGTGTATTCCCCAGATAAGGGGTTTGATTTGGAATGGTTATTTGTGGTTGGACTGTAAAAGTCTGCATGACATATTGTATTAACTGTCTGTAGATTTTTATGAACTCTTTAAGTTGAGTGAGTAATTCATCATCTGACATTGCTTCAATGTCAGGATTTGGTGTGTAGCCGGCTAAAATCGGCCATGTTGCTCCTGGTCTACCTAGTGGACCGAGCCTGGTAATGTGATTGGAATGTTTTAGGGCGCCTTTAAACCAGAGCTGATGCTCCTGGTATGTGAGTGGAATTTCAACATCCTCGAAGGGACTGTCGTCCTCATGTGGTTCATCTTCTTTGAAGAAGTGAAACATTTTTGTTACTGGATTTGATTCTGGGAATGTAATCCATGAATAGAATAACTCTGTCTGAAAAGATTCATGTGCCTCTATCACAAAAACTGCTCTACCACCTCTTGGTGTCAGGCCATGTTTTATAAGTTTTAGAGTGATGGCTCTCCTTCAATTTGGATGGATGTTTATAACACCCTCATCGGTTTCATTTAAACCTGTAGTATTAAAACCTGTTACGACTGGATCAGCCGTAGCCTCTGTATCAGACATTTTGTTCAATGAAAAATGTAGAACAAGTTTCAAGGAAACAAAGATAAGGTGCACAATATTTTGGAACACTGTTTCCTTCAACGTTGAATAAACCAAACAGCTAATACATAGGATTTTTGTCCTACTCAGTTAGGGCGGATATTATCCTTACCCACTCCATGTGTCTTATGGAGTATTATGAGTAGGGGTCTTTGAGAAAAGCATGACTAAGTTACTTCAGTATCTGGTATTAAATTAGTGCCTTACCAAACCGTTGGGTGCCATGTAGTGTAGTTCCTATTTCCCTTATAGGCTCTGCGCTTTGGAATAATGTACACTATACTTTTTGCATAGGACTAAGGTCAGTATGCTCTTATCGAGTACATTAAACTTAATTACTTGTGTGTGCCAGCTAACTCAGAGGTCACTAGAAACTTCTCGAATAAACAAGAAGGGATTAGTTTCTGACAACCGCATAAACATGACAACTTTGTTTCCCTTAGAATCGGAACACGTCTCAGAATCGTGGAAACAATAGATACCGGGGCGTAGCTAGGGCTTGTGGCGCCCGGGGCTATCCCTCAGATTGCCGCCCCTGGGGGAGGGGAGGGGAGGGGGAATAAGGGGAGGAGGGTGCTGGGGAAAGGACCGAGAGACACGTAGTATCGCCGCTAATAGTTACCTTGATCATGCAAGTTACATGCACATACATGACACGATCCAAGGCTACACAGTTGAATACACTGGTGACAGGCAGTACAAAGGAGAACACACAGACTGCCACCCTGCAGGATTTCAGGAAGGGCCTAAAACCATGGTTATTCGATTAAAGTCATCATCAGCAGCACCGCCCCCACCCTCCAGCAACTAGATACCCTTACAGGTGATAAGTGGCGCTATGCAAATCCTGTGTGTTTGATTGATTGAGACCCGATTTCCACACATCGTTTTTGCGCTATATTAGTTTTATCTGTAAAACTGTATGTCTTTGCAAGTTAAGTGACCCCTTCAGTGGAGATTGTGCTGACTGTACCTTGGGGCACATAGCCTCTGTTTATAACTTCCCTCAGCTCACTCCTTGTACTTGCCAGCCCTTATCACTGACCTACTCCTGCCCAGCAGCTTCAGCTGACACCACGTGCCGGTGGATTTGAGGGTGGACTCTCATCCAACCCTCTAGCTTACTATTTTTCTCCTTCTTTTTGTGCATACTGTGGAAAGTTTAACATGTTGCTTTGTACAAATTGTTACCGATTTGATTATTCAAAACTCCAACCGAATTAATTTCTGTGCCTTGGTATTTCCTGTATCAGGTCATTTAAATCTGCCATCATGCCCTGGGAAGCTACAGCAAAAGAACGACTGTGCTGCGAATTACATTGCGAAAAACTCCACTCTTTGCTAATAGTGGGAAACTGCAAACAATGTTAAAGAATCTGTGGGGAAGGAGGTATTCCATGCTTTGCAATACAAGGAAGAAAATGCCCTGATGTGTGACTCAAACTAGACACGGGACACCATGAGATGTCTAACAGCATAGGGTTTCCACGGTGCCAACCTGCACTCTAAACACTTCCTGGCAGGTCTCCCCTCTTCTAATGTTTTCCTTTCCCCTTCTATCCTTGTCATCTTTTTTCGAACTGTAAGCTCTTTCTTGCGCTACACCACCCCCATTCCAGCTTTTCCTGGCTCTTTTTATCTCCTTCATTCTCTTCTGTACCGCTTTCACTGTACTGTAATACCTTTGGACCTGGGCGAAATTTAAATTATGCTGGCAAAATCTATATCATTTTGGAAATTTCGCCTTAACCTTGCTATGTAAAATTTCCAAACTTGGACCATGTCGTGTAATCGTCATAAAATTATAGCAGAGGGGTACAGGAACAATGCGAACAACCACAACATGAGCAGCTATAGTTTGCAGTAATCAGTTTTTTTTGCACTTTTTTAAAATGCAAAATACGTTGTTGCATCAAAAATTTAGGCTAGGATGCATTTTGCGCTCAAATATAGCACTAAATGATGGGTTTGCATTTCACGAAATGATACATAATTTTCTGGAATGTTCCTGATATTTAGCGATTTACACAAGAGCAAATTAGGTAAATTTTGCACACCCCTAAAATAGTTTCCTTTCACCTCCTTTTCTTAATGTTTCCTTGTTCTTAGTTCGTCTCTTCCCTTTGCTACTCCGATCTCTAATCTCCTGTCCATGCGTGCAGGGAAGGATGGGACAGACCTACCGTTTCTGAACTCCCAGAATTTACTACTGTTTCGTTTATCTTTTTCTCATTCGTTCCTCCCCTCCTCCAACACTGTTTACTGCCTCTCCCTCTCCTTGGTTTCCTTTCCCCTCTCTCTTTCGTTTCTCCTGGTACACTGTGCCTCTGGTTTCCTTTCCTAGTCTCCACTGCATCGCGCTGCGCCCCCTCCCTGTCTACCTGCCCCCAATCTGCGGAAAATCCCCGATCCCTGCATCTCTGATTGGACACACAGGGGCCGATTCTGATCCTGGAAAAACGCTTTACAAATCGTGGTATGGAGCGTTTTCCCCATACAACTCGTACTTGTAAGGATTCCCCTACAACCTAGGAAGTACGATCCGTACAAATAGACGCTCTCCAAACAAATTGTAAAAAAGACCATACAACTCGTTTTTACAAGCGATTCCGATTCGGATTGCCCTGTATGCGACGTTCACATGTATTCCCGGCAGCAGTTTACAACCCGTCAAGTACAATTCGTACAAACGGCACTCCGTACGGCTCTTTTGTTACAGGAGCCAAAAAGTGCCGGTAATACATTGTGGGGCCGATTCTGATCCTGGATTTTTATTTTCCATACAAATCGGATCCGTATTTTTTTCCATACAAATCGTACAAGTCCCTTACAACCCGTGTAGTACGATTCGTACGTGAAAAATATATACAAATCGGCCCGATCCTTACAAATCGGATCGGAAAAACCTGTACGACACAGACTTGTAAAAAAGACCATACAAATTGTAAAAAGGCTGTCCAAACCGTCAAGTACGATTCGTACCGGGTTGTCAGCATACGATTTGTATGGAAAATGGCCTGTATACGGGGAACGACTCGTACCGGGCAACGAAGCGAACCCCTTTACGCCTCGTACCCTGGTATGACTCGTTCTGGGGGTACGACTCGTACCGGGGTACGGGTCGTATGGGGGTATGAGGCATACAGGGGTCCCCCCACATGCGAGGCGTGTGTATGGTGCGTACCCCAACATCGCGCATGTACGCACCGTACATACGCAAGTTTGGGGTACGGTGTGTACACAAGCGATTGTGGGGTACGGTGCTTGTACGGTGTGTACATGTAGGGTCCGTCTCGTACTGTTTTCGGGGCATACAATGTTTTTCCGGCACTTTTTGGCTCCTGTAAAAAAAGAGCCGTACGGAGTGCTGTTTGTACGAATCGTACTTGACGGGTTGTAAACTGCTGCCGGGAATACATGTGAACGTCGCGTACAGGGCAATCCGAATCGGAATCGCTTGTAAAAACGAGTTGTATGGTCTTTTTTACAATTTGTATGGAGAGCGTCTATTTGTACGGATCGTACTTCCTAGGTTGTAGGGGAATCCTTACAAGTACGAGTTGTATGGGGAAAACGCTCCATACCACGATTTGTAAAGCGTTTTTCCAGGATCGGAATCGGCCTCACATGCCCCGAAAACAGTACGAGTCGTTCCCCGTATACAGGCCATTTTCCATACAAATCGTATGCTGACAACCCGGTACGAATCGTACTTGACGGTTTGGACAGCCTTTTTACAATTTGTATGGTCTTTTTTACAAGTCCGTGTCGTACAGCTTTTCCCGATCCGATTTGTAAGGATCGGGCCGATTTGTATGTATTTTTCCCGTACAAATCGTACTACACGGGTTGTAAGGGACTTGTACGATTTGTATGGAAAAAAATACGGATCCGATTTGTATGGAAGATAAAAATCCAGGATCAGAATCGGCCCCACAGAGTGAGTACAGAGGGTAAGTAGTGCATTCACATTCAGAACACACAGGCCCTATCTGTACTTTATTAACTGTATCTTCCTGTACATATAAAATCCCAATAAATATTTTCTGACATTAAAGAGAACACACAGGCTCTTCTTAAGAATATCACGTAAGCAGTAGAAGGTGTTTACTTCTGCAGAAGGGACATCAGTGGTCCTCAAATTTGATAAGGGCATCTTTTTTCTTTGTCGCTCTAGAAACATATATCACAATAGTGTCCAACATATAGGAAGGCTTCTAGGAGTGATAAAGTGACACTTTTTATGCAATTACAGTACACTACAAACTCCCATTCTCATTGCTTCGGTCCTCTCACACTCTTCGTGAGCTACCCCCTCCCGCACATAATAGCACAGCCAATGCCCCCCCACCGCTCTCTCACCATTACATCTGCACTTCCGTGCCCCTCCCCGAAAGTCTAGCAGTAATAGGTCCATAGAAGATTCTGTTGCTACCTGAGTCAATGCAAAGTCATACCTGCCAACTCACACGGTGCCACCGCGTATGACACGATTTCCTACATGCGCGCTGACATCATGCAAGGCTGGCACAGTCTCACTTACTTGGAGGCAGCCCCCATCACTAACTGTACCCAGGACTGTACCCAGAGGGAAGACTCACGAGCTGAACATGCGGGACCCTGCACCACAACAGCTGAAACAAACGCGACTCTATTATTAAAAGAAAAAAATGTTTCCTACCTTACAACGCGAACCAACTGAAAACTTTGGGAAAGGGAGGCCCCTGCACTTCGAGGAAATACAAGCCGAAAGTGTGTGGCAACTCTATGCTACACCACCCTGCTGCCGTGGCTGCCCTGAAGGTGTCGAGGTCAGGGAGGGAGGGAGGACAATCCAGCTCCTGGGGGGAAGGTCCATTAGCAGGAAATTGACAAAAAAAACACATAACGGTGCCTGCCTCACGCTGAGTACGATGAGTGCAACATTGTCGGAGTCTGTTCACATGACCTGATAGACTGGCGCCAGCGTTCGGGTCCCACTCTAGCAGAGGGCGCCAATTTGATACTAAATGCCCAGCTGTGATCCTCGGCGTATAGTGTCCGAGGCGGCCGCCAAAAGGTGTCAGTGGCATAATAGGGAGTGGGTGTTCAGAAGAGCAAAGTGGGAGTTTAAAAAAAATAAATCGGGAGAATGGGGCCTTGAATCAGGTTACTGTCACGTGTGGGCTTTGGAAGTGTGCTGCTGCAGGATCGGGCATTTGAAACGAAAATGCACGTTTTTCTCTTACCTTTCAAAAGCATGGAGCGTAATGGCAGGCAGAGAGAGGGTGATACAAGTGTTGTGCACTCACTGGCCTGACAGGTTGCTGGCAGTGCATACACCACCGCCCCCACCCCCCTGTGTGTCAGCCCGGGATTACTCGCTGAGACAGCTTCCTGTGAACACACACAGCCGCCCCCAGTACTTCACAGGTCTTTAAAAGACCATTCGCTGGTTAATGAGGCTTTGTTGGTTTTTCACCCCTTCGAGAGCCCCTGCATTGCCACTCTGACTATTGCTGGAAGAATTAGCACGTTACACGATACAAACCCTGTCAGCTGAAACCCCGAGGAATCTTGCTTGCAGGAATCGGGAGGCGGGAGACTAGCCTTAACATCGGTAGTCTCCCGCCTGAATCGGGAGGGTGTCTGTTCTTGATCTGGTGACGTCTGTCCTGGGCCGTAGTCTGATTGAGTGGTGGCCCGTTGCGGAGGCCTTTATAATTTATTTGGGGACTCGGGACACTGACTGACACTACTGTAAAGTGTCAGACAGTGAGTGTCCCCACTCCTCAAATAAATTATAAAGGCCGCCGCGACGGGCCACCAGTGACTGCCGCCGCCCCAAAAATAGTGTCGCCTGGGGCGGTCCGCCCTCCCCCTACACCCCCCTAGCTACGCCACTGAATAGATAACAGTTTCACTCAGTCAATCTTGCATGCTTAGTTTCTTCAGAACTACACAGAAATAAATAGACGGACGTTTCAATAAAAGGGTTTATTGAACAGTCTTGTTTCTCGTGTAAGAGATATGAGTTGTTACAATCATTAGACAGTAATCAAGATATAATACGCACAGCGTAAGCAGTAAGAAGATAATACTGCAATAGCATTGTCTTTTAGCTATGACATATATTCATATATACATACATAAATAACACAGGCTAAAAAAGTGAATACTCGTTTGATGCTTCTAAATAGTTCTACCCCAGTGTACCTAACCTAAGTGTAGTACGAGGTAAGAAATAGGTGCTGTTTTCTATAGTATGGTATATACTAAGTTTAGAATGCTAAGAGTCCCTCTAGGTTCTATTCAGCTCCATACCTTAGAATGAGAGAGGTGGGAATCTCTTTACGGGTCTCAAACTCTAACAGCCCGCGAAGGGAGTCAGAACACTGGAAGCTGGATTCTCTGCAAGCAGGGATGACAGCATCTGGTCAGTGCGTCAGGCCAGGATATGGTCTCTTCCGAACTTGTCGTGGCGAATCGTACAGTCAAGTCGTGCTGAGTCGTGCCGTGGTTTGCCAGGGTAAGGGAAGGTATATTTATACCTGGAAGGTGATTAGGAATGCTAGCATTGACGTAAAGTCGGGCAGAGGAAGACGTCATGTATGAACCCCTAAGGAATAGTAGTTCATGCATAATAGATGAGTTCTTGGAGAAATCAATAATCCTATCTAGGGAAAGTCCCGTTCGGCTTAAGGGTCTGGTTTCTAGGAACTCGTTGTGACGTGGGATGGACGGATGTAGGTGACTATGCCTGTATTTGGATAGCATTGCTAATGCCTAAATAAGGACTGGGTTTCTATGCCTAAATAAGGGCAATGCGAATTGTGCCTATATAAGGACATGATTCAGGGAAACCTATATACGGGTATCTAAATCGAAACACAACAGTATTCCATGGGTGGTAGTTTGACCTTGATCACCCATTGCAAGCATGCTGCCGGGCGTTCATTCACATATACTTCCTTTACAAACTTGGGAGGGTATTAAGTAAAAATTGAGCTACCTCAGCCTTTGCCTGCCTCAGAACATATAGTTATCAGTTTATCATGGGGCACAAAGCTACCTTTAAAATTATGCTTCAACAATTAGAAGTCTCTTAAATTTATCATAGAGTTTTGTTCTTGTACTTACATAATATCTTCAAGCGCCTTAAATGCAATAGACTTTCCATATACCTGACTGGATTGGCTACAGATACTATAGGCCTTTCTTTGTTTACACATGGACAATGCTTTTATGCGTGGCAGGGATGCACAGAAGGATACCCAACAGGTGTAAATGTTCTTAGTACCATGCAATTGTGCGCTACAACTGTGTACACATAGGCAGAAGTAAACCCCATGGAAGTGATGGGGAGAGTACGATGAAGACGTAGTTTTAGTTGAGAGTTTGTGAAACGTATGAGTTTACTAGCATTCATGAGCTCCTCTCTGACCCCTTCCCATCCTGGAAATTTACTCCAGCAGCGGTCTGGAGTAGCTATGCTACCAAACTTCGTGGTAGTGTAGGGGAATGGGTTTCTACAGGAGAAGCCCTTAAAAGCGAGCATCTGAGCACCAATCTTCTGCTGAAATCATGTAAATGATGATAAAGTACTCAAAAGGGATCTTACTGTGATACGTGTATAAATCACCTTTTTGGATACCAATGTGTGGAATCATGGGGTCAAGGCTCACATGAGTGAGGAATACTGACACAGACACTGGATGTATAGTTGCTAAATTGGCCCAGTGCATGTGCACCCGGATCCTTTTACTGGCAGGTTCACTGATGGATGGGAGTGGAGTGGGTGTTAGGGCAGCTTCTCTGGAGGGGCTGCATAATTAATTACATGTAGCCTCACACGTGGGGGATCATAGGAAGAACTAGGCCACTTGATAGAAGATTCTATCCTATATCTCTTTCGACGTATATAATACTCACACCTAATATAGGGTAGCACTACTAAAAAAATCTAAGTAATAATACAGAAAATGGGCCGGGCATAACAATTGTTATGGACAAAAACGCTCACTCACCCGAGGGTGACATGCTTCATCATTGGGTTCCTCCAACACACGGGGACCGCAAGGTACCCCGTGTGGGCTACGGCATTACCCAAAGGGGAAGGAGCAGGAGTGCAAAGCACGTGTTGGTTCTACCAACTCAGTATGGTAAGGAGGGGCAGAGTGCTAAGAAAAGAAATAGTGTGACTAAAAAACTATCTACCTAGGGGCAGCAACTTTATTTTTCCTTCCTAAGTAGTAGTCTGTTAAAATGCAAGTGAATGTAGGGTTGGAAAAGAATACCCTATTTAGTGATCAACATGTTTCTGCCCAGGTGACGAGAAATTTTCGAGGCATTCATCAGGATAATAAGAGAGTCACTCTGCTAGTAAAGTGCATAAATCATAATGTAATACTTAGGCCACAATCTCTTGACCATCAATCGCAATGTCGATCTGTGCGATGGATCAGAAGGCTCTGTAAGAACAATAGAACCACGTCTTAAAAAGATATAAACGTACACCCATGTGCACAAAAGCCCATATTCAGTGACAAAAGTAAAATTCTTACCTATAGCATATAGTCTATGTGTCTACTCAACCATCTGCCGAGTCCCACACCATGTCAGTTATGCTATTAGGAAATGTAAATACTTATTAAAAATATAATCGTAACTCATATAGCAGACACCAAAGTATTGGTACACAAGAGAACCTAAAAAGGATCGTGATAACAGACTTTATCACTAATAGTATATTGTAATGTCACCAAATTGGTAGTATCGTTCACAATGTACCACCTATGGTTACAAACCTTATCTATTGATATATGTGTATTTGGGGTATGCTCTTCGAAGATAAGATGGAGACCCCATGACAGAAACCAATAGACCCCCAGTCTATATGCATATCTTCTCAAACTTACAGCGTCAATGCACTCAGTTAGTATCTCATAATAGATTCTACTATTTGTGATTGAAAATGTAGAATTTAAAACATGTAGCTTGGTATATCAACTCGGTTCCGATATTTGAAATTAGGTCGGAACATCATTAGAATTCTTGTACTCGAGATACTGAGTATAAGCTTACAGAATACCAAACATGTGATTAGTACGAAGGATAGTATTACCGCTCAAGCTGCTTCAATTTGATAAAAGCTACCCGGAACCTGTACAATGCCCGCTCACCTTATTAACGTATGGCACGACTTCCGAGACTCAGAGGGGAGAACCGGACTCGGCGTTCACGTCGTCTATTTATCCGGAAGTGAATCCGGTACGTGAGCCGACGTCCAGCAGGACACTACATTACTCCCAAAATCCAAAGAAAAGGACAACAAGTCCAAGCTGTGGAAACCAAACAAAAATAAACTGGATACCACATAGTCCATCAGTCTCTAGAGTCAATCAGCAAGACAACAGGACGCATGGACTGATAAAGCTTGCTACAACAGGACATCTCTGCTCAAGTTCATAATTTAATCTGGTGTAAGACAGGACATGAATACTGTTACAAAGAAGTCCAAAACCTTCTGTCAGCATATAGATGGGAGTCGTGTCCATAGTATTGACCCACCCTGCTGATGCTCCGAGTGATTTGTGGTTGATGTCAATAACTCAAAACTGGGTGCATCAGGAGCGTTGTCGGAGTCTATCACAAAGCTGGCATTGGTGGTGTTGTTTGACTCATTGAAGACAGTCTTGGCATGTTGCAACCTGTTGAAACCTCTGCTCTGAGGCCATACTACCTCCTGAAATCCGTCAGTGGAGCAGTGCCAAGTTCATCTCTTGCGCTTGTGGAGGCCCCTTGGATGGGTTGCTATAGGACTGTGTGTGGTCTGCACTGGGGCTGCATGTGTGCCCCGTCTGGGCTGCTGCAAGATGCAGAGGAGCCACTGCCTGGTTATGCAACCGCAGGGGTAGATGGGTCATAGTCAAAACAGGCTCCCACCACTGGATTCAGAATGCAGGCTGGGTGAGCAGTTAGTCCCTGGTTAACTGATTTTGAGTGTCATTGGTGCTTATTTCCTGTGATTACGGTGTTGGATTTCACTCGGATTGGTTGATTCTCCACGAGTGGTAGTGTGATGCAAGAGACAGGGACTGGTATGGTGGAGTTGCCAGCTGTGCGGTGAGCCTGTATGACAGGTGATGATGATTTGCCTCAATGGGCGCAGGCATTCCTCCTGGGGTTATCGACAACTTGGAGTGATGGTGGCCAGGTTCTTACATCCTTTCTTTGTGGAGATATCCGCATCCTTTATCCTGGAAGAACCCACAAACTATAGGATGATAGCTCTGCTAGATGTTGAGGCCAAGGTATACGCAAGTCTCCTCTTACAGGATTTACAAAATTGGGTTAGGGACGAAGTTATACTCCCGGTGTACCAATCAGGTTTCAGGGTCGAAGCCGCAACCACATCGTATCTCTGGCTTACTTAGTTGAGCAGCTCACCCACGTAAGACAGCGCACCCTCTTTGCTTGTTTTGTGGACTATTCTGCAGCTTTTGATTGTGTCAATAGGAACATACTGTGGTTGAAACTGAAAAAATGGGGGAATCCAAACAAGCTGCTGAATGCTACTATAGTACTCTACTCCCAAACCTGAGCACGTGTCAAGCTTATGCAGAATACAGTGAGGACAAAAGTGTACATGGATCAAGGGCTTAAACAAGGTTGTGCACTGGTGTCCCTACTTAATTTGTACACTGCCGACTTGGCCAATTCGTTATCATCTACTAACCTGCTCGTGCCAAAAATCGGGCAGACCAGATTGTTCTTGGTGCAGTATGCTGATGATATGGTCCAAATGGAGGACACAAGGTGGGACTTCAAAAAGCACTGGTTGCGTTAAGCATTTACAGTAATGCCAATGAACTCGTGGGCAATGCCAAAAAAAAAAAGGTTGTTATTTTTCGGAGTTATGCCAACAAACTTAAACACTATTGGAGATTGAGCAATTTGAAAATGATCAATCCCTCCAAATATAATTATCAGGGGGTGTGGTTCATGTGCAATGGTAAGCCCAAGGAACACATCTCTTCTATAGAAGCAAAGGACAAGGAGGTGGCCTATGCTATGTGTAAAGTCAATGCTAAATTGTACAGTCCATCTACTGAGGCAATTTGAAAGGTAATAAGAGCTAAGCTACTACCTTCGATTTCTTATGGGTAATTAGTCTCCCCTTGAGCGCTGGTGACTATTTTGGAGACCGCTCACTGCTGCTCATTCAATCAGATCTTTCAAGTTTCTGCCCATGCCCCGAACGTTTTGGTACGGCTGGAGTTTGGTTTAAACAAACCTTCATAAACTGGGCATCTATAATTCGATACTACAGCTGAATTTTTGCATCAGCAGCCAACCCCATGAAAGAAATGTTGAAGGAACTTTTCACAAAGGGCAAAAATCCTTGGTCGGACTATTTTTTGACTCCCTGCTCTAAATTAAACCTTGAGATGGCGAATCGGGGACATTTTATCCTTAAACCAGTGACACTAAAAACAGTGCTAAGAAAACAAGTAAGACTTTTATCCCAGCAAGAAGATCTTGGCTCTATTGAAACCTCTGCTAGTAACATACAGGTCATTATCAGCTCCCACAGGGACAAATTATGCCAGCCCTAATTAAATTGTGCACTGAACAAATCAATTTTAAAACAGATCTTGTTAGTTAGGATTATGGCTCTGCCAATAAAAGACATACATTTTGGCTGGAAATCCAAGGCGACGGTTACCACTTGTAGACTGTACCACCAAGATGAGGAATCTCTGACCCACCTTGTCTGTATGTGCTGCATGCACGTCATACGTTAATAAAACTGCTCTTTTTAAAGTATGGCACTCACACTTGAACAGAAGCAATGGAACTTATTTTTAATTAAACCATCTCAATGGTACTGGCAAGGCGAGCACAATTTGCACGACACCTTCAAAGGCCTTTAAGTGAAAGTTAAGCCCTGGCTAAATGTAATATAAATCTAAATTATTTTTTTAATTAGGAACGGATATTTATTGTCCTAAACAGTCTTATGTTTTGTAATTTTAATAATTTCAATGATTTGAAACAAAAGAAATGAAAAGGTTTGCCTGTGTTTTATGTAGTATTTGATATCAAACAATGTTTTATGATGAAAGGATATATTATGTATGGCCTTTTGTAACAATTTGTATTAATTGAAACAAATACAAAAATCAGTTCAATTCAATTAATCTAACCTGGATGCTCTGGGTTGCTGAGCCATCGGTGTCTGTCTGGACGATTGCACTGGGAAGTGTGGGGTAGAGACTCGTTTCGCACATGCATGTGGCTTACTTTGGGTTCTCTCACTGGGCTGTTGCCAGGTCATTCTCGTTTCACCTGGGTTGATTGCTTGTGTGTCTAGATGCGAACCATCAGAGGCTTGAGTCCTTTGGAGCATGCCCTTCAGGCCTAGCATCTCTTGATCATCCCACCTGGGTTTGGTCGATTGTCAGGTTTACCAGTGTGAACTGGCAGGTCACACTTCCTTCTCTCCTTACTTCTTGGTGCTTCAGCCTGGACCTTCTTTTGACTCATGCTGGCGAGACTTCTCATTGCCCAAGTCTCTCCTCGTCCTTCTGGGTGCAGCAGTGTACACCCGTTTCAGAACCAGCCAGCAAGGACTCTCAGTGGTTGACTGTCTCTGTAGTCCAGCCAATGGCTCTGGTGATGCGTTCTGGCTTGGAGGTGATCAGGGCGGTCACTGATCCAATTCTCCTTTTCTTCTCAGAGGTTGGGGAGTCTTTCTTCAGTCTCCTCTTCTCTGGATGGGGCAAGGCTTGAGATTTGAGGCATCGCTGCAATCAGGCATGGTTGGTGGGGTGTGACACGGTGTGCCTTGAGGTTGCAGGATGATGTGGTCTTAGTATCTGGACCGCAGTTGAGGTATCTGGTGCTTCTGTCCACCTTCCAGACCAACTTCGCTTTCCTTGGGCTTCCTCCTACCTTATGTTATTTCCATCTGGCAGGATTAGACAACAAATGTGGCGTATTCGGGGTTCTCTGTCTCTTTATTGGGTGGCACTCAGTAGGTTGCACCTCGCAATCTGGATTCCTTCCTCGGATGCTTCCACTACTCTGTCATGCGGAAGTAGAGACAGAGCACCCTCCTCCTTTTTGCTGCTCAGGTCCTCTAATTCCCTCCATAGCTCAGAGTTTAAAGACTTCTGACAGGCTTGTGGCAGGGGTGGTGGGGACCATCTGGTTCTGTGGTGCCTCAATAGCGCGGCATTCATGGCATGCACCCAACCAATTTCTGTACACACTCTGGTAGTGCTGTGGTTGCAGTGCAGTGCAGGACCTCTCTTTCTTGGGTTTCAGTCCTTATTCTCCTGGCAGACTCTACCTGGTACTCTCTGGAGCCGGCCACTGATGTCCATCCCTGGCTATGTGGCCTCGCTGCTGCTTCACTGTTCTCTTGTCTTCCAGCTTTCTTTTGGCTAGGTGCTTCCTGGCCATATGTCAATTCTAGTCTCTTTTGAATCTCTGGTCAGTGGTATCTGGTATTTCTCAGCTGTGCCGGGCTTGTTAGCAGGGCCTCTAGGTGCATGGAAGGCACAGTCTTTCTTTTTCCATTTTTTGTTTGTATTGCCCTTCCCAGCTGGCGCCTACAAGTCTGTACTGCTGCTGTGTTTTTAGGAGCACTTGACTACCAGCGGGCGCATGGTGCTCCTCTGCACCTGTCTCCGGTTATCCTTCCCCCTTGGCTCCAGTGCCTCCCCTGCTGGGAGCAGATGACCCACACATTTCCATTTATCCTGCAGAACACAGCAGACACACCTTTACATCCTCAGTGGGAAGAGGTGACCGTCTTCCTCCCCCTGGCATCAGCAGTGGCATTGCAGGGCACCTCCGCAGGTAATCAGGTTCCTTGATGCGTGTACAGTCTATTCAAGGGAGCTCTCTGCTGGCTCCCTGTAGGCCCACGTCTTCCTCTGTCTTTAATAACATAACATAACGTGTATTTGTAAAGCACATGTTCACCCAGAGGTCTCTTGGCACTGAATAACAGATGTTTATTTTTACCCAACTCAATGGTACTCATTTTTTCGACCTCAGATGGATGAAAGGCTGAGTGGACCTGCCGGGATGTGAACCTGTGACCATGAGGTTGAACACAGGCCCCTGTAATGGACGCATTAGTCTACTGAGCCACCAGAGCAAGCAATGGCTGGTGCTGAAATGTTGGCATGGAGGCAAACAGACTTCTTTCCTCCCTGCTGTAGTGATGAGAGATGGCAAATAGCAGGGATACAGCGTTCCTCACCTGCGTGATGGGTTCGCTGATTCGGACCCAGTCACTCAGGATGTGGAAGACTCGCTCTCGCCAGTTACTCGCATCCTTTCAGGGTTGGTGGGGCCACCTGGTAGTTCTCCTTTTTTGGCCTCTCTGCAATCAGTTTGATGTGTGCCAAACTCTCCATGGGTGCAGGTAGTCAGTTTTGACATGTGGCTATCCAGCAGCATGCAGTGGTAGCAGGTGATCATCTGGAGGGGGTGGTTTGCTTTTGTTTTATCCGTATTCATCTGATGTGAGCTATTCTAGGAGGAGTTATGAACCAGGAGCCTCCAGGACTGATCTCACCTGCTTACTCCACCATCATGGGCTGTGTGGGGGCAGTGGGGCCTCTCTCACTTTCTCTTTGTAAGGGTGCCAGCGTCCTGGCTCACTACAGGTTGCCCTGCCCAAATGTTCCTCCTACCATGGAAGCTTTGCTGGGGGTTTGAATACCCTGCTCACAGCTGGGAGGGCACTGCTCCCCTCTCCTTTCACCAGGGCAGATGTTGGCAGACACGGGCAACACACATGCTCCTCACCAGGTGGGGGTATGACATGCAGTGGGCCCTTTCATGCAGAGTTTTAGTGGCAGGCTGGATCCAGATCGCCTCATGGTCAATGTTGAATTGCAGGCCCTAGGGCCACATGCGTGAGGAATATTGACATGGACACTGGATGTATAGATGTTTAACTGGCCCAAAGCACGTGCATCCGGCTCCTTTTATTGGCAGGGTCACATAACTGGCGACTCCTATGATGAATGGGTGTGGGGTGGGTTTTATGGGCATCTCCTGGAAAAGGGCTGCATCATTATGTGTTGTAAGAAATTGGGTTACTGGTTAAGGAGGGTAAAATACTACTCAAGCAGCAACCACAATCCTTGTCAGGGTGAAGTCACAAGCAAACTCTAAATTAACCTGTGCTCCACCCCCTGGCAGCTTTCCACAGAGCAGTCAGGCTTAACTTAAAGGCAATGTGTAAAGTTTTTAGTCAGCATTTCAAACAGTAATAAAGTGAAAACACAACACAAGAAGAATCCCACACTAAATAAAAAAATAGAGTACATTTTAATAAATAAAACAAGACCGAAACGACAAAAATCCAATCAGTTAAACCGGAGGTATGCAGTTTAAAGATTTTAGCGGGCTGCCTACCGAACAAGGGTACCTTAAATCTTGGTTGCAGAGCGATGCAAAGTCCTTGCATTCAGTTGCGCTAGCCATGCGTCGATAAACCTTTGATGTGGTATGTCATCCTATGGGGGCGGTAGGCCTTACAGTAGTAAAAACCTAATTTGGGAGTTTTGTAAAAACTTAAATGTACATGTCAAACTTTTTAAATACACTGCACCCTGCTTTCTGGGCTGTCCAGGGCCTACCCTAGGGGTGTCTTATATGTATTAAAAAGGCCTGGCAAAAGGTTTATTTTGCCAGGTGGACATTGCAGTTTAAAAACTGCACTCACAGGCTGCAATGGCAGGCCTGAGGCATGTTTAACGGGCTACTTAAGTGGGTGGCACAATCAGTGCTGGAGGCCCACCAGTAGCATTTCATTTTCAGGCCCTGCACACATGTGGTACCCCTCTACTAGGCAAGTCCGAGTAAATGAAATGTCAACTAGGTGAAGCCAAAAATACCATGTTTAAAGGAGAGAGCACAAGCTCTATATCTCTGGTTAGCAGTGGTAGAGTGCGCAGAGTCCTATCACCAACAGAAACGAAATTAGCAAAAAATGGCGGCGTGAAGGCAGAAGGTTTGGGGGTAACCTGCAGAGAGTGCCAAGTCCAACACATGTCCAGCAGGACACTACATTATGCACGCTTCTAGTGACACGCATCAAGGGGGGGGGTGCAGCGTCCATACCAGAGTTATTTGTGCGGGTTCTCTGAAGGCCTCACTGTCACTGGCCGCTAGGTGGCAATGCTGCACCGATGTTTTGCACAGTGTCTTTCCTCCTATTCTCAGCAAATCGTCTCTTTCAAAGTGTGCCATGCAGTCATCTATCAGAACGTTCTGTTCTAAGTTGTTGTGACTCTTGCCCTAAAAGGAAGCGAAGTGGCTTCGGCATATGTATGTTGCAAGAAAAATTCATAAAGCCATACCTAGATGGTGTTTGATGTACCCGTGCAGGCTGACTACTTGTATATCTGAACCATACCCACACAGGATCAGTCTGGGACGGAAATGGACATTAAAAAGCATCCGGAGATATACAACACTCATGCGGTTCACACACAATGAATTAGTAACATTTGGAGCATTTTGGAACATTTAGAATGCGCTTCGCTGAACAGAGCACCTAATTTACTCCTAAGCGATCGAGCACAGCTGTGGGGAGAATTAGGTGTGAGTCCACACCCAAGTACGAAGCATTAAAGGTAAAAATGTCCATACAGTGGATTACTCCGCTGCATGGGCTGCGTGCATCACGCCAGTCACGAGGAAATGCATGTGAGAAGAAAAACAGTCCGAACTACACACAAAGAAGTGCGATTTGTGCTTTGCCATCTGTTTCCGTGCAGCACCTTTGGAATCTCTGCAGGTCTCACACTCTGTAAAGCTTGGTTTGCATTTACTCCATTCTTTTTTCCCTTTTCTAGGTCCATGCTGCCTGATGTTGTGGATAATTTCCGCCTGGAGAACCCTCAGGCGAAGGGCCTGGAGCCCATCTTTTATTCCTCCTATGTCTTCTTCACCAGGATGTCAGCGGGGATAGCTCTGGGCATTTCTACCTTATGTTTAGAGTAAGTGATCTTTTCATTCCTTACCTATAGACTCATACCATAGAACGGTCACTGCTTGCATGCGTGTCTATTCCACACACAATGGTAATATTCAAGTACATGTGATGCAATCTGCGCACCCCCAGCCGCCTGATGTAAACATGAGGGACATGTCCACAGTGAGCAGGATGCACAGCACAGGCTTGTGAGCTGGCCCACGCGGCACACAGATCAATAGGGCTTCTGAAACCTGGGACTTATCTACAAGCCCCTTGCGCCGCTGGTACGTCACTTTTTCCCATATTAAAAGTGATGTTTTGTTGGTAAGCACCTCTGCGTGTGTGTGGGAGGGGGCTAAGAGGGTGGACTGTTTACAGAAGTGCTGCAGTCACCTGTCCTCACAAACTATGGGAAAGATGCGCCTGATATTTAGTCCTGCATTGACTCCCGTCCCCCGTAGGCATGGAAGGACGGAGGCCGCCTGATGTCGATTTGGCCCTAGCGCGCCACCGTTGCAGGCGATGTTGACGGTGTTGTCAGCGCATCGCATTTACCCTCTTGTGAGCACCAATGGCTTGGACCGGGAGTGGTTTAGTCCCTATCAGACTATGGTGCTCCCTGCTGGATCCGTCTCTCAGTTAGTTAAATCTTACACATAGTATGGCGTGCCTAAGGGCGCCATACGCTGTACACCCACCCCCACCTCCTATAGTTCTGGAGTGGTGAAGGGGATCACCACATTATGTTGTATGGAGTAGCCAAAGGCACGGTAAGCTGCCCTCCTTTCACCAGCGTATGTGTAGTGGCTAAGTTCACCATAAGTATCACCCCTACACCACATCATATTGTCCTGTGGGGGCTTAAACCACCATAAACTACAACCCACCACCACCCTATATAGAATGGTGTAGCTACGTTCACAGTAAGCTACCCCCTACCACCACCTCATATTTGTCTGGAGTTGCTAAGGGAACAATAAGTTGCACTCCTGCCATCATCTTATATTTGTCTGGAAAGGGTAAGGGCACAATACACTGATGCCCTGTGACCAAATGATATTTTTCTAGAGTGGCGAAGGGCAGGTTAAGATGCACCCCTACCACCACATTATATTGTTCGAAGAGACAAAAGACACAGTAAGCTGCCCACTATCGCCGCCTTATATCGTATGGAAAGGCTAAGGGAACCATAAGCTGCATTTCTACCACCACCCCATTTTTAGGTCTGCAGTAAATTTTGTTTTGAGACCCTAGAGCTTGACTGTCTGGGTTCTTGGGGGTCCTTCCTGGGAGGACAGTCTCAGGAGAGCGCTCTCTCACTGTTTTCACCTCACGTGGTCAGTGGGTCCTACCTGCTCTGCCAACACGTTTGAGTTTTTTTACCTACTTGTTAGCTTTCCTGACATTCTTGCCACATTCTCTAGTTATTTCTATCGAAAAGGTCCTGAACCCAAATATTGAAAATACATTTCAGTACATTCTCAAGGATAACGATGCGCTATTCTCCAGCCGTCATTGCATAATGCTTAGCGCAGTTCCTTCATTTATTTACCGCTTGTTTTTGCTGTGGAGTGACTCCAATAGCTACACCACAATGTTTCCACACTACAGGCCTGATTTAGAGTTTGACGGTAATATTTAATTGCTTTATATAGTGCTGCATGCACATATGTTGTAACTAAATGATCCAAGCAACAGTATTACTCAATTTAATGGTGCTCAATTTACAGACTTGGGAAGGATAAACGGCTGAGTCTACCCTAGCAAAATTTAAACTCATGACCTGCAAATCACTGCTTATCTCACTAGGCTAGCCTGTCTCCTTCTGCAAAAGCCGCCAATTGCTAGAGGTCAATGCTAGCTGTGCATGAGAGTTCACTGGTTGAATTTCCTCCACATATTAAGTTCCAGAGGACCTTCTGCCGTTGGATTCTCCTCTGTATTTAACATTTCCTTCCAGACACTGCCACAGAGCTCACGTCCGGACTGGGTACAGCAACCAGCCCTGGCAATCAGCTCAACCGGCCCCGGTAGCAGGGGGGAGGTGGGGGGCTAGTGGGAAGCACCATTCCTGCTTTTGTTACAGCGGGGGGCGATATTGGAAAACTGGTCCCCAGTAACAAAACCGACCTCACGGTTTCAAAACCCCCACCCTTCCAGCCCACCGGGGAAACGCCCGGTGCCCGCTACAGCCAGTCTGGCCCTGCCAGCTCCTGATTGCCAGTGCGTTTGCATCCACAAGAGGCTGCTTGGCTAGCTCCAGATGCTGAGGCATAATTTGTTTAAGACGACAAGTGCACCTGCTTCACATGGAGAGCCGATAAGTAACTCAATTAGTGTCAGGCGCATTGTGTCCGCCATTACAGCTACTGAGCTGCCAGCAATTTGCCATCTGCTGAACCAGACACTGGTATTTAGTGCTTCATGTGAAAGCAGATTGGCAGAGGAAGTCGAATGCTTTTAATAGGATTAAAATTCGGAATTCACTGGGTAGCCACTGAAAAGTACAAAACAGTTCAGTATTGAACATCTTGTTTTGCCTCTTCTTTTTTTGCAGCAGTTTGAATACTCGTGTAACAATCCCACACACAGCGATTGGCAGAACTTATGCACGTTTTATTTGAAGAAAAAACATATTGGGCATGATTCACAGATCTGTTTATGGCCATCGGCATACATTTATGTCTGAAGAAGTCTCTATTAATGCAAATCACAGGTCCTGAGGGCACAGCAGGTGTGTGCCACTGCTTTTGTGCCCAGGCGGCCTTTGATATTACAGAAGGTGCCACAGACGCTTGGGCAGCCCCTACTGTAGTACAGATAGTGCCGGCGCACATATAGCAGCAGCGCTATCCAAAGATGGCATTGCCTCAGTTGGATGGTGGTGTGGCCCTATGCAAATGAGGGAAATACTTTTTCTCTGCGTCCAAGCTGTATTATGGATTTGGGCCCAGATGTGAAAAGGACGTCAAGAGGGACATTGACTGTGCCACTGAGAGTTGATGCACAGTCAGTGAACACCCCCTTCAGTAAGGGATGAAAGGATCCCATGGACCACCCAGACATCCTCTTACAGGTGGATGGAGTCACTCACGGCACCCGCCCCTGTGGGGATTTCTGTACTCCTTAATTAAGCAGGCAGAGTTGCCACCTGACCAGGGAAAGCAGACAAGCTGCTTCAAAGAGCAGGTCCACCTTTCACTAATATGCTGCCCTCAAGGCAGCGTGAGTTCACAGCTGCCAATGGGAGCAGTGCTTTATGTGTAACAGGGTGCACTGTTTTGTTAAAGATGCCCTGCAGTGTGAAAAGGGACAGGGCACCCTATATAAATCATCCCAGGTGTTCACAAAAGAGATACAGGGCAGTTGTAAGCAGCTGCGGCAGGTGCAGGTAAGAGCGGGGGATGGGCGGGGCAGGGGAGTTGACAGACAGTGATGAGGGAAAATAAAATTTTAAAAACAGAAAACCACTTACATCAAGCTCGTCGTATCGGCGAGTTGGCGATGCGGCGAGCGCAAGATGTGTTTTTTCCCCTCGTCTTTGTCTGTCGACACCTCCCCACCCTGCCCCACAGCTCTTACCTGCACCGGCCGCGACTGGTTGTAAGCTGTTTTACTACAGTGTAATTATATGCTACAACTACAAACAATTAGGGGGTAGAAAACTGTGTAATTGATTGGGAGTGGGCACATTAAGGCGTGTTTAGGCTTGGGAGTTTGTGAACACCCTCAAACTCCTGAGTTTGTGGACATTCCCAAATTATTCTCAAACACTTTCCAATCTGAAGATAGTCAGACATTTACTCCAGCAGAGGGCTCATATAACTCCATCCCCCAGGTGGGAATTGATCGGAGCACTCTCAAACTTTCTGGAGGTGTTGTGTAAGAGGTTATTAAAGGAAAAATAAGGTGCACTTTTCAGTGGGCACCTTGTGTACAACTTCAAAGTGGGCAAATACCAAATGTCACATGACTTTCCTAGTAGTACTCTGATGCAGCTTTCCAGATATGCTACTGGGAATGTGTAGGAACGATTAAATGTCATACAATACACTTGTGCATAGGAGTGGGTGTTCAGATATAAATGTATTACTTTTTTTGTAAATCAGGACCTAGTGTGCCTTGGGATTAGAATAAATAAGAAAGCTGGCCTCAAAGTTGTGTCAATACAAACCTTTCTGATCCTTAGACTGAATAGCCAGCCACTTAAGGATTATTTGTACCTATCCATACATAATAACAGTGCCCCTAGAGTGGTCCAAAGCATCAGGAGAGCAAGTCCCTCAACACATCAGTGCCTTAGAGTCTATCTTGCTGCAGCAAGTGACACATGAGGCTTCCCTCCATCTAGGGCAGGTGTGGCGAACGGCGTTGCAAGGGTCTATCTCAGCTTTCTTACAGCCACGTTTATACACCAAGCAGTCTGAGACTGGTGTTGAAGCCGCTGGGTAGAAGAGAGTCTTTCACATACAAAGCATGTGCGCCATCCTATGCAGTCCTTATGCAAGATGCTGTAGACATTTTACACCAGTAGGCCATCATTACGGGCGGTCCCGTAACTGGTGTGAGTGATATTTATTGATAAAATCCAACTCCGCCGAGTTGGAATTTATCAGGTGCAATAATTACCACCCAATTACGAGTTTTTTGGGGAATAACATGCAGATATTTGTGCTTACTGCTCCAAACGCCATATGTTTCAGTAAATACCAAGCATTTTTCTCCCGATATATTTATTACAAACCTCCTCAATGCGACTTGTGCAGTAACAGGAGTTACCACACATACTGCTTTGAATCGGGCCCCTCACAGCGAGGTCCTATGTGTCGAAGGCCGCTGTGTCTTGAGGCTGCTGCTCTTGCCAGTAGTGAATGCTGATGATCTCTTAGGAGCCCTGAATAGAGGTTATTTTTCCTGTATTAGTTTGGTGCCACCCCCCTTTACCATTCTGTGTTTGGAACATTAGAGCTATGCCCTCTGTATCACGTACATCCAATTGCAGGGCCAAAGTCAACCATTATTTAACATTTCTTCCATCAATGTTGACTCAAATGGATGGTTTTAAATGTGCGCAGTGAAGATCATGGCCACACTGTGCCATCTAAATTTTTGTTTCATCTCCCTTCCCTCATGTCACCCTTTCACTTGGTTCTTTTGAGTATACCACTTCATAGTAGGCTAAAAAAGACCTCTAGAAACAATAACCCGGTATTTATAAAGCGCAAACTAATCCCCCATAAGGGTCTCAAGGCGCTGGGGGACATCGGGGAAATTAAGCGAGGTAATGCTCAGAGTCACATGGTGCTGGGCTGAGCTGCCGCCAGCGTCTGGAATCGAACCCTATGCTCCGGAGTCAGCCGCCGTGGCCACTGCGCCACACCTCTCCCCAACAATGAAGAACTCAGCACCAGACTGGCTTCTTGTCATGCTTCCTTTAGTTTTTTGCCTCTGTCCTACTGGCCAAATTTGATGCCTCTTTGGCAAAAGATTGTGCCTCAAACTCTCACAAGAGCCCTTGTTACACCTGTATTAAAAATAGCCACACCTAATCCTGATGAGCCAATCGGCTATCGTCTTCTGGCTGGAATACAAATTGTGGACCACAGTGTTTGCCTTTAACAGCTGAAGAATTACGTGGATAAGTATATCATCTACCCTCCAACCAGTCAGGATTTTTCCCCCGACATAGCACAGAAAAGGGCCTTATAGTTTTTCTCGATAGCCCCTACCAAGAAGCAGAGAAGGATCACCATTTGATGTCAATCCTGCCAGCCATCCCTTCCTTGTCTAGGTGTGCACTTTGTGAATACTCAAATAGATACAATGCTAAAATATGCGGCACTTTGACTTTTGGCGACACTCAACACTTAGGGTCCCATTAGAAGTGGGTCGGAAATCCACCCAGTAATCCACCCAAGAGTTATTGACACAACAGATATCATTTACAAGGGAAAGCAAATTTACTTCATTTTGGGGTATTTGGCTAACAACAGGCATGGCTCTTATTCCAGCGCTGATTCAGACATGTTTTGTTCCCCCATAATTTCACCCAGATGTGTCACCTACCTTGAGCAGATAAAGTATCTACCTGAAGACCTGTCACCGTGCAGAGTTACCTTGGATCTTGTAATTCAGATATCGCTGGAAACGCCAGTGACCGGCCCCATTGAGATTGCAAGGGCATTCCTAATGAGTCCCTTCAAAATTTTAATAAGTCTATGGCTTTTGCCTGCAAGCTGCAAAGTATCCATACATTTTTTTTATGTTGACTTTGCTTCACAAAACCTTGGCTGTTTCAACTGCATTAATTCGTATTACATTTGTTATGTATGGCTTCCAAAAGCATTTGAGCTCCACCTCAAGTCGCAAATCCAAGTGTGTCAGGCCTGAAATTATTGGGTCAGGAAACTATGGATCATATAATTCCATGCCCAGAGGCTGGTGCGTCACTTTTAATGTGGGGAAAAGTGACGTCCCAGCGGCGCAAGGGGCTTGTAAATAAATCCCCAGGTCTGTCACAGTTGCAGTAGGGCAGGAGATGAGAGCATCAACATTAATCTCCATGCCTGTCAAGGGAGGCAAGGATACTCCCCCAGACAGGCACAAGCATGCCTTGCAACCCTGCCTCCATACCTCACCCTTCCACCCCCACGAGCACCCTCACTGACACCCTTTGTCCCCTCATAGGAGGAGGAGGATGTCAGCATTTGTTTCACTGAAATCTTAAATAAACTGCTGGTAATACGCCCAGTAACTTTGGGCCCGAGCAATTATCCGGAATCTCGAGGAAAAAACTCTTAAAGTCTGGATACTAGATTCCGCCCCCACCGACATCTCCACCCCAAGGTCCGCCCAGCTCATAGTGCAGGCCTTGGAGGGCAGGCCGTGGTATGTATGGCTTCCCCATGACTCCTCTGCCCCTGAAGCCAGGGGCAGATGATTTGGGGACAACAAATGTATAGATGACTTAATTGTGAACAGTGGAATGTTTGTCACTCCAGGGTTCTTTGTAAGATAGACAACTCCAGTGTGGCTCTCATTGCCTATCAAATGTCGCTCAGAGCACCTCAATGAAAAGCATCCCCTTTATTTACAATTACTCATCTATAATTCAACATTATCAATGCTCTCTCGCCTCAAGATTGCCATAGGTAAGAAAAAACGGAGAACTTAAGGGGCAATGGCTCTACCTATGTCAGAGCAATTGGACCCTGACCCTGGCTTTAGGATCTAGGTGATGCAAATTCTGAAGCTCCTCTCATAAATACCATTCTTGGAAGTCAAGAGACAAAGCAATTAGGGCGAATAGGAATTCTAAACTATGATAGCCATTCTAAATGACACGTTTAACCTTAGCCAATGTGCCTTAGGCAAAGTTAAAGACCTGCAGTACAATACTTCCCAATCTAACAGGCATTTTGTGGAAAGAGTTGATTTTCATGTTCAAAAATCCTGATTCACAGAATTAGGGTTTGAGGATGTTTCCTACAAATTCAATTCACAAATGGAGAATATTCCACTATTTTAAAAAAAAATGTGGAAGATCAACACATATGGAAGCTTTTTGGTACTCGGAGATTTTATAAAGCCATTTCCATCCTGGAAAAACACATACATTTATTTATCCAGGGAGGGAAGGGTACTTAAATCCACAGAATTCATAGAAATCTAAAATAAGGGGTTCTCCAGCTGGAGAAAGAAATTATCAGTACTAAAAAAGAAAAGGTAGGTACTAATGAGAAATGTCATACGGTGTGTGTGTGTGTGTGTGTGCAAGTACGTACTACATATGGAATCCTGCAATCTGGTTTGTGTATTTCTGAAGATTTTTATACATCTTCCAAAAGTCGTGAATTTACAGAAACCTATCGTGCCAAGATTCCAGATGTTCATAATGTACTTTGGGAATCAGGTCTAGAGAGCACAGATGTTGTCAATATATTGATGACTTTCTATGAAGCCATTTTAAAGAGTCACATAGTACAACAATAAAATCAGCACGTGGAAATAACAGTACCATCAATCTGTCATCCTGGTAGGTTTTCGGGGTATCGCAGCGGGGCGTGCAAGCAGTCCGAAGGAGTGATCCTCACCCTGAAGCTTCTGATTGGAGCAGCGCCTGCCGCAATGATAGTTATTGGCTTACTCATCCTTGTGTTCTACCCAATCACTGAAGAAAGGAGAAAGGACACAGAGCGTGCACTCCGCATGATGAGGTGAGTTCAGATCCCATATTGTAGTCAGACCTCCTCAGGATATTGAGGCATGAATTAAACAAAAAATCTCCATAAAAACTCACATTAGCATATATTGCAGAATTATAGTGGCTTTTTCATAAAATAAATGCACTTTTTTGTTTTATCATTATCATATTTTTTTTAAATAGTATGGAGGGTACGTGGCACCTGCAGAGATGTGTATACAACATACATTCATAGCTTTGAGTTTCATCACATTCAATTTGCCTGTCTCTTTTTTTGTGGTCGAAAACTTTGCATTTGGGAAAACTTATACCGACCCTTCAAAAGGCCTGGTGCACGGTGTTCGGCAGATATCCTCCCACTGCCAAAAAACACAATAACAGGCATTCCGCACTCCGCCCCTTTTAAAAGACCCTCACACCTGACATTTTATCAGCTCCACCTCTACCTAAAGCTCACAATGTGGTCATCTTGTCACCCCCTCCTCTCTCCAAAAATGCACATATTTGGTGTCCAGCTAAGGTTGTGTCCAACCAATGAAGTTATATTTTTAGAGTGTGTTGCAGGTTCTGTTGTGGAATCTATACAGAACGTAACGTAAATAATAGGAGCAGTGCACGGTTTGTGCCAAAATAAAAGTGAGGGGCGGCAGAAATGTTATTTGGCTATGGCTTGATAATCCTGGCAACTGGCCCTAGAACCGGACGCATGCGCACTTCAAATGAGCAGATTTATGGGCCGAGCAACCCAGGATGCCTGGATAAAGCTTTCCTCTCTGTTGGTGTTTTGGCCTAGGTGTATCTTTCAGTGGGTTTGTTGTCCTATCGGTAATCCGTCCAGGTCAGCCTGGCCTTTTCTACACATTTTGACCTGCCGCATTGTTGTTTTCTAGATTTTCAAACATGTGGCTCTTTTAACCTCAAACGTTTGGGCTCGGATGGAAATGCCTTCAACTCGCTCAAGTGCGTTATTGTGTAGCTGTCTTAGGCACATACTGCAATCCCTGAGATTCCACCATATGTGTTTGGCACAATACGAAATCCAAGTGGTTAGTTTTTAACCAATTTCCCCCAAAGCTCAATTCATTATGGAAGATTTGCCTATGGAAATTGCCACGTTCACAAATATATTTCTCAGGACCAAGAAAGAGTAGCTCGTCCAGACCAGGTTTTTTTCTTTTCATGCTTATGACCTCACAGTATTTATACCAATAAGTTACAACACCTAAAAGCACAATGTCATTTTCAATCAATCAATCATTTCTTTATTCGCCTATCATTAGCCATAAAAGGCTCATAAAACCCATTACAAAGCAATAAAACCATCCCATCAAACCAAAATACTAGCCAATAATAATTTACACATTCAAGATTTACAAAGGGGCTCAACTCATAAATACTGTATTGTATACCATTAGCTCTAAAAGTACAACCCATTAATATATGCACATCCTAATTTTAAGTGCACTCTGAATAAAATTTATTACAGGCATACATGAATCATTGGAGGCGCGTCTCTGCAGCGGAAGCAGTGGCGGTCTACATTGTCTCAAATTAAATGAGCGCTAGACTGGTAACTTCAGAACGTTTCCTAGGCATCTCATAAAATTTACAAAACAAGGTGAAGGGCAATGTGCTTTGGGATGAGTGCGAGTTGCGCGGGCAGCGTGGAAGCGCCGAGGGACTTAAGCCGCAGCGAGGAAATGCGCCATATTCAGTCAAACATAAGTGAAATAAAATCTATGCTGAGGATTACACACAAACGAGATAGGGTTCTGTAGTGCTCTGTATCCAGGTGATAATGCCTCACTCTGTAACCTAGCATCATCACCTGGAGCGTAGGAGGCTTAAGCGTTCGCTAAGGTGGGTCAGTTGGTGTTGGCAGCAGCTGGATGCGGAGGACGGGTCCCGGCTGTGTTTGTGGATAGGTCCAATCAAGGTGTACATATAATAAACATCCTTCTCCTTACCTTTGCCTTTGCGCTTGATTGTACAGGTTCCACTATAGCTGGCAGCGAAACTAAAGCATGGTGGCTTACCGAGGTCCTATTCAGTTCTCGTAGAGTTCTCGTGGTATCACGATGCTTCAGGAAGGGCAGTTTGACAGTTTCCCTAGTGGAGCTATCAACAAAGTGTGGGCTCGTGAAAAGCTTTGGGGGTATCCAACGCCATGGGATACGCTTCACTTACCGA
This sequence comes from Triturus cristatus, assembly GCF_964204655.1. Taxonomy (NCBI): domain Eukaryota; kingdom Metazoa; phylum Chordata; class Amphibia; order Caudata; family Salamandridae; genus Triturus; species Triturus cristatus. The sequence goes on along the minus strand of NC_140589.1, from coordinate 236,563,421 downwards.
GAATTAGAAAGTCGTGCATTATTGCTCTTATCAGACTAGCCACTGGTTTTACCCAGAGTGAACCCACAATAATACTTACTACTTTTGGTATTCACAGAATTTAGGATTTTGTCTTAAGTTTGTCTTAAGACAGACTTAAGACAGTCTTAAGACAGACTTAAGACAGTCTTAAGACAGACTTAAGACAGTCTTAAGACAGACTTAAGACAAACTTAAGACAGACTTAAGACAGACTTAAGATAGGATTTTGTCTTAAGTCTGTCTTAAGTCTGTCTTAAGTCTGTCTTAAGTCTGTCTTAAGTTTGTCTTAAGTCTGTCTTAAGACTGTCTTAAGTCTGTCTTAAGACTGTCTTAAGTTTGTCTTAAGACAGACTTAAGACAAAATCCTAACTTCTGTGAATACCAAAAGTAGTAAGTTTAGGATTTTGTCTTGTTAGTTCTGTGAATCGGCCCCATAGTCCTCTTCTAAAGTGTTAATGCAATAGGATATGAAATCTGACCTGTAAAATTAATTATGACGTTTGCAATTGCATTTGTTACATCAAACGTTATGCCATTTGATGTGCCAAATGTGAGTAACGGTTAGCATGGCTATTGTGTGTCGTAGATGGCAGTGTTAAAACAAAACATAACAAGTCAGGAAGCCCAACAGTTAGCATGTGTTCAATGAAAAATAGAAAGCATGGTAAAATAATTAAAAGACAGCTATCATGTCAACCAACCAGAGTACTCGGGTCCATTGCAGCATTGCACTAAAAGTAATACAATTACTCCTGTATATGTACAATTTTGCTTAATACAAGTCTATTGAACAAAAACGTGATCAAAAGTTGTTATTTTAATAAAACGTATCTAGTGGAGCAGATGGCAAGACATTCACACTGAGAAAAAACAAGATGTCCTTAAAAGTGAGAAAAGTTAGGTAACACACTGCCAACTTTGTTAATTTTTCTAAAATCACACTTTTAGATGCCAGTTTTCGAAATGAGGCTACGCTTCTTCAAAGATGTTCAAATGTACAACAGTGTCATGGTGGCCACTCGGCCTTCAGGAGTCTTGCAACCTAGCATGAGTGTTAATACTAAGAGCTTTAAAGCAATGCAGAAACGACATCCAAATAAGGGCATGTAAGGTATGAGCGCATAACAACATGTGCACGTATCAAGCATTAATACAAGATTTTAGAATTATGAATTCACAAGGGCGAACCACAACTGGCAAATGTCAGTAGTTTTTCGCTTTAAAATACATAACCATCACTACAGTGTAACACAGTGAGGAAAGCTGGAAGCCACAACATGTCGGGTGATGGTCGATATATAACAGTGCTTTAAATGGGCCGGTACTGTCCGGTACGGGGTACCGGCACTTTTTATTTTGAGACGGAGAGTACCGGCACTTCTCAAGAGAAAACCTATACTTTTAATTGGAGAGTGCCCGCACTTCTAAAAAACAAGCATATACTCTGGCACAGAGTATGCTACAACAAAAGTGACCCAATCTATTAATACGGTAACTCATTAAAAGCTTTTTTGTAAGGGATTGAGAGGTATAAACTTTCCTTCTTCTAACTCACTCTCCACCCCATAGGTATGTAAGAGAGATCCCTAATTCACAAGACACCGTACATACATAAAAACCACAAGAACTTCGTCCAAATGCAACAGTCACTGTGTTAAAAAAAACAAATTCATAAAAATACCCTGTGAAATCACAGATGTAGAAAAGCCACCACGTGGAAATCAGTGAAAAAATGTGTGCAAAACAAGGTAGTACCTCACGTGCGCAACACCACAGCGGGCTTACACTGGTTGAAATATCACCAGTTATGCCACGTTTATCATCATAGGTTACTACCTTGAACAACAAAACTGGAAACGTGTACCAGGAAAAAAAAATCATTAATCAAAAAGGTGAACATATGTGAAAACCTCACACACTTCAGTCCCAAATTATAATTGAGATTGATCCATAGCAACCATATTTTTATTCTCAGCTCGTGGATCAATTCAAAAATAAAAGCGTGCTGTATATTAACAGACCAAATGACGTTGGGCCGACATGTTTCATTGCCTTTCTCTCATGGCAATTTCTTCAGGGCACCAGGACTTCGTTCACCTTATCTGCACACTTGTTGCGAACTATCAGTGACTGTGCTGCAGATCGGAACATATAAATTCTCCCTACTTCCACGGACATACGCACATACACTCATCATACGCTAGGGCCCATCACACTAACATTCATTCTATTACTCTATCCACACTGACTATATGAGAGAAATCCTAAACAATCTGCGTCTTAAGCGAGGTCAATGCGACCTTAAAGATCTGTCTTGAGTCATGATTTTAAACATTGGAAATACATTTGAAACTCAATAAATGACAAAGAAATGACCACCCGACACTGGAATTCAAACAAAGGTTATTTTTATCTAAATTAGTTCAAATGATAGCCAATCAATAGCAAAACCATTATTCTCATAGTTACCTATTCTAGCTAAATGTCGTAAATGGGTCAGGACAGGTCTCTCAGTAAAGTCTCCCGAGTCGCCGTCCTCTCAATCAGCGTCGATCCTCTCGAGCATAGGTTCAAGAAGAAGTGGCCCAAGACCCTCTCTAGTCTAACAATATTTATAGGGAAACTAACAAATTGAAAGTAACAAACAATCTCTAAACGTCCGTTGAGCCATTGAGCAGAGCGAGCAGGAAAGGATGTTGACTCGCAACATTTAGAAAACCTCCGCTCACGAAAATCACAAAAATAAAAACACGGAAGAAGGAAGCTCAAACTAAAAAATGATACATCCATGAATGCTCTTCCTCGGAATCATAGTGAAGCCACCGCAAGTTTATCAGAGTTCATTGTGGCTTTATTCTTCTCCAAGGGCAATTGGCAGCAAGCCTGGAGCTGCTGTCCTCACGGAAACTTTTAATACAGTCAGAGGCCGAGGTCAGGTGATTTCCAACCATGTTCAGCGAGGCCTCTCGTCAAATTTCAACTACTCGAACGCAGGCTGTAAATATCGGCCATCTTGGATTAGGCCAAAACGGACCATCTTAATTAAAAGAAACACAAAACAGCGTTACCACATCGTAATGATTATACAGTGTTAATTCCCACTAATACCCTTATGTGTATGTAATTAACTAGCCATCTGCAACACAAAGAAGCATTTAAAAGCATGTTATTTCAAAGCGCAAACACATTACAAATAGCACTTTAGCCACACATATTTTATTAATTTGCTCACAAACTTAGTTCACGTTTTAATAAAGCAACATAAATGCATTCCCGCGTATAATTCTTTCATTAGTAATGTTGGTTAATCAGAAACTTCAACAAAATTAATAATTAATAATCAATTATCAGTAATTTTAGTTATGACATATAAACATAAAACTGGAGTTTAAATCTCAATAAATTTTCAATAAAAAACTCTGCTCCAGCAATCCCCCCTTTGGTGATATATTATCACCACAAAAACCAACCCAAAAAAAAAAATTTAGTCCCCATTTCTTAGGAGAAATTCAGATGTCTTTTCGTTTTCGAACAACAAGAACATGTTACACACCAGTCTCTCTTCCATCCTCTACTCTTGATTCGAAGTAAACACTCTCCCTCAATTCCTCTAATTCTATTTCTTGTGGATCTCTCTTTGACCTCTTTTGCTTCTTTTCAATATTTTCTCTTATTATTCTCTTTTTCCCTCCCCTGTTTTTACAACACAAACACACCAATCTTAGTCTCAATAAAGCAACAATTACACATGTCAAAGGACATAATATCTTACCAATAATGGTACTACCTATCTTAGCAATAAAACTCTTAACAGCAAGTAGCTTATTAGCCATTTTAGTCCAGATACTTTCAGCTTCCAGTGGTACTAATTCTTCATGCAAATCAGTAATATTTTTGATATAGACCTTTAGATCTTTGCTTTCGTCAGGAATGTAAGTGCAACAATGTTGAACTTTCAGCATTCCACAGACTCCACCCTCCTTGGCCAATAGAATATCAAGGGCAAGTCGATTTTGCATAGAAATGACACGTACGGCAATCATCTCCGTATTTACCAAAAGAAACCCTCCAGCGGTACTTGTCGATAAGCGATCCACCACTGTTGACAGTTTCCGAATTCCATTTGCATTTAATGAAATTCCCACTGCTGGAATTAAAGCTCAAAAAATATCTCCTACAATTTCTGACCAAGTTTCTCTTTTAAAGCGTGTTAGTAGATTAATTTGTTCTGCATCTTCTATCTTATCTATATGAAAAATCTTTGGAAAGACCAGGCCAACATAACACGTGCCATACCAATGGTCAGGCAACCTGTAATAAGCCTTATTCCCACAAATATAGTACACTCCTGGGAAAACTGGATCTTCTCCTCCCTTTCATTCCCTATCCTGTTGCAATAAAGTATGTATCATGGCACTCACTAGTCCCAACAAAATAGATATCATATTGGGATTTCCTTCTGGTAATGCATAGTTTACCCTTCTGTGGTGCATCTAAAGCCAAAGTTGGACTGGCCCCTTTCTTCAACTCCTTTCCCATCTCAATGTCCCAGATTAACTCACTCATTTTATATTCTCCTGCCTTTTCATGCATGCTCACTCTCCTTTTCTCTACCATGTCTAGGAAAGCCTTCTCTTCTTCTTTCAAACTGCAAGTTAAATTGTTTCTAAAAATGTAATCTAAAGTTAATTCTTCTGTCTCAATAAAAATCTCACCAAAAATGTTAGCCTCTTTAGCTGGATTCAGCTTTTTATTCATAGGCAATTGCCCAAAAATGTTATCTTTGTTAGACATCTCATAATCTATTTTCCCTAACAAATAAAAAACACTACTTAACACACTACATGAAATCCCATACGTAGCTGGAAGATGGTGATAAGTAACACCTTCTGAAACGGATGCAGGCAATGGCATACAAACGTAGCAATCCCTTAATTCCATTGTCTTTACGTATTCGTACAACAACTTTGAAAAAACATTGCTAGAAAAATCATTAATTGACCTATCTTTATGTATGTAAATGTTACTAATTCTAGTTGGAACTACTTTTTGTGAACTCTTCTCTATGTTAGTCACATTCTCAGTATGTATTCCAAAAGTGTCTATTGTAACTCTAAAAGTAACTAGTAAAGCAAGTACACTCCATAATAACATTAATAGTCCTGTACAGCAGCAGCACATTCTACACCATCTTTTCAAGAAGGTACATCTACTTTGATTATTTTCTGCGTTAGCCATGCTATTACTCTGGCAGTGTCTTTTGACTTAGCCTCTACTACTCCACTACTGAATTTCTAGAATTCTAGATTATTTCAAACAGCTTAATTTTAGATTTTCTTCTTTTCACTCTTCTCCAAGTGACTCCTTCAATTCACTCAATTTGGATTTTCATCACTTTTCACTTCTTCTTCAGCAACATCAAATTGTATCAGATCTTCAATATCCTGAGCATCCGACTCTTCTCCAATGTCAGTCAAGATTACTTTCAGGATTCCAACAGTTTTCTCCTCCTCAACCACTTCTCGTAAGGTCCCCTCTGGATTTCCTTGACTTTCTGCCTCTTCTTCTTCAGACAGTGCCACGTACGTCCATTCCGGTGACCTATACTTCTGGTTAGGTTTTCTGATTCTCTTGATCTCCTCCGGTTCTTTTGAGACCTTTTGTTTATCACCCTTTGCTTGATTCTGACTGGACACCTCGTTCACCTGTTCAGCTTTTGATGAATTTGCTCGTGTCAGTCTGTATCTCAGTTTCTTTATTCTGTTAGGCCAAAGATCTCCTCTTACAACCCTTTTTGGTCTCACTTCTTTATTATTTCTTTCTCCGATCCAAGTTCTCTTTCTCAGAACTCGACCCTCTGATTTCTCATTCTCACTCTCATCTGATTCTGTTTCATTTGCCTCTGGTCCTTGAACAATTTTCTTTTGCTCCACAGTCTTTTTCTCCACCGATTGAGATTTCCCTATTTCTGTCCCTCCTCGGGTCTCCGACACGCAATCTTCTTGCTGTCTACTTGTCCCTTCACCTAGCTTATCAGGAATGTTCCCTACACCTCCTCGGGGGTCTTCCGCAATCTGTCCCTCTCTATCTTCTTCTGTCCCTACCTCTTCAGGAGTAATCTCAAGTGGATTTTCAATCTCTTCATCTGACTCAGGTGTAGTCTCTGTGGAATTGTTCTTTTCTCCTCTTTCTTCTCTACTACTTGTTGGAACTTCAGGCACTCTTACAGAATCCGATCTCTCCTCTGAGGCTCTCAATGTTTCTCTTGAAAACTCTCTTGGAAAGAAAAAAGAATCACCTGACTCTGACTCTCTTTCTCCTTCCCCCCCTTTCAGGTTTCTTTTTTCTTCTCACTGGTTCAGTCTCCGCATCATCACTAGAATCTGACTCTTCAAAATACTCTTTACCAGTCCCATCCTTTGGATTCGGAACTCTCAGAGTATGACTTGCATGAAACCCAGTTTTTCACACCAGCACACTTTACTGCAGTTGTCGTAGTCAGAATAACTTGTCTTGGGCTTCCCCACCTTGGAACAAAGCAATTTCTTCTTCTGTGCACTTTTATCCTCACCCAGTCCCCTGGACTCAGATCATGGGCTTGCTTCTTTTCAAGTGTGGTGGCGTCTTCTCCAACCTGGTAAAACACAGAATGAACTGCGTCAGCCAGGCCTTTACAGTAATCCAAAATCATGTCATCAGTTACTGTCATCAACTTGTTGACAGGCACGAAAGCATGTCTCATCGCTTGTCCCATCAATATTTCATGTGGACTCAACCCTGTGGTTCTTGAAGAAAACAGGATAAACGGCGGACTCCAATGACTGCACCTCCTTACTGAGTTCCCAATGTAAATAGAATGGTATTAGATGATGGTGTGCATACTGACACCCCTGCATCCGCCGTTGATGGATGCTAACTGCCAAGCAGATCAGTCAAAATTCAAAAGGGGTTTTGGGGTGGTGCACCACCAGGTAAGTTTACCAGTAAATTACACCAAGTGGTCTGTAGTTGGTATATAAACAAAGTCTTTATTTTAATTCAATTGTTGACACAGAGCCTCAGCCAACGCGTTTCGTTCAATAAAGAACTTCGTCAGGGCTGGAAAGATGCAAAGAAACATACAATAAATAAACGCACTATACAAAACATTTAAAATACATATAAAAGACATCAAGTATGGAAAGAAAAAAACTTATTTATAAATGTTATCTTGAACAAACTGAAAATGAAAGCACAGGACACATCAGGAATATACTTTGTTACATTTCATGTGGACTCAACCCTGTGGTTCTATCTGGAGTAGACCTAATAGTCATTAGCACTAGAGGCAAGACATCAGGCCATTTCATTCCAGTGGCTAAACACATCTTACCAATTCTATTTTTGATTGTGCCATTCATCTGTTCAACAACACCAGAAGCCTCTGGTCTGTAAGCACAATGTAGCTTCTGCTGTATGTTCAATGCTTCACAAATTAAACCCATGAGCTCATTGTAGAAGTGTCCTCCTCTGTCTGGCTCAATTGTCACTGGGAACCCGTACCTAGGAATCAACTCTCTTAACAGTAACTTTGCCACTGTTATTCCATCATTTCTCCTAGTCGGATAGGCCTCCACCCATCTTAAGAACAAACAGACTACCACTAGAACATACCTCAATCTATTCACTTGGGGCATTTCAATGAAATCTATTTGCATTCTGGTAAAAGGACCTCCTTCTCTGCCTATTGTTCCTAGGCTCACCACTGTCTTCTTTCCAGTATTGAACTGTTGACAAATCAAACATCTTTGACAGATGCTCTCTGCAATCAGCCTGAACTTTGCATTGTACCAGGTTTGCTTAAAGGACCTAATCATAGCGTCCCTCCCCAGATGTCCCTGGCCATGATACATTCTTGCCATTGTTGATAACATCGAGTTAGGCATGACTGGTCTTCCATCTCTATAGATCCAAACATGATCTTTCTCTCTTGGGGCACAACCTGCCTTGATCCAATCTCTCATTTCCTCATCTCCTGCTTCATCCTGCAACTGTTTCACTTCATCCCACGTTTCCAGGACATTAGTAAACATCACAGAACAAAAAGACATCTCCCTTTCTCGTCCCCTGTTAATCGAATGATTGTTCTTTGCACAATACTGTGCTATGTCATTTGCAAAACGATTACCAAGAGTAACAAAATCATCTCCTTGTCCATGAGCAGCACATTTTACAACCGCTAGTTCTTTAGGCAGCTGTATCGCCTCAAGCAACTTCCCAATCACTTCAGCATTCTTTATTGGAGTCCCACTCGACGTCAAGAAACCTCTCTGCAGCCAAAGTTGGCCAAAATCATGAACTACTCCAAATTAACCCCGGGCGTAGCACTACGCTTCGCCCACGTAGTGTACGTAGCGCTGCCTGCTTCGCACTTTCCGAAGTAGGCGAAGCAGGGCAGCGCTACGCACACGCCGAGGGCGAAGCGTAGCTGCCTGCCACCCACCACCCACCTCCCGCCTGCCCTCCTTTTAATAATATCAGCAATGTAAAATACATTAAAGTAAAGCGACTTACCGTAAGCGCGGCGTCTCCGGGGCTCCCTCTTCTTCGTTTCTAATTTCTTCTGGCATATGCGCATGCGCGGACACCCGCGCATGCGCATTTCTTGCGAGAAATGCGCATGCGCGGGCGTCCGTGCATGCGCATTTGTCAGAAGAAATTAGAAACGAAGAAGAGGGAGCCCCGGAGACGCCGCGCTTACGGTAAGTCGCTTTACTTTAATTTATTTTACATTGCTGATATTATTTACAAGGAGGGCGGGCGGGAGGTGGGTGGCACGTAGTGGGGCTACGCGAAGCGCATAGTGTGCGTAGATTTGGGCACACTACGTGCTGCTTTACGTAGCCCCACTACGCCCACCCTTACTCCAAATCCATACTGACTATCAGTCATCACAGTCACTCTCAGATTCTTCCCAATCTTTCAAGCTTTCGTCAATGCCACCAATTCAGCCACTTGAGCAGATCTAACTCCCTTCAAAGGCGAAGCTTCCATAACTTCTGAAACCTTGCACACTGCATATGCTGCACTCAGCACACTATCATCAGTTCTCAGACATGATCCATCCACAAACAGCACATGATCACTCTCAGGTAGTGGCAGATCTCTTATGTCTGGTCTTGGTTTTGTGCAGTAGTCAAGCACATCCAAACAATCATGATCAACATCATCTCCCACATTCACATTTTCAGCATCTGGCAACAGAGTTGCTGGATTCACATTTACACATCTCTCAAGAGTCACATTTGATGCTCCCAGAATAATTTTCTCATATTTAGTCAGCCGACTATGTGACATATATTGAGTCCTGCTTCTTGTCAAAAGAATTGCCACATCATGAGGTACGAACACCCTTACAGGATATCCCATTATTATACCCTCACTCTGTTCTAAGCTTCTGCATGTAGCAGCTACTGCTTTCAGGCAACCTGGCAAACCCACAGCTACGGGGTCAAGTGTTGATGAGAAGTACTCAATTGGCCTCCTCAGTCGTCCATGCTTCTGGATTAACACTGAAAGTGCACATCCATTTCTCTCACTACAGTACAACTCAAACTCCTTCTCATAGTCTGGCATTCCCAAAGCAGGAGCTTCACACATTCTGCTCTTTAATTCTTCAAATGCCGCCATTTGTTCCGCATTCAGTTCCAATGGGTCTCTCACCTCACTTTTAGTCAATTTAATCAGTGGCTTTGCTATCAGGGAGAAATTACTTATCCACTGACGTCAATAACCCACCATCCCCAGAAACATTCTCACTTCTCTCTGAGTCATTGGGGCTCTCATTCCTCTGATAATTTTGATTCTGTCATTGGTCACTTTTCTCAGACCCTTTTCAATATTGTGTCCAAGATAATGTACTTCTTTCTTGCAAAACTGCAATTTGGCTGGAGATACCTTTAACCCTCCATCTGCCAGATGATTCAGTAAAGCTATGGTATCTACTTCACAAGCTTCACGTGTCTTCGATGCCACCAGTAGGTCATCGATGTACTGCACTAGTACTGAGCTTTCAGGCATGATCAAACTCTCTAATGATTTCTTCAATAACTGATTGAATATCGAAGGACTCTCTGTATACCCCTGTGGGATACGGCACCATGCCAAAATACGCTGTCCAAACCGAAATGCAAAAATCGGCTGGCTGTCATGATGCAATGGAATTGAAAAGAAAGCATGACACAAATCAATTACCGTGTACCATTCAGCATCATGAGGAATCTGATACAAAATCACTGATGGATTTGGCACAATGGGACAACATGCTACCACAATTTTGTTAACTTTTCTCAAATCTTGTACAATCCTGAACTTTCCATTTGGTTTCTTCAGCCCCATTATCGGTGAATTACACGGGCTACTCAGTAACTCTCTCAAAACACCCTGTTGAATCATCTTGTCAATTATAGGGGTTATTCCCTCTATTATCTCTGGTGTCAATCTGTACTGAGGGATATTAGGATAAACAATTCCCTCTTTCACTGAAATCTTCACTGGATCTACATTATTCATCAATCCCACATCTTCTCCAGTAAAATCCCAAACCGCTGTTTTTACTGTGTGTCTCAACTCTTGAGGCAAATCATCTGGATTAAACACAGCATATGTACCAACAATCTCACTTTCTCTATTGTCTAGAGTCATCCTGTACAGAACATCCTCATCTGGTGTCTCAAAAGCTATTCCATCCGGAGTACAGAAAATTGTGCAATTCATTTTACACAATAAGTCCCTACCTAACAAGTTCACTGGACTAGTGTCACAGACTACAAATCTGTGCATATCTGAAATTTTCCCTATTCTTACCTTTACTGGTTCAGTAAGACGAGTCTTAATCTGTGTATTGGCTACACCAACCACTTGGATTGCTTCGTCTGAGAGAGGAAGATTTCTTATATCTGCTGACCTGACAGTTGATCTCGTCGCTCCTGTGTCTACCAAAAAAGTAACACTCTCCCCATTTATTTTCCCATCTACAAATGGTCCTGCCTGGTCTATTTCTAGAGTTGCACCAAGTATGCACTCTTACTCCTCTCTTCGGCACCGTCAATAGTCCCCTTCAGATTCACTCCCCTCATTCTTTAACCAGTGCTGCTGTACCGGGTTAGTACGTCTCGGTTTGTTTACCTGCTCATCATTGTAGAATCCTGAATCCTGGTTATATTTCTGGGACCCTCTATTCTGCGGCAAGGGCGGTTTTGGCTCTTGACTCTGCTGTCTGACAACCTTCTGTTGTTGCTGCTGATGATTACACCCCTCGTTCTGCACCTGTTGATTCAATGATTTATTCTCATTACTCACTAATGGTGGATTGATACACTCGGATCTCCAATGCCCCAATTGTCCACAGTTGTGACATGGGAACTTCTTCTTGGCTTCCTCTAGATTTCCCTTTCATTTTCCTGTACCGTATCTAGGCCTATTTCCTGGATTATTTGCTTGTTCCACCAACTGTGCTTCTTGTCTTTCTGCAACTTTCACCTGTGCCCACATTGCTTTCTCTTTCAGCTTTCTTTGTTTTGCCTCAATCTCGTCACTGAAGTACTTCGCATGTCTCAAGATTTCATCAATCTTTTTACTCTGCCAATCAACTGTGTGCTCACGAATCCTTTCACTTATTTCAGGTCTCAAGCCATATACAAACCTGTATACAAAATGACTCAAATCCTTATCACCCAGGTGTTCATCTCCACTGAACTGTTTAAAAGCCAGTATCAGCCTTTCATAAAAAGCATGAACTGATTATTTTGCTTCCTGATGTGTTCGATCTATTTTAACCCAGTCTGTTTCTTTCGGGGGTACCTTATTTTTCAGGAACACAATAACCTGTTCATATTTCCTCATGACCTCCGGGTCTGGAGCTCCTGTTTTCGGGTCTCTTGGATACTCCTTAGCAGGCCAATCTACAACTAGTTTACATTCTGCCCACAAGTCTGCTGGAACAATTATACCAAACAGACTATTCAAGTCAATCCACAACACCTTTGACAATTTCACAAACCTGTCTACCTGCCTATACCACTCGACGGGCTTTTCTCTCAGTCGAGGGAAATCATTCGTAAATGACAAAATATCCTGTCTAGTCCATGGGACATGTACATATCCTCCTCCAGGAATCTCTCTCATAGGATAAGCATCCACTGTTTTTTCTTTTTCTCTCATAGGGAAAGCTGAGTAAGTCCTATCCACTGAATCTTCCCTTTTCTTGTACCACCTATCCTTCCACCTTTCCACATCACCCCATTTTCGCAATAAGGAAATCATTTCCTTAATCTGCCCTCTTCTGCCAACATCATTTAGATTCTCAATGTCCTTATCAGAGAAATCCACCCTGTAAGGCTTCTGCAAAGCTTTCACCTTATCTATATCAACTCCTAGTTCACTCGCTATTCCTTTTAACCTGTCATGTGTACTCTTAGCCCTCCAGGTGATACTCTTGCACATGAATAACAACTCTCCATCATGATGATTTTTCAACATTTCTGTAGGAATTGTTCCCGCAATAAGCTCCTCCAATTCTATGTGCAACCTGGCTACATCAATTGCCTGTGAATCTTTATCCTTCTTTTGAAGAACTTTCAACCAATCATTCAAATCCTCAGCTGTTATTTCTGTAGACCTTTTCACTGCACCCACTTGTTCTGCCATCCTCTGTGGTTCCAAAATTGATCCTCCCAAACAACCAGTATTCAAACCTGAATTAGGCTGTACATCTGATCCTCCACTACATTTGTCATGTCTCAACTGTCTCAAATTATTTTCTCCCGTCCTCATTCCTGATTCCTCCAAAGAACAAGAACCAACCAAACCATTTCCTACATAGGGAACTGTCAAACCATTTTCACCCATTCTTTGCTTATCAAAAATAGGCACAACCGGACCTATGGTTACAGGCACTGTAACAGCTTCTAGATTTTTCGTCAGCTCTCTGATTTTCTCCGTCAGCTCAGATGTGGTTCTGGCTAATTCTCTTGTTTTCTCATCACCGATTTGATTCTCTCTCTCTCGCTCTCTCTCTCTCTCTCTCTCCCTTTCCATGAAAGAGCTACCACCTTTCACATCAGGTGTAACAATCTCAGTTTTAACAATTCGCAAAGTATCTCTTATGGGAGTAGCAACTGGTGTTCTCTCTTCTTGTTCCGGTCTATATGGAGGTGGTCTCTTGTAAATCATATCATCCAAGACCTCATCTTCATACTCATTAGCCCCATACCTTCTCACTTCTGCATCAGGCACCTTTTCCGTACCCTTCCTCGCTTCCTTCTCTTCAACTGTCCTCATAGGATATAATCCCTCTGACATACTAGCATCTCGCCATCTCCTCATTCGATCATGATGCGTCTCACGATCATATTTCCTCCCGAAAATATACCTATAATTGCCTCCACTCCTCTGCTTTTCTCGCTCATGCACCTCATCTTCCCATTCCACTAATGCCTCAAACTGTGTCTGCCTTGGTCTAGGCTCTAGACACATAATCTTTTCCCGTAAATTTCTTAACACGGCCAGATTAAATGAACCATGTTCCGGGAACGCTAAAACACCATCGTCTTTAGTGTACTTAGCCCAGTTGTCTAACCATATACAGGTATGATACCCATATTTCGGAACCATGAAGGATGCAGGAGTTCTTGTTGGAGGTAGCAATTCACCTTCCCTAGTTATTATGTCTTTATCCTTGTCGAACCACCTTTTAATTTTACCGAACACGGATTTCTTTTTCTTTTCCTCCGTTTGGTAATACATTTTAGCGTTTACCGCTATTTTCTAGTCCCTTCCGCAACTGTACGATCTTTTGTCCAATAATAGCGCGACTCACACTAACGCACCAATCCTGGAGCGTTTACGTCACCCTATACTCCTTTGAATCCCTGCGCGGCTCACACCAACGCACCAATCCCAGCGCGAGCACTGTTCTAATCCACTGTCCAATCAGAGCGCGGTCTGTCTCTGACGTCAGTAGTCGCTGCAGTCGCTTCTACTCTTGTCTTCTGTCACTCGTCTACCCCTCCTTTACAAAACCTTCTCAGTAGACTTCGTTTCAGATTCTACAAAATCTATTAGTTACAACATATAAACATCTCCATTGTCTGCTTCGCTAACCACAGAATAGTAAAGAAAAGTCTTTCTCGCAAGAATCCCGCTTTTCTCTAGAACAGCGCTTACGTCTGCTCCACTACGGAATTATTACTTTCGTTGACACAGTAGCACATCCCTCTACTCTGCCCTTCTATCATGCATCCATTAACTATTTCCTCCAGGAATGCTCCAAAGAGTCTAACAATCAACTAAATGCTCATACATTCACGCACTTTCACACTAGAAAATGTAGCACATCCACACAGAATCCTGCCTTTCCCGAGAACAGCAAACAATCTGCTCCACTACAGAATTATAACACACGTTAACCAAGCAGCGCTTACCTCTGCCCAGTCCTTCAAACAAGCTCAGAGAATACCTATTTCTTCTCCAGCAGTAAGCTTTAACGGCAAACCTTACGGATCCCTGGGACTTAAGACCAGAGTTTCACAGATAACCTTCGCTACCATACGCACTCCTTTTATACTGAAAATATGTCTCTAATAGTAACACACGACGATGTCACTGATTCCGAACCCAGACAATGTGACGCGCAACTTCAATTGTCACACGTTTTTCCCCGCATACGTACAGGGCCAACAATCCCGTCTTTCCCGAGAGCAGCACTCACTTCCCTCTGCCCTACTACGGAACCGTCACCAGCTCCCCACGTTCCAGAAGCCGTACACACTACATAGAACTCAAACCGACGACTTCAACATATAGTATTAGTACATATACCAACATCAATCAATAAATCAATGAATCCAAAAGCCTATTTACAAGCAATCTATCAGATCAAGACAATAATCTAAAACCATCATACTGCTACCAGGAAACTGCTGCAGATCGGAACATATAAATTCTCCCTACTTCCACGGACAGAGTAATTCCACAGTCATACGCACATACACTCATCATACGCTAGGGCCCATCACACTAACATTCATTCTATTACTCTATCCACACTGAATATATGAGAGAAATCCTAAACAATCTGCGTCTTAAGCGAGGTCAATGCGACCTTAAAGATCTGTCTTGAGTCATGATTTTAAACATTGGAAATACATTTGAAACTCAATAAATGACAAAGAAATGACCACCCGACACTGGAATTCAAACAAAGGTTATTTTTATCAAAATTAGTTCAAATGATAGCCAATCAATAGCAAAACCATTATTCTCATAGTTACCTATTCTAGCTAAATGTCGTAAATGGGTCAGGACAGGTCTCTCAGTAAAGTCTCCCGAGTCGCCGTCCTCTCAATCAGCGTCGATCCTCTCGAGCATAGGTTCAAGAAGAAGTGGCCCAAGACCCTCTCTAGTCTAACAATATTTATAGGGAAACTAACAAATTGAAAGTAACAAACAATCTCTAAACGTCCGTTGAGCCATTGAGCAGAGCGAGCAGGAAAGGATGTTGACTCGCAACATTTAGAAAACCTCCGCTCACGAAAATCACAAAAATAAAAACACGGAAGAAGGAAGCTCAAACTAAAAAATGATACATCCATGAATGCTCTTCCTCGGAATCATAGTGAAGCCACCGCAAGTTTATCAGAGTTCATTGTGGCTTTATTCTTCTCCAAGGGCAATTGGTAGCAAGCCTGGAGCTGCTGTCCTCACGGAAACTTTTAATACAGTCAGAGGCCGAGGTCAGGTGATTTCCAACCATGTTCAGCGAGGCCTCTCGTCAAATTTCAACTACTCGAATGCAGGCTGTAAATATCGGCCATCTTGGATTAGGCCAAAACGGACCATCTTAATTAAAAGAAACACAAAACAACGTTACCACATCGTAATGATTATATAGTGTTAATTCCCACTAATACCCTTATGTGTATGTAATTAACTAGCCATCTGCAACACAAAGAAGCATTTAAAAGCACGTTATTTCAAAGCGCAAACACATTACAAATAGCACTTTAGCCACACATATTTTATTAATTTGCTCACCAACTTAGTTCACGTTTTAATAAAGCAACATAAATGCATTCCTGCGTATAATTTTTTCATTAGTAATGTTGGTTAATCAGAAACTTCAACAAAATTAATAATTAATAATCAATTATCAGTAATTTTAGTTATGACATATAAACATAAAACTGGAGTTTAAATCTCAATAAATTTTCAATAGAAAACTCTGCTCCAGCAACTGCATAGACAAAAGAACAGGTTCCTGCCATTATACACAGAAAGCCAGAACATTCATTCTATCTTTACTTGAATATGCATAAAACATCATTACCCGATGTTAGCCCAGGTCTATCATGCCAGCTCAACACCGCGTCACACAGGCACTGATATTTTGTCAGTGGTCCTGTCTCTCAGAACATTTATATTGTCATAGTTCTGTAAGGGAAACAATAAGAATCAAGATTTGCCCAAAATGCGCTTTCTCTAAAACGACTTCAACTGTCTATAGAACAGTGATCATTTCCACCATTCAACCCCCCTTCATTCCTGTTAGTTATTTGAAAATACTATTGTCATTTACTACGAGGCATTCTTACAGCCCCTTCTCGTTTCACATTCAACTAATATGTGTCTGCGGTGCAGGTCGGCACGGGAGGTGCACCGTCGTTTATGAAGTGGTCCCGCTGCTGTTTCCGCTCTGTCATTGTACCCGATCAAGCTGACTGACGCGGCTTTTTGTGAATCTACACGCGAAGCGCTGTCCCGCTTTCCCATTCTTCTACGAGAAATACTCTCAGTGCATTGTCACTGTTAATCCACAAATGGATTCTACAACGCTACAGCTGTGGCATATAATTAATTGAGCCCCTCTGGCTCACCTACATACCCCATTGGATTGACAGCCTGTCCTCACATTGAGTACCCGGACGGGTCCTCATATGAGTAAACCTTTGTCCTCTTTTCTTCACATGTGGCACATCATTTTCACAAGGCTGCGCAACCATATATTCAGATGTCCCTTCATCAATAGTCCTGATGAGACCCCACATTGTTTTGAGGGTCGAAACGCCGTTGACATACAGAAGAAGCGAACCATTTCCCCAGCACATATCACTGTATATAGCTGCTGTTCACTTGGAATTATTATGATAATGGTCGGCTTGTACAAACTGTGGAAACCCTGTATTTAATATTCACATTGTCACTTAGGTTTAGGTTCCCTTTGTCATTTGGGACACTATGCACAAATGTTGTTTTGATGTATAATGTTTACTCCTAACTTTATTGTTTAAAAAATCCATAAAATATACTACACTGTAATCGGTGTGTTAGTAGTTCCTTCACGCTCTGCCATTATCTAACCCTCTATATCGCGATTGTGCTTATGTATCATAACCTCATAGTATATTATTCCACAGGAACCATTGTTTTTCCTATATAGCTGTTTTCGTGATAGCTGCGGGCCAAACAGGTGAGAGGCAGTATGGAGGAAGGAAATGTGGGCATACCGAGGAATTTTGAAATTTGGACATTTGCCTTAAAGTTGTCAGCAGCCTACTGGGGTGTTATTGTAAAAAGAACTTCCAGTCCCAGAATTCATTGTGACATTTACTCACCTGAGTCTTATCTCTGAATTAAATAAAGGGCGTTCAGGGGATGTTCTGATTGTTGGTATTCTGTGGGGAGCAGCATAACCTTTGAAGAAGGGCGTCAGCCCGAAACGCATCGGGTTGCTGCGGGCTCCAGTGCTGCCTGCAACCTTCCTTGAACTGACAATGCCGATGGGGAGGGTGCCTCGCTCTTGGGCAAACTGTGGTTTTGAATATTTATAGCCGGTCCGGACGGGAGGCGCACCACCGCTTATGAAGCGGTGCCGCTGCTGTTTCCGTGATAGCGCTAAAGGCCAAACAGGCGAGCGGCAGTATGGAGGAAGGAAATGTGGGCATACCCAGGAGTGTTATTGTAAAAAGAACTTCCAGTCCAGTGTCTCACTCTTGGGCAAACTGTGGTTTTGAATATATATATCTTTGGCGCGGTTGACGAGACTTCGCAAAATTTTCTAAACTAATGGGGCGCTCCGGTAAGCTCCTGTCTTAAACATTTCGGGGTTACAGCCCGAACTGCTGAACGGAATTACACCAAATTCTGCAAAAAGGTAGGTCTTGGTTCAGAAAGAGCCCTTTTTTTAAATGGTGTAAATCCGTTCAGTAGTTCCAGAGAAATAAAAAAAAAGAAAAGTTTTGATATCTGAGCACCGAGTAGGGTTCGCGAACCCTCTCGGGCACGAGATTGTTTCTGATTGACTGCCAACACTCCAAACCAGGAAGTGTTGGCAGTCATCTTGTGACTCAGTAACCAAGTCACAAGAAAAGAGTTTAAAAAAAAGGTAAAAAAATCAAGAAAAGGGGGCAGGGTAGAAACACCCTGACCCCCTAGGCCTGCTTTTTTTCCCCCCAGCGCCAAAAAAAGCATTTATAATTTCGGCTGAATTCTCGCAGGGTCCACAAATCTGGCCGAAATGTTTAAAAAAACGAAGCGCGGTCTCCCTGGGTGAGCCAGGTCCCGGGGGCATGCCAAATTATGGTGTGGGGTCCCGTGGGGGCCCCCACAGCCCCGAAGACCGCCACCGCCTCCGGGCTTTAATGAAATACGCTGGGGGCCTCACGGGCCCCCCAAGTCCCGGGGACTGCCACCTCCTGAACTAAATAATGTGTGTGGGGGAAATCGAGCCCCCCCCCACACTCCTCCGGGGACCACCACCTCCCGGGGCACTGTTTATTTAAATTCGGAGTCCGTTACGGCCCCCCGGCCCCGGGGGACCACCACCTCCCCGGGGTCTTTAAACACATGGGAGAGGGCTGCGTGGACCCCCCTCCTGGAGCCCTTGATGGCCCTGGGGACCGCCACCCCCAAGGGTCGGCTTCTGCAATGTCCTGGGGTGCCCACCCCGGGACATTGCTATTTGCTATGACAGGGTGGGAGCATGGAAAGTGATGAGTTACAACGCAATCATCTTCTAGTTGACAAGGAAGAAGTAGCACAGACAGGTACAAAAGGGACACCCAACTAAGACTGATCACAGATTATACAGAAAAGTCACCACAAATAATGCAGATTCTGAAGAAGAATTGGCGTTTACTTAAAGCAGACAACATAGTGGGAAGAGAAATAGCAGAGACACCACTAGTGACCTATAGAAGGGGAACATAACTAAAAGACCATTTGGTCAGGAGTCACTATAGAGCCAAAGCTAAAAGAAAAGATGCTATTAAGGGATTTTCCCTTGCATGAAATGCAAGGCCTGCAGGAAAGTCAAGGATTACTCAGTACCGGTAAAAAAAGTGAAGATACAATTCACTAAATTCCTAAATTGCAATTCAGAGTACACAGTGTACTGTTTAGAATGTCCATTGGGCAAACAGTACGTGGGCAGTACGATCCACCCAACAAAAAAGAGGATTTTAGAACACCTCCGGGCGATCAAAAACAAAGATCAGACGTATCCGGTCACCCGTCATTTTGAACTCCTACACGAAAGCAATGGCAATTTCCTAAATTTTTTTTGCTTAGATCAGGTAGCGAGAGGGGAAAGAGGTGGAGATAGGGTGAAACGCCTGCATATCCTTGAGTCCAAATACATTATTAAACTGCAGAGTAAGGCTCCTAAGGGGTTAAACAATGAGGAAGAAATGTGGATACACATAGGCTGATTGAGACATCTCTAACTTCGGTATAGATCATCAACTCCCTGGTATTGACAAGCGTTACAGATCTGGGTGAGCATAATGTTGGATGCACATAACTAGGCTGTTCAAATGGACAATGTCCAAATGTGGAAATGATAATGTTTACGATGCTCCTTTTTCAGAGACTGTGTAGAATATTATTTTTAGGGTGTCTGTGTACAGAATTTATTTGTGATTAAAAAAAATCGTTGTAACACCTGCCACAGTAGCCCACACAGGGCAAAATGTATAGAAAACTATTTCAAGGTGCTCTAGTAGGATACCACTTCTTACTTGTAAATATTGTACTATAGAATAATAAATGACAGTTGTTGCAATCTGCCACTGCTGCCCATTCAGGGCAATATTAAATATGCAGACAAGGTAACGGTAACATCACGAACGAGACTAGTGTGAACCTGTAGACAACGAGAAACACATTTATTGTGTATATACTTTGGTTATTTTGGTGCTCTGAGGCTCTAATAGAAAATCAGAAGGGTTGCCAGGTTTTGCAATGTAATGAATATTATTTTTATTGAAATTTGAAATAGACCAGTACAATTATGGTGGTGTCATGAATAAATTAACTGAATGCAGGTGAAATTCATAGCACGCACCAGGAAAATGATCACGTTTTAATAATCATAAGATGCAATTTGCATTCAGTCTGTACTGAACCAATATGTTTGCCAATCGAAAGATGGCCGCCATTTAATGGCTACAATACTGTGATCTATCAGGTAGCCAACCGTATAATATACCTGGACATATCCACAAAAAAGACTGTTATTATGCCCGAATGCTAAGCGCTGACAATGTGAGAAGAAACAACAGGAATTATTTATATGACATTAAGATTGAATTAATGCTACTATGATTTTTTTTTTAACCGAATAACTGTTATATAGCCATTGTATATATTGTAAATATCACAGCTCATATTCTCACTGAACTATGTGGAATTTAGAGCACTTTTTCTTTACACAGTGCAACTGTACTAAAAACAAAAGATGTCTGCAACAGTTCACTAGATTATACAGACAGCACCCGAAGTAAACCTTTCTATGTCACTGATTTCCAGAATCTGGAAAGGAAAAACTGTGTTTTAAAAGCATGTTTTTGAATTTACAATTGACACTGAGGAAGGCGGAAACGCCGAAATGCATTTGTTGTCAGTCCGACACAGGATTAAAATAATTTTTTAAAAGCATTGGCTCCAGAGTGCACTCTTTTGTGAAAGCAACTCCAAGGACGGGAGAGTTGCGGTGCAGATATATATATATATATATATATATATATATATATATATATACTATAGTTACTTCAGTTAAGTTTTAACTGACATTTCACCTAACTATAACATCACTTTAACCTTTGTTTTTTCTGTGAATATATATAGTCATAGTTAATGTCATAAAAAAAGGCTTATCTGTATGGTAAAGTCCCTTGTTGTGAAGTACCTTGAGTGGGACTTAACCTGTGTGGTAAAATATTTGTGGTAAAGGTAACATACTCCCCATGTAGGCTGGCCTGTTGAATAGTACTTGGGCATGTGTGTGCAGCACCAAGGCGTGTTGGAATATCAAACATCATATTAGCAGCAAGATAGAATATTTGAACAATCCTTCGATATACATTCTAAAAACCTTTGCATATGAAGCCTCAATGTGGCATGTGATCGACTACTAACGAGCACAAGCACAGGAGCAGTCATGGCTGACACAGGATATTTAACTCCTGTTTTCTCCCGGCAAAGGGTTAACAATGATCTTTTAATTTAGCACAACAGTTTGTCAAGTGTGCATCAATAGTTTACATATAATATGTATTTTATGGCTGCACACATATTATTCTACTAGAGTGAAAGATTGCCTCTGTGTTATGAAACAAATGCTGAAGTATGGGAACATTTTTTGGTAAATAAAATATTTGTGTTGTAAAATGCACAATTTGTCCTAAATGTTTCAAAATGTTTCTTTTTGATGGGCTTTGGGGGAGGGAGCCAACCTCCTCTGAAGAGAGTTAAAGTTCCTCACTAAGTTTGGCCAATGCCACATGGGTCTAATTTGAAAGTATTGGACAGGGTTGCTTCTGGAAGCTCTGGACGCAGACAAAGGTTTCACAAAGACTCCACCGTCGCTGGGCTGCCTCCTGATAATTTCTAAACTGGTTGTGGGTCTTTCTTGTACATATGGCCTGGATGTAGAAGGGAAAGAATGATATCCTACTGATTACAGTCATTCATGTGCATCCTGACTCTACAGAGACTGCTGCAGGTGACCCTGGTGCACACCCAGCCATAGGCCAACACCCTCTTGACCCTATTGTGTGTGCTCTCGTCTTCTTCCAGCAGGTAGAGCCCTCTAAACCTGCACAACAGCTCAGGCCGTCTGCAAGTCAATCTGTCTGGGCAACCACATCATCACAGGTGGCAGTGAAGATTGCAGCGGTTAAAGACTGCACACAGCTAGAGTGCTGGCCCATGTGCAGCTACGTGATCTCACGAGGTGCCGTTTCTAGTGCGCTGACTGGGCCATCTTTTACAGAGCGGGTTACGTTTTGTAACCAATTAAAGGCTTTCTGAATCTGTGTGGCTAGTAAGGCCCTCAGGTCAGAGTCCTTATATTGAAGTTGAATTCAGCGGAGGCAATCAGATCAGACCTCCTAATGGCAGGCCCATGAAGCAGGCCCCTGCTGCCCCGCAGTGCAGGGCAGCCCCAACCCTCCAGGGCCCCCCCAGCCCGCCCTTCAGGGGGCCTTATTCAGCCCAAGGTCAATGAATATCTGTTAGCTATGGGAGACTCAGGCCTCCCATATCTCATTCTGCAGCAGGGCCCGATCATTCTGCGTTATGCCACTGCCTAATGGGGGTTACGTTACTGTGCCTTGTGCACCTTTCTTCCTTGTGGAACGTTTTAGGTGAGAAGTATATCGCTGTAATGAATTCGTATAACACATCATATCCAACATGACCAAAAAAGGCCGTAAATAATTCAATATGTCCAGATAACAAATGTATAAAAGAGAAACCATTTTTGACTTCAGTGATGTCATCTATGATGGTGTGATCTCTGATATGATGCAGCTATGAAATACTTTATCCCCTGCCGAAAGTATTTGCTTACCAAATTCTGGGTCCTTCCTAGGGGTTCAGAGTGCATTATGTGGTCTTACGCAATAGCCTGCGCTAAGTCCCTATGCCAGCAAAGCCTGCTGCACATAGCCGTTAGCCAAATTCTGCAGCCACTTCTCACTTACAGGTTGGAGAGCACAGGCATTCCTGATATCCAATTTCCAAGGCTGAGCCAGCTTTACCCCCTTCCTCACCTGATGGAGTTGGTTGCAACTTGCAGTCTGCAAGGGAGCCTGCTTCCCCAATCAGCGCTTCCCATGAATTGATCTTTCTAAAGACACAAAAGGGAGACCCTGTGCTGGGTAGGAGGTGATCAACACTGTGCAGTAAAACTGCATATATCTCCATTCCTCAAAGACTGCTTCACTACAGAAAGCTAAACAAATTGCAGACACCACACTCTGGCTTTTAGTTGTAATCTTTAAAAACTCCAGATAAAATTCTCCAATTTATTACAAAGCCTAACTGTGTATCGGTTCCCAAGTATTTTCAACAGGTTGATTTAAATAGCCAGGTTCAATGTTGAGCGCTTCACAATTTACAAGCTGGTTCATGTTTCTAAGGAGAAGCAGGGTTACACTTTGTATCTTTTCTTAAAAATCATTTGGCAATTGTAGACCAAAGTAGCTGGTGGGAGGTTCTTCATTTTTCTAAACTGCACGCTTACAATGTATCAAAGGACCTCCTCTGCATAGAGCAGTGGTTCTTAACCTGAGGTCCAGGGACCCTATGGGTCAATAAAGCCCAATCTGCTTAGAAAAGTAAATAATATTAACAGATGAATACACTGATGGGCTGCATATTGAGAACTGCGAACCTGTCTCTGCTATCTCTCCTTAAATGCTACTTGTATGTGGGTATTGAACTGAAGCATGTTTATGTTAATAAAAAGACTTTTAAAACAAATAATATCAGATTAATAAAGTGTATAAAAATATAGAAGCAAAATGTTAAAATGAAAATTTTAAACCATTCTGTAAATGTGAAGGATTCTGAAGTTGGAGGCTAAAAATTAAGTTAGTATCCTCAGACTAATGTATGGGAGCAGTGCAAGAACAACAAACAATATAATATGAATGATGAGTGGCCTCAGTTGAATTAAGAAAATCTCCAACCTTCTTATTAAAATGATGATTTTTTAATATTTACTTATGAATGATATAAAATATTTCATAATTTGTGTATTTCTTTGATGAATGCTTGTTTGTCTCATTTTTGTGTATTGTTTTCTGGTTCAAATCATCAAAAATGCTCAGGCCTTGGGTGCCCAGCTTGCAATGACTTAGTGGGGGGGGGGGGTCCCTAGATTTTAATAATTATTCAGTGGAGGTCCGTAGAAGTAAAAGGGTCACTTGCATAGAGCATTTAGGATTCTGGGGAAAAAATAATTATGATTTTTGCACTTCAATCGACCTAGGACTGATCATGATTTAGCAGAATCTTTTCTTTCGAAAATGCCAGTCATTGGCAAAATGACATAAACAAAGTTTGAAGGTTAACAATACAAGCTGGACATTCGAATCTTGAGGTGGTAACTTGATTTAATTGTCAGAGAGTTACCCATTACTAGACTAAAGTTATGGAACATGGAGTTGGGAACACTGATCAAACTTGCTATCGAAAATGTTAAATATTTTTAGGTATGATGAAGTTAATGTTTTGAAATTACCATAAAAACTATTCCTAAGGATGGTTTAAGAATAGCGACAATAATTATCTTGTGGACCTGGAAGAGTAGTGTAAACTTGTGTGTTTTGAGGGCTGGATTTTTTTACTGGTGTTCCAATACAAAACTGGGAAAAATCATGAACATATTTGGATTTTTTCTCTTAGAATTATATGTACATTGTATGTTTCCCATTTTTATCATACCCCTTTTAAGTATGGTCCTGTATGTGACTTGTGAAATACTGTTATTGGACTTCCTTAATTTATGTTGTAATTGAAAATAAATGAAGACAAATGTGCATAATGTTTCCTTAGATTAAGACACAGGTACATAAAATTAATAAATCTTAGTGAATATAGAACAAACTCAAAAATATTACTAAATATGTAGTGATACATATATACTTGCTTATAATTGTGTAATGGTTTAGTCTTTCCCTCATATTTCTTCACCAGTCTGTACTAACATAGGCCTCAATTACAGGAGCTACCTTGTATTATGGCCCTGTGCAGATGTGCACAGGGCCATAATCTATGGATTTTCACAAGTTCACAACCTATGGATTTTTCTCCCATAAAATTTTGGCAGGTCAAACCCATCGCAATTTACCAAGATAAGAGCATTTTAGTCCATATGTTCTACTCCACTCTCAGGAGCTCTTCTGCAATTGTATGATACAAATATGTTCCACTGTCTGTTACTTTAACTACTTTAAAGTGGGCTGCCCATTATAGGTCCTGGAGGGGCTAATCCATCACAGATTAAGTCTATGAGGTTTTGTGTGCTTTCATCATTTAGTTAGTCCTTCAAACACTGTTCTCCATCCTAATTTCTCAACCCTTAATTGAAAGTCAAAATCCTGGGCTTTCTAATGGACGATAGACTGCCTATGAAGTCTCAGGTAGCCAAAGTCACCTCCTCTTGCTTCGGGGTGCTCAAGTGGGTAAGAAAGATAATCTGGATGCTCCCTCTGCCACCTCAAAGGACTTTGATTCAAGCCCTTAATCTATCAAGTCTAGATTACAGCAATGTGCTGTATTTAGGTATTGATAAGGCTTCGATTGGAAGATTGCAGCTTGTCTAGAAATCAGCAACCAGGCTTCCATTTTGGCTGCCAAAACATGCTTCAGTTTCTCATCTTTTCTACAAGCACCACTGGCGCTCAATCACTAAATGCATCCAATTCAAAACCCTCTACTATATGTACAGGGCTAAAGCTGGCTTGGGTCCGGGGTATAACCAGGACCTGGTGGTGCCTTATCAGCCCACACGTAAGTTAAGATCAATGAACCACGACTTGTGTACTGGGCCTAGGTTCTGACTGACTCGTATCAGTGGCCGCTCTTTCACTGTTTTGGGCCACAAACTGTGGAACGCTCTTTCTGAGTCTCTGAGAAATTGTACCTCACTTCTTTCATTTCAGAAAAAGATGAAGAATTAGGGGCCGATTAGGATGTCAGAAGGCTCGCCACTAATGGGCCGGCGGTGTCGGTCCTTCCACCATCACTAAGCGATTTACCCACTGCCCAATTAGGATGGCAGTGGGTACCGCGGCGGACTACACCGCCAAAGGCAATCGAACCAATTGCCTGGCGGATGGTGCAGGGTGCCTAAAATGGTGGCGGTGCCTACCAGGCACCGTCCACAAAATTAGGATGTTGTGGAGAAAAGGCCTCTCCATGGCAGTGATGCCACCATGGAAAAGCTGGCAGGAATGGTATTTGGGGGCCCGTTGCGGGCCCCCCTTGTTCTGCGGGGAGGTGTTGCTGCACTGGGGGCATTTCCCTGCACTGCGTGGCAGGCACTGTGTGGTGCCTGTCACGCAGTGCAGGGAAATGTAGTGCATGCCATTTTAACATTGCAAACGGTGCTGCAGCCAGCAGCACCGTCCGCAATATTAAAGGCGCGGGATACGCCCATACTGGCAGGCGTATTGTAATATGTGTGGTGGGACCACCACATTACTGGCGGGCGGTCCCAACCACCGCAACGATGGTGGGCGGACTCATGTTCGCCTGTCATCTTAATGAGCCCCTAAGTTATTTTAAACAGCGGCTATGTTACCTTCCCTTATTGATTAACACCAGGAAACCCTATGTGGGTAGCTGTTGACCTTTATAAGATTATAAATAAATAAATAAATTTACAATAATAACCAAAAGGCTCTAGCTGTCTTTGCTTTTTACTTTTTCTTTTCCTACCATGTTTTTATACCATAAAGAGATCATATTCTCAACTGTACTTGTAAAGTTATTTAATAGAAAAATGGGAAATAAATTTAGATTTAGTACCTGTAAATTTATCTTTTGATACTATCCTAATAATCTGGCCTAGATGGGCCCTCCTGGCCCTAAATTGGACACCCTTGGTTTAAATTTAAATGGTATTGCGAAACTGAATTCTCTTAGAATAAGTTTGGCAGATTTCCTGTTGTTAGAGTGAACGTCTAACAAAGTGGGTCTATTAGACTCAGTATTCCAAGCTCTATATTGCAGCATATTGAATCATTACATTTACATCTGTATTTTCGTTCTTTCACAGGTCTCGTACTAGACGCCTGACTCTCATTGGATGACCAGAATAATTCTGCATCTCTGCTCAACATGCTCAGTTGGTCAATTTCCATCCAGTGTGTCCAGCCTGGTCTCAACTCCTGGACATAAGACTTGAGTCACCACTGTCACACATCGGTTAAGAACTAGACATTGGATGTATATATTCTGTACAGTTTACACATTTATAGCCAAATGTGGCTTGATACATGATAGAAGATCATATTCCAGGTCACTTTGCTATATGAGTTTTTGCCATTTCTATACATTATGTTTGTTACTTGCTGCAGAACATCAGGGAAAGGACAATGTCAACGGACAAAGCTCTGCTCACAAGATTTCAAATCACAATCACTGTTCTTTACACAAAATGTGATTCTACTAATGGCACAGCAAACTTCTGCAACTGAGTGCTTAGCCAAAATTTAAGATTTAATGATATACCAGCATTTCCATATTGCTCGTTGATCAAATGTATCCATTGCAGTGTATGAATGAAAAATACAATGTGTGGAGAGGGGGGACTCCAAGGACCAAGGTGGTTATCCTGTATAGATTAAAATAACATTCACAATATATATATTGAATGGATAATAATTCCTGGCAGGGTATTGCTTTGTATTTATTTTTTAAATAAAGACATTGATGGGTTCAAGACTCAGAGCCACTTGTTACTCTTTGGTTCACAATGGGTCTAGATTATTTTATGAGTTAGGTACCGAAATGCCCCTAGAGCCCAATCATAGTCATCCCTTGTGTAGGTTGCCTGAGCTGAAGTGTGTGCACCGCTATCACCTTCATCAGTGCAATTCTCGTTAAATTTAGCATATTTACGGTCTCAACCCATTTACTTTCGTAAATATCATTTAAAATACGATACATTTTTTGTATGTACATATTTAACTATAAAATATAAGAGTGCTTGCATAAACAAAACAATTATCTACATACAAATGGCAGACTGCCTTAAACCTCAGAATTTGCAAGTGATTTGTTTAGTATCTATCATACATTATTGTATCTAGGTGCCAAGTGTCAGCCTAAGACGCGGATCTGCAGAGAGTCCTGGCTGTCCCTGACATCCTCTAGAGTTGTTGACCACTTGAATACCTCATGAAAGAAGGAAACATGGAAGGCAAAGAGAAGACACAGAAGTTCTTGCTGTTGCAGGCCAAAGTCCATGAAATTTAGGGTGAAGTAGCATCTGTTTGCGAATTGGCCCAGTTATTCGCTCCTAGATGGTTTAAATGAGTTAGTGAAAGAGGTAGAGGTCAGTAAAGAGTTATTATTTTAGTATGTTAGGCAGAATTAGACCTCAGCCCAACAAAGCCTGCAAACATAACCTGAATCCTGTGAGAAAGGTGTTCTCATGAGACCTGATGTCGGACAGGATTGTGGTGTTGCCCCCCAGGATGCCCAGGCATAGAAGAGCAAGGATAAGCAGCAGACGGTTGAATTGGCAACACAAGTAAATGAGACAACCACAAAAAAACGAAAAAGATATTACGGGAAGGGCTACGCAAGGTAACCGGAAAAGCTAAAATTAACAAAGGTAAGTGATGCAAGATCGAATGGAAAAACAGTACATCACAGAGACCGATACAACTTTGACTTGTTACCAGGCAAATAAACTTGTGTTGTGTGCAGTTACAAATGCTCTGCTACTATTGACCTGGAAGTGTACTGCAACCTGGAGGTTCCCAGCCCCACAGCCGTTAGTGGTCTAGCTTCTTGGCTTTCCATTACCCTGTCTTTCAAATCCTCCATCCTCTTCCCTGTCAAAGTTTTGTGATTCAGATAGTCACAAGAGGAGCCACACACTAAGGACTTAACAAATCCACCTCTACCCTCTGGGACTAAAGTCTTTACAACAGGCCCGGTTGTAACAATGTCCTGTGATGTCATGTCTCTGGATAAATGGTGTGCCATACAATAGGAAAAAGTGAGAAATAAGCAGTGTTTTTAATGAACCATATTGCACAGGTATTCCCACAACATGAAAAGCCTGAATTAAAAAATATATAGATTTTCTTAGTACGTTATGAAGGAAAGCCTTGTATTAAAGACACGGAGGCGAGTATTATGCTTCTCTGATCTTGCTTGTTTTAAATAGCAGCAGTCAAGAAACACAAAAGAATTACAAATCCCATAAGGCCCGGAGATAACCAGCCAACGAGAGAACAAAATGTAGCAAATCAGTAACCAATGGCAGAACAGAACCGCCTATAAAACTCAAGTTGACTGTGAACAGTCCTCTTTTTTTCGTGTGAGAAGTTAATAATAAACATTGAATAACGGAAAAATGGATAACACAATTGAAAAAGCCAACGTAAATGTGAACAGATCTTTGGCAAAAGTCTATAACTCTGGCTCCCAGGAAAGCGAGTGGAGAAGGCGAAGAACCAGGAGCATTAGGAAAATCAATGGCAGGGGAAGAACCAGCAGCAGATGCAAATTCCTTAGGTGGAAGAAGACAGAGGTGTCAGAGCCACTTACAGGGTGGGAAAAGAAACATGAAGTTCAACCTCTGTGTCTTCAATAAAATTAAGACTTTCCTTCATAACTTTTTAGGAAAATCTACATTTTATTACAAGACCAGAGGCTCGTATTATGCTTCTTTTTTTAAAACATACTAATTACAAAAGAAGATGCATTAAGTACAGGCTTACAATTTTTTTTTAAAAACAGACTTTTATTGATTTTCATGAAATTACACATTCAATCCCTCCGCCCACTGACTGGTCAACGAAGGAAACCAGGATGAAGTACAACGGACATCACTCCAATCTGATTACAGAGTCACACCCATCGTCCATAAGGCGTCCGTGATACAGCGCAGTCCGTCTGCATGGTTGATCCAGTTCAATGGTGTCAAGCAATAAGAAGACCCCCCACCCCTCTAGCTTTCAAAACTCCCCCAACAGAACCCCCACCCCAACCACCCTCCCAAGCATGTCGCCAGCCTCTAAGCTGTTCAAGAGGGCAAAGATGCCTCCCGTACCACCTAACAGACTCCCCATCCCACGGGGCGCAGCAGTGAATGGATCAGAAACACAGAGGAAAGCTGCCTATCATGGTCCCAGTCTCCTCCCCTCGCCCTGTACTCCCACAGGCGGGAATGGTCTTTCAAGGGCCCCGTGCCATGTCCCTCTCCTCAAGGGCCTCTTCGTCTTCTACAGTCGGATGTTTGAGCAGCTCCAGGAGTGCCACCCATGCCCGGGCCATTTCCTGTGATTTCTCACTTCCATTATGCTGAGCCAAACGTAATCTATAGTTCCCTTCGCTTTCTGCCCATTTCACCATCTCCCTATTCCAGCGCACTAGACTAGGCCCCTGCCTCGCCTTCCAGTGGGTAGAAATTTCTCGTTTAGCCAAGACCAACCCCAGGTCAATTAACTGGCTGGTGACCTTAGTCTTGGCAGTGTACGGGAACCAATGCAACAAGCAGACCCCTGGTGTCACCGTTAGCTCCCTCTCCGTCACAGAAGAGCAGTCGTCACCTCCCACCAAAAGCCTCCCACCTGCGGGCAGTCCCAGAACATGTGGAGAAAATTCGCCCCATGTTGGTCACAACGGGGACAAGTGGCCGACCCCCCAAAATACCCAGCAATTTTTAATAGGTGTGAGGTAGGCCCTATGGAAAACATAGAATTGGATGAGCTGGAAGCGCGCGTTTCAAGAACATTTCCACAGCCGCTCTACGATTGCCTCCCAAGGTTTTTCTGCAATGGGTTCCCCCATATCCGCCTCCCACTTGAGTCGCAACGCTGTCAGGGTTGGCGCATATCGCAAGTGATCAGTCGGTAAAGGCAGGTCACCGCTTTAAAAGTACCCGCCGCCATCACTACATATTGACAAGCGAGAGATGTATCCGGCTCCAACAGTCCCTTTTGCCAGTGCTTCCTGATAGCCGCAGTCAGAGCAGCATGCAAGAGGAAGTCCCCCCGCGGGAGATCATGGCGCACCCTGAGGTCGTTAAAAAGGAGAAGATTACCATCCTCATAAAGATCCCCTATTGCCATAACTCCCGCCTCTTCCCAGGCCAACAACTGGCTCCATTCTGCCCCGTGAGGCAACACCTCACACATCTGCAGCGGGATCTCGGGCGCATAAGGGGTCGCAACATGCGTCCTCCTCGCTAGGCGTGCCCAGCATTGTCGTACCCTCCCCAAATCCGGTGGCATTGAGGCGCCTCTCATTGGGGCTCGTAACAGCACACAGGACAAAAGGTGCCAACTCGGATCCGACCCACCCTGGTCTTCCAGGTGCCTAATATGACCGGCCACCCACTTCGTAAACCATTGAAGCTGCGCGGCATGGTAATAGGCCTCCAGGTCCGGCAACGCAAGGCCCCCCTCTGCCCTGGGCCTCTGCAGGGTGGTTAATGCCACTCTCCGTCGCCCAGCTCCCCAGATGAATCCTGTAATCAAAGTGTTCAGCTGTGCGAAGAGCCTACCCGGGATCCAAACAGGGAGGGTCCCAAAATAATAGCGAAACCTGGGCAAAATTACCATCTTCACCAAGGCGACCCTGCCACTGATAATGGAAGAGTTCCCCAGAAATCAAAACAGGTTTTCGCTCCACGCGCTGCCCGCCCCACGTTGCGCTCCAAAAGATCATCGGGAGCATGATAGATCAGAGTCCCCAAGTATGGCAAGCACCGGCATTCCCACAGGACATTCCCTGGCCTTGGACGAACCATCCCGTCCGGCCTGGTAGGAAACAGACATGACTTGGTCCAATTCACCTGGAGGCCCGCCACCCTCCCCAAGGTCTCCAGCAAGTCCCTCGCTCCTCGTAGGGTGTCTCCAGCATCCGGCAGGAACATGAGATCGTCCGCATACAATGCTATGTGTTGAACTCATCCCTCCACTAGGAGCCCTGGGAAATACCGTCCTGACCTGGCGTGAGCAGCCATGGGCTCCATCGCCAGGGCAAATAATAAAGGGGGCAATGGGCACCCCTGCCTCGTCCCCCGAGCGACCGTACAGGCAGCAGAAATCAAGCCCCTGTCCTCATCCTAGCAGTAGAAGCACTGTATAGCAGCACGGTCCACTGTACAAAGCGTTCCCCCAGTCCGAACTCTCACAATACATTAAAAAGGTAGGGACACTCCAGACTCTCGAAGACCTTTTCGATATCGACCACAAAAATGCAGGCCTCCTCCTTGTCATAGGAGTCGGACCCCAAGATCCGCATAAGTCTGCGTACATTCCTCGCAGTATTGCGGGAGGGAATGAATCCGGCTTGGTCCACATGGATCAGTTTCGTCATATGGGGCATCAAACGACTGGCCAAGATGCGGCATAAGATCTTGTAGTCAAGATTGAGCATCGCTAAGGGTCTATACGAGGAACGGTCCCAAGCAGGTTTGCCCGGCTTGAGAAGGGGAACTATGAGGGCTTCACGCGTGGAGGTAGGAAGGGCACTCTCCCGACGCGCCCTGCTATAGAGCGCCACCAAACAGGGAGCTAGAACATCCATGTAGGCTGCATAAAATTCAACGGGGAGCCCATCGGTGCATGGCGTTTTGTTCCTGGCCATGTGCTTTATGGCGCTGCGCACCTCGCCCGTTTCAATGTCCCAACCCAGAGCCTAGGCGTCTTCAGCCTCAAGCTGTGGCAACTCCGCCTTTGGCAAAAATTCCTCATCTCCCGGGATCCTGGGACCCAACCTGCTCTGTTACAACTCGGTATAATACTGTAAGAAATAATCATTAGTATGCTTCTGGGGGTGAAATACCTCATCACCTTGCCCCCTCAGTTCCATTATCAGGGTCCCCCTAAGCGCCGGATTGGCCATCCAAGCTAGCAATGCCCCCGCCTTATCATGTTCCATGTGCGCCTTATCTATGTAGGCCTTGTAGTCAAAGCAGCGCAATCTCTCGATTTGAACTGCCAGAGCCTCCCGAGCTTCAAGCAACCCTGCTTGCCTGTGCTGGACGCTCCGGGCGCTCCTTCTCCGAATCACGCACCCGCTGATCTGCCTTCTGTATGTCTTGCAGCAACACTCTGCGCACTCCCACTACCTCGCCTATACAGTGCCCCCGAACTACCGACTTAAAAGCGTCCCATTCGACCACCAGAGATGATGCCGTGTTGGCGTTAAGTTGAAAATATTCGTCAATGGCCGACCCAATAGTAGCACGGAACAATGGATCCTCTAACGTGTCAGGTTGGAGTTGCCACGTGGGAACGGCAGGGCGATCCCGCAGCCAATGTAAGATTGTCAGCAGTGGGTTATGATCAGACAATGTCCTAGCTAGGTACTCACTATGTACCATTGGATATCTGGGGAGCTAAGGATCGAGTCCAGTCGAACATGGAGGTCGTGTAACAATGAGACGTACAGGCTTACAATAAAAAGTGTGGAAAACATTATCATTAGACCAGCTGATTTCCGAATAACCTCAAGACGAGAGCCTGCCCAAAAAGTTTTGGAGGCCATAGCTCCTCTCAAAGAATGGGCACCAAAAATGGAAGCATCAATACCCACTACAGACATAACCCACTTCACACAGTGAGGGTAGGGGAAGACACAGGCTTGTGGGGTGTTCTGAAGCATATGAGAAGCTGAGTATCTGAGGATGTTCTGAGATCAGCTGTGTTCTGTTCATATATTTTAAGACATTGTCCAACACAAAGTTTGGGATGATCAGGAAAATAGGGACAAAGAACAGAAGTTAAATTTGTTTTAGTACGTTTAGGTACTGTAAAGAGTATACCTATAGGCGGTAAACTGTTGAGAAGAGATAACCAAAGCTCTAACATCAGACAAACGTTTAATAGATATCAGACATAATAACATGGTAAGCTTTGCAGACAACATATTTAGGGAAAGGTTAGCATTATCCGGCCATGAAATGAACACATTTAAAACCAAATTTACGTCCCAAAATGTACTGTAGTTAGGAACAGGAGGATTGCAAAATGTTACTCCTGTTAACAGTCGGCAGACAAGAGGGTACTCTCCCACTGGTTTTCCATCAATGTAAGGATGATGAGTAGAAATGGCAGATCTACAAGGATTTACAGTACAAAATGTTTTTCCCCCTGAAGCTTCGGCTGCCAGGAAATTAATGATTAACACGTTTTCCCACACACCAGCTTTTCCCTTAAGACCAAGCTGACTTGTAAACCTTGGTGGTATCTGAAGCCCTAGATTTATTAATATATACTGAAGCTTCTGGCGAAATGAGAGAGAAAGGCCGTGAGCTTCTGATACTTTCCATGCCGAAAGAAAGAGGGAGTTGTCTAACACCAGACTGTGAGGAAGGCCACATGGATCTAGGAGAAGGTTGGGAAACAGAGGGAAAGGACTAGAAAATCTATCGCTACCCCGAGGTAGATCTCCTGACAAATATTCTATGGATACAGGCATTTTGTTTAGTAGGCATACTTCCCAAAAACGTTTGGCCAATTCTGCTAACGGCTCTGATCTGGTGCCACCAAGGTGGTTGATGTACCTGACTGCGGTAATGTTGTCCATACGAAGAAAAATGGAGCACTGAACCCATTTTGTTTGCTAGGCTTTTGATTGCAAAGGAGCATGCAAGCATTTCCAAACAGTTAATATGCAATCTGGACTCCTTGTGAGACCAGGTACTTCCAGTCGAGATTGGTCCACATCAGGTGCCCCACCCCGTCCGACTCGCATCTGATTCTAACACAAGATCGGGTGCTGACGCGAAAATGGTTCTGCCGCTCCAGGCATCTAAATGGGTCTACCCACCATTAAAGTTTCTAGCATGATTCTGAATCCAGATAGATGGAATCAGCATAAGCAAGGCAGCCTTGACATCTGGGTCTATCCACTGCAGAACCCCAAACAATGTGCGCAGATTATGGATCAGATTTCGGCCTGGTACAAACCCCACCTGCTCCGGGCAACAATGGTGCCAACCTATTAGCAAGTATTTTGTGTAAATTTTGTCATCTACATTCAGCAGGGATAGTGGTCTGTATGACGAGCAGTCGTCAGGTGCCCTGCTTGGGTTCAGTAGCGCTACTATCATTGATTCTCTCATTGTGGGGGGCATTACCCCAGTTTCAGCCATCTCTTCATATAGCTGTTTTAAGTATGGCACCAAGAGATCTAGAAATGTTTTATAGAAGGACACTGTCAGTCCGTCAGAACCTGGAGCCTTTTCGGAGGGCATGCTCCATAGGGCAGCCATGATCTCAGACAGCTGCAAGGGTGCCATTAGGTATTCTCTATGTTCTGGGGCTAGCCAAGGCATTTAGATATGAGCAAGGTAGTTGGCCAATTCAGTTGACTGTGTTTGTGAGCTTCTTATAGTAGCTGCGGAAGCCTTCGACAATGGCTTCCGGGGTGCATAGAGCCTGACCTTCACTGTCTAGCATGTTTGTGATTTCGTCTGTCGTTCTCGGGGGCCTAAGTATTCCATCCAGAACTGCTCCCGGCCTATCCTTCTCACCATAGGCGTGTGCGGTGGCATATTTTCTCATATGTTTAGGTTCATCATTAGCTACCTCTTGGTATTCTTCCAATTTGCACTTTATATCTGCTTTCATTCCATATTCTTGTAAATATGGTGCAGTCCTGTGTTTCTGAAGTGGCGGAGTGAGGCGTTAAGCCCGGAAGGCTAACACCTCACTCCACCACTTCCCTTGTGCATATGCCCCTCGGTGTGCCTTTACGGTAGGAAAGTTCCCCAGCCACATTCTTCTGCAGGCCAGAGCTGGATTGCCTACCAGGGTACTTCGGCCGTGTCCTACTATTATTTATTACTTATTATTTGAAGGGTCTGATGATGTAGCACCAGGGCTGAATCACAGTGTTTAATTTATGGGGCAACTCCTGTATCTCCATGGTAATCTAGGAAAAGACAAACATTTACACATGGTGAAACCCAAAAATCTATTATTGAATCTGAGAAAAATAAGCAAGCCTTTTCTTAAGATGTGGAAAGGAGCCTGCCACACTCTTAGAAGATCTTCCCACAAACTTCTTCAACTGCTCAGCTTTCAATGAATATGTCTGTGCAAAATGGTTGGGTTAGCAGCAGCTTAGAAATTGATTATTCTGATCTGGTTTTAAGTAATCAAATGCATACAATCCAGCTCAGAGGCAGTCTTTGATCCTCTGTGACTGATTCAGGTGGCACAGAGCTATTTTGCAAAGCTTCATGCTGTCAATCACACTCTGTTTGTGATGCAAGGCCTGCCACTTCATGGGAACAGGATACAGGAAAGAAGAAAGTGAACCAAGCAGTGCTGAACAGGGCAGCTAGGAAAACAAGCCAGAAAGCAGACAGTGTCTGGTGTAGGTATATATAAACATCTTAAATGCTGACGTTGTTTTGTTTGTGGGAGAATGATTTGCAGACTGCCCATACATGGTATAATGATGACCATGGTTTAATGGTATTAATTCGTAACAGTTTTGTAAAATGGTGCAAACACCTGTGATAATGATGGCCCTGCAAAAGGGTGATAATTTTAGGCATTTTGTGAGCATCCATGTCACGTCACCCTTAAGATAATGATGTCACTATCACGTAGCTAGAAATTGTTGACATATTGTGGGCATTCATGGCATGAAGGTATCCAACCTTGACATAATGCTGGCCCTGGCATTATGGTGGTAATTGTTGGCTTATTGTGGGCATCCATGGCATGATAAAGCTTACACCTGTAATCACCTTAAATCAAAGAGCCTTCCCTGGAAGGATGGTGGTAATTCTTTCCATATGGTGTGCAGCATCACCGGTATGGAATTACCCATACCTGGGATAATATTGATACAGAATAATGTTGGCAATTCTTCACATTGTGTGGGCAGCCATAGAATGATGGTGATATGCTGGAGCTGACATGATTGTGGTAAATCCTGCAAGATCTGTTTATGGCCAGAGATTGTGAGGTTTGTGTCTCTGTGAAATTCCACCTATTTTTCCATCCTTCTCAGTCATGCAATATTTCTGAGAATTGGTTTGGAAGATGCAGCATGGCATAAGTAAAGGATGAAAAAGTGAAAGATGCAATGAAAAAAGTTAGGAAACTTGCATTTACTGAATTGAATGTATCACCTATGCATTTTAATCTTTTGATGGCTATTATGATCACCATTCTGCCACTATATTCCCAAACGTTTATTAGTTTGAGTTTAACCCAAAAACTCCCGGAGAGGGGGAGCAACTTTGTTTTGGACAGCAAGAAAGTGTTAGAAAATAATGCATGACTGTTCCTACAGGATCTATGATTTTTTTAGAAAATGTATGTGACGATAGTGCTGTAAAAGGCCCGATTTGTCCCAGCTTTTTCAAACTTTTCTTGGACGTAAACACACTCTGCCCCACTACTTTTAAAGATGTCCTGCCCGCAATGGTGAAGGGAAAGGTATTTCTCCACAAGGGAAACATTCTTTAATCTGAAGAAAAATGTGGAAACAAATCTTATGTATATTGACTCTAAAACATTTGAATATCTGCCTGTGGCCAATCCTCAATGAAATATATGTGAATCCATATGAGCTTTATTGGTTTCTAAGCGTTAGATTGCAGCCCTATGCATTGGAGTCTGTTTCTAGAGAGCCATTCGTATTATGACTCCTGTGATTGAAAATGAAAATACATGTTAGAGCACTTTTCACCAAACCATATAATTGTACTGAGCATTGTTAGTGTAAATTACATTTATTGATCAATTAAGGCCAAAGAAATAAAAATATGAATGCAAATGAAAAAATAATATTGCACTTAAACTCAGGTATTCCAAACTACAAGCAGTTTTGAATGTGATTATCATCTGTAAGGTTGGGAATGTATGAATGTGGTATTTCTGTAGCGTGGACCTACCAAAAGACAGCTGACGGTCAAAGACAAGCACAATTCTTTATGAACCACCATTTTTTATGACCATTAATCATAAAAAAGCGTACAGGTAAGAGGAGCAACTAGACCCTAGCCTGAGAAAAGTAATACAATTTCCTTTGCAGTAAAGTCATACCTCTAGAACTTGTTGGAGATCTTGAGTGATGGATTTGAACATTTTCTTCCCTTCTCAAGATAGCCCTGACAAAACTATTGTTTGCTGCACTAAATGCTTCATATAAATGTATCTGTCGTTCAGAAGTGCATTATGTAAGGTATTTTTTTAGTTTATTCAATGAAAGCTAGGTTGCTACAGCATCATTCCAAAAATTCCCACTTTGCCTCCATCAGATAAAATATTAGAACGTGAGCTTAGAACCTAGAGCCCGACAGTCGATATCCCAAGAAAGAGATCTAGTCAATAGATAAGGCCATCATATATTTTGTACTCTTTTCCCCTCTCACAGCCTCCTCAGGAGCTCACTGAACACAGTCCCACACATGGGCATCAAAAGTAACAAACAGCAAGGCCATTGGCCAGTCCATAGTTCAAGTCCACATATGTGTTCATGAGAAACCGCACAGGGAATGGGCATCAAAAGTGACAAACAGCAAGGCCATTGGCCAGTCCATAGTTCTGGTCCGCACATGTGTGCATGAGAAACTGCACAGGGAATGGGCATCAAAAGTGACAAACAGCAAGGACATTGGCCAGTACAAATTAAAAGTACGCACATGTGTGCATGTGAAACTGCACAGGGAATGGGCATCAAAAGTGACAAACAGCAAGGCCATTGGCCAGTCTATAGTTATGTTCCGCACATGTGTGCATGAGAAACTGCACAAGGAATGGGCATCAAAAGTGACAAACAGCAAGGCCATTGGCCAGTCCATAGTTCTGGTCCGCATATGTGTGCATGAGAAAATGCACAGGGAATGGGTAACACCGTCCACTGCCATGGGAATCACACCAGCTCAGGGGCTACAAATGGGCAGTCCAGGCAACGCTGTGGGAGAAATGGTGTGGGGAGGGGGACTTTGCTTCAACTTTGGCTTTCAGTTGAACTGGGAGGTGGCGGATTGTCGGGGCCAGTTGGAGGACTGGACCTGGGAGAGAGAGAACCGGCTGAGGTAGAGGCATCAGTGGCTGTGGGAGCCTGAGGGCTGCTTGGACTGAGTGGTGTGGTGGCACAGGGAGGTGGAGACATGCTGCCGGGAGACACAGTGTGTGAGGGTGAATGTTAAGGGCTGGGTCTCAACTTCTTGGGGATTCGATAGCCCACAAGTGTCTTGGCCAGAGTGGGAAGTGGGGTGGGCACAACAGCCTCACTCTCCACCAAAGGTGTATCAGATAGAGATGGCTCTCCCTGTGGGGATTTGCTGGATCTGCTGGTACGCTTGGGGTGGCCTTGCCTTTTCCCCTGCATCCCCTGTTGTCCAGGTAAACCCCCCACTTTGCTCTCCTGTCCAAGCTTCACAGGGATGTGGGTGGGAGTTGACGTTGTGGGTGAATCTGCCTTAGAAAAGTTTTTGTGCTCAGTTGGTGCAGGCACCAGGTTCACAGCAGACAGGGCAAGTGTTTGTTTGTCTTCGGGAGCAGGTGTGGGGATGGGAGTGCCCTTGGATGGGGTGATTTTGATGAATGTGATGTTGATGCCTGCTTCTTGGCCTGAAGCCCATGAGTGTCATGTGATGGACTTTTGCTTTTGCGCTACTGTGTGCCTGTTTTGTGCTGTGGGGATGGTGTCTGTGGTCTGGTCCCCTTGGAGTGCTGCTGTTGTGTGTTGCGTGTGGAGGACTTGGTGCCTGAGGGCTATGGCGTGTGGGCACTCTTGTCAGGTGGTGCCACTGGCAGGGTGGTTGCTGAAGGGACAGTAGCTGGACTGGGAGCCTGTGACTGCTGAATGGCTGCCGTCACTGTTGAGTACA
Source organism: Triturus cristatus (assembly GCF_964204655.1). Taxonomy (NCBI): domain Eukaryota; kingdom Metazoa; phylum Chordata; class Amphibia; order Caudata; family Salamandridae; genus Triturus; species Triturus cristatus. The sequence continues at coordinate 236,523,520 of NC_140589.1, read as the reverse complement.
CAGACTGGACAGTTCGGTGTAGGACATCCACGTCAGAATGAATCCCCACCATGAAGGCAACTACCTGTGCCAACTTCTTTTCATGATCCTGGAAGGCATTCAGGAGAGCAGTCTGACCCACACACAGCTTGCGCAAAAGGTCCACTGCCTCCACACAGAGGACAGAAGGGGAGACAGGGGCAGGAGCAGCGGTGCCTGGGGAAGGAGACTCTACTCTTCCTAGGGCTGTGTGCACAGACAGCACTTGTGATAGCAACCGGGAGGGTGAGCACTGGACGATGTGTGGTAGAAGAGGCAACAACAACGAGGAGTCACCACTGGAGTCTGATGATGTGGAGGTTGGTGTTTCCGGGCGTGAATCATCCAGGACACTCCAGTCCCCCTCCGAGGTGCTGGTCACATCAGTGTCAGTGAGCTCATGTGTAGCAGTTGTGACAGAAGCTTCCCCACTGGTGTCAGTCCCCTGTCCTTCCGTGCCCTCGGTAGATGCTGTAAGAGACAGAGACATAGGTTCAATATAGTGCCATACTCACAAACCTCATATGCAAGCAAAGCACAAAACTTGAAAATGATACTCCCATGTTGGCCTCCTCCATGTACAGTCAGCACGTGCAACATTTATACAATCATCAGAGGATGCATGGAAACATGCATAGTTTTTTTTATTTAAATTGTATGTCTTTTGGTTAAACACAGCATACAGAGTCCCACAGTACTTGTACAAATACTTTGCATCCATTCTATTACAATTTCTTACATGTATATTTCATTACAGTTGTCTTTTTTAAAACCTGGAATTTACTAGGGTCAGCCATGTCACAATTACTGTTAAAATGTGATGCCTTGCATAGGACGAGAGGGACGACCAAAATCTCCGGTGCCCCATCCCACAGCACTGCATGTTTGCGGCATTAGCATCAAACCCATAGGAACAATACAATTAATCTTGCAGTACCAGCATTACATACATATTGGGTTGTACAGTCAGTCATCCATTTGTGTAGAGCTAAGCAATTGCACTAACGGTTCCCAGAAATCTGTAGGTCTAGAGGCATGTGGTATTTCTTCTGCATATATTTCCAGTTACATCTTACAATAGGTCATATCTGCGACCCAGTCCTTGCTTTGTGGTGTGGCATCTGTCTTCTTCTCTTAGAACATATTCATGTAGTTTCACCAGAGTGTAGTATGCTTGCTGTATAAATTTGAAATGTATGATGCGCAGATTACAGTTCGATGTGAGCATTTGCATCTGCGCGCAACTATACTCCCAGTCCGCTTGGGCAATGGGAATGCCTAGCATTTCTTCCCATCTCTGTAGGGCCTGTTCTTGAGTTCGGTATTGCTCCCTTTGGGCTGCAGGCGAGTGACTAGGCATTGGCATGTTGGTGATGTTAAAAGAATTTGTAGCGAATTATGCATCTGTGGCTCATGTGGGAATGCAGGGTAGAGGTCTTTCACTGCCATGCGCAGTCTAAGGTACGCAAATGTTTTTAAGGGTGTACGGTGGGCGGTAAGTGAGGCGTCAGTTGATGCTATGAATGGCCCGTTCGGGAACATGTCACCCATGACATTGAGGCCCATTTAGTTTAGTAATGTCATCATTTTCTTTTCTTGTGTCACCGTTAGTCGTGGGTGATGCGTCATGGGCAGTGCTTGGGCATAAGTAGGGAGTTTGTGAGCCCTTTTTGCCAGCGTATGCCATGCCGTTGATGTGTAACATACTGGATTTATTTCAGCTCTCGGGGTGCACTGTCTCGGTTCCATTATATAGGTGACAAGTGGGGTGGGACAAAAGCTATCGTATTCTACTGCTATGTGCGTACGGGTGTAACCAGTAATGTGCATGCTGTGCTTGCGCACATTAGTAGTATAGTTGCAGATCTGGTGCACTGAACCCACCTTGTATATATGGTCTGGTCAATTCTGCTCATCCTACTCCTGCATGTTTGACCGCCCATGTCAGCCTGAGCATGAAAGCACGCAATTTATGGCGTACCTGTTGTGTAGGCTTGACCGGTATATTCATGAATAAGTAAAGAAAGCGTTGAAGTACCACCATCTTTTGTATGGCTATCCTATCCGCCAGCGACAGCGGCAGTCTGATCCATCTATCTAACTGATCATCTAGTTTCGACATGGCTCTTCCATAGTTTTCTCGGAGTACCAGCTCCGGGTCCCGGTGGATCCAAATACCTAGATATTTCACTGGATCCGTCTGCCACTACAGCGGGAAATCCAACGGGGGTTGCACTGTAGTGGGTGTGAGCAGTATCACCACTGATTTATTCCAATTAATACTTAGGCCTGAGTAGTGGTTGAAGCGTATATATTCTCTAATGAGTTTGTTTAAGTTATCTGCTGGGTGACGTGTGTATAGGACCATGTCATCAGCGTACAGCAATATATTGACTGGTCGGAGTTCGAATTGCAATGTGGTATCTGCATGCTTTTGCCGGATCTTACAGGCTATCAGCTCCAGGGTAAGAGTGAATAAGAGTGGCGAGAGTGGACATCCCTGCCTTGTCCCTTTACACATTTTTATAGGGTCGGATATGTTACCATTGACTCGTATTCGTGCACTCGGCTCCACGTACAATAGCGTTATCCAACATAGGAATGGTTCAAGGAATCCCACTCTCCGCAGTACAGTGAACATAAAAGGCTATTTGATAGAGTCGAACGCTTTCGCTGCGTCGAGGAGTGCCGCAGCAGCAGGTAGCTCCGGATCCAAATGGTGAAACATGGTGAATATGGTCCTCAAGTTTTGCATCGTGGATCTAGTTGGAATATATCCAGATTGATCTGGCAAAACCAGATTGCGCATTAAGGGTCGTATTCGCAGTGCAAAGACCTTAGCCAATATTTTTGCGTCTATATTTATCAATGATAGTGGTCGATATGACTCACATCTCGTGGGTTCTTTATCTGGCTTGAGGAGCGTCACCAACAGCGCTTCCCGCAGCAATGGTGGCAATGCCCCCTCCTCGTAGGCTTCCTCGTACATTGCGGCAAGATGGTGAATAAGTAAGTCTCTGTATTCTTTATAGAACTCCCCAGGTAGCCCATCCGTTCTGGGGGATTTATTGTATGGGAGGGAGTTGAGCGCCTCTCTGAGCTCATCTTCTGTGATATGATGACAGAAGTATTCTCTGTGAGCACCCGAAAGCCAGGCTAAGGCGATGTCGTCAAGATACTGGTTTATCTCAGATGAGGTCACATTTGTCTCAGTAGAATATAAACATGTGTAGTATTTATAGAAACATGCATAGTTGATAGTAATGCCCAATGTGACGTTGACACAGCCAAATCGCTGGCCCTTGCCTCCTTGTAACCTAACATTCTATAAGCATACCTACATGCCTGTAGGTGAAATGGATATACATCTAAACATGTTGTCTCTGTCACATATGGAGTCACTTTAAGGGAACATCACAGATACAGACTCCCAAATGTCCTTTTGCAATGGTCACAAGCTCCTGCTATCCACCATGTTGTGCTTTGAAGCACAACTAGAATTGCACATTGGTGTCTTCTGTGTAGTTGTCACAAATGTTATGTTGTGAACAACACACATCTATAAATGTACACTAACATTATGTTCACTGCTGTTCACTGCCAGTTGATGTCTATGACACTCCTACTGCAGTATATGTCACAAGGCCACATCTCATCTGTCAATGACAAGAGTCGTTGTTTTAATCAGATGAGAAACCACATGTTGTAAAAATGCATAACAGCTGCACTCAACACTGAGGCCACTTAGAAGCCATTGCATCACATTAGAGACATCACAGAGCTTCCCGCTGGCTCAGGTTTGGGTTTCATACAGTCACTCACACCCAAAGTCACACTTCGCAGAATACTCACTCCCAACTTGCTGCTGATGGGCCCTCGAGCGTCCATCCAGCTCTGGCTGTGTCACTGCCAAGATGTGGGCCATTAGTGGTGTCATGCTCCTGCGCGCCAACATGTCACTCCGAGGGAGCACCCCCAGCGTCATCTCTGCCACGTTTTTGCTCAGCAGGCAGATGTCATCCCACCTCTTGTGACAGTGTGTGGGCTGTCGGTTGGAGACATCCAAAGCCCGCACCTTGCGTGCAATGGCCCTCCATATTGCTTTAGGCTGGTGGACCTTAAGCTGCAGGCATGGGAGACAAGAAGAGGAAGTTTCAGTGACACTGTGTTATGTACCACTGTTTGTCAGTACAGGAGCATGAAAAAACATAGCACACCAATACATACATGTTGAGCAGAGGCCATACAGCATGACACGTAATACACTTGCATCAAATAATCTCATAGATATGCATACAGGTATGATGATGGACATGTCCCTCCCATCCTTCAATGCAGCCATGGATCTGTGGAAATAAGGCTACACACCCCATTGACATGAAGTCAGCATGGTAGGCAGTGTATCACACATTTACATTACCCAGTCTCAGACCAAAGTTTGTATTTTTATTGCTGAAGAAGGGTTGTAGAAATGTCCATGTTGCCATCCTCCCCAAAAACTCCAGTGCAATTCTTACTAGGCCATGTATGGAGCATGGTATATGAAAAATGAGGATGCATGCACATTAACTTGCACTCACAGGCACATACTACTGCAGAGCAACACCATGTGAGCACTCTGAGCACTCTCACACTTTAACTCTGAAACCCTTACCAGTACATCTGGTGCACCATATAGCCTCCCATACAGTGAAAGGACCTCGTCTACCAGGACCTCCAGCTCCTCTGTGGTGAAGGGACGGGCCCTGATTTTCTCAGATCTCACCATCACTGGGTCCAGGAGACTAGAACAGCAGCAGTTGGTGAAGAATGGCAGGCAGCAGTGTCTGAATGCAATTGAAAAGTGTGGCTCTCTCACAGACATATATAGGCCCCTGGGGTTGTTTCAGTGGTACTGCAATTGGTGTTCCTGGTTAGCATTCTTCAATTGTAACCAATAACCGGGACCGCGGTGGCGGTGCATGCCTACCACGAGTTTCAAATTTGTAATTCACTACCGTGATCGCGGTTCCCATTGGCTGCAATGGCATGGGCACTGACGGTGGCACACCGCGGGGTCGAGGCGGTCGCTACCGCAATCCTGCATCTTTCAATTGTAACCAATGACTGGGCCCGCGGTAGCGGAGCATGCCTACCGCGGGTTTCAAATGTGTAATTCACTACCGCGATCGCGGTTCCTGTTGGCTGCAATGGCATGGGCATTGGCAGTGGCACACCCCTGGGGCCAGGCAGTCGCTACCGCAATCCTACATCTTACAATTGTACACAATGACCGGGCCCGCTGTAGCAGAGCACGCATATCACTTATGGACACATTGTGCTCTAGCAATGGCAATAGCCAATTTTCATCATTGAACACTAGACCTTCACAATGTAACAGTTAATGCTAGTGTGGCATGCAACTCACTGATGCCTACACATGCCATGTCAGTGCATATGATTACATGCTTTGGCAGGTACTTACTCATATTTCACCTATGATATTTGTGTGCATGTACACAGATTTGGTATATAATGGAGTCTCATATTTGTGCACGTCAATGTGTGAGATGGCTAATCAACACACAGTAATGATGGCCTGACCACATGATGTGCTTATTTCACTGTGTACATTGCTGTGTTCATTTTGATAGTTGATCAGATTACACACACTGGGCTCATTGTGTAGAATAGTTGTGCTCTGTGCGACTCACGGAAGAAGGTGTGGCAGGTACAGCAGCTACGTAGAAGTCAGTAGTGTTGCGGTTTCCAACATATGCAGTGTCACCTACACCCAGGGCTGGTGACACAAGATGTATGAGTGTACCGTTTACCATTCACATAGTCAGAATCTGTTTTGGAGGTGACCACATGTACAACTACATGAGATCAAGGTGTCTCTGCATGCGACTTGTGCATTAAGCTGTTTTTACAGTCAAGTCATTGTTGGCGCTGCGCCAGTCAAGATGTAAGATGTTTGACACATCTCATAGGGGAATTAAATTGACATGTGTCCCCTTTCATAATATGTAGGAGACAACCAAATGTGCATCGTCCATTCCCAGTGCTGGCGAACATGGAGGATGAGGACATCATAAGGAAATTCCGTCTGGATCCCCTTACCCTTCAAGACCTATGTGGTCAGTTGGAGCCCCATCTGAGGCCTCACAGAACCTATCTGACTGCTTTGACTCCAACAGTTAAGGTGATGGGGGCCCTGCATTTCCTTGCAACTGGTTTGTTTCAGTACACGGTGGCCATCGCCGGTGGGATGTCTCAAGCTACGTTCAGCATGGTGCTACATGATGTCCTGTCCGCTATGATGACATACAAGGACCGCTACATCCACTTACCAAGGAGACGTGAATTGGCAGGTGTGAAGGGTGATTTCTATGATCTTGGACACATACTCAATGTTGTTAGCGCCATTGACTGCACACATGTTGGCCTAGTTCCACCATAGGCACGTAAGCACATCTACTGGAACAGGAAACATTTCCATTCCATTAATGTGCAAGTGGTATGCCAAGCGGATATGATTATCTACCATATCTGTGCCAAATTCCCCGGTTCTGCATATGACTCCTACATACTGCGTAACAGCATCATCCCACAGTTTATGGCAAATCTGCATCAGGAGTGTGCGTGGCTTGTTGGTGAGTACACAGAGTCAAGTAGTGTGCTATATGTGTGACATGCTGTCCTCAGCTACTGTTTATATTACTAAATTGCTCTCTGACTCTCACACGGCGTGTGGTGGAGCGTACTTTTGGGCTTCTGAAGTCTAGATTCCGGTGTCTGGACAAGAGCGGAGGTGCACTACTCTACTCTTCCAAAAAGGTGTGTCAGATCATAGTTGCATGCTGCATGCTCTACAACCTGGCCTTGAGCAAAGAGATCCCCCTGTTCCTGGACGATGATGAGCAGCAGATGCCCCCCCTGAAAACCCACACATGCCCAGTGACAACGATAGTGGAGAAGAGGAAGGGGTTGACCTGCGTCAACAGCTCATCGACAACTACTTCCCTTGAGTGTGAGTGACATTGTACAACAGTGACATTGTCTGTTGTCTTTGTTGGTAGTGGCAAGGCCTAGAAGACCTTTTTGACTGATGGCTGTTGTTGGCTCCGTGATAATGGCTGATGTGTGTGGCACAGGGTATTTTTATCGAGGTACCTCATGTCTATGTTGATGTTGTTGCTCATTGTTATGTGTGCTGGTGTGCGTACCTTGATGACTAGTGGTGTGTTCTACCTGTAATGGCATCACTTGACAAGTAAATGTAATTATCTTTTGTCTTTCTAGGTCCCTTCACCCTCTCAATGCCTCCTCACTATCAGAGCTTGTGGTACATTGGATTCTGAGTTGACATTGTACATACTGTGATAAACAAGGAGCTGACACAAAGACATAGGTGTGTAAAGAGTATTTATTTACAATAAGTATGTGTGACAGAGAAGTGATTATTTACAAAATGGTGCTAAGTGAATTTATGAGTTGTCAGTGATGGTAAATGAGACAACTAGAGTAGTCACCACATTGATGTAGTCACACAGTCTAACAGACTCCTGCCATCAACATGGCAATGTGGGTAAGGATAGTCAACAAAGTCAATGTCAAGGGGAACAGAGGTGCCATCATGGCTGGCTCGGCAACTAGCATTTGGATGGTGCATTGCCACGTGATCCTCCCCTGGTGTTTGTTGGACGGCCCCTTGTGCGTTTGGCAGGGGGGGCCTCTGCTGCGGGCTCAGCGGGGTCTGAGGAGTCATTTTGTTGCAGCTCACCCCTCTCTGTGACCGCAGCTGAGGTGGTGGGAGTATAAGCATGCGGGCCACTGCAGGGGGGTTGAGCTGTTGTTTGGGCCGCGTGTCTGTCCCTCAGAACACCCATGAGTTGGCCCATGAGGTCCACAAGTTGGCCCATACGCGTGTCCATGGACCTCAACAGCAGGTGGAGCTCATGCACTTCTTCCACATCCTGGCCCATCTGTCCCTGGGTCTGCTCATATGCTCCAAGGACTCTGGCAATGGTGGCCAGGGCTTGGGTCCCAGTGTCCTCCTGTATTTGTCCCCCAGTTGCCCTCCCACCTGCCCGGCTGACCCGGACCTGTGGCGTTGGCACACGACACACCCGCAAACTCTCCCTGCCCTCCTCTGATTGTGTGGTGGTGTTGGTAACCACTGAGGCAGGGAGAGTGTTGCAGGCAGCAGTGGTGGTGGTGGTGGTGGTTGAGGCCGCACAGGTCGTTGCAGCAGGGGTCAGCGCTGTTGTTGTTGCTATGGTGGTGGCGCTGGTGGTGGTGGGGACAATGAGTGCCTGAGACGTGGTGCGCCCTGGCAGTCCGGATGGGCCAGGTTGTTGCTCCTCATCCGAGAAACGTAGGGAGTCTGCATCCAAGAGTTCATGTTCCGGGGGGGATGAAATGGTCATTGAAGTACACTCCACAAGCTTGGTGTTCGACGTTTGGATGTTACATGTGATACACCACACACTTTACATTGCAATCACTTGGTATGGCTGCAAGATACTGAACATCATGACATGATGTTGAGGTACTTACATTACTTTTCCATGGTGTGACATGTAAATAGAAACCATGTGCCACGTACAGATTGAGTGATTATAGGGACATGTCGTCATCTAACGACTTGCGGCACATCAGCTTTATGTGATGCGTCTTTTTGGTTTTCTCTGCATGGAGTCACTTTCAGTCAAGCAAGGACTAGCCATTGTAGTGTTATACATGCCTTTTTCAAATCATGTACTTTAGTTAGTTTGTCCGATCGACCATGAATGTTTTGTATTTATATGGGCCTTCATGCTCTAACACCATGGCACTCACACATTGTATTCTGTTCTGTGCATGATTGGGCCCTGAATTCGTTCAACATGTGACTTGATGGTTCAAAGTTTAATTTCTGTGACAGTTACGTACGCTTAGCTATCTTCACACTGGATGTGGCTTTTGGATCTATGCCAAGTTGGATGACATGTGAGGGCTGGTGTGGTTATATGGCTCCTTGCATCTTGGGAAGGATGGCAGGGTGCATGTACTGTCTACCTACCTGTTCGGTGACACAGAGGAGGGAAATAGCTGCCAAATGGTTGTGGGTGGGAGGAGTGTACCTTCCTGCTCAGCTGTGGGACAAGGGGGCCTGGTGGGAGTTGTAGTGCTGGCTTCCTTCCCACACACACCCCTCCCTGTTGGGAAGGCTACCTACCTGTAAGTTTGAGGTGAGCAGTGCAATGGCTAACACATGGTTGTGGGGAGTGTTCCATCTTGCTCATCTGTGGGATAAGTGGGCCGGGTGGGAGTTGTAGTGCTGGCTTCCCACCTACAAACACCGCTCCCTGTTAAGATGGCTACCTACCTGTAAGTTCGAGGAGAGCAATGCAATGGCTGACACATGGTTGTGGGTGTGGGGAGTGCTCCACCCTGCTGAATTGTGGGACAAGGGGGCCTGGTGGGGGTTGTAGTGCTGGCTTCCTCCCACACATGGCTCCCTGTTTGGGATGGCTACCTTCATGTGAAGTGGAGCAGAGGAAGGGAATAGGTTACACATGGCTCTTGGATGGGAAAGTGTTGCATCCAGCTCAGGGGTGAGACAAGAGAGCATGAGAAGGCTACCAGCTGTTAGTTTGAGGAGAGCAATGTAATGGCTGACACATGGTTGTGGGTGTGGGGAGTGTTCCATCTTGCTCATCTATCTGTGGGACAAGGGGGCCTGGTGGGAGTTGTAGTGCTGGCTTCCCACCCACAAACACCCCTCCCTGTTAAAATGGCAACCTACCTGTAAGTTTGAGGAGAGCAATGCAATGGCTAACACATGGCTGTGGGTGTGGGGAGTGCTCCATCCTGCTGAGCTGTGGGACAAGGGGGCCTGGTAGGCATTGTAGTGCTGGCTTACTTCCCACACACACCTTTGCCTGTTGGGAAGGCTACCTACCTGTAAGTTTGAGGTGAGCATTGCAGTGGCTGACACATGGTTGTGGGGAGTGTTCCATCTTGCTCATCTGTGGGACAAGGGGGCCTGGTGGGAGTTGTAGTGCTGGCTTCCCACCCACAAACACCCCTCCTTGTTAAGATGTCTACCTACCTGTTAATTTGAGGAGAGCAATGCAATGGCTGGCACATGGTTGTGGGTGTGGGGAGTACTCCATCCTGCTGAGCTGTGGGACAAGGGGGTCTGGTGGGAGTTGTAGTGCTGGCTTCCTTCCCACATATACGCCTCCCTGTTGGGAAGGCTACCTATCTGTAAGTTTGAGGTGAGCACTGCAATGGTTGACACATGGTTGTGGGTGTGGAGAGTGTTCCATCTTGCTCATCTGTGGGACAAGAGGTCCTGGTGGAAGTTGCAGTGCTGGCTTCCTACCCACAAACACCCCTCCCTATTAAGATGGCTACCTACCTGTAGATTTGGGGAGAACAATGTAATGGCTGTCACATGGTTGTGGGTGTGGGGAGTGCTTCATCCTGCTGAGCTGTGGGACAAGGGGGCCTGGTGGGAGTTGTAGTGCTGGCTTCCCACCCACATACACCCCTCCCTGTTAAGATGGCTACCTACCTGTATGTTTGAGGTGTGCAATGTAATGGCTGCCACATGGTGGTGGGGTGCTCCATCCTGCTGAGCTGTGGGACAAGGGTGCCTGGTGAGAGTCGGGCTTCCCACCCACAAACACCCCTCCCTGTTAAGATGGCTACCTACCTGTAAGTTTGGGGAGAGCAATGCAATGGCTGCCACATGGTTGTGGGTGGGATGAGTACTCCATCTTGCTCAGCTGTGGGACAAGGGTGCCTGGTGGGAGTTGTAGTGCTGGCTGCCTGTACACATACCCCCATGGAAATATTGCACCTACCTTTGGGGTGATTCAGAGGAAGGGAATGTTAGATCTGCGAGACATGTGTTGGGAAGAGTGTGTTGTATGTAAGTGCATTTAGGTCTAAGAAGTGAAGCTTTCTAGTTGTGCAAGACAGTACATAGCAGTGTAATGTGAGACATTTGTTGGTACTTACCAGCCTCCACTCCCCTTGGTATTCCTGTGAGATTCTCTGGATGCAGTGTGGCAAGCACCTTGTTCTCCCATTCAGTTAATGTTAGTGGTGGAATGGGAGGGCCACCACCAGTCCTCTGAGCCAGCTCGTGGTTCTTGTTGGCACGCTTTTTCACCCTGGTTTCGAGGTCATGCCACCTCCTCCTGATGTCCTTCAGGGTGCGCGGGGTGGTCCCTACTGCATTGACTTTGTTGACTATCCTTGCCCACATATTTTTGTGGCTACTGGTGTCTGTTGGACTATGCTTCCAAACAGATGTAATTCTATTCTGATTACCTCATCTACCATCACTGACAACTCATTTTCAGTGAATTTGGGCATCTTCTTCTGTGACATGGTGTGTGATATGCAAATTGAGGAACAGTGCAGGTGTGAAGGTGGTGGTGATGATGTGTTTGGTGTGTGTGTGGTTGTGATGGTGTGATTTGTGCTGATTTGCCTCGTTGTGCTGTGGGGATGGGCATTCAGTTGTGGAGTTGTGCAAAGGATTCTGGGCAGGGAAGGGGCTGGTTTTATACCCAGCTATGTGGGTGGGGCTAAACAGAGTAGTCATGTCAGGTGTGTTGTGTGGGTTGACCTGGGATTTGTATTTTTTACTTGCCATGGGGATATGTCATTGGGGTGTGTTAGGTGTTTTTTGAGGCTGAGCCAGATAGCCACACTTAGTAGCCTTGTTGTGTGGTTGCTTTCAACCGCCATGACTCTTCTGGCGCGACCGCTGCGTTCGGAAGGCAACAGTCCTTCCGCCGGCTCTCCCATTCATCATTTGTAGCGATTACGGTGGTCGGAAACAACTGATCATTCCGCTGGCACCGTCATCGTATCGTAATTTCACGTGCGGTCATTCTGCTGGTCGAACTGCGGTTTTGGGTCTTTCCGTAGGAAATCCGACTGCCGCGGATGGATTTTCAGCTGTTCCGGACGGTCCCGACGGAGTTTCGTGGAATCCGTCTGCCGCAGTCAGATTTTTCTGGCAGTTCATCGTAATCGGACTGCCGGTTTTCCCGCGGTGCATGCGGACGGTTAATTTCTGCTACCACGGCGGTCAAAATGGTTTTCCGACCGCCATCCTAATCGACCTCTGAATTTGGAGCTTACTTTCTTTATCTTATGATGGTATTGATGTATTCTACACTTCTACAGCCCACTGCAATTATTCCGAAAATTAACTCTTGATCTCAGGCCAACCTACAAATGGTGAGACAGGGATATATTAAGGAGCTTTTAGTTTGCCACTGCAGAATTCCAGTAGCCATGCTTTTGTGGGATTGCAACCATAACACATGCAGCATCGTTAGGCATTCTCGGTCTCCAGCCTGCATGATAGCTCTTTAATACACTGGTTGTCCCCACCCCATTGCATATTGAAAATGATCATCCTGAAAGAAGATAGGCATAGTGAAAAGGATTTAGAGAACTTAAAATACCATAAGCCATTTAACAGATATTCTATGTCAAGAAATGTGGGTATACAGCTTATAGTAAGCTTTTACGCAAGGCCACATGAATAATTTAAAAATTTTACTGGTTTTTACATTAGGATATTAGAGCACATGCATGTTCCTGATGCTGCTACAAGCAGGTATAAGCACAGATAAAAAAAACACAAATTAGATATTGTTTGTTGGTTCATCATAATAGTATTGCATTCTGCGTTCACATATATACTTATACACAAAAGTGCATTTTGTAAAGTTAGCACTGCTAACATATAACTTGGCAACAACGTTTTTCAACTATTCTCATGTCGGTTGAAAAGGTATTTTTTGTGATTTGTCATGAAATACTCTGTGATCAAGAAAGTCTTACTCCTGGAAATACATGAATAAGTAACATCGAAGCCTGAACTAAGACATAACTACACACCGAAAATGCTTTGTGAATCAGGGCCAGAAATTCAAATGTACACCTGTGAAAGGAGTAATATACAAGAAATCAAGGAAAAACCCTTATGTGGGAAATATATATAGTATCTTCCACACAGCAGCCTTTACATACTGACACAATAGAGGAACAAAAGAACATTCAGTCACACTTTGAAAAGAAAACACAGCTCCACAGGCATCACGCAAGAAAACATACACAGTACAGCCTCAACACTGCAGAGTATCACAATTTAATTGTTGCCTTCTAGAATAGCGCATTAAAATTGTGCATTTCTCGCTGCTCAAACCTATCATCGTACTTACAAATAGGCGCCTGCGCTAAAGCACCTTTGGAAATATTCTGGTGAGAAACAAAGAACAAAAACCTTTATTTTTCCCTAGTCATATACCTTGTCCTGAACTGTAACATGGATGTGGTCTCACGCCCACACGTTGATAAGCACAGCCAATGTTAAATGCTCAAATGCACCGCCCCCTTTACATGTGATACATTTGTTTCATACTAACAGACTTCAAAGGGAATCATACATGTACTCAAGAGCGTAGTGCCGGTGTTATCTCTTAAATGCTCCTGATTTGGCTCCTACTAAAGTCAGTTCTGCAACCAGTAGAGGACCATCTGCCCCTTGGCATTCCCCAGAACTTCTGGTCCAAAAAAACAGATGTAGGAAGTTGGAGTTAATATGGCGTATGAATTATGACAAAAAGCGAAAGAAGTGTATAAATTGCACTTAAACTGTATCAGAAAGTTACAACGTATTTTGCAGAGTGAATTAATTGCTCTAAACATTCTGTGCAGAAAATTTTTAAATAGCTAAATATTTCCTGAGTCCTCAAGCCTGAAGCACCATTGTAGCTGCTTCACCCAAATTTTGCAATAAGCTCTCACCATTTTTTGAGGACAAGATTTTTAAATTATATTCCTCTCTGTCTATGCCTCTGGCTGATATATCTGGAAGCATCACCTTGGAAGCAGTTTCTTGCGAGAAGAGCATGCTGTCTCAGCTATCTAATGCGACTGCTTGTAATACGGTGAGGCGCAATGACGCACAACTCACAATTAATGCTCCTCCCACCCAGTGAGGCACTTCTCTCCCCCAATACTAGTTTCCACAAGCAGGACTTCCTTTCTGCCCTGTGAAGCATGAATCGGACCAATCCTGGAGCTGCTCTCATGCTGTTTTCAGCATAAGAGCAGCTCCAGGATTGGTTGACGCAGGCTAATCCAGTGCTCATTTTGAGGCTGTGCCAGCAATCCTCCGGCTGTTTCACAGCTTGGGAAAGTTGGGTCTACAGTGCGCATGTCGGGCTGTCAGGCCGCGCTAGACTGCACTCTCTTATTGATGATAAGCATAAATTCACTGCTCGTTCCCACGCCTGGATGACAATACAATCGTATAACATTTTAAAACCAGCAGCACTGCTTAGCACGACATACACAGCGCATCTAAAGAGGAAATTGTTGGCCGTTCGGCTAGAGGTCCTGCCATCGTTGGCTGATCAACCAGCATGGAAACACAAAGGGTCTAAATCATGCAGATTATGTGGTGCCCCGAAGGAAGATATTATTCATCTGGTTTTCATACGTATAACAATGAGAAGCCACGGATTTAACTGCTAAAATCCATCTTCAACGAACGGGGGATACAAACCTGTCGGTTGGCGATCATAAAGACTCTTGATCCCTCGGACCCCCAGATCAATTGTAAACTGTTGAAATTCTTGGTACTACATGGAAAACTGATCTCTGGAAAAGTATAAATTATGGAGGCTCTGAACGATTTTACCAGCGCAATGGAAATTGAATGATCAAGTAATCTAGATGTTTAACATATGCTCGTACTTCAAATTTTACTAGTAGTGCAAGAGCTGATATTTAATGCTTGGCATCAATGAAAGTTTTATTTGTTTTATGTATTTTATCCTCTAAAGATTGCCCAGTTTTTCTACTGCTAAATACTTTAATAACGTGTATTTTATGAATGTTGATAATTCAACTTCAGCCCGACCATCGGTATAAAGAGTGTAGGAACATTTGCAGGTATTACAATAGTAGCATGACAGGCACTTGGCCATCACAAGACAGCCGGCCAATCTGACATGCGCAGACCCAGCAGCCCTCCTGCATTCACAGAATTCAGCCCCGCCCCCTGCCCTCAGCACGAGCTGGTGCCAAATTAAAATGGAATTACTATGCCATTATATTTATTTGTGTTTGCCTGCTGCACTCGCGGCAGGGGGACAACGTTCCTCCACCCTTTAGGAGGAACTGCCCCTGCTGCCATCTCCATGTGTAAATCAAGCTCCCTGGAAGATCTTTGTCCTTCTGTCATCCTCCAGAGTGAGGGTAAAGTGATTGCACCTGTATTTCAGCAACTTTTTCACAGCTCAGTGTCCTCAGCTTGTGCTCCTTGTGGCTGGAAAAGGGAAAGAGTAATCCCTTTGCTTAAAAAACCCTCTGCCAATCCAGAAGTAATGGCTGATTTCAGTCTGATATCCCTTCTGCTAGCAGCTTCCCAAAACTTGGAAAAAAGAATTAATACTCAGCTGACAGCATCTTTGGAGGCTAACTCTCTTCTTCGCTATATGCAGTCTGATTTTCGACGCAGCTTTTCTCAAGACCACAGAGACTACATACCAGCCAACTCACACGGTGACACACGATATCAGCTCCCATCACACGGTCACTTGGTGAGGAGCCGATATCACACGGTGGCAGGAAAAACGAGCTGAAAGCTACTATAAATAGTGGTTTTCCAGCTTGTTTTTCGATGCTTCGAACTGCGACATCTATTAAAGAGTATAAAAACAGCACAGGACATCAGCACCAGCCTCAGCAAGCTTTTTTGGGGGAGGAAGGGTGCAGGATGGGGTTGAAAAGTGACTCTTAGGTACTTCTAGGCACAAGGCCCCACCCGCTCCAAGGCCTCACCCCCTTCCTCACACAATGAGATTATGCTGTTCTCATCCAGTTGGATTTTTCAGCAGTGTTTGATATGGTCTCCCATGCTATCTTACTACAATGTCTCTTGGAAGTCGGTATCTTCGATAAGACTTGGGGGTGACAAATCATCTCTTGAAGACAAAGAACAACAAGTATGGCTGGTCCCTTACCAATCAGCGGCAAGGAAATGGTCATTCAGAGTAACGCAAGGGCCATCACTTAGTCCTACGCTATTTAAAATGTATCTGTCTCCCCTTGCCAATGTGATTAAATCTTTTGGCCTTAGAACTGTTTCTTATGTCGATGATGCGCAGTTTCTTCTAGCAGTAGATGTCTCTTCCCCTTTTCCATTGGAGGTGCTGAAGCCTGGCCTCACTTACCTTGCATTGGCTGAGAGAGAACCATCTGTTATACAATGCGAAAAAAAACAGAAATCTTCTTGTTTGGCCACATGAAAGAAAAATGGCTGCCTCGTGTCCTAGCACACAAGGCAGGAATTCCCTCTGGTGCGAGGACCAGAGGGATTTCCTTTGATTTATTTTAGCCTCAGGAGCTGGGTAAGAGCTCTCCCAGCTCCTTTAAATGATGATCAGCTCATTTCCCTTTCACTGCTTCGGTGCACGGGGGCATATCAGAAGGGGATATCCGAGAAGATTGGTGCACAATGCGTATAAGAGAGCCAAGTATTACAATCGTGACAGCATGTTTGACAATAGATTGAAAGAGAACCAGGACAATCTGGTATGCGTCGTTAGACATTCTAACATAAACAGTAAGGTTAGGCAGGTGATCAATGGCATATTATGAACACCAATGAAGATGATCTTATTTTGCAGAAACGGGTATTAGCATTTAGATGCTACAGGAAGTTGCGAGATAGGTTGGTTAAAGTATGACCTAGTCATCAGTCCAAATTTGCCCACAAGTCCCTTATGGTAGTTTTCGAGGAAAATACTCTTTTTAATCATAATTTGCTATATTCTTGCACATTTCTCAATATTTTGGAAGGTCAACGCTTGCTTGGCCTTGATTCCCTAACTGGCTGCAATTTCTACTGACCACAAATTGTGCAGCAACCCCCTACCCCTCAATGGTCATGCTATTCTTTTGGTTTTCTTCAACTGCCAATAATTCTTTTCATAGACTTCGGTAAATTGCGACCAGCAATACCATTGGCTTTAATAAAATAGATTGCAAACACCCACTATGAATAGTTAAGTCCAGGAGGATAGATGTATTCAGTACAGCACAGTACCCTTCCTAACAAACAATCCAAGTACTGGTTTTGCTTCCACAGCCCCTAGCCTTCCACTCTAGAACCCTTCTACCTCATGCTGTTTAATCTAACTAATGCAGGTGCAAACATCACAAATCTAAGTATGTCATAACCCCAACACACCAACTATGAATAGTTGAAAGAAACTAAAATAGTAAACTATCTAATATTTAGTAAATACGGATTGCATTAAAATCATTATCTTGTATGTAAATCTGTAGGACAAGTAATCTACTAATTTCTCAATTTCCCTTTCCACTTCTTTACCAAGTCAAGTCACACAAGACATATACTCATTCATAATAATGGTATCCTTCACCATGAGTACTTGCAGTTACATAAGCTTGTATGTTTATTTTTTGTGGTTTTGTGTGGTGCCAACTTGGCTCAAGGGCCTAAGAGTGCTTTACAAGAGAAGAAGAAGATGTGTAACAATCTACAAGAAAACAACAGATAAGCAATAAAGAAACCCCATAGACCCAGCAGTTTAAATCAGGAGAAAAAGACCAAGCAGACTCTATTTGGACAGATTGGATAAGTCAAAAGGGGAGGCAGGGAAATGATCATAACTCCATCCAAAGTGTTAGTTATTCTACAACTGCCATTCCTCCTTCCTCCAAACCCTGTTAGCTCTCTTTACTGTCATTTACCCTTCCTTTGGGCCCTCTTTGTGCTTTACTTGAAGGTAGTCTAAATCCATCAAGTGGTTTTCAGAAAGAGGTACTAAATCAAATTCATTAAATACACGTGAGAAATTGAATTAATTCAGATCTGTAACTGTAAGCATCAGTGTTTAGTTAATTAAAACCATTACAACAGATAAGATCTGCAGTGAATAAACCAGTTGTTAGATAAAATTCTTTAAAACGTCTGTGCATAAAACAAGTGCAAATGGAATGTTTGTAAACAATCGATCGATGTGTTTCGGCGTGTATTTGCTGGTGTGCAACAGAAAAGTAATTGGGGCCATGACGGGCTCCTTGGTTCCTGCTGTTTAAAATGTATGCATTTAAAATGTACCAAGGCAGTCAGTGCATTCCAGAATTCTCCAGCCTGCACTCAGTCTGTACTATGAGATCAGACTGTTTTGTTTGATTTTGCCCTTCCATTCTGGCTGTAACATTAATTTAGATCTTGTTTCAGGCAGGTTATGTCAAATAAGCTAAAAAATTCTATAGCAGGACCTGCAAGCTGCCAGTACACTGCAAACCACAAACTGCGCGCCAATCCCACTCACTTCTTCATCCACCGCACTGCTAAGTCCTATATCACGTAACAACATAACTACACCTTGTTGGTCATCACCCATGATATGGAAACGCTTCCCACATAGGATCAAAACAAATCCCGCACCCTTCTAACCACACACTCTATACAGTGTAGCGTGCTATCCATGAAGGCAAGTGCATTAGCGGCCCGTATAAGGTCTATAAGAGCTAAATTCAATACATCCCTTAATCTTGAAATTAACCCATCCACCTCCCACTACCTAGGGCCGGATTAGGACCTTTAGAGGCCCTAAGCACTTAAAAGATTTCGGTGCCCCCATAAATATCTAATTCAAAATATAAACAATGATAAAACGTAAAATAAAATGTTGTTTTTCGAAATGAAACAAAGCTTACAGTGAGATGGAAAATAATGTTTATTGTTGCATACTTCCATTTCATTTATGGGTTCAGCTGCCCCTTTTGCAGTTTTGCACCATAAGGTCAATGGTAAATCTGGCAATGGGAAATTTCTGTGGTGCCCCCCTTCCCTTGATGCCCTAAGAACGTGCCTATTTTGCTTAATGGTTAATCCAGCACTGCCACCCCCAACCCCATCCTCCTCTGCTACAGCATGGATTGGTACCGCCTCTACCAGATACCCTACAGATTCTCTGTCTCCACAATATACCCAGATGTTTCCGTTGGTTCTGGGTCATTCTCACTCTAGTGCATTGGCTGAAAGTGTGCTATGTGTTTTTGTTTCTTATAATATGTTCTGCTTGCCTTCTTGAAAGCATTGCACATTTCACTGCTATCTAGCTTAACGCAGCATGTTTATCTGTGATTACATTTGGCCCGAGAGCAGAATGCATAAGGTTTTATGCTGGGTGGTGGGGGGAGAGGGGGGGGGGGAGCGTTGCCAAGCAACAAAGCTGTTCTTTAAAAACGTCCTTAGTCTGCCGCCCTCTTTCCTGCATATATTTCACCTCGCTATTTTTCTATTCAAATTTGCTGAAATGTTGTCATAAATAAATGTAGTTCAGGCAGGTACCTACAAAAACACCAGCACAGGCAAATCATTGATTAAATGCACTATGAAGTTAATGAAAGGAGCAAAATATAAGGAAATTGTACTTTTATTACGTGTCGATCTTGTCCACATGGCCCTTCTACTGAAAATCATTCTTTGCACTGTTTTATTGTGTGCTGGTCTTTTCTACTTGGTGATTTGTACTGAAGATCTTTGTTCTCTCTTATCGTGTGTCAGTCTTGTCTACATGGCCCTTTCTACTGAAGATCTTTCTCTGTTTTATTGTGCGTTGGTCTTTTCTACTGAAGATCTTTCTATTCACTGCCTTAATATGTGTCAGTCATTCCTCCATTGCCATTTCTACTCAGGTTCTCTCTCCATACTGTCATTGTGTGTCGGTCTTTTTTAGTTGCCCCGCCCGACTGAAGATCTTTCCCCAAACTGTCTTATTGTGTGTCTGTCTTTTCTACGTGATCCTGCCAGTGAAGATCATTCTGCGCGCTGTTTTATTATATGTTAGTCTTTTCTATTTGGTCCTCTCTACTGAAATCTTTCTCTGTACTCTTTTATTGTGTGTCGGTCTTGTATACATGGTCCTTTCAACTGAATATCTTTCTCTTCAATGTCTTAATCAGTCTTTCCTCCATTGCCATTTCTATGCAAGGTCTTTCTCCATACTGTCATTGTGTCAGCCTTTTCTACATGATACCAAAACAACAATGTCTCAACCAGTAATTACAAGGACAATTTGTAGAAAAAAGTATAAATCATGAAGGAAGGGACACGAGAGACCAAAGTAGGAAATCTGTTGTTATTATTGTACAAATAGTTGTAACAGCACTATAGTACAATTAAATTAGATTAAAGTAGCCAAAAACACACCAATTGTGTACTGACCGTGCTTGGTGCAAGTGATAAGTGCAGTGACACAAGTGATATATATACACAGTGCGAAACGGCGCAAGGTGAAAACAAACATTAATCAAAAACAAATTATATAAATACAATCAATAGGTTGTTATAAAGTATTGATCCTTAAGAGGCCGTGGATTACACTGGGATGTCGACGGCGTTTCGACCTTATGCAATTAAGGTCATAATGAGGACAATGGCTACAATTTGAGAAGTGCTGTTGAAGTATAAACAGAAGAACAATAAACGATAATGCGTGGACAATCTAATAAGACATAAGAAATATCAGGTTACCAAGGAAGGAAAGGTTGGAATTTGAAAACTGAATTAGAAAAGCAAAGGATATTGGGGTGGGGGGGAAGGAGGTGAAGGGATGAAAGAGAAAAAAGGGGAGGAAAAGGGGGAGGGGCGGGTGTGAGAATGAATAAAAAGAAGGTGCGGGAGGGAATGGATGTGTGTCACTGAAACAAGGGGAAAACAGAAGGGGGGGGGAAGGCGGAAAAAGCGTAAATGTGGGATTGGGTGCAAATACGGTGAAATTAGTAAATAAATCACCTGAAGTCACATGGTAGTTAGATCTATAGGAGATCAAGAAGAACGCTAACAAATAGGCGTTATCAAGGAGTCTGGCGAGCCCAGGGAGAATATATTCAAGGACTGCAAAAGGAAAAATATGTAATAAACAGAAAATAGTAAGCCATCGAATACAACAATTAGTAATACATACAAAACGAAGGCTATCAAGCCATCTAATATGAGCCACTACCAGGCAGATTGAAAATAATCACTCTGGATCTGCAGCACAGAATATTGCTGGAAATGAGGAGAATATTAAAATTCAAGGGTCTCAGTAGAGTGATGCATTTCGGGTCACCACCTGAAGGTGGCCAACTCAATGTGCGGGAAGAGCAAGAGTGAGATCCTATCCAAATTTACTGAATCTGCCCTGTCTTGAACCTACCACACAGAAAGGAGGCCATGTCAGGCCATTCTAGACAGGGAGTTTATATAATACCCAACTGTTTGGTGTACCCCTCATTGGGGGTGTCCTTGACACCACCTCATATGACTCTCATTCACCACTAGGCAAATGAAGTGGACATGGAAGGTCGTAGGTGCCGGGTCCTTGGTGGGTTCTGTACAGTATCCCAATGTCAGGGAGAGTGAGAACTGCTATGGACTGGTGCATATGTAAGAGTGTAAATGGAGGCACAGACTAGTACAATTATATTCTGGATTAGTAGCATGGATCTCACTGTTGACACAATCAATCAATCAATCAGTGACACTTGTAAAGCGCGCTACATACCCGTAGGGTCTCAAGGCGCTGGGGGGGGGGAGGGGGGGGTGCCGCTACTGCTCGAACAGCCAGGTCTTCAGCTTCTTCCTGAAGGAGAGGTGGTCTTGGGTCAGGCGCAGGTCGGTCGGGAGGGAGTTCCAGGTCTTGGCGGCCAGGTAGGAGAAGGACCTTCCTCCTGTAGTCGCTCTTCGGATGCGGGGGACGGCGGCGAGGGCGTGGTTGGCTGATCGGAGGTGGAGTTTGGGAGCGTGGAAGTTGACTCGGCTGTTGAGGTAGCTCGGGCCTTGGTCGTGTAGGGCTTTGTGTGCGTGGGTGAGGAGGCGGAAGGTGATTCTTTTGTTGACGGGGAGCCAGTGAAGGTCTCTCAGATGTCCGGAGATGTGGCTGGTTCGTGGGATGTCGAGGATGAGTCTGGCTGAGGCGTTCTGGATCCGCTGGAGTCTCTTCTGGAGCTTGGCGGTAGTACCGGCGTAGAGGGCGTTGCCGTAGTCCAGTCGGCTGGTGACGAGGGCCTGGGTGACGGTCTTCCTGGTCTCGGTGGGGATCCACCAGAAGATCTTCCGTAGCATGCGTAGGATGTTGAAGCACGCCGAGGAGACGTTGTTGACTTGCCTGGTCATGGAGAGGGAGGAGTCCAGGAGGAAGCCCAGGTTGCGTGCATGGTCTGTCGGTTTGGGTGCGGTGCCCAGGGCGGGAGGCCACCAGGAGTCGTCCCAGGCGGAGGGTGGGGAGCCCAGGATGAGGACCTCCGTCTTGTCCGAGTTCAGTTTCAGGCGGCTGGTCGTCATCCACTCGGCTACCTCTTTCATCCCTTCGTGCAGGTTGGATCTGGCGGCGGCGGGGTCGTTGGTCAGGGAGAGGATCAGTTGGGTGTCGTCGGCGTAGGAGATTATGCTGAGGTTGTGTTTGCGTACGATGGCCGCGAGGGGGCTCATGTAGACGTTGAAGAGGGTGGGGCTCAGAGATGATCCTTGAGGGACGCCGCAGGTGACTTCGGAGGCCTCTGACTTGTACGGTGGTAGGCGGACTCTCTGTGTTCTTCCGTCGAGGAAGGAGATGATCCAGTCCAGCGCCTTGTCCTGGATTCCGATGTTGCTGAGGCGCCGTACTAGGGTGCGGTGGCAGACCGTGTCGAATGCCGCAGAGAGGTCTAGGAGGATGAGGGCCGCTGTTTCTCCATTGTCCATCAGGGCTCGGATGTCATCGGTGGCGGCGATGAGGGCGGTCTCGGTGCTGTGATTGGCTCGGAAGCCGGACTGTGAGGGGTCGAGGGATCCGTTTGTCTCGAGGAAGGCGGCCATCTGCTTGTTGACGGTCTTCTCGATGACTTTGGCTGGAAACGGGAGGAGCGAGATGGGGCGGTAATTCTTGAGGTCGGTGGGGTCCGCTGTAGGTTTCTTTAGTAGGGCGCTGAGTTCGGCGTGCTTCCAGCTCTCAGGGAAGATGGTGGTGTCGAAGGAAGTGTTGATGATGTCTCGCAGGTGGGGTGCGATGACAGCGTCGGCCTTGTTGAAGATGTGGTGAGGGCAGGGGTCGGTCGGTGATCCGGAGTGGATGGAGTTCATCGTGCGGATGGTGTCTTCGGTGCTGATCGGGGTCCAGGCGTGGAGGGTGGTGGTGGGGGGTGGTTGTTCGGTCATGGTGTGCGTTGGTTGGTTGTTGAAGCTGTTATGTATGTCCGCGATCTTGTTGTGGAAGTATGAAGCGAGGGAGTTGCAGAGGTCTTGCGATGGGGTGATGTCGTTGTTTCCTGCGCTGGGGTTGGAAAGCTCTTTCACGATGTTGAAGAGTTCCTTGCAGTTGTGTGCGTTGTTGTCCAACCGGTCTTTGAATGCTGTTTTCTTGGCGGCGCGGATCAGCTGGTGGTGTTTCCGGGTGGCAAGTTTGAAGGAGGTCCTGTTGTCTGGTGTCGGTTCCCTTCTCCAGACTTTCTCGAGGGCTCGGCAGTTCTTCTTGGAGCTCTTGAGTTCGTCGGTGAACCATGGGGCCTTCTTGCTGCCGGGTCTGCTAGGCGGGGTCCTCAGTGGGGCGAGTTCGTCCGCGCAGTTGCTGATCCACTTCGTGAGGTTGTCGGCGGCTTGGCTGGGGTTCGCTGAGCTGGCAGGAGGGTGCTGGTTCAGGGAGGTGGCGAGCTGGTCTGCTGTGATCTTGTTCCAGCTTCTGCGGGCTGCCTGTTGCTGGTGTTGGTGGGTCGTCGTTCTCTTGAAGGTGAAGTGGACGCAGCTGTGGTCCGTCCATTGAAGCTCTGTGGCGTGGCTGAAGTCTATGTCTGTGCTGGATGAGAAGACTGCGTCGAGTGTGTGTCCGGCGAGTGTAACACAGTGTTACTTCACTCATAATCCTGCTTATACACCACAGATGCCTCTTCTGTGCAAGTCCGTGAGAGTTACCCACCCATTTGGACACCCATTGGGGTGTGGAGGTTGGCCAGAGGCGGTTACTCAGTTATGGCGGAGGAGCATCGCCCCACTGTTGAAAGGCAGCAAATGAAAAATAAAATGATAATAAAATTATTTTATTATCATTTTATTTTTCACTTACTTCGACTCGGCCGAGTCTGCTGAGTCTAGGGAGGGGCGGGGCCAGGCTCTGCGTCAGAATCAGCCAGGCCCAGGGAGGAGGAGTGGTAAGTGCACTGTAAGTGTGCATGTCGGTTTGGCAGGCCGTCTTATTTCTCCAACCCAGCTGTGTTGCACAGCTGGGCAGGAGAAAAGGCACAGGCTCCCTGACCCTAACTGAGCAGCATTTCGGCTTGCTCAGACCAATTCTGGAGCTTCTCTCATACATAAGAGCAGCGTCTGGATTGCTTGGGGAGGGGAGCAGAGGAGCACTGAGGCAGCTGGAGCATAGAAGCATCAAGGAGGCATATGGGAGCAGCAGGTACATTCTTTTTTTATTATTAATATCCCCCCCCCCTTCGTTTCCACCCCTCACCCTCTGCACTGGCCCACCAAGATTAAGTGGCAGTAGCTGCCACTGAGGTTGGTGTCTCATCATAAGGAAAAGGGCCCTGAAGATATACATCTAACATCACAAGTTTTTCAGAGTTTCTAAAGTGAAGTGTTTGCCCCTAGCCATCTGCAGCAATGTAATAATAGAATGAACATGCTTGATGACACTGAATAATTCTAACCAACCACAGATAGATATGGTGATGTACACAAGTTTATATGAGCAGCTAGATGCAGTATCAGCAGTGGCACAAAAATGACCTAGGGGTGGGTGTAACTCGTATAATTCAGTGTAGTGAATTCACACGGAACTACCTAAGAATTCCACAAGATTACACATAATTCCGCAAGAAGAGAAATTCTGGGTTTAGCACTATTTCTTGGTCCAAAATATGCCCCTCGCATCCACAATGGGCGTAAGAATACATTTTGCGTTAGTAAATAGCAGTAAATGCAGCAAAACGCACACAGCTGCTTGTTCTCGCTAGATGTGCTCTTGGTGTAGCGTTTTCCCCAAACTTACTCCCAGCATTTAGCTCAATTTTCTAAGCGCAAAATGTACCCTCACGTCCAAAAAATGGCATGAGGTTGCATTTTGCACTAAGAAATAGAGCTAAATGCGGCAGAACATGAACAGCGAGTGCTGATTAAATGTGCTCTCACAGTAGGATTTCCCCCAACGTACTCATATAGCATAAACTAATATAGCTTATATATATCTATATATCTATATATATATCTATATACACCAATACATATATATATATTTACATATATCAATAATACAGTATAGTATAGTAGTATGGCGACACATAGTAATTCAAGCCAGTATGAGAGAGTCCAGAGTGAGACATTACAATATAAATACATATTGAACGTCCAAAGAGAGGGTTGAAGGGAATATCTGCTAGTTCCGCAGTGGGTAATGGTGACAGCACGTGTTCCAGAGGGATACAATTCCAGTCAATGGGTGCGAGGAGTTAAACAATCTAAAGTTAGACCAGCACAGAGAGAGAAGTGTGGGGCAGAGAGGTACCACAGTTTAAACTCAGCTGCTTCGTGCGCGCGGGGCTGATCCCTGGAGAACGGGTTGTGTGTTATACCCGCCAGGTCACGCTCCGTTTTTAATAATAATTGATTTTAGACGGCTTTTAACAGTGAATTTTAGTTGAAAGTATTAATGTTTTTATGTGTCATTACTCTGCTTGACGCTCAAAATTATACTTGCACTGATTGCACAGGCTTACCGGCTGGGGCTTGAGCCGATCTCTCTCCGGGGCTCCGCCAGTGACGTAGTACCTGCGGGTCATTGGTGGAGACCGGAGGCGGGAACTGGGCTGTGATTGGGCGCGGGAGCCGGCAGGGGAAATTTAAACTCAGCATGCCTCGGCCGCGCAGCGGACGCGCGCAGCGGGCGCGCCGCTGGCGCGTCGAAGGCGCGCCTAAGGCAAGCCCGTCTGCGCTCGGTCCGGGCTGAGGGCTAGTCGCCATGGCTCTGCCACAATGGGGTTGGTGAGTTATACATCTGCCCAGCTGAGGATTCTCGACCCTGAAGGGGGGAAGGCTGGCTGTCCCAAATACCATCCTGAAATGATCATCAGAGATTCAGGTACTGCTTGCAGGTCATGCAGGGCCCCATTGCTAGAAATCCTTGCAGGCAAGGGTAGAGGTGGGGGTAGACTGGATTCAGGCCCACAACTTCTAGGGATAAAAACCGTACCATGGAAGTGTTTGCTAATGAATGTTAGATCACTAGTGAAGCACAGCATGGACTGCTGTTTGCTCATGGAACAGCATCAGGTTAAGTTGGCTTTTATTACGGAAACATGGACTAATAGTGCCGCAGGCCCAGACATTGTGAAGGCTCTCCCTGCTAATTTTATCTGTTTTACGTTGGACCGTCCTTCAGGAAGGGGGGGCGGACTTGCTGTTATTTATCACAATAGTCTTGAGCCTTTATTTTCCACTGCGTCCAACCAAGCATGTGAGGCACTTTCTATCACTATCCGCCTTTCTCCCAAAAATACGTTCAAAGCACTGCTGATTTACCGCCCCCCTGGCCCCAGAGCGCCGTTCTTGGAGTCACTCAGCACCCTGGTAGAGGATGGTTTCTGTGCCCATTCATTTACTGTTTTGGGCGATTTTAACTTCTACCTGGATGACAAACTAGATCCAGACAGCAAGCAATTGCTGGATTTTATGGATGCCGGAGGATTGGAACAAAGGGTGGTGGGTCCCTCGCATACGGCTGGCCACACCCTTGATGGCATTTTTACCAATCGAACGGATCTGGATGTAGTGGAAGTCTTGCCATTCCCTTGGTCTGATCATGCCGCAATAATTTTCACACTTTCAACTGGAACCCAGACATTACCAAAGACTAAGCCTAGGGAGGAGATTGTGACCCGAGCTTGGAAAAAGATAGATGGGACAAAGTTCGGTAATTACCTAAAGGCCAACGCCCCTGGTGTCCCACAGGACGCAAATAAGGCTGCAGACTCATACTCTGAATGGATTGAGAGGGCCTGCAATATATTTGCACCTGTTAAATCTTTCACGCCCAGAAGGGCCTCTCCCTCGGCTCCGTGGTTCTCTGATGCGCTACAGACCATGAAATCGGACTGTAAAAGATTGGAGAGAATATGGCGGAAGGGTTACAGTCCGTCCGATAAAGAATAATATAAAAATAGCCTCTCTATTTACAAAAATGAAATACATGAGGCAAAGAAAAGATATTTTTCGGAGCAAATTGAGTTGGCGAGTTCATCTTCCAGAGAACTGTTCAAAACTTTAACCAAACTCACGATCCCAGCTGAACCGATCTCCTCAACTAGTTCTGACCTTTGTGAAACCTTGGCCACTTTTTTTCAGAACAAGGTAGCGGGGATTTTTTCCTCCTTTTCCGAAGTCTACAAAGAGGCTGGAAAGGCAGTTTGGAGCACGAAGGCTGGGTCAGTAGAGATGCAGGATAAACTTAGGGGCTTTAGCCCGTTACAATCAGAGGAGGTTATGGGTTTACTGGTGACGGCACGTTCAGGAGCCCCCAGTGATCCATGCCCGGTGGCGGATCTTCAGAGTTGTCCACAGGTTATTGCCGCCACACTCACTCCACTGTTTAACTCTATTATAGAGTCAGGTAGCTATCCCAGGAGGTGGAAGGCGGCTTCCATTTTACCATTAATTAAAAAACCCACTCTGGATAAGTGTGACCCGAATAGTTATAGGCCTATTTCGCGGCTCCCACTACCAGCAAAACTATTAGAGAAGGCCATAAACAAGCAACTTACCTCCTTCCTGGAAAGATCGAAGGCCCTTGATCCCACACAGTTTGGGTTTCGTGCTGGGTACAGCACAGAACTTGCCCTGGTTAAGGCGACTGAGGAAATCAGAGTGGCGGTGGATCAAGGGGGTGAGGCGATCCTCATTCTGTTAGATTTGTCGGCGGCCTTTGATACGGTCCATCATGGCGTAATGATGGACCGACTGGCTTTGGCCGGGGTGGAAGGCACTGCCTGGAACCTCCTTAAGTCTTTTATGGCCGACAGATCCCAGAGTGTTGAATTGGGAGCAGAGAGATCTAAACCTTTTATCCTTCCCTGTGGGGTCCCGCAAGGCTCATCTCTGAGTCCCACTCTCTTTAACGTATATGTGAGTCCCTTGGGAGCTTTGATTAGATCCTATGGACTCCAACTTACCTCATACGCTGATGACACGCAGATTGTGTTATCAGTACAAAGAGGGTCCCAAGTTGATCTGTCAGCAAGGTGCCATGACTGTCTTCAAGGTATAGCGAGTTGGATGGCTGCGAATTGCCTTAAACTAAATGCTGGAAAAACCGAGGTAATGATATTCGGAAATAATCCCAACATCTGGTCCCCAGCCATGTGGCCCGATGTATTGGGGAAGATACCAGTGCCCACACCCAAAGCTAGGAATCTGGGGTGATTATGGACCAGAAACTGGACTTTGGAAGCCAGGTCAGTGGTGTAGTCTCATCCTGCTTTCACATCCTCAGGATACTGAGGAGAGTTAAAGCATTGCTTCCCACGGATGGCCTCCGGCTAGTAGTGTCGGCTCTCATTCTCTCGCGTCTTGACTACTGCAACAGTCTGTACCTTAACTTGCAAAAGAAACACCTGTACAGACTGCAGTTGGTGCAGAACGCGGCAGCGAGACTGTTGACAGGTACACCTAAACATGTCTCAATCCGAGAAGGAATGAGGAAACTTCATTGGCTACCAATTCACAAACGCTCCCAATTTAAGGCCTTGTGTACAGTCTTCAAGGCATTAAAAGGCACTGGCCCAGAGTTTCTGAAGGCCTGTTTTAAGCAGTATGTGCCGGGGAAGGCACTGCGCTCTATGGAGGGCAATCTAGTAGTGGTGCCTAGGATAAAAAAAGGCCAGCTGGGGAGGAAAGCTGTTTTCATATGGTGCTGCCACCGCATGGAACTGTCTGCCAGCACATATGAGAAAAATGGAGGAACTTTTCTCTTTCAGAAAGGGCCTGAAGACTTGGTTGTTTAGGGATTAGACACTCGCTCTCCAGGGATGATCAGTTTCTTAGCGCCAGGACACCTTCGGGTATAAGTGAGCTTTATAAGCTCCTAATAATAATAATAATAATGCAAATGAGGGGTGGCAAGGGTGTAATGGATGCAGATGGACACGGGGAGGAAGTGGGTTTATCAAATTCGGGTTTGATGTTGGACACAACCAGAAGGGCCACGTGGTAAGGAGATGGGACATGGGACAGTAGACCCCCACAATGAATGAGAGAATGGGATCTCGGAGAGGGGGGATACCAACAGCGCACAGCGTACTGGACTTGCAGGTTGCAATGATGGATAACAAACGGTTTCCATCCTACTGACCAGTACAACTGCACATAAGTCCACTTTACAACTGATAATTTCCACTTAAATTTCTCCAGTTAAATCGCACCAAATTACACCAAAATGTAATCCAAACTATACATAAAACAAGCCCAGGTTTTGCAGAATGACTTTCTCAACGTACAAGCAACAGCTTGGTGAACATGTTTAGCATGCGTGAGCTTTCAAAACAGAAAGTCTGGTTGAAAGGAAGTAATGCTGAGGCGTGGTTGTAGGGCTGTACTACTTACAACACATTCACACCTCCCAGGAAGGTGCTTTGCTTCCATACTTGATACGTTCTTTAGGTTTTCCGTTCTGTCTGTAGTCACGTAGCGCCTGCGCATGCGCTCTCTGTTTTCTATAGCATCTCTAGCATCTCTATTCATAAGGTACCCCAGGGCTTTAAGCAGGATGAAAAAACTAGGGGGTCTCTCAAATGGGCATGGCCAATGTAATTAAGGGCGTGGCTTAAATCACGTAAGCTTAAAATCTGTGTTTAGCGCAGTGTTCCACCCGACTTGTATTTTGCTTTTTCTGTCATTGCATCTAGATCAGGGGCGGCTGGTGACATTTGAAATTAGTGGGGCGTAAAGGTTTGGGATGAGTGGCTGTTGGTGTGCTCGCACGGCGAGCAAGCCCGACCGTCATAAGGTAGAACCCCCCCAATTTTGGGGGGTAAAAATAGTGTGCAAATGGTGCATTGTCGAGGATATTTACCATGGATTTTTTAATTGGCACTGCCAGGGTACTGTCATGATGACTGTGTTTGCACAAATGCACACAATAGTGCGAATATGATTGACAGCACAGGGCCTGAATGGACCCTGCTCTGTCAAACACAGCGTGATGGTGAGTATGCAGACATTATTCAAATACTACACAGAGTCTAAGAAATTGGGCAGTTCTTGAAATTAGATTGTTATGGTGTAGATTGAGGGGATGGAGAGTGTAAAGAATAAATGCCTAAAACAAGGAAAGGGAACCGTGGCCAGCAGGAGAATGAAGCAGACCTGAGAATCGACTGCTCTGCTCCATCCCTTTCAATGTCACCTTGCATGGGTGCTGCAGGTGCAGTCGCACTAGGGAATTGAAAGGGCCATTAAACCCTAGTAATTGCTGGATTTAATCGCTCCAACAGCAAAGGGGCCATTTCCCCTGCTTACACTTGAGCCTATGGCATCCTTGCTACTCTACTGCTTGCTCAACACCCCACTGTAGCCCTGGGTAGGAATAGTATGAGTACTTCCCTAGAACTCCATCAAGGTACAAAAAAACAGGGATATTGTTCAGGACAGGTGATTGAAATCCAGGTAACGGAGCACTGGGAGAGTCACGAGGTACACACTAGCCAGCTTAGTTTGCAAAAACTAGAGGAGCACGGAATGCCCAATTGCCAGAAGGGACTGGAGCACTGTCTCCATTGAAGGTGTGCCGGCTAAAAAAACATGAAGCGGTAGGAGCCCAGGAGTAAACCAATTACCAAAGACATCCATGGCGACATTGATAAGTGAAGAAACACCGGAGAGCTATTGCAGCCCAAGAGGCAAAAAGCCCTCTGCCAAGATCGAACTTAGGCCCTGGCAGCAATGCAGAGCAAAGACAGTCTTAAACATGGAGGCCGACATTACTAGTACCAGCAAAACTGCAAGCAAGCCCAGCACTGCCGAGGCGCCAACCCGGCCAGATTATCTAGCCAAACCTGACCAACCCCAACCTAGCCAAACCACCCTAAAATTAAAAAACACTTACCTGACCGGTGACCGCCTCTTCTCCTGGCCCGCGTTGGCGCCTCTCTGCCCCTTCAAACGGTCCGGAACACCACGTCCACGTGACGGAAGTGACTGGCAACCCGGCCCTCAGCCAATCCTGGCGCTGCAGCAGCGCCAGGATTGGCTGACGGCACAGCCTACTCCTTGCCCGCCCCCTGCCCATTAGGAGACCGAGGGGCTCCTAATGGGCATGCGCAAGGCAGCAAAAACACAAGTCCGCATGACTGGGCACGGAGTGAAAAATTAAGCTCCATGCCCACTCATGCGCACTTGTGCTGCCTTTCCCAAAGGCGTCTGACAATGATGTCAGTCAACATGACGCCGGACCGCCCACGGTCCGACGTCATGCTTGCTGACTGACATTCACAGAGGAGGGAGCTGCGGGCGCGGGCGGAGGGCTATGCCCCCACGCCCCAATGGACGCACCGCGCCTGATCTAGATATATTATTCAACAAGTAACATCATACCGACAACAAATCAGGACTATTGGCTTTGTCAATGGTTGTTAGTTGCATAAGATAAATAAGCAAAAACCATGGTTTGTATATAATATTGAAAAATCTTCCTCTTAAAACCCTGGTGACACCACGACAATATTGCTGCTCCTGAGTTTCAAAAAGAGAAGGGAAAACCAGAGAGAAAATGGCTCTCTTTAAAGGATTCCCATTACCCTACAACGCTCACCTGGCATGACGTCATGCCGTGACTTCTCCGCTAGTGAGAAGGGAGCAGTGTGAGCAGGCGTACATCGACTTCACTTGCCTGCTGTCACTACAATCCGGGGAGAAAACGGATCACCTGTGCCAGGGCACAAAACAGAGCCCGATAGAGACCAGTTTCGAGGCCCCTGTTAAAAAAACTGCCGGTGCTCTGACCCGGTGAGACCCGGCCCACCTAAAGCCCTGAGGTACACTGACGTGCAGCCCAGGGGTCAGGGTGTTTGTTCGCTGTTACTGCCTTTACAAACCATTTGCGAACTCGAAATAGAAAGTAATGCAACAGCCAGTGTCTCCGGGTGACTGTGTCATGGGTTCTCTCTGCTTTTCAAATGTGAAGAAATTACAGATTCAAGCAGAGGAGATCTAATAAGAACATTCAGCCTGCCACACTTGCTGCATCTATTCGTAACACAAATCAAAATGTCAAAAATAAAACAAGCATTGGCAAAGCCACCAGACCTGGCTTACATCCAACCAGCATTTGGCTGTGAAGGCAGAATAAAGGCAGACCTACTTACTGCCTGTGCTAGTTCCAGCATTTTAATACAGTTCCTCGGTGAAACTCACACCTCTGCCTTGATTCAGGGTTGAAAGCACCTAAAAATGGGCTGCTGACATGATGACATCACACGCTTTACACATGCCTTCCGGCTACTTCAGCACAACAGACGTTGACACACAGGCAGGGGGTGAGCAGCTGTAAGATAAGATAAGGATTGCTAAAGGTACAGCCTCCCACATCTACTGTATAGTACAGATACCATGACACCAAAAGTGAATACAGTGGGTGAAGTGTATTGAAAGAGGAAGCCTGGAATAATTAATTGTGCATTAATGGGATGGATTATTTCCTAGGAAGGACAGTGACAGATGCATACACAAGTAGTCCTGCCTTAGCAGGTCTTAGCCTAACCTCAGGTTGATGGGTTCATTACAGTGCACATCACATGAAGAAATCTAAAAGCACACACACCTCACAGAGCTGGAAAAGTAAACTAAAAGCTCAAATGTCTTCCAGCACCCTCCAGCAAATCATAGAACTGTCCCTAAATAGAAGGCTCCTGAATAAACGCATATTTTGTTTAGAAATCTTTTACACAACCAAAGCGCTCACATGATGACCCTTCACCCTGCGCTGCCACAGCCGCAGCCCAGGGTATGAAGGTGGCCTCCTTCTCATTCTTCTTCATGGGCCAGGAAGGGGAGCAAGGCTGCTTCAACCAATCAGGTCCCCATTCCTGAGGGTAATTCTTCCGGGATAACTCCTCCAGATCTGCCCCTCTCTCAAGAAGGCTCCCTTCTAAGGTGCAGGCACCCAGTAGCAAGTTTCCTCCTCAGCTATCACAAACCACCAGAAGAAAAGCAACACATGGGCCATGGGAAAACAAGCACCAGAGAGGGCACACTACTCAAGTCTGCCACTGTAATCTGTTAATTTCCCAATTGCTTCTCTGGACTACCACAGGCCCGGAGAACGCTTCTATGGTAATTGGACTCCCTAACAAATGGCGGTCGACGACTCCTACCCTGAAGAACTCTCTCCACCCTCTGCCTGGGAATCAAATAGGCTCACGTGGCACTTCATCATCATGATGGACTTGGCAGCCATCTTGGTTAAGGGAAATACCCTTATCAGTCAATAGGGTAAGCTCCTTTGAACACCTCCCCTCTGACCCTGCTGTGTCATTGCCCTACATGTGGTGGCAAGGAACATCTTTACTAAAGACAATCTCCAGCGAGTCATGTCGCTGCTGCTGGCCCACACGGCATGACAGGACATTGGTTTGTAAGGAGCATAGGCGGATTGTTTTAAGAGGAAATCTATATTCAAAATAATGCTCCTCCATTGCAGTGCTGAAGGCTGGATTCCTGGAAGATCTTTGCCTGGAAAATATGCTGTTGCTGCGAAGGGAGCTGCTGATTTAGTTAGATGCAGGTAGTGAGAACTAAAGTGTGGAGGAGAACTAGGATGAGAAGACGACTCCGCAACAGAGGAAGCCTTTGCCCAGCCGTCTGCCCAAAGAGAACCTTTATACAATTAGTTTCCAGTTATTGGTACGTCCCCCCCAATACAGCTTAACCGGAAAAGGCTGAAGTCAGTGTGACCAACCATAGAAATTCATGGAAAAAACACAAATCTTTGAATAAGTTATCCCTTAATTTAATTTGAGGGTATTTTTCTCCTTCCTGTTCAGTCATCCTTTTGAAGGCCAAGTTTTCGTTCTGGCCCCATTTCCTCTGGAAGCTCCCCTATAGCGGCTACCTTGCTTCCATCTTGCTTCTAGTACCACACTTACGCTGGGACTTAAGAGCGATTTCTCTGACAAATCTCGCCATCCTGCTGATCTGTATTGGTCTATTCCCACTTGTTTCAGCATTTTGTCTGGTCCCATTCATCCCACAGGTCAATCATTCCTCCAATATCGCCACGGACTTTTCTCAGTCACACCGTTCCCTTCAGTGTCTGCTTGCAGCTCTCTTCTTTCTTGCTGTTCATCTCGCTCTGGCTCCACAACCTCTCCAGTCCTTTTGGGTGCTTCCTTCAGTAAAGCGCCCTTACCACTGGCTCCCCTTCCTACAGATGCCATCTTCCGTCCCATTTTCTCTCAAGTCCTCATAACTCTGGTTGAACTGGTCCATTCTGTGGTTTAGCCGCCCTTACCTCTCACTCTGGTCACACCTTCTATTTCCCCCGATGCAACTCTTAGGCTGTGCATACCTGTATCTGTAGCTCATCCAGTCCTGTTTCTGTTTTTTTGCACTCTGATACTGTTTGAGTTCAGAAACAAACGAGGGACCAATTATTTCATGCTAATCCTATCATACTGAAGCCAAACTCTCAAGAAAATGATCGTGGTGAATATTGGCTTTTCTAATGAGGTATTGGGCGCTGCGGCATTTTTAGTCTGATATTTCCATTGTGAATTTGGAAAGCAATATTCAACCAATTCGAAGATGCATTATGAGATTTGCAGTTTTCTTTATAAAAAAAAAAGCTAACATGCACCAGCTGTGGAAATATTTTTTGATTTTAGTGTACTTATGTTACCTATTGTTTTAAATTCCCCAGAAAACTTGGAGTTATGTTTACAACTGACTTAACCTAGAAGTTATTTCATTTTAGTTAAGGCAGTTGTTAGATGAAAAAATATAACTTTGAGTCATGGCATGGTTCTCGTGCCAAGTGCAAGAATATTATCTATACAGTTGAATTATATGTAGTTTTGTAAGTAGTTGCCAAGTTTATGATGCCTTTCTATTTGCTATAATATCGAAAACCTCAACTTTGATGTGTGTCGTATGTGAGGTAATTAAACAAATACACTGCATTATATTTATTGTGACAAAATGCCTTACGCGTTCAAGTTGGTTTTAGCAGCAAGTTGGTTACTATGGACAATGCGTAACAGAAATGGTTACCAGGAGATGATGAAAGTGACCTTTAAGTTGACTTAATTTACACTTCGTACACTGGTTTAAGCTATGGTCCATGCTTGGTCTAGATCTTACATCTCAGGTATACAGCTCCCACAGGACATCGGTCACCTGACTACTAGAGACAGGACACTTGACACAGATCACTTGATTGCTTCGGCTTCCATTCCTATTTAACCAAACCTGTAGGGCGTCTAGCCCGTGAGTCAAGGTATAGGGCAACAGGGTTGGACCTGTAAGGGCCTAGGACCAGAATCTCTGCCTCTCCACCTATAGACCACAAGTTCAGCAGCCACTCGCCAGCTCAGCCCTGCAACATCCTACACAGCCCGCTCACATTGAGCCCTACTAACCTGACTGTAGGAAGGTGGAGTATTATGTGATGATGCTGGTTAGGCTTCACCATGCAATACTCTCACAAACCGCAAAGATGGTCCTTGGATTCACAATAATTAATCGTTAGCTCAGTCCTGGTAGAGTGTCAAAGAGCAGTCAGGCTCTACTAGAGAAACATATGTTAAGTATTTCAGAGGACCAACATGAACGATAAGTAATTGATACAAATCGGACACCAATTTATAAAAATTGAGCAGTTTTTGTATATTATTTTAAACACCACAATGAACTTGGTCAAGTACATATAACCAGAGTTATGGATTTTAGAAGAAAACAAATCACAACAATGCAATACTGCAGAACGTTTGCACTGCAGTCAATGGGAAAAAGTGGTAGTGACAATCAGTCACTTGCAGGTCGAGTTGCGTGGAATCCTAGGAGGGTAAAGGTGATCAGGTCCCAGGACCAAGCCACGGCAGATAGTTTAGTTTTACATGGCCCATAGTGACTGGGTGCAGAGTTGTCCTGGGTGTCCCTGGAGCTCAACGGGAGCCGCAGGAGAGGTGACTTTTACCGCTTACACAATGCTGTGGGGGAACAGGGTGCAAACTTTTAACAACAAGGCTGCTACTGACATCGTATGAAATTTGTATGGTGTTCCCTCTAGATGCAGCGTCAAGTGAAGGAGTCAGCTGCCGAACTGGCGACCAACAAGCCTTAGCAGTGGGAAGTACAGCAGATGGGTACTTTGACATCCGGAGGGCCCGGGAACAGGGTAGCTGCCTGAAACTTCATGGAGGGCAGGACCACAGTTCCTACAATGCACTAGACAATCTGGATTTGGGCGATCCCTCGGAGGGCCCAATGGCCAGCGATTCTTCGTCTCTGGAGCGCTGTTTTACCTGTAGTTTGCAGGGGACTAGTGCCACTAGTCCAGGGGAGGTTTTAAAGGTTTGTCAGGACAAGTTAGGGATTGTCGTGATTCGCAGGAAAAATTCCAATACAAGGTCGTCCGGCCTGGGGGAAGCCCCAGGCCGGACGGCCATGTAAAAGTGGCAAAATACGTGTTGGCTGTCACCTTTATCTATTTGACCCTGAATTTTGGACAAGAGTCATACCGCACAAATACTTTACCAAGCAACCTTGTATTGGAATTTTTTCCGTGAATCACGGCAATCCCTAACTTGTCCTGACTAACCTTTAAACTTATCGTCTCCAATGAAGAAGGGGTCTCCCATTGTTAAGGACAGGTACTATACCTGGATTTCACTCCATTGATACGGTCAGTAAGGGATTGGGACCTACTACCCCCTTTTATCTTGAACCCTAGTCCAGGGGAGTCTGAGGTTGCTTCTGGCTGTCACAAGGGTCCTCTGTCTGGGGGAACTGAGCTTTAGCCTAGGACGAGACTCAGGCAGTTTCAGGAGTGTTGCCACAGGTGCAGGGTATACCTCTATTGGTTTGTGCAAGTCCTGTTGTCACAGACCCAGGTCTCTTCTTTGTCCTCTTTGATGCAGGTTGTCTCAGAAATGAGGTTCTGGTGTCAGGGGTAGCCCTTAAACCCTAGATTTACAGTTGTTAGGAGTGTGGGTGGAAGTGGCCAATGAGCTACGTGGCCCAGCAGCTAATCCACCCCTGAGGTGACTACATCCGGGGTTGTAGGTCATCTTTTCTACCCAAAACACACTAATATACCACTTTTAAAAATGGGAGAAGTCTTCCTTAGCTGTACAGACAAGGTAGCCCACCTTAGAGGTGTGGCTAGCTGTCTGGGTGTGTACTCCTCTTGATTACCAAATGTTCCTACCTGCCCGGGTGCAAATGTGCCTGGGGGCAGAAAGAGGGCTGCTTCCTCCTTTGCGAGGCAGCCTGGTTGCATATCATAGACAGTGCAGCCTTTGAAACTCACCGCCTTGTTGTGCCACTTCACTAGCAAGCCTGTCAGGGAGGAAGGTGGGACCTCCTGCCTCTTCGGGCCATTGTTTCTGACTCCTGGGAGAATTCTCAACTCCTGGCGGGAGTCAGATTCCTGTCTTGACAGCAGCAAGAGCACAGGAAGGGCTTGGGCAGCCAGGTGGGCAACCTCTAAGGTAGCCACGTGGGTGCATCTCACATCGTCCCGGACACGAGATTCATGTCAGGGGTGATTGGGCAGATTGTTTGATACCAAACATAAAATATTTAGGCAGTACCACAGTGGAGCTGCCAACCTTCGGTTTGCCCAGGTGACAGCCCATGTTAACCTATGGCCCGTCTATCACTTATAATGACCTTCTTATTTATTTATTTATTTTATTATCGCTAATAATCCCTAGCGGTGAGGGCTTCCAACTGGTGTGCACAGGACAGGATTATTGCTATATCAATTCAATGTTATTAATACAATCAATCACGCTCAACCTTCTGTAGCCCACCGCTGCAGGACCATCTCCAATGAAAAATACCACAATGAAGGAAGCTCCGTATTCAGTAATCAGTATTTGCAAATGCAAATTTGTTACCAACTGATTCAATCAAAAAGACAGATTTCCTTGAATCCACAGATCCACAATTTATTGCACGTCACTTTAGGATAGTGTTTCCACAACGATTATGACAGTTCATCAATATTGATTGACAAGC
Source organism: Triturus cristatus (assembly GCF_964204655.1). Classification (NCBI taxonomy): domain Eukaryota; kingdom Metazoa; phylum Chordata; class Amphibia; order Caudata; family Salamandridae; genus Triturus; species Triturus cristatus. The sequence goes on along the minus strand of NC_140589.1, from coordinate 236,485,200 downwards.
TTGTAGCAGTTCATCAACAGAAGTTCCTAATAAATTCAGCCAATGCGTTTCGTCCAACATATGACGTCATCAGGGCTATAGTTCAGTGTTCTTTTTGTGTAACTTCTACCTATCACGCAAAAGATTCTGATTTTTATTTGGATTTTTCTTCTAAAATAATGGTTTCCAAAATGTCATCAGCACCGTATTTCATTAGGTCATCCGTGCCTGCTAAATTCCCAATCAGCAGTTAGTACATATATCCGCATCCAAAATTCAACAACGATTTCCCTATAGCAGTTATAACAGTGGTCTTGTAAATGCATCTTACTTATTTGCAGTCCAATTCCTTCAATTAAAGCCCCATTCAGCTAAATCGACCTCATTCCTCGCAGCCGGCCCAATAAATCCCACTGTCATGGTGGTTCATCAATTCGAGTACAGACGAAAGGGAAATTATACTCTAACATTCCGATGTTGCAGTCTGTGGGATCTGCTAACCTAGTTACAACCAGCAACCATATTTGGTATACAACTGACATGTTCAAAGTTAATGTAGTGACTATATTGCGGTTGTTATCTGGGGCTACAGAGTCACAGCGTTCTATCATTCATTATCTGTGTTTTCAGCTTGTTTAGTCGCTAGGTATTGTGTGTATAGACCACAGAAACGTTTTGGTCGACTTTGGGCAACAGCACATTATAGACATCTGACTGAGTATTTCAGTAGAGCATATCATGCTTCCATTCTGTTACAGTGGGCGTGGGACCTCGCATCCAACGCATCGCAATCCTGCGCTTAGCCAGTAATAATCCCATGGAGACTAGTTTCCTAATATTCTTATTGAGAGGCTTTGTGTATCCCATGAGCGCTAGTAGGGGATCTGGGGATAGGAATTGATTTATGATGGCAGTTAGTTTGTGAAAAATATGCTTCCAAAATTCCACTATTGTGGGGCACAACCACGCCACGTGTAGAAAACCTGCCTCCGCCTCCCCACAACGTTCACAGCAGTCAGTGTCCCTAAGCCCATAGCGAAATAATCTCTTCAGGGTTTAGTATACCCTATTGAGATATTTGAAATGGACCAGTCTGTGCCTTCCATTAAGCAAGATCTTTTGCGTAGCTTCGCAGCAGCAGCGTCAGATGTCATCAGTCAGTGCTACACCAATCTCGTTTTGCCACTCTATCCTAGCTTTAGTGTATTGTGTGTGTTTAAAGGCTTGTGACATTGCATAAACTTTCGAGACTAGCTTGACTTGAACGCAGCAATAACGAGAAGGCGGGTAACTCCGGAGGTTCTTGTAGCTCGGTTCCGAGCATCTCTCGCAATGCATGACGGTTTCTAAAAATTTAAATTGTGTGAGAGGGGTAAGGTCGTGTATACCCTCTGCTACCTCCTCCCATGTGCGCACTTTACCCTCCTTAAAGAAGTCACCTATCGTTTGTATCTGCAGGGCCCTTGGCGAACGAAGTGGGCCTCTGTCGGACCTCATACTAAGTCAGTGGCACCATTCCACAGACATAAGGGGGGAATACAGCAGAGCACCGGCCTGCTTTTTAAGCAAGTTGTGCCAAGCGTGTACAGTAGAGTTAACTGAATCCAGCACGCTGCATCGTCTAATAGGTGCTTGGGACAGACTACGCAGGAGCGAGTCAGGATTTACCGCTACCTTCTCCATTTGAAGATGAGGCAGATTGTGCGGGCCATGAATCCAACTGTGAGCATGCGAGCCCTGCGCCACCCTGTAATACAATTCCAAATCTGGCGCTCCCATTACTCCAATAGAGTAGGGCCTAGTTAGGATGTCCAATTTGACGCGTGGAGTTTTCCCTGTCCATGCCAATTTACTCAGTAAGGCCTGCATCGCTTTAAAAAAGTGTTGTGGGGCAACCATAGGGATATTAACAAAGAGAAAAAGGAAGGACAATCATTTTCATCAAGGAAATGCGACCCACCAACGAAAGAGTGAGACGAATCCATCTTTCTATGTCTTCTTCCAGCTTGTTGATAGCTCTGCCATAATAAGCCCTATAGACTTGCTCCGCATCAGAGTGAACCTGTTTTTCCAAAAATCTCACTGGATCTGATGGCCATTGAAGGGGAAAATCTAAATCAGGCTGCATCGTGATCGGGGTTAGTGGAAAAAGTATAGATGTATCCCAGTTGATTTTGAGTGGCGAAATACCACCAAATCTCAGTACCTCCTGTAATATTGTAGAGAGGTTGGAGTCAGGTTCTCATATATACAATAGCATATCATCTGCATAAGCGGAGACAACAAGATTATAGTTGGGGAAACGTATCCCTCTATAGCCGTGATACTCACAGAGTGCGCTCAGCAGGGGCTCCGCCGCCACTGCATAGAGCAACGGGGACAAAGGGCACCCCTGTCTCGTGCCTCTAGATATCTGGATGGGGGAGGAGACAGCATCTCATAAGCACACACGAGCTGTAGGTGAGTTATAGAGTACCCGAGATCAATTTTAGAAATATTTCTCCCACTCCCATGCCCCGCAGCACTGCCAACATGAATTTCCACGCGACCAAATCGAAGGCTTTTTCAGCGTCTAAGAACACTGCTGCCGCCTTAATATCCAGTTTAACATGTTGTAAAACCCCAAAGACTGTGCGTAGATTATATGATAACGTGCGGCCTGGAACAAAACCCGCCTGTTCAGGGCCTATCCTAGTAGGAAGAAGGGGGGCCAATCTGTTGGCCAGTATTGTAGCAAAAAATGTTGTGTCTACATGTATTAACGATAATGGTCTATAAGACTAGCATTCTTGCGGAGCCTTTCCAGGTTTCAATATGGTTACGATCAAAGCCTCTCGCATGGAGGGGGGCATTGCACCAGTTTCTCCCATTTCCTGGAACAGGGTGCTCAAGTGTGGACCCAGCTATTCCCCAACGGCCTTATTGAAGGACACCGTGAGCCCAACTTGACCTGGGGCACTCCCATCCCACATAGAGTTAAGTGCCATTCAGATCTCCACAGCATCAAGGGGCCTCATTAAGTACTCTCTGTGACTATCCGCCAGCCAGGGTAAACGTATGTATTTCAAATAGTTCAAAATGTCCTCATCGTCACGTGTAACTTTGGAGCTATACAGGTCTTGGTAATATCTGCCAAATCTATTCACTATATCTGCCTGCTCTTTTAGCATGCTGCCATCCTCCTCAAGGAGCTTGTTAACGACTCCAGACTCACACCAGCGATGGGCCACCGCCGCCAGTAGCAAGCCCGGCCTATCGCCCTCGCCATAGGTTCTAGCCAATGTGTATTTCCCCATGTGTTTTATCTCACTGTCTGCTTCCTCGTGGTATTTTTCTAGTGTTTTTTTCAAGTTCTCTTTGACCTGAGGGTCATTCACGCTCATTGTCTCTCTCTCCAGTGCGCCCAATCGATCCTCAGAAAGAGCAAGTCTACCTCTAATTGAGCAGAGCACCCCGGAGTGTTTATTGATGGCAATCCCCCTTATGAACACCTTAAACGCCTCCCATACCATGGCAAAGTGATCAACCGATCCTATGTTAGTGTCAAAGAATTCTGTGATGGCTGCAGCTAATTCGGCTTTAAACACCGTATCTCTCGAGGGGAGGGAGATCTCGCAGCCGTAGCCCAGCAGAAGGCACAGACCGCAGGGCGCAACGTCGCTGAGTGTGAGGGATAGAGCGCCCGGTCTGTTTTCTAACGAACGACTGGGTCAATTGCCTTTATATTGACAGTTTTTCAAGGCGCCGTCGACGCGACACAGCTGGCCCAGGTCCTTGAGCGAGTTTTGAGCAGGATTGCAGCAGATAATTGCCAGATTGATGCGGCGGTGTTACGGAGCGCGCTTAATCGGCGGCCATCTTTAGATCAGGTAAGCTCTGCCCCCCCATAACGACCTTTAATGGTAAAGCCCACTATAGGGACATGTACTCTTGCACTTACATGTCCACACCTTTAACATAATGCACCCTGCCTCCTGGGCTTTAGGCCTTCCTCAGGGATGACAGCAATATATCAAAAATAGTACATTGACGTTGCCACACATAGTGAAGGCAGAGTCGAGTTGGAGCATTTTAAACTGCTCTAGCAGTCTGGAATGGCAAGCCTGCTATCAGGCGTTTACTTGGGTCACGCAGGGTGACACAAACAGTGCTTCAGGCCCAGGTGACCCCTGTCTCACTAATGGACTGGGTACAACTGGTACCATATACTAGGAACTTACGAGGGGGTTAAATTCCATTGCTAATTGTGGTTACCAATTCACACATATCAGTTTTAGGGAGAGAGCACTGGCACTGGGGCCTGGTTAGCACTGTCAGCATCGAAAACCAACATCTAGTGGTTCAAAATGGTGTCAAAAAGTAGGGGGTATCTACAAAAAGTACTAGTTTCTTACACTGACCAGCCTAATCCTCCTCTCCACAGACTACCAGGGATATTCATGCCCCTTGTCACTCACTGGACATCATATTTACCCCTTGGGGGCAGTTTTTAAAGATTGACAACTCCGTAATCATCTGGAGGGACCACATCTTCTATTTCAAAATGTCCATGCCAAATCACATGAACAGCTCAAAGGTGACAGCAGCTCACACGACCACCCCATTATGCTTAAGGTAGAACAGAATTACATGTGCCTACCCGATACCTAATGTCAATCACTGAAAACATGAAGCTATGCTTATGAGACGGCCTCCCACATGTCATCACTAATGTGCTCACAATGTGTTTGGCTTAATTTAACAATTCCCACTACAAACAGAAATAATGCGATTGGAATCTCTGTTGCAAGGATTATCACATATCATGACCTCACTGCTGCTAATATATACCAGTATGTGGCGTGCCAATTTAATTATGACACTGGATACGGTTTTATAACACCTATTGTGTGGAGGGCCCACAATGGCTCTTCAAAGGAGCGGCAATGCATTTTTCAAGATCCAGTCTTTGAAAAGAATCATGGTACGCCTCTCATCCTTACATGTATCACTGACAATTAGAGTTACCCTCCTTGCAGGGATTTCCAACATCTGCAGATCCGATGTCAGAACATGCTAAGCATATATTCCAACGAGTGCCATGGGAGTGTGGAAACATTGGTAGTTCAGATAATGGAAGAACACTTTCTGTCCACACAGAGGGCAAAGGTCTGCTTTGTGCACTGTGAGCCGTATGGGCTCTTTACCTTGTCGATGACATATAAAAGCTGCATCTCGGGTAGATGATGGTATCTGCTGGGTTCACTTGTTCATTGTTCCTCACAATAGCACGCTCTGCAACTCAAGTCACCACTTGAAATTTAAGATAATTTCCCTCTGCAAAGAATATTGGTTATTATTTACAACTAACAAATATTAGATATACCTTGCATTGGTGCTTGATGTAGGAAATCTAAACAAGGCCAGGATGTGCTTAAAATGCCTCACAGGTCTTCACTGTGAAAAAACCTCCAACACGCTCTTCCCTGGTGCTATCGATTTACCCCAGTGTGTTACATGTCATTAGGCATGTCACACTCCAGCATGCATGTACAAAGTGTGGTGGGCCACACTCGCAAACCACTGGTGAGCGTATGTACTCAAATGAGGCTTGCCATCTGATTGCTGCAAAGTGTAAACTCAATGGAAAATCAGAATATGCCTGTATATTACCTATACCTCGAAATATCTTTCCAAAGCATCACTTTTTTTTTTTTTTTGCTGTAGAGTTTTATATAGCGTGAACTTGACCCGAATCCAATCAGGTATCAGAGTGCTTTACATAGCACCAGTTACCTTACATGAGGACACACATTAATTTTTATTTAGGCATAGGGAGATTAAGTGATTTGCCCAGAATAACAGGATGTTCAGCGTCATTACCGAGACTCGAACCCAGTTCCCCAGGTCCGAGTTCGAGCGCCCTAGCCGTTAGGCCAACTCCTCTCCCCTTTAGACAAGGGTTCCACTGTATCCCAACACAACTATTATGAATGCGCCTCAGTGGAGCTGTCCAGACTCCTCAGAGCACCTTGCTAGTGTGCTCCTTCCTTGTTGTCTCCAAGTGGCCACATAAGCAGAATGATCACATGTACAGACTGAGTATGATTCTCACCTCAAGCTGCCAGTGATTGACCAACTCTGACTGTCAATTTTCTTCTGTTGTGCTCTTTAGGGGATGGTTTCAAGCTCAGTCAATCTATACTGCCCGGCCTTACCACCTCCTGTCAACGAACCACAATTCTCTTATGCCTTCTTCCTAAGTTTCTTCACACATGCCATCACTTATGCTGATCCCATCTATTACCTTCTATTGATCTAACTCATTCATATCGAAACCTAAACCTAGCTCAATCCCTCAATTCACCCTTAGCACCCCGCTCACGGCGCAACCTTGGAATATTTGTGGTACTATTGATAGGATAATACATTAGGCGGGATGGTGTGTGTTGTGAGTCAGGCAGAGGAAGGGCAAGGCAAATGGTATTATTATGCAGCAAGAGCATACCAAAGTAATCTGGCAGGGTTAACTAAATTAATTCTGTGGCATAAAAAATGCACCACATTTCTCTACAGTAGTATAATTGCATTTAGTTCATGTTAACATACTCAAATGCTGTCTGGGTAACCGTTCACCTCATAATTCAGTGCTTGTTGAACAACACATGAATGGAGAAGTAACTGGCCACTTACTTAACCCTTGAAAAGGCTTTTTCATCTATTTGAGCTAAAAAACAAAACAAATTATGCATGTGGTGGTGAATTAATTAATGGCAAGTATGGTAAACCGTAATTATGCACTAAAATCCCTTCCAATGCATTAGGTAGAACCCACAACGTTGTGCGACTGCGCTTGCAGTGGGTACCACATTTCAGAGCCTTTTTTTCTCTCTTTCAAATAGCCCACTGCTCCTATTGGAGGCCAGGAAGCTGAAGCTGCATTGCGCCAGGACCAGCAGAAGAAAGCCACTCAGCTGCAACTGGAAAAACATCCATGCTAATGCAGCACGCCTACACTAGCTGGGCGACTTGGAGGAAGAAGCGGAGGTGGTGGTGGTAACAGTAGCACTAACTTTTTAAAGAAGAATTATTCCTTCAATAATTTTTTACATTATTGATTTACTTGAAGGTAGTGTTTGTTAAGCATTACCATTCTAAATGAGGGACGGTGTACCATCCAGCAAAAGAGGCCCAAACATGGCCCATCACAAGAAGATCTACCATCTACTCCAACTTTATACATGGAAATCTCCCTTACCAGGCAACCCCAATAGTGAGCCTCCATCCATAATTAGTGTGGGAAATCGCACCCTGCACATGTCCCAAATTACCATTTCCCCTGACAAGTCAGAGGAAATGGTTCACCCTAATACCTTCCATTAGCAATAGTTATGTACTGGTAGCAACTGCAATCCCCTCTGAAGTCCCCACTAAGTAGTAGTAAAGTCCTCAGAAACAAGATGCCAGATTACAATGCCGTCCCTCAAACCTACCCCTTTCCCCACCCAAACTGTGCTTGCGGTCAGCTCTAACAATACCCATAGGTGGCTGTCGTTGAAAGGGTCATGATTCTGGTGCTAGAATGACGATGATTACTGATGAGTTGTATGATGAAATATGGGGTAAACGCATGTTGTTTCCTCCAGATAGGAACCCAGTCACGTATGATGGAAGAAAAATTGAATTGTCAGGATATTTTGAGTGTCAACTCAAATTCAAGGATCGTAGCATCTTTGGAAAGGTATACGTGGCTAAGAAAGGTCTAAATATTCTGGGATGGTATCACCAAGGTCTTTTTGGGATGGCGCTTAGACCTGGGAGAGATGTACAAGTTTCATTAGTGACTGATGGTGAGGCAAATAGAGAGGTTGTTGCAGGAGGTGAGAATAATATCAAATGGGTTGAGAAGTTTCCTACAGTGTTTGGTGACAAGTTAGGTAAAATTAATGGATTCAAACACAAGATCAAGGTCCAAGAGGGTGTTACTCCTGTGAAACACAAATTGAGGAATGTACCATTCAGTGTACGTGAAGACTTGGAAAACATACTTAAAAGAATGTGTGATGATGGTGTAATAGAACCAATAGAATCATCTTTATGGTTAAGTCCATTGGTTATCGCAAGGAAAAAAAATGGGCAATTGAGAGTGTGTGTCGACTTAAGGAGTCTCAACAAAGTAATTTGGGTTGACTCACACCCTTTGCCCAGGATTGACGACATCATAAGTACATTTTCAGGTGCTAGGTTATTTTCGAAAATTGACCTAGCATCTGCTTATCATCAAGTGGTACTTGAGGAATCATCACGGCATTTAACAGCTTTTGTTTCTCCTATGGGTTCCTACCAATTTAAGAGAATGCCTTTCGGTCTCGCATCGGTTGCGGCTGTTTTTCAACGTGTGTTGGAGAATGTACTGAAAGGTATTGATGGGGTAATGACCTTCCAGGACGACATTTTAATAGCGGGAAAAGATCAGATTAGTCATGACAAACGTATGAGTGATGTATTAGAGAGATTTAAAAAATTTGGTGTTGTGGCCAATCGGGGTAAATGTGAATTTTCCAAGACTACAATAGAATATCTAGGTCATGTAATTTCGGAGAAAGGGGTAGAACCTAGACCTGGCTTAGTAGATGCTATCACCAAAGCACCTACGCCTAAGTCTAAAGAGAATGTGGCCTCCTTTTTAGGGCTTTGTGAATTTTATTCAAAATTCATTCAGAATTTTTCAGCCAAAACTGTAAGGTTGAGGGAATTGTTAAAGAAAGACATAAAATTCTCTTGGGAAGAGAAATGTCAAGCTGAGTTTGAAGGGTTGAAGAAGGAAATCATTTCTGCCGGAGTCCTTGCACCATTTGAACCTTCACAAGAATGCATTATTACTGTGGATGCCAGCAATGACGGTCTTGGTGCTACCATTGCTCAGATGAAAGGGAAAACTGAAGTAACAATTGGGTTTGCTTCAAGGTCATTGAGGTCTAATGAAAAAAGTTTCTCTGTTATTGAAAAAGAACTTTTGAGTTGTTGTTGGGCGGTTGAAAGATTTAAATGTTTTATTTGGGGGAGGAAATTTGTACTCAAAACTGACCACAAACCTTTGGTTAGCATTCTAAGTGGGACAGTTATCAAAGATCACACCCCTCGAATAGCAAGATTGAGCTCAAAACTCCTACAGTATAACTTCTCAATTGAATACATTCCAGGCGGTAAAAACATAAGGGCAGACTATTTATCTCGCTCACCCCTAAGTTTCACTGATTATCCTGAAAATTGTGAGGAAAACGATGAAGAATGTTTAATTGCATGTATCGATATTTGTTATGACACCACTTTTAATGAACGTGAATGGTTGGATGAATCTTCTAAAGATATGGAACTGGATAGTGTCAGGGAGTATGTCATGAGTGGGTGGCCTAAAGAAAAAAATCTGCCTCAAAATGTACAACCTTATTTCAAAGTGGCAGATGAACTATCCATTGAAGAAAAGGGGATGCTTCTACGGGGGGATAAATTCATTCCACCAGTATCATTAAGGGAAAAGATTATTTCCTATGGTCATGAGGGTCATCTGGGACAAACTATAACCAAAAGGAAAATTAGAGATAGCTATTGGTGGCCCGGAATGGACTCTGCCATTGTAGCAAGTGTGCGGGGATGTGTTATCTGTGCTTCTAGTGACAAAGGTCTTAAAACAAAGGTAGTTCCATTACAACCTGTTGAATTACCTAACACAGTTTGGTCAAAGATCGCTATAGATTTTATAGGTCCTTTTGGTTCACTTCCACGGAAATTAAGATTTGCTATTGTAGTTGTAGATTACTACAGCAAGTGGTGGGAAGTGAAATTTGTAGAAGAACCTAATACTGTTAACGTTGTCAAGTTCTTGAAAAGTCTGTTTTTAAGGGAAGGTTTTCCTAAAGGAATTGTATCGGACAACGGTGTCCAATTTGTTTCTAAGGAAATGAAGAGTTTCCTTAGCAACAATGCTATCAGACACAAATGTGTTGCTTTATACCACCCACAAGCCAATGGTCTGGTAGAAAAAATGAATCGCACACTAGTTGAGTGTATACAATGGGCAATTCAAAACAAGTTTGATGTTTGCAACTCTGTTGAAGAAATGCTGTGGTCACATAGATGTTGTCCAAATGCTGTCACAGGTATCACACCATTTGAATTGTTACGAGGACGTCCACCTGCCTCAAAGTTGTGCCCTGCTTGATTGAGAGAGTGTCAACACAAAAGTGATCATTTGTTAAAAATGGACAAAATTGTGAGACCAAAAGTTGAAGTTTTTCAAAGTAAAATGAAAAATCATTACGGCACTACCCACAGAGTTAGACCTGTTGAAAGTAAACTATGTGTAGGAGACTGGGTTCGCATCAAGGACCCCAATCATGTTCCCAAGTGAATGTCTAAATTTAAACCTGCTGTCAGAATTGAGGTTGTGACTAGGAATGCAGTGAAAACTAGCAAAAATGAATGGTTGAATCGGGGAAGGGTGGTGAAGGTGGATTGTCACGATACTCTTTCACATGATTCCTGTCTTTCACCCAAACCGTTTTTGCATTCTCATGTTCCTTCATCTTCCTCTACTGACATTGTTGTTTCTGAATCCAAGTGTTTCTCACATCCTGAACTCGAGCGTAGAAGTAGCAGGCGGAATGTTATCAAACCTTTAAGATATCGTGATTAATGTTCTTTTGTATTAATTATCAGATGTTTATGTTTGTATTGATGTATTTACGCTATGTTATTCAATGTAATATGTTTCTGTTTTATTTATTGTAAAGAAGGGAGATATTGTGGTGATCTGGCATACATTCCAATGACATGGTGCTATGTCAGTGGAATGTAGAATGTACTGTGTGAGGCTGCAGTGGAAAGATTCCATGTTTCACAGTTACTCTGGGACTGCAGCAGCTGTGGCTAATAAACATATTACTTGAAGCATTCAACTCTCCTACTCTTTACTCCACATAACCTCACTACAATCAGTTGTCAGACTCATAAGGTCTGATGAATTGTTCACTTCCAATGTTGTACATTCCAAAGCCTTACTTGTTATTGTTTTAGGTTTAAAAGCTTGTTCTTTTTTGTCATTATGAGTCTTTCCACATTTTGAGGAGTCTGGCTGGCCCTTCTGACCATGGCACACACATGTGCAGAGGATACACTTGTTGTATGGCATGATAGGTATTTTATTACCAGCCTGCCAAGTCCCACCATTTTTCCTCGTTACCATGATTAATAGATCAATTGTTCTCGATCCACTGAAAATCTTGTTTAGTCATCGAAGTACGTGAATAGCATCTTCCCCGGTTCATCTTAAAATCTTCTTTGCCATCTTCCAAGGTCAACATTTCAAAGGGTGAAAAGCATTTTGGTCAGGCACTTTACTCTCTCCCATTTGTAAGCTTCAAGGACATAGCTTTAGCAGTTGCATTCCCTCTCCTTGCAGCACATAATCATTTGTAGATTTGCATTGCTCAAACAGGCACTGAGGCACGTTTATGTAGAAGTGTGCTGGAAACTCAAGTACGAGGGCTTTTACGGGATTTTTTTACTTGGAAGATGATCATCAAGCTCTTCTTGGTTTTCAAGAAATTGCAAAAATGTGTGCAAAGGTGCCCAGTATGTTGTGGACTAATGCTTACTCTTTGAGTAAGCCATGAATAATCAGGTTGACACAACTGGTGAAACAAAACATTTGAAAGTGTCCTTCACCTGCCATGGCTTTGACACGAATGCTGCCATTTTAACAAATTCAACCTTGAGACCCTGGGGTTCAAGCCATTTGCCAAATTTGGCACGGAACTGTTCCAGGCTGTTGTGACCTGTGTAACATTTCACCTCAGAGAACATTGCAACTGTTACATGCTGACAAATGCCTTGAGAAGCAGAAGTATTGGTGACATCAAAAGCCTTTAATCAGGCTGTTGTGTGTTCAGTGTTCATTTTTTTGTGAAGTTCAGTGTTATTTTCCCAGTTTTTTCCAAACCTTTAAAAAAAAAAATGTTTATTCATCTGCCAAATCTGCAAAATAAACAAAACTGATTTTCTAGTGTTTTCAAAACATACTTTTTTGCAATGATTGTTATAAAGCACGTATTTAATTTAAACAAGAAGTAATGCAGGGTATGTAGTGTCTTCCCAGTGGCGGTGTGTCTAATGGACTTATGGCAGTAAGTTTTAAGCATAGAAAGTCTGTGGATTGTGCGTTCACCCACATCTCAGTACCCTCTCTCACACTCACTGTCAGGACTCGGGTTTATAGGATTATTAATTTAATTGTAGAGTAAGAGTACTATATGCAAATGTTTTAATAAGCATACCCCTGAGCACAGTTGTGGGTCATTCACTTACTCATTACTGAATATTAAATTATTGTAGGGGTGGTCAACCCTGCGAACAGCATAATACCTCGTGGAACTTTAAAAAGTTTTAGTTACACTATATTCATTGGCAGTCCTGCATTCTAAGGCACATAAAATATTGTACTGTAAATATGCTTCTCACTACTTTTATGCACTCTTTGCCTGGCTACAATAAGGTGGTGGTGCTGTGTGTAGACATTCATAGCTGCCAAGTGTCTCTATTGCAAATGTCTCACTTTGTAAGTTCTGACCTATTAGCAGACATCACATTATTTTCTGGGATTTGAAATGTTGTTAATGTAATTATGGGCTTAAAAACCCCAGCAGTAAAGAGTGATAGTACATACCGACCAAGATTCGTATGAGCCAGCCTTTTCACCAGTCAGTAAAATAATAAATTACTGCCAAAAATCAAATAGGATTTTAATATTCCCAGATTCTCTACTGTGTATACAACAATTAGATCAGACCCAATTCGTTTTTCTAAACCTGTACCTTTAATCAAAGCACACAACCCTGGAGTAAACAAAAGGAAGAAGAAACAATAGTTAGTAACATCCATAAACAACAAAACTTCAACAGAATAAACTTCGACTATACTGTCTTGCTGCTACCTTGTCTACCAAAGTTACATTGTGTTGGCCCCTACAGAAAGAAATATTTTGACTCATTCTCATTCAGGTTCCTTTCTTCGAGCTGCATTTAAATTGACAGTTGTTTATCAGTGTTAATATGTTTACACTTAAGAGGGTCGTTTTCCTTTAAGGGGGATTTTATCAGTTGTTATAGTTTTAAGCCTAAAACAGGATAGCCTACCTTTAATTAGCACCCTGAGGGAGCCCCAGTGTGCATTAGTGCACTTATCTGGCCTCAAGTGGTGTCCACCCCATGTCTCCTTCATCTGAAGGGGGCTTTGAGAAGACAGACTGGTTGCCCATGTCCTGTTGTGTAGGAAACGCAACATTCATGTTTAGCCACCATAGCACTGAGAGACATGGGCTTTGGATTTGGGGATAGTACTGTGGACTCGGGCGTGATACCAATATCTTTTTAACAGGAAGAGGTGCTGCAGGTGCACAACTTTGTGTGTCCTGGCAGAACAGTTCTTTACATTCGGAGAGACATAATTTCTCTTCACTGGCTGCTTTCTTGACCAGAACTGGTTTCTTGGGTGCCATCTTATAGACCTCTCACTGGTTAGCACTTAGTCTCTGGACTTCGGTGTCAGCAAATTCACAGGCTAGACACTCTCTCGTCCATTTGACACTCTCTCATCCATATGCAGACATTAAAAAAATAAGAGAAGGACGAATATCAGACTTGATATTTCTAGTGAATATTGTATAAGTAACACATCATACCATTAGTAAACAAAGTGGGAGCCTAGTCCCAAGGTAGACAACAACCCTTCATGAAAAGCTGATATTACAGATGCATTCAAACATGTTTATTTCTTTACTAAAAACTGCCTTCATACTCATAGTAGATGTAATGACCCTGACAACATACCCTCACCACAGATGTGTATGGTAAAGAGGAAGAGAAACATCAGTAACATTAATTAAAAATAATAACCACAGCCCATCAGACAAAACTGCCATGGCAGATTATTTTAAAAAAAGATGCATAAAACAAATTGTACAATGAGAAATAATATCTGGTGTTCTTACAGGGCCCATGGGCTCCATATAAAACATGGTGAAGGTTCGGCAACAAATATTTAAATTAATCATTGGGTCATTAGAAGTTAAAAAGTTAATGACATCAAAATTAGACAATATCTATGAGCCCTGAAAGGCACCATAAACCCCAAGGCAATACATAAACATGGAAACCGAATCAAAATGTTCCCAACAGTAATAGATCTAGCCAATAACCTAATCAGAGACTTACAATTTACAGTAAATACACATTAATCAACCTTCACACACAGAGATTTGCCAAATTGGTAGATGAGGACATGGCAAAGGAGAGGCTGAGAACAAAGCAAAATGGCTCTCTGCCTAAGGCATCGCCAACCTAACCACCAGCAAGCACATGTGGAAAGACCTCTATCCCAGATATGGCATACATTGAGCACAGAAGCAGTAAGAACATAAACACATCTGATTACAACAATTTTGAAATTATCTATGGCCCTGATACTCATTAAACGGCCCGACAGTCCTTTTTATGAAAGTCCTTTTATAAAAAGGGGCAAAGTTGTTTTTGAGTATCACGCTCTGCTTTTATAAACCAAGTTTGGAGAGCAGTTTCTTTCCACTGGAGAGTACATTCTGGATTGAGAACAAAGTTGCTAAGCACTATAATGCTGAAAATGTAAACGAGATATAGTTCAGAATAAAAAGCAGCCTTTGATTTGATGTCCATTTATTACTTTCTTCCATCTTCTAAAGTAAAATTTGTGATGTTGTCCCATAAAAATATATTAATTTACACTCCAGAAATGTTTGCATTGTGAATCGAAATCCATACAGAGCTTGTAGAATTTTATCTTCCTACGCTGAAAACAATTTATGGTAATTAACTAAATCCATTTTCTCTGCCTTATACTTATGAATGAAGAAAAGGCGTGGGGCAGGAAGGGGAAACAGAAAATACAGGTGCAATTATAGTTTAGATTATAGTGTGCAGCATACATGTGCAAGATTACCAAGCTAATGGGGTTCCATCAGCAAGTCATAGCTTTTCATTCAATAGCATCTTACTTTCCTGGGTTTGCAGCTCAGGATTTTACCATTATGGGATCACAGTCCCAGCATGCAAAGCTTTGTTAAGCAAACGGCCAGTACAGGCTGAGGTGTCATACATGGCATGGGCCACTTAGCTACTACATGTGCACAGTGCTTATGGGTGGATCTGCTTTTCAATGATCTAATCAGAGCAGAACAATTAGCTACTCCTATGAGGTTCACTTTGCGGCTCATTGGGACTGCATGCAGGGAGATCAGAACTTTATCTCCCATCTGCTTTGGCTTCATTTTATTCTCATATCTACACAAAGTATTCTTGGTCTCCTCCAGTGCTTAATTTAATCCAGATGGTTGCAAATGGGACCCACTGGCATTCCCTTTTGGGGACCAGCACTTTTTTCACCTCAACAGTCCTTGATACAGAACAAGAGAGAGGAAAATGGAAAAGAGGGAAAGGAGAGAACAGATAGACAGTGACAAATGGAGAAAGTATTGATGAAAATAGCATACAATAGTGAGATGAAGAGGCAGGGAGTGTCTGGTGGTGGATTAAAAGAGGCATGAACTGGAATCAAGACTACACAGCCTAGGTGTTTTGTATCCCAAGCTTCAATAGCTCTGGCTGTGGGCTTCTGAGCAAAACTTTGAGCCCCGGCACGATTCTTTCACAAATGAAGCACTGGAGACATATGTTGTAAAGTCAGCTAGCTCAAGAACACAAAATTGTGCGTAACTTTAAAGAACACTTTGGTGCACATACAGTAAACTACTGCTGGGGAGACAGAAGCAGCAGGGAAACTGGACTGCTCCTTTCAACCGCGGTCTGCTAGTTCTTGCCTGTAGACCTGCCCAATGGGTGTTGCAACCAAACCGCCTGGGGTAGAATCTCAGTGGGTCTTGATGGCCAGAGAGGGTGTGATTTAAAATGGTTTACAATACTGTGGCCTGGATTGCAATCATGACTGGACAGCACAAATCCCCTCCCGCAGAACAAATACAGCAAGGGAGGCTGCCACAGCATGATCAGCAGCTGTGAAGGGATTCCACACAGTGAATGGGCAAGGATACAGCAGGAGTGCAGGTCTGCAAGCCACCCTCACACACTGTGCGCACAGCTGTCAAGATATGGACATCTGGAACAACAGCTGTACGGGAAACAGTTACTTCAAGAACATGTTCCAGAGCATGTCATGGGAATGTGACAAAGACTAAGGGTGTGATTGGCGCATACTAATGGCTTTGAGGTGGAGCAACCTGAGGCTTGGTGCTGCCCGACATCATGTGCAGAGTTCGGAGCTTAAGGTGACATCCTTGATGCTTATGTCTTTTCCTAGAAATCCTGGGTGTTGTTGGTCAGCTGGTGCCGAGCTGAGGATGAGCGTTGTGGGGCGATTCTTGAATGCTGCCCCAGAGCCCATGATCCAAGAGCCAGAATAGTGGGGTCCAGTGCCTGACTGATGGGATCAGATTCCAGGCAAAGATTGCACCATTTAGTGCAGCAATGCAGCGTCCTTGTGGCTGCTGAAGCATATCAGGGAGCTGCTGGACAGCTGGTGCAGACACAAGTGGCCAGTTTGTGCTGCTTCAGGGCCCCGGGTAGAAACCGTGGGCAAGGATGCTTCGTCCAGACCCTGGGGAACACAGGCAGTTTTCGCTGGCAGCCAGTCCTCACCAGTAAGGTTTGGGCTCTCCTGTTCTGTCTTGTACCCAATAAAGATTGAGTTTGATGACTGGTTCTGTGTGTACTGGAGATCCATGGGTGCTGCTGGAAGAGCCTGGGTGAAGGTCAGGGTACTGCAGGTGCAACAGCGCGTGTTGCTCTGACCAGCGCTACAGGAGGACGAGAATGCTGTGCAGGAGTCCAGGAGGATGCAGCTTCAAGACTGATCCTTCCGTAGCCCAGCACTGATGGCATATGTAATCCTCATTGGCTAGCACTGTTACAGGCATCTCACTGACTCCCTCCCTCCTCTTCGTGTCTGTGCTCAGCACTTTGCAGAAGCCTCGTCAAACATCTTCTATGTCCAGGGCCCTAACATCAGACCAGAGGGAGAAAGAAACCCTACTGAAAGGGAAGGGGTAAATGCTTTGCATCCTACTGTCAAATGCCTCTCACACAGCCAGGAAATCTGGGGAACCTTTACGTAGAGGTACTGAAGGATGTCTCATCAAGTGGGTTTGGAGAGGGGGCTACTTTACAAAGAGTCGGGGTGGATTTACACCTGGAGCTCACAGATCTTCCCTGCAGTTCAGGGGAACCGACTGACAGAAAGAGCTGTATAATGTAGGAACTACAGTTATTCCCATTGTTTGTTGGATGAAATGTGCTTGTGAAGTTGGAGTATGATTTTAAAAGTTTTATTAAAGTGAACCACCAAATGGACAAGTTCCTTACCTTCAGTAACACCTTATCTGGTAGAGACATGATCTAGTCGCAGATTCCTTACCACTGAATATCCCAGGCATCAGACTGGATCCGGAAGACTTTTCTTCAAGCAGTACCCCTGTGCGTCAGTAGGTGGCGTTGGTCGGCTCCGCATGATCGCGTCGGCATCATCTACACCAAAAGTGACCTCTGTGCCACCTTTTTAGGGGTCACCTTGGCACGCTGTCAGTTACTTTTCATGACTTTCCATGCCAGAAACGCAGAACCATGAAGAGTCGTGACATTGGTGTGTTTTTAAGAATCTAGGGCCCTGAAAGGGAATAGCTCTGACCCTAGAAACCTGTCCGCAACGTGGGAAGGATGGGTGGGTCACTAAGGAATCTACAGCTAGTTCACGGCTCTATCAGATAAGATGTTACCGAAAGTAAGTAACTTGTCCATGTGATGGATCTTTAGCCACAGATTCATTACTTTTGAATACCCACCCAAGCAATACCATCCCCGGAGGACAGACTGCAGACAACATTCATACTAAGAAGGCCTACATGACTGAGCGGTCAAAAAGGCCATCTCTGCGAACTTGACTGTCTAGGCAGTAATGCTTGATAAAGTGTGCAGCAATGCTCATGTTGCCGCCTGACTGATGTCAATGACTGGAACTCCACACGGCAGCGCAATGGTAGCAGCCTTAGCTGTAGTGGAATGAGCCCTTAAGCTTTCAGGAGACTGCTTCATTGCCAGAGTGTAGCAAATTTTGATGCAGAGGACATACCATCGCAAGATGGTCTTTTCTGCACCGCCCAACCCATCTTCAATCCAACGTACTCTACGAAGAGTTGGCCACCCACCCTTAACTCTTTTGTGCGGTCAAGGTAGATCAACAATGCTCTTTTTGGGTCCAGACCGTGGAGTCGCTCCTCTTCTTTAAGGGGATGCAGAGGAGTATAGAAAGTGGGTAATGTGACTAGATTGTCCCATATAGATTGGAGTTACCACTTTCGGTAGGAAAGAGGTCCTAGTGCGAAGTATCAATTTGCCAGGAAATATCATCAAAAAGGGGGCTTGGACGATAAAGTCTGCACCTCCCTCACCCTCCTGGCAGATGTAATTGCCACCAAGAAGGCTATTTTGATGGCGAGCAGCTGGAGGGGGCAACTATGCAGACACGCGAAAGGAGCGCACATTAGGGAAAGTGAGAACCATATTAAGGTCCCACTGAGGCATAATGAAAGAGGCAGGTGGGAACATATGTATTTCAGGAATCTATGTACACCGGGTAATTTAAATAAGGAAGATTGGCTGGCAGTCTCAGGTAGGCAGACAAAGCCAAAAGATACCCTTTCAAGGTGCCCAGAGCACAGCCAAGCTGGGCAAGGGTCAAAATTAAAAGCAACATTTCAGAAAGGGAAATAGAAATAGGGTCAATAGACTTTTCTGTAGAATATACTACAAATTTGTTCCACCGGCAGGTGTATACCCTCTTAGTGGAGGGACGCCTGCTGGTGCCAGAATAACATTGCAGACTTCGGGAGGGAGGTCAAAAGCCAGCAATTGCCGACGCTCATTAGTCATGCAAGAAGGTGCAGAGTTGACAGGTTTGGGAGGAGGACCCTCCCCTGCTGCTGCAACAGAAGTTCCTCCCGAAAGGGCAGCCTGATTGGAGGATCGGTGCTGATTTGCAGAAGGTCGGGATACCAGACTCTCCTTGCCCAGTCCAGAGCCACAAGGACAACTTGGTCTTGGTCATTCCTGATCTTCTTCAGAACTCTAGGCAGGAGTGGTATGGGCCGAAAGGCATACAGGAGGCCTGAGGTCCACTCCAGATGAACAGCGTCTCCGAGCAAAAGCCACCTTGGAAACTCCAGTGCGCATAACTGCTGACATTGCACGTTCTCTGCGGAGGGGAACAGATCTAGCCAAGGCTCTCCCCACTGCTGAAAGAGACCTCAATGGAGTTGCTACTTGTGATACGCTAGGCATCGACTGCTGAGTTAGTCTCCCCTGGTGTTTAGGGAATCTGCTAGGTGTTGAACCACCAGGGATATGGGCTGATGTACCAAGCATGTCCAGAGATGCAGGGCCTCTTGACAAAGAGCCCACGACCCCACTAGAACCTGTTTGTTGCAGTACCACATGGCGGTGAACTAGCCTACCTTTGATGGGGGGTAGACAGGTTTCAATGCCAATCGGATTGCTCACGGTTCACTTCGGCACGTGATAGTGAACCGCAGCGAATGCAGGAGGTTCGCTGTAGTCTGGAGGTGGGAGACGACAGCCTAGGGCAAGCCTGACTTCAGCTGCCAGTCAGAGATGGAGGAAGACTGGCACACCTAATCTGTGCAGATGAGCTGCAACCACCGCAATCACCTTTATGAACACCAGAGGGGCACTGGTAAGGCCAAAAGTGAGCACTGTGAACAGAAAATGCTCATGGACTACTGTGAACCGCAGGTAGCACCGGTGGGCAGGCAGGACAGGAATGTGAAAATAGGCGTCCTGCTGGTACAACACTGTCATCAAGTGTCCATGGCTGACAGGGTCTGAGCGTATGTGAGCATCTTGAATTTTTCCTTTTTGAAGAAGTAGTTGAGGGCTAATAAGTCTAGGATAGGATGAAGACCCTTGTCCTTTATGGGAACCAGAAAGTAGCAGAAATAACAACCTCAGCCTAGTTCCGGTGCCGGAACACTGTCTATGGCTCCCTTGGCCAAGAGAGTCATGACTTCCTCCCGGAGCAAAATGAAATGATCATCCAGCAGACAGTCGCAGGATAGAGGCATGGAGGGAGGGGTGATCTTCAAGGGGAAGGAGTAGCCCTTTCGGACTATCTGGAGGACCCACCTGTCCGATGTGATGGTCTGTTAGAGGTGGAGGTGATGGCTAATCCTCCCTTCCAAAAGTCTGGGAGGGCGAGACTAGGAGTGCTTGGAAGCTGAAGCTGCCGGGGTGGTGGTGATCTGACCCAACCTCTGGCCGCCCGAACTGCGTGGTCAGAACGAACCACGACCATGCAGTGGTTGCTGAACTTGTGCTGCCCAGTGGCTGGGGTATGGCTGGTGTGGCTGAAAGACCCTTCTGTAATCACGGAAGGAGTGAAAGGCAGGCTTGGGATGTACAGCCACTAAGAGGCCAAAGGACTTGGCTGTAGCCCTTAAGTCCTTAAAGCGCTCCAGCGCTGTGTCTGCCTTGTTTCTGAAGAGACAGGTGCCATCAAAAGGCATGTCCATGAGTGGGGCTTAGACATCCCCTGAAAAGCCAGATGTTCTCAGCCAGGTGTGGCATCTGACAGCCTGTCGATGAAACTGCTCTGCCCAGCGAGTTGGTCGTGTCTAGACCACATTGATTGGCGAACTTGGCTGCATCTCTCCCATCTGACACTGCTTGAGAATGGATGGCCCAGGCCTCCTCCAGGACCAGTGGCAGCACTTGTGCAACCATTTCCCACATAATAAATAATGCCAGTATCTGGAGAAGTATCCAGTCCACTGTCCTCACCCAATTCCTCATAGCAGTCCATTTCCTCATCAGGCTGGTCTTCTATAGGATCTAGTGACCCCTGCCAATCTTCTTCTTCTCCCACTATTAGCCCTTCAGAGTACAGCTCAGGAAACGACATAGGATTTGGAGGTCCTGTCGGTGTCAGCATCTGTCGACGCGGTACCGGCTATGGGTTGCCGGGGATCAGAATGAGGCTAATGTCGCCAGTGGGCGCCGGAAGCGGCAGGAGCATAGGAGTCTGGGCCAGGGCTGGCACCTGGCAAGGTCGCAATGGTACAACCAGCGCCAGTCCGGACCCATTCCCGGAATCACTGGGGGCCAGCAACGCCGGGGCCGACGGTGTGGAACTCAACGGTGCCCCAAAGCATGGCGGTGGAGTCAGGCCGCCCAAGAATTTGGTGCCCGCCTCATAAAATTCTCCATGTTGGGGGGGCGGGTCGCTCCGGCTCCCGGAAAATCGGGGAGGCACGGAGCCGGCCCAGGCACAGGTTCCAGAGAACAAGGCCTTGAACGTCGAGGATCCTCCGTCTCATGCTTTAACTTCTTGTGTTTTTGTGCCTCTTACCTCAATGTCCAGATGATTTCAAGTGGGACAAAGACGACTAGGGACTCCTGGAGTCCCGGTGTTGGGACCTTCCTCTCCACCGGGAACATGACTGCTGAGGAGTCGAGTGACATGGTGTCATCAGTCGGGCTGCAAGCAGATTTAGGGACCGCTCTCTCAAAGCCTTCGGAGCCATGGCCCGGCAGTCGGAGCCCAACATCGAGTTGTGGTCGTGCTCCAGACAGCAGAGGCAAACCAAATGTGGGTCCGTCACTTACATGGTGTGATGACAGGCACTTCACGGCTTAAACCCTGAAGTCTTTCTAGACATGATTAACATAGACACCAAAAATGGGTCAAAATAAAAAAGTCACACAAATCTTGTGACAGAGGGTAGCTCTCTTCATGGATCAGCACTTGACTGGCACAAACAATGTCAGATGGAGTTGACTGATGCCACCTACCTTCGCGCAGGGGTATTACTCAAAGAAAGATCTTCCGGATCCAGTCTGATGCCTGGGAAATTCAAAGGCAAGGAATCTGCGGCTAGATGTCTCTATCAGATCCACCCTTTGGGGCGGTATCTCAAATGTTTGTTTTCACATCAGAATTCACCACTTTGCTGTTTTTGTAATCTGCTAAATTATCTTTCTATTGATCTTTTTTTCTTACACAATTTCTTTGGTAAGACCATCTGAATCCTCTTAAAATTGCCTTCGAAATCTTCAAGCACTGCAAAGGCTGCTTATGCATACAGAGTGCACAATTTAACTAACAAATGCCTTAAACGTTTCTTGGAAGAAAACGTTCTTAAAATCTATATTGCATGAAGTGGGGCTCAGAAGAGCACATACCTCTATGTTTACAGCCTTATTTTGTATCAGTGGTCTCTTATCTTAGTAACTGTCCCTTTTTTGTGCAACATCAATGCCTCCTCAAAGACCTATATGTACTTTTTAGCCCTTAAGGAAATGTTTGTTGGTACCTGCGGTGATCTATGGCCTACAGCAGACTAGTACCCCAGACCTCAAACAATAAAACAGCATGGTACAATAATGATGGCCACAGAACACAAGGAAAAGGAGGAAATGTAACTTCTGGCCACCAACACCTGGAAATGCCCATTGCTCTTGCACTGTTCTCATTTCATCCACACGAGGCTGGCCTGCATCCCGCAGTACAGCACCCAGGCCTATCAGCAACAAACAACATTAAATAGTTCCAAAAAGAGGAAAACAATTGGCGCAACTTCCTCTCCCTCCAAAAATCAGCCCATCAAAAATAAAAAGTAATTTTCAATAAAATTGCAAAAGCTCCAAAGGTGAACTATACAGTAGGTCATGGGTGAGTCTATGTTTGTATATGATATCCCTATAGCGCAATCCAGCCATAAAGCATTGGAGCACTATACAGGGTCAACAGGCATGTAGTCAACTAGCCATAGGAGCGGTAGCTAGGCTGTGAACAGGTAAGGATTAGTGGTGTGGTGGATCATAGACTGATGCTTTCACTCCAGTATACGAATCCAAACTACCCAAGGGGCCAACAAAGAAAAGGGAGGAGTCTTCAAGACAGGAAGAGGAAGTTACTACTGTATGTACAGTAACCCCACTGTCGATGGCACTTCCCCTATGAACAAAAACCTTGTCTTAAACTCTCTAGCTAAAAAAAAAAAAAAAAAAAAGCCACAAAAGCAAAACTTGAAATTAATCTTGCTTAATAGAAACAGTGCGTACAATCGTAGCGCACCTTCTGAAAGCCTTATTGATGTGTTCCCATGTCCTACAACACTTTTTTCCCCCTCAAATAAATACACAATTGCTCCACTCTATTTTACTTCGGTTAAAGAAAAATGATATTGCACTTAAAATGTTGTTTGAATGGTGCTTTCGACCACAAAATACACTCAAAATGAATTTCGATCAATAATCAACGAGGATGAGACAAAATTACACATACAACCATCCAGGAATGCTTCTCATGCTCTAAACACATTGGTAGCATTGTTTCTGTGTTATTTTTCTCTCTCAAGGTTATGCAACGTGGCAATGCGGCATTACATCAGGAATTTTGTACCACATGCGTAATGAGAAACTCCAAATGTTAAATAAGATAATATTGGTGTCATAAACCGTATTCCCAAGCTTTTCTAAGAGTATCAAATCCAAAATAGTTTTCCATTCACTCTCATCCTGCTTTCCAACTGGCTTGGAATTTTAATTGGCAACCGACAAAGGTTGGTGGGGGCTAGAGCATAGGCCTCATCAGGTTGAAGGCAAATGCATTGTTAGATGGTTGATTACGCTTGCGTAGATGGTAGAGGTGGATCCCATGAACCATTTAAAGTGACAACTTCAAGCTTTATCCAGTTCTCCCTGTAATTGCAGCAATTCCCAACCACTCTAAAAGGAGGACGCGCATGGTGAAAAAGTGCTGCACGCACCAGACCACACCTGGGACATTGGGCACCATTGCGGTCAAAGTCCTGATTAATCTTGGCTGGTGTCATGTAAGCTCTGTGTGTTATGAAATACTGCATGAGGCAGAATCTAGTATTCCGAGGAATGTATGTGGGTCCTTCTCTGTGCTTGGCCGCTGTAGGTATGTGTCCCAGTGGGTCTTAAGAGATGTCATTGGACTGTCAAATGCGTTGCAGGCTCTTGTGTTACATCACCCCACATTGTATGCAGCACCCGCGTCAGCGCCGCGTGAAGTAGGAATTGTCCGTGCAACAGTTTTAATTCTTCTGCAAGCATATCGAAGGGCATCAGCTGGTTATCGTGATATAAGTCACCTAGGGCTTGGATTCTCGCCTCTTCCCATAAGTGGAGTTCTGTCACAGTGATTGCTCGATGTTGCCTGGGCGTGCCAAGCACGGGTAGGGAAGGTGCGTACCGGGTGACTGTTTTGTGAGTCTTAGGCTATGACAGACGCAGGTATAAGCTACACTTTGGGTAGGTGTCGCTCCTGTCCTACCGGGGGGAAATAATGTTATTATTTGGGAGTGGGTGTAGCCTGGTTGCTGTGTAGAAGTGTCTGCTGGGTGTAGGCCGCTGATCCATCTGGCCACCCACTGCTGCCGTGCTGCCAGGTAGTAGTGCTCCATATTGGGCACAGCCAGGCCACCATGGTTAGTTGCTGGGTATAGTTTGGTCAGTGATATCCTGCTACGTGTTCCATGCCATATGAACTGTCGCATATCACGCTTGAACATGCAGAAAAGTGCTGGCTTGACATATAGGGGTGTCGGTAAAGTGATAAAGGAGTCTTGGGAGCACCACCATTTTCAGGAGCGTAATTCGGCCCATTCAACCAATGGAAGGGTGCGCCAGAATGCCATTTGCGACCTAAGTGCTGTGATAGCGCGTGTAAAGTTTCCTTCCAATAGGCCCACTGTTTCTCGGTAGATTCGAATTTCAAGGTATCGGAATGCTGTCAGTGTGCCGATATGTTGCTGATTGACACCATTGGGTCAGGGCTTTTGACACACACGCACCTAAGCAGCAATTTGTCAGAGTTTACATGCACATCCACATAAGTTTTTTTGTCAATTTTAGGTACACGATAATTAACAATATGTTCTCTGTATAGTTTCCTTTCTATTTAGCCTATAGTGCTCTCAAACCTAACTTCCTCCTCTGCTTGTAGAAGGAAAAAACAGACCCGTAGATAAGCCCTAAGGATATTCCACTAAGGTCACACACTAATAGCACATCACTTCCGTAGTAGCAATGACGAGATTGCGGGTGCCGTCAACAGGTTTATCACGACTTTGTTGGGCTAACTATGACTTGGAATTTACACCTTTTTGGGGAAAACCTTCGACTATGACTTTGATGGGACAACTATAAAAATTCCAATTGGGTTCCAACATCTCTGATGGTGACAGGGGTCCTTCCTAAAACAGTGGAAAGGGAACCAGACGCTCTGGTATATCAGTACCTATATATTGAGGTGTCAGCCCAATCGTGACAATTGATGTGGGGAGTGCTGAAGGCACTAAAATGAAAATTATTACATGAAACACTGACCGGTTAATGACAAGATTGACCAAGGCGAACAAGGAGTGATCATTTATTTCTGATTCTATATATATATATATGGAGAGGGACTCTACTTTCCAATGAGCCTTGAAAAAGTCCGGATGGACGAAACACGTGTCGGCTGTTATGTGTTATAATGAAATTTGGACAATTCAAGAAAAGAAAAATAAACAAATGATAACTAACGAAATTCTTTGATCTGTTTGTGGACTTCAAATTCTCTTTTGACTTTGTGCTATTTATAAAAAGAAATTTTTTTTGTAGGACTAATACCTATAAAGTGCCTCAACTGATGTGCTATTACCATTGGGTCAGGGGTTGACTTGGCGAAGGGGTACAGGCATGACTTTCCCCAGTTTACTCGAAGTCCTGATAGGGAGGCGAATTCCAGCAGCACTTTTTCTATTTTTTTGCATGGCATCCTGATATCTCGGAGATATATTAACAGGTCATCTGCATATAGAGAGACTGCATGTGTGCCATCTCCTAAGGGAATGCCCCAGTCCTGCGCAGGGACTCGGCTAGTGGCTCAATGGCCAATAAGAACAATAGTGGGGAGAGCGGGCAGCCCTGTCGTGTGCCACGCTCAATTGGGATCGGTTGAGACATATATGGGCCAGTCTTGGCTTTTGTAGTAGGTCGAGTATATAGCAAATTGACGAGACAGAGAAAGTTGGCGCCCAGGCCGTATTTGTTTACAGCAGCAAATAAAAAGTCCCACACTAGTGTGTCAAATGCCTTCTCCAAGTCAAGCACCAGGCAACCCGAGTGTGTCCAGCATTCCTGCAGCGGGCAGGCACAAACCAGTTTTGATCTGTGGCACTATTGGGGCCAGCCTGCTTGCCAGTATTTTGGCTAGTATCTTGTAATCCGTATTCAATAAGGCTAACAGATGATAAGAACCTATCATTTTTACATTTCTGTCTGGCTTAGGTAACGAAACTAGCAGGGATTCGCGGAGTGTCTCTGGTAATTAGATGCTTCCTGTGAGCTGCGGTACAATGAGTAGTTGCAGGTCTAGAGCTGACTGGTATGCTTTATAGTATTTGTCTGGCAGCCCATTGGGATCTGGCGCTTTTCCTGTGGCTAATGCCTGTATTGCCTGCTGTACCTCTAGGAGTGTGATCGGTTCATCAAGCTCAGCTCTATGCTCCACAGATACACAAGGCATAGTGATTGGGGATAGGAAGGATTCTAGCGCCGTCTGTGCTACGCGAATTGCTGATTTATACACTCTGGTGTAGTGTGCAGTAAACTCAACAGTGAATGTCATGTTGACGACTCAGCAGCTGCCTGATATGGACCACAACTGTAGAAGCGGTTGTTGTGCGCGCTCTTGCCTGATCAATCTTGCTAGCAGTCTGCCTGTCCGATCTGCTGCCGTGTGCATGCGCGCTGCGTGTGCATCATAATTTAAGCAGCGCAGCCATTCAATAACCTCGGCATGCTTTTGTCTCGGGCTTGCTAGAGCCTGTTGAGTGCCAGTGTTGTTCGCCAAGTCGGTTTCCAAGTGGGCAAGTGTATCTTTAATGCGTTTTGCCGCTCGGTTTAGCTGGCATTGAATACTCCAGCGAAGTCCTAGACACTGTCCTCGGATTACGGCTTTGCTTGCATCCCATAGCACGCCTGCATCAGGGACCGAGCCCGCGTTGGTTTAGAAGTGGGTATCTATAGCCGCGCCCACTGCGGCCCTAAAGCGGGGCGTCTTCCAGCGCTAAGGGATGCAGCCTCCGTAATCGGGCGGTGCGTTCTACGCTATCACATTGCAGTTGGAGTATATGAGGGTTATGTTCCGAATGCATACGGCTGAGATAATCCGTGTTGGAGCAGTCTGCTAGAAGTGTTGTATTCCCTAAAAAAGCAAGCTATGAGGAGATGTAATCCGTGTCTGTGGGTTTTAGGGTTCTCCACACATCTACCAGATCCCAGTGATGCAACCACTCCCCTAGGACCCTAGCATTAGATGTGGCAGCAGTTTGTTGCAGCGGTAGGAAGGACCTGTCTAGGTTGGTGTCCAGCACTGCGTTGAAGTCTCCCCTCAGCATCCAGGGAATGTCGCACCAACGCGATAATATCATGGACAATGTACGCAAGAAGGCCTCCTGTTCTGTCTTTGGGGCATATATGGAGCCTAGCACTATTTGTCTCCCTTCAGACGTGCTTTCATCAATACGAAGTTGCCATACACACCCACCTCCGTCTCCTCGGGCGTGTATAAAGTCCCTGGGCGGACCCATATCAAAGCCCCACTGGCATCCGAGGAATATCCTGTGGCGAGTATTTGACCCTTCCATCTATACTGCAATCTGCGGATCTCTGGTTGTGCTATATGCGTCTCTTGCAATAGCGCTATTTCGGCTGTGTCTTTTGAGATATGCATAGATTTTATATCGGCGTGCTGGTGCTTGCATACCTCTGACATTCCAAGTAACTATGTTAGTGGATGGTATATGTTATTTGTAGAGGCTAGTAGTGCTTGTATGAGGCATAATACAAAGAGGGTGAGGAGGCGGCGGCTAGGTTTTTGAGTGACAGATTTATGTTGCATCAACGTTGCTCATGATTGTGATTGTGTTGTGTAAGACATCTCGTAGGGAAGGAAACAATGTGATATTTGACTGGGGTAGAGCAGAGGGACAACGTGTATCTGCCCAAACAATAAACAACGCCATGTGGCTACTGTCGGCTGTTTGTGTCGCACTACTCTCGGGGGTGTGGGTTTGAACTACAGAGGGTGGGCATGCGTTTGGGCCCCGAGTCTGTGTGTGAATGAGCACACTGCGCATCTACCATCGTGCATTGCGTCCAAGTTTCGCCCAGGAGCAGCCAGTGTACGCGCTTGTGGGGACACAGGCCTGTGCTATAACATGTCGTGTGGGCATACACGGAGGCAGCGTGCAATGTATGTGCATATACAGTTATTCACATGCACAATATGGAGTCTCTGTGAGCTATCACATTTGATCATCTGCTGTTTGGTGTGTCACTGTTAGGAGCTTTGGCGATTCTTTGCTGTTGGGCCACACTGCGGACAAACTGTCTTCATTGAGGGATCTTACAGAAGAGGCGTCCATGTCTGTTGGTTTGGTGACTCCGCATGGTGGCTGCCCTTTGCAGGGCATCCTGACGCTCTTGCAGCACTTGCTCTAGGTTGAGTACAGCCCAGAGCTGTGTCGGGGCTCTCCCGTGTCATCTGCGGCTTCTTCTCCGGTTTCTGCGGACGCTTGAGTCAATGCTGTTACTGTTGTGTCTCCTGTTCAGTGAGGTGTGATGCCCTGCAGCGTCAAGCCAGTTTCATGCTTCCTCCACTGTGTTAAAGGAGTGAGTGGATACATCCATGACTACTTGTAAGCGGGCCGGGAAACAGGGAAGAGTATTTGATGTCCAATTCTATTAGTTTCCATTAGTTTCTTGACCGCTAGGAATGTGCTCCGTACCTCCAGGGCATAGCCCAGGAAGAAAAGGGCTAATGAATTGTCTACTGTGACCCCCTCCATCTTCCGCATCTCCTAAAGGACTGCATCTCAAGCCAGAAAATTCAGTAGGCGGAATAGAAAGGGGCACAGTGCCCGGCGGTGGGTGGCCCGAAGGCACCCTGTGTGCTCTTGCCACCGCAAAGAAGGTGGAGAGAGTGTCCGTCGGCATCGGGGACTTCAACCACTCCTCCGTATACACCACTGCATCACAGCCCTCAGTTTCTTCAGGCAGGCCTACCACTTGGACTTTATTGCGGCAGGAGCGCCCTTCAGCATGATCCATTCTTCGCTCCAGCGCGTGCAGCCGTGTTGTGAGTTCCTGCACTTCGGCAGTCGCAGCCTTGGTTATTGGGAGGATCTCTTCCAGTTCCGCCTCCATCTCGTTGACTTTTCCTGTTAGTTTGCGGTGGTCCGCATGTAGTAGTGTAATGTCTGATGTAATCTTGTCCATGCGCCCTTCCAGGGATGTGCTAGTTTGTGTCAGGGAAACTCCGATCTGCGCCATTGCTTGGAGCACTGAGTCGATTTTGGATTCTAACATGGTGGTCCTTGAGGAGTCCTCTGTTTCGTGAACTTGTCCTGGCTGCTTAGAGATTGTCTCTGGGTGTGTGGCTGCCATGCCCGTTCCTACCCACTGTCTGCCCATCTTGGGGGCCAGCGATGCGCAAGCTATGCGTGTCTTTGGTATCAGGTTGGGTTGTGGAGATTTCGCACTATGGACCCTCGTGGTGCCTCACCTTCTGAGCGCACCCTGTTCAGGAGAGTGGGTATGTGTAGTGTGGGCTACTACTGCGTGCGTCTGCCTGCTGTTTTTGCCTCTTCAAACAACCACTGGGGTCGCAAGGTAGATCTTACTCCACCCTCTCCACTTCAGCGCTTGACAAATGGTGCATTCACCAGGCGCAGTTGTGGAGGTCAAATTCAGGTGACACACCAGGCATCTGCCCCTCTGCTCTCAAGTGTAGCATCTGTAGCTGGGCCTAGGCTCGGTACAGCCTCCAGGTCGCTCACCACAGGAACGCCGTGTACAGCTACCTGCAGGTTCCCACAGTATTCTGCACACTATTACGTGGTCACTATTTAGGCGCCCCTCCGCTTGGACTCTCTTCCTCAAGGGGAATCCGCACTTTGTGTGCGTATTGTTCACTTGTTGCCGTACACGCCTGGGTCGTGGATCTGGCCACCAATATCTGACCGGGTTGGGCTACAGAGTCTCCCCGTATTATGTTGGGCTGGGGTTTTTCAGCTCCCGGGTGTTCATTATTACAGGGAGTGTACTGTGGTGCATTGTACGGATGGCGGCTGCTCAGGCTTGTGCCCCAGACCCATCTCTCCGGGCCTATGCAGAGCGGGTCGGGCGACTCCACTGTGTTGATGCCCTCCGTAGTGAACGCAGTGGTGCAGTGGCGACTCGCTGGGCCTGGCACTTGCCTCTGGTTTCGCACCCAGGTACTTCCACCTCGGGCGGGCCTAGACTTGAAACAGCCACCGGCCCACTACGGGCGGTCGACGTTGAAGCAGGACGCGCCGCCAGATCCCATCTGCTTCATGGCCACACACTTCGTGCTGCAGCAGCAGTCCGGAAGTTAAGGCGCCGGAGGTCTTGCCACCGAGAGGGGTCCGGTTGCCAACTGCTTCTCTCCTGTGCTTTGCCTCTCGCTGGGCCTGGCGCTTGCCTCTGGTTTTGCACCCAGGTACTTCCACCTCGGGCGGGCCTAGACTTGAAACAGCCCCCGGACCACTACGGGCAGTCAACGGTGAAGCAGGACGCGCCGCCAGATCCCATCTGCTTCATGGCCACACACCTCGTGCTGCAGCAGCAGTCCGGGAGCTACGGCGCAGGCGGTCTTGCCACCGAGAGGGGTCCGGTTGCCGTCTGCTTCTGTCCTGTGCTTTGCCTCTTGCTGGGTTTGCCGCTAGATGCCGGTACAATCTGCCTGTAAGTGGGCTTGGGCTTGATATAGCCCCAGGGACACTGCTAGGTGCCCAATGAAGAAGCGATGTGAGTTCTTGGCTGTGGGTCGCTTTGGGGCGGGGCGCTCTACTTTACAGTCCTCCGTGGTACGCTTGCCTCACCGTTACTTGCGCTCCTTACGGATTGGCAGGTACTCATGCGGTCGGCTTGTTATCTCGACACCACCAGCTCCTGCGTCCAGTGGCTCCGGGGATGGGCAGCTTCTGGCAGTAGACTTGCGCCGCCTCGTCAAGATGGCCGTCGCCCACTGAATGCACGGCTTCAGAGGAGAGCTCTCGCAGCGCCGGGTTATCCTCCACTGCTCTGGGATTCGCCTCTCTGCAACCCACCGTCGCCTGCTACATGGAGAGCCAGGTCAGTTGGTACGATGGAATCAGTGGCTTAATTATACTGGCGGATAATCGGGCCACGACGTGGAGCCTCTTTTGAGTGCGTCCACCATCTTGGCCGGCTAGCCACGCCCCCCATGAAGGATACACTCATATTGGTATATTAGATTCTAGAATAGCATAATTCTGTCCCTTTCAATAGTAGTTTCTGATAGGAAGCAATTAATCCAAATCACTTCTCCTATAATCACATTGTCACTTTGTCCTCACTTACCACCTTAACACCATCACCTAGTTATAACGTTTACCTCATCACTACTCTCTAACCTTGTCCCTAACCCGTTTCCTTTGAATAAGGTAATGGAGAACAATGGAATTACAAACATGGAAATGGTAAATTTGGATGTAAAAATGATAAGTCAAATATTATGACAAGACCAAACAAAGTAAAGGGAGGGCACATGGCAGTAATATCATCCTTGCATTAGATGACGGTTTATGGGCAAATCACTTAATGAATGTGTCCTCATGTAATGCAACAGGTGCTATGTAAAGCGCTCTGATACCCGATTTGGGTCAAGTTTGCACTATATAAAACTCTAAAAAATATATATATAT
This sequence comes from Triturus cristatus, assembly GCF_964204655.1. Taxonomy (NCBI): domain Eukaryota; kingdom Metazoa; phylum Chordata; class Amphibia; order Caudata; family Salamandridae; genus Triturus; species Triturus cristatus. The sequence goes on along the minus strand of NC_140589.1, from coordinate 236,453,303 downwards.
ATATATATATATATATATATATATATATATATATATATATGGTAAATGAGCGGGTACCACTGTCCTGAGTGACCCAATAGCATGTGATAACTGATATTTTTTTTGTGGCCCAGCTCATATCCAAATCCAGCATTCACAAGGAGGCCTAGAACTGTGCTTTGGCTCTAAATTCAGAGTCTTGTTCTGAGAACTGGAGAGAAGTGCGCCAGGCATGCCACTATTTTTCCATGTCCTGGGTTGTTGACATTAAGTGGTGATGGTAATGCACTATTTTAATAATTCTAGAACTCTGACCATTTTCTCGGATTCAGAAGTATAGTCTCCACTAGCCACACTCTTCTAAAGTTACACTTGCATGGGACATAAAACCCTTATGCTGACATCTCATGCACACCGTCATATGTGTGTTGCATAAAGTATGCATGGTAGCTGGACTTCATGGGACGTGACTGTAAGATTGATAGGACAAGTGGAATCCAATTCGATTGCCCCAACAAAACATTGCACAAGATGTAGGTTGGGTTACAGAATCACTAGACAGTGGGCTCTGCATTCCTGAGCTGAAGTTTGCACCCTACCCACTGAGGTGTGGGAAGATGGGAGACAGGGCTACCTTAAAAACAATTCTAGCATCTCTTTTAAACAGGGGATTGCTTACTAGTCATTTGGGTTAATGTTTGGGGAATGCAGTGAGTGAGCAGATTATTATGCTAGAGGGAGACAAGCTACTAGTTATGGCCTACTAGTTTTGACTCTCCCCAAGTGCTACTTTAGGAAGCTTGATGACAGCCAGATGCAGAAGGTTCCACATATCATTGTGCTCATGTCTACTTCTGGCTTGTGCCAGGATAATGAATGCTTACTATGAGAGGCATCACCTTTTACAAATGATGTCTGTGCTACAGAAAAAACATGAAATATGGAAATAAACTGCACCAACCTGGTTTGTGTGTATCGGGCTTGCGATCATTATCCTGTGTCTGGGAAGTGTGCATAAAACGGGTATCCAAACTACCCAACTTAGGTTCCAGTTGCAAGTATTTTCAATACCAATGAACCGAGTGCTTCACAGAGCACTTGAAGAACTGCAGGCATCCATAGCTGGCGTCTGATGGATAGCCAGTCTCCTAGAGGTGAGGGGACATCACCTGAAGTCTGTGAATCTTGCTGTAGGAGCCATGGTTATCTGGGAGCCTGCCTCGTCTTCAGAATACAGGAGAAGATTGTCTCCCTCACAGGATCTGAATGCACAAGGATGGAGAAGCCAGTTGCCAAGCCTACCCGAGTAGCCTTCAGCTGATCAAATTCTTTAGCAAGTCTTGGCTGTTAATAATAAAGATTAATATTAATACATATGGTGATACAAAGCAGTCTTAATCAAAGCCAGAATTGGTCTGGTAGGTCGTTTCTATATTCGATCATAATAAACTTTAAACATAGATATTAAGATGAACAGATGATATGATGGGACACACGTGTAATATTAATCTTAATAACGTATGTGAATCCAAAAGCATGGATTGATAAATCCTAAAATCACTGAGCAGTAATTAGCTCTTTCAAATAAAGGAAAACTAGGTGTGAGCCACTTCATATTTTATAAGACACCAATGCAATGTAATCTGATGCAATTATGCAAACTGTTATTTTGAAAAAGGCTAACTCATTAGTCATTATTACTCCGTTAAAAAAAAGGAAGCAACTAGCAAACACATATTGTAAACCAGAATTACAGATGAGTAGGTATAACAACAAAGATGGCCATTCCCTAAGATTCTCTGAGTTACAGAAGAAATGCAAATAAGCATATTAACAAAATACTTAATAAGATGTACTGCGGTGCACTGCAAAGAACCAGAGTCCATCCACTCTATCATATCAGAGATCAATACTTGTAATATTGTAGCACGTTAAAATAATTCACATTAAAGAGCGTACGCCTACAAATGCGCCTTTATTTGAAAGAGTGAACACAATTAAGATAAATTATTAACAGTTTCTCGATATCTCCGTCCACAGTCTTGAGATTTCCTGTTTTGCACAGTTTTTAAAATCTTCCTTCATAATTAAGTTACAATATGATCAGAACAACTACATTGTATTGTAACAATACATTTCCATCTCATACTGGTGCCAGTAAGTTTGCTCTTTTAGAATTATAGCTCAAAATACATTTTTCTAGCAAATTCTCAAACAATATAATGGTATAAAAACTTTCATTAAATCAATCCGCATATCTGGCAACAGAGATCTGCGGCAGGAGGCAGATTGAGAAATCCCAACACTCTTTCACCTCCTGATTAACATAAATGCTATATTGTTGACCTTTTATTAAAAATAAGAGTTCTACTGTGCCATGGAGGGCTACAAGCGTAATCCATACTAATATTTGAATTGTAGTAGGTCATAGTGCCTTTCCTCTGAACAGTCTCTTGCAAGTTACAAGTATGTGTTACCTATAGCACCGCACAGCTGATTCGCAGCCTACATTCAATAAACATCAGCCACTTACAGCCAGCTGAAACAAGGCTTTGCTGTACATACCATTGGTATGGAAATAATTTTTACGGTACCATTTTCTGCATTCAGCTTCTGTCACAGTTGCCGTAAAACCATCCTATTTCCCCACTTGTTTCTGGACAATTCTAAATGACACACTGAGAATGGATGTGTTTCAATGTAACCACAATCCATACTATCATTCAACTATTCAATGCAAAGGATCATCTATGTCACTTCACACTGCAAGAAACATTTTGGCCACAGTTTTTGCAAGATGTAAAATCATTTCCAGCACTGATGACCAAGTTGTGCATAAATACAAGTTTTCAGTTTTAAAAACAAAAAACAGCAGTAGATAAAACAAGTTTGACACTCTAAAAAGAACTAATGACTAACATTTAGACAGTCACCAAAAGGTTTTTCATATACCCTGTAGGAAATCCTAGTGTAAAAACCAAAAGGTTTTTCTTATACCCTGTTAGAAACCTTGTGTAAAACTGGAGGTCCAGTACTTGGTTTTATTGCACACAGAGCACAGAGCTCCAACATACTGAATTCTAAATACAATTAACATTTGCCTTATTGCAACACAAACACAAAATGAATCGGTCTGCAGCTCACACTGGATAGACTCTTCGAGTGAAAGCATGGTCTTTTCAACACAGTGATAGCATGGCCTTTTAACATAGGTAACTTATGTCACAGGTTCCGAATAGATGCTCGTGTCAGAGTTCTTTTCCGAACTGTGAACTGTGACTTTAGAGCGGACACTTGCATCTCGTATTATAATCTCCTGGGCAGATCTGAAAGTTAATGGGACAAACCCCTCGCTGTCAGTTGTGAGGACAATCCATGAAGAACCTACAAGACACAAAAACACAAGTTAGAAAGCATAAAAGGATCAATTTCAAAAGGATCAAACTCACGTGATAGTGACCATAAAAAATGACCCATGGCATGACAAAAGACAAAGGCAGTAGCCAGACTATCGAAATCATTCCATGCTTATTAAATTTACATACAATACATATTTTCATTTTAATATATATTTTTTCTGGCGTCATAGTAGTTTGGGGAGAATAAGTTACTTTCTTTTGGTAAGGATGTGTCTGGTAGATACTCTATAATTCCTCAGATTCCTCAACTTTAAATGTTCTTCGGGCCCCAACTCAGTTTGAAACTTTATCCCTCAGCAGTAGCTCCCTAATGGTGATATGGAGCCTTTATGTGACTCCACCCATAGATGGATTCCTCCACCAGTATGGTGACACAGACCCATACAAGGTGCCATTTCATACTTTGAAGCCAGATGAATTCTCTTTTTCCACGCTTTTGCAATATAGAGCAATGTACCACCAAATCCAGCTAGAAAAAATATTCACCATACAATCAAAATGGGACATCTTATCATTCGCATACTGGATCTCAGTTTTAGAGGAAGGGAAATGAAGAATACGTGGAAAGATAAAGTATCCACCAGACAGAGCGTTACTAAAAATAAGTATGTTCTTCTGACAAACACTTATTCCAACAGATTTTCTTATCTTTAAATGGAACTGCTACAAGTACCTATTTAAGATGGGGGTCCCAAAGAAGAGAAGAGAGCATCATGCCAAGAAACCCTGAAGAACTAAATTTGGCAAAACAAGCTTGACCTTTAGCTTGAAAGAACAATAACCCTTGGTGGATACATGTACAGAAGTCGAAGATCCAGCACAATAAATGTATGAAAATTGAATCACTTTGGCCACAGCTAAACAACTGACTTTCTCTCTAGTAAAATGAGCATTAATGCTCTTAAGCGAGTCCTTCTTTATTACAGCATAATAGATCTGGATACAAAGCACAACCCAAAGGGAAATGGTGCACTACTAAATGGCTTTGTCTTTTTCCCCCTGCAAACAACAGGTTGTTAACATGCACAGCTCAGCCCTGTCTACATAAAAGCATGGTGACCTTCTAGGGTCTACCCAATGGAATCTTCTCTTCCATGAAAGGAAACTTAGGAGGCAATAAAGTGAAAGTAGAAGGCTGCGAGACAAGAGAAGGAGAACATTACTGTTGGCAAACCAAATGGTCAGAAAATGCACAACATAGCTCTTTAGCGGTCAGTGCCTGATAAAAAAAATGCAATGACTCAGAAAATGTAAGTATTACATTAAGATCTCTTAAGAGCACCTCAAAAGGAGTCAGAGGAAAGGACTGATTTAATCCTTTTAGATAAAGGACACCAGCATAGATTTATAAAATCCCAGCTGATCCAGTAGAGATACGAACGAAGATAAAGTGGCCTTGCACCGCCCCTATAACAAGGCCTTACCTAGACAGCAAGAGAGATAACACGGCGAGCAACAAAAAAGGTCTAGATAGAAATATGGGTTCTGATGGAGATGGCCTTGCCACCCGGTAAATGACCTCTGGGGTAGAACAAGTATTGGCAAACCCAAAATGTAATATCTTTATGACCTATTGGCTTTCCCAATGCTTTTTGCAGATGCGGTGCTGCAATGGGTCAAAAACAAAATAATAGAATAATGTGATGATAGGAAAGCATGCATGAGTGTGTGCGTGCCATAATGTTGCCGGTGGATGTGGCACTCTACAGGTGTGTGCGTGCATGATGATGATATATGCAAATGCATATGCACCTACACAATGACGCAGGAGCCATTTTACAAATTTTTGTTTGTCATTCCAATATGGAAGACACCACTTAAAGCTATAAATAAACAAAAATGTTTTCACCTGTGCAAAACTGCATTTTTGAAGATTAAGTGTCCCAGCAGCAGAACACGAGGGTAGGGTGAGTAACACATGTTTTAGCGGGGGAGCAGGTAGAGGGAAGGAATGGGGAGTGCGTAGGTGTAGCAACATATATTTATTCTGGAAGTAAAAAAGAAAAAGGGTTGGAGGAAGCAATAGACGGGGTAGGACGGAGTACTGAATGAAAATGAGGGAGGATGCAGCAACACAGAACGTGCATGGGTAGTTATATGGGGAGAGTCACGCAAGAGAGAGTGCAAGACAACACTTGCACTCTCATGGAGTGCTTCAAGAAAAAAAAAAGCAGGTTCTTGATGAATATTGGAAGGATACTAGTCATCCAAAAAAAAGGATGGTAATAAAGCTATGCTTCAGGGGTGGGACAAACAAAAGAAGAGGATGGAAAGCCATTGAATAAACAATCAAGCAAATGAGAGTGACAATGAAGGCCAACCAATTGCAAGCAATGGGTTGTCTCTAAGCCCACTGTACATTTTTGGCGTGGTCCACAATTAGTCTTTCCCAAAAGGACACAGCTGCCTGCAATTAAGACCTAAAACCCCTCCTCCACCCTATCATAGGCACAGTGTTTTGCAACTGGCACTGAAGGCTGGAGATTGCATGACCAAATAGGCCTGTCCTTAGGTTTAGTGGCAGATTGTTGATTTTTGAAGCTCTGCACAGTTTATAGTCACAGTTCTGCCTGTTGAATAAAAAGAAATCATGGGCCTAGTGACCAACATTAGATCTCCACCTGCTGAACAGGCAAGTATCTAAAAAACACAATATTGTGGGTCAGTAGTTCTGCAATACCTCATTGGCACACATAGCTGTGGCCCACAGATAGTATTATGCGTATTTACAGTTTGCTGTGTAAAGCTACAGGTCCACTAGCAAACAGACTAGACCTCAGGTATAACACATACTTTCCTATGACAGGGCATACCTCTTGTGTAGGGAAACTGTGTCAAAAGTGGCTGTCACAATCTAGTTTGAATGCTGTAAAAAAGACATATGCAAAATGAACAAATAATAGACTGAATGCTAAACAATGCAAACACTCACCCCAGTCACAAAGATCTGGGTTTAATCCATCGTTCTTTTGCTCACCACGCCACCCCAGATTGGACCCAGCCATATGCAAATCAACCTTTACCCTGTTCCTCATGGGAATAGTCCAGCCAGACCTGGCTAGCCAAGTCCTCCCTGGACTCGAAAGAAGCATCCTGGGACCAGTTTCGGGGCACCATCCCTCATCAGCCAGGCTAGCTTAAATCCAGAGGCTCAGTGAGCACCAAACCCACATCTGGGCATACCATTCCCACTTAGGGTGACAAAAGCTAAAGGAACAAATGATAGATGGAATGCTGAACAATGAAAACATTCACCCCAGCTAACAACTATTAAATTGAATAGGAATGTTTTAATACTGCTGTCTGAAGTGAGCGTCAAGTGACATACCTATATTGATAGCATGCGGTTATCAAGGAAGCTGCTTTAACTAGGCTGAGCATCCTATGCAACAACCTCATCATACTAGCAGTGAAATTAACTAGAATCAACATGCAGGAATACCTAGAAAATGGTCTCAACAGTGTGAGGCACCTAAGGAATCTGAATTAATTTTAGCATACAAAGACCAATGGAGAGCAAGCATTCCTCCCATTTCCTTTTTTGTGCGTTTGATGTAACATCCTAAGTGGCCATGGGTATGCCCAGATTCAGGTCTCCAGCTCGAGTTCGTCCCTTCCCTTGTCCAAACCCCATTTATTGTATTCGGCCACCAGAGCGCGATTTCTGTAAACATGCCTTTAGATTTTGTTCTTATCTTGTCACATTTGCCGTGCATTCAAAGACAGAGGTCAAATGTCAGACTCTCTCTTTCAGGGAGCTTGGTGTGACTTTTCTTTCTCAGACTTCAAAGTAGAGGATTTATGTGACAATCATGCTGGCTCCAGGGGAGTGCCTGTACAATGTGATTTTTTTTCTAGCACACAGCAAAATTGAAATGTCTGTAAAGGAACTGTGCAGATTTTCAGATTTAGAAAAGCCCAAAGGAAGCACATCTTTTGGTAATTCTGTAGTGTGGTGGAAACAAATATTTATAAATGATCAAAACAAACCGATACACTAGGTGATGACATTTCTACACATTATCGTTTATATGCTGTATACTTTTATTAGTGAAACTGTATGTCTGCAAATGTAATGGTAATTTCAATTGAAGATGTGTTGTATGTAACTGAAGTGTGCTACCACACCATGCATATTCTACTCTACACCACTCCACTCTACTCTGCACCACTCCACGCAACTGCACTGTATACTCTGCACCAATCCACTTTACACCGCGCCACTGCCCTCTTCATCACTGCACTCTAGGCCACTCCACTCTATGAAGCACAACTCCACTCTACGTCACACCACACAGCCTTGCAATACTTCACCCTATGCCACTGTACTCTATGCCAACACACTCTACTCTGTCCAACTCCACTCTATGTCCCTGCACTCTATGCCAATCCACTGTAAGCCACTCTAATCTACTCTGCACAACTGCACTCTACGCCACTTTATGCCATTACTCTACACCACTGCACTCTAACCTGCACCACTCCACCCCACCTCACTCCACTCTGCACCACTCCACTCTTCCCCACTCCAGTCGAGGCCACTCCACTCTTCCCCACTCTGCAACACTCCACCATACGCCACCTCACTCTACTCCTCACCACTCCACTCTATGCCACTTCACTCTACTCTGACACAGTCTCCTCTAAGCCACTGCACTCTACGTCACTGCACTGTACTCTGCACCACTGTAGTCTATGCCACTGCACCTATGACACTATGCTCTGCATCACTGCATTCTCCAAGACTGAACTCTGCCACTCTGCACTACTGCACTACTGCACTCTGCAGCACTACACTCTACGTCACTCCACTGCACTCTATGCCACTCTCCTCTGAACCACTCTATGTCACTGCACTGCATACCACTCTACTTTGCACTCTATGCCACTGTATTCTATGCCACTGCACTCTATGCCCTCTACTGTACGCCACTGCACTCTACTATGCACCACTCTAATCTACGCCACTGCATTATATGCAGCGGAATTCCATGATGCTGCACTCTACGCCACTACACAGTGCAACACTCTATGCCAATGCACTCTACAACCATCCACTCTACACCACTCCACATTTACCCACTATGCCATTGCACTCTACTGTACTCTGCACCACTCTATCCTACGCCACTCTACTTTACGCCAATGCACTCTACAACACTGCACTCTACGCCAATCAACTTTGCAAAACTGCACTTTACGCCACTGAACTGTATGTCACTCTACTCTGCACTACTGCATTCTTAGCCACTGCACTCTATGCCACTGCACTGTATGTCACTTTACTCTGCATCACTCCAACTCTACGCCACTTCACTCTGAAGTACTTCACTCTATACCACTGCAATGTATGCCACTGCACTTTACAGCACTATACTCTGCAATACTGCACTCTACCTCACTGAACTCTACGCCACTCTACTCTGCACTACTACATTCTTCGCCACTACACTCTACTGTACTCTATGCCACTTTACTCTACAGCACTCCACTCTGCGCCACTTCACTGTATGCCACTGCACTCTATGGCACTATACACTTCTCTGTATCACGCTACGCCACTCTGCACCACTCTACTCTACTATGCAGCACTCTAATCACCACCACTGCATTCTAGGATGCTGCATGGTAGACAGTTGAATTCTATGCCGCTGCACTCTACGCCAGTCCACTCTACACCACTTCACTGTACCCCGCTCTACGCGACTCCACTCTACACCACTAGAATGGTATGGCCTTTCCAGCAGCTTGCTACTGTGGCGTGCATGAGAGTCCCTATGTGCCTAGCAATTTAAGTAACAGTAAGATAAGATTATTCCTCATGCTGGAGATATTTGTTTTTATGTCTAGTCAAAAAAACATGTAACATAGTCCCCCCTATTGTGAAGCGCTCGCTCCTATGTCCTGGAACAAGGTGTGTGCTATGCAAAACTGCCAAAAATAAAATATGCACTCTACCGGTCACACATGCTCTAATCTCATCCTCCTAAAAAGTGTAAGAAAAGTGTTAACGTGAGATGTTGGATAAAGATACCTAGCTAGTGGCCACATTGCACAGTGTAAAACTGGAAATCTTGGATCAATCCCAGCTTCCCTGCTTGACCAAATTGTGGGACCTAGGCAAAATACTTTTTTTTTTCCTTCAAACCTTTTTGTTTCTCATCATATACGATAGCCTTCAAACACAAGAGTGCAGGATGTGCACTGTACAAAAACCTTTTTGTGCTCGATTTAAATAGCACCATCTACACTAAGAACCTATGCTCAATATAGGGTACACGTGATCCCTGATTTGTTATCAGGGCAAGGACAGCATGGTTTCTCAGTTTATGTTTAAAACCTTTCACTTTTAATAAATACCTCTCAATGCTCTGTATAATTCGATGTGCTAAAATGAAATCCTTCCGAAAATACACTTTTTTGAATTGTCAAGACACCTTATTATATTCTAAGATGACGTACATGCCAAATATTTTCATGTCTCGGCTTGAGCACTGGATCTTAGAGCCAGGTTCAGGCGAGCCTCTATTGTATTATATGGAGATCGCTCAGTGAGTTGTTGCTTTTTCACAGAGATGTTTTTGTTATTTGAACGTAATAGGTCACAATCCTCGATGAAGTATAAACCGACATGAAGGAGCAGCGTGCAAACTAAAAGGCATAGATTTACAACCTTGGTTTTGATCCCCGATCTTGAATTATTCCAAGGTTGCTAAAAAGTGGTTACTGTGGACAACAATAAAGTGTCATTAGCACACTCAGCCACTGCATGACGTTTTAAATCCTGACTTTGTGTCTCTTCAGACTAAGTGCTCCTAACATACAATGCCTACCTGTTTTGATGACATGCGACTCCTACTCCTTGTAGCCCTCATTGTGCACACATGAAGTGGTGCTTTCATTTACAACTCACATGTATAGCACCACAGCCCTGTGTGTTCTTTAGAGAAGCTAAGGATGGGATTTGTATTAAGTCTGAACACCTCAATGACCCTGTGGCAGACATTGAGAGAAACTAGTACTGCACTACAATGTGTACTGCATTAGAGTAATATGCTTTATTAAAATAAAACTGTGGAAACAAATTATCTGGAAAAGGGAAAGACACGTAGGGAACGTAGCATGAAGTAAAACATGTAATAGGGACTGCTTTGCTGGAATGGATTACCCTGGGGTTTTTACAGCCATCATGGAGAACTAACGTTAAGAGAATGAACATGAATACTTAAAACCCCGAGATGGTGATAGGTGTAAAGTAGCTGCACAGCCTTATGAGATTGCTGTGGTCAGCGGGGGTGTGACAGTGGGACAGCGCTAATGATGATGGGGAATAGGGAGGGATGGGGCAAGAGGAGAGAGGACAGTATCAGCAGAGCGGAGGGAGTGTTAGTGTTGAAATGCAGTGTGGAGGGAGGATGTTGCCGAAAGTTATGGAGAAATGGGTAATTATCTTCTTGCCTCCAGCAGCCTTGCATTCATTTGGACCCCAAACAAACCCATCTACTGCTTGCCAAGACTGGGGGCTTGGGTTTAGTGCTCTCTGCAACACAAGGGCAATGGCAAACTCCTTCATAACTTTTAGTGCCAGCGTTAGTGGTCATGGTGAAGAACTTTGGCACTGGAGAGCAGGGAATTGGTCAGAGTAAGTGACTGTCTGTTTTCAGGCCTCTACAGTACATTTTAGCTGAAAGGGTGTGGGCCTCTCGTCCTACAGCAGCAACCGTTGCATATGTCAGACAGCACACTTCTCCTTCTAGTCTTGTAAGTTTTTCACACTGTTGCTGCACATTTACGTACACTTGTTTTGCACAAAAACTGCTTTTTGAATGGTCTGCCTCAAGGTTTATTTTTACTGTTGTCCCATACTGTCATTGTTAAATAGTTTTTTTTGTATGAATGTCTTCAGGCAAGTAGATAGAATGCAAACCGTGTAAAACAAGTTGTGTTGTAATTACTTTAATTCAAGACTTGTTTATTAATAAGTGAATCACTGTGTGGTGTTAATTCTGCATGATCAATTCAATATTATTTGGAGCAAAATTGCAGAAATAGCATTGACGCTTCGATTCTTAGAATTAAGGTGGATTATGAACTGCTTTTATAGAGTTAATTCATGAATGCCAGGTATCGAGTCTGTGGTTACAGAAGTTGGATGGCCATAGTGGGGACTGGTGTTGAAAATGAGCAGTTATTAATAGAATTCGGGCATGATTGCGGAAATGCACAAGTGCTCAATTAACCTCCTCACACTATGTGTATATTGAACAGAACTAAGAATTATTCTTAAATTTTTTCTGAAGGCTATTTTGGCATAGTTGAGCGATGCATCTTGGGTCTGGCTTTTGGGCTGATACTGGTCTGCATTGGACTCAATTTGGGTTTATACTTGGGCAGCTTCTGGCTTGGGACAGATCTCTAAATCTGGCAACAATGCAGGCCTAAACCAGTCGTGGGTTGCTTGTGTTCTAGTTCAGAGAAGACCTGGCTTGCGGTTCAGGCTGGACGTTTCCTACTGGAGCAGGACCAACACTGATTTCATATGGCTGGGTCTAATCTGAGGCGGCGTGGTGATGAAAAGAAAGATGGGTTGGAATGCTATCGCAAGCATTGCTCCCATCACCTTTTGTGTTTGAATCCTCCGATTTGCCCATGGGAAGGGAACCCGTTTTAAATCCAACCAAAATCTTGGCAATAATGCGGATTTTCAAAGACATAAAAGGAAGATTTCGGTTAAATAAGCAACATCTGATATGTACGGTGTATAAACACAAATAAATTGCCTTTGACCTCTTTGTTTTGCTAATATATTTAACTACCCTCATCTGGTACTGGAACTTTCAATAAATAGTTTTATTACACTGGGTTGGGCCAGTGGTATTTAAAAATGGGGAATTGTGTTGATGCAACATTAACTCTTTATTCCCTTTAGCGCCTTTGCCTCTTCTGAAACTAAACGATAACCTTTGTCTGGAAAAATTCTTACAGTGTCAAATGAGATTAACATTAGATGTGTGTATTTTCTCAAATCAGCTCTATTGAACACAGAGTACTAATTTAGCTCTGTGAGTTGCTCTTTAGTGTAAAACTGGTGAAAGGTATTCATATCACTGAATTGTTGGCCTGGGGAAACTTCGATGCAAATCCTGGCTACTCCACTTACCTTCATAGTTAGATCATAAGTACATCACTTCACTTCCCCCCACCTCATTTTCCCTGACGCTCAAATTTACTTGAAGCAATTCAGCTCAGCGAATATTACACAAAAATCTCACTTATATAAGGTTTAATAGACTACAGTGTTGCTCCAAACAGAACAACAATATAAGCCACAAGAACAATGCACATGACAAAATGAATTAGCTTGTTGCACACGCATGGCTATGTCAGGGCATTGAGGGGAGTAACATTCTTGAACCTTTCTAAGATTATGTTTAGAAACTGTTAACTTCAATCTAATCCAGCACAGTAAAATTATCTAATGTAGTCAATTAAATAACTGCAAATGTTATAGGAATCAACTTGTCTTACAGGACATCCATTTCATGATTTTCTTAATGATTATTTTGATGGCTCATAAGTGCTTTGATACTTGGGCCAACCCAGATGCTTGGCTAGGTTCTCACTAATAATTCCCTGGATTGTTCGCTTTGACGTCTCAATACCCGTCACCCATATGGTTATCTCTAAAACAGTGCTGAATTTGATTATCTCTCCTAGCCAACAGAAAGGGATGCATTAAGATGGACTTACCCATTTCCAACCTCATTCCCATTTTACTTGTAGGCATCACTAGTTCTTGGAATATTCAATTTTTACATGGTACGCTTACAGGTCCAACTGATCCAACAACACACTGATCCACCAACACTTCACCAAAGTGCTGCTGGCAGTTGACATCCTTTGTATAAGGCACTGTCTGGACACCATTAAACCTTGGATATCTGCAGCCTATGTCCTGCCCTTTTCTCAGTCAAAGAGTCAATTCGGTATCAATGAGTTGCTGAACGACATGCAGCTTGCTAGTTTTACCATCATAGGACCACTAACCAGTGACAATTCCCTATGCTCCTATATAAACAAATGCTGCTCCTTCACACAGCACTTCATAAGGAGTGACACATATAGTTTTGCACCCTATCTTCATCTTGGAAGTCTTTGCCTCTCCCACATCAATGATTTGCATACTATGTGGAAGGGCTACTCAGACACTAAACACATCCCAATTAAATCCACACTTTGCTGTTACTTCCCCCTTTGCGTAAGTATTGTGCTTGCATCTGTACCCCTCATGCCTTAGCATATGTGGCTCCTCCTTATGTTACCCTACAGGACAGGTCCACTGTATATAATCACCCCCAACAAATAAATAAATACAAAGTACAGCAAAATAAGCAATACTTACCATGTTGCATTTCAACAAGTGACACGTTGAAAACACCTTGCACTACACTCAGTTGAAGCTTCCCCTCACATAGAAGAAAAAATCTCTTTTCATTAACTCCATCCCCTGCTGAAAGTGGTTTCTTAAATGAAAAGAAAAGTAACATTGTCAGAGACACTGGAAAAAATATTCCCTTTATAGTGGATATTTATTATCGTACAGATTTTTCTAGTCTTCTAAAAGTTCATGTTTAACTGCCATCAAATATTTTTTTTATAGCTATTGCATCAGAGAATTTTTAATTCTATTAAATAAACGGAGGCAAGGATTATGCTTATCTTACTTTACTGTCCAAAACACAGCAGCCAATAAAAATGTAACAATCTTTCAGTGTAACAAAAACTTAATTTCTCATGAGCACACTAATGACCCATAAGATCTATTGCCCCCACTGACCTTCCTTTTTCTTTGCGAGAGGCCAAACAGAAATAAACCAGAACTTTTTTCAACCAAACTTTAAACAGAAACACATCCTGGCAAAGTCCATCCTATAAAACCTTTTGTCACTTAAAGGAGGCTATCTGACCCCCTCTTGCACAGTAAAGAAACTTCGACGGCCTTTAACTTCAGCCAGAACTTCTTGGGAATTGCAGCGTTCAAACTTGCTTACCATTGAAATCTGTTGACAAAATACCATATATAATCGGTTCATATCATACCCTAAGATAGAGAACGGTGATCATTATCTTACAAGAACAATTATTTGAATTAATGTATCGCAATAAACCGCAAACAACAAGGCATATAGAATAAGATGCATGCAGTGGGATAATCCTCGCCTCGGGCCCTTAATAGAATGAAATCCTTAATAGAATTTAAATTCTTTGACGTGATATCTGCAACATTTTGTATTCTATGTCAGGACCAGAGGCTTTGGATTATGCTTGTTCAAAGCTGACCCAAAACAAGAGTTGCAACATAAAAAAAAAATCAGTTTATGGTAGAACACTTTAAATGTAGACTCAGAAGACCAGCCGGGAGTCGCCATAATATCTTACAAATGGGACCCCAGGGAAACGGATTTAGAGGACCCCCCTAACAGAGTGGGCACCCAAAAGGGAAGTGGCTATCCCAGCCTCTGATAACAACTATTTAATCCACCTCGCCGAGTTGGCTGATCTAATAGAGCTGAAAGGTTTCTGAAGGGCAATCAGAACCCGAGTGCTGGGGGATTGGCGCAACTCTCTGGTGCAATCTTCCTAGGCCTTTAAGCAGCGCACTACGCACAGATTAAGGCTATCTGGAAATGCCGGGTAACTGACTCATCATGAATTTGTCTTGGTATGATTAGAAATGCTGAATATTACACCCGGCGGTGAAAACACTCTACCCGTTAGATCCAGAGCACGAATATCTGAAACACGTCTGCATGAAATGAGACACAAACCACCAATGGGCCGAAGATAGTCCGAAGGGAAGGGCAGTAAACTCGTACCATTACTACCGTGGGAAGCGTCTGTAAGGGGAGAATATAGTAATTTTCAGGTAAGCGTCTTTCAACCCAATTCTGAGGAGGCCCCTCAACAAATGAATGCCCTTCATCTTAAAATGATGTAAAACCACCCACGCACTGAACTGCTTTAGATTAAGGACTAATCTGTCACCACCCCCTTTATTTTGCACAAGAAAGATCATGCTGATGAAACCCCTGGGATGAGATGCAGTCCTCATGATTTCCTCTTTGTGCAATAATTCCAAGATGTCCGCTCTTGTTGGGAAAAAGACAAGGGAAGGGGGTTCTTTACCTGGAATGGGGTCTCGTGAAATTCCAGTTGGAAACCTTGCACTGTATGTAGAACCCAAGGATTGTTTGAAATTCTTTGCCAATTGGAAAGGGAATGGTAAATAATTCTTCCCCCTAATACCACCTCTGAACTCTTATCCAGGATACCTGGATAAGAGTTGTCTGCTGTGCCCGATATGCCTTCATGATAACCGGACCTGTTGAAACCTCCTCGGCCCTGTCGTCTAGTAGGGTAGAAATTTCCTTGATTTGAGGAGTTATTGTAACTTCCTTTGCCCCAGGGTTAATATCCTCTGAAGGAAGCCTAGCCAAATCCACGGCCGGACGCCCGCCCCCTAGTGCCTGGACCTGTTAAAAAGTGGGGTATGAAAAACTTGAAGGGAAGATCTTATCACAGGTAGAAAATGTGGACACAAAAGTTCCCAGATGCTTCACAAAACAGTCTCCAAAGAGTTGTCCATTAGCAAGTGGACCTGCTTCTGAAGGGGCTAAACTCGGGTCTATGTGCATGAGTATTAAGCGGTGACACTCATAAGAAATAGTTCAATTTGCATACCCCAACAAGCAAACAGCCCGCTAGGCCCATTCCATAAGCACATCGGGGTCAATAGGGGCGGCAGTTTCTTTCCATTGAACCGCCATCTCCAATATCTTGGTATTTGGGCCGGACAGATCTAATAACTTATCCTGACAGTAGCCGTCAGTACCCTTCTTAGGGTCTGTCAAATATTTTCTCATAAAGACAGCCATGCTCTAGTCGATCTATGGGGTACCTGCAACTTTACCAGGCAGTGAAAGACGGGGACACTCGATATGTAACTTCGTTCTAATTTCCTTTTCGAAGCTTCTGCGTAGTTGTGACTGAGCATAGTCAGCCACCTCTGAAGATCTCGGGTGAATGATTTCCGCTGGTTTGAAAACTGAGTTTATCTGGTTGGTTCTGAGGTTCAACAAAGTTGGATTAGAACGTACGCTTCCCGATAGGTGGAGAAACCTCATCTTGCAAGGCATCTGAATTCTATGATAGCGATGAGGCAACATCCCGTTCCATCTCAGTATATGTCAAAACGTTAGACATGCCAGATTGGTCAGTGACCCCATATCCATGGTCGGCCAGGGCATCTTGGACTATTTTATTCATAGTTTTCTTGTGAGGCCAAGAGAGATCAGGAGTGTTAGAGATCGTCACTATGGGAGTGTTAATGGGACCCTGTAATTCTTGGCCCATTTCATGCAGCGCATAGCGCCTGAAAGGTCTTAATGCTACAACCAGTGCCTTATTAACTGATAAAGTTATCTATGGCCTCCACTAGTTGTTCCTCCAGCTGCTATTCTGAGGGCTCATCACGCTCGTAATAACCCACATATTCATCCTGGAAATGCTCAGCCATTATGGGCGTAATAAGTGATGTGCTTGCAAGCACTCAGAGAAGTAAAGGGAAAAAGAGGGGAGAGTCACCCCAAGCAGGCTAAATGCAGAAGCCTGGTAAAATTCTGCTGCCAAATTATCTGGTGTTCAGGTTTGGAGGGAGCAGCCTATAACCTCTAGAGCTGAGCTCTTGTCAGTTTATTGCAGACCCGGGAGAGAGCAGAGGAGGAACACCAAGTTCAGCCGTGTACATTGGAAAACTTCAGAGCAGAGTCGCGCTGTAAAATTCACAGGCGTCTCACGCATGCGTGATCGGGCACCCGCAATAAAAAAAAAGGAAAGCGCGGTTTCATCCGCAAGCCCCTCACTCCCACTACATTCAGTTGTAAAATAAGACACTGGGTAAATTAAGCAATTAGTGTGCTTACAGCGAAGCGGCTGTAAATCATACGTTTAGGAGAAATCGAATTAGTGCAATTACAGCAAAGCGGGTGCGTCGAGGGCACAGAGCTGTTCTGATTCAATAACACGCTCCTGTGTCACGACCTCGCACCTGCTGTAAAAGCAATATTATGGACATGTTGCGATTTAGTGCATGCTTAGTTAATCACAATAAAGTTTTTGTTACACTGAAAGATTGTTGTATTTTCATTGGCTGCTTTTGGACAGTAAAGTAAGAGAAGCATAATCCGAAGCCTCCGGTTCGGACATAGAATCCATGTTTCAAACACTGATTGGGGAAAAACTGACTGCAATTTTGTTTATGAGGTCCCACACAAACTGCCATCTCAATCCAGAAAAGCGTTAGCAACAAGTAGCAGAATTTAAAAAGTCAAACACCACCAATAGACCTTGGGCGAATATGGCATCCTTCAAAAGATGGAAAAGCAACTTCGGGTTCATTTTACAAAATCACTTTGCAGGTTTGCAATTATTATACATTAAAAAAATTCCTAGGCAAAGGTATGGCTCTTTATAACAGATCCATTTGTCCAAGAGACAGGATGCTTCTACTTGCCCTGTAAAAAACATGTATTTGTCTGCAGAGGGTTGGGGGGGAAAGGGGGGTCCACCCAAGCCATACCTCCCTGGACTCCCCGGGTGTTTAGTTTTCAGAAATGTATGGGTTTGGTAGGTTTCTCTAGATGGCCACCGAGCCCTCCGCCCCCCGCCCCCATACAACTTCTTTCTAATCTCTTCCCACAGTGGAAAAGGTTAGAAATTCACTCCCGACAGGCGCAGGAATAGACTTTCTTCCAGAATGGGGAAAAAGAGGGTTCAGGAAACATGCAATTTGTAATCGCTCACAGTTTTTCCGCATAAGCAAATGTGTATATTTGCTCATGCCAAAAAAAAAAAAAATGAAATTCACAAATGTTTGCTAGGAGTGGTGTTTCTAAGTCTACTTCTATAAGCTGTTGTGAACTGCTTAAAATCGCAAATCTGCACCAACACAAGGACATATACCTCAGAGCGCACTTCTGCGACACTGTTTAAAAATCTGGCTCATAATTTATGTCTGTGTTGCCCATAACATTGCACATAAAGGTTTTGCACTGATTCTCCATTATTAATCGTTGTTAAAAAAACTGGCATTTAACCAAAAATGTTTTACTTAATGATGCCTCGAAAAAATGGTATAAAAGTTGGACAATAGTTTCGCCCAATGTTCTGTCTCATTAATACAATTTTTATAAGTAAACAGTTAACAATCTTACTTTCATGCTCATGCATGTATGTGCATATAAACAGGGATCATTATAAACAGCCTCAAATTGATATATTTTGCTACCATGTGCCCATGTCTTTTATAATGGAACCACTGTTAGTAATGCAAGCTGAGGTCACATCTCCCTGCGTTTCAATAGAGTGCTTAACCTTATAGCAAGGACTTTGCAATTATGAATCATAAATACATATTTGAACAACTAATACGCAGAGATATCAACCTAGCAGACAATACTCTTTAACACACTATTGTAGTGCAAATCGGCAGTCAAATTGGTAGTGCTGCAGGGGGTTGGGTCTACCAGTCCACTGGACAAAATAAACATGAAAACGCATTGTCCTTGAACAAAAACAATAGGTCATGTGTTTTGGGCAATATGAAATCCGCACACGTGCTCACGATAGGGATACAAAATGAGATTCCTACAAAACACAATGCAAGCAACACATTTTCATAGAAACATTTGGAGGATTCAATAGGACAGCTTTGCTCAAACAACACAGACTAAGATAGGACTGCATTGTATGACATGGCATATGGCTAATATAGGAAAGGTTGGACTATAAGGGAAAACCTTCACCACATGTCAGAGACATTTCTGACCATGTGTGCACTCCTTACTTTTTGAAACTTTACCTTTTTTGTAAGCCTTCTCTGAAAGCATTGCTATCCAGTGGTGTAAAGGTTTTACATGGTTAATTCATGAGCACATTTCCCCCCCATGGAGAAAGCCCTACTTCTATATTTCCACCAATTCTTGGGGTGAAATGTTCCCTTTTCCACCATGAAAGGGGAGTTACTCCAACTTCTGGTAGGAGCTTGCAGACATCTGCTTCTAGAATGATGTTGCACTTCATAACACATATGGAACTAACAACAGAAAAAGAAACGTGACCATCAACTTCATTAAATGTTTTGGGATGGGTTAACCCATTAGCAATTCAATATTCCTGGTTTTAATTCTTTACCATATCTGACGACAAACTGGTAGTAAGTCTCTCTCCTCTAGATGGCAATGCTGGTGTTACAGGTTTGAATTAACAATAGTGCTATTGACCTATTACCAGAGATAACTAAAATCAGTGGTAACATTACTACTGGTGGAAGTTATAATTTTCCTTATTTCAACCACTAAGACACCGTTTTTAATCAGAATTAAAAGTGTCAATCAAAGAGGAAAGGACAGGAACCTTGTGGGGAAAAACTATCCTTAATATTAGAATGCGTTATGCCCGTACGAAGAGATATTTCAGGCAACTGCAATTGTGTGTTGTTTTGACACAATTTAAGTACAGCTCAGAGCTAAGTTGTCAGTATTTCTGCAAACATCTGTCAGATTGTTTCTTGCTATTTAAATGAGCTGTATTTTATTACTGGTGGTATTTCCCATTTACCACTGGTGATAAAAATATCATCATTGCATGATACATGGAATTAAAGGATTAAAGACTTTCTAACTAAGAACACAGTAGTAATAAAAAAAAAGAAATTACATTTTAATTTACATTTTAATTCTTCTTAAACCATAGTTATACACTTTTTTTAAACAAAGGACATAAATGTACTCTAATAATAGAAATATTTTTTGTGCAGTACGTTCTTCCACAGAAGTAGCCTTGTAGCACTGTAGTCAGATGTCACTGGTTCAGTTACACAACTAAACAGCACTCATTTTCTATCCTCAGAAGCACAACAGGCTGAGTGTACCTATCAATCTGAAGAGCATTTCGTTCATAAGGCTCAACAGAAAGCATTTAAGAAGTTGGCCAGCATGCCCGCTTTATATACAGCTGGATGACCTTGGGGTGGAGTTAAGAAGTACTGTAAGGCTACAGAAAAGATCTGAATGTATTTTTCTCCTTATATTTGGAAACTGAAAGAAAAATGTTTAAAGTGATGAGGAAATTTTAATTCCCATAAAGTTTTTGGACAAAAACATTTTTTTGAAAAAGTCATTGAATATAAAAAGCTATTCGCCAATTTAAACAAAATAATTTTAAACTCTGCGTATTACAAGACAGACCTCTAGAGTCTTAATCAAAAGATCAGAAGGTTTATCTGCCTTTGCTTTTCCTTCTAACTATGCATCATTAGCTGTTAATTTGAGTTTATAGCAATGAGCAGTACGGCTATAGTGTGAGGCACCAACTGGCAGTAATGTATAAAGAATAAATGCCTGAACAACAATTAGTCAGAAAAGTACTTAGTTTTTTCAAATCAATTTAGATGTATTTAAACACTTTTAGGAGTTACCTGACAACTGATGCACACATATGACGGCTCCTGGAAAGAAGGATAGACCATAGGCAGCTTCTTTCCGTTTCTTGTATGGTCTGAAACTTCACAAAGCGCCTGATGCAATTCTGCAAAGCAACCACTTAATTTTTCCATATTTCTATATACAAGGCCTGCTCCTTTCTCATGTGGTTGAATATTTTTAGTTAAATTTGAAATCTCATGGTCCATATTTGGTTGCACCTTTGGAGATGATGGTCTTGTAGAAAGCCTACTTGGCATTTCTAAATTATGCAGTGCCGCTGGTCGATTTCTTGGTTCAGAGTCTAAAGCATTCATAGTTACGAAAGAAGATTTTTCTTCAAAATCACTGGCACTTGATGTTGGACTTTGCTCACCATTAAGGCTTTTGACTTCCTCTATAAGCCTCTTCCGACCCAACAAAGGATATACAGCAGTGCTACCTGGAATCAAGAGCTCTCTGCTAAAATCGCGTACATCTCTGGATAAGTGATCCGAATACTTCTTTTTACCAGGTAAACTTGCACAAGAATCAAAGGTTGAGAGAGCACTTTGACTTCCAGCAGATGATGCAGAAGAATCATCTTCAAACACAACTTCTTTGACCATTAAGCTAATGGTGTACTTGTCAGAGTTTGAAGAAGGAAGAAATGCAGGGTTGCTGAACTTCTGTTTTCCCACTAATACAAGCAGCATCTTCTCCGATAGGAAGCACAATCCCTTTGGTCTTTCATTTGTTTCAAGCTGGATTTGTTGAATGTTTGGCAAGCTGGAGGAAGTCAATGAGTAGACCAATACAGTACTGCATGTATTGGAAGCCACTGCCATAATGTGAGCTCGATGATCAAAGGCTAATATGTCAGGAACCAGAATACCTGGAATGCTTACCTTTCGTGTAGACGTAACTTTCCTCTCAAATGTGACTAGGATTAAGTGGGAAGAGTCCTGGCCTGATCCAGTTACAAGGTCCTTTCGTCTAAGATAAATTAGAGGATTTGATTCAGATTTACGGTGATTTGCGAAGATATGAGTTAGGTTTATTGGACCAGGTGTAGTTGCCGCCAAAGAATCAAGTGTTTTAGATTTTTCTAGTTCTGAATATTTCCTTCCACTATCCATGGAAAATTCTTCATCTTTAAGTGGTACATTAGGCTTTACAGAAAAGGATCCTATTTTGGCACCCGCTGGGACATCAAATGTAATGCCTGAATTTAGGCCACAGATCCTGTCTAGAGGAAGCTCTGTTGCTACAGCAACTTGGGCATCCACTGTTGATTCAATAGCACAGATGCAACAACCTATATCAAATATTGGACAAAACAAACAAGCATTTAGACTTTTGTTAGCATGGTCCCATATGTAGGAATAAAGTGTGCAGCCAATGGCAACTACTAAGCGATTGCCTTCTTTAGTCCAGCAAGCACACTGAATAACACCACTACTCTTGACTTCTGCTCGAATGTTGGAATTGTCTGAACGTACATTGTGCAAAACGGAGGCATCTCTTTTCGTCATGACAGCCATAATATCCATCTTCGGATGCCACAAACAACCCTGGGGAAGCACAGGAAACATTTCACCGATTTCACAGGTTTGAGAAACCACAAGTTTGCTCTTATCTACGGAGTTATAAAAAAGCTGCCAAACAGTAACATGTTTCTTATGCTGAATAGCAAGCAGAGCAGGGTTATCTTCAGCAAAGATGGGTCCCCAGTAAAGTCCATGAACATGTTCAAACTGCCCAATAACCGTTGAATCACCAAACTTTGGTTCTTCGTTGTGGAGATGGAGAGCAGTCAGCACCACAAGCCTCCCATCAGTCCAGGCTAAGCCATGCACAGGATGTATCGCTTGGTGTAGAGCATTAAGACCAGTTCTCAGAAGTTTTCCTCTTCCGAGCTCCATTTTCTATTAGCAGAGATACCTGTGAAAATTAAAGAAAATGCTTGAGTTTAGCGGGAAAGGAGATGGGAATATGGGACTAATTAACAAGTGCAAAGCGAAACATCTATACAAACATACTTGCTAATTGCTGGTATTCTACAAGTATGAAGCAACTCTGTACTTAAGTACCGAGTTCATGGATTTTTAATTTTATTTAAAAGTATTATAGTATGCTCAGGAAAAACATTCTGATTATCTTCCCCAGTTTCGTTGCAAGAATGCTAGGAGAAGCTCAAAGACCAGTTTACATATTTCCACAGGCATTAGGGTTCATGTGAGTTGAATAAACCTAAGCTCTTGATTCAGACTGTGCTCAGTCATAATAGTTTATGTTCTAACCCCTTCAGTTTTTGCCAAGGCAAGCCTTTACATGCAACATGCTTTGGATGAGCCTCACACCAAATACAGTGTCCACTACGCTGTGAGTTTTGGCTGGGTGAGTCTGTAAGAAACTGGCTCATTTTCCTTGGCTTCTCCCAATTTTTGCTTAATTCTATTGCTTTTATTGAATTTTTAGACTTTGCACACTGGGGCATTGTTGTCTAGTTGCGAGTGGATGTCCTCTGACCCCTAAAACCAATGTTGGTTAATCCCCGAATGGCATATCTAACTTTATTACACGCACGCCTCCACGATGCACGACGCACATGCCTCCACGACGCCGGGATCCAAGAGATGGCCCTGGACTGGACCACCTCCTTCCTCTCCGGCATAACACAGAGCGTTCGCCTCCCCCCCTTCTGCTCCGAAGCCACCGAGATCATCTGCGGCATACCCCAGGGCTCATCCCTCAGCCCAATGCTGTTTAACATCTACATGGCACCGCTCGCCAACGTCACCCGACTACACAACCTTAACATCATCTCTTACGCCGATGACACCCAGCTGATCCTCTCCCTCACCAAGGACACCCACACCGCCAAAATCAACCTCCACGAAAGAATGAAGGCTGTCGCCGAATGGATGAGGAACAGCCGACAGAAGGTGGAACTTAGACAAGACGGAGGTCCTCATACTCGGATCCACCCCTTCGGTTTTGGACGACTCCTGGTGGCCGACCGCACTGGGAACAGCTCCAACACCCACCAACCACGCACGCAACCTAGGGGTCATCCTTGACTCCACCCTCTCCATGACTAAGCAGGTCAACGCCGTCTCTTCCTCCTGCTTCAACACCCTCCACATGCTCCGCAAGATCTACAAGTGGATCCCCACCGAAATGAGAAGAACGGTCACCCAGGCCCTTGTCAGCAGCAGGCTGGACTACGGAAACGCCCTCTATGCAGGAGCCTCGGCTAAACTCCTGAAACGGCTTCAACGCATCCAGAACGCCTCTGCACGCCTGATCCTCGACATCCCTCGCCGCAGCCACATCACACCCCACCTGAGAGACCCGCATTGGCTCCCCATCAACAAGAGGATAACCTTCAAGCTCCTCACCCACGCACACAGGGCACTCCACAACACCGGACCAGCGTACCTCATCAGACGACTCAGCTTCTACACCCCCACCCACCAGCTACGCTCTGCCGACCTCGCTACAGTCCCCCCATCCGAAGCGCGACCTCCGGCGGCAGATCGTTCTACCACCTCGCCGCCAAGACCTGGAACACCCTCCCCATCCACCTACGGCAGACCCAAGACCTGCTGACCTTCAGAAGACTCCTCAAGACCTGGCTCTTTGAGCAGTAGCAGGATTCCCCACCCCCCAGCGCCTTGAGACCCTCATGGGTAAGTAGTGCGCTTTACAAATGTTCTGATTGATTATTATAAGACCTTTACTTATGGTGCAAAAATACACCTATTGCAAGAGGTTAATTATCATTGGTCCCGCAGCCTACCCTGTCAAAATAACCAGTTTGACAGGGAAAAACATAACTTTAAATATTAATAAGTCACCTCTATGTACGCTTTCCAGCCCACAAGGCAAGGTGCGTCGTGTCTGAAAGTGGGACATGTAGATATTTAATGTTACCATTTCCCTGCAGTGGCAAGCCCCCACAAATTCTGCTATCTTGCATTTGGGACTAGCTAGAAAAATGTTAAAAGAACTATTTTTAAGAACTAATCTAAAGGTAAAGTTAGATTTTTAAGAAAAATATTAAGGAAAAGTAGCTCTTAGGAAGTTATATTTTCCCTGTCCGAGGATCCGGGAGGATAATTTGCATTAGTCTGACAACAACTGTTCTGCCAGTGCTTTATGACATATGAAAATTGTCCCAGTGCAGAGACAATGGCCAAGGCCTGCTGAGAGGGTGGACTGGGGAGGGGAAAGAGGGGAGCAGGGGGGGTTAGAGAGTGTGATGTATATTAGATTAAGAAGGGCAACTGGTTAGACGCGGAAAAGGCCTTTGATCCCTTGGAGTGGCCCTTTATCATTTCTGTTATGCGCCGCTTGGGCATGCCCATGGGATTTATAGCCACCACCGCATTACAATACTGCCGGCCCACGGCTAGACTTCGCCTGAACGCGCTCTTTCCCGACCCTTTTCACTTTCCCGCAGCACACGTCAGGGCTGTCTCCTATCCCCCCTATTGTTTACCCTGGCCAAGGATCCTTTAATACGCCATTTCCAGGAAAGGCATTTACAGAGATGCTTGCAATTCAACACTGGCCCCTCCTAGTCTCGCTCTACGCGGATGACACTATCCTCTATGTCGAGCTCCCCAGGTAAATTTAGAGCCACTCATTAGAGAAATACTCAGATTTGGCCGCTTCTCTGGTCTGGGCATTAATTGGCACAAGTCGGTGATCTTTCCTTTAACATCCAGTACGGTTCCAAGGGAATGCAAATTCCCCCTTGAATGGTGCACTGACTGGGTCAAGTATCTGGGCATTCATATTCACCTGGACACTGCCCAGATCCTCCGCTTGAATTATGGACAAGCAATTAGCACCCTTGAGGCTCAAATGGAGAGATGGCTGCGTTTACCATTGTCAATTGCCGGCAGAGTTGCGATTCTTAAGATGGTAGTGCTCCCCAAATGTTTATTTCTTTTTAACAATATCCCGATAACCCTTCCAAATGTTTTTCTTTTTACATTGCGCACACACCTGATCAGATTGGTCTGGGGTGGCAAGCAGGCACTCGTTCGTTGGCAGGTGCTCACCCTCCCATATGATAGAGGGGGGTATGGTGTTCCGGATCTACAATTGCATTATTTGGTGTCCCAATGCTGCTATGCCTATGCATGGTTTCATCCGGACGCCAGGATCCCATTTCTTCGCCCGAGGCGGATTTTGTCCGGCCTGAGCAGTTGTCCACTGTGCTGCCCAAGGGTGTTCCCAGAGACCCTAATGCCATACAGACAGTTTCCACTACCAGTTGGGCCTGGGATAAGCTGAGGCGGTTCACCAGTGCGACCGCATTATATTTCTCTGCCTTATCTATCCCCAACGGCCGCTGGCTGGCAATAACCGGTGAAAAACTGGTACAACGCACCTTAGCCAAATTCGATATTACCAAACTGGGAGATTTCTATCCAGAGGGGCATATCTTCTCGGTGTCAGATAATGCCAGTTTCCAAGATGTCTCCTTTATGGACAGCTTCGTGCTGGGCCGAATCCGTTCGGCTCTTAGCGCCACACTGCCTAATTTCCCCATTGAACCGGATTGGTTAACTCTTCTTACGTTGATTATCGAGAGCGCAAATGATGTTCATCTAATATCTAAACTATATAGAACATGTGCTAATATGAGGCCGGTGAGCGACGACAAGGTCCACAAAGACTGGGAAATCGACTTGGGTCACCCCATTACGGACGAGCAGTGGGCTAAGTGCTGCGCAGTAACGAAGGAGTTCTCTCTCAACAGCAGGCATAAACTTCTCCATTTCAAGTTCTTACGTTGAATTTACTTTACTCTTGCCAAAGCACACAGACTAGATCCATCCAGACCACATAATTGCCAGAAGTGCGCTGCCCCACATGCGGATTTCGCACACCTCACATGGACCTGTCCCAAGATCCAGGCCTACTGGGAAAAGATACACAGGTGACATGACTAAATTGTCCCCTATCCCTACACCGGAAGTGGCTCTACTGGGCACAACGGTCAACTTCCCCAGAATGGTTAGAAGATTTGCATCCATCGGTCTGCTGCTGGCCAAAAGAGAAGTAGCTATTCATTGGGGCCGCAAGTCAGCTCCTACTTTGCAGAGTTGGTCTACTGTAACACTAACTGTGAGGTCTGCGCCAGCATAATGCCTAGTTCTTCCCACCCTAAGGCCATATGGGGCCCCTACCGATCCTATGTGGAGGCTTTACAGCAAACCTCCAACTCTCAACTGGAAGGGGGCATAATCCCAGAGTGTGTGGGGTAACAGATCTCATTCTTTTTATATTGTGATGCATGCCCCCAATGCTCCACACCAGGCATGTAACCTCTCGAATGTCTGGCTTTTTTAACGTCTGTTGCTTCCAGGGTTCCGGGGGTCTGGCGAATGCCTGATGGCGTCTACAACTAGGAACTGGGAGAGGCCTACGGGATTGTGATCTTATTGATCTGCTGAGTCTTTAACATCAAAAACAATAGACATGTTGATCTTGCAATGCTCAAGTACGTTGTTTTTATTACTGCTTCAATGGTGCTGAAACTGACAGTGAACTACCATGTCTGTATTATTTTGATGTGTGATAAATTAGTAAATAAAGTTTAAAAAAAAAAAAAAAAAAAAAAAAGGAAGGGCGACTGGGGAGGTTCTAGGAACTTCAGTAACTTGAAAGGGACAGAAGTGAATCCTGGCCATTGATAGTAATTTAGTATAAGGGGACGCTTTGGGAAAGAACAGCTTTCCCAAGCACAGGGTAGCTAACTGGGTTTGAGCCGAGGGGGAGCTAGTCTCAGAGCCAGTTTGGGGTAGCTTAGGATGGGGACGGCTCATTTCCCTAAATACACCCCTGCTTGGCAACAAGCATTGTCCAAGGGCAGGTCGGTGCCATCCTGGATTTCCGCAGACTAGTGCTCTCTGGGTTAGCTTGCAGTAAAGCAAACCAGATGTGCTGTAAAAGTGGTTAGGGAAGTTGTTCCCCATTGGTTAGGGAGTGCCCAAGACTCACCCCACCTACTGGCTAGTGAAATCTACAAAGCTAGCACACTCACACCCAGCTCCTTAGGACACTTTATGGACCTGTGGAAGAAGAGAAAAAAAGACAACACCTGCTGTTTGAGAACTGTAAGGAGACCTGATGGGCTTAATCTGCTCCCACTTGTACCCAGGACAAAGAAGTTGACTCCAAGAGTTGGTTGTGGTTACAGGGACACAATAAGCTTCAAAAGGCCTTTCTCCTGGGTAGAGTCCAGTTGCAACTCCAAGAGGACTGGGCCCTGGTGGTGGCTTCTATCCGAGTGAGACCTGGCCCCCAACAGTTGTGCAAATGTTCTGGGGAGCATTAGTGGTATCCAAAAGGACATATTCTATAATCTCTGAAACATTTGGATTTCCATACCTCTGGAGCACCAGAGCCAACCACCTTAGTCAATCTTTCCAAGACACGATCTTTCCGGGCAAGAAAATCCAGGTGGTCTAGCTCGGAGCTTTTTTAAGCCCGAAAATCAAGTTCAACGAATGCCTGCGGCAAGCATATCAAACTCTGCTGCAACGTTCCTGCTTCCTTGTCCCGCTGAAGGAATCTAGGCTACAAAAAACAAACTACATTCGAAGGTGGAAATCTTGATCAAGTGAAGGCACCAAAAGTATCTGGCAAATGTCAGGACTTCCCTGAGCCGGAAATCTAACTTATCCTACTTAGTGCTTTTTCCACCAAAACAAACTGCTTCAGAGGGACCTCGCTCAGCACCTATCCAACTTCAAAGGACTGTCTCGGATACAGTGTGCAACCGTCTCGAATGGAGGATTTCGACTACAATTCCAGAGGCTAAGTCAGAAGGTAAAATCTTTGACTAAGATCAACCTGCTTGGTGTATCCAAATCACGCTCGGCCTGAAATTGGGCCTAGCTCAATTTTATTACATTTTCCTCCATTTTTTAAATTGGAGTGGAATTTCATTATGCTGTCTGACTTTTTAACTGTTTTGGCACTTCGAAATGATTTACACATTTTCTGTAAGTTAAGACTGTCTGCTCTGCTCTGTGCCATAGTTACCAGGGGTTGAGCTCAGGTTCAAAACACTGAAACATTTGCCTGGACTTAACATGTTAGTGGCTTTATTACTTGTGGTGGACTAACAGCCACCCCTATTTATATTCCAATCTCACTCTTCACTCAACAAACTCAAAGTACTTTGGGGATGAAAATTAACTCAAAAATACTCAAACTAATCAACAGTGGTTCAACTCCTGCTTCATTATAAGGTGCTCATGCAAGGAACGACTATTAAATTCTAAGACTGTTAATCACTGTCTTAGATCAAGTTTTCTTAAGAATGATACTTCTACTTGAGGCGATTAATGTTCAACACATTTTGAGGTAGTTTTGACTCTCCTGCCTTCCGAGGTTCTTCATATTTCTTTAGCCCACGTCATTCCAAAAGACAAAAGTTAAGTGATACTCACTTCCCAGTTCCTTGGGAAGGCATCTTTAAAGTTTCTGTGCTTAGTAACTCAACAGCTAGAAGCACCTTGTCTTGTGTGACTTACCTTTCCTAGTACCAGAGGTTGCCCTCACCCAAATTCCTTGAGCAGCAGCCTACAACCTACTCATTCACAGCACCAGTGTTGTTTTTGCAGTAACGATCTGCATGTTCAATTTTACAGTCTACATACCTGTTTCTGTTACAAGAAACAAATGCTATTGTCCTATGGTGAAACTCTAACGTTCATCTTTGAAACAGCTTTTAGTTACTTGGTGCTTAAGAAAGTGTTTTTGTTTTGAAAACAGTCACGTTCAGGTTAAACGTTCTCTCCACAAGACACTGCTTGAACCACCTTGTATGTTCTTCCCTGAGGTTCTGTGGAGATTCTAGTGTACTATATATACTGGTCAGATGAGCTACCTAATCCCTTTTTTAACAGTGCAATTGGATTAAAGCAGCTTTATTTATTTTTGCAATTTTGAACAGGGTGAACTGCATCCACTGGGACATAATTGCGTTCCACATAAATCAGGGGTGTACATAGACTCATAGGGAGGAGGTATACAATTCACAAGTAGTCGGTGATGGCAGTCGCTGGGGGAAAAGGTCTATCCTTTTTCGGAAACTCCAGTTCACAAAGCAGACAGGATTGAAGGAAGGGATAAAGATTCCTTGTGGGAAATCAAGCTGTAGAGGGTTTGTTGCCACACTTAGGACATTATCTTCTGTTCTTAAACTTTCTCAGATTTCTTGAGCAACTTCCTGCTAAAAGAATGGAGACAGGTCATGACCGGAAGTAGTGATGCAAGATAAGGGATTTACGTTCTTTGTTTAAGTCATGTGGGAGGTTAATTCTTACAGTTGGTGGGATAGTTACAGATGTTTAGGAGTTCCCCGAAAAGGACTGATTCAAGGCACATGACGTTTTGAAGAGCAGTGATTCAAGTCTACGAGAGTCAGTACTTCGAAGCTCACATGATCCATCAGAGATCGCCTTTGTGACCCACATACCTAGGCATTTCTCGGTGTAGGTCTTTGTGGATAATACAAGATAGTTTGAATTGACACCTGGCTTTCATGGGGAGCCATTTGAGGGAGAGCAGTGTGGCACAGAAGTATTTAGATCGCCTGAGCAGGTTACCAACTGGACTGCAGAATGGAGTACTGCTATTAGAGGGGCTATTGTGAGTATTTTAGAGAAAGTATTGCTGTAGTCAAGCATGCGGAGGACGAGTGATTGTAGTACAGCCTTGAACTCCTCAGTTGGAATAAGGGGCATTATCTTGCAGAGGAGTTTGATTTGGTGACGCACATTCTTTGTAAAGTCAATAATGTGTGCATGCATATTCAGGTACTTATCCAGGGTGAGCCCAATTAATTCACTAGAAGGAATAATGTTTATTAACAGTTAAGTTTACGGTGACTTAGAGTCATCCAGGATTAATTGGTCTTCCAAGGCATTTAAGTCCTCTGGAGAGGATACTTACAGATATAGTTGGATGTTATCGGAATATAGGAGAATTAGATGCTTGACTTGCTCATAAGGGTGGTCAGAGGTTCCATGTGCAGGGTGAGAAGTGTGTGGAAGAGAATGGGGTCTTGTGCTACTCCTTGATCAAAGGGAGCAGAAGTCAAGCAATAATTTGCCAGTCGTATCTATTGGTAATGGTGGTAAGGTATGAGTCACACCTCTAGACCTGTTCATTATTTAAGGATTTCTGGTAGGACTGTGTCAACAGCTGATGATAAGTCAAGGAGAACTAGAAGGCAGGGTGTATCTTTGTCTAAAATGGTAAGAGCGTCACCTAACATTTTCAGCACTGCAAATTCTGTACTGCAGTAAGTTCTGAATCCCAGTTGGTGGGTGACAAATAGGTTATGTTCGGTTATGAGGTTTTTCAGTTGATTCTCCACAGATTTAATATTTTCGTCAAGAATGGGAGGTTGGAGGCTCGCCAGAAGTTTTATTTATTTAGAGAGTTTTATTTAGCGCGAACAAGACCCTATCGGTTGACAGAACGCTTTACAAGAATTACAAAGAAGGTATGATACAAAAACAGTAGGCAATAAACAAACACATAGTGCATCATGAGGACAGTATTTGCAAGAGAGATAAGAACACAGTCAATCATAGGCACCTTCATGAGCAGAGTCCGATGGTTGTCAGAATGGTGTGAGGATATGATACCAAACGGTAGGCAATATACAAACATGGTATACATTATAAGGACAGTATTAATAAGAGCAAATGGTAAGAGGAGTGACAAGAGCATATGGCCTATCATAAGTGCTGGCCTGACAGTTCGATGGGTGTCAGAACGGTGTGAAGATGGCTGGGAAATGCAGAAAAACATAGCGGATAGGGAGAATATAGGCTAAGGCTTGATAAGAAGCAATAACAAACAGGAAAGAAAGAGTCCTTTATGAGGGAGGGAGGTATGTCCTCAATGTGAGAGGAATCTGTTGGATGGTAGAATTTTTACTTCTTTCCTCAAGATGGATGTGGATGCATTGAATCTGATCTCGGGAGGGAGAGAGTTCCAGATTTAGGGGGCAATTCCAGAGAAGGATCTGGTAAAAGTTTTCTTTTTGTTGATTTTTTGTGGCTTTAGTAGTAGAGAGCATGTGCTTCTGGAAGATCTGTTTCCACCTGACAAAGCCAATTTCTGGGTCAGGTAAGAGGAGGTATTGTGCTGCAGCGCTTTATGGGTCTAACATGCAAATTTAAAATGGATCCTAGCCTCAAAGGCTAGCCACTTCAATGACTGTAGGTCAGGGCTGATATAATCACTTTTTTTTGATCCAGTGATGAGTCTAGCTGCTGCATTTAACGTAGTCTTCAGTGGGGTGAGTGGGATTTTTAGGAGGCCCACAAGGTAGGCACTATTATAATATAATTTAGATAACATAAGTTTGAACTGCTGTTTTGAGGTCTGCCGGGGGAGGAAAGGTTTTAGTTTCCTTAATGCGTGCAGTTTATGGTTAACTCCTCTGGTGGCAGTACTGATGTGCTTTTGCACGGAGAGGGCATTGTCCAAGAATACACCTGGGGATTTAGCAGAATCAATGATGTGTGGGGTACAGTACAAGATAGTAAGATGCTGGAGCCAGACTTTGATACTAGGGGCGAAGGCGGGCGGTGAGATCAATAAGAATTCAGTTTTGAGGGTATCGAGTTTGATTAAGCTGGTTATGAGTCAACCAATGTTGCGTTTTATCAAAGTGTTATTGGGGATATTGATGTCATCAGGAGAGGTGATTTTCATGTAATATTGAGTGTCATCCACATACCTGTGATAGGAGATGTGAGCTAGTTTAAGATTTTGGTTAAGGTCTCAATGTATAGGTTAAACCATGTCCAAGAGAGAGTGGAACCTGGGGGTACGCCAAGTGACACTGGCGACTGATTTGGAGAGGGTTGATTAGGATGCACTGACATCTATTGCAAAGGAAAGAGAACCATTTTAGCACCCGCCCAGAGTGACCCTGCCTGTGTTGATAGGTTCAAAAGGTTATCATGATTGACCGTGTCAGGATGATCCCCGGACAGTTCCAACCAAACACACACAGTAGATAGTCATTTATTTCTGATACGTACCCAAGACTACATGTTAAGGCCGAGACAAGTCGTAGGCGAGGGCACTGGAGGGTGGAGAGGGAGGGAGATAGGGGGATAGGGACTGGGGGGGGGGAATGACTGGGTGGGGGGAAGGGGGGAGAAAACTTAAAAGCAGAACATAGACATCCCATAATGTTATAAACAACTGTACAGGTTGACATAGGGTTACGTATAATGACCTACATGTTATCGCTGCCCGGCCTCTGGGATGTGGGCTTACAAGCTGTGTATGGAAGCCTTAGGGCCAAGCAAGGAAACGGCACTGGCATTTGCGGTGCAGGGTCATTATGTATGTAAGCTGATTATCCTATTGTTCTGCAATAAAAACGGTTTAAAAAAAACAAAAAAACAAAAAACGCCACTGACAGGTCAAGTAGGAAAGATTCCTTCTGATCGAGAAAGAATAAGGCATCGTCAATAATGTGGACCAGGGCAGTTTTGGTGCTGTCCTGTGACCAGGTTGGAAGCCAGATGTACATTGGTCTAGGAGTTGGAATTGCTTGATGTAATCGTGAAGTGGGAATGCACCCATTTTTCTAAGAGTTTGGCTAAAGTTGGGATGTTGGAGATAGAGAAGTAGTTGTTGGGGTCTGACTGGTCCGAGCAGTTTTGTTTATTTTTAGGCTAGGAGTAACCTGGAATGGAGCCATGGGTGAGTGAGGCGTTAATAATCATAGTAGGAGGTGAGTGGCCACGTTGAAGAGAGCTCTTTGGTGACTATCTAGTGCCGCCCTTCACCCTAATCCCTTGCTATTGTATAGGGTGGACATTTAATCAAGCAAGACTACGGTCATCTTTTTTAGCAAGATTCTGGGGTTGGGATTGTCCGGAGTCACCATTAGTTTCACAAAGAAGTTACTTTCTACGTTGTAACACTTCACATCACTGAAGCTTCTGATCTAGGTCTGTTCCTCTTTTAGAGGTTATCTAGTGGATTATATTGCGTTTTCGTGGGTGGGGCTTAAGCACAATTGTTCCAGATCGTTGAATATGCAAGTTTCAAGTAGTAATACTTTAGGGTCTGAGTTGTCTTGCCAGCAGAGACTGGAGTCCCCTTGGAAAATTTGAGATGCCTCAGTGCTGAATTTTCCTGCGATGAATTCAAGCATTTTTTCCATGAACAGAATAGCCCCATGTGGATGGTAGACTGCATGTTTTACATTGGTTTTCATATCTGATGTCCTAACTTCCAGAAAAAGGCACGGGAACATAGATGATAGACTGTCCTCAGAGTTTTATAATGTATCAAGGATATGTGGATAACTGCCACTTCACTTCCGGGTTTTCCTTCTTAGCTAATGTGTGTGGGACCTCAAGGCCTGGTGAGATAAGGTGTACTGGGATGAGGTGGTCAGCCATGTTTTTCAGTTAGGAATAGTAGATCCAGATTATGTACTTCAATTATATGTACGTTGTTAAGATTGTGTTTGGACGCTAATCCGCACAGTGGAGTAACCATCTAAGGTAGGTAGATTCTTTCAGAGGCACTAGTTGTTTGAATCAGGACTGAGTGGAGGTTGAGATTTACATTGTTTTTGTTGATAAAGGGGAATGGGATCTGTTACCTGACAAGGATGGGATTGTTGCTATGGGAGAATGGGGTTTCTGTCATTCTGGAAGAAAACTAACAATTCCACTATGGAATCATCAGTAGGAGTTTCAAGTGCTCACACAGAGCAAGGATCCTTGGGGAATGTAGTCTGGATGAGTAGTAGGACAGTCAGATGCTGGCACAAATCTAAACAACAAGACACAAAACGTTGCTTGACTGAAACCAAATTTGTCAAAATTAGACACCTTGTTCCTGTTAACCTCCTAAGATTCCGTCACCCAATAATCAATTAGTCCACTCAGATGTGCTCAGTTTATCAACTTTCCTTAATTATTTGTGGAAATTATAAAGCATAGCATCCCTTATACAGAACTGTGAGTTCTTGCTACAGATCAAGTAGCATTGTTTCCCTCTTGAGGTAATCGTAATAAGTTCTACAATTATCCTGGGGTAATTCAAGGAAAGTGAACGCCAACTGAAAACAATCTGGCCAATCTAATACCTTGTCGCCACCTCATATTTCAAGACAACATCTATATTGATATGGAACAAGAGCTAGCTTGCTGGCTGAACTCTTACTGACAGACTGGTTTGAAACTTGGTTTAAGTCATTTGCATTCTAAGTTTCTTGGTTTTACTGCTTCATCTGATATTCCTTCTGGGAATCATTCCTTGGGAATCATTCCTAGAGTATCTGACAATCTTAAGTCCTCTGGTAAGTCAGCTGCTTATTGTGTTGAAATGATCTAATTTTACAACACTTGCTCCAGTCATGTAATTTCCAAGCACAAACGTTTATACTTGCTATGGAATCCAACAGATCTTTTGGACTTGCGCCTTATGTCTAGTTGGGATGTATCATCAAAACTATCTTGTAGATATCTGCATAATATTATATGAACGCTTGCTGTGTCACAACCTCTGCCTCCTTAGTGGTGGATTCCTCGATGTCCAGCTGCCGCAGTTTGAGGCTTTGATTGCCTTCAAATATATATTGCTTCTTTTCGACCCAACATATTGAGCTTTCTTTAGTACACCAGTAAATGGGCACATAACATTGTTGTTTTTGCCAAAGTGTTAAATCGCCTTCTAGGATGGTTTCAATGTCTATCCCAAGAGATTTTCAAGAATTAGACAGCTAAATGGTTGCTTTTTAGGTACACGGGGCCAGTAACAATGGTAAAACCTTATGGCTATTAGGACACTCTAAGCAGGGGGCTCACTCACAGATAGACAACTCAGCCTGTAACTCTGGTCAAGACGGGATACGCTGTAAAGATCGATCCCTTCACTGGAGTGACTGTCAAGTTTTCACAATTCCAAGCTAAAGAAGGTATTTACACGCACCTAGCATCATATAACACCAGTTTTCATAGGCCCAGGAACAGGTAATGCCAGCCTCTGCATGCCCAGAAACGTGGGTAAGTTAGCACATAGATATCAACAGGTAATATCAGTCTCCAGATACCCAGCAATATGTATGACCAGCATTTACATGTTCTGCAAAATCCACGAACAGCCTGCACATGCCATGCAACGTCTGGCTCCTTTAAAAAGACCTTACAAGTCATTCCCAATCCATGTGTGCTCAACCATGGATACCGATAGGCTGTAAATATCCATCGATGTGTAGTATAAGTCTTCATGTACCAGCAACCCGCAATGTAAGTCTTCGAGTTGCCAATAAGAGGTAATGCCTGTCCCCACATGGACCTACATGTTCAACCTCTACAGGCCAACAAGCATGTCTGATTAGCCTAGCCAGCACAGGTAAAACCAGAGTCCATCCATTGCCCAGCAACCACCTAATGTCAACCACTAGCTGTCTTGCACAGACCCTATCACAATTTTCTTTAGACTTTGGTTCTCACCAGGTTTGTCTCCCTAATTTTCCCCGCTTACATTTGTTATTGTCCGTTTACAGTGGGCCGAATTCAGTCCGTCTCTCTTTTGCTCGCTCCTCTCTCTAATTCTACCTCATTCTCCAATACTCAATTCTGTCTTCCTCCCCAATCTCAATTTCTCTTGCCCAATCTCTCTCACCAGACTCTTGCTCCCAGTTTCTTTTTTTTTTTAAATCTGAAATGTAACACAGACAAGTCCGAAATCATTTTCTTCGGCTCCCCCCCGTTGGATGCCTGGAAACAATGGTGGCCCCAAGACATGTCTCCTCCACAGCCTGCAGTCAGGACTGTAAAGAACCTGGGAGTAAAAATGGATGACGCCCTCTCTATGGTATCTCAGGTTCAGTCGGCAGCTGGGACTTGTTTCGGTCTCCTGAAGATGCTCTGGAGGTTTCTATTTTTACTACAGACCTCGCATAGAAAATCGGTCATTCAGGCCCTTATCTCCAGATTGGACTATGCCAACGTCCTTTATCTGGGCCTCCCGGAGTTCTTACTCAGCAGACTGCAGGTGGTGCAGAACGCAGCAGCCAGGGCTGTTCTGAGTCTTGGGCCCAGAGATCGGACCTCCCACCATCTTAAGTATCTGCACTGGTTACCTGTCTGCAGCAGAATTCGCTTCAAAGCTCTGGTCCTGGCTTTCAAGGCTCTGCATGGTATGGGAGCGAAGTACATCTGCAGAAGAGTCTCTTTTTACGTACCTGACAGATCTCTTTGATCTGCTCATCAACATCTTATGATCACCCCTAAGTATCTCAGGGTCCGCAAAGACGGTCGCTCTTTTCAAGTCTGGCTGGACTTTGGAATAAGCTGCCTCTTCCACTTAGGCAAAGTACTAACGTGCTTGCCTTCAGGAAACAACTGAAAACCTGGTTGTTCCAACAAACAATATAACCGTCTTTTCTTCATTGGGTTTTTTTTCCCCCTCCCCGCCCCCCGCATCTGTTTTTTTCTGTCTTAGCGCCGGGATACTCTACTGAGTAGCTGTGCGCTCTATAAATCTATATTAACATAACATAACATAATCCACCCCAGTCTCTCGCTCTCTCATTTTGTTTTCTCAGTGCATGACACTAAGTCCCCCACTGACTTCTCTGCCCCGTCAATACTGCATGCATTCAAACTATACATGCTATAAAGACTGAACAAAAGGTGAAAGCACACCTAGAGAGCTTTTATCTGCTTGCTGGTAAAGATCTATGGTGGACAATACCAGTACTTACAGCGAGCTTTGGGTCATCCCTTTTTTGACAACACATTGACTTTCTTAGCATTCTCATTTGTGTGCCTCTTAGTCAAATCCTTTCCTTCCACTTCTTGTTTGTCCCTCCCTTGGAGCATAGCTACTCTGCCATCATGGATGACTTGTATGTTTAACTGCTCAATTGAATTAAATTATTTTATTAAGATTTGGATCACCAATGACGTCCAGAGTATAAAACAGGATAATACAGAATATACGAAATGTTGGACATAATGATATCGAAATAATAATATTACAATTATATATTTAAATCCTTTACCGCCATCAAATAAATCAAGTTAAATACATATGTAATTTGTTATTATACAACTTCCCTATATGAACAATTCTTAAAAGATTACAATTTGTGCAAATAGATCAAACCACTGAGAAGCAAAATGTAAGTGCAAAATCATTCCAAGGAAAGTAGAATTCTTCATATAGCCTCAACGTTTACAATCAGCAAAAACTGTTACTATAGGCCATAATAGGAAATGAGTACCAAGTAGAGTGCCAATGCTGCACAAGGCTTTTGCCTGCTCTTGTTTTAACTGAGTGTTGAATTAAGCAATCACAAAGTGGACTTCTTTTTCCGTCAGATTTAATCAAAGAGGTAACTCAATTACATCATATTTTTTTTAAATTTAGAACAATTCATGATCTTTTCATAAAAAACCACACCGTATTTTGATCAATAATAATGTGACACAGTGCAAATACAAATTCATAAGATTTCGACACCTTCAAAAATGCGATTTTGAACTGAACAACATTCCACTCTTCAACATTCATACCCATACACACCCATTCATATTCTTCAATAAATATCAAAAAAACATCAAAAAACTAGATAAACGCTGTGTCGACTGACACATGAAGGCCATCCAGAAAGATTTTCTGTACTTTCGTTGCCTATACTCTTTCTTTGTTGAGAAAAGGTTTTTTAATTGATCGATTGGCCTTTGTTCGTAAGGTCTACGCGTTTCGGAACCCGTATCTTGCTGGGAACCTCATCAGGACCAATATACTGCAATAGATGAACAGAAAATTGTTTTACCCAATGTCCTATCTCTTAAAAACTGGGGTGGTAGCGCTATGTTTAAAGTTCTCACCTGCAACTTCAATGCAGTCAATGCCTCACAGGGGATGTGTTCCCTCGAACTGTTGAGCCCGAATTTGTTCTGTCAAACCAAATAATACACAAGATGTAATCCAATCTGGCCTACCTTATCATGACACAACAGATAAAACTCTCTTCTACAAGTCAGGGATCAGTCAGACTAATGGTATGGTGCTTACTTGAAATGTACGTCAAGGTGCCAAATCTCGGGGGTCTTTGTTCGTTCTTTCCGACTCCTCGGTGTGACTGGTCGTCTAGATACCGGCCGTTTGTTTAAAACATGGCTCCAAAGTTTGCCAGTTGTGTTCGTCTCACTAAATTGAACAAGAAAGTGTGACTCGTGAGTATGGAGTCTCCGTTATTGTTTGTGTGTGCACAACCATGCTGATGGTTCAGAATCTCACCTTAATGTGACGAATTTCCCGCGTCTCGTTGGGGTTCTGTGACTTCGCTATTCTGCTCGGTTCCGATTCTCGCAGAGGAGTGTTCTTCACTGGTTGACGCGTTACGTGAAGGCGTAGCGTCAGTCTACGTGTTTCTGGGAAATGTAGTTTTCTGGAGTTGGTGGCCTCTCTTTTGAACAACAAAGCTTTATTTTGTCCAACACACGGGGATAATGATTGTTTGTATCAATCACTGTAGAATTCTTCATTGTAAGTGGTTCAACTTATTATGATAGGTCAATCGTTGGTTTCGGAAGAGAATTAAGTAGGGTGGGTGATCATAGTGCCTCTGAGCTGTTGTCAATCAGGCTTTAAACTGTGGCAGGTTTGTCTCTCAGTTTTTTGGGGGGTCCAATGGTCATTATCTTCCTAAACTCTGATTTTATAGGTTGAAGATTTCGGAAAGTTCGTTGAGTCCGTCCACTGACGTGTTGAATTTGATAATCAACATTGCTTCCCGTCTTAGTAGTTTTGAATCCAGGTCCCCACCTCTCGCGTCCTTTTCGATTTTGGAAATGATGGTCCATCTCAACTCTCTTTCTGTGTGGTTTTTTGCAGACCAATGGTTGACGAGTGGTGCATTCACAGTATTTTTGCGAATTCTTGATTTGTGTTGTTGGATCCTCTGTCTGATTTCTTGATTGGTCTTCCCAATGTACAACTTCATGCAGGGGCATAGAATTCCATATACCACGAATTTTGATTTACAATTTGAAAACGTTTCATGTTTCCAGTTGATCCCATTGTGTGAGAAGCAGTCACCCTCGATGGTTGATTCGCAGCATGTACAGGTGCCACATTTGTGGTGCCCTTGTATGGGGGGTAAGCTGAGGAAGCTTCTGATTGTGGCATTTTTAGTTTTTGGCATGGCTGCCCGTACGATTTGGTTGGCGATACTTTTGTCCTTTTTGAAGGCAAACAGGGGAGTTTCTTTTAGTAACGGGTCCAGCTGTCTGACTAAGTGCCAGTTTTGATTGATTGTTTTTTTCAACCAGTTTGATGTTGGGCCGAATGTAGTCACACAGACTATCCTGTTGATCTTTGCTGGTGTTTGCTTTTCTAGCAGTGTCTCACGTGGGGTCCACCACGCTCTTTTTATGGCTCTTTTTAGGAGTTTCTTAGGATAACCTCGTAACAAAAGGTTATTCTTCAGGGCTTCTGAGTGGAGAAAGTATTCATCTTTAAAAGTACAATTGCGGCGAATGCGCAAAAATTGCCCATACGGTAGATTTTCCTTGAGGCTTCGTGGATGATTACTAGAGAAATGTAGAGCCTTGTTCTTGTCGGTCTTTTTTTTGAAGAGTGTCGTGGCTAGATGGCCGTCCGTGACGTAGATTTCCACATCAAGGAATGCCATTTTGCTTTTTGAATGGTTCATGCTGAATTTTATGTCTTCTGTGCGGTTGTTGAGCCACAGAAAAAAGGAATGTAGTTGTTCTTCCGCCCCAGTCCAAATCATAAAGATGTCATCTATATACCGG
Organism: Triturus cristatus; assembly: GCF_964204655.1. NCBI lineage: Eukaryota > Metazoa > Chordata > Amphibia > Caudata > Salamandridae > Triturus > Triturus cristatus. The sequence goes on along the minus strand of NC_140589.1, from coordinate 236,412,524 downwards.
ACCCAGCTTCCAATAAACTCTGTAAAGGGATTGTTGTGGTAAATAAAAGTTTCTTCATACATAGACATGAATAAAACCGCTAATTCCGGGGCAAAAGGACAGCCCATGGCCACGCCTTTTGTTTGGTAGAAGAACTCATCCTTGAAGCTGAAGTAGTTGTTTTTCAGTGCAAATGTTGCCAGTTCCATTAAGAATTGGGAAGGAACTTTCTCTGGTTTTGCTCGTGTGTTGAGAAAGCTATTCAGTACTGCTAGGCCCTCATCCTGCGGTATCTCTGTGTATAAGGATACGACGTCTAGAGTCACTAGGATATTGGTACCTTCCACAAATGTCATCTGGTCCAATTTTTTAAGGAAGTCTGTGGTGTCTCGGAGGTAGGATTTAACTTCTGCCATAAACGGTTTTAGAAAATAGTCCACAAACTTTGAGATTGGTTCTAGCAGTGATTCACAGCCCGACACAATTGGTCTGCCAGGGGGGCAAGATAAATCCTTGTGGACTTTAGGTAAAACGTAGAATATTGGAATGCGTGGATGTTTGTTTTTCAAGAATTCATATTCGTGTTTTCCTAGAAAGCCTTGGTCAAAGCCTTTTTGGAGTATGTTGAACAGTTTTCCTTGTAGTTCAAAAGTTGGGTCATACGATATTTTTTTGTAACAACGTTCGTTGTTAAGTTGTCTGTTCACCTCTGCCGTGTAGCGATCTGTACCCCATACCACAATTGACCCACCCTTATCAGCTTGCTTTATTGTTATTGATGGGTCATTTTTTAATTCAATTAGGGCATGCCGGAATTTCAAGGGAGATCGAGGACCAATTTTATTACCTTTTCTGACACAACATCTTCCAGCGGAAGTGAGGCTGAAACTCCGAATAACCGCCAAGAGTTCAATAGACGAGGAAACTACCAGCAAAATTTCCAACAACAACCGTCTTTTTTAGGAAGGGGCCGCCAAAAACAACGAGGCAGGATGCGATACAGCAACCAACCATGGGAAATGTCAACGAGGAGACACAACTACAAAAATTAGACAAATCATTGATCTATAATTTATCAGACAAAATTTTAACACATGCGGAATTGAGCGTGCTGGAAAAGGGCCTGACCTTTGTCCCCTCTAGAGATACCAACTTCATCCAAACTAAAACTGAATTCATTGAGTTCTGTAGAAAAATCCGTCTGACCACCTTCTTTAAAGATAACCCGACGATCACAAACGTCGAATCCACAGGTCTAAGGAAAAAATCCACATTTTGCCCTCCCCCGGGAAAGATTCCTAAAGAGGTCATCTTGTTTGAGAAAGTTATATTATCGGCCATAACAGATGCAGAACAAAAAAGGAAACGATACACAAAAGCAAACATCACCAAAACCCAAAGAGATGCCCTAATTGAATTAAAAAATGACCCTTCAATAACAATAAAGCAAGCTGATAAGGGTGGGTCAATTGTGGTATGGGGTACAGATCGCTACACGGCAGAGGTGAACAGACAACTTAACAACGAACGTTGTTACAAAAAAATATCGTATGACCCAACTTTTGAACTACAAGGAAAACTGTTCAACATACTCCAAAAAGGCTTTGACCAAGGCTTTCTAGGAAAACACGAATATGAATTCTTGAAAAACAAACATCCACGCATTCCAATATTCTACGTTTTACCTAAAGTCCACAAGGATTTATCTTGCCCCCCTGGCAGACCAATTGTGTCGGGCTGTGAATCACTGCTAGAACCAATCTCAAAGTTTGTGGACTATTTTCTAAAACCGTTTATGGCAGAAGTTAAATCCTACCTCCGAGACACCACAGACTTCCTTAAAAAATTGGACCAGATGACATTTGTGGAAGGTACCAATATCCTAGTGACTCTAGACGTCGTATCCTTATACACAGAGATACCGCAGGATGAGGGCCTAGCAGTACTGAATAGCTTTCTCAACACACGAGCAAAACCAGAGAAAGTTCCTTCCCAATTCTTAATGGAACTGGCAACATTTGCACTGAAAAACAACTACTTCAGCTTCAAGGATGAGTTCTTCTACCAAACAAAAGGCGTGGCCATGGGCTGTCCTTTTGCCCCGGAATTAGCGGTTTTATTCATGTCTATGTATGAAGAAACTTTTATTTACCACAACAATCCCTTTACAGAGTTTATTGGAAGCTGGGTCCGGTATATAGATGACATCTTTATGATTTGGACTGGGGCGGAAGAACAACTACATTCCTTTTTTCTGTGGCTCAACAACCGCACAGAAGACATAAAATTCAGCATGAACCATTCAAAAAGCAAAATGGCATTCCTTGATGTGGAAATCTACGTCACGGACGGCCATCTAGCCACGACACTCTTCAAAAAAAAGACCGACAAGAACAAGGCTCTACATTTCTCTAGTAATCATCCACGAAGCCTCAAGGAAAATCTACCGTATGGGCAATTTTTGCGCATTCGCCGCAATTGTACTTTTAAAGATGAATACTTTCTCCACTCAGAAGCCCTGAAGAATAACCTTTTGTTACGAGGTTATCCTAAGAAACTCCTAAAAAGAGCCATAAAAAGAGCGTGGTGGACCCCACGTGAGACACTGCTAGAAAAGCAAACACCAGCAAAGATCAACAGGATAGTCTGTGTGACTACATTCGGCCCAACATCAAACTGGTTGAAAAAAACAATCAATCAAAACTGGCACTTAGTCAGACAGCTGGACCCGTTACTAAAAGAAACTCCCCTGTTTGCCTTCAAAAAGGACAAAAGTATCGCCAACCAAATCGTACGGGCAGCCATGCCAAAAACTAAAAATGCCACAATCAGAAGCTTCCTCAGCTTACCCCCCATACAAGGGCACCACAAATGTGGCACCTGTACATGCTGCGAATCAACCATCGAGGGTGACTGCTTCTCACACAATGGGATCAACTGGAAACATGAAACGTTTTCAAATTGTAAATCAAAATTCGTGGTATATGGAATTCTATGCCCCTGCATGAAGTTGTACATTGGGAAGACCAATCAAGAAATCAGACAGAGGATCCAACAACACAAATCAAGAATTCGCAAAAATACTGTGAATGCACCACTCGTCAACCATTGGTCTGCAAAAAACCACACAGAAAGAGAGTTGAGATGGACCATCATTTCCAAAATCGAAAAGGACGCGAGAGGTGGGGACCTGGATTCAAAACTACTAAGACGGGAAGCAATGTTGATTATCAAATTCAACACGTCAGTGGACGGACTCAACGAACTTTCCGAAATCTTCAACCTATAAAATCAGAGTTTAGGAAGATAATGACCATTGGACCCCCCAAAAAACTGAGAGACAAACCTGCCACAGTTTAAAGCCTGATTGACAACAGCTCAGAGGCACTATGATCACCCACCCTACTTAATTCTCTTCCGAAACCAACGATTGACCTATCATAATAAGTTGAACCACTTACAATGAAGAATTCTACAGTGATTGATACAAACAATCATTATCCCCGTGTGTTGGACAAAATAAAGCTTTGTTGTTCAAAAGAGAGGCCACCAACTCCAGAAAACTACATTTCCCAGAAACACGTAGACTGACGCTACGCCTTCACGTAACGCGTCAACCAGTGAAGAACACTCCTCTGCGAGAATCGGAACCGAGCAGAATAGCGAAGTCACAGAACCCCAACGAGACGCGGGAAATTCGTCACATTAAGGTGAGATTCTGAACCATCAGCATGGTTGTGCACACACAAACAATAACGGAGACTCCATACTCACGAGTCACACTTTCTTGTTCAATTTAGTGAGACGAACACAACTGGCAAACTTTGGAGCCATGTTTTAAACAAACGGCCGGTATCTAGACGACCAGTCACACCGAGGAGTCGGAAAGAACGAACAAAGACCCCCGAGATTTGGCACCTTGACGTACATTTCAAGTAAGCACCATACCATTAGTCTGACTGATCCCTGACTTGTAGAAGAGAGTTTTATCTGTTGTGTCATGATAAGGTAGGCCAGATTGGATTACATCTTGTGTATTATTTGGTTTGACAGAACAAATTCGGGCTCAACAGTTCGAGGGAACACATCCCCTGTGAGGCATTGACTGCATTGAAGTTGCAGGTGAGAACTTTAAACATAGCGCTACCACCCCAGTTTTTAAGAGATAGGACATTGGGTAAAACAATTTTCTGTTCATCTATTGCAGTATATTGGTCCTGATGAGGTTCCCAGCAAGATACGGGTTCCGAAACGCGTAGACCTTACGAACAAAGGCCAATCGATCAATTAAAAAACCTTTTCTCAACAAAGAAAGAGTATAGGCAACGAAAGTACAGAAAATCTTTCTGGATGGCCTTCATGTGTCAGTCGACACAGCGTTTATCTAGTTTTTTGATGTTTTTTTGATATTTATTGAAGAATATGAATGGGTGTGTATGGGTATGAATGTTGAAGAGTGGAATGTTGTTCAGTTCAAAATCGCATTTTTGAAGGTGTCGAAATCTTATGAATTTGTATTTGCACTGTGTCACATTATTATTGATCAAAATACGGTGTGGTTTTTTATGAAAAGATCATGAATTGTTCTAAATTTAAAAAAAATATGATGTAATTGAGTTACCTCTTTGATTAAATCTGACGGAAAAAGAAGTCCACTTTGTGATTGCTTAATTCAACACTCAGTTAAAACAAGAGCAGGCAAAAGCCTTGTGCAGCATTGGCACTCTACTTGGTACTTATTAAACGACTTGGCCTTGCTGCCATCAAGTCAAACCCTGAACTGTTTTTCTACTATAATAGGAAATGGGCATCCCTGCATTGTTTCATTAATAAAACCAATACTTAAGACGACACAATTTCACTTTAAAAAATCCACTCCCCCTTAGCAGCAAAAGTTATGTGCAAAATGTTTCCCAAAAACGATACAAATACTGGCAGCCATAGCATAAGTCTGCAAGTAGCAGTAATGGACCTGTAGTCTCCTTCCACTCGAGTATCAATATAGTAAGTGATTAATAAACACCTTCAAAAATGTAATATTTTTGTGCATATTATTTCACTCTTTGGGTTAGAGAGAAAATCTCATGCTGCCGCTATGGTTTTAATATTATTCTGTATGAACATTGGCCGAAGCAACCGAAGACGATGTGGTAACAGGGCTAGGCAAACAAAAAGAACATGGTTAAGGTTCCGAATGCCCAAATTACACAAATTACTATATTTCCATATTTAACTGCTCCCATTCAGGGAATTACTATTTTATTTCAACAATGACCGGAAATGCATGCTTTTTCTTGCTTTCTCCCCTCTGCGCTCCCCCTCGTGGAGAGCTCAGTCTTCTGGCCTTTCTTAACTGTCCCTTGAATCATAAATCAATGTAAATTTCAATGATAAAACATAGCATACAAATGATAAAAGAACTATTTGGGCTGCATACAAAGTTGACATAACATGAGATGAGAGAATGAAAAATACAATGTAGAAAGAAAAATATTAGGAAAGCAGATATGTTTCTAAGAAGCTACAGGAGTCAGCATCGCTCTGAAACCCACCTTGCTGTTACAGGTTTTAAAATTCAGGTTGGAACCAAAAGAAGGAAACATGAACTTTAATAACAGTGGGTCATGCTCTAGCACCTCGATAAAAGTATGTGTTTTTTTAAAACAACTTTCTTATTTTGAGAGTTCACTGTTGCTCCCGAAATCAGTCATTAGAAAAACAATCGCTTTTTCCTTAACTTCTAGAAGTTCTAGGGAGAATTCTTTGGCACTGTAATAAAAACCGGATTTAACACTTCTGTTGACATGCAAAATAAAGAGAAAGCGTTGGATGGCCACGCCCCCACTATGGCCTTATCAACAAGGAAATGATATCATGGGGATGGAAGGGTGGTTGAAAGCAGAATGGCTGAAACGCACAACATTATCAGAAGATAAACTACTGCCATCAGCAAAAGAAAGAGAAATCTTTCACCTCAGATCCAGTTTAAGAAAAAGGTCACTTGAAAAAATGAGCCAGCCATCTGTGTGCATACATATGCTGTCTGTAACCATTCCTTTTGCCACTTGCATGCAAACATACTGCATTCTTACTGGTCTTTATGTAAGAAGGCAGCTTCACACACTCAGGGAGGAAGTGGTGCACCCTCACACCCATGAAAAATGGATGGCTCCAAGACCTGCGTCACACCCAGGCGACATGGCAGGGAGACATGTTCTAATTGCCGACACGGGATGATCGAAATGTGCAATGCTTTTAAACTTTTAGGGCCTCATGTAGGTAAATAAATTTTACCGGTTCTAAAATACCGAGCCGTACCGAATCGGTAAATAAGAATCGGTAAGTTACATGTAGGTAAAAATTCGGTAACAGTTACCGAATCGGTAACATTCGGTAATTAAGAATCGGAAATGACCGAATCGGTAAATACCGAGGTGGTATATACCGAATCGGAAAATACCGAGGTGGTATATACCGACTCGGAAAATACCGAGGTGGTATATACCGAATCGGAAAATACCGAATCGGCATGTACGGATTCGGTAAAGAAAATCACATGACTTGACGAAACAGCTAATCAAGTGCAACGACAGCCCACCCAACAAGGAACAGGCCACACCCAGGCAGGTGTACAAAATTAGCCGAAGTGGCCACACCCAGGCAGGTGTACATAATCAGCCGACCCTGGAGAGGCTTGGAGTGCAGAGGAGAGGCAAGGAGCCGTTGCATGTGCGAGCGGGTAAACGAACAGCATGTCCAGCCAGAGAACACAGAAAGACGGAGGGGAAAGGAGGAGGAAGCTGAAATTTAGCCCCAAGGAACTCCAGGTGCTGGTGGAGGAGGTGGTGAAGCAGCACCACAAGCTGTTCGGAAGGCAATCCCTGCAAGTGCCTGAGGTGGAAAAGCGCAACATATGGCTGGCCATCCAGGCGCAGGTCAATGCTGTGGGAGTGACCCACAGGGACATTGAGGTACTCAAAAAGCGCTGGTATGACCTCCGGATTGTAACCAAGAGGAAGATGGGCGACATCCAGAAGGAGGCCAGCCAGACCGGAGGTGGAACCAACAGGGCACCTGCCCTCACCGAACTGGAGGAGCTGGTGGCGGCCACAATCGAGCAAGAGAGCGTCGTGGGACTTGGGGACGCCGACAGCTCTGCCAGAGCCGCAACACACCAAGGTAAGACGAAAGCACAGCAATGTAGCCCCCCCAACCCCTATCCCACATCCCCCAATTGTGAATCGAGAATCACACTGCAGTCCACACGTGTCAGTGCAGACAGGCAATGCATTCCGGGAGATGTAGTCAGGGCAACACTAACCATGACGTAAATGTTACAGGGCAACAAGGCATGTCACGCACTCGAGGCACAAGGAGACAGGGGACATATTGGAATGTGAAATGATTTATTGTGACGCATGCAATGCAGCCCTTCGGGGACACTGAGCCAATGTTGTATTTCTGTCCACAGATGTGACACCATGCAGGACAGGGCATGCTGCAGGAGAGACGGCACACCGGCCACATATATCGCCGCAAGCCAGCACATGTTCAGACCAGGGAGCAGGCCCACTGGCAGCCGCACCACCTACACAGCCAGCCTCGCCGCACACAGAGCCAGCATCACCTCACCCAGAGCCAGCATCACCACCACCAGAGCCAGCATCGCCACTCATGTTCGAATCACCAGCCACATCCCCGCTTGCAGGCGTGAGAATGAGGAGGCGTCCAGCAGCCAGGCTACGAGCCTTAGACACCTCGTCAGACGACAGCATGGGACCAGAAGACCGCACCGGGCCCCAGGAAGGGAGCCATGCCACTGTGCCCCACACCTCACAGGCAGCACAGACGGAAGCAAGAGGGCGCCGCAGGTCGCGTGTCCAGAGTCCACCAGCACCCACTGACGGCCATGGTGTCTTCTTGGGGCTCGAGGGCCAAATGTTAAAGCAACAGCGCCTGCAATCAAAGGCAGTCATGTCAGTCCAGAGGCACATGCGGGTGATGACGACAACATTAGTCAACATGGACACTAACATTAGCGGCATGGCTGCGGGCATTCGGGACATGTCCCAGTCTATCCAGCAGTTGTGCAGCAAACTAGATGCTGACATCGAAGCACGGCGCCGGGAACGCCAGAGAAGGGACACCACCAGCAGGGCACTCAACCGTCTGGCAACTGCGACTTCTCTACTGTGCCGGCGCTCTGTGACGATGCAGGAGGGCCTCACACAGTGCTGCAGCGACCTGTCTCGGGGGATGGTGCAGGTGACAAGTGCACTAGGGGTGCTATTGCCTAGTCAGGCGTCGACAACTGCTGCAGGGGATGCTGCGGAGAGCATCGACACCAGCAGCAGCATCACACCCCCCGTCCCAGAAGCACGCAGGAGCAGCAGGCGGCTTGGGGTTGGCTCTAGTGAGGATGCACAGGCCGTGCAACCCACCACTGCAGCGCGTATGCGCAAACATTGATGTTGCCCTGCTTTGCCACTTCCCATTGGGTGACGTAACCCTGGACATACTACTTGTATAGATGGTATATTGCCAGATTGGCCTGTTCATGTGTTCATGGCGTGGTGCCACATTAAAACTACATCATGACTTCTCACAACTCGCTGTGTCCCCTTACTTACTCAGAAATAGTTGGCTGTGATCTCTGCCCGTCTCTCTCTCCCATCGATTGCAGTTGGCACTCTAGCTGCGTTGCCCTCTGGCTGGCCTGACTCATCCTCGTTGTCCTCATGATATGTTAGTTCCACATCTGTCCCTTTTTTCGTGGCAAGGTTGTGCAGCATTGCACAAGTGGCAATAATCTTGCAGCAGGTGATGGGTTTGTACTGGCGTGCGCCTCCGCTCTTGTGCAGGCAGCGGAACCTGCTCTTCAGTAGTCCAAACGTGCGCTCCACCACATTGCGTGTTGTTTTGTGTGCCACGTTGTATCGTCTCTCACTCTGGGTTGCTGGGTGTAGGTAGGGAGTGAGGATGAATGACCGGCATGCATATGCACTGTCGCCTGGATGAGTGAAAGGGAACCATCAGTAACATGCCTCATGACACTATGATTTGCAGGTTTCAAGGGGCGTCACTGTTACTTACCTAGCAGGTATCCCTCTCCAAATTCTCCGGCACTCAGTCGTGTGTATATCCCACTATTCTGGAAGATGTAAGAGTCGTGGGTGCTCCCAGGAAACTTTGCAACAATATCTGTGATGATGTTCCCTGCATCACAGATCACCTGCACATTGATGGAGTGGGTGGACTTCCTGTTCCTGTAGATGTGCTCTGTATCAGCTGGTGGACAGATCGGGATGTGTGTACCATCAATACAGCCGATGACATGGGGGAACTGTGCTATGTGATAAAAGTCTGTTTTTGTTTTCTGCAGTGCAGCCTGTGTGTTGGGGAAGCTGATGTAGTGGTGCATTCTCTGCATCATGGCATCCAGAAACTTCCTGAAGAAACGTGACAGGCAACTCTGGGATACCCCACCCACCGCAGCTATCACCACCTGATAACTGCCGGATGCCAGCAGATGTAGGCTGCAGAGCACCTGCACATGTGGGGGTATGGCGTGCGCCCTTCTTATTGGCTGGTCCAGGCGTGGGTGTAGGTCCCTGATTAAGTCCATGATGGTTTCGGGGTCTAGCCTGTACCTCTCATGTATCTCTGCATCAGTCAGCTGGAATAGTGTGATGCGCTGTCTGTAGATTTGTTCCTCCCGTCGCCACACCCTCAGTCCTGCTGCCTGTAGACGTAGGCGCCTTGCAATGACGTACATAGCGGCCATGTTGTCCACGCTGTAGCATTTTGGGTTTGCATTTATCCATTGTTGATGGTTACCACCTGCTTTTCATCCGTGTTAATTACCGACTCTTATTTAACGAATTTACAGGATTTCTTAATTACCGAGTGCTCCTACATGTCATTTTAAAATTTTACCACTTCATATTTACCACTTCATGTTTACCGATTCGTTAATTTTGTATTCGGTAAATTTGAATCGGTATTTTAGAATTCGGAATATATGAATCGGTATTTACCGCCTCATATTTACCGAAAAGTGGTTTTTGGACTCCTACATCTCACTTGTCTGAATACCGGTCGGTAACGGCATATTTACCGAAAATCGGCCGTTACCGACCGGTATTTGGCTACCTACATGAGGCCCTTAGTTTGTTAATTTTTAAAAGAAAAATAGTAGTGCTAATTGTAATCACTAATTGATCTTGCACAGTGTAGAAGGATGGATACACATGAACATGCAAGACCTTCACAGGGTTTAGTGGTCTATCAAGACAACAGTCAAACAAATTGGTAATTAAAGTACCCTTTCAGAACTTCCAAACAAATATTCTCACTTATAAAGTAGAAGTCCAGACACACTGCTTTAATGTGTCCTATTTCACTCCCCCCGTCTTCTTCTTTATGATGATTTTGAGGTCATATTTTCCCATTTCTTTTATTGTACAGTCTGTAAACCTCTGATTTTGCACTTAGAACTACAAAAATTTCTGGTGCCCTTCCAGGCCTTTGGTTATATGGGGAGCAATAGCTTTCTTGCAGCCTCACTAGCTTGCTACAAGGACATCACTGTCTGGATTCAGGCTGGAACTGTTTGTTACATTGCTATGGTCTAGCTTGGGCTAGTCTAAAAAAAAAAACCAATGAGCTCACTTCAAATGTCTAACAAAACAAATATGAAACTTTTTGTTTTACACAAATCTCATTGAGAAATAAAAGAAAATTCTCGAAACGGTAAAGGATAATTTGAAAAGCAATATCAAATAAGGGAATATCAAGTACACAGTCCAAACTGTAGGTAGCCTAGAACAGCCCTTACCCAAAGGGAACAGCTTTCATTTGCAGAGCATCATAAGAATGAAAGGCTGAGTTGATCAGCCAACATTTGAACCTGTGACCAGCTGGTTGCACTCAGATGGCTGCAGCCAATTCACTGGTGCACAGCGTTCTGCTGCTGAAAGACAGAAATCAAATATTTGACCCTCGGATGAAGAAGCATCAGTCTTTTTGAGCCACCAAACCGGAAACTGGAGCTTTGGATCTTGCCCAAAGACAGAGCCGTACTGTCGACAATGCCAATTCTTACAGTGCACTTTGAGTCGGCACATTGCTTACAACTGGATGGTTTTCTGGTCCATCTCATTTTCCTGTTTGTTATTTAATGACTTTCCTTCCTGTTTCTGTGTTTGTCCCTCCTGAAGAATAGCTTTTTAAACCAACCTTTAGACTGGATGGCTTGTATGCTTCTCTCTACTCACATTCAGATGACTACTTTTTTCTTTCAACACATCAAGGGAGTGCACGCGTTTTTATCGGGAAAGAGCCTTTACCATGAAGACTGAACAACGATTAGCCTTAAGAAGGAAGGCTGAATTCGCAATCCCTATCGCGCATATGCCTTAACCACGCATGTGCGTGGTTAAAGCATAGGCGCGGTAGGGCTTGCAGAAGCAAGAGATTGCTGTGAGGTAAGTGGGGCTGGAGGGTGTCAGGGGTTGTTTTGTGTGCTAAGGGGTGGGTCGGGACTGTTTTGTGGGCTGGAGGGTGGATCGGGGTAGTCTTCTGGGCCGGGGGGCTGGTTGAGGACGCGACGCTTTCTGGGCTGGGGGGTGGGTTGAAGTTTTCAGGGTTGGGGGGGACCAGGGGGTGTGGGGGGGGTTTGGGGAGTTCCGGGTAGTTTTTAGGGCTGGAGGGGTTCGGGATGGATTTAAGGGGTGAGGGGGTTCAGGGTAATATTCAGGGCTGAGTAGGTGTGTTCGAGGTAGTTTTCAGGGCTTGGAGGGCAGCTTTGGGGCTATGGGCGGGGGGAAAGGATGGTAATACTTGTTAGGAATTAGGGAGGCAGTGAAGTCTTTAGGGCTTAGGGGGGAGTTTTAAGAGATATGGGGAGGGCGGGGAGAAAACGTTACTAGGGGTGGGGGGGGGGTAGTTTAGGAACTCAGGCCATGGAGTTAAGACCTACCTGTAAAGTATTAACCTCAGAAATGTGCTTACCATATGTGCCTTAACAATGTATGCTTTGTTGTTAAGGCATGCATGGTAAAGGCATATTTGTGGTTAGGATTTTCGTTGTTCAGCCTGCGTTGAACCGGCATGCGTGGTAAACGCATGTGTGGTTCCATCACACAACCCTTTATTTGCTCTCTCCCGTGTGTGCAGTTCTCCTGCCTCAACTACCCATCCCAAACACTCTTGTCCGGCCTTGACATTTTTTTTATACTTGTCCCCCTGTCATCTCCAGCTCCTCTGCCACTCCCTCGACCCTGTCATTTTTAGCAGGTCCTGGTAATAAAGGGCTGCCCTGATGTGTTTTTAACAGCCCAATAATAGTGCACCCCATCTTGGAACAGTAAGTTAAAATTTTAAAAAATAATAACACGTTTCTGCATCACAAGGCATACATACACACAATTGATGACGCATGCACACTTATGTGCCATCACTCTGGGGCCTGTTTTTTTAGGCTAATACTGTCCCACATTGGCAACTAAGCATTTTTTTTGCTAATGCAGAACTGCATCGGTCAAAAGCATTGTCAAATCCAAAAGGTCAGGTAATGCCATTGAAATGCGAGAACCGTTGGCTTTGACAAAGCTTGTTAATTTGTCTAACAGTTTTAGCACTACCAGGTACCGAAAAATTGAGAACGCTTTACACAGAACAGTAGTGATCCAAAGGTCTTACACCTAAAGGGAGAATGTCAAAGTGATAAGAGAAATACAAATAAAAGGGTCATTCACAGGGTATGAACTAGTTACAACAGCTGAGACAGGGCGAAGGAGGAGCAGGGAGGAGACAGAGAAAGAGATGGCGAATATAGGAAGGAGGCGGAAGGAGGGAGAGAGAAGTAGAGGGACTGAACGGGGCAAAGAGGGAGGGGCGAAGAAGTGGAAGAGGAGAGTAGTAGTGGCCGAGAGGTGAGAGAAGGGAGTGAGACATGGATATAAGTGAGGAAGAAAAGAGCGACAGGTGAGGAAGAAGAGCGAGAGGTGAGGAAGAAGAGGGAAAAGATGAGTGAAACGTAGGAGGAGATGTCGAGGATGGAGAGTGAATGAGAGGCTGAAACAGGGAGAGTGAGGTGAAGAAGCTTATGGGAGGGAGTGCGTATGGGAGAGAGAAAGTGAGGGGAAGGGCAACGTGAGGACAGAGACAGCTGATAGTAGACAGAGTGGCTGTTGTCAAGAGGTGGAGAAGGATAGTTAAAGCCAGAACAGAGTTTAAAGTTAATAGAGGGTTTAATGTAAATTTATTACCATTTCTGAGCAGCATTAGATGACACGAGCGGGAGCTTGTGTCGCAGTCCCTGGATAAAGCAGACGCAGGTGAGGTGTTAAGGACACACACTCATCCCTACACCCTATTAGCAGCCTGCAAGGATATCTAAGCCTCTTAGGCCATCTGTAGAGCAGGTCACCCACCTGAGGGAGGGGAATGCAGGAGGGTGGAAGGGGAGGAAACCGCTGCTGGGCTGGCTTTGGGGCATTCTTTCCCTTCTTAACGTTCTGAAAAGTGTCAATTTATTAAATACGAAAAGGCGGCAAATGCACTCAGGAGATTCTGGACAGATGGGCTTTGCTCGTGCCCTGCCAAGCTCTACAAAACCAATGAAACCTTAGGGTATTCCTTCGTCAGGTTTACTAACAATAAACATAATTGTGTCTGTTTGAAATATGGAATTAGCTCTTTCAATAGATGGTTAGCAGAATACCTGCCCCAGTGTCTGTACTACTCGCAAACAAGCATTGACAAAGCCAATAGGTCTGCCCTTAACAAAGTGGTGCATTTTTTTTTTATTGGAAAGACATGCCACAGAAATAAAAAGAAAACATACTACCTTATATTTGAAGAAATAAATATGAGAAATAGCCATAAACTTTTATACAGAGAGCATGGGTGATCTTTAGCAGGCAGGTACACTTATAGAAAGGTATCAACACCTTTCTTTAAGTCTCGCCTGAGGCAGCTACTGCGCAGTCACTTGCAAGACATTTTGTCTACATTGAAATGAGTTGGATCATACCTATGCTGAATTTGCACAACGATTGTGTTGTTGATTGCCACTTTAAAATATGTAATAACATGTCATCCCTATTATACCTTTTTGGCCATGAATTGCTTTGATATCAAATCAGTCCAACTGACTACTTAGCCCGTGAAGCAATATTACAATACTTGTTAAACTGTCAATGTAGTACAATATGAATTACTGTGCACTTTATTAGTGTGGACTTATCCACTACATTATGTTGTATTTGGAGTACCTTCGAAACACTTAGGGCATCATTAGGATGGCGGGCGGACTTTGTCCGCCGGCCATCCTGACGAAAACGGGACCGCCCGCCATATGTGCGGCAGTCCCGTGGGGGAAGATTAGGATGCGCCCGCCACACTGGCGGGCGAATCACACATTTCTAACATTGCGGCGGGTGGTGCTTTCAGCAGCACCCGCCGCAATGGTAAAAATGCATGTTGTGCATTTGCATGCACGAAGTGGCAGGCACTGCGCGGTGCCTGCCGCATTGTGCATGCAAATGCAGGGGTGTACCATAGGTACCCCCCACGTGCACCCCCTCCCCCTCAACTTCCTGGGGGCCCGCAACAGACCCCGAACTGTGAACTCTGGATGCCTTTCTGCCGCCACGGAAAGGCTGCTCTCCACCTGCATACTAATATGGATGGCGGTGTCTAGCAGACGAGGCTGAGGTTCACACTTATTTATTTTTGCTTTTTTGGGGGGGAGGAGGAGGGGAAGACTCGGTGAAGTCGAGTCCCAAGATGGCTCCCAACATTTCCTGGTTGAAGTTTTGGCAGCCAATCAGAGCTGTGCATTTTCCTGCGCAAGCTCGTCTTTTTTCGCCAATGCTTCGGGACCAAAGATATATCTATCTTTTTCTTCTTAAATTTCTCAAAAACTACTTAAAGGATTTGCAGCAAATAACAAAAAGCACTGTCTGCGCAACAATATCTACCTTTCTGCTACATTTGGTGTAATTCCGTCCAGAAGTTCAGGCTGAAGGTTTGACAAACGCGTTCCTATGGGAATTAACATTACAAACGCACCCTTATTTGCGCCCCCCGATTTCTCGGTCCCAACTGCACAGATCACCCCCAAACTTTCCATGACACAGAGAACCTACGTTGACACTTTTTTGGGAACATTTCATGAAGATTGGTCAAACTACGCCAAAGTTATAGACAAGTCAAAAAATGCTTTTCCTATGGAAATTATGTCCTAACTATCTACCTACTGGTGACTGCCAGTACGATATCGATTATAGATATAACGCCGGCAGAGCACGCTGGTAATTGATCCTCAAACAATTTTTTTTCCAATGAAAAGCGCTCTCAGTAACAAAGTATGAAATGAAGTGAAATGGCGACTTATAGAGCGCGAAACATTCACCTGAAGGTGTCAAGGCGCTTACTTATTGAGGCTGAGGTTCGACAGATCTTAACGACTAAACAGCCAAGTCTTTAGCGCCTTCCTGAACGCTAACAGATTGTTCTCATTCAGATATGATGGGAGGGAATTCCACAGCCTAGTAGCACCCAACAAAAAACTTCTCCCTCTCCAAGATTATCTTTTCACCCTGGGGACAACCAGATCATTGGACGAGGAAGAGCGACGGTTGCGTGTTGGAATGTAGAATAACAGATTCCGTTTAAAAAAAACCTGGTCCTATGCCCTGAGTGGTCTTAAAAACAATACATAGAGCTTTAAACTCTATAAGTTTTTTTACTGGCAGCCAATGAAGATCCTTCAATGCCGAAGAAACTGATTTATATCTCGGTATATTCAGTAAAAGTCTGGCGCGGCATTTTGGACAACCTGCAATTTGGCTAAGCATTTTTTACGAAGATTGATAAAGAGCCCATTGCAATAATCGGCTCTCGAAAGAACAAGTGCTGAAACCACCAACTTACGAAGCGCAGCTGGAATGAATGGGAGGATTTTTCGAAGGATTTGTAATGTATAAAAAGAAAGGGAGGTGACATGATGTTCAAATGAAAGTTTAGAATTAAAAGTGACTCCCAAGTTCTTAACCTTGGTCTCTGGTGTAGGAAGTGGACCCAATTCTAGGGGTCAGAGATCTGGTGACCAAAAATTGGTGTGAGCCCCAAAAAGTAGCACCTCCGTCTTACTGGAGTTCAATTTTAAACAGTTGGTAGCCATCCGTTCCCCCACCTGGTGAAGGCACGAGTGGAATCGCTTCACAGTGTCAGTGGGGGATCCTGACACTGAGACAATAATCTGCGTATCATCCGCGTAGGAAACAGCAGAGAACCCCAGGGATCTAATCAGTTTTGCCAAAGGTGCAACATAAACATTAAAAAGCGTGGGGCTCAGGGATGATTCCTGCGGTACCCCACAGGGTAATGTAAAATTTGGTGACCTAAAATTATCTAAGGCCACAAACTGTTCTCTGCCAGACAGGAATGACTCAAATAGGGTAAGAGCCTTCCCTTTGACACCGATCCCCCTCAGAACTTCCAAAGGTTTTTGATGGTTTACGGTGTCAAATGCCGCCGAGAGGTCAAGCAGCACAAGTGCTGCACTGCCCCCCAGGTCGACAGTTTGCCTAATCATTTCTGAGGCTGTGATTAGGGCCAATTAGGTACTGTGATGAGTATCATCAAGGAAATTGTTCTTTTCAATATATTCTGATAGACTATTGTTCATGGCTTTCTCTGCCATTTTAGCAGGTAGCGGAAGTCTAGAAATCGGACGATAATTCTTAGGATCGTTGTCATCTAAGTTTGTTTTTTTCAGAAGGGGGAGCACAGAAGCCAGCTTCCAACGGGTAGGGAAAATACCAGATAAAAACATTTTATTAAAAATAGGCATCAAATAAGATGCAAATGTTTCAGGCAAGAGGTGAAAGATTTTTGGAGGGAAGAGGTCCAATGAAGAACCTGATTTAATGGATTCTATCAGGTTTATTGTTGCTTCCATTGTCAGCGGAAAGAAAGTAGATAGTTCAGGGGTATTACTACTGTTACTACCCTCAGCACGGATGCCTGACGCAGTGCAGGCAGTCTCAGATTTTGCTGAGTCCACTGACAAGGTAGTTATTCCATGAACTGTAGACTCAGCAAAACTATCGTAGACCTCCTTAACTTTCTCTTGAAAGTATGTGGCCACTCTATCACAAAACACCTGGGTTTTCGGAGGATCAGTAGCCACAGCACATTTAGCTAATCTTTTTACTGTTAAAAAAAGCTCTTTAGATGAATTTTTAGCTGTCAGTATTGCCGTAGTAAAATAACTAGTTTTTCCTTTACTAATGAGGGTTTTATACTCCAATAAGGCTGATTTATAGTCAGCTTTGTTTTCCACGTCAGAAGATAATCTCCACCTCCTTTCCAAACGGCGGCATTTTTGTTTTTGTGTCCTGAGTTGTTCAGTATACCAAGGCTCAGTAGGTCTGGACCTATGGCTAGAGATGCATTTAGCTGGTAGGCTTTGGTCAATTGATTTCCTTAACCATTCATCAAATGCGGCTACGGCTTTATTAGGGTCATCTAATGGTGGTGGGATGTTTTGTGCTAAAGCAGTTTGAAGCACAATCACATCTAATTTATTCCATGGACGGACCATTTTCCGCTGTCTATTTTATTCCACCAGGTTTTCATAATCCAAGGGTGTTTATTCACTTACAACATGTTTCGGCTTACACGGAAGCCTTGTTCACGTAAATGAATGTGCTTGAAAACAAAACTGATAAAGCATTGGGCAAGTGCTGGACACAAACGAATGACTGAAATTAAGTACTTTTAGTCAAAATGTGTGGCAGACATTTTGTAGTATATGATAAACATGTGGAAGCTGATAGCTCATGCATGCATACAGATCGTAAAGTTACCCCAATGGTGTCACAGGAGAAACATAATGAGACGTTTAAATCACTTGATATTGACGGACAGGTTGTGCATGTTTTTCTATATTTAGATTCCAGCATGGACCTTGTGAACTTTCTGACATGATGGTTGACACCGGACCAGTTCCATGTGATGGCGGGTACATGCACTTACGTATTTTACGTGGCAACCTGAAGTTATCTAGTCCCTGTCCTCGCAGTTTGCAAATTTCCAACATTTCACGGGTATAGAACAAGTTGAATGTCATTTGATGTGACCCATGTGTTGTTTATGAAGAGACGTATTGTACGTGGTAACTGGTATCGGACTAGCCGCTGCTTATTTAAATCGCAATATGCTCAATTCACATAGGTATGGAACGTTTTTTTGTGGTGGGACATTAGCCATTGTTTTTGATGTGTGGCACCATTTCAGACACTATGCCTACAGGAGCAACCTTATCCTTACATCATCATGTTTACATTACAAACATATTTGCCCCCGTGCCACATACACCGCTGGGAGTTACACAGACGGGTGTACCCCGTAACATTTGTGGGATTACGCGTATGAATTTCAATGTCGCACAAGTCTTTACTTTATTTTATTATTATTATTTATTTTTCACCTGAGGCAATATAGAGACTGTATTGCTTGCGTGATCTAAACGTCTCATTATGTTTCTCCTGTGACACCATTGGGGTAACTTTACGATCTGTAGGAATGCATGAGCTATCAGCTTCCACATGTTTATCATATACTACAAAATGTCTGCCATGCATTTTGACGAAAAGTACTTAATTTCAGTCCTTCGTTTGGGTCCAGCACTTGCCCAATGCTTTATCAGTTTTGTTTTCAAGCACATTCATTTACGTGAACAAGGCTTCCGTGTAAGCCGAAACATGTTGTAAGTGAATAAACACCCTGGGATTATGAAAATCTGGTGGATACTTTGTTACTGAGAGCGCATTTCATTGTAAAACATGATTTGAATTTAAATTATTTTTAAAAATCCAAGAATTTGAATATCATGATGATAAGTAATTGAATCCTGGTGGATTTTATTAAATTTATATCCAACAACTGGAGAACCTCTGTCCACTGTGACAATATCATTGGTCTTGATTAAATCAAGAATTTAATGAGGTCTGATATAATAATATGAGGAGCTAAACTGGATTATAAAATAAGATCATGTCACAGAAAATGTGTCTATGATCGATAAAGTTTTATTGAAGCCATTGAGCCAAATACAAATGTGATTTTCCTTTTCCAGTTTCTTGCTCCATTGTATTTTGTTTATTTTCTCTATCCATTCTTCCAATAATTGCAGTTAGATAGATCAATAACAGTTGTACAAAAGATTTGAAATAACTGCTAGGGGAAAGAAAGAATTTTTGATTATTTCAAAGTGAATGTAACTTGAAAGTCTGTCAATTATATCCATTAGTCACATGATTTGTTTATTTAAATTAGAAACAACACTGAAGATGTCACTCGTGATCAAGGGGATGTCCCCGAAACGCGTAGAGTATGTTAGAGCCACCGAGGTGAATAAACACTTTCTGCAAAGAGTTGTGAGTCCACAGTTTGCTGTTTTTTGATGAAGTATTCGGCGTTGGATTGATATATATATATATATATATATATATATATATATATATATGCACAACAAATCTTTTCCCATCAGAGTAGTGCAGGGACACAGTGGGGCTTCAAAGGCTCTTTATTGAAGAATGGGGCATAACGCGTTTCGGCAGGTAGCTTTCCTCAGATGCCACAATGTTGCACAAGAGTTCCCATGTTAATGTTCTTTATAAGCACATCCTCCGTAGTGGTACGACGCACACCTGAGCCTTATTTTCATGCAGCAGGCTATGGCAGTTCGGGATGGAAAACTACTGGTCCAATGATGCAACGTGTTGATGGCGGACTTCCACGGTGAGTATTAAATTGCTCTTGAGGCTCAGGGGGAGATCTTGGCAACTATTCTGGAGAATAAAGAGTTAGTTTGTCCCCTACTTCCAGCACACCTTTAACACTGGGGGCCGAGATTGAAGACGCCAGTTCAGTAACCACGACTTCCCATGAAGTCATGGACCCACAAATGCCGGCAATATCTTCACTTTCAGGAATCGGGTGGCGGGTCAAGGCAAACCGATACTTCAGATATAAAGTCCACTGTTTGCCAATGCGTACCCTGACCCTTTAACGGAAGGGTCCCTGTGGCGTGTCACTGGCAGCATGCTATAAATGCACAACAAATCTTCTACCATCAGAGTAGAGCAGGGACACAGCGGGGCTTCAAAGGCTCTTTATTGAAGAATGAGGCAAAACGCGTTTCTGCGGGTAGCCTTCCTCAAATGCCACAATGTTGCACAAGAGTTCCCATGTTTATGTTCTTTATAAGCACATCCTCAGTAGTGGTGCAATGCACACACCTGAGCCTCATTTTCATGCAGCAGGCTACGGCAGTTCGGGATGGAAAACTACCGTATATATATATATCGACCCAATTCGGCTCCGTTCGTAGGACCCCTGGCGCGTCTTGATCCGGTGCTGTGCTAAGGCAGAGCCATGCCGTTTGGTATTGTCCCCAGAGATTCACTTCGCAGTGAAACAAGTAGCACGCACTCACAGTCTGTTGAGTTTCCCAATTACTTTATTTTCATTTTTAGTAATTCTCCAGTCTCCAAATTAACCAACGCGTTTCGCCATCCACCGATGGCTTGGTCACGGTTAGCACAGTACATTACATTTGCCCAATAAAAACATTTGTTGTTAGTCATGTGGGTGTTGATGTCACACCTTCCTCGGAAGCATGGAATTCTGGTATATGCAGTTTTTTAGTTTTTTTGTTTTTTTGTTTTTTAACCAACCATCATTTACACAGTGTTAATAACTTCAACCCATTATCACTAAATGGCTCCCTTACCATTAATAAATTTGGTTTGTGACAGAGAACCGGTTCTCAATAGGGTTCGCCAGGAACCCATTTTTTTGGTGATTGGCATTTCACTAATTTATATATACGGTCACCATTTGTTTATCTCCCCTCTAGTGGGGATCGACTCTCACTGGTCTCATGTATGATCATTCTTACCAACTGTGAAAATGTATCTGTATAGTTATTGACGTTTCATTAGTTATGTGCATGGTCACCAGTTGAGTTAATCTGATGTCTTTCAGTGAGTTAATCCTCCCGATGTCAATCTAAAGATACATTTATTTGTCTCCCCTCTAGTGGGGCGCGACTCTCGTCGGTTTCATACATGGTGGTTCTTTACTCACTGGAATGATATCTATGTCGTGTCGACCAAGGGTGATTCTAATGTGTATTATTTACATGTGTATTTTTTTTATCTATCAGGTGTGTGGGTTATGTGTGACTATATGAATGTGACTAACAAAAGATTTTTTTAAAAAACTTTACAGAAAAAACATTTGTGCTTGAAAGCGGCTTTCTCTCCTGTTCACAGGTATCTCATTCATTGAGATGGCATAGTGAGTCAATGTTTCTACAAATGGACGTACAGTTCCTCACTTTGATTGAGGCCCCATGGCGTAAAGGTCCTGAAATTGAGAATCTGGTATGATTCTCTCCGTCTTAGAGTCTTTTCCCGGTCACCCCCTCTTTCATGTAGGGGTATAGTCTCCAGGGCATAAAAACAAAGGGATTTCCAATCTCCTCCATGGTTGATCTCCATATGTTTCGCCACAGCATTGCTCCTGTCTTTATTGACTGTGGCTCTGACGTGTTCCAAGATTCTCTTTTTGAGTTCGCATTTCGTACTTCCTATATACTTCAGCGAGCATGGACACTCGATTACATATACCACAAACTGGCTTTTGCACGTGATTAATTCCCTTATCTGCCACATTTTTCCGTTTGGTAGTTTTACTTCTGTTGTATTTTTAGCAATCTGACAAACTTTACACATGTGGCATTTCTTAAAGCCTTTTGTTGTTAACCATTGCGTGCCTTTCTTTTTAGTGTGATCTTGATGGTGACTATGTATCAGTTTGTCTCTCAAGTTTTTCGCTCTGCGATAGGTGATTTGGGCATGTTGGCCCACAATTT
This sequence comes from Triturus cristatus, assembly GCF_964204655.1. Taxonomy (NCBI): domain Eukaryota; kingdom Metazoa; phylum Chordata; class Amphibia; order Caudata; family Salamandridae; genus Triturus; species Triturus cristatus. The sequence continues at coordinate 236,390,587 of NC_140589.1, read as the reverse complement.
CTCCCACTGTCGAGTCCAGTTGTAGGATTTTCCAGTTTCTCCGAAGAATGTTTGATATTTCTTTTGATTCTTTGGAGTAGTCCATAATTAATCGAATTGTTAAGGGGAGACAAATAAATGTATCTTTAGATTGACATCGGGAGGATTAACTCACTGAAAGACATCAGATTAACTCAACTGGTGACCATGCACATAACTAATGAAACGTCAATAACTATACAGATACATTTTCACAGTTGGTAAGAATGATCATACATGAGACCAGTGAGAGTCGATCCCCACTAGAGGGGAGATAAACAAATGTACCTCACAGTTACATTGGGAGAATCAACCAACATCAAATGGTGACCGTATATATAAATTAGTGAAATGCCAATCACCCAAAAAATGGGTTCCTGGCGAACCCTATTGAGAACCGGTTCTCTGTCACAAACCAAATTTATTAATGGTAAGGGAGCCATTTAGTGATAATGGGTTGAAGTTATTAACACTGTGTAAATGATGGTTGGTTAAAAAACAAAAAAACTAAAAAACTGCATATACCAGAATTCCAGGCTTCCGAGGAAGGTGTGACATCAACACCCACATGACTAACAACAAATGTTTTTATTGGGCAAATGTAATGTACTGTGCTAACCGTGACCAAGCCATCGGTGGATGGCGAAACGCGTTGGTTAATTTGGAGACTGGAGAATTACTAAAAATGAAAATAAAGTAATTGGGAAACTCAACAGACTGTGAGTGCGTGCTACTTGTTTCACTGCGAAGTGAATCTCTGGGGACAATACCAAACGGCATGGCTCTGCCTTAGCACAGCACCGGATCAAGACGCGCCAGGGGTCCTACGAACGGAGCCGAATTGGGTCGATATCAGGAAGTCTGACCCGGCGCACGCCAGCTACCTGTCTTGCAGTGGATTTACGGAACAGCCTGGGACGCCGAAGCGGAGGGGATTGCAAACCGACATCGGAGGGTGAAGGTAAGCTTTTTTCCACCGCATTAGGCAATCGGCTGAGTAAACCACGTTAATCCAAGGATGTGTTCTTGGACGTCTAGCTGGTTATTTCCCGTTTGAGAGCTAAGATTGACACTGGTAGAAAAATCGCAATATCAACATCCAAAGGGAAGTAGCGAGTAAAACAATCAGCAATTAATCAGAAGTGCTCTCGTAAGGGACAGTCTATATAATCCTGTAAAGCTACCTTTACATCAATTGAGATTATCTTCAGCCATCTAACAAAGAATCATGGAAAAACGAGATGCTAAACGGAATGAAAGCCTGGCTTCCTTTTTTGAACAGGAAACAATATCACATGGTCGGATGTCTAAAGAAACAAATGGTGATCCAAAGAAAATGGACACACGGAGCAAATTGAAGATGTGGGAAAGGCTGAGTAAAAAGGAAATCAACAAATGGTGGGAACTGACCACCTTAAAAAAATATCTGGAAGTTCAGAGGGTCCCAAGAGGACTCAGGATATCACTAATGCCCAGCCAACAAGACGCGAGCAATGAGTTACTACAGGAGTGGGGAGAGTTCGTGTTGAATTCGTCACTAGGCCTGATCGCCATCTTGATTAAACACATTGAAGTCGCGCTACTAAAAATTAAAGAGGAATTATCTCAACTAGAAAAAGACCTAGCGTCTGAAGAAATGAACACTGAAATGAACAAACTAAAAGAAGACCTGGAAAAATATGTAGAAAAGCACGAGGAGTTGGTTAAAATGAGGAAACAATCGAAATTCCAAAGGGACAAGGAAGATTATGCGCAAGGGCGCATATTTACGTATGCGAAAAAATTCGACATATTCAAAAATCAGGGCAGAACATCGACGGAGGCACCAAGCTCCTCAAGTCTAACGTCACTAACATCAACAGGCGCGAGTGACAATGATGGGGAACCAACTGAGGAACAAACGACGAGCAGTTTTTTAGGAGACATGAGACTAGTTCTCCAACAGAGATCGTGGGAACAAAATCAAAATCAGTTCCGAACCACACGCGGAAGAGGGCGCAGATGGACCCCACGAACACCGGCATCAACACCAAGAAACCAACAAGAAGAGGAAAAAGGAAAAGCTGGATCAGAAGAAATGGGGACAAAGACCAGGAGCTGCGTCAGAAGACATCAAAATAAACTGGACAGACGAATTAGATGACAAGGAGGAGCTAGTCATCATGAATTTATCTAAACGCTCCCTATCTAACAACGAAATATCCTTATTGAAACATGGGATCAACTTCTGCCCAACCCAGTCGATGGACTTAGCGCAAACACGTATTGATATATACAAATACGTAAGGAAAATCAAACTAGCCAAACTCTTCAAAGAAAATCAAGAGCGAATGAAAGACACTACAATACGGAAAACCAAAACACTTTCTAAAATGGAAGAACCAATTCTAAAAACGACGGACATGACAGCCCTTCTAACGTTGGTCAATCTAGATATAATGGAGAAAGCTGACATCATTGAAGAATCTACGGTATGCCCACAGATTGGAGCAGGCCTAAGTGGAAAAAAACCCACATCACGTTTCTACCCCCAACTACCTCCCGGCAATAAAATCGACATCTTTCAGGAGGCAGTTGTACAGGATATGTACAAAATAAGAGGGACCAATTTTCGAGACAACCTGAAAAAAGCTGAAAGACTGGCCCTCACAACACTAATGGAAGACAAATCAATAACTATTAAAATGGCGGATAAGGGTGGAAACATCGTCATAATGGACACCCAAGATTATGTGGCAGAGGCTTTTTCACAATTAAAGAATCGGGAATACTATAAAAAACTAGATAAGAATCCAACACGAGTCTTCAAGGAACATCTAGACAAAGAAATACAAAGATGGCAACAACTGAATTTACTGGATGACGACGAAAGAAAATTCTTGAGCACGGAACACCCTACAATGGCGACGATTTATTTCCTGCCAAAAGTACATAAGAACCCATCGAAACCACCAGGCAGACCAATAGTGTCTGCCAAAGGCTCTCTTATGGAACCAGTAGCGAACTATGTCGACCATTTTTTGATGCCTTTTGTCTTTAACCTAAGCTCATATCTAAAGGACACCACTGACCTACTGAGACATCTACAAGGATTACCATGGCAACCATCCTACATGTTAATCACAATGGACGTCACGTCACTTTATACAAACATCGAGCATGACATTGGATTACGAGCCTGCAGTTATTTTCTCAGGGAGCGCGACATCAAACTAAAACAGCACAACCAGATGCTAATGGACATGATCAATATGTGCCTCACTCAAAATACCTTCCTTTTTGGAGAAGATATTTTCCTACAAACTAAAGGATGCGCTATGGGGTTCTCTTTCAGTCCCGGATATGCCTGCCTCACCATGGGGTGGTGGGAACAAGAAATAGCATGGCACCCCCAAAACGACAAATATGTCAACAAAGTAATGAAATGGTTGAGATATATTGACGACCTTTTAATTATTTGGGATGGAACAACGACTGAATTTGAGGAATATTTTAAAATTCTTAACTCCACAGAAGCAAACATAAGATTCACATATAACATCAGCAAGGAAAAAGTGATCTTCCTAGATACGGAAATCTACGTCGTGGATAACAAACTAGAGACGACGCTGCATAGGAAAGAAACTTCAACAAATGCAACATTGCATGCAACTAGCTTTCACCAATCTTCGGTCAAGAATAATATCCCATATGGGGAATTCTTACGTTTACGGAGAATTTGCTCAGAAGAAAAAGAGTGGGAAAAACACAGCAACAAGACAGCCAACAGATTCACGCACCGAGGATATCAAAAAGGAAATATCCAAAGATGTTGGAAGCGAGCCTATGAAAAAAGAAGGGAGGACATCCTTGATGAGAACCAGCAAAAGATCAAGAAATCATCCAACAGAAATGTGAATCACTCAGAAAACACAACAATTCGATTAATTATGGACTACTCCAAAGAATCAAAAGAAATATCAAACATTCTTCGGAGAAACTGGAAAATCCTACAACTGGACTCGACAGTGGGAGAAATTGTGGGCCAACATGCCCAAATCACCTATCGCAGAGCGAAAAACTTGAGAGACAAACTGATACATAGTCACCATCAAGATCACACTAAAAAGAAAGGCACGCAATGGTTAACAACAAAAGGCTTTAAGAAATGCCACATGTGTAAAGTTTGTCAGATTGCTAAAAATACAACAGAAGTAAAACTACCAAACGGAAAAATGTGGCAGATAAGGGAATTAATCACGTGCAAAAGCCAGTTTGTGGTATATGTAATCGAGTGTCCATGCTCGCTGAAGTATATAGGAAGTACGAAATGCGAACTCAAAAAGAGAATCTTGGAACACGTCAGAGCCACAGTCAATAAAGACAGGAGCAATGCTGTGGCGAAACATATGGAGATCAACCATGGAGGAGATTGGAAATCCCTTTGTTTTTATGCCCTGGAGACTATACCCCTACATGAAAGAGGGGGTGACCGGGAAAAGACTCTAAGACGGAGAGAATCATACCAGATTCTCAATTTCAGGACCTTTACGCCATGGGGCCTCAATCAAAGTGAGGAACTGTACGTCCATTTGTAGAAACATTGACTCACTATGC